>NC_134356.1:508362822-511142822 GCF_048569485.1 Anomaloglossus baeobatrachus | reverse complement strand
ACGTGCCAGGATGGGGGCGTGGAACATGCCAGGATGGAGTACTTTTACCATGATTGGGGAACATGGCAAGATGGGGTACATTTACCAGGATGGGGGAACATGGCAAGATGGGGGGGGGGGACATGCCAGGAAGGGGTACATTTACCAGAACGGGGGAACATATCAGGGATGGGATACACTTGCCAGGATGGGGGTATAATTGCCAGGGTAGGGTACATATGCCAGGATGGTGAACATTTGCCAGGATGGGGTACATTTACTAGGATGGGATACATTTACCTGGATGAGGTACATTTACCAAGATGGGGGAACATGCCAGGAGTAGGTACATTTACCAGAATGGGGACCAGAATGTAGGAAATATATATCAGGATGGGGGACAAGTTTACCAGGAAGTGTCCCAGGAAGGGGGACATAACTAAGTAATGAAGTGGGAGGGGAGCAACTTGTATGACTTTATGGGACTTCGAGATGTTCAGACTTTGAAATGTAGATGTGGATTACAGGGTGAAATCTGATTGCATTCCATGCTAAAATCTCTGTCTAATATTCTGAATTTTTTTCCATAAAGATCGATCCAACTGCTGTGTCTGGTAAGGGCAGTGGGAGCTTCAATGTATGGCAAGAACGCATGAGCGTGATGCCCCCTGCTGAGGAGAAGAGAAGACTGCAAAGGTAAGTATAAAAATCTTAATTACTTACCAGTAATGGGATTTTCAGGAGCCCATGACAGCACCACCTGAGAGAGAGGTTCCGCCCACCTCAGGACAGGAAACCCACTGAAATAAAAAGGCGGTACCCCTCCTCCACTCCAGTAGGTTTACAGAGCCAGAGAGTACCACCAAACAAACAAAAATGGCTAATTATACTACCACCAAAACACCATTAACTCTAACACTCCCCAAAGGGTGACCATAACCAGTGATTGGGGGGGGGGGGGAAATTAAGGGTGCTGTCATGTGCAGCTGATAATCCCATTACCGGTAAGTAATTAACATTTTTCCCTTACGCCCATGACAGCACCACCTTAGAGATTCTATAGACCAATCACCTTAGGGAGGGACCACCGCCTGTAAAACCAGTCTACCAAGAGAGAGATCGGCTGTGGAGGACAAGTCAAGTCTATAATGATGGAAAAAGGTAGAAGAAGAGGGCCAAGTGGCGGCCCTACAAGTTTGCTCAATTGAAACCTCCGCCCTTTCTGCCCAGGGGGTAGAAACGGACCTAGTAGAATATGTGCTCTAGCATCCCGTATCCATCTAGCTAAGGTGCTCTTAGAAACCTTACAGCCCTTGGACACCCCCTAGAAGGCAACAAACAAGCTCTGCGATTTCCGCCACTCCCGGGTCCTATCTAAGTAGGTAAGAAGGGCCCTTCTCACATCTAATCAATGGAGTTGGGCTTCCTTGTCATTGGAAGGAGGGTCACAAAAGGATGGTAATATTTCCTGGGACCTATGGAAAGGCTTGACCACTTTTGGAAGGTAGGAGGGATCAGTGCGTAGTATCACCCCATCTACCAGAATTTGCGTGTATGGTTGGGCGATAGTGTGAACCTGCAGATCACCCACCCATCTAGCCGATGTTAACGCAATAAGCAGTGCCACCTTCAAGGACAGGTTTTTGAGGGGAAACCTCTGAAAGGGGCTCAAATGGGGCATCCACCAGGGCATCCAAGACTAGATTCAAATCCCATGGAGGTACACGAGGAGAGGGAACAGGAGCAGCTCTAGCACAGGATCAAATGAACCTATTAATCCATCTATTCTCCGACAGGTTGCGGTTATATAGTGCCCCCAGGGCCAAAAACTGCACTTTCAATGTACTAGTGGACAGGCCCAATTCCAACCCCTTCTGAAGGAACTCTAGTATAGCGGAGAAGGGAGGAGGACCCCCGACCTGAACTCCTGAAACCTGTAAGAATTTTCTCCAGACCCTCCCATAAATACCGGAGGTGACTGGTTTTCTACTCTTCAGGAGTCTCTCAACCAGGTTCCCAGAAAATCTCTGTGCTAAGAGAAGCTGCTGCTCAAATGCTACGCAGTCAAAGTGCAAGGCTGGCTGTCTGGGACGGCGCACTGGCCCCTGGACTAGGAGGCCTGCGTCGTCTGGAAGTATCCAGGGTTCTGAGATCGCCAGTTTCTGAAGCCAGAAAAACCAGGCCCGCTTTGGCCAAAAGGGAGCAATGAGAATGAAATGGGCCCTGTCTTCCTGGATCTTCCTAAGGACTGCTGGAAGAAGAATCAAGGGCGAGAAGACATACAGGAGACCCTGGGACCAGGAGATCCGCATTGCATCTATTGCCAAGGGACAGTCTTTTGGTTTGAGAGAGCAAAGGTTCTGCACCTGCCTATTGGCTCTGGTTGCAAATAGATCCACAACAGGAGTCCTCAAGAGTTTTGAGATTAAACTGAACACCTGAGGGCTCAGAGTCCACTCCCCTTGGTCTAGATGGTGTCTGAGAAAATCGGCTTCCTCGTTGTCCCGTCCCCAAATACGAAGGGAACTCAGGGAAAGAAGATGGGGTTCTACCAGCTGAAAAATGTCTGTTAACAGAGAGGAGCGGTCTGGATCTGGTTCCCCCTTGATGATTGAGGTAGGCTACCATCACTATATTGTCAGAAAGGATCTGAGGTGCCAACTTGCTAGATAAGGGAGGAAACCTTCGAGTGCTAACTTCACCGCCGTCAATTCCCGAAAATTTGAGGACTGACATCACATGGCAGTCCCATCGACTCTGTAAGAAGCGATCTCTTATTTGAGCCCCCAGCCTAGGTGGCTTGCATCGGTCGTGATGGTATCTGATGTGAGGACTCCACAGCACCCCAGCAGATAGGGGAGTTAAGTCCTGCCACCACGAAAGGGAACGTAATGTCTCTGTGCTTAGATGGATTTTGTGGTCCAAACAGCCGCCTGACTGCCGCTGCCATGCCAGGACCTCCGCCTGAAGGGATCTCGTATGCACCTGCGCCCAAAGAACCGCGGGGATACAGGAGGTGAGGGATTCCACTAGCGACATGGTTTGTCTGAGGGTCACAACTGGGTTTCTTATTACTGCAGCGACCAGCCTCTGTAACCTGATCTTTTTCTCTTCCGGAAGGAAGGACATCTGGGTGACTGAACCTAGCAGAAGACCTAAAAAGGACTGGCATTGCTGGGGCTGTAGTCTGGATTTGCTTTGATTTATTATCCAACCCAAGTCCTCCAAAACTCAAATTACTGTGTCCACATGCTGTCTGCAAAGATCGTCTAGGTAAGGGATAACCAGAATTTGGTGGATTCTGACATATGCCATCACTTCTGCCATTAGTTTCGTGAAAACCCTGGGTGCCATGGAGATCCTGAAGCGGAGTGCTCTGAATTGGTAATGAAGAATAGCGTTGTTCTTCTGAAAGGCAAACCTTAGGTATCTCTGGTAAGCAGCATGGATAGGAACATGATAATATGCATTCTTCAAGTCTAGTACTTCCATGAAACACCCGGGATATCACAGCTTTAGGGTAAGTTCACACAGTGCATTTTTCGCGGTGTTTTTGCGCAGTTTTCGGGTGCGTTTTTGCTCAGAAAACTACATGACTTTGCTTCCCCAGCAAAGTCTATGAGTTTTCATTTTTGCTGTCTGCACACAGCGTTTTTTTCAGCTGCGTTTTTGTGGTGCCACAAAAACGCAGCATGTCAATTATTCCCGCGTTTTTCACTGCGCTTTTCATCCATTGAGTGCAATGGGATGTTGAAAGACGCAATGAGAAACGCAAATAGCTGCGTTTTGGTGCGTTTTAGTGCGTTTCGAAGACCAAAAACGCAGCTATAAACGCAGGAGGTGGGTAGTAAAGTGACATGTACAGGAAGAGGATTCCTTCTGTCAGTAAACACAGAAGCGTGAATCCTCCCGGAACCGTCACCGCCGCTTCCACCTCCCATCCTGTGCATGTATGCTGCCGTGCGGCGTTATGTACGGGCAGGAGGTGGAAGCGGCTGCGAAATCAAAAGTGAACAGTAGAAAAAAAAAAAAAAGTCATACTCACCTGTCTGCAGACTCCCGGTGCCATGCCCGCTCCCATCTCCTCCCAGTACCGCCGCTCCGGGTGTGTGCAGTCTCCCCGGGTACGTATGCCTGCAGGATGCAGGACCTGGCGATGGATCACCTGATGCAGTAACATGACGCGTCAGCTGATCGTAAGTCTCGGGCTGACGCCAGCGCCCGGCCGGTTTAAGTTATCAGCGGATGCGTCAGGAGACTTCATCCCTGATTACCGGCAGCTCCTGCAGCGATCGGACGGGATCAGACTCGCTCTAGGAGCGCCGGTAATCAGCACATAAGTGAGTATTTATTTTTTTTTTTTTTGCACAGATGCATCTGCTGATTGTATAAACGGCTTTTATACAATCAGCTAATGTGTGATGTGATTCAGGCACTTGATCCTGACACATCATCTGATCGCTTTGCCTTCCAGCAAACCGATCAGATGATATTGGATCCAGACTGGACAGCGCGGGACCCTTGACCCAGGATTACTGCTGAGGGGGGGTTCTTTATTTCAATAAAGATGGAGTCACTAATTTTGTTGTGTTTTATTTCTAATAAAAATATTTTTCTTTGTGTTGTGGTTTTTTTATCTTTACTAGAAATTCATGGTGGCCATGTCTAATATTGGCGTGACACCATGAATTTCGGGCTTAGGGCCAGCTGATAATATACAGCTAGCCCTAACCCCATTATTACCCAGTGAGCCACCCAGCATCAGGGCAGCTGGAAGACTTGGATACAGCGCCAGAAGATGGCGCTTCTATGAAAGCGCCATTTTCTGGGGTGGCTGCGGACTGCAATTCGCAGCGGGGGTGCCCAGAAAGCATGGGCACCCTGCACTGTGGATTCCAATCCCCAGCTGCCTAGTTGTACCCGGCTGGACACAAAAATTAGGCGGAGCTCACGTCATTTTTTTTTTAATTATTTCATGAAATTCATGAAATAATTAAAAAAAAAAAAGGGCTTCTCTATATTTTTGGTTCCCAGCCGGATACAAAAAGGCAGCTGGGGGTTGGGGGCAGCCCGTACCTGCCTGCTGTACCCGGCTAGCATACAAAAATATGGCGAAGCCTACGTGATTTTTTTTGTTTGGGGGTGCAAAGAAATCCTGCATACAGTCCTGGAAGGAGGATGCTGAGCCTTGTAGTTCGACAGCTGCTGTCTGCTCTCCTGAATACACTATTGGATGGAGGATGCTGAGCCTTGTAGTTCGACAGCTGCTGTCTGCTCTCCTGCATACACAATTGGATGGAGGATGCTGAGCCTTGTAGGTCTGCTCCCCCTGACTCTCCCTCCAGCATACAGTCCTGGATGGAGCATGCTGAGCCTTGTAGTTCTGCAGCTGCTGTCTGCTCTCCTGCATACACTATTGGATGGAGGATGCTGAGCCTTGTAGTTCTGCAGCTGCGGTCTGCTCTCCTGCATACACTATTGGATGGAGTATGCTGAGCCTTGTAGTTCTGCAGCTGTCTGCTCTCCTGCATACACTAGTGGAGAATGAAGAACATATTGAAGAAGGAAATTACATCAGACTTTTTTTTTTTTGTTCACTGATAAAAAACGCATAAAGACGCAGTGCGCAAAAACGCAGCAAAACGCACCAAATCGCGGCAAAAACGCGTGCGTTTTTTTGCCGCATTTTTTTGCCGCGGGTGCGTTTTTGTGTGGTTTTTGCCGCACAAAAACGCACAAAAACGCAGCGTCAAAAAAACGCAGTGTGTGAACCTAGCCTTATTGTAGACCGGATTGTTTCCTTCTTGAAGGATTGCTGAACGAGATGACGTTTGAGTTGCTTCAGGTTGCTTCTGTTTTTCTCACTAAGAACCAAGGGGGGAATAGAGCCCCTGCCCCGCTTCTCCCTCGGGGACCTCATGTATCACTTTCTTGAGAAGGAGGGAATGGATCTCTAATTACAACACCCGTCTCTTTTCTCCCTGTCTTAGGGATGTTACAATGAAATACCCCCGAGGGGGGGATGTCATCTGCAGCCTCAATCCTTCTGATATGATCTGGAGGATCCACTGGCCGGAGGAAATCTTATTCCATGCAGAGAGGAAATAAGAGAGCCTCCCCCCACCTGAACTATGGCGTCATTATTGGCCTTTTGGTTTGGTAGAGGAGGATGGACTGAACAAGAATCCTGAGGACTTCTTCCTCCTGTCCTTCCAGGAATCCTGGTCTCTGGGGGCTTCTTGTGGAAAAATTGCTTTGTCTGAAAATGACAGTTGTGAGGCAATGGTGTCTGGACAACCGGAAACCCCTGTTTCCTATCCGCCACCTTGGACAGCAGGTCATTCAGTTGTGTGCCAAACAAGAAGCTACCCTCGCAAGGTATTTCGCAAAGCCTCCCTTTGGATTGGACACCCCCCTTCCAGGTTTTTAACCAGATGGCCCTCCTGTTTGAATTGGAAAGGGCCGCCGATTTCACAGAGAGTTTCAAGGAGTCTATAGAGGCAGCCGCCAAAAATGCTGCTACCCCCTGAACACGGGACATAGAGGAGATAACATCCTTCCTAGAAATATCCCCCTTAAGCTAGTCTTCTAACTGCTGGATCCAGACCATGAGAGATCTTGCCACTGCAGGTCTCAGGGCTGCAGCTGCTGTTTCCCACGCGCTCCGGAGAAATCCGTCCGCCTTTCAGTCCAGCTGATCTCGCAGGGATCCAATATCCTCAAAGGGTAGAGCAGTGGACTTGGAAGCCTTGGAGATAGCCACATCAATCCTTGGCGACTTATCCCAAGACGTGGTAGCTTCCTCGTCAAAAGGATATTTCTTTTCATAGAAGAGGAAATGGATACCCTCATGTCTGGCTTCTTCCATTGCTCCGTTATCAGGTCCTGGATATTCCGATGAATAGGGAATACCTTCTTCCTCCTGCCCTCCAGGCCACCAAACATTAGGTCCTGTGCGGACTCAGGATCCTTAGTATCTACGAGCCCCATGGTGATGCGGACCACTTTCACAAGGGAAGTTACCTCGGAGGGAGGAAAGCAAGCTCTGCCGCCTCTCTCGGAGACAGATGAGGACTCCAAGGAAGAGGACGTTGACTTCGAGCCCAGGTCAGAGCTTACTGATCTATCAGAGACATCATCAGTTTTTTTTTGCAGACTTTGTATGCTTCTTCGGGACCGTGTGAGAGAGGAAGCTAATGAAATCCCTGACTTCTGCCCGAATAATCTCCTTTAGTTCGTCCGCAAATCCCAGCCCCTCTGCACAGAGAACTTGTTTAATGCAGGCGGAGCAGAGATCTTTTTTATAATCTGAAGCCAGGGAGTCCTTGCTTACCCCACAAGCTCTATGATTCCTCTTGGAGGTATGTGTCTTGAATACCTCCTGGAAAAAATAAGGGAACATAGAAAGGGGAATATTTTAAGAGGTTGTAGGAGAACAACACTTACCCCCCAAGATGGTGGATCAGGTACCGGCTTAGGAGGGGCTTATGGCTTCCAGGTTTGGACCGCTTAGATCCTCCGGAATGACGGCCTGCCGGACTAAAGGGTCTGTTCCTAGCGGTGGAGCGGTCCCCTCGCTGCTGCTGCGAGGACTCTGCATTCTCCTGCTGACTGAGCACATCCTGTGCTGGGAGAGTGCTGTTTTCCATCCTGTATAGGAGAAAACTACACTCACCAGCACGCAGTCCTGCCGACCTTTTATACTCCTGTATGCAAATTTCCCAACCAGGGATCACTTACTGGAAGCAGCCATCTTGGTGCTCCTGTGCATGTGTGGCGCCCTGGACAAGCCAGGTCGTCACAGGTACTACACCAACACACCCTACACCCCGGCTAGGCACACCTAAGTCAAACACAAATCCTTGTTGCCTTCCTCCAAGGGCTGATGTCCACACCAGGGGGTGGGCCAGGTGGTTGGTCCCGCCCATCAAGGAGTTCACAGTCCTGGAGGCGGGAAAAGTAAGCAGATCAGTTTTAGAGAGTGAAGAGGTAGCAGAGGAGACTGACCGTGTCCGGCTGTGTGGCCCGGGCACTCAGCAAGGTTGGCAGACGGTGGTGACCGTCTGCAGGAGAGGCTGATTGAAGTGAACCGTATGGACCGGGGACGGGCAGTGGCCCGCCGTTACTGGATCGGGGAGTGGAGAGAAGCCAGCACCATTCGGCAGGGCCTACAGACCCCGACCAGCTAGGAGTCGCCGTAAAACCAGTCAAATCCGTTAGCGAAGGGAACCTCCGGGGTTTCCCAGCAGCCAAGACCCGATTGAAGGCAACAGCTCACACCATAGAGGGAAACACAGTCACCGCCAAGGCTACAGTTCCCAGGGCCAGAGCCTGCGGGCAAAAAGGGGCTCCTTCAGCATCCATCCAAGCTGGGGAGCGGGTTACCGGTGGGAAGCCATTGGAACCGTAAACACAACACAGGTGCAGGGAAAGGCAGTCACCATCAACCTACCGGGAGGAGAACAACCACAGCCGCCTGTGGGACCCGTCCATCCAGCCGTTTATTTGACCAGAGACTCTGTGTGAATTACTGGCTGAGTGAGTACCACCGTGCCGTGCGGCATCGCGCTGCCCCCGCGACCCTGCACCTCACCAGGTCCCGCAACACGCCTGCCATCCCTAACCCCTCACCGGGCCCCGGGACAACCAACCCCCCTACCCACAGAGGGGAGAACCAACATCCAAGCTGCTCCCTGTCATCGCTCCCGGGATCCCCGTCCAGAGCAGTGGTGGTGTCACAACTTCACCACAACCGTGGGTGGCGTCACGGACAATATCCCCAAACCAAACACCAAACCCCCCTTTCACTCACGGGCGAGGAACGCCGCTCGAGTCCCCGGGATCCGGCCCACCGCTCGAGCCACCACCGAGCAGCCGCAGCAGCAGCAGTAGCCGGACCCGAGCAGTGGGTGAGCGCAGCGTCCCCTCCTCTGCCCGCGACACATGCGTCGGTGACGCCCTTCCTGGCATCGCGCAACTTCCTGGATCTGTACACTCCGCTTCATCCCAGGTGAACCAGCAGCAGGGAACCTGTCTCGCAAGGTCCGTGAGCGGTCCACAGCCTGGAGCGA
Source organism: Anomaloglossus baeobatrachus (assembly GCF_048569485.1). NCBI lineage: Eukaryota > Metazoa > Chordata > Amphibia > Anura > Aromobatidae > Anomaloglossus > Anomaloglossus baeobatrachus. The sequence continues at coordinate 511,133,772 of NC_134356.1, read as the reverse complement.
CGCAGAGCCGAGCTCCTGCTCAAGGCTCGCGCCTAACCACCGCAGAAGGCTAAACCCCCTAGGGAGGTGCTTCCAGGGCCGAATGCCAGCTTCTGGTAAGACCAGACTGCCACACCGGGTGGGACCTGGGACAACCGTGGGACATACATCAGGACAGGAAACCGAAACTGAAGCGGAGGAGAGGTACCGCCTTTTTATTTCAGTGCCACTGTACACAGGAGAGAAATGAAAAAGCCCCTACACACTGACAATGTGTGTGATCTTGACTCCCGCAGTGTCACAGCGTGCAGAGCTGGGGATTTAGATCACAGAGCACTCCGAAGTGAGAGCTGTCAATCACCATAAGGGGATGGGCAAAAGAATATAAAAGAGGGGATGGAGAGAACAAGAAAGATCATTCTAGGGTTTAAAGTGAACCTATCAGGTCCAATATGCACCCAGACCCACGAGCAGTTGTGGGTGCCTATTGCTAATTCCTCCAGTAGATCTTTAGAAAAAGTATTTCGAAAGATCCTCTATGATGTGCTAATGAGTGCAGGGACTAGTCACAAGAGCGTTAGTTTCTGCACTCATTCCGCACTCTTAGCATGTTAGCACGCCCAGAGGGGCATGCTAACATATTATTCAATGCCCAGCGTCATAGGGCATAGACGCGCATGCTTGTGTCTGCTGTCACACCTCAGACGCTGAGCTTAAGGTCAGTGCAAATGATCACAAGTCTCGGCACTTCCGGTCATGCGCACTAGACCTCTCTGAAGCCAGGACGGTACACCTGGCTTCATAGTGCGCATGACTGGAAGTGCGGGGAATTCTGGTCATGCGCACTGACCCTAAGCCTGGTGTTCTGAAGCGGTGACAACAGATACAGGTATGCACGTCAACGCTGATGAGGCTGGGTAATGAGTAGCATGTTAGCATGCCTCTGTGGGTGTGCTATCATAATAAGAGGGCGGAGTGAGCGCAGGAACTAACTCCTTTGCGACTACTCCCTGCACTCATTAGCATATCATAAAGGATCTTTAGAAATACTTAGTTAGGCAGGGATTAGCAGTATGCACCAGAACTGCTCGTGGTTCTGAGTGCATATTGGACCTGACAGGTTCCCTTTATGTTCTCATTTCTACATAGTTAAATATCAGCTTTAGGGTTGACAGTCTCCTTAAATTTACCAGTATTTTTGAAAACCTGGAAAGATCCGTTATTAAAACTTTATGTTTTTCCTAAGTATTTTTGTAACATACCTACATTATTTGAAGAAATGCCCCTTTCCAGTAAATTAATAAACCTAATTTCTCCCTGAAGGTGACTGATGTGACAATTACTGAACTGTATGCAATAAATGGGCAATATTGCTTGACAAATAAATATAAAACACATTGCCCCGAACATCTAAATAATAAATACAGCCTACACTGATGGCTGCATAGGAAATGGAATAAAACATCTGCGTTATCAGTAACTCTTTTTTTACTTGGCTGTTGTATATAGGACTCTGCGGGGCTTTCATCAGGAAAGCAGCAGAGATTGACAAGTGGATGTAAAGGAATTGCTAAGCGCAGGCCATAAATAAGCTGATCGCTAACCACGTACACCTCACACCACCTAAATGGCTAATTTGTTGGTAATTATGTTGTCTGCAGACTGGTGTCAATGACTGTTCACCAGTTGTGGGGTTTGTAATGATGTGTAATTGCTGCCTGTATGGTAGGAACATTCAGTGATCAGAAAATTACGCTGAAATCACTTAAGACTCTAGCAGGGAAAAGTGAAGAAAGTGGTGAGGACAGACACTTGCCTCTGGTGTTCTCACTGTTTACAGGCACTTGGCATTCACTGCTGCAGGGAGCCGGCTCCTGGCCCTGATTGATTGCCATCTTTTCAGCGTGCTTCTGTCTTGCGAGTTCCCGTCGCCGTGTAATTTCATCCTGAGTTAATGGCCTGCAAGAAGGGAAGTGATTTGCATGAGAGGTAACCGCAACGGAGAAGCACAGGAGCTTAAACATTACCAAAGCCAAAAGGAAAATATAGCCAATATAGCAAGTAAAGGGCAAGGCAGCACCCTTATACTACATCATAGGGACATCCTCCCTCCAGAATACCTCCTGAACAAAGACTATATATTACGTATATTTAAAGGGAATGTGTCACCAGGTTTTTGCTATGTAATCTAAAGAACAGCTTGCTGCATGGGTTAAAACATGAACGTCAGCTGCCGGTTTTGACAAGGTCTAATGTGTTATTTATTTGCTATGTTTGTATAACCAGCAGGACTTATTGCTCGGACTACAATGTCAAGCGCTGGGCAGTTCGGCACTAACCCTCCTTCGACACCTTACTGTCAATGTACAATATAGAGAGCCTGGTGTGGGCAGGCACAGCTCTCAGCTCTGCTAAATCTAAAAATTGTGATTGTGTCAGAACGGCTGCATCCAGTAATCTAAGTGATACATCGCTGGAATCAGGCTCTTTAACTCTACATCATGTTGCTCTCAGATGGGGTAGGAAAAACCTGCTGACAGATTCCCTTTAAAGGGTTTTTGGCAGCTAATCTGAGAGCAGCATAATGTAGGCAAAGAGATCCTGATTCAAGCGATGTATCTCTTACTGGATTGCTTGCTGTAGTTTTGATAAAACCATTTAATTGCAAGACATTAACACTAGAGCACTAGTAAATCTGCTGCCATATAGTCATCTGTATTCATGAGCTCTGTATAACCTCAACCCACCACTGACTGGCAGCTTTCTTCCTATGCACAGTGTACACAGAAATCTGACAGTCAATGGTGTGGCTAAGGTTATACAAAGCTGGTAGATTTGGTAGATCTGCAAAATACAAAAAGTTATCAAAACTACAGAAAGCAGCCCAGTAAGTGATAAAATGATATGCTTGGTTTTAACGTAACTTCATTCATTAGTTATTTATAGTTTTATGACTACTTATAAAATGTGTTTAAAGTGCTGCCCGTTGTGTTGGATTGTCAATGCAACCTTCTTCTCCCACTCTTGACACACTGATAGCAACACCACAGAAGAAATGCTAGCACAGGCTTCCAGTATCCGTTGTTTCAGATGCTGCACATCTTGTAACTTCACAGCATAGACCATTGCCTTCAGATGATCCCAAAGATAAAAGTCTAAAAGGGTCAGATCGGGAGACCTTGGTGACTATTCAACTGGCCCATGATGACCAATCCACTTTTCAGGACACTGTTCATGTAGGAATGCTCGGACCTGACACCCATAATGTGATGGTGCCTGTTAAAACCAAGCACATCAATGTTTTTCTTGTGAAATTCTCAATAAGTTTGATGTGTTACATGACCCTCTTAAAGTTGGATCCAAAATGGCCAACTTCAAAATGGCCACCATGATCACCATCTATCTTGAAAAGTTTCCCCCCTTACTTATACTAATGAGCCACAAACAGGAAGTTGATATCACCAACCATTCCCTGCTGTTTTCAGTTTGGGGCTCCCTCTTGTGGTCAGTGCTGGCGGTGCAGTTGATTTGTGGAATGAAAGCCACACACCTGTAGAGGACTGGCAATCAGGGTCAGATTGGGACTATATAACTGAGTAGTTTTCTCTTGTTACTTACCGGTGCTCAATGGTTTCCTGTGTGTTAAGGACATTCTGTAACCAGGGCTGCTTACTACCAGAACTCCTCTCAGATAAGTGGTCTTTGTACCTCTGCTGTTTGTTTTCCACTTTCTTGTTGTTTTTTCTGCTTTGAAACTAACGCTTGATTCCTATTTTGTCTGTGTGGAGTTCTTGGTGGAATGGGATCATTCCCTGCTGGGAGTTTCTGCATACTTAGCTCCATGATTCTTGAAGGTATTGTGTTTGTCATGCTTGGTATTAATTCAGTCCCTCATCTATAGTGTTTTTGGATCCCAGTAACATCAGAGTGCTGCAATAGTGGGGGAGAGGTTTTGTGACCTCAGGATTTTTACATATCAGATGTGCTGGTATATATTAGGGTTTTTTACGGTTGCAGACAGTGCTCCCTTCCTATCTTTTCCTATAAAGATAGTTTGGGCCTCACCTTTGCTGAATCTGTCTTTTCTAGCTTTGTATTGTGTTTTTCTATATCACCGTAGCCTTTACATGTGGTGGGCTATCAATCTTTGGGGACTGCTCCGAGGCAGATTAGCTTTCTTATATCTCTGTGAGAAAATTTAGTTCTCCAGCTGTGTCGAGACGACTATGTCATCGTAGGCTCGTCCCACCGGCTACTTCTAGTTATGTGTCGGGATTAGGTCTGCAATCTCTTAAGGTTCCAGCCACTCTGTTGCAATTTGGGATTCCGCATTTTTTGATCCTCCTCGGTCCCTGAATCATAACAATTCCCATTTTATTTAGGTGTATCCATATAAATGGCCCACCCTGTAGAACTGTTTGGGTGTTATTGGCCAGCACTGGCTCATGTGTGCAGAGACCCCATAATGGTGGCTGAAAATATTCATATTTTTTACAGGAGTTTAACGATATATTCATACAAACGGATTTTCCACTGCAGATTATGCAGAACTTGCAACTAGAGATGAGCAAACCTGAAGTTCGGGTTCGGTTTGAACTCAGATTTTTCCAAGAAAACAGAGCTGGGTGCTTTACAAATACAATCGACTCATGCGAGCATCGCTGTGCTCGGGTACGCTCGGTGCTCACCCCAGTGTGAGCCGCTTACAGTTTTTGATCGGCTCTCACTGGGGGTAACAACAGTGTGATTAGATGGAGTGTGCAAAAAAACAAATTAAAAAAAAAAAAAAAAGGAAAAATCCCACCAACCTGCCTCCGGAATTGATCTGTTTATGGCTGGCCTTATGGGGGCGGAGACCTGAAATGCCAATCAGTGACTTCAAATGAGGCTCACGTCAAGTCCGGGTCCAAAACTGAACTTTAAAAATGTTCAGCTGGACCAGCAGAACCCGACCTTCCACGCATCCACTTATCTCTACTTGCATCAAAAACTGCATTTGTTATGTGGGGAATTTGATGCATTATGAAGCAGATTACATAATAGGCAATAGGAGAATAGCTATGGGCAAATCAACAATGTCACTGGTAGGGATGAGTGAACACGAGGTTCGGTGTTCGGCTTTCGGCTGAACACAGACTTTTAAGAGAAAAAAAAGTTTGGGTGCTTTACGTATACAAACAAATTGCGCAAGCATCACTGTGCTCAAGTACGCTCAGTGCTCAGCCCAGTGTGAGCCACTTGCAGTTGTTTGATCACAGCGTGATTGGATCTAGTGTGCAAACCAAAAAAAAAAATTACAGATGACGCTTCCACGGGTTCGCTCATCTCTTGTCAGTGGACAAGGTACTCAAATCAAGAAACATTTCACTGGCAAAGACAACATGGTTCGCACATAGTTTGGTCTTTTCCGTAGTAATATATGGATGTGAAACCTGGACGATAAAAAAACAAGACAGAAGAAGAATGAATGCCTTTAAAGTGTGGAGCTGGAGAAGGATGTTATCAATACTATGGATGGCAGGAAGAACAAAAAAATAAATTTTGGAACAAATCAAGCCAGATAGGTCAGTGGAAGCAAGGATCACCAAGCTATAACTTGCCTATTTTGGACACATCATACAAAGACAGCAATCACTGGGGAAAGACATCATGGTTGGAAGAATAGAAGGAACAACGTAAAGAGGAAAACCAGCAACCCAATGGCTTGATACTATCAAGATAACTGCAGAGAAGACTCTGGTAGACCCATCTAGGCTGATCAAGATGGCTCTTCCTACAGAATGTTCAGCTGTCAAGTCACCATGTCTTAAAACGGAGCAGAAGGCCGTTAAATAATAACCACATAATATGTGTTGCAAAGTGTGAAATCTGCACCACATGCCAATTTTTCGCTACAGATTTTTCCACAGTTTGGATGACTCTTGGTAAAGATTTCATCTACTACACTTCAGCTTGCAAATTCAGACACGTGTGAACACACCATAAGGAGGAGATTTTTGCAGGAAAACCCATTTGCTACTCTTAATGGGATCTGTTTCCAATAGGATAAAAATTAGAGAGAATAAAAAAAATTACAATATATATATTTGAAATCCAATTAGAGGAGTAACTGATGTGATCAATACACCAAATTACTAGGATTCCATATGTAACTAGCCGAACAACTGAAAAATTACTTGTACCATCAAAAATTAGATTTCAATGAGATATTTCATTAAAATGCATGTCAGATGTACATTTATGTCAGTATTCCAATGCATAAGCCATTTAGGATGTGAAGAAGCCAGACAACAATAATAAATGACTTGTCACAAAAAGCTTTCCCACAAAATTAACTCTGATGTATCTGAACCAGAAAAGAAAAAAAAAGAAAAAAGGAAAAACCTCTGAACAAAGCAAGTTAATAAGATGGATCCTAACAATGACCTATTCATGGCACCAGAAAGATGATGGTAAACAGTGCATACAAGTTAAAATAATAAAAAAAGGGCTTTTATTTCTGGATAATAAAAAAGGCTGGAGCGTGCAAGGAACCCTGCATGTCAAAACACTCAAGAAAAGGTAAAACACGCTGAAGCTCTGTCATTTTATAGAAAGCTGAATGGCCCCAATCTAGTTAAAATGTTACATGCTAGCAGATTAAATAGGGGGCTGTGTGGGAAAAGCATAAAAAAAAAAAAAAGAAAATAAATGGCGACATAAAAGCCGAGGCCGAGGCAGAAATAAAGAAGCAGTGTGCATTACTGTCAGGGCACGGAAGAGAATTGCAAACACCTAGTAAAACAGATGAAGTAAAAACACATGTATATTAAACGGCCCTTTTTATAGCCATTAAATGTACGCTATAAGGCGTTTTGCACGACATATACAACACACAAAATGATCATATTTCCAGGGAGCCATAAACTAAAATAACACATGAAAAGAAATAGAAAGAAAGAAAAGACGAAGGCAGAAGTCGTTTTAATAAAGAGGCCGAGTGTTCAGGCCAAAGTGACGCGCTCTCGTTCTGAACTTATTAGGCTAAACATAAATGACTTGTAGCGCAGGGCACGAGCTAATTGGCAAAGTGGATCAAAGGTAAAGGCTGTGCTAATGGGGCAAGCACAAGAACAGGGGAGGGGGGCTCATTGCTCCTCTAAAGAAGGATCCTACCAGAACGCAAAAATTTCCCAGTAATAATCAGAAAAGGGGAATTATTATCAATAGGAAAAATAAGCCATTGTACCAAAACTTTCTTGAGATTGAAAGCTACGGAGTTCCTTCAAAAGAGCACAGATCTGATAATGGTGTGTAGAAATTCCCATTTATCAAGGAGAGTATCGTCTATAGCTTTTAATCACTCTCAGTCCTGAAGCCAGAGCAAATCAATGGGGCAGTGATGGAGGGAATCCAGCCACCTAGGGAGAATACTGAGCATTCAGGCCATCGGATGTCACGGTTATCTCTGCTCAACGGCAAAGGAAAAGGCAACCCAAGTGTTTATAGCAAAATACTGTATAAAGGAAGAACTGCAGGGTAACACCAGGTTACAAGACAGGCAGGCATCTCATTGTCCAAAGCGTTACCACTATTTACAAGAAAAATATTATCCGGCGTGGTCACACATTGGGGAGGAAAAATGGCCCCATGCACCGGATGCAATCATGGAGGGGTCTATGTGCCTCCGGACTGCAAGAAGCAGGTAAGGGGACACCGCAGGAACAGAGGACAGGGGAGAATAATTTTTTATGGAAACCTCATTCAACTATAAGCCGAGGGGGCATTTATAGCATAAAAAAATGGGCTGAAAAAAAATCAGCTTTTACTCGAGTATATACGGGAATAAGTATTAAGGCCCTGTCACACACAGAGATAAATCTGCTGCAGATCTGTGGTAGCAGTGAAATTGTGGACAATCAGTGCCAGGTTTGTGGCTGTGTACAAATGGAACAATATGTCCATGATTTCACTGCAACCACAGATCTGCCAAAGATTTATCTGTGTGTGTGATGGGGCCATTAGTGTAAAGCGGGCTTTACACGCTACGACATCGCTAATGCGGAGTCGTTGGGGTCACGGAATTCGTGACGCACATCCGGCCGCATTAGCGATGCCGTTGCGTGTGACATCGATTAGCGATTTTGCATCGTTGCAAAACAGTGCAAAATCGCTAATCGGCGACACGGGGGTCCATTCCCAATTATCGTTACTTCAGCAGTAACGAGGTTGTTCGTCGTTCCTGCGGCATCACACATCGCTGCGTGTGACGCCACAGGAGCGAGGAAGCTCTCCCTACCTGCCTCCCGGCCGCTATGCGGAAGGAAGGAGGTGGGCGGGTTGTTACGTCCCGCTCATCTCCGCCCCTCCGCTGCGATTGGGCGGCCGTTCAGTGACGTCGCTGTGACGCCGCACGGACCGCCCCCTTAGAAAGGAGGCGGTTCGCCGGTCACAGCGACGTCGCCGGACAGGTAAGTATGTGTGACGGCTCTGGGCGATGTTGTGCGGCACGGGCAGCGATATGCCCGTGTCGCGCAACAGATGGGGGCGGGTACGCACACTAGCGATATCGGGACCGATATCGCAGTGTGTAAAGTAGCCTTTAGGCTATGTGCCCAGGGGCGCTCGTACAAGCGGATGTATCCGCAGGTACGAGCGCATGTTTCCACAGCTGCCCGCCGGCGTCCGCAGCTATTTTTAGCTGCGAGATTACAGCGGAATAGCTGCGGGAAATTTGCGGACATTCATGCGAATTACCTGCGGACATCCCGGCCTCTATCTCCATAGCGGAGGGCTGGGACATCCGCAGGTAATTCCGCATGAATAATTGACATGCAATTATACCTGCGGATGCGGACATCCGCAGCATGTTCAGCAGCCGCACTTTCCGCAGCGTGGACACAGACACTCCCCATGTCCCATAGGATAACATGGGGAGTGTTTGTACATGCTAAAACCTGCGGATTTATCTGGAAAATCCAGATAAATCCGCATGTTTTCCGCGGCAAAATCCGCAGATGCAAGCTCCCGTGGGCACATAGCCTAAGGCCATGTGCGCATGCTGCATTTTTTGCTGCAGATTTACTGCGATTTTTCTGCATGAATTGCTGCAGAAAATTTTAACCTTTCTGAAGTCATTTCCCAGCAAAACCTATGGTAAAAAAAGAGGTGTGCGCACACTGCAGTTTTTTCACCAACAGGTTTTGCTGCAGAATTTCTGCAGCAAAAAGAACGTGCATGTCACTTTTTACGCAGGTTCCTGCGGTTTTTGCCATAGATAATGGTAAAAAAAAAAAAACGCAGGGACCAACCTGTGCAAAATTAACATCAAAACCGCAACAAACCGCGGTAAAACCACATGCGGTTTGCAGCGTTGTTTTATCGCAGGTGCGGTAATACTTCAGAGGCTGCGGAATTTTCTTAAGAAAATTCCATTTTCTAGTGCGCACAGGGCCGTAAGCAAATAATCACAAAACACCTATAAAGCCCTAACAATGGCCAGGCTTTACTATCCTATCTCGTATCATTGTAATTTCTCCTAAAGATTAGCATGGTAAACGGGATTGAAGATTGTCAAGATGCCCAATACACCTCCAAGAGCTGTCCGCTAACGGCCAAGTATTATTCCTGACTTCAATGGGTTCAGCGATACACAACTTTCTCCACTTAATAGCCACTTCTTCCCCTCCTTAACTCAGCATCCACTGTGAAATAAACACCTCAAATTCAGTTTGGTCAAAGCACAAAAGACTGAGCACAAATGAGGTGTCAGGATGCACTGCTTATATTCTGTGGAGATTTGTGGGAGAGGGGCAGTGAGAGACTAGGCAAACAGGGAGATTGTGCTGCAGCTTCAGTGGTGGATTCACAGCTACACAGCTCAGTAGTGTTGTATATTGTCCTCCATGCTTCTGCTTCAGTCTGTGCACTAAAAAGAAGAGCTGGAATCCCTCCTATAGGTGTGTACTGTGTATCTAAAACATAATAGGCAGTCTCTATCCTAAACTAAAAAATAAAGGGTAAAACTGGTGAAAAATGGAGGATACAAGTCATATAACAGCCAAAAACAGTGTTATTCCTCATGTACACATATGAGTCTAAAAAGATGCCTGGAATGACAGCTATACTTTAATATGTTCTATTTTGTTGGAGGGAGTTGGGGGGCATCCCAAAAATGGATGGGAGGCAATGTCCACCCTCTCTTTGAGGTGTATGGGCACCTTTATATTCAAGTTTGCTTTTCCAAATCTGTATCACAATGTCAAGGCAATACAAAGGAAAATCTAAGCAAATCAATGTCATGTACCCTCTCAATATAACTAGAATGGTTTTATAATGTAACTGGGGAGGGTGTCAATATGGAGATACAGCAAATATTCTGGCATAGGTTATTTTTTAGAACAGCAGTCTGGATCACGTGAAAGAGGACTGAGAATCCAGCTTTAGACATATGAGGTTCCTTTATTTCTTATTCACATACAGTGCATGTTAACAGCAAACATTGCGCAGGATTAGCATGGTTTACGCATTTCAAGTGCGTGCAGCACTCCGTCACGGCTAACCGTGCTGCACGCACTTGAAACGCATAGACCATGCTAATCCTGCGCAATGTTTGCTGTTAAAGGGAACCTGTCACCATTTTTTCCCTATCAAACCAAAAATATCACCTTCTGCAGCTCCTGGGCTACATTCTAGGAAGGTGCACCTTGTTGCTGGCCCCCCTTGCAGACCCCTAAAAGAACTTTAAAAAATATTACCGTTTCCTATGCAAATGAGGTTGGTTGGACAGATGGGTGGGCTCTAATTCAGCTCCTGTCCCCCCTTCTGCTGCTGTTCGCCGTCCCCCAGTCATGATTTACAAGGATGACGCCGCCCCCGTCATCGTCCACGCTGCTGGAGTCTCGTGCAGGCACATTTCGCTATGCCCTTGTCGCGGGCGGAGCATAAAGTTTCCCTCGCGCGAGCGCCGGTGATGTAGTTGCACAGGCGCAAGATTATGGGCGGGTACGAGGATGACGCTGGTGAGGTCCTACACAGCGCCGCCCATAATCTCACTCCTGCGCAACAACATCACCAACGCGAGGGAAGCTTTATGCTCAGCCTCACGATAGGGGCACAGCTAAATGCACGAGACTCCAGCAGCGTGGATGATAACGGGGGCGGCGTCATCCTTGTAAATCATGACTGGGGGACGGCGAACAGCGGCAGGAGGGGGGGGCAGGAGCCGAATTAGAGCCCGCCTATCTGTTCATCGGAAACAGTAAGATTTAAGAAAGTTCTTTTAGGGGTCTGCAAGGGGGGCCAGCAACAAGGTGCACTTTCCTAGAATGCAGCCCAGGAGCTGCAGAAGGTGATATTTTTGGTTTAATAGGGAAAAAACTGGTGACAGGTTCCCTTTAACATGTACTGTATGTGAATAAGAAATAAAAGGAACCTCGTATGTCTACAGCTGGATTCTCAGTCCTCTTTTACTAAATTGGAGCCATGGTGTGGCTGGATCCGGGACTCCATATCGAGGATGAATAGACGCAGTGGTGAGCTGGATTTTTTCGCTTTCAGTGCGGATCATACTGACTCACTTCCCGGACATGGAATACTCATACTTTGTACAGATAGAAATTCTAATGATCCAAGCACAGAAAGTGTTTGTATAAGTAACATATGGACCTTTCAAAAGAAATGAGTCAGTGTTTACCAGATAATGACAGGCAGCAGCAGATCCACTGCACAAATAATGGACTTTTCTCCACTACTTTTATCACTTCTTTTCTCAACCAGCAGAAAAGAAATTAAACGTCCTTCAACATAAAAGCAGAAAAAACATGTCAAGACACTCTGTAGTTAGTTGCTATTAGTAAAAATGATTGATCGGTCATGAAAAATAAAAAAAATAACACAACCAGCCTAATGTTCAGTGAGTATTCACTGTGATAACATACCGTAACAAAAGTAAGCGATAGGCTCAGACTAAAGCTGGGTTTACACACTGCAACATCTCAAACGACATCGCTGTAACGTCACCGGTTTTGTGACGCAATAGCGATGTTGTTTGCGATGTTGCAGTGTGTGAAACCTATCAGCGACCCGGCCCCTGCTGTGAAGTTGTAATCGTTACAAATCGTTCAGGACCATTCCTAGGTCCTTTGTTTCCCGCTGTGCAGCATGAAGTTTCAGTGTGTGAAGACTTTGCAGAGACTTTGTTAGCAAATTCCCTTTCAAAAGGCTGCTTATCAACGTCCCCAACAACCAGCTAGGTCGCTCTGCAGGTCCAGATCGCTGTTGAGTTGTTGGCCAGGTTTGCCTGTTTGACAGCTCACCAGCGACTTAGCAGAGACTTAGGGAGGTCGCTGTTACGTCACAAAACCGGTGACGTTACAGCGATGTCCTTTGCGATGTTGCAGTGTGTAAACCCAGCTTAAACCAAGACTGTGGCGGTCATTGTGGACTTCTCGTTATCACCGATGATGAATGTGAGGAGAAGTTCCCACGAAGAAAAAGCACAGATCTGAGTGCGGAAAACCTCATTCCCATACTTGCTGAGAATATCCGCAGTGTGTACTGACTGGCACCGTGGGTAGGATATCTTCAGTATGACCGCACTTGTATACTGCTGATTTTACAGCGCTTTCCTCCTGCTGAATCTCCATTGAGGAACGGTCTCCTAGGAATGGACAGTTATACTTCTACCCAATATTCAGTACTACAAATGTCTACAGCTAGATTTCTGGAGTTTGTCCAGGATCAGAAAAACGCAGTCGAAAACCGCACTCCACCTGTCCATAGGTTGTGTGTATCACCGCTCCGCACGTCACTTCAATGGAACATAGTAGCAATGCCAGATACAATTCATAAACCTGGGGGGGGGGTGCGCTAGTTCAGGAAGAAAGAGGCCATTTTTTCTAATCCTTCAACACCAATATAACTCAAAGTACCTTAGAATCTGCGTATTTGGCTTCTCTACCATCTTTCTAAAGCGCTTCTATAATCATCTGAAGTGTAAAAATATAGCTGTACAGTATAAAAGTATGATAAATAGTTTGTGGGCCCATGGACTTCACAATATTAATAACTGATATGACGGTGTGAGACGTATGAAGGGAAGACGATTGGCTCTATGATCAGGAGCATTAAATAGTGGAATGAGGGGACACACGTTACAGAGTACAAAAGCCCAGATATCACTCTGCATTCCTACAGTTTATCCCTTAGGGTGCCTTCACACTTTAGCGATGCAGCAGCGATCCGACCAGCGATCTGACCTGGTCAGGATCGCTGCTGCATCGCTACATGGTCGCTGGTGAGCTGTCAAACAGGCAGATCTCACCAGCGACCAGTGACCAGCCCCCAGCCAGCAGCGACGTGCAAGCGACGCTGCGCTTGCACGGAGCCGGCGTCTGGAAGCTGCGGACACTGGTAACTAAGGTAAACATCGGGTATGGTTACCCGATGTTTACATTAGTTACCAGCGCACACCGCTTAGCTTTGCTCTCCTAGCTACAGTACACATCGGGTTAATTAACCCGATGTGTAATGCAGCTACATGTGCAGGGAGCCGCGCACACTGTTTAGCGCTGGCTCCTTGCTCTCCTAGCTACAGTACACATCGGGTTAATTAACCCGATGTGTAATGCAGCTACATGTGCAGAGAGTCGGAGCCGGCAGCACAGGCAGCGTGAGAGCTGCGGAGGCTGGTAACTAAGGTAAATATCGGGTAACCACCTTGGTTACCCGATGTTTATCTTGGATACAGCTTACTGCAGCTGCCAGACGCCAGCTCCTGCTCCCTGCTCGCTTCATTTGTCGCTCTCTCGCTGTCACACACAGCGATCTGTGTGTCACAGTGGGAGAGCGCCTTTGAAGAAAACGAACCAGGGCTGTGTGTAACGAGCAGCGATCTCACAGCAGGGGCCAGATCACTGCTCATTGTCACACACAGCGAGATCGCTAATGAGGTCATTGCTGCGTCACAAAAAGCGTGACTCAGCAGCGATCTCGGCAGCGAGCTCGCTGTGTGTGAAGCACCCCTTAGGCGAGCTGTAGATAAGGCCAGCCACAGGAAAGGTGAGCACTTAATAGATCGCAGGGGCCCAACTGTTAGGACCCCACCAATCAGCAGAATGGGGTGCTTTTATAGTCATTAAAATAATGCAGCAATGTATGTGCTCAACCAATGTTCCAACATGAATCAATGGAACATGCACTGCTGCTCCACTTTAATGAGGATAAAAGCACCCCGTTCTGCTGATCGGTGGGGGTTATTAATAGTCAAACCTCCATCAATCTATAAGTAATCACCAATATGATAGATAGGCAACAATTCCAGTCAAAAGAAACCTAAAAGCTCATATAGATGTCTGACCCAATTCTCTTGGTTGGGAGAATATACTCTTATGCACATAACATCCTGATAACACTCTGATCACAGTTTGATCCGAGTGTCAGCATAGAGTAATCCGGTTCTCTCAGACAAGGAGAATCTGCAGAAAAAAATGTCATCATTGTGTCACTCTGCTGAAATAAGATTGAACTCAGATGTCATCCAAGTGCAGTTTGATGTGTTCCATGTACAGTGGAACCTTGGATTAAGAGTAACTTGGTTTAAGAGCGTTTTGCAAGACAAGCAAAGGTTTTTTAAAATTATGTAACTTGGCTGAAGAGCAATGTTTTGCAATAAGAGCACATATTCACCATGCACACTTCCGGTTCTTTACTTTCACCTCGCTCTGACCCGCTCTGGAGGTAACTTTCCATACATATGTACTGTATACAGTATACCATTGTACAATATAGTATATATCATACAGTGGAACCTCGCTTAACGAGTAACCCAGTTAACAAGGATTTCGCTTAACAAGCAAAGCTTTCTGTAAATTTGTAACTCAGTTTACGAGAAAGCTTTGCTGTACGAGCGAAATCCTCCTCGCACACACTTCCGGTTCCGTACATACACCGCCCTCTAACCCACCCTTGCAGTCCACACACACACACACACACAAGCACGCACAAACAAACACGCACAAACAAGCACGCACACACATACAGTATTATGCTCACCTTACCTTCCGTTCCATCGTCGGCCTCATGGTTCTTGTAGTTCGCCGGTATATCACGACGAGGGAGAAATCCTCACAGCGAACTACAAGACCCAGGAGGCCGGTGATGGAACGGAAGGTAAGGTGAGAATAATGCGTGCGTGTTTGTGTGTGTTTGTACGTGTTTGTGTATGTGTGGAATGGCAGAATAGGGGACCAGGATGGGACATTTAACAGGTTGTGGAACGAATTGTCTGCATTGCTATCATTTCCTATGGGAAATCTTGCTTTGCTGAACAAGTAACTTGGTTAACAAGCACAGTCCCAGAACGGATTGTTCTCGTTAACCAAGGTTCCACTGTATAGCATGTCTAACAATTTGCATTTGTGTATACAGTATTGTACCTTTTCTGATAAGCAGTACAGCCCATTGCTTGTACTGTAATCTAATTGCCTGTGCAGTATTCCTACCCCACATTCAGCTTAGTTTTGCCCTTATTTTGGGGAGAATAAATTTGGGGGGTGTTTTTTGTGTATTCTACAAGAATAAAGATTGTAATATTTATACATCATTTTTTCTCTATAGTGTACCTCTCACACACCAGCAATTCTATTATAAGCGAACGTGCAGTTTAATTTTTTTTATGTTTTTTACTGTACAGTATTTTGTATTAGTGTACTGTAATTTATATGAATACAGTACATTATTTTGTATTACTGTAATAAGTTAATAAAAATGCAGTAAATATTTTTGGGTCATCAAACAAATCGTCTGCGTTTCAATTATTTCCTATGGGAAAATTTGCTTTGATATAAGAGTAACTTGGTTTAAGAGCACAGTCCCAGAACGAATTATGCTCGTAATGCAAGGTTCCACTGTACTTGTTAACTTGCATGGCCGACTGCAGTCCCATCAGAAGAAAGTAGGGATGCAGAAACTTTTCCTTGGACAGATTGCTGAAGAAGACAATAGGACATGTGAGAAGACCCATTCATATTGGTCAGAGTGCCATCCGTTGTTTTGTCGGATCACACTCGGTCCAAAAATACGGTGGTGTGAACCTGGCTTAATAGAAGCAAATATAACAGCTAAGGCTACTTTCACACATCTGGTTTTTGCTCTGCGGCACAATACGGCGCTCTGCAGAAAAACCGCAACCATTTTTTTTGCCACCGGTTGCGGGTTTTTTTGCATAGACTTACATTAGTGCCGTATTGTGCCGCATGGGCTTGCGTTCGGTCCGGTTTTCGCCGCATGCGGCAGATTTAGCCGATGCCGCAGCCGGATGGAACGTTCCCTGGCACGTTTTTTGCTCCGGCAAAAAAACCCGCATCGCGCCGCATCTGGCCGCTGAGACGCATTTTTCAATGCATGCCTATGGACGCCGGATGCGGCGCGATGCGGAAAAAAACGCACCCGGCCGCCGCATGCGGTTTCTTCCACTGCGCATGCTAAGTAGCATGCCGCAACCGGAAAAAAACGGACGGGCTGCATGTAAAAACTTATGCAAAGGATACGGTATTTTCGCCGCATCCGTTGCATAGGTTTCACAGCCGGATTGAGCCGCACTGCTCAAACCGGATGTGTGAAAGTAGCCTTAGCTTTCCTTACTACATGGATTTATGCCTCATCAGCGCTGCATGGAAGTGCTGCAGCCAACGACTTGCCTCACTCACCTCATGCTATACATCCATCAGGCTAGCGATTGGCGGCAGTGGGCAGATGGTTTTGATCTCATTCAATGATGACATATGTCTCAGGATTAAAATTGAGAAAAATGCTTCACAGGACCCTAGTGCAGCAGCCATGCCAGAAGTCTGTAGCTTCTGGATCAGAGCCATGCAAAAGTTCTCCTACCTGCCAGCATCCCAGAGTCTCTTCTGATTATTAGGCCTGGAGCTACGTCTCACGTGTCACACCACAATGATGATG
Source organism: Anomaloglossus baeobatrachus (assembly GCF_048569485.1). Taxonomy (NCBI): domain Eukaryota; kingdom Metazoa; phylum Chordata; class Amphibia; order Anura; family Aromobatidae; genus Anomaloglossus; species Anomaloglossus baeobatrachus. The sequence goes on along the minus strand of NC_134356.1, from coordinate 511,116,849 downwards.
TTACGCCGAAGCTACTAATCAAAACAGGACCTGCAGGTAAGTAGAAGTTTATAGGTTTCCCGTCCGGTGGTCAAAAAACTACCAACGTGGCAGGTGGACCATCTCTGTGACTCATATCCTAGGGATTTGCCATTATTTATGACCTATGCAGGGGCAAATTCTGGGACCTTCACAGATTGTGTAAAGTTCGATTTGCCTCCGTACTGGATTTGACTATGTAAATGTCCAACCGATGAATGCAGAAAGATCTCATCCTAATAGTATACAATCTCCTCTGATCTAAATAAAAACACACATTTGAAGCAATATCTAGACCTAAGAAAAAAAAAACCCCGTTGAGCTGTAAAAGTTCAAAACCAATTGCAAATATTAAAAGCATTTCCACCTCGGTCTCCAGTTTAAGAAAAAGGCTAAATGGATGATAAATACCAGTTAGCGGTTTTGGTTCCTGTACTTTTATGTGAGTCTCGGTGAGTTTTTAGCATATGTTTAGCTGTTTTGTTGTGAAATATTAGGAAGTTCCAAACAGAATAATATTACAAGAACTAAACAAATAGCAATTTACTTCTGTGTCCTATTGACAGCAAATCCTCCAGTGCGTCTGCGTCCCTAGGACAACACGGACCCTGTAAGTAATACACATTATCACCATCTACCGCAAAGCCATGAATTTAACAGAATGCCACTCAAAGTTATTCACTTGTAAATAAAAACAAATGATAAAACAGTATTTTTCTTAAATGTACCCATATGGCTTTATGTATACTTTAGGACATAGGGAAAGGAAAATGGAAAGTGGCAACTACTTTCCAGAGGTAATTTATCCTTCTCCTTTATTCCCCCTTCAGTTGACAGGCCACAGCGAATTAGGCCAAGTTCATATGAGTATATAAAAAAAATGTCCCTATTTCATCCCTAACACGCAGGATGATTTTAATCCATTTGGTCATCTGTGTCCATTTTTTTAAAGGAGCAGTTCTGGGTGCACATGGCTAATCCCTGCCTAACTGTCCCTGTAAACACTAACATAGATAAAGGGATCTGTAGAAAAAGGATTTCTAAAGATCTTTTATCGTATGCTAATGAGGGAGGGGACTAGTCCCCTGGCTAGTCAGCCCCATTAGTATGTTAGTACGTCCCTGTGGGCCTCTGTGGGTGTGCTAACATGCTAATGAATGTGCAGTTTCAGAGGATGATCTCACTCACCTCTCCGCTGCCATCGCGTCTGACTCCTGGACTTCGGCTCAGTGCGCATGACCCCGGACTTCCGGTTATGCGCACTACATGAGTTTGAAGCCGTTATGCGTACACCCGACTTCATAGTACGCATGACCAAAACTCCGAAGTCATACGCACTGAGCCAAAATCCAGCATCGGGCGCTGATCGCAGCGGAGAAGTGAGTGAGATCATCCTCTGACTCTGCACATTCAATAGCATGTTCACACACCCACAGAGGTCCACAGGGACATACTAACATGCTAATGGGGGCGACTGGCAAGGGAACTAACGCCCAGGGGACTAGTGCCCTCGCTCATTAGCATACGATAAAAGATCTTTAGAAATACTTTTTCTAAAGATCTCTTTATCTATGCTAGACTATACAGGGACAGTTAGGCAGGGATTAGCAATATGCACAGAACTGCTTGTGGTTCTGGGTGCATATTGGACCTGACAGGTTCCCTTTAGGCCCCCTTCACACATCCGTGTCTCCAGTACGTGTTAGGTCCATTTCCGTATGTGCAGGAGACACGGACACACGTAGTCCAATGTTATTCAATGTATGGAGTTACACATGCGTTTTTCTATAAGGTGCGTGTGTCCGTGTGCGTGATACGTTTGTCCGTAAAACACGGATCCATGTCAGTTTTCTGCACGGAACACGCACCCAATGAAAGTCTATGGGTCCGTGAGCACACGTACGTGACACGGATGCATCGCCGTATGGTCAGTGTACGTTTTGTGCTTTTTTGAAGCGATGTCTGTCAATCTTTTTTTTCTGTGTATGTCAGTCAATCTCTCTCAGTCCGTCTCTCTCTCTCGTCTGTCCCTCTCTGTTCATCGGTCAGTCTCCCCCCTCTCTCATACTCACCGGTCCCCGATCACCGACGCGGCGCTGCACAGCTGTTAAAAAAAACTCCGGCGACTTTTTCTATTTTGAAAAAGCCGGCTGCTCATTATTCAATCTCGTATTCCCCGCTTTCCCCGCCCACCGGCGCCTATGATTGGCTGCAATGAGACACGCCCTCACGCTGAGTGACAGCTGTCTCACTGCAACCAATCACAACCGCCAGTGGGCGTGTCAATCTCGAGCAGTAAAAAAAAAAAAAATATTTAAAATAAACGACGTGCGGTTCCCCCCAAGTTTGATACCAGCCAGGGTAAAGCCAAACAGCTGAAGGCTGGTATTCTCAGGATAGGGAGCTCCACGTTATGGGGAGACCCCCAGCCTAACAATATCAGCCAGCAGCCGCCTGGCATTGCCGCATCCAATAGCTCATCCCGATTTGCCCTGGTGCGTTGGCAACCAGGGTAATAAGGAGTTAATGGCGGCAGCCCATAGCTGTCACTAAGTCCAAGATTAATCATGACAGGCGTCTCCCCGAGATACCTTCCATGATTAACCTGTAAGTTAAAGAAAATAAGCACACATAACGAAAAATCCTTTATTTGAAATAATAAACAAAAAATACCCTCGTTCACCACTTTATTAAGCCCCGAAAAACCCTCTAGCTCCGGCGTAAGCAATGGAGGTCTCACGACGCTCTCAGCTCTGCTACATGAAGGTGACAGGAGCTGCAGTAGAACACCGCCGCTCCTGTCAGCTCTACGCAGCAACTGAAGTGAGTCACACGATCAGCGATGATGTCACTCAGGTTACTCGCGGCCACCGCTGGATCCTCCAACTGTGACAGCAAGTCGCCCGAGTGACAGCGATGAAATCACAGGTGGGTTGCGGTCTCGGGTGGAGGATCCAGCTAGCCGCGGGTAACCTGAGTGACAGCAGCGCTAATCGCGCTGCTCACTTCAGTCACTCAGGGGATTAGCATTAACCGGTGAGTCCTTCACGGGTGACCGCTAATCAGTACGCGACACAGACAGAGCCGCGGGATGACAATGAAGTCGGGTGAAGTTCACCCGAGTTCATTCTCATCGCGCGACGCTGTCTGTCTGCTGTCAGGGGGCATATAGCAGCGGCATTGTGCATCACACACGGAACATTTCAAAACGGACAACACACGGACATTACACTTGCGTATCTCACGCACACACGGACATTCCACACGCACACACGGCTAGCATACACAATCACACGGATGAAACATGTACCAGAAAAACGGACAAAAAAAACGGAACACGGACCCGAAAAACGGCACGTAAGACACGCACATGTTTTTCATGGACGTGTGAAGGGGGCCTTAAACTGTATATGGTTAAGAATGGCAATGTATCTGTAAAAAAACAAATGCTTTATGGATAATCCATAGGGGATCCAAATTTGTTTGAGCACTCATGACTTGAATGAAGAGACAAGTGCATGCTGCAAGTTCATTTCGAGTGCAAATTCAGTGCCAGGACAAAACTGCTCATCTTGAACAACCCAATTCAATAACATTGGTCCTGCATGTGATAGAGAAGATCAGCATGTACTCGGCTACAATGTCGAGGTGCCAATGAACGGATTATAAATAACACTTGTATCAATATGCACACACATTTTCGACCTAATCGCGCACCACTCGACACCAGGCTCAGGCATGGGAGAGCCAGCAGTACTTCACGTTTTTCAAAGCAACATTGTGATCAAGACCGATTAGGTCAAAACATTGATCCTGGTCGCTTTCACTTACTTTGTATTAACCACATCAACAATTAAAGATTTTGAAATAAGTGTGCAGTGATATTCTACATATTGCTATCAGAAAACAAAGGGGAGCACAAGACGTATAAGTGCAAGGAAGTAAACTTTATTAAGTAAAAAATAGCAATTTACAGTTTAAGAGAAGGATTGGGGTCAGTATGTGCTATTGTCCGAAAACATGTAAACAATAACACTCGAAATGACAAAACGTGCCACAAAAATAAGAATTATTCTAACCGTTAATTCGGTTTCTAGGAACCTTCCACGACAGCATGGAGGTTGTCTCTCCATGCCCTAATAGAGACAGGAAGTACAATAGAGGGTAAAAGGACCCTCCCACCTCCCATTAGCCAGTGTCTTACAAAGAACCCATAATAGAAATATGGAGAGAAAAAAAAAACCACGTTCCAGAAATATCGAGGAATAGGGCGGGAATTAAGTGCAGTCATGGAAGGTTCCTATAAACCGAATTAACAGTAACAATAATTCTTATAACTCTAGTCCCTTCCACGACAGCAAAGGAAGAATACCAACGAATTGATACCTGGGGGAGGGGGGGGACCACAGCCTGCAGGACTTTCCTGCCAAAAGCCAAATCCCTATTGGAATCCAGGGCCAGACGATAATGCTTTGTGAAAGTATTTAGCGAAGACGTGTAGCTACCTTGCAGATCTGCTCGGGAGAAGCCCCTGCCTGTTCAGCCCAGGAGACAACGGTAGATCTGGTGGAATGTGCAGTAAACCCAGTCAGTGGAGACAGAAGCTGGTTGAGGAAGGCTTCTTCACTGGCTCGCACGATCCCGTTGGCTATAGTGCTTTAAGCCACCTGTTTGCCCTCATTCCGACCAAAGGGTTGGATGAACAGGTTGTGATCAATACGCCAGGGCGCCGTTAGGTCTAGATAGTGTAACACCGTCCTGCGAATATTCAAAGAATGAAATACTTCCTCTCCTGCAGTTTGAGGATGCTGATCAAAGTAAAGAAGAACAATGGATTGGGAGCGATAGAAATCTGAGACCACCTTGGGAAGGAAGGAAGGGTCCAGCCGAAAGACAAAGCTGTCATCTCTGATGGTCAAGAATGGTTCCCGGATGGATAATGCTTGAAGCTCCCCAACTCTCTGAGTAGAAGTAACTGCGACAAGAAATGCAGACTTGTGAGAGAGATCAGATGCTATAGAATGACAGAGGTTTATAAGGAGAACGAGAAAGTCCAGTCAGAACCACATTGAGGTCTCAGGATGGTGTGAGGACCATCTGCCGTGGGCAAATCCTACTAGCGGGCACCATAAATCGTCGGATCCAGCGATGAGAGGCCAGATCCGTATCCAAAACTGCACTGAGAGCCGAAACCTGTACCTTCAATGTGCTGGGCTTGAGGCCCAAGTCCAATCCACTCTGGAGGAAGTAAGTATTTGCACTATGTTAGGCAGGAGTGGGTCAGGAGGATGAGAACCACACCAGGAGGAGAATCTCATCCAGATTTTATTTTAAAAACGGTTAGTGACTGGTTCACGGTTCTGTTGTAGAGTAGCCAAGACTTTTCAGAAAGGCCCTGTGCCCTTAGCGCCCGGGCCTCAGAAGCCAGGCAGCCAACTTGAGCTTCTGAGGATCCGGGTGGAATAGCGGACTTTGGGATAGCAAACTGGGGTCTGAACTCAGGAGGATCGGACCATCGACTCGAGAGTCATGATCAGGCTGTACCAACTCCTTTTTGGTCACAGTGGAGCTACGTGGATAGTTGCGACTCAATCTTCCCTGATCTTTCACAGGGTTCCTGCAGAAGAGCGATAGACGGGAAGGCATAAGCAAGATGATAGATCCAAGGGTGGCAGAAGGCATCCACCCGCATCGCATTGTCCTGTGGGTTTAGGGAAAAAAAATGTTGCGCCCTTTAGATTTCCGTCCGACGCAAACAGGTTGATCTCCGGAGTACCCAACCTTGCCACCAGAGAGCAGAACACTGCTTGGCTTGGTCCAGCTCCACTGTCCTGGGTGAACTTCCTGACGACTTAAAAAGTCGGCTTGTAGATTCAGGACCCCTTTAGGTGTACCGGAGAGAGGGACAGAGGAACTTTTCTGCCCAGAGGAAAATCTGAGAGGAAACGGACCTCATGGCGTCGGACCTCCTACTGCTCTGATGGTGGAGATGTGCCACCGTGGTGACATTGTCGGAATAGACTAGAACGTGAGAGTTCTTGACGATATCCTGAGCTGCCAGGAGGGCTTCCTTGACAGCCCTTAGTTCCCGGTAGTTGGAAGACTGGGAGCTCACATAACTCCAGATACTTTGAAATGGGGTGTTTGCAACCATGGCCCCCATCACGACTAGAAGGTGAGAGTCGTGTGGAGGAGGGTTGCAGCTGAGATTTCTTGTAATTGGGAATCCAGCCCAAAAATTGAGGAATGCCCAAAGACTTCTCCACATGGATCCTGAGGGTCTAAGCGGAGGGAGCAATGAGAAGGAAGTCGTCCAAACATGGCACCAGACAGACGCCTTGAACCCTCAGGAAGGCAACTACCTCTGATCTTTGAGAAAACCCCTGAGGCAGAGGAGATCCCGAAGGGAAGTACATTGAACGGAAAGTGAAGAACTTTCCCCTTGTGCAGAATCACAAATTTGAGGTACTTCCTGTGCCGAGGATGAATGGCACATGGAAGTGGACTTCTTTCAAGTCGATTGTGGCCATCTGGTGGTACAGCCCTATCAATGGAATCGCCGATTTTACTGACTCCATCTTGAACCGCCGGTACCGAACCCGTTGGTTGAGACGTTTCAGATTGATAACCCGGACGTCTCCAAATTGCTTTCTGACCAGGAAGAGGCGGGAATAGTGGCGTACCCCTTCCTTTTGACTTGGATCCGGGGAAATCACCCTTAAATGCATTAACTCCTGTAACTTTGGGTACAGAAAATCCTGGGAACCCTGTGAGGACAGCACAGTGACCCTGAGACCTGGTGGAGGGAGGGGGGGGGGGTTCTATTAAAAGACCCTCTGATAAGACCTTCCCTACTGGCAGTTGGTGAATGTCTGCCACTGGGGAGGAAATTCCAAAAGTCCGAGAGTCGCACCCCCCCCCCATCAGAACCGAGTCACTGTTTGTTATGCTGCTGATGTTGCTGTTGGGAAGGGATGAAAATATTCCACCCTCTACCCTTTGGATAGCTCCACCGACCTGACTTCCCTTTCCCTTTGAGCTGAGAGGTCTGAGGCACCGAGGGACGAAAGGGCCATTTCCTGGGGGGTTTTTGCTCCGGAAGGGCATTCCGATCCAGTTGCCTTATCCAGAATTTGATCCAGAGTTGGCCAAATATCAAGTCTGCTTTATAGGGAAGAGAGCAAAGCCTCATTTTGGAAGTGGAGTCCCCACTCCAGGCTTTAAGCCACAAGCCCGTCTAGTGGAGATAAACAACACCTAAAACCTGGCCGCCAGAAGGACAGACTCTACAGAAGTATCTGCCAGAAAACTGGAAGCTTTCCTGAGCAAGGGAAGGGATTCCAGGAGATCATCCCTAGGGGTACCCTGAAAAATATGAGCTTCCAATTGGTCAAGCCATTTGAGAAGGGACCTGGAGACACAAGTAGAGGCAATATTTGCCTGAATGGTGGAAGAGGAGGCCTCCCAAGATTTTTTCATAAGGCTATCTTTGCAATCCATCTGGTCCCTAAGCTGGGAAGCATCCAGAAAGGGGAGCGCAGTCTTTTTAGCCACCCCGCACTACCTGTACATCCACTTTTGGGACCTCATTGTTCTCTAGGGGAAACCTCCGTTTTCAGGGAATTCCCATTCTTGAGAAATAAGATATTGGCATGGACCGGAAATCAGACTTGTTTCGTCGATTTCAGGCCAGCAAACATTTTGTCCTGGACCGAGGGAAGGACCTGCTCTTCTCCTCATGATAAGACAGGGCTGTTTGAGGCTTCCTCTTCATAGGGGAGGAAGGACCAGCAGCAGGGAGGCAGGCTAGTGAGGCTAGTATCTCCTGCCTCACCATGGACCGCAGCTCGTCTACCAGGAAAGGCTGTTCAGCCCTAACAATCTGGTCTATACAATGCTGGAAGAGCTTTTTGTCCCAAACCATAAGGAGTTTCTTAGCACACACTGGGCATTTTTTAATTTTTTCCCAGCTTCCTAGGGGCAGGTTTGTCCTAGGAAGAAAACACAGTGTGAGGAGCCGTCAGTAACAGTCTGCATATCAGGCATAAGGGACCCACCCTTTCCTAGACTTACTGTGGCAGGGGTAACACTGGGCTCTGCAGATGCAGGGGAAGACATGGCAGCACAGCAGTATCTTACCGTAATTCAGATGCCTTCAGGGCAGCCTTTAAAGTAAAAAAAGGCCAGCCCCCCCAGTGACAGGGAAATATTCCTCGCCTCCCGCACCGCATCCAGGACAGGCCACTGTTATCGTTGGTGTGTCCAGCACACTGTCCCTGCTGCTGGAAGCGCTCCCCCCGGGAGAGCGCGTAACCCAGAAGTCATACCCCCGGCAACACTTCCAGGATCGCGCAGGACAGCGTGCGTACAGGAAGAGGCTGGCAAGCTCAAGGAGGAGGCCAGCCGGGGAGCCCACAGCCCACATCGCCCCAGAGGGGGTCCGGAAGGCTGGAGCAGCGGTCCCCCACTGAGGTGAGGGGAGCAGCAGGAGGAGGAGGAGCAGAGCCCAACCAACGCTGCCCGGTTGTAAAGGTAAAAAATGTATGCTGCAGTTTGCCGGCCACCACAGCATAGGGGAAAAGAAAAAAAACCTCTCATGCCCCATGGGGACAGGAAAGACACTGGCTAATGGGAGGTGGGAGAGTCCTTTTAACCTCTCTTGTACTTCCTGTCCCTAGGGCATGGAGAGACAACCTCATTTGCTTTCGTGGAAGGGACTAGAGAAAACAGTATTATGAGAGGTCAGTATCAAAAATTCCATGTAAGGATGATAGAATCCAATTTGAATGAACCAGCAAATACGGACTACTTTGTAAGTGAACATAATCAACAAAGTGCCACAGTGCAAAGGAAATTTTAGTCCGAGGCAGAAGAGCAAATTGGTAAGTAAATGAATTCTAGGAAACGAGATCTCACATCATGGCCTACTGAAGGTAGACACGGCCCCAGGGTGGAAAATGATCCGGTGTGTCTAACAACTGCCGGATAAAGCTTCACATACCTGTATGACAAATTCCAAATTCATTCTGGAGTCTTATTTTCAACCTAATCCCACGCCACTTTGCACCAGGTTCAGGCACGGGAGAGCCAGCAGTACTTCACGTTTGTCAAACCAACATTGTGATCAAGACCGACTGGGTCGAAACGTTGTTCCTTGTCGCCTTCACCTACTTTGTATGAACCATGTCAACAATTAAAGACTTTGAAATAAGAGTATTGTTACGCCACCACCGGAGTCCGCTCCATCGACTTCTACTCAGATCGCCAGGCGACGCCGTGTTCCTGCCGTGGATGGTGCTGGTGATGGGAGGAGTCGATTGCCAGTGGCATCGGTGGGGGCAGGCTCCGCTCATCCACTGGGCTGGGTTATCTTGGGATCTGCAGTACAACGGGCTGACTATAGGTGGTGTGTGTCTTCCAGCTGAAGTTACCATCATTCAGCTACTGTTTCTTGTCACTTTCACATACTTTCTATGAAGCACGTCAACAATTAAAAGACTCAAATAAGAGTATGCAGTGATTTTCTCCATATTGCTGTCTGTGTGGTGTCCGTTTTTTCACAGACCGCACTCGGACCGAAATCCAGTGGTATTAACTTCTCCTTAGTTATACAGTGAGGTGCCCTCTATTCTCAGTAAGGCCATGTATGAAATCTGTAATACAATGCAATGAATCACGGAAAATAAATTTATTGGTACCAGAATTACTAATACTGTTTTAATACTGATGCAAGTATAAATATGAGCATTGCCTTACACCTCTGTCCCATTAGATTTGGTTGAAGGATGAAGATGCTGGAGGTACTCACTAAATATAAAATCAATTCTATCATGATCAATTTTCTACTATCTCCCCTTGTAAATGAGTGCAGTCTGTACACACACTGCCACTGTCCACTGGTGGTGGTAAAATTTACAAGAACGCGCCCCACTGAATGGTATAGCCCAGTGGTGAATATATACAGTTAGGTCCAGAAATATTTGGACAGTGACACAATTTTCGCGAGTTGGGCTCTGCATGCCACCACATTGGATTTGAAATGAAATCTCTACAACAGAATTCAAGTGCAGATTGTAACGTTTAATTTGAAGGTTTGAACAAAAATATCTGATAGAAATTGTAGGAATTGTACACATTTCTTTACAAACACTCCACATTTTAGGAGGTCAAAAGTAATTGGACAAATAAACCAAACCCAAACAAAATATTTTTATTTTCAATATTTTGTTGCGAATCCTTTGGAGGCAATCACTGCCTTAAGTCTGGAACCCATGGACATCACCAAACGCTGGGTTTCCTCCTTCTTAATGCTTTGCCAGGCCTTTACAGCCGCGCAGCCTTCAGGTCTTGCTTGTTTGTGGGTCTTTCCGTCTTAAGTCTAGATTTGAGCAAGGGAAATGCATGCTCAATTGGGTTAAGATCTGGTGATTGACTTGGCCATTGCAGAATGTGCCACTTTTTTGCACTCATGAACTCCTGGGTAGCTTTGGCTGTATGCTTGGGGTCATTGTCCATCTGTACTATGAAGCGCCGTCCGATCAACTTTGCGGCATTTGGCTGAATCTGGGCTGAAAGTATATCCCGGTATACTTCAGAATTCATCCGGATACTCTTGTCTGCTGTTATGTCATCAATAAACACAAGTGACCCAGTGCCATCGAAAGCCATGCATGCCCATGCCATCACGTTGCCTCCACCATGTTTTACAGAGGATGTGGTGTGCCTTGGATCATGTGCCGTTCCCTTTGTTCTCCAAACTTTTTTCTTCCCATCATTCTGGTACAGGTTGATCTTTGTCTCATCTGTCCATAGAATACTTTTCCAGAACTGAGCTGGCTTCATGAGGTGTTTTTCAGCAAATTTAACTCTGGCCTGTCTATTTTTGGAATTGATGAATGGTTTGCATCTAGATGTGAACCCTTTGTATTTACTTTCATGGAGTCTTCTCTTTACTGTTGACTTAGAGACAGATACACCTACTTCACTGAGAGTGTTCTGGGACTTCAGTTGATGTTGTGAACGGGTTCTTCTTCACCAAAGAAAGTATGCGGCGATCATCCACCACTGTTGTCATCCGTGGACGCCCAGGCCTTTTTGAGTTCCCAAGCTCACCAGTCAATTCCTTTTTTCTCAGAATGTACCCGACTGTTGATTTTGCTACTCCAAGCATGTCTGCTATCTCTCTGATGGATTTTTTCTTTTTTTTCAGCCTCAGGATGTTCTGCTGCACCTCAATTGAGAGTTCCTTAGACCGCATGTTGTCTGGTCACAGCAACAGCTTACAAATGCAAAACCACACACCTGTAATCAACCCCAGACCTTTTAACTACTTCATTGATTACAGGTTAATGAGGGAGACGCCTTCAGAGTTAATTGCAGCCCTTAGAGTCCCTTGTCCAATTACTTTTGGTCCCTTTAAAAAGAGGAGGCTATGCATTACAGAGCTATGATTCCTAAACCCTTTCTCCGATTTGGATGTGAAAACTCATATTGCAGCTGGGAGTGTGCACTTTCAGCCCATATTATATATATAATTGTATTTCTGAACATGTTTTTGTAAACAGCTAAAATAACAAAACTTGTGTCACTGTCCAAATATTTCTGGACCTAACTGTACATACATTACCAGGAGGCATAACAGAGGAAACATATGTCAGGGTAGGAGAAAGGCCTTATTAAACGGCATAGAAAACAAATCATATTATATATAATATTATATATAATATTCAGACTATCCCCTACTCTTGCAAACTTCAAACGGAACCTGAAAACCCACCTGTTCAGAAATGCCTACAATCTACAATGAACTCGCTGCCGCCCGACCACCGTGCGGAGCTGCCGCCTGACCTACACCCCACCTATTGTCTCCTCCCCATAATCCTATAGAATGTAAGCCCGCAAGGGTAGGGCCCTCTTCCCTCTGTACTAGTCTGTCTACTGTAACTTGTATATGTATTTTGTATGTAACCCCCTTCTCATGTACAGCACCATGGAATTAATGGTGCTCTATAAATAAATAATAATAATATTATAATGTGATGTTCTTCATACTAATAAGGGTCCTTTGCAGGAAAAGAAAAAGCTCAACTTGTCAAATAAAATCATCTGGTGTGTAAAGTGCAGAAGTAAAGATTTTGCTTATCGATGCCGCCGTCAAGCAGTCAATGGCAGCAACAGCTTGTACGTATTAATTGATTTCAAGGACAAGACCTAGTTCACTCCTTAATAACAGCACTCGGCTTAATGATCGTAATTAGGTGACATTATTATTAGCGGATTCTGAAGGGCTTTGCTCACAAGTTGTGTGACTTTGCACCCCCTTAGGGCTTCTTTGCTAGTCAGAGAGAATAATCTCACACATTCTCCCCAATGACAATGGCCAATGTTCTTCTAAAGAAATGTTTAAAGGGGTTTTCCCACCAACACAGTTAAAGGAGTGGTTCACCCATATTTTTTATTTTCTAGATCGATATTATATTCAAAAACAATGTTTCTCTCAAATACCTTATGTTGGCAATAGTGCCTGTGAGAGGCGCTATTGCAGACTGCTGTCCCCCTTGCCTGACCCCCCGGGCTCCGTAACCTCAGGGATCCGGTGACGTCACGTCACGTTCCGGACATGTCACATCACCGCGGTCGGCTGCAGTCTCCCTGAGTCACTGAGCTGTGGGCGGTTACCCGCTTGTCACAGCCCAGCGTGTCTCCTGCTTGCAGCGCTCTGCTGTGAGGGAGGAGGGAGCTGATGGGCTGTGACGAGCGGTGAAACACCGCCCACAGTCCATCACTCACGGACACTGCGGCCGGCCGCAGTGCCAGGAACGTGACTTAACGTCACCAGATCCCCGAGGTCACGGAGCCCGGAGGTCATGGAGCGGGGAACAGCGGTCTGCAATAGCGCCTCTCACAGGCACTATTACCAACATAAGATATTTGAGAGAAACATTGTTTTTCAATATAATATCGATCTAGAAAATAAAAAAATATGAGTGAACCATCCTTTTAATTTCATAGTTGATTTTAATCAGGAGATCTTAGAATAATAATCATTTCCACAATTGGATGTGTTTAAAATAATTGTTCCTGTGCTGAGATAATCTTATATATGTGCCCCTGCTGTGTACTGTGTAATGGCCGTGTCTGACCGTACAGGGACATGCTCTGAACATACCACAGCTGGGGTGGGTTGGGGGCTGGGGACGATGCAAAAGAGTATACAGACAGGACAGCAAGGGATCGCATCTAATTTTTTTTTTTTTTATTTTTAGTAAAGCAATTCCTTGTCTGTTTTTAAAAAATATTTTAATTTAATAATTTGTGATCCCGTGCTGTAATGTAATGCCCAAGAGATTGTGTTCCGTGCACAGTCAGACACGGCCATTACACAGTACACAGCAGGGACACATATATAAGATTATCTCAGCACAGGAACATTTTTTTTTAAACACATTCAATTGAATAAATTATTATTATTCTAAGATTTATTTATTAAAATCAACTTTAAAATGAATGTTGTTTGTGGGAAAACCCCTTTAAGGGTGGATGCAAACAATACGGACAAGATACAGACACGATACGGACATGCTGCGTCCTGGATGCAGGATGTCCTCTCCTGTGGGGCCACGAGTGCTGTCCGCAGGAGACTGCAGCAGTCCGTGCCCACAATCAGGGCTCGGGCCACTGTGGTATCTCTCGGTTCTCAGCATGGAGAACAGCATAAATTGGCATAACATGTCAGTTTACGCTGCTGAGAAAAGAAGCACAGTGGGCATGAGATTTCTATAAATCCCATCCACTGTGCTTGTACTGTACAATGTAGCATTTTGAAAACAGTGAAAACTCTCTGCGTCCAAAAAACACTGATCATGTGGACATACTCTAACACCATCAGCGAAGACTTCTCCCTAAGCAGTAAGTCCACACAAAGCAGACTGGGCAAACAAAAATAGTGAATTCTTCACCATCCTTAAAAATGACAATCAATTGAGCAAATTGGAATGTCCTCCTGGAAAGCACAGGAACAGATGTGTCCTTAAATGTAGATCTATTACCTGTGCCTGCAGAAGAAACATGGAGCGTAGTTGCACACCAGCTTTCCTTTATGACTTGCTACTTCCACCCTGTCCAGACAAGCGACCGCATTAAAAGCAATTTTATAGATTCCCTTGTAAAGACCAAGAAAGAGGTTCATTATCAAGGTCCATCAACCCAGCGCTAACTAACTGCCCTCATACAAGAGCCTAAGCTCTAAGGCTATGTGCGCACTAGAAATGTGAAGTTTCTCAAGAAAATTTCTTGAGAAACTTCTGCCAGTGAAAGATTTCCGGACCTGCGGAAAAAATCCGCACCAAATCCGCATGCGTTTTTGCCGCGAATTTGCCGCGAATTTGCCGCGGATTTACCGCAGGTTTGTCCCTGCAATAAATAATAAAGATAATCGATAGACAGATAATGGATAGAGGGAAAGATGGATAGATGAATAGATAGATAGATAGATAGATAGATAGATAGATAGATGAATAGATAGATAGAGGGATAGATGGATAGATAGATAGATAGATAGATAGATAGATAGATAGATAGAGGGATAGATAGATAGATAGATAGATAGATAGATAGATAGATAGATAGATAGAGGGATAGATAGATAGAGGGATAGATAGATAGATAGATAGATAGATAGAGGGATAGATAGATAGATAGATAGATAGATAGATAGATAGAGGGATAGATAGATAGATAGAGGGATAGATAGATAGAGGGATAGATAGATAGAGGGATAGATAGATAGATAGAGGGATAGATAGATAGATAGAGGGATAGATAGATAGATAGATAGATAGAGGGATAGATAGATAGATAGAGGGATAGATAGATAGATGAATAGATAGATAGAGGGATAGATGGATAGATAGATAGATAGATAGATAGATAGATAGAGGGATAGATAGATAGATAGATAGATAGATAGATAGATAGATAGATAGAGGGATAGATAGATAGATAGATAGATAGATAGATAGATAGAGGGATAGATAGATAGATAGATAGAGGGATAGATAGATAGATAGATAGAGGGATAGATAGATAGATAGATAGATAGATAGATAGATAGATAGATAGATAGATAGATGAGAAAAACCTATATAATGTTCCACCTCCCTGCATTTTCTAAGCTGGCACCCTTTAGTGACTTTCATGTGGCACTTAGGCTACTTTCACACCTCCGGTTTTTGCTATGCGGCACAATCCGGCACTTTGCATGAAAATCGCAACCGGTTTTTTTTGCTGCCGGTTGCGATTTTCCTGCATAGACTTTAATTAGTGCCGCATTGTGCCGCATGGCCTTGCGTTCCGTCCGTTTTTTGCCGCATGCGGCAGATTTAGCCGATGCGGCGGCCGGATGGAACGTTGCCTGGCACGTTTTTTCGTGCGGCAAAAAAAACCGCATCGCGCCGCATTCGGCCGATGCGGCACATTTTTCAATACATGCCTATGGCGGCCGGATGCGGCGCGATGCGGCAATAACCGCATCCGGCCGCCGCATGCGGTTTTTGCCACTGCGCATGCTCAGTAGCATGCCGCAAGCGGCAAAAACCGGACTGGCCGCAAAGGAAAAACCTATGCAAAGGATGCGGTGTTTTCACCGCATCCGTTGCATAGCTTGCACAGCCGGATTGAGCCGCAGAGCTCAAGCCGGATGTGTGAAAGTAGCCTAAAGGGTGCTTAGCCTTGTATTTAGCCATAAAATAAATAAATAATTAAAAAAAAATGACGTGAGGTCCCCCCATTTTTTGTAGCCAGCTAGGGTAAAGCAGACGGCTGCAGCCTGCAGACCACCGCTGGCAGCTTCACCTTGGCTGATAATCCAAAACAGTGGGCACCCCACGCTGTTATTTTAAATTATATAAATAATTTAAAACAAAAAACGTGGGGTCCTCCCCATATTGGATCACCAGCCAAGGTAAAGCGGACAGCAGGGGTCTGATATTCTCAGACTAGGGAGGTCCACTGTTATTGGACACTCCCCAGCCTAAAAATAGCAGGCCGCAGCCGCCCCAGAAGTGGCGCATCCATTAGACGTGCCAATCCTGGCGCTTTGCCCCAGCTCATCCCGCGCCCTGGTGCGTTGGCAAACGGGGTAATATATGGGGTTGATGCCAGATGTGTAATGTCACCTGGCATCAAGCCCTGGGGTTGGTGAGGTCAGGCGTCTATCAGATACCCGACATCACCAACCCAGTCAGTAATAATTAAAAAATAGACAACAAAAAAAGTTTTATTTGAAAAAACACTCCCCAAAACATTCCCTCTTTAACCAATTTATTGAAAAGAGCACAATCAATTCCACGTCCGGCGTAATCCAATAAGGGGGGGGGCACGGCGATCCATACCATAGTCGCTGTCCCAGTCAATGAAAAACAGAATGTTCCCCATTGGCTGGGAGAGCAATGCAGTGACCTGAGCTAACATCAATAGGTCAGCTCAGGTCACTGCAGGGGATGACGAGCGCTGCCATCAGGAGCATAGATGAGATCATTACCTTCTGTGATCATCTCCTGTACTGCTGACGTCAGCGCTGTCACTGACTTATCGCGAGAGCCCGTGACGTCACCGCTAGTGACAGTCTCGGGCCGCTCGCGAGTCGGCCCTAGACAGCAGTGACAGCGCTGACGTCAGGAGGCAGGAGATCGTCACAGCAGGTAATGATCTCACCTCCTGACAGCAGCGATCGTCATCCCCGCGGCTCCCAGCACTGCAGGATGTCAGTGTCTGCCTGCGCTGCAGCGTGACAGGCTGCTGACACTGCGGGCAGACACTGACACTGCAGTGCTGGGAGCCGCGAGGCCGGAGCAGGACACACACTGCACAGGACAGACCTGGAGGTCGCACGGAAGTGCTTCTGTGCGGCGTCCAGGGAGTGCGACGTGTGTTTCCTCTGCTCCTCTTCCTGGCATAATGACATCGCTTCCTGCAAAACCGCAGGCAGCGATGGGCATTACCGCAGGTAAATCGCGGCTATTCCGGTGGTATACCGCACATCATTGCTACCTGCGGAATACCCCCGGAATACCCCCGGTACCTGCGGAAATTAATGGACATGCACATTTTCTCAAGAAAGTTTCTCGAGAAAATTTTCTCAAGAAATTTTCTTGAGAAAAATCCGCACAGTGCGCACAGCTATTTTTTTTTCTCATTGAATTTCATGGGAAATGTCTGCACAAAGATTGCAGACATTTCTCAAGAAATTTCCGGGGCAAATCCGCGGGTAAATCCGCGGGAAAAACGGTCTAGTGCGCACATAGCCTAAAGGTTTATCTGCATGCACCGCGCTGATCACCTCCCTCAGAGACATTACTGGCTGTGCAAAACTGGAAGTGGCTTTTACAAGGGAGATTAGGTCAATGTACAGAAATCATTTGTGCTTTTACTACTTGTTCAGCACCATTCCGGATGGTTTCTAGCTTAGTAATTTCCAATAGCATTAATGTCACAAACAATACTGCTACATTGTTATCTTCTGCACAATTGATTTCTAAAATAAATAAAAGCAAAATAATATAGCAAATATGTATAGAAAGAAAAAACAAAACATTGGATTATTACGACCAGACGATGTCACAGATTATACAAATAGACCATGACATTGGCATTTCACAACACATCAGTTTATGAAATGATAATGTGGCCGCTTTCTTCTGGCATTCATATAGCCCATTCTCTAAATGAATGACGACACACTGATCTTCTATCTCGGTACAGGATTTTAACCAGCTCGTGGCTTTTACTCCTTCACCCACGAGCCTTCGTGACCGGGCCATTTTTCCCCAATTCTAACCAGCGTCACTTTCACAGGTTATAACTCTGGAACACTTCAACATTCAGTGACTCTGAATTTTTATCCCCTTAGACCAGAAAGTTATGTCACACAAAATCATTAATAAATGACATTTCCCACATGTCTACATTACATCAGTAAGATTTTTTATACATTTTGCTTTTGTTATCGGGTGATAGGAGCAGACGCGCTATACTTACCAAGCCTCCAGCGCAGCTGTAACTGCTCCCGCAGCCGCACATTCACTTCCAAGGCCGCTCATTGGGCTCATGCATATGCACCGCTTTCCCCGCCGCAGCGTGTCTGACCATTTCCAATCACAGACGCTACGTGCATCTATCGTGGCATAAAAATAAGTAAAGAAATTGGCGTAGGGTCCCCCCATATTGATACCAGCACAGATAAAAGTATATTGGTACAGGCTGCAGCCCCCAGCCGTGCACTTATCTTGGCTTTGTATAAAAAGAGGAAGTACATGCAGCCTTTTTAAAAGCAAATAAAAAAAAAAAACAAAATGCATAGTACCCCACACCCCACTTTGATATCCAGCCAGGATAAAACAAGACAGCTAGGGGCTGGTATTCCCTGGCTGGGGAGACACATGGTTATTGGGAACCCCCCAGCCTAAAAATAGCATCCTGCAGCAGCCCAGGATTGTCGCATCCATTACATGCGACAATCCCTGCACTTTACCTGGCTCTTCCCGATTGCCCTGGTGCGGTGGCAATTGAGATAATAAGGGGCAGCTGCAGGCTGCTATTTTTAGGCTGGGGGGCTCCCAATAACCATGGGTCTACCGAGCCTGAGAATAAATAGTCAGCATGGGAGACAGATACCATATCCCCTGGATATTCTATAAACCTCAGATAATTATTCAGATATGGCACCAAGTGAGGATAAATATTAAAACATAACTTTTAATGTTCCTAAATAAAATTCAGTGTAGCACATACATCCTACAGTGGACTAAAAAAACTTTAAACAGTTGCCCACATGAGGGAATGCATAAGTAAAACACAAGGATATAGTAATCACCTATGTCCGAACCACTTCTGTAAATGCAAAACAAAAAACAAACTCAGGGCACAAAAAAGAGGGTACATCAGTCCTGAACATACATGGACAGTGGTCCTGTCAGACATTAGTTATGCTCCTATCAGCATATAAACATTATAAAATGGACAGACATAGAACCACTCATTCAGCAAATGGGTCTTATCCGTAATAGACTCACCGTCCTTGGATGGTGCTGTCAGTCGGCATGTTGATTTCACATGGGGAAAATATAATCACCCTAAACCCAAAACAGCTCTCGCCCTTACAAGGGCAGTTCACACCTGACCCTCACTGTGGCTGTCCCTCTTCTGCCCAGTCGTGCCTCCTGACGCGTTTCACCTAACACATGGGCTCATCAAGAGAGAAAAAAACTGCACAGTCATCTACACAGGGCCGCTGAACCAGTGCCCCTCACATAAACACTAGACTGTCATAGCATAGAAACCGTGTGCAGTTTTTTTTCTCCCCTGATGTGTTGCGTGAAACGCATCGGGAGACACAGGAACAAAAGCAATGTGGAAGAAAAAAAAAAGAAACTAACTTTTTTCCCACAAAAATGTTCCTTTAGCCCCAAAATTTGCAATTTGACAAGGGTTATAAGATAAAATTGACATGGCAATTTGTTGTGCAATTTCTCCTGAGTACACAGATACCCCATTTATGTTGGAAAACTACTCTTTGGGCACAAAAGAAAACACATTTTTCCCACAAAAATGTTGTTTTAGAACCAAATGTTGCATTTTCACAAGGGTGACAGGAGAAAATGCATCATACAATTTGTCCAATTTCTCCTGACTAGTGATGGGCGGACCCAGACTGTAAAAGTCCGGATCTGCGTGGTTCAAAAGGTACCCGAGTGCCAGACCCGGGCTTGGGAATCTAGATCTTGATTCAGAACTCAAGAAATTAAAAAAATAAATAAATAAAAAGTAACAAAAAATGAAGCAAGCACTTTATTCTTACGAATGCTCTGGCGCAGCTGTACACTGCTCCCTCGGCTTTTTCTTCCCTTCCTGGGTCGCTCATCATTGCTCATCTATACGCACTGCTTTCCTCGCCCACCGGCTGACATGGCATCTGTGATTGTTTGCAGTCAGACGCGCCCCTAGCCTGTGTGACAGCAACCAATCACAAGTGCTGTCTGAGTGTCAGTATTGCGGTGTAAAAATAAAATATTTGGTGTATGAGTCTCTCATTTTATGATATTGAGCACAAATACAGCATATAGCTACAGGCTGCAGCCCCCAGCTGTGCGCCTATCTTGTCTGTGTATCAAAATAAGAGGAATCGCAAGCGTCTTTTTTTTTTTTTTTTTCTTTTTTTAATTATTTAAATAACGGTGTGCAGTCCTCCTCAATGTTGATACCCAGCCATGATAAAGCCCAACAGCAGGGTGCTGGTATTCTCAGTCCGGGGAGTTCTTCCATGGTTATTGGGATCCCTCCAGTCTAAGAATAGCAGCCTGCAACGGCCAAGGATTGTCGTATCTAATACCAGTGCTTTACCCGGCTCATCAAGATTGCCCTGGTGCAGTGGCAATTGGGATAATAGGGGTTAATGCCAGCGCACAACTGTGATCAAGCCCAGAATTTGTGATAGGTAAGGGTCTACGAGACCGCCCCATCACTAATCCTATAAGTAAAAAGAAATAAACACAAACACAAAGAGAACTCCTTTATTTGAAAGGAAATACCTCACCCTCTTTCCCTTCTTTATTAACCCAAAAAAACTCGAAGTATCGCTGTAATCCACACAACGACCCACGACGGTTCTGGCTCTGTTACATCTAAGCCTGGAGAGACCGACAACATGTCCGATCTCTCCAGGCTCTGAGAAACACTGATAAGGGGGACCCGGCTGGCAGCAGTGACATCACTCAGTTCACCGGAGGTCATACCCTATCCCTTCTACCAACATTTTTAATTGACGGATTCTGGTCACCATAGACTTATATGGGGACCGGAATCCGGCCCAGAACTGGATTTTAAAAATCAGGTAACACAGACCCGCCAGTCCCGGTTATTTGCGAGTCCACTCTTCACTACTACTGGGTACATAGACACTCTATGAAAAATAAACTACGGTTTGGGTGTGCGGCACGGCTCAGAAGGAAAGGAGCGCCATTTTGGCTTGAATAGATTGCGCACGCCATGTCACATTTGAAGATCCCCAGAAATGACAAAACAGTAAACATGAGCCCCCCCAAACCCCAAAGTGGACCTATTTTGGAAACTAGACTTGTCAAGGAATTCATCTTGAAGTGTAGTGAGCAATTTTGACCTTCAGGTGATTCAAGCAATTGTATAACATTAAGCTGTGAAAATAAAACAATTTCCACTATTTTTTTCCATTAATATGTTGTTTAGCCCCAAAGTTTTAATTTTCAAAAAGGGTAATAGGAGTGTACAATTTGATACACAATTTCTTCCGAGTTCGCCAATTGGAAGAGGACACTCCCTCTCCCAGCCTCCTCAATTTTGCAAATGCTATTGATTACAGTATTTAGAGGCTTAAACAGCTTGGGGTGGTGCAGAACCGTCCCTGGCTGTGACAGCTGTAGCTCGGTTATAACACTAAGCTCCAGGGGGTGATTGCACGTGCAAGAGACCCTGACGCAAGCGATGTGTCAGTTACTGGGCTGAATGCTGCAGTTTTTATAAAGATCACTGTTTTATCAGGAGAGGATTATAACTGGAGGACTAGTAAACCTGCTGTCATGTAGTCCTCCATACTCCTGTATGTAACTCTGTATAACCCCAACCCCACCACTGATTGGTAGCTTTCTACCTATGCACAGTGTACACAGAAAGCTGCCAATCAGTGCGGTGGGTCATGAGGTCACTGCTGCAACCAGTAAAGAGAGGCTGTAGCACTGGCAGGGAGGCGGTGCTGGACCCCTATCCAGCAGTCTGAGGGCATGTAAAAGAAGTTGTCCACAAATACATTTTAATTGTTCAATGGATTGTACTCCAAGAAAATAAATTAAGCAGCTACTCAGCTTCCCCTGCTCCAGAGGTGACATGACAGTTCTTCCATAATACTTCACGTTCTTCATATGGCGTCTAGGGAAAATTAATTGCCCACCCCTGTTTTAAGGCTTTTAATAGATTTAAAAAAAAAAAAAACTTGTCTAACCGTAGTGTTTAGTGCTCTATCCTTTCAGTAATCTGTAAAACAAAGTAATTATGTCTAATTAAAGCAAAAAAAGTGAGAAAAGAGAAAATTACTTAGTTAGGCCCTCTTTCACACATCCGTGCATTAAAGGCATGTGTGTGATTGTCTGTGGGGAAGGTACTAAGGGTTATCCGTGTGTGTGTGTGTGTTCTAGGTGTGCTGTCTCTAGGCTATCCATGTGACATCCGGATAGCATGGACTTGTACACCTGTTTCCAGCGCTGCTGTTACTTCCAGGTCCGCGGTGAGTGCAGTGAATATTCATGAGACATAATGAGCAGGAACCGGAAGCAGCAACAGTGCAGTAAGACAAGCAAATATAATTTTTTTTAGTGATCTGTATTCTCCATATGTCTCACACTGCTCTCACATGGATTACATCAGTGTGCGGTCCATTTGACACCCGTGCTGCTGGCAGAAAATGGACGTGTCACCCATGTTGAGCACATGGACACGCGTGCGCTCCACACGGACACACAGGCGGTGTGAAAACACGGACTTAGGAATAAACCCATTGAGTTTTATGGGTCTATATGTGTCAGTGTCTCTGGTAGGAATGAAAAATGGACATCACATGTACCAGATACACGGATGTGTGAAGGAGGACTTAGTGGGATTTTCAAGAGGCAATGACAGCACCACATGAGAGAGGAATCCTCCTTACAAGGACAGGAAACCTACTAAATAAAAGGGAGGCACCTTTACACCCAGCAGTTGGGTTACAGAGGATGAGAGGACCTCGCACATAGTTATATGTACACACCATCATCAACAAATGGCAACAAGCCCCATGAATAAGGCTAGGCAACCCCTGACTGTAAAAGTCTGTATCCGCACAGTTTCAAAGATGCCCGAGTGCTGGGCCCGGGCCAGGGATTCCGGGTGTACGATCCGGATACAGCACTGGGGAAATTAAAAAAATAAATAAATAAAGGAAAAATAAAGAAAACAAGAATGAAGCGAGCTCTTTATACTTACCAATGCTCCATGTTATGGCGGCACACTGATTCCAAGTGGCACATTCACTTCCTGTGCAGCGATCGCATACACACGGCTTTCCCAGCCCACAGGCCATCCTGTCATGTGTGATTGGTTGCAGTCAGACGCGCCCCCAGCCTTTGTAACAGCGTCTGCCTGCAATCACTGAGAGACGCTGGGACAGAGGTATAAAAATAAATAAAACAACTGGAGCAGGATCCTCCCGGTATTTTGATACCCAACAGCTCACAGCTACAGCCCCAGCCCTGCGCTTATCTGGGCTGTGTATCAAAAGAGGAGGAACTGCATGTGGGCTGCTTTTTTTTTTTTCTTAATTATTTAAATAAATTTAAAAAAAACAATTTAAAAAATTTAAAAAAAAAAAAAACAAAAACAAAAAACGACGTGTGGTCCCCCCCAATTTTCATACCCAGCCAAAAAATATCAGCCTCCAGCTGCCTGGAATTGTCACATTCATTAGATGTGACAAGTCCGGCGCTTTACCGCCTATTCCCGATTGCCTTGATGCAGTGGCAATCGGCGTAATAAGGGGTTAATAACAACACACAGCTGCTACTAAACTCCAGATCAGTGATGGCAGCATCTATGACACCCGCATCACTAATCTGAAAAAGTAAATATACACAAAACGCAGAAAAATCCTTTATTTGGAGTAAAATACAAATGTTGTAAAGTTTTTCCGAGCGTCGAAATGACGCACTGCGCAGGATTCCATTGCAATCCGTCAAGAGGTATAAAGGTTGTCTATGGTGCAGGATTCCACCGTAATCCGGCACACAATGGAATCCAGTGCTGGATTCCGTCATTTTCTACTGAGCATGCAAAGTATGTACACAATCACACTGCAAGGCTCCAAAGCTGGCAAGACGGATCCGTTTTTTCTACAGGGATCCGTTGCATCAGTTGTACCACAATCTGTGACTGATCCGTCGCATCAGTCACAAAACGGATTGTGACTGATGGAAAAAAACTGGTGTATGAAAGTAGCCTTAAAAAATAAAAACATTTCACAGATGGTGCAAGGGTTACTTATTAACTATATTGTGAGGTGTGACAATCTGGATTAAAGAGATAATCATTCAACGCATGAAAATTACAAATTTTTAGACATTTGTCAAATTTCTGATATTTTCATAAAAATAAAACATATTGACCTAAAATTACCATTATAATATATGTCATGAAAAAAAAAATCTCTAGATCACTGAGATATATTGAACCGTTGCAGAGTTATTGGCACATAAAGTGATGTGTCAGATTTGAAATATTTGGCCTGGTCACGAAGGGGTTAAGTCATTTCTGCATTTGCCTGAAATCCTTCCCTAATCAAATATGCTAATGAGATGCTTGGTGCCCCATTAGCGGAGCCCAGTGGATCAGTGTACCGTGCCACACTCTTTAGGAGCTAGATATGCTACAGGAACACGGGTGTGTGGGGTACAAGTAGCGGAGACGGTGCACTGATTAGGGGTGCACCAAGTACGGTACCTCATTAGCATATTTGAGTAAAGAAGGATTTCTGGTGATGCTGCAATTATATTTAGCAGTAATTTTATGCGGATAGAATACGTTTAATGATAATTATGCCCACATACCAGTCTGTATTAGTCCGTGTGAGTGGGCCATTAACCTAATATGTGCACAAATTGACTTGCTTGTTTTGAACAGAAATCTGCCATGGTAATCGAGCTTTAATGAGGTTTTCTGGTGCCATTAAAACCTTTCTACCAGCTGCCATGTTTTAGTTTTTTTGTTTAACCAACCAGCTGTGCTTTACTCACCCTCCCTAGGTCCAGCACAGAGTCTCCATCAATGATCTCAGTGCCTAATATTTTTGGCAGCACTAACGTCAGTCATATCCACAGCACTGCAGCCAATCAATGAGCTCAGAGCAGCTTGTGCCATCATCTGAGCCACTGAACTCATATGCCGCCTGCTCTGCAGTCAACACTGCAGACAATAATGGACCGGAGCAGCGGTGCTGACTTGGCTGGACCTAGTGAGGTCAAGTAAGGGACAGGGGTTTTTATGCTTAAGAAAAAAAAGCGCAGTTGGGGGAACAGATTTTTTTAATTTTTTTTTTCCTCAAACAAAACTCTTTTATATGGTGATGACACTGTGTGGGCGGATGGAGACTCCCGGCTGTGATCTGCATCCACTCCCATACAAACATATGAATATAGCCTAAAGGCAGCCATAATACAGATGTTTGGTTGACGGCCATCTCATCTGACCTCATCCCAATCACACAATAACATTGTCCTCTGTCTCCGCACTGAGTGTTATCCTTGCTCAGAGTTACCACTGGGTCCCTGCCTCTGCAGTATGTGCATTAGCTCTATATTATGATGATGTGTGACATTGCGGTATTAGCAGTGACATCACTAGGTTATTTATCCCTGTCTAATGACGTTTCCCATTTTGTACCATCACTCTGTGCCATAGTACTGCTTCTAATAAATGTACTATATGCAAATTATATCTCTTGTAGAACAAAAGAATTCAATAAGTCAATGTACGACCCTTTAATGGAATAGGTCTGCAGGTTTTTGCTATGTAAGCTGAAGTCGGTATGCTGTAGGAGTTAAAAATAAAAAAAAAAAAAAATCAACTCTGCCTCTCTTATCAGGCTCCATGTTGTTGTTTACTTAAACTAAAGGCTTTATCACTTGGTGATTATCATTGTTTGGTCTAGCTGTCACATGAACTGGCATGCCCCCTCCTCTGATTGTACATTGACAGTGAGGTGCCAATCTCTATAGTTACTGGTGTTAGCAGGGCAGCACTCTGGGCTCAGCTACATGATTATGTGTCAGAAAGGCTGCAGCCAGTAATCTAAGTGATACATGGTTGGATTCAGAATCTTCTTGCATACATCATTCTGCTCTCAGTTGAGGTAGAAAAACCTAACAGATTCCTTTTAATGAGACCTTGCAACTTGACCGGGAATAAAAGCAAAGTAAGAAACTCCTCTTCAGACAGCTGTTTTGGGCTTATTGTCCTTCATCAGTATAGGACAGGGGGACGAACAAAGCTAGTTACAGGATCGGACATTGGCGTAGAGGGTATATATAGTTCCTTTTTGAGAGTGCCGGTATGCATACTTTTCTTTCTAGGAGTATTGCCTGTAAGACACTATATTTACTTGATCTTCTTAATGAGAAGTTCTTCCCCCACATTACCCATGTACAGTGCTATTTCTATTCTTGTGACTTCTGTTTTGAGACATTACTGTGTGCATTCTTCACGCACAGAGATACTGACAGTGAACACTACCCTTGGATTGTGTATACCAGTGTATTATCATTGTACTCATTATCCAGGTTCCATGCCATGATTGTAAGTAACGCCTAGGTCACACGTAGCGACGCAGCAGCGATCACGATGACGATCTGACCTTATCAGGATCGCTGCTGCGTCGTTACATGGTCGCTGGTGAGCTGTCAAACAGGCAGATCTCACCAGTGACCAGTGACCAGCCCCCAGCCAGCAACGATGCGTGGAAGTGATGCTGCGCTTGGAAACTAAGGTAAATATCGGGTACCCAAGCAAAGTGCTTCACTTGGTTACCCGATATTTACCTTGGTTACCAGCGCACACTGCTTAGCGCTGGCTCCCTGCACTCGTAGCCAGAGTACACATCGGGTTAATAAGCAAACCGCTTTGCTTATAGTTACCCGATGTGTACCTTGGCTACGTGTGCAGGGAGCAGGCAGCTGGCTTCAAGAAGCTGCGGACGCTGGTAACGAAGGTAAATATCGGGAAACCAAGCCTTTGCTTGGTTACCTGATATTAACCTTGGTTACTAGCGTCCGCAGAAGCCGGCTCCCTGCTCCCTGCACATTCAGTTCTTTGCTCTGTCGCTGTCACACACAGCGATGTGCGCTTCACAGCGGGAGAGCAACAACTAAAAAATCGTCCAGGACATTCAGCAACAACCAACGACCTCACAGCAGGGGCCAGGTCGTTCTGGATGTCACACACAGCAACATCGCTAGCAAGGTCGCTGCTACGTCACAGAAAATGGTGACTTAGCAGCAACGTCGTCGTCGCTGTCATTGTGTGTGACATGACCATAAGAATTCTCCTTGTACAGTGACCTTGTTGGGTGGATTGTAGGTGGGGTAATAGACACGCTGGAGAGGTTTGTTGTTGGGGTGGCCGTATGGTTCCTATGATACATATAAGAGGATACCATTGCCCCTGTAAAATATTTTGCCTTATTTTACTCTTGCAGCCACGGTGTGATTCCGGCCAGGACTGCGGTGGTGTTGTAGCCTCAGTCACATATAATGATGGGCCACCATACTGAAAGGCTGCAGGTCTCATTCACAATCCCAGGAAGCTATCCGATGCCTCAAAACTCAGGGAAAATTGCTGCATTTACTTAAATGCCCCTATTTCTCTAACTAGCACTAAGACGGCGGGTCTGATGTCATTTTAAAGCCAAAATTATTCTTTTTTTCCCAGGTAATGGCTTTTAAATGAGCTGTGCGTTTTTTCCTCTTCCCCTCCCCTCCCCCTCCCTGTAAACCCGATGATAAATGTTATGGGTGTAAACACTTGGTTTTCCACACATTACACTATACAGAGGCTCGTCTTCAGATTCAAGTGGTTTAGGAGTAAGATAATGGAATATAAATGAGAACAATTTGGTTTCAGAGATGAAATGACTAAATGTACAAGGCATTGTCACAGGAAAATAACAGAAGAAAGGAAACGTTATCTAAGGATTTCAACGAGAGGGAAAACCAGAGGAGGAGATTTCCCGGATCAGAGGCATTGCTGTGCCCATCGGTAATGACAGCTGGCGTCACCTCGCAATGCCCTCTGATCGGAGTGGAGATTTATGGGCGCCAAAGAAATTGGCTGTACCTGCCGTCATTAACTCAGGCCAAATAAATTGTAAGACAGTTCTTTACAGCAGCCCATTAGGAACCAGGAGACCCCAATAAACTGGTGACGTGCCCCAACGCTTGTTTAATTGCCGGCTGCCGGCTAGCAGAATGCTGGAGTGATTAACCCTATAGCCCGGGCTGATTAAGCAGTCAGACCTTGTACAGGCGGCATCATTCAGCAATAATTAGGAGCTGCTCTCATTAATATCATCTTTCAGACAGATGGCTACAGCTAAGACGAGGATCCCGAGACCAAAGACGTGAAAATTATATTATATAGCCAATGGAAAAAAATAGCTTCTGCTCAGTTTGCCCGCAAAATCCACTCATCCCGAACACTCAGTGTTGGTCATCTGGCTGAATGTGGCCCACTATACGATATGTGGTGCTGCTCCACCGCAGGATCATTGGAAAGACTAGAAATCCTGAGTCTGTCAGACGGGACGATCGGGCGGCAATCCAATATACAAGTTTAGTGACCATTTATATGGCCGATGGGAAAAGAACGTGTTATCTTCATCGTTTACACTGGGAGATGTGCGGCCGATAAGGATTTTTAAGCTGGGTTCACACATAGCGACGCAGCAGCGATCACGACGGGCGACCTGACCTTATCAGGATCGCTGCTGCGTCGTTACATCATTGCTGGTGAGCTGTCAAACAGGCAGATCTCACCAGCGACCAGTGACCAGCCCCCAGCCAGCAGCGACGCGTGGAAGCGGTGCTGTGCTTCATAACTAAGGTAAATATCGGGTAATCAAGGGCTCGGTTACCCGATATTTACATTGGTTACCAGCGCACACCGCTTAGCGCTGGCTCCCTGCACGCCAGAGTACACATCGGGTTAATAAGCAAACCCTTGAGCCAGCACAGGCAGCCTGATAGCGGCAGACGCTGGTAACGAAGGTAAATATCGGGTAACCAAGGAAAGGGCTTCTTTGTTACCCGATGTTTACAGTGGTTACAGCTTACCGCAGCTGCCAGACGCCGGCTCCTGCTCCCTGGTCGCTTCATTTCGTCGCTCTCTCGCTGTCACACACAGCGATGTGTGCTTCACAGCGGGAGAGCAACGAGCAAAAAATGAAGAAGGACATTCAGCAACGACCGGCGACCTCACAGCAGGGGCCAGCTCGTTGCTGGATGTCACGCACAGCGACAGTGACGGGACGTCGCTGCTACGTCACAGAAAATGGTGACGTAGCAGCAACTTCGTTGTCGCCGTCGCTGTGTGTGACACCACCTTTAGGACATCATAAATTATCTAAGCACTTTGTTAATGAGCGTTTTGCTTATTCATCCTGTGATCACCAGCACCTTTGGGCAGCACGGTGGCTCAGTGGTTAGCACTGCAGTCTTGCAGGGTCCTGGGTTCAAATCCCACCAAGGACATCTGCAAGGAGTTTGAATGTTCTCCCCGTGTTTGCGTGGGTTTCCTCCGGGTACTCCGGTTTCCTCCCACACTCCAAAGACATACAGATAGGGAATTTAGATTGTGAGCCCCAATGGGGACAGTGTTGCCAATGTATGTAAAGCGCTGTGGAATTAATAGCGCTATATAAATGAATAAAATATTAATTATTATTACATGTGCTGAAGATTGGGAAAGATTGTTCTTTCTAATATTATTTCACCGACTGTCCGCTCTTCTAAATCTTTTTTTTTTCTTTACTTAAAATGTATGGGTTTGTGGTTAAAAAATAGTTGCAATTGAGTTTTCTTAAAAATGTTACACTATATAACTTTTGTAGCCCGAGTGTTGCTTTGTAGTGATGAGCGAGTACTAAAAAGCTCGGGTGCTCGAGGCTCAGGCCGAGCATCCCAAGATACTCGTGTACTCGGCCCGAGCACCGAGCCCAATGTTATCCTATGGGAGACCCGAGTATTTTTATGAAATGACCCCCGGCAGCATGTAGAAACACTAAAAATGTCACAAAAGTCTCAGAAGAGTGCTCAAATGACATGGCAACAGCATGGGGAAGACCCCTTGAAGCATTTATCAAAAGTCACAGCTGTGAACAATTTTGTCCGCGTTTTACGCCATTTTTACGGACTCACCAGAAAACCTTCAAAATGACACCAAAATGAATTTTCATGGCGGAAATGTTAAGGGCACATACCCAATAGTGAGATAGAGCTGGTGTATGTTACTTTTTGAGATTAATACATGAAAGATTTTACGTAAAACATTGTGTGGCACTCCGATGTCCCTGAGAAGAGACGTACATGAAGGCCTCTTGAGTCTAATGTGCCCATTTTGAGGAAGTGAGTCTTTGTAGTATTTTCCTTTGCCAGGGCAGTCCAAAATTGTGAGGTTCACCAACGCCCCTGCATACAGACGTGCATGAGGGCCTGTAAACCTGAAGTGCCCATTGTAAGGAAGTGGGTCTATTGTAGTATAGCCCTTTGGCAGGGCAGCCAAAAATTGGGAGGCTCCACATTGTCCCTGGATAGAGACGTGCATGAGGGCCTCAAAACATTGTTCCCATTGCAAAGGAGCGGGTCTCCTGTCGTTGTAATGTCCATTCTGAAAGAATGGGCGAAAAAATTTACCACTGGGGGTATACCTGAAACAAAGGCCTAACTATTGTAACGGTCATCATGGTGGCGCATGAGGAGAAGGAGGAGCAGTCCAGCGATTATCCAAAGTCCAGAAGTGTGTACCCATGGGTGAGTGGAGGTACATGGCAAATTCCCGTTACAAACTTTAAATTCCGCTGTCATTTGCTGGTGGTGTGGTGAAGTCTGGCCCAATCCAACCCTTGTTCATCTTGATCAGAGTCAGCCTGTCAGCATTTTCAGTTGACAGGCGGGTGCGTTTATCTGTAATGATTCCACCTGCGGCACTAAAAACACGCTCTGACAAAACGCTAGCGGCAGGGCAGGCCAGGACTTCCAAGGCGTAGAGAGCCAATTCATGCCACGTGTCCACCTTGGATACCCAATAATTGTAAGGCACAGAGGAATGTCGGAGTACAGTTGTTCGATCTGCAAGGTACTCCTTGAGCATCTGGGCAAACTTAGGATTTCTTGTGGCACTACCCCGCACCTCAGGGGCTGTGGTATGTGAGGGGCTGAGAAAACTGTCCCACATCTTAAAGACTGTTCCCCTACCTCTGGCGGATTGGACTTGTGCCTCTCTCGGCTGTACGCCTTGGTTGTCCACTGATTCCTGACCTATGCCGCTAGCGTTTTGTGAGGGGAATGCTTTGCCTACTTCCGTGACTAAGGCCTTCCGGAACTGCTGCATTTTGGCTGACCTCTCCGCCTCGGGAATAAGACACAAAGTTCTTCTTGTAGCGTGGGTCTAACAATGTTACCAACCAGTAATGATTGTCGGTCAAGATGTTCTTAACGCGAGGGTCACGAGACAGGCAGCTTACCATAAAGTCAGCCATGTGCGCCAGACTTTTAACAGCCAGTACTTCAGTATCCTGACCAACACGATGACTGAACATGCTGTCCTCCTCCTCCTCCTCATCTACCCTGTCCTCTGGCCAGCCACGCTGAACCGAGGATATGACTGGTGTGCATGTCATATCCTCAATTTGGCCGGAGAGTTGCTCCATGTCTTCATCCTCCTCCTCGTCATAGTCCTCCACTGCACGTTGTGATGAGACGAGGCTGGGCTGTGTGTTATCACCCACACCCACTACTGTTTCTTGCTCCAACTCATCACGCTCCACCTGCAATGCATCATGTTTGTTTTTGAGCAGAGACCGTTTTAGAAGGCAGAGAAGCGGTATGGTGACGCTAATAATGGCGTCATCACCACTCACCATCTTGGTGGAGTACTCAAACTTTTGGAGGATGGTACATAGGTCGGACATCCATCGCCACTCCTCAGGTGTTATGTGTGGAGTTTGACCCATTTCCCGACGGCTTAGGTGATGCAGGTACTCAACAACTGCCCTCTTCTGCTCACATATCCTGACCAACATGTGCAGAGTTGAATTCCAACGCGTGGGGACATCACACACCAGTCTGTGAGCCGGAAGATGCAAACGGCGCTGAAAGCCGGCAAGGCCGGCTGAAGCAGTAGGCGACTTTCGAAAATGTGCAGACAGGCGGCGAACTTTTACCAGCAGATCAGACAGCTCTGGGTATGACTTTAGAAAACGCTGAACCACGAGGTTGAGCACATGGGCCACGCATGGAACATGTGTCTGCTGGCCTCGCCTCAAAGCCGCCACCAGTTTCCGGCCATTGTCACACACGACCTTTCCTGGCTTTAGGTTCAGAGGTGTGAGCCAGTGATCTGCCTGCTGTTTCAGAGCTGTCCACACCTCTTCTGCATTGTGGGGTTTGTCACCTATGCAGATTAGCTTCAGCACAGCCTGTTGCCGCTTCGCCGAAGCAGTGCTTCCAGCTTGGGACTGGTGTGGAGGGTAAAGTGGATGAGGATGCGCAGGAGGAGGAGGAGGCTGAAGAGCATGACATTCCGGAGCTGTAGAGTGTGGGTGAAACCCTGACTGAGGTAGGGCCTGCAAACCTTGGTGTGGGAAGGACGTGTTCCGTCCCTCGCTCAGACTGGGTCCCAGCTTCCACGATATTAACCCAGTGTGCCGTCAACGAGATGTAGCGGCCTTGCCCACAAGCACTTGTCCACGTGTCTGTGGTTAGGTGGACTTTGGGTGAAACAGCGTTGTTCAGGGCACGTGTGATGTTTTGTGACACGTGGTTATGCAACGCGGGGACGGCACACCGGGAGAAATAGTGGCGGCTGGGGAGCGAGTAACGTGGGACAGCTGCCGCCATCAGGTCGCGGAATGCTTCTGTCTCCACCAGCCTAAAAGGCAACATTTCCAGTGCAAGCAGTCGCGAAATGTTAGCATTTAGAACTGTGGCATGTGGGGCGTTGGCAGTGTATTTGCGCCTGCGTTCAAAGGTTTGCTGAATGGATAACTGAACGCTGCGCTGGGACAAGGACGTGCTTGATGATGGTGTTATTTCTGCGTAGGCAACTGCAGGTGTAGGACCGGAGGAGGCTTGTTCGCAGGCAGCATGGACAGGGGATTGGCTCGCATGCACAACAAGCGAAGACGTAGCAGTGACATCAGCAAGCACTGCTCCTCGACTCTGTTGTACTTCCCACAAAGTCGGGTGCTTGGCTGACATATGCCTGATCATGCTGGTGGTGGTCAGGCTGCTAGTTTTGGTACCCCTGCTGATGCGGGCACGGCAGGTGTTGCAAATGGCCTTTTTAGAATCATCTGGAGCCAACTTAAAAAACTGCCAGACTCGGGAAGACCTAACATTTGTACAGGCACCTTGTGTCGTGTTGTTGTTCCGGGGAACGGTTTCCTGACTTCTGCCTGGAGCCACCACCCTGCTTCTTACTGCCTGTTGGGATGCTACGCCTCCCTCCCCCTGTGCACTGCTGTCCTCGCTCTGCATATCCTCCTGCCAGGTTGGGTCAGTTACTGGATCATCCACCACGTCGTCTTCCGCACCCTGCTCCTCCTCCTGACTTCCTGACAATTGTGTCTCA
The DNA here is from genome assembly GCF_048569485.1 of Anomaloglossus baeobatrachus. NCBI lineage: Eukaryota > Metazoa > Chordata > Amphibia > Anura > Aromobatidae > Anomaloglossus > Anomaloglossus baeobatrachus. The sequence goes on along the minus strand of NC_134356.1, from coordinate 511,083,381 downwards.
TCATCGTCCACCCCTTGTTGAGACACGTTGCCAACTTCGTGAGAACGTGGCTGCTCAAATATTTGGGCATCTGTACATACGATCTCCTCATGACCCACTTCAACATGAGCTGGCGAGAGGCCAGAATGTGCGAATGGAAACGTGAACAGCTCTTCCGAGTGTCCAAGTGTGGGATCAGTAATGTCCGAGGACGTGTACTCAGCCTTGTGGTAGGAAGGAGGATCAGGTTCTGAAATGTGCGGTGCAGTATCACGGCTACTGACGCTTGACCGTGTGGAAGACAGTGTTTGTGGTGGTGCCAATCTGACTGGAAGCATTATCCGCTATCCAACTAACAACCTGTTGACACTGGTCTTGGTTCAAGAGCGGTGTACTGCTACAGTCCCCAAGAATTTGGGACAGGACGTGCGAGCGACTAGATGTGGCCCTTTGTTGTGGCGAAATTAGAGCTTGCCCATGACCTCGGCCTCTGCCTGCACCACCATCACGTCCACTTCCTTGTTCCTTGCCAACGCCCTTGCGCATTTTGCAATGCTGTGCTGACGTGTATTCACTAGACTTGTGCGTTATATCCAAGTTTGTGCAAAACGCACACAAGTGCACCTGTACGCTGCCACCGACAGGCACACACGTGCGGTTTTTAAATGCAAGCACGGACGCACTAAGAACCTAACAGGTTTTTAGGAGCGACAATTACTGAGAAGTCTGACACTATCTGGACTGTTTTAGACTGTGTACACCAGCCCCAGATATGATGAAGGCTGGTATACGGTCACCACTAGGAATGGCTATATACCCTGCCTGCCTGCCTGTATACTGCTACAATAGTCCTGACAAGGACTCTTCTGGTCACTAGCCTGTATTCCGACCTGGCTATACCCTGCCTGTATACAGCAACAATAGTCCTGAGAAGGACTCTGCTCCTGTACTCCGACCTGGCTATACCCTGCCTGCCTGTATACAACTAGAATAGTCCTGAGAAGGACTTCTGGTCACACTGTTTGCAGCCCTGCTACGGAAATAGCTATAAAGGGCCGCAAACCTTTCCCTGAAGCAGCAACACTCTCCCTGCACTGACTGTCTGGATGGCTGTGAGCAGAGCACAGCGCGCCGGCCGGTATAAAGGCTCGGTCACGCTGTGCGGGCCGGCCAATAACTGCAATTCCACAACTAACAGGGCTGTGGCATTGCAGTGGTCTGCCAGCCAATCCCTGCATGAGGGCTGGCTCTCAAAAGAGCGCCAACATGCAGGGATGAAGACCATGAGTACAGCACGAGTATCGCGAGATTACTCGGTCCCCGCCGAGTAGCCCGAGTACAGTGATACTCGTGCGAGTACCGAGTAGTAACAAGCATACTCGCTCATCACTATTGCTTTGTCTATGAGCAAACTGAGAATTGGTCAGTGAGAAAATTCAAAAAGAATGACAGGGGAGTTTCTCTCGTAGGGTGCTTTCACACATCCGGTTTTTGCCGTCCGGCACAATCGGGCTATTTGCGGAAAAACCGGATCCGGCTTTTACATTATAGACTTGTATTGGCGCCGGATTGTGCCGCAGGGCGTTGCGTTTCCCCTGTCGTGCAAAATTTCTGTGTCCAGCTGCCGAAAAGGATGCACAAGGAAACGGTTTTTGTCGTCACTGGCAAAAAAAAAAACGCACCGAGCCGAATCCGGCGCCCTGCAGCGTGTTGTTAAATGAAAGCCTATGGGCCTAACGGAGCATGCTCAGATGTGTACATTTCTTTCTGGTTAGAAAATATCTCTGTCGATTTTGGTCGGTCGTTCTCTCTGTCAATGTCGGTCTCTCCCTCACCCCCCTCTCTCTCATACTCACCGATCACTGGCACTGCATGGCGCTGCACAGCTGTCACACTGCTCCGGCGGCTTCTCCTGCATTGAAAATGCCGGCCGCTAATTATTCCATCTCGTAGTCACAGCTTCCCCCGCCCACCGGCGCCTATGATTTGTTGCTAAAAAAAAATCAAGAAAGTTGGGCACTGCAGCACTGGGCTGTATAGTGGAGCCGTACTCACAGGTATCAGCGATCAGCTGTTCCATGTGGTGCTCTGCTTGCAGCATGGTCAAGATACAAATAATCCAGGTAAAGAAGGAAAAGCGGCAGCTCACTCTGGGAATTAGCAATGTTTATTCTGTAAATACAGATAACATCAGGTGGGGGAGAGGGAAATGCTGGTGCGGCAGACGGACAACAGCCGTTAGATGCGACAGTCCCGGGACTCTACCCAGCTCATACCGAACTTCCCTGGTGCGGTGGCAATCGGGGTAATAAGGAGTTAATGGCAGCCCATAGCTGCCACTATGCGTATTATTGGGCATAATACCTGGGGCAATGATTAAGAACAAACGTGTGGGCAGATTAGCATCCTGTGTAAAAATCCTTAAAAGGGAGCCTGTCAGGTGCAATATGCACCCATAACCATGAGCAGTTCTGGGTGCATATTGCTAACCCCTGCATAGCAGTCTCTGTATACACTAGCATAGATAAAGAGAGCTTTAGAAAAAGGATTTCTAAAAATCTTTTATCTTATGCTAATGAGCGCAGGGACTAGTCCCAAGGGTGTTATATCCCTCGACTAACCACCCTGTTAGCATGTTAGTATGACCACAGGAGCGTTCTAAAGGCCCCGTCACACTAAGCAACATCGCTAGCAACATCGCTGCTAACGAACAACTTTTGTGACGTTGCTAGCGATGTTGCTGTGTGTGACATCCAGCAACAACCTGGCCCCTGCTGTGAGGTCGTTGGTTGTTGCTGAATGTCCTGGGCCATTTTTTAGTTGTTGCTGTCCTGCTGTGAAGCACAGATCGCTGTGTGTGACAGCGAGACAGCAACAACTAAATGTGCAGGCAGCAGGAGCCGGCTTCTGCGGAGGCTGGTAACCAATGTAAACATCGGGTAACCAAGAAGCCCTGTCCTTGGTTACCCGATATTTACCTTTGTTACCAGCCTCCACCGCTCTCACTGTCAGTGCCGGCTCCTGCTCTGTGCACATGTAGCTGCAGGACACATCGGGTTAATTAACCCGATGTGTCCCGCAGCTAGGAGAGCAAGGAGCCAGCGCTAAGCATTGTGCGCTGCTCCCTGCTCTGTGCACATGTAGCTGCAGCACACGTCAGGTAATTAACCCGATGTGTGCTGTAACTAGGAGAGCAGGGAGCCAGCGCTCAGTGTGCGCTGCTCCCTGCTCTCTGCACGTGTAGCTGCGTGCGCTGGTAACCAAGGTAAATATCGGGTTGGTTACCCGATATTTACCTTAGTTACCAAGCGCAGTATCTTCCACGCGGCGCTGGGGGCTGGTCACTGGTTGCTGGTGAGCTCACCAGCAACTCGTGTAGCGACGCTCCAGCGATCCCTGCCAGGTCAGGTTGCTGGTGGGATCGCTGGAGCGTCGCAGTGTGACATCTCACCAGCAACCTCCTAGCAACTTACCAGCGATCCCTATCGTTGTTGGGATCGCTGGTAAGTTGCTTAGTGTGACTGGACCTTAACTTTCCCTTAAAAGCAGTTGTCTGGAACTTTTCAGTTGATAACATATCCGTAGGACAGGTCAGCAATATTGAGATTGGTGTGGGGGCGCTCACCTGGGAAATCCCCCACCAATCAGCTGAAATCTGCTCCAGCAGTGCATGTATGCGAGCAGTGAACAGAGCAGAATACAGCGGCTCCGTCCGTATATTGCTTAGGAGCTGCAGCCAAGTACTGCACTTTATCTACTGTCCACATAAGGGAAAGTTCACACAGTGCGTTTTTCGGGTGCATTTTTGGTGCAAAGTCTATGAGGTTTCATTTTTGATGTCGGCATACAATTTTTTTTTAAGCTGTGTTTTTGAGCTTAAAAAAAAAAATGGACATGTCAATTCTTTCCTGCGTTTTTCTGCGTTTTCCCCCCATGCAATGCATTGGAAAAGCGCAGAAAAACGCAGCAAAACGCAGCCAAAAAATAACCAACTCGCGGCCAAAAACGCACAAAAACGCAGCGTCAAAAAAACGCAGCATGTGCACATAGCCTAAACGGGAGATAAAATGTTGTGCTCTGGAGCAGCCACTAAGCAAGGATATTGATGAAATATCTACATGGGTCCTGGACAATGCCATTAAAGGGGTATTCTCTTCTTCAGAATCCTATCCTAATATGTACTAAGTGTAATATTATTATCATTTATATTATTAATAAATATCAGCAAAATAACTCCAATTAGAAATGTAGAAGAGTTCTCCTGATTCACTATGTCACTTACCTCATGTGCAGGGCATTGCAGCTTAGGTATCCATTGTTACAACCACATGCAACTAAAGGTACCATCACACTAAGCAACATCGCTAGCAACATCGCTGCTGAGGCACAACTTGCTAGCGATGTTGCTGTGTGTGACATCCAGCAACAACCTGGCCCCTGCTGTGAGGTCGTTGGTTGTTGCTGAATGTCCTGGGCCATTTTTTAGTTGTTGCTGTCCCGCTGTGAAGCACAGATCGCTGTGTGTGACAGCGAGACAGCAACAACTAAATGTGCAGGCAGCAGGAGCCGGCTTCTGCGGAGGCTGGTAACCAATGTAAACATCGGGTAACCAAGAAGCCCTGTCCTTGGTTACCCGATATTTACCTTCGTTACCAGCGTCTGCCGCTCTCAGGCTGTCAGTGCCGGCTCCCTGCTCCCTGCACACATAGCCAGACTACACATCGGGTAATTAACCCGATGTGTACTGTGGCTAGGAGTGCAGGGAGCCAGCGCTAAGTGGTGTGCGCTGGTAACCAAGGTAAATATCGGGTTCGTTACCCGATATTTACCTTAGTTACCAAGCGCAGCATCGCTTCCACGCGTCACTGCTGGCTGGGGGCTGGTCACTGGTTGCTTGTGAGATATGCCTGTGTGACAGCTCACCAGCAACTCGTGTAGCCACGCTCCAGCGATCCCTGCCAGGTCAGGTTGCTGGTGGGATCGCTGGAGCGTCGCTTAATGTGACGGTACCTTTACTGTCACTAAATGAGGATGTAACTATGGATATTAAAGCTACAGTGACAGCACATAAGAGACGTGGCTAAATCAGAACTAACATTACTAATTAGAGGTATTTGCTAATATTATGACATCTGCTACTGTACATACTACAATAGGATCTTGGAAATGGGAATAACCCTTTAAGGCCCTTTAACACATGGAGTTACACATTTCTATAGATGTTAATTGCCAATCACTTCCCTGTGTAAGGGTAGGTTCACACAATGCGTTTTTCGCGGCGTTTTTCCAGGTGCGTTTTTGGCCTCAAAACTGCATGACTTTGCTTCACCAGCAAAGTCTATGAGTTTTCATTTTTGCTGTCCACACACAACTTTTTTTTTAAGCTGCGTTTTTGAGCTTAAAAAAAAAAATGGACATGTCAATTCTTTCCTGCATTTTTCTGCGTTTTCCCCCCATGCAATACATTGGAAAAACGCAGAAAAACACAAATATCCGAAACGCAGCCAAAAACGCACCAAATCGCGGTAAAAACGCATGCGTTTTTTGCCGCGGGTGCGTTTTTTGTGCGGTTTTAGCGGCCAAAAACGCACAAAAACGCAGCGTCAAAAAAACGCAGCGTGTGCACATAGCCTTAAGCAGTGTGGCGATCAGGTGACAAAGGAGTGATCTGATTGAATCTCTTATGATAAGTGGTGTAAACAGGGCTGTGCTGACAGAAAGCGATCTGCATGGATTCTTTGTGATCATTATTGCATGGCAGAAAATCTGACTACCATTAATCTGAAATAATGGCCACAAAAATCTATCTGGTATCTCCAACCCACTGTGGTCTGATCGCTGACACTTTGGGGCACTTTGCACACTACGACATTGCAGGTGCGATGTCGGTGGGGTCAAATCGAAAGTGACGCACATCCGGCGTCGCTGTCGATATCGTAGTGCGTAAAGCCTTTTTGATACGATTAACGAGCGCAAAAGCGTCCAAATTGTATCATCGGTGTAGCGTTGGTCATTTCCATAATTACGGAAGGATTGATGTTACGATGTTGTTCCTCGTTCCTGCGGCAGCACACATCGCTGTGTGAGAATCCGCAGGAGCGAGGAACATCTCCTACCTGTGGCTCACGCCGGCTATGTGGAAGGACGGAGGTGGGCGGGATGTTTATGTCCTGCTCATCTCCGCCCCTCCGCTCCTATTGGCCGCCTGCCGTGTGACGTCACTATGACGCCGCACGACCCGCCCCCTTAATGAGGACGCGGTTCGCCGGCCAGAGCGACGTCGCAGGGCAGGTGAGTGCATATGAAGCTGCCGTAGCGATAATGTTCGCTACGGCAACTATCACCATGATATCGCAGCTGCGACGGGGGCGGGGACTATCGCGCTCGGCATCGCAAGCATCGGCTTGCGATGTAGTGTGCAAAGTACCCCTTAGGACTGGACGGCCTGATTTCAGCATTTTTACACTGTATCTGAATATGGAGTCAACAGTCAGTACAATGGTTACATACACATTTCCATTGTTGTCTGTATTAATATCGTTGTTTTCCCATTTTAGTCAATGCAGCTGGTAAAAACATGTAACTTTACTTAGACATTTTGTAGTGGCCACAATATAGTAGAAAAAAATAATTGTGTACAAGGACTAAAACATTAATAATACAGAGATGACCAATATTTCCAGGAAACCAAAATGGCCCAAACTACACACAAGCCAATATCACACGTGTATTTAGGTCTGGATGTTTCCCCTGTAAATTAGGCCTGATTTATACAACACACGCCGGGCGAGGGGTCTTCACATCATACAACGCCCCATCTACATTTTCTACATTACAGAATATAAAAGACCTGACCAAGAAAACAAATGACACGGGCAGCGTCTGCTCAGAAATTGATCACTAAACACATTATTCTCCAAACTGCTTCCCAGCCAAAATAAACTTTTTCCATATGGATTATAAGGCTTTCAAAGAAAAAGAACTGCTAATATAAATAGGGTATTTTTCTCTTTAATTGTTTGGAGGACATGGTACCCATTAGGAGCTAAAGAGTTATGGAAAAACAGCCCGGGTGGAAGTCAATACATTTCTAAGTTACAGGCTGTCAGGAAAGCAGCATTCTGGCCGTCTACACAACGCAGCGCTCAGCAGCAGATAATTACCCCACTGCTAATCCATGAGGTCATGCTGCGCGCGGAGTCTGGCCTGAAGAACCAGGGAGCACGGTGAGGAACCAGAGAAGCACATCGCCACCTAGTGGCCACAAGCCACAATTCACCAAGACATGTACAGAAGGTTTCGGGGTCAACCTTGTATTTTTAAAGGTTTAACACCAGTGCTATGGTAGACGTTCTGCAATAAAGGTAGCAGCGAGAATCAACAGTCTAAAAAAGTATCATCAAGATATATCCAATGGGTATATATGATACATCCCATTTAAAAAAAAAAAAAACTAAAAAACCAACTTATTTTCTACATACAGTACAATAACTGAGCTGTAATCGACTTTGCTGGAACACATGTACAATGAAAGACGGCCGTCATTCTCAGGTGGGGGAAGGGGACGTGTATGCACCATGTAAAGGGGTGCGGAGCAGAATCTGCGCTGCTTCTAGCCTATTGTGTACAGCCCATTGACTCCTAGGGTCTTATGTCCATCTGATGTGTTTATTACACACAGTACACTAGATAATGTGCGGAGATATATATATATATATATATATATATATATATATATATATATATATATATATATATATATATATATATATATATATACACATACACATATATATATATATACATACACATATATGTCCATCCGTCCGTCCGTCGTGCAAGGACATATTTCCATGAATAATGCACACATACTTCACATTCAGACACGACCTGTCACCACCCCTGACATGTCTGTTTTAGTTAACGTTTGTGTTCCTCAGGACATAAAACATCTTTAACATCTTTCCCTACAACCCTGCAGTGCCCAATGTCTATTATTCATTCTAAAAAGCTATGAATAAATGGTCAAGTGGGTGGTACCATTCACTCTTGACAAAAGGGTGTGTCCCTACATGTCAATGGTGATTGGAGAGTGTGCAAGAGACACCCCCCGAATGATGGGTCAATTTGTTTAAAAATGTAAAGGAGGAATAACAGAGGAACAGCACAATATAGTGCAATAAGAAAAGATGCTCCAGAACGGTCATCATGTGATAAATACGTATTTACAGACATGTAAGAAGAGCGATCAGACCCTTATAGAGCAGATATCCAGATCCCCAAGTGTCTTAGGGCCAGTCTCTTGGCTGAATATACTGAAGATGTATTCCTACTTCTTTACTAGTACTATATAGTAAGTCTATAGTAACCTGCGCAACCTCAATAAACAGCTGCAGTGTAAAGCACAGGGAAAACAGCAGCTATAGCCAATAATAAGAGAAAATTAGAGTAACAATCTTTGAAATGTTTTTTGCACATTTCATTGCGATAATAATGCAAAGACGATTGTTGGGGGTCCCCCACCTATTGCTCAAACAAGCCCCATCTCCGGAGATGGAAGAGCACAGCTCCTCCCTGAGTGCGCACACAGGCTATGATGTTATGCTATGAAGCCTATCCTTTTCATTGAATCCATACCCCGCTCTGTGCGCGCTCAGGAAGAAGCTGTGGGCTCCCGTCTGAGCTCTGCACCTCCTGGGAATTTGGGGAAAGGAGGGTGTTTGAGAAATCTTTGCCTCAGGACTCGGACCCTCACTGATCTACTTATTATTAGGGGAAAGAAGTGGAAAATATATATATATTATTCAAAGCTCTAGTTACTGTAATAAGGAGGGTCCCGAGACCACCACTGGTGACTCAGGTACAGGAGAGGTGTGACAGTGTGCTGACTGCACATTTCCGGAGCACAGAGGAATCTGTGGGCTGAACAGACGTTTGGCCATTTTAGCTTTGGGTAATGAGAATGCTGTCAGATCCAGCTATAAATAAATGTGACACATGGCCGCCATTTGTCACTGCGATACACAAAGCCAACACAGCAGAATAGTCCAAGCCCCGTAACAGATTGCACGTAATATCACCTATTATTAAACGCCTTGTTATTCGTGACTGGCCGCCTGCATGTGTCTTTTATGTAGTTTAATCTGCAGTCCTATGTAAAACTACAGGAAACCACCCACTCTGCAAAGAATTTACCTGAGACATGTGGATGGCGGTTTTCTAACCTCTTTTGCATTGACTGTATTGTAATTTACATTACATTACTCTGTGAAAGGTGATAAATGGCTTTATTGTCTGTGCAGAGTGAATCACTTCAGAAGATAAGCGGACTCCTTTATCTGCCTACACATCAGAGAAGGGGGCTGGGTTAGCTTCAGAAATTAGTAGAAGCAGGACCCCCCTTATCACTGCTCTGACCATGAAAAACCAGCAAGCACCATCTTGTATCAAGCTCAGGACTGAAAGCTCAGTGGAAAGGAACAAAGGAGTGGGCCCCTGGGCCAATAGGACAATGTTAGTCATTTATACTTATAGGGCTATGTGCACACGCTGCGGTTTTTTGACGCTGGGTTTTTGGCTGCTAAAAATGCATAAAAACGCACCTGCGTTGAAAAAACACATAAAAAATGCATGCGTTTTTACCGCGATTTGGTGCGTTTTTGGCTGCGTTTTGCTGCGTTTTTTATCTCTGCGTTTTGCTGCGTTTTTCCAATGCATTGCATGGGGGGAAAACGCAGAAAAACGCAAGAAAGAATTGACATGTCCATTTTTTTTTTCAAGCTCAAAAACGCAGGTAAAAAAAACAGTTGTGTGCGGACAGCAAAAATGAAAACTCATAGACTTTGCTGGGGAAGCAAAGTCATGCAGTTTTGAGGCCAAAAACGCACCCGAAAAACGTGCAAAAACGCCGCGAAAAACGCACTGTGCGCACATAGCCTAGGACTTCATAATTAAAGACCACTTACAGCATATACTCGAGTATAAACCAACCTGAGTATAAGCCGAGGCCCCTAATTTTTCCACAAAAAATGGGAAAACTTATTGACTCTAGTATAAGCCTAGGGTGGGAAATGCTGCAGCTACTGGTAAACTTCAAAAGTAAAAATAGATACCAGTAAAATGTAATGTGCCCATCCTTCTGCCCTGTGGTAAACGTGGCCCCTCCTGTGGTAAACGTGCCCCATCCTTGTGCCCTGAGGTAATGTGCCCCATCCTTGTGCCCTGTAGCAATGTGCCCCATCCTTGTGCCCTGTAGTAATGTGCCCATCATTGTGCCCTACCTTATAGTAATGTGCCCCATCCTACAGTAATGTGCCCCATCCTACAGTAATGTGCCCTTTCCTGTAGTAATGTGCTCATCCCTGTGCCCAATCTTATAGTAATGTGCCCCATCCTACAGTAATCTGCCCATCCTACAGAAATGTGCCCCATCCATGTGCCCTGTAGTAATGTGCCCCATCCTTGTGCCCTGTAGTAATGTGCCCCATCCTTGTGCCCTGTAGTAATGTGCCCCATCCTTGTGCCCTGTAGTAATGTGCCCCATCCTTGTGCCCTGTAGTAATGTGCCCCATCCTTGTGCCCTGTAGTAATGTGCCCCATCCTTGTGCCCTGTAGTAATGTGCCCCATCCTTGTGCCCTGTAGTAATGTGCCCCATCCTTGTGCCCTGTAGTAATGTGCCCATCCTTATGCCCCATCCTACAGTAATGTGCCCCATCCTACAGTAATGTGCCCCATCCTACAGTAATGTGCCCCATCCTACAGTAATGTGCCCCATCCTACAGTAATGTGCCCCATCCTACAGTAATGTGCCCCATCCTACATTAATGTGCCCCATCCTACATTAATGTGCCCCATCCTACATTAATGTGCCTCATCCTACATTAATGTGCCTCATCCTTGTGTCCTTTCCTGTAGTAATGTGCCTCATCCTTGTGCCCTTTACTGTAGTAATGTGCCTATGCTTGTGCCCTATTCTGTAGTAATGTGCCCATCCTTGTGCCCTATTCTGTAGTAATGTGCCCATTGTTTAGCAATATCCTCATTCCAGTCTCCTTATACCGTTATTTATATACACTCACAAAAAAAAAAATGTATTCTCACCTGTTGTCCGTTCCTGTGGTGTCTTATCTTACCTGCTTCTTGCGGACCGCAGGCACATAGACCCCTACATGATTGCGTCCAGTGCATGGGTCCACCACTGCCGTCAGCGCTTTACTGCATTTGAATGCTTTGCGGCGCCTCAAAACATTCAACTGCAGTAAAGCGATGATGGAAGATGGCAGCAATGTGCAACAGACACGATCATGGAGGGGTGTATGTGCCTGCGGTCTGCAAGAAGCAGGTAAGATAAGACACCACAGGAACGGAGGACAGGGGAGAATAATTTTTGTGGGAACCTCACTCGAGTTTAAGTCGAGCAGGGTGGCATTTGCAGGCAAAAAAATAGGCTTCAAAATTCTGCTTATACTTGAGTATACAGTATATGGTAATACATTTTTGAGGATTTTTTTGTTGTTTTTCTTTTTTTTTTTTTTTTTTTTTTTAAAAATAAAAAAAAAAAAGCTCTAACCATGCACTTATTGGACCGTGCCCAACGGTTTCTTACCTTTGCTTGTTCTGGGGTAATGCATTTGCATCCACAGCAAACATTTTGGAGACAAACACAATGACCGGTGCATCCTTCTCACTGCAACACTGCAAAAAAGCTGAGAAAAGACAAAAAAGATGTATCAGAAAATCAGGTGGCGTTTGAGCAATGATGGATGGCGCCTGTCTGCACTCCCTGTACCGTATTATGTCTGTGGGGCCTTGGAACTGAGCTTGCGGTATTTACTTTCTGAAGGATTCAATAGAAAGCTGCAATCCTCCAGCACAGCTGACTCACCTTACAGAGATTTCTGCAATTTATTCTTCTTTATTACAGATTTATTTACCGCCGGCTCAATGCTATTCTAACAAATATTCCGCTATTTACTCGGAGCAATGACCTGAGCTTAAGAGCAAACCTAATATTGTCTGTGTTCTCAATACGAAGCTTATCAGCATCATGTCAGCCCGGCAGAAGCCGCAACAATGCAAGAAGAATTACACCATGGCCTCCAGTCAGGAATCGATTGGGGCACGCATATTGCATTTCTAATGACCCCGATGTGATATGTATATTTACAAGTCTCCCAATCTGTCAATGTCACATCTTATCTTTATGAAATAACAGATGAAGTTTGCTCTATGTTGAAGATCTTGGGTGTCAAAATCTGCCCTAGTTACTTGTGGATTTCTTCAGGATTTTGATACGGATTTGCTGCAACTTTCACCCCATATATTACAAAGGGTAAAATCCACAGCATAAATGAAATTGAGAATCTGCTCCACAGGTTAACCTCCACTACAGATTTTTTTCTCTTGTGTAGATGAGCTTTGGTAAAATCCCACTCGATGCTGCAGCCATAAACCTCTGCAGATCTCCAATCTATGTCTGGGTATACTTTTATATGTTTACCCACTAAGCCCCAAACCATCAAAGGGAATGGGTCAGCAGAAAACGACTTATTGGCTCAATCAGGTTTGTGTTAATGTTTTATTTTCCCAAATCATGACTTTTAATAAAATAAAAATTAGAACTATTGTTAATTTTCACACTGGCCGCTAGGGATTCTTTCGAGACTCCAGCTACTGGTTGTTTCAGGAAATGCACACGTACATTAGCAGCAATGAACAGGCCCCTGCCCCTTTCTTTCGTATTGAAGCATGTAATGAGCGTGTGCAAAGATCATTGTAAAGGGAATGGAGCAGGGTCAGAAGTGATATCACCCATTGGGACTGGTGGAGTCTGTATTTTCATCTGTCTATAGAGGTGGTACTGGTCATTGTTATTCTGCCTCTGATAACAAAATTGCTGTAAGCTCTTTATGAAAGGACAAGAATTGAGTCCAAAAAAGGCCCCCAGGGGCCAGCGTGTAAATTGTGTGATTATTAAGTTTGCTTTGTAATAAAGATTGTGATTAGTGGTGAGTGAGCACTACCATGCCTGGGTGATCGGTACTCGTAACGAGTAGTCAAATGCTTGGACAGGCTCCACTAGAGTACCCCAATATAATGGAAGTCAATAGGAAACTCAAGCATATTTCCGGAAGATCTTGCAGAAAAATGCTTGCGTTCCCCATTGACTTCCATTATACGAGGGTGCTCGAGACGTGCCCATCCGACTGCTTGTTACAAGTACTGGGCACCCGAGCATGGTAGTGCTCACTCATCACTAATTGCAATATAAAAAATATATAATGTCTTAGAAAAATACATTTACCACAAAAAAAAACGGATTTAAAAAATAGGTATTTTTTAGACGACTAATTCCCTTTAAAAAAAAAAAAATTAAAAACAAAACAGTAACATTCTTCTGGTTGATATCTTGCATTACACTAGATATGCAGGTGGACACCAGGCCTCAGTGACGCGACATCCATGGTAATGTCAGAGCCGCACAGTCCAGCGGTATACAACGCTAGCGAATACATGGGCTGCATATATGGTGGCAGGAAGTGACATCATGACAACAAGCCATATAAAGCTTACAGCTTGTGCAGCACCTACTGTGTGATAGATCAGAAGTGTCACACAGTTCAAGGATTTGCTGAAGGACAGTAATTCAATGTCCCAACATTTTGCAAGTTGTATATAACATTTGCCATTTTTACAAACATCAAAACAATAAATAAATACACTTCACAGCCAGACAAGGAGCAGAATAAAAGTGTGCATCTCCAGGCTCATCCTAATTTATTGTCTTGCAGATATTGAGAAATTTTACCCACTAGAGGATAAGCGGAGTTGCTTGCAATTAATCTGTTGTATTAGGATTGAAATCTACTCTGCATATGTCGCCATACTGGAAGATTTGTACTGCTCAGCTCTTACAAAGAAGCCAATCTGAACATGCACAGCTGCAGTGTAAAGCATGGGGGAGCAAATCAAGGCTATGAAGATGCAAGAAATGCCTCCCGCACTAGCTCAAACTCCCTGCAGGCAATGCAGCCAGGATTAAATGACCATGGTTGCTCTTTAATAGCACAAAGGAAATTAGGGGTTGTGATTTTCACTTTAAAAGGGTTCGCTCACATCTGCGTTTAAAAAAAAAAAAAAAATCAGCCTGATTCTCATCCAGAAAAGTTGTGAAATCAGTTTCATATTCCATATGTCATGTGAGTGCTATGTGAGCGTGCAATATTTTTTTACCTAGCATCCGTATGCCATTTGTTTTTGCTTTTTTTCCTCAGCTGCTATTATTCTACGATTATTTACAGTGTCCTATACTACAGAATGATAAAGTATCCGTAAAAATCAAACGGCGTACGTATGATCCTTGTGATGACCGTTATTTTTTCTCAAACATATAGACTTGCATTGCAGAGTCTCGGCCGTTTTACGCGGCCATACACTGCATGCTGCCATTTTTACCCCAGGCCGAAAACTGCTGAGGAAAGAAAAAAAATCACAGATCAGCACTGACTTATTTTGTAACCTTGGTGCGAGTAAGGGGTACTTCACACACAGCAAGATCGCTACTGAGATCGCTGCTGAGTCACGGTTTTTGTGACCTCATTAGCGATCTCGCTGTGTGTGACACCGAGCAGCGATCTGGCCCCTGCTGTGAGATCGCTGCTCGTTACACAGCCCTGGTTTGTTTTTTTATTGTTGCTCTCCCGCTGATAAGCACACATCGCTGTGTGTGACAGCGAGAGAGCAACAATCCTGAATGTGCAGGGAGGAGGAGCCGGCGTCTGACAGCCTGCGGTAAGCTGTAACCAAGGTAAACATCGGGTCACCAAGGTGGTTACCCGATATTTACCTTCGTTACCAGCCTCCGCAGCTCTCACGCTGCCTGTGCCGGCTCCTGCTCCCTGCACACGCTAAGCTAAGCGGTGTGAGCTGTTAACTAAGGTAAACATCGGGTAACCATACCCGATGTTTACCTTAGTTACCAGTGTCCGCAGCTTCCAGACGCCGGCTCCGTGCAAGCGCAGCGTCGCTTGCACGTCGCTGCTGGCTGGGGGCTGGTCACTGGTCGCTGGTGAGATCTGCCTGTTTGACAGCTCACCAGCGACCATGTAGCGACGCAGCAGCGATCCTGACCAGGTCAGATCGCTGGTCGGATCGCTGCTGCATCACTAAAGTGTGAAGGTACCCTTATGCGATTGTCTATCAGCAGGCACTCAGTATTTATACGCACATGGGATCGGACCCTAAGGATATGTGCACACAGTGCGTTTTTCTCGGCATTTTTGCGCGTTTTTCGGGTGCGTTTTTGGCCTCAAAACTGCATGACTTTGCTTCCCCAGCAAAGTCTATGAGTTTTCATTTTTGCTGTCCCCACACAGCGTTTTTTTTTCAGCTGCGTTTTTGTGGTGACCACAAAAGCGCAGCATGTCAATTATTCCCGCGTTTTTCACTGCGCTTTTCATCCATTGAGTTCAATGGGATGTTGAAAGACGCAATGAGAAACGCAAATAGCTGCGTTTTGGTGCGTTTCTAAGACCAAAAACGCAGCTATAAACGCAGGAGGTGGGTAGTAAAGTGACGTGTACAGGAAGAGGATTCCTTCTGTCAGTATATACAGAAGCGTGAATCCTCCCGGTACCGTCACCGCCGCTTCCATCTCCCGTCCTGTGCATGTATGCTGCCGTCTGGGCGGGAGGTGGACGCGGCTGCGAAAACAAAAAAGTTAACAGTAGAAAAAAAAAAAAAAGTTATACTCACCTGTCTGCAGCCTCCCGGTGCCATGCCCGCTCCCAGCTCCTCTCACGGTATCGCCACCCCCGCTCCGGCTGTGTGCAGACGACCGGGAGACCTCCGATATATGCAGGACCTGGCGATGGATCACCTGATGCAGTCACCTGACGCATCAGGTGATCGTAAGTATCGCGGTGACGCGGGCGCCCGGCCGGTATCAGCGGATGCGTCAGGAGACTTCATCGCTGATTACCGGCAGCTGCTGCAGCGATCGGACGGGATCAGACTCCCGCCCCATCGCTGCAGGAGCTGCCGGTAATCAGCACATAAGTGAGTATTATTTTTTTTTTTTTTTTTTGCACCGATGCATCTGCTGATTGTATAAACGGCTTTTATACAATCAGCTGATGTGTGATGGGATTCAGGCACTTGATCCTGACACATCATCTGATCGCTTTGCCTTCCAGCAAACCGATCAGATGATATTGGATCCGGATTGGACGGCGCGGGACCCTGACCCAGGATTACTGCGGAGGGGGGTTTATTTCAATAAAGATGGAGTCACTAATTGTGTTGTGTTTTATTTCTAATAAAAATATTTTTCTGTGTGTTGTGTTTTTTTTTTATCTTTACTAGAAATTCATGGTGGCCATGTCTAATATTGGCATGACACCATGAATTTCGGGCTTAGGGCCAGCTATACAGCTAGCCCTAACCTCATTATTACCCGGCGAGCCACCCGGCATCAGGGCAGCTGGAAGAGTTGGATACAGCGCCAGAAGATGGCGCTTCTATGAAAGCGCCATTTTCTGGGGTGGCTGCGGGACTGCAATTCACAGCGGGGGTGCCCAGAAAGCTTGGGCACCCTGCACTGTGGATTCCAATCCCCAGCTGCCTAGTTGTACCCGGCTGGACTCAAAAATTGGGCGAAGCTCACGTCATTTTTTTTTAAAATTATTTCATGAAATTCATGAAATAATTTAAAAAAAAAAGGGCTTCCCTATATTTTTGGTTCCCAGCCGGGTACAAATAGGCAGCTGGGGGTTGGGGGCAGCCCGTACCTGCCTGCTGTACCCGGCTAGCATACAAAAATATGGCGAAGCCCATGTTATTTTTTTTGTTTGGGGGGGGGCAAAGAAATCCTGCATACAGTCCTGGAAGGAGGATGCTGAGCCTTGTAGTTCGACAGCTGCTGTCTGCTCTCCTGCATACACTATTGGATGGAGGATGCTGAGCCTTGTAGTTCTGCAGCTGTCTGCTCTTCTGCATACACTAGTGGAGAATGAATAACACATTGAAGAAGGAAATGACATCAGACCTTTTTTTTTGTTCACTGATAAAAAACGCATAAAGACGCAGTGAGCAAAAACGCAGCAAAACGCAGCAAAAAAACGCACCAAACCGCAGCAAAACGCGTGCGTTTTTTGCCGCGTTTTTTCGACGCAGGTGCGTTTTTAGCGGACAAAAACGCACAAAAACGCAGCGTCAAAAAGACGCACTGTGTGCACATAGCCTAATTGTAAGATCATTTTAAGTAGCTGTTGTGCAGATAAGGAATATGTTGTTCTGTAGACTTCAGCAGCCCGTTCATCTGCTGCTGTATTCATAGAGAGGTTATACAAGGACAATTACCAGAAGCATTGATATCATCCTTCCAACCTATAAAATGCAATGAAGCAGCGAAACGTCCTCAGAAAAACAGGTGAAGACATTGACGTTCCAGATGTATGTGCATTAACAAATCAATAGCGCTGCTTGTACTGGGTATTAGAGCAATCAGTTCAATAATTCTAAAGAAAAGAAAATAACACGTTGGCTGAAAGGTCAGTGGCTAAATCTGTGCAAAAGAAGTGAAGGATCGCTCAGCACTGGAGACAATGATCATATTAATTTGATTGTCCAGGTCCTTTGGAAAGACCATCAATATCTGATCTGTGTCAGCCGATCGGCTATGTGATGGGGCAGCGACACTCACAAGCCTCTTCTCCGTTCACATCATCTACATAGTATTCTGAATTGTCCAATTCACCAATGGAGGATTTTGTGAGAATATATTTTCTGGTCAGATATTCCTCCCTGCTATAGGGAAACATAGCATTAAATGGCAGATTCACCAGATCAGCTGTATGTTCTGGCTCATGGGTGACGAGCCCTTCTATGTTCTCTACATGGGAACCTCTCCCCTCCAGATCACATGTATGAAATAGAATGATCGCCATCTCGTTCACAGTGTATGTCCAGAGTATGTTGGTTGTAAATCAAGGCTTCTCAATTCTTTTCTTCTAGTGCCTCATTAGACAGACCAAGAAAATGCCTGAGCCTCACCAGGTAGCCCAATATGATGTCTGGGCCTCACCATCTGCAGGCGAAGGCCACACTAATATCCAAAATATCTTTCAATTCTTTCTTTTTTACCTTAGGGAACCCAGTATAATATTACAGCAAGTATTTTCCTGTGGAGTTTTTAATTCAAAAATATACAAATTAATGTATTGGTTTAACCACAGTGATGCCAGGTGGAAGCCTCAAGTGACTCGGGGTCACCACCGAAGCTTTAAAGGGAACCAATCACCAGGATTTTTGTAGATAAGCTAAAGCCAGTGCTATACTGGCACTATCAGGCTGATTCTATACATACCTGTAGTGGTAGCTCGGATGTTTAGGTTTTGAAATCCAAGAAAGTGAAGTTTGTAAAATGAGCGGCTTCTTGAGTGACAGCAGCAATGCAGCAGATCATATATTCACAGTTATCCCCTCCCTCTATTAGAATTAGCATAAATATTATACAAACGACTCACTTTGTCTACCAGGACCTGTGTGAGGTCATACCCATGTGACCAGAAGGGGCGGGGCCTCAGCCACCAAAGCTGGATACCAGGTCACATGGGTATGACCTCACACAGGTCCTGGTAGACAAAGTGAGTCGTTTGTATAATATTTATGCTAATTCTAACAGGGGGAGGGGATAACTATGAATATATTATCTGCTGCATTGCTACTGTCACTCAAGAAGCTGCTCATTTTATAAACTTCACTTTCTTGGATTTCAAAACCTAAACATCTGAGCTGACCACCACAGGTATGTATAGAATCAGCCTGATAGTGCCAGTATAGCACTGGATTTAGCTTATATACGAAAATCCTGGTGATTGGTTCCCTTTAAAAGATGTCTTCCGGGTCATCCACCCTGGCTATAATCAACAAAAATACTTGGCTGCTAATTATGTGTCCTAAAGCAAGCCTGTCCAATGTACAGTACATGATTTGGTATGTGCCTTACATTACAGAATTTCCTTCACAGAGCAGGACACAAAATACAACAAATACAATAGTGTCACACTGTTCACATGACCAGTCCACAAAAAAATCTTTGGATAAAAAAAAAAAAACTTTAAAGGGAACCAATCACCAGGATTTTCGTATATAACCTAAAGCCAGTGCTATACTGGCACTATCAGGCTGATTCTATACATACCTGTAGTGGTCAGCTCGGATGTTTAGGTTTTGAAATCCAAAAAAGTAAAGTTTCTAAAATTAGATGCTTCTTGAGTGACAGTTGCACTGGAGCAGATCATATATTCACAGTTATCCCCTCCCCCTGTTAGAATTAGCATAAGTATTATACAAACGATTCACTTTGTCTTTTGCAGGACCTGTGTGAGGTCAGACCCATGTGACCAGAAGGGGCGGGGCCTCAGCCAACAAAGCTGGATACCAGGTCACATGGATATGACCTCACCACAGGTCCTGCAGCAAAGTAAATCATTTGTATAATACTTATGCTAATTCTAAGAGATAACTATGAATATACTAGATTCTACCGCATCGGGTATTCTAGAACTTGTTGTGTAGTTAATGTATGATTTTTGTTTATATATATATATATATATATATATATATATATATATATATATATATATATATATATATATATATATATATATATATATATATAAATATATAAAAGGAGAGAGAGAGGTTGTTGTGTGTAGCTGCCAAGTGTTTGTGTAGGGCGCTGTAAATGTTCTGGGTGCTGTCTGGGTGTGGCGGTGTGCGAGAGTGGTGTTGCTTGTGTGTTGCGTTGTTCGTGGAGCGCTGTGTGTCTGCAGCATTGTGTGTGTGTGTTTTGGGGGGAGGTATGTTTTGTGCAGTGTGTGTGTGTGTGTGTGTGTGTGTGTGTGTGTGTGTGTGTGTGTGTGTGTGTGTTGGAGGAGTAGTCCTGGGGAGAGGAGTATAATAGGAGTAGTCCTGGAGGGAGAGGAGGATAATAGGAGGAGTAGTCCTGGGGAGAGAGGAGTATAATAGGAGGAGTAGTCCTGGGGGGAGAGGAGTATAATAGGTGTAGTCCTGGAGGGAGAGGAGGATAATAGGAGGAGTAGTCCTGGAGGGAGAGGAGTATAATAGGAGTAGTCCTGGGGAGAGGAGGAAAATAGGAGGAGTAGTCCTGGGGGGAGGAGTATAATAGTTGGAGTAGTCCTGGGGGGGAAGTGTCTATTAGGTGGAGTAGTCCTGGGGGGGGAGGTGTATAGGCACCCAATGTGTGTGTGGACGGTGTGACCGAGCGGGCAGAGTGTATGGGGATCGTGGCCGAGCGGGCAGAGTGTGTGGGGGGCGTGGCCAAGCGAGCAGAGTGTGTGGGGGGCGTGGCCAAGCGAGCAGAGTGTGCGGGGGCGTGGCCAAGTGGGCAGAGTGTGTGGGGGGCGTGGCCGAGCGGGCAGAGTGTGTGGGGGCGTGGCCGATCGGGCAGAGTGTGTGGGGGGCGTGGCCGAGCGGGCAGAGTGTGTGGGGTTGGGGCCCGGGTAACTATGCAAAGCGGTTTCCATAGTTACCCAATGTGTACCATGGTTACCAGCGGACGCCGGCTCCGCCACACGTGTGACGGCAGCCGGGGTAAGCTAGTAACCATGGTACACATCAGGTAACTATTCAAAGCGACAGTGCTGGTTCACTTTTTGTTTGTTGGTCTCCTGCTGTGCAGCACACATCGGCGTGTTTGACAGCGGGAGACCAACGATCTGAATGGACAGGGAGCCGGCATACGCTGGTAACCATGGTACACAATCGGGTAATTAAGCAAAGTGTTTTCCATGGTTACCCGATTTGTACTATGGTTACCAGCGTACGCCGACTCCGGAACAATCCCAGCAATACAAGGGTATGTCTCGGCTGGGTTGCCGGTGTGGGCTCCCGGGGGTGCAGCAGTCACTTGGGAGTCAGGGCTTTGTGTGGGTTCGGGAAATGCATGCTGGGGGCGGGGCCAGGCCAAGCATCCAATTCGTGCGGGGCGGGGCCAGGCCGAGCGGCCAATGCGACGGTTGTCACTCTAATGACGTCATTTTGGAGAAAGACAGACAGAATAAGGCAATTATATATATAGATTATCTGCTCCAGTGCAACTGTCACTCAACAAGCAGCTCATTTTATGAACTTTACTTTTTTGGATTTCAAAGCCCAAAATATCCGAGCTGACCACTAATGGTATGTATAGAATCAGCCTGATAGTGCCAGTATAGCACTGGCTTTAGGTTATATATGAAAATCCTGGTGATTGCTTCCCTGAGGCAAGAAGACCAATGGAAAAAAGCTCCATTAGTTCATGACTCAAGTTATATGTTACTTTTAGCAAAAAATGTGGAAAACACAGAGAACCTGGAAGAAGGGTTTTCCCCTCAGAGCCACCCCTGGAGATGCTGCAGTCACGTGAAGTTTAGGACTGGGCACCATATACCCTATCCTTATAGGCATCAGCAATCCATATAATTTTCACTTCTTGGAGTAATTAATTTTGATAATGCTGGTTACAATATGTGTGGTGTGTCATTCCATATGCGTAAGTGGTTTATACCCTCTGACCATTTTTTTCATGTTGAAGACAAATGTATCTCTGAGGTTGATCTATTTATCTATGCATATACCATTCTATGGTGTATTTACTCAGGAAAAGTGCAATATTCAGATTCATTTTCTTTCCACCTATTGTTTTATTGAGATCATGATGGAGTAACGTGTTTAGCTGACATCATCTTTCATACCTTTGTATTTGCTCTATGACTCTCCCTAATTTGTGTTTGGTGGTCTTCGGAGGGGAATGTTCACCAAGTAACTAATTTTCCCTGCATTAGACCTCATTTTGTTGGTTGGCTTTTCCACTCACTAATTATGGATGGCTATATTAACACGAGTTGTTTGCGGTGGGGTTTTTTGGTTTATGGTTTTAATATTACCCTCTGCAAAGGTTACGCTTTAATTCACTTTGTGCTATTTTTGATTGGAAGAATCAGGCACGGACAGCTGGCACTGCATTGTCTCCACCTCCTTGACTTAAAAAACCTAATTAGCATACACTGGACATAATAATAATAATATTTATTCATTTATATAGCTTTATTAATTCCACAGCGCTTTACATACATTGGCAACACTGTCCCCATTGGGGCTCACAATCTAAGTTCCCCATCTGTATGTTTTTGGAGTGTGGGAGGAAACCGGAGTTCCCGAAGGAAACCCACGCAAACACGGGGAGAACATACAAACTCCTTGCAGATGGTGTCCTTGGTGGGATTTGAACCCAGGACCCCAGCGCTGCAAGACTGCAGTGCTAACCACTGAGCCACCGTGCTGCCCACTTCTTGTTAGGATATTAAAACATATTAAAACATCCCTTTGGGCAACTTATGACACCTTTGGAGAATTGCTGAAAACTATACGTTGTGGTGGAGCTGTAAGGGACAAAACCCTTCTGACAGGTGCCCTTTAACAAGCTGCCGAAACAGCAAGTGCGCAGATAGAGCTCTTGGATAAGAGTAGTGGTGGTACTGGAGCGGCGCGTGCGCAGATGGAGCGGCGCGTGCGCAGATGGAGCGGCGCGTGCGCAGATGGAGCGGCGCGTGCGCAGATGGAGCGGCGCGTGCGCAGATGGAGCGGCGCGTGCGCAGATGGAGCGGCGCGTGCGCAGATGGAGCGGCGCGTGCGCAGATGGAGCGGCGCGTGCGCAGATGGAGCGGCGCGTGCGCAGATGGAGCGGCGCGTGCGCAGATGGAGCGGCGCGTGCGCAGATGGAGCGGCGCGTGCGCAGATGGAGCGGCGCGTGCGCAGATGGAGAGGCGCGTGCGCAGATGGGGCGGCGCGTGCGCAGATGGGGCGGCGCGTGCGCAGATGGGGCGGCGCGTGCGCAGATGGGGCGGCGCGTGCGCAGATGGGGCGGCGCGTGCGCAGATGGGGCGGCGCGTGCGCAGATGGGGCGGCGCGTGCGCAGATGGGGCGGCGCGTGCGCAGATGGGGCGGCGCGTGCGCAGATGGGGCGGCGCGTGCGCAGATGGAGCGGCGCGGGCGCAGATGGAGCGGCGCGTGCGCAGATGGAGCCCTTGGATGAGCGTAGTGGTGGTACTGGAGCGGCGCGTGCGCAGATGGAGCGGCGCGTGCGCAGATGGAGCGACGCGTGCGCAGATGGAGCGACGCGTGCGCAGATGGAGCGACGCGTGCGCAGATGGAGCGACGCGTGCGCAGATGGAGCGGCGCGTGCGCAGATGGAGCGGCGCGTGCGCAGATGGAGCCCTTGGATGAGAGTAGTGGTGGTACTGGAGCGGCGCGTGCGCAGATCGAGCCCTTGGATGAGAGTAGTGGTGGTACTGGAGCGGCGCGTGCGCAGATGGAGCGGCGCGTGCGCAGATGGAGCGGCGCGTGCGCAGATGGAGCGGCGCGTGCGCAGATGGAGCGGCGCGTGCGCAGATGGAGCGGCGCGTGCGCAGATGGAGCGGCGCGCGCGCAGATGGAGCGGCGCGCGCGCAGATGGAGCGGCGCGCGCGCAGATGGAGCGGCGCGCGCGCAGATGGAGCGGCGCGTGCGCAGATGGAGCCCTTGGATGAGAGTAGTGGTGGTACTGGAGCGGCGTGTGCGCAGATGAAGCCCTTGGATGACAGTAGTAGTGGTACTGGAGCGGCATGTGCGCAGATGGAGCCCTTGGATGAGAGTAGTGGTGGTACTGGAGCGGCACGTGCGCAAATGGAGCCCTTGGATGAGAGTAGTGGTGGTACTGGAGCGGCACGTGCGCAGATGAAGCCCTTGGATGACAGTAGTGGTGGTACTGGAGCGGCGCGTGCGCAGATGGAGCCCTTGGATGAGAGTAGTGGTGGTACTGGAGCGGCGCGTGCGCAGATGGAGCCCTTGGATGAGAGTAGTGGTGGTACTGGAGCGGCGCGTGCGCAGATGGAGCCCTTGGATGAGAGTAGTGGTGGTACTGGAGCGGCGCGTGCGCAGATAGAGCCCTTGGATGAGAGTAGTGATGGTACTGGAGCGGCGCGTGCGCAGATGGAGCGGCGCGTGCGCGGATGGAGCGGCGCGTGCGCGGATGGAGCGGCGCGTGCGCGGATGGAGCGGCGCGTGCGCGGATGGAGCGGCGCGTGCGCGGATGGAGCGGCGCGTGCGCGGATGGAGCGGCGCGTGCGCGGATGGAGCGGCGCGTGCGCAGATGGAGCGGCGCGTGCGCAGATGGAGCGGCGCGTGCGCAGATGGATCATGGCTGGGTATCAAAATTGGGGGGGACTGCACATCGGGTTTTTTTAGTATTTATTTAAATAATAAAAAAAAGCCTTCTCTTAGGCCGGAATCACACTTATAAGGGACTCGCACGAATCTGACATGGCATCACCCGGCAAAGCCTCGCACGTGTAACTGTGGGCACTGGATACACAGAACAGATACACACTGCCAGCTGGGGCTGCAGCCGCGAGCTTTATCTGTGCTGTCATCAGAATACGGGGACCCTGCGCCGATTGTTTTATTTATTTATTTTTTAACATCATACTGACCCGCAGACACGTGCAGTGCTCTCCCCGCCCACCTGCCATCCTGGCGCCTGTGATTAGTTGCAGTCAGCTGACACGCTGACACTCAGGGTGGGGGCAACTGCAACCAATTACACGTGCCGGTGGGTGGGCAAAACAAGGAATATTGAATTGTCGGCTCCGGAAGGGAAAAATGTGACCCGGAAGGAGTTTGTCTCCGTGACACCGCCTGGGTGAGTATATCGCGCTTGCTCCTACAACTCTATCCCTTCCACCAACGTTTATAATCTCCGGATTCTGGTCCCCATTGACATATTTGGGCCCCAGATTCCAGAGCGGTTTGGACTTTTTTTTAATCCGCCAGTCCCGGTTTTTGGTCAGTTCAATCAACTCTATTTATTACCTATTTTGTGAGGTATAACTATCTGGTTTAAAGGCATAAAAATTCAACGTTTGAAAATTGTGAAATTGCTAAATTTTTGAAATTTTCATATATAAAACACAAATATTATCATCCAAAATTTACCACTAACATGAAGTACAACGTGTCATGAAAAAGCAATCTCAATCACTAGGATCCGTTGAAGTGTTCCAGAGTTATTACCACATAAAGTGATGCTGGTCAGAATTGCAAATTGAGGCTTGGCTATTAATGTATAAAGTGGTTCGGTCCTTAAAAGGGAATCTGTCACCAGGTTTTTAACACCTAATCTGAGTGCAGCATAACCTAGGGGCAGAGTCCCTGATTCCAGCGATGTGTCACTTAGTAGGCTGCTTAGTGTAGTTTTGATAAAATCACTGATTAATCAGCAGTAGATTATCATTAGAGGACTACTTGCAATGCTGCCAGGTAGTTCAGCATATTTATGAGCTCTGTGTAACTGCTAGATCTGCAGCAGAGAAAACATTGATTTTATCAAAATGACAGAAAACAGCTCAGTAAGTGACACATTGCTGGAATCAGGGTCTCTGTCTGTACATAATGCGGCTCTCAGATGGGGGAGCAAAAACCTGGTGACAGATTCCCTTTAAGGGGTTAACTTGTACAAGCACATAAATTGCCCATACAAAATTGTGTCGTGGAAAGCGCCCACAAAAGACAACTACGTAAGTCTGCAGGAAGAAAAAAAAAAGTTTACTCTTCAGAGGAGGCAGGGATTCTTTGCCATGAAAACTATTGTATCTATGGTATAACCTACCACAGGAGCTGCTTGCAAAGGCAACAATATATTGTTTCAAAAAAGTCTTAGGCCCTGTGCGCACACTGCATTTTTTGCTGCAGAAAAGGTGCATAAAGTTCATGCAGTCCTTCCCCAGCAAAATCTATGAGAAATCCAAAATGCTGTGTGCACACTGCGTTTTTTTTCCCTACAAGTTTTGCTGCAGAATTTCTGCAGCAAAATGCAGAATGTCACTTATTTTCCACAGGTACCTGTGGTTTTGACATTGATAATGGTTAAAAACCGCAGGGACAAAACCGCGATCAACCATGGATGACACAAAAGAAACACGTTCCATGTTACACTGACGAAAAATTAGACAGATGTGTAAGTCTAGCCCAAGATAGAAAAACAAAAAGCGTGGGAATCTTAGGCTATGTGCACACGTTGCTTTTTTTTTCAGCGCGGAAAAAAACGCACCCTCTGGCAGAGGGGAGAATTGTAAACAATGCTTTTTGAGAAAAACGCATTGAAAACGTTTTTCATGCGTTTTTCATGCGTTTTTTTAACACTTGTCAGTGTTAATAAAGTTGGTTGAACACAGATCTTTGGAAAAAAAAAAACCTGTGATGTCATTTCCTTCTCCATATTCTGTTTGGATAAATGGGAGGGCTTGGAATGGAAGGAGCACCATTTGAATTTTGGAAAAGTTGAAATAAACTTCGCGCACCATGTCACATTAGCAGGGCCCCTTGGGTACCTATACGTCAGAAAACCCCCACAAGTGACCCCATTTTGGAATCTGCACCCCTCAAGGATTTTATTCAGGAGTATATTAAGCATTTTGAATCCACAGCTACTTCCCCCAAAATGTTGCTGTAGCAACAATATTCTCACTTTTAGGCCCGTTTCACACGTCAGTGAAAAACACTGACGTTTTTCACTGGCGTGTAAAACACGCACATGTCCCTCAGTGTGCCGTGAATCACGGCACACGTGGGTTGTCTAAGTGCAATCCGGGCTCCGTTCTCCGTGGCCCGTGATTGCACTCAGTAATCATCTCACCTGCGCCCGCTCCCGCTCTCCATGGTGCTGATCGCTCCCGCGGTGCAGGATCCGGCCGGCGCTGACCCCCGCAGCAGCTGCATCCGGGTCGGCTGTGTCGCGCATCATGAATATGCGCGACAATAATGAGCCGGCTCAGGAGCAGCAAGCTGCACGGGCTGCAGAGGACATCGCTGGACGCCGGGTGAGTAAAAATGATTTTTATTTTAAAAGCACGTTTTTTTCTGGCACGTGTTTCACGGACCACACCACTGCGTGGTCTGTGGAACATCAGTGATGCCAGAAAAAAATGGACATGTCTCCGTGCGGCAATCACACAGACGCGGGTACGCCGCACGGAGACACGTGCAGTGAAAAATCACTGACGTGTGAGCAGACCCATTCATTATAATGGGTCTGCGTATGTCAGTGATTCTGGTACGTTTAAAAAAAAGCACAAACGTACCAGAATCACTGACGTGTGAAAGGGGCCTAAGGCTATGTGGCCATGATCCAGCAACACGGCGTCTAGTACACAGTGTCAGCCTTCCTGCAGCTGCCCATGCCCACGATTTGTGTTCAGGCTGCTGTGGAGCTCTATGCTACCTGCAGAGAACACTCTCGTCTCCACAGCATAAATTGACATGCTGAGGCTCGGGAAGCCGCGCCACCGGTCAGTTTATGCTGCGGAGAAAAGAAGCACAGTGGGCATGGGATCTCCAAAATTCCTTCCACTGTGCTTCTACTGCACAACGCAGCGTTATGGACGCAGGGAAAACACTCAGCGCCCATAACGCTGCAAAACCTGATTGTGGGCACACAGCCTAAAAAGCGTCAATGGATGAATGGATGTCAAATATATATAACGTCCCACCCCCGCCTGCATATTCTAAGCTGGCACCTTTAGTACCTTTCATGTGGCACTAAAGGGTGCCTAGCTTAGTATTTAGCCAAAAAAAAAAAAAACTAATGAAAAAAATGGCGTGGGGTCCCCCCTATTTTTGATAGCCAGTCAGGGTAAAGCAGACAGCTGTAGCCTGCAAACCACAGCTGGCAGCTTCATCTTGGCTGGTGATCAATTTGGAGGGCTCCCCAGGCTTTTTTTTTTTTTTATTTATAAATAAAGAATTAAAAAAAAAAATAACGTGGGGTCCCCCCAAATTAGATCACCAGCCAAGGTGAAGCTGACAGCTGGGGTCTGGTATTCTCAGGGTGGGAAGAGCCATGGTTATTGGACTCTTCCCAGCCTAAAAATAGCAGGCCGCAGCCGCCCCAAAAGTGGCGCATCCATTAGATCCGCCAATCCTGGCGCTTCGCCCCAACTCATCCTGCGCCCTGGTGCGTTGGCAAACGGGGTAATAAATGGGGTTGATACCAGATGTGTAATGTCACCTGGCATCAAGCCCAGCAATTAGTGATGTCACGGCGTCTATCAGATACCAGACATAACTAATTGACAGTAAACAAAAGCAAAAAAAAAAATGACAAAAAAATTTTTATTAGAAAAAAAACTCCCCAAATCATTCCCTTGTTCTCCAATATAATCAAAAAATTTGAAAAAAATGGGTCCGCAGAAATCCATTTGGACGTCCCACGTCGCCTCTGGACCTTCTAGAATATGGGGGCACGTTCACGGAACGTATCCCCCATTTTCTAGGAGGGCAGACCCTCCATTTGAGGAGAGTGGGTGCCAAAAATCTGCACCCACTCTCCCCGGGTCACAGCTGCAGAGTGCGAGCAGCCAGCACAGCTCTCTGAACACAGTGCTGGCTGTCAGCTGCTCTGCATATGTGACCGGCCAGCGTGCACTGTGAAGGAGGAGGGGGCCGCGGGGGATCAGCGCTGCGACCGGACAGGTAAGGGGGAATACCGGGGGGAACAGGGGATGACCTGGCAGGGCCTGGGGGGCATTTTTCGGTCGCATGTCTCAAGGCACATGCGACAGAAATCATAGGGACAGGGCGGCCGGTGCGCTACTGTGCGCGCGGCCATGTTGGATTTTCGGGAGGGGGGGGTCGGGGAGGGCACTTTGGCGACACCGGGGGCTTTCCAGGACTTTGCCAGGAAGTGAGGTCAACAGGAAACCTCTTGACCTCACTTCCAGGTAAATGCCTGCGTTCTGGCATGCCGACAAAGCCCGCGGACCGCAACAAAAAAGAAGCTCACTGCGGTGTAGTTGCGTTCTGACCCGCATCATTGATTTAATGGGGGAGAGAACGCAGCCACACCGCACAAAAGAAGTGACATGCTGCTTTTCTTTCCGCACCGATTTTTGGCATCCAAAACGCTGCGTTTAGAAACACAGCGTGTGCACTGATTTTTCGGCTTTCTCATACATTTTGCTGGGAAAGCTGAACGCATGCAATTTGCCACTGAAACGCTGCGGTTCTAAACGCAGCGTTTCCGCTGTAAAAAAACGCAACATGTGCACACAGCCTTATACACAAAAAAATGGTCAAATTTTAATCAGTATGCTGGATTACTTTTTCATGCAAATTTAGTCCACACATCAGTTCTCGATCCATGAAAAGAAAAGAAAAAAAAAAGAAGATAAAACACTACATGAAAATTGGCAAGGAAGTGATTATCAAGAGATGAGAGTTGCTGCCTATAGAAGTCTATGGAGAGTGGAGATGACGTTAGAGGGAGCTGGAGAAGGCGGAAAATACGCACAAAGATAAGGTGCTGAAACTTCGAGAAAAAGGAAAAAACTCTAACAAAAAATTATAGTATACAAGTCACAATGACCAGAAATTGCTGAAGTCCTCATCTATATATACACACACACACACACACACACACACACACACACACACACACACACACACACACACACACACACACACACACACACACACACACACACAACAGGACATATCGAAGTGACATTTTAACATTCTTCAAAAATAAAAAACAGCAAAAAAACAATCCTGTTTAACTGGTATTTTCTATCCCGTAATGAAAGAAATAACAATAAATCACTATATCTCACCTTCTTTGAGTTGCCGAGTTTCGCAGGGCAGTGAATCAAACAGTCGTGAGCTTCCGCACAGGAGCTTCTCCACTCGCTCCACCGATATGTCTAGAGGACTGGGGAGCTTCTTGCACACCATGTCTTACAGAGATGATTAAGGAAAGCAACAAAAACAAGGGCCTGCTGCTACTCAGGTGAATAGACAAACGACAGATGTTCAATACAGCATCCTTATGTGCGCGTCTGAAACTCACAAGGAGAACCCGGAAGAGAAGCCTGTCACAATGCACGCAGGATAGAATGAGTGACGGGGACGTCGCTCATGTGACTCCATGGTATCACGCCCACAAAGGCGTGATACCACGGAAAGTATGCAGGGCAAGGCGCCGCCCCTGTGAATACATTGCCTACTATTTACATAGGAAATATGAAGGTAATAAAAGGTTTTTTATTACTTTCATATTATACAATTTTATAACACAGGGATGGGTCGGGAGGTGTAATTAGGGCACACATGCGTCTGCTGATAGGTCAGAACACATTCTAGGTGACAGGTTCCCTTTAAAATTCTAAGTAACATCCTTATCAGTTTAGAAAAATAAAAAAAAAACTGACACGTTTTTAGTGTGTCACATAAGGACTTTATCATGTCCATGTGGGTGTTGTAGATTCTTACACCATTCCGTGCATGGTGCTGTCCAAAATGCGCTGGGTGGTTTATTTTACTTACATAGTTTTACTAAAAAAATATATATATTTTTGGTGGGGGGGGGGGAAGAGATATTTTTGGTGCACTTGCAATCAGCTAGATTTAGGCCCTGTGCGCACACTGCGTTTTTACCCGCGTTTTTGCTGCAGAAATTTCTTGAGAAAATGTTTGTAACCTTTCTGCAGACATTCCCCAGCAAAACCTATGGAAAAAAAAAATTAGCTGTGCGCACACTGCATTTTTTTCTCAAGAACATGCTTTCAGTAGATTATCTTCAGAAAAAGAATGTGCATGTCACTTGTTTTCTGCAGCTAACTGCGGGATTTCACTCCATTGACTGTAATGTAATCATGAGATCACGCAGGGAATAACGCAGGCAGCAAATTCTGTGCGGTTCATTGCGTTTTCCTGCGTTATTCCCTCCGGTATTTCACGTTTTTTTGGGACATAATGATCATCACTGCCTGCGTTCTGCAGGGAAGGGATGTCATTATGACAGGAAGAGGAAGTTGAGCAGAGAGTAAACACACAGATCACACTCACACACAGACATATAGAATACACATAGAAATCAAATGTACATATAAAAAACGGAAAAAAAAAAAAAAAAACACGGGCTCCGCCGTATTTTTACCGTTTAGCCAAGGTAAACACACAGCAGCGGCCCGGTATTCTCAGGCTGGAGAGGGCGAGGGCTAGGGTTAATGACCCCCCCCCCCCCACAGCCAAGAATATCAGCCCGCCGCTGCCCCGAGAATGTTGCATCCATTATGCGACAGTCTCAGCGTGTTACCGGCTCTTCCAGATTGCCGTGATGCAGTGGCAATCAGGGTGATAACGAGTTAATGGCAGCACATCGCGGCCACTAAGTCCTAGCTTAATAATGGCAGCGTTTAGGAGACCACTTTCATGATTAACCCGTAGGTACAGTGAATAAACACACACCGAAAAATCCTTTATTTTAAATAAAATAACAAAAAAGCCCCCTCTTTCACCATCTTTTCACCATCAGTGAACGATGCTGCAGGTGTAACTACAGGTCATTTCTCACGGTCGGTAATGTGAACACATTACTGCTCGTGAGAACTGCAGTGTGTCCTCACAGGAACTATTTATTATCTATCCATCTTTCTATCTATCCACTATATTTATCTATTCATCTATCCATCTTTGTATCTATCTATTCATCTATCCATCTTTCTATGTATCCATTATCTGTCTATCTATCGATCTATATCTATCGATTATCTGTCTATCCATCTATCGATTATCTATTTATATTATTTATTGCTGGTAAAGCATTAAAAAACGCAGGGACCAACCTCCAAAAAAACGCACCAAAAGGCGGTAAAAACGCACGCGGTTTTTGGTGCGTCTTTTTAACGCAGGTGCGCTAATCCTTCACTCAAGAAATTTCTTGATAAAAATCCTTTTCTAGTGGGCACATAGCCTTATATTGCTTATTGCATAATATTGATCTTTTAAGGCCACTTCACGTGTCTGTGATTCCAGTACGTGTGACATCCATTTTCACACGTACCGGAGTCACATATATACGCAGACCCTTTAAAATCAATAGGTCTGTGCACACATCCCTATTTTCTCACAGACGTGTGTCCGTGTGCTCCACATGGCGACACGTCCATTTTTCTCCTGCAGCACGGGGGTCACACAGACCACACACTGATGTGATCAGTGAGACACTTACTGGATAAAACATGTCTTTGAAATAAAATGATTTTCCATACTTACTCACCTGTCTCCAGCGATGCGGTCTTCAGCACTGCTCTCACTTGCTTCTGGGCCCGCTCATTATGCTCACTTCATATTCATTGCACCGTGGACCCACAAGCAGAGGCGACAGAGCCGGGGACAGGTGAATATAGACATTCCTGATGTCCGTTTGCTATCACAAATAACACATGGAGAACACACGCTGGACACACCCGAAACACACACACACACACGCACCCACACCATGTGCGTTTTTATCATGGATGTGTGAAGGAAGCCTTAGTAGAATCCTTAGTTTGCCTTTGCACATTAGGACACAAACGTTTTCTATACTGATGTAGCTCTATCCATTCTAGATTTGTTTCCTATTTTATTTCAAGCTCACTAAGGATTTTTTTTTTTACTTTGAGGTTTCTTCTTAACTATAAATGTTGTATCAAGATACTATCTTCACACCTTATTAAATCTTTTAGTCTTGAAGAGGCCGGTGTATTTACTTTGCAAATCCATATCAGAATGGCTGTGTAATTCTTTTTGAAAGTTTTACTGCTTAACATTAAAAGGGTTTGTCAGATATAGATGAAAACAAATTAAGGCATGAATGGGCATAAAATAAAAAAATAAATGCTTGTATAGTCCCCTTCCAGCACTCATGCGGATCCAGGGCAGGCTGTTTGTCCCAAGTACGGAAAAGATGCCGACCTAAAAGTCAAAAGGAACAGTGCAGTCAGGTGCAGAGCACATCATCGGTGAAAAATTCGAGGGCACGCTCTTGTAGGAAATTTCTTTTCCTATTTCGCACCTTTTTAAAGGTGAGCATGTTATGAGGCAAGCTTGGAAATGACTGCTTAAACTGCTCATTAGTGTAAGGTGAGAAAACTTTAAAAACAGATTACACAGTCAATCTGGCATCAACTTGAAGTACAAGTACACCAGGCTCCTCAGGTCTGTATTATTTATATAATAATGCATGCAGTTTGTAAATCTGGTAACTGATCCGCTCTAAGGGGTACTTTGCACGCTGCGACATCGCTACTGCGATATCGTCGGGGTCAAATCGAAAGTGACGCACATCCGGCGCCGGTAACGACATCACAACGTGTAAAGCCTAGATGCACCGATAAATGATCGCAAAAGCGTCAAAAATCGGTGATCTGTGTAGTGTCAGCCATTTTCATTAAGTCGCACCAATAGGAGATACGATGTTGTTCCTCGTTCCTGCGGCAGCACACATCGCTGTGTATGGAGTTGCAGGAGCGAGGAACATCTCCTTACCTGCCTCCACCGGCTATGCAGAAGGAAGGAGGTGGGCGGGATGTTTACGTCCCACTCATCTCCGCCCCTCCGCTTCTAATGGCCGCCTGCCGTGTGACGTAGCTGTGACACCGCACGACCCGCCCCCTTAGGAAGGAGGCGGGTCACCGGCCAAAGCAACGTCGCAGGGCAGGTAAATGCGTGTGAAGCTGCCGTAGCGATAATGTTCGCTACGGCAGATATCACAAGATATCGCATGTGCGACGGAGGCGGGTACTATCGCGCTCGGCATCGCTAGCCGATGCTAGCGATGTCGCAACGTGCAAAGTACCCCTAACTCTTTGTATGATAAAAGCATCTGATCCTGGTGTCCTGCAAGAAGTCCAGACTGTACAATAAGGTGGACGCTTATACTTATGTCACCAGAGCATACAATGACTGAACAAATAGATTACTATTAGTGATTAATGAGCACAACCATGCTCGGGTGCTCGTTAAGAGCAGTTGGATGCTCACATACGTGTGACTCAAGAACAGAGTATAATGGAAGTCAATGGCGGAAACGAGCATTTTTTCAGAAGATAGCGTTCCCCATTGACTTCCATTATAATCAGTACTTGAGTCGCGCCTGGCCGATCACCCAGCTGCTCTTGATGAGTACCGAGTAAAAGATCGTGGTAGTGCTCTCTCATCATTAATTACTACTGATCAGTGTTTAAACAAGGGGGTTAACTGTCTAAGAACAGATTTTCCCCTGACCGCTGCTCTAGTGTGGTTGTGACTCTCCATCACACCCTACCACATTTAACGCCAGAATACTGTGCTGTGTGATCACCGGGATGCAGATCATCAGAGAAAATAACTGCAGGAAACACAGACAGGACTGCAGAGGACGGGGTAAAGAGAGTTTCTCTGATGAAGCCCCCTTCAGACTGGGACAACTGGAAGAATGATTGTCCAAAGAAAATGCGAGCACTACCATGAGTCCTCTGTCATACCAGCAGTAGAGCATCCTACCACGAGTGTTGTGTCATACCAGCAGTAGAGCATCCTACCATGAGTCCTGTGTCATACCATCAGTAGAGCATCCTACCACGAGTCCTGTGTCATACCATCAGTAGAGCATCCTACCACGAGTCCTGTGTCATACCATCAGTAGAGCATCCTACCACGAGTCCTGTGTCATACCATCAGTAGAGCATCCTACCACGAGTCCTGTGTCATACCATCAGTAGAGCATCCTACCACGAGTCCTGTGTCATACCAGCAGTAGAGCATCCTACCACGAGTCCTGTGTCATACCAGCAGTAGAGCATCCTACCACGAGTCCTGTGTCATACCATCAGTAGAGCATCCTACCACGAGTCCTGTGTCATACCAGCAGTAGAGCATCCTACCACGAGTCCTGTGTCATACCATCAGTAGAGCATCCTACCACAAGTCCTGCGTCATATCAGCAGTAGAGCATCTTATCATGAATCCTGTGTCATACCATCAGTAGAGCATCCTACCATGAGTGCTGTGTCATACCATCAGTAGAGCATCCTACCACAAGTCCTGTGTCATATCAGCAGTAGAGCATCCTACCATGAATCCTGTGTCATACCATCAGTAGAGCATCCTACCATGAGTCCTGTGTCATACCATCAGTAGAGCATCCAGAGGCCATTCATCTGTGGGTCACTTTTCGTCACAATTTTGCCTAAGAACACTGCCATGAATAAATAGGATCTAATCATCCATCAAAAGCAACTTCTCCAAGTGACAATGGCTTTTTCCAGCATGATGGAGTCATGTCCCACAGGAAAAGTGATAAATGGCTTAGTGAACAAAAAATTGGCATTTGGAGTTTAGAATCTGGAAACTCCACAGATCTCAATCCCATTAAGAACCTGTAATCAATCCTCAAAAATCAGTGGACAAACAAAAGGAAAGAAATTCTTCAATGCTGGAGGTAGAAGGGGTTAAAGCCGCACTGTCACCACACGAATCATAAGAAAAATTGTTGATTTAAAATAGATGGTTTTATTCCGTAGGTCAACGCGTTTCAAGGTTCAAAACCTCCTCTTCAAGACCAAAAATGAAGAAAAATTGTTGATTTTTCTTCATTTTTGGTCCTGAAGAAGAGGTCTTGAACCTTGAAATGCGTTGACCTACAGAGTAAAACCATCTATTGTAAATCAACAACTTTTCTTATCAGCCGTGTGGTGACAGCGCGGCATTAACCCCTTCTACTTCCAGCATTGAAGATAACTCAACGTGGGGCTGCGGCAAGCGCCATTGTGCGCTTTCTGTGGTAGTTGTGATCTTCAAAACCACACTAGGTGAGTGTACAGGCGTATACTTGTAATTTTAATATCTGGTAAGACCCTATGTTGCCCTCTCTTTCCTCAGCTTTATATAAAAACAGAGAAATTGTAATAAATTCCAAGCACCAATTAGACAAGACTGGGTTGCCATAG
Organism: Anomaloglossus baeobatrachus; assembly: GCF_048569485.1. Lineage (NCBI taxonomy): Eukaryota > Metazoa > Chordata > Amphibia > Anura > Aromobatidae > Anomaloglossus > Anomaloglossus baeobatrachus. The sequence goes on along the minus strand of NC_134356.1, from coordinate 511,047,555 downwards.
ATTTGGCCCAGAAGCTGACATTCAGCATGTCAGGGGGACTGGCAGAAGGCTTGAAAAATAAGGCTATGTTCACACGATGCCTTTTACTACATTTCTCTTATGCAAAATAAAAGCTGCTTTTTACAGTACCAGCAAATGTTCTAAGATTTCAGAAATTTCATGCAAGATTGCTTTTTTTTCTGCAGAATGTCAATTCTTTTAGCATTTTTTCAGCATAGAAAGCGTTGACAAAAGGGAATCTGTCACCAGGTTTTTGCCACCTGCAGCATAATGTAGGGGCAGAGATCCCGATTCTAGTGGGGTGAGACTTACTGGGCTACTTAGTGTAGCTTTGATAAAATCACTGTTTAATCAGCAGCAGATTATCATTAGAGGACTACTTAGCAGCTAAGTAGTCAAGCATATTCATGAGCTGTGTATAACCTACTTCTACCACAGACTGACAGCATTCTGTGTACACTGTATATGGGCAGAAAGCTTCCAACAAGTGTGGGCGGAGTTATACAACTCCACATTCAAATACCTGCTAGATCTAAAGTACAAATAACAGGCATTTAATCAAAATGACAGCAAGCAGCCCAGTAAGTGACATCACTGGAATCAGGGTCTGTCTCTACATGATGTTAACCTCAGATGGGGGAGAAAAAAACTTGAAGTGCAAAAATGTAGCAAAAAAACGCAACCATGCATTTTTTGGTGAACAAAACTAACTTTATTAAACATGTACTGTAGACAAATGACACTTAGAATCTGCACAATAAAAAAAAAACCTGCAACAAAAACACAGCAATAACGCAACAACAAAAAAGCAGCTTTTGTAAGCAGCTTCTTTACTGCCAACAGAGCAGGTTTTGGCTGCAAAAAAAAAAAAAAGAGTCAGCAAAAATGCAACGTGTGAACACAGCCTAAGGGTCAACACTGTAAATAGAGGCTTTGCCTTAACTTGATGTTTCAAACTAATGAAATTCTCATATAGTTGCTGATGTACAATTATAAATATCCGAATAAAAGATCTACAAGCGCTGAAGAGACAAAAGTGAAAATCAAAATGTGTAATCAATTGGCCCCAGCTGAACATTAGTCAGCAATGGAAGAAGCACGGCACGTGACAAAGGAAACATGACATTTTGTGGCATCGTTGTCTTGTGTGACCATGGGCATCCGCCGCCTGTTATCAGTGCAATGTCACATTGCGCCATTTCTCTAGCACACAAATTACCACTGCTGTAGAGCATTGTCGGTGCGTCCATGACCGGCTGCCATCTGTCTGCCATGCGTCCTCAGGAGGTATAACTTACATTTCTCTAATTAGTCCGGCATAAAGGAAACCGCCAACCAAAAACATCCGTATACTAACAACAACAATAATAGAATAAAAAAAATGTTAAAGAAGAAATAAACTAAAAAAAATAATGGATTAATGACGGAAGCGGTCTGGCGGCAGCTCCATGCAGACTGTGGATTGGCATGGTGCGAAGATTTAGTGGCAGCAAATTTATATTTTAATAACCCCAGCTGTTAACACAGACTTCTATCATTCATTTTCTAGATAAGTGCGGAAAATCCACTCTGCCAAATATAGAGAGAAATGTGTGTAACCTTTGTTAGCCGGTGCCACAGCCAAGTTATTGCAGTTGGATTGATGTACTCACTTGTAGTTGGCACAGACGGCCGCACCATAGAGGTTATATATGCATACATAAAACACGGATAAAGCACAGGGCAAACCTGCTTAATGTGCTCTGGGCTGGAAAAACACTGCCGGCATTAAGCTCAATACTACCGAGGATATACAATAAATTACAGCTACAGGCAGCGCTCACAAGGCACCGACGCTCACATCACTTCTTATTATTTCACGCATATGTTCCCCATTTTACCGTTTATATATAGAATTAGAAGAGGCTGGCCGGGCTAATATCATAAGTGCAATAACAGTGTTACGGGGGCTGTCGGATAATAAGGGAATGGAAGGCTATCCGACAGTCAGGGTCCACGGTGCAGAGCTCTGCTGCAGAGTATGGCAGAGGATAGGGGAAACCTGTCCACCAAAGCGGTACTGACACTGTTACGTCACAGTGTCACCAAGGCCAATAGCGGCGTATACTGTTTAAGGCTACTTTCACACATCCGGTTTTTGCTCTGCGGCACAATACGGCACTCTGCAGAAAAACCGCAACCGTTTTTTTTGCCGCCGGTTGCGTTTTTTTTTGCATAGACTTACATTAGTGCCGTAGTGTGCCGCATGGGCTTGTGTTCGGTTCGGTTTTTGCCGCATGCGGCAGATTTAGCCGATGCCGCGGCCGGATCGAACGTTCCCTGGCACGTTTTTTGCTCCGGCAAAAAAGAAGGGAATTTTGTTTACTTACCGTAAATTCCTTTTCTTCTAGCTCCAATTGGGAGACCCAGACAATTGGGGTGTATAGCTACTGCCTCCGGAGGCCACACAAAGTATTACACTTAAAAGTGTAAGGCCCCTCCCCTTCTGGCTATACACCCCCCCGTGGGATCACGGGCTCCTCAGTTTTAGTGCAAAAGCAAGAAGGAGGAAAGCCAATAACTGTTTTAAATACAAATTCAACCCGAGAAACAGCCTCGGAGAACTGAACTGTTCAACATGAACAACATGTGCACCCGAAAAAAACAAACTTCCTAAGAAAACAGGGCGGGTGCTGGGTCTCCCAATTGGAGCTAGAAGAAAAGGAATTTACGGTAAGTAAACAAAATTCCCTTCTTCTTTGTCGCTCCTAATTGGGAGACCCAGACAATTGGGACGTCCAAAAGCAGTCCCTGGGTGGGTAAAAGAATACCTCGTGATAGGGCCGTCAAACAGCCCTTTCCTACAGGTGAGCCACCGCCGCCTGAAGGACTTGTCTACCTAGGCCGGCATCCGCCGAAGCGTAGGTATGCACCTGATAATGCTTGGTAAAAGTGTGCAGACTCGACCAGGTAGCCGCCTGGCACACCTGCTGAGCCGTAGCCTGGTGCCGTAATGCCCAGGACGCACCCACGGCTCTGGTAGAATGGGCCTTCAGCCCTGATGGAATCGGAAGCCCAGCCGAACGGTAGGTGTGAAGAATTGGTTCCTTGATCCACCGCGCAAGGGTGGATTTGGAAGCTTGCGACCCTTTATGCTGACCAGCGACAAGGACAAAGAGTGCATCCGAGCGGCGCAGAGACGCCGTGCGGGAAATGTAGATCCTGAGTGCTCTCACCAGATCCAATAAATGCAAACCCTTTTCAAATTGGTGAACTGGATGCGGACACAAAGACGGTAAAGTGATATCTTGATTGAGATGAAAGGAAGATACCACCTTGGGAAGAAATTCTGGAATTGGACGCAGAACTACCTTGTCCTGGTGAAACACCAGGAATGGAGATCTGCATGATAACGCCGCCAGCTCGGACACTCTCCGAAGAGACGTGACCGCCACTAGAAAGGCCACTTTCTGTGAAAGACGAGAAAGGGAAACCTCCTTCATAGGCTCGAAAGGCGGCTTCTGGAGAGCAATTAGAACCTTGTTCAGGTCCCAGGGCTCCAACGGCCGCTTGTAAGGGGGGACGATATGACAAACCCCTTGCAGGAACGTGCGTACCTGAGGAAGTCGCGCCAGGCGTTTCTGAAAAAATACGGATAGCGCGGAGACTTGACCTTTAAGGGAGCCAAGCGACAAACCTTTTTCCAACCCAGACTGCAGGAAGGAAAGAAAAGTAGGCAATGCAAAAGGCCAGGGAGAAACTCCCTGAGCAGAGCACCAAGATAGGAATATCCTCCACGTCCTGTGGTAGATCTTGGCGGAGGATGGCTTCCTAGCCTGTCTCATGGTGGCAACCACTTCATGAGATAAACCTGAGGCCGCTAGGATCCAGGACTCAATGGCCACACAGTCAGGTTCAGGGCCGCAGAATTCAGATGGAAAAACGGCCCTTGAGACAGCAAGTCTGGACGGTCTGGTAGTGCCCACGGATGGCCTACCGTGAGGTGCCACAGATCCGGGTACCACGACCTCCTTGGCAAGTCTGGAGCGACGAGAATGGCGCGGCGGCAGTCGGACCTGATTTTGCGGAGCACTCTGGGCAACAATGCCAGAGGTGGGAACACATACGGTAGCCGGAACTGCGACCAATCTTGAACTAAGGCGTCTGCCGCCAGAGCTCGGTGATCGTGAGACCGTGCCATGAAAACCGGGACTTTGTTGTTGTGCCGTGACGCCATCAGGTCGACGTCCGGCATCCCCCAGCGGCGACAGATCTCCTGAAACACGTCCGGGTGAAGGGACCATTCCCCTGCGTCCATGCCCTGGCGACTGAGAAAGTCTGCTTCCCAGTTTTCTACGCCTGGGATGTGGACTGCGGATATGGTGGATGCCGTGTCTTCCACCCACGTCAGAATCCGCCGGACTTCCTGGAAGGCTTGCCGACTGCGTGTTCCCCCTTGGTGGTTGATGTATGCCACCGCTGTGGAGTTGTCCGACTGAATTCGGATCTGCTTGCCTTCCAGCCACTGCTGGAAGGCTTGTAGGGCAAGATAGACTGCTCTGATTTCCAGAACATTGATCTGAAGGGTGGACTCTTTCCGAGTCCACGTACCTTGAGCCCTGTGGTGGAGAAACACTGCTCCCCACCCTGATAGACTCGCATCTGTCGTGACCACCGCCCAGGATGGGGGTAGGAACGACTTTCCTTTTGACAATGAGGTGGGAAGAAGCCACCACCGGAGAGATTCCTTGGCTGCCTGAGAGAGGGAGACCTCCCTGTCGAGGGACGTCGACTTCCCGTCCCATTGGCGGAGAATGTCCCATTGTAATGGACGCAGATGAAACTGCGCAAAAGGAACTGCTTCCATTGCTGCTACCATCTTCCCTAGGAAGTGCATGAGGCGCCTCAAGGGGTGCGACTGGCCCTGCAGGAGAGATTGCACCCCTGTCTGTAGCGAGCACTGTTTGTCCAGTGGAAGTTTCACTATCGCTGAGAGAGTATGAACTCCATGCCAAGATATATTAGTGATTGGGTCGGGGTTAGATTTGACTTTGAAAAGTTGATGATCCACCCGAAACTCTGGAGAGTCTTCAGTGCCACGTTCAGGCTGTGTTGGCATGCCTCTTGAGAGGGTGCCTTGATAAGTAGATCGTCTAAATACGGGATCACAGAGTGACCTTGCGAGTGCAGGACTGCTACTACTGCTGCCATGACCTTGGTGAAGACCCGAGGGGCTGTCGCCAGCCCGAAAGGTAGAGCTACGAACTGCAGGTGTTCGCTTCCTATAACGAAGCGTAGAAAACGCTGATGCTCTGGTGCAATCGGCACGTGGAGATAAGCATCCTTGATGTCTATTGATGCTAGGAAATCTCCTTGAGACATTGAGGCGATAACGGAGCGGAGAGATTCCATCCGGAACCTCCTGGTTTTTACGTGTTTGTTGAGCAGCTTTAGATCCAGGACGGGACGGAACGACCCGTCTTTCTTTGGCACCACAAACAAATTGGAGTAAAAACCGTGGCCTTGTTCCTGAAGAGGAACGGAAGTCACCACTCCTTCCGCCTTTAGAGCGGACACCGCTTGCAGCAGAGCATCGGCTCGGTCGGGCGGTGGAGAAGTTCTGAAGACACGAGTTGGAGGACGAGAGCTGAACTCTATCCTGTACCCGTGAGACAGAATGTCTCTCACCCAACGGTCTTTGACCTGTGACAGCCAAATGTCGCCAAAGCGGGAGAGCCTGCCACCGACCGAGGATGCGGAGAGAGGAGACTGAAAGTCATGAGGAAGCCGTCTTGGTAACGGTTCTTCCGGCTGGCTTTTTTGGGCGTGATTGAGTCCGCCAAGAATCTGAGCTCCTCTGATCCTTTTGGACGAGTAGAATTGGGACCTGCCTGAGCCTCGAAAGGACCGAAAACCAGACTGTCCCCTCCTCTGTTGGGGTTTGTTTTGTCTGGGTTGCGGTAAGGCTGAATCCTTACCCTTGGAGTGTTTAATGATTTCATCCAAACGCTCACCAAACAATCGGTCACGAGAAAAAGGCAAACTGGTTAAGCACTTCTTGGAAGAAGAATCTGCCTTCCATTCTCTCAACCACAGGGCTCTGCGTAAAACCACGGAGTTGGCTGACGCCACCGCCGTACGCTCGTAGAGTCTAGGACAGCATTAATCGCGTAAGACGCGAATGCAGACATTTGAGAGGTCAATGGTGCCACCTGCGGAGCAGATGTACGTTTGACCGTGTCGACCTGTGTAAGGCCAGCTGAAATAGCTTGGAGTGCCCATACGGCTGCGAATGCTGGCGCCAACGACGCTCCAATAGCTTCATAGATGGATTTTAACCAGAGCTCCATCTGTCTGTCAGTGGCATCTTTAAGTGCCGCCCCATCTTCCACTGCAACTAGAGATCTGGCTGCAAGCCTGGAGATTGGAGGGTCCACCTTGGGACACTGTGTCCAGCCCTTGACCACGTCAGGGGGAAAAGGATAGCGCGTATCTTTAAGCCGTTTGGAGAAACGCTTATCTGGATAAGCGTGGTGTTTCTGGATTGCGTCTCTAAAGTCAGAGTGGTCCAGAAAAGTGCTTAAATTACGCTTGGGATACCTGAAATGGAATTTCTCCTGCTGTGAAGCTGCCTCCTCCGCAGGAGGAGCTTGTGGAGAAATATCTAACATCTTATTGATGGACGCTATAAGATCATTCACTATGGCGTCACCATCCGGGGTATCTAGATTGAGAGCGGCCCCAGTATCAGAATCCTGATCAGTTACATCCGCCTCATCACACAGAGAGTCGTCCCGCTGGGACCCTGACCAGTGTGATGAAGTTGAGGGTCGCTCATAGCGAGCCCGCTTAGGTTGTCTGGGACTGTCGTCCGAGTCAGAGCCGTCACCCTGGGGTGCATGTGACACCCCCGGAGCTAGGAAGTGTTCCAGCTGAGGGGGACCAGGGGGCAATGAACCAACAGTGCCCATGGTCTGAGTTACTGGTCTAGACTGCAATGTTTCAAGAATTTTAGACATAGTCATAGACAATCTGTCAGCAAAAGCTGCAAACTCCGTCCCTGTCACCTGGACAGCATTCACAGGTGGTTCTCCCTGGGTCACCTCTAGCAGAGGCCCCGGCTGAGCAATTGCCACAGGGGCCGAGCACTGCACACAATGGGGGTCAGTGGAACCTGCCGGTAGAGCAGCCCCACATGCGGTACAGGCAGCATATAAAGTCCGTGCCTTGGCACTTTTGCTTTTTGCGGACGACATGCTGTTGTCTCCTTGAGAAATCTAAGGAGGGTATATAGCAGAAAATCACCAGCGAGCGTACAGTGTAAAGTATTGCCAGCACAAAATACAAAGTACACTATGGCACAAGTGGGGGAGAGCCCTTGAGGGCTGCTTACCGCCCGCTGAAAAGCGGGTGTGAGGTCGTAGAATCCCTTGTCTGGGTCTCCCAGCCTCCCCTCTGCAGCTCAGCGTGCAGGCAGGAATGGCTGCCGGCGTCCTGTAAAGAGGGGCGGACCGTGGGCGTGCCACAAACAAAAGTGCGGGAAACTGCGTCCCACTGTGCCTAGTGTGAGGGCTGGAGTATGTAAAACAGACTCCAGCTCTTAGCGCTGCTGGTCTGTACAGCGTCCCGCCCTCCTCCTGACTGGCAGGTCTGGGGGCGGGAACGATACGAACTAGGCCGCAAAAGCCGGGGACTGTAGTAATCTAGCGCGGCCGTCATATATGCACGGCCAGCGCGGAAGTCCCCGGCGCACCACAAATCCCAGCCGCGACGCAGTAAACACTGACCCCAGCGGCCGGATCGGCCGATCGTACTAAGTCTCCTCACTCAGCAGAGCTGTAGTGAGTAACGGCACAAGCGCAGCAGCGCTGTTTACCCCGGCGCACTAACACACCCAGCAATGCTGCAGTGTGCGTGCGGTAAGCACGGGGACACGGAGTACCTTAATGAAGCAGGGTCCTGTCCCTGAGGAAACTCCGCTCCGTATCCAGCAGATCCTCCAGGGGCTGTGGATGGAGCACGGTCTCAGTGCCCGGAGACCGGTCAAGTCCCACTTCACCCAGAGCCCTAATGGGGATGGGGAAGGAATCAGCATGTGGGCTCCAGCCTCCGTACCCGCAATGGGTACCTCAACCTTAACAAACACCGCCGACCGCAAGTGGGGTGAGAAGGGAGCATGCTGGGGGCCCCATATGGGCCCTCTTTTCTTCCATCCGACATAGTCAGCAGCTACTGCTGACTAAACAGTGGAGCTATGCGTGGATGTCTGACCTCCTTCGCACAAAGCAGAAAACTGGTGAGCCAGTGATCCCACTGGGGGTGTATAGCCAGAAGGGGAGGGGCCTTACACTTTTTAGTGTAATTGCTTTGTGTGGCCTCCGGAGGCAGTGCTATACACCCAATCGTCTGGGTCTCCCAATGGAGCGCCGAAGAAAACCGCATCGCGCCGCATCCAGCCGCTGCGGCGCATTTTTTAATGCATACCTATGGAAGCCGGATGCGGTGCAATGCGGAAAAAACTGCATCCGGTCGCCGCATGCGTTTTTTTCCACTGCGCATGCTCAGTAGCATGCCGCAACCGGAAAAAAACCGGGCGGGCCGCATGTAAAAACTTATGCAAAGGATGCGGTGTTTTCGCCGCATCCGTTGCATAGTTTTCACAGCCGGATTGTGCCTCAGTGCTCAAACCGGATGTGTGAAAGTAGCCTTAGTCACAGCGACTACCTCTTAGCATAACATAGGAGTGGAAATGCAAAAAAGTGAGGAATAGAACATAAAAGTGCATAGAAGTCTCACAGTCTGTGAGCATGAAAGCACCTGTCTCAGTTAACAGTCACAGAGACTTAGTGTAGTGTGTGCAATATGGCACCTACCCATGTCCGCTCCACTTGTGGTGCAAGGATACGGACAGCAGCAAGGCTGCTAGCTTGAAACTCCTGCCTATGACCGCTCCCCTAGTGTGCGAGGATACGGACTGCTGCAGGAGGCAGCGTAGTGGAGCGTTACCCTAGAAGGCAACGACCACCTAACCTACCTATGTCCGCTGGACTAAGGTGCGAGGACACGGACAACAGTACGGCTGAAAGGTACAGGAGCGCTAACCTACCGATAGCGCTCACCTCAGAGTAGAACTACAAGGCCCAGTCAGACCATGTGCAGCAAGCACCTGCCTATGTCCGCTCCACTAAGGTGCGAGGATACGGACCACAGCATAAGCTGCAAGGTACAAGAGCGTTACCCTACCGATAACGCTCACCTAGAGAGACAATAGGTGCCGCAAGGGACATGCACAGAGCGTCTACTCCTATGCAGGAACCAAGAGGACTGAGTGCCGAGCAGCGTGCGTAAGGGTCTTATATAGACTCTGTGCCTCATCCAAGATGGAGGACACCAGCCAATCCGCTGTGAGAATCGTCAGCAATGACGTCACGCTGGCCTATCACAGAGCAAAGCGTCATAAGCACATGACCAGTGGCCAATCGGCTTAGAATGTGTCAGAGACATGTGACCTGGTGTCAGCGATGATGTCACCCGCACATGTGTAGTGGCTCCAAGATAGGACTTAGTCTCCAGCGTCACACATGCTCAGTAGCATGGAATCAGAACATAGTCTCCAGCACCACACAGACCTGGGACCAAGATATAGCATAGCCAGACCACAGCAAAGGATAAGGAGACACGCAGATCCCCAGAAACGGGAACCGTAACAAACAGGTCACAGAAATTGAAGGCGTTCATGCTCAGCATTCACCATAAGGTTTGGTAATGTGGTGGTCACAATGAAATCCGGTGACACAACCTCACTGTACCCAGTGACTCCCACCTCTGCCCAGGCAGACCATGTCAGGGGAGGGAATGCCAATGCCCGATCCTTTAGTTTTCAGGGAAGCCACGGACAGACATATCTGGCAGTGGCTCTCCCCACTGAAAACACAAACGCTCCGACAAGTCCACCATATATCATAGATAGCCATCAGCCGAATGATGGTTTGGCCAAGGGTTTTGGAACAGCTATGTCTCCCACTCCCCATACATAGGAAAACTCAGCTAAGTGCTGATGGGAGCATTAAGCTATGTGCTCACAGGAGCTTGCACCTGCGGATATATCCGCAGGTATGTCCGCAGGTTTCCCGCAGCTGATCTCCAGAATCCGCAGCTATCCATTGCTGTAGGATTCCAGCGAAATAGCTGCAGAAGAAGGGAATTTTGTTACTTACCGTAAATTCCTTTTCTTCTAGCTCCTATTGGGAGACCCAGACGATTGGGTGTATAGCTACTGCCTCCGGAGGCCACACAAAGCATTACACTAAAAAGTGTAAGGCCCCTCCCCTTCTGGCTATACACCCCCAGTGGGATCACTGGCTCACCAGTTTTAGTGCAAAAGCAAGAAGGAGGAAAGCCAATAACTGGTTTAAACAAATTCACTCCGAAGGAACATCGGAGAACTGAAAACCATTCAACATGAACAACATGTGTACCTGAAAACAACCAAAAATCCCGAAGGACAACAGGGCGGGTGCTGGGTCTCCCAATAGGAGCTAGAAGAAAAGGAATTTACGGTAAGTAACAAAATTCCCTTCTTCTTCGGCGCTCCATTGGGAGACCCAGACGATTGGGACGTCCAAAAGCTGTCCCTGGGTGGGTAAAGAAATACCTCATGTTAGAGCTGCAAGACAGCCTTCCCCTACGGGGAGGCAACTGCCGCCTGCAGGACTCTTCTACCTAGGCTGGCGTCCGCCGAAGCATAGGTATGCACCTGATAATGTTTGGTGAAAGTGTGCAGACTCGACCAGGTAGCTGCCTGGCACACCTGTTGAGCCGTAGCCTGGTGCCGTAATGCCCAGGACGCACCCACGGCTCTGGTAGAATGGGCCTTCAGCCCTGATGAAACCGGAAGCCCAGTAGAACGGTAGGCTTCAGGGATTGGTTCCTTGATCCATTGAGCCAGGGTGGATGTTGCAGCCTGCGATCCCTTGCGCTGACCAGTGACAAGGACAAAGAGTGCATCCGAGCGGCGCAGGAGCGCCGTGCGGGAATGTAGATTATGGGTGCTCTACACCAGATCCAACAATGCAAAGCCATTACATATCGATGAAATGGAGAAAAGGAAGGTAAGGAGATATCCTGATTGTGATAAAAAGGGGATACCACCTTAGGGAGAAACTCTGGGATCGGACGCAGCACTACCTTATCTTGGTGAACACCAGGAAGGGAGCTCTGGATGACCGCGCTGCTAGTTCTGACACTCTCCGAAGAGACGTGACCGCTACCAGAAAGGCCACTTTCTGTGAAAGTCGAGAAAGTGAAAACAACCCTCAGAGGCTCGAAGGGCGGCTCCTAGAGAGCAATTAATACCCTGTGCAGATCCCATGGGTCTGACGGCCTCTTGTACGGAGGGACAATGTGATAATCCCCCTGCAGGAACGTGCGTACCTGAGGAAGTCGTACTAGGCGCTTCTGAAAGAATACCGACAGCGCTGCGACTTGTCCTTTAAGGGAGCCGAGCGACAAACCTTTTCCCAATCCAGATGCAGGAAGGGGGGAAAAAGGAGACAATGCAAATGGCCAGGGAGACACTCCCTAAGCGGAGCACCAAGATAAGAATAACTTCCACGTCTTGTGGGAGATTTTGGCAGACGTCGGCTTCCTAGCCCGTCTCATGGTGGCAATGACGTCTTGAGATAATCCTGAAGACGCTAGGATCTCGGACTCGATGGCCACACAGTCCGGATCAGGGCCGTAGAATTCAGTGGAGAAAACGGCCCTTGGGACAGTAAGTCTGGCCGGTCTGAGAGTGCCCACGGTTGGCCGACCGTGAGATGCCACAGATCCGGGACCACGACCTCCTCGGTCAGTCTGAGACGACGAGGATGGCGCGGCGGCAAGCGGAGCTGAGCTTGCGTAGCACTCTGGGCAACAGTGCCAGAGTAGGAAACACATAGGGTAGCTGGAACTGCGACCAATCCTGAACTAGGGCGCCTGCCGCCAGAGCTCTTTGCTCGTGAGACCGCGCCATGAAAATCGGGACCTTGTTGTTGTGCCGAGACGCCATTAGGTCGACGTCCGGCATCCTCCAGCGGCTACAGATTTCCTGACACCATACTGGGTGCAGAGGCCATTCCCCTGCGTCCATGCCCAGGCGACTGAGGAAGTCTGCTTCCCAATTTTCTACGCCCGGGATGTGAACTGCGGATATGGTGGATGCTCTGTCCCCCACCCACATCAGAATCCGCCGGATTGCCTGGTAGGCTTGGCGATGCGTGTTCCGCCTTGGTGGGCGATGTCTGCCACCGCTGTGGAATTGTCCGACTGAATTCGGATCTGTTTTCCTTCCAGCCACTGCTGGAAGGCTTGCAGGGCAAGATGCACTGCCCAGATTTCCAGAACATTGATCTGAAGGATGGACTCCTCTGGAGAGAGTCCTTGACCGTCTGAGAAGGGAAACGTTCCTTTCTAGGGACGTCGACTCCCCAACCCATTGGCAAGGCATGTCCCATTGAAGTGGACGCAGTGAAACTGCGCGAAGGTGACGTGCTCTGGAGCAATCGGCACGAGGGGATAAGCATCCTGATGTCTATTGATGCTAGGAAAATCTCCTTGAGACATTGAGGCAATGACGGAGCGGAGGGTTACATCCGGAACCGCCTGGCCTTCACGTGCTTGTGTGCACGGCCAGCGCGGAAGTCCCCGGCGCACCACAAGTCCCAGCCGCGCCACAGTGTAAAAAACACCCAGCAACGGCCGGCGCGGTAGTTCCCAATACATAAAGTCACTCAGCAAAGCTGTAGTGACTAATAGCACGAGCGCTCTGCGCTGTTGCCCCCGGCGCACTAACACTCCCAGCAATGCTGGTGTGTGTGTGCGCGCTTGCCCGGGGACACAGAGTACCTTAATGTAGCAGGGCCTGTCCCTGACGATACTCAGCTCCATATCCAGCAGGTTCTCTGGGTCTGTGGATGGAGCCCGGTCTCAGTGCCTGGAGACCTGTAAGATCCCACTTCACCCAGAGCCCTGAGGGGGGATGGGGAAGGAAAACAGCATGTGGGCTCCAGCCTCCGTACCCGCAATGGGTACCTCAACCTTACAAACCGCAAGTGGGGTGAGAAGGGAGCATGCTGGGGACCCCATATGGGCCCACTTTTCTTCCATCCGACATAGTCAGCAGCTGCTGCTGACTAAACAGTGGAGCTATGCGTGGATGTCTGACCTCCTTCGCACAAAGCAGAAAACTGGTGAGCCAGTGATCCCACTGGGGGTGTATAGCCAGAAGGGGAGGGGCCTTACACTTTTTAGTGTAATGCTTTGTGTGGCCTCCGGAGGCAGTAGCTATACACCCAATCGTCTGGGTCTCCCAATGGAGCGCCGAAGAAAACCTGCGGACATTCATGCGGCCTACCTGCGGAAATGCCGCCCTCTATCTGCATAGTGGAGGGCCGGGATTTCCACAGGTAATTCCGCAGAAAGAATTGACATGCTATTACGTGCGGCTGCGGGAAATCCGCAGCACGTTCCGCAGCCGCACATACCGCAGCATGGACACAGACACTCCTTATGTCCCATAGGATAACTTGGGGAGTGTCCTGTACTTGCTGAAACCTGCGGATTTATCTAGAAAATCCAGATAAATCCGCAGGTTTTCTGCGGCAAAATCCGCAGGTACAGAGTCCGTGGGCACATAGCTTTAAAGAGGTACTCCCATGTCCAAGATCCTATCACGATATGTAGCAGGTGTAATCATAATAATATTAGCAAATATCTCCAATTAGAAATGTAGTATATTCTCCTGATATAGCCATGTCGCTTACCTCATGTGCAGGGCATTGCAGCTTAGGTATCCATGGTTACTAGCGGTCACTCTATTAATGGACATAAGCATGGAAGCTACAATGCCCTGCACATGAGATAAGAGAAATGGCTATATCAGGAGAACTATACTACATTTCTAATTGGAGTTCCTTGCTAATATTATTATTACACCTACTATATATTGGGATAGGATATTGGGGGAATATCGCTTTAAAGGGGGTTTTTCCATGAACAAAGTTGATTTTTAAGTTTATTTTATTGAATAGATCTTTGAATAATAACAGGTTGCACAATTGAATGCGTTAAAAGAATGTTCCTGTGCTGATATAATCTTATATATGTGTCCCTGTTATGTACTGTGTAATGGCCGTGTCTGACCGTACAGGGACATGGTCTGATTATAGCACGTGGTATGATCTGACCATGTCCCTGTACGGTCAGACACGGCCATTACACAGTACATAACAGGGACACATATATAAAGTTATCTCAGCACAGGAACATTTTTTTTAATCTCATTCAATTGTGGAAATTATTGTTATTCCAAGAGCTATTGATTAAAATGAACTTTGTTTATGGGAAAACCCTTTTAAAGGGAGCCTGTCAGGTGCAATAAGCAGCCAGAACCACGAGCAGTTCTGCGTGCATATTAGTAAGCCCTGCCTAACTGTCCCTGTATACACTAGCATAGATATAGAGATCTTTAGAAAAAGTATTTTTAAATATCTTTTACCATATGCTAATGAGCGAGGGCACTATTCCCCTGGGCGTTAGTTCCTCGGCCAATCGCCCCTCATTAGCATGTTTGTGTACCCACAGGGGTGTGCCATCATGCTAATGAATGTGCAGCATCAGAGGATGATGTTACTTACTTCTCCGCTGCCATCGCTGGCCGATGTTGGATTTCGGCTCAGTATGAAGCCGGGTGTACACGTTCTGGCTTTAAACTGAAGTAGTGCGCATGACCGAACCTCTGGGGTCATGCACACTAAGCCGAAATCCCCCGTCAGACTCGATGGCGGCAGAAAGGTGAGTGAGATCATCCTGTGATGCTGCATATTATTAGCATGTTATCACATGCCCACAGGGGCGTACTAACATGCTAATGAGAGGCAACTGGCCGGGGAACTAATGCCCAGGGGACTAGTCCCCTCGCTCATTAGCATACAGTAAAAGATCTTTAGAAATATTTTTTCTAGAGACCTCTTTATCTATGCTAGTGTATACAGGGACAGTTAGGCAGGGAATAGCAATATGCACCAGAACTGCTCGTGGTACTGGATGCATATTGCACCTGACAGGTTCCCTGGAAATATGGGACAGCTGTTAGACTATGTTCACACATGGTGTTTTTGCAGTGTTTTTTCTGCAGCCAAAACCTTCACTTTTGGCATTTTAAAACGCTGTGGGTTTTTCTTTACATTGTTTTTCAAGTGGATTACATGTGGATACATTACATGCATTGTTTTTGTACTTTATCATTGCATTCTGTGGGTAAGAAAAACCCAAAACACACTGACATGATAAAAAAATTAAAAAAATGGAACGAAATAAACACTGCCTTAGAGTCGTGGTGAAGGACCAAAAGAGCTCCACCAATTGCCAGAATAGTGGACCTTAACCCCATGGATTTGCCGCCATTTCTTTAGTTAGGTGTTGTATGGTGCAAAAATAAAATAAAAATTAGGGATAAAAAACCAGACATAACGAGGATATGTATAAGGACAGTCTGGAAAAGATGCAAGCCATTAAAAGATGTACTGGAGATGAGCGCTACTAAATATTTCAGTGCAGCTACAGGTCAATGTCACATGTAATATAGACTAAACGTCTGATATTATAGACTATGATAATGTCCGGGCCTCACCAGACAAAGCAAGAAGATTTCTGGACATCAGCATCACTCATGAAAGTTAGTGCTATAGTTAAAAATACTGTATTTATCAAGATTATAAGATGCACTTTTCCTCCCAAAACTTTGGGAGGAAAATGAGGGGTGCGTCTTAAAATCTGAATATAGCTTACCGGGGGGTGGTGCAGAGGGGTCGGCCCTGCACTGCAATGCTCTGTGCAGCGGCGGGCGGCCATGCTATGTAAGGCTCTGTGCAGCGGTGGGTGGCCCTGCTATGCAAGGCTCTGTGTGGTGGTTGCGGCCCTGCTCTGCGAAGCTATGGGCGGCAAGACACAGGCCATTCAGAAGATGTCAGCAGTAAGGGCTTTCAAATAATGACACAGAGTAGGTGCGTGCACAGATGGCTCAAGCTCTCATCTGCGCACGTGCCAACTGCGGCCGCCATTTCTTTAAAGCTCTCACAGCAGACATCTTCAGAATGGTAGTGCAGTGCCAGCTGCCCGCAGTGAGTATCTGGGCCCCCTCTATACCGCCGATCGCATCATCACCGTGCTCCTATACAGATGCTGCCTCCTGTGACCCCCGCTGCCGTCCCACCTCCCCGGTAAGACACCACCGAATTATAAAACAGACCCTGTATTTATTTTTTTTGTTTACTTTTTTTATCTCTAAATTTGGGGTGCGTCTTATAATCCGGTGCGTCTTATAAAACAAAAAAATACAGTATCTCCCAATTTTTCTTCTTTAGCTTCTAAACCCAGTATAATATTGAGATACATACAAAATAAGTATAATTTGCAGTTAAAGTGGAAAAAAATGAAGTGAAAGAACTGTGCAAAATCTAGAATACCTGCCGGCCCAGTCAGGTATAACCAGAGAGCGTTCTGATAAAGGTGCCCATATTCTCCTCCCTCCTGGTGAGGCCAGCCTCAGACTGAGGAGCAATGGTGGACTCCAGAATGACGGCATAGTACTGGCCTGATCACAGTCACTACAAAGGATACTGAGCACAGCCTGTGAAATAGGAAGCCACTGATTGCAAATTGCGCTCACGTGAACCTTTGGGTCTGAGTGTCGGGATTCTCGAGCGTTGATTTTCAATCCCAAGGAAGAAACTATTTTGTCAATTTTCTCTTTCTCCCTAGGAATCAAAACACAATATATACTTGCAGTGTATAAACATTTAGGCTCGCAGATACACACACTTATAGCTTGGGGCCTCGCTGACCTTTTCATAACAGCATCGTAAAGGCTCCACATGTTATCCAAGATGAGTTGCACAAATAAAGGTTTCTTTCCCTTGCTCTGTAAAATAAAAAAAAAAAAAAATGCATTGAAGGAACTGACAAAATGCAGCAACAAAAGTATGATATACATTGAATAAAAAGGAGTGCACACTGACAAATGAGAAGAGCGGGGAACACTACTAGAGTTGAGCGCGGTTCGAGGTTCTCCAGTTCTAGGCTCGAGTGATTTTGGGGCCTGTTCTAGATCGAACTAGAACTCGAGCTTTTTGCAAAAGCTCGATAGTTCTAGAAACGTTCGAGAACGGTTCTAGCAGCAAAAAAACAGCTAAATCCTAGCTTGGTTTCTGCTGTAATAGTGTAAGTCACTCTGTGAATCACACTATTATGACATTTCAGTGTATAGTGTGCGTGAACAGCGCCTTCAGATCACTGCTGTTTCTATAATGGCGATCGCCATTTTTTTTTTTTCCTTGTCTTCCTTCCCTAAGCGCGCGCGTGTAGTGGGGAGGGCCAGCATATCAGCCAATCCCAGACACACACACAGCTAAGTGGACTTTTAGCCAGAGAAGCAACGGCATGTGTGATAGGATGTCCATGTCACATGTCCCTGCATTATAAAACCGGACATTTTCCTCCAGGACGCCATTATCTCTTCTGCGTCTTTGGTGTCAGACATCACTGGCGCAGCTCCGTCCTTTGTCCTATCGCTGATACAGCTGTATGCGCTCCATACACAGCGCTGGCCAGCTTAGGGAGAGCACTTTCTAGCAGTCCTTTTAAGGGCTCAAACCGGCAGGGTCAGAGTTAAGGTGACAGGTCCTGAAAACAGCGACAGTGTCTGTGTAGCAAAGGTCAGGGATTTCCTCCCTGCATTTCCCTATTAGGAGAGAATAGAAAGGCAGGCTTCCATTCCTCTACCCAGAGCCCCACAATCCTGGCACTGTACCCTCCTGTCCTCTGCACACTCCAACTCATTATAACTAAGCCAT
This sequence comes from Anomaloglossus baeobatrachus, assembly GCF_048569485.1. Lineage (NCBI taxonomy): Eukaryota > Metazoa > Chordata > Amphibia > Anura > Aromobatidae > Anomaloglossus > Anomaloglossus baeobatrachus. The sequence goes on along the minus strand of NC_134356.1, from coordinate 511,029,682 downwards.
TATACTAGCAAACACTCAGTGTACCTAGTGGCATCCTATACGTGGCTATTGGACTTTGCTATAGTCCCACTAGTGCAAAGATATTTGCAGAGCGCGTCTGCCTGCATTGCACACTCCAACTCATTATAACTAAGCCATTATACTAGCAATTTTTGCTGCCAGTTTAAGGGCCGTAGTTGCATTGTCAAGGATATTTATTCTTTATTATTCTGCTGTTAATAAAGCTAGACCACCACTGCAATCTACACCACCTCTCAATTTTTATTACCACATTTTCAGTCCACAATCTTGTCGCAATCAACATGAGTGGCAAAATGACAGATGCTGGTGGAAAGGGGAAGAGGCATGGTGGAAAAGGCAAAAAAGGTTTTGTCCGTGGGGAAGGTGGCAAAGCTCCATTATCATCTGCTGAAGATAGACCATCTACCAGCAAAAGTAAGATGTCTACTACTTACCGTGGACAATCCGATGTGCTCCCTTTTTTACGGACACGAACAACAGGAACAAAGGTAGATGATGGGCAAAAAAGGAAAATGCTTGAATGGATCTCAAGTGGTCCAACAAGTTCCCTCTCAGCCACTTCAAGTACCGCATCCAAAAAACACCAGTCCTCTGAGTTGTCATCCCAATCAAACTTGCTTTCTCCCAGCTCTGAAGTCTCCATCAGCCCTGCACAGTATGGTGGAACTGAGATGGCCGAGTCTGCAGAGCTGTTCAGTCACACTATAGCCTGGGAATCAGAGGTCTGCTCCCAAGCTACAGTGAGTACAGAACAGGAAATGGTCTGCAGTGATGCCCAGAACCTTTGTGACTCTGATTCAGGCCGTGAGGACCAAGTTTCTGAGCATAATGTTGACCCTTTGTCACAAACTGTAACACCTGTGGTTATAGACAATGAGGAACATTCTGATGAAGATGAGACGCAGATACCCGATTGGGATGACAACTTAAATATTCGGTCAGGGCAAGAAGAGGCTCGGTCTGAGGGGGAGGGGAGTGCAAACACAACAATTGATGATGAAGTTCTAGATCCCACCTACTGTCAACCCCCAGTCAGGCACTCGAGGAGGTCAACAGAGGCGGTGGAGGAGGATGCAACCGACGACGAAGTTACCTTGCGCCTTCCTGGACAGAGTCGGAGCACTGGTAGCACGTCTACAACTGCATCCTCAGCCACCACTCTGCCTCTGAGCATTATTCGGGGTGGATCAACAGGTCGCATGGCCTCTAAGCCTTGCCTAGCCTGGTCCTTTTTTGACATAGAAAAAGATCGCCCAAATTATGTGATCTGTAAAATTTGTCATGGTTCTCTTAGTAGAGGTCAAAACCTCAGCAGTTTGACAACTTCTTCCATGAATCGTCACATGAATAAATATCATATGGCCCGGTGGGAAGCTCACCGTGCTGCAATGCGGCCTAGCGGAGCGAACCATCCACCGCCTGCCCCTTCCAGTGCATCCGCGCGCTCGTCATCTTCTAGGACTGTGGGGACAGCTGTCACACCTGTTTTTCCACCCACAACTTCCACCACTGTAACCGCAACAGGCAGTTTGCTTGGTAGGTCGTCAGTTGTTTTGGAAGGGGAAACAAGTGAGTGTGTACAGCTCTCTCAGACATCGATAGCACCAACTTTGGATGAAGGCAAGATCATGTCTCCGCCTGCACTTTCCTCACAAACCTGCATTTTTCCAGGGACACCCTACTCAACACCGTCTACACACAGCAGCCAGATCTCTGTCCCTCAGATGTGGTCAAATAAAAGGCCACTTCCTGCGACCCATGACAAAGCTAAGAGGTTGACTCTATCCCTCTGTAAGCTCTTGGCTACCGAAATGCTGCCTTTCCGCCTAGTGGACACACAGGATTTTAGAGACCTTATGTCTGTCGCTGTGCCCCAGTACCAGATGCCTAGTCGCCACTACTTCTCTAAGAAAGGTGTGCCTGCGCTACACCAGCATGTCGCACACAACATCACCGCTTCATTGAGAAACTCTGTGTGTGAACGGGTGCATTTCACCACCGATACTTGGACCAGTAAGCATGGACAGGGACGTTACATGTCGCTGACTGGGCACTGGGTAACTATGGTGATAGATGGTGAAGGGTCTGCTGCACAAGTTTTGCCGTCCCCACGACTTGTGTGTCAATCCTCTGTCTGTCCAAGTTCCGCCACTGCTTCTGCATCCTCCACCTCCGCCCCAAGCCTGCCTGGTCAGGCCACCAGCGTTCTCACTGCGCAGAAGGAATCACGCACCCCTCATTACTATGCTGGCAGCAGAGCGCAACGGCATCAGGCGGTCTTTAGCTTGACATGTCTTGGGAATAAGAGTCACACAGCTGAGGAGTTGTGGTCAGCTCTGCGGTCCGAGTTTAATAAATGGTTGTCTCCACTCAACCTGCAGCCTGGTAAGGCCGTGTGCGACAATGATGCAAACCTGGGTGCGGCCCTTCGCCTGGGCAAGGTGACACACGTACCTTGTATGGCTCACGTGTTGAACCTTGTCGTGCAGCAATTTTTAACACAGTATCCCGGCCTAGATGGCCTTCTGAACAGGGCACGAAAACTGTCTGCTCACTTCCGCCGTTCAAGCCCCGCAGCTGAGCGACTTGCATCGCTCCAGAAGTCTTTCGGCCTGCCGGTTCATCGCCTGAAATGCGATGTGGCGACACGCTGGAATTCAACTCTCCACATGTTACAGCGACTGTGGCAGCACCGCCGTGCCCTGGTGCAATACGTCATGACGTATAGCCTGGGCCAACGAGATGCAGAGGTGGGGCAGATCACCCTGATGGAGTGGTCTCAGATCAAGGACCTATGCACCCTTCTGCACAGTTTCGACGTGGCGACGAATATGTTTAGCGCTGACAATGCCATTATCAGCATGACGATTCCAGTCATTTACATGCTGGAACACACGCTAAACACTATTCGGAGTCAGGGGGTGGGACAACAGTAAGGGGATGAACTACAGGAGGATTCATATGCGCAAGACACAACAACATCACCAAGGTCCAGACGTTCATCATCACCAAGGCGCCAGGCATGGGAGCATGGGGTACAGGGATCAACAAGGGCGCATGGTAGCAGGCGAGATGTTGAGGAAGGTGCAGGAGAACATGAAGAAATGGAGGACGAACTGTCCATGGACATGGAAGACTCAGCAGATGAGGGAGACCTTGGTCAAATTTCAGTAGAAAGAGGTTGGGGGGAGATGTCAGAGGAAGAAAGAACGGTTAGCACCTCTATGCCACAAACACAGCGTGGACTTGGTCCGCATGGCTGCGCAAGACACATGAGTGCCTTCTTGTTGCACTACCTCCAACATGACCCTCGTATTGTCAAAATTAGAAGTGATGATGATTACTGGCTTGCCACACTATTAGATCCCCGGTACAAGTCCAAATTTTGTGACATAATTCCAGCCATAGAAAGGGACGCACGTATGCAGGAGTATCAGCAGAAGCTGTTACTCGATCTTAGATCTGCTTTTCCACCAAACAACCGTGCAGGTGCAGGGAGTGAATCTCCCAGTTGTAACTTGACAAACATGGGACGGTCTCGTCATCTTCAACAGTCTACACGTACCAGTAGGACCGTATCTGGTGCTGGTAACAGCAATTTTATGGAATCTTTTCATAATTTTTTTAGACCCTCTTTTGCAAGGCCACCAGAGACAACAAGTCTGACACATAGTCAACGGCTGGAGAGGATGATACAGGAGTATCTCCAAATGAACATCGATGCCATGACTGTGCAACTGGAGCCTTGCTCCTTTTGGGCTTCAAACCTAGAAAAATGGCCAGAGCTCGCAACTTACGCCTTGGAGATTTTGTCGTGTCCAGCTGCCAGCGTTGTCTCTGAACGTGTCTTCAGTGCTGCTGTGTGTGTGCTGACAGATAAGCGCACGCGTCTGTCCAGTGACAATGTGCTGAAAGGGGGGAGAGAAAAGGCGCAAATAGGGTTTTACCCGGTATTAACCGTGTAAGGATGTAGAAAGATACACTCACCTGGAGCGGTTGTGCCAGTCACAACCCCTTGTAAAGCATATGAGTGTCCGCGTGGTTCCAGCAGCAGCCCCGTGAAGACTTAGTGAAAAAAGGACATTATATATATATATATATATATATATATATATATATATATATATATATATATATATATATATATATATATATATATATATATATATATATATATATATATATGTGAGAATCGGGTTTTAGCCGCGCTAAGTAACCACTGTTGCCAGGATGTAGTTTATATTGAAAAACTCTTTCTTTATTACAGCCTCCAACGCGTTTCAGAGACATAAGCCGTCTCCTTCTTCAGGGAAAAAGAGAATACATGCATAGTACACAGGCCAGTTACTTATAGAGGAGTTCAATACGCCATGCTACCAGCTATGACGTCAATGCTCTCATGCTCTCATGGTTTTTCAATATAAACTACATCCTGGCAACAGTGGTTTCTTAGCGCGACTAAAACCCGATTCTCACACATATATATATATATATATATATATATATATATATATATATATATATATGTCCTTTTTTCACTCAGTGACAATGTGGACAGACTGACGTTCATCAAAATGAACAAGTCATGGATCCAGAAGGAATTTACAACCCCTGTGTCCTCCTGGGGAGAGTAAATGCTTGTGGATTTGGAATGTGCTTGATGCAAATCTAGCTGTGAAGTGTACAACTAGGGCACAAGTGCTGCCACTGAATGGGTGGGTGTGTGTGGGGCACAATTTTTGGAAAAAAGGGAGACTCCGCTTGGAGTCACCTTGCGGTGTTTTACATGACTTTAGAAGGGCGTGCCATGCCTATATCTGTGTCTCCTCCTCTTTTTCTTTGTCCAGCTCTTTTGTTTTCGCATGAGTATATGTCCTTGTCACTTTCCCATGTGTTTGAGTTGTTTGTCACCTTTTGGACACCTTTGAGGGTGTTTTCTAGGTGTTTTTCTGTGTTTGTGATTGCTTGCCATTGTTTCCTATGCAGTTCGAGTTCGGTTCGTCGAACGTTCGACGAGTCGAACTCGAACGGGACCTCCGTTCGGCGAACCGGCCTCGAGCCGAACCGGGACCGGTTCGCTCATCTCTAAACACTACACCAATGTAACGGCAGCAGAAGGAAGCGCCCGCAGGACGTCAGCTCTAATCAGCAAAGGCATCATTGTTTCAGCTTACAAATGTAATGCACTGAACAATATATATTATATACCCGGTTTCCCCGAAAATAAGACAGGGTCATATATTAATTTTTGCTCCCAAAGATGCTCTAGGTCTTATTTTCAGGGGATGTCTTATTTTTCCATGAAGAAGAATTGACATTAAATTGTTGAACAAAAAAAAAAAGTGAACATTTATTATATTCTGTATAGTAGTGGTCATCACAAACCAGTAGAAATAGAAAAACTGTGAATCCTAGCAAGAATTTCTGGTTACTACCAGTATTTCCATGTACAATATGCCCTGGTGTTCTGTTCAGGGGCATGCTTCAAAACAAAAACTTACTTTCGGGGAGGCCTTATTCTCGTATTCAGCAAAACCTCTGTACTAGGTCATTTTCAGGGAATGTCTTTTCGGAGAACAGTGTGAGTGTGTGTGTGTGTGTGTGTGTGTGTGTGTGTGTGTGTGTGTGTGTGTGTGTGTTTTATATATAGAGATTTTTTAATGGTGTACACAGGTGTAAAGTATTGAAGAGTGATGCACTCATTCTCCCCTGGCAGCTGCTGCTGTGGTTTGAATGGCGCTTCTGCGCAAAAATGGTACCATTAAAAACGACAGTTCAAGACACAAAAAATAAGCATACATAGGTAAGGATGGTTGACTTTACCTATATAGTCTTCTACTGGGCATTGCTCCCACTAATCAGTTCCCTACTCCACACTGATGAGGGGCAAATACCCCGAAACAGCTGTCTGTGGATGGATACCATGTTTTGGTATAGGCGGTTTCCTTGACTGGAGACTGCCCTTCCCGTGGTTGTTCCTTCCCGGTGAAAGACCTGGCTAGTTTCCTGCCAGTGTTGAGAAACATGTGATGGTGTCTCCACGGCATTCTTGTTTTGCATATTTTCTCAGGGGGCCTTGTTCTAGTGTCACTGCGTCGAGAAACACCTGATGGTGTCTCCGCGGTATTGGATGTTGATCTCCCCGAGGTCAACCATCCTTACCTATGCTGTGGTCTGATTGGCAGAAATGCTGACATATCTATAGTGCACCACTTTAGCACTGCAGTCAATCACTTAGCTCAGTCGATGTAGTCAGGACGAGCCGATGAGTTCAGCAATTAGTTGCAGCAGTGATGTGCGCTGTAAATGTGACGTCACCGCTGCAAGACCGGAGCAGCACTAGAGACTCAGCACTAGAGACTCAGCACTGGACTTGGGGATGAGTAGCAATGGGTAGGTCCAAATCACAGTGTAAATTTCTCTCTCTGATTCGTATATTTTATTCATATATGTAACATACATACGTACCATGTGTATGTATGTAAATATAAATCATACGCACACACGTACATATCATACAAATGTATGTACACATGTATGTGTGTATGTCTGGGATTGGCATCTGCACTGTCGCTGCTACAGCCACAATATTTTGCACTCACACGTCTGGACCCCGAGAGCGTCATAGGCTATGTTGTGAGACGTAATTTTAACCCCGCGCGTTCCAATTTACCAATCAATTTTGCCCCCATTACATAATGGGGAAAAAGTGAAACGAAAAGTGTATCCGCACCGTCGCATTTACAATCACGAAATTTTGCACAGACACCTCATGTGACCCAGGGAACGTCGTAAACTATGTTTTGACAGGAAAATGTAACACCGCGCTTTACAGTTACTCTCCAAAAAACATGGCTCCATTACAGTAAATGGAGCCTGGAACTACAGGTTATTAGTACGAGCTGTGATTGGTTGCTATAGAAACAAAAGACATTCATAGTATAAGAAGCTTATATGTGAGGTAATAAGATGTCAATGGGGAGACGGGGAAAGAGACAGACGGGGAAAGAGACAGACGGGGAAAGAGACAGACGGGGAAAGAGACAGACGGGGAAAGAGACAGACGGGGAAAGAGACAGACGGGGAAAGAGACAGACGGGGAAAGAGACAGACGGGGAAAGAGACAGACGGGGAAAGAGACAGACGGGGAAAGAGACAGACGGGGAAAGAGACAGACGGGGAAAGAGACAGACGGGGAAAGAGACAGACGGGGAAAGAGACAGACGGGGAAAGAGACAGACGGGGAAAGAGACAGACGGGGAAAGAGACAGACGGGGAAAGAGACAGACGGGGAAAGAGACAGACGGGGAAAGAGACAGACGGGGAAAGAGACAGACGGGGAAAGAGACAGACGGGGAAAGAGACAGACGGGGAAAGAGACAGACGGGGAAAGAGACAGACGGGGAAAGAGACAGACGGGGAAAGAGACAGACGGGGAAAGAGACAGGGACAGAGACAGGCAGACAGGGAAGGAGGAGACAACCAGAGAGACAGACAAAGATGGGGAAAGAGACAGACGGAGCACATTACGTGGCCAATTTAGTTAAATATGGGTGGAATATCTGTGGTGTTAAAATATATGTTGTGAAATGCTTCTATTAGCTTAGTTTTTGCCTTTTAATAATTACATTTCTATTTGTTTTGTGGTTTTTGCGTGAAGAATACATTTTTGTTAATACATTCTATTTTGTTAACAGCAGTTATTAACCTGGGCGAAGCCGGGTAGTACAGCTAGGGTATATATATATAAAAATATTGTGCAAGTTATAGGAGACGCTCCGTTTTAGGAACAAACTGAACTCATGTACAAAAATTGATCTGTTCCATCGGTTGAGTAAATATAAGCATGGCAGCCCACTTAATATTTAGGGGACCCATCTGGATTCCGTTTGGCATCTGCTTTTTTTTTTGTGTGTAGGACTTATTGATGTTCTAAAAATTACAGACACATAAGGGAATCCAGACAGACCCTATAATAACGGACGGGGCCTATAATTGCAGAGCTAAGAAATAGATCACTTTTGCTGATGAATTCCGTCTGACCATTCCTAAACAGAACAGTTTTAAAAAAATAATCACAAAGACACTGCTAGTTGGGAAATAAAAAAAAAATTCTCTAATCTGAGCCTCCAGTTCTAATAATCCTTCATTTATCAGCTGATACCTAGGTATTAATTATTATTATTCCACAGCATCTTATTACATTTTCTTGGCGTGGGTAATTTGACTGCCCAGTCCAGTAGCTAAATTCCCCATTATTACAATCATTAGCACTAATGCAGCTGTCATGTTACACTGAGATGTACTGTAAGGTAATAAACCAAGCGGAAAATAAAGCAACCTACAGTGAGAATAGAAATGGAAAGGAGCGCCGGTCACAAGGAGCGTGATCACACCTCGCAGTATGGGCAGCTTTCAAGTGTACAACTTGTGTATAAGAAAGGGGTCAAACGTTTATCTTGGCAAATCTCGCCCTCAATGGTATAGGTAAAAGCCCATGTAGACTGCTCATATGCAGCCGCTCAATGACCACCGACGGGCGACATGCAAGCCGATCGGGGAAGAGCTTGTAAGCACTGAGCTACTTTCCTAGGAGGACTAAATACTGCTGAAAAGCCTGCAGCCATGGCCAATAAGATCTGCAAAAAGCTGTACATATAAAATTAAGAAATCTTCAGTTCCTGAGAATGGAGAGAATCTTAAATCGCGAGTAACTGAAAAGTAGCTGATTTTTACAAGCAATTTGCAATTTTACCCATATATGAAGATGAGACAAAACAGAAAAAGAACACCTCAGCTCCAGAAATGGAGAAAATGACTTTCTTCTCCCTGGAGCTGCTTGCTTTCAGTCATTGTGGCAGTGCAGGGGCGGTTATAGTCACAGTGACACTGATTGACAGCCTGCTCCGCAGTGAATGTGCAGCATGTTTGCAGAGCAGGCTGTCAAAGCGTGGAGGGATTGATTACAGCTGAGCTCAGTGAAAAGATCGGTGATTATTAGGCTATCTGCCCACGCTGCGGAAAATTTGTGGAATTTGCCGCAATTTTTTTGCGGAAATTCCGTGGATTTCTCAAAAATACGCAGTACGGTGAGTTCCCAGCCATTTCTATGGCATTTTGGAAGTGCTGTGCCATGCTGTGGTTTTTTCCACAGCAGAAATAATGCAGATTGCCCTGCGGAAAAATCTGCAGCGTCAGAATTATTCCTGCGGATATTTCCACACGATATTATACTTGCCTGCCTTGATAGAAAAACACAGGAGTCACTTTCCTCCGGTGCAAAGGAGAGCAGTGAATGCCAGGAGCGGACAGCAGGAGGTGGGCAGGGCCTGCACGAGCTCTGGTCATGTGACAGCCAGAGCTAGTTCAGGCCCGCCCACCTTCTCCGTAATGTGCAGACAGACCCGGCCGCCGGAAAGTGATGTGCTGCGTGATGGAGGCAAGCATGAACTCACCGATCACTCCAGCACTTGTTCTGCATTGAGGATGCAGTGCCCAAGCCATGGTACTGTATCCTCAATGCAGAATGCCTGCACCATATCCGCAGGACATTCCGCAAATAAACCGCAGCACAAAACAGACAAAGTTGTGCTGCGGATTTCTGGGAGCTCCTGCAGAATGTCCTGCAGATATGTCCACAGGACACTTTCCCCGTGGGCACATAGCCTTAGGGTACGTGCACACGATCAGGGTTCAGTGCGCTGCAGTCTCTCGCTTGTGTTCTCCCTACGAAGGATGCTTGTGACTCCACAGCAAAGAATTGACATGCTCGGCCTTGGAAAGCCGCACTGCAGGTCAGTTTTCGCTGCGGGCCGTACACTGACAGTGGGCATGGAATTTCTAGAAATCCCATCCACTGTGCGTGTACTGTACATCGCTGCGTTTTGTACGCATCTGTAGCATGCTGTGTCCAAAAATCTGTGAACAATGATCGTGGGCACGAATCCTTACACCTTTCTGCACCACCTGGGAACAATTGGCTGCAGGGAAAATAAAACCTCATTTTCTCCATGCAGCCGCTGTTCCAGTATGCCAGCTGCAGAGCATTTAAACCTCGTCTACCTGCAGATAAACCCTATATATGCAGGTAAATAATGTTTCTATTCTAGATGTGAAATTCTGACATGCTATACCTTAATTTGAATAAATGCATTCCCCAGAAGATAATCAATTTGGTCAAAACTCTGCATTTTGCAGTTGCTGGGTTATTCTTCCTGGAGCTGTACAAATAAAATGGCAAAACCTTGTCAACGTGGAATATCCCTTGCACACATATCCCAAACCGATCAGACTGCATCAGAAAGAATTGAGAAAAACTTGGTTGATCAGGGGATTAGTAAAACCCTGATGTCAATTTAAGGTGGAATAAAAAAAAAAAAAAGGAAGTACAACTCACATGAAGACACAGTGAGTACAAGGCTCTGCCCCATAAACGCAGAGTATTAAGCCTGCTTTACACCATATAATCCAGCATACGATATCGTATGCGATCGTACCCGCCCCCATCGTATGTGCGGCACGTTCAATTTGTTGAACGTGTCGCACAAACGAATAACCCCCCCGTCACACGTACTTACATTCCATACGACCTCGCTGTGGGCGGCGAACATCCACTTCCTAGAGTGGGAGGGACGTTCGGCGTCACAGCGACGACACACGGCAGCCGGCCAATAGAAGCGGAGGGGCGGAGATGAGCGGGACGTAACATCCCGCCCACCTCCTTCCTTCTGCATTGTCGGCGGGAGCCGCAGGACGCAGGTAAGATCTGTTCATCGTTCCCGGGGTGTCACACACTTCGATGTGTGCTGCCCCGGGTACGATGAACAATCTGACGTTCAATTTTTAGGAATTGAACGACGTGCATGCGATGAACGTTTTACCGTTCAATCGCAATCGCACGTAGCTGCTACACGCTACAATGTACCTTTACGATGCCGGATGTGCGTCACTTACGACGTGACCCCGGCGACACATCGTAAGATATATTGTAGCGTGTAAAGCGCCCTTTAGTGAGCGCAGATTGTGTTCATTACGGCGTTCTCTGCAGATCTAGAAACAGGCGACAGGCCACAGAAGTGAAGAATCTCCATGGAAAAGAAGGGAATTTGGTTTACTTACCGTAAATTCCTTTTCTTCTAGCTCCAATTGGGAGACCCAGACAATTGGGTGTATAGCTATGCCTCCGGAGGCCACACAAAGTATTACACTAAAAGTGTAAAGCCCCTCCCCTTCTGCCTATACACCCCCCGTGCTCACGGGCTCCTCAGTTTTGGTGCAAAAGCAAGAAGGAGGAAAAAATTATAAATTGGCTTAAAGTAAATTCAATCCGAAGGAATATCGGAGAACTGAAACCATTCAACATGAACAACATGTGTACACAAAAAACAGGGGTGGGTGCTGGGTCTCCCAATTGGAGCTAGAAGAAAAGGAATTTACGGTAAGTAAACAAAATTCCCTTCTTCTTTGTCGCTCCATTGGGAGACCCAGACAATTGGGACGTCCAAAAACAGTCCCTGGGTGGGTAAATAATACCTCATAATAGAGCCGCAACCGGCTCCGTCCTACAGGTGGGCAACCGCCGCCTGAAGGACTCGCCTACCTAGGCTGGCATCTGCCGAAGCATAGGTATGCACCTGATAGTGTTTCGTGAAAGTGTGCAGGCTCGACCAGGTAGCCGCCTGACACACCTGCTGAGCCGTAGCCTGGTGCCGCAAAGCCCAGGACGCTCCCACGGCTCTGGTAGAATGGGCCTTCAGCCCTGAGGGAACCGGAAGCCCCGAGGAACGATAAGCCTCGAGAATTGGTTCCTTGATCCATCGAGCCAGGGTTGATTTGGAAGCTTGTGACCCTTTACGCTGGCCAGCGACAAGGACAAAGAGTGCATCCGAGCGGCGCAGGGGCGCCGTACGAGAAATGTAGAATCTGAGTGCTCTCACCAGATCTAACAAGTGCAAATCCTTTTCACATTGGTGAACTGGATGAGGACAAAAAGAGGGTAAGGAGATATCCTGATTGAGATGAAAGGGGGATACCACCTTAGGGAGAAAGTCCGGAACCGGACGCAGAACCACCTTGTCCTGGTGAAACACCAGGAAGGGGGCTTTGCATGACAGCGCTGCTAGCTCAGACACTCTCCGAAGTGAAGTGACTGCTACTAGGAAAACCACTTTCTGCGAAAGGCGTGCGAGAGAAATATCCCTCATTGGCTCGAACGGTGGTTTCTGAAGAACCATCAGCACCCTGTTCAGATCCCAGGGTTCTAACGGACGCTTGTAAGGAGGGACGATGTGACAAACCCCCTGCAGGAACGTGCGTACCTGTGGAAGTCTGGCTAGGCGCTTCTGAAAAAACACAGAGAGCGCTGAGACTTGTCCCTTAAGGGAGCCAAGCGACAAACCCTTTTCCAATCCGGATTGAAGGAAGGAAAGAAAAGTGGGCAAGGCAAATGGCCAGGGAGTAAAACCCTGATCAGAGCACCAGGATAAGAATATCCTCCACGTCCTGTGGTAGATCTTGGCGGACGTTGGTTTCCTAGCCTGTCTCATAGTGGCAATGACCTCTTGAGATAACCCTGAAGACGCTAGGATCCAGGACTCAATGGCCACACAGTCAGGTTGAGGGCCGCAGAATTCAGATGGAAAAACGGCCCTTGAGACAGCAAGTCTGGTCGGTCTGGTAGTGCCCACGGTTGGCCGACCGTGAGATGCCACAGATCCGGGTACCACGACCTCCTCGGCCAGTCTGGAGCAACGAGGATGGCGCGGCGGCAGTCGGCCCTGATCTTGCGTAACACTCTGGCCAACAGTGCCAGAGGAGGGAATACATAAGGGAGTTGAAACTGCGACCAATCCTGAACTAGGGCGTCTGCCGCCAGAGCTCTGTGATCTTGAGACCGTGCCATGAATGTCGGGACCTTGTTGTTGTGCCGGGACGCCATTAGGTCGACGTCCGGCATTCCCCAGCGGCAACAGATCTCCTGAAACACGTCCGGGTGAAGGGACCATTCCCCTGCGTCCATGCCCTGGCGACTGAGAAAGTCTGCTTCCCAGTTTTCTACGCCCGGGATGTGAACTGCGGATATGGTGGAGGCTGTGGCTTCCACCCACAGCAGAATCCGCCGAACTTCCTGGAAGGCTTGCCGACTGCGTGTCCCGCCTTGGTGGTTGATGTATGCCATCGCTGTGGAGTTGTCCGACTGAATTCGGATCTGCTTGCCTTCCAGCCACGGCTGGAACGCCTTTAGGGCAAGATACACTGCCCTTATCTCTAGAACATTGATCTGAAGGGAGGACTCTGGCTGAGTCCAAGTCCCCTAAACCCTGTGGTGGAGAAAGACCGCTCCCCACCCTGACAGGCTCGCGTCCGTCGTGACCACCGCCCAGGATGGGGGCAGGAAGGATTTCCCCTTCGACAGAGAAGTGGGGAGGAGCCACCACTGAAGGGAAGCTTTGGCTGCCCGAGAAAGGGAGACGTTCCTGTCGAGGGACGTCGACTTCCTGTCCCATTTGCGGAGAATGTCCCATTGAAGAGGGCGCAGATGAAACTGCGCAAAAGGAACTGCCTCCATTGCTGCCACCATCTTCCCTAGGAAGTGCATGAGGCGCCTCAGGGGGTGTGACTGACCATGAAGGAGAGATTGCACCCCTGTCTGTAGTGAACGCTGTTTGTTCAGCGGAAGCTTCACTATCGCTAAGAGAGTATGAAACTCCATGCCAAGATATGTCAGTGATTGGGCCGGTGTCAGATTTGACTTTGGAAAATTGATGATCCACCCGAAACTCTGGAGAGTTTCCAGAGCAATGTTCAGGCTGTGTTGGCATGCCCCTTGAGAGGGTGCCTTGACAAGGAGATCGTCTAAGTAAGGGATCACCGAGTGTCCCTGAGAGTGTAGGATTGCCACCACTGTTGCCATGACCTTGGTGAAGACCCGTGGGGCTGTCGCCAGGCCAAAAGGCAGTGCCACGAACTGAAGGTGTTCGTCCCCTATGGCGAAGCGCAGGAAGCGCTGATGCTCTGGTGCAATCGGTACGTGGAGATAAGCATCTTTGATGTCTATTGATGCCAGGAAATCTCCTTGGGACATTGAGGCGATGACGGAGCGGAGCGATTCCATCCGGAACCGCCTGGTTTTCACATGCTTGTTGAGCAGTTTTAGGTCCAGAACGGGACGGAAGGATCCGTCCTTTTTTGGCACCACGAACAAGTTGGAGTAAAAACCGTGACCCCGTTGCTGAAGAGGAACAGGGATCACCACTCCTTCCGCCTTCAGGGTGCCCACCGCCTGCATAAGAGCCTCGGCTCTGTCGGGGGGCGGAGATGTTCTGAAGAAACGAATCGGAGGACGAGAGCTGAACTCTATCCTGTAACCGTGAGACAGAATGTCTCTCACCCATCGGTCTTTTACTTGTGGCAGCCAGGTGTCGCAAAAGCGGGAGAGCCTGCCACCGACCGAGGATGCGGTTTGAGGAGGCCGAAAGTCATGAGGAGGCCGCTTTGGGAGTGGTTCCTCCGGCGGTCTTTTTAGGACGTGACTTAGACCGCCATGCATCGGAGTTCCTCTGACCTTTCTGAGGCCTTTTGGACGAGGAAAATTGAGACCTGCCCGCGGTCCGAAAGGACCGAAACCTCGATTGTACCTTCCGTGGTTGAGGTCTGTTTGGTTTGGACTGGGGTAAGGATGAATCCTTTCCCTTGGATTGTTTAATGATTTCATCCAATCGCTCACCAAACAAGCGGTCGCCAGACAATGGCAAACCGGTTAAGAACTTTTTGGAAGCAGAGTCTGCCTTCCATTCACGTAGCCACATGGCCCTGCGGAGTACCACCGAATTGGCGGATGCCACCGCCGTACGGCTCACCGAGTCCAGGATAGCATTAATGGCGTAGGACGCAAACGCCGATGCCTGATTGGTGAAGGACACCACTTGCGGGGCAGATGTACGTGTTACAGCATTAATCTGCGCCTGACAAGCTTAGATAGCTTGGAGCGCCCATACGGCTGCGAATGCGGGAGCAAAAGACGCGCCTATAGCTTCATAGATGGATTTCAACCATAGTTCCAACTGTCTGTCAGTGGCATCTTTGAGTGAAGCCCCATCTTCCACTGCAACTATGGATCTAGCCGCCAGTCTGGAGATTGGAGGATCCACCTTAGGACACTGAGTCCAGCCCTTAACAACCTCGGGGGGGAAGGGATAACGTGTGTCCTTAAGGCGCTTGGAAAAACGCTTGTCTCGACAGTCTCGGTTTTTCTGGATTGCCTCTCTGAAGTCAGAGTGATCCAGAAACATATTTAATGTACGCTTTGGAAACCTGAAACGGAATTTCTCCTGAGAAGCAGACTCCTCAATTGGGGGAGCTGGGGGAGAAATATCCAACACCTGATTGATGGTCGCTATAAGGTCATTCACTACTGCGTCACCTTCAGGTGTATCAAGGTTGAGAGCGGCTTCAGGATCAGAATCCTGATCTGATACCTCCGCTTCATCCTCCAGAGAGTCCCCCTGCTGGGACCCTGAACAGTGTGATGAAGTGGAGGGAATTTCCCAGCGACCCCGCTTGGGCGGCCTGGGACTGCGGTCCGTGTCAGAGACCTCACCCTGTGACCTATGGGTTACCCCAGGGGCACTTTGCTGTTCCAAATGAGGGGGACCAGGGGTCAAGGATTGGACAGTGCCCGGGGCCTGAATCACCGGTCTGGACTGCAATGCTTCCAGTATTTTAGCAGACCATTTATCCATACTCTCAGACAGTTTGTCAGCAAAGGCTGCAAACTCCGTCCCTGTCACCTGGACAGTGGTAGCAGGTGGTTCCACCTGGGCCACCTGTAGCAGAGGCTCCGGCTGAGTAAGCGCCACAGGGGCCGAGCATTGCACACAATGAGGGTCAGTGGAACCTGCCGGTAGTACAGCTGTACAAGAGGTACAGGTTGCAAAGTACGCCTGTGCTTTGGCACCCTTGCTTTTTGCGGATGACATGTTGTCTCCTCTGAGAACAACCAGGAGGGTATATAGCCAAAAATAAACAGAGCGACCGTACAGTGCAAATGTATAGCCTATAAGCCTATATATATATATACACTTCGGTACTCAGTGGGGCCAGCACCAGAGGTGCTGCTTACCGACCGCTGAGAGCGGTTGTGTGATCACCAGAATCCCTGCCTGGGTCTCCCTGTGTTGTCTCTCCTCTCCAGCATCTGAATCGCTGACAGGAATGGCTGCCGGCGTTCTGTGGGGAGGAGGGGACCGTGGGCGTGCCCAAGAAAAGTGCGGGAATCTAGTGCCCCAGTGTACTGAGTAAGGAGGGAGGAGGATACAAATGTATGCTCCAGCCCTCGGCGCTGACGATCTGTGCAGCGTCCCGCCCTTCCCCTGACTGGCAGGCCTGTGGGCGGGAATAAACGACACTAGGCCGCAGAAGCCGGGGACTAAAGTTATAAGCGCGGCCGGCAATAAGCGCGGCCGCGCGGTAGTCCCCCGGCACACTAACACCTCCAGCAGTGCTGGAAAGTGTCTGGCACAAGCGCTCCATGTCCGGCGCATTAACACACCCAGCCGTGCTGGAAAGTGTCTGGCCCAAGCGCTCCATGCCCGGCGCACTAACACACCCAGCAGTGCTGGAAAGTGTCTGGCACAAGCGCTCCATGTCCGGCGCACTAACACACCCAGCCGAGCTGGAAAGTGTATGGCACAAGCGCTCCATGCGCAATAGTCCCCGGCGCACTAACACACCCAGCAGTGCTGCAATGTGTGTGGCACCAGCGCTCCATGCGCTGTCCCCACGGGGACACAGAGTACCTCACAGTAGCAGGGCCTTGTCCCTGACGATACCCGGCTCCTATCCAGCAGATTCCCAGGGGCTGCGGAGGGAGCACGGTCCCAGTGCCTGGAGACCGATCCGGTACCCACTTCACCCAGAGCCCATTAAGGGATGGGGAAGGAAAACAGCATGTGGCTCCTGCCTGTGTACCCGCAATGGGTACCTCAACCTTAACAACACCGCCGACAAAGTGGGGTGAGAAGGGAGCATGCTGGGGGCCCTGTTATGGGCCCTCTTTTCTTCCATCCGACCTAGTCAGCAGCTGCTGCTGACTAAGATGTGGAGCTATGCGTGGATGTCTGCCTCCTTCGCACAAAGCATAAAAACTGAGGAGCCCGTGAGCACGGGGGGTGTATAGGCAGAAGGGGAGGGGCTTTACACTTTTAGTGTAATACTTTGTGTGGCCTCCGGAGGCATAGCTATACACCCAATTGTCTGGGTCTCCCAATGGAGCGACAAAGAAACATTAGCTTTGCTATATTTACCAGTACAGTGACAGAGGCCATATACAGGAGTCATGAATCACTGCAAATTTAGCTTGCCGGTTTTATTAGCTCGGGTTGGCACTCCAAGAAACCATTAGCTAGGACAGAGGAAATGGGAGAAATACAGAAGCACGGTCAGGCCCAAGCATCAACGAGAAATGTGTTACAACACGAAGGCTACATAATACAATGAGAAATGAAGACACCTATAGCCAGGGAAAAACTAATATGTGAGTGCAAGCTCACAAGCCCAAAGGCAAGAGAGAACAAATAACCCTTTCACTGCCAGTGAAACGCAAAAGTCTGATTCACAAATTATTTTTTGCATTTTATAAAAGTGGACGCATGGCAGTGTGTAAACCCCAGGCAACACTCTACATTCATGGACGTCTTCATGCAAATAATTTAAAATTATGAGAAAAAAAAAAAAAAACAAGACCCAAACAGAGCCTGAGAGACACAGCAAATGTGTCATATGGCGAGTGTGTATGACGTAGCCGCCTCATGCACACAGGCTTCAGAAAGAGGACGAAGATGGCCAAAACAGGCGGCACCGGAGACGCCCATAAGGCCCACCGCGCGACCGTTAGGTAAGTATTATAAAGTGTTTATATTATACCCCCGGCCTGGGCTCTTATATATACAGCATTCTAACATGCTGTATATAAGAGCTGTGTGGTGGTGGCCGCAGCTTATAGGGCAAAAAACTGGGGACAGGTTCCCTTTAAGATAGGTACTGCATTCACTTAAGCTTATAACATTTTTTTATTTTATTTTTTAAGATAAAAATACATGGAATTTTTTTCTTTTTAAAATCATGTTAGTGATGCATATTGCATCATTTAAAACAAATTGAGGGCGGGTTAATATCCAAAAACGACATGAGTTTCACTTTAGGTACCCATGTGTCATAAATATATTTCCTACATATTACATACGATTAAAGCCATTTGAAAAGACAATCAGCCCATGGACAGTGAATATTACCTGAGCTCCCTTCATTATCTTCTTGGCCTTTGAATTCAGATAGTAATCTCCCCAGAGGGTCTTCAGCAGCACCGCCGGCTTAACACCAACTTTCTGACTATACAGCTGGGCAAAGTGATCGATTCTGTACATAGATACAAAAAAGAAAAAAAAAAGATTTCATATAGTCTGTTCACAACTTTCTTAACCTTTCTAAGGCTATGTTCCCACGATGCCTATCTGGCAAGTTTATGGTGTTGCCGTCTCTCCCCTGCACTGTTATGGGACTCCCTGGTGCCTGCGCACAGCATCTCCCCTGCACGGTTATGGGACTCCCCGGTGCCTGCGCACAGCATCTCCCCTGCACTGTTATGGGACTCCCTGGTGCCTGCGCACAGCATCTCCTCTGCACTGTTATGGGACTCCCCGGTGCCTGCGCACAGCATCTCCCCTGCACTGTTATGGGACTCCCCGGTGCCTGCGCACAGCATCTCCCCTGCACTGTTATGGGACTCCCCGATTCCTGCGCACAGCATCTGCCCTGCACTGTTATGGGACTCCCCGGTGCCTGCGCACAGCAAAAGTGAAGACTGTACCCACAGAAGAGTGAAAAGTACAGGAGGAGAGACGGCAGGCAGAATGCGCAGGTGCGGGATTTCCGGCCGCGCTCCTGATATCACAAGCACAAACTAAAGAGAAGAGGAGGAGAAATTGGGGATAATGAAGACCGGAGGTGGTCTTGTCTTATCTTCTCGACAACACAAGCCCCATAGCCTGGAAGACAGCAGATATAAAAGAGGATTTTTCCAAAATGGCCTACCATCCAGGAGGCATACAGGTATGGCTAATTTCACCTCTCTGCCACCTATATGTCCATATTAATAACTTAAAAAAAAAAAAAAAAAAAAAAAAAAAACACAAAAAGGGTGACAGATTACCTATTAGAGGAACAATAAACTGATCAGAGGATGCTCTTCTGCTGGGATGTACAGAGATTAGCTATAAATTAGAGGGGAGCCCATAAATAAGTGTTCAGTGTCCCTGTAAGGCCACCTCAGGAAAAAAGAAGCATCAAAAAGTTGTCAGTAAAATCACTGGGCAGTTTGTGTAACATCCGGATGTGCCAGGTCCTCCAAAATAAGAGAAAGTCTTTGCAGACAGGAATAAGGATCCAGAACAGAGAACCTCAGCTATGCAAGGGAATCTGTCAGCAGGTTTTTGCTACTTCATCTGAGAGCAGCATAATGTAGAGACAGAGACCCTGATTCCAGCGATGTATCACTTAGACTACTGGCTGCTGTCGTTCTGACACAGTCACCATTTTTAGATTTTGCCATGTAGCAGAGCTGAGTGAGCTTGTCCCACTGGCACCAGGCTCTATAGAGATTGTATATTGACAGTGAGGTGTCAGAGGAGCGGAGTGCCGGACTGCCGGCTCGTTACTTTCTAGTCCAAGCAATGACAAGTCCTGCTCTGTCACGCCGCTTAAACCAACATTTCAAAAAAAGCTGCTTTCACACATCTGGTTTGTGCGGTGTGGCTCAAACCGGCTTAAAAACCTATGCAACGGATGCGGCGAAAAAAACGGATCCATTGCATAAGTTCTTCCATGCGGCCCGTCAGTTTTGTGACGGATGCGGCTTGATACTGAGCATGCGCAGTGCAAAAAAACGCATCCGGCGTCCATAGGTCTGCATTGTAAATTGCGCCGAATCCGGCGCAATGCGTTTTTTTCGCCGCACAAAAAAAACGTGCCAGGCAACGTTTCATCCGGCTGCCGCATGGGCTAAATATGCCGGATCTGGCAAAAACCGGACGCAACGCAAGGCCATGCGGCACAATACGGCACTAATGCAAGTGTATGCAGAAAAAAACCCAACCGGCGGCAAAAAAAAAACGGTTGCCCTTTTTTCTGCAAAGAGCCGTATTGTGCCGCTCAGCAAAAACCGGATGTGTGAAAGCAGCCTAAACAACAGATCTCTGAATTCTATCTTTTAACCCTTGCAGCATGCTGTCTTCAGCTTACATAGCAAAAACCTGCTGACAGATTCCCTTTAACTTAGTGTCCACTAATACAGAATCTAAAATGCTTTTCTTACATCACCAGAAGTGTTCTTCCATAAATGCTATAGCTGCAATGCCAGGAGATAGTCACCATGAGGGCAGTAGTCTGAATTCTGCCAACTTAGGCTCAGGCCACACTACAGAGACCTGACAGTAACTGCAGTGTGTTTGTTTCTCACCTCTAAGATGTGACAGGAAATTAAATAGTCAGAAAATCGGTGGACGCAGGGTCAGGAGTCCCCCACCGATCCCTGAAAACTCTGGGTCCGTGTACTGCCCCACCATAAGTGTGCACGGAGTGGTGTACCGGACCCTGCACTCAGCCCCTTACACCACCTCTTGAGCAGCACATGTGAGTGGTGGGGGTCTCAGGACATAGACCCCCTCAGATCTGCAGTTCATGACCTGTCACGTGTTAGCGTTTATTTCCAACTTTCCTTTAACAGTCAATGGCCCTGACATGGATCATAACAAATCTGCCCCGGATTCTGTAAGACAGACGGCAGCTTATATATTATTACCTCTTCTACTTTCTGCCCCAATACATACAATACAAGGAAACCACGAGGAACTACCCTATTTTTCGTTTTATAAGACGCACCGGATTATAAGACGCACCCCAAATTTGGAGGGAAAAAAAGGTAAAAAAAAAAAAAATATGGGGTCCGTTTATAATCTGGTGGTGTCTTACCAGGAAGTGGGGCCTGCAGAGGAGCGGGAGTCACAGGAGGCAGGGGCGGTACTGAAGTACTGCAAGTAGTATAGAGGGGAGCCCAGATACTCACTGCGGGTGCTGGTCTGCGCGGGGTCGGTGGCGCTCTGCTCTGCGCGGGGCCGGTGGCGCTCTGCTCTGCGCGGGGCCGGTGGCGCTCTGCTCTGCGCGGGGCCGGTGATGGAGCAGCCGAGCAGAACGGAGCAGCCGAGCAGGACAGGACGGAAAGCTGTGCTCAGAGCAGCCGAGCAGGACGGAGCAGCCGTGCACAGAGCAGCCGAGCAGGACCGAGCAACTGTGCACAAAGCAGAACGGAGTGGCTCCAAACAGAACAGAGCGGCACGGCCCGATCCAGAACAGCGCGGCCCGATCCAGAACAGCGTCGCACAGACTGGCAGCGCCGTCAGCACAGTGCACTACTCGGAGCATCTCCCTGCCTCCTTTGACCCCTCTGCACAATCCCCCGGTAAGCTACATTCGGATTTTAAGACGAACCCCTCATTTTCCTCCCAAAGTTTTGGGAGAAAAAGTGCGTCTTATAATCTGAAAAATACGGTAATTTCTGGTAAGTCCCTATTTTATTTATGTGCCAATACAAACAATTAACCAAACTGATCTGCAGTAGGCGAGGCTCCTGTGCTTGCTGCCTGATCGGTATCACTGGAGCGATTTCTGTTCTTACAATGCACGCTATAATACGTCTTATGATGTAATACTGCACAATCTGCATTCAGAGTTCGGCATAAATAAAGTCTCGCCGACTCTTCCCATAGCGAGGACACTACTGCTTTCATCATAAACAGAAAAATGATGTGATAGCAGAAACACACCTGTTTTTATAGGAATTTACACATCATTTATAAAGCCACAGACAAATTACAACTGGGAACAGCGGAGGAAAATCACCTAAACTGAACCCCCCGGAGCATTGGCTGCGGACCCACAGCTCCATCTAGTGTCCAGTATAGAGTATTGCCAAAGAATGAAACAACACACCGCAGTGTATGCATTCCGGGATGAGCTGTGCACGACAGAGCGCACCAATGAGCCAGCACCGGGCCCAATGTACACCACTGAGCATTTCTTTTAACAGAAAACAACACTACTTCTTCATCTATGCTGATTTTTTTCTAAACCAGTAATGGTGCAGTTACAGATGGGACTTAGATGTGTAACTGGCATCATAAAAGCTACTAAATAAAAACAATAAATAAAGCCGAATAAACTAAGGCATGTATTCATTTATTAAAGGGAATTCCCATTAATGAAAAACTGATCAGATGTGTCAACGTCCGATAGATGCAGGCACCACTTCTAGGACCAGTATCGAAACGTCCCCATACACAGACGTAGGCCTCATTCACATGTCCGTGTTTCAGGTACATGTGACCTCTACTTTCACACGTACCGGACACATGGACAAACGTAGACTCATTAAAATTAATGGGTCTGCGCACACCTTTGTATTTTCAGACGCACGTGTGACCATGTGCTCCACATGGCGACATGTCGGTTTTTCTCCGGCAGCACAGGTCTCACATGGATCACACACTGAAGTGATCCATGTGACATTAGTGTGACACCTACCGGAGAAAAAACAGGTCTTGGAAATAAATTGACTTTCTATACTCACCTGTCTCCAGCGATGCTGTCTTCAGCGCTGCTGTCACTTACTTTCAGGCCTGCTCATTATACTCATGCATATTCACTGCACCACGGACCTGTAAGTAACAGCAGCACTAGAGACAGCAGCGCCATGGACAGATAAGTATAGAAGTTCATGATGTCCATGTGCTATCCGGATGTCACACGGACAGCACACTGATAAGAGAGAGTAAACGGGAAACGGGTTGTAAATTCGCGCCAAGGACTCAGAGGATTCGAAGGAGATTTATGCTTCTTTTATTAGTATGCACATGTCAACGCGTTTCAGGAGTCACAGCTCTCTTCGTCAGGACAGCAGGCAAGGAACATCATTGATGTTCTACGAGACACGTAGAACCGGAGTGCTCTCACTAGATCCAAAGAGTGCAAATCCTTTTCACACTGGTGGATAGGATTAGGGCAAAAGGAAGGCAAGGAGATATCCTGATTTAGATGAAAAGGGGATACCACCTTATGGAGAAATTCCGGGACAGGACGCAGAACCACCTTATCCTGGTGGAAAACCAGGAAAGGGGCTTTGCATGACAACGCTGCAAGCTCAGACACTCTCCGAAGTGATGTGACTTCCACCAGGAAGGCCACCTTCTGAGAAAGACTCTCCACCTTGGGAGAGTGTGCCCAGCCCTTAACGACTTCAGGTGGAAAGGGATAACGCGTGTCAGTGTGCCGTTTCTCAAAGCGCTTGTCCGGGACCGCTCTGGGCTTCTGGACAGTGTCCCTGAAGTTAGAGTGATCAAAAAACGTATTGCGCGTACGTTTGGGGAATCGAAACTGGTGTTTCTCCTGCTGAGAAGCCGACTCCTCTGCAGGAGGAGGTGGCGGTGAGAGATCCAACACCTGGTTGATGGACGAAATAAGATCATTCACTAAGGCGTCCCCCCCTCAGGAGTATCCAGGTTAAGGGCGAAGTCAGGGTCAGAGCCCTGAGCTCCCACGTCCGCCTCGTCTTCCTGAGAGTCCTCAAACTGGGATCCAGAGCAGCGTGAGGAGGCCGGGGAAGAATCCCAGCGAGGCCGCTTAGCAGGTCTGGGGCTGCGATCCGGGCAGGATTCCTCCGCCTGAGACCTAGGGGCTATCCTGGGGGCGCGCTGCGGCGCGGACCGAGAAGGGCCTGGAGGAGACAAACTAACAGGGGCCGGGGCCTGTAAAGGGCCCGGTCTGGACTGCAATGCCTCAAGGAGCTTAGATGACCATTTGTCCATAGACTGTGCAATGGATTGAGAAAGTGACAGAGCTTCTCAGCGAAAGAGGCCAACAACGGTGACTCTGTCCCTGCAGACTGCTCAGGGGGAGCCGGGGGATCTACATGAGCTGAGGGGCCCACATGTGCCCGAGGCTCCGGCTGAGCAAGCGTGGCAGGAGTCGAGCATTGATCACAGTGGGGGTAGGTGGATCCCGCAGGCAACATAGCCCCACAAGAGGTACAGGCCGCGAAAAAGACCTGTGCCTTAGCACCTTTGCTCCTTGTGGACGACATGCTGTTGTCTCTTAGGAGAGTGACCACTGAGGGTATATGGGAAAAAGGTATACAGCCTTTCCGAACGGATATATCTAATTTTTTATAATATATATATATATATATCCATATCCCGGCACCCTAGGGGAACCAGCACCGGGTGACCGGTGTGGCTTACCAACCGCAAACAAGCGGAGTGTGTCCTCCAGATTCCCTGTCGTGGATCCCCCGGAGCTGCAGAGCCTTGCTGCTGAGTAGCATCCACCGGCAGAATTGTAAAAATGGCCGCCGGAGCTCTCAGGGGGGGGGAGTGGAGCCGGGGGGGCGGCGCCAGCAGACAGCAGGAATCTGGAGTCCCCAAGTGGTCAATGAGGGGGGAGGGAGACATGCCAGATGCTCCAGCCCTCAAGGCCGACGTCAAGTCGGTAATCCCGCCCTTACCCCTGACAGGCAGGCTCGGGGGTGTGATTTTTCAGACTAGGCCGCGGCAAAACCGGGGACTAAATTTAAGGCCGCGCCCGACAAGCAGGCATGGTCGGCGCGGAAGTCCGCCGATAAGACAACGGACGGAACTACCGCGGCTTCCGGGGAGAAGGTGCGACCCCTGTACAGTCCCCACATGAGGATACAAAGTACCTTCAAGTTGCAGGGCCCGGTCCCTGGGGGTGAAGAAGCTCCGGTCCGGCAGGTTCCACCAGGGGCTGCGGATGGAGCACGGTCCCAGCACATGGATGACCGCATAGGATCCCACTTCTCCCAGAGCCGAATAAGGGATGGTGAAGGAGACGGCATGTGGCTCCAGCCTTTGTACCCGCAATGGGTACCTCAACCTTAACAACACCGCCGACTTAGTGGGGTGAGAAGGTTACATGCCGGGGACCCCATCGGGGGCCTCTTTTCTTCCATCCGACATAACTAAGTATGAGAATGCATGAGTGGATGTGTGCCTCCTTCCACACAAAGCATAAAACTGAGGAGCCCATGGTCCACGGGAGGGTGTATAGGCAGAGGGGAGGGGTTACACTTTTAAAAAGTGTAATACTTTGTGTGGCCTCCAGAGGCAGAAGCTATACACCCAATTGTCTGGGTCTCCCAATGGAGCGACAAAGAAAATCGACATTAGCATCTGGCATGTCTGATTTCATTCTTTCAAAGATAAGCTACCACCAGGCCAGAGAGTTCTCCTGTGTGTGGGGAAAGTCGGGTGAGATAGCCGACGACAAATATCTAAAGTACATGAAAGGCTTAACTTCAGAAAAAGGGCAAGTTGTGCGCCATCAGGAAGAAGGGAATTTTGTTTACTTACCGTAAATTCCTTTTCTTCTAGCTCCAATTGGGAGACCCAGACAGTGGGTGTATAGCTACTGCCTCTGGAGGCCGCACAAAGAACTACACTTAAAAGTGTAAGGCCCCTCCCCTTCTGGCTATACACCCTCCCGTAGGAGTACAGATTCCTCAGTTTTAGTACCAAAGCAAGAAGGAGGAAAGCCAATAACAGTTTCAAAAACAAATTCAATCCGATAACACGATCGGAGAACTTAAGAAACAACATGAACAACATGTGCACCCGAAAAACGAAACCCTAAGAACAAATAGGGCGGGTGCTGGGTCTCCCAATTGGAGCTAGAAGAAAAGGAATTTACGGTAAGTAAACAAAATTCCCTTCTTCTTTTTCGCTCCTAATTGGGAGACCCAGACAGTGGGACGTCCAAAAGCAGTCCCTGGGTGGGTAAAAAGATACCACATGAACGGGCTGTCAGACAGCCTCTTCCTACAGGTGGGCCACCGCCGCCTGAAGGACCTGTCTACCTAGGCTGGCATCTGCCGAAGCGTAGGTATGCACTTGATAGTGTTTGGTAAACGTGTGCAGACTCGACCAGGTAGCCGCTTGGCACACTTGCTGAGCCGTAGCCTGATGCCGCAATGCCCAGGACGCACCCACGGCTCTGGTAGAATGGGCCTTCAGTCCAGATGGAATCGGAAGCCCAGCAGAACGGTATGTGTGAAGAATTGGTTCCTTGATCCACCGCGCCAGGGTGGATTTGGAAGCTTGCGATCCCTTATGCTGACCAGCGACTAGGACAAAGAGCGCATCAGAACGGCGTAGAGCCGCCGTGCGAGAAATGTAAATCCTGAGTGCTCTCACCAGGTCCAACAGATGTAAACCCTTTTCAAATTGGTGAACTGGATGCGGACACAAAGATGGCAAAGTGATATCCTGATTGAGATGAAAGGAAGAAACCACCTTGGGAGAAAACTCTGGAATTGGACGCAGTACTACCTTGTCTTGGTGAAACACCAGGAAGGGAGATTTGCAAGATAACGCCGCTAGCTCGGACACTCTTCGAAGAGACGTGACCGCCACAAGAAAAACTACCTTTTGTGAAAGCCGAGAAAGGGGAACCTCTTTCAAAGGCTCGAAAGGCGGCTTCTGGAGAGCAATGAGAACCTTGTTCAGATCCCAGGGTTCCAATGGCCGTCTGTAAGGAGGAACGATATGACAAACTCCTTGGAGAAACGTGCGTACTTTAGAAAGCCGTGCCAAGCGCTTCTGAAAGAATACGGATAGCGCGGAGACTTGACCCTTAAGAGAGCTAAGCGACAAACCTTTTTCCAACCCAGACTGCAGGAAGGAAAGAAAAATTGGCAATGCAAATGGCCAGGGAGAAAACCCTTGAGCCAAGCACCACGCTAAGAATATCTTCCACGTCCTGTGATAGATCTTAGCTGAGGATGGTTTTCTAGCCTGTCTCATTGTGGCAACAACTTCATGAGATAAACCTGAGGCCGCTAGGATCCAGGACTCAATGGCCACACAGTCAGGTTCAGGGCCGTAGAATTCAGATGGAAAAACGGCCCTTGAGACAGCAAATCTGGACGGTCTGGTAGTGTCCACGGTTGGCCTACCGTGAGATGCCACAGATCCGGGTACCACGACCTTCTTGGCCAATCTGGGGCGACGAGTATGGCTCGATGGCAGTCGGACCTGATTTTCCGGAGAACTCTGGGTAACAATGCTAGAGGTGGGAACACATAGGGGAGTCGGAATTGCGACCAATCCTGAACCAAGGCGTCTGCCGCCAGTGCTCGGTGATCGTGAGACCGTGCCATGAAAACTGGGACCTTGTTGTTGTGCCGTGACGCCATCAGATCGACGTCCGGCGTCCCCCAGCGGCAACAGATCTGCTGAAACACGTCCGGGTGAAGGGACCATTCTCCTGCGTCCATGCCCTGGCGACTGAGAAAGTCTGCTTCCCAGTTTTCCACGCCTGGGATGTGAACTGCGGATATGGTGGACGCTCTGCTTTCCACCCACGTCAAAATCCGTTGGACTTCTTGAAAAGCTTGGCGACTGCGTGTTCCCCCTTGGTGGTTGATGTACGCCACCGCCGTGGAATTGTCCGACTGAATCCGAATCTGCTTGCCTTCCAGCCATTGTTGGAAGGCTCGCAGGGCAAGATAGATTGCTCTGATTTCCAGAACATTGATCTGCAGGGTGGACTCTTCCAGAGTCCACATCCCCTGAGCCCTGTGGTGGAGATACACCGCTCCCCACCCTGATAGGCTCGCATCCGTCGTGACCACTGCCCAGGACGGGGGAAGGAACGACTTTCCCTGTGACAATGAGGCGGGGAGAAGCCACCAACGCAGAGAGTCCTTGGCAGTCTGAGAGAGGGAGACAGTCCTGTCGAGGGACGTCGATTTCCCGTCCCATTGGCGTAGAATGTCCCATTGTAGAGGGCGCAGATGAAACTGCGCGAACGGGACTGCCTCCATTGCTGCTACCATCTTTCCTAGGAAATGCATGAGGCGCCTCAGTGAGTGCGACTGGCTCTGAAGGAGAGATTGCACTCCAGTCCGTAGCGAGCACTGCTTGTCCAGTGGAAGCTTCACTATCGCTGAGAGAGTATGAAACTCCATGCCAAGATAAGTCAGAGATTGGGTCGGGGTTAGATGAGACTTTGGAAAGTTGATAATCCACCCGAAACTCTGGAGAGTGTCTAGTGCCACCTTCAGACTGTGTTGGCATGCCTCTTGAGAGGGTGCCTTTATAAGCAGGTCGTCTAGATACGGGATGACCGAGTGACCCTGCGAGTGCAGAACAGCTACTACTGCTGCCATGACTTTGGTGAAGACCCGGGGGGCTGTTGCCAGACCGAAAGGTAACGCTACGAACTGCAGGTGTTCGTCGTGTATGACGAAGCGTAGGAAACGCTGATGCTCTGGTGCGATCGGCACGTGGAGATACGCATCTTTGATATCTATTGATGCTAGAAAATCTCCTTGAGACATTGAGGCTATGACGGAGCGTAGGGATTCCATCCGGAACCTCCTGACTTTTACGTGTCTGTTGAGCAACTTTAGATCCAGGACGGGCCGATACGATCCGTCCTTTTTTGGGACCACAAACAGATTGGAGTAAAAACCGTGACCTTGTTCCTGAAGAGGGACGGAGGTCACCACTCCTTCCGCCTTTAGAGCGGCCACCGCTTGCAACAGAGCATCGGCTCGGTCTGGTGGTGGAGAAGTTCTGAAGAAACGAGTTGGCGGACGAGAACTGAACTCTATCCTGTACCCGTGAGACAGAATATCCCTCACCCAACGGTCTTTGACGTGTGACAGCCAGATGTCGCCAAAGTGGGAAAGCCTCCCACCGACCGCGGGTGTGGGAATCGGAGACCGCAAGTCAGGAGGACGCCGTCTTGGCAACGGTTCCTCCGGCTGTCCTTTTTGGGCGTGACTGAGACCTCCAAGAATCTGAGCGTCTCTGGTCTTTTTGAGTCTTTTTTGACGAGGCGAATTGGGACCTGCCCGGTCCTCGAAAGGACCGATAACCAGACTGACCCTTCCTCTGTTGGGGTCTGTTTTGTCTGTGTTGCGGTAAGGATGAGTCCTTACCCTTGGAGTGTTTGATGATTTCATCCAAACGCTCTCCAAACAATCGGTCACGAGAAAAAGGCAAATTGGTTAAGCACTTCTTGGAATGAGAATCTGCTTTCCAATGTCTCAACCACAGGGCCCTACGCAAAACAACGGAGTTGGCTGACGCCACTGCCGTGCGGCTTGTAGCGTCAAGAACAGCATTAATCGCGTACGACGCGAATGCCGCCATTTGCGAGGTCAATGGTGCTACCTGCGGGGCAAATGCACGTGTGACGGAGTCAACTCGCGCAAGCCCGGCTGAGATAGCTTGGAGTGCCCATACGGCTGCAAAAGAAGGCGCTAATGACGCTCCAATCGCTTCATAGATGGATTTCAGCCAGAGCTCCATCTGCCTGTCAGTGGCATCTTTAAGTGCCGCTCCATCTTCAACTGCAACCAAGGATCTAGCTGCAAGCCTGGAAATTGGAGGATCCACTTTTGGACACTGGGTCCAACCCTTGACCACCTCAGGGGGAAAAGGATAGCGTGTATCTTTAAGCCGTTTAGGAAAACGCCTTTCAGGATAAGCGTGGGGTTTCTGGATTGCGTCTCTAAAGTCAGCGTGGTCCAGAAAAGTGCTTAAAGTACGCTTAGGGTATCTGAAATGGATTCTCTCGTGCTGCGAAGCTGACTCCTCCACAAGAGGAGCTGGTGGGGAAATATTTAACATCTTATTGATGTTAAATATAAGATCATTAACTATGGCGTCACCATCTGGTGTATCTAGATTGAGAGCGGTCCAAGGATCAGAATCCTGATCAGTTACGTCCGCCTCATCACCCATAGATTCATCTCGCTGGGATCCTGACCATTGAGATGAATGTGAAGGCCCGTCATAGCGAGCCCGCTTAGGCTGCCCGGGGCCATCGTCCGAGTCAGAGTCTTCACCCTGAGGTGTATATGCCGGTCCCGGAGCTTGGAGCTGAGGGGGACCAGGGGGCAATGATTGCACAGTGTCCGTGGCCTGAAGTACAGGCCTAGCTCGCAATGTGTCAAGAATTTGTGACATAGTGAGAGACATTCTGTCAGCAAAAGCTGCAAACTCAGTTCCCGTCACCTGGACAGCATTCACAGGTGGTACACCCTGGGTCACGTCCAGCAGAGGTCCCGACTGTGCAAGCGCCGCAGGGGCCGAGCACTGCACACAATGGGGGTCCGTGGAGCCTGCCGGTAGAAAAGTCCCACATGCGGTGCAGGAAGCATATAATGTCTGTGCCTTGGCACCCTTGCGTTTTACGGACGACATGCTGCTGGCTCTCTGCAATGTGAGAGAGTCTATAGCCAAAGGGCGACCAGCGCTATGCAATACAAAGTATTTGTAGAAACAAAATACTAAGAATACTACTGGCACAAGAGGGGGTGAGCCCTGAGGGCTGCTTACCGCCCGCTGAATAGCGGGTAAGAGGCTGCAGAATTCCTTGTCTGGGTCTCCCCGGCTCCCCTCTGCAGCTCAGCGTGTCAGCAGGAATGGCTGCCGGCGTCTGTGGAGAGGGGCGGTCCGTGGGAGTTCCCAAACAAAAGTGCGGGAAACAGTGTCCCCTCTGTGCCGATGGTGAGGGCTGGAGTATGTAAAAACGACTCCAGCCCTCGGCGCTGATGCACTGGCCAGCGTCCCGCCCCTCTCCTGACTGGCAGGTCTGGGGGCGGGAACGAACGGAAGCAGGCCGCAAAAGCCGGGGACTCGAGTTATCAGCGCGGCCGCCGTAAAAGCGCGGGCCGCGCTGAAGTCCCCGGCGCACCACAAGTGCCAGCCGCGCCGCAGTCCAGCGGCCGGCGTGACCGATTCCTAGACGTGGCCAGCGTCCCGCCCCTCTCCTGACTGGCAGGTCCGGGGGCGGGAACGAACGGAAGCAGGCCGCAAAAGCCGGGGACTCGAGTTATCAGCGCGGCCGCCGTAAAAGCGCGGGCCGCGCTGAAGTCCCCGGCGCACCACAAGTGCCAGCCGCGCCGCAGTCCCAGCGGCCGGCGCGACCGATTCCTAGAAGTGTGCCTGCTTCAGCGAAGCTGAATGAGGCCATGGCACAAGCGCCGTAGCGCTGATGTCCCCCGGCGCACTACAACACCCAGCATGCTGCGGTGTGAGCGCCAAATGCACGGGGACACAGAGTACCTTGAGGAAGCAGGGCCATGTCCCTGATGTACTCCGCTCCATCCAGCATCTTCTCCAGGGGCTGTAGATGGAG
The DNA here is from genome assembly GCF_048569485.1 of Anomaloglossus baeobatrachus. Taxonomy (NCBI): domain Eukaryota; kingdom Metazoa; phylum Chordata; class Amphibia; order Anura; family Aromobatidae; genus Anomaloglossus; species Anomaloglossus baeobatrachus. The sequence goes on along the minus strand of NC_134356.1, from coordinate 510,998,389 downwards.
CACGGTCTCAGTGCCTGGAGACCAGTAAATCCCACTTCACCCAGAGCCCTGTAAAAAGGGATGGGGAAGGAATCAGCATGTGGGCTCCTGCCGCCGTACCCGCAATGGGTACCTCAACCTTACAAACACCTCCGACATACAGTGGGGTGAGAAGGGAGCATGCTGGGAGCCCTGTATGGGCCCTCTTTTCTTCCATCCGACATAGTCAGCAGCTGCTGCTGACTAAAAAGAATGGAGCTATGCGTGCGTGTCTGACCTCCTGCGCACAAAGCTAAAACTGAGGAATCTGTACTCCTACGGGAGGGTGTATAGCCAGAAGGGGAGGGGCCTTACACTTTTAAGTGTAGTTCTTTGTGCGGCCTCCAGAGGCAGTAGCTATACACCCACTGTCTGGGTCTCCCAATTAGGAGCGAAAAAGAAAGAGCGCTACTATAGAAATGCATACACATAACCACTGCTCCAATCCTGTCAGCGCTGAACTGAGGCCCATTCTCAAGATTAATGTGGATCCCAGCGGTAATAATACCACACATCTAATGGACATTTGGGGAACAGCCTGTCAATAGTCAATGTGTCAGATGTCACACTTGTGTCATGTGTGTGCCTCTTAGGGCCATGTCAGATAAGAATTGTACCCATCCAGCAGAAATCATATAGACTCTGATGAACTTGTACAGAACAGCAGATGTACTGGTAGGATTTGCTGAAAAATACCCTTGATCAGCATTGTAGGGGTACGGTAAGAGACAGAGCAGACATAAAGAGGGGCTGCCTGTTGCAGAGAGCCATTTTAAGTAAAACATTTGGAAAACACTAAAATAAAGTTGTGTAACAGCTGCTTACGTGAAGCCCCAGCCGTCTATGGCGCTAGCGAACACCACATTGCCCTGATCTGGAGAGAAGTACAGATGGGAATCATCGGTCTCATCCAGGCCTGCACTCCAGTCATACAGCTGCTCTCCATCCGTCGTCTCAGTCGTGGTGTCTTTTTCAGCTCTCTCTTCCAGGACCTTGGAGGTAAAGAGACTCCCGGTCACAGCGTTCACCTAGAAGAAGACAGTAGACAATAAGATACCGCCTGCCCGATCAGAACCTGATAACTCCCATTAATGTTAGGGGTTACCTGCTCCAGGATCTTCTGCAGATGTGCATATGCTTCTTGTGAGGAAAGCTTCAGCTCCACTATTAATCTATCAATCTTATTGATCACTAGAACTGGTCGTATGTTCTCCAGCCAGGCCTGTCGTAACACGGCTTGTGTCTGCAGGAGGTAGAACGAGAAATCAAGCAATGAAAGACACAGAAAACATGTCCTGCGAGGACAATCAAGGACATGCACACCTGCAGAGATATGTGCACACAGTACGCTCATGTGGAAAGCTCTAGTAACCAAACATCCAGTGATCATAGTGATGGGGGACGGACAGTTTTGCATTCTATTACTTTCTATCATTTAATCCTAATGACTGTTGATCAGTTGTCAGATATCCCTTTAGGGACTATTTATTGGGGCTAACACGGATTTAGGCGCTTGGTCTGTATATATAAGATATGTGGTGTGCTTGGAAAGCCTAGACCGATGTCACAGGTTGTTTCGGACATCCCTTAGTATATACAGCCACAGCAGACACTAGACGGATCTATTATAAAAGTCATCATCACCTGACATTTTGATGTGGGCACTATACATGATTGCAGTGGCCCAAAAGTGTGGTCTACTGCGCTTTACAATAAAAAAAATAAATTGGACAATTCTCCAGAAATTGTAAACAGTTGTCGAGTCGTTGGTTTATATACCAAACAGGAAAACATCATTTACAAATGTCTATCACTACATGTGTTACTAGTGTACATGCACTTTCAGTGATATAAGGCTATGTGCCCATGTGGCTTTTTTTTTCCATTTTTCCTTGCTTATTTTAATCAATAAAAGCAAGGAGAAAAAATCCCAGCAAAGTCTATGAGAATCCTGACTTGCTGTGCCCATGTTGCTTCTTTTTTCTTGGAGAATTTGTTGCTGAAAAAAGCATCATGTCAATTGTTTCTGTTTATTTCCTGCGTTTCTATAATCCCCTGCAATGCTTTATCACTACAGGGGATTATGGAGCGGCATTGTGTGAGGCTCTCCATAGCTCAGTAACCCGGGGTCGAGATGGTGACGACCCAGGGTTACTATGGCATCGATCGGGTCCCTGTGATCACATTACAGGGACCTGATTGCCATGGAGAGGTAAGCGATTCCACTCCCTGCATTATGAATGCTGCAATCTCACTGATTGCAGCATTCAGGGGGTTAAACTCCCGGGGAGCAGCACGGGCACCACTCCAGGCAGTGAGAGCCGGGTCCTGGATGTAACATCAGCCGGAGACTCGGTGGTCATCACGGGGGTGCAGCACGTGAATCCTCGCAAACACCATGATTAAAGCACAAAAACAGCAGGAAAAAACGCAAGTGAAAAAAATGTGCAAGCGCAAAAATATAAATAGCACATTTTTTCAGCTGAATTTACCCAGCCAAAACATGCTCTTCGTGTGCAGAAAAGCAGCACACAAAAATGCAATGTGGGCACATAGCCTAAGATTACCTTACTTAAGTATTTACCTGCGGACAAACACCTTCTACAGCATCGACCACAACAATGGCTCCATCACAGAGGCGGACAGCTGTAGAGACCTCAGAGGAGAAATCAACATGCCCCGGAGAATCTATGAGGTTGACGAGATACTCTTCATCCCCTGAAAACATAAGATCATATGTAGTCTGTCATTCCAAACAGATCAGGTAAAAAAAACACTTCGGAAAACAATTCTCTGGCAAATCAGAAGAAATCCCGGTATTAACAAGCCACCTCCTGTAATCTAGTAGCCACAATTATAACAGAATTACAGATCCACTTAGGGTTATCAAAGAATTACTATTGTATAAGCTGGTCTATAGTCTCTCTGCTCTTACTGTAAAGAATCTCCGTCAAGGTTGGGGAGATATTTTTTACCTCTAGATTTAGAAGTAGTCTTGGTGTTATATCTACAGTCCTGGGAGAGATCTCTGTACGGACCTTTCATATAATTATACCCCATAAGGTCACCCCTCAGAAATCTTTACTCTTAACTAAATAATGCTAATTTAGAGAATATTTCTGGGCACTGGCTCTACCCAATTAATGCTTCTTACTATAGCTGCGTGCCTCAATGCTCGAGCTGTCTTTCTTGGACCCCAGTGCCCCAAACTAAACCCAGTCAGGCTCAGTAGACTAACAGAGGATGGTGTAAAGGTGAACTGTGACAAGACAGGTCAACCGTCCAGTGTGAATCTCCCCTTACAGCATATGTTGGAGGAAAGAAAGGAGATCATGGGACAGATGATGTTCAGCGACTTACTCCCCCTTATTCATGCTTAGTCAAGCAGAGCATGGCCGTGTATGGGGGAGGGTGGTCTGCTGAGCCAGTATGGACCTTACTCATGGCTTTCAACATGCAGCAATCTATATATATAATTGCCTTATTCTGTCTGTCTGTCTGTCTGGCTCCAAAATTGTGTCACCGTGACAGTGTCACCGTGACATTGTCGATAGCGTGACAACTGTCGGATTGGCCGCTGGTCTCGGCCTGGCCCCGCCCCCCCACGGATTGGCCGCTCGCCTCGGCCTGGCCCCGCCCCCCGCAAGGATTAGCCGCTTGCCCCGGCCCTCCGCACGCATCGCCTGCTCCAGCGTACACCGGCTCCCGGTACACATGTGCAGGGAGCCGGCATATGCTGACGCCTCGCCCACTCGCCCCCGCCACACGTTGGCACACTCGGCCCCGCCCCCGGCAGACATAACCTTGCGATGCTGGGATCGTGACGGAGCCGATGTACGCTGGTAACCATGATACACATCGCGTAACTATAGGAAGCACTTTCCTTAGTTACCCGATGTGTATCATGGTTACCAGCGAACACCAGCTCCCGGTACACATGTGCAGGGAGCCGGCATACACTGCGGTCAATAATGAAGTGTCATGCAGCGGTGAAAGAGTTAAAGACACTGCAAGACACTTCATTATAGGCAGCGAGCACCCCCAGAAGAGAGAAGACAGAAGAAAGAAGACCCCCGATCATACTCACCAGATGCCGACCGGGAGCAGGTGAGCGCATCAAGGTCCTGCAGCGGCGGAACACACACACACACACACACACACACACACACGAACAGACACACACAAATCAGATCACACACACACACACACATCAGATCGCATCCACACACTCACAACATCCAGTGATATCGCTTACTTCTCGGCGGCGATACTGTCCGTGCAGTGACCTTCCAGGACCTGCCGGAGGATCACATGGCCGGAAGCAAGTGGTATCTCCGGATGTTGTGAGTGTGTGAGCACGTATGTGCGATATCGTCAGTGTGTGTGCGCGTGTATGCAATCGGATGTGTGCGTGTATGCGATCGGAAGTGTGCGTGTGTTCTGATGTGTGAGTGTATGCGATCGGATCTGTGAGTGTCGGCAGAAGGCAGAGGAGCACGGCGTTTAGCACAGCTGCTGGGAACGCCCACCGGAGGGCATAGGGAGAAGTGGGGTGTGAGTGTATGCGATCAGATGTGTGCGTGTATACTGTCTGATGTGTGACTGTGGAGCACGATGGGGAGTGCGCAGCATGGGGGATGGAGCACGATGGGGGGTGCGCAGCATGGGGGATGGAGCACGATGGGGGGGGTGCGCAGCATGGTGGATGGAGCACGATGGGGGGGGGTCGCAGCATGGTGGATGGAGCACGATGGGGGGTGCGCAGCATGGGGGATGGAGCACGATGGGGAGTGCGCAGCATGGGGGATGGAGCACAATGGGGAGTGCGCAGCATGGGGGATGGAGCACAATGGGGAGTGCGCAGCATGGGGGATGGAGCACAATGGGGAGTGCGCAGCATGGGGGATGGAGCACAATGGGGAGTGCGCAGCATGGGGGATGGAGCACAATGGGGGGTGCGCAGCATGGGGGATGGAGCACAATGTGGGGTGCGCAGCATGGGGGATGGAGCACGATGGGGGGTGCGCAGCATGGGGGATGGAGCACGATGGGGGGGGTGCGCAGCATGGTGGATGGAGCACGATGGGGGGGTGCGCAGCATGGTGGATGGAGCACGATGGGGGGGTGCACAGCATGGTGGATGGAGCACGATGGGGGGTGCGCAGCATGGGGGATGGAGCACGATGGGGAGTGCGCAGCATGGGGGATGGAGCACAATGGGGAGTGCGCTGCATGGGGGATGGAGCACAATGGGGAGTGCGCAGCATGGGGGGGATGGAGCACGATGGGGAGTGCGCAGCATGGGGGATGGAGCACGATGGGGGTGCGCAGCATGGGGGATGGAGCACGATGGGGGTGTGTGCAGCATGGGGGATGGAGCACGATGGGGGGGTGCGCAGCATGGGGGATGGAGCACGATGGGGGGGTGTGCAGCATGGGGGATGGAGCACGATGGGGGTGTGTGCAGCATGGGGGATGGAGCACGATGGGGGGGTGCATGATGGGGATGCACACCTCCCCCCAAAACACACACACAGCGCCACACGCGCACCGCACAACACACCACACACACACACACTGGGAACAACAAACACCGCCCTACACAGACACCCACACACAGACAACGCCGCACACACACAACACGCAACACACAAACACGGCGGCATACACAAATATACGCACATACCGCGCAACACACACACTGCACAAAACATACCTCCCCCAAAACACACACGCACTCCACACCCACACAAACCGCGCAACACACACAGCACCACAGACAGACAACACTGCAGACACACAGCGCTCCACAAACAACGCAACACACACAACGCAACACACATACAACACCGCTCTCACACACCCCCCACCCAGACAACACCCAGAACATTTACAAAGCCCTACACAAACACTGGCAACTACACACAACAACATCGATATATATATAACAAAAAACATACATTAACTACACAATAAATTCTAGAATATCCGATGCGTTAGAATCGGGCCACCTTCTAGTTTAGAATATAAATGTCAAGTAACTAGAAGACGTGGACAAACTATGGCGATTAACAACCTAGCACCATCTTTCATTCCCTGGATCCATACAGAAACAATAAGACGACAAAACAATAGACAGGTGTCAGTCCATACATAGAGAGAAATGTACAATATATACAAGAAGGAACCCAGTACCATCTCTGTGCTCTAGGGATATGGCGCTGGATTTCATAGTGATTCCTCGGATTTGCTCATCTTCTCGACTGTCCATATAACGTAACTGCAGGGAGAGGCAGGAGTTATAGCGTACATCCGAAATAAAGATTATCTCTTAAATACAAAGAAAAAAAAAATCTTATACCTTCCCTGCTAATCTATTGGAGATGATCCCATTGCTGGATATGAGACAGTCCGCTAAAGTGGTTTTCCCTAAAGAAAAATAAATTAAGAAAAAAAAAAAAAATCATACATTAAAAATGATAAAAAAAAAAGTTTACCAAGTGCTATAACCAACTTCAATAAAGAGATTTTTCAGAAAACCGCATGCTAAGAGATAGTCACTAGTGATGAGCGAGTACTAAAAAGCTCGTGTGCTCGAGGCTCGGGCCGAGCATCCCAAGATACTCGTGTACTCGGCCCGAGCATCGAGCCCAATGTTATCCTATGGGAGACCCGAGTATTTTTGTGAAATGACCCCCGGCAGCATGTAGAAACCCTAAAAATGGCACAAAAGTCTCCGAAGAGTGCTCAAATGACATGGCAACAGCATGGGGAAGACCCCTTGAAGCATTTATCACTCAAAAGTCACAGCTGTGAACAATTTTGTCCGCGTTTTACGCCATTTTTACGGACTCACCAGAAAACCTTCCAAAATGACACCAAAATGAATTTTCATGGCGGAAATGTTAAGGGCACATACCCAATAGTGAGATAGAGCTGGTGTATGTTACTTTTTGAGATTAATACATGAAAGATTTTACGTAAAACATTGTGTGGCACTCCGATGTCCCTGAGAAGAGACGTACATAAAGGCCTCTGAGTCTAATGTGCCCATTTTGAGGAAGTGAGTCTTTGTAGTATTTTCCTTTGCCAGGGCAGTCCAAAATTGTGAGGTTCACCAATGCCCCTGCATACAGACGTGCATGAGGGCCTGTAAACCTGAAGTGCCCATTGTAAGGAAGTGGGTCTATTGTAGTATAGCCCTTTGGCAGGGCAGCCAAAAATTGGGAGGCTCCACATTGTCCCTGGATAGAGATGTGCATGAGGGCCTCAAAACATTAAGTGTCCATTGTCAGGAAGTGGGTGTATTATAGTATAGCCCTTAGGCAGGGCAGCCAAAAATTGGGAGGCTCCACATTGTCCCTGGATAGAGACGTGCATGAGGGCCTCAAAACATTGTTCCCATTGCAAAGGAGCGGGTCTCCTGTCGTTGTAATGTCCATTCTGCAAAGAATGGGCGAAAAAATTTACCACTGGGGGTATACCTGAAACAAAGGCCTAACTATTGTAACGGTCATCATGGTGGCGCATGAGGAGAAGGAGGAGCAGTCCAGCGATTATCCAAAGTCCAGAAGTGTGTACCCATGGGCGAGTGGAGGTACATGGCAAATTCCCGTTACAAACTTTAAATTCCGCTCTCATTTGCTGGTGGTGTGGTGAAGTCTGGCCCAATCCAACCCTTGTTCATCTTGATCAGAGTCAGCCTGTCAGCATTTTCAGTTGACAGGCGGGTGCGTTTATCTGTAATGATTCCACCTGCGGCACTAAAAACACGCTCTGCCAAAACGCTAGCGGCAGGGCAGGCCAGGACTTCCAAGGCGTAGAGAGCCAATTCATGCCACGTGTCCACCTTGGATACCCAATAATTGTAAGGCACAGAGGAATGTCGGAGTACAGTTGTTCGATCTGCAAGGTACTCCTTGAGCATCTGGGCAAACTTAGGATTTCTTGTGGCACTACCCCGCACCTCAGGGGCTGTGGTACGTGAGGGGCTGAGAAAACTGTCCCACATCTTAAAGACTGTTCCCCTACCTCTGGCGGATTGGACTTGTGCCTCTCTCGGCTGTACGCCTTGGGTGTCCACTGATTCCTGACCTATGCCGCTAGCGTTTTGTGAGGGGAATGCTTTGCCTACTTCCGTGACTATGGCCTTCCGGAACTACTGCATTTTGGTTGACCTCTCCGCCTCGGGAATAAGAGACATAAAGTTCTCCTTGTAGCGTGGGTCTAACAGTGTTACCAACCAGTAATGATTGTCGGCCAAGATGTTCTTAACGCGAGGGTCACGAGACAGGCAGCTTACCATAAAGTCAGCCATGTGCGCCAGACTCTTAACAGCCAGGACTTCAGTATCCAGACCAACACGATGACTGAACATGCTGTCCTCCTCCTTCTCATCTACCCTGTCCTCTGGCCAGCCACGCTGAACCGAGGATATGACTGGTGTGCATGTCATATCCTCAATTTGGCCGGAGAGTTGCTCCATGTCTTCATCCTCCTCCTCGTCATAGTCCTCCACTGCACGTTGTGATGAGACGAGGCTGGGCTGTGTGTTATCACCCACTACTGTTCCTTGCTCCAACTCATCGCGCTCCGCCTGCAATGCATCATGTTTGTTTTTGAGCAGAGACCGTTTTAGAAGGCAGAGAAGCGGTATGGTGACGCTAATAATGGCGTCATCACCACTCACCATCTTGGTGGAGTCCTCAAAGTTTTGGAGGATGGTACATAGGTCGGACATCCATCTCCACTCCTCAGGTGTTATGTGTGGAGTTTGACCCATTTCCCGACGGCTTAGGTGATGCAGGTACTCAACAACTGCCCTCTTCTGCTCACATATCCTGACCAACATGTGCAGAGTTGAATTCCAACGCGTGGGGACATCACACACCAGTCTGTGAGCCGGAAGATGCAAACGGCGCTGAAAGCCGGCAAGGCCGGCTGAAGCAGTAGGTGACTTTCGAAAATGTGCAGACAGCACAGCTCTGGGTATGACTTTAGAAACCGCTGAACCACGAGGTTGAGCACATGGGCCACGCATGGAACATGTGTCAGCTGGCCTCGCCTCAAAGCCGCCACCAGGTTCCGGCCATTGTCACACACGACCTTTCCTGGCTTTAGGTTCAGAGGTGTGAGCCAGTGATCTGCCTGCTGTTTCAGAGCTGTCCACACCTCTTCTGCATTGTGGGGTTTGTCACCTATGCAGATTAGCTTCAGCACAGCCTGTTGCCGCTTCGCCGAGGCAGTGCTGCAGTGCTTCCAGCTTGGGACTGGTGTGGAGGGTACAGTGGATGAGAATGCGCAGGAGGAGGAGGAGGCTGAAGAGCATGACATTCCGGAGCTGTAGAGTGTGGGTGAAACCCTGACTGAGGTAGGGCCTGCAAACCTTGGTGTGGGAAGGACGTGTTCCGTCCCTCGCTCAGACTGGGTCCCAGCTTCCACAATATTAACCCAGTGTGCCGTCAACGAGATGTAGCGGCCTTGCCCACAAGCACTTGTCCACGTGTCTGTGGTTAGGTGGACTTTGGGTGAAACAGCGTTGTTCAGGGCACGTGTGATGTTTTGTGACACGTGGTTATGAAATGCGGGGACGGCACACCGGGAGAAATAGTGGCGGCTGGGGACCGAGTAACGTGGGACAGCTGCCACCATCAGGTCGCGGAATGCTTCTGTCTCCACCAGCCTAAAAGGCAACATTTCCAGCGCAAGCAGTCGCGAAATGTTAGCATTTAGAACTGTGGCATGTGGGGTGTTGGCAGTGTATTTGCGCCGGCGGTCAAAGGTTTGCTGAATGGATAACTGAACGCTGCGCTGGGACAAGGACGTGCTTGATGATGGTGTTATTTCTGCGTAGGCAACTGCAGGTGCAGGACCGGAGGAGGCTTGTTCGCAGGCAGCATGGACAGGGGATTGGCTCGCATGCACAACCAGCGAAGACGTAGCAGTGACATCAGCAAGCACTGCTCCTCGACTCTGTTGTACTTCCCACAAAGTCGGGTGCTTGGCTGACATGTGCCTGATCATGCTGGTGGTGGTCAGGCTGCTAGTTTTGGTACCCCTGCTGATGCTGGCACGGCAGGTGTTGCAAATGGCCTTTTTAGAATCATCTGGAGCCAACTTAAAAAACTGCCAGACTCGGGAAGACCTAACATTTGTACAGGCACCTTGTGTCGTGTGGTTGTTCCGGGGAACGGTTGCCTGACTTCTGCCTGGAGCCACCACCCTGCTTCTTACTGCCTGTTGGGATGCTACGCCTCCCTCCCCCTGTGCACTGCTGTCCTCGCTCTGCATATCCTCCTGCCAGGTTGGGTCAGTTACTGGATCATCCACCACGTCGTCTTCCTCTTCCGCACCCTGCTCCTCCTCCTGACTTCCTGACAATTGTGTCTCATCATCGTCCACCCCTTGTTGAGACACGTTGCCAACTTCGGGAGAACGTGGCTGCTCAAATATTTGGGCATCTGTACATACGATCTCCTCATGACCCACTTCAACATGAGCTGGCGAGAGGCCAGAATGTGCGAATTGAAACGTGAACAGCTCTTCCGAGTGTCCAAGTGTGGGATCATTAATGTCCGAGGACGTGTACTCAGCCTTGTGGTAGGAAGGAGGGTCAGGTTCTGAAATGTGCGGTGCAGTATCACGGCTACTGACACTTGACCGTGTGGAAGACAGAGTGTTTGTGGTGGTGCCAATCTGACTGGAAGCATTATCCGCTATCCAACTAACAACCTGTTGACACTGGTCTTGGTTCAAGAGCGGTGTACTGCTGCGGTCCCCAAGAATTTGGGACAGGATGTGCGAGCGAGTAGATGTGGCCCTTTGTTGTGGCGAAATTAGAGCTTGCCCACGACCTCGGCCTCTGCCTGCACCACCATCACGTCCACTTCCTTGTTCCTTGCCAACGCCCTTGCGCATTTTGCTGACGTGTATTCACTAGACTTGTGCGTTATATCCAAGTTTGTGCAAATCTTGCACCTGTACGCTGCCACCGACAGGCACACACGTGCGGTTTTTAAATGCAAGCACGGACGCACTAAGAACCTAACAGGTTTTTAGGAGCAAAAATTAATGAGAAGTCTGACACTATCAGGACTGTTTTAGACTGTGTACACCAGCCCCAGATATGATGAAGGCTGGTATACGGTCACCACTAGGAATGGCTATATACCCTGCCTGCCTGCCTGTATACTGCTACAATAGTCCTGACAAGGACTCTTCTGGTCACTAGCCTGTATTCCGACCTGGCTATACCCTGCCTGTATACAGCAACAATAGTCCTGAGAAGGACTCTGCTACTGTACTCCGACCTGGCTATACCCTGCCTGCCTGTATACAACTAGAATAGTCCTGAGAAGGACTTCTGGTCACACTGTTTGCAGCCCTGCTACGGAAATAGCTATAAAGGGCCGCAAACCTTTCCCTGAAGCAGCGACCCTCTCCCTGCACTGACTGTCTGGATGGCTGTGAGCAGAGCACAGCGCGCCCGCCGGTATAAAGGCTCGGTCACGCTGTGCAGGCCGGCCAATCACTGCAATTCCACAACTAACAGGGCTGTGGCATTGCAGTGGTCTGCCAGCCAATCCCTGCATGAGGGCTGGCTCTCAAAAGAGCGCCAACATGCAGGGATGAAGACCACGAGTACAGCACGAGTATCGCGAGATTACTCGGTCCCCGCCGAGTAGCCCGAGTACAGTGATACTCGTGCGAGTACCGAGTAGTAACAAGCATGCTCGCTCATCACTAATAGTCACTAATAAAGAGGCTGCCTGGTTTGGAGACACTGTTCACTTCAATGGGACTTTTGTCCCATTGTCCAGAGCTTTAAAGGGAACCTGTCAGGTGCAATATGCATCCAGTACCACGAGCAGTTCTAGTGTATATTGCTAATCCCTGCCTAACTGTCCCTGTATACACTAGTATAGGTAAAGAGATCTTTAGAAAAAGTATTTCTAAATATCTTTAAATCGTATGCTAATGAGCGAGGGGACTACTACCCTGGGCATTAGTTCCCCTGGCTAGTCGGCTCCATTAGCATATTAGTATGCCCCTGTGGGTGTGCTATCATGCTAATGAATGTGCAGCGTCCGAGGATGATCTCACTCACCTCTCCGCTGCCATCGCTGCCCGACAATGGATTTCGGCTCAGTGTCCATGACCCTGGAGTTTCGGTCATGCGCACTATGAAGTCGGGTGTACACGTCCTGGCGTCAAACTGAAGTAGTGCATATGACCTAAAGTGTCGGGATCATGCGCACTGAGCAGAGATCCAGCGTCGGACACGATGGCAGCGGAGAGGTGAGTGAGATCATCCTGTGACGCTGCACATTTGTTAGCACACCCAAAGGGGCATATTAACATGCTAATGGAGCCAACTAGCCAGGGGAAATAACGCCCAGGGGACTAGTCCCTGCGCTCATTAGCATATAATATACGATCTTTAGGAATACATTTCTAAAGATCTCTTTTTCTAACTGTGACTGTTAGGCAGGGATTAGCAATTTGCACCCAGAACTGCTCGTGGTTCTGGGTACATATTGCACCTGACAGGTTCCCTTTAAACATAATCCCCAACAGAGACACTTACCATAAGCTAAAGCATGATGTGAACAGTCTACTACACGCTAAAAAGCTCCATATGGAAAGCAATAAGCAAAAAAAGCTGTATATATAAGAAAGAACACACCAAGGGTATACACATGTCACAGAAAATATGTATTTGTAAAATATTTTTTTTAATTATGCAAATAAATATTGAACACGGACATGAAAAATGTATAACTACAAATAAAGGGTATTCTCAGGCTGTCTCTTGAGCAGATCAGAGCCATGCAGTCTCCTTCCTTCCTGGTGTCTAGCAGGACGGGCTCTCCTCCGTGAGGGACAGCTCTGGTGAATAGGGCTGGAATAGTAGAATGATAAACGACTCTTCATCATCAGTACCTATTCGTTTTTTCTGCATCATATCCTACTGGTTTAATTTATCAAGGTGTATAGAATATAAATGTAATTATTTCACCCCTTCATGACCATACGATTTTCTGTTTTTGCGCTTTTTTCTTTTCCTCCCCTTCTTAAAAGAGCCATAATTATATTTTCCATCCCCATCTGGGCTGTGTGAGAGCTTATATTTTGCGCCCTAAGCTGACATTTTCACTGATATCCTTTCATGGTAGATACAACGTTTTGATCACCTCTTATTGCATTGCAATGTTGCAGCGACCCCCCCAAAAAAAACCGTAATTCTGGAGTTTTATTTTTTTTACTCTTTACGCTGTTTACTGATCGGAGTAATTTATTTTATATTTCTTAGAGCAGATGTTTTTTCATATATATTTTTATTGTACTTACTAGTCCTAAGGAATATACACAGCAGTGCATCATCAGCTTACCCTTGGCTATCATTCATGACAACCCATCAGCACCCCGCGATCACATCACGGCGCATAGATGGGTGTGGCAAATTACACCCCCCCCCTACCAGCGCATCTTGTTGTTAGAAGTAAACGGCGGAATATAATTGGTTAACAGCTGCGGACAGATATCTGATCCTGATTCTCTTGTTGGGTGTCTTTTGAAGTGTTTTCATATATTTTTCATGTCTATTCAATAAGAAATTATTAGTGATTGAGTGATGGGCAGACTCGCAGATAAGCAGGACCAAATATTTATTTAGTTGTTTATTTAATTTCACTTACCGATTAGTAATGGGGGGGTCTCATATACACCTCTAATTACTAATCTAGGGCTTAGTGGCAGCTGCGAGCTGTTATTAACCCCTTATTACACAGTCTGCCCTGGTGCGATGGCAATCGGGATGAGCCAAGTAAAGTTTCGAGACTGTCACATCTAAAAGATGTGATAATCCTAGGCAGCTGCAGGTTGATATTTTTAGGCTGGGGGGGAGGGCAATAAGCACGGGTCCCCCCAGCCTAAAAATATGAGCTCCCAGCTGTCAGCTTTATCATGGCTGGGTATCAAAATTGGGGGGGAACCGCACGCTAGTTTTTTAAATTATTTATTTAAATAATTTTTAAAAAGCCGCATGTGGATCCTCTTATTTTGATAGAAAGATAAGCACATAGCTGGGAACTGCAGCCTGTAGCCATGTGCTGAGTATCATAATACGGGGGGGACCCTATACCGTCTTTTTATATTTTTACATGAATCTAGATGCAGACACAGCACCTATGATTGGTTGCAGTCAGACCCGCTGTCACACAGGCTGGGGGTGAGTCAGACTGCAACCAATCAGATAAGAAATAACGTTTGGAACTCCATTCTATGTCTGAACTGGGTGCAAAACCTAAAAAAACATCACTATGGGGAGATAAGGTATGCACACCAGTGACTATGTAAGGGGAATACATGGAATAGCAGAAACTGCTGTGTGAATACTGACATGAAAAATTCAATAGCTATATGTAAGGATGAAATGTGAAAAATGGAACCTGCATTACTGCCATGAATATATGAATAAAGAGAAATTTAGCTACTGAATTGATCAATGCAATAGAGCCCCAACACTACGCCAAAGTATTTCTCTACGTTGGGGTCCCTAGCTTGTGTGTGTCCTCTCATGCAGTTAAACTTACCGTGAATGGGAAGCTGAGACCCAGATTGATTGCAACCAATCAGAAACATGAGGACTGCCAGTGGACAGGGAAAGCAGTGAAAATGTAAGAAAGATAATGTAGGCCTGGAAGCAGAGTTACAGCCATGCGGAGACCAGGAAGTATAAAGTGCTCGCTTTATTCTTATTTTTTTTTCCATTACCCGGGTGGCCGGACCTGGATAGTTATCTAAGATTACCTGAGAACTCCTTGTCCTGGGGTCGGTGCTCTGGCTCTTCTGAACCCACGCGGATCCGGACTTTTACAGTCCAGGTCCGCTTATCACTAGTAATTATTGGTTTGCATAAAAATTATATTTTGCGGATGTTAAAAGTCACTGCGCCCCTCAATCAACACTGAATTTCTGCAGTGGGAGGATATATCTCATCCCCAACGCTGGTATTGTAAAAGCAAAGAATCTTCCATCCAGGAAATAAGCATCCAACCATGTGAACATCCCTTATTATTGTTCTTTTGAACTATACTTCTAAGTTCATTCAAAGCCAGATACAAAAGTTACAGACCCTATGATTAGAGCGAGCACACTGATTGTTTACAGTAAACTCTTTTTGCAATTTACAGTGAGACAGAGGCCATACAAACCACACACTGTAGATTTAACCCCTTCACACCCAGGCAATGTTTCGGGGGGGTTCACACCCAGGCAATGTTTCGGGGGGGTTCCCTCCCCTATTTCCGAGAGACTTAACTTTTTTATTTTTCCATCAATCTTGCCATGTAAGGGCTTATTTTTCGCAGGACGAGTTCTACTTTTAAATGAAACCATAAGTTTTACCATATAGAGTATAGGAAAAAGCAAAAAAATTTCAAGTGCAAAAAAAGATGCAAAAAAGTGTGATTGCATGATTGGTTTTGGGATATTTTATTCACAGTGTTCAATAAATGGTAAAACTGATGTGTCAGTATGATGCCTCAGACGGTGCGAGTTTGAAGACACTGAACATGTGCAGGTTTACCTTTATCTAAGGGGGCTAAAAAAAAATTCAGAAGTTTGTCCAAAAAAAAGGCGCATTTTTTGCGCCATTTTCTGTGGTCTGTAGAATTCTCTTTTTTCGGGATCTGGGGCTCAGTGACGACTTGTTTTTTGCATCTTGAACTGAACTTGCGCAAAAGTGTCGTAAAGTCTGTTATCGCATTTTGCACAAAATTTGTGGCAACCAAAAAAAAACGTAAGTTTGGCGTTTTGGATTTTTTTTTTTACTGCTACGCAGTTTACCGATCAGATTAATTGATTTTAAATTTTGATAGATAGGACATTTCTGAACGCAGGGATACCAAATATGTGTAATTTTTTATATTTTTTAAACCCTTTATTTACAATGGGGAGAATGGGGGTGATCTGTGCTACCATGGAAACCATCGGATCTACGTGATAACATCACGTGACGTCTGATGGCGCCAGGTAAGTGAATGCTTACCGTGGCCCGCTGCTACATCACGCTGTGACATATTCACAGCGCGCTGTAAGGGGTAGCGAATCCACTCATGCCTGATAGCCGCACATGTCAGCTGTTTAAACCAGCTAACATGTGCAGCGATCGCTGGCGGCAGCAGGCAGGAATTAACCTGACATGATCCATGTCAGGTTAATGTCATGATCCACGTCGTCATGTATCGTGAAAAGGTTAAGGAAACTAATCACAAGTAAAAGAAACAAAAAAAATACATTCAAATTAACCTCTTTACGACACATGACGTTCTGGGTACGTCAGGATCGTGTTAGGTTAATGCCTGCCTGCTGCCGCCGGCAGCCATCGCTGCACGTCAGCTGATTTGAACAGCTGACCTGTGTAGCTATCAAGCACGAGTGGGTAGCGAATCCACTCGTGGATTTGCTACCTACCGTATTTTTCGGACCATAAGACGCACTTTTTTTCCCCCAAATGTTGGGGGAAAGTTGGGGGTGCGTCTTATGGTCTGACTATAGGGCTGCGGCTTGGAATGAGGGTGCTGCGGGTCATCGGGGGCACGAGCAGGCTGCAGCAGCGCCTGCCGTGACCACGTGGGCCCGCTCATTACATATGCACGCCCATCCTCCCGCCCATCTCTCAGCGCTGAAGCCGGCACTGACAGGTGGGAGGAAGGATGAGCGGGGACGCGCGCACAAGAGCCGGCCGCATGATCACCCCTGGCAATTACAGCCTGGAGTGATCATGTGCGGCTGTATTCACTGCCCCCAGCGCGGGGTGCAGTGAATCAGTGCACTCACCCGTCCCCGTGTGTGGAGCCGCCCCCCTGCTGCACGCGACGACTTCCTGTCTGTGCCGGTCAGCTGATCTGTGCTGAACTGGTCAGCTGATCGGCACAGACAGGAAGACATCGTGTGCTGCAGGGAGACGGCTCCACACACACAGGTCAGCGTGCCAGAGAGGAAGATGTGATCGGTGCTGCAGGGAGTGAGGAAAAGGTGAGTATAAACGTTTATTTTTTTCTCTGTGCTATAGGATACAGGCCATATACCAGGATGGTATATGAGCAGGCAGGATGGGGGGGCATGTGAACAGGCAGGATGGGGGGGCATGTGAACAGGCTGGATGGAGGGGGGGGCATGTGAACAGGCTGGATGGAGGGGGGGGCATGTGAACAGGCTGGATGGAGGGGGGGGCATGTGAACAGGCTGGATGGAGGGGGGGGCATGTGAACAGGCTGGATGGAGGGGGGGGCATGTGAACAGGCTGGATGGAGGGGGGGGCATGTGAACAGGCTGGATGGAGGGGGGGGCATGTGAACAGGCTGGATGGAGGGGGGGGCATGTGAACAGGCTGGATGGAGGGGGGGGCATGTGAACAGGCTGGATGGAGGGGGGGGCATGTGAACAGGCTGGATGGAGGGGGGGGCATGTGAACAGGCTGGATGGAGGGGGGGGCATGTGAACAGGCTGGATGGAGGGGGGGGCATGTGAACAGGCTGGATGGAGGGGGGGGCATGTGAACAGGCTGGATGGAGGGGGGGGCATGTGAACAGGCTGGATGGAGGAGGGGGCATGTGAACAGGCTGGATGGGGGGGCATGTGAACAGGCTGGATGGATGGAGGGGGCATGTGAACAGGCTGGATGGATGGAGGGGGCATGTGAACAGCCTGGATGGGGGGGCATGTGAACAGGCTGGATGGGGGGGGCATGTGAACAGGCTGGATGGGGGGGGCATGTGAACAGGCTGGATGGGGGGGGCATGTGAACAGGCTGGATGGGGGGGGCATGTGAACAGGCTGGATGGGGGGGGCATGTGAACAGGCTGGATGGGGGGGGCATGTGAACAGGCTGGATGGGGGGGGCATGTGAACAGGCTGGATGGGGGGGGCATGTGAACAGGCTGGATGGGGGGGGCATGTGAACAGGCTGGATGGGGGGGGCATGTGAACAGGCTGGATGGGGGGGCATGTGAACAGGCTGGATGGGGGGGGCATGTGAACAGGCTGGATGGGGGGGGCATGTGAACAGGCTGGATGGGGGGGCATGTGAACAGGCTGGATGGGGGGGCATGTGAACAGGCTGGATGGGGGGGCATGTGAACAGGCTGGATGGGGGGGGTATGTGAACAGGCTGGATGGGGGGGGCATGTGAACAGGCTGGATGGGGGGGGCATGTGAACAGGCTGGATGGGGGGGCATGTGAACAGGCTGGATGGGGGGGCATGTGAACAGGCTGGATGGGGGGGCATGTGAACAGGCTGGATGGGGGGGCATGTGAACAGGCTGGATGGGGGGGCATGTGAACAGGCTGGATGGGGGGGTATGTGAACAGGATGGATGGGGGTTTATAGCAGGATCATATACAAGGCAGGAGGATCATTACCAGGATGGGGTACCTTAGTAGAGAATTTGGGGACATTACCCCCATAACAGTGTCAGCAGCAGATCCTCGCCCTATAACAGTGTGTCATGACCACATTTTTTGCTTAAAGTTTTATTTTCCCATTTTCCTCCTCTAAAACCAGGGTGCGTCATATAGTCCGGTGCGTCTTATAGTCCGAAAAATACGGTACTCGTGTCTGTTAATCCCTTACAGCGCGCTGTAAAAATATCACAGCGCGATGAAACAGCGGGCAGCGGTAAGCATTCACTTACCCGTCTCCATCGGAAGTGGATCCGATGGTTGCCATGGTAGCACAGGGTCATGTGATGACTCCTGTAGCTATCATGACTCAGTTCCTCTCAGCTGGCAGAGGGCCGCGTGTGAGAGGAGAGCTGCTTAAAGGGAGCCTGTCACCACTTTTTTGCCCTATAAGCTGCGGCCACCACCACCGGGCTCTTATATACAGCATTCTAACATGCTGTATATAAGAGCCCAGGCCGCTGTGACAACATAAAAAACACTTTGTAATACTCAGGGCTGTGGAGTCAGTAAGCCAAACCTTCAACTCAGACTCCTCAATTTCCCTTGCACCGACTCAGACTCCCACATATATTGCTTGTAGTTAAGTGAAAAATGTATTGTAGTACAATGTGAACATCAGACATTTAATCATTTTTATGATACAATAAATCAAGCTATTTAGATAAAATATATTTATTGGAATACAACTTTAGAACACAAAAAACTGTAATAAATTGTAAATATGTAATATACAGTAGATTAGATTCTATATACCGTATTTTTCGCTTTATAAGACGCACTTTTCCGCTCTGGAGCGGTGCTGGGGGCTGGAGGGGGCAGGTGAAGCTGCGGTCGGCAGCGTTTTATCTCCTGCTCCCGCTCATATAATATGCACAGCCGCTGTCCATCAGCAGCGTGGTGCTGAAACTGCATCACGCTGAGGGGCTGGGGCAGCGGGGCATATTATATCTGCCTGTGCTTACCTTTGATCGCACATGCACCCCTGTGTTAGATATGGCCCCCATGCTGCTGCCCATAGTAAAATAATAAACTCTTTACTCATCTCCTCCAGCGTCTGCCCGGTCTCCCTCCTGCTGCTGCTGCTGTGATTAGGCACGCAGAGATATCTCTCTCTGCTGTCCCGATCACATGACCTGCACTAGAACCAGGAAGTAGGAAGTGCAGGAGACAGGAGGAGTTCAACCCCGAGGAGGGACACACGAGACAGGACAGTGCTGCAGAAGGTAAGGAAAGAGTTTATTTTACTAAAAGCAGCAACATGGGGGCGATATCTAACAGAGGGTGATGTGTGCCCGCCACAGTGGGCCTGTGTGCCCGCCACAGTGGGCCTGTGTGCCCGCCACAGTGGGCCTGTGTGCCCGCCACAGTGGGCCTGTGTGCCCGCCACAGTGGGCCTGTGTGCCCGCCACAGTGGGCCTGTGTGCCCGCCACAGTGGGCCTGTGTGCCCGCCACAGTGGGCCTGTGTGCCCGCCACAGTGGGCCTGTGTGCCCGCCACAGTGGACCTGTGTGCCCGCCACAGTGGACCTGTGTGCCCGCCACAGTGGGCCTGTGTGCCCGCCACAGTGGGCCTGTGTGCCCGCCACAGTGGGCCTGTGTGAGCAGCAATAGGGGGCCGTGTGCCATCCACAGGGGGCCATGTGCAGCAATAGGGGGCCATGTGCAGCAATAGGGGGCCATGTGCCAGCAATAGGGGGCCATGTGCCAGCAATAGGGGGCCATGTGCAGCAATAGGGGGCCATGTGCAGCAATAGGGGGCCATGTGCAGCAATAGGGGGCCATGTGCAGCAATAGGGGGCCATGTGCAGCAATAGGGGGCCATGTGCAGCAATAGGGGGCCATGTGCAGCAATAGGGGGCCATGTGCAGCAATAGGGGGCCATGTGCAGCAATAGGGGGCCATGTGCAGCAATAGGGGGCCATGTGCAGCAATAGGGGGCCATGTGCAGCAATAGGGGGCCATGTGCAGCAATAGGGGGCCATGTGCAGCAATAGGGGGCCATGTGCAGCAATAGGGGGCCATGTGCAGCAATAGGGGGCCATGTGCAGCAATAGGGGGCCATGTGCAGCAATAGGGGGCCATGTGCAGCAATAGGGGGCCATGTGCAGCAATAGGGGGCCATGTGCAGCAATAGGGGGCCATGTGCAGCAATAGGGGGCCATGTGCAGCAATAGGGGGCCATGTGCAGCAATAGGGGGCCATGTGCAGCAATAGGGGGCCATGTGCAGCAATAGGGGGCCATGTGCAGCAATAGGGGGCCATGTGCAGCAATAGGGGGCCTGTGTGCCAGCCAGAGTGGCCTGTGTGCCAGCCACAGGGGCAGTATGCCAGCCATAGAGGATGTGTGCCAGCCATAGGGGAAATGTGGCATCACTGGGGGACGTGTTCAATATAAGGTGGCCATATCCAGATTAAGGGGGCTAATTTTAGGATGAGGAGGCTATGAGGGACATATACCCTATATTATTTGTTAGGCGGACACTGGCATTATAAGACGGACCCCATTTATTAAAAAATTCTCTATTCCTTCTCCAAATTTGGGGGTGCGTCTTATATCGCTCAGTCACTAAATAAGTGCTACCTCGCCGAGTGGCTTGATCAACAATTGCCCCTTTCCCGGCACGTCTCTTCAAGATGGAATCAATTTTAGGGGTTCTGGCGGCAATAACCAATTTCCTCACTTTTCCAATCAGATTTCCAGCATGTCCGCCCAGTTTCACACATCTGGCTTTTCGCCGGTTTGGCGGATGCGACACACACCAGTACAGTACGATACAGTGCAGTGGCAGCGCCACAACTTCCGGGTCACATGATAGCATGTGACCGGCGTTTGTCGCGCTGCCGCTGTACTATATACACTGTACTGGAGTGCACCGCATCCGCCAAACCGGCGAAAAGCCGGATGTGTGAAATCGGGGTGCCTCTTGCAGACTCTCTCTTATTGCCAGCTGCAGCGTGTGCACAACACAGCGCATGTGATTAATATGAAAGTGTTTTGAAGCAGCTTCAACAAGATCAACTAATCCTAAAGTATCATTTTGCTGTTCTTCTGTTGTAATATCTGTTTGTTACTCAGTTACATGAACAGCACTGTGGCCTTTCATCTCACACATACTGAATCCTAAATTTTCTTCTAGCTGTTGTTCATTACTCTCATTCATCAGTTTAATTGTACTTATCATGTTTGAAGCATTGTCCGTTACAATAGCAAGAACCTATTCTTTTTTGTGTTCCTAATCTTGCAGAACTTTTTCCACTAAGGCCTGGAGAAACTGGCTGGTGTGATGAGCTTTAGTATCTTTTACTGTCAGTGTCTTACTAACAATTTCTTTCTTGTCACAAACATATCGAACATTGATGGCAAAATAATTCAGTGAAATGCAGTGACTCTGGGCATCCCAGCAAAGGCAATGGGTGAAAAGATAGGACATTCAGAAACATTGTTTTGTGAGGATCCGTTTTTGTGCTTAAAAAGAGATCCTCACAAAGAATGAGCAGTCAGTTTGTGGCGTTTTTCTAATCTGCTTTTGCTATTGAAAACATTTATGAGCTCAAAAACCTTTCAGGTGATGCGGTTTTTTAAAAAGCTGATCTGCTTTTGCAGCTAACAAACGTATCCTCAAACGCAGCAAAAACGCTGTGTGAATGTAGCCTTAGATCAGGAATAGAACAGCCATTTATAGGACATTTCATAACTTTCCCAAATTCCTATAAAAAAATATTCAGCACATTCTGCATTGCACTACTGTCCCCAATTTATTATATATTTTAGGAGTTGGTGCATTTTATACCGAC
Organism: Anomaloglossus baeobatrachus; assembly: GCF_048569485.1. Lineage (NCBI taxonomy): Eukaryota > Metazoa > Chordata > Amphibia > Anura > Aromobatidae > Anomaloglossus > Anomaloglossus baeobatrachus. The sequence continues at coordinate 510,976,108 of NC_134356.1, read as the reverse complement.
TCCACCAAAATGAGCTCAGACTCCTATCCGACTCCGACTCCACAGCCCTGATAATACTTACCTAACGGTTGCTCGGTTGGCCAGATGGGCGTCTCCGTTGTCCGGTGCCGCATCTTTTGGCCATCTTCGTCCTCCTTCTGACTCCTGTGTGCATGACGCGTCCTACGTCATACACACTCGCCGGTCCTGCACAGGCGCACTACAATACTTTGATCTGGTCTGCTCAGGGCAGATCAAAGGGCGCCTGCTTAGGACCTGAATGCCGGCGAGTGAGAATGACGTCGGATGCGTCATGCACCGAGGCTTCAGAAGATGGAGGACAAAGATGGCTGAAAGAGGCGGCACCGGAGAACGGAGACGCCCATTTGGCCAACCGAGCAACCGTTAGGTAAGTATTATAAAGAGTTTTTTATGTTCTCACAGCGGCCTGAGCTCTTATATACAGCGTGTTAGAATACTGTATATAACAGCCCGGTGGTGGTGGCCGCAGCTTATATGCCAAAAAAGTGGTGACAGGTTCCCTTTAAGTTAAAAAAAAAAGAAATGTTTTAAAAAATAAAAAAAATCTAAAAGTTCAAATCACCCCCATTTGCCTCATTGAAAATTAAAGGGTTAAGAAAATTAAAAATATACACATATTTGGTATCACCGCGTTTACAAATACCCGATCAATATATAAAATCAATAAATCTGATCGGTAAACAACGTAGCGTCAAAAAAATTCCAAACGCCAAAATTACGTTTTTTTGGTTGCTGTGAATTTTGCGCAAAATGCGATAACAGACTATCAAAATTACGCTTCTGCGCAAAATGATACCATTAAACGCCAGTTCAAGACACAAAAAATAAGCCATTACTGAGCCATAGATCCAGAAAAATGACAACGCAATGGATCACAGAAAATGGCGCAAAAAAAGTGCTCCATTTTTTTTAAACTTTTAAATTATTTTTAACCTTTTAGATAAAAGTAAACCCATACATGTTTCGTGTCTACAAACTCGTACCGACCTGAGGCATCACACCCACACATCAGTTTTACCATATAGTGAACACTGTGAATAAAGAAGGGAATTTTGTTTACTTACCGTAAATTCCTTTTCTTCTAGCTCCTATTGGGAGACCCAGACAATTGGGTGTATAGCTTCTGCCTCCGGAGGCTACACAAAGTATTACACTTTAAAAGTGTAACCCCTCCCCTCTGCCTATACACCCTCCCGTGCATCACGGGCTCCTCAGTTTTGGTGCAAAAGCAGGAAGGAGGAAACTTATAAATTGGTCTAAGGTAAATTCAATCCGAAGGATGTTCGGAGAACTGAAAACCATGAACCAAAAGAACAATTCAACATGAACAACATGTGTACACAAAAGAACAACAGCCCGAAGGGCACAGGGGCGGGTGCTGGGTCTCCCAATAGGAGCTAGAAGAAAAGGAATTTACGGTAAGTAAACAAAATTCCCTTCTTTGTCGCTCCATTGGGAGACCCAGACAATTGGGACGTCCAAAAGCAGTCCCTGGGTGGGTAAAAGAATACCTCGATAAAAAGAGCCGAAAACGGCCCCCTCTTACAGGTGGGCAACCGCCGCCTGAAGGACTCGCCTACCTAGACTGGCGTCTGCCGAAGCATAAATATGCACCTGATAGTGTTTCGTGAAAGTGTGCAGACTAGACCAGGTAGCTGCCTGACACACCTGCTGAGCCGTAGCCCGGTGCCGCAATGCCCAGGACGCACCAGGGTGGATAAAAATCTTGATTTTTTTAAAAAAATCAAAAAAATCAGATTTTTTTGATTTAAATCAGATTTTTTTGATTTAAATCATTTGATTTAAATCAGATTTTTTAATCAAGTTGTACACAAGCAAAACTTTGTCTTTTTGCAAATCTAATTGTTTTACACAAATAAAAATATTAAAACAGTTGATTATGAAACCTAATCATTTTTATTTGCACTATTAAACACTCAGAATTGAACTACAGAGAGTTAGGGGTGCTTCACACACAGCGAGCTCGCTGCCGAGATCGCTGCTGAGTCACGCTTTTTGTGACGCAGCAGTGACCTCATTAGCGATCTCGCTGTGTGTGACAATGAGCAGCGATCTGGCCCCTGCTGCGAGATCGCTGCTCGTTACACACAGCCCTGGTTCGTTTTCTTCAAAGCCGCTCTCCCGCTGTGACACACAGATCGCTGTGTGTGACAGCGAGAGAGCGACAAATGAAGCGAGCAGGGAGCAGGAGCCGGCATCTGACAGCTGAGGTAAGCTGTATCCAAGATAAACATCGGGTAACCAAGGTGGTTACCCAATATTTACCTTAGTTACGAGCCTCTGCAGCTCTCACGCTGCCTGTGCTGCCGGCTCCGGCTCTCTGCACATGTAGCTGCTGTACACATCGGGTTAATTAACCCGATGTGTACAGCAGCTAGGAGAGCAAGGAGCCAGCGCTAAGCAGTGTGCGCGGCTCCCTGCTCTCTGAACATGTAGCTGCATTACACATCGGGTTAATTAACCCGATGTGTACTGTAGCTATGGTAGGAGAGCAAGGAGCCAGCGCTCAGTGTGCGCGGCTCCCTGCTCCCTGCTCACACTGGTAACTAATGTAAACATCGGGTAACCATACCCGATGTTTACCTTAGTTACCAGTCTCCGCAGCTTCCAGACGGCAGCTCCGTGCAAGCGCAGCGTCGCTTGCACGTCGCTGCTGGCTGGGGGCTGTTCACTGGTCGCTGGTGAGATCTGCCTGTTTGACAGCTCACCAGCGACCATGTAGCGATGCAGCAGCGATCCTGACCAGGTCAGATCGCTGGTCGGATCGCTGCTGCATCGCTAAGTGTGACGGTACCCTAAGTACTTTTTAACAATAGCCTATCTCTAACGTTTGAAGTAAGCAAACATCTTCAGTGAATACATCAGTCCTTTAAGCCTACTGTTTATTTAGGACTTTTAATAGGAAAACCAGTTGTTTTGCTTTAGCAGTTCCTAAAGGCCCCATCACACTAATTAGCAACATCGCTAGCAACATCGCTGCTAACGAACAACTTTTGTGACGTTGCTAGCGATGTTGCTGTGTGTGACATCCAGCAACAACCTGGCCCCTGCTGTGAGGTCGTTGGTTGTTGCTGAATGTCCTGGACCATTTTTTAGTTGTTGCTGTCCCGCTGTGAAGCACAGATCGCTGTGTGTGACAGCGAGACAGCAACAACTAAATGTGCAGGCAGCAGGAGCCGGCTTCTGCGGAGGCTGGTAACCAATGTAAACATCGGGTAACCAAGAAGCCCTGTCTTTGGTTACCCGATATTTACCTTTGTTACCAGCCTCCGCTGCTCTCACTGTCAGTGCCGGCTCCTGCTCTGTGCACATGTAGCTGCAGCACACATCGGGTTAATTAACCAGATGTGTGCTGTAACTAGGAGAGCAAGGAGCCAGCGCTAAGCATTGTGCGCTGCTCCCTGCTCTGTGCACATTTAGCTGCAGCACACATCGGGTTAATTAACAAGATGTGTGCTGTAACTAGGAGAGCAAGGAGCCAGCGCTAAGCATTGTGCGCTGCTCCCTGCTCTGTGCACATTTAACTGCAGCACACATCGGGTAATTAACCCGATGTGTGCTGTAACTAGGAGAGCAAGGAGCCAGCGCTAAGCGGTGTGCGCTGCTCCCTGCTCTCTGCACGTGTAGCTCCGTGCGCTGGTAACCAAGGTAAATATCGGGTTGGTTACCCGATATTTACCTTAGTTACCAAGCGCAGCATCTTCCACGCGGCGCTGGGGGCTGGTCACTGGTTGCTGGTGAGCTCACCAGCAACTTGTGTAGCGACGCTCCAGCGATCCCTGCCAGGTCAGGTTGCTGGTGGGTTCGCTGGAGCGTCGCAGTGTGACATCTCACCAGCAACCTCCTAGCAACTTACCAGCGATCCCTATCGTTGTTGGGATCGCTGGTAAGTTGCTTAGTGTGACGGTACCTTAAGCGGTTTCGGACTGTTGTGTGCACAAAACCAAATGAAGAAAACAATCTCTCTACTCCTGCGGATGAAGCCGATGCAGTCAGTAGCTGAGTAGCTAGATTTATTATCTTTGCTGGAAGAACAAGTGATTGCGACTTCCACCAGTCCAGTGGTTTTAGTTCATTAACGACGTTATCTGCAAACATGTATTTTTGAAATGGTGCAGATTCACACTTCAATTTCAGCACAGTTGCCACAATGTCATGGTTAGTATTGGCGAGCCACTCCATTGCAGAGTTGATTTCCGCCTCAGATAATTTTTTAAACACCTACCTATTGCCATATAGTAAAACAAAAAAGATTTTTACTTACTTTGGGGTCCCCCCCTCACCCTGGCGTTAGATCGTTGCCCCTAGTTTCGTCCGTGTAACTTTGGGCGCACATGCACACTGCTCTCACTTCTCATTTTAATCGTGATTTATATTAAAAAAAAACCTTTTGATTTAAATCAGTGATTTAAATCATGATTAAAATCATGATTTAAATCGATCCGATTTAAATAGAAAAAAATCTTTTGATTTAAATCGTGATTTAAATCATGATTTAAATCGGCGTGATTTAAATCAATCCACCCTGGGACGCACCCACGGCTCTGGTAGAATGGGCTTTCAGCCCTGAAGGAATCGGAAGCCCAGAAGAACGGTAGGCTTCAAGAATCGGTTCCTTGATCCACCGAGCCAAGGTTGACTTGGAAGCCTGCGAACCCTTACGCTGGCCAGCGACAAGGACAAGAGCGCATCTGAACGGCGCAGGGGCGCCGTGCGAGACACGTAGAACCGGAGTGCCCTCACGAGATCTAATGAGTGCAAATCCTTTTCACATTGGTGAATTGGATTAGGGCAAAATGAAGGTAAGGAGATATCCTGATTGAGATGAAAAGGGGATACCACCTTAGGGAGAAATTCCGGGACAGGACGCAGAACCACCTTATCCTGGTGAAAAACCAGGAAGGGGGCTTTACATGACAGCGCTGCAAGCTCCGACACTCTTCGGAGTGATGTAACTGCCACTAGAAATGCCACCTTCTGCGAAAGACGTGATAAAGAAACATCCCGCAGCGGCTCGAAAGGTGGTTTCTGAAGCGCCGTTAGCACCCTATTGAGGTCCCAGGGTTCCAGCGGACGCTTGTAAGGTGGGACTATGTGGCAAACTCCCTGCAGGAACGTGCGGACCTGCGGAAGCCTGGCCAGGCGCTTTTGAAAAAATACGGAGAGCGCCGATACTTGTCCCTTGAGAGAGCCGAGTGACAAACCCTTGTCCATTCCGGATTGAAGGAATGAAAGAAAAGTGGGTAAGGCAAACGGCCAGGGAGTAAACCCATTATCAGAGCACCAGGATAAGAAGATCCGCCAAGATCTGTAATAGATCTTGGCGGACGTTGGTTTCCTGGCCTGTCTCATAGTGGCAATAACATCTTGAGATAACCCTGAGGACGCTAGGAGCCAGGACTCAATGGCCACACAGTCAGGTTGAGGGCCACAGAATTCAGATGGAAAAACGCCCCTTGTGACAGCAAGTCTGGGCGGTCTGGAAGCGCCCACGGTTGACCCACCGTGAGATGCCACAGATCCGGGTACCACGATCGCCTCGGCCAATCTGGAGCGACGAGAATGGCGCGACGACAGTCGGACCTGATCTTGCGTAACACTCTGGGCAGCATCGCCAGAGGAGGAAATACATAAGTCAGTCGAAACTGCGACCAATCCTGAACTAATGCGTCCGCCGCCAGAGCTCTGTGATCTTGGGAACGGGCCATGAATGCCGGGACTTTGTTGTTGTGTCGTGACGCCATGAGATCGACGTCTGGCGTTCCCCAGCGGCGACAGATCTCTCGAAACACTTCTGGGTGTAGAGACCATTCCCCCGCGTCCATGCCCTGACGACTGAGAAAATCTGCTTCCCAGTTTTCTACGCCCGGGATGTAAACTGCGGAGATCGTGGAGGCTGTGGCTTCCACCCACTGCAGAATCCGCCTGACTTCCTGGAAGGCCTGACGACTGCGCGTGCCGCCCTGGTGGTTGATGTATGCGACGGCAGTGGCGTTGTCCGACTGTATACGGATCTGTCTGCCCTCCAGCCACTGATGGAAAGCCAATAGGGCTAGATACACTGCCCTTATCTCCAGAACATTGATCTGAAGGGAAGACTCTACCGGAGTCCAGGTTCCCTGAGCCCTGTGGTGGAGGAAAACCGCTCCCCACCCTGAGAGGCTCGCGTCCGTGGTGACCACAGCCCAGGTTGGGGGTAGGAAGGATTTTCCTTGCGATAGAGAATTGGGAAGGAGCCACCACTGAAGAGACGTCTTGGTTGCAAGGGACAGAGAGACGTTCCTGTCGAGGGAAGTCGACCTCCTGTCCCATTTGCGGAGAATGTCCCATTGGAGTGGCCGCAGATGGAATTGCGCGAACGGCACTGCCTCCATCGCTGCCACCATCTTCCCCAGGAAGTGCATGAGGCGCCTCAAGGGGTGTGACTGACCCCGAAGAAGAGAATGCACCCCTGCCTGCAGAGAAAGCTGTTTGTCCAGCGGTAGCTTGACTACCGCTGACTGTGTATGAAACTCCATCCCAAGGTAAGTCAGTGATTGGGTCGCTGTCAACTTGGATTTTGGGAAGTTGATTATCCACCCGAACTGCTGGAGAGTCGCCAGAGCGACGGTAAGGCTGTGTTGACACGCCACCCGAGAAGGTGCCCTGACTAGGAGATCGTCTAAGTAGGGAATCACCGAGTGGCCCTGAGAGTGTAGGACCGCCACAACGGATGCCATGACTTTGGTGAACACCCGTGGGGCTGTCGCCAGGCCGAAAGGCAATGCCACGAACTGAAGGTGTTAGTCCCCGATGGTGAAACGCAAGAAGCGTTGATGTTCGTGTGCGATCGGCCGGCACATGGAGATAAGCATCTTTGATGTCGATCGATGCTAGGAAGTCTCCTTGTGACATCGAGGCGATGACCGAGCGGAGAGATTCCATCCGAAACCGTCTGGTGCTCACATGTCTGTTGAGTAGTTTGAGGTCCAGAACGGGACGGAATGATCCGTCCTTCTTTGGCACCACGAACAAGTTGGAGTAAAAGCCGCGACCATGTTCCTGAGGGGGAACAGGGATCACAACTCCTTCTGTCTTCAGAGCGTCCACTGCCTGAAAAAGTGCGTCGGCCCGAGCGGGGGGCGGAGAGGTTCTGAAGAAACGAGTCGGAGGACGAGAGCTGAACTCTATCCTGTAACCGTGAGACAGAATGTCTCTCACCCATCGGTCTTGAACATGTGGCCACCAGGCGTCGCAAAAGCGGGAGAGCCTGCCACCGACCGAGGATGCGGTTCGGGGATGCCGAGAGTCATGAGGAGGCCGCCTTGGAGGCAGTGCCTCCGGCGGCCTTTTGGGGGCGTGACTTAGACCGCCACGCATAGGAGTTCCTCTGGCCTTTCTCCGGCCTGCTGGACGAAGAGGATTGGGACTTGGCGGAGGGACGAAAGGACCGAAACCTCGATTGAATTTTCCGTTGCTGAGGTCTCTTAGGTTTGGACTGGGGTAAGGAGGAGTCCTTTCCCTTGGATTCCTTAATAATCTCATCCAATCGTTCGACAAACAATCGGTCGCCAGAAAACGGCAAACCGGTTAAGAACCTCTTAGAGGCCGAGTCTGCCTTCCATTCGCGCAGCCACATGGCCCTGCGGACTGCCACAGAATTAGCGGATGCCACCGCTGTACGGCTAGCAGAGTCTAGGACTGCGTTCATGGCGTAGGAAGAAAAAGCTGACGCTTGAGAAGTCAGAGACGCAACCTGCGGAGCAGAATTACGTGTGACTGCATTAATCTCAGCCAGACAAGCTGAGATAGCTTGGAGTGCCCACACGGCTGCAAAGGCCGGGGCAAAAGACGCGCCCGTTGCTTCATAGATGGATTTCACCAGGAGCTCTATCTGCCTGTCGGTGGCATCTTTTAGCGATGAACCATCTGCAACAGAGACCACAGATCTCGCCGCCAATCTAGAGACTGGAGGATCCACCTTGGGACATTGAGCCCAACCCTTAACTACGTCAGAGGTGAAGGGGTAACGTGTGTCAGTATGGCGCTTAGTAAAGCGCTTGTCTGGAACCGCTCTGGGCTTTTGGACAGCATCTCTGAAGTTAGAGTGATCGAAAAACGCACTCCGTGTACGTTTGGGGAACCGAAACTGGTGTTTCTCCTGCTGAGAAGCCGTTTCCTCTACAGGTGGAGGCGGGGGGGACAGATCTAACACCTGGTTGATGGACGATATAAGATCATTTACTAAGGCGTCCCCCTCAGGTGTATCAAGATTGAGGGCAACGTCAGGTTCAGAGCCCTGAGCTGCGACGTCCGCCTCGTCCTCCAGAGAGTCCTCAAGCTGGGAACCCGAGCAGCGTGAAGAAGTCGGGGAAGATTCCCAGCAAGCCCGCTTAGCCGGTCTGGGACTGTGGTCCGGGCAGGAGTCCTCCGCGTGGGATCTAGGGCCCAACCTGGGAGCGCGCTGCGGCGCGGACCGAGAGGGGCCTGGAGGCGACGATCCAACAGGGACCGGGGCCTGTGTAAGGACCGGTCTGGACTGCAAAGCTTCTAGCAGCTTGGCAGACCATTTGTCCATAGACTGAGCCATGGATTGTGAAAGTGACTCAGAGTTTCTCAGCAAAAGCAGCAAACTCTGTCCCTGCCGCCTGGACAGGGGGAGCAGGGGGGTCTACCTGAGCCGAGGGGCCCACTAGTGACCGAGGCTCCGGCTGAGCAAGCGAAACAGGGGCCGAGCATTGCTCACAGTGAGGGTAGGTGGAACCCGCAGGTAACATAGCCCCACAAGAGGTACAGGTCGCAAAAAAACCCTGTGCCTTAGCACCTTTGCTCCTTGTGGACGACATGCTGTTGTCTCCTAGGAGAGTGATCACTGAGGGTATATGGGAAAAGGTATACAGCCCGACCGAACAGAAATATATATATATCTATTCCGGCACCCTATGGGGGACCGGTGTGGCTTACCGACCGCTAAAAAGCGGAGTGTGTGTCCTCCAGATTCCCTGCCTTAGGTCTCCCAGAGCTGCAGAGCTCTTCCCCGATAATCCTCCACCGGCAGAATGCCAAAAACATGGCTGCTGGAGCTCTCAGGGGAGGAGTGGAGCCGTGGGCGGTGCTAGAAAAAGTGCGGGAATCTGGGGTCCCCACAGTGATCAGTGAGGGGGGAGGAAACATACAGGATGCTCCGGCCCTCACATCCGACGTCAGGTCGGCAGTCCCGCCCTTACCCCTGACAGGCAGGCCCGGGGGCGGGATTTTTGCTACTAGGCCGCGATGAAGCCGGGGACTAAATTTAAGACCGCGGCCGACAAGCAGGCGCGGTCGGCGCGGAAGTCCGCCGGTCTTCACAAATCAGCAGCTGCTGCAGCGTCCGGGAATAAGGCGCTCCATGCACAGTCCCCATGGGGACACAGAGTACCTTAGAGATGCAGGGCCCGGTCCCTGAGGATGAATAGACTCCTGTCCGGCAGATTCCCACAGGGGCTGCGGAGGGAGCCCGGTCCCAGTGAATGGATGACCGGTCAGGATCCCACTTCTCCCAGAGCCACTAAGGGATGGTGAAGGAAAACGGCATGAGGCTCCGGCCTTTGTACCCGCAATGGGTACCTCAACCTTAACAGCACCGCCGACATAGTGGGGTGAGAAGGGAGCATGCCGGGGGCCCCGTGGGGGTCCTCTTTTCTTCCAACCGATATAACTAATCTGAGAATGCATGAGTGGATGTGTGCCTCCTTCCACACAAAGCATAAAACTGAGGAGCCCGTGATGCACGGGAGGGTGTATAGGCAGAGGGGAGGGGTTACACTTTTTAAAGTGTAATACTTTGTGTGGCCTCCGGAGGCAGAAGCTATAACCCAATTGTCTGGGTCTCCCAATGGAGCGACAAAGAAATACCCCAAAAACAATCATGCAATCACACTTTTTTTTTGCAGTTTTTTGCACGTGGAATGTTTTTGCTGTTTTCCAGTACACTATATGGTAAAACTTATGGTTTCATTTAAAAGTACAACTTGTCCCGCAAAAAACAAGCCCTCATATGGCAAAATTGACGGAAAAATAAAAAAGTTACGGCTCTCGGAAGAAGGGGAGCAAAAAAAAAAACAACCGGAAAAACAGAATCGCTCAGGGGTGAAGGGGTTCAAAAATAGATTTAAAAAAAATAGTGTGCAGACTGTACACAGTGACTGACGAGCAATGAAAAGAGTAGCGGGATGAGCTGCTTCACCCTAACAATCGGTGACAACACGGGCCAGCAATTGCCACGACTTGCTATGATGGATACCATTTATAATCCTTTACTTCCAGTAATTCAACAAAGAAAATATTAAAAGGAAAATAAAAAAATCCTCAATGTTACATTGAGCCTAAAATCTAGTGATGTGAGAACAGGAATATGCAGAGGTACACAAATCATGATCTGATACCGTAAGGACAGAAGCAGCCTCTCCGACGGGGTCCACGAGACCCTTCCAAGCTGCCCTGAGCGGGGGAGGGGGCACGATGTTCCAAGAAGCCGCTTACCGTGATCGACGTGAGCCAATATACAGATATTGCGGATGTTGGCAGTCTTCTTTTGTAGTGCAATTATCTTCTCCAAACTCACCAGCCCCATGGTCCCTGACCTGGAGAAAGTAATAAAAATAGACCGTAAGAACCATGGTTCACAGAGCAAAACAATGCGAAGAGTGAGCCTAGCCTCAAGATTTCAGCTATAATTTACCCTTAAATATTAAAGGGTTTTTCCAGGTATATATTACTGGGTAGGTCTCCAGTATCAGTTCTGTAGTTGCCGACATCTCCCCCGACCCGCCACACCCCACCAACCCACAGATGTAAATAGTGTACGGAGCCGTACATTCACTGTGCAGTGGCCGCTCCCGGGTGCTGCAGATCACACATCTGATATTGATGACCCATCAGTACGATCTTTCCAGGAAAACCCTATTAATGCAGATATTTATCTCTGATTATTACATGGCGGTTCCTCTAAACCAAAAGTAAAGTAGAAAAATAAAAAAAACCTAATCTACTTCTGTGACCCACAGATGTGGCCTGTTGTGTATGGACACATGGGCCTGCAGGATAGTGCACACAAGCGGACGGTGAAGGGACAAGGCACCATGTAGACACTACTCAAGATCTTTCTTCACATCTCGTACCTCTATAGGGCTGGATTCACACAAGCAGGTGTGGATGCAGTGTAGTTATTTATTTCCCATAGGTCCTATATTTAACCCCTTCCCTCAACAGCCAATAACGTTCTTGCGCTACTTGTTTTCCTCCCCAATTTTAAGTGCTTTTTTATATTTTCGTCCACGTAGCGGTAGGATATTCCAGGATGAGTTATGGTCTTGAAAGACGTCATTTATTTTAATACTTAGCGTACTGGAAAAAAAATCCAATTGTAGTAAAATAGGAAAAAAAAAAATGTGATTCCACTTTTTTTCTGTGTTTTGCTCTTTCGGTGCACTTTCTGACAAAGTTACTCATAATCACTATTCTGTGGAGCAGCACAATTACAGATATATGGAGATCATTTTTTATTTAAGTGAAAAAAAAATTCAAAAATGTGAAAAAAAAATATTTTTGGGGGTTTGTGCTGCTGTTTTGAGACCTGTAAGTTTGTTTTTGCTATGGGTTGAGCTGGATGAGGCTCATTTTTTGCTTAACAAGCAGAAGGGTTCTGCTGAGAACAGATCAGGTTAGGCTGCTTTCACACATCCGGTTTGAGCTCTGCGGCTCAATCCGGCTGTGCAAGCTATGCAACGGATGCGGTGAAAACACCGCATCCTTTGCATAAGTTTTTCCCATGCGGCCCATCCGGTTTTTGCCGTTTGCGGCATGCTACTGAGCATGCGCAGTGGCAAAAACCGCATGCGGCGGCCGGATGCGGTTTTTGCCGCATCGCGCCGCATCCGGCCGCCATAGGCATGCATTGAAAAATGTGGCGCGATGCGGGTTTTTTTGCCGCACGAAAAAACGTGCTAGGCAACGTTCCATCCGGCCGCCGCATCGGCTAAATCTGCCGCATGCGGCAAAACCGGATGGAACGCAAGGCATTGCGGCACAATGCGGCACTAATTAAAGTCTATGCAGAAAAAACGCAACCGGCAGCAAAAAAAAAAAAAACGGTTGCGATTTTCCTGCAAAGTGCCGGAGTGTGCCGCATTGCAGAAACCGGAGGTGTGAAAGCAGCCTTAGATATGCTGTTTGATCTGTTGCATTTTTTTTCAGGGGCGAGTAGTGAATCAAAAACATATTTCTGCCATTTAATTTTTTTTTTTCTACCAATGTTTAAAAGAAGGGTTAACTAATTTTATATTTTGATAGATCACAATTTTATGAACACGGAAATACAACATATGTGCATTTATATATATATATTTTTATTTTTTTTTTTCCTTTATTGACAATGGAGGAAGCGCAGGGTGATTTGAAATGCTATTTTTTATTTAGTAATTTCTTACTTCATTAAACCCCTTAGGGGACTTGAACCTGCGGATGTCCGATAGCTTATACTATATACTGCATGACCATGGCATTGTAATATATAGTGTACAGTTCCATCTCCACTGAAGCTAAGCACATACCTCAGCTTCAGATGAGAATCAAGATGGTGGTGGCAGGGGCCTTTAGCAGACCCTGGGCGCAGTGCAACAACGCTCTGCAGTAATGTTACAGGGTGCTGATGGGAGTCCATAGAAACGAGCACCGCGGGCTGTCATAGTAACCCATCAACGCCCTGCTGTCTCATCACAGGGTGACAACGGGAGAACATAGGAGCGAGCAGCGGCGAGTGTTTGATTTAATTACAGTTGTCAAAGCCTGACTGTAGTATTTAAAGGGAACCTGTCACCTAGAATATGCATTCTGACCTATCAGCAGACGCATGTGTGCCCTAATTACACCTCCCAACCCATCCCTGTGGGCATGATACCATAGAGTCACATGAGCGACGTCCCCGTCGCTCATTTTATCCTGCGCGCATTGCAGCAGGCTTCTCTTCCGGGTTCTCCTTGTCAGTTTCAGACGCGCATGCCTGCGCATGTCTGAAGCCGGCGAGTGAACACCCGGAAAAGAAGCCTGCCGCAATGTGCGCAGGATAGAATGAGCGACGGGGACGTCACAGGGGCGTGATACCACAGAGAGTATGCAGACGTCCATAGCGCAAGGCGTCACCCATGGGACCAAATACCCTTTTACATAGGAAATATGAAGGTAATAAAAAACGTTTTATTACTTTCGTATTACACAATATTACAGCACAGGGATGGGTAGGAAGGTGTAATTACAGTAGGGCACACATGCGTCTGCTGAAAGGTCAGAACACATTCTAGGTGACATGTTCCCTTTAAATGGCTAAGGCTATGTGCCCACGTGTGCGTATCGCATGCAGGTACGCTGAGTTCTGCACTGCAGCGTAACTATATGCGTCCCCAGCACAATCTATGAAGATTGTGCATAATCCATGCGCACGTTGTGTTTTAGGATGCAGTGATTTACCTCGCTGCCAAATCGCTGCGTTCTAAAAAGCAACATGTCACTTATTCCGTGCGCTTTGGATGCAGCCCCCCGCTCTGTCTATGGTGGAGGCTGCATCCAGAGCGCATGAAATCGGCTTTTTTCACTGCATCCATTATGCAGTGTTTCTGCAGCGTTTTGAAGAGCACATGTGCTGTTCCAATCGCTGCAGAAATTTCTGCAGGGACACAACGCAGCGTGGGCACATGCTGTAACAGCCGTGGTCAGAGCTCATCTCGGGCCACACACGTTATAGACAGATGGCCACTATTAACCACAGCCTGTACCTGCCACATGTGGACACAGCTCTGCATGCAATCACTCCTGCAATAATGTACATGATTTGCATTAAGGGTTTAGAGGGAAAAAAGAAATGGAAATAATGGATCAGTTACAAACACAAGACAGATGCAAAATGGAAATATCAATTTTTGAACAGATGAAAAAAAAAAAAAAAAAAAGAGCCAAATAAACAATTTGTCCTGAAGTCCTGCAGTGCTCTGGGCATGTGCACTGCCAAAAATAGATCCGATAGATTACAACAGATCCCCAGCCGTTATGATCTGTTCCTCATAGAGTTTATATAAACAAACAAAAAAGAAGATCCATTTCCTATCTGATATTTTTGGCCTGGCCAAAAAGCCGTGCAGTCTACAGCCCTAATTCATCAAAGCTTTAATGCCAGAATTCTGCTGTCAAAAGCTATGAAAAATCACATTTTTTGTTCAAAGCAGAATTGGAATAATTTTGGAACTACAGTACTGTCATTATCAAGCCGGTATAGCGCAGCTCTGCCAAAATGGGGAACGGGCAGAGGATGAGGTGATCCGGTTCCCCACACTCCAGAGGGGCAGCGGAGTCTGCTACACCACTCACATCAGGGGTCTCAAACATCTGGCCCCGGCTTCTTGTGGCCCAAGGGCACGTGGATGCCTTGGCACTAGCGGCCGGTACAGGGAGCCACCGCTGTCAGCACGTTATTTCACTTGAATGTATTGCCGCACAATGGCACATTACTGCAGAATGGGGACAAAGATGGGGCACATTACTATAGGATAAGGAACATTACTACAGAATGGGGACAAAGATGGGCACATTACTATAGGATGGGCACATTACCACAGGATGTTGGCCAAAGTTACTATATGGTGCTAATTGTAAGATGATAACTATGGTACCAATAAAAGTGTCCCTTTGTCCTGCAAAGAATGCGGCCCCCAAATTAGTTTTACCTATGTGCGGCCCATATACAGGATGTGAAACCTGGCGAGCGGTTATTGGGCAACTAGGGGCCAAGAACAGGAGCAGCTCCGCACCCTCACAGGGCAGCCACGCACTGGAGCCACAGTAGGGGGCGATGTCCGGGTGCAGGGGCCACAGCGGCTGAGGAGAGTGCAGCACCAGAGCCTCAGCACGGCTGCCCCGTCTCCTGACAGGCTGGCATGGCAGGTGGCACTCGTAGTTGGGCACCACTGCAGGAGACACGGAGCACCCGGCATGGGGATGTGACTGTGAGCCGCAGCCTACACGGGCTTCATGTAAAGTTTACAGTGCAGCGTCCATGGTCTCCCAAACCAAAGCTGAGCAGAGCCCGCACAGGTAGCACTCACCGCCACTGACAGCCCCACAGCGCCCATGTGCTGATATACCCGGAAGTCACTCAGTACTACACGTCCTCCTGTCCGTGCGTGTGACGTCACCGCGCAGCTGTAGCGCTGTTGATAGGACGCTCGGCTGTTACTAGGCGACCTCCTGCTTGCCTAGTTACCGAGCTCTCCTACAGATTAGAGAACGTGTCTGCAGCAGCTCCGGCCGGCTCCGAGCGACCGCGCACCCCGACATGAAGCGCAAGTGCATCTGCGAGATATGTACCTGCGGGTAAGAGTGGGGGAGGGGGCACTGCTGGTCTGTACGGAGGGGTCTGCTCCTATCTATCTATCTATCTATCCATCCCTCTATCCATCTATCTATCTCTGTCTCTCTATCTATCCCTCTATCTATCTATCTATCCATTATCTATCTATCTATTTATTATCTATCTATCTATCTATCCATCCATCTATCTATCTATCCATCCATCTATCCCTCTATCTATCTATCTATCTATCTGTAGTTATCTATCTATCCCTCTATCTATCTATCTATCTATCCCTCTATCTATCTATCTATCTATCTATCTATCTATCTATCTATCTATCTATCTATCTATCTATCTGTAGTTATCTATCTATCTATCTATCTATCTATCTATCTATCTATCTATCTATCTGTAGTTATCTATCCATCCATCTATCCCTCTATCTATCTATTTATTATCAAATCAAATCAAATCAAATAAGCTTTATTGGCAGGACCAAATACAAATTAGTTTTGCCAAAGCAAGTGTACATTAGGGGCTGGGGCTGTGGGGATGGTGGGTGGGGACTGTAGGAAGGATGGATGGGGCTCATCCAGGGTGGGGACTGTGGGGGCACTTCTAGGATGGGGGCTATGGAAGTCCATGGCTTATGATGGGGCATATCCACGGTGGGACTGTGGTAACGGTGGATGGGGCATATCCAGGGTGGGGATTGGGGGGCCACATCTGGGATGGGGGGCTATGGAAGTCCATGACTTATCATAGTTCTCTTTCTCGAAGTCTATGACATTCGCTCACATACTGCGCTGCTATCTCCACTGCGCTCTCTTCTTCCCCCAGCAGGATATATATTTTCTCTTCCTCCTTCATGGAGCTGAAATCCGGGAAGAGATGGGAGAGTCTCCTGAAGTGAGTGTCCCTCACTGCTGAGTACTTGGTGCAGTGTAGCAGGAAGTGGGTTTCATCCTCCACGGCCTCCAGGTCACAGTGTTGGCACAGTCTGTCCTCCCTGGGCTTGTAGCTCTGCTTGTGACGTCCGGATTCGATGGCTAGACTGTGGGCACTGAGTCTATATCGGCTCAGGGTCCTGCGGTCTCTGGGGTCCGGGATTTTCTCCAGATACGGGGCCAGTCTGTAGTCTCTCTGTAGTCTCTGGTACGTGGTCAGTTTCTGTGAGGTGTTGATGTCGGTCCTCCAGTCACTGACATACCTCTCCTGGCCCTCGTCTACCATCTTCCTGATTCTGGTTCTTGTCAGGCTGCTGTGATTGGTTATTTTGTCCAGTTGGGTTTGGGAGGGCTGTGCCCGGGGTCCTGGTTCATCTGGCCCACGTATATATATCAGAGCTTTGTGGTGATGGGAGTTTGGATTGCTACTCTGTAGGTGAGCCTGAAATGATAGTGACCTCTTCAGAGCTGCTAGGTGTAGAGGGAATCTGCCCAGCTCAGCTCGACAGGCACTGTTGGAGGTGCTTCGATGGACCTGGAGAAGGTGCTTACAGAATTCCAGGTGGAATATTTCTGTTGGGCTGGATTCCCACCTTGACCAATCTGGGTAAGTGTGAGGGCCCCAGACTTCGCTGCCGTACAGGAGGATTGGGGCAATGATGGAATCGAAGATTTTTAGCCAGACCCTCACTGGTGGCTTCAGATGATACAATGTCCTTCGGATGGCATAAAAGGTTTTGCAGGCCTTGTTTTTCAGGGTCTCTATGGCTTGTTTGAAGCTCCCTGACTGGTGAATTTCCAGGCCCAAGTAGGTGTATTTGTCTGTTCCTGTTAGAGTGTAGCCGTTTAGGACAAATGAAGGATGCTGGTCAAATCTTCTTTTTCTCTTCTGGAACACCATGATGTTGGTTTTCTTTAGATTGATCGGTAGTGCCCATGTGGAGCTGAATTTCTCCAAGATTTGTAGGTTGTCTTGGAGACCTTTCTCGGTTGGTGACACCAGCAGTAGGTCATCTGCATAGAGCAAGAATTTCACCTGGGCGTCATGGAGTGTGAGACCTGGAGCAGGTGAAGATTCCAGAGCAGCAGCCAGCTCATTGATGTAAATATTGAAGAGCGTTGGACTTAGGCTGCAGCCCTGTCTGACTCCTCGGCTCTGCTGGAAATAAGCCGTTCTTCTACCGTTCACACTCACGCTGCAGAGGTTCTCGGTGTAGGAGCTTTTGATGACATCATAGGTCTTTCCTCCTATTCCGCTTTCCAGCATTTTTAAGAACAAGCCCGGGTGCCATTATCTATCTATCTAATTATGGAGCCATGAGGCGTACAGCGGCACAACATCTTCCAGCACCGGGTCCAGGTCTCTTTAAGCTGAGACTTCTCTCTTCGTAATGACAAAGGACGTTGTTCTGAAACGCGTTTGTTATTTTACCTTTGTGAGTTTTTAAGTGTTTTATCAGGGTGCAATCAAATTTAAAGTGAACCTGTCACCTGATTCTTGGGACCAGACCCATGTGCAGTGCAGCACGCCTGAGAGTCCGGCTGTACCATTGTGTTTCAGAGAAAATATACTTTCCAGATCCAGCTAGAGACGAGACTTGGTGCCCCATTCCCAGCACTGGCGCAGGTGACTGACAGGTCTGTCCTATAGTAAGAGACACACCAATAACCCAGAGAAGCCAGGATCTGATAGAGACCTGCCAATCACCCAGAGCAGCCAAGATCTGATAGAGACCTGCCAATCACCCAGAGCACCCAGGATCTGATAGAGACCCGCCAATCACCCAGAACAGCCAGGATCTGATAGAGACCCGCCAATCACCCAGAGCAGCCAAGATCTGATAGAGACCTGCCAATCACCCAGAGCACCCAGGATATGATAGAGACCCGCCAATCACCCAGAGCACCCAGGATCTGATAGAGACCTGCCAATCACCCAGAGCACCCAGGATCTGATAGAGACCTGCCAATCACCCAGAGCACCCAGGATCTGATAGAGACCTGCCAATCACCCAGAGCACCCAGGATCTGATAGAGACCCGCCAATCACCCAGAACAGCCAGGATCTGATAGAGACCCGCCAATCACCCAGAACAGCCAGGATCTGATAGAGACCCGCCAATCACCCAGAACAGCCAGGATCTGATAGAGACCTGCCAATCACCCAGAGCACCCAGGATCTGATAGAGACCTGCCAATCACCCAGAGCACCCAGGATCTGATAGAGACCTGCCAATCACCCAGAGCACCCAGGATCTGATAGAGACCCGCCAATCACCCAGAACAGCCAGGATCTGATAGAGACCCGCCAATCACCCAGAACAGCCAGGATCTGATAGAGACCCGCCAATCACCCAGAACAGCCAGGATCTGATAGAGACCCGCCAATCACCCAGAGCAGCCAGGATCTGATAGAGACCCGCCAATCACCCAGAGCAGCCAGGATCTGATAGAGACCCGCCAATCACCCAGAGCAGCCAGGATCTGATAGAGACCTGCCAATCACCCAGAGCAGCCAGGATCTGATAGAGACTCGCCAATCACCCAGAACAGCCAGGATCTGATAGAGACCTGCCAATCACCCAGAGCACCCAGGATCTGATAGAGACCCGCCAATCACCAAGAACAGCCAGGATCTGATAGAGACCCGCCAATCACCCAGAGCAGCCAGGATCTGATAGGGACCCGCCAATCACCCAGAGCAGCCAGGATCTGATAGAGACCCGCCAATCACCCAGAGCAGCCAAGATCTGATAGAGACCTGCCAATCACCCAGAGCACCCAGGATCTGATAGAGACTCGCCAATCACCCAGAACAGCCAGGATCTGATAGAGACCCGTTAATCACCCAGAGCACCCAGGATCTGATAGAAACCCGCCAATCACCCAGAACAGCCAGGATCTGATAGAGACCTGCCAATCACCCAGAGCACCCAGGATCTGATAGAGACTCGCCAATCACCCAGAACAGCCAGGATCTGATAGAGACCCGCCAATCACCCAGAACAGCCAGGATCTGATAGAGACCCGCCAATCACCCAGAGCAGCCAGGATCTGATAGAGACCTGCCAATCACCCAGAACAGCCAGGATCTGATAGAGACCCGCCAATCACCCAGAGCAGCCAGGATCTGATAGAGACCCACCAATCACCCAGAGCAGCCAGGATCTGATAGAGACCCGCCAATCACCCAGAGCACCCAGGATCTGATAGAGACCCACCAATCACCCAGAGCACCCAGGATCTGATAGAGACCCGCCAATCACCCAGAGCACCCAGGATCTGATAGAGACCCACCAATCACCCAGAGCACCCAGGAGCTGATAGAGACCCACCAATCACCCAGAGCAGCCAGGATCTGATAGAGACCTGCCAATCACCCAGAGCAGCCAGGATCTGATAGAGACCCGCCAATCACCCAGAACAGCCAGGATCTGATAGAGACCCGCCAATCACCCAGAGCAGCCAAGATCTGATAGAGACTTGCCAATCACCCAGAGCAGCCAGGATCTGATAGAGACCCGCCAATCACCCAGAGCAGCCAAGATCTGATAGAGACACGCCAATCACCCAGAGCAGGCAAGATCTGATAGAGACCCGCCAATCACCCAGAGCAGCCAAGATCTGATAGAGACCTGCCAATCACCCAGAGCAGCCAGGATCTGATAGAGACCCGCCAATCACCCAGAACAGCCAGGATCTGATAGAGACCCGCCAATCACCCAGAACAGCCAAGATCTGATAGACACCCGCCAATCACCCAGAGCAGCCAAGATCTGATAGAGACCCACCAATCACCCAGAGCAGTCAGGATCTGATAGAGAACCGCCAATCACCCAGAGCAGCCATGATCTGATAGAGACCCGCCAATCACCCAGAGCAGCCAAGATCTGATAGAGACCCGCCAATCACCCAGAGCAGCCAAGATCTGATAGAGACCCGCCAATCACCCAGAGCAGCCAAGATCTGATAGAGACCCACTAATCACCCAGAACAGCCAGGATCTGATAGTAATAATAATAATAATAATACTCCTTATTTTTATAGCGCCAACATATTCCACAGCGCTTTACAATTCAGGAGGAACATATACAAACAAGTAACAGTTATAGAAAATACAATATTTAAAGAGAAAAAAGACAACGCTGCTCGTGAGAGCTTACAATCTACAATGAGATGGGGGGGGGCAAGGTACAAGTGCTTGTTTACAATGACAATCCAGCCATCTCAAGAAAATGGGGGATAGATAATGGCTGCCTGGAGCAGTTGGCCAGAGCCTTGAGATGCATTTGGGTGCCATGAAGTTTGACATGGGGTTATTTTCTGAGAAGTTGTGGAGTGGTTAGGTGAAATTAGTTTGGCTAGGGAGTGTGATAGGCCGCCCTAAAAAGATGCGTTTTTAGGGTACGTCTGAAGCTGAGTAAGTTGTGATTCGTCCTAACTTCTTGGGGTAGAGCGTTCCAGAGGTTTGGTGCAGCTCGGAAGAAGTCTTGTATTCGGAAGTCGGAGGTTCGAATTACTGTGGATGTTAGTCGAAAGTCATTTGCAGAGCGTAGAGAATGGGTGGGGTGATAGACAGAGAGGAGGGTGGAGATGTAGGGGGGTGCCGCACTGTGGAGAGCTTTGTGGGTGAGAACAAGCTGTTTGAATTGGATCCTGTGATATATGGGCAGCCAGTGCAATGACTGGCACAGAGCAGAGGCATCCGAGTAGCGGTTAGCCAGATAGGTGACCCTGGCTGCTGCATTAAGGATGGACTGTAGAGGAGAGAGTCTAGTTAGGGGGAGACCAATTAATAGAGAGTTACAGTAGTCAAGGCGAGAGTGGATCAGGGCCACGGTGAGGGTTTTTGTCGTTTCCATTGTGAGAAAGGAGCAGATTCTAGAGATGTTCTTGAGGTGCAAGCGGCAGGAGCGGGCAAGAGATTGTATGTGAGAGGTGAAGGAGAGATCAGTGTCAAGTATAACCCCCAGACAGCGGGCCTGCTGCCTAGGACTTATCGTTGTGCCACACACAGAGAGGCAGATGTCAGGTTTAGGAAGGTTGGGAGATGGAGGGAAAAGAAATTCAGTTTTGGAAAGGTTAAGTTTCAGATAGAGAGCAGACATGATGGTGCAAACTGCAGTCAGGCAGTCACTTGTGTTCTGTAGTACAGCGGGGTGAGCTCAGGGGATGAGGTGTATAGCTGTGTGTCATCAGCATAAAGATGGTACTGAAAGCCAAATCTGCTGATGGTCTGTCCAATTGGGGCAGTGTAGAGGGAGAAAAGAAGAGGGCCAAGGACTGAACCTTGAGGAACCCCAACAGTGAGAGGAAGAGGAGAAGATGTGGAGCCAGCAAATGATACACTGAATGAGCGGCCAGAAAGATAGGAAGAGAACCAGGAAAGAACAGTGTCCTTTAAGCCGATAGAATGGAGCATAGAGAGAAGGAGATGGTGGTCAACAGTGTCGAAGGCAGCAGAAAGGTCAAGAAGAATAAGCAGAGAGTGGTCACCGTTACGTTTTGCTGTCATTTGCGGTCATTGGTCACTTTGACAAGGGCAGTTTCTGTTGAGTGTAAAGGGTGGAAGCCACACTGTAAAGGATCTAGAAGAGAGTGAGTGGAAAGGTAGCGGGTGAGACGAGAGTAGACCAGGCGCGCCAAGTTTGGAGATAAAGGGGAGATTGGAGACTGGTCTGTAGTTACTTGTGCAGGACGGATCAAGAAAAGGTTTTTTTAATAATGGAGTAATGATAGAGTGTTTGAGGGAGCAGGGGAAGATACCAGAAGAGAGAGAGAGTGAAGATTTTAGTTAGGTGAGTGGTGACAACCGGAGAGAGGGATTGGAGAAGGTGTGAGGGAAAGGGATCAGTAGGGCAAGTGGTAGGACGAGAAGAAGGGAGGAGCCTGAAGACTTCCTGCTCTGTGACTGGGTCAAATGTGGAAAGTGATCTGGATGGGATATGAGGAGGGATGGGATTCACAAAGCTTGGTGGCTGGGAGCTGATCTCTCGGCGAATGTTTTCTATTTTCTCTGTGAAATACGAGGCCAGGTCATCAGCATGAAGGTCTGTGATAGGGGTCTGTGCTTTGGGACTGAGGAGGGAGTAAAAGGTGTCAAAGAGCTTTTTTGGATTGTTGGATAATGAGGAGATAAGAGTGGTGAAGTACAGTGCTGGCCAAAAGTATTGGCACCCCTGCAATTCTGTCAGATAATACTCAGTTTCTTCTTGAAAATGATTGCAATCACACATTCTGTGGTATTATTATTGTATTGGGTATGACCCAAAACACACTTCAAAAAGCACTAGAAAATGGTTTGACAGAAAGCACTGGAGACTACTAAAGTGGCCAGCAATGAGTCCAGACCTGAATCCCATAGAACACCTGTGGAGAGATCTCAAAATGGCAGTTTGGAGAAGGCACCCTTCAAATCTCAGGGACCTGGAGCAGTTTGACAAATAGCAAAGTGAATAGCAAAAATTACGCCTAAAAAATAATTTTATTGTGAACAAAATAATAAAAAGGTCAGAAAGGACCTAGTTTAAAATTGGACAAAGCCAAAAACGAACATAGGACAGAGCCAGAAACTAATTCAAATGATCCCCATTAGGATCAGCTGGCTACTAATAAGACACCCTATCATACATCATACAGATGTGAAGGATGTGTCATTTGTTAATTTATCACAAATAGGTGCTGCTATTATGGATGAAAAATAGGAAAGGAACGGTCTTACCC
The DNA here is from genome assembly GCF_048569485.1 of Anomaloglossus baeobatrachus. Classification (NCBI taxonomy): domain Eukaryota; kingdom Metazoa; phylum Chordata; class Amphibia; order Anura; family Aromobatidae; genus Anomaloglossus; species Anomaloglossus baeobatrachus. The sequence goes on along the minus strand of NC_134356.1, from coordinate 510,953,038 downwards.
CATCTGCCGTATACCTATTTCCCTGGTTAAAGTATGGACACCTAATGCTGGATGGTTTACAGTTACCGCAGGCAGGATAACCTGGTCCTCGGACCTCTGACTCAGGATCCCCAAAGGTAAATAAACATGTGTCCAGCGGTGTAAAAAAGCTTCTCCCAACGCGTTATCTACTCATATCATCAGGGGAGATGTCCGGTCAACAAATGACCCATACAATATAGCATAGCATAGCATCGTATCAATTTACTGTGGAAAAAACAGAACAGACAAACACCGTCACCAAAAAGGTCCTTGCCACAAGTGCACAAACAGCACAGCACCGGCATGCAGGCAATAACACTTACTTCCATCAGGAATACACGAGTCCTGGGCAGCGCGCACCTCACAAGCTGCGCCGCCTAGATTTAAAGTGCCGGTTACTTGGAGTGGCGTCTGACGTCACATCCGCCTGAAAGATGGTGAGCTCACTTCCGGGTCACATGATCGGGACCGCGACGCATCACCGAGTGCGTAACCATAGCAGCCATAACATATTCATATGGCTACAACAAAATGGCCACTGGTATAAACGCCATCATGGCGAGAAAGGGGGCCAATAATGTAAATACGAACCCATCTATACAAAATATGGGTAATCACGAAAAACCCAGACACATGTCATAGGGAGCCCAGATAGAGTATGCAAGCTTAGAGGATAGCAACAAAATTAAAAATAATGGCCAAATAAAACCGAAAAGGAGGTTCATTCCTGAGAGGATTAAAAAATGAAAAAATCAAAAAAAATCAAAAAAACCCAGGGGAGGAGAGACCAACCCGAGAAGCACAAAAGGCGGGGGGGGGGGGGGGGGGGGGGGTTTTGATAAGCCAAAAAACGGATACTAATAATGGAATAGAGTAAAAGAGAAAGAAACCTCCACCAAGACTACGACTATTACTAACCATAGTTAAAGCTGGTCCTACCTATTTGTGGAGGTCGGCACCCTAATATAGAACGGTGAGTGGTGCCCCCACTCGGCCGACGACTGGCCCTCCTGACACTAAAACTAATCTAATCCACCACAAAGGGTGCGAAGGAAATAGTATCATTAAGGCCCAATGGTTTAACTGTCTTCAACCAAAAGATCCATTTCGTTTCCTGTCTGAGGATTTTCTTGTCCCAATCGCCTCCTCTGAGGGGAGGAGCCACAACATCAATGCCCTGGAAACTAATTGACTTGGGGTCCCCGGCATGATACTCCGCAACATGGCGGGCCACAGGAGTGTCATTGCCCAAGCGGATGTCACGGATGTGCTCCCCAATCCTCCTTCTGAATTCCCTTTTAGTCTTACCTATATACTCCTTATGGCAAATACACGTGGCCTTATAAATAACGCCCTTCGTTCTACAATTGATGAAACTTCGTATTTCATATCGTTTCCCCGTGACATGGGAGAAGAAAAATTTCCCTGAATTAAGAGACTCACATGCAATGCATCCACTACATTTATAGCAACCCTTGACCGGGTTAACCAGCCAAGTTTTAGAATGGCTGGAAAAATGACTGTGGACCAGTCTCTCCTTAATAGAGCGGGCTTTCCTGTATGTCACCGAAGGAGTATTAGGAAGGCATTTTCCGATGTCATCATCCATTTTGAGAATGGACCAGTGCTTCTCAAGGATCCGTCTCACCTCCCCTGATCCATTATTAAAGGTTGTGATGAACCGAATAATATCCTCATCAGGTGCCGGTTTTCCCGGTCCATGTAAAAGATCATCTCTAGTCTTCTGCTGGGTCTCCAAAAAGGCATTTTTTATGACATGATTAGGATAGCCTCTATTGTGAAATCTATGGCTTAAATCACAGGCTTGTTCACGAAAACCTTGCTCATCCGAGCAATTTCGTTTAAGTCTGAGAAATTGCCCCTTTGGGATACCCTTCTTCAGACTAACGGGATGACTGCTCTCCCACCGTAAGAGTGAGTTTGTTGCGGTTGGTTTTCTGTAAGTACTAGTATGGATATCCCCCACAGAATCCCTCTCCACAAGGACATCCAAGAAAGGCAGCTTCCATTTGTCAAACTCACAGGTGAAGAAGAGACCGAAAGGGTTATCGTTTAGTGCAGCGACCGTACTAACAATTTCGTCTTCCGTACCCCTCCACAGGACAAACACGTCGTCCATGAAACGACACCATAAGACCACCTTGTCCTGGGGAATGGGGGAACAATCTCCAAAAACACAAGTCTCCTCCCACCAGCCGAGGAGGAGGTTAGCATACGATGGGGCCACTGGACTCCCCATCGCAGTCCCCCTCAGCTGGTGGTAGACCTGTCCATCAAACAAAAAAATATTGTTCTTTAAACAGAACTCGACTAAATTTAACAGAAAAGCATTGTGCTCCTCAAATTGCTGTCCCCTACTCCTCAAAAAATAGGCTACCGCCTGTAGACCCAGTTCATGTCTAATCGAGGAGTAGAGGGATTCAACATCGATGCTAACGAGAATCACATCATTCTCAACAGTGACTCCCTCCAACTTTTTAAGTAGATCAGTAGTGTCTCTAAGGTAAGAACCCAAAGATGTAACAAAGGGTCTCAAAATACGATCTGCATAAACACCCACATTTTGTGAGACACTCCCAATACCCGACACTATTGGTCTACCCCGTAACGGAGAGAGACCCTTGTGCACCTTGGGCAAGCAGTAGAAGGTAGGAGTCACTGGAAAAGGAGGATACAGAAAATCAAATTCGGACTTATTAATTAATCCTTTGTCGCGTGCATCTAACAGTAGCCCTTTCAAAAGCAGCAAGTAGTCAGATGTAGGGTTCCTATCAAGCTTCTCATAACTTGATCTATCACCCAAGATATCCATACACATTTTTTTATAGTCGGGGACATTCATGAGGACGATATTACCACCCTTATCAGATTCCTTCACCACAATGCTGGTGTCCTTCTCCAAATTCCTGAGACAATCCATCTCATCTTTAGTCATGTTAAATTTTTGGCGGTGCTTATCAGTAATCATATCTAAATCTCGTGTAACCAAATTGCAAAAGATATCAATAGGAGACACTTCATTGATAGTAGGAGGCATTTTGCTGCTCTTTAATTTAAGATCCGTAAACGGGCCTCTGCCCTCAGAGTTTGGATCAATGTCACTTAAACTGTACAGAAACCTAACATCCTCCAAAAGATCATCCGCAATACCCATCTCTCTACATATTTTCTTATTCTCAGTGGCAAAATGCTTCCTCCATTTAAGTTTACGTGTAAAGAGGTTAAGATCTTTTACCATATCAAAGTGATTGTAATCAGAAGTGGGTACGAAGGAGAGACCCCTACTAAGCACAGTCATTTCCAGTTCAGAGAGGGATCTATTCGAGAGGTTAATTATTTGGGTTGCGCACTTAGTGGGTTGTAACCCACCGGATTTTGTTTGCTTCTCAGGAAGTGGTTGGATTCTAAAAAAGGTCCCTTGTTGTAACCACCCCTGTCCGAATTTCTCCCTCTGCCTCTTTGTTTAATCCTCCGCTGATTACCCCTCCCCTCTGTATCAGAAAATTCCGTGTCGGTAGAGGTACCCTCCGTGTCGCTTGGTTTATTATATCTAATGACAGGGAAGTTATATGCCTTATTGTCTCTAAACTCCTGTACGTCACGAATATAGAACTTGTGCTTTTTCTCCTTCAAATGGTATTGATGTTTTTCAATAATACCTTGTAGAGTAATCTCCTTCGCTCCAAATTCCGCCTCACTAGAAAATTTCTTGGTAATCTCAATCTGTTCCCCGAGCAAGCAATCAAGCTTAGCCAGATTTTTCTTCTCCTCTTCCAGTAGGAGGGTCATTAATTTCAGGGAGCAGTTTGTGATTTCCTTACGCCATGCAGAAATTAATTCTGGATTTTTATACCTGTAGTTCGGAGTAAGAGAAATCCGTATGTTGCGGGGTACAATGTGATCTTTTAAATAGCACTCAAGTGACTGTATTTCCCACCAAGAAGTGATCCTATTCTTATAGGTTTTGGTTAAATCCCTAAAAGCACCATTAAGTGACGGTGAATATTTTTTCTGTGTGAATTCTCTCTCCGAAAAAACCTCCTTTGCTTCCGTGGCCCATGTGCTGGTATCAAAACCTGTTGCTAGAAAGCCAGCCATACCCCGTTAAATCAGGTAAATAGCTACTGGGTAATAATCCACTGGAGTATGAACGACAAATAGCAAAGTGAATAGCAAAAATTACGCCTAAAAAATAATTTTATTGTGAACAAAATAATAAAAAGGTCAGAAAGGACCTAGTTTAAAATTGGACAAAGCCAAAAACGAACATAGGACAGAGCCAGAAACTAATTCAAATGATCCCCATTAGGATCAGCTGGCTACTAATAAGACACCCTATCATACATCATACAGATGTGAAGGATGTGTCATTTGTTAATTTATCACAAATAGGTGCTGCTATTATGGATGAAAAATAGGAAAGGAACGGTCTTACCCCATCTGCCGTATACCTATTTCCCTGGTTAAAGTATGGACACCTAATGCTGGATGGTTTACAGTTACCGCAGGCAGGATAACCTGGTCCTCGGACCTCTGACTCAGGATCCCCAAAGGTAAATAAACATGTGTCCAGCGGTGTAAAAAAGCTTCTCCCAACGCGTTATCTACTCATATCATCAGGGGAGATGTCCGGTCAACAAATGACCCATACAATATAGCATAGCATAGCATCGTATCAATTTACTGTGGAAAAAACAGAACAGACAAACACCGTCACCAAAAAGGTCCTTGCCACAAGTGCACAAACAGCACAGCACCGGCATGCAGGCAATAACACTTACTTCCATCAGGAATACACGAGTCCTGGGCAGCGCGCACCTCACAAGCTGCGCCGCCTAGATTTAAAGTGCCGGTTACTTGGAGTGGCGTCTGACGTCACATCCGCCTGAAAGATGGTGAGCTCACTTCCGGGTCACATGATCGGGACCGCGACGCATCACCGAGTGCGTAACCATAGCAGCCATAACATATTCATATGGCTACAACAAAATGGCCACTGGTATAAACGCCATCATGGCGAGAAAGGGGGCCAATAATGTAAATACGAACCCATCTATACAAAATATGGGTAATCACGAAAAACCCAGACACATGTCATAGGGAGCCCAGATAGAGTATGCAAGCTTAGAGGATAGCAACAAAATTAAAAATAATGGCCAAATAAAACCGAAAAGGAGGTTCATTCCTGAGAGGATTAAAAAATGAAAAAATCAAAAAAAATCAAAAAAACCCAGGGGAGGAGAGACCAACCCGAGAAGCACAAAAGGCGGGGGGGGGGGGGGGGGGGGGGTTTTGATAAGCCAAAAAACGGATACTAATAATGGAATAGAGTAAAAGAGTAGTTTGCCAAAGAAAAATGGTCTAAAATTCCAGCGGAGCATTGTAAGAAACGCATTGATAGTTACCGGAAGCGGTTGTTCGCAGTTATTTTGGCTAAAGGTTGTGCAACCAAGTATTAGGCTAAGGGTGCCAATACTTTTGTCTGGCCCATTTTTTTAGTTTTGTGTGAAATGATCAATGATTTGATTTTTGTTTCATTCTCTTTTGTATTTTTTCATTGCAAGCAAAATAAATGAAGTTAATAATACCAAAGAATGTGTGATTGCAATCATTTTCAAGAAGAAACTGAGTATTATCTGACAGAATTGCAGGGGTGCCAATACTTTTGGCCAGCACTGTAGGTCTGTTTGGCGAGGTGAAGGGAAGAGTTGTAGGTCCTTAACATGAACTTGTAGTGAATGAAGTTTTCTGGTGTGCGGGTTTTCCTCCATAGGCGTTCGGCACTCATAGAGCATCGCTGGAGAAATCGAGTTTGTGATGTGAGCCAAGGCTGTTTTACTGTGTTTGGAGGTTCTGAGGGTGAGGGGTGCTACTTGGTCCAGGGTGCTTCTGAGTGTTTCATTGTAGTGGATTACAGCCAGATCAGGACAGGAAAGTGAGGAAATAAGGGACAGTGATGAGTGTAGAGAGTCTGTAAGTGTCTGAGAGTCAATGGCCTGTAGGTTTCTGAATCTGTGATAGGTGGGAGTGTGCTGGGGCGGACGAGGGTTTGTGAGCTTGAAGGAGAGGATGTTATGGTCAGAGAGGGGAAGAGGTGAGTTGTCAAAGTGAGAGATTGAGCAGAGGCGGACGAAGACCAGGTCAAGGGTGTTACCATCTTCATGTGTCTCAGAGGATGAGAGCTGTGAGAGGCCAAGGGAGGTGGTTAGAGATAGAAGCTGGGATGCAGATGGGGAGGAGGGGCTGTTCATGGGGATGTTGAAGTTTCCTCGGATGAGGCTTGGTAATTCAGAGGATATGAAGTGCGGCAGCCAGGCTGAAAAGTGGTCAAGGAACTGGGTGGGTGAGCCTGGTGGACGGTATATGACAGCAACTCTGAGGGAAAGGGAATGGAAGTGCCTGATGGTGTGGACCTCAAAGGATCGGAATGAGAGTGATGGAGCTGGGGGGATGACCTGGAAAGTGCATTGTGGGGACAGGAGTAAACCAACTCCACCACCATGTCTGTTTTCAGGTCTTGGGGAATGGGAAAAGTGTAAACCACCATGAGAAATGGCAGCAGGGGAAGCAGTATCAAAATCATGAATCCAGGTTTCAGTGAGGGCTAGTAGATTAAGAAAGTTATTGAGAAAGAGGTTGTGGATGTAGGGAAGCTTGTTACATATGGACCGTGTATTCCAGAGAGCACAATTAAAAGAGGGAAGTGAGGGTGTACAACTAATGTCAATGAGGTTAGCAGGGTTTCTATGGGAGGTGGGGGAGGGGGTAAAGTTAGCATGGGGTGGATCGGGATTAGGAGAGATATCCCCTGAGAGAAGTAGAAGTAACAGGAGAAAGGTCAGATGGTTTTTGGAATTGTGGCATGTTTTTTTCTGCAAGACCCTGGAGCATGATGGATTGAGATTTTTCAGATAGGTGAAAAGAGCGTGGGAGCTGTACATAGGAGAGGGGAGGAGAGAGGGGCTGATGTGGATGAGTGGTGATCGAGGGGGGACAGGACGGTGAAAGTGGACATTAAAAGCTCATAGGATGGTGAGGATAGAAATAATGGTCATGGTTGACACAGAAGGTGTCAAAGAGTAGTTTACCTGACTCCTGCCCTGACTAACTGCCATTGAAATAACTGTCCAGCACTTAGCAACGAGGGCACTTTGCATAAGATGGCACGCAGGCAGGCACCTCACATGCATGCACCCCTTAAGGAACACACAAATATATAGGGCAGACTAGAAGAGATTCGCCGATCACCAGAGCAGCCAGGATCTGATAGAGACGCGCCAATGACCCAGAGTAGCCAGGATCTGATAGTAAGAAACCTGCCAATCACCCAAAGCAGCCAGGATCTGATAGTAAGAGACCTGACAATCACCCAGAGCAGCCAGGATCTGATAGTAAGAGACCCGCCAATCACCCAGAGCAGCCAGGATCTGATAGAGACCCGCCAAGCACCCAGAGCAGCCAGGATCTGATAGAAAGAGACCCGCCAATCACCCAGAGCAGCCAGGATCTGATAGAAAGAGACCCGCCAATCACCCAGAGCAGCCAGGATCTGATAGAGACCCGCCAATGATAGAGCAGCAGGATCTGATAGTAAGAGACCTGCCAATCACCCAGAGCAGCCAGGATCTGATAGAGACCCGCCAATCACCCAGAGCACCCAGGATCTGATAGAGACTCGCCAATCACCCAGAGCAGTCAGGACTGATTTGTGCTGCCTGTTTGAGCATTGTGACCCACATTACAGGATCTTGATGCTGGAATCTGTTGTTCTTATAGGACTGTGGTGTAGGGTGGGGGTGGAGGGGATGTGCTGCCCCCGTGCCAGCAGCCGGGCTGCTCGGATCCGGATCCGCGGTGGCTCGAGGGGTCTCCAGACCCGGGGGTCGTGTGGCCACTTAAATGAAGGGGGTATTTACAGGGAATTGTGTTAAAGTTCGTGACGCCACCCATGGTATGTGGTAATGTGGAGTACCACCGCTGCAGTTGGGAGTACCCGGGGTGATGGAGTGGGGCAGTCAGGTGTTACAACCCTCCACGGGTAGGGGGAATGCCCCGGGACTCGGTGATGGTGTTTGGGGGTGCAGTGGGGAGTGAAGGGGGTCACTTTCGTACTCAGTCAGTCCATTAAGCTGACACCGACAACTGGATAAACCAAAGTTCTGTATAACGCTGACGCTGAGGGGAGCTAGTTCAGGTCCCGTCCCCAATGGTGCTGCCTGGTGATCCGTGACCTTCTTCCTGGCACTAAGTTTACTTCTCTGTTGGTCCCGGTAGTATGGAACTAGTTGGGTCCTACTCCCCACTATGGCTAAGTGTGGGAGCTTGCTCTCAGGGTTCACGCTTGGGATTTTCTGGACCGTTTTGGTGGAAAGTCCTATCCCCCTCGTTGCACTAGTACCCCGATTTTGGAGCGGGTGTCTCTGGTGGGTGTGGTGCAGAGTGTACCTAGGATTTTAATTAGCTGATGTAGGCAACACCATGTAGTTGGGGACCCATAACCAAGGAGGAGGTGGATATTACACGGGAGGGCAGATTGTACAATACCCTGTGACGACCTGATAGTCTAGGGGCATCACAGGGACACCGGCCAGGCTTAGGGATAGGGTTAGGTGTATGGCTAGGGTAATAATATAGTTATGTAGTGAAGCACAAGCATGTAATTAAAAAAATAAAGAAAGAAAAAAGAAAGTAATAAATAAGAATGTATGGCTATATTTGTAAAATTTTACAGACAATGGATTATTGGCACAAAACCCTTGACTTGGCCTGGGGCTGGCACAGTATACCACTGATACCACTACATAGTGCGGTGACACATACCGTAGAAACCTACAGCTAATAAAGGAGGCATTCTGGACTGGACTTCTCTAATCCATAGAAGTACAGCAGATCATATATATTACATTGTATGCAGCAGATTTTGTGTCCTTGTTCATCCTCATTTACTGCTCAGTCTGGATCAGACCATTTCCAATCTCTATGGAGAAAATTAATAGAAACTGATGAAAAAGTAAATGAGAGCATTTGCCTACAGTAACCAATCAGTTAACAGATCCACCATTGGTTCCAATAGGCAACTGTCCCAGTGTGATACCGTGTTTCCCCGAAAGTAAGACAGTTTCTTACATTCTTTTTACCCCCAAAAGTGCCACTATGTCTTACTTTCGGGGTATGTCTTATATTGGAAAAAATCCCACAGCAATCGCAGCAAGTCTCCATGCAATGTACCGTATGGGGACTTGCCGCGATTGCGCCCTAAGTGTACCGCAAGTTAAGGAAACTTAACCACCATTGGCTGCACATGAGAGCACTGAGGCAGCTTGATTTTGTATGTTGTCCATGGTCCTGATGGACCACCGACAACATTACTGCAACATTTCAACATTTCTCGGTAGCCGAGCGTTCAGCTGAGCGCCCGACCGCCGGCAAGTGTCAGCTCTCAGCTGAGTGCTCGGCCGCTGGCATGTCAGGGCACTCAGCTGAGCGCTCAGCCGCCGGCATGTCAGGGCATTCAGCTGAGCGCCAGACCGCCGGCATGTGTCAGCTCTCAGCTGAGCGCTCGGCCGCTGGCATGTCAGGGCACTCAGCTGAGCGCTCAGCCGCCGGCATGTCAGGGCGTTCAGCTGAGCGCCAGACCGCCGGCATGTGTCAGCTCTCAGCTGAGCGCTAAGCCGCCGGCATGTCAGGGCGCTCAGCTGACCGCCGGCATTTGACAGCTCTCAGCTGAGCGCTCTGCCGCCGGCATGTGACAGCTCTCAGCTGAGCGCTCTGCCGCCGGCATGTCAGGGCGCTCAGCTGAGCGCTCGGCCGCTGTAACTGTACTGTAAAGAAGAAAAAAATTAATAAATAAATTTTTACTACGTCTTCCTTTCGGGGTACGTCTTACATTTGCCGACCCCCCCAAAACTCCCACTACGTCTTACTATCGGGGGTGTCTTACTATTGGGGAAACACGGTACTAGTGCATCACCATGAGATGTACTGGGCGTGTGAGTGAATCTGTATAACTGGGACAGGACTGAGCACTTCCCAGGCCGCTGCCTCCCCAGGTTGTTTCCCCGCCCATTACCAACCTCTTTTGGCCCCTTCACACGTCCATGAAAAACTTTTGTGTTTTGCTCGGCCATGTTGAAGGTACGTATGGCCCATCCGTGTGCCGTGATTTTGTGTGCTGTCCCTATGCTATCTGTGTGATATCCAGATAGCACAAGGACCGCATGAACTTCTATATTTACCTGTCCATGGTGCTGGTGTCTCCGGCGCTGCTGCTACTTCCGGGTCCACATTGCAGTGAATATTCAATGAGCATAATGAGCGGGACCCAGAAGCAAGTGACAGCAGCGCCAAAGACAGTAGTGCTGGAGACAGGTGAGTATAGAAAATCATATTATTTCACAGACACGTGGTTTTCTAAGGTACGTGTCCCACGGATCAAATCAGTGTGCAGTCCATTTAACATCAGTGCTGCCGGAGAAGACAGTACATGTTGCCTTGTGAAGCACACGGACACACATCTGCTCCAGACAGACACATGGTCCTTTTAAAAACATTGATGTGTGCACAGACCCATTGATTTTAGTCCGTGTATCCGGTACGTATGAAAACTGTCGTCATATGTACTGGAATCACTGACATGTGAATGGGCCCTTAGGTTGATTGATACCTCACTTAGTGATGTCAGGGACCTGGAAAGGAAATCAGAAAGTGAGTTATCAATCAAGCTAAAGAGGCTGGTTCATTGAGATGCACACACCTCTGACACGTGGTGTCCCAGACTGGAGTGAGATACGCCACTGCCATCATGATTAGATGAGCTCTAGCATCCTGACCCCGCTGCCACCAGTCTCGCCCCAGCTCCGACTCTTTTGGGGATTGGTAGAAATTGGCATGAAAACGTCAAGTCACGACATTTTTGTTCAACTCCAGATTGTGCAAGAATGTTGTGACTTTTCAGCGCAATTTACTCCAGAATTTTATCCCAATTGTTTATCATAAGAATTCAGGTTTTGTCAGGCGCTAGAACTCCTCCCCGTCCCCCTGTCCCGGAGTATATAGAGACCTGTCATCCCAGATTTATTCCAAGTGAGTTTCTTACTACTCTATTGAGGGAAAAATACATGTTGCTCAGAAATCCCAGCATATAGTAATGAAAAAGGTAAGGAATAGTAATGGGCGGAAAAGTCCGGATTCGTGCGGTTTCAAAGGTGCACAGGTGACAGACCCCGGTCCAGGATTCCGGGTGTCTAATCCAGATCTGGCACTCGAGAAATTAAAAAAAATAAGGAAAATAAGAATGAAGCGAGCATTTCATACTTACCGAGGCTCCATCGTGGCTGTACGCTGCTTCAGCGGCCTCCCTCGGCCACTCATAACTGCTCATCCATATGCACTGCATTCCCCGCCCACCAGCCGTCCTGTCGTCTGTCATTGGTTGCAGTCAGACGCGCCCCCAGCCTGTGTGACAGTGTCTTACTGCTTCCACTCAAAGGCACTGTGTGCGGGTCAGTATCGTGGTATATAAATAAATAAAACAATTGGTGTAGGGTCCCCCATATTATGATACCCAGAACAGATAAAGCATATGGCTACAGGGTGCAGCCCCCAGCCATGCGCTTATCTAGGCTGTGTATGAAAATAAGAGCAACCACATGCGGCTTTTTTTTTTTTTTTTAACTATTTAAATAAATAATTTTAAAATACGTTGTGCAATATCCCCCATTCTTGATACCCAGCCATGATAAAGCCCAACAGCTGGGTTATGGTATTCTCAGACTGGGGAGGCCTATGGTTATTAGGCGCCCAGCCTAAAAATAGCAACCTGTAGCTGCCCGAGATTGTCCCGTGAGACTTGGGAGGCCTATGGTTATTAGGCCCCCAGCCTAAAAATAGCTACCTGTAGCTGCCCAAGATTGTCACATCCATCCAGCACTCCTCTATGTGAGCGAGCACAGAGATCTGCTCATTCTGAGCTTCCTGGTTCATGCATGAATATGCCGCACTTTAACAGTGACAGTGCTGCACTCCCCGACCCCCGGCTGACACTGTCTCATGGACTAGGAGGCTCAGGATGAGCAGAGGAAGAAACATTGTGGGCGCAGAGATCTGCTTATCCTGATTTCTGTGCCTGCGATGTTTCCTCCTCTGCTCATCCTGAGCCACTTGGTTCATGATTCATGAACCAAGAGGCTCAGGATGAGCAGATCTCTGCACCCGCGATGTTTCCTCCAGTCCACTATAATCATGCAAGAGAGGGTGCGGAGGAGAGGGGGGAGCGAAGACCGCCTTGCGTGATTATAGTGAACAGGAGGAAACATCGCGCACAGAGATATGTTCATCCCCCCCCATCTAGGGGTCTTACCCCCAGACCCCTGCTTCTATTATAAACAAGTTCATACCCACATGGACTTAGGGGGGCTTTACATGTTGCGAAATCGCTACCGATATATCGTCGGGGTCACGTCGTTAGTGATGCACATCCGGCGTCGGTAGCGACATCGCAACGTGTAAATCCTAGGTGCGACGATGAACGAGCACAGAAGCGTACAATATCGCTGATCTGTGTAACATCATTCATTTCCATAATGTCGGTTTGACCGCAGGTACGATGTTGTTTGTCGTTCCTGCAGGTCCACACATCGCTGTGTGAAAACTCGCAGGAGCGACAAACATCTCCTTACATGCGTCAGGACGGCAATGCGGAATGGGGAAGGTGGGCAGGATGTTATGTCCCGCTCATCTCCGCCCCTCTGCTTCTATTAGCCAGCCAATTAGTGACGTCGCGGTAACATCGCTGTGACGCTGAACGCACCTCCCCCTTGAAGGAAGGATTGTTCAGCAGTCACAGTGACGTCGCCGAGCAGGTATGTGCGTGTGAAGCTGCCGTAGCGATAATGTTCACTACGGCAGCAATCACCACATATCGCATGTGCGACAGGGGCGGGTACAATCGCGCTCGACATCGCTAGCAATTGCTAGCGATGTCGCAACGTGTAAAGCCCGCCATAGAAAAAGAATGTTTATTCCGTCTGGAAAAAATCAAGCTGCATTTTGAACACGGTTCCCCATCATGTGACAAATTACGTCATACCTGCAATGAGCTCGTACATTCTAAGCTCACAGTAGATGCTAGAGTGTACGGGCTCCTTCAGTTACACTGCTTTCCCCGCCCACCGGCCGTCCTGGCGCCTGTGATTGGTTGCAGTCAGCTGACATGCTGCCACTCAGGGTGGGGGTGCGTCTGACTGCAACCAATCACAGGTGCCGGTGTACGGGGAAAGCAGTGCATATTCATAAGCTGTAATTAGCGGCCCTGGAAATGAATGTGAGGCCTGGGAGCAGTGTACAGCCATACAGGAGCCTTGGTAAGTACACCGCACTTGCTCCCATGCCCCTATCCCTTCTATCACTATTTCTAATCTACTGATTCTATTCCCCATAGACTTATATGGGGGCCGGATTCCAGAGCATATCCGGATTTTAGAAAAAAGAGAACAGGGCCGACCAGTCCCGGTTATGTGCGAGTCCGCTCATCTCTATTAGGGACGCTACTGACTGGAGCAATGGAAATGATTTTGAAGATACTTAAAAGAGTTGTTCCGACTGGATTGACAGATAACCAAGGGCTGTGCTGCATCTCATGCAGTACCATAAATAATGTGCGTCCGGCCGCCACTTTATAATGGGGACATTCACTTTAATACATTCTAGTGGGCAACTAAAAAAGGCCACAGCCTAAGGCTAGGTTCACACTTCCGTTGTTTTGCATCAGTCACAATCCGTTACCTTGAGGAATTACGGTATCGTGCAAAATATTTTGCAGGAATCCAGTTTTTCCCCATAGACTTCTAATAGTGACGGATTGCGACTGATGATGCTGCATTGTATCCGCTGCGTCGTGGTCAGTCGTTTTTTAACTGACCGCCGGGCAGGAGGAACGCAGCATGTAACTTTTTTGAGCAGCGCGATCCGTAGGATTTCGCTGTGCATGCGCTCTCTGGCTTCCTGCACACATAACCAGGATACACATCGGGTAACCAAGCAATGCGCTTTGGTTAGTTACCTGATATTTACACTGGTTACGTGTGCAGGGAGCCAGCGCTAAGCGGTGTACGCTGGTATCCAAGATAAATATCGGGTTACCAAGCAAAAAGTGCTTTGCTTATACCCGATATTTACCCTGGCTGTGCAGGGAGCCTGACACTTCCCCGCTCGGCTCCGCCCCCTCTCGCACTCAGCGTGTACTCACACACACACACACACTCACACACACACTCACACACTCAACTGTCCCCAGCCCTGCAGTCCCCGCGGCACTGACGTCCTCAGTGCCACAGCCCCGCTCGGCTCCACCCACCCCGAACTCCGCCCCCTCGCGCTCCGACCCCCGCACACAACGGAGTCCGACAAAGAATTCGGTTCTTTGTCATCCGTTGTACAGCGCATCAGTCACATGCGTCAAGCGACGCATGTGACTGATGCAAAAGAACGGAAATGTGAACTTAGCCTTAAGGAGTCACATTGAAATTGATATATAAATAATAGTGCTTTTTTATATGTGTATATACAGTTAGGTCCAGAAATATTTGGACAGTGACACAAGTTTTTTTATTTTAGCTGTTTACAAAAACATGTTCAGAAATACAATTATATATATAATATGGGCTGAAAGTGCACACTCCCAGCTGCAATATGAGAGTTTTCACATCCAAATCGGAGAAAGGGTTTAGGAATCATAGCTCTGTAATGCATAGCCTCCTCTTTTTCAAGGGACCAAAAGTAATTGGACAAGGGACTCTAAGGGCTGCAATTAACTCTGAAGGCGTCTCCCTCGTTAACCTGTAATCAATGAAGTAGTTAAAAGGTCTGGGGTTGATTACAGGTGTGTGGTTTTGCATTTGGAAGCTGTTGCTGTGTCCAGACAACATGTGGTCTAAGGAACTCTCACTTGAGGTGAAGCAGAACATCCTGAGGCTGAAAAAAAAGAAAAAATCCATCAGAGAGATAGCAGACATGCTTGGAGTAGCAAAATCAACAGTCGGGTACATTCTGAGAAAAAAGGAATTGACTGGTGAGCTTGGGAACTCAAAAAGGCCTGGGCGTCCACGGATGACAACAGTGGTGGATGATTGCCGCATACTTTCTTTGGTGAAGAAGAACCCGTTCACAACATCAACTGAAGTCCAGAACACTCTCAGTGAAGTAGGTGTATCTGTCTCTAAGTCAACAGTAAAGAGAAGACTCCATGAAAGTAAATACAAAGGGTTCACATCTAGATGCAAACCATTCATCAATTCCAAAAATAGACAGGCCAGAGTTAAATTTGCTGAAAAACACCTCATGAAGCCAGCTCAGTTCTGGAAAAGTATTCTATGGACAGATGAGACAAAGATCAACCTGTACCAGAATGATGGGAAGAAAAAAGTTTGGAGAAGAAAGGGAACGGCACATGATCCAAGGCACACCACATCCTCTGTAAAACATGGTGGAGGCAACGTGATAGCATGGGCATGCATGGCTTTCAATGGCACTGGGTCACTTGTGTTTATTGATGACATAACAGCAGACAAGAGTAGCCGGATGAATTCTGAAGTGTATCGGGATATACTTTCAGCCCAGATTCAGCCAAATGCCGCAAAGTTGATCGGACAGCGCTTCATAGTACAGATGGACAATGACCCCAAGCATACAGCCAAAGCTACCCAGGAGTTCATGAGTGCTAAAAAGTAGAACATTCTGCAATGGCCAAGTCAATCACCAGATCTTAACCCAATTGAGCATGCATTTCACTTGCTCAAATCCACACTTAAGACGGAAAGACCCACAAACAAGCAAGACCTGAAGGCTGCGGCTGTAAAGGCCTGGCAAAGCATTAAGAAGGAGGAAACCCAGCGTTTGGTGATGTCCATGGGTTCCAGACTTAAGGCAGTGATTGCCTCCAAAGGATTCGCAACAAAATATTGAAAATAAAAATATTTTGTTTGGGTTTGGTTTATTTGTCCAATTACTTTTGACCTCCTAAAATGTGGAGTGTTTGTAAATAAATGTGTACAATTCCTACAATTTCTATCAGATATTTTTGTTCAAACCTTCAAATTAAACGTTACAATCTGCACTTGAATTCTGTTGTAGAGGTTTCATTTCAAATCCAATGTGGTGGCATGCAGAGCCCAACTCGCGAAAATTGTGTCACTGTCCAAATATTTCTGGACCTAACTGTATAGTGCCCCGGTATCCTTAAGGCACACTGTGCATGTACTGGGAAAGGGCACACTGTGCATGTACCAGGAAAGGACACACTGTACATGTCTCGAGAAAGGACACACTGTGCATGTATCGGGAAAGGACACACTGCATGTGTACCGCCCTGAGAGGGGCCCGGCCGCTCTACGCTACTCGGGCCGAGCCGCTCAAGGTCCGGGCTCGGGTTGTCGGTGGCACGAGCGCCTCCGGACCAGGGGCAACGTCGCTCTGTTAAGGGAGGCAGTGGGGTGGTGGTGGTGTGGGGCGAGGTCCGCAGCCGGGGGCCGCGTTGACGTCGGACGGGTCATGACGCCACCCACGGGTCATGGTGACGGGATGCACCACCGCTGCGGCTGGAGTGGAGGGTATTCCCGGGATCGGTGTTGCGGCCGCAGCCTGATTGTTAGCCCCTCCGTGGGTAGGGGCGGTGTGTCCCGGGGCCCGGTTGGGGGGGGACTGGCGACGGTGTTATTGTCGGGGTGCAGGGTGCCGTGCTGCGGTGCAGTGTCGTGCCCGGATGGCACTGGTGTACTCACGATTAATTCACACTCAGAGTCACTGGTAAACCAAAGTTCGGGTCTGGTCGGGTCCCGCAGCAGACTGCTTGTGTCCCTTGTGAGGCTGATGGTGGCCCCTTTCCCTTGCACCTCTTGTTTGACTGTTGGCTCCCCTGCCTGGACAGTGGTCGCCCGCTCCCCGGCGTTGAGCTGCCAGAGGAGCCCTCGGTTGCCCGCAGGCGCTGGCCCATCAGATGTTTGGCCCTTGGCGGTGGCTCTCACCCGGTATCGGCGGGCTTTTGCCTTCTTTCGGGACTTTGGGTGAGGATGAACCTGTGAGGTCCAGACTGCAATTAGTTAATTTGCCTACACTCAGTGGCTTCTAAGCTAGGTTGGGGTCTGAGTACCCGGTTTCTGGTGCTCCGGTAAACGGTTGACTCCCCGGTTCAGGGCAGGCGGGCTGCAACCCTGGCCCGGTCCCTACGGTTCCGCTGGTTGCTATACCGGTACTCCTGCAGGCGGCCACCACCGTCTGCCTGCCTGACGTTACGGGAATCCCAGGCTCCAACCCGGGTCCCTGACAGCTCTGCTCCTCTACACCTCCTGTCACTGTCACTGCACAACTCTATCTACGACTAGACTGACTTGTATTTCCTGCCTCAGGACTGTAGTCTCCTCGGTGGGCGTGTCTTTCCACCTGACTCCACCCACCTGGTGTGCCCTACTGGCCCTGAGGGAGGCATCAGGTCTCCCTTTCGGGTGACTGTTGTGTCCTCACAAGGGATGGGGGTGTGTGTATGGTGTGGTTGATGTTGTTACATGTGACCCCTGGGGTCCAGGGCGTCACACATGTATCGGGAAAAAGACACACTGTGCATGTATTGGGAAAGGACACACTGTGCATGTATCGGGAAAAGGACACACTGTGCATGTATTGGGAAAGGACACACTATGCATGTAAAAGGAAAGGACACACTGTGCATGTAAAAGGAAAGGACACACTGTGCATGTATCGGGAAAGGACAAACTGTGCATGTATCGGCAAAGGACACACTGTGCATGTATCGACAAAGGACACACTGTGCATGTATCGGGAAAGGGCATACTATGCATGTATAGGGAAAGGACACACTGTGCATGTACTGGGAAAATGACACATTGTGCATGTATCCTAAAAGGACACACTGTGCATGTACCAGGAAATTACATACTGTGCATATATCGGGAAAGGACACACTGTGCATGTATCAGGAAAAGGACTCACTGTGCATGTATCGGGAAAAGGACACACTGTGCATGTATCGGGAAAGGACACACTGTGCATATATCGGGAAAGGACACACTGTGCATGTATCAGGAAAAGGACTCACTGTGCATGTATCGGGAAAGGACACACTGTGCATGTATCGGGAAAGGACACACTGTGCATGGATCGGGAAAAGGACACACTGTGCACGTATCAGGAAAGGACACACTGTGCACGTATCGGGAAAGGACACACTGTGCATGTATCGGGAAAGGACACACTGTGCATGTATCGGGAAAGGGCACACTGTGCATGTACCAGGAAAGGACACACTGTGCATGTACCAGGAAAGGACACACTGTGCATGTATCGGGAAAAGGACACACTGTGCATGTATCGGGAAAGGACACACTGTGCATGGATCGGGAAAGGCCACACTGTGCATGTATCGGGAAAAGGACACACTGTGCATGTATCGGGAAAAGGACACACTGTGAATGTACCAGGAAAGGAAACACTGTGCATGTATTGAGGAAAGGACACACTGTGCATGTATTGAGAAAAGGACACACTGTGCATGTATTGGGAAAGGACACACTGTGCATGGATCGGGAAAGGACACACTGTGCATATATCAGGAAAGGACACACTGTGCGTTTACCAGGAAAGGACACAACTGCGCATGTACCAGGAAAGGACACACTGTGCATGTATTGGGAAAGGACACACTGTGCATGTATTGGGAAAGGACACACTGTGCATGTATTGGGAAAGGACACACTGTGCATGGATCGGGAAAGGACACACTGTGCATGTACAAGGAAAGGACACACTGTTCGTGTACCAGTAAAGCACACACTGTGCACGTTCCAGGAAAGGACACACTGTGCATATATCAGGAAAGGACACACTGTGCGTTTATCAGGAAAGGACACACTGCACATGTACCAGGAAAGGACACACTGTGCATGTATTGGGAAAGGACACACTATGCATGTAAAAGGAAAGGACACACTGTGCATGTATCGGGAAAAGGACACACTGTGCATGTATTGGGAAAGGACACACTATGCATGTAAAAGGAAAGGACACACTGTGCATGTATTGGGAAAGGACACACTGTGCATGTAAAAGGAAAGGACACACTGTGCATGTATCGGGAAAGGACAAACTGTGCATGTATCGGCAAAGGACACACTGTGCATGTATCGACAAAGGACACACTGTGCATGTATCGGGAAAGGGCATACTATGCATGTATAGGGAAAGGACACACTGTGCATGTATTGGGAAAATGACACATTGTGCATGTATCCTAAAAGGACACACTGTGCATGTACCAGGAAATTACATACTGTGCATATATCGGGAAAGGGCACACTGTGCATGTATCAAGAAAAGGACTCACTGTGCATGTATCGGGAAAAGGACACACTGTGCATGTATCGAGAAAAGGACACACTATGCATGTAAAAGGAAAGGACACACTGTGCATATATCGGGAAAGGACACACTGTGCATGTATCAGGAAAAGGACTCACTGTGCATGTATCGGGAAAGGACACACTGTGCATGTATCGGGAAAGGACACACTGTGCATGTATCGGGAAAGGGCACACTGTGCATGTACCAGGAAAGGACACACTGTGCATGTACCAGGAAAGGACACACTGTGCATGTATCGGGAAAAGGACACACTGTGCATGTATCGGGAAAGGACACACTGTGCATGGATCGGGAAAGGCCACACTGTGCATGTATCGGGAAAAGGACACACTGTGAATGTACCAGGAAAGGAAACACTGTGCATGTATTGAGGAAAGGACACACTGTGCATGTTTTGAGAAAAGGACACACTGTGCATGTATCGGGAAAGGACACACTGTGCATGGATCGGGAAAGGACACACTGTGCATGTATCAGGAAAGGACACACTGTGCGTTTACCAGGAAAGGACACAACTGCGCATGTACCAGGAAAGGACACACTGTGCATGTATTGGGAAAGGACACACTGTGCATGGATCGGGAAAGGACACACTGTGCATGTACAAGGAAAGGACACACTGTTCGTGTACCAGGAAAGCACACACTGTGCACGTACCAGGAAAGGACACACTGTGCATGTATCGGGAAAGGACACACTGTGCGTTTATCAGGAAAGGACACACTGCACATGTACCAGGAAAGGACACACTGTGCATGTATAGGGAAAGGACACACTGTGCACGTACCAGGAAAGGACACACTGCGCACGTATCGGGAAAGGACACACTGTGCATGTATCGGAAAAGGACGCACTGTGCATGTATCGGGAAAGGACACATTGTGCATGTATCGAGAAAAGGACACACTCTGCATGTATCGAGAAAAGAACACACTATGCATGTATTGGGAAAAGACAAACTGTGCATGGAGCGGGAAAGTACATACTGTGCATGTACAAGAAAAGGGCACACTGTGCATGTATCGGGAAAGGACACACTGTGCATGTATCGGGAAAGGACACACTGTGCATGTACCAGGAAAGGACACACTGTGCATGTATCGGTAAAGGGCACACTGTGCACATACCAGAAAAGGACACACTGTGCACGTACCAGGAAAGGACACACTGTGCATGTATCGGGAAAGGACACACTGTGCATGTATCGGGAAAGGGCACACTGTGCACATACCAGAAAAGGACAAACTGTGCACGTACCAGGAAAGGACACTGTGCATGTATCGGGAAAGGACACACTGTGCATGTGCCCAGCGGTTGCTATGGAATATGGTGATTTAGGAGTGTGGTACTGAAGTCTGTCAGGTCCTCATTACTATATGCTGCCACAATGGTCTGTTTATACTCATGTTTTATCTTTTTCCTCTCACTGCACTGTAAATGCTGGGCGGGGTAGTGTCTAACAAACTGATGACAGACTGCCATAAAGCTACCGTTGTCATGAGTAACACTTTAAAGAGATTAACTCCTTTGATAAAACTTTTGCCTATATCCACAGTTCTTTAAAAAAAATGGCTTTACTTACTCTCCCTGGGTGCAGCAAAAATGGCTTTACTTACTCTCCCTGGGTGCAGCTAACTGGGTTCACACATAGCGACAGCGACAACAACGTCGCTGTTACGTCACCATTTTCTGTGACGTAACAGCGACCTTGTATGTCGCTGTTATGATCGCTGCTTAGCTGTCAAACACAGCAACGCAGCAGCGATCATAACGTCGCTACATGTGCAGAGAGCAGGGAGCCGCGCACACTGCTTAGCGCTGGCTCCCTGCTCTCCTAGCTACAGTACACATCGGGTTAATTAACCCGATGTGTCCTGCAGTTACATGTGCAGAGAGCAGGGAGCCGCGCACACTGCTTAGCGCTGGCTCCCTGCTCTCCTAGCTACAGTACACATCGGGTTAATTAACCCGATGTGTCCTGCAGTTACATGTGCAGAGAGCAGGGAGCCGCGCACACTGCTTAGCGCTGGCTCCCTGCTCTCCTAGCTACAGTACACATCGGGTTAATTACCCGATGTGTACTGCAGCTACATGTGCAGAGAGCAGGAGCCGGTAGCACAGGCAGCGTGAGAGCGGCGGAGACTGGTAACGAAGGTAAATATCGGGTAACCACCTTGGTTACCCGATGTTTACCCTGGTTACAGCTTACCGCAGCTGCCAGACGCCAGCTCCTGCTCTCTGCTCGCTTCATTTTGTCTCTCGCTGTCACACACAGCGATCTGTGCATCACAGCGGGAGAGCAACAATAAAAAAAATGAACCAGGGCTGTGTGTAACGAGCAGCGATCTCACAGCAGGGGCCAGATCGCTGCTCAGTGTCACACACAGCGAGATCGCTAATGACGTCACTGCTGCGTCACAAAAACCGTGACTCAGCAGCGATCTCAGCAGCGATCTGGCTGTGTGTGAAGCACCCCTAAAGGCCCAGTCACACACAACGACTTACCAGCGATCCCGAAAACACTGCGACCTGATAGGGATCGCAGATAA
Source organism: Anomaloglossus baeobatrachus (assembly GCF_048569485.1). Taxonomy (NCBI): domain Eukaryota; kingdom Metazoa; phylum Chordata; class Amphibia; order Anura; family Aromobatidae; genus Anomaloglossus; species Anomaloglossus baeobatrachus. The sequence continues at coordinate 510,931,019 of NC_134356.1, read as the reverse complement.
GTCGCTGGGAGGTCACAGGTGAGATGTCACACAGTCAGATCTTACCAGCGATGCAGGAACAATACAGGTCGCAGTAGCGACCTGTATAACGATCTCAGCAGTCACTGTGACCCTGTCACACAGTGTCAAACACAGCGATGTGTCCTGCCCAGCAGGACATCGCCTTTGAAGAAAATGGCCTGGACCATTCTGCAACGACTAGAGATCTCACAGCAGGGGCCTGATCGCTGGTAGGTGTCACACATAACAAGATCGCTAATGGGATCGCTACTGCGTCACGGACACCGTGACTCAGCTGCGATCTCGTTAGCGATCTCGTTATGTGTGACGGTACCTTAAGAGTCCCCATTGCTGCCTCCATTGTTCGGCAACAGCAGTGACGTCACCTCAATATTGCTGCAGTCAATCACTCTGCTCAGAGGCTCTGCCAATGTCAGAATGCTGCGCTCAGTCATGTGGATGTGTTGTCACCACTGCAGCCAAATAAACATAAAGCTCAGGTTTTATTTTTTTTCAGAAAGAACTGTGCATATGGGGAAACGTTTTCTCTAAGGGGATGTATAAGTCAGCATGGCCAACGGCTTAAAAGGAACATGTCAATGTGATATTTCAGTCCACTTGGCAGGCACCATATCATCTCCTATCACAGTAATGGGAAAGTCTTTACTGAATACAGATTTGACCTCAGAATTGAAAATTTTGATAATGACTGATCAATTCTGGCAGAGAAAGAAGCAATTTTGTCTGATAAGATATATTACAAAGTTCTTTATTTTCATGTGTACTATTGATTTATGAAATAAAAATAGCGGCTTTACATGTGTGGCATCCCAGTGGTCATGGGAGCTACAGTGGCGTGGTTCTCCTCACCGGAGGGCAATGCTATGTCTGGAAGCAGCGGGGATATCTCTATGCCAGGTACAATAACACCCAACACTTCCTAATCCAGGCCAGAAAGGAGAGCTCAAGTCCTGTTTGGGGCGAGCTTCCCTGTGCATTCTGGGCTGGGGAAGGGTTAGATAGAGGAACAGGAAGAGGAACCTCAGAACTCGAGTAGCAGGAAAAAAGAACGGTCGCTGTTAGAGAGCTGTCTCACGCTTTCCAGGACCAAGCGCTGAATCAGGACACCAGGGTCCTTGACTGTCGGGTCCTAACGGACCAGCAGTAAACTCAGAGGGCAGCAGGTTCCACACCGTCTGGCCCAACAGAGACTCCCAAGGCGCAGTAGTATAATAGAGCCCGGGGCCGCAGAAATACCGGCGGGTCCTACATCCGTCTTGCGCTGCCCGCCACAAGGGACAAGGCAAATCACATCTAAGAAGAGGGATGCTGTGCTGCTCCAGGCCACAGCAACCCACAGTCAGAACGCACTAAGGAAGGCCGCCAACATACCTGGCAAAGAAGAGATTCCTCACTGCTTCCCGGCTGACCGGACCACTGTAGCCTGGGACCATAAAATCTGTCTAGTAAAAGGTAAAGGAAACTACCGACCTGTGTCGTCCAGTTACTGTCTGCGTCCTCAGCCCCGCTCCCCAGTGTACAACTCTGTAAGGGGTGGACGGACCCCTAGTGTGGAGAAGACGTTTTTCCCCCCCTGAAGACGCCACAGGAGTATGGTGGCACATTGTATAATGTTGTGTTATGTACGGTTCTCCCCCCCTAGGTGCCAGTGTAGTGAGTGGTTCCCCTGGTAACAGTGACAGGGAAGGTAGGGGCAGGGCAGGCTAGGAGGGGAGAGAGGAAGAGTCTGCAGGAGTGAAGGGAGCTGAGGAGAAGTGCCGGGGCAGAGTGCAGGAGTGGGTGCTGTGGCAGTGGAGCGAAGAAGTTGGAGCTAATCCGGAGCCGGTAGTGAGTACTGGAGCCGTCCCCTAGTTCAATACAAATCCCTGGGAAAGGGCTGGACTAAAATCGGGATAGGAGTACCACTGCTAGGGGGATAACAATTGACCCCTGCAGGCAAAGGAAAGTGCCCGTAGAGAAAAGGAAACCGTTTTTGTAGAAAAGGACCTGTAACTTGTAACGTACTAAAGTAAACCTGCTGCAAACAAAAAGATGGAAGCTTTGTTTAATAAATCGGTGTTTGGTTTATCTGCTGCCTGCAAATGTCTCTTTCCTGAAAGTGAAGAAGGAGCTGGAGAGCACAGAAAGAACGCTGTCATGAATGGGCCCCATGCATCCACACTCTGCCCCAACCACACACCTGTTTTGCAAGTAACGGCCGGGCCGGGGTTCAGCCTGCGGCCCACAAGGCGAGGGGACCCGACTACACCCCCTGAGGCGCCCCCTGCCCCCGTTACAACTCCATAGACTACCACCCTATCACCCTCCCTGGGGCCCTCTCCAGCTTCAACACCATCCGCCCCAGAGGACAGCACCCGCAGTGGCGGTTAATCCCTGGCCGCACACCACAGGTGGTGTCACAAGACAAACTACCATCCCATCTTCATCCCTTAGATTAGAGATGAATAAATCTGAGGTTCAATGTTCATACTGAACACAGACTTTCCAAAAACAACAGAGTTCGGGGGCTTTGTATATGCAAACCACTCATGCAAGCAGTGTTTGAGAGGCTCACACCAGAGCTAACAATAGCTTGACCGTATGTAGTGTGCACCAAACAAAACAAAAAAAAAATAGAAAAATGCTTCCCACCCTCCCCCAGAAGTGATCTGTTTATGGCTGGCTGCATGTCGGCAGAGACCTGAACTGCCCAATCAGTGACGTCCATTGGGGTTTAGGTCAAGTACGGGTTCCAAATCGAACTTTATCTAAGGCCCCCTTCACACACACACGTTTTTCACTGACTTGATAAAGGTGCGTATATCCCTCCGTGTGCTGTGATTTGGGCACATGTGTGATATCCGTGTGCTATGCGTGATAATACACGGGAGATCAAGCTCTTATACTCACCTGTCCCCGATACTGCTGTCCGTGGTGCTGAAGTCTCCTACGATGCTGTGTCCGGCCACCGCTGTCTCCCCACTGCTGTTATTTCTGGGTCGGCTGTGTATTGCATATGCATGAGCATAATTAGCCAGCCTGGAAGCAGGAGACAGCAGCGGCTGAAGACAGCATCGCTGGATACGGTGAGTTTAAAAAGCTTTTTATTTTAAATGTCCGTAATTTTTCTGGTACCACTGTGTTGTCCGTGCAACATTAGTGATGCCAGAGAAAAACGGACGAAAAATCACTGATGTGTGCGCAGACCCATTGATTATAATGGGTCTGCATATGTCCATGATTCTGGTACATTTAAAAATGGCAACATATGTACCAGAATTACTGACATGTGAAGGGGGCCTAAATTCCGTCTCAACCCGTTGAACCAAACATCCACTGGTTCACTCATCTGTAGTCAGGGTCTCTGCCACTGCATCATGCTGCTCTCAGAGATAGGAGCAAAATCCTGGTGACAGATTCCATTTAACCCCTTAATGACCGTGGGCAGTAATGTTACATCCCTGTGGTCATAGTGTTAATCCCCACCTACTGCTGCGGGCTGCAGGCGGGGATCCGTGCACATGTCAGCTGATTTGTATAGCTGACATGTGTGCCTTGCAGGTACGAGTGGAATCACTATCCACCCGTACCTGTTAACCCCTTAAATGGCGCTGTCAAGATGTGACAGCTCCATGTTAATGGCGATAGCGGTAGATCTGTACTCACAGGCCGCCACCGGAAGTCACGTGACGTGATCACGTAGATCCGGAGGTTATCATTGTAGCACAGGGTCATGTGAGGTCCTGTAAGAAACAGCCGAGTACTGACTGTTAAAAGAGATGATCATTTCTCCTGAGGGAAGCTTCTCTGATCGGGAGAAATGAATGAGCGATCAGATTGCTAATCCTTATAGCCCCTTAGGGGAATTAGTAAAATAAAAAAAAAGTTTACGGAAAAGTTTTAAAAATTTAAAAACCGTGAAAGTTCAAATCACACTCTTTTCGCCTCATTGAAAATTAAAGGGTTAAAAAAATAAAACAGATACACACATTTGGTATCGTTGCGTTCAGAAATGCCCGATCTATCAACATATAAAATCAATTAATGTGATCGGTAAATGGCGTAGCGTAAGATAAATTCCAAATGTCAAAATTATGTATTTTGGTCGCTGCATATTTTGCGCAAAATGCAATAACAGAAAATCAAAAAGTAGCATATGCACAAAAATGGTACGGTTAAAAATGACAGCCCGAGACGCAAAATATAAGCTATCAGTGAGCCATAGATCCTGAAAAATGAGAACACTATATGGGTTGCGGAAAATGGCGCAAAACGTACGCCACTTTTTTCGGACAAACTTCTGATTTTTTTAACCCCTTAGATAAAAATAAACCTATTCATGTTTGGTGTCTTCAAACTCACACGACCTCAGGCATCACAGCGATTCATCAGTTTTACCATATAGTGAACAGAGTGAATAAAATATCTCAAAAACAATAGTACAATTGCACTTTTTTTACAATTTTTCCGCATTTGAATTTTTTTTGCCATTTTCCAGTACATGATATGGTAAAACTCATGGTTTCATTAAAAGTAGAGCTTGTTTCGCAAAAAACAAGCCCTCACATGACCAGATTGACTGAAAAATAAAATAGTTATGTCTCTTGGAAGAAGAATGGCGAGAAAAAAAAAAATGGAAAGTGCAAAATCGTGAAGACGTTAAGATTACACTTTTATCATTTATATCATCCATTGTTTGGTTTCTCTAAGTGTAAGTAATAAAGTAAATTTTAGTAAAACCATAAGTCTAAACTATCCCGGACTTAGATCTCCATATTGTGCTCCTTGATGAGACATTCCAGTTTGGAGGGTCTGTCTCTGCTGCCTGGTTGTCATATTTCATTCTTATGATCTTATAAGCAGGCAGAGCCTCGATAAACAATCAGGCACCATTTCTGGTGACTTCGCTCCTATGACTGATAGTGGGACAGTACAGTCAGTATTATTCTATGAGCGGACAAAATACGGCACCTTCTTTCTTTCCTTTCTTTTCTTTCCTTTCTTTCCTTTCCTTTCTGTCCCTTCAGCTCAATCTCCCGCCATGGTAACTTGATGGATGAATGCTCTGTAGGAAGATCTTCTGCAAGTCTAGATAGGTCCACCAGGGTCTTCTCTGCTGTTATCTTGATTGTATCAACCCATCGGGTTGTTGGTCTTCTTCTTCACCTTGTTCCTTCTATTCTTCTGATTATGATGTCCTTCCCCAGTGATTGCTCTCTTCATATGATGTGTCCAAAGTAGGCAAGTCCTAGCTTGGAGATCCTTGCTTTGAGTGACACGTCTGGCTTGATTTGTTCCAAAATTGATGTGTTGCTTTTAGCTGATAAATAAAATGCATATAATGGAGTGACATGTACAGGTCTTCCGAACACTGATACTATTTCTCCCAGCTTTGTTCTGGACCTCCAGAGAAGAAGGACAAGGAATCCTCTGATTTTTAGGTTTTGAAATGATAAGTTGTCTCTTCTGCTGGATTTCTTCATTAATTTGGCTATTTCCCAAAACTGTGTAGATGATAGCAGCAGCAGATTGTGCAATGTAATGAAGTATAGAGTAAATGCTGAGGTATGTTAATAATGGAGTGGAATAGGTGTCATGTCCACACAGTAAGGATTAGTATCTAGGCACCTGACCTCGGTAGTGCTGGAACCGTCCATGTATGTTGGGCAGTTGCTAGGAGTGTTACCCGGGTGTGTATAAGACGTGATGTACATAGTCACCAGGGTAAACAAATCGGACATGGGTTGTCATCACATCCTTCTAAAGTGTCTTTCGCACTATGTACCAGCACTTCACTTACAGGAAGACACAGCAACGTCTATTGTTACATTAGCTGTGTCTCCAAGTATATTGAGATGTACTTAAGCTTTACACGCTTTACACGCTGCGACATCGCTAGCGTTTGCACCCGCCCCTGTCATTTGTGCGTCACGGGCAAATCGCTGCCCGTGGCGGACAAAATTGCTAGTACCCGTCACACATACTTAACTTCCTAACGACGTCACTATGGCCGGCGAACAACCTCTTTTCTTAGGGGGCGGTTCGTGCGGCGTCACAGCGACATCACACGGTAGGCGGCCAATAGAAGCAGAGGGGCGGAGAGCAGCCACATGAAAGACAAGCCCACCTCGTTGCCGGAGGACGCAGGTACGGTGTTGTTCGTCGTTCCTGGGGTGTCACATGTAGCGATGTGTGCTGCCTCAGGAACGACGAACAACCTGCGTCCAAAATCAGCAACGATATTTGGGAAATGAACGACGTGCAACAATCAACGATTTAGTAAGTATTTTGCATCGTTAGCGGTCGCTCGTATGTGTCACACGCAACGACTTCGCTAACGAGGCCAGATGTGCGTCACGAATTCTGTGACCCCAACGACATCTCGTTAGCGATGTCGTTGCGTGTAAAGCAGCCTTTAGCTTACAAAATTCAGCCAGAATCTTAAGGTTCATCTGTCAGGACAATTTTACTCCTGTGAGTAGTGATGTGGCTGGACTAGTCCTAGCCCAAAAGTAAAAATATAATCTTTTTCACAGTAGTCAAATATATCAGTTATGAGAAATGAAGCTTTGAAGCTACATGCAAATTATTCTGGAGCGCGCTGGGGCATCCGTGCACTCTGGGTACTCTGACATCCTCTCATTGCATTTCCAGGCTAATTTGTGTCAAAGTTTCATTTCTCAGCACTGGCACACTGGATTACTAGAACACAGGTGGCATGTTTAGTTTTTGTAGTAGGACTTGCACTTCTATTCTACTAGTTTTAGTCCTAAAATCATCCAGACAGGTTCCTTTTAGAACTGTTACTAAGCTTTAAAGGGAATTTGTCATCCTTCCCAAGCCGTCTATATGGTTATACAGGTCATAGAAAGGTGAATAAAATGATACCTTGTTATCTGATCCGATGTCTTACTCCAGAGTAATCCACATTTTTTCTTAATCTGTAAATGATTTGTGAAGATCCATGGGCTGTACACTGATCTCCCTGGGAATCCGCCTCTAGAGATATTTTAATAAAAATAAAAGAGCAACAGAACAATAGAACTTTGTCTTCCTACAAACACATTAGCAGCTGCAGCTCTCACAGCTCTGCTGTATTGTAGCAATATTGTATCACTGTCTGCCTGTGAGATGGAGGCTGAAGCTGAGAGGAGCCTGCTGATGTGTCAGTTATAATCACACAGCTCTGCAGTGAGATCAGGAGAGCAGAGGGCGGCCATCACACATGACATTGGTAACACTCCCTTTTATTAGAAATAATCTCTGGAGGCAGATTCTCATACAGATCAGTGTCCGCACATAGCCTGGAGCAGCTCATTTACATATAAGAAAAATGTGGATAGCTGTGGAATACGACATTGGAGCGCAGATATCAAGGTATCCTTTTATTCAGCTCCCTATGACCTACATGTTCATATAGACGGCTCACGAGAGTTGATCCTACTGTACTGACAGATTCCTAGTAGGAACACAAGTAAATGGTTATATTATGCTTCATAGTATAGCACAATCATTAAAGGGAATGTTTCGGACTTTAAGAGGAGGATTTTATGGTTTTCTGTCTTCCTGTGGTTTGCTTAAATAGAATGTGCCCCCAGGTTTTTGCTACCCCATTTGAGAATAGCATCTTGTAGAGCAAGATACCCTGATTTCAGTGATGTGTTACTTACTTGTGTTAGGGTGAATGCTCTGTAATGTTCACCAGTTTCCTGCTCCTGACGTAATTAGTTTTTAACAAGTGAATGCTTGAAAGGATAACATCAGACACACACAGTAGGATGTGAATCTTTACTCGATCAGAGGTTGGCCCAAGACAGAGATTTATTCCAGCAAAAACATGGACTTATATAAACTAGGAAAAGGGGCATGGTCGGCTCCACAGTAGGCATACTCGGATGTGTTCATTAGTCAGTGGGTTGGTCCATGGGTTGACAAATGGGCGGATTTGGGATGCTGGTGGGTGGGTCTATGATGTCATCAGGACGGTCCATGGTGACACTGGTGGGCGGGTCTATAATGTAATTGGGGCGGATCCATGGTGACACTGGTGGGTGGGTCTATGATGTCATTGGGGTGGATCCATGCTGATACTGGTGGGCGGGTCTATGATGTAATTGGGGCGGATCCATGGTGATACTGGTGGGCGGGTCTATGATGTCATCAGGGCGGTCCATGGTGACACTGGTAGGCGGGTTTATGATGTAATTGGGGCGGATCCATGGTGATACTGGTGGGCGGGTCTATGATCTCATCGGAGGCCATCTTGCCTTGTGTGTGTGTCAGAAAACTGACTTATGTATGGAAAATTGACTTCATTGGACATACTTCCCACAATCCCCTATGTCAAGAGGTTAATGGAAAGGCCCACCTCAACACTTGGATGCTTGCTGTGGTTTTCAAACAAACTCTGTTTTATCTGTGCAAATCTATTACTTCTCTGAATGCTGATTGGCAGCTTTCCACCCACATATATTGTACACAGAAAGCTGCCAATCAGTGGTGGGGCGGGGTTATACAGTGATCATTGAAATGGATTACTTCATGGCAGAAGGTTTACTCTAATGATAATTTCCTGCTGGTAAAACAGTGATTTTATCAAAGCTTCAGAAAGCAGCCCAATAAGTGACACATTGCTGGAATCAGGGTCTCTGCCACTTTGTTATGCTGCTATCAAATTAGGTGGTAAAACCTTAGTGAGTGGTTCCCATTAAGATGGTTGTGTAGGCCTTTTTATTGATGGTCTACCCTTAGGCGGGCTTTACACGTTGCGACATCGCTACCGATATATCGTCTGGGTCACATCGTTAGTAGCGACATCGCAATGTGTAAATCCTAGATGCGACGATGAACGAGCGCAAAAGCGTAAAAAATCGCTGATCTATGTCACGTCGTTCATTTCCATAATGTCGCTCCTGCTGCAGATACGATGTTGTTTGTCGCTCCTGCAGCACCACACATCGCTGTGTGGGAAACCGCAAGAACGACAAACATCTCCTTACCTGCGTCCACCGGCAATGCGGAAGGGATGAGGTGGCCGCTTCTATTGGCTGGCCGCTTAGTGTCGTCGCGGTGACATTGCTGTGACGCTGAACGCACCTCCCCCTTGAAGGAGGGATTGTTCGGCGGTCACAGCGACGTCGCCGACCAGGTATGTGGATGCTGAATCTGCTGTAGTGATAATGTTCGCTACGGCAGCAATCACCACATATTGCATTTACGACGGGTGCGGGTGCTATCACGCTCGACATCGCTAGCAATTGCTAGCGATGTCGCAGCATGTAAAGCCCGCCTTAGGATAGGACATCAATATCAGATCAGTGGGGGCGGCACCTCATCGATCAACAGTTCTAGGTTTTGGTGGTAGCCGGCAGTGATCAGTTGTGGAGCAGAATTACACAGCTCCATCAACTGTTTAGTGGGCACAGGTTGGTACTGGACATTCACTTCTATTCAAATGAATACAGGTGGATCTGCAATACCCACTGCGGCCATTGTATTGTATTGTTGATGGAGCTGTGTAGCATTCATTTTATTAGCAGGAGACTAATTTATTACAATTTGGCATGTGAAGTGTAGTCCAACCACTCCCCCAGCACTGATTAGCAGCTCTCTGTCACTATACAATGTATACAGAAAGCAGTGATGTAGGTGGGTTATACACAGCTCAAGAAATGAGGCGAGCCCTCGGTAATCTAATCTGATCAGCAGACATGAGAAGCTAATAGGTGTGGTTGTATAGCGATTTAAAGGGCCGTGGCAGGGATCATGCTGTTTTCCTCCGCCATTGGGAGCCTTGTGATAGAAAAAAAAAAGTTTATTTGAATAAAGACTCCCCCACACTTTGTCGTTCACCAATTTACTACTTCAAAATAAATCCTGAAAGTGCCGACGTAATCCAAAGAGTAATGTTGCATGACATCCATCTATTCCTATGAAGCTTCTTGCGGCCGCCACGTTGAGTCCTCGGAGGCTGTAGGAAATGGTCTTTTAGTCAGCGCCGGGGGTGCAATTACAGCTGCCGCTCAATATAACCTCCCTGTTTGATGAAGCAAAACACGCGGCTGGGTCTGCGGCTGGCAACAGTGATAGTTATTTGAATTGACACACGTCTGCATGATGAATACTTGTGCTTGGAGGTGATGTCCCAATAAGATGTTATAGCATGGATTTTCTCTGGCTCAGTAATTTTCTGATGATTTTGGGGTACGGACTCAATCCATCCTTGTATACATAGGAGGAGCAGCTGATAGGTCTTTGGCTTTGTGATAGTTTTTAGTTTCTATGGTAACGAATGTTACATCACATGAAAGCCTTATGTGTCAAAATGTTGTGTTTGTTGCTTATGGCAACAGTGTTCTATGCACGTGAGAAAACAAAATGGCGGAGTCTAATGTGATTGTGATAGTGGGTTGTGTATCATTTTGTGTAGGTTTGTATTTTAGGTGTGGTGCTCTGTCCATTCTATGTATTATTTGTCCTGTTTGCAGGGTTATAAGCCCCTGCAGTGCTTCTGTCCCTAGGTCTGAGGGAGGGGGGCCTGGTATCTGCCCAAACTCTCTGTTTACCTGGGAGATTATTCATTCTGGCTGAGAAAGACCAGAGAGGAGGAGTAAGGTTGATCCTCTGAGGGAGAAGCTGACACCCCAGAGAGACTGTGAGAAACCCCAATTTCACTGAAAAAGGAGTGTCCCTTTTAGTCAATATCCAACTTTTTGACAAGTTTAAAGATATGACAAGGGTAATACCAAGGCCAGGTATCCATCCACAGACAGCTGTTTCGGGGTATTTCCCCTCATCAGTGTGGAGTAGGATTCTGGCCAGGTGGGAACAATGCCTAGTAGACCAACAAAATAATCACTGATCTCGGGGAGACCAGCCAGAGAAAACACTGCCGGCAGCCAGCAAGGGCGCTCAACACAGTGAAATTCCAGGTACATTGCCCCCTGGGAAATATGCAAATCAAAAAAGTCTGTGAAGCCTCTGTTAGGAGTCTCAACACAGAAACCAGCCAGATATCCCTCCGGGAAGGACCCAGCCAAGGAGTGGCTCTTTTTAGGAGACCACCATAACCACCATATTAAGTGGCCCTTTTAGTCAATATCCAACTTTTTGACAAGTTTAAAGATATGACAAGGGTAATAACAAGGCCAGGTATTCATCCACAGACAGCTGTGGATGGATACCCTTGTCATATCTTTAAACTTGTCAAAAAGTTGGATATTGACTAAAAGGGCCACTTAATATGGTGGTTATGGTGGTCTCCTAAAAAGAGCCACTTCTTGGCTGGGTCCTTCCTGGAGGGACATCTGGCTGGTTTCTGTGTTGAGACTCCTAACAGAGGCTCCACAAACTTTTTTGATTTGCATATTTCCCAGGGGGCAATGTACCTGGAATTTCATTGCGTTGAGCGCCCTTGCTGGCTGCCGGCAGTGTTTTCTCTGGCTGGTCTCCCCGAGATCAGTGATTGTTTTGTCTTGTTGGTCTACTAGGCATTGCTCCCACCTGGGCAGAATGCTACTCCACACTGATGAGGGGCAATACCCCGAAACAGCTGTCTGTGGAAGGATACCTTTCCTTGGTATTACCCTTGTCATATCTTTAAACTTATCAAAAAGTTGGATATTGATTAAAAGGGCCACTTAATATGATGGTTATAGTGGTCTCCTAAAAAGAGCCACTCCTTGGCTCGGTCCTTCCCGGAGGGATATCTGGCTGGTTTCTGTGTTGAGACTCCTAACAGAGGCTCCACGGACTTTTTTGATTTGCATATTTCCCAGGGGGCAATGTACCTGGAATTTCACTGTGTTGAGTGCCCTTGCTGGCTGCCGGCAATGTTTTCTCTGGCTGGTCTCCCCGAGATCAGTGATTGTTTTGCTCTGTTGATTGTGTGATATGGGAGAAGAACCCCGTGACAGCGATATTCACAGCAACTGAGAGCAGAGGAGTGATAAAATTCTTGTTTCTGCAAGGAAAGTCCGCAAAGGATATTCATGGTGATATGTCGCAGACATTGAGGGATCAATGCCCTTCATATTCCACAGTTAAGAACTGGGTTGACAAATTTCAAACGGGCCACTTCAGCACCAATGATGAGGAACGTCCTGGACGACCGAGAGTGGTTGTTGTTCCGGAGATCGTCAATGCTCTGCATAACCTCATACTGGAGAATTGACGAATTTCAGCTAAAGCAATAGCAGACATCATGGGGATTTACCGTGAACATGTTTGTGTCATTTTCCATGAACATGTGGACATGAGGAAGCTATCTGCAAAGTGGGTCCCCAAATGTTTGACAACAGATCAGAGAAGCATGCAAGTGAAAACTTCCTGGTCTATTTGTCAGCGTTTCTGGACTGATGAGAACTTCCTGGATCGACTGGTCACTATGGATGATCCTGGATTTATTTGTATGACACTGAAAACAAGGAGCAGTCAAAAGAGTGGAGGCACAGTAGTTCTCCTCATCCAAAGAAGATCAAGGTGCAAAAATCAGCCACTAAGGTGATTGTGTCTGTGTTCTGGGATAAGGATGGGGTTCTGCTAGTGGACTACCTTCAAAAGGGTTCCACCATCAATGCAAGGTATTACATTGAACTTTTGGACCAATTAAAGGCCAAAAGGCGCAGCAAGCTGTCCAAAGGAATCTTGTTCCTGCAAGACAACGCCTCCACTCACACTGCACAAGTGACCACAGCAAAACTGGCAGAGCTGGGCTTCCAGCTGGTTGACCACCCACCTTATTCACCAGATCTAGCTCCCTCCAGCTATCATCTGTTTCCAAACCTTAAGAAACACCTCAAGAGTATCAAATTTCACATAATTTCTGATGTCATGGCTGCTACGGATGCCTGGTTTGAAGCACAACCGAAATCCTTCTTTTTGCTAGGCTTACAGAACTTAGAATACTGATGTAGGAACTTAGAACTGTGGTGACATCAGTGGAGAGTATGTGGAGTAAATGTAAAGTTTCATCATCCTATCTCATTTTTTTCTGGGTAAAGCCAAAGACGTATCAGCAGCCCCTCGTATCTACTTTTTTTTTCAAGCATCTACTATACTTATGGATTACCTTTTGAATACCTTTTTCTAATTTACCACTTGGATTCATTCACTGTGAATATCATTTTTCCTGCCTTTTTTAATTTTTGAATTTTTACAGTTTATATTTTTTATTTTAGACAAGAATTCTTTCTCGTGGGTGGTTTTGGTCAAAATTCATTTGACTTTATGTTCACTTGTACTTTTTATTTTTTCTCACCATTTTTTTTTCATTTGAATTGTATTATCTTGGCTTTTCATCTAATGCCAATTTATTGCACATGGACTTTGTCCATAGTTAATAATGGTTTTCCATACGGGGTGATTTGTAATAATGTTTTTCCCACTGTTTGCCCTTTTTTGTGTGGTTCCTTTTTAGGTTTTAGTGTCTTCTTCAATAAAGATTCAATTGTTTAATATGGTTAAAATGGTGTTTTGTGGCATCTACTCAATATGTTTGTAGGCTCAATATACTGAGCAGTGACTGAAACCACGGTGGCCACATGGCTTCAGAGCGCTATTAACCTGCAGACATGCGGTAAATCTGCAGGCTATCAGCATTCTGAGGCCATATGGACACCGCATTGAGACCCCAACTGCGGTAGGAAATTATCTTGTAGCCAGTCCCGGGGCTCAGTTGCAGTCAATACTGAGCCTTGACTGAAACCGTGGTGGCCACACGGCTTCTGAACACTGTTAATCTGCAGATATGGCGTATCTCTGCAGGCTATCAGCGTTCTACGTCTGTGTGGCCACTGTGTTGAGACCTCGGCTGTGGTAGGAAATAGTGCCAGGCCGCAATTACACTCACTATATACTGAGCTGTGACTGAAATTGTGGTGGCCACATGGCTTCTGAACACTATTAACCTGCAGAAATGGGGTAAATCTGCAGGCTATCGGCGTTCTGAGACCGTGCGGCCACCACTCCGAATCGTCAGCTAATAGGCTTGAGTCACATGTATTACAGCCAATATTGTGCAGTCCTGGTCTTAATGTAGGAATAGTCTCAACCACAGATATCCCTTTTAATTAGCCTCCATACTTGTCTCAGCCAAGAAAGGCAAAGATGGGAGTAATCCTTTAGGACGATAACTAATGTATATTTTTCTGTGCAGTTGTAAGATTAATATCTGCCAGACTAACATTGTCCAGTAGAGGTCGCCATAAGCTTTGTCTTCTGTAACAGACCTGTAATCTCAAGTAGCCAGGTTCATTTCCATACTGCAGTGTAGAGCGCTGGTCGCGTGCTACTTCATATGTCTTAAAGAGGTATTCACACTAGTACAGTTATATTTACGGGATTGGCCATAAATATATACCAGATGATGGTCCCATAGAGAAGACCCACGTCTTTCAGGTAAACGCTGCTATTAGTGGAGAGGAGGTTGAAATTCACATTCATTTGTATGGGTATTTTGTCCATATTTTTAACCTGTCCTGTAAATATACCAGAAATGTATGAGATGGGAATACCCCTTTAAGTATTAATGCTTAATGCACCAAAATTAATCTTAAGTAAATATTGCTAACTTGTAATTAGTCAATTGCGTAACGTACTTCCACTACTCTGACAGAATAGCAAAGGCTGCAGCCAGTCATAGGTCACTGATCAACTGCAGTGGTCAACTAACATAGCATTATCAAGTGACCACCGAGAATACAGTGCAGCCATTGGCAGATCCAGGAAGTAATTATGCAGGTTTTAATTTTATGATGGACTGTAGATCATTCATGTATGGGTCTGAAGCTGCTCAACTTCTACCTGAGTCGTCTAATGATAAGTAGCTCATGCTTTTCCCCCAGTGTGTCCGCCATGTGTCTAATATAGTTGTTTAGTGGGGTTGATGAATAGCTCATCCCATCTGTTCCTTCTTTAGGGTCCAGCACTAGGGATACCTGGGGTCAGGTATCCGGCTCGGCGCATAGTTGCGGAACCTATCTAGGGACCAGCAGTAGGTTCAGTCAGGGGTCACCATCCTCCCTCTCCCTATACACAGGGTTTCCTTTCCCTTTCACTGTGCGCTTGGTACTTCCCCGTACCTATCGTGACACCACAGTGTCATCACAAGCAGGGGCGTAACTACCGTGGTCGCAGAGGTCGCAACTGCGACCGGGCCCGGCAGCTTAGGGGCTCGCTCTGCAGTGCAGATCAGCAAGCAGCTCCTTTTAGTGAGAGGAGCCGCGCTGATCTGGCATAGACCACGCGGCCGCTATATGACCCGTTGCCGCCGCCGCTGACATGAGGCCCCCCTGTCCGTTGTCAGCGGCGGCACTGGGCCCCCTCACCTGTCATCACGCACAGCAACAATAAAGAAGCGTGGAGCGGCCTGTGCAGCTCCACGCTCCTTCATTCTCCCTCCGTGCCTGCGCGGTGACGTCACTCTTGTGCGTCCGCTGTGCTCAGACTCAGAGCACAGAGCGCAGGGCAGGAGGACGCCGATCGCAGCTGCAGGAGAACAGAGGAGAGATGACGAAGCAGCGGGGGAACGAGGACACGTGAGGACAGCAGTGGGGGAACGAGGAGAGAGGTTTAAAACTTGTTTGTTTTTTGTTTGTTTATTTTTTTTAAAAAAATCAGTGCGTACCCGGGGGCCAGGGGGGATGCATGGGGGTCTGCCAGCAGTATACATGAAGCATGGGGGGGCTGCCAGCAGTATACATGGAGCATGGGGGGCTGCCAGCAGTATACATGGAGCATGGGAGCATGGGGGGGCTGACAGCAGTATACATGGAGCATGGGGGGCTGGGCTGACAGCAGTATACATGGAGCATAGGGGGGCTGCCAGCAGTATACATTGAGGATAGGGGGGCTGCCAGCAGTATACATGGAGCATGGGGGGCTGCAGCAGTATACATGGAGCATGGGGGGCTGCAGCAGTATACATGGAGCATGAGGGGCTGCCAGCAGTATACATGGAGCATGGGGGGGCTGCCAGCAGTATACATGGAGCATGGGGGGCTGACAGCAGTATACATGGAGCATGGGGGGCTGCCAGCAGTATACATGGAGCATGGGGGGGCTGCCAGCAGTATACATGGAGCATGGGGGGCTGCCAGCAGTATACATGGAGCATGGGGGAGCTGCCAGCAGTATACATGGAGCATGGGGGGGGGGGCTGCCAGCATTATACATGGAGCATGGGGGGCTGGCTGCATTATACATGGAGCATGGGGGGGCTTGCATTATACATGGAGCGTGTGGGGGCTTGCATTATACATGGAGCGTGGGGGGGCTTGCATTATGTGGGGGGGCTTGCATTATACATGCAGCATGGGGGCCTAGCTGCTCTATACATGGGGGGCTGGCTGCATCATACATGGAGGCCTGGGGTGAAATTATAATATATGGAGGACTATGGGGCGCAGTATAATACATGGAGAACTATGGGAAATGCATTATAATACATGGAGGACTATGGAGCTGCATTCTAATATATGAAGGATTATGTGGGACCCTTTATACTATATGGAAGGCTATGCGGGGGCCATTATAGTATTTGGGAAAACTATATACAAGGGGGGACAAAGATACAAGTAGGGGATGGGAACGTTTTGTGCTGAGGGAAAAGGGCTCTTTCCCTCAGCACCCAGCTTTCCCATGCTCTGCTATACATCTCTCAGCACCCAGCTTTCCCATGCTCTGATATGAGAAAGCTGGGTGCTGAGGGAAAGATGTATAGCAGAGCATGGGGAAGCTGGGTGCTGAGGGAAAGAGCCAAGTGTCAGTGTCATTATCCTGTACCCTAAGTGTTGGTGTACGTAGAGGGGGGCCCAGGTCCAAACTTTGCACCGGGGCCCATCAAACTCTAGTTACGCCACTGATCACAAGGTAATGATAGCGGCCCAGTATCATTAGTGAAGCTGCTCTCTCCCGGCTCGCGGGTCTGACTTTCAGAGTATGACATGTTTTATTCTAGAAATTGAATGGTTGAATTGATACATGTAAGTGTTAAAGGGAACTTGTCACAAGATTTTTCTCTTTAAACTAAAAGAATCCCCTTCTGCAGCTCCTGGGCTGCATTCTATGAAGGTGCACCTTGGCCCTGACTCCCCTTCCAGACCCTAAAAATAACTTTATAAAACTTGGCCGTTAGGTATGCTAATTACCTGTGTTGACCAGATTGTCGGGCTCATTTTCTGCTCCTTTCCCCCCCATGCACAGCGCTGACCTCACCAGCGCCATGCTCATACCCGCCCATATAATCTTGCGCCTGCGCATTTAGCTCACCGGCGCGAGCAAGGGCAGCTATGTTTTCTACTCTGCCCGAGATATGGCAGAGCGAACTGCGCCTGCGCGAGACGACCTAACTGCACAGGCATGAGATTTGAAAATGCGACGAGGAGGATGACGGAGGGCGTCATCCCGAAAATTAAGAAAGGAGGACGGCGATCAGCGGCAGGAGGGGGGAAAGGAGCAGAAAATGAGCCCGTCCATCTGGCCAACACAGTTAATTAGCATACCTAAGAGCCAAGTTTTATAAAGTTAATTTTGGGGTCTAAAAGGGGAGTCAGGGCCAAGGTGCACCTTCATAGAATGCAGCCCAGGAGCTGCAGAAGGGGATTCTTTTAGTTTAATAGGGAAAAATCTGGTGACAGGTTCCCTTTAATATTCTAGCAAGATAATCACCAGGAACTAGAGACAGTAAATGTATTGTATGGATTATTTCATCTGGACAGTCGCTTCGATATGTGCTATCTGTAAAGTGCAATCTGTAATCCCGAGTAAAGTGTTTATAGATAATGAGCCTTTGTAATAATAATTGTATGTTGTTTTTTTGTTTTGTTTTTTTACAGGCGTCACCGATGTCCCCACATGCCAACTAAAATTTTTGATAAATCTGGGCAGCCTTGCGTTTTGACGGAATATGTGGAAAAATACCCTCAGTATGATAACATCCAACCCCCAAACAGCATGAAACCGAAGCAGGAATACCAGGGAAACCGCGGAAAGATGGAAGGAATAACAACCTTTAAGTAAACGTGTTTAATTATATTACCAGTGTTACTTACTTTACACCCTGCCCTTATTGGAGGTTTCACTATTAGAACATAGGCTCATATTCATTAGAATTTAGCATTTTGTATGCCAGACTTAATGAGGGGCGTAGGAATAAGATGCGTCAAATTCATTAAGAAGTGCACGCCACTTAATGAATTTAACACATCTTGTAAGTGGTGCGTGCCTCACCAGAAATATTACTTTAGGCAGAGACTAAAGTAACATTTCCAGTGTAATGTATGCCGCCACTATTGAAGAATTGGATATTTGGGTGTAGCCATTCCCCGACTCCTCCTCACACTGTTGCAACATTGCCTAAAACTGATGTGAAAATGACAAGAGTTGCAAAATATTGGTTAAAAGGTGCATTGCGCAATTTTTTTAAACTTTCAAAGCATTTTCTGGCAGTTTTCTGGCATAAACACTTTGATGGATCAGACCTATAATTTCCAACACAAACTTGTAGATTTATCTGAATGTAACAGTTTAGTAAATTCAGTTGCCCAACTATGTGAGTATCCTAGAATTACTACACTATGTTACTATATCTGCTCATTTATGATACAAATATTCTGTCCCTACTACAGTAAAGCAGTACTGAAAACCAATTTAAAACCAACTGTTTCTGGCTCCCAGTGTTTTGTTCATGCCTGTGAGTCCTTTATGCATAAGTGTGGTTCTCCTACTCTTTAAATTAATGGCATAACAGTTTCTTAAAATGGGGAAATCTCTGCCTCCTGCCACTTCACTGCCTTTTCACTTCCTAACACAACGTGCCAGTTTCCATTAGAACGTTATAAGGTAGCGCATACTGGTCATTGGGCTCCATAAGTATAATAGCGTTTACTATCCACTGCTAGCTCAGACGCAGTTAACACTCTGCAGTCGCTTTATTACCTCCCGATATACTGCAGCATGTAAGAACTCTGACAGAGGGAGATCCCTCACTCTGTCACTCCATTGTCTCCCTGCAACATGATCCCATGGAGCTAATGGTTTCATATGGAAGCCTAACAATGGAGGCAAAATTTATTAGGCTGCCTGTCAATATAACACTGGAAAACTGGATAATACGCTGCGTACTACGCAGAGCAGATAAAACACATATATTCCTTTCCTCAAAATGGTGACACTGACAAATACAATCATCTTGCAAAAAAAACAAAACCTTACAGCCTTGTTGCTGAAAGACTGGAATACAGTGAAAAAAACCCCAAATGTGTGGACATTAAGGCCAAATTAGGCCTGGTTCTTGAACCTACAATAGTGCAGATAGCTATATCTTCCATTAGAAGTAGAAAACTGATGGCCGGATAACAGACAGTCTAGTTTCTTTCGTAATTATACAACACCATCTAGGTCCATGGAGCACTCTACTTATCCACAATGAAATTATATGTGTAGATTTGGAATATTTTGTATTGACAGGAACTTGATTGCATTTTCCTCTGAATGCTGTCACACAGTTTTGTTTTTTATGTTTAGGTCTGATTACATTCCATACGAAGTAACTAATCGCCCAGTACGTCCTCAGCATGAGTATCAACCAAAGCCTGGTCAGATTGACCTAGGGACAACCTACAAACAAGACTTTAACCCTTACAAGGTCGAGCCAATGATTCCCGCACGACCAGTGGAAAAAAAGCAAGCAAACTTGGGAACATTTAACACAAATCCCACTTATAAAGGTAAATATCATTCTGGATAGATGAACAACCTTTAAGTCTCTTTACATTATATATTTTAGCCTTTGTACTTATCCAGTTTCTAAGAGCAGATCCTTTTCCATTAATCTGCACCATTCAACTCAAATTTCCTGAAATTCGCAGATCCTTGTGTAGCACCCAGGGGGCATGGGTTATCAGGCACACAGTATCTTGTACCTGAATTACTCGTCACTGGGCTGGTGTGATGATCTGGGATGTCGCGGTGGCCTGCCAGGCTTTGTGCCCCGAGGTGTACACCAATAAGGAGGGAATATGATGGGGGTAGTAGTAGGATGAATGTCTTGACAGAATGGCAGATGGTAGTAGCAGCCAGAGATGGTATCACCTCCCACAGGTGGCGCTGGGCTTAGGGAGGATGATGAGGAGAGTAGTGATGGCATCTGGGCGCTGAGGCGTGGGGCGGCAGTGCCGGTAATAAAGAGTCCGATTCTGCTGCTGTAGTTCTAGGTGTCTTTATTCACAGTTCATGCCGCTCCCCCAGGTAATACCGGTCACTTGCTGTAATGGGCTCCGCCGACCCGGATAAGTTAGAAGAAGTCAACAGTGTTGAAAAGAAAAAAAAAGTCCATTGTCAGAGTTGTCCTTGTAGCTATGAGGCACCTGGGCTGAGCGCTACACCCCCAGCCCCAGGCCCCATGAAGAGAGGAAAGAGGTGATGTCGTGTCCCAGAACTGATGTCCCGGGTAGACTGACTAGTGTTTATGTGTGTTTGCACCTCTTCTGCCCCAACTGGAACCCACCCCCCACCCCCATTCCCATGCTTTGTGATGGCCAACCCCATATCTACCCTAGTACAGCTCCCCAGAGAGAAGGCTCCTAAGCTATATGTAAAGTGTGAAATTGGGACACGGTTGATTAACCCCCTCCTTACCTCAAGGCGAATACTGCAACTTGAATGAGCTGCAATACTCTGTGGTGACTGAAGCCTCAGAGGCGCCATACTTTGAAATTCTAACTTTTTGCGATTTAATTCCTCATTCTTCTACTCTCCTCAACTTTCTCTTCTCTTCTTTTTTCAGTTCTCCTCTTTCTTGTTTTCTTCTCCTGTCTCTTCTCTTTTTCTCTTCTCTTTTCTCTTCTAGTCTCCCCTGATCCTTTCTCTTCTATCTTTCTTCTATCCTTTTTCTTCTTCTCTACTCTCTCATCTTCTCCTTTCTTTTCTCTCTCTTCTCCTCTCTGCTATTCTCTTCTCCTCTTTCTTCTCTTCTCCTCTCTCTGCTACCCTCCTTTCTCCTCTACCCTCCTCCCTCTTCTCCTCTATTGCTTTCTCTTCAGGCAGTTAGTAGCTTTTCACTATTGTGATTCACGGTGACCAAATTAAATTTTTGTAGAAAATTTGTCAAGCCTGGCGAATTCAACATTCATAACATCTGCTCAGCTCTAATCACCAGCCATATTATCCCCTTAGTGCACACATTTTGTTGCAAGCCTTAGAGATTTGCTTAGTTAGATTTGTGAAGGATGAATCTTAATTATAAAAATAGTTATTGAACATCAAAAAAATTGCATATTATTTTAGATGTCTATATTCTTTGTCCAGGAAGGAGACAAACTCTAGCTCCACCTATGTTCTCTGTGAAAGGTTTAAAAGTAGCATATAGGAAAGTTTTCACTTTTTTTTTCTCTTAAAGATGACTATAGACCATGGGACATCCAAAAAAGAGAACTCGCTAAGCCAGAACACTCCTACCAAGTACCAAATGTGAAATTTGGAAATGCAACTACATTCCAGGATGACTTTTTCCCTAAGGAAATAATGCCAAGAGAAAGTTTCAAGCCCTCTGGTATAGCAAAACACAGTGACATGCCTTTTGATAGTACTACAAGTCATCGCACTTCATATGTTCCTTATGAAATAGAACCAAGGGCTGCAAGACAAAAGCAGGAGTATAAGCCCAGCAGTCAACCATTTGAAGATCTCACCACTCATCGTATCAATTTTAAAGGTGCCCTTGGTGAAATAACAAAAAGCTGTAAGCCTGAGAATAATAAGGTTGGCAGCAATGCCCGATTTGATGGCAGCACCGAATTCCGTGATAGCTATCAGCCGTGGGAAGTTCTTCCACACCATGTTCAAAAATCTCTGGACTATAATCCACCTACTACTCACATGGAGCTAGACACCACAACTCATCTAGATTATGTGCCACACGCACTGAATTATATTGCCCCAATGCGACCTGTATCTCATGGAAGGAGAAGCAATGTTCCTTTCCAAGGAAATTCTACAATGAAGGAAGATTTTAGAGCCTGGGAAGCTAAACGTCAAGAAATGATCAAGAAAAACCATCAGTTTCCAAAGCCTTCTGGAAAATTTGATGGGTTAACAACCTTCAAGTCTCACTATCTTCCCCATGAAATCCATCCAACTGAAAGCTGTAAGCCTTCCAATGCAGCACTTCAAAGCTCGGCTCCATTTGAAAGTGGAACCTTATATCGCTCAGATTATACAGCCAAGAAGAATGAAATATGCCCTGCAAATTACCCATTGCCACCAGGTTATGTCTTCGAGAGTGTTGATAGCCGAGGCCACAAAATGTTCAGGAAGATTCTTACACCAGAAAGAAATTCTTTTTCCAGTCCAAATGAAAAAATCCTTGCAAAAGCAATTGCTGTCATTTCATAATTCAGGCGTGCCATAAAATCTTTAAGAAAATCTTCATACATTGTAATGTGCTATTTTTATAGCCATAAATGAAAAGTATTATATAATCACATGTACTAAAAACATATAGAATGATACAATGTATGTCTCAAAGATAACGGATTCTGACTACTAATGTGTTTCAGGGAAATATTCTTACAAAGCCTCCTATGAATTTGCTCTCTTTGATTGTTTTATTTAGCTTTAAAGGATTATTCCGCACATTGCAATTTATTATCTATCACCCATACAAAATACATTATTTGTATGTGGTGCTGCTAGATATCAGTTATCTCTGGCGGTCCCATAGACAGTGAATGGAGCCGTGATCTGCATTCACAGCAACTGCTTCATTCCTACAAGGCATTTAGGAGCCCCATTCTCAAGACCTGAGGGGATCCTAGCTGTCACACCCCTATTGAAAAATAAGTTATCTTCTTGCCTGTGGAT
This sequence comes from Anomaloglossus baeobatrachus, assembly GCF_048569485.1. NCBI lineage: Eukaryota > Metazoa > Chordata > Amphibia > Anura > Aromobatidae > Anomaloglossus > Anomaloglossus baeobatrachus. The sequence goes on along the minus strand of NC_134356.1, from coordinate 510,908,159 downwards.
AGGTGATAACTTGCAGCGTTGGGAATAGTACTCTATCATTTAACGGCAAAAACTAAACTATTAAAAAGACCTATTTCATCTAATTTTCTATATTAATTCTGAATACATAGGATATGACTGATATTTTTATAGGCAACATGATACAAAATGAAACTCTCCCTTTTAAAGGTTTTTTCTTGAATTATACTTCAATTTGTTTATGAAATTTGGGAACTTTTTTTGGATTTATGTGACGAATCATAACATGAACACTTGATTTGATTAAAGCAAAGCATTATGTATCTCAATTGTGTATCCTGAAAAGAGTGTAGAACAAATAAATCAATTTGTCCAACAGTTGTAATTCCAGATGATTATTTCGCTAAAATTTTACCTTCGGCACTTCTTTTTTTTTCCAGTTTAAAAATTCATTTCACTAACAGTTTCCGTTCGGAAGAAGCTAAATTAGGATTAAGTGTGGCTGAACAGAGAAGGAGATCCAGACACTGACATACTTTTATTAGATTTGGTCTGTGAGCTGTTAGTCTGTGTCAGAGTCATGTTCTAGGAAATGAAGGATCTGGAACCAAAGACAACGGACCCAATGTAAAACTTCTAATCTCAGCCAAACGTAACACTACTGTCGTTGCCTGCTCTTTAACACTGGTCATAGAGAAAAATATAAATGTGGCCTACACATAATAACAGAACACAACACAGTGCTATATTTTATAAAGGGTGTGAAACAGAAGGAAAATGAATTAATTTATAGCAAGAATTGCCTTTCTTAAAGATGTTCTCCAAGAATGTAGTAAAATGGCCTGTCACGTAATTCACACGGCAGTCTGTCATACTCATGTATCAAGATAGGATGCAGTCTGAAGAAACAAAGTTCCCGAGACCTGGGTTTCCAATGACAGAGGAGCCGAATCATAAGAACACATACCGTGAGCTGCTGAAGAATAGTTGTGACAGGAGAAAAAATAAATCTTATCAGCTGACTGAACACAAAGGATAATTTTTTTTCTGCTGGTGATAGGTCTAAAGCTGGGTTTACACACTGCAACATCGCAAACGACATCGCTGTAACGTCACCGGTTTTGTGACGTTACAGCGACCTCCCCAGCGACATTGCAGTGTGTGAAACCTATCAGCGACCTGGCCCCTGCTGTGAAGTTGTGATCGCTACAAATCGTTCAGGACCATTCCTAGGTCCTTTGTTTCCCACTGTGCAGCATGCATCGCTAGCAAGTTTCAGTGTGCAAAGGGGACTTTACAGCGACTCCGCGGCTCTGTCTGTGTAGCGTCCTGATTAGCGGTCACCGGTGAAGAATTCACCGGTGACCGCTAATCCCCCGAGTGAATGAAGTGTCCCCCCCTCTCTCATACTCACCGATCCCCGATCATCGGCGCTGCACGGCGTTCCCTCTGCTCCAGCGGCTTTTCCTTTTTTGAAAAAGCCGGCCGCTCATTAAACAATCTCCTATTCCCTGCTTTTCCCCGCCCACCGGCAAATATGATTGGTTGCAGTGAGACACGCCCACACGCTGAGTGACAGCTGTGTCACTGCACCCAATCACAGCAGCCGGTGGGCGTGTCTATACTGTGCAGTAAAATAAATAAATAATTAAAAAATCCGGCGTGAGGTCCCCCCGATTTTAATTCCAGCCAGATAAAGCCATATGGCTAAAGGCTGGTATTCTCAGGATGGGGAGCTCCACGTTATGGGGAGCCCCCCAGCCAAACAATATCAGCCAGCAGCCGCCCAGAATTGCCGCATACATTAGATGCGACAGTTCTGGGACTGTACTCGGCTCTTCCCGATTTGCCCTGGTGCGTTGGCAAATCGGGGTAATAAGGAGTTATTGGCAGCGCATAGCTGCCAATAAGTCCTAGATTAATCATGTCAGGCGTCTCCCCGAGATTCCTTCCATGATTAATCTGTAAGTTACAGTAAATAAACACACACACACACGAAAAATCCTTTATTAGAAATAAAAAACACTAACAAATTCCCTCATTACCAATTTATTACCCACAACAAAGCCCTCCTTGTCCGGCGTATTCCACGGTCCTCCAGCGTCGCATCCAGCTCTGCTGCATGCAGGTGACAGGAGCAGCAGAAGACACAGCCGCTCCTGTCACCTCCACGCAGCTAATGAAGAGAGCCGTGTGATCGGCTGAGCTGTCACTGAGGTTACCTGGATCCAGCGGTGGATGCAGCGGTGGCCGCGGGTAACCTCAGTGACAGCTCAGCTGATCGCGCTACTCACCGCCGCTCCGGTCAGCTCCACGCAGCAAATGAGGTGAGTAGCACGATCAGCTGAGCTGTCACTGAGGTTACCCGCGGCCACCGCTGGATCCACCGCTGGATCCAGGTAACCTCAGTGACAGCTCAGCCGATCACACGGCTCTCTTCATTAGCTGTGTGCAGGTGACAGGAGCGGCTGTGTCTTCTGCTGCTCCTGTCACCTGCATGCAGCAGAGCTGGATGCGACGCTGGAGGACCGTGGATTACGCCGGACAAGGAGGGCTTTGTTGTGGGTAATAAATTGGTAATTAGGGAATGTGTTTGTGTTTTTAATTTCTAATAAAGGATTTTTTCGGGTGTGTGTGTGTTTATTTACTGTCACTTACAGATTAATCATGGAAGGAATCTCGGGGAGACGCCTGACATGATTAATCTAGGACTTATTGGCAGCTATTGGCTGCCAATAACTCCTTATTACCCCGATTTGCCAACGCACCAGGGCAAATCGGGAAGAGCCGGGCACAGTCCCAGATCTGTCGCATCTAATGTATGCAGCAATTCTGGGCGTCTGCTGGCTGATATTGTTAGGCTGGGGGGCTCCCCATAACGTGGGGCTCCCCATCCTGAGAATACCAGCCTGCAGCCGTATGGCTTTATCTGGCTGGTATTAAAATAGGGGGGGACCGCACGCCGGATTTTTTAATTATTTATTTATTTACACGGCACACAGAGCCGCGCGGCATTAAATGAAGTCGGGTGAAGTTCACCTGCTTTTTTGACACGTCCCCAACGACCAGCTAGTCGCTCTGCAGGTCCGGATCGCTGTTAGGTCGTTGGCCAGGTCTGCCTGTTTGACAGCTCACCAGAGACTTTGTAGCGATCCCGGCTAGGTTGAGATCGCAGGTTGGATCGCTAGAAAGTCTCAGTGTGTAAACCCAGCATAATACCCTTATAAGTCTTCAGTACAAACAGTAGGCCTGTATTCATCTGAAGAAACATGTTGTTCCAGTTCCTCTCCCTGAGTCATCTGGAGATAAGTTTTTTTTAGTTTCCCCTGTGCATTTTCCTTCTGTGTTCTATTAGAGTTTAGTGGAGTTGACTAAGCACTTATCCCATCAGTTCCCTACCTAAAGCCTATTTAAGGGTCAGCCAGGGTCAGTTATCCGGCTCAACGAATAAGCACGGAACCTATCTAGGGTGGTGAGGGAAGCCACGAGCCAGTAGTAGGTTTGCTCAGGAGTCACCATCTCCCCCTTCCCTAGACACAGGGTTTCACTTTCCTTTTGCCATTTGCTTGGTACTTACTCGTACCTAGCATAACATTATCACCAGGTTTTTTTTTGGGATGTTGTGGGGTTTTTTTGTTTTGTTTTTTTTTACATGGATCCTGTCACTGTTCTGGCTGAGTAGATTCAGGGTCTGTTCTTTGAGGTAGCAGACCTTCTGTTAGCTGTTCAGCAGAAGCAGTGGACGCAGACTTCTAATTTGTGAGATTCTACGGGTAAGCAGGCCCACCCAGAACCCAAGATTTCTCTCCCAGACAGGTTTGCAGTATTGGAGACAAATTTTTGGAGTTCAAAGAGACCTGTAAATTCTACTTTGTCGTCGGCCTTACTACTCCAGGGATAAGGGGCAGTGAGTTGGGATTATGATCTCACTGTTGAAGGAGGATCCGCAATCCTAGACTTTCTCTTTGCCACATGGCTCTGGTTGCCCCCAGTGGATGCATTATTTGAGGTCTTAGGTCTCATCTATGATGATCCTGACCAAGTCTCCTTGGCTGAGTCCAGGCTGCATTGCCTCCAGCAGGGGATCAGTCAATGGAGACTTATTGTTCAGAATTTCGCCGATGGGCCACTGAAACCAGATAGAATGACTCGGCTCTTAGAAGCCAATTTTGTCAGAGACTGTCAGAAAGGGTGAAGGATGCTTTGGTGATTTATGAGACCCCTGAGTCCTTGGAGGCTGCCATGTCCTTAGCCAAACGTGTGGATAGACACCTCTGAGATAGAATGGTTAGACCGCTTTCCCTGGAGACCCTTTCTTGGGGCAGCACCCCATTGCTAGGGGAGGGGGGGGGAACGATTTAAGGGTGAACCATCACTCATGGGTTTGGAGGATCCCATGCAGCTAGGGGGAGCCACTACTTCACATGTTTCTGCTGAGATCCACAAAAAAAAAAGTTTGTGTTTTTGTGGTAAAGAAAAAGTAATTTTATTCAAGTCTGCTCCTCAGTTCCTAAACAAACAGGAACATATGGGACTCCGCTGACCCTTGGTGGTGCGTGAGTGGACAATCGAGGTGTGTGTTTGTCTTCTACATGTAATAGTTGGTTTGTTCTGACAGCAGAGGTGGTGCTAGAGAGCAAGACTAAGAACTAGAGATGAGCGAACCGGTCGCGGTTCGGCTCGAGGTTGGTTCGCCGAACGGACCTCCCGTTCGAGTTCGGTTCGTCGAACGTTCGACGAACCGAACTCGAACTGCATAGGAAACAATGGCAGGCAATCACAAACACAGAAAAACACCTAGAAAACACCCTCAAAGGTGTCCTAAAGGTGACAAACAACTCAAACACATTGGAAAGTGACAAGGACATATACTCATGCGAAAACAAAACAGCTGGACAAGGAAAAAGAGGAGGACACACAGATATAGGCATGGCACGCCCTTCTAAAATCATGTAAAACACCGCAAGGTGACTCCAAGCGGAGTCTCCATTTTTTCCAAAAATTGGGCCACACACACACCCACCCCTTCAGTGGCAGCAGTTGTGCCCCAGTTGTACACTTCACAGCTACATTTGCATCAAGCACATTCAAAAATACGCCATTCTTATCCATCCCCAGGATGACACCGGGGTAGGTAGCAAAGTCTTTGCTGACCCATGACTTGTTCATCTTGGCTTCTTTTAAAAACAATGTAAGCAAGGGTTACTCCAAGCGGAGTCTCCCTTTTTTTCCAAAAATTGGGCCACACAGACACCCACCCCATCAGTGGCAGCACTTGGGCCCTAGTTGCAAACAGGATGTTTTGATTTGCATCAAGCACATTCAAAAATACGCCATTCTTATCCGTCCCCAGGATGACACCGGGGTAGGTAGCAAAGTATTTCCTGATCCCAGCTCTGTTCATCTTGGCTTCTTTTAAAAACACATCAAGCAAGGGTTACTCCAAGCGGAGTCTCCCTTTTTTCCAAAAATTGGGCCACACAGACACCCACCCCATCAGTGGCAGCACTTGGGCCCTAGTTGCAAACAGGATGTTTTGATTTGCATCAAGCACATTCAAAAATACGCCATTCTTATCCGTCCCCAGGATGACACCGGGGTAGGTAGCAAAGTCTTTGCTGATCCCAGCTCTGTTCATCTTGGCTTCTTTTAAAAACACATCAAGCAAGGGTTACTCCAAGCGGAGTCTCCCTTTTTTTCCAAAAATTGGGCCACACAGACACCCACCCCATCAGTGGCAGCACTTGGGCCCTAGTTGCAAACAGGATGTTTTGATTTGCATCAAGCACATTCAAAAATACGCCATTCTTATCCGTCCCCAGGATGACACCGGGGTAGGTAGCAAAGTCTTTCCTGATCCCAGCTCTGTTCATCTTGGCTTCTTTTAAAAACACATCAAGCAAGGGTTACTCCAAGCGGAGTCTCCCTTTTTTTCCAAAAATTGGGCCACACAGACACCCACCCCATCAGTGGCAGCACTTGGGCCCTAGTTGCAAACAGGATGTTTTGATTTGCATCAAGCACATTCAAAAATACGCCATTCTTATCCGTCCCCAGGATGACACCGGGGTAGGTAGCAAAGTCTTTGCTGATCCCAGCTCTGTTCATCTTGGCTTCTTTTAAAAACACATCAAGCAAGGGTTACTCCAAGCGGAGTCTCCCTTTTTTTCCAAAAATTGGGCCACACAGACACCCACCCCATCAGTGGCAGCACTTGGGCCCTAGTTGCAAACAGGATGTTTTGATTTGCATCAAGCACATTCAAAAATACGCAATTCTTATCCGTCCCCAGGATGACACCGGGGTAGGTAGCAAAGTATTTCCTGATCCCAGCTCTGTTCATCTTGGCTTCTTTTAAAAACACATCAAGCAAGGGTTACTCCAAGCGGAGTCTCCCTTTTTTCCAAAAATTGGGCCACACAGACACCCACCCCATCAGTGGCAGCACTTGGGCCCTAGTTGCAAACAGGATGTTTTGATTTGCATCAAGCACATTCAAAAATACGCCATTCTTATCCGTCCCCAGGATGACACCGGGGTAGGTAGCAAAGTCTTTGCTGATCCCAGCTCTGTTCATCTTGGCTTCTTTTAAAAACACATCAAGCAAGGGTTACTCCAAGCGGAGTCTCCCTTTTTTTCCAAAAATTGGGCCACACAGACACCCACCCCATCAGTGGCAGCACTTGGGCCCTAGTTGCAAACAGGATGTTTTGATTTGCATCAAGCACATTCAAAAATACGCCATTCTTATCCGTCCCCAGGATGACACCGGGGTAGGTAGCAAAGTATTTCCTGATCCCAGCTCTGTTCATCTTGGCTTCTTTTAAAAACACATCAAACAAGGGTTACTCCAAGCGGAGTCTCCCTTTTTTCCAAAAATTGGGCCACACAGACACCCACCCCATCAGTGGCAGCACTTGGGCCCTAGTTGCAAACAGGATGTTTTGATTTGCATCAAGCACATTCAAAAATACGCCATTCTTATCCGTCCCCAGGATGACACCGGGGTAGGTAGCAAAGTATTTCCTGATCCCAGCTCTGTTCATCTTGGCTTCTTTTAAAAACACATCAAGCAAGGGTTACTCCAAGCGGAGTCTCCCTTTTTTCCAAAAATTGGGCCACACAGACACCCACCCCATCAGTGGCAGCACTTGGGCCCTAGTTGCAAACAGGATGTTTTGATTTGCATCAAGCACATTCAAAAATACGCCATTCTTATCCATCCCCAGGATGACACCGGGGTAGGTAGCAAAGTCTTTGCTGATCCCAGCTCTGTTCATCTTGGCTTCTTTTAAAAACACATCAAGCAAGGGTTACTCCAAGCGGAGTCTCCCTTTTTTTCCAAAAATTGGGCCACACAGACACCCACCCCATCAGTGGCAGCACTTGGGCCCTAGTTGCAAACAGGATGTTTTGATTTGCATCAAGCACATTCAAAAATACGCCATTCTTATCCGTCCCCAGGATGACACCGGGGTAGGTAGCAAAGTCTTTCCTGATCCCAGCTCTGTTCATCTTGGCTTCTTTTAAAAACACATCAAGCAAGGGTTACTCCAAGCGGAGTCTCCCTTTTTTTCCAAAAATTGGGCCACACAGACACCCACCCCATCAGTGGCAGCACTTGGGCCCTAGTTGCAAACAGGATGTTTTGATTTGCATCAAGCACATTCAAAAATACGCCATTCTTATCCGTCCCCAGGATGACACCGGGGTAGGTAGCAAAGTCTTTGCTGATCCCAGCTCTGTTCATCTTGGCTTCTTTTAAAAACACATCAAGCAAGGGTTACTCCAAGCGGAGTCTCCCTTTTTTTCCAAAAATTGGGCCACACAGACACCCACCCCATCAGTGGCAGCACTTGGGCCCTAGTTGCAAACAGGATGTTTTGATTTGCATCAAGCACATTCAAAAATACGCCATTCTTATCCGTCCCCAGGATGACACCGGGGTAGGTAGCAAAGTATTTCCTGATCCCAGCTCTGTTCATCTTGGCTTCTTTTAAAAACACATCAAGCAAGGGTTACTCCAAGCGGAGTCTCCCTTTTTTTTCCAAAAATTGGGCCACACAGACACCCACCCCATCAGTGGCAGCACTTGGGCCCTAGTTGCAAACAGGATGTTTTGATTTGCATCAAGCACATTCAAAAATACGCCATTCTTATCCGTCCCCAGGATGACACCGGGGTAGGTAGCAAAGTATTTCCTGATCCCAGCTCTGTTCATCTTGGCTTCTTTTAAAAACACATCAAGCAAGGGTTACTCCAAGCGGAGTCTCCCTTTTTTCCAAAAATTGGGCCACACAGACACCCACCCCATCAGTGGCAGCACTTGGGCCCTAGTTGCAAACAGGATGTTTTGATTTGCATCAAGCACATTCAAAAATACGCCATTCTTATCCGTCCCCAGGATGACACCGGGGTAGGTAGCAAAGTCTTTGCTGATCCCAGCTCTGTTCATCTTGGCTTCTTTTAAAAACACATCAAGCAAGGGTTACTCCAAGCGGAGTCTCCCTTTTTTTCCAAAAATTGGGCCACACAGACACCCACCCCATCAGTGGCAGCACTTGGGCCCTAGTTGCAAACAGGATGTTTTGATTTGCATCAAGCACATTCAAAAATACGCCATTCTTATCCATCCCCAGGATGACACCGGGGTAGGTAGCAAAGTCTTTCCTGATCCCAGCTCTGTTCATCTTGGCTTCTTTTAAAAACACATCAAGCAAGGGTTACTCCAAGCGGAGTCTCCCTTTTTTTCCAAAAATTGGGCCACACAGACACCCACCCCATCAGTGGCAGCACTTGGGCCCTAGTTGCAAACAGGATGTTTTGATTTGCATCAAGCACATTCAAAAATACGCCATTCTTATCCGTCCCCAGGATGACACCGGGGTAGGTAGCAAAGTATTTCCTGATCCCAGCTCTGTTCATCTTGGCTTCTTTTAAAAACACATCAAGCAAGGGTTACTCCAAGCGGAGTCTCCCTTTTTTCCAAAAATTGGGCCACACAGACACCCACCCCATCAGTGGCAGCACTTGGGCCCTAGTTGCAAACAGGATGTTTTGATTTGCATCAAGCACATTCAAAAATACGCCATTCTTATCCGTCCCCAGGATGACACCGGGGTAGGTAGCAAAGTCTTTCCTGATCCCAGCTCTGTTCATCTTGGCTTCTTTTAAAAACACATCAAGCAAGGGTTACTCCAAGATGAACAAGTCATGGGTCAGCAAAGACTTTGCTACCTACCCCGGTGTCATCCTGGGGACGGTTAATTATGGGGTATTTTTGAATGTGATTGATGCAAATGTAGCTGTGAAGTGTACAACTAGGGCCCAAGTGCTGCCACTGATGGGGTGGGTGTCTGTGTGGCCCAATTTTTGGAAAAAAAGGGAGACTCCGCTTGGAGTAACCCTTGCTTGATGTGTTTTTAAAAGAAGCCAAGATGAACAGAGCTGGGATCAGGAAAGACTTTGCTACCTACCCCGGTGTCATCCTGGGGACGGATAAGAATGGCGTATTTTTGAATGTGCTTGATGCAAATCAAAACATCCTGTTTGCAACTAGGGCCCAAGTGCTGCCACTGATGGGGTGGGTGTCTGTGTGGCCCAATTTTTGGAAAAAAAGGGAGACTCCGCTTGGAGTAACCCTTGCTTGATGTGTTTTTAAAAGAAGCCAAGATGAACAGAGCTGGGATCAGCAAAGACTTTGCTACCTACCCCGGTGTCATCCTGGGGACGGATAAGAATGGCGTATTTTTGAATGTGCTTGATGCAAATCAAAACATCCTGTTTGCAACTAGGGCCCAAGTGCTGCCACTGATGGGGTGGGTGTCTGTGTGGCCCAATTTTTGGAAAAAAGGGAGACTCCGCTTGGAGTAACCCTTGCTTGATGTGTTTTTAAAAGAAGCCAAGATGAACAGAGCTGGGATCAGGAAATACTTTGCTACCTACCCCGGTGTCATCCTGGGGACGGATAAGAATGGCGTATTTTTGAATGTGCTTGATGCAAATCAAAACATCCTGTTTGCAACTAGGGCCCAAGTGCTGCCACTGATGGGGTGGGTGTCTGTGTGGCCCAATTTTTGGAAAAAAAGGGAGACTCCGCTTGGCTTCTTTTAAAAACAATGTAAGCAAGGGTTACTCCAAGCGGAGTCTCCCTTTTTTCCAAAAATTGGGCCACACAGACACCCACCCCATCAGTGGCAGCACTTGGGCCCTAGTTGCAAACAGGATGTTTTGATTTGCATCAAGCACATTCCAAATCCACAAGCATTTACTCTCCCCAGGATGACACAGGGGTAGTAAATTCCTTCTGGATCCATGACTTGTTCATTTTGATGAACGTCAGTCTGTCCACATTGTCACTGGACAGACGCGTGCGCTTATCTGTCAGCACACACCCAGCAGCACTGAATACACGTTCAGAGACAACGCTGGCAGCTGGACACGACAAAATCTCCAAGGCGTAACTGGAGAGCTCTGGCCATTTTTCTATGTTTGAAGCCCAAAAGGAGCAAGGCTCCAGTTGCACAGTCATGGCATCGATGTTCATTTGGAGATACTCCTGTATCATCCTCTCCAGCCGTTGAGTATGTGTCAGACTTGTTGTCTCTGGTGGCCTTGCAAAAGAGGGTCTAAAAAAATTATGAAAAGATTCCATAAAATTGCTGTTACCGGCACCAGATACGGTCCTACTGGTACGGGTAGACTGGTGAAGATGACGAGACCGTCCCATGTTTGTCAAGTTACAACTGGGAGATTCCCTCCCTGCACCTGCACGGTTGTTTGGTGGAAAAGCCGAGCTAAGATCGAGTAACAGCTTCTGCTGATACTCCTGCATACGTGCGTCCCTTTCTATGGCTGGAATTATGTCACAAAATTTGGACTTGTACCGGGGATCTAATAGTGTGGCAATCCAGTAGTCATCATCACTTCTAATTTTGACAATACGACTGTCATGTTGGAGGTAGTGCAACAAAAAGGCACTCATGTGTCTTGCACAGCCATGCGGACCAAGTCCACGCTGTGTTTGTGGCATAGAGGTGCTACCCGTTCTTTCTTCCTCTGACATCTCCCCCCAACCTCTTTCAACTGAAATTTGACCAAGGTCTCCCTCATCCGCTGAGTCTTCCATGTCCATGGACAGTTCGTCCTCCATTTCTTCATGTTCTCCTGCACCTTGCTCAACATTTCGCCTGCTACTATGCGCCCTTGTCGATCCCTGTTCCCCATGGTCCCATGCCTGCTGCGTTGGTGATGATGAACGTCTGGACCTTGGTGATGTTGTTGTCCCTTGCACATATGAATCCTCCTGTAGTTCCTCCCCTTCATGTTGTCCCACCCCCTGACTCCGAATAGTGTTTAGCGTGTGCTCCAGCATGTAAATGACTGGAATCGTCATGCTGATAATGGCATTGTCAGAGCTAAACATATTCGTCGCCATGTCGAAACTGTGCAGAAGGGTGCATAGGTCCTTGATCTGAGACCACTCCATCAGGGTGATCTGCCCCACCTCTGCATCTCGTTGGCCCAGGCTATACGTCATGACGTATTGCACCAGGGCTCTGCGGTGCTGCCACAGTCACTGTAACATGTGGAGAGTTGAATTCCAGCGTGTCGCCACATCGCATTTCAGGCGATGAACCGGCAGGCCGAAAGACTTCTGTAGCGATGCAAGTCGCTCAGCTGCGGCGCTTGAACGCCGGAAGTGAGCAGACAGTTTTCGTGCCCTGTTCAGAAGGCCATCTAGGCCGGGATAGTGTGTTAAAAATTGCTGCACGACAAGGTTCAACACGTGAGCCATACAAGGTACGTGTGTCACCTTGCCCAGGCGAAGGGCCGCACCCAGGTTTGCAGCATTTTCGCACATGGCCTTACCAGGCTGCAGGTTGAGTGGAGACAACCATTTATTAAACTCGGACCGCAGAGCTGACCACAACTCCTCAGCTGTGTGACTCTTATTACCAAGACATGTCAAGCTAAAGACCGCCTGATGCCGTTGCGCTCGGCTGCCAGCATAGTAATGAGGCGTGCGTGATTCCTTCTGCGCAGTGAGAACGCTGGTGGCCTGACCAGGCAGGCTTGGGGCGGAGGTGGAGGACCCAGATGAGGTGGAGGATGCAGAAGCTGTGGCGGAACTTGGACAGACAGAGGATTGACACACAAGTCGTGGGGACGGCAAGACTTGTGCAGCAGACCCTTCACCATCTATCACCATAGTTACCCAGTGCCCAGTCAGCGACATGTAACGTCCCTGTCCATGCTTACTGGTCCAAGTATCGGTGGTGAAATGCACCCGTTCACACACAGAGTTTCTCAAGGAAGCGGTGATGTTGTGTGCGACATGCTGGTGTAGCGCGGGCACACCTTTCTTAGAGAAGTAGTGGCGACTAGGCATCTGGTACTGGGGCACAGCGACAGACATAAGGTCTCTAAAATCCTGTGTGTCCACTAGGCGGAAAGGCAGCATTTCGGTAGCCAACAGCTTACAGAGGGATAGAGTCAACCTCTTAGCTTTGTCATGGGTCGGAGGAAGTGGCCTTTTATTTGACCACATCTGAGGGACAGAGATCTGGCTGCTGTGTGTAGACGGTGTTGAGTAGGGTGTCCCTGGAAAAATGCAGGTTTGTGAGGAAAGTGCAGGCGGAGACATGATGTTGCCTTCATCCAACGTTGGTGCTATCGATGTCTGAGAGAGCTGTACACACTCACTTGTTTCCCCTTCCAAACCAACTGACGACCTTACAAGCAAACTGCCTGTTGCGGTTACAGTGGTGGAAGTTTTGCGTGGAAAAACAGGTGTGACAGCTGTCCCCACAGTCCTAGAAGATGAAGAGCGCGCGGATGCACTGGAAGGGGCGGGCGGTGGATGGTTCGCTCCGCTAGCCGGCATTGCAGCACGGTGAGCTTCCCACCGGGACTTATGATATTTATTCATGTGACGATTCATGGAAGAAGTTGTCAAACTGCTGAGGTTTTGACCTCTACTAACAGAATCATGACAAATGTTACATATCACATGAGTTGGGCGATCTTTTTCGATGTGAAAAAAGGCCCAGGCTAGGCAAGGCTTAGAGGCCATGCGACCTGTTGATCCACCCCGAATAATGCTCATAGGCAGAGTGGTGGCTGAGGATGCAGTTGTAGACGTGCTACCAGTGCTCCGACTCTGTCCAGGAAGGCGCAAGGTAACTTCGTCGTCGGTTGCATCCTCCTCCACCGCCTCTGTTGACCTCCTCGAGTGCCTGACTGGGGGTTGACAGTAGGTGGGATCTAGAACGTCATCATCAATTGTTGTGTTCGCACTCCCCTCCCCCTCAGACCGAGCCTCTTCTTGCCCTGACCGAATATTTAAGTTGTCATCCCAATCGGGTATCTGCGTCTCATCTTCATCAGTATGTTCCTCATTGTCTATAACCACAGGTGTTACAGTTTGTGACAAAGGGTCAACATTATGCTCAGAAACTTGGTCCTCACGGCCTGAATCTGAGTCACAAAGGTTCTGGGCATCACTGCAGACCATTTCCTGTTCTGTACTCACTGTAGCTTGGGAGCAGACCTCTGATTCCCAGGCTATAGTGTGACTGAACAGCTCTGCAGACTCAGCCATCTCAGTTCCACCATACTGTGCAGGGCTGATGGAGACTTCAGAGCTGGGAGAAATCAAGTGTGATTGGGATGACAACTCAGAGGAATGGTGTTTTTTGGATGCGGTACTTGAAGTGGCTGAGAGGGCACTTGTTGGACCACTTGAGATCCATTCAAGCATTTTCCTTTTTTGCCCATCATCTACCTTTGTTCCTCTTGTTCGTGTCCGTAAAAAAGGGAGCACATCGGATTGTCCACAATAAGTAGTAGACATCTTACTTTTGCTAGTAGATGGTCTATCTTCAGCAGATGATAATGGAGCTTTGGCACCTTCCCCACTGACAAAACCTTTTTTGCCTTTTCCACCACGCCTCTTCCCCTTTCCACCAGCATCTGTCATTTTGCCACTCATGTTGATTGCGACAAGATTGTGGACTGAAAATGTGGTAGTAAAAATTGAGAGGTGGTGAAGATTGCAGTGGTGGTCTAGCTTTATTAACAGCAGAATAATAAAGAATAAATATCCCTGACAATGTAACTTAGTTATAATTCGTTGGAGTGTGCAACGCAGGCAGACGTGCTGCAAATGTCTTGGCACTAGTGGGACTATAGCAAAGTCCAATAGCCACGTATAGGATGCCACTAGGTTCACTGAGTGTGTGCTAGTATAATGGCTTAGTTATAATTAGTTGGAGTGTGCAACGCAGGCAGATGCGCTCTGCAAATGTCTTGGCACTAGTAGGACTATAGCAAAGTCCAATAGCCACGTATAGGATGCCACTAGGTACACTGAGTGTGTGCTAGTATAATGGCTTAGTTATAATTAGTTGGAGTGTGCAACGCAGGCAGACGTGCTGCAAATGTCTTGGCACTAGTGGGACTATAGCAAAGTCCAATAGCCACGTATAGGATGCCACTAGGTACACTGAGTGTGTGCTAGTATAATGGCTTAGTTATAATTAGTTGGAGTGTGCAACGCAGGCAGACGTGCTGCAAATGTCTTGGCACTAGTGGGACTATAGCAAAGTCCAATAGCCACGTATAGGATGCCACTAGGTACACTGAGTGTGTGCTAGTATAATGGCTTAGTTATAATTAGTTGGAGTGTGCAACGCAGGCAGACGTGCTGCAAATGTCTTGGCACTAGTGGGACTATAGCAAAGTCCAATAGCCACGTATAGGATGCCACTAGGTACACTGAGTGTGTGCTAGTATAATGGCTTAGTTATAATTAGTTGGAGTGTGCAACGCAGGCAGACGTGCTGCAAATGTCTTGGCACTAGTGGGACTATAGCAAAGTCCAATAGCCACGTATAGGATGCCACTAGGTACACTGAGTGTGTGCTAGTATAATGGCTTAGTTATAATTAGTTGGAGTGTGCAACGCAGGCAGACGTGCTGCAAATGTCTTGGCACTAGTCCTATACGTGGCTATTGGACTTTGCTATAGTCCCACTAGTGCCAAGACATTTGCAGCACGTCTGCCTGCGTTGCACACTCCAACTAATTATAACTAAGCCATTATACTAGCACACACTCAGTGTACCTAGTGGCATCCTATACGTGGCTATTGGACTTTGCTATAGTCCCACTAGTGCCAAGACATTTGCAGCACGTCTGCCTGCGTTGCACACTCCAACTAATTATAACTAAGCCATTATACTAGCACACACTCAGTGTACCTAGTGGCATCCTATACGTGGCTATTGGACTTTGCTATAGTCCCACTAGTGCCAAGACATTTGCAGCACGTCTGCCTGCGTTGCACACTCCAACTAATTATAACTAAGCCATTATACTAGCACACACTCAGTGTACCTAGTGGCATCCTATACGTGGCTATTGGACTTTGCTATAGTCCTACTAGTGCCAAGACATTTGCAGAGCGCATCTGCCTGCGTTGCACACTCCAACTAATTATAACTAAGCCATTATACTAGCACACACTCAGTGAACCTAGTGGCATCCTATACGTGGCTATTGGACTTTGCTATAGTCCCACTAGTGCCAAGACATTTGCAGCACGTCTGCCTGCGTTGCACACTCCAACTAATTATAACTAAGCCATTATACTAGCACACACTCAGTGTACCTAGTGGCATCCTATACGTGGCTATTGGACTTTGCTATAGTCCCACTAGTGCCAAGACATTTGCAGCACGTCTGCCTGCGTTGCACACTCCAACTAATTATAACTAAGCCATTATACTAGCACACACTCAGTGTACCTAGTGGCATCCTATACGTGGCTATTGGACTTTGCTATAGTCCCACTAGTGCCAAGACATTTGCAGCACGTCTGCCTGCGTTGCACACTCCAACTAATTATAACTAAGCCATTATACTAGCACACACTCAGTGTACCTAGTGGCATCCTATACGTGGCTATTGGACTTTGCTATAGTCCCACTAGTGCCAAGACATTTGCAGCACGTCTGCCTGCGTTGCACACTCCAACTAATTATAACTAAGCCATTATACTAGCACACACTCAGTGTACCTAGTGGCATCCTATACGTGGCTATTGGACTTTGCTATAGTCCCACTAGTGCCAAGACATTTGCAGCACGTCTGCCTGCGTTGCACACTCCAACTAATTATAACTAAGCCATTATACTAGCACACACTCAGTGTACCTAGTGGCATCCTATACGTGGCTATTGGACTTTGCTATAGTCCCACTAGTGCCAAGACATTTGCAGCACGTCTGCCTGCGTTGCACACTCCAACTAATTATAACTAAGCCATTATACTAGCACACACTCAGTGTACCTAGTGGCATCCTATACGTGGCTATTGGACTTTGCTATAGTCCCACTAGTGCCAAGACATTTGCAGCACGTCTGCCTGCGTTGCACACTCCAACTAATTATAACTAAGCCATTATACTAGCACACACTCAGTGTACCTAGTGGCATCCTATACGTGGCTATTGGACTTTGCTATAGTCCTACTAGTGCCAAGACATTTGCAGAGCGCATCTGCCTGCGTTGCACACTCCAACTAATTATAACTAAGCCATTATACTAGCACACACTCAGTGAACCTAGTGGCATCCTATACGTGGCTATTGGACTTTGCTATAGTCCCACTAGTGCCAAGACATTTGCAGCACGTCTGCCTGCGTTGCACACTCCAACGAATTATAACTAAGTTACATTGTCAGGGATATTTATTCTTTATTATTCTGCTGTTAATAAAGCTAGACCACCACTGCAATCTTCACCACCTCTCAATTTTTACTACCACATTTTCAGTCCACAATCTTGTCGCAATCAACATGAGTGGCAAAATGACAGATGCTGGTGGAAAGGGGAAGAGGCGTGGTGGAAAAGGCAAAAAAGGTTTTGTCAGTGGGGAAGGTGCCAAAGCTCCATTATCATCTGCTGAAGATAGACCATCTACTAGCAAAAGTAAGATGTCTACTACTTATTGTGGACAATCCGATGTGCTCCCTTTTTTACGGACACGAACAAGAGGAACAAAGGTAGATGATGGGCAAAAAAGGAAAATGCTTGAATGGATCTCAAGTGGTCCAACAAGTGCCCTCTCAGCCACTTCAAGTACCGCATCCAAAAAACACCATTCCTCTGAGTTGTCATCCCAATCACACTAGATTTCTCCCAGCTCTGAAGTCTCCATCAGCCCTGCACAGTATGGTGGAACTGAGATGGCTGAGTCTGCAGAGCTGTTCAGTCACACTATAGCCTGGGAATCAGAGGTCTGCTCCCAAGCTACAGTGAGTACAGAACAGGAAATGGTCTGCAGTGATGCCCAGAACCTTTGTGACTCAGATTCAGGCCGTGAGGACCAAGTTTCTGAGCATAATGTTGACCCTTTGTCACAAACTGTAACACCTGTGGTTATAGACAATGAGGAACATACTGATGAAGATGAGACGCAGATACCCGATTGGGATGACAACTTAAATATTCGGTCAGGGCAAGAAGAGGCTCGGTCTGAGGGGGAGGGGAGTGCGAACACAACAATTGATGATGACGTTCTAGATCCCACCTACTGTCAACCCCCAGTCAGGCACTCGAGGAGGTCAACAGAGGCGGTGGAGGAGGATGCAACCGACGACGAAGTTACCTTGCGCCTTCCTGGACAGAGTCGGAGCACTGGTAGCACGTCTACAACTGCATCCTCAGCCACCACTCTGCCTATGAGCATTATTCGGGGTGGATCAACAGGTCGCATGGCCTCTAAGCCTTGCCTAGCCTGGGCCTTTTTTCACATCGAAAAAGATCGCCCAACTCATGTGATATGTAACATTTGTCATGATTCTGTTAGTAGAGGTCAAAACCTCAGCAGTTTGACAACTTCTTCCATGAATCGTCACATGAATAAATATCATAAGTCCCGGTGGGAAGCTCACCGTGCTGCAATGCCGGCTAGCGGAGCGAACCATCCACCGCCCGCCCCTTCCAGTGCATCCGCGCGCTCTTCATCTTCTAGGACTGTGGGGACAGCTGTCACACCTGTTTTTCCACGCAAAACTTCCACCACTGTAACCGCAACAGGCAGTTTGCTTGTAAGGTCGTCAGTTGGTTTGGAAGGGGAAACAAGTGAGTGTGTACAGCTCTCTCAGACATCGATAGCACCAACGTTGGATGAAGGCAACATCATGTCTCCGCCTGCACTTTCCTCACAAACCTGCATTTTTCCAGGGACACCCTACTCAACACCGTCTACACACAGCAGCCAGATCTCTGTCCCTCAGATGTGGTCAAATAAAAGGCCACTTCCTCCGACCCATGACAAAGCTAAGAGGTTGACTCTATCCCTCTGTAAGCTGTTGGCTACCGAAATGCTGCCTTTCCGCCTAGTGGACACACAGGATTTTAGAGACCTTATGTCTGTCGCTGTGCCCCAGTACCAGATGCCTAGTCGCCACTACTTCTCTAAGAAAGGTGTGCCTGCGCTACACCAGCATGTCGCACACAACATCACCGCTTCCTTGAGAAACTCTGTGTGTGAACGGGTGCATTTCACCACCGATACTTGGACCAGTAAGCATGGACAGGGACGTTACATGTCGCTGACTGGGCACTGGGTAACTATGGTGATAGATGGTGAAGGGTCTGCTGCACAAGTCTTGCCGTCCCCACGACTTGTGTGTCAATCCTCTGTCTGTCCAAGTTCCGCCACAGCTTCTGCATCCTCCACCTCATCTGGGTCCTCCACCTCCGCCCCAAGCCTGCCTGGTCAGGCCACCAGCGTTCTCACTGCGCAGAAGGAATCACGCACGCCTCATTACTATGCTGGCAGCCGAGCGCAACGGCATCAGGCGGTCTTTAGCTTGACATGTCTTGGTAATAAGAGTCACACAGCTGAGGAGTTGTGGTCAGCTCTGCGGTCCGAGTTTAATAAATGGTTGTCTCCACTCAACCTGCAGCCTGGTAAGGCCATGTGCGAAAATGCTGCAAACCTGGGTGCGGCCCTTCGCCTGGGCAAGGTGACACACGTACCTTGTATGGCTCACGTGTTGAACCTTGTCGTGCAGCAATTTTTAACACACTATCCCGGCCTAGATGGCCTTCTGAACAGGGCACGAAAACTGTCTGCTCACTTCCGGCGTTCAAGCGCCGCAGCTGAGCGACTTGCATCGCTACAGAAGTCTTTCGGCCTGCCGGTTCATCGCCTGAAATGCGATGTGGCGACACGCTGGAATTCAACTCTCCACATGTTACAGCGACTGTGGCAGCACCGCAGAGCCCTGGTGCAATACGTCATGACGTATAGCCTGGGCCAACGAGATGCAGAGGTGGGGCAGATCACCCTGATGGAGTGGTCTCAGATCAAGGACCTATGCACCCTTCTGCACAGTTTCGACATGGCGACGAATATGTTTAGCTCTGACAATGCCATTATCAGCATGACGATTCCAGTCATTTACATGCTGGAGCACACGCTAAACACTATTCGGAGTCAGGGGGTGGGACAACATGAAGGGGAGGAACTACAGGAGGATTCATATGTGCAAGGGACAACAACATCACCAAGGTCCAGACGTTCATCATCACCAACGCAGCAGGCATGGGACCATGGGGAACAGGGATCGACAAGGGCGCATAGTAGCAGGCGAAATGTTGAGCAAGGTGCAGGAGAACATGAAGAAATGGAGGACGAACTGTCCATGGACATGGAAGACTCAGCGGATGAGGGAGACCTTGGTCAAATTTCAGTTGAAAGAGGTTGGGGGGAGATGTCAGAGGAAGAAAGAACGGGTAGCACCTCTATGCCACAAACACAGCGTGGACTTGGTCCGCATGGCTGCGCAAGACACATGAGTGCCTTTTTGTTGCACTACCTCCAACATGACAGTCGTATTGTCAAAATTAGAAGTGATGATGACTACTGGATTGCCACACTATTAGATCCCCGGTACAAGTCCAAATTTTGTGACATAATTCCAGCCATAGAAAGGGACGCACGTATGCAGGAGTATCAGCAGAAGCTGTTACTCGATCTTAGCTCGGCTTTTCCACCAAACAACCGTGCAGGTGCAGGGAGGGAATCTCCCAGTTGTAACTTGACAAACATGGGACGGTCTCGTCATCTTCACCAGTCTACCCGTACCAGTAGGACCGTATCTGGTGCCGGTAACAGCAATTTTATGGAATCTTTTCATAATTTTTTTAGACCCTCTTTTGCAAGGCCACCAGAGACAACAAGTCTGACACATACTCAACGGCTGGAGAGGATGATACAGGAGTATCTCCAAATGAACATCGATGCCATGACTGTGCAACTGGAGCCTTGCTCCTTTTGGGCTTCAAACATAGAAAAATGGCCAGAGCTCTCCAGTTACGCCTTGGAGATTTTGTCGTGTCCAGCTGCCAGCGTTGTCTCTGAACGTGTATTCAGTGCTGCTGGGTGTGTGCTGACAGATAAGCGCACGCGTCTGTCCAGTGACAATGTGGACAGACTGACGTTCATCAAAATGAACAAGTCATGGATCCAGAAGGAATTTACTACCCCTGTGTCATCCTGGGGAGAGTAAATGCTTGTGGATTTGGAATGTGCTTGATGCAAATCAAAACATCCTGTTTGCAACTAGGGCCCAAGTGCTGCCACTGATGGGGTGGGTGTCTGTGTGGCCCAATTTTTGGAAAAAAGGGAGACTCCGCTTGGAGTAACCCTTGCTTACATTGTTTTTAAAAGAAGCCAAGATGAACAGAGCTGGGATCAGGAAATACTTTGCTACCTACCCCGGTGTCATCCTGGGGACGGATAAGAATGGCGTATTTTTGAATGTGCTTGATGCAAATCAAAACATCCTGTTTGCAACTAGGGCCCAAGTGCTGCCACTGATGGGGTGGGTGTCTGTGTGGCCCAATTTTTGGAAAAAAGGGAGACTCCGCTATAGCAAAGTCCAATAGCCACGTATAGGATGCCACTAGGTACACTGAGTGTGTGCTAGTATAATGGCTTAGTTATAATTAGTTGGAGTGTGCAACGCAGGCAGACGTGCTGCAAATGTCTTGGCACTAGTGGGACTATAGCAAAGTCCAATAGCCACGTATAGGATGCCACTAGGTACACTGAGTGTGTGCTAGTATAATGGCTTAGTTATAATTAGTTGGAGTGTGCAACGCAGGCAGACGTGCTGCAAATGTCTTGGCACTAGTGGGACTATAGCAAAGTCCAATAGCCACGTATAGGATGCCACTAGGTACACTGAGTGTGTGCTAGTATAATGGCTTAGTTATAATTAGTTGGAGTGTGCAACGCAGGCAGACGTGCTGCAAATGTCTTGGCACTAGTGGGACTATAGCAAAGTCCAATAGCCACGTATAGGATGCCACTAGGTACACTGAGTGTGTGCTAGTATAATGGCTTAGTTATAATTAGTTGGAGTGTGCAACGCAGGCAGACGTGCTGCAAATGTCTTGGCACTAGTGGGACTATAGCAAAGTCCAATAGCCACGTATAGGATGCCACTAGGTACACTGAGTGTGTGCTAGTATAATGGCTTAGTTATAATTAGTTGGAGTGTGCAACGCAGGCAGACGTGCTGCAAATGTCTTGGCACTAGTGGGACTATAGCAAAGTCCAATAGCCACGTATAGGATGCCACTAGGTACACTGAGTGTGTGCTAGTATAATGGCTTAGTTATAATTAGTTGGAGTGTGCAACGCAGGCAGACGTGCTGCAAATGTCTTGGCACTAGTGGGACTATAGCAAAGTCCAATAGCCACGTATAGGATGCCACTAGGTACACTGAGTGTGTGCTAGTATAATAGCTTAGTTATAATTAGTTGGAGTGTGCAACGCAGGCAGACGTGCTGCAAATGTCTTGGCACTAGTGGGACTATAGCAAAGTCCAATAGCCACGTATAGGATGCCACTAGGTACACTGAGTGTGTGCTAGTATAATGGCTTAGTTATAATTAGTTGGAGTGTGCAACGCAGGCAGACGTGCTGCAAATGTCTTGGCACT
Organism: Anomaloglossus baeobatrachus; assembly: GCF_048569485.1. Classification (NCBI taxonomy): domain Eukaryota; kingdom Metazoa; phylum Chordata; class Amphibia; order Anura; family Aromobatidae; genus Anomaloglossus; species Anomaloglossus baeobatrachus. The sequence continues at coordinate 510,886,173 of NC_134356.1, read as the reverse complement.
AGTGGGACTATAGCAAAGTCCAATAGCCACGTATAGGATGCCACTAGGTACACTGAGTGTGTGCTAGTATAATGGCTTAGTTATAATTAGTTGGAGTGTGCAACGCAGGCAGACGTGCTGCAAATGTCTTGGCACTAGTGGGACTATAGCAAAGTCCAATAGCCACGTATAGGATGCCACTAGGTACACTGAGTGTGTGCTAGTATAATGGCTTAGTTATAATTAGTTGGAGTGTGCAACGCAGGCAGACGTGCTGCAAATGTCTTGGCACTAGTGGGACTATAGCAAAGTCCAATAGCCACGTATAGGATGCCACTAGGTACACTGAGTGTGTGCTAGTATAATGGCTTAGTTATAATTAGTTGGAGTGTGCAACGCAGGCAGACGTGCTGCAAATGTCTTGGCACTAGTGGGACTATAGCAAAGTCCAATAGCCACGTATAGGATGCCACTAGGTACACTGAGTGTGTGCTAGTATAATGGCTTAGTTATAATTAGTTGGAGTGTGCAACGCAGGCAGACGTGCTGCAAATGTCTTGGCACTAGTGGGACTATAGCAAAGTCCAATAGCCACGTATAGGATGCCACTAGGTACACTGAGTGTGTGCTAGTATAATGGCTTAGTTATAATTAGTTGGAGTGTGCAACGCAGGCAGACGTGCTGCAAATGTCTTGGCACTAGTGGGACTATAGCAAAGTCCAATAGCCACGTATAGGATGCCACTAGGTACACTGAGTGTGTGCTAGTATAATGGCTTAGTTATAATTAGTTGGAGTGTGCAACGCAGGCAGACGTGCTGCAAATGTCTTGGCACTAGTGGGACTATAGCAAAGTCCAATAGCCACGTATAGGATGCCACTAGGTACACTGAGTGTGTGCTAGTATAATGGCTTAGTTATAATTAGTTGGAGTGTGCAACGCAGGCAGACGTGCTGCAAATGTCTTGGCACTAGTGGGACTATAGCAAAGTCCAATAGCCACGTATAGGATGCCACTAGGTACACTGAGTGTGTGCTAGTATAATGGCTTAGTTATAATTAGTTGGAGTGTGCAACGCAGGCAGACGTGCTGCAAATGTCTTGGCACTAGTGGGACTATAGCAAAGTCCAATAGCCACGTATAGGATGCCACTAGGTACACTGAGTGTGTGCTAGTATAATGGCTTAGTTATAATTAGTTGGAGTGTGCAACGCAGGCAGACGTGCTGCAAATGTCTTGGCACTAGTGGGACTATAGCAAAGTCCAATAGCCACGTATAGGATGCCACTAGGTACACTGAGTGTGTGCTAGTATAATGGCTTAGTTATAATTAGTTGGAGTGTGCAACGCAGGCAGACGTGCTGCAAATGTCTTGGCACTAGTGGGACTATAGCAAAGTCCAATAGCCACGTATAGGATGCCACTAGGTACACTGAGTGTGTGCTAGTATAATGGCTTAGTTATAATTAGTTGGAGTGTGCAACGCAGGCAGACGTGCTGCAAATGTCTTGGCACTAGTGGGACTATAGCAAAGTCCAATAGCCACGTATAGGATGCCACTAGGTACACTGAGTGTGTGCTAGTATAATGGCTTAGTTATAATTAGTTGGAGTGTGCAACGCAGGCAGACGTGCTGCAAATGTCTTGGCACTAGTGGGACTATAGCAAAGTCCAATAGCCACGTATAGGATGCCACTAGGTACACTGAGTGTGTGCTAGTATAATGGCTTAGTTATAATTAGTTGGAGTGTGCAACGCAGGCAGACGTGCTGCAAATGTCTTGGCACTAGTGGGACTATAGCAAAGTCCAATAGCCACGTATAGGATGCCACTAGGTACACTGAGTGTGTGCTAGTATAATGGCTTAGTTATAATTAGTTGGAGTGTGCAACGCAGGCAGACGTGCTGCAAATGTCTTGGCACTAGTGGGACTATAGCAAAGTCCAATAGCCACGTATAGGATGCCACTAGGTACACTGAGTGTGTGCTAGTATAATGGCTTAGTTATAATTAGTTGGAGTGTGCAACGCAGGCAGACGTGCTGCAAATGTCTTGGCACTAGTGGGACTATAGCAAAGTCCAATAGCCACGTATAGGATGCCACTAGGTACACTGAGTGTGTGCTAGTATAATGGCTTAGTTATAATTAGTTGGAGTGTGCAACGCAGGCAGACGTGCTGCAAATGTCTTGGCACTAGTGGGACTATAGCAAAGTCCAATAGCCACGTATAGGATGCCACTAGGTACACTGAGTGTGTGCTAGTATAATGGCTTAGTTATAATTAGTTGGAGTGTGCAACGCAGGCAGACGTGCTGCAAATGTCTTGGCACTAGTGGGACTATAGCAAAGTCCAATAGCCACGTATAGGATGCCACTAGGTACACTGAGTGTGTGCTAGTATAATGGCTTAGTTATAATTAGTTGGAGTGTGCAACGCAGGCAGACGTGCTGCAAATGTCTTGGCACTAGTGGGACTATAGCAAAGTCCAATAGCCACGTATAGGATGCCACTAGGTACACTGAGTGTGTGCTAGTATAATGGCCTAGTTATAATTAGTTGGAGTGTGCAACGCAGGCAGACGTGCTGCAAATGTCTTGGCACTAGTGGGACTATAGCAAAGTCCAATAGCCACGTATAGGATGCCACTAGGTACACTGAGTGTGTGCTAGTATAATGGCTTAGTTATAATTAGTTGGAGTGTGCAACGCAGGCAGACGTGCTGCAAATGTCTTGGCACTAGTGGGACTATAGCAAAGTCCAATAGCCACGTATAGGATGCCACTAGGTACACTGAGTGTGTGCTAGTATAATGGCTTAGTTATAATTAGTTGGAGTGTGCAACGCAGGCAGACGTGCTGCAAATGTCTTGGCACTAGTGGGACTATAGCAAAGTCCAATAGCCACGTATAGGATGCCACTAGGTACACTGAGTGTGTGCTAGTATAATGGCTTAGTTATAATTAGTTGGAGTGTGCAACGCAGGCAGACGTGCTGCAAATGTCTTGGCACTAGTGGGACTATAGCAAAGTCCAATAGCCACGTATAGGATGCCACTAGGTACACTGAGTGTGTGCTAGTATAATGGCTTAGTTATAATTAGTTGGAGTGTGCAACGCAGGCAGACGTGCTGCAAATGTCTTGGCACTAGTGGGACTATAGCAAAGTCCAATAGCCACGTATAGGATGCCACTAGGTACACTGAGTGTGTGCTAGTATAATGGCTTAGTTATAATTAGTTGGAGTGTGCAACGCAGGCAGATGCGCTCTGCAAATGTCTTGGCACTAGTGGGACTATAGCAAAGTCCAATAGCCACGTATAGGATGCCACTAGGTACACTGAGTGTGTGCTAGTATAATGGCTTAGTTATAATTAGTTGGAGTGTGCAACGCAGGCAGACGTGCTGCAAATGTCTTGGCACTAGTGGGACTATAGCAAAGTCCAATAGCCACGTATAGGATGCCACTAGGTACACTGAGTGTGTGCTAGTATAATGGCTTAGTTATAATTAGTTGGAGTGTGCAACGCAGGCAGACGTGCTGCAAATGTCTTGGCACTAGTGGGACTATAGCAAAGTCCAATAGCCACGTATAGGATGCCACTAGGTACACTGAGTGTGTGCTAGTATAATGGCTTAGTTATAATTAGTTGGAGTGTGCAACGCAGGCAGACGTGCTGCAAATGTCTTGGCACTAGTGGGACTATAGCAAAGTCCAATAGCCACGTATAGGATGCCACTAGGTTCACTGAGTGTGTGCTAGTATAATGGCTTAGTTATAATTAGTTGGAGTGTGCAACGCAGGCAGATGCGCTCTGCAAATGTCTTGGCACTAGTAGGACTATAGCAAAGTCCAATAGCCACGTATAGGATGCCACTAAAAAACACTTAGTGTGTGCAAGTATAATGGCTTAGTTATAATTAGTTGGAGTGTGCAACGCAGGCAGATGCGCTCTGCAAATGTCTTGGCACTAGTGGGACTATAGCAAAGTCCAATAGCCACGTATAGGATGCCACTAGGTACACTGAGTGTTTGCTAGTAAAATTGCTTAGTTTAAAAAAGTTGTAATGTGCAATGCAGGCAGACGTGCTCTGCAAATGTCTTTGCACTAGTGGGACTATAGCAAAGTCCAATAGCCACGTATAGGATGCCACTAGGTACACTGAGTGTTTGCTAGTAAAATTGCTTAGTTTAAAAAACTTGGAGTGTGCAATGCAGGCAGATGTGCTCTGCTAATGTCTTTGCACTAGTGGGACTATAGCAAAGTCCAATAGCCACGTATAGGATGCCACTAGGTACACTGAGTGTGTGCTAGTATAATGGCTTAGTTATAATTCGTTGGAGTGTGCAACGCAGGCAGATGCGCTCTGCAAATGTCTTGGCACTAGTGGGACTATAGCAAAGTCCAATAGCCACGTATAGGATGCCACTAGGTACACTGAGTGTTTGCTAGTAAAATTGCTTAGTTTAAAAAAGTTGTAGTGTGCAATGCAGGCAGACGTGCTCTGCAAATGTCTTTGCACTAGTGGGACTATAGCAAAGTCCAATAGCCACAGATAGGATGCCACTAGGTACACTGAGTGTGTGCTAGTATAATGGCTTAGTTATAATTAGTTGGAGTGTGCAACGCAGGCAGACGTGCTGCAAATGTCTTGGCACTAGTGGGACTATAGCAAAGTCCAATAGCCACGTATAGGATGCCACTAGGTACACTGAGTGTGTGCTAGTATAATGGCTTAGTTATAATTAGTTGGAGTGTGCAACGCAGGCAGACGTGCTGCAAATGTCTTGGCACTAGTGGGACTATAGCAAAGTCCAATAGCCACGTATAGGATGCCACTAGGTTCACTGAGTGTGTGCTAGTATAATGGCTTAGTTATAATTAGTTGGAGTGTGCAACGCAGGCAGATGCGCTCTGCAAATGTCTTGGCACTAGTAGGACTATAGCAAAGTCCAATAGCCACGTATAGGATGCCACTAAAAAACACTTAGTGTGTGCAAGTATAATGGCTTAGTTATAATTAGTTGGAGTGTGCAACGCAGGCAGATGCGCTCTGCAAATGTCTTGGCACTAGTGGGACTATAGCAAAGTCCAATAGCCACGTATAGGATGCCACTAGGTACACTGGGTGTTTGCTAGTAAAATTGCTTAGTTTAAAAAAGTTGTAGTGTGCAATGCAGGCAGACGTGCTCTGCAAATGTCTTTGCACTAGTGGGACTATAGCAAAGTCCAATAGCCACGTATAGGATGCCACTAGGTACACTGAGTGTTTGCTAGTAAAATTGCTTAGTTTAAAAAACTTGGAGTGTGCAATGCAGGCAGATGTGCTCTGCTAATGTCTTTGCACTAGTGGGACTATAGCAAAGTCCAATAGCCACGTATAGGATGCCACTAGGTACACTGAGTGTGTGCTAGTATAATGGCTTAGTTATAATTCGTTGGAGTGTGCAACGCAGGCAGATGCGCTCTGCAAATGTCTTGGCACTAGTGGGACTATAGCAAAGTCCAATAGCCACGTATAGGATGCCACTAGGTACACTGAGTGTTTGCTAGTAAAATTGCTTAGTTTAAAAAAGTTGTAGTGTGCAATGCAGGCAGACGTGCTCTGCAAATGTCTTTGCACTAGTGGGACTATAGCAAAGTCCAATAGCCACGTATAGGATGCCACTAGGTACACTGAGTGTTTGCTAGTATAATGGCTTACTTAGAATGAGTTGGAGTGTGCAGAGGACAAGAGGGTACAGTGGCAGGATTGTGGTGCTCTGGGTAGAGGAATGGAAGCCTGCCTTTCTATTCCCTCCTAATGGTGAAATGCAGGGAGGAAATCCCTGACCTGGGCTACACAGACGCTGTTGCTGTTTGCAGGACCTGTCACTTATGGCTCTCTGACCCTGCCGCTTTGAGCCCTTAAAAGGACTGCTAGAATGTGCTCTCCCTAAGCTGTCTAACGCTGTGTATGCAGCGCATACAGCTGTATCGGCTATAGGACTCAGGAGGACGGAGCTGCGACACTGATGTCTGACACCAAAGACGCAGAAGGCAGATAATGGCGTTCGTGAAGAAAATGTCCGGTTTTATAATGCAGGGACATGTGACATGCAGATCCTATCACACATGCCGTTGCTTCTCTGGCTCAAAGTCCACTTAGGTGTGTGTGTGTCTGTGATTGGCTGACATGCTGGCCCGCCCCACAAGACGCGCGCGCTTAGGGAAGGAAGACAAGAAAAAAAAAAAAAAATGGCGATCGCCATTATAGAAACAGCAGTGATCTGAAGGCGCTGTTCACGCACACTATACACTGAAATGTGATAATAGTTTGATTCACAGAGTGACTTACACTATTACAGCAGAAACCAAGCTAGGATTTAGCTGTTTTTTGGCTGCTAGAACCGTTCTCGAACGTTTCTAGAACTATCGAGCTTTTGCAAAAAGCTCGAGTTCTAGTTCGATCTAGAACATGCCCCAAAATCACTCGAGCCGCGAACTGGAGAACCACGAACCACGAACCGCGCTCAACTCTACTAAGAACATTTCTGTGATTCTGGACAGTGGAGCCTGAGTCAGCATGGTGGATGCTCAGTTTGTAAGGACACATGGGCTTACCTGTAGTATGTTAGCTAATCCCATCTCCATCTATGCCATCAATTTAGTACTGCTTGTTCAGGGATGCGTGACAAAGATTGTACAAGATTTAAGACTGTGGGTAGGACCCTTCATTTTAAAGGAATTTCCTGTTATGTCTTAGAGGACATTCCCACTCCTATTGTACTGGGTCTACCTTGGTTGGTGAAACATAATCCTGTAGTTGATTGGCAATCCAGGGATATTGTGGAGTAGTTAAATTACTGTCTTGATAATTGCCTGAACACTTCTCTCTCTGCAATCTCTACAGAGACCTTACCTGCATTTTTGTCTGGTATTGATGATGTATTTTTAGAGAGAGGGTGGCAGGATTTGCCTCCTCATCGTGTATACAACTAGCCCATTAATCTGCTTTCTGAAGCAAAACTACCCAAATACAGACTGTATAATCTTTCTGGCCTCACTAATACCCCTGCCATTTTCCGAAATGTTGTGAATGATATTTCTCACCATTTGGTGGGCAGGTTTGTTGTGGTTTATTTGGACGATATCTTGATCTACTCACTCGATATTGAGACACATCAGGTACATGTTAAACAGGTATTACATATCTGTATGCCAACCAGGAGAGGTGTGTTTTCGCTGTCCAAGAGCTGCTATTTTTGAGGGTACCTGTTGTCAGCTTTAGGTTTTCAGATGGATCCAGAGAAGGTCCGTGTAGTAGTGCTTGACTGGGATTGTCCAAAGATCCTGAAGGCGTTACAGCACTTTCTAGGGTTTACCAATTTCTACCTGAAATTTATTCAAAATTATTCAATAATTGTAAAGCCTCTCACTAACATGACAAAAAAGTGCAAAGACAAAAAAAGACAGTTGCACTCTGTAATGCTAAAGCATGAAAACCATGAATTTAAGAATATAGACATGCATTACTTCTAAAGGAAATCTAAGAAAATGTTGAGATATTGTCCATTTGCATTATGGAGTGCAACTGTCTTTTTTGTCATTGTATGTCATGTTCAGTTATGCACCTGTTCACACTTCATGTTAGGCTATGTGCACACAGTGCGTTTTTTTGACGCTGCGTTTTTGTGCGTTTTTGGCCGCTAAAAACGCACCTGCGTCGAAAAAACACGGCAAAAAACGCACGCGTTTTGCCGCGATTTGGTGCGTTTTTTTGCTGCGTTTCGCTGCGTTTTTGCTCACTGTGTCCTTATGCGTTTTTTATCAGTGAACAAAAAAAAAAAGGTCTGATGTCATTTCCTTCTTCAATGTGTTCTTCATTCTCCACTAGTGTATGCAGAAGAGCAGACAGCTGCAGAACTACAAGGCTCAGCATCCTCCATCCAATAGTGTATGCAGGAGAGCAGACAGCAGCTGTCGAACTACAAGGCTCAGCATCCTCCTTCCAGGACTGTATGCAGGATTTCTTTGCCCCCCCAAACAAAAAAAATGACGTGGGCTTCGCCATATTTTTGTATGCTAGCCGGGTACAGCAGGCAGGTACGGGCTGCCCCCAACCCCCAGCTGCCTATTTGTACCCGGCTGGGAACCAAAAATATAGGGAAGCCCTTTTTTTTTAAATTATTTCATGAATTTCATGAAATAATTTAAAAAAAAAAAAATGACGTGAGCTTCGCCCAATTTTTGAGTCCAGCCGGGTACAACTAGGCAGCTGGGGATTGGAATCCACAGTGCAGGGTGCCCAAGCTTTCTGGGCACCCCCGCTGTGAATTGCAGTCCCGCAGCCACCCCAGAAAATGGCGCTTTCATAGAAGCGCCATCTTCTGGCGCTGTATCCAACTCTTCCAGCTGCCCTGATGCCGGGTGGCTCGCCGGGTAATAATGAGGTTAGGGCTAGCTGTATAGCTGGCCCTAAGCCCGAAATTCATGGTGTCATGCCAATATTAGACATGGCCACCATGAATTTCTAGTAAAGATAAAAAAAAACACAACACACAGAAAAATATTTTTATTAGAAATAAAACACAACACAATTAGTGACTCCATCTTTATTGAAATAAAGAACCCCCCCTCCGCAGTAATCCTGGGTTAGGGTCCCGCGCCATCCAATCCGGATCCAATATCATCTGATCGGTTTGCTGGAAGGCAAAGCGATCAGATGATGTGTCAGGATCAAGTGCCTGAATCCCATCACACAGCAGCTGATTGTATAAAAGCCATTTATACAATAAGCAGATGCATCGGTGCAAAAAAAAAAAAAAATAATAATACTCACTTATGTGCTGATTACCGGCAGCTCCTGGAGCGATGGGGCGGGAGTCTGATCCCGTCCGATCGCTGCAGCAGCTGCCGGTAATCAGGGATGAAGTCTCCTGACGCATCCGCTGATACCGGCCGGGCGCCCACGTCACCGCGATACTTACGATCACCTGATGCGTCAGGTGACTGCATCAGGTGATCCATCGCCAGGTCCTGCATCCATCGGAGCTTTCCCGGCCGTCTGCACACAGCCGGAGCGGGGGTGGCGATACCGTGAGAGGAGATGGGAGCGGGCATAGCACCGGGAGGCTGCAGACAGGTGAGTATAACTTTTTTTTTTTTTTCTACTGTTAACTTTTGTTTTCGCAGCCGCTTCCACCTCCCGCCCAGACATGGCGCCGCACGGCAGCATACATGCACAGGACGGGAGATGGAAGCGACGGTGACGGTACCGGGAGGATTCACGCTTCTGTATATACTGACAGAAGGAATCCTCTTCCTGTACACGTCACTTTACTACCCACCTCCTGCGTTTATAGCTGCGTTTTTGGTCTTAGAAACGCACCAAAACGCACCAAAACGCAGCTATTTGCGTTTCTCATTGCGTCTTTCAACATCCCATTGAACTCAATGGATGAAAAGCGCAGTGAAAAACGCGGGGAATAATTGACATGCTGCGCTTTTGTGGTCACCACAAAAACGCAGCTGAAAAAAAACGCTGTGTGGGGACAGCAAAAATGAAAACTCATAGACTTTGCTGGGGAAGCAAAGTCATGCAGTTTTGAGGCCAAAAACGCACCCGAAAAACGCGCAAAAACGCCGAGAAAAACGCACTGTGTGCACATAGCCTTAGACCGTGCCATCAGTCTTTTTGCCTAGATTATGGGGTCATGCCTTCTGACTGCACCCTTCCCCCATTAGCCACAAGTGATTTTGTTCTCTAGTAGCAGGTTCCTACTTGAGGTTTTTAAACCCAGAGAGAGGCTTTAGTTCAGCATAGGTACCAAGTAATATGAGTATACTCTTAACAAGGCTACTGGGCAGATATAGAAATGTCCATTTTGTATCCTAAATATCTCATTTTTTCTTAGATTTCCTTTAGCAGTAATGCATGTCTATATTCTTACATTCATGGTTTGCATGCTTTAGCATTTCAGAGTGCAACTGTTTTTTTTGTCATTGTATGTCATGGTCATTTATGCAAAAAAAAAAATAAGAAAAAGTTTCAGTTATGCATCTGTTAACACTAAATGTTAAGGAGTGCCGTCAGTATTTTTGTCTATGACAAAAAATGAGTCGGATTTCTCTAAATATTCAGAATCCCCCAGCAGGCTTTTTTCACTTTAAAGAAATGTTTTACCACAGCACTTATACTCATTCAGCCTGATGTTTCACAGCCTTTTATCATAGAGGCTGATGCATCGGAGGTGGCGGTTGGGGCTTTGTTGTCACAAGGTTGTTCTTCTGGTAAATGGCATCCATGTGGTTTCTTTTCCAAGAAATTTCTTCGGCCGAGAGAAACTATGATGTTGGCAATAGTGAACATTTGGAGATTAAATTAGCTTTTGAGGAATGGTGTTATTGCCTGGAGGGGGCAGTGCGTCCCATTACTGTAATCACAGACCATAGAAACCTGTCATATCTCGTATTTGCCAAACATCTCAATCCCAGGCAGCCTAGATGATCTTTGATTTTTACCAGGTTTAATTTTACTGTCATTTACCATCCAGGGATTAAAAACATCAAAGCAGATGCATTCTCCCAGAGCTTTGTAGCTGTAGTGATCATGTGAACCCTGTACCCATTTTGCAGAAGGGGGTGGTTGTCTCAACCTTGTGCCCAGACCTGGAGAGGGAGGTATTGAACGCTCAGGGGGACGCCCCAGCCTCTTGCTCTCCAGGGAGGTTGTTTGTCCCACCTAATTTGCACGACAAAATAATTGGAGAACATCACAAAACTGTACTTACTAGTCATCCAGGTAGTAAAGAAACCTCGGACCTTGTTTTTCGTGCTGAGGTTGCATCAGGATGTGGTACCACATACTCAAAAAGCTGGCCACTGGCCCCAATCATGGCTGATGATAATTAAGAGTTTTCAATAGCTAAGATAGTTGATTCTCCTTTTCTGTTTCCTTCCCTTCAATTATTGGTGCATTGGAGGGGTTATGGTCTAGAAGAAAGAATGTTGGTTCTAGCATTGGAGGTGAACTTTTGTTCATTCATTTCATGCTTCCCTTCCAAATAAACCTGGCCCTGAATGACCAGAGACCACTCATAGAAGGGCGAGTACTGTCACAGGTGTGTCATACTTGACAGACAGTCCTGTAGTTGTCCTGTAGACCTGTAGGTCACAGCATTTGGCTACACAAGCTGCTCTTTGACTTTCCCTATTTCCCTGCTTGGGGTTTATCCATTTCTCTTTAGAACCCTGCAAATTTCCTCACCTTTGCAGCTCTTAATCATCAGCACTTAACTTTGTTTTTAAATACCATCATTCCCTCTTACCCTGTACTGGTGATAGGTCGAATACCCTTAACAAGTCTTCAGTGCAAGCAGTCGGCTTGCATTCATCTGTAGAAACTTTGTTGTTGTTGCAGTTCCTTTCCCTGAGTCATCTGAAGATGTTATTCATTTATGGCCAAACTTAACAGTGTGCCTTCCTACCTGCTTGTTTTCACTCCATGTCCAGCCTCCCATCTTTGATTGACAGTGCTGGCTTCATAGAGCCATAGAAGGGCAGAGATGGAAAACAAGCAGGAGGGAAGGTGGACTTAAATGTTTGGCCCCGCCATGATGTACAGTGCCTGTTCTGATATAATCAGTGGTTTTAGATTTAGCACAGGCAGCAGAGTTGAAAGCTGTCTCCACCCACACCAGGCTCTCAATAGAAATTATACATTGACAGTGAGGTGTCAATCAGAGGAGTGGGCTTGCTGGATTGCCCTGCAGATATTAAACTTTATTCATAAATTACAAAACCCATCAAAAAGTGCATATATAAAAGCCAGGTTGCTACACATACAAATCAGGGAAGGAGCCCAGGACAAAAGTCCCTAATATCGCTCTTCCTGACCACGGAGGTTGGCACCGTAATGTAACGTTATGGGCTGCAGATTTGTAGCTAAGTACTGGCCATTTGGCTAATTTGGAAAATGGTTGTTTCATCATTTTTATAAGTTATGATTAATATTATTGTACACATACCGTATTTTTTGTATTTTTCGGACTATAAGACGCACTTTTTTCCCCCCAAATGTTGGGGGAAAGTGGGGGGTGCGTCTTATGGTCTGAATGTGGCTGCAGGGAGTGGGGGTGCTGCGGTGGAGCGGGTCATCGGTGGCACAAGCAGGCTGTAGCAGTGCCTGCCGTGACCATGTGGCCCCGCTCATTTCATATGCATGCCCATCCTCCCGCCCATCATCTCTCAGCGCTGAAGCCGGCACTGACAGGTGGGCGGGGGAGCCGGCCCGCGTGATCACCCCTGGCAACTACAGCCTGGAATGATCATGTGCAGCTATATTCACTGCCCCCTGCGCATCATCATCAGCGCGGTGGGCAGTGAATAAATATACTCACCCGTCACCGTTCCCCTGCAGCATTGCGATGTCTGCCGGCCAGCTGATCTGTGTAGAGAACAGTGAGCACAGGGATGACATCATCGCTGTGCACACCGCTAGTCTCCATACACATCAGCGGGCGGCAGAAAGGAAAACATCATGATGCTGCATTCACCGGTGACCGGCTCCACACAGGCCAGCGGCGCTGCTGCTGACACAGAGAGGAAGATGATCGATGCTGCTGGAGTGAGGAACGGTGAGTATAAACGTTTATTTTTTTGTGTGCCATAGGATACAGGCCATATACCAGGATGGGGGTATATGAGCAGGATGGGGGTATATAGCAGGATGCGGGTATATATCAGGATGCGGGTATATAGCAGGATGCGGGTATATAGCAGGATGGGGGTATATAGCAGGATGGGGGTATATAGCAGGATGGGGGTATATAGCAGGATGGGGGTATTTATCAGGATGGGGGTATTTATGGGGGTATTTATCAGGTTGGGGGTATATAGCAGGATGAGGAACATATATACAAGGATGGGGATCATATGCAAGGCAGTAGGATCATTACCAGGATGGGGTACCTTAGTAGAGAATTTGGGGACATTACCCCCATAACAGTGTTAGCAGCAAATCCTCACCCCATAACAGTGTGTCATGACCACATGTTCTGCTTAAAATTTTATTTTCCTATTTTCCTCCTCTAAAACCAGGGTGCGTCTTATGGTCCGGTGCGTCTTATAGTCCGAAAAATACGGTACTTACTTTGCCCTGTTTGACCCCAGTAGTGGCTAATTGAGGTATAAGGATATTTGTGAACATCCTTACCTGTTTGGAATAATATATATACCTAACCAGGATATGTTATTGAATGATTGTGATATCAAAATTTTAAAAATCTATCCAAATAATGCAAACTGGTGTGAATGAATATGGGTATTAACGATTATTCACTGGGATTTCTGTAGGTCCCTCATTTAGATCAGGAGCACCTGAATAAATTAAGTATAGGGTCAGAATGCTACATTAGGATGCCAACCTCCGCGGTCAGGAAGGGAGATATTAGGAACTTTTGTCCTGGGCCTCTTCTGTGATTTGTATGTACAGCAACCTGGCTTTTATATATGCAGTTTTGATGGTTTTGTAATTTATCAATAAAGTTTAATATGTTAAGGGTTTTTTTCCTTTTTCGGTGTTTGTGTGTATCTACCCCGTCTCTAATATTTTGCTAGGTTTTTGTACTGCCCTGCAGGTACCAGCTAGATCTAGCAATGATAATCACCAAGTGATAAAGCCTTTAGTTTAAGTAAACAACGGCACACAGCCTAATAAGAAAGGTACAGTTGATTTTTGTTTTTTTAACCCCTAAAGCATGTTGTCCTCAGAATTATATAGCAATAACCGGCTGACAGATTCACTTTTTAGGTTAAACATCTTCATTCATTAACAGTTGGTCATAAATGGATGGGGATAATACATTTAATTTTTTTTTCCTGTGCTGAGATAATCTTATATATGTGCCCCTGCTATGTACTATGTAATGACCGTGTCTGACCGTACAGGGACATGGTCTGATCATACCACAGCTCCTGGGAAGGTGAGAAAATAAAAGAATATAAAGACATGACAGCACGTGATCGCAAATTATTTTTTCATCGAGGTAAAACAATTTTTAAAATCAGGCAGGGAAATGTTTTACGTCACAATAAGAATCATCTATGATCCAATGCTGTGTTATCTGTATATACTCTTTTGCGTCCTCCCCTGTCCAGTAGCTTTGGTATGATCTGACCATGTTCCTGTACGGTCAGACACAGCCATTACACAGTAGACAGCAGGGACACATATATAAGATTATCTCAGCACAGGAACATTTTTTTAAACATATCCAATTGTATAAATTATTATTTTTCCAAGATCTATTGATTAAAATCAACTTTAAAATGAACTTTGTGGGTGGGAAAACCCCTGTAAGGACATTTTAATTTTTTTTTTTTTATTAAACTAGATATATGATCAATTACAAAGTAGAGTATATCAAATTTAGTTTAAAAACACACCTAACTTGTTCATGCTATATTTACCCTGAAATATAACACTATAATAGTATATGGTAACACACTGGGTAAATTGGAACCTGAAAACGTAATGAAGATAGATAATAGTAAATAGTTTAGAGGTTACAAAGCTTTAAATTCTCCTTTTCAGAAAGTTTTAGTGACATGATAATGATTCTGTCACTACTCACTACATACAGATTTATATTGCTTTTACTAAAATTCTGAGAAAGGCCTACTCCTATGTAAGAGGTTGGCCAGGTAAAACAAATTGTACTTAACTGAGCGTAAATGAGTAAACTATGCAAGTAGCATAATTTGGCAGGTCCTCTTGGCTGGTCTTTTCTGTGTCCGCGCAGGACCAGATCGGAGACTGAAGGAGGCTGGTTAGGTCTCATTACAATAGCTAATCCGGCCTGTTTCTCACAGCCGATTCATAGGCATTCAGGGAGCTGGCTTAGCTGTGGAAAGGAGCCATCAACCAGCCCCCTTCATAAAACTCCACTGGTCACAAGCTACCTCAGGAAACGTTATCAGACATCAATTAGAACTCCAGCTGGGACCGCGGACCTAATATGTGGTGGTGATTGGGGCATCATTCCAACGCAAAGAATATTCATGAGTTGCAGTAC
Source organism: Anomaloglossus baeobatrachus (assembly GCF_048569485.1). Classification (NCBI taxonomy): domain Eukaryota; kingdom Metazoa; phylum Chordata; class Amphibia; order Anura; family Aromobatidae; genus Anomaloglossus; species Anomaloglossus baeobatrachus. The sequence continues at coordinate 510,871,137 of NC_134356.1, read as the reverse complement.
ATAACTAATTTATTCTCATTTATATATTTTTTTAGCTTGACAACCCCTTCTTATATTTGTTAAACTAGTGCAGTATCAGGTACAACCTTGCCTTAGATTGCAATAGGAAGAGTAGCTCTGGAGAACCAAAATGCAACTGGAAAAATAAAATTTGTCTTTTCTGTGCTTAAAGTGGTTTTCCAGCACTGGGATATTGATGACTTCTCCACAGATGGATCTTCAATATCAGATCATTGGGGGTCTGACACCCAGCACCTCCACCAATCAGCTGTTACCAGCTCCTGCAGGATGTAAAGTGTGCCAAGTGGCCCACTACCATTTAGTGACTGCTGCAGATCAGCACCTATAAGGGTGTCATGAATATTTTCTTACTAGAAAACCCTTAAAAGCCACAAAGTTAGAGATCTGCAGACCTCCCGTCTACCCGCCAGGTACTGATACTGAATACTGGATACTGAATCAGAGTCCTGGAGATGGATCTGCTCATCTCTACTAAAAGTGCATTGTGCTGCCCCAGTGCCCTCCAGGCACAACTTCAAATCAGGACTGCCTGATGCAGAGTTTGGAGTCATAAAGGAAACAATTGGCTCATGTTTTAAAGGAAAACTGTCTGCTCCCCTATGCCCTCCAACCCAGCAGCATTTATACCTGTATGCCCAATTGCCTGCCTAACTAGCCTAACGCCATACCTCCCAACTTTTCAAGAAAGGAAAAAGGGACAAAGTATGCAGCGCGCGCAGTGCGCCGCGGCAAATTTTGACCACGCCCCTAGCCACACCCCTAGCCACACCCATTTAGCAGTAAGGATCATTCAGCAGATGCCCCGGACTGTTCATTCATATTTATAGCAGTCAGAATTTTCTTATATTTCTATGTGTCACTATATGACATGTTGCTTATTTGTGCCTATCAATCCGTGTTCACACGTTGCATAAATTCTGTTTCTTTTTGTTTCTGTCTGCACCAAACTACACAATAACAATCTTCTCTGTTTTTTCCATTTTTGCTGCATTTTTTCTGTCTTTTCTCCATTATTTAATGTGTTTTTGGTTCACATGTGAATCTGCGTTTTTAAGTGTTTTTATGTACAGAGAAGCTTTTTCCTGCATTTTTTTAAGCTCCACATAGAAACCTCCAGAGAAACCCCCCCCCCCCCCGAAAACCGCAGAATTCAGTGGCGTCTTTTCATGGAATCACATCCACTTTACTTGGACAATTAAACACAGCAGAATAATGTGCAAAGAAACAGCAGAAAAAAATGCAGCATTTACACTACATGTGAACACGGACTAATTGTCCAAGCAAAGTGGATGAGACGTCCTGAAATCTCCGCCCCCGGTGCGTGGAAAGACGCCGCTGAACTGTGCGGATTTGGTGTTTCTTTCTTTATAAGCTTCAGGATTCACATCAGCAACAAACATGTATCAAATAAAGGGACAATGCATAAAAAACACCGCAAACACGCAATAATCAGAGAACATTGTTATTGCACTCGTGGCGCGGACACCTGCAGAAAAAATGCAGCATTTACGCTATGTGTGAACACGGCCTCAGTGATCCATTTTTATTACATTTTTTATGGGTTTTAATAAAGAAAAATAATAAATTGCGCCTTTTTTTCCCCGCCATTTACCGATCCCCATAAATAATCTGATCGCTGTGTTGTTCAGGTCATTACGATTACAGGGACACCAAATATGTCCATGTTATTTGCTGATTTGTGATGTTTATTATTTTATAAAAAAAAGTGCAATAAAATTACATTATTCTATTTTTTTTATTATTTTTAGTAACTTTATTAGAAGAAAAAAAATCCTCTTTTCCTCTCCCTCTAGAATACAGGACATAGAGATGCTGCTCTGTACAATGTAGCTGTGTCCTGTGTAATCTGCTGTGTAAGAGGCTGCATTGTAGGTTCATTTATGTGAAATCCTCCCTCTGACATCATCAATCCTAGTGGCTCAACAGCTAGAGCAGCTAGGAAAGCCAGGAGGCAGCTGGACACAAGTTTTGAACGTTGCTGGTTTGAATCCAAGGTGGTGAAGATAAAAAAAAAATAAAAAAATTGTATTTGTATTTTTTCCTCATTTCTTTATAGTAGTTTTATGGGAACAAATGAATCTGACTCTTTCACCAACATTGAGATACAGTATTTATCTATCTATCTATCTATCTATCTATCTATCTCTATCCCTCTATCTATCTATCTATGATTCTATCTCTCTATCTATCTATCTATCTATCTATCTATGATTCTATCTAACTATGATTCTATCTCTCTATCTATGATTCTATCTTTCCATCTATCTATCTATGATTCTATCTATGATTCTATCTATCTATCTATGATTCTATCTATGATTCTATCCCTCTATCTATCTATGATTCTATCTCTATCTATCTATTATCTGTCGTGTATCTATATATCCCTCTATCATCCATCCCTCTTTCATCCATCCATCCCACTATCATCCATCCATCCCTGCCTCTATCCCTCCCTCTATGTCTCCATTCATCCATTCATCCCTCTATCATCCATGCATCCATCCCTCCCTCTATCCATCCCTCCATTCATCCCTCTATCATCATCCCTCCCTCTATCCCTCCATTCATCCCTCCATTTATCCCTCTATCTCTCCATTCATCCCTCCATTCATCCCTCCATTCATCCATTCATCCCTCCATTCATCCCTCTATCCCTCCATTTATCCCTCTATCCCTCCATTTATCCCTCCATTCATCCTTCTATCTCTATCTATCTATTATCTGTCGTGTATCTATATATCCCTCTATCATCCATCCCTCTTTCATCCATTCATCCCTCTATTATCCATCCATCCCTCCCTCTATCCCTCCATTCATCCCTCCATTCATCCATCCCTCCATCCATCTTTGCAGCTGAATAATCTGCTTCTGGTGTCTCTGCTGCAGTATAGACGTCAAGATAACAAAATCTTCCTATTGCTTTCAATAGAGGCAGTAGCTCAGTGGTTAGAGCTGCTGCCTTTGAAACAAAGAACTCACAGCTCTACGAGTTCGAGTCCCGGCCGCTCCGAAAATCCAGCCAATGGTAATTTAATTTAATTTATTCACTCCACTAAGGGGAGGAGCCGGGACATCAGCTGTGAGCCGCGGGAGTGCGGGACAGACCTGATAAATCGTGGCAGTCCCGCAGAATCCGGGACGGTTGGGAGGTATGCCTAACGCTATTTACAAATATGAATGTTTTAAAAAACTACTTATAATCCTCGCTGTTACTATGCTAATTAGGCCTGTGACTAGTTGCAGGGGTGTTAGTTCCCCTGATTCGTCAGTTCCTGGAGATATTGTGCATGCACATGGCTCCTTTTGGCTGTGTCAGTGCGCCTCAGAAGCAGGGTTTACAATTTCAGACTTCATAAGGTGCAATGTACATGACCAGAAGTTCAGGAGATGGCTCGTACATGTCTTCTGAACTTCTGGTCATGCGAAGTGCGCCTAATTAAGCTGGAAAGTGTACACCCAAAGCTCAGTGACAAGGCTGAAATGAGCCACGTGCATGTGCAAGATTTCCAAGAGCTGGCGGTGAGGCCAACTTGTGGAAATCATGTTATCCTGCCAGTGGAGCATGAGAACATGGAAAGAAGGCTGACTAGTCTGGGGAAACAATGCCCCTTCAATTAGTCAAGGCTTTATTTAGCATAGGAATAACGAGGGTTATAAGTTGTTTTTATAAACATTCATAATAGTGAATAGTATTAAGGCCGCTTTACACGCTGCGATATCGCTAGCGATGTCACTAGCGATCACACCGCCCCCCCCGTCGTGTGTGCGTCACGGGCAAATCACTGCCCGTGGCGAACAATTTCGCTAGTACGCGTCACACGCACATACCTTCCTAACGACGTCGCTGTGGCCGGCAAACAAACTCTTTTCTAAGGGGGCGGTTCGTGCGGCGTCTCAACGACGTTACACAGCGGGCCACCAATAGAAGCGGAGGGGCGGAGAGTAGTCGCATTAATGTCACTCCCACCTCGTTGCCGGAGGACGCAGGAACGCTGTTGTTCGTCGTTCCCGGGGTGTTACACATAGCGATGTGTGCTGCCTCAGGAACGACGAACAACCTGTGTCCCAAAAGAGCAACGATATTTGGGAAAGGAACGACGTGCAACAATCAACGATTTGTGCCGCTTTTTGGATCATTAGCGGTCGCTCATAGGTGTCACACGCAACAACGTCGCTGATGACGCCGGATGTGCGTCACAAATTCTGTGACCCCAGCGATATCTCGTTAGCGATGTCGTTGCGTGTAACGGTGCCTGTATACAGGGCTGGTTAGGGAGGGAATATGTGCAGACAGGTTACAATGGTGCTGGGTTGGAGATTAGGGGACCTGACAGGCTCCCTTTTAAGGGCTACACAGTCATATATATCATTTTTGAGGGGGGGGGGGGTTAAAGTATCTGATAGGTTCCCTTTAAGTTGTATGACATATTGTCTAATGGACCACATTCATTAACCATCTGTTCTTATGAACAGATTGAAACCCAAAGGAATAGTTTTATAACAGCAGTTATATCCAAGCAATATTTTTACCATTACAGTACTAATAACCTTGTGGTTTATTGTTATATGGAATCTTGTATTGCTGCCATGTTAATCCTGTTTTTCATCGTCACTTCACTTACAATACTTTTCCAAACAAACACGAGCTCAATATCTGTGGATGGAGCAGAAAAGGCTTTTGGAAATAAAAAAAAAATCCTCAGTGTAAGGATAAGAAGTATATTTTATTGTCAAAATACTGTAAATCTGTTCACGAGACAAAGCGTTTGTAATTTTCCTTATGATAAGATTAACAAGCTTTTTAGGAATGTCGACTTACTTCTAATAATAAGAAATCTAGCAATTGTGCTTCCATATTGCATGCATACACTAAAGACACATTTGTCATAGCCAAGAAGAAGAGCTACAAGATGTCATACTTTACTGTTAAATACAAAGCGGAAACATAAGAAATGATTTGGTAATAAGAAAATATATGTCCCAAAATCTTTATTAAACACTGTACAGATCAAAATATTGCACTTGAAATCAGACCATAAATATGTACAAAACGTATTTTACAAACTTTATTTCTTAATTTATAAATCTCTAGTAACAATCAAGACCCATTATTGATTAAAAAGACAACTGGACTGGAAACCTTGTATACAGTAGTTCTGTCTGACATTCAGTGATACAGGCCATAATGTTTGCATCCAAAAGTGGTATGATGGACAAGTAAATATATAAAGTATTGAAAACAGTTCATGGTAACCTTGGATGAGAGCAGAAAAGATCATTTAGGCCATGTTCACACTTTCAGTATTTGGTCAGTATTTTATATCAGTATTTGTAAGCCAAATCCAGGAGTGACTGAATGTGTGAACATGACCAAAGGTCAGAGTGATGGTTCTGGTTGGGGCTGGTGAAGAAGTCGGATACATGGCTGGAGTATGAGGCTCTGTTTCTCCAGGACATATCATGGGGGTTTCTTATTCTTTTTTTACATTTTCTATCTTCTAATTATAATGCGGAAACAGTGAAAATCCACATTAAACAGATCGGCTTCGGGTGCTTTCACACATCCGGATTTTTGCTCTGCGGCACAATACGGCATTCTGCAGAAAAACCGCAACCGGCTTTTGTAACGCCGGTTGCGGTTTTTTTTGCATAGACTTACATTAGTGCCGTATTGTGCCGCAGGGCCTTGCGTTCGGTCCGGTTTTTGCCGCATGCGGCAGATTTAGCCGATGCCGCGGCCGGATCGAACGTTCCCTGCAACGTTTTTTGCTCCGGCAAAAAACACCGCATCGCGCCGAATCCGGCCGCTGCGGCGCATTTTTCAATGCATACCTATGGAGGCCGGATGCGTCGCGATGCGGAAAAAAACGCATCCGGTCGCCGCATGCGGTTTTTTCCACTGCGCATGCTCAGTAGCATGCCGCAACCGGAAAAAAACGGACGGGCCGCATGTAAAAACTTATGCAACGGATGTGGTGTTTTCGCCGCATCCGTTGCATGGTTTTCACAGCCGGATTGAGCCGCAGTGCTCAAACCGGATATGTGAAAGCAGCCTTAAAGGGAACCTGTCTCCAGATTTGGCAACTATAAGCTGCAGCCACCACTAGTGAGTTCTTATATACAGCATTCCAGAATACTGTATATAAGAGCCCAAGCAGCGCTGTATAATGTAAAAATCACTTTTATAATACTCATCGGGGGGCGGTCCGGTCTGATGGGTGTCGCTGTTCTCGGTTCGGGGCTTCCTCTCTGTGGCAATCTCCGTCCTCCTTCTACCCAGCTCAGTGTACAAGACACTTCTATGTTATCCACACAGGCCGCCATTGCGGTCCTGCACAAGCGCACTTTGATCTGCCCTGATGAGGATAGATCAGAGTACTGTAATGCGCAGGTGCGGAAAAGATTAAAGGACACGTGTGCATGTGCACTACAATACTTTGATCTGCCCTGAGCATGGCAGATCAAAGTGCGCCTGCGCAGGACCTCAATGCTTGCCAATGTGGATGACGTAGGATATGTTATCCATACTGGGCTGGGTAGAAGGAGGACAGCGATCACCGCAAAGAGGAGGTGCCGGACCGGAGAGCAGCGACACACATCAGACCAGACCATCCCCTAGGTAAGTCTAATAAGTCCGTGAGGGATCCTACACCCGGTTCCTTTACCGCCTTTTTAATATGCACCGCTTAATTTAATAAAAAAGGAAAGTTTTTTTACTGGAGATTTGGTGTGCCGCTGGACTTTTTTCTATATAGTTCCACATACCTACAGCTATCCTGTTTCATCAGCGAGCACCCAGAACTGGAGCCTCACTAAGGGAATACTGCTTCGAATCCACTCCTCCCCAGGATTGTGAACAGGTCGTACAGCGGTGGTGCAGAACCACATCTATTTTTAGCACAAGTATAATAAGTGATTTTTATGTTCTACAGAGCGGCCTGGGCTCTTATATACTGTAGAGTATTCTGGAATGCTGTATATAAGAGCCCACTGGTGGTGGTCGTAGTTTATAGTCGCCAAATCTGGTGACAGGTTCCCTTTAACTGACTATTAAATCTAAAATATTACACATTATATATAGGGACCGAGAAAGGACTTTAGGCCAGGGTCACACTTGCGAGTGCCTCGCGTGTAACTCGCGCAAGTCTCTCATTGAATCACCTGGCACAGACTCAAATTCTCCTGACAGGAGCGGGTCGGTTGCATGTATCTCTATGCAGCTGAGACGCTCCTGTCCAGTGAGTGTGCGGCCATGACGGGTGATGCAATGAGAGACTCACGCGAGTTACACGCAAGACACTTGCAAGTGTGATTCTGGCCTTAAAGTCGTTATCCAACCTCCTTCCTATCCAAATCAAATATCAGATCATGGATGTAGTCCTTCCATGGCGGTTGGATGTTAACACTTTGAATGAAGCTGCACAGCACAGGCGTTATTCTGCAGCACTCCTCAGCGGCTGCTACATGTTGAATGTTGCTGAGTTTTGCAGCTCTGTTCAAAATATTTACACTGAGCCACCACAGGAGCTTGTAACAGCGGATCGGTGGGATTGTCGGGTGTCAGATCCCATCCACCTGCGACTGATAAGTCGTTACTCGACACCCCCTTTACGTATCATGCAAAACTCAGTTGGCAAAAAATAAATATGTCAGTGAAAAGACAATGCTAGGCTATCACTTAGAAACAATGCAGGTTTCATAAGACTTTCCAGACCCGGAAATGATGTAGTATGCTATGTGATTCTCATCATGTGTGTCTTAGATTCATGGACACTAAAACAACTTGTATTTATTTGCTTGGAAAAGTGTCGGGGCTGGATTAATATGATGTATGGGCGACCCTTATTGCATGTTTTTTACTTTACTGCCATTTATGCATGGATTTCTTTTAGGAGATGGATATGTTAAATGCAACTTATGACATCGGTAGAACAACATTTCAGCTCTAAAAGACCACACGGCCCATATGGATAGTAGACACCTGAGAATGGATCCCATACAATTACAAAAACAGATTAGTGCAGACTTTGGGCAAACCCTTTTTGGTTAGAGGGGTTCCCTGGCTTTAAATAGTTGAAATGGAAACTGCTAGAATATCCAGTATATGGGGAACATCAGCAGAAAGAGTTCAGGGCCACCACAGGAGCAGTGAACCATCTCACAAGGATATCTGTGTATTTGGTCTCTCTTTGCAGCCGTTCTTCATAGGTGAAGGCCCTGATCGGGAGCGCTCACGTGTTTACTAGGCATCTCTTCCTATTGTATCTTATATTGGGTTTCCATTACCAGATAACCCACTTTGAGGTTACCTCTGTCTACTCTAATCTACCCTAGCTATTTAGTATTACAGAAATCATTTAACCCTACATTTGCTGTGATTGTACAGTTTACTTGACAATATTAATTACTCTTTGTATGGGCAGGTTGTACATTCAGCCAGAAATTTACATATTTTTCACAATATAATGGCCCTGGAATTGAATGAATCAAATGAATTTGTATGTAGAACCAAAAATCCTAGATTCAGATAACATCTGAAGAATGAACGGGGTGCCATGGCTTTTTTGAGTCTAAAGGATCAGATTTATTTCTACAGACTAGTCTTAAGCGGGCTTTACACGCTGCGACATGGCCCGAGCGATCTCGTTGGGGTCACGGAATTTGTGACGCACATCCGGCCGCATTAGCGATGCTGCTGCATGTGACACCTATGAGTGATTTTGAATCGTCGCAAAAACGTGCAAAATCGCTCATCGGTGACATCGGTCCATTTTCAAATATTGCTGCTGATCGGTGTACGACATAGTACGTCGCTCCTGAGGCAGCACACATCGCTATGTGTGACACCGTAGGAACGAGGAACCTCACCTTACCTGCGGCCGCCGGCAATGAGGAAGGAAGGAGGTGGGCGGGATGTTACTTCCCGCTCATCTCCGCCCCTCCGCTTCTATTGGGCGGCAGTTCAGTGATGCTGCTGTGGCGTCGCTGTGACGCTGAACGAACCGCCCCCTTAGAAAGGAGGCGGTTCACCGGTCACAGCGATGTTGGTAGGCAGGTAAGTAGTGTGACAGGTCCGCGCGATGTTGTGTGCCACGGGCAGCGATTTGCCCGTGTCGCACAACCGATGGGGGTGGGTACGCATGCTAGCGATATCGGTCACGATATCGCAGCGTGTAAAGCAGTCTTTAGGCTGTGTTCACACAGGGCTTTTTTGGTAAGTTTTTTTCCTGACCAAAACCTGATCTTGTGGCAGGAAATCTCCTTTGATTCATCTGTGTTTTTGGTGCATTTTTTTTTCTACAAAATGGGTTGCATCAAGGAAAAAACATTGCAAAAACGCTGCAAAGAATTGACATGATCATTCTTTGAAATCTCCAGCAAGAACGCAGGTACCTGACAAAACAGTCAGGAAAAAAATCTGCAGGTGTTTGTGTGTGTGTGTGTGCATGAGATTTCAGAAATCTCATAGACTTTGCTGGTACTGTAAAAAGCAGTATTTTATTAGCATGAATTTGAATAAAACCAAGACAAATCTGCAGCTAAAAAAAGGAAAAACGCACCAAAAAAGCCCTTATTCTGTCACATGACAGTAAGCAATTGACCTCTAGAGATGAAATATGGCTGAAAACTACATTTAGGTATGGTCACATGTTGCATTTAGGCTGCGATTGTTTCTCCGTGTTTTGGTTTTATACTATTCCAGGCTCCTGACTTGGCAGTTTTATGTTGTAGTGTAGAGTAGTGTAATCTATGGAGATAGTTGGATTTCATACCCTGATTGGCAGCAGTCTGACTTGTCTCTCAGAACGCTGGTAACCCTGGTTCTGCTCTCTGCCATTTGGGGAAAGGCAAATTGTAATACAATGTATTGAGCTAATACACCTTTATCACTGTTCTCTACAGACCACTGTTCTAGTATATGGCATCTTATAAAATGAATACTGCTACTGATATATTTACATACATACAAACGCGCTCACATATAGGTACACTACAGCAGATATGTCATCTGTAGTGATAGAATAGTATACATTGTATATGGTGACATATTGTATGTGCTATACAGGTAGTAAAGGATGTTGAATGGGAGGCAGGGCTGTATACCCACTAATGAGTGAACACCGTGCCCAGAAACATTACATGATCCTATTAATGCTGCACAATATGTCTACTAAACTCTTACAGAATGAGAATAATTATTCATATTATTACTATGGACAATGATTTTCTTTCTTTATGAGTATTGTACTGAAATATGTCAGGATACGGTCAATTTTACCAAGCAGATGACCCACATGGCTGGACAATGGAGGACCTGCCAGTGCTTAGTACATGCCGCCCCGAGTATCAGCCTCTGTTCTCTGCATGTCTACGGCCATGAACATTCGAAGCCTTCACATTCCGGTTTGTAGCTGATGGCACTTTATTCCCCTATATATGATCTACTATAACAAATTCTCTCCATCAAATAAACCTTTGATGTAGCGTCAAATAACTCTTTTATCCATACCCTTCTTGCATATATTAATAACCCCATGACTAAGTGGATCCTCGGATAAGGTAAACCCAACTAGAAGTTATATAGACAATTTACTCTATAGGACCGGTGTATTCAGTCTTGACATGTTACACACACTAATTGTAAGGTCTTTTACTGACAAAGATGACATCAGAGCGTATCTCACACTGGCTAAGAAGCCCCGTCCATTTTTATGACCTAGGAGTTTATGATCAGTTCGAGGAGGTCCATTGAATAAACTCTACACAATAAACCTAAATGTACAACCTTTATAGAAATGTCTGAGGATCCTTCCCATGGCTTCTGTTTACCGCAGAGTACGGTTTTCTGGAGAAGTTATGCTCCGTTACAGGATTCACAACACCTTTGTCTGTAGAGATCTACTAAGCACAGTTTAAGCTGTTTTACAAATGTACAGTAGTGCGTTGTGTCCTTGCATTCTCCCTCTGTAAAATAAAAGATCTAATTAAAACAGAAAGCTGGAATAAAAATACATATGTAGAACATATCAACGTGATAAAGTGTACTCGTAACCTATATGAAAAGAAGGCAGCCATTTTGAAAGTGAATCTCATTACTACTAACCCATAAGGTGTGAGCCACAATGTGTCTCACATTTTAGCCACCTTTTTCCTTCCTAATAAACGGATAGTTAATATGTGCTCAGTCAACACAATGGCTGCCTCCGGGTTACAGTAACGCTTGCAATGAATGAAGGTCTTGTTACAAGCAGTGCTCTGTATTGGCAATTACACACATCTGTTCAGGAGATTTTATTTTTAATATAATTGTCAGTAATTGTAATAGCCAAATATTTGCATACTTCCACAGGATGTAATATTGCAGTGCTGCCAAGTTGAGGGCCTCCGTTTCCACACGCAGTATTGATCGGCCAAGACTTTGCCGTTCTTCCTATGTACACAGTCTACTTTCCGAGACTGAAAGCCGTTTCCACAGGCTGCTGTGCATGGTCTCCAGGGGCCCGTCCTCCAGTACACATCGCACATCTCTGAAGAACAGTTCCTTCTGGAAGCTGGCCTGGGGATTAAAGCACAACACAAAGTCATTCCCTCAAGATGAAATTCTCACATGTATTCCAAATCCTTAAACAGCAGACACTCAAAACTAACGTTTAATGGCAAGTCTACTTCTTGTTGAGCGGTATTGTTTTTTACGATCACAGTGATAATTGGATTACAATCTGTGTTACTGACCTGTGATCAGACATTAAATCACATCTAGCTCAGCATTGGAGAGGTACTCTAACTGGAATGTCCTGGGCCCTAATACAAGTTCGATAACAGAGCCCCTAACTTTACAGGCAATTTATGCAACTAGTATTCACTTGTAGATGTGACAGAAGAATAAGTGGACAACCCCAATAAAACAGCACCTTATATCATATGGTTCTGAAAATGTACACTGTGAAAGTGTCACACTGCAGCGAGGGAATGCCCAGTGTCCGATGCAACAGGAGGGGAACGCCAGGGAAAATGTAAAGGAATACCTTGACACTAGGGAGAAGAGAGAGGGGTCAGCACCTAACTCACCTGTGACTGAACACTGAGCTTCCTAACTTCCCTAGATGAGTCCTTGCCCCGCTTGCGATCACGTGCCTAGGCCCTTGCCTACCCCGAACGTACCCTGACTAGTGCGCAGGCTAGCAAGATGCTAGTCTTACTACTAATATAAAGACAAAATGACGAATCGGAGATAAACAAGGGAAAACAGAAACAACAACAGAAACTCCAATTCTTCTTCTGAAAGGGACTCCACCAATTCCTGCTGGAAAGAGAACCACAGCTTTCTCAAGTGACAACTCTTTCACAGGTTAGCATAGAATGATCTATAGCCAGCATAGCAGAGAGTGAGGAGTGGGTTTATTTAGAAAAAGGGAGTGGCTACAAGTCAATCTCAGCAGGATAGAAAAGAAACCTTAACCCCTTCAGCACCAAATGGAATTAAATATACTCCTACTCAAGATAACTGAAGAAGGTTTTATAACAGATCTGCGATTAACTAAATGCTGTGACCTTCTGATCCCTGATGCCCCCGAGGTCTCCGCAGGACACAATATACTTGTGACAGTACGACACCAACCGTTTAGTGAGTATGGAAATCTCCCAACAAATGGATTGGTAGATTCAATTCCAATCACCAGATCCTTTTGTTCTATGGGATGCAGCTGTCAGATGATTCTGGATGCGCTTAATCTACTCTCCCCATAGAGAACACAGGGATGTTCCATCGAGACAAGCCTTTTTGTGTATGGGGGAGTCTAGAGAAATTGCTTTTGGTCGACCGATCATTTGGATGACAGTTATCTAATATGTATATCCAGATTTATGTGTATGGCCAGCTTTATAATGAACACAGTCCTGTCCTAATGCAAAGATAATAAACAGCCATATCTCTACATAGGGAGCTAAACACAGTGAAGGCATAGGAAAGAATTGTCAGGGTCGGACTGGCCCACCGGGGCATTGGGGAATTTCCCAGTAGGCCCTGGGCCCTAAGTGGGCCCCCATGCCTTATATAACATGGGGTGGCTGTAGAAGGCTGTGGGGCCATCTTTTTCTCAGGGCCGGTGTTTAATGGTGAGCAGACTGGGCAGCTGATCTAGGGCCCCCACTCTTAGGGCCCCCAGCCTTTCAATCTTGAACTTCAGGGATCGTACAAGTTCTGTACGATCACTGAAGTTCCCGCAGTTGCAGAATGACCTTTAGTAACATCTCAGTCATGTGACTCACGGAAGGTCTTAACACTGCACTGCACAATCCAGGCCTGCACATATGAGGTGCGCAGGACCTGGAGACCCAGCCATTATTCAAATGTATGCGAGTATTTTAGGCACGCATACATTTGAACAGTGTGGCGGCAACAAGACTGGGGTAACGGAGCTCCTCAGCCCCGCACCAACATGTAGCGGCCATCACCACACTGCTGCCGGGGCAGCAGAGAAGAAGAGGATGCGCAGGGCTGCAGTGAAGAGGTAAGCACTCTATCAGAAGCAGAAGATGACATTTAGAATAATTTTAGATGAGGGGGTCGTGGTGGGGGAGGAGCGGTATTACTTTACAAGGGACATTATGGGGACGTGAGGGACTTTTATGGCACACATTAAGGGTTAATGAGGGATATTATAGGGCAGTGGGGGACATTATAAAACAATTTGGGACATTGTGGGGCAATGAGGTACATTATGGAGCATATAGGGGCATTATAGGGAAATGAGGGAAAATTTGAAACGTATTGGGACATTGTGGGGCAATATGGGACATTCTGAAGCGTATTGGGATATTGTGGGGCAATGACGGATATTATAGAGCATATTGGGAAATTGTGGGGCAATGAGGGACATTATGGAGCGTATTGGGACATTGTGGGGTAATGAGGGACAATAAAGAGCATATTGGGACATTTTGGGGCAATGAGGGACATTATGAAGCAGACTGGGTCATTGGGGACAATGAGGGACATTATAAAATATATTGGGACATTGTGGAGCAATGAGGGACATTATGGAGTGCATTGGGACAATGTGGGGCAATGAGGGACATTATGAAATATATTGGGACATTGTGGAGCAATGAGGGACTTTATGGAGTGCATTGGAACAATGTGGGACAATGAGGGACATTATGAAATGTATTGGGACATTGTGGGGCAATGAGGGACATTATGGAGTGCATTTGGACAATGTGGGGCAATGAGGGACATTATGAAATGTATTGGGAAATTGTGGGGAAATGAGGGACATTATGGAGCGTATTGGGACATTGTGAGGTAATGAAGGACATTATGGAGCACACTGGGACATTATGGGACAATGAGGGACATTATGGAGTGCACTGGCACAGTGTGGGGCAATGAGAAACATTATGGAGCGTATTGGGACATTGTGGGGCAAAGAGGGACATTATGAAACGTTTTGAAATAATACTAAAAATCTACCTCGCTTAACATTGATGAAAAATATCCATTAAATATTTACCTTTTAATGTGAATAGTGATGAATGGGATGCAGATATTGATACCTGTATGCTGTAAAAAAAAATGTAAGCGCGGTGGATTTTTAGCATTATTTCAAAACATTTTTCAGGGGATAGTCACACAAAATCCCTACATCTACAAGCAGCTTCAGTCATATATAGGTACTTTTACAGACAATTGGGCGATGGTGGTTTTCAATTTGTAAATTTGCTATTATGAAACGTATTAGGACATTGTGGGGCAATGAGGGACATTATGAAGCGTATTGGTACATTATAGAGCAATGAGGGACATTATAGAGCGTATTGGGACATTGTGGGGTAATGAGAGACATTAAAGAGCATATTGGGACATTGTTGGGCAATGAGGGACATTATGAAGCATACTGGGACATTGTGGGACAATAAGGGGTATTATGAAACGTATTGGGACAATGTGGGACAATGAGGGACATTATGAAATGTATTGGGACATTGTGACGTAATGAGGGACATTATGAAGCGTATTGGGACATTGTGGGGCAATGAGGGACATTATGGAGCATATTGGGACATTGTAGGGCAATGAGGGACATTATGGAGCGTATTGGGACATTGTGGGACAATGAGGAACATTATGAAATGTATTGGGACATTGTGGGGCAATGAGGGACATTATGAAGCATATTGGGACATTGTGGGGCAATGAGGGACATTATAAAGCGTATTGGGACATTGTGGGGCAATGAGGGACATTATGAAGTGTATTGGGACAATGTGGGGCAATGAGGAACATTATGAAATGTATTGGGACAATGTGGGGCAATGAGGAACATTATGAAATGTATTGGGACATTGTGGGGCAATGAGGGACATTATGAAGCGTATTGGGACATTATGGGGCAATGAGGGGCATTATGAAGCGTATTGGGGCATTATGGGGCAATGAGGGGCATTATGAAGCGTATTGGGACATTGTGGGGCAATGGAGCAAATTAGGACATTATAGGGCAGTGGGGGACATTATAGAGTAAATTGGTGCAGTGGGGGACATTATAGAGTAAATTGGGACATTATGGGGCAGTGTGGGACATTATGAGCCAAATGGAGTCATTTGTGGGCAATGGGAACATTATGGAGCAAATTGGGACATTAAGAGGCAAAGAGGGTCATTATGAGGCACCTAGGAAGGGTATTGTGAAAGGCGGCATAGTATAATGAGGAGCCGGGGGGTGGAATTTATGCAGAGATGTAGTATGGGGGTGACATTATAGAAAAGGCAATTAACAACCCCTTCTGATTCCACTTGTTTCCTCAGACATTATTAAATAAAAGATGCCAGGATGGGAGACATAATTACTATATGGGGCCAGAATGAGGGACATGCATTATTAGATTATGGTGGCAAGTGGGCACATAATTACTGTAGGGGCATTTAGGGGATGTTGTTGCTGATGTAATACAAGTTAATTTTGAGGATACTGTCTTCTATGGGGGGGAACAAAAGTCTGACAGTGTAGAAAATAGTGAAAAAGTGTGGAATGTGCTTTGGGAGTGATCAGCTGTAGGTGACTGTGTTATTTTTTTGCAGAGTCGCGTCATGGCAAGCAGAAGTGATGGTGGTCAGCGCCAGATGAAGAGGAAAACGAAGATGAGTAACTTCAGATAGAGATGTCACTGGTAAGTCAGTGTATTACATGTACACACTATACACTATATACAGAGCTCCTGTGTATAATGGCAATGATGATAATATTATTGTTATCAGTATTGTGATTTTATTCATGATCATTATTGTAGCATTATACGTACCTGTGTGGTGGTAATATGTGCTCTGGTCATAGAGTGGTGGTATTTGTCTCTTGTGTGTGTGTTATTTGGTCATTATGTGGTGTGGTCATAGTGTCACGGTATTTCTCCCTTGTATATAGTAGTATTCGGTTACTACGTGGTCTAATTATGGTGTGGCAGTATTACTCTTATGTATGTATTTGTATTTGATCACTAAGTGTTGGTAATATGTTATCTGGTAATATTGTTGCAGTATTTCTCCCTTGTATGTGATTGTATTCAGTCACTATGTGGTGGTAATATGTTGTCTGGTCATGGTGTGGCAGTATTTCTCCCTTGTATGTGGCTGTATTCGGTCACTATGTGGAGATAATATGTTGTCTGTTCACGGTGTGGTGGTATTTCTCTTTGGTATGTGGTATTATTTTGTCGCTGTGGTATGGTCATGGTGTGGCGATATTTCTCCCTGTGGTTGTAGTTGTATATCAAACAAATTCACTGCACTCAATAGTTGTGATGCAAATTGAAGAATTTAACAAAGAAAAGCGACTGTGTAGTAATCCGACGTTTAGACCCGCCTGGGTCTTAGGGTTACTTTGCACACTGCGACATCGCAAACCGATGCTGCGATGTCGAGCACGATAGTCCCCGCCCCCGTCGCAGCAGCGATATCTTGTGATAGCTGCCGTAGCGAATATTATAAGCTACGGCAGCTTCACATGCACTCACCTGTCCTGCGACGTCGCTCTGGCCGGCGACCCGCCTCCTTATTAAGGGGGCGGGTCGTGTGGCGTCACAGCGACGTCACACGGCAGGCGGCCAATAGGAGCAGAGGGGCGGAGATGAGCGGGATGTAAACATCCCGCCCACCTTCTTCCTTCTCATTGCAGCCGGGACGCAGGTAGATGTTCCTCGCTCCTGCGGCTTCACACACAGCGATGTGTACTGCTGCAGGAACGAGGAACAACATCATACCTGTCGCTGCACCGGCATTATGGAAATGTCAGACCCTACACCGATGATACGATAACGACGCTTTTGCGCTCATTAATCGTATCAAAAAGGATTTACACACTACGATATCGATTGCGACGCCGGATGTGCGTCACTTTCGATTTGACCCCACCGACATCGCAGCTGTGATGTCGTAGTGTGCAAAGCCGCCCTTAATCAAAAGTCTTTTTTAAAGAAATACAAAACGTGCAATCAAAATCAAAATGAATATGTACAATAGTTACAATATATACAGAAATTTGCAAGATCAAGTCATTTATAAATCGAGAGGTTGGTATGTATGAATAGTTAGATCAACTACCGTAACAATATATAGTAGAAAGGCATAAAAAATATACTATTCATTAATCTGAATTATAAGCTCCAATAGGAAACGGTTATGAGCCAAATAATATTGAAATATTAATAGAAGGAGGCCAATAAATGTTTGAAAGGGTAAATCGCCAGATAAACAAACAAATAGGAGTAATGTAAACGATGGTGCAGTACATCTGCAAAGTTACCTGTACAGTAGGTGACTGGAGGGTGACAGATGAGGTGCACTGCAGCACTGGTGCATAGAAGAAGATGCCTAATAAGATAGAACACGGTAAGCAGGTATCGCATATTAAGGTTGTGGTAAAACAAAAGCTAGATATTAGAGTATATAGTTACCTTGACAATAATGTACAGGGTATTCAAGCGCATCAGCGCTGTTGCTGGTTGTATTTTGTATAAGACTCTGTCAAGGAGGGGGAGGTATATAACCATACCTGGGACCACTATCAGCCAATGGTATGCTCCATTCGTGTGGACGTAGCAGATGGATTGCAGATGATGTAAGCGTCATAGTTGTAGACGTGGCAACTAGAGCGGTCTAATGCAGAGCATGCGCAGAAGAGCTGTAGTGTGGGAAGTAGAACGCACGGCGCATGCATAGAAAGGACGCACTCGCGTGTGAGGGATGTATGTTAGGCTCCAGGCGCATGGGCGGAAAAAGTGCGTAAATTGCTAAGGAAATGAAGCGTAAGTCTGCGTAGTTTACGTAGTGGTAGTAGCGCATGCGTAGTAGAATATAAAGAGAACTGAGAGTGGTGAGAGTGGTCCCCAGGTATAGTTATATACCTCCCCCTCCTTGACAGAGCCTAAGGATACAAAATACAACCAGCAACAGCGCTGATGTGCTTGCATACCCTGTAGATTATCGTCAAGGTAACTATATACTCTAATATCTAGCTTTTGTTTTACCTCAACCTTAATATGCGATACCTGCTTACCGTGTTCTATCTTATTAGGCATCTTCTTCTATGCACCAGTGCTGCAGTGCACCTCATCTCTCACCCGCCAGTCCTACTGTACAGGTAACTTTGCCGCTGTACTGCACCATCGTTTACATTACTCCTATTTGTTTGTTTATCTGGCGATTTACCCTTTTAAACATTTATTGGCCTCCTTCTATTAATATTTCAATATTATTTGGCTCATAACTGTTTCCTATTGAAGCTCATAATTCAAATTAATGTATAGTAAATTTTTATGCCTTTCTACTATATATTGTTAGTTGATCTAACTATTCATACATACCTACCTCTCGATTTATATATGACTTGATGACTTGATCTTGCAAATTTCTGTATATTTTGTATATATTGTAACTATTGTACATATTCATTTTGATTTTGATTGCACGTTTTCTATTTCTTTTACATAGCGACTTTTGATTAAGACCCAGGCGGGTCGAAACGTCGGATGACTACACAGTCACTTTTCTTTCTTAAATATATTCTTCAATTTGCATCACAACTATTGAGTGCAGTGAATTAGTTTGATATATGACTTTATGGTCTCTGACCCAATCTTCACTTACACCATAATCATTATTGTCTGTGTGCAGACCAATTCTCCAAATATAATATTTTTATTGTGGTTGTAGTTGGTCACTATGTGATGGTAATATGTGGTCTGGTCACGGTGTGGCGGTATTTCTCCCCTGTATGTGGTATTATTGATCTTGGTATAGTCGATTGTGTTGTGTATGGAGGTCACTTTTTCTCTCTGATATCAATATGGGGAAGATTCTTTATGTCCAATAGAGATTATATAATTGAACATTTAATGCCTTCCTGTCCTGTGATTATTTCACTGTAGCAAATATGCACTTACAGAAGTTCTCCACTGAAAACAAGTAATCACCTTTCCTAAGGCTGCGTGCACACATTGAGTATTTGGTCAGTATTTTACAGCAGTATTTGTAGCCAAAACCAGGAGTGAAACAATCAGAGGAAAAGTATAATAGAAACACGGATACCATTTCTGCATTTTTCACCCACTCCTAGTTTTGGCTACAAATACTGAGGTAACATACTCACCAAATACTCAACGTGTGAATGTGATCTAAGGATAAGTGATAACTTATTCATCAGTGGGGGTCTGATCACTGGGACCTGTACTGATCGGCAAAATGTGCAACTTTTATCCCCATTGAAGCTCATGTCCGACTCGATACCTGATCCATTCATTCCCTCAGTGGCTGCGAGCGCTGATCTTGGCTTTTTCTGACTGCCCCAAAGAGGATGAATGGAGCTGCGGTCACACATTCCACCTGCCGCTGCATTTTATAATTGGGAAAAAAGTGCCCTGTCAGGGATAAAAGTTCCCCATTCTTCCGATCGGTGCACTAGTCTGTTTCCACCAATCAATATGTTATCACCTACTGAACCTATAGATCCGTGATAACTTGTTTTCAGCGAAGAACCTCTTTACTGCAAACTACTGTAATTGTACAATCAGTTATGGCGCAAAGTAGATGTGCAGGAGCCGCCTTAGTTTTACAGTCAATGCTCCACTCTAACGGGGATAGCGGCTAATAGGCACAGCTGTAGGGTGGGCTCCTAGGAGTCAATTCCCTTGGTGGGCCCCAGACACCCCAGTCTGACCCTGATTATTGTACACAGTGTTGTCACAGTACAATGATAATTAGCACTGTGCAGTCATAGGAAATGGTTATTGCACACAGTGATATCACAGTACGTGGATATCAAACAGTGAATTTATAGCACAGGGCAAAAGCACACAGTGATGTCACAGTATTCAAACAATTAGCAATGTGATTTGTAAAGCAGGAAAAATAAGCAGAGTTATCTCACAGCATCAGCATAGGGATATTAATGCAAGTATGATGCACATAGTGATGTCATAGCTAAAAACGATAGTACTATGAAGTCATATGGAAAGGGTAACTGCACACAGTGATATTGAGGGATTGGGGCAATGAATATTAAATAATGAAACCAAATGGAAGGATTTATGCTTACAGTGATGTTACTGTGTAAAAATGGCACAGTGATGGTATAGGATCTAGTGACATCACAGCTAATGACTAGGGACCACACCACACATTATAATGCTATGCGCACCCCAATACATACAGTTCTATAAATAATATTGCACTTGTTTAATATCCGACCACACATCCTGTGGGACACAACCAAGTCTTTACATTTAGGTAGGTTTACCTTGTATTTTTAATCACCAGAATTGGGAACAGTGGTGACATTCTCAAACCTCTCCATTAATAATGTTTCCACCATTCCTGTAATCCTTTTTAAAAGGCCTCTGTCAGCCAGAATGACTGTTCAAACCAAGCAAAGGTGCTCAGTGCACCAAGGCGGGGTCAATCATTTAAGGGCATCTTCTGACTAGCTTGCTTTCATTCCATCTTCACCCTTCTGTCTTTGATTGACAGCTCTGGCTTCATAGAGCCAGAGAGGGGTGGAGATAGATGGAAAACAAGCAGGTGGGAAGATGCACTTAAATATTTGGCCACGCCATGATGCAATAACGCCTACTTAGCTTAAACAGTCATTCTGTGTGGACAGAGACCCTTTGTTTAGTTATACAAAATAGACAGTGGAGAAAACCTCCCAAATTGTATCCTAAGAGCAGCCTTATAAATCCGCACACACTGACATTTATTACACCAATGCCTATATGCCATAGAACTAAGATTGTATAATGTGTCAAAAGTATCTTTCCTCACATATGAAAAGTTGAAAGAACACATCCCAGATTGATGTGGGCTGAGGCTGGGGCTCTCATAACCCTTTGGAACTGCAGTAATATTCCATTAATCTTGTGCTTGGCTCTCCAGAATTTAGCTGAAACATTCAATGTTAAGATCTATCAAATGGGAAAAGCTATAAAGAGCTTCAGATGATCTCAGCAGAACATTAGATCAACTAAGTGTCAGAAAAAACAATCTGCAGGTTTTTGGATTAGTTCTGTTTTCTTCCACTATAAAAACTGGCATGCCAATAAGTGACATCTGTAATCTGTTACCGGCTTCTTCTAGTGTGTTCGGATGGGCTCACATACCTCTTGGTGCTGTCACAGTGAGCGTCTGGCACAGTGGTTCCATTCCGGTCTTGACACAGTATGTGCCGATGCTGTAAACCCATTCCTTGTCCGGTACAGCGATTAGAACACTGAAAGGAAAGCCATATTTCTGTAAGAACACAGACTCACGTTCCCTGCTCTGATTTTACTGCAGCATTTATAAATCTACCATTTGGATGGATATTGGAAGGGGAAATGTAAGCCAAACAAGCCATTTCTGTGACACGAGGTTAGAAAGATCTGAGAGTCTTCCCATCTGAACTCCAAAAATGAACCAATAGTGAAAAGTACGGCGCGAAAGAACTACATGAACAGTGTTGTGCAGAAGTTTTAGGCAGGCTGGAAATTATGCTGCAAATTAAGAATGCTTTCAAACACAAGAGTGTTAGGGGCCCTTTGCACACTACAACATCGCAAGCCGATGCTGTGATGCCGTGCGCGATAGTCCCCGCCCCCGTCGCAGCTGCGATATCATGGTGATGGCTGCCGTAGCGAACATTATCGCTACGGCAGCTTCACATGCCACTCACCTGCCCTGCGACGTCGCTCTGGCCGGCGAACAGCCTCCTTATTAAGGGGGCGGGTTGTGCGGCATCATAGCAATGTCACACGGCAGGCGGCCAATAGAAGCGGAGGGGCGGAGATGAGCGGGACGTAAACATCCCGCCCACCTCCTTCCTTCCGCATAGCCGGCCGGGGTGCAGGTAGGAGATGTTCCTCGCTCTTGCGGCTTCACACACAGTGATGTGTGCTGCCGCAGGAACGAGGAACAACATCGTAACATTGGTCTTTTCCAATTCATGGAAATGACCGATGCTACACCGATGATACGATTACGACGCTTTTGCGCTCATTAATGGTATCATAAAGTCTTTACACACTATGATGTCAACAGCGACACCGGATGTGCGTCACTTTCGATTTGACCCCACCGACATCGCACCTGCAATGTTGTAGTGTGCAAAGAGCCCCTTAGTGTAAGGCTACCACCAGTGGAAGCTGGAGCCCTGCAGGAAAAGACACTACACAGAGCTGAATCAGCATGGAGTTGGACACACAGTGTGTGCTGGAGCACTGCTCTTTGTCAGCCAGAACACAGAGGCCACGGGGCGTGCGGGGGATGGTCAGGCAGGCCAGGTCATACACAGTACAGTAAGAAAGAAGACTGGAGGAACGAGCAAAAGCGGGGTCGAGATCAGGTCGAGGTCAGTACCAGAGGAAGCAACCGAGTGGGGAGGTTGGAGAAGGGGGAACGACTGGAGCTATTGTTGGAAGAAAGGAGGTGGGATGGAACACAGACAGGGCACAGGGGAAGGACGGATCAGGAAACACTTACAGGGACCAGCAATCACAGGCAAAGCAGTGCTAAGCTTATAGCCGGCGCTGGTTCACCGGAGATGTCAGTATTTAAAGCATCCAAGCTCCAGAAGTGAGGCCCGAGAGAAGGCTCCGCCCCCTAGCCATGTGGACGGGGAGGTGGAACCATGACAGTTAGGGCTCATTCAGATGTCTAACATTTTTCTCATATATAAAAAAAATTACTGATTTCATCATCAGTGTGTTAGATCAGATTTTCATCGGTATTTGGTCATGGTCAGATTTGACCATCAGAGTTTCAGTAATTTTAATTGATGTCTCTCAAGCTACTCCTATCAAACTATTACTGTGAAACGTGCATGGAAGCCACACAGATAGCATTTGAGCCCTGTTCAATTTTTTTTACAGACTTAAAGGGTTGGTTCATTACTCAGCACAAGTGGCCACATCGCTGTAAGGCGGGGTTTGCACACTAAGACATCGCAGGCCGATGCTGCGATGCCGAGTGCGATAGTCTCCGCCCCCGTCGCAGCAGCGATATGTGGTGATAGCTGGCGTAGCGAAAGTTATCGCTACGCCAGCTTCACACACACACTCACCTGCCGTGCGACGTCCCTGTGGCCGGCGACCCGCCTCCTTGTTAAGGGGGCGGGTCGTGCGGCGTCACTGCGACGTCACACGGCAGCCGGCCAATCAGAGCGGAGGGGCGGAGATGAGCAGGATGTAAACATCCTGCCCACCTCCTTCCTTCCGCATATCCTACGGAAGCCGCAGTGAGGCCGGTAGGAGACGTTCCTCGCTCCTGCGACTTCACACACAGCGATGTGTGCTGCCGCAGGAGCGAGGAACAACATCGGACCGTCGCGTCAGCGTAATCATGGATTACGCCGACGCTGCACCGATGATATGATTACGACGCTTTTGCGCTCGTTAATCGTATCATCCAGGCTTTACACACTGCGATATCGCATGCGATGCCGGAAGTGCGTCATTTTCAATTTGACCCCACCGACATCGCACCTGCGATGTCGCAGTGTGCAAAGTGCCCCTAAGACTCATAGGGAAGGCCTTTCTTAAATACCTTGTGTAGCACATTCTGCCTCTGAGCAGCGCTATTGCGGACCGCTCATCCCCGTCAAGTGACCCCCAAACTCTGTGACCTCTGAGATCCGGTGATGTCATGTCAACTTCCAGTTGACCCAACATCACTGCGGCTGGCCCATGTCTCCCTGAGTGACTGGGCGGTGGACGGATTTTCACCACTCGTCACAGCCCAGCATTGCTCCTGCTTGCGATGCTCTGCAGCAAAGGAGAGAGAGCACGAGGTGCTGGGCTGTGATGAGTGGTGAAACGCTGCCCAAAGTCAAGTCACTCAGGAAGACTGGGGCCGGCCTCAGTGATGTCAGGTCAACTGGAATTTGACATGATATCACTGGATCTCAGAGGACACGAAGCCTGCAAGGGGGGGGATCACTTCAAGGGGATGAGAGGCCGCTCAGAAGTAAAATGTACTACACAAGGTATTTGGAAAAAGACTTCCCTATGAGTATTACAGCGATGTGGCCACTAATGCTGACTAGTGAACCACCCCTTTAAAAGGGTATTCCCATCTCCAAGATCCTATCCTAATAAGTAAAAAAAGGATAAAAACAGATTAAACAGCACAAATGTGTGGAGCAATAACAACCTTATATATAATAAATATAAAGGCACAAAGAGGAGAGGTACTGTAGTAACCAAGGAGGCAGCAATAGACCAGATCTAAAATATTCCCAAAATATTATCACATAAGTACAGTATCTGGTTGTTACAATTGCTGTAATATAACTGACAAAATGGCATAGCATATATCAAGGGTAGGAAAATATCTCAAAAAAGAACCAAAGATAAAGTGTAAAGGAACAAAATCAAGAAACTGCAGTTCTGCCTGAACAGACATAATAGTGACAGGGTAATTAATCCCTTTAAACATTACAGTCTATCAATCTAGTATGCAAGATACACAAAAAGCACACTTAAACAGGTTCAATAGAAGACATACCCATTTAATAAAGTGTCAGAAGTGCAGGCAGGTCAGTGACACAGAGGAACAGAGAACCCCTGAGGGAACAATAACCCCAACGTACGATTCACAATATTTACATAACTTCAGGGTGGATATTCCCATCTACAAGATCCTATACCAATATGTAGTAAGGGTAATAATATTAATAATAATAATATTAGCAAATACTTTACATTAGAAATGTAGTATAATTCTCCTGATTAGCTATGTTGCTTACCTAATCTACAGGGCATTACAGTAGCTTGGGTGTTATGATTCAGGGACTGAGTAGGATCAAAAAATGCGGAAACCCAAAAAGTAAACAGAGTGGCTGGAACCTTAATGGACTGCAGACCTAATCCTGACACACAACTAGAAGTAGCCGTGGGACGAGCATATGATGACCTAGTCATCTTGATGTCGCGGGCGGGGCGGGCGCTGCGCTCACCACGCTCGGGTCCGGCGCTGCTGCTGCTCAGTGGCTCGAGCAGTGGGCCGGATCCGGGGACTCGAGCGGTGCTCCTCGCCCGTGAGTGAAAGGGGGTAGTTTGGTTTGGGGATGTGGTCCGTGACGCCACCCACGGTTTGTGATGAGGTTGGGGCACCACCGCTGCTGGTGACGGGGATCCCGGGAGCGATGGCAGGGAGCAGCTGGGATGTTGTTTTCCCCCTCCGTGGGTAGGGGTTGGTTGTCCCGGGGCCCAGTAAGGTGTGACGGGGAGGTACGGTTGGTGAGGTGCAGGGTCGCGGGGGCGGCGCGGTGCCGGATGGCACGGTGGTACTCACTCAGCCAAGAACGAATGCAGAGTCTCTGGTAAAACAAACGGCTGGATGGACGGGTCCCGCAGCCGGCTGCTGTGGTTTCTCCCGGACGGTTGGTGGTGGCTGCCTTTCCCTGCACCTTTTGTGTAACTTTGGTCCCGATGGCTTCGCACCGGTAACCCGCTCCCCAGCGTGGATATAAGCCGGAGGAGCCCTTTTGCCCGCAGGCTCTGGCCCTGGGAATTCTAGCTGTGGCGGTAGCTGTATTTCCCTGTTGCTGTTTGGACGGTTGCCTTCAGTCGGGTCTTGGCTGTTTGGAAACCCCTGGGGTTCCAGTCACTAACGGATTTGACCTGTTTAACTGTGACTCCAAGCCTGGTCGGGGTCCGCAGGCCCTGCCGGTTTGTGCTGGCTTCACTTCGCTCCCCGGTTCGGTAACGGCGGGCCACCGCCCGTCCCCGGTCCTACTGTTCCGCATTGATCTGCCTCTCCTGCAGACGGCCACCACCACCTGCCAACTTTGCTCTTGACGCCCGGGCCACGTACCCAGACACAGTCAGTTTGCTCCTCTACTACCACTTCACTCCTCTCTCTTTCACCTCTCTAACTCAACTGCCTTCCTTTCTCGCCTCCAGGACTGAACTCCTCGGTGGGTGGGGCCAACCACCTGGCTCCACCCCACCTGGTGTGGACATCAGCCCTTGGAGGGAGGCAACAAGAATTTGGTGTCTGGCTGATGTGCCTATCTCGGGGTGTGGGGTGTGTTGTTGCAGTACCTGTGACGACCTGGCTAGTCCAGGGTGCCACATTGACACAGCCGGAGAACTATATATTCTTACAGATAGAAATATAAGAAAAGCTAATCTGCCTCGGAGCAATCCCCAAAGATATAGATAGCCCCCCACATGTAAAGACTACGGTGATATAGGAAAACACAATACAAAGCTAGAAAATAGATTCAGAAAAGATATGGCCCATACTATCTTGATAGGAAAGGATAGGAAAGAGCACTGTCTGCAGCCGTAAAAACCCTAAAAAATCTCAGCACACCTGACATGGAAAAACCCTGAGACCACACGGCCTCTCCCCCACTATATCAGTACTCTGATGTTACTGGGATCCAAAAACACTAATATAGATGAGGGACTGAATTCAATACCAAGCATGACAAAACACAATACATTGCAGAATCATGGAGCTAAATATACAGATACTCACAGCAGGGAGTGATCCAATTCCACCAGGAACTCCACACAGGCAAAATAGGAATCAAGCAATAGTATCAAAACAGAAAAAACAACAATAAAGTGGAAACAATAAGCAGAGGTACAAAGACCAACTTATCTTGAGAGGAGTTCTGGTAGAGAGCAGGGCTGGTTTCAGAATATCCTTAACACACAGGAAATCAATTGAGCACTGGCAAGTAACAGGAGAAAACTACTCAGTTATATTGTCCCAATCTGAAAGGTCTGATTGCCAATCCTCCACAGGTGTGTGGCTCTCATTCCACAAGTCAAATGCACCACCAGCACTGACCACAAGAAGGAGCCCCAAACTGGAAAATGTATTCACAACACTTGGTATCAATGATTATGACAGTTAGTTAGTGGTCATAACCTGCACATGAGGTAAGCAACATACCGTAGCTCATCAGTAGAACAATGCTACATTTCTAATTGAAGGTATTTTCTAATATTATTATAGGGGATAGGATCTTGGAGATGCGAATAACACTTTAAAAACTTGCACTGGCGAATTTCATGCATGACTCATATCAACTTCTGCACATTTTGGTGCAAACTACTCTGTCCATATACAGACATGTGAACCTCCCAACAGACTGTGATAGGTACGTGTTCTATCCGTGAAAAACATGGACAGAATTTGTATGTTAAAAACTGACATCTGATTGAGGTACCACTGTCACAATCCCACATTTCCACTCACTCAACACAATTGTTTGTAGCCTGCGCAAGGCGAGCAAGATGAGATCCTCCACCATGACTACCGCCCCGGGCATATGTACACAACCTCCCTGCTGAGTTTCTTCAAATACTGTGTAAGGCCCCCTTCACACGTCCGTGATACACGTGCGTGTTTGGTCCGTTTCCGTATATACCGGAGACACGGCCAAACGTGCACCAATGTTAATCTATGATTGTGGTCACACGTCCGTTATTTCATTATGTCCGTGTGTGCGTGTCCGTGATCCGTATGTGTTTGCGTTTGGCACGGATGCATGTCCGTTATCTGCACGGAGCACGCACACGTGGACACAATGAAAGTCTATGGGTATGTGCACACACGTTAGTAAACACGTATGCATCTACCTATAGTCCGTGTCCGTTTGGTGTTTTTATTTCTAGTGATGTCGGCTATTCTTTCTATTTCTGTGTATGTCGGTCAATCTCCCTGAGTCCGTCGGTCAGTCTCTCTGTCTCTCTGTCGGTCTCTCTGTCTGTCTGTCCCTCTCTCACAGTCTGTCGGTCAGTTTCCCCCCCTCTCTCATACTTACCGTTCCCCGATCTCCGGCGCGGCTCTGCACGGCATTCACACCGCTGCGGCGGCTTTTACTATTTTGAACAAGCCGGCCGCTCATTAAACAATCTCCTATTCCCTGCTTTCCCCGCCCACCGGCGCCTATGATTGGTTACAGTGAGACACGCCCCCACGCTGAGTGACAGGTGTCACACTGCACCCAATCACAGCAGCCGGTGGGCGTGTCTATACTGTGCAGTAAAATAAATAAATAAATAATTAAAAAAAATGGCGTGCGGTCCCCCCCAATTTTAATGCCAGCCAGATAAAGCCATACGGCTGAAGGCTGGTATTCTCAGGATGGGGAGCTCCACGTTATGGGGAGCCCCCCAGCCTAACAATATCAGCCAGCAGACGCCCAGAATTGCCGCATACATTATATGCGACAATTCTGGGGCTGTACCCGGCTCTTCCCGATTTACCCTGGTGCGTTGGCAAATCGGGGGTAATAAGGAGTTATTGGCAGCCCATAGCTGCCAATAAGTCCTAGATTAATCATGTCAGGCGTCTATGAGACACCTTCCATGATTAATCTGTAAGTTACAGTAAAAAAACACACACACCCGAAAAATCCTTTATTAGAAATAAAAAACACAAACAAATTCCCTCATTACCAATTTATTAACCCCGACAAACCCTCCATGTCCGGCGTAATCCACGGACCTCCAGCGTCGCATCCAGCTCTGCTGCATGGAGCTGACAGGAGCAGCAGAAGACACCGCCGCTCCTGACAGCTCCACGCAGCTAATGAAGACAGCCGTGCGATCAGCTGCTGTCAGTCAGGTAACTCGCGGCCACCGCTGGATCCAGTGGTGGCCGCGGGTAACCTCAGTGACAGCAGCTGATCGCGCTACTCATCTTATTAGCTGTGTGGAGGTGACCGGAGCGGCGGTGTCTTCTGCTGCTCCTGTCAGCTCCATGCAGCAGAGCTGGACGCGACGCTGGAGGACCGTGGAGTACGCCGGACATGGAGGGTTTGTCGGGGTTAATAAATTGGTAATGAGGGAATTTGTTTGTGTTTTTTATTTCTAATAAAGGATTTTTTCGGGTGTGTGTGTTTTTTTACTGTAACTTACAGATTAATCATGGAAGGTGTCTCATAGACGCCTGACATGATTAATCTAGGACTTATTGGCAGCTATGGGCTGCCATTAACTCCTTATTACCCCGATTTGCCAACGCACCAGGGCAAATCGGGAAGAGCCGGGTACAGCCCCAGAACTGTCGCATATAATGTATGCGGCAATTCTGGGCGGCTGCTGACTGATATTGTTAGGCTGGGGGGCTCCCCATAACGTGGAGCTCCCCATCCTGAGAATACCAGCCTTCAGCCGTATGGCTTTATCTGGCTGGCATTAAAATTGGGAGGGACCGCACGCCATTTTTTTTTTAATTATTTATTTATTTATTTTACTGCACAGTATAGACACGCCCACCGGCTGCTGTGATTGGGTGCAGTGTGACACCTGTCACTCAGTGTGGGGGCGTGTCTCACTGCAACCAATCATAGGCGCCGGTGGGCGGGGAAAGCAGGGAATAGGAGATTGTTTAATGAGCGGCCGGCTTTTTCAAAATAGTAAAAGCCGCCGCAGCAGTGTGAATGCCGTGCAGGGCCGCGCGGGGGATCGAGGAACGGTGAGTATGAGAGAGGGGGGGAAACTTCAGTTACTCGGGGGATTAGCGGTCACCGGTGAATCCTTCACAGGTGACCGCTAATCAGTACACGGCACAGACAGAGCCACGGTATGAGGATGAAGTCGGGTGAAGTTCACCCGAGTTCATTCTCATCGCCCAACTCTGTCTGCTGTCAGCCGACGTTTATAAACGACATTGTGCATCACACACACGGACATTCCACGTACACATACACGTTAATTCCACACGCACACACGGACGTTCTGCACACAAACACGGCTAGCATACGCAATTCACACAGGTGCCACACGGACCATAAAAACGGACACAAAAACGGGACACGGACCCGAAAAACGGCCCGTAACACACGTGCGTGTTTTTCACGGACGTGTGAAGGGGGCCTAAAAGTGTACCCAGGAGAACTATTAACACTTCTGTTTTTGAAAGCTTCTTAGTTTGCAACATTTTTGCCCTACAGCTTTTGCACAGTACTGCATATATGTGTTGATATCCATGATAATGTTTCACATCATAAGCACTTACGAAAATAGCTACCCTACAGTAGTATCTATAATAGTAATTAATTGGTACTTTGCAGACCTAAAGAGAAACTGTCGAGGGGAGGAAAAAACAAAAACGAAAAACGGAAAATCACCAGGGGGGGGGTGAACGGTTAATAAACTGAAAAATAGGTCAAACACTGTCGTTTCAAAAAACAAATAAATCAGTAGTACAAATGATTATAAGAAAGTTTATAGTAATTTTTATCAAAAAATGTAGCTTCTTTTCCCACAAATGAGCCCCCCCCTCCCTTCCCATGCCTCTGGAACTTTCCATCCTCTTTGAGCTTGGTCCAAATTGGTCAAAGCTAGACAAACTGACTGCGCAGTGAGGTGTGAGTTTATATCTTCTATTATATCACTCCAGTGCTGGATTCACAGTCACACAGCTCAATACTACTGTGTAATGCTGGTGCAAAATGCAGGATTTAAGCCATATAATGGGCAGAAATAGTGTTATTCTTCCTGTACATTCATGCATAATTCGTACATTTCCATGTTGAAGAACCCAGGATGATGCAGATCTATGATCAGGAGATGCCCCAGAATTTATATGTTATTGTATTTCTTGTTTTATAAGATGCACCAGATTATAGGACACACTTCAAATTCAGAGATAAAAAAGGTTAAAAGAAAATAAGAATTAAAAAATGGGGGTCCATCTTATACTCTGTGGTGTCTTACTGAAGGAGGCGCAGTAGTGGTGGTGGAGTAGGTTCACAGGAGGCAGGGTGCTGCAGTGGGGGCTGTGCTGGTGGCTGTGCTGGATGAGGGCGCTGTGCTGGCTGTGTGGAGCAGGGTGGTGCGGTGGGTGTCACAGATGCTCTGTCGGTGGTGTGGGCTTCAAAGAAATGGCGCCCGGAGTCGACGAGTGTGCAGATTGAGCACTCGGCTTAATTACAAGCCGAGAGTGCATCTGCACATGTGCCAACTCCAGTTGCCATTTTCTTTAAGTCTGCTGCTGGGAGATCAATAGGCCGGAGGTAGCATGTGCGCAGATGAGATCTTGAGCCGAAAGCTACATCTGCGCGTGCTCTGACTCCGGGCGCCATTATTTGAAACCCACACCGCCAACAGAGCATTTCACCCGCCGCACTGCCCTGCTCCACACAGCCCCCACTGCGACCAGCACAGCGACCCGCAGCCAGCACAGCGCCCATTTTCCACCTCCCGGTAAGCCACATTTACATTATAAGACGCACCCCTCATTTTCCTCCCAAATTTTTGGAGGAAAAGTACATTTTATAATTTGAAAAATACAGTAAGTATTAACTACAGCAGAGAAGACAGGAGAGCTCCTCTTAGTAGATTGAGTGCCTTTAATTTTATACCTTATGAGGCCTAAGTAACATGTAACTTTTGACATCTACAATCTCTACAGACATGGAAACAAATTGGCTCTGCTCTCTGGTAAGGTAAAACACTAGCTTCCCAGTGGTGAGATTTTTAATTAAAAAGCAAAATCTATATTTCCAGCTTCTTGCCAGTTGAAAGTGTTAAATTCTGCAATTTGGCCGACAACACAGTTTTATTCCACTGATGAATTTTCTCACAAAGACTAATGTTTCAGTGGAGTTTTAATAATTGTTATTGGTTTTCTCCACACATCTGCGGTGCTTCTGCTCGGAGCTTAGGGCTGTGTATTTTAATTATGTCCAATCATCCTCCGACAAGAGGTGCATGACAGAAGCCAAGTGCTCTTACTCATTACACTATCTATGCCAAGGGGGTTTAACACGGTTACACACTCATGTTTGTTTTGGTTCAGATCCCTTTAGAAAATGACTATAATAAAAAAAATTCTAAAATCAAACTTTTATAGAGAACATTTCCACATACACAACAAGCTGAATTGCATAGTGTCTACATACTTTCAGCTCCAGCTTTATGTTCTTCTATAAGAGCCACTTTCTACAAGGTGTGAATAAGCAATATTACTGGGTTTTTTCATTAGGGCAGCGATATGAACAAAGGTGATAGATTTTAATATACATTCATTGTGCACAGAGGAAAACCTGCAAGATTATCAGCTAGTAAGGTGCCACGTATGAGTGAAAAAAGTGTCATATTTTGGATACAAACAGGTGATGGCCCCAAACTGATGGGTTTATGAGAACCCTCAAACTTGCCCCCGCAAGGGTCATTCTCTCACAACTTCCATATTTGAGGTTCCTTTATACTGAGATCTTGAGGATTTTTCTGGTGATACCTTCAACACCGGCATGGAATGGTTTTATGGACTATCATTGAGTCATTGCCTTACTTTGAGAGCATCAGACACCAGTGTCCGGATGAGGTTGCTATCTCTGAAATCCTCATAGATTATAAGGAATTGCTTTCATATTTACCTGCCCCCATGTTTGGGGAATCCAATCCGCACAAGTATCAATAGAACATGGCTTCCGTGAGGCTGGTCGATCACTAAATCCACAAGAATTTAAAGGCAGCACCTTCACACGACCATCCGACATGATCTGCTGGCACCCAACTAGTCTTTGCTGGTATCCAGTGCCACAGGAGGCCGAGCATTCAGACCAGGAACCTGTAGCCCATCTAGAAATGTATCATATATGTTAAATACTCTATGAAAGAAATAATACAGATTGTCACATCTTTCATTTCCCCATTCCCAGATGTGTCTTACCTGGCAGGGCAGTCTTGTATGTTACACGGTTGAGAACTGTCCATCAATGGTTCAAGATGGTCACACAAAGAGAAGTTCACTCTGTGTCCTTCCCTGTTCATACAATGTTGTGTCTGTAACTGAGATCCCATGTTCCCACAAGGCGCTGAGCAAGGAGCCCATTCCCCATATTCCAGCCTGTAGACTGTGTCAAACAATAAGATATATTAAAAAATAAGTCATTGCATCAAAATTAAAAGGAGATTGACACTAGGTCATTTAATTTATGGATAACATTTATCATGTTACCTGTATGTGGGAAGCTGCACTCTATAAAACATGCAAACCTGGAGGTGGGCAGCAATACTGTACATAGTAGACTTCATCTTACTGCCCACATCCAATAGACGTACACTGCCAAAAATGATGCACGAGAGAGCACACTGTGACTCCACTGGCATCATTATAGTCAATGACCTCATCAGCACATGCATCTTAATCTAATTTTGCAGAGGTTTGGACGCAAGTCCCTTGGTAGCCACTGAATGTAGGGCCACGCGTGATGTAGTATATTTTGTTACACTGTTTCTTTAGGTTGTCCGCCATCCTAGTGCAGACCCCCATCACAAGGACATGACATCACCTCCTGATGCCGTATTAAGGTCCGCACACAGGCAACTACCATCCAGTAAGCCTAACATCAGCGGTGTGCAAAGTTTTTGAGGGCATTTTAAGGGATGACATGCAAAAATAAATTGCAGAGAATAATATAATAACTGACAGACAGCATGGATTCATGAAAGATAAGTCATGTCTAACCAACCTGTTGGGGTTCTATGAGGAGGTAAGTGCAAATCTGGATATTGGTAATGGGCTTTACAAAGGTATTTGATTCTGTGCCACATAATAGCCTTATACTGAAGTTAAAGAAGCAAGGACTAGGGGAACTATACAGTGCCTTGCGAAAGTATTTGGCCCCCTTGAATTTTTCAACATTTTCCCACATTTCAGGCTTCAAACATAAAGCTAAAAAATTTAAATTTTATGGTGAAGAATCAACAACAAGTGGGACACAATTATGAAGTTGAACGACATTTTTTGGTTATTTTAAACTTTTATAAAAAATAATAAACTGAAAATTGGGGCGAGCAATATTATTCGTCCCCTTTACTTTCAGTGCAGCAAACTCACTCCAGAAGTTCATTGAGAATCTCTGAATGATCCAATGTTGTCCTAAATGACTGATGATCATACATACAGTGTGTCCACCCATATCCTGTCTACTGCCATTAATTTGAGAACGGCAGCAGCTATAGGAATAGAAGTGGTGTCTAAGTATGGTAAAGCAGCCATGCGCTACGCAATGAAACCACCTTTAGTGACCACCTGGTGGAAAACAACAGAGTTAGTATTTTTTTCTCGAACATGGAACGAGATAGAGAAAAAAAGTTAATTAAAAAATTGCAGGGCATCATCAATTCATACGAATCGACACCTTGCATACAGAAATGCTATGATATGAAACCCATGACACCCCCCAAAACATTGAATGCTGGTCACTCATATGGTGCTCATTTAACTTTGATGCTCAAAGTGGCCACCGTCAGCTGCATTGCACATCTGGACTCTGGACAGCATACTGTATCTTGTTGCACATTGTGCCATATGGTAGCTGACACGTTTGCACAAG
The DNA here is from genome assembly GCF_048569485.1 of Anomaloglossus baeobatrachus. Taxonomy (NCBI): domain Eukaryota; kingdom Metazoa; phylum Chordata; class Amphibia; order Anura; family Aromobatidae; genus Anomaloglossus; species Anomaloglossus baeobatrachus. The sequence goes on along the minus strand of NC_134356.1, from coordinate 510,836,254 downwards.
CATCTGTGATACGTCGTCGTAGGTCCTGCAATGTTGGTGGAGGGATCGCATACACCTGCTGTTTGATGTGACCTCAGAGAAAGAAGTCCAATGGGGTCAGGTCAGGTGAGCGTGGAGGCCAGTCCACGCAGCCACCATACCCAATGACTTGTAGGAAGGTCTCCATGAGGTATCGCTTCACGTCTGCAGCCTTGTGAGTTTTACAAATTCTAATCATAGCACTTCTGTATACTAGGTCTCTATTTGTATTGAATTGATAATGTCCTACTATTTTTTAGTTGCCTTTTTTTCTCTATCTCATTCCGTTTTTGAGATAAAAATGATAACTCCGCTGTTTTCCACCAGGTGGCACTATAGGTGGTTTCATTGCGTAGCGCATGGCTACTTTACTATACCTAGACACCACTTCTATTCCTATAGCTGCCGCCGTTCTCAAGTTAATGGCGGTGGACAGGATATCGGAGGACACACTGTATAAGCCACTTGTGTGTAATCAAGTCTCCGTATAAATGCACCTGCTCTGTGATAGTCTCAGTGTTCTGTTTAAAGCACAGAGAGCATCATGAAGACCAAGGAATACAACAGGCAGGTCCGTGATACTGTTGTGAAGTTTAAAGCCGGACTTGGTTACAAAAAGATTTCCACAACTTCAAACATCCCAAGAAGCACCGTGCAAGCGATCATATTGAAATGGAAGGAAAATCATACCACTGCAAATCAACCAAGATCCGGCCATCCCTCAAAAATTTAATCTCAAACAAGGAGAAGACTGATCAGAGATGCAGCCAAGAGGCCCATGATCACTCTGGATGAACTGCAGAGATCTACAGCTGAGATGGGAGAGTCTGTCCATAGGACAACAATCAGTCGAACACTGCACACATCTGGCCTTTATGGAAGAGTGGCAAGAAGAAAGCCATTTCTCAAAGATATCCATAAAAAGTGTCATTTAAAGTTTGCCACAAGCCACTTGGGAGAAACACCAAACATGTGGAAAAAGGTGCATTGGTCAGATGAAACCAAAATCAAACTTTTTGGGCACAATGCCAAACGATATGTGTGGCATAAAAGCAACAAAACTCATCACCCTGAACACACCATCCCCACTGTCAAACATGGTGGTGGCAGCATCATGGTTTGGGCCTGCTTTTCTTCAGCAGGGACAGGGAAGATGGTTAAAATTAATGGGAAGATGGATGGAGCCAAATACAGGGCCATTCTTGAAGAAAACTTGTTAGAGTCAGCAAAAGACCTGAGACTGGGATGGAGATGTGTCTTTCAACAAGGCAATGATCCAAACATAAAGCAAAATCTACAATGGAATGGTTTACAAATAAACGTATCCAGGTGTTAGAATGGCCAAGTCAAAGTCCAGACCTGAATCCAATAGAGAATCTGTGGAAAGAGCTGAAAACTGCTGTTCACAAATGCTCTCTATCCAACCTCACTCAGCTCCAGCTGTTTGAAAACGAAGAATAGGCAAGAATTTCAGTCTCTCGATGTGCAAAACTGATAGAGACATACCCCAAGCGACTTTCAGCTGTAATCGCAGCAAAAGGTGGCGCTACAAAGTAATAACTTAAAGGGGCCGAATAATATTGCATGCCCCAATTTTCAGTTTATTATTTTTTATAAAAGTTTAAAATAAGCAATAAATTTCATTCAACTTCACAATTGTGTCCCACTTGTTGATTCTTCACCATAAAATTTAATTTTTTTATCTTTATGTTTGAAGCCTAAAATGTGGGAGAAGGTTGAAAAATTCAAGGGGGCCAAATAAGTCTGCAAGGCACTGTAAGTAGATGGGTAAGGAATCGGCTAAAATATAGAAAACAAAGAGTTGTCATAAATGGTACATTCTCTAAATGGGGTATAGTCAGGAGTGGGGACTGCAGGGATCTGTGCTAGAGCCGATTGTTTTTAATCTCTTTATTAAAGACCTTGTGGATGGATTGAGAGTAAAGTGTCAGCCTTTCCTGACGACACCAAACTATGTAGGATATTAAAAACTGACCTTGACGGCACAATATTACAAAACGATCTGGATAAGATGTCTGAATGGGCAGACACTTGGCAAATGAGATTTAATGTTGATAAATGTAGAATAAGGCACCTAGGATAGAGTAATCCTATACATTAAATGGAAGTAAACTCGGACATACAGAACAGAAGAAAGACTTGGATATTTTGATTACAAATAAGCTGAGAAGCAGCACTCAATGTCAAGCAGGAACTGCAAAAGCAAACAAGATTTTAGGGTGTATAAAAAGAGAGATTAGATCTTGTGATCCCAACATAATGTTAAGTCAATTGTAAGACCACATCTGGAATATGGGATCCAGTTTTGAGCTCCACATTTTAAAAAGGATATTCAGAAGTTTGAGTCAGTTCAAAGGTGGGTAGCTAGATTATTACAAGGAATGGAAGCCTCCCATATGATGACAGGTTGAAAAAGTTGGGTTTGTTGAGCTGAGAAAAAAGACGTCTCAGAAGATGTGCGGTCAATACAAAAGACTGGCACATGATCTATTCTTCCAAAGACGATACTAAGGCGGGCTTTGCACACTACGACATAGCAGGTGCGATGTCGGTGGGGTGAAATCGAAAGTGACGCATATCCGGCGTCGCAGTCGATATCATAGTGTGCAAATCCTTTTTGATACGATTAACGAGCGCAAAAGCGTTGTTATCGTATCATCGGTGTAGGGTCCGACATTTCCATAATGCCGGTGCAGCGACAGGTACGATGTAGTTCCTCGTTCCTGCGGCAGCACACATCGCTGTGTGTGAAGCCGCAGGAGCGAGGAACATCTCCTACTTGCGTCCCGGCTGCAATGCGGAAGGAAGGAGGTGGGCGGGATGTTTACATCCTGCTCATCTCCGCCCCTCCACTGCTATTGGCCGCCTGCCATATGATGTCTCTGTGATGCCGCACGACCCGCCCCCTTAGGAAGGAGGCGGGTCGCCGGCCAGAGCAACGTCGCACGGCAGGTGAGTGCATGTTAAGCCGGCGTAGCGATAATGTTTGCTACGCCAGCAATCACAAGATATCACTGCTACGACGGGGCGGGGACTATCGCGCTCGACATCGCAGCATCGGCTTGCGATGTCGCAGCGTGCAAAGTACCCCTAAGGACCAGGGGGCACTAATTATGGATGGAAGAAAGGTGAGTCTGGCAGGAAAGGGTTCTTTACAGTCAGACTGTGGAATGCCCTACCACAAGAGGTAGTAATGGCAGATACTAGAACAGCTTTTAAATAAGGGCTGGATGATTTCATCAGTACACACAACATTGAGGGTTATAGAGAATTTAGTGAAATAAAATGTATAATAGGTGGAGGAAGGTTAAGCTTGAAGGACCCAGGACGTTTTTCAACCTATGTAAATATATAACTATGAAATATTATTAAACCTAATCATGGAGACCTTACTTGCCGAGATACCATCATACCCGATGTATGTTTTGTCAAAGCCTTCTTAATTAATGTACTTTATCTTCGGACCACCTATTATTGATACTTATGAATTTATGTTATAGTCTGTTCTCTTCCACTACTATGTCGCCTTCTTTCATTGTGTGATATGTATAAAACCATTGTTTTTAAATAGTCTTATGATTATATTCAGTTATACTGAAAAGCATGTTTTGGGCTATTATTAGATATATGACTTGTATGTTGTTGTGTGCAATGTGTGAAGGCATGGGGCGACCCTACCATGGGTAGCATGCTGGCGACGGCTGGCCCTGATTGTGTCCATCCTTTTTCTGACACTTTAATATGAAGTAGTACAGAGATTTTATGACACTATAAAAAGAGCCAGATTATTCTACAATAACCAGCAACAAATGATAGCTTCCAGCTGTATCCACAGCCTCATTATTGCAAGCCATCCAGTCATTCCTAATTCATTGTTTTCCAATATTTTCTTTTCAATATGTTTTTTTTTCTATTTCTTTACTAATTAATCCAAGTTATTTCTGCATTGAAGAATTTGTATGAATCATGTTGATAATGTTTTAGCTAGAAACATATGCACGGCAGAATCCTCTGGTAGTTTATTATTACTAATTGGAACAGGTTGATCCAGACTCCAGTTCAAGCTCTGGCCTTGATAAATGTAAAACCAAAGGTCAGTTGAGCGGTGTATGTAGTTAGCGCTTTGTTCTCTGAGGGAGGCGGAGTGAGCTGTTCTCACCGTGGATGATGTGAACTCCACCATGCACTGACTTAGATTAGATTTAAAAGTCCATGGAATTAAAATTATTTTTCTCACCATGGAATCAAATACAGATCTCAATGGTACAGAATTAAAGCTTCACTAATCCCCCCTTTGGCAACGGTCAAATGTGGCGTTAAGACAGTTTTAATGCAATCAGCTTCCGGTTCAACTGTAATTTCACCTTTAATATTAAAATTCTAGTAATCTCATTGCCAAGTGGTGATCTTCTAGGCACATGTGGCCCTTAGGAGGATTGTAGCTTGGCTTTTCTTCACCCAGGGCACATATTCAGTTTTGTGAGCTGGCCCTGTCATATTAATACCCTGGCTTGTTTTTGATCTCCCATCATCTTGGGTTTATGCCCCACCAGCTCTTTAGATAAGCCACTGCCTTTGCAATAAAGATATGGGGCACCAGTAGCAGACACAGACAGAAAGGCCCCCTGTGCAAGAACAATATATGGCCCCTTTGCAGCACAAGAGCTCATAAAAATGCTAATTTTCACTGCTTTGGAGGTAGACATGGGCCTTCTAACTTTTTGGACCCCTGTGCGGCCGCCCAGGTTGTACCAATGATTTGTCTGCCCCTATTGGGTACTTATGTTGTTTGTATCTGTGGATACAATTATACATCACTGATAACATGTTGGTGTGTAGGTTGAAGCGGCTGTGGAGTCTTGCCAGGCTCAGACTGGCCCACAGGAGGACAGGTGGATTCCCCGGTGGACCACTGTGCAGGACAAGCACAAGCATCTCATCATTCATTTAACAAACTATCCAGTTTATTATTATGTAGGAGAAAGGTAGTTAACCAGAATGCCCCCCAGTGTCAGTGTTAGTGGTGTAACCTTGGTGTCACAATCCAACACAAAGTCCACCTGACTATTGCTGATAATTTTATACTGCATTGTGTCTTAATGTATTATATATATATTAAGTATCTAACTTAAATTTTCAATGTCGATATAACTTCACCTTCTAAAGAGACGGCCACCCAGGCAGACACAGTCTTGGAATCATTTGACGTCCAGCAGCTGAACTCTCCAGTACTCTGCTCAGACAAAGGGTTTATTTCTAGAACCCGTCCAGAAACCAAAACACGATATTTCAAGTCCTTGATTTCTTCTATTGGTTGCTTCCTTAGAAACCAATGAATTGTATTTTGGTGGCTTGTTTGCACTGGACAACCTATAGGAGAGCCAGCAGTATTATTTGACACCTTAGTATCATTTACACAGCATCATTTTTTATAACCTTGTCCAGTTATAATGTGCATTTTGTATAACTTGGGCCAATAATTATCACCATATCTAAAGGTCAAGTCTATATGTAGTAGAAAGTCTTTGTAATAGTCCACCATACTGCCGCACGACCAGCTCTGCCCCCATCTACTGTATCCTCACCCATCCCCTGTAGACTGTGAGCCCTTTCGGGTAGAGATGAGAGAACCTTCGGAGGTTCAGTTTGCAGGGCACATTCAAACATTAGATAGGGTTCGGTTTGTGATCCTGACTTGAACCGAACCTCAATGGAAAACAGTAATTAGACAGTTCATGTCTCCGACCACATGCAGCCTGTCATAAGCAGAACATTTCTGGGGGCGGGTGGGTAGGGTTTTTAATTATTTTTTTTTTTGTATGTGTGCACAATACATCAGATCATGCTGATTTTACCTTAAGTGCGAGCTATTCAAACACTGCAAGTGGCTCGCACAGGGCTGAGCATCATTCATACCCAAGCACACCGCTGCTCGCTTGAGTGGTTTGCACATAACTCACTTGAATGTCAAATCTAAACTTTGTTTTTTTTGGAAGTCGGTTTCTGAACCCGAACCTCGAACCTTAGGTTCGCTCATCTCTACTCGTGGGCAGGGTCCTCTCTTCTCCTGTACTTGTCTGTGTCTTGTTTTGTTTATGATTATTGTACTAGTCCCTATTATGTGTATCCCTTTTCAATGTAAAGTGCCATGGAATAAATGGTGCTAAAATAATAACAACAATAATAGTAGAAATGGCCTTAAGGGTCTGTGCACACTGGGAAAATGTGTTTCTCAAGAAAAACGCGTACCCTCTGGCAGAATTCCGCACCTGCGGCAAAAAAATGCACCCAAAATCTGCATGCGGTTTTACTGCGGTTTGTTGCAATTTTGGTGTGGTTTTGGTGCTGTTTTTCCGTGGGTTGCTCCCCGCGGTTTCTAACCATTATTTAATGGCAAAACTGCACGTGCCTGCAGAAAAGAAGTGACATGCTACTTCTTTTGCTGCAGAAATTCTGCAGCAAAACCTGTAGGGCAAAAAAAAATGCAGTGTGCACACAGCATATTGGATTTCTCATAGACTTTGCTGGGGAAGAACTGCATTAAGGTTATGAGCAAAAACTGCACCTTTTCGGCAGCAAAAACAGCGTCAAATCCGAGAAAAAAAAACCGCAGTGTGCGCACAGGGCCTAAAATACACTACAAAACCATAGCTAAAGCTTTGGGTGGATTTTTTCTGCAGATATGGCGCATGCCTGGCTTAACCAGCTATACAATGGAGTAAGATGGGTCAAATGTATTACATGACCCACTCCTCATTAAATTGCACCAATCACCAAGCTTTTCCTATATAACCTAAAGCCAGTGCTATACTGGCACTATCAGGCTGAATTTATACATACCTTTAGTTGTCAGATAGGATGTATAGGATTTCAAATCCAAGCAAGTAAAGTTTGTAATATCAGCAGCTTGTTGAGTGACAGCAGCTGTGGATCAGATAATAGCTGGGGAGGTATTCCTAGGAATCCCATCCCCCTTTTTTTAGGCTAATTCTATTATAGAATCAATTTACTTTTTGACTAGCAGAATCTGTGCTGATATCATACCCATGTGACCAGAAGGGGCAGGGCCTCAGCCAACAGAAAAATATTGCTTCCTGGTATCAGCTGTCCACCATAGTATACCTACTAAGCCTTCAGCTGCCCTGGTCATGTTCTGCAGCCACATCAACAAAAACTAGCGAGTGAGTGTTGGTGTTAGCCCGGTAAACCAGTCAGTAAAGTAGCTATTCCTATTTTCCTCCCAATCATGCATTTACGCCAGCTTACTGTGGAACAGCAAAACCCCTTTAAAAACAATGACCAACTGCAACAAACCAAAACTAATTATACGTAATGCATTGAATTACATACTGTAGTATTTTAGCCTCAATATACAAGATACATAAAAAAAATGAAGAAAATCCCTCTGCAAAACATTTTCTATGAAAAAAATGTGTGTGAAACCAGTTGAAATATCTATGGCTAACAATACAGTATATATGGCATACATCTGCAAACAAATACATATATTTAGATACTTGGAGCAAATAATCAGTTGTGGATCTCTGCAAGGAATCTGTAACATGTGAATACTATGTATACTATGGTCAAATGCAATAAAAACATAATTTATAGGCTTTCCATAAAGTTTGTCTAGAATTTTACTGGTTAGAAACATTAAAATCCACCAACATTAACACTTAAAATGTATCTACAACTTGATTTATTTATAGTAGTTCACGCATCAATTTATATTATGTAGTAAAAGCAGATTTACCAATGCGTAAAAGGTCACCCAGTTTGACCACAGTGCTAGTTCCAACCGTTGAAGCCATTAAGACACGTCTTTTGGCTTTTCTTTTCTGTTCCTCTGTAGAGCCGTATATTTTCTTGCCTATAATGTAAAAATTCACATAGGTTCACCAATCTTAATTACATTTTTTTCTATAAATCATATGTACCGTAAGAATCTTCACGTTCACTATCTATATAGATAGTGACTACATGCTGAACTACATTTAGAAATCTAGAGACAGATGATGTGAATACGTTGGGCATACTATCCAGGACTATAAATGCCTGTTACATGGAACCTCCATTCTCTACTGTGAACTCAGAATATCTTTGCTCCATGAAAACTTCTACTGTTATCATCAGATAAGTCATGAGTACAAGATTTTCATCATTGTTTTTTTCAAATGTTACTTTTTCGACAGACAATCCAGTGAAAATCTAATGTGCAAATGTGGCAGAAGTTACCATGTCCAACAGTCCCAGCACCTGGATTGTCTCTGCTCTGCTCTCTGGCATTTTTTTCCAGCTATTTCCACTGTGGAAGCACCATCCAGTGGATAGCTTACTGCACTATGTTCTGGAGCACCCTCCAGTTCATAGCCTGCTGCTCTATGTGCTGGAGCACCCTCCAGTGTTTAGCTTGCTGCACTATGTGCTGGAGCACCCTCCAGTGGATAGCCTGCTGCACTATGTGCTGGAGCACTCTATGGGTAGCCTACTGCACTATGTGCTGAAGTACCCTGCAGTGCATAGCCTTCTGAACTATGTGCTGGAGCACTCTCTTTGGATAGCCTGCTGCAAAATGTGCTGGAGCACTCTCTAGTGGATAGCTTACTGCACTATGTGCTGGAGCACTCTCTATGGATAGCCTGCTGCACTATGTGCTGGAGCACTCTCTATGGATAGCCTGCTGCACTATGTGCTGGAGCACGCTCTATAGATAGCCTGCTGCACTATGTGCTGGAGCACTCTCTATGGATAGCCTGCTACACTATGTGATGGAGCCCTCTCTATGGATAGTCTGCTGCACTATGTGCTGGAGTACTCTCTATGGATAGCCTGCTGCACTATGTGCTGAAGTGTGTCGCCCTGGGCAAGCCAGGGGACACAGGTCACAACACCACCACACCCCACACTCCAGGTAGGCACATCACAGCTAACCACAAATCCTTGTTGCCTTCCTCCAGAGGTTGATGATGCACACCAGGGGGTGGGCCAGGCGGTTGGCTCCGCCCACCGAGGAGCTCACAACACTGGAGGCAGGAAGAAACCAGGCAGATAGCTCAGGGAGGAGCAGGAGTGAGGTGCTAAAGTGGAGGAGTTTAGAAAGTGAAAGTGAAAGTAGAAAAGGAGAAAAAGCAAGTAAAGTAACAGAAGAGAAAGACAGCCTGAAGGGTCCAGCTTTGTGAGGGCCAGAACAGCAAGGTCAGCAACGGCGGTGACTGTCTGGAGGGGGACCGTTTGGAAGTTCCTGGAAGGACCCCGTTGGCTGTGTGCCCGGTGGTCTGGAGCAGTGTTCCGAAGGACAGTCAGCACCAGGGCAGGGGCCTCTCGGACCCCGGCAAGGCTAGGAGTCGCCAGATTTGCCAAATCCGTCAGTGACGGGGACGCAGATCCCCCAACAACCAAGTCCCGATTGAAGGCAACAGCCCAACCCGTATTGGAGAGACACCGCCACCGCCACGGCACAAGTTTCTCAGGGCCAGCGCCTGCGGGCAAAGTGTAGAGCTCCTCCGGCCCAGATTGCAGTCGGGGAGCGGGTAACCGGAGGGAATCCACCGCTACCATCAGTCAACACAGGTGCAAGGAAGAGGGACATCACCGTCACCTACCGGGAGTGCAGGTGCAGCCGTCTGTGGGACCGTCCTACCAGCCGTTGGTTTACCGTACAAACTGTGTCCGTGTGTCAGGCTGAGTGAGTACCATAGTGCCGCAAGGCACAGCGCTGCCCCCGCGTCCCTGCGCCCTCCAGGCCCTACACTTCACATCTCATCACCGGGCCCCGGGATCACCAACCCCTACCCACGGAGGGGCAACACAACACCTGGCTGCTCCGCATCACCATCCCCGGGACCCCCACACTGAGCAGCGGTGGTGCAATCACCACAACCGTGGGTGGCGTCACGAACTATAACAATCCCCACACCCAACAAACACCCCCTTTCACTCACGGGCGAGGAGTGTCGCTCGAGAAACCCCGGGATCCGGCCCACAGCTCGAGCCACCAGGAGCAGCTGCCAGACCCGAGCAGAAGGGGTGAGCGCGGTGTGCTGACACCCTCCTCCCCGCCCGCGACAACTTGGCGTCACGAACAGGATCTTACCGCTCTGCCGTCAGGTAGAGGTGCGCCTTGTTACCGCCGGAGGCATCCGGCAGAAAAATTTCAGAAGCCGCCATCTTTGGCGCGAAAAGTTCCCGCTCGAGCGTCTTCTCGAGCAGTAGAGGCGCGAAGGCCAAAACCCCGCCCCGAGAGAGGAGGGGCCGGAAAGAGCTAAGGGGGACGGAAACAAGATGTCTGCGCCCGACGGAGCCGCTGGAGGAGCGGTGGTCGCAGCCGCAGCGGCACCCGCGGATGGGAATGGGCCTGCCCAGGTCCCGGTCGTACCGGCGGGAGGTGCCGCGGCCCCCGCGCTTGCTCAGGTCATGCCGTTTTCCTTGCCCTATGCGCCCGGAGCTGCCTGGCTACCGCGGTATGACGGGAAACCGGATGCCCTACAGGCCTTCCGGAAAAAGCTTAACCCGTTGCTAGAGCTGTACCCCCTGACTGATAAGCAACGTGCAGCGATAGTGCTAGGCCAGTTAACCGGTGCGGCGGAGCAGGAAGCGGAGACCTGGGCCGAGGGGGACCGGCTCTCTGTAGCCACCATCTTCGAGAAGCTACAGACTGCCTTCGAGACCCGGACTGAAGCGGAGCTGAGGATGCAGTTTTACCAGTGCCGGCAACGAGCTGGGGATAGCATTCGGGACTATGCTCTACGTCTGCAGACCGCCCTCCGCACGCTGAAGCGGGTGAGCTCTATTAATGAGGCGGATAGCAACAAGATGTTAGTGGAGCAATTTGCGCAGGGGATGAGGTCCCCTGAGGATCGTAAACAACTCCGGCTGTGGGCCCTGGAACACCCTGATGTGGACTTTGCTGTGTTAAAGGAGCGGGCCATTAAAGCACTACAGCCCCCAGCTGCAGAAGTTCTGGAAACCGCCCCGTGGCCCGTCGAAACGGCTCCCGTTGTGGCGGCCTCTGCCATACCAACCTCACCAATACCTACAGCCCCGAGCAGTACAGTGGAAGAACTGGCAGCCCAGGTCCGTCGCCTGGACGGAGACCTTGCCAAGATCCTTGCTGCGCTACAACCTCTGACCAGATCTCAGCCTCCAGCGCAGATACAGCTTGCTGACAGTCCCGAAGATGTTCCCTGGATGCAGCGGAGAAGCGCTAACAACCCGCGGAGAAGACCCCCAATCTGCTACAAGTGCCGTAAGCCGGGCCATTATTACCGACAGTGCCCGTTAAACGAGCAACCCCTGGGGCCCCGGGCCAATCCTCAGGAGTAGAACACCGTGGCCCCCCGGACTGGCGAGACCGATATGTCGGGGCCCGCCCTATCATCCCCGTGGCTGTGGACGGCATACCAGTGATGGCTCTCTTGGACACTGGATCACAGGTAACTACCATACCGTACACGTTGTATCGGCAGTATTGGGCCACAGACGAGCTGGCGCCTCCAGACGATAGTATAAATTTGATTGCCGCTAATGGACTTCCATTGACCCAGGTGGGGTATAAACAAGTGGCTATGACAGTGGGGCAAGCTGAACTGCAACACCAGGGTATGATTGTGATCATGAATGAACCCAGTGATCATAACCCGAAAATAGTGCTGGGAACCAATGTGATGGAACACTGCATGGCTGATGTGTTGAACCTATTGCAACAGCTAGCCGCCACCGCGGTGGGGAGCCGGCAGAGGGCTGTGCAGCGTGAGATCCGCGCCCTGATGTACCACCAGCATGTAAGCTCAACAGGAGGGGAGATTGGTGGAGTGAGAGTGATGGATGTTGCTCCATTGACTGTGCCCCCTAGGAGTGAGATGATGATCTGGTGTAGGGCAGCAGTAGGGCCTCAGGGGCGTGACTACCCTGCGATGATGGAGCCCATGCCCTCCGAACACTGGCCCACTGTAGTGGCCGCCCGAGGGGTGGTAGATGTGAAGAAAGGGAGAGTGCCCGTGAGAGTGTTGAACTGTGGGGAGGAAGAAGTCAGGCTCCCCCGGTATGCCACCATTGCCAAGCTGCTCACCCTGGACCCTCACACTATCCAGGAAGCCAGTCCATCCACACTCCCACCTACCCCCAGCACTTCCCCACCCCAGGGGGACACAAAGGAGTGGCACCAACAGCTACATGTAGGCACTGATGATACCCCTACACATCACAGGGCCGGGGTACACAGAGTGGTGCAGGAGTACGAACAGGTTTTCAGTAAGCACCCCCTAGACTTTGGGCGGATCAAGGGGGTTCAACACCACATTCCCACAGGTGAACATCCCCCTATCAAAGAGAGGTATAGACCTATTCCCCCTGCACATTACCAGTGTGCCAAAGATATGTTGAGGAATATGAAGGAGGCAGGGGTTATTCGGGACAGCTGTAGTCCCTGGGCCGCTCCGTTGGTACTGGTCAAGAAGAAGGATGGTACCATGCGGATGTGTGTGGACTACCGGAAGATCAACCAGATAACCCATAAAGATGCCTATCCCTTACCTCGTATTGAAGAGTCTTTGGCTGCACTGAGAACCGCAAACTACTTCTCGACCCTTGACCTCACCAGCGGATACTGGCAAGTGGCCGTGGCCCCAGAGGACCGGGAGAAGACCGCCTTCACCACCCCGATGGGATTCTGCGAATTCAATAGCATGCCGTTTGGGCTGTGCAATGCCCCTGGGACCTTCCAACGTTTGATGGAGTGCTGTCTGGGACATTTAAACTTCGAGACCGTCCTGCTGTATTTGGATGATGTGATTGTTTATTCCCAGACGTATGAAGCCCATCTGGAGCACCTGGCCGAGGTGTTCGCGTCCCTTGCCCAGTACGGGATGAAGTTGAAGCCCTCAAAATGCCACCTGCTGAAACCCAGAGTGCAGTATCTAGGGCATGTGGTGAGTGCGGATGGTGTCACCCCCGACCCTGAGAAGATTACTGCCATCCAGAGCTGGCCGAGACCAACTACAGTGAGGGAAGTAAGGCAGTTCCTGGGTCTGGTGGGGTACTATCGGCGCTTTATAAAGGGATACACGAAGATGGCTGCCCCCATGCAAGATCTCCTCGTGGGACAGACCAAAGGTGGTAGACCGATTGGGGCCCCACTGTCGTGGGAGGACAGGCATGAGGAGTCCTTTTGCCAGTTGAAGGCGGCCTTGACCGGAGAAGAGGTCCTGGCGTACCCTGACTATGGGAGCCCGTTCATCCTCCACACGGACGCCAGTAATGTGGGGCTAGGAGCGGTCCTATCCCAGGTCCAGGATGGAAAGGAGAAGGTGATTGCCTACGCTAGCCGAAAACTCCGGCCGACCGAAAGGAACCCTGAGAACTATAGCTCCTTCAAGCTTGAGCTATTGGCGTTGGTGTGGGCTATCATGGAGCGGTTCCACCACTACTTGGCGGCAGCCAAATTCACAGCGTTTACGGACAACAACCCGCTGACTCACCTGAACACGGCCAAGTTGGGCGCGCTGGAGCAGCGGTGGGTAGCCCGGCTAGCCAACTATGATTTCACCATAAAGTACCGAGCTGGTCGTGTCAACATAAATGCTGATGCACTCTCCCGGATGCCCCATTTGTCAGAAGAGGGGTGCGAGGATGACGACCTCGAGGAGATCGAGTTGCCTGCGTTTCACCAGCTGCCTACTGAGAGGGTACAAGTCTGTCAGCAAAGGGTGGATCTGGACCCGCGGCCCAGTCAAGAGTGGCAGGACGCCCAGGACCAAGCGCCGGCTGTCCGCCTTGTCAAGACTCTGGTGGAACAAGGTGCTATGGGAATAGACCCTGCCGCTCCAGCCGAAGCTCAACGCTTGTGGAAAGAACAAAAACGGCTTTACCTACACCAAGGGAGGCTGTACCGTGAGCTGATCAACCCGAAGACCCATGAGAAGATATGCCAGTTGATCGTTCCTCAAGCTGAGGTCGCTACTGTCCTGCGGGCATACCATGATGGTGCTGGCCACTTCGGGTGGAAGAAGCTGGAGATGCTGTTGAGGGAGCGGTTCTATTGGAGTGGGATGCGTGAATCGGTGGAAGCCTGGTGTCGAGAGTGTGGTCCTTGTACACTGAGGAGAAAGGACGAGACCAGCCAGAGGGCACCGTTACATCCCATAGTCACCCATCAGCCGCTGGAGCTGGTCGCCCTGGACCATGTCAAGCTCACCCCTACGCATTGACCATGGTAGACCACTACTCAAGATTTATGGTGGTAGTCCCCGTTAAGGACCTAACTGGTCGAACCGCTGCTCGAGCGTTCCAGGCTTATTTCTGCCGACCCCATGGGTACCCCGAGAAGGTGCTGACTGACCAAGGCCCGGCTTTTGAAGCAGAGGTGTTTCACGAATTCTGCCAGTTGTACGGCTGCAAGAAGATCCGGACCACTCCGTACCACGCCCAAACCAACGGCATGTGCGAGAAAATGAACCACTTGGTCCTGGGGCTCCTCAAGACGCTACCGCTGGAAGAACGGAACATGTGGCCGGAAAAGCTACCTGACTTGGTCGGCATGTATAATAATATCCCGTCCAGCTCGACGAAGTGCACCCCAGCGTATCTGATGAGGGCTCGGCCTGGCCGCCTGCCGGTGGATCTGGAGATGGGGTTGGAAGCCCCAGAAGCACTCCCTTCAACGGCAGAGTGGAAAAGTCGGAGGAGGGCACAGTACCGGCAAATCCAGGAGTATGTGGAGAAGAACCTCAGTCGAAGCCGAGAGCAGCAGGAGCACCGGTTCAACCAGAAGGCGCCCGCAGGTCCTTTCCAGCCAGGGGATGTGGTGCTGAAACGGAAGAGGAAAACCCACAAGCTGGATGATCAGTGGGAGCAAGTCCCTTATGTCATACAACCCACAGAATGGGGAGACGGGAAGACTTTCCAGATCAGTCGTGACCAAGGGGACACCCTAGCCACAGTTTCCCGGGACCATCTAAAAAAATGCCCCCCAGCGCTGAAGGCAGAGGCTGAAGTACCGGTTCCTCCACCAGTGGAGAAGGCAGCAGAGGTGATCCACACTGTAATGGGTGACTTCCCAGCAGACTGGCCTACACAGGACGGCGCGGTGATTCTTCCAGTGATACTGTTCCCACAACCCGTGGATGAAGAAGTAGTGGAAGCGGTCAACCGTGAGCCAGAACCAGTGCCGGTGCCCAGGGATGAACCTGTACCCAGCCCCCCTGCACCTCCGCCTGCTCCACACTATAGCAGGGAGGAGGAACCGATTGTTCCCTCTACCCCACTGTCTAGCACCACTGACACCGGGCCCCGAAGGTCCACCCGTTCCAACCTAGGTAGACCCCCACTTAGGTACAGGGAGACCGTTCTATGAATGAAAGGGGTCCGCAAATGTAAGAGTGTTGCAGTTTGTTTGAAAAAGTTTTGAAAAAGTTGTTGAAAGAATGATAAGTGAAATGATACCGAGTACTTCACCAGATTTGCTTTGTGATTTGCAACCGGCTGGAGCCGGCACCGTTGTCCCCGTGGGGACCGTTTAAAGTTTATTGGCATGGGAACTATCCATGGACAAGCCCGTGAACTTGCAGGGCACCACAAATGTTAAGTGGCTTGTAAATATGTTGGGTACCGTTACCGTTTCCGCAATACCGCCTCCGGAGAGGCAGGTTGGAGGGAGGGCCCTGAGCAGAGCAGGCCAGGGCCCAGCCACCAAAGGAACCGGTGGCCACCCTCTGGAGGGGAAGGACAGATCCCGCTCGGGTGACTTGTGCTGGACTGTGGGTCAAGGGGTGCTGCCTGGGTTTTAGGGGCAGCATCAGGGCCAGGTTGCTTGGGTGGGAGAGAGCGGAAACCGTGACCGTATACCGTTGCAACGTTAAAAGTAAATGTGCCTCCCGTCTTGGGAAGAGTTTTCGATTAAAAATGTATTTATGTTTTGCTTAACCCTGTTATCCCCTTTTTACAGAAAAATAAAACCGGTGTAGGACGGCAGCCCGCGGACGGTCTGCATTTTGCTAAGGGGGAATGTGTCGCACTGGGCAAGCCAGGGGACACAGGTCACAACACCACCACACCCCACACTCCAGGTAGGCACATCAGAGCTAACCACAAATCCTTGTTGCCTTCCTCCAGAGGTTGATGATGCACACCAGGGGGTGGGCCAGGTGGTTGGCTCCGCCCACCGAGGAGCTCACAACACTGGAGGCAGGAAGAAACCAGGCAGATAGCTCAGGGAGGAGCAGGAGTGAGGTGCTAAAGTGGAGGAGTTTAGAAAGTGAAAGTGAAAGTAGAAAAGGAGAAAAAGCAAGTAAAGTAACAGAAGAGAAAGACAGCCTGAAGGGTCCAGCTTTGTGAGGGCCAGAACAGCAAGGTCAGCAACGGCGGTGACTGTCTGGAGGGGGACCGTTTGGAAGTTCCTGGAAGGACCCCATTGGCTGTGTGCCCGGTGGTCTGGAGCAGTGTTCCGAAGGACAGTCAGCACCAGGGCAGGGGCCTCTCGGACCCCGGCAAGGCTAGGAGTCGCCAGATTTGCCAAATCCGTCAGTGACGGGGACGCAGATCCCCCAACAACCAAGTCCCGATTGAAGGCAACAGCCCAACCCGTATTGGAGAGACACCGCCACCGCCACGGCACAAGTTTCTCAGGGCCAGCGCCTGCGGGCAAAGTGTAGAGCTCCTCCGGCCCAGATTGCAGTCGGGCAGCGGGTAACCGGAGGGAATCCACCGCTACCATCAGTCAACACAGGTGCAAGGAAGAGGGACATCACCGTCACCTACCGGGAGTGCAGGTGCAGCCGTCTGTGGGACCGTCCTACCAGCCGTTGGTTTACCGTACAAACTGTGTCCGTGTGTCAGGCTGAGTGAGTACCATAGTGCCGCAAGGCACAGCGCTGCCCCCGCGTCCCTGCGCCCTCCAGGCCCTACACTTCACATCTCATCACCGGGCCCCGGGATCACCAACCCCTACCCACGGAGGGGCAACACAACACCTGGCTGCTCTGCATCACCATCCCCGGGACCCCCACACTGAGCAGCGGTGGTGCAATCACCACAACCGTGGGTGGCGTCACGAACTATAACAATCCCCACACCCAACAAACACCCCCTTTCACTCACGGGCGAGGAGTGTCGCTCGAGAAACCCCGGGATCCGGCCCACAGCTCGAGCCACCAGGAGCAGCTGCCGGACCCGAGCAGAAGGGGTGAGCGCGGTGTGCTGACACCCTCCTCCCCGCCCGCGACAGAAGTACCCTGCAATGGATAGCCTTCTGAACTATCTGCTGGAGCACTCTCTTTGGATAGCCTGCTGCAAAATATGCTGGAGCACTCTCTACTCTAGTGGATAGCTTACTGCACTATGTGCTGGAGCACTCTCTATAGATAGCCTGCTGCACTATGTGCTGGAGAACTCTCTATGGATAGCCTGCTGTGCTATGTGCTGGAGCACTCTCTATGGATAGCCTGCTGCACTATGTGTTGGAGCACTCTCTATGGATAGCCTGCTGCACTATGTGTTGGAGCACTCTCTATGGATAGCCTGCTGCACTATGTGCTGGAGAACTCTCTATGGATAGCCTGCTGTGCTATGTGCTGGAGCACTCTCTATGGATAGCCTGCTGCACTATGTGTTGGAACACTCTCTATGGATAGCCTGCTGCACTATGTGCTGGAGAACTCTCTATGGATAGCCTGCTGTGCTATGTGCTGGAGCACTCTCTATGGATAGCCTGCTGCGCTATGTGCTGGAGCACTCTCTATGGATAGCCTGCTGCACTATGTGTTGGAGAACTCTCTATGGATAGCCTGCTGTGCTATGTGCTGGAGCACTCTCTATGGATAGCCTGCTGCACTATGTGTTGGAGCACTCTCTATGGATAGCCTGCTGCACTATGTGCTGGAGAACTCTCTATGGATAGCCTGCTGTGCTATGTGCTGGAGCACTCTCTATGGATAGCCTGCTGCGCTATGTGCTGGAGCACTCTCTATGGATAGCCTGCTGCACTATGTGTTGGAGCACTCTCTATGGATAGCCTGCTGTGCTATGTGCTGGAGCACTCTCTATGGATAGCCTGCTGCACTATGTGCTGGAGAACTCTCTATGGATAGCCTGCTGTGCTATGTGCTGGAGCACTCTCTATGGATAGCCTGCTGCGCTATGTGCTGGAGCACTCTCTATGGATAGCCTGCTGCACTATGTGTTGGAGCACTCTCTATGGATAGCCTGCTGCGCTATGTGCTGGAGCACTCTCTATGGATAGCCTGCTGCGCTATGTGCTGGAGCACTCTCTATGGATAGCCTGCTGCAAAATGTGCTGGAGCACTCTCTATGGATAGCCTGCTGCGCTATGTGCTGGAGCACTCTCTATGGATAGCCTGCTGCGCTATGTGCTGGAGCACTCTCTATGGATAGCCTGCTGCGCTATGTGCTGGAGCACTCTCTATAGATAGCCTTCTGCACTATGTGCTGGAGCACTCCCTATGGATAGCCTGCTGCGCTATGTGCTGGAGCACTCCCTATATATAGCCTGCTGCGCTATGTGCTGGAGCACTCTCTATAGATAGCCTTCTGCGCTATGTGTTGGAGCACTCTCTATGGATAGCCTGCTGCGCTATGTGCTGGAGCACTCTCTCATGTGGTAGTGCATTGAATTTAGAAAACCACCAACTTGACTAAATAGGATCACTTATAAAAGCCTTTGGTACACTGGCCTTGTATGCCACTATATCTGAGTTTGTCCATCCATATACTGTGGCTTGTGACTCCCTTTCTGAGACCCTGACCTGGGCTTTATTTATTTTAGCTATAGTCTTAGATCTTGATTAGCACAGCTTCTTCTTCATGCACCAGGACTGACTTTGTCCCACAACCTAGATTCACTCTGTCCCTCTCCCTGCCATGTCTAGCTAGTTAATGTAAAGGGACAATTAAAGTGCTGGAACCTACAGGTCCCGAGTAGCTAAGTCTATACCACCTTGCAGATGTTCCTGGTGGTGGTGCAGTTGTTAGACTGCACCTCAATATTGTCAGTGAACTAACATTTATTTGCTGAGTTTCACATCTGTATTTTACTGTGGACCTAATATCGCCATTGCCGCTGTCACAACACATGACATCACTATGAGGAACACTTTGTCTTATCAAGAGCATTGCAATGTAGTGGTGGAATCCACGAAGGTCTGAGACTGAAAACCAGACGTCACACAGCAGCTGGAATGTGCGGGATGTGGAGCCCAATCAATGAATAAATTGTATTACAAAAGCTTTTCTTTAACATTGATTTGTATAATTAACTAGTGCTATAAATCAACACATGCAAAATGCCAACACAGACACCTTTTTGTTAAAAATTGAAAATAGAGATTAACCAATCCCATGAACAGACCATTGTCAAAAGAGGACGTCTGCGATATTTTACTGAGGATATTCAGATCAGAAAAAAATGACCTTAAACTTTAAAGGTGTTGCTTAGCATTTCCATTCCATTACCTTGCACATGTGAAGTGCGGAACAACTCCAGTACAATACCAGGATAATGAGCTGGAAGAGACTCCAGACAGACGTCATTCTCAAACCACATGCTGGACTAAAGGTTACAATTTCCAAAATAGTCCAAAGCTGCCTTTTTTCATTAAAATTAGGAATTTCGAAAATAAAGGCACAACATTTTGCTACAGCTATTATTTCTCAGGAATGCCATAAAAACTGATAGGATTATAAAACTTCACCGCACGCTAGCTCACGACAAAAGAATGCAGTTAGAGATTGATACGAACCAGATAAGTGCAGAGCAGACATTGCTACTGTTTTTCCAAGAGCGTTTGTAGCAATGCACATGTATGTTCCTTCACTTTCCTCCGTGATGTTTGTCAGCAGGAGAGATCCGTTTGAAAGCACAAATGAGTTATTTGGCATTGGGGAACTTTTCTTCAGCCAATGTAGTTTTGGATATGGTGAACCTAATTAAAAGAAGAGCAGCAATTGATTAGATATGGTCACACTTAATGATCCTCTGCAGAAGCAGAATCCTACCCCTCAAAGTAAAAACATTGCCTTCAAAGATTCCTTAACATTTCTACCTTCATAATCTTCACATTCACCACATCTTCCATACCAATGGAAGCCAAACTTTGCCCTTAAGAAACCTTAGCATCCTACTTGCCCTTTTGGAGTTGATTGGTCCCCGTAGCCATGCCCCCTACATAATTTTGCCATCCACACTGCAAATTTGCCAACTGTTCTGAAAGTCAAGGATATCTTACCTTTTTTTGAGTTCTGGGGATAGTTTGCAAGTATGGCCAACACTAAATATGTCTCTTAACATAAGCAACCATATACCAGTGATGACATTTGAGTCTATGGACACATTCATTGTATACCAGAATGCAATGTGAAGATAACTTATTTTAGATAATTAAATAAACATGCCTTATTGGTAGACGTTTAGGAGTAGATTGGCCACTGCTCTTTTATACCTTTTGCCTTCCCAGTGTATTACCTTTCCTTAAGACCCTCTGCCTAGTCAAGATCTTCTGCCTACTCAATTTGCTCTTGCTCCTCAAGACACTATACTTTCTTGACAATCTGCTTGTACAATACTCCTGACACCTCAACACCCTCTTAATTTCTTCAGCATACTACTTTGACAATATTTTGACTCCCTAATATACTCTTTTTCCTTAAGATGCTAATCTTTTTTGACACTCTACTTCCAATATAATCTTGATGCTTTAAAGGGAACCTGTCAGCATGATAATGTAGCCCAATCTGCAGGCACCCTGTTATAGAGCAGGATGAGCCGAGATTGATATATAGATTTGTTGGAAAAGATTCAGGATAACATGTGCATTAATCATTAAACCTCTGCTCTTTCTAGGATTTCAGTCCAGTGGGCGGTCCTATCAGTGACTGACAGCTAACTCTGTATACACATCTATACTAAGAAAGCTGTTAGTCACTGATAGTACAACCCACTGGACTGAAAATCCAGGAAAGAGTAAAGGTTTATATGAATAAAACACAAGATATAATGATAATTTTCTCAAAACTACATATCAATCTGGTCAGCTCCTCCTGTTCTCTAACATAATGCCTCAGATTGGACATTTTCATGGTAGCAGATTCTTTTTAATACCATATGTGTTTTTAATTCTCCATACTTCCTCAACACCCTACTTCCATCATACATACTCCATACTTCTTAATACCCACAAAACCCCCTAAACCCCATGGACATTCTACTTCCACAATTCTCCCGATTCCTCTATATGCTTTTCTTCCTCAATATCCTACTCTTACTTGACACCCCGCCTTCACAATTTTTCTCACTCCTCTATCCGCTCTCCTTCCTCAAGATCCTACTCTTTCTCGACATCTTGCTTCCGCAATCCACTAACTCTTCTTTATGCTTTTCTACCGCAAGATCCTACTCATCATCAAACCTTGTGTCCACAATTCTTCTGATTTCTTTATATGCTTTTCCCTCTCAAGATCCAACTCTTCCATGATACTCTGTTTCCACAATTCCTCTAATTCCTCCAAATACAGTTCCTCCTTAAGATTCTACTCTTCCAGGACATCCTACTTCCACAATTTTTCTGACTCCTTTAAATGCTCTTCAAACACAAGATCCACCTGTTCCTTGACATACTCAATGCCATTTTCATCCATACAACCGTATACTTCCCCAATACTCCTAACTCCTCTATACTCTTTTTCTCAATAACTTCTTTCTACTTAACCTCTTTTTATCTTAGAAAACTACTGGTAAAAACCTGATATTTTTTTATACTTGACGACTGTGTTCAGACTTTTCAGCTGAAGCTTTTTCAACTTACAACAAAATAGTAATATAATAAAAAGCCATATAGTTGCCCATACTGAAAATCACCTTGGAATTTTCTAGCTAAAGATGGCGTGACATGAACAGGTTATATAAACGCACAGCTCATAGTTATAAGGACGAGGCGACCTTCAATTAAACAGATTTTTAATTCTTGGCTTTTATGTTGATATGAGCTCGCAGATTCTGAAATATTTTTTGACATAGAAAACAAAAGATCCTTTCTACGAATGCTATAAACCTTATCCAAGAGCAACTTGGAGTGGAAGCTGTGTTGATATTTATATCACATGTGTTGACTGAACGGCATTTGGCTGTAAAAATGTAACACAAATCAGGCCTCAAATATTGTAAATATATCCCAGCTCCTGCAACATGGATCCAATAGGTGATGACTTACACTAAGAAATAGACTAATGTTACTACCAAGCATAAAAATAAACTATCCTGACCAGGGGAACAGGTTCTTCTTGCTGTGGGAACAATTGGTGACTATCTTCATTGTTGTATTTGTACAATGCTACAAATGTTTGTCAATTGTTAACAACTGGACAAAATTACATTAAAAAGGTTATTAGTTTTGTCAGGGTTGGATAGAGATAGTAAAAAGTCGCAATTACAAGGGGTTTGCCAATGTTCATTGTTTAGGGTTGCACCCCCCCTACTGCCTTCGAGCTTCCTGCTTGTGAATGGTCCCAATGACAGTTCAGCCTATCAGCATGGTTATGCCATCGACCGCATTGCTTAGGCTATCTGCCCACACTGCGGAAAATTCACGGAATTTGCCGCGATTTCTTTCGTTAATTCCGCGGATTTCTCAAAAATACGCAGTACGGCGAGTTCCCAGCCATTTCTATGGCATTTTGGAAGTGCTGTGCCCATGCTGTGGTTGAAATAGTGCGGATTTCCCTGCGGAAAAATCTGCAGTATGTCAATTATTTCTTCGGATTTTTCCGCGTGATGCTATACTTACCTGCCTTGATTGAAAACACTGGAGTCACTTCCTCCGATGCAGAGGAGCGCAGTGCAGCTAGGAGCGGGCAGCAGAAGGTGGGTGTGGCCTGCACGAGCTCCGGTCATGTGACAGTCGGAGCTAGTTCAATCCCGTCCACCTTCTCCTGCAAAGTGCAGACAGACACGGCCGGAAAGTGAAGTGCTGCATGATGGAGGTAAGTATGAACTCCCCAATCACTCCAGCACTTGTTCTGCATTGAGGATGCAGTGCCGAAGCCATCGTACTGTATCATCAATGCAGAATGGCCGCAGCATATTCGCAGGACATTACGCAGTACATCTGCAGCACAAAACAGACAAAGTTGTGCTGCGGTTTTCTGGGAGCTCCTGCGGAATGTCCTGCAGATATATCCGCAGGACACTTTCCCCATGGGCACATAGCCTTAGGCTATGTGCACACAGTGCGTTTTTCTCGGCGTTTTTGCGCGTTTTTCGGGTGCGTTTTTGGCCTCAAAACTGCATGACTTTGCTTCCCCAGCAAAGTCTATGAGTTTTCATTTTTGCTGTCCCCACACAGCGTTTTTTTTCAGCTGCGCTTTTGTGGTGACCACAAAAGCGCAGCATGTAAATTATTCCCGCGTTTTTCACTGCACTTTTCATCCATTGAGTTCAATGGGATGTTGAAAGACGCAATGAGAAACGCAAATAGCTGCGTTTTGGTGCATTTTGGTGCGTTTCTAAGACCAAAAACGCAGCTATAAACGCAGGAGGTGGGTAGTAAAGTGACGTGTACAGGAAGAGGATTCCTTCTGTCAGTATATACAGAAGCGTGAATCCTCCCGGTACCGTCACCGCTGCGTCCACCTCCCGTCCTGTGCATGTCAGCTGCCGTGCGGCGCCATGTCTGGGCGGGAGGTGGAAGCGGCTGCGAAAACAAAAGTTAACAGTAGAAAAAAAAAAAAAAAGTTATACTCACCTGTCTGCAGACTCCCGGTGCCATGCCCGCTCCCAGCTCCTCTCACGGTATCGCCACCCCCGCTCCGGCTGTGTGCAGACGGCCGGGAAAGCTCCGATGGATGCAGGACCTGGCGATGGATCACCTGATGCAGTCACCTGACGCATCAGGTGATCGTAAGTATCGCAGTGACGCGGGCGCCCGGCCGGTATCAGCGGATGCGTCAGGAGACTTCATCCCTGATTACCGGCAGCTGCTGCAGCGATCGGACAGGATCAGACTCCCGCCCCATCGCTGCAGGAGCTGCCGGTAATCAGCACATAAGTGAGTATTATTTTTTTTTTTTTTGCACCGATGCATCTGCTGATTGTATAAACGGCTTTTATACAATCAGCTGATGTGTGATGGGATTCAGGCACTTGATCCTGACACATCATCTGATCGCTTTGCCTTCCAGCAAACCGATCAGATGATATTGGATCCGGATTGGACGGCGCGGGACCCTGACCCAGGATTACTGCGGAGGGGGGTTTATTTCAATAATGATGGAGTCACTAATTGTGTTGTGTTTTATTTCTAATAAAAATATTTTTCTGTGTGTTGTGTTTTTTTTTTATCTTTACTAGAAATTCATGGTGGCCATGTCTAATATTGGCGTGACACCATGAATTTCGGGCTTAGGGCTAGCTGATAATATACAGCTAGCCCTAACTCCATTATTATTACCCAGCTAGCCACCCGGCTTCAGGGCAGCTGGAAGAGTTGGATACAGCGCCAGAAGATGGCGCTTCTATGAAAGCGCCATTTTCTGGGGTGGCTGCGGGACTGCAATTCACAGCGGGGGTGCCCAGAAAGCATGGGCACCCTGCACTGTGGATTCCAATCCCCAGCTGCCTAGTTGTACCCGGCTGGACTCAAAAATTGGGCGAAGCTCACGTCATTTTTTTTTTAAATTATTTCATGAAATTCATGAAATAATTTTAAAAAAAGGGCTTCCCTATATTTTTGGTTCCCAGCCGGGTACAAATAGGCAGCTGGGGTTGTGGGCAGCCCGTACCTGACTGCTGTACCCGGCTAGCATACAAAAATATGGCGAAGCCCATGTCATTTTTTTTGTTTGGGGGGGCAAAGAAATCCTGCATACAGTCCTGGAAGGAGGATGCTGAGCCTTGTAGTTCGACAGCTGCTGTCTGCTCTCCTGCATACACTATTGGCTGGAGGATGCTGAGCCTTGTAGTTCTGCAGCTATCTGCTCTTCTGCATACACTAGTGGAGAATGAAGAACACATTGAAGAAGGAAATGAAATCAGACCTTTTTTTTTTGTTCACTGATAAAAAAACGCATAAAGACGCAGTGAGCAAAAACGCAGCAAAACGCAGCAAAAAAACTCACCAGATCGTGGCAAAACGTGTGCGTTTTTTGACGCGTTTTTTTGACGCAGGTGCGTTTTTGTGCGTTTTTAGCGGCCAAAAACGCACAAAAACGCAGCGTCAAAAAGACGCACTGTGTGCACATAGCCTTATATTGCTAGCAGAGGCACATTAACCTCTGCAGAATTGGAGGAATGCAGGGGCACTGACATTGGCCAGATACAGCTATCCTTACAGCAGTGCTTGGTAGCTCTAAAGCAAAGAATCCACACTCCTTACCTAGGAAATCAGTGACCCCCAATTCACTATAGAGCTAGCTAGCAGGTAACCTAGACAGTAAGTTATGAACAGAAAATGACCAGTTTTCTAAATTAATTTTTTGTATTAAATGTAATTTATTAAAATGTTTGGCAATGGTTTTTCCATATCACTATTTGTATTTAAAATCTTTTTTAGACTCTAACGTCCTGTTGTTTCAGGAAACAACACATGTACATAGCCACAATGGATCACAAGGGCACAGCACATTGTGGATCGCACATCTGCTTTCGTGCCCGCTCGTCATCTACCCTGAGTTGGAGTATATTTAATTCTACAAGGTACTGAAAGAGTTAAGGTTTATATCTATCCTGCAGTGATCTAACAGCTGCAGCCACTCCTTCCTGCTAAAAATATCTGCTCCTCACTCCTCCCTATGTCGGTTATACTTCAAACCAACGCTGACCATGTGGAAGGAACTTGTTGCTGCATAGCTGTGGTGTAGTTTCAATTAGAGCTGCGAAGGTTTCTACTGCAGAAACCAAGGCGTGATTTTCATTGTGTCTTTTCCCACCTGTATATCTTTCCTACCTCATGTTGTCTTATTGTAGTGGCGAGACTAAGGGTACCGTCACACTTTAGCGACGCAGCAGCGATCCCACCAGCGATCTGACCTAGTCAGGATCGCTGCTGCGTCGCTACATGGTCTCTGGTGAGCTGTCAAACAGGCAGATCTCACCAGCGACCAGTGACCAGCCCCCAGCCAGCAGCGACGTGCAAGCGACGCTGCACTTGCACGGAGCCCGCGTCTGGAAGCTGCGGACACTGGTAACTAAGGTAAACATCGGGTATGGTTACCCGATGTTTACCTTAGTTACCAGCGCACACCGCTTAGCTTAGCGTGTGCAGGGAGCAGGAGCTGGCACTGGCAGCGTGAGAGCTGCGGTGGCTGGTAACGAAGGTAAATATCGGGTAACCACCTTGGTTACCCGATGTTTACCTTGGTTACAGCTTACTGCAGGCTGTCAGACGCCGGCTCCTGCTCCCTGCACATTCAGGATTGTTGCTCTCTCGCTGTCACACACAGCGATGTGTGCTTATCAGCGGGAGAGCAACAATAAAAAACGAACCAGGTCTGTGTGTAACGAGCAGGGATCTCACAGCAGGGGCCAGATCGCTGCTCAGTGTCACACACAGCGAGATCACTAATGAGGTCACTGTTGCGTCACAAAAACCGTGACTCAGCAGCGATCTCAGTAGCGATCTCGCTGTGTGTGAAGTACCCCTAACATCTTGTTGGGCCTGACTAGTCAGGGTGAGTTCATGGCCAGCAAGGACCTAGGCTTTGGGTTAGAGTATGGGATGTTAGGGAGTGGAAAGATCAGCCTCAGGAGAGTGTTAGTAGGGGACCCTGCTCCCCTCTTCCTAGCGCAAGGGCGTACCATTGTAATGTGTACCCTTTGTAACTCAAGTCTTACATCAGTGACTAATGGAACAATCTGTCTTATAAAAAATAGTATGTGGGTCCAAGCTGGTAAATAGTTTACTATTAAAATATTTCAAGAATAAATCTTAGCACAACTTGTGTTCTGATTGCTGTCTTCCCTGGTTGGCAGCACTGCTCCGGTCCTCTTCTGGTCTGTGTCTCCTGAAATCAGACACAGCGAATGCCTCCGACGACTGCAATGAGAGAAAATCTCGCATTTCACTCAGACCAATGTTATTCAATGAGGGAGAGCAGCAGATGGTCAGCTGGGGTGCGAGTGAAACATTGGACTGCACTCGGAAGACATCCAAGTACAGTGCGATAAACGCATCAGCTGACAATGGAGGAGATGGGGAGATTAATCCCTTCCTGTCCTTCAGAGCGCTTTCCCTCTCCTCCGCAGCTCACAGGATCGGACCACAGTCGCGTGACACTTGGTCATGCTCGCAGCAGAGTTGAAGCCAAGGGTCATTAGCATATTGCATCCAATGTACTCACATCGGATGCCATGCGATCGTGTGAATCTAGCCTAAGTCCTTGGCTCCACTTGTGCATAGCTTCTGATGTGATCGGCTCAAAGCTGCAGAAAAGAGGGAGTGAGCACTCTCTCCCTCTCCTCCCCGGCCTGTCTCTGCGTACATCGCACTGCGGTCGGATGACAAGCGAGTGCAGAGTTATGTTTCACAAGCACCCACAGACTTGTATGGGTTCGTGTGAGCTGAGACTCTCTGCCAAACGCAGTGTGCTGCGATTCATTCCACATGCCGATATGGTATGAAAAATCAGTCGCAGATGGACACTGCCCCATAGTTTTGCACTAGAGTGAGAGCAAGCCGATGTTTTTTCGGATTGCACTCATCCGTGCAAAACACAAGTGGAACCAAGGCCTAACTGTTTCTTACAGGGGTTTTTGTGTGGACCAGCAGAAGTTGCTTTTTCTGTGAAGACGTCTTCTGAGTCTCGTAGACTCTTACACTGGGAAAGCAGCTCCTGTTTCACACAGTAGATGATGTGTGAAGCGGCAAAGCTGCAAAGAAGTCATGTAGGGCAGGGACACTGGAAATATGAGAAGAATCTTTCTGAAGGTTGTAGGTGATTCAGGCATTGGAGGGAGTAGCTGATAATAAATTACCGTACAAAACTCTTCATGTTTCTACCTCTGAAAGAAAAATGTCAATAAAACCATTATAATAGAATGTGTCGTATGGGATGATGGTGATATTTTTATACATCTAATATAGGATGTCGTTTCATATACAGAAAGAGAATGTGTCTTTGAAGGTACAGGTAAAATATATCTTTGTACTGTGTTAGCCAGTGGAGATAAAAAAAAGTTTGTTTAAAAGAACTGAGAGTCCTCAGTGGTTGATACCTTTTAATTAAAAGGTATCCACTACTGAGGACTCTCAGTTCTTTTAGGGGTACTTCACACACAGCGAGATCGCTACTGAGATCGCTGCTGAGTCACATTTTTTGTGACCTCATTAGCGATCTCGCTGTGTGTGACACTGAGCAGCGATCTGGCCCCTGCTGTGAGATCGCTGCTCGTTACACACAGCCCTGGTTCGTTTTTTTATTGTTGCTCTCCCGCTGATACGCACACATCGCTGTGTGTGACAGCGAGAGAGCAACAATCCTGAATGTGCAGGGAGCAGGAGCCGGCGTGTGACAGCCTGCGGTAAGCTGTAACCAAGGTGGTTACCCGATATTTACCTTCGTTACCAGCCTCCGCAGCTCTCACGCTGCCAGTGCTGGCTCCTGCTCCCTGCACACGCTAAGCTAAGCGGTGTGCGCTGGTAACTAAGGTAAACATCGGGTAACCATACCCGATGTTTACCTTAGTTACCAGTGTCCGTGGCTTCCAGACTCCGGCTCCGTGCAAGCGCAGTGTCGCTTGCACGTCGCTTCTGGCTGGGAGCTGGTCGCTGGTGAGATCTGCCTGTTTGACAGCTCACCAGCAACCATGTAGCAACGCAGCAGCGATCTTGACCAGGTCAGATCGCTGGTGGGATCGCTGCTGCGTCGCTAAAGTGTGACGGTACCCTTAGGCTAAGTTCACACATCCTGTGTTTTGCATCAGTCACAATCCGTCGCCTTGGGGAATTACGGTATCCTGCAAAATATTTTGCAGGAATCCTGTATTTCCCCATAGACTTCTATTAGCGACGGATTGCGACTGATGACCCTGCGTTGCATCCGCTGCGTCGCGGTCCGTCGTTTTTGACTGACCGCCGAGCGGGGAGCAACGCAGAATGTAACGTTTTTCGGGCCGTCAAAATTAACGCGCCGCGCAGGAATCCGTCGCCATCCGTCAAGCTTGTAATGCATGTCTATGGTGCTGGATTCCGTCGTAATCCGTCTTACAACGGAATCCAGCGCAGGATTCCGTCATGCTCTACTGAGCATGCCCAGCATGCTTGGCACGCCCACTGGGCTGTCCCAAACACAGACGGATCATGACTGATCCGTCAAAAAACGGACGCACAGCGGATGTAACGGACGCAACTGATCCGTTTTTTCACAGGATTCCTGTGAAAGGAATCCTGTGAAAAACACATCAGTTGCATCAGTTGACATCTTGAAAATGACTGATCCGTTGCTGACGGACCTGACGGATTGAAAACACAGGATGTGTGAACTTAGCCTAAGGCCCCCTTCACACGTCCGTGAAACACGTGCGTGTTTGGTCCGTTTCCGTATATGCCGGAGACACGGCCAAACGTGCACCAATGTTAATCTATGATTGTGGTCACACGTCCGTTATTTCATTATGTCCGTGTGTGCGTGTCCGTGATCCGTATGTGTGTGCGTTTGGCACGGATGCATGTCCGTTATCTGCACGGAGCACGCACACGTGGACACAATGAAAGTCTATGGGTATGTGCACACACGTTAGTAAACACGTATGCATCTACCTATAGTCCGTGTCCGTTTGGTGTTTTTATTTCTAGTGATGTCGGCTATTCTTTCTATTTCTGTGTATGTCGGTCAATCTCCCTGAGTCCGTCGGTCGGTCTCTCTGTCTCTCTGTCGGTCTCTCTGTCTGTCTGTCCCTCTCTCACAGTCTGTCGGTCAGTTTCCCCCCCTCTCTCATACTTACCGTTCCCCGATCTCCGGCGCAGCGCTGCACGGCATTCACACTGCTGCGGCGGCTTTTACTATTTTGAAAAAGCCGGCCGCTCATTAAACAATCTCCTATTCCCTGCTTTCCCCGCCCACCGGCGCCTATGATTGGTTGCAGTGAGACACGCCCCCACGCTGAGTGACAGGTGTCACACTGCACCCAATCACAGCAGCCGGTGGGCGTGTCTATACTGTGCAGTAAAATAAATAAATACATTAGATGCGACAGTTCTGGGGCTGTACCCGGCTCTTCCCGATTTGCCCTGGTGCGTTGGCAAATCGGGGTAATAAGGAGTTAATGGCAGCCCATAGCTGCCAATAAGTCCTAGATTAATCATGTCAGGCGTCTATGAGACACCCTCCATGATTAATCTGTAAATTACAGTAAATAAACACACACACCAGAAAAAAATCCTTTATTAGAAATAAAAAACACACACATATACCCTGGTTCACCACTTTAATCAGCCCGAAAAAGCCCTCCATGTCCGGCGTACTCCAGGATGCTCCAGCGTCGCATCCAGCGCTGCTGCATGGAGGTGACAGGAGCTGCAGAAGACACCGCCGCTCCGGTCACCTCCACGCAGCTAATGAAGACAGCCGGCGATCAGCTGAGCTGTCACTGAGGTTACCCGCGGCCACCGCTGGATCCAGTGACAGCGGGTAACCTCAGTGACAGCTCAGCTGATCGCCGGCTGTCTTCATTAGCTGCGTGGAGGTGACCGGAGCGGCTGTGTCTGCTGCAGCTCCTGTCACCTCCATGCAGCAGCGCTGGATGCGACGCTGGAGGACTGTGGAGTACGCCGGACATGGAGGGCTTTTTGGGGCTGATTAAAGTGGTGAACCAGGGTATATGTGTGTGTTTTATTTCTAATAAAGGATTTTTTCTGGTGTGTGTGTTTATTTACTGTAATTTACAGATTAATCATGGAGGGTGTCTCATAGACGCCTGACATGATTAATCTAGGACTTATTGGCAGCTATGGGCTGCCAATAATTCCTTATTACCCCGATTTGCCAACGCACCAGGGCAAATCGGGAAGAGCCGGGTACAGCCCCAGAACTGTCGCATCTAATGTATGCGGCAATTCTGGGCGGCTGCTGACTGATATTGTTAGGGTGGGGGGCTCCCCATAACGTGGAGCTCCCCATCCTGAGAATACCAGCCTTCAGCCGTATGGCTTTATCTGGCTGGCATTAAAATTGGGGGGGACCGCACGCCGTTTTTTTTTAATTATTTATTTATTTTACTGCACAGTATAGACACGCCCACCGGCTGCTGTGATTGGGTGCAGTGTGACACCTGTCACTCAGCGTGGGGGCGTGTCTCACTGCAACCAATCATAGGCGCCGGTGGGCGGGGAAAGCAGGGAATAGGAGATTGTTTAATGAGCGGCCGGCTTTTTCAAAATAGTAAAAGCCGCCGCAGCAGTGTGAATGCCGTGCAGCGCCGGGGATCGGTGAGTATATGAGAGAGGGGGGGACACTTCAGTCACTCGGGGGATTAGTGGTCACCGGTGAATCCTTCACAGGTGACCGCTAATCAGTACTCAACACAGACAGAGCCGCGGTATGAGGATGAAGTCGGGTGAAGTTCACCCGAGTTCATTCTCATCGCGCAACTCTGTCTGCTGTCAGCCGACATTTATAAACGACATTGTGCATCACACACACGGACATTCCACACGGACATTCCACGTACACATACACGTTAATTCCACACGCACACACGGACGTTCTGCACACAAACACGGCTAGCATACGCAATTCACACAGGTGCCACACGGACCATAAAAACGGACACAAAAACGGGACACGGACCCGAATAACGGCCCGTAACACACGTGCGTGTTTTTCACGGACGTGTGAAGGGGGCCTTAAACAAACTTTTCTTTGAAGGTAGCAATCTGTTGTGTGTGAGGGATATTGTGAAGGATAACTTATCTGAGAAAGTAAATCAACTTCTGCTGCACTAGTAGCTTGGAGACAGTGATGTTTTGGAGACAGTGATGTTTTGGAGACAGTGATGTTTGGAGACAGTGATGTTCTGTGGTCGGGGTCGTGCTCTGAAAAATAGCACCAGAACCCGACATTTGGATGTGCGTTTAAGATTTACATTTATACCCTACAAGTAGTCAGTCCCAGGATCTGCCATGAACCATAGGACACAGATTGTAACCAAGTCCTCAGACAGACTGATTGATCGTCCTTACTGTTTTCTCATGGTGATGTACCAAAATCATTTAAATCTTAACCACACAAGACTGCCATGGTTCTTGTATTATCATTCAGATGTCCATGATTTTTCTGGTGGGTAAAAACACGGACCGTTTTTCATCAGTATTTTGGATCTGAGTTTCATCAGTGTCTCTTCAGTGTCAGTTTTTACCATCAGTAAAATAAAGGAACAAATAAATAAGTTACTAAGCTTCTCTCATCCATTGCAATGTTACTCTTGGACAGCACACAAACTGCACATTGATGCCATTCATTTGTTGTCTGTGATTACAAGGACATTTAACTTGTAGGGGGTGATTTAGATCCAAGACTTGGATCAAACATGGACTTTCCCTTGTGATTCTTTGAGGAACACAGTCCGCAAAAAAACACAGACATCTGATTAGCTCCATTGAATATAATGGATGCATATTCTATCTGTAAAATACACAGATACAACAACTTTGCCTCATGAATTGTATCATTAGGACCTTGTCACTTTCGTGGAGACCCTTTGTAGGTTTATGTGCATCACAGATGTCTGAATGAGGCCTTAAAGGGAATCTGTCAGCAGGTTTTTGCTCCAAGATTTAATACATAGAATTCAGGGATGCCTGTCTTGTCAAGGTCCGATCTGTTGTCTATTTGCAATGTTTGTTTAAGCAGCAGGACACTTATCACTGCTTAGACTACATTATCTTGTATACAGCAAGTTCGGCCCCCTCCTCTGATTGGCACCTCAATGTCAATGTACAATCTCTATAGAGCCTGGTGTGGGCGGGAACAGCTTACTCAGCTCTGCTACATGGCTAAATCTAAAAATTCTGATTGTGCCAGAACAGCTGCAGCCAGTTATCTAAGTAATATATCGATGAATTCAGAGTCTCTTTGCCTACCACATGCTGCTCTCAAATGAGGTAGCAAAAACCTACTGACAGATTCCCTTTAATTTGTGAAGCTCTAGTACTGCTGGATGGTCTTTAGCAATGTCAATGAAACAGTCATATGACTGCTATAGACCAATTTAGGGTAAAAGACCAAATTCAAAATATGAAATCCAGTTTCACTATTTTCTTTCTTCACATATCTTATCTTTGCCCCCTCCATTTTTACCTACCTCTTTGGTTCCCCTCTCTCGCTGACAGTTTACCCTATAGTTTATTCTTTTTGCGGTTTGATAGTTTCCTAGACTGTTATATATATTTTGGTTTGCATCTATTGTACATTTATTTGGGTTTGATCTTGAACTGCCGGCATGTTTGTACTGCTCTCATGTAACTTGTTTGCTTATGGATGTGCGTGAGTTGTTTTTATTCTGGCAAACGTCTGGTGTTTTTCTTTCGTTCCTGATGTTTCGCTGCTTTGTTTAACAGATAAAAAAAATCCATGCTAACAAACAACAGATTGCGATAAACACTGACAGTGAAGATATATATTTTAAGTTTGTGTGACGCCCTGGGCAAGCCAGGGGTCACAGGTCATCACACCACCACACCCTACATCCCAGTCAGGAACACCAAAGCTAACCAGAAATCCTTGTTGCCTTCCTCCAGAGGCTAATGTTCACACCAGGGGGGTGGGCCAGGCGGTTGGCTCCGCCCACCGAGGAGTTCGCAGCTCTGGAGGCGGGAAGAACCAGGCAGTTTAGCCCAGGCAGGGCTTGAGTGAGGAGCTAAGTGGAGGAGTAAACAAGTAGTGAAGTGAAGGAAGTAAAGTGGTAAAGGAGGAAAGCAAGAGTGGTGACAGGGAAGAAAGAGAGTGGAAAGCCTGAAGTTGGTCCAGCTGTGTGCAGGACCGGGTCAGCAAGGTCACCAACGACGGTGACTGTCCAGAGGGGTTTCTGTTCGGGAGTTCCTGGAAGGACCGCGGACGGGTGGTGACCCGGCGGTCTGGAGCAGCGTGCAAAGGACAGTCAGCACCAGGGCAGGGGCCTCTCGGACCCTGGCAAGGCTAGGAGTTGCCATAATTTGCCGAATCCGTCAGTGAAGGGGACGTAGATCCCCCAACAACCAAGTCCCGATTGAAGGCAACAGTCCAACCATTAAGGAGGAACACCGCCACCACCAAGGCACCAGTTCCTCAGGGCCAGCGTCTGCGGGCAGAGTAGAGCTCCTCCGGTCCAGCTTGAAGCCGGGGAGCGGGTTACCGGTGGGGACCCATCGCTACCAACTTAGAAACATCAGGTACAGGTCAGAGGGACATCACCGTCACCTACTGGGAGAGCAAGTGCAGCCGTCCGTGGGAACCGTCTTTCCAGCCGTGTGGTTTACCGTAAAACTGTGTCAACGTCTCAGGCTGAGTGAGTACCACAGTGCCGCAAGGCACAGCGCTGCCCCCGTGTCCCTGCGCCCACCAGGCCCTGCATCTCCTATCTCATCACCGGGCCCCGGGATCACCAACCCCTACCCACGGAGGGGCAACACAACACCTGGCTGCTCCGCATCACCATCCCCGGGATCCCCATATTGAGCAGCGGTGGTGAAATCACCACAACCATGGGTGGCGTCACGGACAATAAACTATCCCCACACCCAACACCCCCCTTTTCACTCACGGGCGAGGAGTGCCGCTCGAGCACCCCCGGGATCCGGCCCACAGCTCGAGCCACCACTGAGCGGCAGCCGCCGGACCCGAGCAGAAGGGGTGAGCGTAGTGTGCTGACACCCTCCTCCCCGCCCGCGACATTTGCATTTAGAAATTTTAAAGCCTATCAGTGTAAACTAATAAATTTAGCATTGCCCTCATTCCACAAAGTCCATCACTGCCTGCCTGTCACTGCGCCCGGTCTTTGCTGACAGACTACAGAGGTGGTGATGTAACAACTTAGGTCAGTGACTGGGCACAGCGGGTCTGGCCATTAACATCAGCAGAGTCGCTGAGACCAGTGATTGGCTGCAGCCATAAATTCTGCATATCAGCTCACAAACTCTGCATTACTCACCTTCCTGACATCCAGTGCTACCTCCCTGCTCTTCCTACTGATCTTTGTTGACCACTATTCCAATTACGGGGCTTAGCAGCTCGTGCCATCTATACTGAAAAAGCCACTGGGACTAAAGATTCGCTACAGCTGTCACATGCAGGGTCGACATCATAGCATGACAGCCAAGACTTGTGTATGGGGTGGGGGGGGCCCGGCCGACCCAGAGGGGCAGGGTGTGTGGAGGTTATTAGAAATTGGGGCAGTGTGGGAGAGATATTATGGAAAGGGGCGATGTAGAGGGTGTATTATGGAGAGGGGTGGTGTAGAAGGTGTATTATGGAAAGGGGCTATGTAGAAGGTGTGTTATGGAGAGTGGCGGTGTAGAAGGTTTATTATGGGGAGAGGTAGTGTAAAAGGTGTGTTATGGAGTGAAGCAGTGTACAAGGTATATTATGGAGAGGGGTGGTGTAGGGGGTGTAGTATAAATTTTCTGAGGGAAATACTTTATTTTCTGGAACAACTTCAAGGGTGCTATCTCTTTTGGCCATGACTGTGTGTGTATATTTTCCAAGGGTGGCAATGGGACTATGGAAGGTTTGAAGGGTGGTGGTGGAGCTGAGGTGGAGCCTTGACGGAGTCTCAAGGTGGCCCAAAAATGTTGCCGGTATGGGGCTCTGAAATTCCTAGTAGCAGCCCTGGTCACATGCACTGTAGTCAAGATGTCACTGCTGGAGCCTGTCAACAAACACGAAGAGGTTCAGCAGAGAGGCAGTCCTGGACCTGGGGAAGGTAAGTAATACTGAGTTTATGTGCTGATATGCTTTAAAAATGCAAAAAATCCCTTTAACTTATCAGATAATATAAACTAGTCCAAAACTACTTCAAAGGTAGGCATATATTGTATCATAACTAATGTGAAATGACTCAAAGTTGAATGGCTTTTGCACTACTAAAATCTAAACATTTGGATCATTTTTGGATAACTGAATGACTAAGAAGCCTCTCACTTTTAGGGCTCACTCCCACATTTGTATAAAATGGACAAGTGCAATGTAAGAAAAAAATCGCATTACACTCAGACCCTTTTTATTCAATGAGTCACTGCTTTTTCTTCGCTGTAATCGGCCTGAGTAAACAAATCGCAGCATGCTGTGTATGGTCGCGTGTATCACTCGAGACTCGCCAATGTAAAAGCCTGCTTTACACGTTACGATTAAGCATACGATATCGTATGCGATCGTAACCGCCCCATCGTATGTGTGGCACGTTCAATTTGTTGAATGTGTTGCACAAACGATTATTTGCTGTCACACGTACTTACCCTTCCATACGACCTCGATGTGGGCGACGAACGTCCACTTCCTGGAGTGAGAGGGACGTTCGGGATCACATCGACGTCATGCGGCAGCCGGCCAATAGAAGTGGAGGGGCGGAGCTGAGCGGGACGTAAACATCCCATCCACCTCCTTCCTTCCGAATTGCCGGTGGGAGCCGTGGGACGCAGGTAAGATCTGTTCATCGTTCCCGGGGTGTCACACACTGCGATGTGTGCTGCCTCGGGAACATTGAACAACCTCACGTTCAATTTTTAGCTATTGAACGACGTGCATGCAATGAACATTTTAACGTTCAATCGCATATAGCTGTTACATGCTACAATATAACTTACGATGCCAGATGTGCGTCACTTACGATGTGACCCCGCCGACACATCGTAAGATATATTGTAGCGTATAAAGCCGCTTAAGTTTATGGGTGCAAGAAAAAAAAATGTCAGTTTTTTTACGAATTCATTAACATTCTATACCATAATGTACGAATACATTACCATTACCATAGTTGCTGAGAGAAAAAATACGTTGCATATGGATAGCATATGGATGGTAGGCGAGTAAAAAATTGCACTTGTATGACATATGGAATACCAAACGGAGTTCACTAGCCCCATTTCTCTGGCTGAGAAGGGACCAATGTTTTATACTCAAGTGGGAGCGAGGCCTTAAAATCACAAAGAAGGTCAGTGCTTATTTATCCAGATTTCCTCTTGAACATGAATATATCACAAGTACTTAGGACACTTAGAAAGTGTCAATTTACTTAATACAGTTATCAGCTCTGTGTATTTGTTGGACTTTGATGGGGAAGTGTATATATTTTTGTAAATTTTTATCAATCATGTGCCATGTTTGGGCGAGATGGCATTTTACCAAAAATAATACCCAAGATGCTGATAGGAGGCTTAATCTGTAAGAACTGCACTCAAGGAGGATAAATATAGTAAGAAAATATGACTTAAGCATGTGCGGCGCACTTCACAGACATGTGGGAGTTCCCCTTCAAACAGGCGAAATGTAATTCATGAAGTCAGAAGACGATAATGAATCCTAAATGCTCCCTATGAAAAGTTCATGTATTTTCTAGGATTCTTGCATAAACAGAGGTGTTTCAAGCTAATTTGACAGAGTGTCTTTTATGCGATGGCATAAAAAAACCTTTAGTTTAATAGAACAGACAATTTGATATCCTTGGTCAAAAAAGAAGCCTTGTTTGTGCCCAAAACACTGAGTAAATTATTAAAGAGCGGTTTATCCTTACAAAAATATTATTCCCTAATGTTCCTGTAATATTGCCAAGGTCACTGAGAGTTTAGCCTTAGAAATTCAAGCTAGGTACATTTTTTCACACTAAATCTGGGTTACCAAAGATATTTATAAAAAGCAACACGTGTTAGTGGATTGCTATGGGTTCAAGTAAGTGTGAGGCTTTCTTCTGGATGTCACTGGTATGGATGGATAGTGTATAAACTCATGTAAATGATGGTTATTACAGTGATGAGCAAGCTCTACCATGCTCGGGTACTCTGTACTTGTAACGAGCAGTTGGATGCTCGGATTTGCGCAACTCGAGTGCCCAAGTATAATGGAAGTCAATGGGGAAATCATTTTTCCATAAGATTTCCCAGAAAAATGCTCATGTTCCCTTCTCCATTGACTTCCATTATATGTGGATACTTGAGTCACCTCTATCCGAGCATCCAACTGCTCATTCCAAGTACTGAGCACCCGAGCATGGTAGAGCTCGCTCATCACTAATCACGTTATTTGTCCTGACGAAGAGCAAGAACTCAAAAACCGCAATGTCTACAGATTGGTGTCTTTGGTTTGGCTGTTATACCTAAATCATATTTCAGGGTCCTTTAAATGATGAGACATGGCCTCAAATGGTAGTTACCATATCTACACGTGGCACTGAAGAGGTAGCCCCCGATTCATCAATATGGCCATATTAACACCAGTCTTGATGAGGGGACATTGTGGAGTCAAATGCACGCATTCATTAAGAAGTACACGCTTTTTAATGAATTCAGTGCATCTAAAAATGGTGTGTGCCTCTCTACACCATGCCACAAATTTTAGTCCAGTCAGGGAATAGAGTAACATTTCTAACATAAGGAACACCCAGCTCATCATAATTTAGACAAGCTGTGGCGTCATACCTTAATTCGCCCCACTCTGCCCTAGCTCCACCTATTTTGGCTGAAACTGAAGACTCCAAACGTTGGAAAATATTGGTGTGTTGGGAAAACGTTTGCGACTTCTCAAAGCATTTTATGCCAATTCTGGAGAAATTGCTTTCACAAATCAGGGACTTAGTATTATTTCCATTGTAGGTAATTTGTACATACTGTCTCCTGTGTACATTGCCTGTAAACTAACTGGATCTCTGCAAGAAGAACCTATACTTTTCCATGTAAAGGGAAGAAAAAAATCCAGCGTCCAACAATATAAAATCAACAGTTTTTATTCCAACATCATTTAAAAACGTAGAAAAAGGAAATTGACATGGTAAACACAGCGATATCTCAGGTAAGGGCAAACATGTTTCGGACAAAGCAGTCCTTATCATCGCAATACTTTTCCATACAACTTCAAAGACACCTTATCTAATTAATCCGTACCCTACAATCCAAATATCTTGTTTTCTGAACTATCTTTTAGGCCTCCTTCACACGTCTGTGTGTCCGGTACGTGTTTGATCCCTTTCCTCACGTACCGGAGACACGGGCACACGTAGACCCATTAAAATCAATGGGTCTGAGCACATGTGCGTGTTTTGCCATGGACCGTGTGTACGTGTGGAGCATACATGTGCCCGTGTGCTCCACACGTAGAGATGTCCGTTTTTCTCCAGCATCACGGGTGTCACACGGACCCCACACGGATCACACAGATGTGATCCATATGAGACGCACCGGAGAAAACACACATGTCTGTGAAAAAAAATAATTTCTATACTCACCTTCTTCAGCACTGCTGTCTCTGCTGCTGCTGGCACTTGCTTCCGACCCTCCGCTCATTATGCTCATTGCATATTCACTCCACTGCGGGCCGAAAGCAGCAGCAGCGGGGAGTCGGCAGGACCGGAGACCGAAGATCAGCACCACGGACAGCAACGCCAGTGACAGGTGAGCAGAAAGTTCCCGTTCTCCGTGTGTTATCACGGATAACACACAGAGAATACACGTGTGCCATAAACACGTCAAACGGAGGACAATACGCACCTTTGACACGTCCGTGAAAAACGTGTGTGATTTTCATGGACATGTGAGAGAGTCCTTAAGCTAATTTATGATCAAGTAAAGGATGGAGTCAAAAATCGCCAAAGTGGTATCCAATTAAATATGCATCCATTCAAGTTAAAAAATTGCCTCCAACATGGTCCATGTCTTTTTTCACGTACTTGAATTATTATGGGTGACATTAAAGGTGAAAAAATGTCTGTAATATTTCTTCTTGGTATTCATTTTTTTACATGACAAAATCCTAGCGTTTTAGAAGGGTGTGTAGACTTTTTATATCCACAGTTTAGTAGTCAATAGATTTATGTCTCATATTGAATTCTGGTTTTAATAGAGAAGTTTAGAAAAAAAAAAGGCAAATTCTTGGCCGAAAGTTCATCCTTACTTCATGTAGAACACTCACCGCGTGCCATGAATAAACATTAGAGGAATTCATTGATTTGCCTGTTTGCTGTCTTTCATCAATCTTAACATAAAAGTTGTCAGGGTGCTGCACTCTATTGCACAAGCAGGGTTAATAACATCTCTGTAATTCGTTTTGGCTAGTCATAGGCTTTCTTATGCTGTGATCATTTTTGATAGCGCTTATTTTTCTCTTAAAAAAAAGCACTTTGAAGTTAGAATCTCAAGTTAACTGAAGTTAAAATCTCTAAGGGAGTATATATTTTTGTGCTTGACTCGTGAAGGATGGCAGAGCTCATGGTGGAAGACAGATTAAAGAGATGTTGATAAAGTGTAAAGAGAGAAGACAGTGTACAACTGGGCTTTAAAGTGGAGATGTATCGGTTTTCTAAGCTGGGAATATTATTAATTTCCTTGAATATAATACTAAAAGCGATTTTGCATAAAGCAAAGTTCACATGAATGCCTCTCTCTGCATAAATGAAGGTGAAACATCTCCTGCTTCTGGGGGTTGTAGGGATTCAGCTCTGGTGGGCGATGGCAGGGACGCAGTTAAGAGGCACACACGAGTTTCAATTCCAAAAAGGGTCAGTGTTTTATTCACACTTGACACATACATAAATGTATAGTCTTAGGGTAGCTTTACACGATTCGACATCGCTAGGCGATGCTAGCGGTGGCGAGCGTGATAGCACCCACCCCTATTGTTATGCCGATGTGTGAAGATCGCTGCCATAGCAAACATTATCGCTACGGCAGCGTCACATGTACTTACCTGCTCGGCGACGTCGCTGTGACCGGCGAACCGCCTCCTTTCTAAGGGGGCGGTTCGCTCGGCCTCACAGCGACGTCACTAAGCGGCCGCCCAATAAAAGTGGAGGGGCGGAGATGAGCGGGACGAACATCCCGCCCACCTTCTTCCTTCCTCATTGCTGGCGTGTGGCAGGTAAGGAGAGGTTCCTCGTTCCTGCAGCGTCACACGTAGCGATGTGTGCTGCCACAGGGATGAGGATCAACTTCGCCCACGCGACAGCAGAGATAATTGGGAGAGGACCCCCATGTCAACGAGGAGCGATTTTGGACGTTTTTGCAACAATCCAAAATCGCTCCTAGGAGTCACACACAACGAGATCGCTACAGCGGCCGGATGTGCGTCACAAAATCCGTGACCCCAACGAGATCGCTGTAGCAATCTCGTAGCGTGTAAAGCCCGCTTTACTTCAGAGCAGGGAAACAAAGGAAAAAGTCCAGCTTGGCATACAGCACAGCAAGGAGTCCAGGACATACCAGTCCTATTCAGATATACAGTGGGTACGGAAAGTATTCAGACCCCTTTAAATTTTTCACTCTTTGTTTCATTACTACCATTTAGTAAATTCAAAAAAGTTATTTTTTTTCTCATTAATACACTCTGCACCCCATGTTGACAGAAAAAAACAGAAATGTAGAAATGTTTGCAATTTTTTTTACCAAGAAAAACTGAAATATCACATGGTCATAAGTATTCAGACCCTTTGTGCAGTATTGAGTAGAAGCACCCTTTTGAGCTAGTACAGCCATGAGTCTTCTTGGGAATGATGCAACACGTTTTTCAAACCTGTATTTGGGGATCTTCTGCCATTCTTCCTGGCAGATCCTCTCCAGTTCCGTCAGGTTGGATGGTGAACGTTGTTCAGGTCTCTCCAGAGATGCTCAATTGGGTTTAGGTCAGTGCTCTGGCTGGGCCGGTCAAGAATGGTCACAGAGTTGTTCTGAAGCCACTCCTTTGTTATTTTAGCTGTTTGCTTAGGGTCATTGTCTTGTTGGAGGGTGAACCTTCGGCCAAGTCTGAGGTCCAGAGCACTCTGGAAGAGGTTTTCTCTGTACTTGGCTATATTTTTTTCCTTCAATTGCAACCAGTTGTCCTGTCCCTGCAGCTGAAAAACACTCCCATAGCATGATGCTGATACCATCATGTTTCACTTTTGGGATTCTACTGGGCAGATGATGAGCAGTGCCTGGTATTTTCCACGCATACCGCTTAGAATTATCCCCAAAAAAGTCTATCTTCGTCTCAGCAGACCAGAGAATCTTATTTCTCATAGTCTGGGAGTCCTTCATGTGTTTTCTTGCAAACTCTGTATGGGCTTTCAGGTTTTGCACTAAGGAGAGGCTTCCGTTGGGCCACTCTGCCATAAAGGCCCAAC
The DNA here is from genome assembly GCF_048569485.1 of Anomaloglossus baeobatrachus. Taxonomy (NCBI): domain Eukaryota; kingdom Metazoa; phylum Chordata; class Amphibia; order Anura; family Aromobatidae; genus Anomaloglossus; species Anomaloglossus baeobatrachus. Next base: position 510,793,944 of record NC_134356.1, on the reverse strand, counting down.
TCGTGGAGGGCTGCAGTGATAGTTGACTGTGGAACTGTCTCCCATCTCCCTACTGCATCTCTGGAGCTCAGCCACAGTGATCTTAGGGTTCTTCTTTACCTCTTTCACCAAGGCTCATCTCCCACGATTGCTCAGTTTGGCTGGATGGTCAGGTCTAGGAAGAGATCTGGTGGTCCCAAACTTTTTCCATTTAAGGATTATGAAGGCCACTGTGCTCTTAGGAACCTTGAGTACTGCAGAAATTCTTTTGTAACCTTGGCCAGATCTGTGCCTTTCCACAATTCTGTCTATGAGCTCCTTTGGCAGTTCATTTGACCTCATGATTCTCATTTGATCTGACATGCACTGTGAGCTGTAAGGTCTTATATAGACAGGTGTGTGCCTTTCCAAATCAAGTCCTATCAGCTTAATTAAACACAGCTGGACTCCAATGAAGGAGTAGAACCATCTCAGGGAGGATCACAAGGAAATGGACAGCATTTTCTTAAATATGAGTGTCTGAGCAAAGGGTCTGAATACTTATTACAATGTGATATTTCAGTTTTTCTTGTTTAATACATTTGCAAAAATGTCTACATTTCTGGGGGTGGGGGGTTCTGTCAAGATGGGGTGCAGAGTGTACATTAATGAGAAAAAAATAAACTTTTTTAAATTTACCAAATGGCTGCAATGAAACAAAGAGTGAAAAATGTAGAAGGGTCTGAATATTTTCCGTACCCACTGTAGGTTTGTTTTTCCCTTCACAACATCTAGACTGCTTCAGTTCTCTAGCCCAACCACACTGAGATGATGCGGCTGCCTATTTATGTTGTGCTAATTAATTACCTGTGCACATTAGGTAATGCCTCAAAAACCTGAACTAGCAGAGAAGGTCCAGGTCAGAAAAATGCACATGCTAGGAAGAATATAGCTCCCATCAACCACCATACCCTTTACTGCATCGTAGGGTTTATACTGCACATAGTCACAGTCCAGTATGGCTGGATACAGTCTGTTGTCAAAAGGGAAACTTCCAAGATGGATAGTGCTAATGCCATAAACTCAACCCCCCCAATGCTCATACAAATGATTCCACAGAGCTATATAAAAATAACAGAATCAGGGCATTATAGTTAATGTGCCCCTACTGTAAACTACCAAGGTACTCTAACTTACTCAGGTAATAGCTAGAGATGGGCGAGCACTAAAATGCTCGGGTGCTCAGTCCTTGAGTTGAGTAGGTCAGACGCTCTGAAAGTGCTCAAGTCAAGTAACGAGTATAAAGGAAGTCAATAATTGAGCAGTTTGGGTCTTCAGCCCACATACAGTCAGCTATAAAGAGAACATTTCTGAGGGGAGGGCAGGGTTTGTTTGTTTTTTTAATTTGACAAACTACATTTGAAAACATTGCTGTAACGTCAGTGAGAGCCATTCATAGACTGCAAATGGCCCTACCTGGGTGCCAGCACTCATCATGCAGAGAAGAAAGCCTGTGCGTTGAGGTCGTTGTTTCACGCCTGACACATCTGTGACTCGGCCGAACTTCGTGAGTACCAAAGTATCCTGCTCCTTGATCGAGTAACGATCAGTGGCGAACACGCTTGTGATCACTTGTAATAGCATAATAAAACTCTATAGTTCCTACTAAGATTACTTAGTGTACCTTTTGTTTCATTTGACTGTTCAGAATGAGTTGTTTGTGAGTACATTAGGAATAACAATACTTCTTGTCGTTATACATTTGTACCCTGCACTTATCCCCTCTGCAGACTTTGTAAAGTTTAGTTGTCCCTGAACTAGTGAGTGAAGACTAGTTGCTATGACATTTCCTCTCCTATCTAGGTACAACAGCCTCAGAACCAACTTCAGCATGGAATACAACAAATAGCAGTATTAAGGTGGTGTCACATACAGCGATGACGACAACGACGTCGCTGCTACGTCACCATTCTCTGTGACGTTGCAGCGACGTCCCGTCGCTGTCGCTGTGTGTGACATCCAGTAACGAGCTGGCCCCTGCTGTGAGGTCGTTGCTCGTTGCTGAATGTCCTGCTTCATTTTTTCGTCGTCGCTCTCCCGCTGTGAAGCACACATCGAGAGAGCGACGAAATGAAGCGAGCAGGGAGCAGGAGCCGGCATCTGGCAGCTGCGGAAAGCTGTAACCACTGTAAACATCGGGTAACCAAGGGAAGACCTTTCCCTGGTTACCCGATATTTACCTTCGTTACCAGCCTCCGCCGCTCTTGCTGCTAGTGCCGGCTCCTGCTCTGTGCACATGTAGCTGCAGTACACATCGGGTAATTAACCCGATGTGTACTGTAGCTAGGAGAGCAAGGAGCCAGCGCTAAGCAGTGTGCGCGGCTCCCTGCTCTCTGCACTGTGACATGTAGCTGCAGTACACATCGGGTTAATTAATTAATTGGAGGATGTTGCATTGTGTAAAACCACCTTTACAGTGACTTCTCAGTGCACAGTCAGCCCCCTGCAGTGTGCACACAGCCCCCTCTCCCCTTGCCCTGTGCATAAGTTCCTGCTCAATAACATGGCACTTCTCAGCTGCTGTCTCCTGTGCTGTCTGTGACTATGATACAATTTCAGGTAATATGCCTCAGCAAACTCAATAAACATATTAGGCACAGTACAACTCTGTCCAGCAGTCCGTACTCTGCTAACATTAGAGCTCTCTTGGCATTCCTTTGATGAGCTTCAAGAGGTAGTCACCAGAAATGGTCTTCCAACAGTCTTGAAGGAGTTCCCAGAGATGCTTAGCACTTGTTGGCCCTTTTGCCTTCACTCTGCGGTTTTGCTCACCCCAAACCATCTCGATTGGGTTCAAGTCTGGTGACTGTGGAGGCCAGGTCATCTGGCGTAGCACCCTATCCCTCTCCTTCTTAGTCAAATAGCCCTTACACAGCCTGGAGGTGTGTTTGGGGTCAATGTCCTGATGAAACATAAATGATGGTCCAACTAAACGCAAACCAGATGGAATAGCATGCCGCTGCAAGATGCTGTGGTAGCCATGCTGGTTCTGTATGCCTTCAATTTTGAATAAATCCCCAACAGTGTCACCAGCAAAGCATGCCCACACCATCACACCGCCTCCTCCATGCTTCACGGTGGGAACCAGGATTGTAGAGTCCATCCGTTCACCTTTTCTGCATTGCACAAAGACACGGTGATTGGATCCAAAGATCTCAAATTTGGACTCATCAGACCAGATTTCCACTGGTCTAATGTCCATTCCTTGTGTTCTTTAGCCCAAACAAGTCTCTTCTGCTTGTTGCCTGTCCTTAGCAGTGGTTTCCTAGCAGCTATTTTACCATGAAGGCCTGCTGCACAAAGTCTCCTCTTAACAGTTGTTCTAGAGATGTGTCTGCTGCTAGAACTCTGTGTGGCATTGACCTGGTCTCTAATCTGAGCTGATGTTAACCTGTGATTTCTGAGGCTGGTGACTCGGATAAACTTATCCTCCGCAGCAGAGGTGACTCTTGGTCTTCTTTTCCTGGGGCGGTCCTCATGTGAGCCAGTTTCTTTGTAGCGTTTGATGGTTTGTGCCACTGCACTTGGGGACACTTTCAAAGTTTTCACAATTGTTCGGACTGACTGACCTTCATTTCTTAAAGTAATGATAGCCACTCGTTTTTCTTTACTTAGCTGCTTTTTCTTGCCATAATACAAATTCTAACAGTCTATTCAATAGGACTATCAGCTGTGTATCCACCAGACTTTTGCACAACACAACTGATGGTCCCAAACCCATTTATAAGGCAAGAAATCCCACTTATTAAACCTGACAGGGCACACCTGTGAAGTGAAAACCATTTCCGGTGACTACCTCTTGAAGCTTATCAAGAGAATGCCAAGAGTGTGCAAAGCAGTAATCAAAGCAAAAGGTGGCTACTTTGAAGAACCTAAAATATAAGACATATTTTCAGTTGTTTCACACTTTTTTACTAAGTATTTCATTCCACACGTGTTAATTCATAATTTTGATGCCTTCAATGTGAATCTACAATTTTCAGAGTCTTGAAAATAAAGAAAACTCTGAATGAGAAGGTGTGTCCAAACTTTTGGTCTGTACTGTATATGTATATATATATATATATATATATATATATATATATATATATATATAAATAAAGGTAGGGGGAGGCAGGGGAGAAATCAGATTAAGTATAGCCAGAAGAGGGGTCAGGAATGGTACTCAGGTGTCTCCACCATTAGGAGTATCCCTGAGATTAGGGATAGCATAGGGTCCCCTAGAGTGAGGGACAGCATAGGGGCCCCTATCCAACGAGTCTCATTGTGACATTTTCTGATCTAAAGTCATGAATTGCATTTACTATGAACCATAAAATGATAATTACAACAAATCTATTAAGTTTCTCCATTAAAAAAAGTCACGGGAGCATCACATTTTTTTTATCGTCATGGAAAAAAGTGTCGTATTTTAAGTTGCTGTCCAGAAATTTGTGAACACTTACCAATCCTGGCTATAATGGTCTTTTGCATGATGGTAAAATATAAACTGTCATCCACAGGGAAGATTTAAACAATCTATGCTTAAGTTTGGTTTATCCACCATTTTCCACTTCAAATGTATAGCTTTCCATTTTTGCTTGTCAATCACCTTTAGCAGCGCTGGGAAGAGACGGCTGTTGGCAGTGATAGACTACTCTTATTTTCGGTTATGGTCCCTGGCTATGTTTTTTTTTCTGCAACATTGGAGCATATCATAGAGAAATATAACTGGCTACAATTAAGGCTGCTTTCACACATCCGTGTTTTGCTGAGCAGCACAATACGGCGCTTTGCAGAAAAAACGCAACCGTTTTTTTTTTGCCGCCGGTTGCGTTTTTTTCTGCATAGACTTGCATTAGCGCCGTATTGTGCCGCATGGCCTTGTGTTGCGTCCGTTTTTTGCTGGATGCGGCATATTTAGCCCATGCGGCGGCCGGATGGAACGTTGCCTGGCACGTTTTTTTGTTCGGCGAAAAAACGGATTCGGCGCGATGGGACGCGATTTACAATGCAAGCATATGGACGCTGGATGCGGCGTGCTGCGGCAAAAAACGCATCCGGCCGCCGGATGCGGTTTTTTGCACTGCGCATGCTCAGTATCAAGCCGCATCCGTCAAAAAACAGACGGGCCGCATGGAAAAACGTATGCAATGGATCCGTTTTTTTCGCCGCATCCGTTGCATAGGTTTTTGAGCCGGATTGAGCCCGATGCAAAAACTGGATGTGTGAAAGCAGCCTAAGTAGCCAGGCTCTGATTCATGTGGCCCGTGGTTTGAGCAGCACGAATCAGGTGACAAGTTTCCTTCAAGTTCTAACTTGCTGATCACTGGTGGTCTGACTGCAGGGACCCCTGACAATGTCAAGATTGGGGCTCCGAAAACAAGGCTCTGCTCCCACGAACTGGATGGAGAGGAGTGAAGGTGCACATGCTTGGCCTTCGCTCCCATAAACAATGAATGGAGCAGAGGCCAAGCACATGCACCACCACTAAATTCAGAACGGGGCCCCAACAAACTGTAAGTCATCCCCTTTCTTTGGAAAGGGAAAACTTACTTTTTTTTTTTGGGGGGGGGGGGGAATAAGTCTTTAACATTAACAGCAGCATGGTGGTGCGATTTGACCTGGGTTTGGATTTCTACACATGATTTTGAGCCTTCTAATATAGCAGATTGATGTATTGCATGTAGCCATCCATCTGTTGTATAACACCAGTTACATAATGCTGCACACATCTGGGAACCAAGTGTTTCTCTTCTACCTAATGACTTTGAGCAGTGTGTACATGCCTAAAATCCAGACTCGGAACAAGGCTCCTGTGTGTTGATGGGAATTTACATCTGAAAACATTAGGTATGTAAGCATATTTTTATGTAAAGTGCGCACGCAACACAACTCCAGTTTGTATTGGAGCACAATGCTGAAAGCTAACATCTGTTACTACAAAACTCCAAAGTGGAACTAAAACCTTGATTTATAGATGCTTTAATATGTATTGGTATGTTATGGTGAAAGATGAATGGTGTAGAAGGTTATCTTTCTTAGAGGTAAATCTGTTACATGCATTTACAGGAGACGTTTCCCATTAACAAAGGTCACCTGTTTCCATGTTATATATTTTAAAGGGGCACCTAAAATATAGACTGTAAAAAAAAAATAAGCATACATTTCTTAAGGCTTCCATACACATGAAATAAAAGTTGGGCAAACCTTCTAGGTGGAACACCCATCAATCTAATGTGTATAGGGCCCTCCTGACTGTCCCCGAACATATGATGCTGGGGGACAAAAGGATTCGGTGGTTACAATCTATTACCCAATGCTTTTATTCTCCAGGCAGATAAAACACTCCCCATAGAGAACACATTTTAATTACTTATTTATTTTTCTCGCCATTGTTTCCACACTTTACAGACATTGTCAAATGAATGATCAACCAAGATAAGCATTGGGGAAATTGTGAGGAATAGCCATCAGCTGTAAGAGCGTTCAGCCAACATTTATAAAAGTTGTATGAGCTCCTCTGTAATACTAATCAAACAATCAATCTTGTAAAGACTTGGTCCACGTCTTTCTAGTTTCCTTTTCTATGGGATGAATTTAATTGAGACAAAGGAGAAGTGTTTCCTTCACTTATTACACATGCACTAGTATCGAAGGAGGGAGCTTTGGTGGACAAACTTGATTGCTCCTGTGATACATAAACCATAATTGGCTTTTTTTTCTATTTCATTTATTACTTTTTCATATTGAGGTACCAGACAGAAAATTCTCTGGAACACAGGTTTCCAATCTGTAGCTTGAAAGCTACATGTGGCTCGCGGGTCTGTAATGTGTGCCGCGTGCTGTCAGCTTGGTGTATTAGCACCAGGTCTAGCAAACAATTATGAAGAGTAGGTCTCCAGATGGTTACTTTTGTAAGAGAGCAGATATGGATGTGCATATGTTGGCCTTAGGGGTTTAGAGATAAATTCAGTTTGGCAAGCTGGAGACAGGATGATACTACAGTACCGGTCAGAGGAGGTGCACAATGTCGTTGGAGCACTTGATACAAGAATACTCAAAGTACGAAAAGTGAAAACCTCTAGATGTAAGGGCACGGCCTTACTGTGATTTCTGTGGGAAAGTTTGGCTATCATTATACCAGTAATGAGGACTCTGGGCGTCGCTATTGTGAAGGGGGCAGGAGCTGGAGGTCACTATTCAGGGGGCAGCTGGAGATCTGGTTGTGTCTCGCAACCCTCTCTCAGAGCTGAATGTCAGGATCAGGAATGGAATAGCGAGATATCTGCACTGATGATAATGCCGGTAACCAGTTCATGAGATAGAAGATGATTCAACGTGGTTTATTGACTAAGGGTACCGTCACACTTTAGCGACGCAGCAGCGATCCGACCAGCAATCTGACCTGGTCAGGATCGCTGCAGCGTCGCTGCATGGTTGCTGGTGAGCTGTCAAACAGGCAGATCTCACCAGTGACCAGCCCCCAGCCAGCAGCGACGTGCAAGCGACGCTGCGCTTGCACGGAGCCGGCATCTGGAAGCTGCGGACACTGGTAACCACGGTAAACATCGGGTATGGTTACCCGATATTTACCTTGGTTAGCAGCGCACACCGCTTAGCGCTGGCTCCCTGCACTTGTAGCAAACAGTACACATCGGGTTAATAAGCAAAGCTTTGCTTATTTACCCGATGTGTAATCCAGCTACGTCTGCAGGGAGCAGGGAGCTGGCACTGGCAGCGTGAAAGCGGCGGACGCTAGTAACTAAATTAAATATCGGGTAACCACCTTGGTTACAGCTTACTGCAGGCTGTCAGACGCCGGCTCCTGCTCCCTGCACATTCAGGATTGTTGCTCTCTCGCTGTCACACACAGCGATGTGTGCTTATCAGCGGGAGAGCAACAATAAAAAAATGAACCAGGGCTGTGTGTAACGAGCAGCGATCTCACAGCAGGGGCCAGATCGCTGCTCAGTGTCACACACAGCGAGATCGCTAATGAGGTCACAAAAACCGTGACTCAGCAGTGATTTCAGTAGCGATCTCGTTATGTGTGGCGGTACCTTAAGCGTTTCAAAGTCTACTGACATCTCCTTCAGAACAACCACAAGTACAAAGAACACTGGTAAACTTGTACTTAAATACACAAAACTTTCAAATAAAGACACCAACAGGAAGGGGTGGGAAAGAAAACCACATGGGGGTGTAAAGAATGAGAAATCGTCCTCAAACAAATACAGTTTGTTGTATACAGGAGGAAAAAAAAGATAATTTTTTTAAAAAAAAGTTATTTTAGCAATAAGGATTTCTCTGCCTTTTCTGTGCTTGCAATTTCCTAAAATTTCATCCATTATGCATGATAATAATAATAATAATAATAATAATAAAAAAAAATAATGACATTTGCAAAAAAGATCAGGGTGTTGAGCATTTTTTATTTTATTGAAGTATAAACAAAATGTATTTATTGTGCAAAAACTTCTTTGAAAACTACATTTTTGGTGTAAACTCTGTGGTTTTCTATAAGTTGCCTTGTTGGTGCGGTATTTTGTGGGTGGGGTCTTTTTTTACCTATTCATTCCCTGGCTGCTTTCTTCCCCTTTATTTGAATTTTGTGCCATGGCCACCGCCATCATCCCTATGGCCAGCATGTGCGCACTGCTATGTTCAAGTTGTAGTTGAATTCTTCACTAAAATGGGGCCGCTGTCAGAGCGAGCGCATAACTCCAACTCCAGAGCCATTTTATTGAAGACATTGTGTCTGCGAATATCATCTGAAACAAACTGGCTACTGGTGATATTCACAGACACTGTGTCTTCAATGAAATGGCACCAGAGTTGGTGGTATGTGCACGTGGTATGTGCTTACTTCAGCGCCATTTTATTGAAGAATTCAACTACAATGTTAACATAGCACTGCCTATGCGCCGGTCAAATGGTTCGATCCCGGCTTGGGACAGAAGGATGCGTTCAGTGTTATATAGTGAATTTATATATTGTGAGGTAGCGACCACCAATCTTGTAAATGGTCACTATGTGTCACAGTGGAGAAGGCTCCCTATGAAATGAACCTGAAAATGTTATTATGGGACCTGTAGTTCCACAAGTCTTGGTATTGTATTTAAGGGTCAGGTTCCCTTTAAGAATAACCAGTGTGCTGGACAGGTCTGGATAATCACATACCTCTACCCATGGGTGTGTTCGGTCTGATTTAAGAGACTGTTTGTTTGGTGACATGGTATCTGGGTGCTTGGAAGGACTTCACTTCCTGGTGGCACCCCTGGAAGGTGTCCCATGTGGGTTAGAGCCGGCTGCAGTTTTCCTTGATGTCAATGGATAGGAGTCCAGGAGAATGTCAGGGCCCCCCACTAGCTGTATAGCTTGGGGGACACATGGTCGCACAGACCCCCTCATTTGAATTTGAATGTTTATTTTCAAGTATTTGCTGTGGTAAAAGTTAATATTCCGGTGGTGGTTAGTAAAGAGTTAATAGAAGTTAGCTGAGGCAATCTGCCTTGAGCTGGTTTAATCCGGTTTTTGCATATTTGAATTTTGCGGGCTTTTAAGAGCTTTTGATTGGTCGCTGTGGAAAAGTGCGGGAAAGGAGACTGTATTTAAATACCTGGATTGCGGCGTCAGCTGTTAGTCGCCGCAAGATCACGAAGAAAGAAGCACCCGCCCTCCCGCCCTTTGGATCGGAATGTTAGGCGTTGTCGTGATGTTTTTTAGTGGGATAATCGCCCAGCTAGTGCTGGGTGGATTTGGTCTTAATTTATGGTTTCTATGGTGAAGATTAATTTATTTGGAATTTATTTATTGTATTTATATTTATTGGAAATTTTTAGTAATCCCTTATTAAACATCACGGCCTATTTCTTCCAAAATTGAAAGTGTCTTGTGTATTTATTGGGGTATTTAATTTATTTAAATGGGAGTGGGTCTTGTGCTACCATGGATCCTGTGGTCGCTCTGCACTTGGGGAGCTGGAGTCTTCCTGGGGATCTGGACTTTCCGGTATCTGTGACTGAGAACTAGTCACAGTTCCTGGTTGGTGATCTCAGAGTGGCAGTCTTCCTAGGAATCCGCGGGAGCCCTGCTCAAGCTCCTGAAAAGCTGATTGAAACCTCTGCAGAAGGTAACAGCCTTGAAAGACATGTGTGTATACTGGCCGGGTCAGTTACTAATGCGCTAATGTAAGGGACTGTATCCAAATCAATGTGTGTGATACCTCAGTTAAACAGTTAAAGAAGAGGCTTTTGTGTTTAAGTTGCAAGTGTGGTTTATGCGGCTTTAAATAAACCAACTGAACTTTTCTTTAAATGGAAAAGTGTTCCTGTGTGCCCCAGTTATAACAGCTTAGTGAGCGCACATATATATAGGGCGGCACGGTGGCTCAGTGGCTAGCACTGCAGTCTTGCAGCGCTGGGGCCCTGGATTCTAGTCCCACTCAGGACAACATCTGCAAGGAGTTTGTATGCGTGGGTTTCCTCCGGGTTCTCCGGTTTCCTCCCACACTTGAAAGACATACTGATAGGGAATTTAGATTGTGAGCCCCAATGGGGACAGTGTTGACAATGTATGTAAAGCGCTATGGAATTAATAGCGCTATATAAGTGAATATATATATATATATATATATATATATATATATATATATATATATATATATATATATATATACAGTGCTGGCCAAAATATTGGCACCCCTGCAATTCTGTCAGATAATACTCAGTTTCTTCCTGAAAATGATTGCAATCCCAAATTCTTTGGTATTATTATCTTCACTTAATTTGTCTTTAATGAAAAAAAAAAATTCGTCATAATGCCAAATTGGATATAATTCCACACCAGACATAAAAAGGGGGTGGACAAAAGTATTGGCACTGTTTGAAAAATCATGTGATGCTTCTCTAATTTGTGTAATTAACAGCACCTGTAACTTACCTGTGGCACCTAACAGGTGTTGGCAATATCTAAATCACAGTTGCAGCCAGCATGAGCAATCTCAAGGCTACAAGTCCATCTCCCAAGACCTGAAAGTTCCTGTGTCTACGGTGCGCAGTGTCATCAAGAAGTTTAAAGCCCATGGCACTGTGGCTAACCTCCCTAGATGTGGAAGGAAAAGAAAAATTGACGACAGATTTCAACACAAGATTGTGCGGATGGTGGATAAAGAACCTCGACTAACATCCAAACAAGTTCAAGCTGCCCTGCAGTCCGAGGGTACTACAGTGTCAACCCGTACTATCCGTCGGCGTCTGAATGAAAAGGGACTGTATGGTAGGATACACAGGAAGACCCCACTTCTTACCCCGAGACATAAAAAAGCCAGACTGGAGTTTGCCAAAACTTACCTGAGAAAGCCTAAAACATTTTGGAAGAATGTTCTCTGGTCAGATGAGACAAAAGTAGAGCTTTTTGGGAAAAGCCATCAACATAGAGTTTACAGGAAGAAGAGGCATTCAAAGTAAAAAACACGGTCCCTACAGTCAAACATGGCGGAGGTTCCCTGATGTTTTGGGATTGCTTTGCTGCCTCTGGCACTGGACTGCTTGGCCGTGTGCATGGCATTATGAAGTCTGAAGACTACCAACAAATTTTGCAGCATAATGTAGGGCCCAGTGTGAGAAAGCTGGGTCTTCCTCAGAGGTCATGGGTCTTCCAGCAGGACAATGACCCAAAACACACTTCAAAAAGCACTAGAAAATGGTTTGAGAGAAAGCACTGGAGACTACTAAAGTGGCCAGCAATGAGTCCAGACCTGAATCCCATAGAACACCTGTGGAGAGATCTCAAAATGGCAGTTTGGAGAAGGCACCCTTCAAATCTCAGGGACCTGGAGCAGTTTGCCAAAGAAGAATGGTCTAAAATTCCAGCAGAGCATTGTAAGAAACTCATTGATGGTTACCGGAAGCGGTTGTTGGCAGTTATTTTGGCTAAAGGTTGTGCAACCAAGTATTAGGCTAAGGGTGTCAATACTTTTGTCTGGCCCATTTTTGGAGTTTTGTGTGAAATGATCAATGAATTGATTTTTGTTTCATTCTCTTTTGTCTTTTTCATTGCAAGCAAAATAAATGAAGATAATAATTCCAAAGAATTTGTGATTGTAATCATTTTCAAGAAGAAACTGAGTATTATCTGACAGAATTGCAGGGGTGCCAATACTTTTGTGTGTGTGTATGTATTGGCAGATATTAGAGAGCAGCAGAGTACGGTCGTCAGCTCAGGTGATGTCAGTGAATTGGCCACGTGTGTGTATTGACAGATAACAGAGAGCAGCATCACGCACCCTTGTGGTCGACGCAGTGACGTCAGTGACCTCGTGCAGCCTCAACGGAGACCTTGTGCTCCCTGGTGCAGTAATCAAACAACTGCATCCAGCATAAATTATGCATTTCCACTTTAAGGCCAAGGATTATGTGTAATTTTTGCTATCGTATATGTGATAATGGTATGTGCGATTGATGAGTGTACTCTATGCGTCTGCACTTTATGTCTAACATACTCTATTAATAGTGCACCTTATGACTAATATACTTGATAAACAGCGCACCTTAATGCATCTGCATATTTGGCCTCAAATATATATATATGTTTACCAGTATATACCGTACTTCTTTGGGCATCTGATTACCTGAAATTATATGGTATATGGATATTTGTATATAGTCAGTATAGCTGTCTTTTTGTGTACACTTCTGAAGAACATCCTCGAGGGGAAACGTATCGCGTGTGTTTTGGCACTGAATGATTTTTTTAATGTCTAGTATTGACACTGACTGGCTTCACCTATAGTGTCTATTATAAATTCAACTATAGGTTATTTTCAAGTCTTACATCTTGCTGAGGACAATTATTTGTCCCAAATATGCACTACCCTTTGTGAAAATTTTGTGAATGATCATCTCCATGTTTGCAGTCTGTTTAATGCCCTCAATCCTCTTTCTCAGGGAGCAATAGGGCTCTTTAGGGAACGCCATTGGTGAGCGAGGGTGCCATTTGCGCAGGTATAGGGTGCCAACCTCCGCGGCAAGGTAGGGTACTCTTAGGGCAAAATAGAGTAAGAGGCCCTTCCCCCTTGTATTGTAATCTTTATGTGACTTTTTGATAGTGGAGAATATTGTTACCACATATAAAATATCTACACACATGGTGATACTGTATATATTCTGCATGATTTTTGACACGTATTGGAAGAAGCAATACTGAAAGTCAGTATTGATCCTTTACTAAGTCATGTCATATGACTTAGGATAGGAAGCCAAGCCAGAAGCTCCATTGGCAGACGCGTGGTTTTGAATTCTTGCTCCTTATCAATGTAAAACAGGGTAACTGGTTATCTGCTCCCTAGAAAATGTGCAATTATGCAGCGGAAGGCTGCACGCATAGTGACTTTGCATAAAATAATTGGTAATGGCGTTGCTGTTGGATTTTTGGTAGCTGTTTTTATAAATATGATGTGTATTTTCACACAAATATTTTTGGTCTTGCTATTTCTCTAAGGTAAGGTCTTACACAACAGCCTTAGACCTCATTGAGACATCTTGTACACAAAAAACGGACTGATTTCCATCAGTGTTTTGGATCAGTATGTAAGGTTTGTTCATCAGTGTTTTATTAGTGAGTTTCCCATATGCTAAAAATTGAAAATTGAAAAGCTTATCCTACCCATTACAATGTTAAAAACAGACAGCACACGGATTGCACACAGATAACAACTGAGTACTATTCGTGATTTTCATAGACCCTTAGGCTTGTAGGGTGATTTTGAGCAGTGGCTTTTTGCAGACTACTTAAAGGGAATCTGTCAGCAGGTTTTTGCTATGTAACCCCCCTACTTCAAGGGTTAACACATAAAATTCAGGGATGCCTGTCTTGTCAAGGTCCACTCTATTGTTTATATGTTTTTTAAGCAGCAGGACACTTATCATTGCTCGGATTACCATTTCATGCCCGCTCCTCTGCTTAGTACCTCACTGTCAATGTACAATCTCTATAGAGAGCCCTGTGTGCGCAGGACAGCTCTCTTAGCTATGATACATGACTTAAGGCTGCTTTACACACTACAATTTCATATGCGATCTTGTATGCGATGCGACACGCCCAGGTCGTATATACGATCTGCAGAGATCGTACATAGGTCGTCTCTGAGCCGTAACACGTGCATATTCTAAACGAAGCCACATCGATCAATATCTCGTTAGATCTAGGAGATCGTGTTAAGGATGACACCAGCATATTACTCACCTTTTCCGGGAATGAAAGAGGCATGAACAGTTGGTACCACCAATGATAAAGGTGGGCGTGAGGTATGGCGTGTAGAGACACGCCCGCGTCGCATATGACATACATAAGAATGATGAGGCTCGTCGTTGGTAGGGTGTCACACGTATCAATATACCGGTTTCGTTCAACAAGACGAACAATATTTAGAAAATGAACAACGTGTATGTGATCAACGTTTTTGCGCACAATCTGGGTCGCACGTAGGTGTCACACGCAACGACGTCACTAACGATGCCGGATGTGCGTCACTTATGCAGTGACCCCGCCAACATCTCATAAGATATATTGTAGCATGTAAAGCCCGCTTTAGTCTAAAAATTCTGATTGTGTCAGAATGACTGCACCCAGTAATCTAAGTAATACATCGTTGGATTCAGAATCTCCTTGCCTACATCATGCTCCCCTCAGATGAAGTAGAAAAAACCTGCTGACAGATTCCCTTTAAAGTGAAGATGCACACAGATTATAAAAGGTATAGGTTTTATCCATGAAAAACACAAATAGGATATGTACACGAAAAACGGATGTCTGCATGCAATTATTCAGAAGATAAGCATAGTTGAATTTCCATTTGTTGACTGCTGGCCGGCGGGGCTGCTTGCACTTCATTTATTATGGGATGTGCAAAAGATATGGAATGGTGAGAAACATATATTTCTTTCTCCTCTTTTTGGATTTCCATGCACTGTCAGGTAACAGTCACTGTAACTTGTCAGTTACAACACAATAATGATCGCTATCAATATTTGTGACGTAGTAGTACAACAATATGATCCTATATTGCTCAAAATCAACTCCCAATTTATTAGACGCTATATTAGACGTCAGTATGGAAGAATTATTCTGCATTACCTTTTATAGGGCATTCCAGAGTTACATTTATTCCTTTTCTTGCCACCAACATGTCACCTACAATGGCCAAAATGTTGTCTCCATCAAAATTGGTGATATTCCTTCTGGAAGACTGGATCATAGGAGGTTCTTTAAGATGAAAAGAGAAATATATTATAATTGTAGCAATACATGAGCTTCCTGATTATATATTCACTATGCCAAGTATATACAGTCATATGAAAAAGTTTGGGCACCCCTATTAATGTTAACCTTTTTTCTTTATAACAATTAGGGTTTTTGCAACAGCTATTTCAGTTTCATATATCTAATAACTGATGGACTCAGTAATATTTCTGGATTGAAATGAGGTTTATTGTACTAACAGAAAATGTGCAATCTGCAGTTAAACAAAATTTGACAGGTGCAAAAGTATGGGCACCTCAACATAAAAGTGACATTAATATTTTGTAGCTCCTCCTTTTACAAAAATAACAGCCTCTAGTCGCTTCCTGTAGCTTTTAATGAGTTCCTGGATCCTGGATGAAGGTATATTTGACCATTCCTGTTTACAAAACAATTCCAGTTCAGTTAAGTTTGATGGTCGCCGAGCATGGACAGCACGCTTCAAATCATCCCACAGATGTTCAATGATATTCAGGTCTGGGGACTGGGATGGCCATTCCAGAACATTGTAATTGTTCCTCTGCATGATTGCCTGAGTAGATTTGGAGCGGTGTTTTGTATCATTGTCTTGCTGAAATATCCATTCCCTGCGTAACTTCAACTTCATCACTGATTCTTGCACATTATTGATACCGAGTTGAATCCATGCGACCCTCAACTTTAACAAGATTCCCGGTGTCGTCATTGGCCACACAGCCCCAAAGCATGATGGAACCTCCACCAAATTTTACTGTGGGTAGCAAGTGCTTTTCTTGGAATGCCGTGTTTTTTTGCCTCCATGCATAACGCCTTTTTGTATGACCAAACAACTCAATCTTTGTTTCATCAGTCCACAGGACCTTCTTCCAAAATGTAACTGGCTTGTCCAAATGTGCTTTTGCATACCTCAGGCGACTCTGCTTGTGGCGTTCTTGTAGAAACGGCTTATTTCGCATCACTCTCCCATACAGCTTCTCCTTGTGCAAAGTGCACTGTATTGTTGACCGATGCACATTGACACCATCTGCAGCAAGATGATGCTGCAGGTCTTTGGAGGTAGTCCCCTTTACGACATGTTTAACAATCATCTCCTCTTATTAGTATTTTTATTATATTACATAACAGATCATCACAAATTTTCCATTTTAAGGGTGCAGTCACATATACTTATAAAATATGTCAGTGCAATGTGTGAAAACATTGCATTGCACTAGCACCAATGTTAACCAATAGAGCAGAGCACATTTGCTACTTTTATCTGTGAAATCGCAGCATGCTGCAAGTGACTCGTACCTTGGCAATACAAACCAACGGGAGCCAGAAAAACGCGCGGCACACGGACCGCACATGGATGTGCGTTTTTAACATGGAATACATACAGTCAAAAGTTAGAAAGATAGATAGCTGGATAGGTAAAAAGATAGGTAGATAGATATGCAACATATACATAATGTCCCACCCCTTGTATTTTGTAAGCTTGCATCCTTCAGTGCCTTTCAAGGAACTCAGTGATGGGCACGAAACTCAGTGACGAGTGCTGGCATCATGACGTCATGAATTCATTGAACTGAGCTAACCTCATGACGCCACCACTCGTCATGCCTGCGGCTGCTCACACTCTGCTGTGTGAGCCCCTGCGGTAACTTGTGCTTCTCACAAAAGTTGGTGAGGCTGCAGTGACTGCTTTGCCAGCGAATGGGAAACGTTCTTTTCTTCACTGACTGGGACTGTGAGTAAAGGATCATCGTGGGACCACCTTAATGGATTACGCCGGACCCGATTTAGGGATTTGCCAGGGAAATATATTGGTGAAAGAGGGTGTCTTTTGTCTTTATTTCTTTAATAATTTTCTCTTTTTATTCTTTCAGCTTCACTTTTGGGGAATGTTGTGGGACAACACTATGGATTACGTTGGACTTTATTTTGTTAAAATTTGGAATAAATTGGTGAATGAGGGCTGTAGTTGGGGGGTGTTTGTCCAAATAAAATTTATTTTCCTTTTTTCAACTATTGGATTAGTAATGCGGGGTATCTGATAGACACACACCCATTACTATTACCAGGGCTTTATTTCAGTTGGCTATTCACAGCAGACATCAACCCCATTTAATACCCCATTTGCCACTCTTCCAGGGCAATGGGACGAGCAAACGCAAAGTGCCAGGATTGGCACATCTAATGGATGCGCCACTTCTGGGCCGGTTGCGACCTACTATCTTTAGGCTGGTGAGGGCCAAATAATTATGGGCCTCTCCAGCCTGAGAATACCAGACCACAGGTGTCTGCTTTATCTTGGCTAATGATCCAATTTGGGGGGAACTCACATTTTTTGTTCTAAAGTATTTATTTAATTTTAAATAAATAATTTTAAATAATAGCATGGGGTGACCTCTGTTTTAGATTAGCAGCCAAGGTAAAGCTGCCAGCTGCGGTCAGCAGGTTCTTGCTGTCTGCTTTACCTTAACTGGCTAAAAAAATAAGGGGGACCCAATATTTATATATTTTTTTTTAATAATGAATTTAGAGATGAAAACAAGGCTAACACCCTAGTGCCACATGAAAGACTATGACCAGTGTAAACTTACAATATATCCTATCTATCTATTGATCTAAATACCTAGCCCTATCTATCTACCTATCCAGCTATCTATCTTTCTAGCTTTTGACTGTATGTAAAACTCCATATTAAAAAATGCATGTCACATGGACGTCGCTCAGACGGCATACAGACAATACACAGACGTCACAGGAATGACACATGGATATCCCATGGAGACTAGGCGAGGGGAAAAATGCAATCATATAGCACTCACATGGCATACGGAATGACACTTGCATGTCACTCGCATCTCACTTCAAGACACTTCAGAAGCAACAACAAAGCTGTGACTAAATCCGTATTAAAAAGGTTTTCCAATCTCATACATTTATGGCATTTATGGCTACAGGCTATGTTATTTATACATATTGTGCCAACCTTTCGTCAGTTTACGCAGCTCGAATACTCAAGATTAGAGGGGTGCTATTCATGAGATAAATAAGGTTTCCAAAAGTACGGTAGGCATCTGTTAGATAGTTATTACTAGAGATGAGCAGATCTTTTGAAATTAAAATTTTCTGGCATAACCATATTTCCCTTACAATTTACATTCACGGATAGTAAATTCACATCAATCGAATAAATATAAAAAGCTTCTAATTTCCTGGAAAATATGTGTTTAACACTATCAGTTTCCTTGGATTCTATTGGACATGTTTTGAGCTCTGTAACACAAACATTGCATTTTTAATTATAAAATGACTTCAATTAATCTGGATAAGGGAAACACAGTATCAGACTTTTTAGGCTATGTGCCCACGGGACTCTGTCCCTGCAGATTTTGCCAAGGAAAATCTGCAAATTTATCTGGATCTTCTAGATAATCCGCAGGTTTCAGCAAGTACAGACACTCTCCATATTATCCTATGGGACATGGGGAGTGCTGTATCAATGCTGCGGTATGTGCGGCTGCAGAATATGCTGAGGATATCCCGCAGCCGCACGTAATTGCATGTCAATTATTCCTGCGGAATTACCTGTGGAAATCCTGGTCTTCCACTATGGAGATAGAGGGCGGCACTTCCGCAGGTAAGTCACATAAATGTCCGCAAGTTTTCCACAGCTATTTCACTGGAATCCTGCAGCTATGTATAGCTGCGGATTCCGGGGAGCTGCTGCAGGAAACCTGCAGACGTACCTGCGGATATATCCATGGGTACTAGCTCCCGTGGGTACATAGCCTTAGGCTTCCTAAATTGTATAAACAGTCTAAAAATTATTCCTTTTCATACAGTGGGTTGCAATAATTATGCTTGTTTGGGAGTATAAAGAGATTTGCACTTTGGTAAATGAAAAAGTGATACCTTTTCATAAGCTGTCCAGAAATGATTCCTTTAAAGGGAACCTGTCATCAGAAATTTCGCCCAAAAGCTAAAAGATTCCCCCTCTGCAGCTCCTGGGCTGCATTCTAGGAAGGTCCCTGTTATTATTGTGCCCCATGTGAGACCAAAATAAAGCCTTTATAAAGTTCTACCTTTTTGTATGCAGCTTCTGTAAATGTGTCACGGGGGCGGGCTCTCTGCCGTCCGTTATTCTGCCCCCTGGTCCTGTATGCCGCCCCCATCGCTCCTTTCCATATCTGATGCACCGCCCACTGCTCCAGCCATCCCCGCGCATGCCCAGTGCCAGTCTCACAGGACTGAGCAGTGTGACCGCTGGTGACGTGTGCGCAGGCAAGTGATTATGGGCGGGACTGTGACTGTTATCAGCAAGTACCCGCCCATAATCTCGTGAGCGCGCAAACCTCTCCAGCATTCACACTGAGCTCAGTGTAGATGCTAGACTGTATGGGCTGCTTCCAGGGATGACGTCCCTTTGTCATGTGATAGGGGCGTGTTCAAAATACTATCACATGACAAAGGGACGTCATCCCTGGAAGCAGCCCATACAGTCTAACATCTACACTGAGCTCAGTGTGAATGCTGGAGAGGTTTGCGCGCTCACGAGATTATGGGCGGGTACTTGCTGATAACAGTCACAGTCCCGCCCATAATCACTTGCCTGCACACATGTCACCAGAGGTCACACTGCTCAGTCCCGTGAGACTGGCACTGGGCATGCGCGGGGATGGCTGGAGCAGTGGGCGGTGCATCAGATATGGAAAGGAGCGATGGGGGCGGCATACAGGACCAGGGGGCAGAATAACGGACGCCAGAGAGCCCGCCCCCGTGACACATTTACAGAAGCTGCATACAAAAAGGTAGAACTTTATAAAGGCTTTATTTTGGTCTCACATGGGGCACAATAATAACAGGGACCTTCCTAGAATGCAGCCCAGGAGCTGCAGAGGGGGAATCTTTTAGCTTTTGGGCGAAATTTCTGATGACAGGTTCCCTTTAAATAGGGAGTTATTTATTCCTAGATGATGAGGGCATGTACTAACATATTTGTTGCCTCAAGTTTGAGGAAAAGGCGTTAAGAGGTGTTAAGGGGCTGGAGGTGACAACAGGTGTAAAGGGCTTGGATGTGTGAATTGAAGTACAAAACAAAGTCAAAGGTATGGAAATGGTACTGGAAGCCATAGGACTTGATGGGCAGTCCTAGTCTGAAAGCATAGATGAAGAAGTGTGAGAGACCAGGAAACAGCCTTGAGGGACTGCAGCAGAGAGAGGGTGGGATGAGGAGGTGATGTGTGAAAGGGATACACTATGGCTCCGATTCATCAAAACAATTACACCAGGATTGTGATGTAAATCGCTTTGAATGTTCCAAACTTTTTGCGCAACACAGAGTTGCACAAAACTTTGCAACTTTTGTTGTTTTCACTCCGTCAAAATGGATGAAACTCAAATGGGATAGGGCTGAACAGGGGCGTCACGTTACAGCTTACATGATTCATGACAAGTTGTGGTGTACCTTATGCCAGAAATCTTACTCCAGTTCATGGCTTGAGTAAGACTTGTGATGAGGCACACTCCGCATTGATGAGGCGCCTGAGGAAATAGGAGGCGTGCACCTCTTAATAAATCAAAAGCGTCTGTCTCCACTATGCCTCCTCATCAAAAGGGGCATGAGTAATGTTGATCTTGATGAATGTCTTTGAATTTGGGGTAGTAAATGTGAATTTTCTAGTGGTATTTATATGCTTCCAAATTAAGCTTAATAATCATTTCTATAATTATGTCTCATATGACATTTATAAATCATAAATTACTTCATGATCACAATTTACCTGCAAAATACAAGTGTGAATTCTCTACATCAGATCCTCGCTCATTTACAGCTGTACACTGATAAATGCCCATGTCTTCTCTGCGAGGACTGTGTATAAGCAGTGTTCCACTACTTTCCAGGGTAATCCTAAGGGTAAATAAAGGCATGTTAGTTATTCATAGTCAAAAAAGGGGCGTCACGTTACAGCTTATATGATTCCGTTATTTCCATCTTCTTAGATGTCTATATTTGTACTGCAAATCATATATTAAAAAGTCCCCATTCTCCAGCTAGCTCTGTTTTTTTTTGTTTATTACTCATTTCCAAGTAGCAAAGCCACTACTACTGTCTACCAACATTAATTCGGTGCTTACAAGCTCTTTCCTACTGATGTTGTAAGCACTGCGCTGTGCTGTTAGCCACTAGTCTTGGCCATTTTCTCTGCACTTGTAATGCTGCAGAGGCAAAGCTGCCTCATAAAGCAGAGTTGAAGGACACACAGCTGAAGCCAGCAGCAGAATTGTTTCAATTGTCAATCAAGCAGGAGAGCACGCCCCATATAACAACCAGTAAGTCGGGAGGCTGAGGAGCAGTGCACTCCTGAAGAAGGAATAACTCTTTAAGATTCCCATAATACTAATAGCTGTTGGCCAAATGCTAATTCTGTGGACAGCAGACCACTATAGACACGTATCCACTTAGCTGAGTATCCATGTGTTTTCAATTAGAAGAGAGAACTTAGGGGTGCTTCACACACAGCGAGCTCACTGCCGAGATCGCTGCTGAGTCACGCTTTTTGTGACGCAGCAGTGACCTCATTAGTGATCTCGCTGTGTGTGACACTGAGCAGCGATCTGGCCCCTGCTGCGAGATCGCTGCTCGTTACACACAGCCCTGGTTCGTTTTCTTCAAAGGCGCTCTCCCGCTGTGACACACAGATCGCTGTGTGTGACAGTGAGAGAGCGACAAATGAAGCGAGCAGGGAGCAGGAGCCGGCGTCTGGCAGCTGCGGAGGCTGGTAACTAAGATAAACATCAGGTAACCAAGGTGGTTACCCGATATTTACCTTAGTTACCAGCCTCCGCCGCTCTCACGCTGCCTGTGCTGCCGGCTCCGGCTCTCTGCACATGTAGCTGCTGTACACATCGGGTTAATTAACCCGATGTGTACTATAGCTAGGAGAGCAAGGAGCCAGCGCTCAGTGTGCGCGGCTCCCTGCTCCCTGCACACACAGCTAAGCGGTGTGCGCTGGTAACTAATGTAAACATCCGGTAACCATACCCGATGTTTACCTTAGTTACCAGTGTCCGCAGCTTCCAGACGCCGGCTCCGTGCAAGCGCAGCGTCGCTTGCACGTCGCTGCTGGCTGGGGGCTTTTCACTGGTCGCTGGTGAGATCTGCCTGTTTGACAGCTCACCAGCGACCATGTAGCGATGCAGCAGCGATCCTGACCAGGTCAGATCGCTGGTCGGATCGCTGCTGCATCGCTAAAGTGTGAAGGTACCCTAAGCTCCTTACAAACTACTGTTATCTTCAGTGGGAACAAAGGAGTGGGAATGTTGAAATCTAACATTCCTGACCCTTCTTTCCTCAACAACTGTCATCAGGGGAATGTTGGAAAATCCCAATATACTTCAAATACCTAGTCAGTCCTCTGGTAAGTGACTACTCTGGATGTCATTGTGGAGGTTGAGTCCAGTGTTCATTGAGTGCTTGCTCTTCATTAACCCCTTCACCCCCGGCCACTAAAACACCCTAATGACCGGGCCATTTTTTGCAATTCTGACCAGTGTCACTTTGACAGGTTATAACTCTGGAACGCTTCAACGGATCCTGGCGATTCTGAGATTGTTTTTTCGTGACATATTGTACTTCATGTCAGTGGTAAATTTAGGCCGATATTTTTTGCGTTTATTTGTGAAAATTTAGGAAATTTGGCGAAAATTTTGAAAATTTCGCAATTTTCAAACTTTGAAAATTTATGCCCATAAATCTGAGAAATATGTCACACAAAATAGTTACTAAATAACATTTCCCACTTGTCTACTTTACATCAGCGCAATTTTCGAAACAAATTTTTTTTTCGTTAGGAAGTTAGAAGGGGTCAAAGTTCATCAGCAATTTCTCATTTTTCCAACAAAATTTAGAAAATAATTTTTTTTAGGGACC
Organism: Anomaloglossus baeobatrachus; assembly: GCF_048569485.1. Lineage (NCBI taxonomy): Eukaryota > Metazoa > Chordata > Amphibia > Anura > Aromobatidae > Anomaloglossus > Anomaloglossus baeobatrachus. The sequence continues at coordinate 510,770,744 of NC_134356.1, read as the reverse complement.
ACATCACATTTGAGGTGACTTTGAGAGACCGAGGTGACAGAAAATACCCAAAAGTGACCCCATTCTAAAAACTGCACCCCTCACTCTGCTCAAAACCACATCCAAAAAGTTTATTAACCCTTTAGGTGCTTCACAGGAACCAAAGCAATGTGGAAGGAAAAAATGAAAATTTTACTTTTTAACACAAAAATGTTACTTTAGCCATAAAATTTTCATTTTCACAAGGGAGAAAAGAGAAAGTGCACCCTACAATTTATTGTGCATTTTCTCCTGAGTACGCCGATACCCCATATGTGGTAAAAATCAATTGTTTGGGTGCACAGCGGAGCTCGGAAGGGAAGGAGCGCCATTTGAATTTTTGAACGCAAAATTAGCTGCACTCATTAGCGGACGCCATGTCGGGTTTGAAGACCCCCTGAGGTGCCTAAACAATGGAGCTCCCCCACAAGTGACCCCATTTTGGAAACTAGAGCCCTCAAATATTTTTTCTAGATGTTTGATGAGCACTTTGAACACCTGGGGGCTTCACAGAAGTTTATAACGTTGAGCCGTGAAAAGAAAAAAATTTTTTTTTACCACAAAACTGTTGCTTCAACTAGGTAGCTTTTTTTTTCACAAGGGTATTGGGAAAAAATGCAACATAAAATATATTGTCCATTTTCTCCTGAGTACGCAGATACCTCATATGTGGTGGAAATCAAATGTTTGGACACACGGCAGTGCTTGGAATGCAAGGAGCGCCATTTGAATTTTTGAACGCAAAATTAGCTGCACTAATTAGCGGACGCCATGTCGGGTTTGAAGACCCCCTGAGGTGCCTAAACAATGGAGCTCCCCCACAAGTGACCCCATTTTGGAAACTAGAGCCCTCAAATATTTTTTCTAGATGTTTGATGAGCACTTTGAACACCTGGGGGCTTCACAGAAGTTTATAACGTTGAGCCGTGAAAAGAAAAAATTTTTTTTTTACCACAAAACTGTTGCTTCAACTAGGTAGCTTTTTTTTTCACAAGGGTATTGGGAAAAAATGCAACATAAAATATATTGTCCATTTTCTCCTGAGTACGCAGATACCTCATATGTGGTGGAAATCAAATGTTTGGACACACGGCAGTGCTCGGAATGCAAGGAGCGCCATTTGAATTTTTGAACGCAAAATTAGCTGCACTAATTAGCGGACGCCATGTCGGGTTTGAAGACCCCCTGAGGTGCCTAAACAATGGAGCTCCCCCACAAGTGACCCCATTTTGGAAACTAGAGCCCTCAAATATTTTTTCTAGATGTTTGATGAGCACTTTGAACACCTGGGGGCTTCACAGAAGTTTATAACGTTGAGCCGTGAAAAGAAAAAAAAATTTTTTTTACCACAAAACTGTTGCTTCAACTAGGTAGCTTTTTTTTTCACAAGGGTATTGGGAAAAAATGCAACATAAAATATATTGTCCATTTTCTCCTGAGTACGCAGATACCTCATATGTGGTGGAAATCAAATGTTTGGACACACGGCAGTGCTCGGAAGGCAAGGAGCGCCATTTAAATGCAAAATTAGCTGCACTCATTAGCGGACGCCATGTCAGGTTTGAAGACCCCCTGAGGTGCCTAAACAATGGAGCTCCCCCACAAGTGACCCCATTTTGGAAACTAGAGCCCTCAAATATTTTTTCTAGATGTTTGATGAGCACTTTGAACACCTGGGGGCTTCACAGAAGTTTATAGCGTTGAGCCGTGAAAAGAAAAAAAAAATTTTTTACCACAAAACGGTTGCTTCAATTAGGTAGCTTTTTTTTTCACAAGGGTAACAGGAAAAAATGCACCATAAAATGTATTGTGCATTTTCTCCTGAGTACGCAGATACATCATATGTGGTGGAAAGTAATTGTTTGGGCGCATGGCGGGGCTCAGAAGAGAAGGAGCGCCATTTGACAGCAAAATTGGTTGGAATCATTAGCGGACGCCATGTCACGTTTGGAGACCCCCTATGGTGCCTAAACAGTGGAGCTCCCCCACAAGTGACACCATTTTGGAAACTAGAGCCCTCAAATAATTTTTCTAGATGTTTGGTGAGCACTTTGAACACCTGGGGGCTTCACAGAAGTTTATAGCGTTGAGCCGTGAAAAGAAAAAAATTTTTTTTACCACAAAACGGTTGCTTCAACTAGGTAGCTTTTTTTTTCACAAGGCTATCAGGAAAAAATGCACCATAAAACGTATTGTGCATTTTCTCCTGAGTACGCAGATACCTCATATGTGGTGGAAAGTAATTGTTTGGGCGCATGGCGGGGCTCAGAAGAGAAGGAGCGCCATTTGACTTTTCAAACGCACAGACGCAGTGCACTGATCGGTCGCTGCAGGACGCACGGTCGGATGCGATAAAAAAAGCGTCGGGGATACATAAAAAAAAAGTCACGCCAAAAATTGACCATGGATGCAGATATGTTATGTGCATCCCTGATCAGCGCTCGGCGGGACGCACAGACGGATGCCATACAAAAATTGTCGGGAATACGGAAAAAAGTCACGCCAAAAATTGAGCAGGGATGCCGATCCGTTATCTGCATCCCTGATCAGCGCTCGGCGGGACGCACGGACGGATGCGATACAAAAAGCGTCGGGAATACGGAAAAAAGTCACGCCAAAAATTGAGCAGGGATGCCGATCCGTTATCTGCATCCCTGATCAGCGCTCGGCGGGACGCACGGACGGATGCCATACAAAAATTGTCGCGAATACGGAAAAAAGTCACGCCAAAAATTGAGCAGGGATGCCGATCCGTTATCTGCATCCCTGATCAGCGCTCGGCGGGACGCACGGACGGACGCGATACAAAAAGCGTCGCGAATACGGAAAAAAGTCATGCCAAAAACTGACCACGGATGCAGATCCGTTATCTGCATCCCTGATCAGCGCTCGGCGGGACGCACGGACGGATGCCATACAAAAATTGTCGCGAATACGGAAAAAAGTCACGCCAAAAATTGAGCAGGGATGCCGATCCGTTATCTGCATCCCTGATCAGCGCTCGGCGGGACGCACGGACGGACGCGATACAAAAAGCGTCGCGAATACGGAAAAAAGTCATGCCAAAAACTGACCACGGATGCAGATCCGTTATCTGCATCCCTGATCAGCGCTTGGCGGGACGCACGGACGGATGAAGTGTAAAAATGGACAAGATACAATAAAAAAAAAAAAAAAAAAAGTTATACTCACAGTACCAAGAGGATCACTGACCAGAAGAGTTGCAGAGGAACAAGAAGGCAGTGAGATAGACAGCTTTACACCAGCAGCAGGCAGGACGTTGGACAGATCAGCAGAAGGACCCAGATGGAGGCAGATGTGATCGGGCCAGTGAAGACCTCGGACGACCCGTGAAGGCAGGTAAGAGGACGTCGGGGGGGGGGCAGGGGGGGGGGATGGGGAGAGGGGGGGGCAGAGGGGGGGCAGATGGGGGGGGGTTAGAGGGAGAGCAGAGGGGGCGGAGAAGCAAAGGCAGAAGGAAGGAACCTTGGAAGCAGATGACAGAGGAGGCAGGCAGATCGCGTGGGGAGCAGATCGGGATGCCGGGGGGCAGATCGGGGCGTAGGGGGGCAGATCGGGGCGTAGGGGGGCAGATCTGGGGGGGCACGGGCAGGGGCCTTCACGGGAGCGCGCAGGGGCCTTCACGGGAGCGCGCAGGGGCCATCGCCGGAGCACAATACTTACCTTTGGAGCTGGCGCGGTGACAGCAGAGGCGGCGTCTGCGGCGGCAGCAGCGGTGGCGTGGTACCAAAAGTACCAGCCACTCCACGCTGCAGCCATGTTGGGGGAGGGTCCCCAGAGCAGTACAGGCCTGGGGAGGGCGGCCACCGGCAGATCAGACCGCCCCACTGCACACTGATTGGAGCGATTGCGCGTCATAGCACGATCGCTCCAATCAGTGCTGCAGGGGCTGGGGGCGGCATGTTTGAGGTCCACCTATGATATGCTGCAGCAGCTGCGGCATCTCATAGCTGGATCTCACAGGATCGCACTAATTCGGGCATTATTTTTGCCGAAATTAGTGCGATCGATGTGGTTGGCGGTTCAGATTTGAACAGCCAATCACATCGATCGTCGATAGGGGGTGGCGATGCCACCCCCCCTGGGGTCAAGCAAAGGTCCCCTGCTGTAAGAAACAGCAGGGGACATCATTTGAAAGCCGTTGCTATGGCCACGGCAATCAAATGAAGTTTAGGCAGTAAAATTACGTCCCTGGTCGTTAAGTCACGTTAAAATAGGACGTAATTTTACTGCCCGCGGTCGTGAAGGGGTTAAAGGATATAGTAAGGTGAATGCTGCACTATTTTTTTCCATTAAAATGTTGGCCAACCTGACGAAAACCCAGCGCACCTATTACAGTCAATAGAGGTTTTTTTTAACTCTATTTGCATCTGTCATCTGACAAATACATTACTTACGTAAGTTGCATTTTTCTGTCCTGATATTGGAACAGAATAACAAAACTCTGAACACTATGAATCTAACCTTTGGTGTGATGAAAACTTGACTTGCCCTTGACTATCACGACTTGAAATCACTTCTAAAGCCTATAGGTTAGATTACACCACACAATTGCCATAGTGAAACCACCGATTGGCTACTTCCAATTATAATTGTTAGTCTAAGCAAGGACACACAGCGAGAAAAACAGAGCGAGTGGAATGCAATAAAAAATCTCATTCCACCCGCACCCATGTTACTTTATGGAGCAGCTCCCATGAGCAAATTTTTTTTTCTCGGCCCTAATCAGACTGAGAAAACAATCGCAGCATGCTGCCAGTCGCAATCCGATTAGTTTTCACTCGCACCCATACAAGTCTATGTCTCTAGAGAAACATCGCACTGCAGTCGCATTTCACTGGTGTAACGCGAGTGCAGTGTGAGAATCACATCAGCTGACAATGGAGGAGATGGGGAGATTACTCCCTCCCTCTCCTCAGCAGCGCCCACCCCCTCCTCCGTGGCTGTGCTGTAATCACTGGATCGCATCACAATGACATGACACTCACATGACACTCGGCTTACACTCCATCATCAGAGCGGAAGCCAAGTGTCATGCAATTGACTCGCATTAAAGAAGTTGTTCAGTTACCAAAACAGATTTTTTTTTCTCCTAAATCTTGCTATTATGTGCCTCTCCACACATCTATTATGTTATTTCAGCAATATTACCTTTTATCGTGCTCTAGCAGCACATCCTCATTACTGGCTCCAGCTCTGATGGGGTTAATCTCTCTCCTGACTTCCTGGGTTCAGTTCCTACAACTCCCATGATCCTTTGTGGTGGCAGCAGTCTGTATCTCACACCCACTCAGATCTCCACTCAAATACTCCTCCCTGCTCTCTTCCCTGTCCCTGCATTTTATCAAAGCACTGAGAGAAATCACATCAGTGACACAGCAGCACCTCCAAGCTCTGCACAATACAAAAAACAAACACTGTGCTCTGCATTCTACACAAACACACACACACACACACACATATACACACTGTACTCTGCACTCTACAAACACACACGCACATGTGATGCCCTGGACTATCCAGGTCATCCCAGGTAGACACAACAACACTTAGACAGCCCCTTCCCAGTTAGGTAACAGCAGTCAAACTAAAAGCCTTGTCACCACCCTCCAGGTTTGATGTCCACACCAGGGGGTGTGGAGCCAGGCGGTTGGCTCCACCCACTGAGGAGTTCACAGGCCTGGAGGCAGGAACCCAAGTAGTGGTAGTCGAGCTGAAGTCTAGCTCAGGCCCTGGAAGGGTCAAGTTCAAGTCCAGAAGCAGACCTGTGCTCAGGCCTGCCAAAGACTACTCCAGTGGCTGGGTCGGAGCCCAGTCACCATTGGCAAGGAGGCAGACGGTAGTGGCCGCCTGCAGGAGACCGGGAATACGACTGATGGAACCGTAAGGGACCGGGACAGGGTAGTGGCCCGCCGGAACCGAACCGGGGAGCCAACTGGATACCGGAGCACCAGGCAGCACTCAGACCCCGAACTAGGCTAGAAGCCACCACCATAGTCAAAGTAACTGATTGTGGTCTGGACCTTAGGGGTTCATTCCCACCTAAGTCCCGATTGAAGGCAACAGCCCAACCATTCCGGATAAGTGCCACCGCCAAGGGCCAGAGATCCAAAGGGCCAGCGTCTGCGGGCAAATGGGCTCCTATGACAGATACACGTCAGGGAGCGGACTACCGGTGCCTAGGCACCGGAGTCAAGATTCATATACAGAGGTGCAGGAGAAAGGCGGACATTACCAACCTAATCTGGGAAAAGCTGCAGCTGGCTGCGGGCCCCGTTCATCACTCCGTTTGGTTTACCAGCGACTCCAGTGTCTTGTGTCAGAGTGAGTACACCAGTGCCATCCGGCACCGCGCCGCGCTGCACCGCAACACTACACCCTGCACCTGGGCCCCGGCCCACCGGACCCCGGGACCAACATCCCCTACCCACGGAGGGGGTCAACACCTAGCTGTGCTACTACACCGCTCCCGGGGGCCCCCACATCTTCACCGCAGCGGTGCTGTCTACAATCACCACAACCCATGGGTGGCGTCACAAACTATCACTTCAAACCAAAAACACCCAAATTCCCGCGTGTAGCGCCAACTCCCTTGCAGAGCGAAGTGAACCTCGGGTCCATGAGAGGCTCGAGCCACCACCCGCAGTACGAGCACGGATCCGAGTGGCTCGGCAGTCGCAGCCGAGCCCGTGGGGCGGTACACACACACTGTGCTCCGCTCTCACACACTGTGCTCCACTCTCACACACTGTGGACACACTGTGCTCTGCTTTCACACACTGTGCACACACTGTGCTCCGCTCTTACACACTGTGCTCTGCTCTCACACACTGTGCACACACTGCGCTCCGATCTCACATACACACAGCCCAGTCACTCCGGATCAGAGGCAGCTGCAGCTGCTGATGTAACGTCAACTTTCAGAGCTCGGAAGATGACGTGACATCAGCGGATGCCAGAGGCCACAGCACCCGGGGGTCATGTGACCGGCACTCATTCACTATAGTCAAAAAAATGCACCCTAAGGCCCCTTGAGAGAGAGATTTTTTCAGCCAAACAGTGTTTTCACACCCCGGCTGAGCATGCTCAGTTACAAAAACGAAATCCGTCGCCGGATTCCGTCATTTGACGGATGATGACGAATCCTGCGCCCATAGACTTCCATTCTACAAAACGAGAGACGGCGACAGATCCGTCACTGTCCGTTTTTTCGACGTACACAAAAAACGTTACTGTGGACGTCATCTCCGTCTGATGGCAAAGCATTTTTTTACGGATCTGTCGAACGACGGATGAAACATGAGGCCATCCGTTCCTAATACCAGTCGATGAGAAAAAAAAACGGATCCAGCGGTGTCAGTTGCCGGATCCGTTTTTTTAAAAAAATTGACGGATTGTGACTGATGGCAAAAAACTGATGTGTGAAAGGGACCTAACATGGTCATGGCTTGACTAGAACCCTTCATATTAAGACCATTGTACCAGCTATAGGTTTAGGGGTTTGTTTTTTTACAAAAAATATTCAGAATATCAGAAAGACAGTGGACCTTGTAAGCTGAGTCTGCAGTGTGTAATTATGGTCATTTATGTTCTCAGTGTTCTGGAATGGCTGGTACTAAATCTTGTTGTCTGAAGACCGGGAAGGGAATCCAGTCTATCCATTTACTGCCCCTAACTCCTTGTATATGAGGTGTAATATATCCCCGCAGAGCCCTGTATGTCTGGCTTCAATACACTGCCAAAACCCAACAAATCCTAATCTTTTAATTCTGCGATTGAACAAGGAGAGAACAGAACACAGCCGTCACTCATCACACAGGGACTTTCTGAGGGATCTGTGCTGGCAGAAAATACATATTGTGTGTCATTTTAAAGCTACCATGTGGCACAGTAAGAGAGAAACGAACAAAATCTCCAGTGTGTCACTAATACAGAAATGTGTATATAATGCCAGCACTAAAAGCCTCAACAAGGCCTGTCTAATTTTTAAGATCCGTTTATGAAAATATTTGTTACAGAGTTTTTGGTATTCTGCATTTAATCATTCGGCTCAAGGGATGTATAACAGGGAATTCTTCCAACTAAAGAGGCTGAAAAGGAGGATGAATATAATAAAAAGAAACATGCAAAAAGTACATCAGGAATCCTTCAGAGGCTTAGTACATTGGCTTAATGCTTATGATTAATTGCCGCCAAGCCTAAGGTTTGGGTTTGATTTCTGGCTTATGTTTCAATTCTTTTCTTGTCCACATCTTAATTTTGTTGTTGAGGCAGCATTCACAAAGCTCAATGTGTAAGAATTCTCCACTTTATGTTATGACTAGTGATGGGTGGACCTGTACTGTAAAAGTCTGGATCTGCAAGAGTTCAAAAGAACCCGAGCACCGACCCTGGGCCTGGAGTTCTCAGGCAACTGCAGGTAATGATCCACGTCTGGCCACCCGGGTAATAAAAAAAAATCAAACAAAAAAGAAGTAATAATAAAGCAAGCGCTTCATACTTATCGGACTCCATGCGGCTCTAACTCTCCTTCCAGACTGCTCATTCTACTCCCGCGGCCGCTCATTATCTCACAAGTTTATGCACTGCTTCCCCCGCCCACTGGCAGTCCCGGCATCTCTGATTCATTGCAGGCAGACAGCGCCCCCAGCCTGTATGACGGCATGTGCAACCAATAAGAGGTGCTGTGTCTGAGTCTAGATTGGTGTAAAAATAAATAAATAAATAATTGAAAAAAAAAAAATAGGCATATAGTTCCCCATATTATGATATCCAGCCATGATAAAGCATACAGCTACGTGCTGCAGCTCCTAGCAGTGTTCTTATCTTGGCTGTGTAGCAAAATAAGAACTGCATGCGCTTTCTTTTTTTTTTTTATTTAATAATTTTAAAAACCTGCGTACGGCCACTCCCAATTTTGATACCCGGCAACGATAAAGCCGACAGCTGAGTACTGGTATTCTCAGGCTGGGGAGGTCCATGGTTATTGGCCACCCAAGCCTAAAAATAGCAGTCAGCAGCCATCCAGGATTGTCGCATCCTTTAGATGCAACAATCCCGGAACTTTACCAGGCTCATACCGATTGCCTTGGTGTGGTGGTAATTAGGATAATAACAGATTAATAACAGCTCACACCTGCCACTAAGCCCTAGATTAGTAATGGGAAGCATCTATGTGACCCACCATTACTAATTTGTAAGTGAAAACAAATAAACGTAAACATTGAAAAAATCCTTTATTTGAAATAAAATACAAAAAACACACACCCTATTTCACCCCTTTAGTAACCCCCAAAACACCCAGGTCATATGTAATCCACACAGCTTGGCTTTATTTACAACCCTAAATTCGCTATTCTGCATTATAAGATTGAGAGCAGTGCTGACTTGGTGAAGATCTTTAAAATTTGAACTACACAAAAATGTCCATAGCAGATTTTTTTTTTAAATAAAAAACAAAAAACAGCATATTTATGAGAACAATAAAAACTGAATAAGAGCAGAACTTACCAACCATTGAACTGGTGACAGGTCCTGTTTAACAGCTTTTGGTCTGGCGTCCACGGTAGAACGCATATTTGTGCTGCTGCTTTATTATCAGAGGATCATGTATAAACAGTTAAACCAGAAATTTACATACACTATCTAAAAGGACACATCTGCATGTTTTTCCCATTATCTGACATGAGATCAGAATAAACGTTTTTAGGTCAATTAGGAACCAAAATTATTTATATTTGCCAAATGCCAGAATAATGAGAGAGAGAATGTTTTTTCTATTACTTTCTGCAAAGTCAAAAGTTTACCTACACTAAGGGGTACTTTGCACGCTGCGACATCGCAAGCCGATGCTGCGATGTCGAGCGCGATAGTCCCCGCCCCCGTCGCAGCAGCGATATCTTGTGATTGCTGCCATAGCGAACATTATCGCTACGGCAGCTTCACATGCACTCACTTGACCTGCGACGTCGCTCTGGCCGGCAATCCGCCTCCTTCTTAGGGGGCGGGTCGTGCGGCGTCACAGCGACATCACACGGCAGGCAACCAATAGCAGCGGACGGGCGGAGATGAGCAGGATGTAAACATCCCGCCCACCTCCGTCCTTCCGCATTGCAAGCGGGACGCAGGTAGGAGATGTTCCTCGCTCTTGCGACTTCATACACAGCGATGTGTGCTGCCGCAGGAACGAGGAACAACATCGTACCTGTCGCTGCACCAGCATTATGGAAATGTCGGACCCTACAGTCATGGCCAAAAGTTTTGAGAATGCTACAAATATTCATTTTTACAAAGTCTACTGCCTAAGTTTTTCTAATGGCAATTTGCATATACTCCAGAATGTCATAAAGAGTGATCAGCTTAACAGCAATTACTTGCAAAGTTAATATTGGCTAAGAAAATGAACTTCAACCCCCAAAACACATTTCAACATCATTGCATTCCTGCCTTAAAAGGAGCAGCTAACATTGTTTTAGTGATTGTTCCATTAACACAGGTGTGGGTGTTGATGAGGACAGGACTGGCGATCAATCAGTCATGATTAAGTAAGAATGACACCACTGGACACTTTAAAAGGAGGCTGGTGCTTGGTATCATTGTTTCTCTTCAGTTAACCATGGTTATCTCTAAAGAAACACGTGCAGCCATCATTGCTCTGCACAAAAATGGCCTAACAGGGAAGAGTATCGCAGCTACAAAGATTGCACCTCAGTCAACAATCTATTGCATCATCAAGAACTTCAAGGAGAGAGCTTCCATTGTTGCCAAAATGGCTCCAGGGAGCTCAAGAAGGACCAGCAAACGCCAGGACCGTATCTTAAACTGTTTCAGCTGCGGGATCGGACTACCAGCAGTGCCGAGCTAGCTCAGCAATGGCAGCAGGCTGGTGTGAGTGCTTCTGCACGCACTGTGAGGTGGAGACTGCTTGAGCAAGGCCTGGTTTCAAGGAGGGCAGCAAAGAAGCCACTTCTCTCCAGAAAAAACATCAGGGACCGACTGATATTCTGCAAAAGGTACAGGGAGTGGACTGCTGAGGACTGTGGTAAAGTCATTTTCTCAGATGAATCCCCTTTTCGATTGTTTGGGACATCTGGAAAACAGCTTATTAGGAGAAGAAGAGGTGAGTGCTACCACCAGTCTTGTCTCATGCCAACTGTTAAGCATCCTGAAACGATTCATGTGTGGGGTTGCTTCTCAGCCAAGGGAATCGGCTCACTCACAGTCTTGCCTAAAAACACAGCCATGAATAAAGAATGGTACCAGAATGTCCTCCAAGAGCAACTTCTCCCAACTGTCCAAGAGCAGTTTGTCGCCCAACAATGCCTTTTCCAGCATGATGGAGCACCTTGCCATAAAGCAAAGGTGATCACTAAATGGCTTATGGAACAAAACAAAGAGATTTTGGGTCCATGTCCTGGAAACTCCCCAGATCTTAATCCCATTGAGAACTTGTGGGCAATCATCAAGAGACGGGTGGACAAACAAAAACCAACAAATTCTGGCAAAATGCAAGCATTGCTTATGCAAGAATGGACAGCTATCAGTCAGGATTTGGTCCATAAGTTGATTGAGAGCATGCCAGGGAGAATTGCAGAGGTCCTGAAGAAGAAGGGTCAACACTGCAAATATTGACTTGCTGCATTAACTCATTCTAACTGTCAATATAACCTTTTGGAACTCATAATATGATTGCAATTATATTTCTGTATGTGATGTAAACATCAGACAAACACAATTAAAAACTAGAGGGCAACAGATCATGTGAAAATATAATTTTGGTGTCATTCTCAAAACTTTTGTCCATGACTGTACACCGATGATACGATAACGATGCTTTAGTGCTCGTTAATCGTATCAAAAAGGATTTGCACACTACGATATCGACTGCGACGCCGGATGTGCGTCACTTTCGATTTGACCCCACCGACATCGCACCTGCGATGTCGTAGTGTGCAAAGCCCGCCTAAGAGTACTCTGCTTTTAAACAATATGGGACAGCTCATATGATGATGTCATGTCTTTGGAAGCTTCTGATAGGTTTATTGGCAACATCTGAGTTATTTAGAGACACATCTATGGATGTATTTAAATGCACACCTGTGGATATAACACACTGCTTCTTTGTGTAGCATCATGGGAAAGTCAAAAGAAATCAGCCAAGATCTCAGGAAGAGAATTGTGGATTTTCACAAGTCTGGTTCATCTTTGGGTGCAATTTCCAGATACCTGAAAGTGCGTCATTCATCTGTACAAATGAGGATACGCAAGTACAAACAAGATGAGAATGCCCAGCCATCATACCTCTCAGGAAAGAAACGGGTTCTGTGTACTAGAGATGAAACGTGCTTTGGTCAGACATGTGCATATCAACCCAAGAACAAAAAGTGGTTTGAAAGGCCACTCTGCCAGGATGAAGCCATTACTACAAAATAAACCTAAAAAAGCCAGATTAATTTTTGCAAATGCACACAGGAACAAAGACCTTAATTTGCATTGTCATGACATGTCATGTGATCAGATGAAACCCATCTGTTGTGCGACACGGACAAATCGCTGCCCGTGCCACACAACATCACCCAGACCCGTCACACTATTTACCTGCCCGGTGACGTCGCTGTGACCGGCAAACCGCCTCCTTTCTAAGGGGGCGGTTCGTTCAGCGTCACAGCGACGTCACAGCTGCGTCACTGAACCGCCGCCCAATAGAAGCGGAGGGGCGGAGATGAGCGGGACGTAACATCCCGCTCACCTCCTTCCTTCCGCATTGGGGCCGGGAGGCAGGTAAGGAGAGCTTCCTCGTTCCTGCGGCGTCACACGGAGCGATGTGTGCTGCCGCAGGAACGAGGAACAACTTCATTACTGCTGCAGTAACGATTTTTGAGAATGGACCCCCAGGTCACCGATGAGCGATTTTGCACGTTTTTGCAACGATGTAAAATCGCTCATAGGTGTCACACGCAACGGCATCGCTAATGCGGCTGGATGTGCGTCACCAATTCCGTGACCCCAACGAGTTCGCATTAGCGATGTCATAGCGTGTAAAGCCCCCTTAAGAAAACCATCCCAACAGTGCAACACCAGTGTGGCAGCATCATGTTGTGGGGTTGTTTTGCTGCAGGAGGGACTTGTGCACTTCACAAAAAAGATGCCATCATGAGGGAAGAAGATTATGTGGCAATACTAAAGCAACAGCTCAGGAAATCAGCCAGGAATTTAAAGCTTGGGTGGAAATGGGTCTTCCAAATGGACAATGACCTGAAGCATACTGACAAACTGGTTACAAAGTAGCTTAAGGATAACAAAGTCAATGTTTTGGAGTGGCCATCGCAAAGCCCTGATCTCAATCCTATTAAAAATGTATGGGCAAATCTGAAAAAGCAGGTGTGAGGAAGACGACCTACAAACATGGCTCAGTTACACCATTTCTGTCAGGAGGAATGGGCCCAAATTTCTACCAACTATTGTGAGAAGGTTGTGGAAGGAGATCCAAAACGTTTCACCCAAGTCATACAGTTTAAGGGCAATGGTACCAAATACTAATGAAATGTATGGAAACTTTTGACTTTACAGAAAGTAATAGAAATGCCTTAACACATTCTCTCTCTGTCTCATTATTCTGACATTTGGCAAATACAAATTATTTTGGTAATCCGATTATTCTGATTTCATGTCATAGTGAGTAAAACATGCATATGCGTCTTTTTAGCTAGTGTATGTAAACTTCTGGTTTCAGCTGTAGATAAATTGCAACAAAGTTAGAATGATTTCAAAAGTAGACGTAATAGTTTATTTTTAATAAATTAACAAAATGCTATGAACAAAAGTGAGATCTAATTGAAGTCAATATTTGGTGTGAAACAACATCATTTCTTCTAGGTACACTTGCACAGTTTTTGAAGGAGCTCGGAAGGGAGTTTGTTCCAAATATCTAGGAGAACTAACGACAGGTCTTCTGTTGATGTAGGCTTGCTCATATCTCTGTCTCTTCATGTAAGCCAAACAGACTCAATGATGTTGAGATCACGGCTATGTGGGGGCCAAATCATCACTTCTGGGACTCCATGTTCTTCTATTCACTAAAGATAGTTCTTAATGACCTTGCATTCTGCTTCAGAATAAGCTTAGAGCCAATCTGATACAGTCTTGATGATATTGCATAATAAATAAGTATTTGCCTGTATTGTCATTTAAAACCATCTTCAGTGTAAAGAATAAGAGTCCAGGAAGTGATAATATGGCCCCCAGAAAGCCCTGATCTCAATGTCATCAAGACTGTCTGGGTTTACATGAATAAACAGAAGGATTTGTGCAAGATTATACTCACACAAGATCTACTGTATGGTCAGTTCTTCATGATGTTTGGAACCACCTGCCTGCCGAGTTCCCTCAAAAACTGTTGCAAGTATGCTTTGAAGAAATGATGATGCTTTGCTTTTGCTTTTAAAGCAAAATGTGGTCACATCAAATATTGATGAGATTTAGATGTCTCTTTTTCACATTCATATTTCATTTTGTTAATTTATAAAAATAAACTCTAAAATACTTCTATTTTTTTTTTTAAAGCATTCTCACTTTGTAGTAATTTTTTACACCTGTCTAAAACTCAGAATTCTCGCGTTAAAGTGGGGCACCACAGTGGTCATGGGAGCCACAGTGGCATTGTTCTCTTCACCTGGAGGACAGTGCTATGCCTGGAAGCAGCGGGGAAGATCTCAATGTCAGGTGCCATTACACACAACACTTCCTGACTCAGACCAGAAGTGGGAGCTCAAGTCCTGGTTGGTGACGAGCCTCCCCTGTGCATTCTGGGATGGGAAGGGGTTAGTCAGCGGAACAGAAAGTGAAGCGTCAGAACCCTGGAGGAGAGGAAGGAGACTGTTCGCTGTAAAAGAGCTGTCTACAAGCTTTCCAGGGCCAAGCACATTGTACAGGTCACCGGAGTCCTAGATCAGTGGGTACTAAAGGCTCAGTAGTAAAACCCGGAGGGCAGGAGATTCCATGTTTCCTACCATAAAAGCCCTAAGGCGAAGTAGCAAAATAGAGCCTGGGGATGCTGCCCGTTAGAGAGGGATATAACACTAAGCAACCAAGTAGCTGCAAGCCTCGGGGATCCGACATCCAAAGCGCATAAAGGAAGGCCTCCAACTTACCTGGCATAGAGACATTCCTCTCTGCTACCAGGTAGACCAGACCACGGTAACCTCGGGACTACAACCTGTTACCAGTAAAGTTAAACGGAAACTACCAATCTGTGTCATCTGGTTACTGTTCGCGTCCTCAGCCCTGCACTCCAAGCACCACTACTACCCCCATCATCTCCCTGGGGACCGCTCCACCTGTGGGGAGCAGAAACATCCCAATTACTACTACCATCTACCTCGGAGGACAGCAACAGCAGCGGCGGCTATTCCCTGGCTGCATACCGCAGGTGGCATCACGAAATCAAACCTCCATTACCACCCCCTCCTTTATTGTAAACCTCGGGGCCACGAAACCGGGTGAAAGGGCTAACCCATGACATCCCCAGACCCAACATCACCAGGCCCGGCGACGAGTAATTAAATCCCTTGCCCTGTGGGTGCTACAAAAGCTTTCATGAATTGTGGCCATAGTCTACAGACCAGGATTCCTAAATATTTTGGAACAATGAACAGATTATTTTTTATACAGTAAAATATAGTGTATATGACTGAATATACTGACATATACACTCTTTTGGCCTCTGTGAGGTGAAGGGAAACCCTTTGGCTATAATATAACTAAGGAGCTTTTCTCAACATATGACCTAAACATAGAGCTTAATGTAATGTTAAAAGGTTTAACATAGGCAGTGAAATATTTTGATGTCTTGAAGTCACAATACACCATATGTCTAACTTTACTTTCTATCCTGTCGATATGTGTGTAGCGATGTGTTTATGCTGGCTGAGAGACTGCATGGATTACAGATGCTTGTTGATTTATATGATTACCGGTCAATGACTAAAGATCTTTCCTTCCTACTTCACCTCCAGGACATGCCATAATTCCACCAGATCCAGAAATGTCAATGCAACTGTTAAAAGTATTGTTCTGAGAATGAACATATGTGAAGAAATAACTGATCAGAAAGCTTGGAAACACTACATGACTAGCACTCTTCCTACAGTTTTAAGACATTGGCTTTAACACCTGCTATAAGCCATGTGTGACCCACTGATTACAAAATCTCACTCACACAAGAGACATTTTTCATCCTTGTAACTAGGATTTGTTACAGTGTGGTCCTCCCATATACAGTATATAAGAGTTTTAGCTCTACCACAAAAAGCTAAAATTGCTCCCCTAGCCTGGAGGGTAGGACTGAATTAGCTATTTTGTTCCAACCAGCTGCACATCACTCTTGGTTACACAGATATTAAGTGAAGAAGGTAATTTGAAGTATAGAAGTTAATATGGAATGCCGCAGCCACATTCTTCTTCTGTGATCTTCCAACTTATTAAGAGTTAGGGGCACTTTGCACACTGCGACATCGCAGGCCGATGCTGCGATGCCGAGTGCGATAGTGCCCGCCCCCGTCGCAGCAGCGATATGTGGTGATAGCTGGCGTAGCGAAAGTTATCGCTACGCCAGC
This sequence comes from Anomaloglossus baeobatrachus, assembly GCF_048569485.1. NCBI lineage: Eukaryota > Metazoa > Chordata > Amphibia > Anura > Aromobatidae > Anomaloglossus > Anomaloglossus baeobatrachus. Next base: position 510,754,092 of record NC_134356.1, on the reverse strand, counting down.
TTCACACACACACTCACCTGCCGTGCGACGTCCCTGTGGCCGGCGACCCGCCTCCTTGTTAAGGGGGCGGGTCGTGCGGCGTCACTGCGACGTCACACGGCAGGCGGCCAATCAGAGCGGAGGGGCGGAGATGAGCAGGATGTCAACATCCTGCCCACCTCCTTCCTTCCGCATATCCTACGGAAGCCGCAGTGAGGCCGGTAGGAGACGTTCCTCGCTCCTGCGACTTCACACACAGCGATGTGTGCAGCCGCAGGAGCGAGGAACAACATCGGACCGTCGCGTCAGCGTAATCATGGATTACGCCGACGCTGCACCGATGATACGATTACGACGCTTTTGCGCTCGTTAATCGTATCATCCAGCCTTTACACACTGCGATGTCGCATGCGATGCCGGAAGTGCGTCATTTTCAATTTGACCCCACCGACATCGCACCTGCGATGTCGCAGTGTGCAAAGTGCCCCTAAGACTGATGTCACATCCTACCATTCTAATGTCAACCGGTACAGACTTAACATGAAACATAGTAACAAAAAGGAAACAGCTGCACACTTCAGTGCTAAGATATATGGAATAATGAATATGGGAATATCGACATGCATTATTGCTATGAAAAACATGCAAAAATTGAGATACTTAGTAGTGATGAGCGAGTACCAAAAAGCTCGGGTGCTCGAGGCTCGGGCCGAGCATCCCAAGATACTCGTGTACTCGGCCCGAGCACCGAGCCCAATGTTATCCTATGGGAGACCCGAATATTTTTCTGAAATGACCCCCGGCAGCATGTAGAAACCCTAAAAATGTCACAAAAGTCTCAGAAGAGTGCTCAAATGACATGGCAACAGCAAGGGGAAGACACCTTGAAGCATTTATCACTCAAAAGTCACAGCTGTGAACAATTTTGTCCGAGTTTTACGCCATTTTTACGGACTCACCAGAAAACCTTCCAAAATGACACCAAAATGAATTTTCATGGCGGAAATGTTAAGGGCACATACCCAATAGTGAGATAGAGCTGGTGTATGTTACTTTTTGAGATTAATACATGAAAGATTTTACGTAAAACATTGTGTGGCACTCCGATGTCCAAAACGCACGTTTTGTGCTTTTTACTAGCGATGTCGGTCATTTTTTTTTTCATTTTATCTCCCGTCGGTCGGTCTCGCTCTGTCTGTCTCTCTCTGTCTTGTCTGTCCCCCTCTTACAGTCTGTCGGTCATTCTCCCCCCTCTCTTACTTACCGTTCCCCGATCACTGCCGCGGCTCTGCACGGCTGTTCTCTAAACTCCGGCGGCTTTTCCTCTTTTGAAAAAGCCGGCCGCTCATTAAACAATCTCGTATTCCCTGCTTTCCTGCTTTTCGGCGCCTATGATTGGTTGCAGTGAGACACGCCCCCACGCTGAGTGACAGGTGTCTCACTGCACCCAATCACAGCAGCCGGTGGGTGTGTGTGTATACTGTGCAGTGAAATAAATAATTAAGTAATTAAAAAAAACGGCGTGCGGTCCCCCCAATTTTAATACCAGCCAGATAAAGCCATACGGCTGAAGGCTGGTATTCTCAGGATGGGGAGCTCCACGTTATGGGGAGCCCCCCAGCCTAACAATATCAGTCAGCAGCCACCCAGAATTGCCGCATACATTATATGCGACAGTTCTGGGACTGGACCCGGCTCTTCCCGATTTACCCTAGTGCGTTGGCAAATCGGGGTAATAAGGAGTTAATGGCAGCCCATTGCTGCCACTAAATCCTAGATTAATCATGTCAGGCGTCTCCCCGAGATTCCTTCCATAATTAATCTGTAAATTACAGTTAAAAAACACACACACACGAAAAATCCTTTATTGGAAATAAAAAACACTAACAAAGTCCCTCATCACCAATTTATTAACCCCGACAAACCCTCCATGTCCGGCGTAATCCACGGACCTCCAGCGTCGCATCCAGCTCTGCTGCATGAAGGTGACAGGAGCTGCAGAATACACCGCCACTCCTGTCAGCTTCACACAGCAACTGAGGACAGCCGCGCGATCAGCTGAGCTGTCACTGAGGTTACCTGCGGTGGATGCAGTGGTGGCCTCGGGTAACCTCAGTGACAGCTCAGCTGATCGCGCTACTCACCGCCGCACCGGTCAGCTCCACGCAGCAACTGAGGTGAGTATAGCGATCAGCTGAGCTGTCACTGAGGTTAATCACGGCCACCGCTGGATCCAGTGACAGCAGGTAACCTCAGTGACAGCTCAGCTGATCGCGCTACTCACCGCCGCACCGGTCAGCTCCATGCAGCAACTGAGGTGAGTAGCATGATCAGCTGAGCTGTCACTGAGGTTAATCGCGGCCACCGCTGGATCCAGCGGTGGCCGTGAGTTACCTGACTGACAGCAGCTGATCGCGCTACTCACCTCAGTTGCTGTGTGAAGCTGACAGGAGCGGCGGTGTATTCTGCAGCTCCTGTCACCTGCATGCAGCAGAGCTGGACGCGACGCTGGAGGTCCGTGGAGTACGCCGGACATGGAGGCTTTGCCGGGGTTAATAAATTGGTGATGAGGGACTTTGTTATTGTTTTTTATTTCTAATAAAGGATTTTTCGGGTGTGTGTGTGTTTTTTAACTGTAATTTACAGATTAATCATGGAAGGAATCTCGGGGAGACGCCTGACATGATTAATCTAGGATTTAGTGGCAGCTATGGGCTGCCATTAACTCCTTATCACCCCGATTTGCCAACGCACTAGGGTAAATCGGGAAGAGCCGGGTACAGTCCCAGAACTGTCGCATCTAATGTATGCGGCAATTCTGGGTGGCTGCTGACTGATATTGTTAGGCTGGGGGGCTCCCCATAACGTGGGGCTCCCCATCCTGAGAATACCAGCCTTCAGCTGTATGGCTTTATCTGGCTGGTATTAAAATTGGGGGGACCGCACGCTGTTTTTTTTAATTATTTATTTATTTTACTGCACAGTATAGACACGCCCACCGGCTGCTGTGATTGGGTGCAGTGAGACACCTGTCACTCAGCGTGGGGGCGTGTCTCACTGCAACCAATCATAGGCACCTGTGGGCGGGGAAAGCAGGGAATATGAGATGGCTGTGTGCAGAGCACAGCGCGCCCCCCGATATAAAGGCTCAGTCACGCTGTGCGGGCCGGCCAATCACTGCAATTCCACAACTAACAGGGCTGTGGCATTGCAGTGGTCTGCCAGCCAATCCCTGCATGAGGGCTGGCTCTCAAAAGAGCGCCAACATGCAGGGATGAAGACCACGAGTACAGCACGAGTATCGCGAAATTACTCGGTACCCGCCGAGTAGCCCGAGTACAGTGATACTCGTGCGAGTACCGAGTAGTAACAAGCATACTCGCTCATCACTAATACTTAGCACACAAAATTGGCCAGATTTTAATTCTGCATTTGCAGGTTTCTATCCACCCATAAATTGTGTTGTTTTTTTAACCCAAACAGAGGCATTAGTTTGATAGGAACCCAACAAAAATGAGGTCACCTTGTCGTTGGCTGTTAGGCTCACATAAATCTGGCCAATTGTGTTTTACATGTTTTTACATGTTTTTTCATAGCAGTAATGCATGTCTATTTTCCCATATTCATTGTTACACATATCTTTGCACTGCAGTGTGCAACTGTCTCTTTTTTGTTTCTTCCCAACTTATTAGTTACTTAGATTTAATAACCTAGCCTCTATTTACTTTTGATGCAAATAGGAAGATCTTGTCCAAAAACTGTGAAAGAATTGTGGCTGAATCTGTATAAGTTGGAACCATAAACACACAGTGGATTTATTCAAAGACACCAGGGTTGGGTCTACAAACACCCATGTGGGTGACATGATTTCCATGAGTCTGTGTCATTGCAGTTCCTAAGGCATATTTTGGTAGCGTCAGTACGCCTCAGAAGGTGGGTGTACGTGCCCTGGCTTCAGAGAGGAGAACTGCAGAAGCTGTTTTCCGATCATGTGCAATGTGCCTCTCTAAAGCCGGGATGTATATACCCGGCTTCTGAGGCGCACTAATGCTGGTAAAATGAGCCGAGCACATGAGCAAGACTTCCAGGTGCTGTGATGACGCAGGCTCGTGGAGATCATGTTATCACACTCACAGGGGCGTGATAACATGGAAAAAAGGGCAACTAGTTTGGGGAAACAACGCCCCTTTGACTAGTCAAAGGCCTAATAAGCATGGGAACAGCACACTTTAGAAATGCTTTTTTTAAACATTGACTTTAGTAAATAGTATTATACAGGGCTGTTAGGCAGGGAAATTTGGCATATAGGTATGAATGCTGTGGGGTTGGAGGGTAAAATGGACCGGACATGTTCCCTTTACTGCCCTAGGGTACAAAAAAATATAGGGCCCAATTCATTAAAATTAGCATTGTAAATGCCAGTCTTAATTATGGACATGCAGAAGTAAGATGTGTTTAATTTATTAACTCTCCACGTACCTCGTCAGTAGTGTTAATCCAGTCAGTGACTAGAATACATTTCTGGAGTAAGCTACACCATAAACTTTTGAAGAATTTGTTGGGCGGCCTTGTCATGCCCCTTCCCGCCCATGCTCCACCTACTTTGGTGTATCTGAACAGGACTGGTGTACAAACTACACAAGAAGCGCAAAAGTGTTGTGACTCTTCAAGCCATAAATTTGGCAACAATACTTTTTATGAATCAGGGGCATGAAGTATAATATTTATGAAGGTTCATTTACCTGTCAGAGAATTTCAAAGCTTCTCCATTCTTGCTCCAAGTTAGTTTACTCTCAGCTTCTCCCTCAACGTCACATTGAATAGTTACCAGTTGGGTCTTGTTAGTGATAAAACCATTACTTCCAATGATCAGGTGCAGAGTCTTGTTAGAAGACAATATATATCCATTCTTCTGTGTGCGGATGATTAGTAGCTTTCTTCTGCTTTCCTTTTCTAAGGCTTTATTACTGAAACGCATCACACTATCTGGTTCTTTGGCAGCTAGCTTATGCTTTGATATACTGTCTTCATTGGATACTTTCCACTTTTCCAAAGGTGACTGAGGCTTAGACAACTCATTCACTACATGGGATATAATCTGACTGGCAAAATCATCACTTATTTCACCGGCCTCAATGAGTTCACTCATGTTTCTAACCAAAGCCTCAAACTGGACAGTGTCCATGCTGTAAGCCCCCTGCAGAACGGCCGCCTCCTGCCTCCTGTCTTTAAATTCTTGAGAACTATACATTTCTGCCGAGTTAGTGACCAGAGTTTCAAGATTTCTTAAGACCGTGACATCTTGCGCCTGATTTTCTTCTCGGTACAGGTTATTGTTTTTATTCCATGACTTCCACATCTTACTCATTTTGTGCCACTTTTCCCCCAAATTGTTTGCTTCATTTGGATCCTTTTCAAAGCTTGGTGCCTCGAGGAGTCTATTATCAGTGCCAATTAGTTTAAGAACAAATATTTCATAAGAAGATTGTGCAATGCATTTGTAGACACCAATATCTTGAATGTCTAAATTATGAATCTTTAATGATCCTGATTTTGTTATTCCAACTTTTTTGGAATATCTTAAAGGTTGTCCATCCTTTTCCCATTTAATAAGGGACTTTTGGAAGCGGCGTACAGGGCACTTTATCACTACAGATGTCTTGGGAAGTAAATATGCTCTGCTCCCAATAGTAAAATTAATACGTTTTTCTTGTCTGGTCTGAATGTACACTCGATGGATGGCAAGAATTTCTGGAGGTCCTGAGATGTCTTCTTGCTTAGACAAATGTTTGTTTTCTTTAAAATATAGAAAAATGAAAAATAAAACATGACTTTCAAGCATTTAATATCAAGTGCTTCCTCTATAATTATATTATCACAATCATGAGATGCAAATCAGAAAAAAACATGGCTGAATGTATTTTACTGATCACTGGAAGATTTTGACCCAGATCAATTATGACCGGCATTTTGTATACCAGTCTTAATAAGATGTGCCGAAATCATGAAAATGTTACTCTGGTTGGAGAATGTAGAAAAATTTCTGGTGTAATGTATTTCAATGAATTTGATGGGTGCGTGTTTACACTCCTCGCCTGCAACGGATCCTCCACAGACATTTTCGGCAGAAGAGTTGCAGAAATTTTCTGCAACTCCATGTTGTGCAAACATTTTGCAAATTTCTTTCATACCAGTTTTTTGGAGAAAACATTTTAATGAATCTCCTAGGTTGAGTCAAAATATATAAATTCTTCTTTGAAAACTAATAAGGGCATTTAAAACTTCTTAGTAGTCTTTGCACTATAATATTATTAAAGTAGACAGACTGGTAAAAATTCAGCTTTAGATTCCTGTTTTAAAAGCAATGAGTATAATTCATGAAAAAATATCATAGATCAGCAACTCAAACAAAGGAAAACAGGACTTAAACGAAAACGCGTTTTAGACAAAAGTCCTTAATCATTGCAATGATTAAAGCGCACCAATCACCAGGATTTTCCTATATAACCTAAAGCCAGTGCTATACTGGCACTATCAGGCTGATTCTATACATAGCTTTAGTTATCAGCTAGGATGTACAGGTTTTGAAACACAAGCAAGTAAAGTTTGTAAATTAAGAAGCTTTTTGAATGATAGCAGCTGCCAATTAGCTGATAGCTGGGGTGTGTTTTCATAGTCATTTCTGCCCCCTGCCTATCTGTCCTCCCCCTATCTGTTATTTATGCTAAATCTATCATAGAATTGTTTAACTAACTGAGTAGAAGGACCTGTGCTGATGTCATGTACCATGTGATCAGAAGTGGTGGGACCCCAACCAACAGAAAAATAATGTTGCTTCCAGGTATCAGCTATGTTGGCTGAGGCCCCACCCCTTCTGGTCACATGGGTATGACATCAAAACAGGTCTTTCTAGTCACTTAGTAAAATTATTCTATAATAGAATTAGCATAAATAACAGGGGAAGATGAATAGACAGGGGAGTAGAAGTCACTATGAATACCCACCCCAGCTATCAGCTGATCGGCAGCTGCTGCCATTCAAAAAGCTGCTCATTTTACAAACTTTACTTGTTTGTGTTTCAAAACCTATACATCCTAGCTGACAATTAAACGTATGTATAGAATCAGCATTATAGTGCCAGTTTAGTACTGGCTATAGGCTTTATAGGTAAATCCTGGTGATTGGTGCGCTTTAAGGAAATTCATCTGAAATGCCCTAATTTCTAATTCTTATTTTCCGGTGTTGGAGTTGCAACTCTATTATATTTTTTGCATAAATTAAACTTATGGCTTTTAAAACTAGAATCTAATTCTTGATGTCTACCCATTTATCTATTTGTTATCTGTGGCACCCAGGGTGGACATGTATCTTGGTGCAACCATGGGGCCAAGAGCCAAGGGGACCCGTTTTCACCTCCAAAGCAAGTGAAATTATTCAATATAAGGAACTCTTGGCCTGTAAAGGGCCCATATATTGTTCTTGCACAGGGGCCCTTTTTTGTCTATGTCCACCAGTGCATGGATCTTCTCATGGGTGAGCTTATTTTCTTTATGGGTTTTGATATTATTAAAAGTGGTATAAGAGGTACTTTGAGGAAACATACTAATAGATATATTACCGATTCTGTTTTACCCAGACATAATCAGTCATCTATGTGTTTTTGTTGCTTATTTTGTACAAGGTACTAGACCATATCAACAACTTGGACTACACTTTAGTGCTCTTTTGGCATTGGTATCTTTTAGAACAACATGTCCTTCCAGCTTTACTTATCATTTCTGAATTGTATGATAAAAAATAGGATCTTTTTTGGTTTGGGAAAAAATGTGTTAGTATAAAATGAATATATAAGCTTTTACTGTGTAGTCTAAAGTCATGTTGAAAAGAAACACAATGTGTTACTTAAAGAGCTGCACTGGCATAATCTTAATACGCAAGCCCTACTAAGTGTGTTAATTTCCCTTCCATGTAAATTGAGTCAACACTGCCAATATTTTTGAAAATCACTCTCCACCATTTACTGCAGATTTCAAAGCTAAAGCCCCGCTATTCAGCTTTCTGCAATTAATTACATTAGCTGAGATACGTATATGGTGCTTTTTTGTAATTCATGCCAAGAACATTCCTGGAACTCCATTGGGTTTTTAAATGTGCTACAATCTCAGCCGGTTGGCATTTTAATCTGAAATAAAGCCCATGCGAAGAACGTTTCTTACTATGCAGGAGCCGTTTGAGCAATTTTGTCTAACTATAAATTCATATGAAGGCATAATAATCAGTCCACAGCCAAGCCCTGGATTTAAGCATAGTTAATTTGTCAACTTTTCACATCAAAAGCAAAAACTTGTGACACCTTCATTTGCACATTCTTTTCATACTCAAATCATTAAATCCACATTTCATTGCACCTGTAGCTTGTTTCAGTGTTTTCAAAGACCCCCGGGCCACCATGTGCCATATTTATAGCTCTTTGCAGTGCTAAGCCATTAGACACCTTATAAAATATTCAGCTGTATCTGCCATATGGCGTCTGCTTAAAGTTGCTTAATAGATACTGCACCATACACTGAAGAGCACATGCAAAGGGAAAGATGGATTTCGGGTTATTTGGTGTAATAGTTTTTTTTTATAATGATCTGGAATCACATTCTACCATTGTAACCTGGTAAACAATCCAGACTTTTTGGAGACCTCATACTATTGCTGCATAATTGTCCTACTTTACATCCATATATCTTGAATATTTTTGATAAACAGTTAAAATGCTAAATTTGCATCACTGTCCAAATATTCCTGGACCTAACTTATTAACTCTAACCTTAAATTAGTACAAAATCTATTTTCTGATTACATGATTTTCAAAGTCACCTGATTGTTACAGCCAATCACAGGTTGCAGGATTCTAGCGGTTGGTGGATTGGTGACATCACCACTTCCCGTCTGTATACAGAACACAGAACACCCTGAGCTTGATTCACATGAATATCAGTAGGTGAGTATGACTAAGTTTGTTTGTTTTTTAATATATTCCACTACCTGGGTAAAGTTTTAAAGTGTTATTTTGCTGGAATAACCCCTTAAATATTGATATATATTATAATTAGCGAGGAAAAAAAAAGATGGTGTCCGCCTCTTGCAATAGAGCTCTGCTCTGTTCCACAATGGATTCGATGCAAAGGGAAATTAAACTTGGTTTTATTGGCATAAAAAAATTGGTAATAGAACTGTACAACGCGTTTTGGCGAATGCCTTCTTCAGGTAAGTGTTCATCATTACAGTTTGAAAGTACAACACAAAGATCTATATATGCTTATTTCCCAGCAGTCCCACCCATGGAAGTGCTGAGAAATAATCATATATAGATCTGGTTAGTTGAGAGGAATCCCTAGGTAAGAGGGTAATTGCACTACTAACAATAAAATGTAACAGGGAGCTGGTAAGTGAACCTATCCCTGATATTATAGGGCGCCCTGATGGATTGCACAAATCTTGGTGAATTTTTGGCAGATGGTAGAAAAATGCTTTACTGGGCGTCCTATTGGTCAAAATTTTTTTCTCTTTGGAACTAATGATTTGCAGTTCAAAAGCATTATTGAGAAATGTGTGATATTCCCTAACATATTCTGCCGAGGGATCCACAGATGGTGGTTCATAATATTTGGAAATATATAGGATATTGTTTGCTTTTCGGAGGTAGTCCTCTAAATCATGTATGACAATCCCCCCCCCCACCTTTGTCTGCCTAAATCACTTAATGTTCATTATTTTTACGGGTGTTGAATGCTTCTCTCTATTAGTGGGGTTATTTCTCTGTCTAATTCCCTTTGTGTTAATAAAAAAAAAAAAAATACCCCGCATTTTTTTAACAAGTTTTTAGTACTCACACCCCCCCCCCTTTTAGTACTCATCCCCCCCCTTTACATTTGTTTAAAGACATTTTAAATGGCACCTATGATTGAAGTCAGGTTGGACATCACCTGTTATTTTTAGTATTTTATGTTTCAACAAGGATTGTGTGTGCTTGTTTCCTACAACAATATGCAATGTTCTTAGAAGAGTTCCCAGTGAGTTTTAACAGTTGAGGAATAATGGATCCCAATTAATCCCTCAGCACTAAGCATATATAGATCTTTGTGTTGTACTGAGAAACTGTAATGATGCACATGAACCTGAAGAAGGCATTCGCTGAAACACGTTGTACAGTTCTAATACCAATTTTTATATTCCAAAAAAAACAAGTTTAATTTACCTTTGAATCAAATCCATTGTGGAACAGAGCAGGGCTCCATTGCAAGTGGCGCACAATGTCTTTTTTTCTTCAGTAGTTTTCTGATCGGAGTCCACTGGAAGTCTCCTATTCAGCAAGTTGGAGTATTGCCTTTGCCAGAAGAGTGTGCCCGCAGCAATATATGCCTGCTTTTGCCATGTCCAGGTGAGCGCATTGAATAAAGAGCACTCTGTCTTTAACTGTAGCGCTGTATCTTCTGTTTTGCTACAGGTTATTTTCCAGACACCTATAATTAGTGAGGAGTGAGCACTGCCATGCTCGAGTGCTTGGTACTTGTTAAGAGCAGGTGGATACTCGAATGGGTGCAACTCAAGTACCTGTGTATAATGGAAGTCAATAAGGAACTTGATCATTTTTCCCGGAAGATTTCCCAGAAAAATATTCGACTTCCCCATTGACTTCCATTATACTCGGTTCTCGAGTCGCGTCCATATGAGCATCCACCTGCTCTTATTGAGTACCGAGCACCTGAGCATGGTAGCCCTCGCTCATCACTAATCACGATACAAAATATTTCACAGAAAAAAGTCATGACTGTATATCATGGAAACACACGAGAATGCAAAACCAGACGTTCACACAAGAGGCACTGTTATACCACAGTATAAATAAGTCATTGTCACCTATAAATAGGTCATTTTGTGCTTCATTACGGCTGGCTGGCAGACTGAAATGCCAACTAACAGAGACTGCAGCACATTTAAAAACCCAGTGGAATTCTAGGAATGTTCTTGGCACAGATCTAAGAATAAAAAAGTAATTAATTAATACTTGAACAGTCGGGTGGCAACATTAAATGGAATATTTGTTAAACCGAGGAGCACAAAACCATTATATTATCACCTAAATAATGGTAATTAAATAGTTGTATTTATAACCATGAAAGCCAACATGTTTAAAGGTAAATCACTTAGGTTTTGGGTTCTGCACCACAAACAATTGCAACAAAAGCCTTAAAAATGTCTAAGGATAATTCCTGTAAGAGTCTATGCAGATGGTACAGTGGAGTCATCTGGCTTCCATGTCGGCTTTGTTGGTAGCCGTATGTATACGATCTTTTCTAATAGTAGCAAATGCATAATATAGAATATATGAAATCCGACAAAGAAAAAACTCGTGCAAACATGCCATGCACCTCTATGGAAGCCCTATTAAAATGTCATACAAAACAGAGCTCTGATATGGCCATTTATTCAATCTGTTGGGGACATGGATTATGCTACGTACTAATGTATACATTTCTTAGGTTCTCCTCCTGTAAATGTAAGTGCAACCGTTCACCAGTCTCCTCCACCTGTGAACTGTTTTAGGTGGGGACTGATGGAAGGTTGCACTTACATGTACAGGAGGAGAACCTGAGAAATGCATTCATTAGTACGTAGCATGATCCGTGTTCCCAACAGATTGAATAAATGGCCATATTACAGCTCTATTTTGTATGACAATTTAATACAGCTTCCGTAGAGGTGCATGGCATGTTTGCAAGAGTTTTGCTGATGGCCAGATCTGGTCATATGCTCCTCCATCAATTGTCATTTTGGGAACAGAAGAGGTCTGCAGTCTCAAAGGCTGCAACAATTTATCAAAACTTTTTTTCACCACACTACACTGTTTAAAGTAATATAAAAGGTGGATAAAATATTCCATAGCCTTGTATTAGAAAAATATATGTGTTATGTAGAAACCATGGCTCTTGAGAATATATTTAAAATCATTATTGGAACAGTCTTCTCTAGCTAAAAACAGCCAACAATTCAAGTTCATGATTTATAAGAATTGGTTTTACAATACTTACTGTGGCATGAACCTACACGACATGTTCGGACAAGAGCTGGGGTGGGAAGTCCATGACACAGTGACCCATTAACAATGACTACTTGTCCTTTAGCTGTTATCTTCTGGCAAAGTAGTGACCTTCTCTGGACTCCAACACCACATCTTGAGGAGCACTACATCCACAAACATAAAGCCATAAGATTAACATTCACCCCATGATTAAAGCATGAGGTCCCCTTAAAGAGGATTTTCATCAAATTTGAATAATTCTACTACCTGAATGAAGTTGACTAATCATAAGCAAGCATACACACTCAAAAGAAAGAAGAACACCCACCCACCATAGCTTAGAGCGTGTGAGATATAATGATACCGTTCTGATCTCCTGGTCTAACCTCCTGCATGAGTCAGTGTGGAGGGAGGGACAGTGCAGCTCAGTTTAGCTGTGTCACATTACAAACCCTTCTCTCAGCTCTCCTGAGTGTCTCAGTAAACACACTTGCAGCAAATGAAATAAATTCCACAGAAACACTCTTCAAATCCTGAAGGTTCCATAAACTCTCTCTATTAACTCTGAGCTATAGTTCCTTCCATAACTTTTCTATTGGATTAAGGTCAGGTGATTGGCTGGGTTATTCTAGCAGATTTATATTCTTTGTCTGAAACCAACTCAGAGTTTCCTTGACTGTGTGTTTGGGATCATTTTCTTGCTGAAATGTCCAACCTCATTTTATCTTCATCATCCTGGTAGATTGTAGCAGATTTTTATCAAGAATGTCTGAGTACATTTGTCCATTCATCTTTCCTTCAATTATAAGATGTTTGCAAGTGCCCTATGCTGAAAAACAGCTCCACAACATGAAGTTCCCTCCTCCAAACGTCATTGTTGGTATGGTGTTTTTGGGGCGATACACAGTGCCTTTTGGTCTCCAAACATGGTGTGTATTATGACATTCAAAGAGTTCAATTTTGGTCTCATCTGACCAGACTATATTCTACCAGTATTTCACAGGCATCACTAAAAATTGCTGTGAACGTTAAACGCACTTAAAAATGTTTTTTGTTTAGCAATGGAGTCTTATGGTGAGCGTGTATACAGGCCATGGAGATTGAGTGCATTACTCATTGTTTTCTTTGAAACAATTTTACCTGCTCATTCCAGGTCTTTCTGTATCTATCCACAGGTGGTTCTTGGCTCTTGGACAACTCTTCTGACAATTCTTTACACTACTCTGTCTGAAATCTTGCGGGGAGCACCTGGTCATGGCCGGTTTATGGTTAAATGATGTTCTATACACTTCCAGATTATGGCCCCAACAATGCTCACTGGAACCTGCAGTAGTTTAGAAATGTTTCTGTAACCAATGCCATCAGTAAGTATTGCAACAATAAGGTTGCAAAGGTTTTGAAACAGCTCATTCGTTTTACCTATCATGTCATGTTTCTTGTTTGGCACCTTGGTAATGGTCTTTTTACAGGCCATCAGTTGAACCAGCTGATGTTACTTTTCACTAAGTGTCACGATTCCTTTCTAATTACTGATAGATTTCAGCTGGTGTCACAACTTTTTATGGCTTTTTACGCCTCTCTTTCTTCATGTGTTCAATACTTTTTCCCAGTGTCATTTCTCATTATTTCACATAATTTAATTTATGGATATCCATGGTTTGATTTATTTGCCTGTGTGGATTGGATAGGTTGTTAGGGACATCTTTTGAGAAATTTATGTAAAATAGCACCTTTAAAAATATATTTACTTAGAAAATTGGTGAAGTGTTCAATAATTATTTCACACACTGTATGTCTATTGTGCTAAAACAACTGGTCATTGTTCTGTAGTGAGATCAGGGCTGTCATTACTTCTCACACAGCTGTAACCTGCCCTTTCTGGATTACTATTGCGTGATATGTAATGAGACCCTGCTCTGCTCTCACAGCAGAGTAAGTACAAGTTGTGTGCAACATATATACAGTAAGTGTGATACTGACATATTGATCTCTCATCTCTGGATAGGCAGTTCAGTAGAGTTGGTAGTGCTATGAGATGAGCAAAGCTGAAAGAAGGGCTTATAATGTGACCCTGGTAAACTCAGCTACACTATCTAACTATCTAAAGTTGAAATTGTGCATTATGATGAGACATCGGACTGCAATGGGGCTCATAATTTTCTTGCACAAGGGCCCTCTTCTGTCTGTGTCCGCTCCTAAAGAGGTGAGTCCCTTCACAGTCTGACAGTTTCTCACTGATTGGACAATGTCAGACACTAGAGGGACACCCCCCAACTGTTAACACCCAGTTGTTAATTTTTTCAGAAATTCAAAGAAGGTAAGAAACGAAGAGAACAATGCAAACATCTAAGAAATGGAATTCCAAAATAGTTATTTCATGAACAATACAAATAGTTACAAAAACAACATGTAAGGAAGAATGATAAATCCCCTTTATTAAAGGGGTTATCCAGTCAAAAATAATAAGTCTGCAATCATGTGACTGCAGACTTATGAATCCTCCTAGTGCCCTTAACCAGGCAGGTAGAATATTAGTGATCCCGTATTTTTTACAGACCAACTTATCTCTTCTCCTTCCATTGCATGATTTCTGGTGTGTTATCTGGATTGATCCCAGCTATTTCCCTGTGGTGCCCTCTTCCCCCTGCTTTATTCTCAGTCGAGCAGGAGTCCAATGGCGGCCTCTGTGTGAAGGACACAGAATGCATCATGCACACAAGACTGGGCAAGTGGATGGCGATTGCACAAGATGGAGGAGGCACTGGACTGAGAGCAGTGACACCTACCAGACTAGACCGCCCCCTAGGTATTATAAAGGTGTTTTTTTTTACGTTCTACACAGTGGTCTGGGCTCTTATATACAGCATTATATAATACTATATATAAGAGCTCACTGGTGGTAGTTTTGTGGCGCCCCTGAGGCTCAGTCATCACAGGGTATTGCATCTGATTTAAGGTGCAATACTTACTCATCTGGGTAAGAAGAGGTTAACCACTGGTGTTTTCTAGCTTACACAACATAATGAGTCAGCAGTTTCACAATACTCTTAGGTGGTTTCCCACCAGACTGCAAGTGGGCACCATAGGAATGGGTTTTTCCCCAACACTGGTGAGTCATCAGGAAGGTGGGGGCTGCATGGGGAAGTGAGTGAGCACATAGAGTTTCACTTCAGAACAGTTTTTACCTCAAAATAGTTGGGAGCAGGAGAGAGAACAGCTTGAGTCAGAGAAGAGCAAGGCCTCTGGGGGAATGCTGAACGGCTCCCCCAGTGGGGCTGACCGGGCAACGGGCAGACTGAGAGAGAGGCAGGAGACAACAAGATGGAGATGTGAGACAGAGGAGCAACTCGGTAACCAGAGGGTGAGACCCAACAGCCCCTTCAGGACTGGCGCCACACAGGGTGTAGGGCCCTGGGGTAGAACAGACTTCACATTGGACTACCAGAATCTGCAGGGAAGGGGGTTTTCACATCCCATTGCCCACCACCAAAAGTCCTGGGGCACCAGCAGCATACAAAGACAGGAGCCATGGCCACGGTCGGGTCCTTAACAAGTTTTGCACTGCCTGCGTACAGGACGGCAACTAAAGCCAAGGACACTAGGGTCCCCAAGTAGCTTCACACCACGGGAATCCACACTACAAGGTGCAAGGAGGAAGGTTTCACACGCGTCACAACACCGGTGGTGACCTCTGATTCATTCGGAATCAGCTGGGGCCCATCACAGCGATGACCGGTACTCTGTGGGCGCAGCACACGAACTGTGAGTAAAGCACCTGGAAACGCAGCCCCTGTGTGAGACTCTGATTTTCCGGCACCGTCGCCCTGCACTTTGGTGCCAACGGCCCTTCCCTATTGCCACCGTTCTCCCTGGGGCTCGCGCCAACTCTGCGGAGCTGGACTATATGAGCTGCGGTAACATCAGCCAAGGAGGAGAGCAACATCTCGCAGCTAATCCCTGGCCGCGCACCATAGGTGGCGCTGCAAAGCAAACCCCCATCCCCTACTACCCGTCACCTTGCACCCTTTTTATGTAGCCGATGGGGCCATAGAGCTGGGTCAGGCCATTCACAGCAACCCCAAACACCATTGGCCCAGTGACGAGTAACCCTGTAGGTCCCATGGGGCGCTACAGGTGCGGTTCATAAGGGAAAAACCTGGTGACAGGTTCCCTTTAAGGCTCACGACAGAGAGCAAAGCTTTTTCTCTGCAGTGCTGCAGCTTTTCAAAGAACATACTTTAAAACCTGAGCTTTTGCAGGTAATGAGTCTGTGCTATTATTTACACATTGTTAGTGTCACTATTTTGAATTTTACTGCTGTATCTAGTACTACACCTGCCATATAAACCAAGGCTTATATATCACCCTGGGAAGGACTTTCCAAGCTGGACGTTAGATAAGGCTGTGGAGGACTTCACTTTTCTGAAAAATCATCTATTACACTTGATCCTCATGCTTTTTATTATAGCACTACTTATACATATGACCTTAGACCGGACTGACCTTAGACCATTCGCCTATTCTTAACTGCAGGGGGCAATCCAATTTCCCACAAAGTTTCTGACTTGCCGGCTTTTGCATCTGGCAGAGCTCTTCTGAAAGCTTCATAAAGCTCCCATCTGCCAACAACTGTTTGCAACTCACTTTGCGGTTCTGGACACCTCCTCCACACGTCCGAGAACACTGAGAAAACAAGCACAGCATTGTTCAGGCCATCAGTATCACTTCAGTCACAGGGTATTGCATGGCGCATGTCAACTGGACAACACAGAGAACAAGATCTTTACACACACTGGCTCAGACACTTTTTAGGAATTGCGGGGTATGCAGCCAGATTCATCAGCATAGACTAATAACACGGCATCAACATTAATATTTAGTAAACTTGAAAATACAAGACCATATTAGCACACTCATATATAACCATAAAAAAATTATTTTTATCAGTAAACAAAATACAGAGTGAATGTACAAAAGGGAAATCTAAATCTGTTAACTATTTAGTGTGTCTACCATTTGCCTTCAAAACAATATACTTGTCCGCAATGGTGTCCATTTCATAGTGTCGTCAATGCTGAGAAATACAGCCAGATAATTATATATCATGTAATACAATGAGTGATGTGTCTTATTGGCTCAAAATGTATTCGCAGTAGGACAATGACCCCAAAGATTCAGCCAGTGTCATTAGAGGAAATATATCTACATATGAAGAAAGTTCTCCTGCTTTGATTGAGGTGGATGACGTCCTCCGGACACCACACACTCACATCCCCATGCAGGCGCGCTCTACTCTCCCCTATAGAGCATAAGATATCACTGCACAAGTGCCGAGCGACGTCTTTCCGACGTCATACCGATTTCTGCAGTGATGTTTTACGCTCTGCCCATGGTAGGGCAGAGAAGAGTGCGCCTGAAAGCCTACTGCACAGACCCAAGTTCTCGGTTCACTATGTAAGGGACGCAAGTTGTGTCTTCCACATCAATCAAAGCAGGAGGATGCAATTAAGAGCATTTTTGGTATTTTTTAGGGTGTACAGGGACAGACAGGTGCTGATAGACACGTTTGTGGAATACAGCGCAGGAGCTTTAAAGATGGTTGCATTTGTTCATAGGGTCAAAAACTAGTGACAGGTTCCCTTTTTGACCCTATCCCCAAAGTTAAGAAGAACAGAGTCCAGGCAGTGATGATATGGCTCCCACAGAGAACCCTGATCTCAACATCATTGAGTCTGTCTGGGATTACATGAAAATAAAGAAGAATTTGCACAAGTCTACATCCTCTACAAGATTTTTGGTACAACCTCCCTGCCGTGTTCCTTAAAAAAAATGAGCGCAAGTCTACCAAGAAGGATTGATTCTGTTTGGATGACTACATACACCAAATATTGACTTGGTTTAGATTTCTCTTTTGCTCATCACTTTGCATTTTGCTGATGAATACCAATAAACTATTAACACTTGTATTTTAATGCATTCTTACTTTTCCACAATTTTTCCACACCTGCCTATAACTTTTTTTTTAAAATCAAAATGTACCCTTGTCAACATTGTAATTGCAACACCGATGACAGGATCGATAGACATGTTTAGGATGTACAAATAATTAGGAAAATGGAGGCACATTTTTTTCAGATTGGTTACCAGTATCACTCCGTGCAAGTGCAAGTGATACTGCTTCCAGTCACCAGGGGGAGCCAATTGCTGTAGAACGCATGGGGACCTGACAGGCACACAGACTTGTATGTGAGAGCCCATTCACATGCCAACTCTAATTGTTTGGGGTCTGGTGAGTGTGATTCTTTTAGTGGGTGTCTGCTTTTTGGGGGGGTAAACTGTACATTACATTGAGAATAATAAATGTAAGCAGCTAGTTTAAACCTCTCTAAATATGGTATGTACCCACCACTATAGGAGACTGGTTCTGCGCATGATAATAGCAGATCAATAATGTGCATCTGAACCAGTAATAGGATTGACACAAAATGTTGATGTTCCAGAATGTGAGGACATGAAAAACTATTGATTTTTTGTTCAGATCCCATCAGATTTGATGTGACCAACCTTAGACACCAGTCCTCAGCCATGAGTGAGATTTCTGTTTTAAAGCTGAACACCAATATCCACATCCCAACAACTTCTTTTCTAAACTAAACAGCAGCAACGATATTCAATTTTAGACTTTGGAATAATGAATTGCCATTGGTGCGTTTATAGAAATACCTGTTGCCAGTTTTCTGCGTGCCAAGCTGGGGGGCAGTCAATCTGATTACACGGCTGCAGTGCGGATGGCTTTTTACCTTCACATTCTTGCTGAGAATTATTGCTGGAGTCAATCAGACCAGAGCAGTGGACGTCTCTTGTTTGTATCCCGACCCCGCATGTAGCTGAACACCGGCTCCAGGATCCTGAGTGCCACCTGTTTAATATAGTGACTTATTATACACACTGGTCATCAGATGTAACCCACAGCTATAATAGTCTTATTTTTTATTGTTAATTTCGAACATTAATGATGACTGCTGTAAAAGAAGATGTGTCTATGTCAGTCATCTGTGCAGACATTGCTTCAGCTGGACATATCATAAGCAATTAAAGGATAGCACTTGTCACGCTGTCTTCCTGTAGAAGCGATTTTCCTACTACTGTGCGTCTAACTTACTCATGTCTAGACGAATTCACTCAGATTTGAGAGCTATATTATCCCTTTAAATGAACGACTGTAATGGTCTATGTATAAATGAACAGATAGAACAAAGAAGAATCATCAAAATAATGGGAAACAATATGAAACATCGGGCGAAACTGCTCAAATCAAGACAATCACTTTCCAATCCGAAGTTCTTTTTCCCCAAAGAAGAATCACCTACATGACTACTGCACAATCTATTCACACTGCCTCTTTCCTTTATGTATGTCCGATACTTAGTAAGTACATAGTATATGTCTTACGTTAAATTCTTGACTGTGATAAAAGTATGAATTTCTCAGTCATTACTATATCAGTATAGACAAATAAATGCTCGCCTATCACCTAAAGCGATCGCTGCCTGAATTGAAATCCTGATGCTGTATATCCACACTGACACTGCTGGATTCAAACAAGCACACACAAAGTGTGAGTGTGCATGTGTAACGCCCCTGAACCCATCAGGGCACAACTAGGTACTGCATCCTGATAAAGATGCAGAAACTACCCCCGGGACCGGGAAGACCAGTGTTCGTACCCACAAAGCACATAAACATCCCCAGTTCCCTCTCCCATTAGGGATGACTGACTAGTCTGGGACCCAATAAATGACCGCCCAGAGGTGGAGTCAGTCAAGTCCACTAGCCGACAACCCGGTGGGAGGGGACAGACACTCCGACAGTAGTGGAGAGTCCGGTAGTAACAGTTGAAGGGTACAGACGTGTCTCCAGACAGGGTCGTGTAACAGTGACCTAGGTGGCGTTGGAGAGTGTTTGCCAGGGAGGGTACAGCCAGGTACCTCTGGAACCAGAGCACTGACAAGGCACAGGGCTTTAGGTCAGATGACAGCTTCAGGCAACCTGACAAATACCTGCACAGTGAGGGGACCTTCACGGACCTCACTGACCCAAGAATCTGGGGGCACCAGTAAAGATTGACCCAGGGACCGGAACAGAACACCGACCCTATAGGATTTGCACTGCCCGCCGTACGGACAAGAGACTGCTGACAGACAGTAAGAGACCCGCAAACGCTCCAAGCAATGGGGTCCCACCAACCAGTGAGAGGTGCTAGGGAAAGAGACTACCATGTCACCACTCCGGCACTAGGAGAAAAGGGACCAGGGGTCTGAACCTGCCGTCCTCAGGGTCACAGCTCAACACCACCGTGAGTAAAACAGAAGTTGCACTGCATCCCCATCATGTGGTCTTCTTTCTTTCTGTGACGGATCCCACTATTCACTCACTGGGGCCCGGCCCTACTTGCGGAGGGCCTACCATCCAGGCTACCACCACCATCAGCCCCAGTGGTAACATACGGTGCAGCGGCGGTTCCATCACCATAACCGCAACCCACAAGTGGCGTCACAATACAAATTCATTTATCTCTCCTGTACATAATCCCTTTTAAAAAGCGTCCCCAGGGTCAAGGAACCGGGCATCGGCTGTTATACAACTGTGACAGAGCATCCCCGTACATATACGGCCTGAGACCGAGTACCCCATAGCTCTGGGGCTACACACATGCACTCTCATCCCTCGCTCCTGTCTGCAGCACTTGCTCACTGCACATAAAATAACACAGCAGTTGCTGTATGCAAGTGAGAGCTGTCAATCAGGATTTGGGGAGATGGGAATCATGTTGCTTAAAGGGGTGGAATGATGCAATAAGTCTACAATTTATACTTCAGGTATGAGTTTTACAGGTGCTAAGGTCCCTAAAAGACTATATAAGTCATTTCAATCAAGTTCTAGTGGTGGCAAACTCGATTTGAGTTTTTACTACACAAAAAATAATCTTTATTTACGGAGAATGGAAAACCAATCCTAGTACCTAATGTGACCATCTTGAACATTAGAAATGTCAATCAAGCCGTCAGCAAAGTAAAGGACAAGATCACAGAGGCAATATCTCAATCAAGATTGATGGCCGCCATTGTAAGATACCAGTAAACAAAAGCAGCAGAAGATAAATTGGAAGCCATCAAGGCTCTGATAGGATAACATTTACAATATAAAATACACTTCACTTTTCATCTGGAAAGGGAATATCACAGTAGAAATGGTTTATGGTGTATTTGATGGGGCTTAATGGGGTTTGCTCATGAACAAAGTGCATTTTAATCAATAGACGTTGCCATAATAATAAGTTGCACAACTGGAACCAAACCAGTAAGTGTCACATCACTGGAATCGGGAAATTACGTCACAAGCTCTCAATACAACTCTATGAGAGTTAGAACAAAGTCAGAACAAGGCTCTCATAGAGTTACATTGATTTGTGACCCTTGGTGCTGCATGAAACACTGGCTCTGCCACTCGATCACAAATCACAGGAGACCGATCAGAGCAGCAAGTAAGTATAAGACCAGAAGTAAAAACAAAACACGCTTGAGGGGTGCTTAAATCAATAGATCTTGAAACAAAAATAATTTCTACAATTAAGTGTATTAAAAAAAAATGTTCCTGTGCTGAGATAATCTTATATATGTGTCCCTGCTGTCTACTGTGTAATGGCTGTGTCTGACCGTACAGGGACATGGTCTGATCATACCACAGCTCTTGGGCCGGGGAGGAAGCTGTGATTTGTTACCGGCCAGAAAGGCCAGTGTTTCATGCACCGGAGGTCAGAGATCCATGTAACTGTACTGTAACTGGCTTCGTTCTAAAGGGTGATTTACACGCTGCAACATCGCTAACGATATGTCGTCGGGGTTATGTCGTTAGTGACGCACATCCGGCGCAGTTAGCGACATCGCAGTGTGTGACACCTAGGAGCGACGATCAACGATCGCAAAAACGTCAAAAATCGTTGATCGTTGACACGTCGCTCCTTTTCATAATATTGTTGGTGGTGCATGCCGCTAGTTGTTCGTTGTTCCTGCGGCATCACACATCGCTATTAGTGATGAGCGAGCATGCTTGTCACTACTCGGTACTCGCACGAGTATCACTGTACTCGGGCTGCTCGGCGGGGACCGAGTAATCTCGCGATACTCGTGCTTTACTCGTGGTCTTCATTTCTGCATGTTGGCGCTCTTTTGAGAGCCAGCCCTCATGCAGGGATTGGCTGGCAGACCACTGCAATGCCACAGCCCTGTTAGTTGTGGAATTGCAGTGATTGGCCGGCCTGCACAGCGTCACCGAGCCTTTATATAGGCCGGCGCGCTGTGCTCTGCTCACAGCTATTCTGACAGTGAGTGTAGGGAGAGTGTCGCTGATTCAGGGAAAGCTTTGCGGCCCTTTATAGCTTTTTCAGTTGCAGGGCTGCAAACAGTGTGACCAAAAGTCCTTCTCAGGACTATTCTAGTTGTATACAGGCAGGCAGGGTATAGCCAGGTCGGCGTACAGTAGCAGAGTCCTTCTCAGGACTATTGTTGCTATATACAGGCAGGGTATAGCCAGGTCGGAATACAGGCTAGTGACCAAAAGAGTCCTTGTCAGGACTATTGTACCAGTATACAGGCAGGCAGGCAGGCAGGGTAGTGGTGACCGTATACCAGCCTTCATATCTGGGGCTGGTGTACACAGTGTAAAACAGTCCAGATAGTGTCTGACTTGTCTGTACTGTAATTGTCGCTCCCCAAAAAAACCTGTTAGGTTATTATTGCGTCCGTGCTTGGTTTTTAAAACCGCACGTGTGTGCCTGTTGGTGGCAGCGTACAGGTGCACTGGTGTGCGTTTTTACCAAACTATTATATAACGCACAAGTGTAGTGTATAATACACGTCAGTCAGCAGTGGCTGATAGTGTCAGAGTTCTTAATTTTTGCTCCTAAAACCTGTGTTAGGTTATTATTGCGTCCGTGCTTGGTTTTTAAAACCGCACGTGTGTGCCTGTTGGTGGCAGCGTACAGGTGCACTGGTGTGCGTTTTTACCAAACTATTATATAACGCACAAGTGTAGTGTTTAATACACGTCAGTCAGCAGTGGCTGATAGTGTCAGAGTTCTTAATTTTTGCTCCTAAAACCTGTGTTAGGTTATTATTGCGTCCGTGCTTGGTTTTTAAAACCGCACGTGTGTGCCTGTTGGTGGCAGCGTACAGGTGCACTGGTGTGCGTTTTTACCAAACTATTATATAACGCACAAGTGTAGTGTATAATACACGTCAGTCAGCAGTGGCTGATAGTGTCAGAGTTCTTAATTTTTGCTCCTAAAACCTGTGTTAGGTTATTATTGCGTCCGTGCTTGGTTTTTAAAACCGCACGTGTGTGCCTGTTGGTGGCAGCGTACAGGTGCACTGGTGTGCGTTTTTACCAAACTATTATATAACGCACAAGTGTAGTGTATAATACACGTCAGTCAGCAGTGGCTGATAGTGTCAGAGTTCTTAATTTTTGCTCCTAAAACCTGTGTTAGGTTATTATTGCGTCCGTGCTTGGTTTTTAAAACCGCACGTGTGTGCCTGTTGGTGGCAGCGTACAGGTGCACTGGTGTGCGTTTTTACCAAACTATTATATAACGCACAAGTGTAGTGTATAATACACGTCAGTCAGCAGTGGCTGATAGTGTCAGAGTTCTTAATTTTTGCTCCTAAAACCTGTGTTAGGTTATTATTGCGTCCGTGCTTGGTTTTTAAAACCGCACGTGTGTGCCTGTTGGTGGCAGCGTACAGGTGCACTGGTGTGCGTTTTTACCAAACTATTATATAACGCACAAGTGTAGTGTATAATACACGTCAGTCAGCAGTGGCTGATAGTGTCAGAGTTCTTAATTTTTGCTCCTAAAACCTGTGTTAGGTTATTATTGCGTCCGTGCTTGGTTTTTAAAACCGCACGTGTGTGCCTGTCGGTGGCAGCGTACAGGTGCACTTGTGTGCAATTTCCAGAAACTTTGATATAACGCACAAGTAGTGAATATACACGTCAGCAGTGCACAGCATTGCAAAATGCGCAAGGGCATTGGCAAGGAACAAGGAAGTGGACGTGATGGTGGTGCAGGCAGAGGCCGAGGTCGTGGGCAAGCTCTAATTTCGCCACAACAAAGGGCCACATCTAGTCGCTCGCACGTCCTGTCCCAAATTCTTGGGGACCGCAGCAGTACACCGCTCTTGAACCAAGACCAGTGTCAACAGGTTGTTAGTTGGATAGCGGATAATGCTTCCAGTCAGATTGGCACCACCACAAACACTCTGTCTTCCACACGGTCAAGTGTCAGTAGCCGTGATACTGCACCGCACATTTCTGAACCTGATCCTCCTTCCTACCACCAGGCTGAGTACACGTCCTCCTCGGACATTAATGATCCCACACTTGGACACTCGGAAGAGCTGTTCACGTTTCCATTCACACATTCTGGCCTCTCGCCAGCTCATATTGAAGTGGGTCATGAGGAGATCGTCTGTACAGATGGCCAAATATTTGAGCAGCCACGTTCTCACGAAGTTGGCAACGTGTCTCAACAAGTGGTGGACGATGATGAGACACAATTGTCAGCAAGTCAGGAGGAGGAGCAGGGTGCGGAAGAGGAAGACGACGTGGTGGATGATCCAGTAACTGACCCAACCTGGCAGGAGGATATGCAGAGCGAGGACAGCAGTGCACAGGGGGAGGGAGGCGTAGCATCACAACAGGCAGTAAGAAGCAGGGTGGTGGCCCCAGGCAGAAGTCAGGCAACCGTTCCCCGGAACAACACGACGACACAAGGTGCCTGTACAAATGTTAGGTCTTCACGAGTCTGGCAGTTTTTTAAGTTGGATCCAGATGATTCAAAAAAGGCCATTTGCAACACCTGCCGTGCCAGCATCAGCAGGGGTACCAAAACTAGCAGCCTGACCACCACCAGCATGATCAGGCACATGTCAGCCAAGCACCCGACTTTGTGGGAAGTACAACAGAGTCGAGGAGCAGTGCTTGCTGATGTCACTGCTACGTCTTCGCTGGTTGTGCATGCGAGCCAATCCTCTGTCCATGCTGCCTGCGAACAAGCCTCCTCCACTCCTGCACCTGCAGTTGCCTACGCAGAAAGAACACCATCATCAAGCACGTCCTTGTCCCAGCGCAGCGTTCAGTTATCCATTCAGCAAACCTTTGAACGCAGGCGCAAATACACTGCCAACACCCCACATGCCACAGTTCTAAATGCTAACATTTCGCGACTGCTTGCGCTGGAAATGTTGCCTTTTAGGCTGGTGGAGACAGAAGCATTCCGTGACCTGATGGCGGCAGCTGTCCCACGTTACTCGGTCCCCAGCCGCCACTATTTCTCCCGGTGTGCCGTCCCCGCGTTGCATAACCACGTGTCACAAAACATCACACGTGCCCTGAACAACGCTGTTTCACCCAAGGTCCACCTAACCACAGACACGTGGACAAGTGCTTGTGGGCAAGGCCAGTCTGAGCGAGGGACGGAACACGTCCTTCCCACACCAAGGTTTGCAGGCCCTACCTCAGTCAGTGTTTCACCCACACTCTACAGCTCCGGAATGTCATGCTCTTCAGCCTCCTCCTCCTCCTGCGCATCCTCATCCACTGTGCCCTCCACACCAGTCACAAGCTGGAAGCACTGCAGCACTGCCTCGGCGAAGCGGCAACAGGCTGTGCTGAAGCTAATCTGCATAGGTGACAAACCCCACAATGCAGAAGAGCTGTGGACAGCTCTGAAACAGCAGGCAGATCACTGGCTCACACCTCTGAACCTAAAGCCAGGAAAGGTCGTTTGTGACAATGGCCGGAACCTGGTGGCGGCTTTGAGGCGAGGCCAGCTGACACATGTTCCATGCGTGGCCCATGTGCTCAACCTCGTGGTTCAGCGGTTTATAAAGTCATACCCAGAGCTGTCTGATCTGCTGGTAAAAGTTCGCCGCCTGTCTGCACATTTTCGAAAGTCACCTACTGCTTCAGCCGGCCTTGCCGGCTTTCAGCGCCGTTTGCATCTTCCGGCTCACAGACTGGTGTGTGATGTCCCCACGCGTTGGAATTCAACTCTGCACATGTTGGTCAGGATATGTGAGCAGAAGAGGGCAGTTGTTGAGTACCTGCATCACCTAAGCCGTCGGGAAATGGGTCAAACTCCACACATAACACCTGAGGAGTGGAGATGGATGTCAGACCTATGTACCATCCTCCAAAACTTTGAGGACTCCACCAAGATGGTGAGTGGTGATGACGCCATTATTAGCGTCACCATACCGCTACTCTGCCTTCTAAAACGGTCCCTGCTGAAAAACAAACATGATGCATTGCAGGCGGAGCGCGATGAGTTGCAGCAAGAAACAGTAGTGGGTGTGGGTGATAACACACAGCCCAGCCTCGTCTCATCACAACGTGCAGTGGAGGACTATGACGAGGAGGAGGATGAAGACATGGAGCAACTCTCCGGCCAAATTGAGGATATGACATGCACACCAGTCATATCCTCGATTCAGCGTGGCTGGCCAGAGGACAGGGTAGATGAGGAGGAGGAGGAGGAGGAGGAGGAGGAGGAGGACAGCATGTTCAGTCATCTTGTTGGTCAGGCTACTGAAGTCCTGGCTGTTAAGAGTCTGGCGCACATGGCTGACTTTATGGTAAGCTGCCTGTCTCGTGACCCTCGCGTTAAGAACATCTTGGCCGACAATCATTACTGGTTGGTAACACTGTTAGACCCACGCTACAAGGAGAACTTTTTGTCTCTTATTCCCGTGGAGGAGAGGTCAACCAAAATGCAGCAGTTTCGGAAGGCCATACTCACGGAAGTAGGCAAAGCATTCCCCTCACAAAACGCTAGCGGCATAGGTCAGGAATCAGTGGACAACCGAGGCGTACAGCCGAGAGAGGCACAAGTCCAATCCGCCAGAGGTAGGGGAACAGTCTTTAAGATGTGGGACAGTTTTCTCAGCCCCTCACGTACCACAGCCCCTGAGGTGCGGGGTAGTGCCACAAGAAATCCTAAGTTTGCCCAGATGCTGAAGGAGTACCTTGCAGATCGAACAACTGTACTCCGACATTCCTCTGTGCCTTACAATTATTGGGTATCCAAGCTGGACACGTGGCATGAATTGGCTCTCTACGCCTTGGAAGTCCTGGCCTGCCCTGCTGCTAGCGTTTTGTCAGAGCGTGTTTTTAGTGCCGCAGGTGGAATCATTACAGATAAACGCACCCGCCTGTCAACTGAAAATGCTGACAGGCTGACTCTGATAAAGATGAACAAGGGTTGGATTGGGCCAGACTTCACCACACCACCAGCAAATGAGAGCGGAATTTAAAGTTTGCCATGTACCTCCACTCACCCATGGGTACACTTCTCGACTTTGGATAATCGCTGGACTGCTCCTCCTTCTCCTCATGCGCCATCATGATGACCGTTACAATAGTTAGGTCTTTGTTTCAGGTATACCCCCAGTGGTAAATTTTTTCGCCCATTCTTTGCAGAATGGACATTACAACGACAGGAGACCCGCTCCTTTGCAATGGGAACAATGTTTTGAGGCCCTCATGCACGTCTCTACCCAGGGACAACGTGGAGCCTCCCAATTTTTGGCTGCCCTGCCTAAGGGCTATACTGAAATACACCCACTTCCTTAAAATGGACACTTAATGTTTTGAGGCCCTCATGCACGTCTCTACCCAGGGACAATGTGGAGCCTCCCAATTTTTGGCTGCCCTGCCTAAGGGCTATACTGAAATACACCCACTTCCTTAAAATGGACACTTAATGTTTTGAGGCCCTCATGCACGTCTCTACCCAGGGACAATGTGGAGCCTCCCAATTTTTGGCTGCCCTGCCTAAGGGCTATACTGAAATACACCCACTTCCTTAAAATGGACACTTAATGTTTTGAGGCCATCATGCACGTCTCTACCCAGGGACAATGTGGAGCCTCCCAATTTTTGGCTGCCCTGGCAAAGGGCTATACTGAAATAGACCCACTTCCTTACAATGGGCACTTCAGGTTTACAGGCCATAATGCACGGCTCTATCCAGGGACAATGTGGAGCCTCCCAATTTTTGGCTGCCCTGGCAAAGGGCTATACTGAAATAGACCCACTTCCTTAAAATGGACACTTAATGTTTTGAGGCCCTCATGCACGTCTCTACCCAGGGACAATGTGGAGCCTCCCAATTTTTGGCTGCCCTGCCTAAGGGCTATACTATAATACACCCACTTCCTGACAATGGACACTTAATGTTTTGAGGCCCTCATGCACGTCTGTATGCAGGGGCATTGGTGAACCTCACAATTTTGGACTGCCCTGGCAAAGGAAAATACTACAAAGACTCACTTCCTCAAAATGGGCACATTAGACTCAAGAGGCCTTCATGTACGTCTCTTCTCAGGGACATCGGAGTGCCACACAATGTTTTCACGTAAAATCTTTCATGTATTAATCTCAAAAAGTAACATACACCAGATCTATCTCACTATTGGGTATGTGCCCTTAACATTTCCGCCATGAAAAATCATTTTGGGGTCATTTTGGAAGGTTTTCTGGTGAGTCCGTAAAAATGGCGTAAAACGCGGACAAAATTGTTCACAGCTGTGACTTTTGAGTGATAAATGCTTCAAGGGGTCTTCCCCATGCTGTTGCCATGTCATTTGAGCACTCTTCTGAGACTTTTGTGCCATTTTTAGGGTTTCTCCATGCTGCCGGGAGGTCATTTCACAAAAATACTCGGGTCTCCCATAGGATAACATTGGGCTCGTTGCTCGGGCCGAGTACACGAGTATCTTGGGAGGCTCGGCCCGAGCTTCGAGCACCCGAGCTTTTTAGTACTCGCTCATCACTAATCGCTATGTGTGACACCGCAGGAACGACGAACATTTCCTTACCTGCGTCCACCAGTAATGAGGAAGGAAGGAGGTGGGCGGGATGTTCCGGCAGCTCATCTTCGCCCCTCCTCTGCTATTGGGCGGCCAATTAGTGACGTCGCTGTGACGCTGAACGCACCTCCCCCTTGAAGGAGGGATTGTTCAGCAACAACAGCAACGTCGCTAAGCAGGTATGTGCATGTGACGCTGCCGTAGCGATACTG
Source organism: Anomaloglossus baeobatrachus (assembly GCF_048569485.1). Classification (NCBI taxonomy): domain Eukaryota; kingdom Metazoa; phylum Chordata; class Amphibia; order Anura; family Aromobatidae; genus Anomaloglossus; species Anomaloglossus baeobatrachus. Next base: position 510,724,897 of record NC_134356.1, on the reverse strand, counting down.
TTCGCTACGGCAGCGCCCATCACATATCGCAAGAACGACAGGGGTGGGTGCTATCGCTCGCGACATCTCTAGCAATCGCTAGCAATGTCGCAGCGTGTAAAGCACCCTTAACTCTCATAGAGTTGTATTGAGAGCTTTGGATGTAACTTCTCAATGCTAGTGATGTATCACTTACTGGTCTGCTTGCTGTAGTTTTGATATAATCACTGTTTTATAGGCAGATTATCACTATAGGACTAGTAAACCTGCTGCAATGAATCCAACCTTGCCCCACCACTGATTGGCAACTTTGCTTATCCACAGTGTACACATAAAGCTACCAATTAGTGTTGTGGCTGGATTTATAGAGCTCAGCATTCTGAGAACTGAGTGATCTACAGCTGATAAACTGCAATTTTATTAAAACAATTAAAAACAGCAGCCAAGTAAGTGACACATAACTGGAATCAGGGTCTATGTCCCTACATTATGCTGCTCTTAGATAAGATAACAAAAACCTGGTGACAGATTTCCTTTAAGTCTTCAGTAGATGGCAAGTACTGTAATAGGAGGCAAACAGAAGACAAGCTGACAGGAGTGGTAAAGACCAGATTGACATAAAAATATCTAGGCAATAATCAAGCAGACAGCCCGATAACAGGCACATTTATGAGTTTGCTTGTTTGTTTCTAGGAGTCTTACAGAAGTTATAGACGAGAGCTGTACAAGTAATTGCCGCAACTGAATGTGTGATTGGTACACCTTTTGTTGGATCCTATGGATATGTCAAGTATTTTTAAAGAGAACCTAGCATGTAAAAAAATCCAAAAAATATGGTGTTAATCTGCAAGGTTAATAGCGTTCTAAACCTGCCTGGCCGATGCACTGAAAGCCTGGCTAACAGGAGGAAATCAACTTTATTTTTCACACATAGTGAGCAGCGGCTGAAACATGTGACATTGACTGATGTGATGCAGAAGTGGCTGTCAGTCAGTGCCAGGGTGTGGTTACAGCCGCCGCTCACAATGCATTGAGCAGCGACTGAAACTGCTCCGGCCACGCCTCTATGACTGAAAGCCTGTGGCTGCCAGGGGGAATTTTTCCTGTTAGCCTGATTTTCAGTGAGGCGGACAAGCAATTTTAGAATTCTATTGACCTGCAGATTAAAAATATATCTGCTGGTTAACAGCATTTTTTTTACATCATAGGTTTCTTTTAAGATGGGAATACCCATGCAACTATACACATGCCTGTGGACAGACAACGTTCAACATTGGGGGAGCCTATACACACTAACAAATACGTGCCTATTTAAGGGAATTATTACATAGTTCTGGAGAGGTTTTGGGTTTTGGGTCTTCCTTAAACTTGTGCTTTTTTACATCTAAAGGCTGTTCTACTAAAGTCACTGGTGGATTGGCTGACTGTTATATATATAAAGCTCAGTGTATGTGTATATGTATGTGTGTATGTCCGCTAAAGGAATTCGCGCCGTCGCATGTACAATCACGAAATTTTGCACAGACACTCCATGTGACTCAGGGGACGTCATAGACTATGTTTGGGCGGGAAAATTTAACCCTGTGCTTTCCAGTTACTCTACAAAAATCCTGCAGCCATTAAACTGAATGGAGCTGGGAGCTGCAGGCTATAAATAGCAACTGTCAGTGGTTGCTATAGGAATAAAATAAACTGGTAGTATAACAAGCTTATGTGAGGTAAAAAGATGTCGGTGGTGAGACGGATAGAGAGAGACAGAAAAAGACAGACGGTGAAAGAGACAGACGGGGAAAGAGACAGACAGGCAAAGAGACAGGCGGGCAAAGAGACAGACAGGCAAAGAGACAGACGGGCAAAGAGACAGACGGGCAAAGAGACAGAAGGGCAAAGAGACAGAAGGGCAAAGAGACAGATGGGTAAAGAGATAGACAGCCCTGGAAAGAGACAGACCGGGCAAAGAGACAGACCGGGCAAAGAGACAGACCAGGCAAAGAGACAGACAGGGCAAAGAGACAGACAGTCAAAGAGACAGACCTGGAAAGAGACAGACCGGGAAAGAGACAGACAGGGAAAGAGACAGATCTGGAAAGAGATACGCCAGGAAAGAGACACACCGGGAAAGAGACACACCGGGAAAAAGACACACCGGCAAAGAGACAGACGGGCAAAGAGACAGACGGGCAAAGAGACAGTCGGGCAAAGAGACAGAGACAGAGAGAGACAGACAGATACAGAGATTGAGATAGATAGACTGATACAAATACAGACAGAGAGATAGAAACAGACAGACAAGGAAAGAGACAGACAGCGAGACACAGACAGAGACTGGGAGAGAGACAGAGAGACAGTTACTATCCCGGGCAACGTTAGACAGTCACTATCCCGGGTACTACAGGTAGTATATATATATATATATATATCCTTTGTCTAATATGTCCTTTCATATACAGCATATCCTGTGTATGATATCGGCTTTTAAATCCCAAGACCACACAAAAGCCTAAGAAAAAGTCTATACAAATTTCCATGTATTCGTAAATGGAAGAAGATGGAAAACATTAAGGATGTTTTTCCACTTGGAATGAGCTATTGGATATTATATGGAATAATATAGTATATCATGGAAATTCTCTAATTCTTCTTATTTTAATAAGATAAACAAAAGCGTGCAAAATGTGAATCAGATCCGTGAAATGCAAAATAAACTAAATTAATACAGTTAAATTCCTTTAGCCTGAAACATGATGTATGCCTGGCGTCATTGTGTGGTTCCAAACCTCTTATTTCAATCTGGAAATATCTAATAAATAATTATAAAGATCTTGAGGCAAAGATCCAGCCTTTGAAGAATCGGGAAGGAATGGTACAATAAAACACTTTAAAGTATACCTACAGTTGTGCTGGAGCCTGCACCGTATTCGTGTTTGTAGATCACTTTCATTAGTGATTTTGCTCTAAATAGCAGCACGGGCTATATATTCCACAAAGTCTCAAGGTTTTAGCTTCAGCACAATAACATTAGGTTCTACAGCATCACAGACGGAAACCTAAGAGACTATAGACGGCTTGGGCTGCTATTGAGAGTAAAGTCGTTAGAGAAAAGATTTAGAAAGATGTTATTTTGCCGGCTACGTTACTTTAATCGTTTTCTGTATAAATGAAGGCACCCTCTTTCCTGAATACATGTATTTGCGTGGCTAAAAAGCATTTTGTAATAGGCTTTCATCTAAAATTTTCCACAGATTGACTTCTACAGAATTTAGGTACACTAATATCCATAGTTTGAGCCACCACAATGACCTCCAATTAATGGCTATTTGGGGTACTTGCAGGGCGTGCATAGAAATCATGTGACCACATAATGTTGTAGTTGGGCCTCCCGATAAAAAAAATAATTGGCTGGGTCACATAAGAACATAGCTCACAACTTTACAGCCACAATCTTCCATATAATTTAATGCACCCCCCATAGTCCTCCATATAGTATAAGGCACCCTATAGCCCTCCATAAATTATAATACACCCCCCATAGTCCACCATATAGTATACAGTAATGCACCCCATAGTCCTCCATATATTATAATGCACCCTCCGTAGTCCTCCAGATAGTGTAATGCACACCCCACAGTCCTCCATATATTATAATGAACCCTCATAGTCTGTTAAATAGTATAATCCACCCCCACAGTCCTCCACATATTATAATGCACCACACATAGTCCTCCAAATAGTATAATATATATATACTAGCTGTAGTACCCGGGCGCTGCCCGGGATGGTAACTGTCTCTCTGTCTCTCTCCCAGTCTCTGTCTGTCTGTCTCTGTCTGTCTGTCTCTGTCTGTCTGTCTCTGTGTATCTGTCTCTGTGTGTCTGTCTCTGTGTGTCTGTCTCTGTGTGTCTGTCTCTGTGTGTCTGTCTCTGTCTGTCTCTGTCTGTCTCTTTCCACGTTTGTCTCTTTCCACGTTTGTCTCTTTCCATGTCTGTCTCTTTCCACGTCTGTCTCTTTCCACATCTGTCTCTTTCCACGTCTGTCTCTGTTTCTTTCCCTGTCTGTCTGTCTCTTTCAGTGTATGTGTCTGTCTGCCTCTGTCTCTTTCCCTGTCTGTCTCTGTCTATCTCTTTCCTTTTCTGTGCCTGTCTGTCTGTGTCTGTCTGTCTGCCTCTGTCTGTCTCTTTGATTGTCTCTCTCTCTCTCTGTCTCTTTCCCTGTCTGTCTCTGTCTATCTCTTTCCTATTCTGTGCCTGTCTGTCTGTGTATGTCTGCCTCTGTCTGTCTCTTTGATTGTCTGTGTCTCTCTCTCTGTGTCTCTTTCCCTGTCTGTCTCTGTCTATCTCTTTCCTATTCTGTGCCTGTCTGTCTGTGTCTGTGAGCCTCTGTCTGTCTCTTTGATTGTCTGTCTCTCTCTCTGTCTCTTTCCCTGTCTGTCTTTGTCTCTCTCTTTCCCTGACTGCCTCTCACTCTCTCTGTGCCTATGTCTGTCTGTCTCTGTCTGTCTCTTTCTATCCGTCTCCCCACTGACACCTTATTACTTCATACATAAGCTTCTTATACTATGAATGTCCTTTGTTCCTATAGCAACCAATCACAGCTGCTATTAATAACCTTTAGCTCGCAGCTCCATTGACTTTAATGGAGGCAGGTTTTTGAGGAGTAACTGTAAAGCGCAGGGTTACATTTTCCCATTAAAACTTAGTCTATGACGTTCCCTGAATCACATGGGGTGTCTGTGCAAAACTTTGTGATTGTAAATGCGACGGTGCGGAGTCCTTTAGCGGACATACACACACACACATACATACACATACACACATACACTCAGCTTTATATAATAGATATACGGTATATATATAGTCTTCCAAATAGTATAATGCAGCCCCCATAGTCCTCCATATATTATAATGCACCACACATCATCCTCCAAATAGTGCAATCTATACCTTCATAGTCCTCCATAGATTATAATGAACCATCCATAGTCCTCTATATTATAATGCACCCCATAGTCTTCCAAATATTATAATGCAACCCCAATAGTTCTCCACATATTATAATGCACACCCTATAATCCTCCAGATAGAATATTGCACCCCATAGTCCTTCATATATTACAATACACACCCCAAAATCCTCCAAATAGTATAATAGTCCTCCACCAGTGTACTTATTAATTTAAAAAAAAATTTAAATAAAAATAAATAAATAAAATTCAGCTCTTCTCTTTCCCTTGCTGATCTAGTCTCTGCAGTGGCATGTGTTCTGCAGCTCTGCGTATCTTGAAATCATTGATGTCTCATTGCAGCGAGCGCAGAGCGCAGATACAGCGGGGGGATGATAGAGGAGGGAGCAGAGTGCTCACTCTTTCATCATTGCTTCAAATGTAGCAGCATCCGCAATGCCAAATAAAGTTGTAAGTGCTATGCCTGGTGGGGGTGGGTGGGGGGGGGGTGCAGCGCTGGCATTGGGCCCCATAGCGGCCACGTGGCCTGCCGTAATTTGCTGTATGCAAATGAATTCTCTCATTTCATCAGTACAATGTAGGGCTGGTTGGCTTTTGAGAGGTCTTCGATGGAGAATGTAAGGGATTTAATTTCTTCTTGAGCAGTGTGATAAACTGCTGTAAGAAGAGTTATAAGCTATCAATACTCCACTGAAAATTAAAATATGCAAATAGTCTTTACACAGAAGAAGAGAACAGGGTCTTGGTGCTCCATATAAAAAAGTAGCAATCCTACAAGTCAATATCGGCTCTTTAAGGAGCATTTTCATATAACTTAAGACATAATGCCTCTGGTAAATTCTCTGTTAAAGGGGTATTCTCAAATTTGAAAGTTTTTACCTATCCATAGTACAGGGAAAAACTTTCTGATCTCATGATGTCTGACAGCTGGGGTCCCCAGTGATTTCAGAACTGCGTGTTGGAAGAGCCCTGTGTGAATGGAGCATACAATCTGGAGCATGCGTACTGCTACTCCATTCACTCCTATTGGGAGCGCTCGAGGTTGCCAAGTGCTGCACTTGACTGGTTTTTGGCACTCCCAGTAGAATGGCGCAGCAGTGTGTATGATCCACCACAGCTCCATTTACACAGCACTCTTCAGAGATACTATACAGCCCTTGAGATTGCTGGGGGCCATGATGGTCAGACCATAACAATCAAAAAATTAGCCCCTATCCCATATGTAGGGTATAATTTTCAAATTGGACCTTATAATTCATCATATACTGTATTCTGCCACATAGAATGATATGTTCAACTGGAAGCCAAACAGTTCAAAATGTTTTAAAAAACACTATAGAAAAAATACATGCATTTATGGGATTTTCTGGTTGAAGGTTAATAAACCTTAAAGAGGTTGTAAACTACTTTTACATTAATGGACTTTCCTTACCATTAGTGATGGGTAGAGATGAGCAAATCTGAGGTTCGGTTTTCGAACAGAACACCAACTAAAAAAAATCAAGGTTCGGATTCGGCGTTCGGACGCTTTACATGCGAACTTCACTTGTGCGAGCAACTGAGCTGTGCTCGGGTAATAATAATAATATTTATTCATTTATATAGCGCTATTTATTTCACAGCGCTTTACATACATTGGTACACTCGGTGCTCAGCCCTGTGTGAGCCGCTTGCAGTGTTTGAACGGCTCACACAGGGGTAACAACAGCATGATTAGATGTAGTGTGCAACGCCAATTTTTTTTTTTTTCAAAAAGCCCACCCAACTGCCCCCGGAAGTGATCTGGTTATGGCTGGCTATATGTGGGCGCAGACTGAAACTGCCAATCAGTGACTTGATCCAGAGTTCGGGTCAAGCTCGAGCCTGTGGAGCTAGGCTCGTTTTCTGCAGGTGAACCGAACCTCTACGGAACCGCTCATCTCTAGTGATGGGCAGACTTGCAGATACCCGGGATAGGCGAGTCCAACCGGGTTTAAAAAAAAAACAGCCCTCAGCTGTTGAAAGCAGTCAGACACACTGTCAAACAGGGTCGATGCTCGGGTACTTCTGAACTCAAACAGATCCAGGATTATGCAGCCCGGGTCCATCCATAACTACTTACGGTAGGTTATCAATGTCTGATCTGCAGGTGTTCGACACCCTGCACCCCTGCAGATCAGCTGTTTTAGGTGGCGGTGGTGGTAGCAGGCAGCCGGAAATGCTCAGTTCCAGAGCTGTCCCCGTCAACTGATCTGCCTCCTATTGATTTGAATAGGAGGTGAATGTGCAGTACCCAGCTGTGGCCGCTATCAGAAGACGGGACAGCTCTGGAACTGAGCATTGCCTGCTGCCGCCGCTGACACCAAGGACAGCTGATCGGTAGGGTTGCATGGTGTCCGATCAGACAATGATCAGCTATCCTAAGGTTAGGCCATCAATGTAAAAGTAGTGGACAACCCCTTTAATTGTATGAAATGTTCCACAACATTCTAATACACAATGTGTTTCAGTTTATATTTTTTAGATATATTTTACTTTTTAATATTCCATTAATATAAATATGATAGTCCAAGGAATCTAATAATGTTTCCACTGTTTTGTTCCTGTACATTTCTTCCACAGTTTATTGTGTTTTACGCTGATGATGATGTCAATAACTGTGTATGATTTCCAATGACTTCTCTCAGATCATTTACTACGTTTTCTTTCAAACCATTTACGACGGTTATAAAAAACCTGCACGCGGTACTACAACACTAGGAGGAAGCCTTTATGCTCTCCGCACCTCGCTGGGGCCTCTGGAACTGCCTTAGTAAACTTTCCAATGAACCTGTGCATCTTTCTGCTAAATGAATCTGTGCATGTCTAGCTTCTGTAATTGTCCTACCATCTGTTTAAGATTACCTTTTATAAAATATCTCAGCATATTTCAACCCTCGCTTCCGTCCCTATGTTGCGTTGAAATAATCAAGGTCCATGTTTTACTACATTGCAAATAGTAGTGAATGATCCTTTGTGGCTGCACAGTATTCTGTAATAATATAACTAAAAGTGAAATAAATTATATGTAAAGTATGAAATGCATAGGAAATGTAAGGAAACGATAACTGAAATGGAACTGTAGTCTAAATACGTGTCCTGTTGAATTTCCACTTTAAGAGTTGGCTCCTATTAGTGTATAAAACAAACGAGTGCCATGTGAAAAAAAATCGCATTACACTATGACCAATGTTATTCAATAAGTCAGTGCCAATCTGCAAATATTTCCTCAGCCGAATTTGTTGCATGGAAAAAAAATTGCAGCACGCTACGAGTAGCCACGTGCATTTACCAATACTCGCCAAGTTAATGGGTGCAAGAACAAAATTGAACGGCACACAGACGATGCATGTGGTATCTGATTTTTATGCACAAATCTCTAAGGAAAAAAAAAATGTAAAGCTATAGATGGATTGATGCCATAAAGAAATTTGATAGAATAGATAGATATCACACAGCTATATAATGTCCCAACCCCCCTACATATTATACACTTGCATCCTTTAGTGCATTTTATGTGGCGCTAAAGAGTGTTTAGCCTGATTTAAAATAGTAAATACATAATTTAAAACGTGTTATGAGATCCTCCTTATTTTTGACAACCAGCAAAGTTAAAGCGGATAGCTGGGTTCTGGTATTATCATGGCGGGAAGGCCCATGGTTATTGGGCCCTTCCCAGCCTAAAAATTCCATCCCCTAGCTGCCCCAGATGTGGCACATCACATTAGATTCACCAATTTTGGTATTTTGACCACTTCTTCCCAATTGTCCTGGTGTTTTGGTGCCGATGCAGATTTTTTTAATCTGTAAAATAAACTAAAGTTTTTATTATTCCATCCCTGCCTAATCTCGCTGGATTTTGTCTTTTCCTGAAAAAAGAAGGAATACAAACACAGTCACAGTAAGTAGTTTTGACATTGTGCACTATGCTCATTCTTTTTTTGGCATTTTTAAAACCTTTTAAGGAATCTGCCTGACAAACCCATTGTGTACACATACTGTGAAATGGAATTTTACACAAAACTCACTGACTGTCATAGTGGCATTAGACGCTGGTCACATTGCAGATTCTGACACTCCGCCTGATGGTTCCTCTGTTGTTTCTGAGGCACATAGGCAGACTCGGGTATCCACCAGCTGCGTATTCATTCATAGACAGGCTAGTAAGACATAACCTCTGCTAGCCTGTTTATTAGACTTCTGGGTTCACATGTTGTAAGGAAGCCTATCACATATGCTCCTCTTATACTTTGGCTGGAGGAGATCTTCCACCCACACCGACTATAGTTTCTGCTGTGTTGATCTGTGTGCTGTGGTGTCCCAGACTTGCTGGAGACAGAGTAACCTGTGCTTGGTGTTGCTGTGGAGTTTACCCATTGTCTTGTTGTTTCCACCCTGCTCTTGTTTTCCTCCTTGTCTCTTATTGTCTTATATCTCTGTGTGTGCATGCGGTGTGAAAGAGTTTTGGATTCCCATTTGTCTATTTTCTGTGGGTTAAATCACACTCCTGTCCAAGCTCCCATGTGGGAATGGGTATAAGATCAGGGCTAGTCAGGAGCAGGGCCAGGAAGGAGACTCCGAGATCACCATCATTAGGGGTATCTCTAAGAATAGGTATAGCACAGGGCCCACTAGTCTGAGGGTCCCGCTATCCTCATAGTCCCTTGTGACACATACCTTTACTTTTCTTTATAAACTCAGGACAATACGAGCATTTTAAAACTAGACAATCACAATAAATAAACAAACATAATGATCCAAAAACATTAAAAAAGTTTTGTAGCTTGTATTTATTTTTAGGGGACATGAAGAATGCTTTGGAAAAGCCATTTAGACTATGTGCACAATGAGGTTTTTCAGGCATTTTTGGAACATAAACTGTGCAGAAACTCTTGAAATCCTTCTAAACTATACAAAACTTTTCAAAAACTTGAATTTCCTACTCTAAAAACTCAGCACAAACATGCACATACCCCTACTTGGTTTTGTATGGCGCATGAAACAGCAGGGTGAAGTAACATTACAAAAATCATCCTATTTTGACATAACATTTACTACAATACTGCACACTACGACACAACAATAAACTCTACAAATACATGAAAGTGATATACAGTAGAACCTTGGTTAACGAGAACAATCCGTTCTAGGAGTGTGCTTGTAAACCAAGTTACTCGTCTAGCAAAGCAAGATTTACCATAGGAAATCATTGGAATGCAGACAATTCGTTCCACAACTTGTTCAATGTCCCATCCTGGTCCCCTATTGTGCCATTCCACACATGCACAAACACACACAAACACACACATACACACAAACACACACAAACGCACACATATTATGCTCATCTTACCATCCGTTCCCTCGCTGGCCTCCTGGTTCTTGCAGTTTGCCGGTACAGGATGTGTTTCGGGTAACAATCGCGACCGATGTCCCGGAGCTTCCGCTGCCAGAGCGCTGATGTCAAAGGCAGGAGCCGCTTGCCTCTGATTGGTGAGCGCTCAGCTTTTGAGTAGCGGCTGACAGCCGAAGTTCCTCCATTGTCGCGATGGTTACCCGATACACATCCTGCAGTGGCGAACTACAAGAACTGGGAGGCCGGCGATGGAACGGAAGGCAAGGTGAGCATAATATGTGTGTGTGTGTGCGTGTGTGTTTGTGTGTGCTTGCGTGTGTTTGTGCGGACTGTAAGAGCGGGTTAGAGCGCGGTGGAAGTACGGAACCGGAAGTGTGTGCGGTGAGTATTTACTCATACGGCAAAGCTTGCTTGTAAACCTAAACCGAGTTACAAATTTACCGCAAGCTTTGCTCGTATAGCGAAATACTCGCAAACTGGGTTACTCGTTAACAGAGGTTCCACTGTATTAGAATGGCTACTATGTAAAAATAAAAACTTGAAGGTCAAGGAATAGGCAACATCCATTAGGCATTTTATGCAGCAATGAATAAGAAAATTGTTTCATTTTTCTGTTCCCGAGTCTTCTTGGTCATGTCCTAGACCACGGCACATTTCTCACGGATCTCAAAACACATACATGAAAGGAAAGAGACTTTCAGAGCTTATTACCAAATTTTAAAAGGAAAAAAACCTGAGAAATGATTTTGTAACCAACATGAAATCTTCCTTCAGGTTCAGTGTGAAACAATTTCCTGAATCATTATTAAAAAGACCCTTTCTGACTTCTGGCTGAGGAAGGAGGTAGACGTCTGTTGCCAGGGTATGTTTGAGGCTTGCCCCAATACTTGGACATGTTGCAGACCATTATATTATATACACGACGCTAAACTCTATATTAACCGAACCGCAGGGAACATGAAACTTGTTCTATGCCTCGTAGCCTGAAAATGATGACAGTCATCACATCTCCTGCCCCATCAGTCATACTCAACGAGGCTAAAATATTGAAGTGGATTTCTACACTTGATCATAGTTTTACAACTGTTCTAGAATTTCCGACTTCTGGCGTGTGATATCGGAATACTATAGCCTGTTCATTATGTGTCTGCCAGATGTAGTAAGTGTAAGGAATGCTGATTAATCTGGAACATAAAAAGGGTCAATAAAGAATTCAAGTCTGTGAGCTCTACTCGTATAAATACGGATAGAAAGATCTTTCATATTGGCTTCAATCAATAGATCTTTATATAAGTCTTTAGGGAACTAGGATGAAAGGAATTATTATCACGTAAGGGATATTGATGGAGAGAAGCATAGACTGTATAGTTACTGACGGTAATGACTGCTAGCAGACACTGCAAGGCAAGACAATATTTACCAGGGATGCCTGCAAAAATCATAAGTTCTCATAGCAATTTCCACTGGAGTTTTTCCAACTGAACTATGTCATTATTCAATATTTTATTGTAAACTCTGTTCCCTGATTTGCCTGCAGCCACCACTTGGAGGAGCTAATTGTATATGGATTTATATATAGAATTCCCCCTAGTGGTATCTGCAGGCAGCTACAATGACAGCGCCATGACAAATTAAAGGGAATCTGTTAGCAGGTTTTTGCTATTTCCTCTGAAATCCACATAATATTGTGTCACTTGCTCAGCAAGTTGCTGTAGTTTCAATGCAATCAGTGTTTTATCAGCAGGAGATTATCACAGCTGAACTAGGTGTTATGGTGTAGCAGTCAGTCTATTCTGTGTAACTGCGCTCTGACCTCTAGGCAGCTTTCTGAACATATACAGTGTACATAAGAAGGCACTAATCACAGGTGTTGGCGGGGTTATACACAGCCCAGCATTCTAGGCAATACTACATCTATAGCAGAGAAAACAGAAATTCTATCAAAACTGCACAATGCAGACAGTGAGTGACACACGCTGGAATCAGGTGCTCTGCCCCTATAACATACAGCTCTTAAGCCCGCTTTACACGCTGCAATGTATCTTACAATGTGTCGGCGGGGTCACGTTGTAAGTGACGCACATCCGGCATCGTAAGGTACATTGCAGTGTGTGACAGGTACGTGCGATTGCGATTGAACGGTAAAACGTTCATCGCATACACATCGTACCTTTCTCTAGAATTGTACGTCAGATTGTTCATCGTACCCGGGGTAGCGCACATCGCAGTGTGTGACACCCCGGGAACGATGAACAGATCTTACGAACATCCTGCGGCTCCCGGCCCACAATGCAGAAGGAAGGAGGTGGGCGGGATGTTTACGTCCCGATCAGCTCCGCTCCTCCGCTTCTATTGGCCGGCTGCCATGTGACGTGGATGTGACGCCGAACGTCCCTCCCACTCCAGGAAGTGGACGTTCGCCGCCCACATCGAGGTCGTATGGAAGGTAAGTACGTGTGACGGGGGTTAATCGTTTGTGCGGCACGTTCAACAAATTGAATGTGCCACACATACGATGGGGGCGTTGCAAATCGCATACGATATCGTATGCGAAATTGCAATGTGTAAAGCAGGCTTTAGATTCCACAGAAAAGCCTGCTCACAGATTCTTTTTAAAGGAAACAGGCTAGTGCTTGACTTTCTCCCCATGGACCCCGTGGTTGTCCTATCTTTTACCTCTATAGTGAATGTGCCACTGATACATACCATAAAATACAGCTAGCTGATATAAAAACCTGAGACATTTGTCTCTATACTCACAGAAACACATTCTGTACGTGTAGTTCTGTTCACTCCTAAATCAGTGAATACCAAAACAGATGCCAAATGGAGTCCACAGTGTCTCCATCTGCCTTATCATGGTTAATGGTTCCGTCTGGGATTTCATCTGAATCACGTTTTTGGGAGATTTACATGGAATCTCTGGCATAAGTGCTCAGCACAGAATAAAAGAATGTAATACCAGGCTTATACTGAAAGTGATCCAAAATTGTTCTGTACCCCAAAATGTTACCAATACAACCCCTAACCTAACGTGCACAAATACAGCCCCACTTAGGTATGTCATCTGTCACTGGAAACATAGAGGGTTTCCACGTTACTGGTAGAACAAAGACTCTGGAAAAGAGACGTCTCTCACCCCCCCAAATGAAATCCAGTGAAATCTTTGCTCCCAAATCCAAATCCTCCATCCTTCTGAACCTGCTTAATCCACAGTAAGTAACCATGTGTATGGCATTATTGTAGTGGGGAGAGCCCAATTAACAATTTATGTGGTGTGTGTCGCCAGATAAGCAAGCTGGGCACAATGTATGGGGGCACTACAATATATGGGATACAATGTATGGGTACTAGGCTGGCATGTCTGCAATTCTCCACAAAAAAGGTGTGGTGTGGATATTACAAAATAGTCACTGCAGCCATAGATGAATTAATTGAAAGGTACAATTTTAACAATGGGGTCACTATTGGGGGTTTTTCTGCTGTTCTGGCACCTTAGGGGCTCTGTAAATTTCGCCCACAAACTATTCTAGTAGTATCTGTGCTGTAAAAGCCAAATAGCTCCTTCCTGATCAGCCCTGCTGTGTGACCAAACTGTAGTTTCTCATGACACATAGCGCATCACCACATTTGGGAGAAATTACGAGCTCCAGATTCACCTATTAACCCTTGTGTAACTCACAAATTTGCAACTAATAAAAAGTTATATTTTTTACAAGTAAAATGTTATATTTCCACATTCCAAAGTTATATAATTCTGTGAGGCACCTTTTGAATCAAAATTTTCATTACATCCCTAGATGAGTTCGTTAAGCAATGAAGTTTCCAATTTAGGGTCACTTGTGGGGGCGCCTGCTGATTTTGCACCTCAGGGGCTCGGCTAATGAAGCCCACAATCTATTCAAATAGAATCTGTGTTCTAAAAGCCAAGTCGTGCTCCTTCCCATCCAATCCTCACCGTGTGCTCAAACAGTAGTGCACAACCACGAGGTATGGCCACTTTCAGTAAAGATTACATAAATTGTCCTGTCCATTTGTTCCCATCATACCTTGTATGAATTAAAACTCCAAGCCTACATGAAATTTTAGCGAAAAAAACAAGCCTTTCATTTTCATGGCCCACTCTTATAAAATTCTATTGTTTATAGGTTAAAAATGCTCATCACCCCAATTAATGAATTCATTATGGGGTTTTGTTTGCCATATTGGGTCACTTGTGGGTGTTTCTGCTTTTTTGGCATCTCAGTGGGTCTGCAAATGCAACACAGTGTGCAAATTTGCCTTCCAAATATTAAATAGCGCTCTTTGCTTCCCAAGCTTTGCCATGTGCCCAAATATGCGGTACTACTGTGTTCGAGAGAAAATGCCAAATAAATTATGTGCTGTGATGGGAGAGAAAGAGGCGCAATAGGGTCTTACCCGGTTTACAGGGTGAAAAAGGACAAAGTTAATACACTCACCTGGCCGGGTTGTGCCAGTCACAACCCCTTTGCTGACATGGATGAGTGCCTAGGTGGTTCAGCAGCGGCCCCGTAACAAAGCAAATTTTTAGCGTAAAAAACTGGAGAAAAACAGTTTTTTTTGCCGCGCTAAGAAACCACGAGCATGTATAAAATAATTTGTTCTTTTATTTAGATCATTCCAACGCGTTTCAGAGGCTCATCTGCCTCCTTCCTCAGGGAAATTTTCCCTGAGGAAGGAGGCAGATGAGCCTCTGAAACGCGTTGGAATGATCTAAATAAAAGAACAAATTATTTTATACATGCTCGTGGTTTCTTAGCGCGGCAAAAAAAACCGTTTTTCTCCAGTTTCTTACGCTGAAAATAAATTATGTGGTCAGTTTTCGCCTATTTGGGTATATGCACACAGTGCGTTTTACTGTGTTTTTGATGCGCTGGCACAAAACTGCATGCAAATCCTTTTGCCAGCAAAGTCAATGAGAGTCCTGAAATTTTGATACATGTTACATCAGCACCGCCCTGTACAGCATAAATAATGACTCCCTATGAACTCCAGCTCGCAGACGACATTCACAGAAAGTTCGTTAAGACAGTGACAGGGGTCATCAGCTAACTCCTGGCTGTCATAACAACCCATCGGTGCCCCATTATCACATCAATGGGTTATCGATGGGAGCAAGGAATGGCGTGCTCCCCACCGGCATACATTAAATCCAGGGGTGGGATTCAAATTTTTAACAACAGGTTCTCTGTAAACCCCGCCCATTTGAAACCATGCCACATTCTGTAACCACACCCATATTGTTAGCCACACCCATTTTTGTGCACTTTCCTCAACCAAAAAATACAAGTAATTAATAATAAAAACTTTCCCCTTCTTTCTCTTCCTATACCTTCACTTTCCTATCAAGCACCAGTTGTTTCAGTCACTGTCAGTCACTTATTTACTTGGCATATTGTATGAAAGTTTTTCTACAATGCTTGAAAATTATTACTAAAGGAACCCTGCTCAAATTGGAACAGTCAACCCATCCCATACAGATCCTATCCCATACAGATCCCATGTGGTCTCCACTCCCCTGCAGGCTCCCACCCAGATTCCATGTGACCTTCACTCCTCTGCAGGCTCCCACCCCTTGCGGCCTCCACTCCTCTGCAGGCTCCCACCCCTTGCGGCCTTCACTTCCCTGCAGGCTCCCACCCCATTCGGCCTCCACTCCCCTGCAGGCTCCCACCCCTTGCGGCCTCCACTTCCCTGCAGGCTCCCACCCCATTCGGCCTCCACTCCCCTGCAGGCTCCCACCCCATGGGCCAGAACTAAGAAAGAAAAGCGATCAACCTTCCTATATGAATAATTATTTTATTGATGCAAGATATAAAGCACAGTGACAAACATACAAAAGAGAGGGTGTCCAATCCAGTGTGGACCACAGAGAAAAATAATGGAAACCACAGTAATGGATCTCATAACGATAAGGGCTATACACAATGGCCATAACATGTATAAATAACACCATCAGTAATTGAAATGAGATCCAAAAGAGTCCAATGCGGGAGAAAATCAATGAATAACAGGCATAGTTAACAGTATATCATAATCATTGCTTTTCAGTGCGTTTCGGCGGATGCCTACGTCACCCCTGACGTAGGCATCCGCCGAAACGCACGTCCGTCGGGTGGGGTGTCGTCCAGTGTGTGTGGGGAGATAATCTGGTAAGCAATGATTATGATATACTGTTAACTATGCCTGTTATTCATTGATTTTCTCCCGCATTGGACTCTTTTGGATCTCATTTCAATTACTGATGGTGTTATTTATACATGTTATGGCCATTGTGTATAGCCCTTATCGTTATGAGATCCATTACTGTGGTTTCCATTATTTTTCTCTGTGGTCCACACTGGATTGGACACCCTCTCTTTTGTATGTTTGTCACTGTGCTTTATATCTTGCATCAATAAAATAATTATTCATATAGGAAGGTTGATCGCTTTTCTTTCTTTGTTCTGGTGTTGTTGTGGCGATTTTTCCATGGTCCTTATATACCACACTTTAAATCTATGATAATTGGAGTATTTATTATAATTAGAATGGTGTGGATGTTGGAAGATAACTCCAATCCCACCCCATGGGGCCTCCATTCCCCTTCAGGCTCCCTCCCCATGCGGCCTCCACTCCCCTGCAGGCTCCTACCCCCTTGCAGCCTCCACTCCCCCGCAGGCTCCCATCCACCTGCAGACTCTCACCCCATGCGGCCTCCACTCCCCTGCAGGCTCCAGTCCCATGTGGCCTTCTCTCCCCTGCAGGCTCCAGTCCCATATGGCCTCCTCTCCACCTGCAGGCTCCAGTCCCATGTAGCCTCCTTTTCTCTGCAGAGTCGCATCTTCGACTCACAGAACACTTACCTGCTCCAAGCGCCGGCGGCCTCTCCTCCGTCATCCTCTGCGGCACTCTGCATACTGAAGCTGACAGGTGGCAGCATAGTGAGGTAATCTCACCACGCTGCCATGTCCTCTGCAGCGTCATCACGCCGGGTCAGAGAGCAAACTGGCTCTACTGAACCCAAAAGTGCAGCGTACACGGAGGTACGGGATTTCATTTGTATCGGCGTCTTAAAGACGCCGATACAAATGAATATAGGCAACCAGGTCGCAGATGCCGATTCTTGCCGGTTCTACGAACCGGCTGTTATTTTAACCACCGTTTCGCCTGAACTGGACAGAACCGGCTGAATCCCACCCCTGATTAAATCCCAATTTCAAAGATTGACAGCGGGATTTAACTAGTTAATAGCAGTGGGCAGATCTCCAATCTGCCCACCTCTGTTAGAGGCACATGTCAGCTGATCAGATCAGCCCACATGTTCAGGGAAAGATGCAGGTTTGGCATACAAGCCCGCAATAAAAGGGAGAGACATGACCTTGGAGATACCAGTACGTTCAAGGGTGTGAAGGTAGTTAATCTCAAAATTGGCTTGGTCACTATGGAATTAAAATAGTCTGCTCTTGCCAGTGTTGGTCCAAATCATGGACAGATCTCTCTATGTACATGTGAAGGAGAGACATATCAATCATCAGGAGTGGCGAGGGAACAGGCTGGCTGGAGTTGGCTCTGGACTAGTTTTGTCTCTGTCTATGGTTCACAACTGGATATTCAAAGTAAAGATAGATCCAGAAATATTTGGACAGTGACCAAATCTTTGTAATTTGGCCTCTGGATGCCACTATTTTTAGTTAAAATGAAACAACTGAGATGCAGTTGAAGTGGAGACTTTCATGGTTTAGTTAAAGGGGTTGAACAAAAATATCCCCTGAAACATTTAGGAAATTGCAGCCATTTTTCTATAAAGTCTCCTCATTTCAGGGACTCAAAAGTAATTGTACAAATTTACCTTACCATAAATAAAATATTAATATTTCATTCTTTGTAGAGAATCCTTTGCAGGCAACAAACTCTTGGTTTGACCACTCCTAACTAGAGTTGAGCGGATCGGCTATAATCCGGGTCCGATGGATCCGGATCGGGTTGACGCCGAAGTCCGGATCCGATTCGGATTCCGCGGCTATGTAAATGAATGGGGAGTTGGATCCGGGAGGAGAGAGAGAGAGAGAGAGAGAGAGAGATCCGGGTCCGCTCAACACTACTCCTAACATTTCTGCTATCTCTATGATAGATTTTGCCTTCTTTTTTTCAGCCTAATGATGGTCAGTTTATCTTCCATTGAGAGCATCTTTGACTGCATGTTGTGGGTTCACAGCAACAGCTCCCGAATACAAATGCCACACCGGGAATCAGTTCCAGACCTTTTATCTGCTTAACTGATGATGACTTAATGAGGGAATAGCCCATGCAACCCATTAAAGAGCTTTTGAGATAATTGTACAATTACTTTTGGTCCCTTGAATAAGAGACAGCTTCATACATTAAAGAGATGTAATTCCTATAACCTTAGTTAGGAAGTGAATACCCTCAAATTAAAACTGAGAGTCCACTTTAAGCCCATATCGATTATATAACTGTAGCAGTTTGGGTAGGATGAATCGCCTGACAGGTTACCTTTTAAAATAAAAATGAGTACATGAGTGTGAGTAAAGTCTTGAGAAATATGACGGCAAACAACCATGGGGCATATTCAACCTCAGTGCATATATATGTATATATATATATATATATATATATATATATATATATATATTCTCAACCCTATGCTCCATAATGCACAGTGCCAGGGTTGCTAACCTGATTTTTTTACTTTTTCTGGATAGCTTATAAAAATTAAAAATAACCAATTACTGACAGGTAGCATATTTTTTGGACATATTGAAAAACCATTATAAATCAATAGGATTCCAAATAATCTATGTCTACAGCCCGTATTTCTGATATAAACACAATAGCTGTGTTAACTTATATATGTGAAATGACGCTAATCCTAATCATCTGTACAAGTTTCTCCTGCTTGAAAAAAGTCCCACATGGGGCAATTTTTTTTTTTTTTATGAACAAGGATTAAAAAGTGAACTATTTTCACTAACTGTCCAGGAATATCTGGATAGTTGGAAGTCTAAACATAAATATATTAAAAATAGAGATTTCTGAGGCTGGAGAACTTAGTACTACATTCCTCCTGATCTGCACAGGGCTATCTATGAAAATAAGAAGAGTGCGGAGATCAGATATACATAAACACTCAATAACAAAAGACTCCTAGGATGTTGCTCGGCACATCTGCTCCAGACACAAAGGAGTGCCCACATCTACAGCATGGCTTACATTTCTGTGCACCGTGCATAAGGGACCGAGCAAACATCCACCCCACTTCCAATGCAGGCTCATCACGAGCCATCTTATATTACTCTCAAGCCTGATCCTCAGACGTTTCCACTTTATTGCTTTGTCTATATCTGGATCCTGTTTGGAAAGGTAATTCCCTTCTAAACTATTTTTAATCAACAACATGTTAAAAAGATTCCTGCACACAGCAGGTGCCCCGGACGGGCGCCCCTCTATACACCGTACAGAATTACTGCCCGCATAGTGTATGGCCTGCTCAATTCTGCATTTACATATGATTTATCACAACATAGATATAACTTATGTAGTATAATATTAGTGTATTTGGAAAATGTAAAACATGGACACTTTTGGGGGCAATTTTTTTATTTACATGCATTTATTTTGGCCTAAAAATATTTTGTGCAATTTGATGACAATACATTTTTGCACTGTTTGTGTTCTTTAGCCTTTGTGTTGCACTGTCTATTCTGAGGCACAATGATTTAAAGGGAGACAAGCGGCAGGATTTTTATATATAAGGTAAAGGCAGTGCTGTACTGGGGCTAGAATGCTGAATGTAAGCATAGCTTTTGTTCTGAGATTGGATGTTTTATTTCAGAAATACATGCAAGTAAAGTTCCAGAAAATGCACGGCTATTTGATTGACAGGTGCAACAGGGGTGGGAATATGTGGGTTGGGTCTCGCTATCTATTCCCACCCCTGTCTGCCTGCCTGGCCTTGCTCCCCTTGTTGCCTTTATAGATGTTAATTCCGGCGCAGGCAGACAGACAGGGGCAGGAATAGATCGCAAGACTCAACCCACATATGCCCTTCCTGTTACACCTGTCAATCAAATAGCAGGGCATTTCTGGAACTTTACTTGCACATATTTCTGAAATAAAACATCCAATCTCTGAATAAAAGCTATGCTTAAATTCAGCATCCTAGCACCAGTATAGCACTGACTTACTTTATATCCATGTTATCTTTATATTAGTAGTAAGACTAATGTCTTTCTGACCTGTGCACTAAACCACGCTAAAAAACCAGGGTGTTAAATAAAAATCTCTTTTATTACAGTATTCCAACGCGTTTCAGAGACATGGACCATCTCCTTCTTCAGGGAAAAGTTTTTTCTCTTTTCCCTGAAGAAGGAGACGGTCCATGTCTCTGAAACGCGTTGGAATACTGAAATAAAAGAGATTTTTATTTAACACCCTGATAACAGTGTTTTTTTTAGCGCGGCTTAAGCCCATTTTCTCATATATGCATATGCATATACATATTTTTCACCAAGTTTCCACGGGGCCGCTGCTTGAACCACGCGGACACTCACATGCTCAATAAGGGGTTGTGACTGGCATAACCTCATCAGGTGAGTGTACCTATTTATACCTCTATACGGTTATTACCGGGTAAGACCATATTGCGCCTTTGTTTCCCCCTCTCCAGCAGTGACCTGTGCACTAGTCAGGGTTAGTCCAGGGTCATCTAGGGACTATGTGAGTGATTGGGGGAAAGGACCCATCTAGGGATGTTCGAGAGCTCAGGGATTTGTCACAGGTGAGTTGGGTGGTGACCCCCCCCTCTCCCTATTGTCAGGGCCTTTCTTTACGTCTTCTGTTGTTTACCCCTCTTCTTGTGTAACATACTGAACGTTCCCTCGCTCCTCTGTAACACTAACCACAAGCAATAACTAAGGTTCATGATTGCTTTTTTGTGTAGATGCAGCCTAAGGGTACCTTCACACTTTAGCGATGCAGCAGCGATCCGACCAGCGATCTGACCTGGTCAGGATCGCTGCTGCATCGCTACATGGTCGCTGGTGAGCTGTCAAACAGGCAGATCTCACCAGCGACCAGTGACCAGCCCCCAGCCAGCAGCGACGTGCAAGCGACGCTGCGCTTGCACGGAGCCGGTGTCTGGAAGCTGCGGACACTGGTAACTAAGGTAAACATCGGGTATGGTTACCCGATGTTTACATTAGTTACCAGCGCACACCGCTTAGCTGTGTGTGCAGGGAGCCGCGCACACTGAGTGCTGGCTCCTTGCTCTCCTAGCTACAGTACACATCGGGTTAATTAACCCGATGTGTAATGCAGCTACATGTGCAGGGAGCCGCGCACACTGCTTAGCGCTGGCTCCTTGCTCTCCTAGCTACAGTACACATCGGGTTAATTAACCCGATGTGTACAGCAGCTACATGTGCAGAGAGCCGGAGCCGGCAGCACAGGCAGCGTGAGAGCGGCGGAGGCTGGTAACTAAGGTAAATATCGGGTAACCACCTTGGTTACCCGATGTTTATCTTGGTTACAGCTTACCGCAGCTGCCAGACGCCGGCTCCTGCTCCCTGCTCGCTTCATTTGTCGCTCTCTCGCTGTCACACACAGCGATCTGTGTGTCACAGTGGGAGAGCGCCTTTGAAGAAAATGAACCAGGGCTGTGTGTAACGAGCAGCGATCTCGCAGCAGGGGCCAGATCGCTGCTCAGTGTCACACACAGCGAGATCGCTAATGAGGTCACTGCTGTGTCACAAAAAGCGTGACTCAGCAGCGATCTCGGCAGCGAGCTCGCTGTGTGTGAAGCACCCCTAAGGATGCTGAGGATAAACAGCTTAAGAAACCTTCTTTTAGATTATGCTGAACCTTACAATTGTCCAGTGTTTTCTTTATCTGGGTTTCAAGGATTTTTTTATTTATTTTTTTTTTTTTTAATGGGTAAATAAATCTCAGCAAATATTTGAAAATTAAACTTTCTTAGGGAAAATCATGACTTCACTATACTCCACTGACTAATCACAGACAGTACCTTGGAGGACACAGTTTGGTATTGCAGGCTCTGGTCATTGCTGGTGGACGCATTGAGCTGTCACATAGCGAGTTGTTAACAATTCTCTTTGTGTGGATATGGAGGCAGGCTGCTATGGCTTCTTGTCTTCCTAGATTAAAGAAATACAAAGCAAGAGTAAATATGAAAGAATATAATCAGTCATTGAAGAAAAAGGCAATGTACAGGAAATTCCATCTGTTCTACATTTTCCAATCGTTAGAACCTCTGTTGAATACTGTTAACTCTGATTCATGGCACTGAGCTCTTTGGATGAATTCTCCAATATCTTATGAGTAGTAAACCACTTTATTTAAGGGGATTTAGCATTGTAATGGCATTAAGCACAGAAGCCCCTCTGTCCGGAATTCCTAATTATTTCATATTTTGAGTAAACAGTGCAGCCTGTTACGTATATGAAGCAACATGTCATTTTCATGGTACCCTAATCGTTTATCATTCAAACACTACCAATAAATGAGTGACCCCTCTCCCCATTGAGAACACATGCATGCTGGGCCAAACCAAGTATGTATGTGAATTGGGAGCTCAAGAAGAATAGATGTTAGCGACTTGTAAATATTACTTTATTAGCAGTTTGAAAAGAAACAGGGGATTGGCGCTAAGTAGTGATGAGCGAGTAGCACTTGCCACAAGCAGGTGGATGCTCAAATGGGGGTGACTCAAGTGCATAAGTATATTGGAAGGCAATGGGTAACTCAAGTCCCCCATTGACTTCCATTATACTTGGGTACTTGAGTCACGCTCATTTGAGTATCCAACTGCTCTTAACAAGTATTGACCACCCGAGCATGGTAGCACTCGCTCATCACTAGCGCTAAGTGATAGAAAAAGTCAGGCCCCCAACTCACAGTAGACCTCTTTCACAAGTCCGTGAAAAACCACACACGTTTTGCACGGACATGTAAAAGGTGCGCATGGCCCTCTGTGTGCCATGATTTTGGCACATGAGTGTTCTACGTGTGATATCCATGATAATACACGGAGAACAGGAACTTTATGCTCACCTGTCTCTGGCACTGCTGTCCATGGTGCTGATGTCTTCTGCTCTGCGGTCTCTGGCCCTACTGATTCCCTGCTTCTGCTTCTTGTCCTCAGTGCAGTGAATATGCGATAAACATAATGAGCGGGGGTCGTAAGCAAGAGACAGCAGCGGCAGAGACAGCAGTGCTGGAGAAGGTGAGTGCAGAAATTCATTTTATTGCACAGAAACGTGGTTTTCTCCGGTACGTGTCACACTGATGTTACACAGATCACATTCGTGCCGTCCGTGTGAAACCTGTGCCGCGGAAGAAAAACGGACATGTCTATGTGTGGAGCACACCGACACACGTATGCTCCACGTGTGAAAATATTATGCACGTGTGCGCAGACCTATTGATTTTAATGGGTCTACGTGTGTCACCACAACTCTTTACTTATTTAGTTAGCCAGTTATTTAGAAAAAAACTTGCTAATATACAGCTTTTTGGGGGAGAATTTATTAATCGGATTAGGCTAAGGGAACAAAGTTGCAAAGGTTGGAGGATCTTATAAGTCCCTGGCACACGGCCAGGAACAAAATTCAGCCAATTTATCAAGACAACTTTGCCTCCCAAAAATATGCCGCATTTTACTTTACTGCTCTTTTATTAGGGTGGGTATATAAACAAATGTCTTAAATTAATGTCTTCTTTTTGTTTTAATATCTTCTTTTTGTTTAAATTCCTCACTACAATTGTATCATGTCTAGATGATCTTCTGTGGACTAAATAAATCTGGAGAACAAATCACTCAAATGCAGAAAACGTGGCAAAATCTACAAAGACTGTATTAGCAATAATATCTTAAAATACCTCTGTAATGTGCCATTCCTCTACAATTTATCCAGAAAAATTGTCAATACATTGATCAAATGTGTGTTACAATTCCTTGGGTAATAAGAGGCACAAAATTATTTACTGAAGTAGATATGTGAGAAGTGGTGGAAGGTCCTTTTCAAAGAATGGGTTTTCTTTTAGGCTAGTTTCACACCTCCGGCTTTTCACCAGTTTGCCGGATTTGGTACAGTGTATACAGTACAATGGCAGCACGGCAACTTCCGGGTCACATGCTTCGGTCACATGACAGCATGTGACCGTAGCTTGTTGCACTGCCATTGTACTGTATACACTGTACTGGAGTGCGCCGAATCCGGCAAAGCGTCGAAAAGCCGGAAGTGTGAAACTAGCCTTACAGGAAAAGAATGTAATCTATTTTGATTGCCAAGGATGAAGTATGAAATCCTAAGTAAACTGAATGTACCCCTCCATTATGTATAGTCAGTAGTAAATTCCACAACAAATGAGTGGGTTGTGGGAATGTGGTCTGCAAGAATTGGTAAGCATTATAAAGGCTGAATCAATAATTTAATGTTCATGTAAGGGCACAAAGTTGCTAGAACTAGGGTCAAACTGGACTATAGAAAATATGGTGAAGATTTCTCGATAATATTGAAAGTTAGAAGTCTGTAGAAACTGGTCTAAAACTCATCTGTCTCCAGATCCAGGTGGAGAGAACATGAAAATAACACATTAGTAATGGGACCATAGATTATATTTGATCATACATGTAACAATGCCTCTACCTCCTGAACAACTGCTGGAGCAGGCCGTGAACCCGATATACTCCCAGTCATACATCTCGGCTGAATCCTCCTCTTGTGCGGGAAGCTCTACTGCTTGATCCACGGCTTCACCGTCACACGGTGGGAGATAGCATGCTCTTTCAACAATGGGTTTTTCCTCTTCACATTCTTCTTCTGGTAATTCTAATTCAGTCTGAGTAAATGTCAGTAAAATACGACACTTGACTTCTCTCACTTGCAGACCACGACCACATGTGGCACTGCATGATGACCATGCTTCTGGGATGAACCTGGAGGAATAGATGATTGGAAATAACACTATTATATTTCTTGCAGTTCACATGTAATGAGATTGTAATCTTTGTATCTATTGTTCTACCTAGATACAAGTAATGAAATTCAACAGAAACAACTTTTCTCCTCCACAGGTTCACATTTATGGTCCAGTCTAGTTGTTGTCTATGCATTATTGGTCTATTTAGAGTTCTACAAAGAGTTTAGGATTTTTTCAGATTATCCTCCACCTAGGACACACAGTATTTAGTTGTAATCTATGGAGAAAACAGCTACTGTGTTACATTTCTCTGTAACATCACTACAAGGAAGATGAAAGCTTATACACTATGTGGATCATGGCTGTGGGTGGGCAAATGCTAAACAGTATAAATGTAACCAGACATGCAAGAAATAATGCTGTGCAATGATGACAATACGTCATGCTTAGTATGAAAGAAGACAGTCCAGTGAAAATGCTAAGGGTGAAGCTGTATATTGACTACTTTACATTGAATCAAAGTGTCATATCTGCAGTGTTGTCCTATGAAAAGATATAACAACATATTTACAAACATGTGAGGGGAGTACTTACTTTTTCATATACAGTAAATAAAAGGATTGTCTGTGTAAAGCTGATGCCACACAGGGATTACTGCGAGTCCCCGCATTACACTCGACTCACGCTCGCAACACAGCGGGAGCCGAGTGTCATGCGACTGTGGTCCGATCGTGCGATCAGACCACAGTTGCGGAGGGAAGGGCCAGCGCTGCGGTTTAGAGGGAGGGATTTATCTCCCTATCTCCCCTGTTGCCGGCTCATGAAGGCTATGAAAAATACTGTTTATCTTCCAAAAAATTAACGATTTTTCATCCGCATGGCATTCTGTGTGTCATATTCATATGTCCTCCATATGTCCATTTTTGACATCTATATGGCATCAGTTAAATTTATAAAAATAATAGAAGCGCCAATTCATTTTTCTATGTAATCTTTGTAATGTGTGTTATTCAGATGGTGTCAATATGACATTAAGTTTTTTTAACCAGACCCATTAACTTCAATGGAAAAATAGATGAGACAGTCCATCAGTCTATGTGGAAAAATATTCATGTGAGAGAACACTTTGATTAACATTAGTTCTTCTACTGTCTGTTTTCAAAAAATACAGGAACATAAAAAAAAGCTGATCTGAGCATAGCCTGTCTGTTATGTATATCCATATGTCATCCATATGCCAATTATTTACATCAATTTCAACTTCTGCAGTTAAAAAAAACATGAAAGGCCCAATTCAATTTCCTCAGTAATATTTGCAATAGATTTGTTAAAAACTAATGTCATAATGGATGGTGTCAGTATGTGATCTGATATTTCATTGCACTCAATGAATTCAATGGCTCATCCAAATAACAGGTAGCGATAATGCAATGCCTCCATCATGTGCTAAACCTCGTGGTCAGTGTGCTGTCAGTGGGCAGTCTGGAGGGCACATGGGCACAAAATACAATTGTTTGCACCCATGCGGTACAGGCTCGACAAAGGAAGAAGTGGTTTCGGAGCCATAATCCATTCTGGCTAAATAATGACGAGCCCTTGATTAATCAGGTTCATGAAATTAGACAAAATATTTTATGTAAAAGATAACAGTTTGTTCTTGTACAGAATGGTAACTAAGAAGTAATTATACAAGTATATTAATAATTTATTGATCGCCACACAGAAACTGTAAATCCAATATCTGTGTCACCCTCAGCAGCAAATTACATACGGTAGGTCTTTGGATCCATTAGCTGATGATAATGGAGTCAATAACGAGGTAAGGTGTAAAGAATTGTTGAGCTCCTTTTACTAAAGACCTTAAAGTGACCCTGAGAGCTGATAAATACTGCCCAATCTGTGTGCAGCATATATCAGGCATTGGCTGTATTATCTTAGCCAGGTATGTTTGACTCTGAAACGCTTTGGTATTTCATAGAAAAGCATAGCCACACTGAAGATTAGTTGTACTGGCAGGTTCCCTGCAGCTTCACCCCACCTGCTGCGCAGGACTGACTGGTTTCTGTCCACATGCTTCCTCAGGGGTGGCAGATCCCGCCTTAGGAAGCAGTTGGTTTACTATCTTCTGAGGATATAATATATCTTTAAAAAAAAAAAAAAAAAAACGTACGTCGGGGTCTTTATCTTGGGAACAGTGTTGGTTTAATACTGGGCATTGGTATAAAGAAGCCCCTATGATTTAAAGCACATGCACTCTCTATATGGGATATAGATTCTTGTATGAAAACTTTGCCTCTGCCTTTGCAAATGTCTATTGATCTGTGACCATTATATCGAAGTATTTCCCATTTTCCCTTGTGATCTAATACAGATCCATTGTCCTATCATGAATTATATTATAATGTGTGTGTGACTTCTGATAAATGTCAAATGTCTTTTGATAAATGAATAAACAGTATTGCATAATATATTTCTGCTTGTGGCATATAGGGAGAGACCTGTCAGTCACTATCAACAAGCGGGGACAAGCCGCCATGGACCTGCCTGTCTGACTAGTGCACAACACGGCTCAGTCCCTTTGTCTGTTAAAGTTTGTTTTTCTCTGAAACACCGTTTCAAAATCAAGCATACCTGGAGGAGATAATCCAGCCAGTGGGCAGCTAAATTCCCTTTAGGTTTACATTGAGATAGGGTTCATGATAAATCTTTGCATTTTGTGTCCTGTAGTTTAGGGGGCAATGTTGATCTTTGGAACTTATAAGCTGTAAACAGGCGTCTGAGGGAACATTGTTATGGCCTGTAATAAAAGGAAAATTGAAATCCTTTGCAACCCATAGCGTGTAGACTACGGTGTAGTGAAGGGAGTTATGGCATGACTTAATGGCCTGTGATGGACAGGAGCATGATGATTCTTTGTAGTGAGGGGGGTCATGCAGATTCTTCAACTTTCATGACCTGTAAAGGGCAGTGGTATGATTCTTGCACCCTGTGCCCTATTCACTGGTCGCCATTCATTTGCCATCAATGGGCTGTTAATTATACTTTCCACTATGAACTGGAAAAAGTGATTTCTAGTATATATTTCAGCTATGACTTCATACTCTTGAATGGTTTATGATAGATGCATTTCATGGGGGCTTCTACCTCGTTATGATAGACAGGGACAAACGTGATGATGGAAAATTCATTTATTTCAATGTCATCATATTCTACTGTACTTGCACCAAAGCAATTCCTTCAGCGTGGTTCAACCACCTAACTTGATTTATCATGGATCTAGGAAATTATTTAACTATTCAGCGTTCTAAAAATGATTTCAGAAATAATACACAAGGTTGGTGAACACACGAGTAACATAGAGGACCCCGGGGGGGCAATCATGATGGGCTTCAACTGTCATCACATTCCACAACTAAAAACAAAAAAGGTCAGGATCACATTTTTCTTGGCTCTGCTCTTCCAGCAAGTCATATTATATTCTGCCAGTTGAAAAAAACCTCTTTGAATGTTGTACAGTTATATAAATGTGGGACACTAGCCGTGGTAGACCGCAAAGGCCAAGGTATTTATCTAGCACGCGGCTGGTTTGGCAATGCTCGCGTCTGTACTTTGGAGCAGAGCCGGACTTATTCCTATGCTGCTCATAGTCACAAAAGACCTGCTCTAGACAGATGTAATGTACTGTATCGATGTTCTGAAATTACAGCAGATGCTGAGGAAAGCCAGTGAAATTGCCTATAAAGTATGAGACATACAGTTCTCCAAGACACAAGAAGCTACATGGCAATTTCATTCTAAGACAGATGGTATCATGTGGATACTAGAAGATGAGTAACGACCGAATATACTGAGGTGGAGGGACAATGATTTCTTTCACTAAGATGAGTAATATAGAAATAGGTTGACTAATGTCAACATATGATTGTTCAGACCGAAAAAGATGCATAAACCGGCTTTAAAGAGATTAATGTTCAGCCGTTGGGTAGCCAATATATCCCAGGGGCCAACAGCCTCCCTGTTTATGAATTTAATATACCAGCTTAGCAATTAAAAAGTAGATTAATAGATAGACAATACTGTGTTTTTCCAAAAATAAGAAAAGGTCTTATATTATTTTTGTTACCTAAAAAAGAGTTAGGGCTTATTTTTGAGGGCGGACTTATTTTTTTCCATGAACAACAATCACATATTTATGCTTCAATTTACCTGGAAGGTATATGGCCAGCTTCAGGTTGAAGATGTATGGCCAGCTTTAGTGTTAGTAACCTTAAGGGTGCTTTACACGAGACGATCTATCGTGCGATAGATCGTCGGGGTCACGGTTTTTGTGACGCACATCCGGCATCACTTGCGACGTCGGGCTGTGTGACACCTCCGAGCGACGCAGTATCGCTCACAAATCGTGAGTCGTGTACTCGTCGCTCAGTTTCATAATCTCGTTTATTTAAAATGGCGCCGGTTGCTCATCGTTTCCGGGGTAGCACACGCGCTCCGTGTGACACCCCGGGAACGATGAACATCGCTTACCTGCATCCCGTGGCTCCCGCCGGCGATGCGGAAGGAAGGAGTGGGCGGGATGTTTACATCCCGCTCTCTCCGCCCCTCCGCTTCTATTGGCCGGCCGCCGCATGACGTCGCTGTGACGCCGAACATCCCTCCCACTTCAGGAAGTGGAAGTTCACCGCCCTCAGCGACGTCGCCCGGGAGGTAAGTACGTGTGACGGTGGGTTAACGAGTTTGTGCGCCACGGGCAATCAATTGCCCATGACACACAAACGAAGAGGGTGGGTACGATTGATCGTGAAATCGCACGATCCGTCGTCTCGTGTAAAGCAGGCTTTAACCCTAAGTTACATTCACAATTGCTGGTGCAGTGTCAGTGTCTCTTATGGTAACACTTACTGGCACTTTGTGTGGCAGTGGCAGCCAGGAGGGGGCAGAAGGTGAGAGTCTGAATTGGGACTCGGGAACGGTGGTTGTGACGTCACACGTGGCTGCTTCTGCAGGAGCGAGCAGGGCCGGCCGTGAGGCGAGATCCAAGAAGCGGCACTCAGGAGGTAGGTGGTGGGACCCTGGAGCGGCAGCCAAGCCCACACCATAGCGAAGCACTAGCCGCAAGGTGGGACCCAGGAGGCAGCATTCTGGAGGAGGAACTTGGGAGTGGCAAACAAGCAAACACCATAGCGCAGGAGCACGCAGGAGGCAGGAACCAGGTGACAACACTCAGGAGGCAGGACTCGGAAGCAGGTGAGCAGATTTTAACCTGCTATGGCGGGATGAAGCGGCAGAATGATTTAGGAGCTATTATGGCTATTCCAGTGCCTCCAGCGTTAGGTTATGTCTCTGTGATGTTAGTGACATAACCTAGCGTCACGTGACATAACCTAGCACTGAAAGCGCTGACTAACTAGGGCTTATTTTTGGAGTAGGTCCTATATTTAAAGCCTACTCCAATAAACCCTAAAAATCAAACTAGGGCTTATTTTCGGGAAAGGCTTATTTTTGGAAAAACAGGGTACATAGATATTTACATACAATGGTGAAAAGCAGCAGTATTCTAAATAGCAAACCATTATGTAAGACTGGGGAAGAGCACATCCTCAGGTCCCTAAATAACAGGACGACACAACAATTTACCAAAAGTGGCGCTTTATTTGCCTGGGCACAGCAGCATTTCAACTAAAAACGTCAAACTCAAGAGTTAAAGTGTTGCTGTGCGCACGCAAATAAAACACCACAACATTCGGTAGATAGATAGATAGCTAGATAGACATGTTAATGATATGCAAATGATGAAAAAAATGGAAACAAAATTTTCAAAACAAATCAATTTATTCAGTATGGAGTATGAGCGCCATATGCAGAAATACTCACACTTACACACCTTGGCATGCTATTTTTTCATTGTTGTTATGCTGAATACACTTAGGCACAGAAATCATCAAGATTCACTGCTGGCAGCTCCCTTTATTATTACCAACCACTGACGACCCAGTTGTTCTCAATGGGAGGCAAATCCAGAGATGCTGCAGGCCATGGTAGCACATTTTTTCATGCAGGATGCTGACAGTAGCATAGGCAACATGAGGCCTTTCATTGTCATAATGACAAACACTGATCTCATAGTACTGCTATCAAAGGCTATAATGAAGCAAAGGAAGAAGTCAATGGAGGCTTACATGATGATCTATCCTTTTCAGGTATGACATCTTTTTGCTTTGGAGGAAAAATAGCCTGAGATTGGTCTGGCGACCCCATAGACAATGCCATGAAAAGACATGTGTAAACAGAGTTCGGGAATGCACTGGCAAAGAAATGGACGACTCGTGGGAACTTAAAGGGAACCTATCATGTTGTTTTTTCATATTAAATTGCCCCTAATCTGTTTTACATGATGCAATGTGCATCACTGACTTGGTTTTAAAAAAAATAAATCAGAAACCAATCTTGATGATTTATGTGCTTAAGTGCATTTAGCGTAGCAGAATATACTCCAACAACCATTAATACCCTCACTGGTAGCAGCCAAGCCGTGTAGGTGCGTATATTTCTGCACGTGGCACTCATACTCAATATTGATTAACCTTTGTCAGCCTGCATAATTTTGCCAAAATTTCTCGACCCCTTATCTCGGAAGGGGGTGGAGATATTTTATTGAAATTCGGCCAATATATTCTGGACCAAAACTGCTGAGATGTCACGAAATTTCAGCCCTCTACGGCTTTTCGAAAAAAAAATAAATTATTGCAATTTAAAAAGGGAATAGTTACAATTGTACCTATTCAGCCGGACGAAGGTTAAACTGAGATCTTTTGAAAAATTTGCTTCCATTTTTTCATCATTTGCATATCAATAACATGTCTATCGCTCTTGTGATTTCCATAATTCCGTAACTTTTCCTTTTTGTTGTTGTAATTGGTTGAGTAGTGTACATAGCCTACTCCAAAAAGGAAACCATTTTGTGTGTGCTCTTACTTTGACCTCGGTTTGGATGCCCTGTCCCCTCCTTCATAGTTAGCACAGCTGTGTTGACTCATGGATCGCCATGTCTACATAGACGTCTGTAATAAGGACCGCTATCTGCATTTGGAAAGTTTGTAACAGTAGAAATAATGAACAATGAAGGGTCATCAGCCGGACAGGCAAACACAATTAAAGGGAATGTCTGAAAACTGCAATCTATGACTGTATATAGAAAAGTCCTGGATCTTGTGCTGCTGCATAAAATGTTTCTTCTTTAAAGTGTAACTATCATTCTGTAAACCTTTTTATTTATTATAGGCTTTGCATACTGTTGCTTATCAGAGGTGATCAGTCTTGAGACCCCCACGATTAGTCAAAATACTCTGAAATGCATGGTTCCTTCATGCGTTGCACATAGTGGTCTATGGTCTCAATTGTAAGTCTATGCATCTGTACATAGCTTTCTGATAATAAATGTACCGACCCATTCTTGAGCCTGAACACTTATCTAGCATGTTTTGACTGATTGGTGGGGGTCTTAGGACCCAGAAAGCCAACGATCATCAACACTATGCATCAGGTACCATGTGTAAAAACTATTGCAAAATGATAGGTACACTTTAAAGAAGAGATCTTATCTGGAAAGCTCATTTTCAAATACTCTATCAATAATTTCTAAGTTAGGCTACTTTCACACATCCGGTTTGAGCAGTGCGGCTCAATCCAGCTGTGAAACCTATGCAACGGAGGCGGCGAAAACACCGCATCCTTTGCATAAGTTTTTACATGCGGCCCGTCCGTTTTTTTTCCGGTTGCGGCACGCTACTGAGCATGCGCAGTGGAAGAAACCGCATGCGGCGGCGCGATGCGTTTTTTTTGTTGGAGCAAAAAACGATGCAGGCAACGTTCCATCCGGCCGCGGCATCGGCTAAATCTGCCACATGGGGCAAAAACCGGACCGAACGCAAGCCCATGCGGCACAATACGGCACTAATGTAAGTCTATGCAAAAAAAAACGCAACTGGCGGCAAAAAAAACAGTTGCGGTTTTTCTGCAGAGCGCCGTATTGTGCCGCAGAGCAAAAACCGGATGTGTGAAAGTAGCCTTAACGGATGGGGTCCCCTGATCAGGATACCCATCTATAAGGCATAGAGAAGAAGGTGGTGACCAGGAGTGTGGCCTCCCCTGAAAAACCCATCATGTTCTTATCAATAGACACCATGTAAAACTACATTTTTGTGGTAAAGCTGCAGGAACTTAAAGGGTGACCCTGCTAACAAATAAAATAGAAGTATAAGTGTCATGGTCTCACAACAGTTACCATACACTTCTGTAATAATGCAGCTCTAATGAGACTACAGTAGTCTATAATATGTACAGCGGAGCAGAGAACGGTTTAGTTAGTTGCGTGTCTGACCATGCTGGACGTGCTGGTATCAGTTCTGTTCTTCCTCATACATATTGCAGTTGCCTGCAGAAGCCTCATAAAAATATATGAATTCATTGATGATTACCTACCAGTTTTCTTGCAGAAAAAAAGATGTAAATTATAGTGCATGCTATATTTGTGAAATAAATTGTTAATAAAATAAAGTGCTGGAGGGTGTGGGGTGGGGGCTGATTCCTGTGAAAACTACACATTTACTAAAATTTCCACTAAACATTTTTGTGTATTTATAATGTATTAAGAAACATGCTTCTTAATAAAAAAGGCATATCTTAAAAGGCATCTGTCAGTACGATCAACCCTCCTGAGATGTCTATATGGGCACGTAGGTCCTAGGAACCTGAATAAAATGATACCTTGATATATGCAATCCGATGTCTTATTTCAGAGTAAGGCCTTGTGCGCACTAGGCGTTTTTGCCGCGTTTTTAGCGGCGTTTTTACCGCGTTTTTGTGCTGAAAACGCAGTGACATTGCTTCCCCAGCAATGTCTATGGGTTTTCATAAGTGCTGTCCGCACACAGCGTTTTTTTGTAGCTGCGTTTTTGTGGTGACCACAAAAATGCAGCATGTCAATTATTTCTGCGTTTTTCACTGCGTTCTTCACCCATTGAGTTCAATGAGATGTTCAACAACGCAATGAAAAACGCATATAGCCGCGTTTCTATAACTAAAAACGCAGCTATAAACGCAAGGGGTGGGTAGTAAAGTGACGTCTACAGGAAGAGGATTCCTTCTGTTGGTAAACACGGAAGCATTAATCCTCCCGGTACCGTCACCGCTGCGTCCACCTCCCGTCCTGTGCATGTCAGCTCCGTGCGGCGCCATGTCTGGGCGGGAGGTGGAGGCAGCGGCGAAAACAAAAGTGAACAGTAGAAAAAAAAAATGTCATATATACTCACCTGTCTGCAGGGTCCCGGTGCCATGCCCGCTCCCAGCCCCTGTCTCGGTACCGCCGCTCTGGCTGTGTGCAGTCTCCCCGGGGCAGGACCTTGCTTGCAGGACCTGGCGGTGGATCACCTGATGCAGTCACCTGACGCATCAGCTGATCGTAGTCTCGCCGGCTTTTTCACGCCCGGCCGGCTATCAGCTGATCCTGCCGTCAGGGGACTTCATCAGCTGATTACCGGCAGCTCCTGCAGCGATCGGACAGGATCAGACTCCTGTCCAATCGATCGCTGCAGGAGCTGCCGGTAATCAGCACAGCACATAAGTGAGTATTATTTTTTTTTTTCTACTGATGCATCAGCTGATTGTATAATCGGCTTTTATACAATCAGCTGATGTGTGATGTGCTTCACGTAGTTTAACCTGACACATCATCTGATCGCTTTGCCTTCCAGCAAACCGATCAGATGATATTGGATCCGGATAGGACGGCGCGGGACCCTGACCCAGGATTACTGCAGAGGGGGGTTCTTTATTTCAATAAAGATGGAGTCACTAATTGTGTTGTGTTTTTATTTCTAATAAAAATATTTTTCTGTGTGTTGTGTTTTTTTTTTTTATCATTACTAGAAATTCATGGTGGCCATGTCTAATATTGGCGTGACACCATGAATTTCGGGCTTAGGGCTAGCTGATAATATACAGCTAGCCCTAACTCCATTATTACCCAGCTAGCCAACCGGCATCAGGGCAGCTGGAAGAGTTGGATACAGCGCCAGAAGATGGCGCTTCTATGAAAGCGCCATTTTCTGGGGTGGCTGCGGACTGCAATTCGCAGTGGGGGTGCCCAGAAAGCTTGGGCACCCTGCACTGTGGATTCCAATCCCCAGCTGCCTAGTTGTACCCGGCTGGACTCAAAAATTAGGCGAAGCTTACGTCATTTTTTTTTTTAATTATTTCATGAAATTCATGAAATAATTAAAAAAAAGGGCTTCTCTATATTTTTGGTTCCCAGCCGGGTACAAATAGGCAGCTGGGGGTTGGGGGCAGCCCGTACCTGCCTGCTGTACCCGGCTAGCATACAAAAATATGGCGAAGCCCATGTCATTTTTTTTTTCTTTTTGGGCAAAAAACTGCATACAGTCCTGGATGGAGGATGCTGAGCCTTGTAGTTCTGCAGCTGCTGTCTGCTCTCCTGCATACACTAGTGAATGGAGGATGCTGAGCCTTGTAGTTCTCCAGCTGCTGTCTGCTCTCCTGCATACACTAGTGAATGGAGGATGCTGAGCCTTTTAGTTCTGCAGCTGCTGTCTGCTCTCCTGCATACACTAGTGAATGGAGGATGCTGAGCCTTGTAGTTCTCCAGCTGCTGTCTGCTCTCCTGCATACACTAGTTCTGCAGCTGTCTGCTCTCCTGCATACAATGAACATTTTGAAGAAGGAAATGACATCAGACTTTTTTTTTTTTTTTTTCAACAATCTTTAATGGCATTGTGCACTGATTAAAAACGCAGTGAGCAAAAACGCACCAAAAAACGCACCAAATCGCAGCAAAAACGCATGCGTTTTTGTCGCGTTTTTTAGCCGTGGGTGCGTTTTTTGAGACAAAAACGCACATAAAAACGCAGCGTGAAAAAAACGCCTAGTGCGCACATACCCTAATCCATGTTTTTCTTATATGTAAATGAGCTGTTAAGATCTATGGGACGGACCCTGATTTTTCTGAGAATCTGCCTCCAGGGATTATTTTGAATAAAAGGAGTTACCAGTGTGAGATGTGTATTGTAGGAATCTGACATCCTGTAACTGAGAAATCATAGATTTAAAGGGAACCTGTCACCTGTTTCATGCTGCCAAAACTGTGGTCAGCATGAATCAGATCCTGACAGCATGTTTGCAGTCATGTATATTATTCTCTGAACCCCATGGCATTTCAGAGAAAATATACTTTAAAGAACAGGCTGGGGACCATAACTGGAGACCAGACTAGTCCTACGCCGCCTCTGGTCAGCTTCTTCTTCCAGTGCTGCTTGAGGTGATTGATAGGTTTCTCACTGTACAAAAGACTTTCCAATGTCCTGAAGAAGCTGGGAGAAGCTGACTAGGGGCGGTGTAAGACTAGTCTTGTTATACCTATGGGCCCCAGATCTGTAAAGTATATTTTCTCTGAAAAGTTAGAGCATTTCAGAGAAATATATACCTGACTGCAATTGTACAGACAGCATCTGATTCATGCCCCCATGATTTGGGCAGCTTGAGGTGACAGGTTCCTATTAAGCAGAAGTCATGTGGAATTAAGGGTGCTTTACACGCTGCGACATCGCTAGCGATAGCTCCCGCCCCCGTCGTTCGTGCGACATTTGGTGATCGCCGCCGTAGTGAACATTATCGCTACGGCAGCGTCACACACACATACCTTTTCAGCGACGTCGCTGTGACCGCCGAACAATCCCTCCTTCAAGGGGAGGTGCGTTCGGCGTCATAGCGACGTCACTGAGCGGCTGCCCAATAGCAGAGGAGGGGCGGAGATGAG
This sequence comes from Anomaloglossus baeobatrachus, assembly GCF_048569485.1. Lineage (NCBI taxonomy): Eukaryota > Metazoa > Chordata > Amphibia > Anura > Aromobatidae > Anomaloglossus > Anomaloglossus baeobatrachus. The sequence goes on along the minus strand of NC_134356.1, from coordinate 510,687,790 downwards.
CGGCTGGAACATGCCGCCCACCTCCGTCCTTCCTCATTGCCAGTGGACGCAGGTAAGGAAATGTTCGTCGTTCCTGCGGCGTCACACATAGCGATGTGTGATGCCGCAGGAACGACGAACAACCAGCGGCATGCACCACCAATGATATTATGAAAAGGAGCAACGTGTCTACAATCAACGATTTTTGATGTTTTTGTGATTGTTGATCGTCGCTCCTTGGTGTCACATGCTGCAATGTCGCTAACGGCGCCGGACGTGTGTCACTAACGACGTGACCCCAACGATACATCGTAGCGATGTTGCAGCGTCTAAAGCACCCTTTAGTCTGGAAGTGCACTATCAAGCTTGTTGATGCACTTTAGGTAAATTGGATTTTTCAGCCCTGCACATTACATTACTATTGTACAATAAAAGTATAATTTTTATCTTTTGCTAGAATCTAAAAAGCAATACCACCAGTACTGTTACAAGTAAAATCATTTCTGTCCTTTTAACCATTTCACCCCTGGGCGATTTTCCATTTTTCTCTTGCTCCCCTTTTTCATGAGAGCCATAACTTTTTAATTTTTCTGTCAATCTTGCCATATGAGGGTTATTTTTTGAGGGATGAGTTGTACTTTTAAATGAAACCATAAGTTTTACCATATGGTGTACTGGAAAACGGCAAAATAATTCCAAGTGCGGAAAAACTGCAAAAAAAGTGTGATTGCCTAATGGTTTTTGGGATATTTTATTCACCGTGTTCACTATATGGTAACACTGATGTGTTTGTGCGATGCGTCAGGTTGGTGCGAGTTCGTAGATACCTAACGTGTGGGTTTACTTTTATCTAAGGGGTTAAAAAAAAAATCACAAAAAAATGGCACATAGCGTTCTCATTTTTTGGGGTCTGGGGCTCATTGATGGCTTGTTTGTGCGTCTCGAGGTGACGTTTTTAATGGCAATATTTTTGAGCAGATGCTACGTTTTGATCGCCTGTTATTTCATTTTGTGCAAAATTTGCACCAACCAAAAAACGTAATTTTTTCATTTCGAATTGTTTTGTTGTTACGTCGTTTACTGATCTGATTAATTGATTTTATATTTTAATATATCGGGCATTCCTGAACGCGGCGATACCAAATGTGTAAATTATTTATTTTTTAATTTTCAATGGGGCGAAAGGGAGGGTGATTTGAACTTTTAGGTTTTTTTATTTTTTAAATGTTTTTAAAAACTTTTTAAAAACTTTTTTTTATTTTACTTGTCCTCCAAGGGGGCTATAAGGATCAGCAGTCTGATTGCTTGTTAATTTCTGTAGATCACAGCTGCACAGCTCTGATCTGCTGAAATGCTGCTCCCCTATTACACACGGCGCTCTGCCTGCATTAAGCGAAAGTGAGTCATGATAACTACAAGAGTCATCACATGACCCTGTGCTACCATGTCAACCATTGGCTCCACATGATCATGTCACATGACTTCAGATGGCTGGGGGTGAGTGCGCACTTACCGCAGCGGGCATTTACATTGTGCTGTCACATTTTGACAGCGCGATTTAAGGGGTTAACATGCGAGGGTGGATCTTGGATCCCCCCTTGCATGTGAGGCATACACGTCAGCTGTTCAAATCAGCTGATATGTGCAGGAATCACTGCCGGCTGCCCGCAGTAACCAAATGTGATTACACCTTGATGGGTTAAGACATACCAGTATGGCCTGCGGTCGTTAAGGGGTTAATATAATGCTATGTAGCTATGGCATCTTACGGATTATCATACCGCAATACACCTGCGCCTGAAAGCCGCACATGTCAGCTGTTCAAATCAGCTGACATGTGTGAGACTCACCGCTATCTGCCCACAGCAGCCAGCGCTGATTCCCCTGACATGAGCCATGACATACCCAGTACATCATGTGTTGTGAAGAGGTTAAGACTGGTGAATAAAATGCTAGTCTTAATGAATTCAATGTACCTTAAAATTCCTTAGTGCTTGATGGCTGACACTGTGTAACTTACAGTATATTTACATTACCAAAGAGCTCCTATATGGGGAATGTGCAGACAGAAAGTTATCTATTGTTTAAATCAAGTTTTTGAGTTACAATCATTTAAAATAAATAAATAGGCATTTTATCCTTTATATCACAATCTTTATAACCCTCCCCCCCAAAAAAAATAAATAATCTGACTGGGATGACTTTTACTCTCTGATCAAATAGTTTTAAGCAAGAATCCTATGTCATTTACATGTACTTTTACTATTAACTCATTTACTTTATTATAGAGTCTATGCTCATTTTGTGTTTTTATAGAGGGTTTTCTCTATGAAATGGCCATGGTGTGAACGTGCTCCTACTACACATACCGTATTTTTCACATTATAAGACGCACTTTTGTTCCCCAAACTTTGGGGGGAAAGTAGGGGGTTCGTCTCATAATTCAAAAATACGGATTATATACTGCAGTCCCCAGGGGAGGTGGGGGCAGCTCTGGAGCAGTGCTTGGGGCTGAGGCAGGTTGGTGGAGGCTGCAGAAGGCAGCGGGAGATCTCCTGCTCCCGCTCATATAATATGCACTGCCGCTGTCCATCACCATGGTGCTAAAACCGCACCGTGGTGATGGGCTGGGGGAGTGGCGCATATTATATGTGCCTGCGCCCCCCTTTGATGGCACATTCCCCCCCTGTGTTAGATATGGCCCCCATGCTGCTGCCCATCCTAAAATAAAAAAGCTTTACTTACCTTCTCCAGAGCTGATCTCCGGTGTCTCCCCAGTCTCCTTGCTGCCGTTGTGATCAGGCACGCAGAGATGATGTCACTCTGCTGTGCCGATCACATGACTGGCACCGAGAACCAGGAAGTGCAGGAGCTCAGCAGCATGGAGGTAGACACGGGAGGACAACACTGGAGAAGTTAAGTAAAGAGTTTTTTATTTTACTATGGGCAGCAGCATGGGGGCTATAGCAAACACAGGGGGACCTTTACCATCCATAGGGGGCCATGAGCAGCACACGTGGACATGTGCCATCCATAGGGGGCCATGGGCAGCACAGGGGGACGTGTGCCATCCATAGGGGGCCATGGGCAGTACAAGGGGATGTGTGCCATCCATAGGAGACCTGTGCCAGCTGTAGAAGACGTGTGCCATCTCTAGGAGACCTGTGCCAGCAGTAGGAGACATGCGCCATCTATAGGAGACCTGTGCCAGCTCTAGGGGACGTGTGCCAGCTATAGGGGACGTGTGCCAGCACAGCGGGATGTGTGCCAGCATTAGAGGATGTGTGCCATCAATAGGAGACGTGTGCCATCAATAGGGGATGTGTGCCATCAATGGGGGATATGTGGCATCACGGGGGGACGTGTGCCAGCACAAGGAGGCTATATTCAATATAAGGGGGCCATATCCAAATTAAGGAGGATAATTTTAGGATGAGGGGGCTATGAGGGACATATACCCTATATGATTTGTTAGACAGACACTGGTATTATAAGCCAGACCCCATTTAACATTAAAAAAAAAAATATCTTTTCCTTCACCAAATTTGGGGGTGCGTCTTATAATCAGGTGCGTCTTATAAAGCGGAAAAATATGGTATATTAATTTATGCTCTGCCTCATTTTTTTGGTTTTAATGAATTCCAATGTATTAGTACTTTATGACTGGCACTGAGTAACTTATAGTATATTTACATCTCCAAAGAGCCCTTATAAAAGGGAATCCAAAAATGATTTGATGTTTACATGAGGTTATTGAGTTACAAGCATAAAAAAATTGTGTTTTTTAAACCACAATCTATATTAATAAAACAAACAAAATAAATAATCTTACAATTTTGACACTGGCCATTGGGGCTAATTAAGACTATTACTTCCTGCCCTTTCAGCAGGGTCCTTATCATCAAAGGCAGAAATACAACGACAGGTAACATTTCTATACAAGGCTGATGATACAAGATCCACCAATCACAGTAGGTGATATCACAGCTGCTCCCTCTCTTTTTACAATGACCTTTGCACATAATAATTAGATGCATCAATGTAAAATATAAGATCTGACTCTGTTCATTGCTGTCAATGTACATGTGCATTCCTGAAATACTAGGAAGTCTAAAAAAATCCCGGTGGCAAGTATAAAAATATCAAGATTTCTAATTTCTAAAAAATCCCTGCAAAATGTAATAAATATTAACACAAAACCCTGATTTAAACAATGACATTTTTTGATGACAACTACCATTTAACTATTACCACTTGTTTAATTATTTTATTATTTGCATAAAGAATAATGATTTGCAGATTATTTTTTCATAATATACAAATCTTAAGATACCTTTTTCTATACCCTGAAGTTTGCAGAACCCTGTGTGTCACCGAATGGCTGCAGTAAGTGACGTGTTCCGCAGACAGGTCTGTATGGCGCACAGAGAAGCTAACACACTGTACATTGTTATTTTCTGAAGAAAAGCAAAGTTTCTGGAGAATGTTCTAATCCTGCTGAGATTACTGGGATAAACAGAAATTCTACTTACGTTGGCTGATCTGATGCTGTTCTAGTCTCCTCGAGTTCCTGTGCTTGTTTTAGCCACGGATGTTTGGCTTCTACAGGGAACTTTTCTAGCAGACAAACAGAATGCTGCACTTCAATGCCTGGCAGACATGTCACTAATCAACCAGATACAAGTAAAATGACGAGCGCATTTATTGAGTGTGAATTGTACCTCTGGGTTTATAACATGGGACAGGCACAATGCATTCCTCCTTTATATGCGGCTTCAGCTGAGGGTTGCAGCCTCCGGTGTGTTGTCCACGATGGTCATTGCATAGTACTACCCTATAACGCAAGCCTCTTCCACATGTCACAGTGCACTGAATAAATACAGAAACCTGGAGTCAATACTGATTACTCAGATTTATTCTATGATTTCCAATATAAAAATATGAATGTAGCCAGCACAGCTCCTTAGCTTTTAGCCTACATTAAAGGTGAAAAAAGCAGTCTTTGGTAACAGGAGACAGAAGTAATAACGTACAGCTCCAATAAAACTAAGACGGATGACACGAAAAAACACCTGAGATAATAAATAGGATATCCACTATTTTTACACTGATGGCCTATCCTTAGGATAGGTCATCAATGACTGATCGGACAGGATCTGCACCCGGCACCCCCCACCGATCAGCTGTTATTGTGCCGCCAGGGGCTCAGTTCCGGAGCTGCCCAGCTTCTGATAGAGGCCGCGGCCAGGTACTCAACATCCACCTCTCATTCAAATCAATAGTATTCGGATGTGCAGTACCCGGCCGCTGCTATCAGATGAAGGGGAAGCTCCGGAACTGAGCATTTTTGGCTGCCTGCTGCCTCTGGCACCTCTGACAACAGCTGATCGGTGGGGGTGCGGGGTGTCACACCTTGGCCAATCACACATTGATGACTTCTCCTAAGGATAGCCCATCAATGTAAAAGTAGTGGACAACACCTTTAGTAATTCATCAGTAACTAAATACATTTAAAAGGGGAAAGTCAATAAGGCTTTTATGAAAAATTTAAAGCAATTTTTCATCTATTGTTGTTTTAGGGTATGTGCACATGTAAAGTATTTTGTGGAGAAATTTCTGCATCTCTTGGCAGGAAAAACGCAAAGGCAAAAATGTACATTTTTCCCATGCTTTTAGTGCAGATTTTTCCCATTCATTGATATGTGTGAAATATGCAGCAAAAACGCTGACAGAATTGACGTGCTGCAGATTTAGATCTCCACCAAGAAAATACTCAACGTGTCCAAGAGACTTCGGGATTCTCATTCACTTTGCTGATATCAGGAAATCCTTCAGGTTTTGTGATATGTCTCAACTGAAAAAATGCATAAAAAACGCGATAAATCTGCAGCGTGCGCACAAAGCCTAATGTGAGCAGTGTACTTCTTTCAAGTAAGGATAGGTGAAAGAGAAACTGGAGCGACCTAATGCATCCCAAAAGACTTCCTATCATTTACAGTATGTCATATAGTGCAGTAAATTATAGTGAAATTAGGAAGGTATCTGGGGCAAAGGCAGATCAAAAGATGCCCCCCATTCACTCATATCTTCAGGCACATCTTAATGAATTGGATGCATCTCATATCTGCAGACTCTTCTTCAAGACTGGAAGAAGGAAGACCAGTGTTGATGTCAGAAGGAGATAGAAAGAGAAATGCCTTATAAGTAAGTCTGTACTAATTACCTGTGACCATTCCATAGCTATCCATTTAGGACAATCAAAGAGGTTGCAGGTCTGCATGACGGCTGGCTTGGGAGCATACATGCACTTCCATTCCTCTACCTGAAGTATCTCTCCGTGCATTGTTTCCTCTACACACACAATGCTACGTCTCTGAATACCACCGCCACAAGAAACAGAGCATGCCGTCCACGGATTATACTCCCACCTGTAACACACAATAGGTGAAAGGCAAATGAATACTGTTTATGAAGGATACGGATTAATGTTAGTTAAAGATCAGCAATCTGTGCAAATCCAGAATGCCCAGTAGGCCCGGACCGGTTGCTCTTCCCAGATGTAGGTAATTAATTTGCAAGTTTTACTTTTGGAAGTATTCAAAATGAACCCATAAGGATGATTTTACTTATGACACTAGTGGTATGGCTTTTTAGGTTTTAAGACAACAAAAAATTAATAGGTCCTTCATTGGTACTAGTACAATAAAAATTATATGTCTTTTGTAGTAAGCAGATTTGCCAGTGCTGATAAATCTAGCTTTAAGGCTAAATGCAAATTAGCATAAAAGTGTATAAACACAGCCCAATGCACTTACAAGCTCATTTGCATATGGGTTTAAAGTTGGATTCTAAGTGATGACAATAAGCTATTGTGGCGCCCCTGACCCGGTCAGGCACCACTGAGTACTGCACCCATGCTGGGACAGTACTTCCAGGTAATCCTAAGGGCCAGAACAAGGTGTGTACGCACAGACACATAGCAACCAGGTCTCCCACACCTTTAGAGGGGACCCTTGGGTAGTCTCCAGAGGGGGCTAGCTTTCAAATATTTTCAAGGGGTGTAGCGGAGAGGCTGAGAGCTAAAGTGCAGAGGTTGTCAGGAAAAGAGTGGAGCGAGCCAGTCTGGCAGTGGTGAGCGGCGGTCGCTAGGGGATACGCGCGCGCACACTAGTCAGACCCTGCACGAGGGTTGTAACCATTAGCGGGGGAGAACGGTCACTTGGTCAGTCAGTCAGTCGGAAAGTCCGGATGAGGTTACCGGTGACTAGGCACGTACGGGGAACAGGTTCCTAGAGCAGACTCCAGTTTAACTATCTGCTAAACCTGTCGGTGAGGGGAACTACAAGTACCTCACCAACTTCTCAGAGTCCGAGCCTCAGCAGCAACGCAGGGACCCATAAGGAGACAGAGCTTGAAGCCATCTCACCTGATCCACGCTGCCGACAAACGGGCCAAACACAGGGGAGAAAAGGCAGTTGCGACTCCCTGGATGGACCCCGTGGTACTTCAAGTCAGGGGTTATCCGAATAAAGAAGTGCTAGGAAGGCGAGGTAATAGGTTACCCTCCGACTGGTCCGAAGGAGCCCTGGTTTATACCTGGTTAATCACAGCATCGCCCGGGTCAGCTCATCTTAACAACTGAAGTGAATAAAAATCAATTAAAGACTTTTGGACTCAGTCAGTGTTATTCCTGGACCCGCTTCTCTGCTCACCCGAGCCCCTGGGGCCTGCTTCACTCACGGGAGGCTACATTACCTGGCTGCAGACCCCCATGCACCCCAGACGCTCGTAAAACCTGCATCAGCGGTCATCCACATCCCTGACTGCAAACTGTGAGTGGCGCCACGACATATAACATAAAAACTGACTTTGCCTGTTGCCGCATCAAAGAAGCCCTGTGGCATCCCTGAAGAGGCTCAGCATCCCTGGGGTGACACACTATCATTTTCATTATTGTACTAGGATCTGTACAGCCATGCCACTGGTTTGACATCCAGTCAGGTTTTCTTTAATATACACATATATATGTATGTGTATGTGTGTGTGTGTGTGTGTGTGTGTGTGTGTGTGTGTTGAAATCATGTATATAACCTAGGAATGTTCACCTTAGTACATATCCCTGTTATGGCGGCAGAAGCGGGCGTGTAATGAAATGGGTGAGTGGATCCACTGAACTACGGAGCGCGGGATTATCCTGGAAGGGCATGACTAAGTGGCTATATGGTCTTCTCTAGAGCCTCTGGAGGTGAGGTTAAGCTTGTGCTGCAGGAAGCCGTCAGTTACCACTCCAAGGCAGTCCCTGAGTCTGCAGCAACTGACTTGAATGGTGGTAGACAGGACTGAGTCTGGACTATGGGCTAGAGTCAGGACTGGCAGCAGGCTAGATGGAGTTGGATCCATAGGCCGGTATCTGGTCTGGTAACAGGCAAGATGGGATTGGAGTCACAGGTTGGAGTCTGGACTGGCAACAGGCAAGATAGAGTCATAGTCACATGATGTAATTTAGACTGGCAACAGGCAAGATGGAGTGGGAGTCATAGTCTGCAGTCTGGACTGGCAACATGCAAAATGGAGACGGAGTCACAGGCTGGAGTCTGGATTGGCAACAGGCAAGACAGGACCGGAGCTACAGTCTGGAGTCTGGACTGGCAAAAGGCAAGACTGAGGCTAGAGTCTGAAAAGGCAACAAACAAGGTGGAGTCGGAGCCACCGGATGTAGTCTGGCAGGATGGGTAAAGGTTCATGTAGAGACTGGAGTATGAGTTCAGGTACACAAGATGGCTTCCGGGACACAGAACAGGTACTTGTTCACAGGATGGGGTCAGGTTCTGCTACAGGCAGGATCACAGGTACCGACACAGAGGACCTGACAAAGTTACTAGTACGCAAAGGACAAACTAAAACTTCTAATCACACCTATTATCTTACAGTTGGCAAGCAGCCCTAATTTTTAGTAAATTGTGAGGGGCATCTGTTATGCTAATTGTATGCGTTAATGTTTTGTTCTTGTCATATCCAGAGAACAAAAGTATTGTGATTCCAATCCTCCACCTATTAATAGAATTGGAGACATTATTTCCCCAGGCTGTAGGTTGTAAACTGAGATTACTTTGTTCTGCCATACAAGAGTTTCAAACATTTAGTACTGAACGTAGAGAACAAAAAATTGCATTGAGTTTAAGTGTATAGCACTGCCGAAATAAGAAAATACAAGTAAAACATACTCTAAAAAAAAAACGTTTTCTATGAATATTGTGAAAACCCCACTTCTTTCTCAGGAAAGTACCGTATATGGCTGAGTTGGTTAGTTGTGTGTGGAGTTTGGTCATGTCAAATGTAAAATACATTCACTTTCATTGTTCTGTATTTCATGTTTTTATTAGTTTGAATTGGCCATATTGAATTGAGACATCATCATCTAAAATGCCAAATTTGGCCATTTTAGATGTGGATATACCTTCATATTAAAAGGTGATAAGACTAACAGATGCATTTTTAAGTGTCATTCCCTATGAAAATATTTCAAGTAATCAAACATACATTGCACATGATGTAATAAAAAGGTAATTGATAATGAATTTAGGAAGATGCTTGTGCACCAGCAATATTTCTATAGGTACATACCTTGGTAGGGGCTGAAAGTGGTCATAGGGCATTATCTCCTTAAAGCCATCACTGTAAACATAAATGAATATACCTTCAGTTATTTCTAATATGTAAGAATAATAATCACTAATATGTGCACCATAGCATGCTTTGTCATTACATAGAATTTGTCACTAGGTTTGGGGCCAAGAAACCACCAGTGTGTCATTACGGCATTAGGAATATAATAATTCCTACAATGAGTCAATGAGATGTGACTAGTGGTAGCACACAATGCCAAACAAAGCCAAGTACAGTACACATTATCTCACTGCGTACGCTCCTGCTCCCAATGGTACTTTCTACCAAGTAAAGTTCAAGTACTTGTTACTATCTAAAACCGCACCGGCTGGTCTTGACATTGGCATGTTTGAAACACTAAACTTCAGTTAAGTAACATGCTGGTGACTTATTGCCCCCAAATCTAGTGACAAATGTCAAATTTAACACATGTAAACCTTTTTTTTTTCAATTCCAAAAACAGGAATTACAACTGGGTAATGGGAAGAATAAGGAGACTACATTACAATATTTGAGGAATACATTAGAAACATATAAAGTAAAACAATATAGGTAACGGGTATGGGAATGTAAGGGGAGAAATGGGAAAGTAAACTTTTGATTGGGAAAACAAGGGAAGAAGTGGAGGAAAAAGGAAGGGAAAGGGAGGAGAACATTTATATAAATTACAAATATGTAGCTGTTAAAATATAATGAAAATTTCTCATTTATAAAGCACAATTCTGTAGAAGGAAAAGTTAAATACAAACAATTAATTGAACGTAATAGTTGTATAGCAAAATAAAACATTAGAAGTCAGGGTGTGAAGAAAGAAAGAAAGAGAGAGAAAGAAACTGAAAAAGAAAAAGAGAAAGAAAGAGAGAAAGAGAAAGAAAAAAAAGAGAGAACGAAAAAGAGAATGAAAGAAAAGAAAAAGAGTGAAAGAAAGAGAAAAAGAAAAAGAGAGAAAGAAAGAAAGAAGAGGAAGAAAGTGAAAGAAAAAAAATTGAAAGAAAAAAAGAAAGAGAAAAAGTAAGAAAGAAAGAAAAAGAAAGAGAAAAAGTAAGAAAGAAAGAAAAAGAGAAACAAAAAGAGAGAAAGAGAAAAAAAGAAAGAAAAAGAGAGAAGGAAAGAAAGAAAAAGAGAGAAAGAAAGAAAAGAATTAAAGAAAGAAAAGAAAGAAAAAGAGAAAGAAAAAAAAGAGAAAGAAAGAAAAAGAGAAAGAAAAAGAGAGAGAGAGCGACTAGGAGTAGGGCATAATAGTAATATCAGTTCAGGATTAAGGGAAATTATTTATGTAGGGTTCCCATCTCTTGTAATAAGCTGTGAAAAGGTTATTAGAAATTACGTGACTCCTCTCATACACTGTAGGTTATGTAAACACATTTTGTGAATGATGTCATGAATTGAGGGGATTATTGATTTCTTCCAATTTGCTGCAATGGAGTTTTTTACAAGTAATATGTGAATTATGATAGGTTTAAATGCAGGGTTGATTGTTTGCATAGCCATAGAGAGTAGGGCCATTTGTGGTGTTATCTTAATTTTGGATTGTGTAATTTTGTCAATGTGCTTGGATACATCCGACCAAACACTACCTAGTTTTGGGCAAGACCAGAAAGTACCAATATTAATAGATAAGAAGGCAAGAAACTCTATATAGGTTCACAAACGTTTTCCAAAAAAGAAAGAACATTGTTTCCAGAATGACCATCAGACAGCATTAACTTTTACATACACATTTAAAATATTTACTTAGTTGCTGCTGTATCACGTGAGAAAAGCATTGTTATTGGACCCCATATAGGGTGACTACTTTACTAGAAATTAAATTAACAGTACAATTTTCACTGAAAACATATTATTATTTTCTTTAATTTTAAAACCATCAATATAATACACAATAGCAGGACTGTACATCAAATGATACCTGGAAGCAAGTATAAAACAGGTTTAGGATTGCAACGGCACAGTAAAAACAACTCAGTGGTGACTCATAAAAAATATTATTTTACAGAAACAAAGAATTAGCAGTGGTAAAGAAAAATCATTAGCAGTACAGATCACTTTACAATCAGTATTATATAAGCTGTATATGCAATACTTCTACACTCAGATTCTTACAAATCTAGGTACCCAGCATTAAAACGTTAACTTTGCTCCACACTTTCTGCCAGGTGAGCATCAGTGTCACCCCTATTCTTGTCACAGAAACTATTTTGCTAGTAAGTCAATGTATATCTATTTATCTATTGGCACATTAGAACTATTGTGACTTCAATACAATCTACTATGCCACAAGTCCAACTTGGCTTTCCTTTCTTAGTACCGCTAGTCAAGACAGGAAGCAACGGCCTGGCTCACTCAGATTCTCACTAGTCTGGAAGGTACTGGAGAAAGACGGGATGTATTGCCGCGCTACCACCAATGCGAAGAAGTGTTGATTAATACAGTGCCTTTTGAAAGTATTCGGCCCTTTTGAATTTTTCAACCTTTTCCCACATTTCAGGCTTCAAACATAAAGATAAAAATTTTTAATGTTATGATGAAGAATCAACAACAAGTGGGACACAATTGTGAAGTTGAACGAAATGTATTGCTTATTTTAAACTTTTATAAAATATAATAAACTGAAAATTGGGGTGTGCAATATTATTTGGCCCCTTTAAGTTAATACTTCGTAGCACCACCTTTTGCTGCGATTACAGCTGCAAGTCGCTTGGGGTATATCTCTATCAGATTTATACATCGAGAGACTGAAATTCTTGCCCGCTCTTCCTTTGCAAACAGCTGGAGCTGAGTGAGGTTGGATGGAGAGTGTCTGTGAACAGCAGTTTTCAGCTCTTTCCACAGATTCTCGATTGGATTCAGGTCTGGACTTTAACTTGGCCATTCTAACACCTGGATACGTTTATTTATGAACCATTCCATTGTAGATTTTGCTTTATGTTTTGGATCATTGTCTTGTTGGAAGACAAATCTTTGTCCCAGTCTCAGGTCTTTTGCAGACTCCTACAGGTTTTCTTCAAGAACTGTCCTGTATTTGGCTCCATCCATCTTCCCATCAATTTTAACCATCTTCCCTGTGCCTGCTGAAGAAAGCAGGCCTAAACCATGATGCTGCCACCACCATGCTTGACAGTGGGGATGATGTGTTCAGGGTCATGAGCTGTGTTGCTTTTACGCCAAACATATCGTTTGGCATTGTGCCCAAAAAGTTCGATTTTGGTTGCATCTGACCAGCGCGCCTTCTTCCACATGTTTGGTGTGTCTCCCAGGTGGCTTGTGGCAAACTTTAAACAACACTTTTTATGAATATCTTTGAGAAATGGCTTTCTTCTTGCCACTCTTCCATAAAGGTCAGATTCGTGCAGTGTACGACTGATTGTTGTCCTATGAACAGACTCTCCCACCTCAGCTGTAGATCTCTGCAGTTCATCTAGAGTAATCATGGGCCTCTTGGCTGCATCTCTGATCAGTCTTCTCCTTGTTTGAGATGAAATTTTTGAGGGACGGCCGGGTCTTAGTAGATTTGCAGTTGTATGATACTCCTTCCATTTCAATATGATCACCTGCACAGTGCTTCTTGGGATGTTTAAAGTTGTAAAAATCTTTTTGTAACCAAATCCTGCTTTAAACCGCTCCACAACAGTATCACAGACCTGCCTGTTGTGTTCCTTGGTCTTCATGATGCTCTCTATGTTTTAAACAGAACACTGAGACTATCAGAGAGCAGGTGCATTTATACGGACACTTGATTACACACAGGTGGCTTATATTTATCATAATCAGTCAATTAGGACAACATTGGATCATTCAGAGATCCTCAATGAACTTCTGGAGTGAGTTTGCTGCACTGAAAGTAGAGGGGCTGAATAATATTTCACTCCCCAATTTTCTGTCTATTCTTTCTTACAAAAGTTTAAATTAAGCAATAAATTTCATTCAACTTCACAATTTTGTCCCACTTGTTGATTCTTCACCATAAATAACACTAAAATGTTGATCTTTATGTTTGAAGCCTGAAATGTGGGAAAAGGTTGAAAAATGCAAGGGGGCCAAGTACTTTCGCAAGGCATTGTATTAGTAATTTATTTTATAAGTTGACGCGTTTCTGGGATCAAGTCCCCTTCCTCAGGACCATGAAAATCAACAACAGTGTTGTTGATTTCCATGGTCCTGAGGAAGGGGATTTGATCCCAGAAACGCGTCAAACTGTAAAATAAATTACTAATATTAATCAACACTTCTTCGTATTGGTGGTAGCGCGGCAATACATTCTTTCTCCAATACCTTCCAGATTATTCACGTGGAGCTGCAGCAACCACCATTAAATTATACCTTATATAGGAGTTGTGCCTGCCATAACCCTGCCAGGTGAGTGGTTTCAATTTGACCTAACTCACCATTTATCTGGTAAAGCCCTATTTTGCGCTCTCCTTTGTTTTCAGCCAGATTCTCACTAGTTTAACAAGCACAATGTGTGCGGCATTGCGTAATTAGGGTTAACAGGAAAATTCAAAAATCCCTTACAATCCAAATGTTATTTATTATTAAGTTAAAACCACCCAAGTGAACAAAACACCATAGCAAAAAATCAAGGGTAATTATACACAGGGACTACAAACAGGGCCACGGATCTAGTAGGCAGTGGGTAGCAGTAGAACCAGAAAGCAGTTATAGTATATATGCAAACACGGACCCTTGATTGGGACAGTGGATAATAATAGCCCTATTGATACCCTAGGACTCGCTCCTACCTTGCAACGGAGGGTATGACACCATAACTTAATATGGCGCCACCGTTCCTCGTCGACTCACCCTACTGTGCCCTGGTGTAGCCCTATAAATATATGGTATAATATAGTACACTGAAACCTGACAACCACAGTGGGCACAAGGGAGGCAAAATTCTCTCCAATCGAGTGCCCTAAAAAGGACAAAGGTCAATGTTACAATAAACAAACCAGTGCACTACCCTATACACAAAGCCCTTGTGGACTAATGTGACTGAACAGACCAAAGGTATAAAATAGAGGAACAACGCATGCTGAAGTCCCCTAGACACAAGCAGAATTTTAGCAAATTGTGGATATTGATAATAAATACATACTGCTACAAAGGTACACTTCCCTTATTGTTGGTGCAAATATGCACAGCCTCAACGCATTTAGCTGCCCACAACGGATCATCAGGAGGCTCAGGGGAAAAGGAAGGAAAGGTCCAGGTATCCTCAATGGTTGCAGATTTTCACTAGTGGCATATGTTTTGTCTTCGGTCTTCAGTGCTTTACTGTTGGCATCTGATATTCGGTTTTAAGGTTCCTTCTGTAGTAGGTATTCGGTTATTGGTGCTTGACCATCAGCGTCTGATATACGGTGTTTGCTCTTCGGATTCCTTCTCCAATATTTTGAACAAAAGATATTTTTTTTATTATAAGACAGTCCAAAAGGTTGTGATGTTTTGATCCTAATTCCAGGTTTTCAAAAGACACATACTGCTGTACAAGGGAATAAATATTGAATGGAGCTGAGGAATAGCAACTATTTGTTTTGCAATTTCTCCTGAGTATAATGATACTCCATATGTGGTGGAAAATTACTATTTGGGTGCGTGGTAGGGCTTGGAAGGGAAAAAGAGCTATTTGAATTTTGGAATGCAAAATCGATTGGAATTTATAGCGGATGCCATGTCTTGTTTGCAGAGCCCTTCATGTGCCGAAATAGTGGAAGTCCCCCACAAGTGACCTCATTTTGGAAACTAGACCCCTTAAGGAATTTATCTAGATGTGTGGTGAGAACCTTGAACCCCCAAGTGCTTCACAGAATTTTATAACATTGAACTGTGAAAATAAAAGAAAAAAATCACATTTTTCCCACAAAAATATTTCTTTAGCTACAAATTTTTTATTTGCACAAGAGTAACAGAAAAAAATGCACCACACAATTTGTTCTGCAGTTTCTCCTGAGTATGCTGATAACCCATATATGGTAGACAAACAGTGTTTGGGTGCATGGCACGGTTCAGGAGGGAAGGAGCACCGATTTGGCTGGAATAGATTACAAACACCATGTCACTTATGATGAGCCCCTGATATGACAAAAATGTCAGAAACTCGCACAAATGACCCTATTTTGGAAACTACAACTCACTAAAATGTTGCATTGGCCCTAAAATTTTTATTTTCAAAAGGGGTAGTAGGAGGAAAAAATGGTACAACTTATTACTCCATTTCTCCTGAGTATGCCAATACCTGATATGTGATCAAAAACTATTTTTGTGATACAGTAGATACCTCACAAAGGAAGGAACACCATATTAGACTTTAGAATGGAATGGTTTGAGAGTACAATTTCACATGGGCAGATCCCCTATAATTGACCACATCTTATAAACTTCACCCCTCAATGAATTAATCTAGGGATGCAGGGATCACATTGACACCACAGGTGTGTCACAGAATTTTATACTAGTGGTGGTGAAGGAAAATAATTAGATTTTTACTACAAAAATGTAGTTTTAGCTCAGATTTTACAATTTCACACAGGCAAATGGGTAAAAAATGCCACCAATATTTGTCACATAATTTCTGCTGAACATGACAATACCCAATATGTGAGTGTACAGTACTGCTTAGCCACATAACGAGATACAGGAGGGAAGGAGAGCTATTTGACTCCTGGAGTACAAATTTTCATAGAATAGTTTGTGGACTCCATATACAGAGCCCCTAAATGCCAGACGTGCAGAATTCTCCATCAAGTGACCTTATATTTTTAATTTACACCCCTTTAGGAATTTATCTTCAGGTGTAGCGACGTCTTTGACTTTATTGGTATTTTTCAAAAACAAGCAGCATTGGTTGTTGAATGAAAAATGAAACTCTACCATTCTAGTGCCCAGTATATTGTAGTGCACTGTACGTTGTTGTATCCAATACGTTGTAGTGGCCATACATTGTGCCCAGATTGTGCTTCTGGAGACATGCTACAGCATTTCAGATAAAACAATTTGAAGAGGACCGTAGCCAAAGACATGACTAGTGACTTTTTTCCACTCTTCTCTAGGTGATTGAAAAGTCACTCCCTATGGAAACACATGGAAGAGATTGGTCAATCAATTAGAGAGGTGCGGAAAGAAGCCTGCATAGGGTGCACTAGACTAGTTAGGTCTTTCCCTATAGTCCCCAGTTGCTCTTCCAACTGAGTTTTCTCTCTGTAGAATTTCAGAGAAAAAAATACCTGGTTGTAATCTTGCATCCAGGCTCTGAGTCAAGGATGCCTTTAAAGTCCTCCCACCTCATTTTAATTGGGTTGACGTCTGGACTTTGAATAAATCATTGGTACACCTTGATGCTTTTCATTTACAGCCATTCTGATGTAGATTTGCTGGTGTGCTTAAGAATAGTGATGGGCTAACCTGAACTGCAAAGTTCAGGGTCCATACCAGATACCTAGTGTCCGTGCATGGAGCGCAAACACAAAGTTCTCAGGGAAGTCCATGTAACTGTTCGGATTCAGCCACCGGATAATAACAAAAAGAAAGGAAAAAGAAAGAAAATAAGGTATAAAGTAGGAGCGTTATACTTACCGAGTCTCCCAGGCGGCTGTTACACTACTTCTGGGTCAGCTCATTAATCATCATACATATTCACTGCTTCTCCCTCCCACTGTCAGTCCCGGCACCTGTGATTGGTCATCCCACTCTCTAACCCTGTGTGACAGTGCCTGTAATTGATTGGAATCACACACTTTAACTGTGTCTCTATAATGGTGTAAAGATAAATAAATAAATTGGTGGAAGGTCCCCCGGTGCAGATAAAGTGAAACCCAGTGCAGATAAAGTATACAGCTACAGGTCCAGCTGTGTGCTTATCTTGGCTGTGTATCAAAATAAGAGGTACCTAATGACGCTTTTTTAAACATTTATTTAAATAATTAATTTTAGAAAACGGCATGCGGTCCCCCCAATTTTGATACCTAGCCATGATAAAGCCAACAGCTAGGGGCTAGCATTCTCAGGCTGGGGAGGCCCATGGTTATTGAGAAGTTAATGACTGCTCACAGCTGCCACTAAGCCTTAGATTAGTAATGAAAGGTGTCTATGAGACCCCCATTTCTAATACTGTAAGTGAAAAGAAATAAACACAAACACTGAAAAAATCCTTTATTTGAAATAAAAAAACAAAATAAACCACACTTTTTCTCCAATTTATTAACCCACCAAATACCCAAGTCTGACGTAATCCACACGAGGTCAAAAGACTCTGCTACATACTGAAGTTGTAGCGTGCGGGCACAGAACATGACCTTCCACTGTGACTTCAGGCAGAGACTGACTGAGCTGCAGCTGTGAGGAGTGACATCACTCAGCTCCTTTGCACTCACAACAGGAGTTTCCCATGGTACCCCACCTGTGACCGCAGATAAACTGACCTCAGGTGAACTGATTGAACTCAGTGACCTCACCTCAGCTGAACTCCTTCAGTTCAATGAGACCTACATCTCCTGGCAGAAAACCAAGTTTTTTTGCTAAGAGATGTAGCTATGATTCTGAAATCTATACACCAAATTCCTGCACGAATACTGTAGCTCTTGGTAAAAGAACACATCTAAAAACGATGTGGCTTTGATGTGATATTGATACGTTTTTTTTGCCAGAAGATGCAGATTTGGTGCAGGAATTTGCTGAAATGTCTGCACCAGATTTCTGAATCAAATTTGCATATTCTGGCAGAAAACCACACCAAAACGGTATGAATATCATGTTTGTGCATTTTTTTTTCAAGAAATAAAGATTTTGTGCTGAAATTTATACACCAAATTCCTGCACCAAATCTGCATCTTCTGTAGAAAACGCATCAATGTCGCATCAAAACCGCATCACATTCAGATGCCTTTTTTGTCAGAAGATCCTGCAGAATATTTTGGTACGCAGAGGAGATCATGGTCGATGACTGCAAGATGTACAGTTAGGTCCAGAAATATTTGGACAGTGACACAAGTTTTGTTATTTTAGCTGTTTACAAAAACATGTTCAGAAATACAATTATATATATAATATGGGCTGAAAGTGCACACTCCCAGCTGCAATATGAGAGTTTTCACATCCAAATCGGAGAAAGGGTTTAGGAATCATAGCTCTGTAATGCATAGCCTCCTCTTTTTAAAGGGACCAAAAGTAATTGGACAAGGGACTCTAAGGGCTGCAATTAACTCTGAAGGCGTCTCCCTCGTTAACCTGTAATCAATGAAGTAGTTAAAAGGTCTGAGGTTGATTACAGGTGTGTGGTTTTGCATTTGGAAGCTGTTGCTGTGACCAGACAACATGCGGTCTAAGGAACTCTCAATTGAGGTGAAGCAGAACATCCTGAGGCTGAAAAAAAAGAAAAAATCCATCAGAGAAATAGCAGACATGCTTGGAGTAGCAAAATCAACAGTCGGGTACATTCTGAGAAAAAAGGAATTGACTGGTGAGCTTGGGAACTCAAAAAGGCCTGGGCGTCCACGGATGACAACAGTGGTGGATGATCGCCGCATACTTTCTTTGGTGAAGAAGAACCCGTTCACAACATCAACTGAAGTCCAGAACACTCTCAGTGAAGTAGGTGTATCTGTCTCTAAGTCAACAGTAAAGAGAAGACTCCATGAAAGTAAATACAAAGGGTTCACATCTAGATGCAAACCATTCATCAATTCCAAAAATAGACAGGCCAGAGTTAAATTTGCTGAAAAACACCTCATGAAGCCAGCTCAGTTCTGGAAAAGTATTCTATGGACAGATGAGACAAAGATCAACCTGTACCAGAATGATGGGAAGAAAAAAGTTTGGAGAAGAAAGGGAACGGCACATGATCCAAGGCACACCACATCCTCTGTAAAACATGGTGGAGGCAACGTGATGGCATGGGCATGCATGGCTTTCAATGGCACTGGGTCACTTGTGTTTATTGATGACATAACAGCAGACAAGAGTAGCCGGATGAATTCTGAAGTGTACCGGGATATACTTTCAGCCCAGATTCAGCCAAATGCCGCAAAGTTGATCGGACGGCGCTTCATAGTACAGATAGACAATGACCCCAAGCATACAGCCAAAGCTACCCAGGAGTTCATGAGTGCAAAAAAGTGGAACATTCTGCAATGGCCAAGTCAATCACCAGATCTTAACCCAATTGAGCATGCATTTCACTTGCTCAAATCCAGACTTAAGACGGAAAGACCCACAAACAAGCAAGACCTGAAGGCTGCGGCTGTAAAGGTCTGGCAAAGCATTAAGAAGGAGAAAACCCAGCGTTTGGTGATGTCCATGGGTTCCAGACTTAAGGCAGTGATTGCAACAAAATATTGAAAATAAAAATATTTTGTTTGGGTTTGGTTTATTTGTCCAATTACTTTTGACCTCCTAAAATGTGGAGTGTTTGTAAAGAAATGTGTACAATTCCTACAATTTCTATCAGATATTTTTGTTCAAACCTTCAAATTAAACGTTACAATCTGCACTTGAATTCTGTTGTAGAGGTTTCATTTCAAATCCAATGTGGTGGCATGCAGAGTCCAACTCGCGAAAATTGTGTCACTGTCCAAATATTTCTGGACCTAACTGTATAAGTCCTGTGACTTCAGAACAAGCACCAATTATCAACCCCTCCATCACTGGGCTTGATGGCTGATATGAGGCAGTTGGGCCCATATCTTGTGTTTGAATTTGCCAAATGTGAAGCAGTTATACTAGTTACCGTCTTGATCCCTATGTAAGCAGTAAGGATGTACATAACTTTTTAACATACAGCTTCTTCAGTTTGGCCTTATTTTTGTGAAATAAATAATGACACGGTGTAATTTCTCATGCGTTATTGTTCATCTGCACTTGTATTTCCTTAATTTTTGGACATTACAAAGTTCACTTGTTTTTTATTTTATGTCCTGATACACAAAATCATGGAAATCTAAGAGGATATACTTAGTTTTTCTTATCGGTTATATAATTGATTAGATCAAATTGTATATTATTTACTGTCAAATAATACTCCTTAATTTTCATTATCTAGCACTTTTTAATGTTGATAATGTATCAGTCACTTTAACCTCTTGGTTTAGGGGTATTCCAAAGCTTAAATACTGTTACTAATAGATCTCAACCATAGTCATCCAGAAACACAATCTATAAGGGGGGGAGAGCCATGACCAAGTACGCTGACAATCAAAGCCACAATATGACCCACATCATGTTTTCCTATGAGCCATGTGTGGGAGGCATTCTGCTTTGATCTTATCACATCCTATGACATTGTTGCTTTTGATGTCTACAAAGTGATATTGTGTTTTTGTTCCTACATGATTCTTACCCACGGTTTAAAGTGAGTCAAACTTTTGGAGCTGTCAGCTATTTTATGTCCCTCTTGGACTCAGAGCTGGCGCCACAAAATTAACTTGCTGCCAATGTGATCATTACATTTTTTGACTTGATGTTGGCAGAGTTATATTATTCTATGGAAATAACTTCAACTTTTCACATAATAGAACTGTTCTGAATAATGTAAAGATATATTTCGAATTCAGGAGAATGTACAAAATCTTAGCACAGCCAGAAATAGCAAGAATCAGGATATGATCACAATGGATGTGATAGTGGCATGGATTTTTGGGTTCATTTGATTTAACTTTGTTATTTATCATGTATTTTTACCTGTGCCACTAAATATTCCACAGTGCTACACACAATATTCACTTACTCCAGTCCTTCTAGAGAGGCTTATAATCATTTTTTGCAGATAAACACATTATAATTATGCCTCCTTGGTAGTGATGGGCGAACACCCAATGTTTGGGATCGGGAGATTGGCCCGAGCTTTTTGTAAAGTTCGAGTTTGTGGCTGGAAATAACGCAAACTTGCGTCTGAACCCCGAGCTTGGCCTTTACAGGGATGGCGCGGGGGGGGGGGGGGGCGGCTGAAGAAATAAAGAATACAGTTAATAATAACCATTGACATTATACTTACAGGTGCAGACCCGCTATCTCCCGGCCACTTCTGCTTCCAGATCCGATCATTAACTTCCAGAGGTATTCACGGCACTGCTCGTCATTCGGCAGTCTTCTGCATTTTTCAGCCATGTTCGCGGTGACGTCAGGGTTCACCCAAGTCCATAGCTTAACCATGGACTCAATTGAACTTTGACTGTCACTGTCAGTGTCAGCCTACTTCTCGCTCTGTAGAGACTCTTGTCTGTACAGAGCGATGAAGCAGAGACATTGCTCTTCCTGTAGACTACACCAGACTAAGGATTTTTTTATAATAAAGATGGAGTCTCTAAATTCTTTTTGTTTTATTTTTAATAAAAAAAAAATTCTATGTGTTGTGTTTTTTTTTACTGTTTACTAGAAATTCATGGTGGCCATGTCTAATTTGGCATGACACCATGAATTTCGGGCTTCGTACCAGCTGAGAATACAAAGCTGGTATTAACCCCTTTATTCCCCAGCATGCCACTGCCATCAGGGCCGCTGATGAGCCGGGTAAAGCGCCTGGAAATGGCGTAAAGAAACAATGCCATATTTCCATGGGCGGCTGTGGGCTGGAGTTTTTAGCGTGTGGCGCCCAGAATGTTTGGGCCTTACAGCGCTGACAATCCCAGCCGCCAGCTGCCTGGATCTACTTGACTGGCGATTAAAATACGGCGGGAGCCTACGCATTTTTTGATTTTTTTTTTAATAATTAGAAAAAAAAATTATTAGGCTTTCCTGTATTTTGATTGCCAGCCAAGGTAAAACCAGGCAGATGGGAGTGGCAGCCCGTAGCCATCCGCTTTGTCTGCACTGAGAATCAAAAATACTGTGGAGTGCAGCATCATTTTTTAAAATTATTTATTTATTTTTACACTACTATATGTGTGAAGGACCCAACAGCCAATCACACGCAGAATGGGTGCCTGTGATTGGCTGTTGGAGTAACCTGGAATCTGCCCATACATTCTAGATGCTAGAATGTATGGGCTGGTTTCAGATTACTCCAGCCTACTCTGTGACAGATTCTGTGATTGACTGTTGGTCCCTCACAGGCACATGCTGTGGGACCGGTAAGTATAATCATAATGTTTTTTAATAATGTGCTTTTTTTTACAGCCCCTGGACCTGAACTGGACCCAAACTATAACACGGGTTTCCCAAACACTATGTGTTCGGTACGGACCCCGAACTTTACAGTTCAAGTTCGCTCATCACTACTCTTTGGTTTCCAAGAGTAGGCTGTGTGTCAGCCTTCCATCAGAGGCACAAAAGCAGAATGGAGATAGATTTCCAAAGAGCAGTTAGACTAAGGCCCACAAGGGAGCGCACACACCAGTGAAAGGGTAGTCAGCAAGCCTAAGTCTTCACCAGAAAGTCACATCTGAACAAGGGAGTGAACAAGCCATAATCAGGTGGAAGCACGAGGGTCAGTAACCAAGAGGTCACGTCAGAAGCCAAAAAAGGGGGATCAGAGCCGTGGTCAGGAAACGTTACCGAAATCAGAGGCCAGAAGAACAAGTAAGTACAAAAGAGGGGGAGGGGACCGAGACACAAAACAGGAGCGGGGTCTGAGAGACAGGGCAGACAAACAGTACAAGAGAAACGAAGGCCAGGGAGAGGTAAGCTGGACAGATCAGGCAGGGCTAACTCACAAGAACCAGTTGTACATGCTCCAGACCAGGAACTATAACTGGTGGCGTTCCAGAGGTCTACACACCATAATAATGTGGCGTGAGTCCCAGAACGAGGCACAACAGAACAGACCCCTCCTACCCAACTTAACCATGTAAGAGTCAAGCTATAGTCTTATTAATGTGAAGAAAACTGAAAAGACAAAAGGCGCTAATAGGGTACTAAAGTTACAAAACGTTTGTAGGAAAAATCAGATGTGCTCACCTAATGCAGTTGTGAAAATAGTCACAACTACTATTGAAAGCGTGTAAGTACATGTGCGATTTATTGGGGGAAGGAGATGTGATCTCTGAAATACGTAATAAAATGACACTTTAACCATTACTGCTGACTATTTTCTTACGACAGCGCAGGGGTCCACTTCTATTGGATCTTTTGACACCAAGCTACAGTCATGACACTGTGTTTTTAAGTATAGGATGAGGGGCCATTTTATTACATTCTTGGCAGACTCTTTCAGCTATATGTGTTGTGCATGGTGCATGTCTGAATATACTTACTAATTGCCTCCTTCTCCCTAATTTACAAACACCATTCTGACCTTCTTCTGTACCACTTGACTGCCAAAAAGACTAGTCAGATAACAGCATTTTCTATATGGACCGAGTCACTTTCTCTTTTTAGAGTCTCATAGGCTCTCAGAGTGAATTTCATAGGCTTACAGTGCCTGGAATAGTATTTATACCCTATGCACTTTTCCACACACATTTTTTATGTAACACTAACAAACTTTTATGTATTTTATTGGGATTTTCTGTGATATATCAACACAAAGTATAAAGTATTTGTGAAGTGTAAAGGAAATAATACATTGTTTTCTAAATATTTAAATAATATATATTTGAAAATTGGGACCTGCATTTGTATTCAGCCCCCCTCAGTCAATACTTTGTAAGACCTCTTTCCGCTGCAATTACTACTGTACGTCTTTTGGAGTATGTCTCAATCAGCTTTGCATATCTAGAGGTTGAAATTTTTGCCCATTCTTCTTTGCAAAATAGAACTAGCTCAGTGAAATTAGATGGAGAGTGTCTGTGAACAGCAATTTTCATGTCTTTCCATAGATCCTTAGTTAGAGTTAGTTCTGGACTGTGACTGGGCCATTCACACACATGAATATGCTTTGATCTAAACCATTCTATTGTAGCTCTGGCAGTATGTTTAGGGTCGTTGTTCTGCTGGAAGGCAAGCTGCCCCTGTCTTGTCTTTTGCAGCCTCTAACAGGTTTTACTCCAGGATTACCCTGTATTTAGCTCTGTCCATTGTACCATCATCTCTGACCAGTTTCCCTGTCCCTGCTGAAGAAAAGCCTACCCATAGCATGATGCTGCCACCACCATGTTTGACGGTGGGGATTGTCTTTTCAGGGTTATGTGCAGCATTAGCTTTAGTGTTTTGCCTTTACCCCCAAAAGTTTTACTTTGGTCTCATTTGATTAGAGAGCCATCTTCCACATGTTAGCTTTTTACAAACTACAAATGGAATGTCTCATGGCTTGCTTTAAAAATGGCTTTCTTCTTGACACTCTTGCATAAAGGCAAGATTTGCGGAGTTTACAAATAATAGTTGTCCTAAAGAGTTTCTTACTTAAACTTTGGATATCTGAGGCTCCTCCAGAGAGACCTTAGTCCTCTCGGCTGCTTCTCTTATTAGTGCTCTCCATACCGGGGATGTTAGTTTAGGTGGACGGACATGTAATAATAATAATAATAATAATAATAATATGTATTCATTTATATATCACTGTTAATTCCACAGCACTTTACATACATTATTGATAGATTTGCAGTTGTGCCAAACTACTTCCATTTTTAAATGATGGATTGAACATTGTTCCATAAGATGTTCAAAGCTTGGGCTATATTTTGTAACCTAACTCTGCTTTACTGTTCTCCGCAACTTTATCACTGACCTGTCTGGTGTGTTCCTTGGTTTTCATGATTATGTTTGATTGCTAGTGTTCTCAAACAACACAGAACAGCTGTAATTATACTATGAATAAATTATACACAGTCTCAATTTACTTATTAGATGACTTCTGGAGTTAATTTGTCACACATGATTTAAAGTAGGAGTATCAGACTAGAGGGGGCTGAATTAGCTTTATATTTTATAAAAAGTTTAGAAAACCATGTATCATTTCCTTTACCATTACACCTAACAAATACATACTTCTTTTTGTTGCCAATCCATATTTATATATCCTGAAAGGCAGAGGTAATCAGGAAGTATTTGAATACCT
Organism: Anomaloglossus baeobatrachus; assembly: GCF_048569485.1. Lineage (NCBI taxonomy): Eukaryota > Metazoa > Chordata > Amphibia > Anura > Aromobatidae > Anomaloglossus > Anomaloglossus baeobatrachus. The sequence goes on along the minus strand of NC_134356.1, from coordinate 510,662,226 downwards.
GCTTTGAATGCATCACACACACACTTAAAAGGTGCCAAAAGTTAAACATGACAATTAAATGGGTTTCCCACTGTAGACCTTAATGGCATATCCACTAGATCTGCATCAATCTCCAGACTGGAGTCAAGCCGAAGCGAGGGAATCCTTGACGTGACAAAAGAGGAGAGGTGGAGAGGGGATCACAACTTAAGTCACCCGTGGCTGATCCCTGAGCTCTCTTTCGTCTATAGACGAGTCCCTCCCCTCATGTTCATTTACTTGCCTAAACCCTGGCTGACCCTGGACTAGCCCTTACTAATGAGAGGCCAGCAAAACACTAGTCTTATTACTAAAATAGAGACAACATGAGGAAGGTAAGAAAAGAAAGGGAAACGGATTCAACAAAAACTCCAATTTTTCTCCAGAGAGGGACTACACCGCATCCCCTGGAAAGATCACCACAACTTTCTCCAGAGACAGCTCCTTCACAGGTCAGCATAGAATGAACTATAACCGGCATAGGTGAATGTAAGGAATGGGTTTATATAGCAGAAGGACGCAGCTGCAGCTGAAATTAATAGTCAATTTCAGCTGTATAGAACGAAAACCTTAATCCATTTAGCATCAATAACAACTAAATATGCTCCTACTGAGGATAAATGATGAGCAGGGTTTAAAAAGGATCTGTGATCAACCAAGCGGTAACCTTCTGATCCCACTGAGGTCTCAGCAGAGCATGACAAACTCGTGACAATTGAGGATGGCATGAGCCACTCCATCCTCACTTCATTCACTTCTATAGGAGTTACAGAAACCGCGTAGCATGCTTGCTTGGCTGTTTCTGTGCATGGCGACTTCTTCATCCATTCACCATCTGGAGTTAGCAGCTGACAACTTCCTGAACAGGATGGATGGAGTCGGTGGACCTCTGTTCACGAAACAGCAAACTTTTGTGGTATATTCTGCAGCTACGCCATAACTGTGCATATAGTGGGATTTCACTTGTATAAAAATTCTAGAAGTGAGCAAATATCAGACACCATCAAAGACAATTGGACATATCTGAGAAAATCTGCCAACCATATACTTGAGCTGTGAACTAAATACAAAAAAACAAAAAACAAAACTCCTAAAAACAATATTTATTATTATATAGTATTAAAAATGCTCTAGAATACAGAGCGTAATAACTCTTTATATTATCAAGTAGTAAACTGGTCATGTGAGGTGAGTGGGAGGACAAAAGAGGTAGAAGCCAACTAGTGAAAAGAGGAGCGCTGATTGTCTCAACACTCAAGGTAGAGCTCTAGGTAGCATGACTCCAATAATTTTCATTTTTACCAAATTAAATAACCTATTGTTCTAGGGGATGTAAAGAAGGGGATAGTCTATCCCTCCCTTTTACCTACCTACCAGCGGAGGTGCACCATAAGGTATTGGGTACCCCCCGCTCCTCGTCGGCTTTCCCTATTCTGTCCCTTCGACCTGCAAGTCGCAAGAGAAACCACCACCAAGAATGGAAAGTGCACAATAGTCATCAGGTCATTATCATAATCTGGTTACCTAAATAGATTGGCAACCCTGATGCAACTTATCCTTTATGATAAAAAGGAGAAAAAAGATGATGCTTATTAGTGTACTTGCATCAGATTTGGAAATCCATAAACAGTATTTTCTAAAGTTTGGTCATCATAGATATGATAGCCAAATTATAACTGTACATATATATATTCCTGCACCGTTGTACAGATGATATTTGGTAATAATATACCGGTGATGTTTAATAGTAACATATAATCCCAGCAGGGAACTTATCTGCTAGGATCACTGATAGCAAATCCTAATCCCGATGCGTTTCCCCCCTATTTTTGTCTTAGGGGTTCATCAGGGGAAGAACCAAGGATTTCATCATATCCAAATCATCAGTTTCATCAATTTTCTTTCTAGACAAAAAAGATATCGATTTCCCAAATTAGGACATAATGTAACGTCCACAAAATCCGCATGCATTCTCCAACACAAACAGTATTTTAGACAGGATTGTCCATTTTCATACCTTAGTTGGTTTGGCTTTCCTAGTGGTATCAGGCCGACATCAGTAGCCTTTGGTAATGGGCAAGTCGTCTGGCATGCATTACCCGCTAGTACTCCAGGTATAATAACCCCAACGCACCGGGCAAAAAAGCGGTATAACCTTCTCTGATGGTATCTTTTTATATATAAATACCGGCTGCTGTTTCAAAGCCGCTTCCTGTCTCGCGGCGTAACGCCGGAAGTGGTCAATATGTGGCAGGTACGTCACTTCCACACCTGCGCGATCAAACGGCAGTGACGTCGGAAGTGGTTAGATGGTAACAGAGACGTCACTTCCGCACCTGCGCGATAAGACGTCAGCGGCTTTGAAACAGCAGCCGGTATTTATATATAAAAAGATACCATCAGGGAAGGTTATACCGCTTTTTTGCCCGGTGCGTTGGGGTTATTATACCTGGAGCACTAGCGGGTAATGCATGCCAGACGACTTGCCCATTACCAAAGGCTACTGATGTCGGCCTGATACCACTAGGAAAGCCAAACCAACTAAGGTATGAAAATGGACAATCCTGTCTAAAATACTGTTTGTGTTGGAGAATGCATGCGGATTTTGTGGACGTTACATTATGTCCTAATTTGGGAAATCGATATCTTTTTTGTCTAGAAAGAAAATTGATGAAACTGATGATTTGGATATGATGAAATCCTTGGTTCTTCCCCTGATGAACCCCTAAGACAAAAATAGGGGGGAAACGCGTCGGGATTAGGATTTGCTATCAGTGATCCTAGCAGATAAGTTCCCTGCTGGGATTATATGTTACTATTAAACATCACCGGTATATTATTACCAAATATCATCTGTACAACGGTGCAGGAATATATATATGTACAGTTATAATTTGGCTATCATATCTATGATGACCAAACTTTAGAAAATACTGTTTATGGATTTCCAAATCTGATGCAAGTACACTAATAAGCATCATCTTTTTTCTCCTTTTTATCATAAAGGATAAGTTGCATCAGGGTTGCCAATCTATTTAGGTAACCAGATTATGATAATGACCTGATGACTATTGTGCACTTTCCATTCTTGGTGGTGGTTTCTCTTGCGACTTGCAGGTCGAAGGGACAGAATAGGGAAAGCCGACGAGGAGCGGGGGGTACCCAATACCTTATGGTGCACCTCCGCTGGTAGGTAGGTAAAAGGGAGGGATAGACTATCCCCTTCTTTACATCCCCTAGAACAATAGGTTATTTAATTTGGTAAAAATGAAAATGATTGGAGTCATGCTACCTAGAGCTCTACCTTGAGTGTTGAGACAATCAGCGCTCCTCTTTTCACTAGTTGGCTTCTACCTCTTTTGTCCTCCCACTCACCTCACGTGACCAGTTTACTACTTGATAATATAAAGAGTTATTACGCTCTGTATTCTAGAGCATTTTTAATACTATATAATAATAAATATTGTTTTTAGGAGTTTTGTTTTTTGTTTTTTTGCACTAAGGCTGGGGCCACACGGGGATTACTGCGATCCCCTTGCATGAGACTCGGCTGGTGCTGGCAGTACAGCAGAGCCGAGTCTCATGCTTGTGTCCTTGCAACTGAGGTCCGTTCGTGCGAGCAGACCTCAGCTGCGGGGGGCGGGCTGGCACTCAGGAGGGGAGGGAGGGATTTCTCTCCCTCTCTCCTGCGTAGTCAGCTATAGCCATTCTCGCATTGCACTGGCAGTACACCGATGTACCGCGAGTGCAGTGCGATTTTTCTCTCGCCCCATTCACTTGAATGGGTGCGAGAGAAAGAGTCTCGGATTACAATCGCAGCATGCTGCGATTGTTTTCTCAGTCCGATTAGGGCTGAGAAAATAATCGCCCATGTGTGCTGACACACAGGCTAGAATTGGTCCGAGGGGAATGCGATGTTTTATCGCACTCCACTCGCACCGATTTTCTCGCCGTGTGGCTTAGCCCTAATACTCCTAGTCTCTTACTTGTTTTGGTTAATCTGTGAACTAGCGTAAATACTCTGGCAATGGCATTTCTCACAGCAGCAACAAAAAATGTCAAGGTGTGTGATCCTTCTTTTTTCTATAATCTGCCTCAGACGACGATTGGGAGACCCCCTTACACGAGATACCATTCTGCACTCCCCTTAACAGCAGTGGATTATATCTGTGACTTTTTCCTCAATGTCTAGGAAATCTGAGGATTTATAAAAAAAAAAAAAAAGTTATTTTTTTGTCTATATTAACAATCTGTTCCAGTACTACGTAATTTATCATGAGGTTCAGAGCTGCAATTACGTTTAAAGATCAGCAAATTGGGTGGAAGCTTAAAATATAATTAAAAGTCTTTAAAATATAAGCAAAGAGTCTTTCATCATCACGTTTCTTCATCTAGTTTCTGTGTTATTCTACCTCTCCCATCTGATGCACACTTCTTCTGTGATCTGACAGGAAATTATGGATTCAGTAAAGTCACAAAATGGGTGGAGGATCTGACACACGACAGGAGGAACCCTGGGCCATGGCTGCAAAAGATTGATGGGGCTTGAAGTTCTGTTCTGTAAGAGTTGCATTGACAAGGGGTTTAATGTTCTCCTCCTTGAGAGGAAACAGCAGTCAGTCTGGACATCTGATTACCCAAATAAAGCCAAATTCAGCAAAAATTCTAATGAATGGGGTTATAATTTGGTTTGACTAAGCAGCCATGCGTGTTTCCCTGCAGACAATAATGTTCAGACAGGGGTGGTCTTACTTCAGAAGTTTCATGTAAGGCCTATTTATGCCTTCCACTTTCTCAGGCTAACCACATATGTGTCAGAAGTAAAGGCCGAGGCGCGTTTAGCATGGAATTATAGAAATTGGTCAGGATGTGGAAATATTCTGGAGTGTTTCCCCCACTGTTTTCATGTCAGGCTTTACTTCCTCCACATGTTCTGGATTCCGGCTCGGTGACAGGTAGCATACCTCCAGATAGGATAGGACATCTACTCAACCACATCACACATTTTGGAAAATTTTACACACTGCACATTAATATATTGTTTTACCAACCTGGATGGACAGGGATCCATGTTACATTCCTTTAGTTTAGGTTTAGGCTTTTTGTTTTCTGGGTAGTAATGGCAATAATGATCGGGGACTGTCCGATTAAATCTGATGTCAATACATTCTGCAGAGTTCAGCTGATATCCTGGAAGAACAATAGAGAGGAAAAAATTAGACTTTTACCAAGATTTACTAAAAGTGGATATTGTCACTTGAGCGGTCAGAGCGGACCCCCTCTTTATTCCACAGCTTTCTTCAAGTATACAGATATACTCATTAGAAATATATCAGGTATATTCATTTACCAGTTTCTGAAGTCCAACTAAAACTACAAATCCCATAGTGCTCTGCGTTTCCAGCTGGTTACAGCAGAGCCGGGTGCAGGCCGCCTCGTCTGTCATGCACGAGCTGTTATAATGACATGACCATGTGTTTCCTGTACTCAGCAGACAGAATTTCTCTACAGTGGAATTCAACCCCAGACAAGTGAGAAGAGACGCCTGTATCGGATACATGGAGTGTTTGACTAGTTGTCACTTATTTTACTATTGATGTGCAGGTATTTTTTGTGTGACTTAAATAGGATTGCAGCATAATCTGTTTGGTGAAGGTTTTGCTTTGAAGATTCAGGTAAATTTGTCCCCAATTCCCCATCGTTTTTGTGTAATTTTATTTTCTTAAAATAAGGTGCAAAAAAAAGTCACTTTCATTTGTAGGCTTAATGCAGCCTGCATTACCCCAGATTTTCCCAACGAAGAAAGAAAACAGATGGCACTCACCCTGATAAAATTATTATATTATTTCATCCAAAAGTAAAAAAAAAAAAATCGCACGCAGGAGGGGGATGCGGGAGACGTGCTGGACGACGGCAGATGTTTCAGACACAGTGGTGCACAGGTGTCAGGAACTGACGAAGCACCACTGTAAGCAAAAACAGCTGCCATCGTCCAGAACGTCTCCCGCATTCCCCTCATGCTATTTTTTACTTTTGGATGAAATAATATAATAATTTTACCAGGGTAAGTGCCACCTGTTTTCTTTCTTTATCTGCAGTAATCCAGGCTGCATTAGGGTGTGTGCCCATGATCAGTGTTTGCTTCGTTTTGGACACAGGATGCTTCAGCTGCATCCAAAACGCTGCATTGTACAGTACAAGCATAGAGGATGGGATTTCTAGAAATCCCGTGCCCATTGTGCTTGTTTTTTTGCAGCAAACACTGACCTGCAGAGCGTCTTTCCAGACCGCAGCATGTCAATTGTTTGCTGCGGATTTGCATGCGTCCTCCGTAGGGAGAACACAAGCGAGGAGACCGCAGCACACTGAATCCTGATCGTGGGTACGAGCAGCTGCGGACTCCTGCGTTCTCCTGCGGAGGAGACGCTCTGCCTCACAGGTCAGGACCCACTGGGTCCAGGACACAATGAGTCTAGATCGTGGGCACATACCCTTAAGCCTACAGGGAGCATACGTGCATTTAGGCCCCCTGGGGCTGTGCCTGGCAGTCCCTGTATAGGCATTCGCTACAAGTTAGCTCTTCCAGGGGAGTCCGGTGTATGGCCCAGTGGGTCCACTCCTGGACGCTCACAACCCCTCGGCGACCGTAACACCATATTGTACATCCCTTTCATTGCAATTGATAAATGCTAAACCTTCACCAAAGTTTTTAGCTTCAGAGTCGACTTCAGGTAACAGAATATCCAAAACAAATAAACTGAGGAAGATTTATTATAACTAACTGCTGAAAATAAGACTAGTAAGATGTGGCTCATGCTGTGTGACAGATTTAGTACTTCTTGTCAAACACTTCTTACACCACCTTTGTGTTGCATTACTTTAGACCAATATTTTGGGGCCCCATTTTGGAGCAATTCTGGAACATATTGCAATTCTGATACAATCTACTTGAAATATTAGACAATTTTCCACCTTGGCTGGCTTACTTTATACCAGAATTTGGAGACATGTCATTTTTTGACACATTTTTATTACATCATTTACAATTATTGTAAATAAGTAAGCATTTTATAAGCCAAATAAAAAGAAAAAATCCGGCACTACTCAGACACTCTAATAATGCAGACTAAAGACCTGTGGCAAGACGGAAGAAAGTGGTGGTGCGACACTTGTGGAAGAAGTCACAGGAGCTTCACGTGTAAAATAGCAAAAAAACAAGTGGCACTCACTATCTGTAAAACATCCTTTATTTCATATCAAATGATTAAGAGTGGAGCAGGAAAGTGAAAAAGGGGAGCAGGAACGTGAGAGGTGTCCGGACAACAGCTATTTTGTGTGTCTTGCACGCTTCAACAGATCCACTCCTAACCAGGTGGGGATCCGCTCCCCTGCATGGACTTTTAATCATTTGATATGAAATAGGATCTTTTACAGATGGTGAGTGCCACGTGTGTTCTTGCTGTTTTACACATGAATATTTATGTGGCGCCCTGGACAAGCCAGGACGTCACAGGTACTACACCAACACATCCCACACCCCGGTCAGGCACACCTAAGTCAAACAAAAATCCTTGTTGCCTCCCTCCAGGGGCTGATGTTCACACCAGGGGGTGGGCCAGGCGGTTGGTCCCGCCCACCGAGGAGTTCACAGTCCTGGAGGCGGGAAAAGCGGAGCAGATTAGTTTGGAAGTGGAGAAGTGAGGTGGAAAAAGAGCAGTCTGAAGTTGGTCCGGGTGTGTGGCCCGGACGGAACAGCAAGGTTGGCAGACGGTGATGACCGTCTGCAGGAGAGGCCTATTGGAGCTAGCCGTAAGGACCGTGGACGGGCGGTGGCCCGGCGGTACCGGACCGGTACGCAAAGAGAAGCCAGCACCAACCGGCAGGGCTTACGGACCCCGACAAGGCTAGGAGTCGCCGCTGAAATTGTCAAATCCGTTAGCGAAGGGAACCTCCGGGGTTTCCCAGCAGCCAAGTCCCGATAGAAGGCAACAGTCCAACTATTAGAGGGAAACACAGTCACCGCCAAGGCTACAGTTCCCAGGGCCAGAGCCTGCGGGCAAAAGGGGCTCCTTCAGCACATATCCAAGCTGGGGAGCGGGTTACCGGTGGGAACCCATTGGAGCCGTCTACACTACACAGGTGCAGGGAAAGGCAGTCACTATCAACCTGCCGGGAGGAGAAACACCGCAGCCGTCTGTGGAACCCGTCCACCAATTTGTTTTACCGGAGACTTTGTGTTCATGATTGGCTGAGTGAGTACCACCGTGCCGTGCGACACAGCGCTGCCCCCGCGACCCTGCACCTCACCAGGCCCCGTAACCCGCCTGCCATCCATCCCTACCCCATCACCGGGCCCCGGGACAACCAACCCCCTACCCACGGAGGGGAGAACCAACATCCAAGCTGCTCCCTGTCATCGCTCCCGGGATCCCCGTCCAGAGCAGCAGTGGTGTCACCAATCTCACCACAACCGTGGGTGGCGTCACGGACAATAAATCCCCAAAACCAAACCCCTTTTCACTCACGGGCGAGGAACGCCACTCGAGTCCCCGGGATCAGGCCCACCGCTCGAGCCACCACCGAGCAGCAGCAGCAGCCGGACCCGAGCAGTGGGAGAGCGCAGCGTCCCCTCCTCCGCCTGCGACATTTATTTTATAATTTATTGTTTAACTTGGCAACTTTTGTAGGACACATCGTTTATAATTCTGCAGCATTTTAGAACTTCACTAAGCCACACCTCATTTCTATAAACTTTGGGAAACTGTCAAACAAGGAGTAAAAAGTGTTTAAAACACATAAATCTGGTGTACTGCATGGGCACCAGTTTTTTGGTGAAATAGAAGGTGGCACATTTTAATTAGTAAATCTACTGTATTGTATGCCTAGTGCAAAGTATGGGGGGCAGTACATGGACTCATGGAGTAAATGTAATGTTTCCAGGTTTTGGACCTTTGGAATCTGTTGGATCTGTCCGTTTGATTGTCTATGACATGGAAGAAACCAAATGGGTAAATTTGATTATCTAACCAACTAACACTACACTAACAAGAAATGTAATATTTGTTTTCTTAACTCTAAGGCCATGTGCCCATGGGAGATCGTACCTGCGTATTTTTCTGCAGGTATTTCTGCAGGTTCTCGCAGCAACTCCCCGGAATCCGCAGCTATCCATTGCTGTGGTATTTCTGCGGCATTGTTGCGGTAAACCAGCGGAAACAGTGTGGATTTTGTGTGGAATTCCTGCGGAATTCTCGCCCTGTATCTCCATAGTGGAGGAGCGGGAATTCAGCCCATAATTCCGCATGAATAATGGATATGTGTGGCGCCCTGGACTAGCCAGGGGCCACAGGTAACAACACACCCCCCCCATCCCCAGCAGTTCACAGCAGCCATTCCCAGTGAGACCTGATTTCCTCCCTCGGGTTCAGACAGACACACCAGGCGGGCGGAGTCAGGGAGATGGACATGCCCACCGAGGAGTCTAGCTGGTCTGAGGCAGGAAACAACGCAGTGAAGTCCAGGCAGAGGAAGAGAGAGGAGGTCTGCAGAGAGGCAGACGCAGTCTGGGGCCTAGGTTGGAGCCTAGGGCCCTCGTGTAGCCAGTCAGGCAGACGGTAGTGGCCGTCTGCGGGAGCCGGGAAGACAGTCTTGGTGGAACCGTAGGTAGCCGGGGTTGGGCGGTGGCCCACTGGTACCGAACCGGGAAGCCAGCTGGAAACCAGAGCGCAGGAAGAGCGTACACGAAGGTGCAGGAAAGGACTTACACTACCAACCTGGGGTCAGGGGAAAAACACCGCAGCCGCCTGTGGGACCCGTCCTTCCAGCCGTTTGTTTGACCAGAGACTCCGTGTAAATTACTGGCTGAGTGAGTACCACCGTGCCGTCTGGCACTGCGCTGCCCCGCGACCCTGCACCTGGCCCAGCCCCGCAACTCACCTTCCGACCTCCACCACCGGGCCCCGGGACCACCAAAACCCCCTACCCACGGAGGGGAGAAAACATCTCAGCTGCTCCCTGTCAATGCTCCCAGGATCCCCGTACAGAGCAGCGGTGGTGTCCCAACCTCACCACAGACCGTGGGTGGCGTCACGGACATTATCCCTACACCAAACCCCCCCTTTCACTCACGGGTGAGAAGCGCCGCTCGAGTCCCCGGGATCCGGCCCACCGCTCGAGCCACCGAGCGAGCAGCAGCAGCCGGACCCGAGCAGTGGGTGAGAGCAGCGCCCTCCCCGCCCGTGACAACTTGGCGTCACGAACAGGATCGTACCGCTCTGCCGCCTGGTAGAGGTGCGCCTTGTGTCCCGCCGGAGGTGTCCGGCCGAAAATTTTTGGAAGCCGCCATATTGGGCGCGAAAAGTCCCCACTCGAGCGTCTTCCCAAGCAGTGGAGGCGCGAAAGCTGAAGCTCCGCCCCTGAAGAGGAGGTGTCAAAGAGACACCAAGGGGGTACGTGGATGCAAAAATGGCGGCATCTTGGGGCTGGAGCGCGGGAGCACCCGCCACCGGAGCGTCTAAGCTTTGGAGGAGCAGAGGGGGAGTAGCCCTCGAAGACGGCGGCCCGGGTGAGCTCCCCACCGGGACCGCTGCGTGGCTGGAATGAGAGCTGGGTCGGTTCTGTACGAAGGTCAGGGCGCAGAGCCTGCAGCAGTTGTTGGATTGGTGAGCAGAGGTGTGCAGGATGGTCGTCGTGGTGGAGGCCCGGGAGCAAGGGGCCATGGCGGCCGTGGCACGCCGTGACCAGGCCACCCAAGTTCCCGAACCAGCCTTGATTGAGTGGGAGCCGGGGACAGGCCCTGCCTTAAGGGGTCCAGGGAGAGTGCAGCTGATGGAGGAGGAGGTCCCGAGCACGCTGCCCCCGCCGCCGTTTCCAACAGCGATCAGCGGTTCTGGACTGCACTGCTTGTGGAAGGAGAATCCGATGTACCGTCCGGTCCCGGACTGGGCCGACCCTCCACGGTGGTAGCCGCCCCAGGGTCAGTGGTCCTCTACCTCAAGTGTCCCCGTTGGGACCACCAGCACCGTGTGATGTTCTTGTATGTTGTTAAATGTTGTTGAATGATAAGATTGAATCAACCGAAGAAGTTTATCAGATTGACATCGTGATTGAACCGGCCGTTGCCAGCAACTAGTCCCCGTAGGGACTTTCTGCAACCGTTGCGTAAGGAACTTCTTACGGACAAGCCCGAGAACTTGCAGGGCAACCACAAACTTAGTGGCATGTAAATATATTTGTTGGCTTAATACCGTGACCGCCTCCGGAGAGGCTGATTTGGGCGGATGGGCCTGGAGGAAAGGGATGGCCCAGGACCGCCACTACCGTAACTGGTGGCGATCCTCCGGGGGTCAGTGGTCCCCCATGGACGTGGGTCCCCTGAAAGAGACCGTACCCACTCGGGCAATTTCGTTCCTGGACTGGGGTCAAGGGGTGCTGCCCACTTCTTAGGGGCAGCATCAGTGCCAGGTTGTTTGGGTGGGTGACTGACTGTTCCATTGTTATTATTAAAAGTGTTTTATTGTTGTTGCAACGGTTGAAGTGACATGCCTCCCATAAGGGAAGATTTCTGAACATGCCTGTTTATTTCATTTTTCAGTTGTGAAATTAAAACCGGTGATGGACGGGCAGCCCGCGGACGGTCTGCATTTAACCAAGGTGGAATGTGGCACCTTGGACTAGCCAGGGGCCTCAGGTAACAACACACACACACCCCCACCCCCAGCAGTTCACAGCAGCCATCCCCAGTGAGACCTGATTTCCTCCCTCGGGTTCAGACAGACACACCAGGCGGGCGGAGTCAGGGAGATGGACACGCCCACCGAGGAGTCTAGCTGGTCTGAGGCAGGAAACAACGCAGTGAAGTCCAGGCAGAGGAAGAGAGAGGAGGTCTGCAGAAAGGCAGACGCAGTCTGGGGCCTAGGTTGGAGCCTAGGGCCCTCGTGTAGCCAGTCAGGCAGACGGTAGTGGCCGTCTGTGGGAGCCGGGAAGACAGTCTTGGTGGAACCGTAGGTAGCCAGGGTTGGGCGGTGGCCCACCGGTATCCTACTGGGGAGCCAGCTGGAAACCGGAGCGCAGGAAGAGCGTACACGAAGGTGCAGGAAAGGACTTACACTACCAACCTGGGGTCAGGGGAAAAACACCGCAGCTGCCTGTGGGACCCGTCCATCCAGCCGTTTGTTTGACCAGAGACTCCGTGTAAATTACTGGCTGAGTGAGTACCACTGTGCCGTCTGGCACTGCGCTGCCCCGCAACCCTGCACCTGGCCCAGCCCCGCAACCCACCTTCCGACCTCCACCACCGGGCCCCGGGACCACCAAAACCCCCTACCCACGGAGGGGAGAAAACATCTCAGCTGCTCCCTGTCAACGCTCCCGGGATCCCCGTACAGAGCAGCGGTGGTGTCCCAACCTCACCACAAACCGTGGGTGGCGTCACGGACATTATCCCTAAACCAAACCCCCCCTTTCACTCACGGGCGAGGAGCGCTGCTCGAGTCCCCGGGATCCAGCCCACCGCTCGAGCCACCGACCGAGCGAGCAGCAGCAGCAGCCGGAACCGAGCAGTGGGTGAGCGCAGCGCCCTCCCCGCCCACGACATATGCATTTATGTGCAGCTGCGGGAAATCTGCAGCATTTTCCGCAGCCGCAATAACCGCAGGATTGATACAGCACTTCCCAAATCCCATAGCATAACATGGTGAGTACTTGCGTAAACCTCTGGATTTATCTGGAAAATATAGTAAATCCATGGGTTTTCCGAGGGAAAATCTGTGATTACTTTCTCCCGTGGGCACATAGCCTAACAAATAAGACACAGGATTGCTTGGATGCCGTCCTCTCCTTTTCGGAGCACACTTGACCTATACCCTCAAAGTAATGGGGTGGGGAGGCTGGTGGTTGAGGTTTCAGACTCCTTGTCTGTATGAGGCTCAGAATTTCTTGATGTCTACCCTGAGCAAATCCATATGTTTATCAGTGAAATAAGAGAACTACAGTAGTATACTATTATGGAATGTAAGTCTGAAAAGTAAAAGACTGTGTAATGTCTATACAAACATTACAAAAACACTTATGGTTTTATTCATCTGGTCATCTGTTGCTCAGTCGTGTCTGAAATAGAGCACCTAATTACTAGAAGCAGCTTCTGTGCTTTACACTAAGCTGGCTCGCGAAATTCTACTGACGTCAACAGGAGTTCCAACACAATCTTCATTTATGAATCATTCTTGATGAAGTTACCCCCCAGAATAATGCATGGTGAAAACTGGGATCTGAAAGGAATCACTGTACACTGAGTAAATTAAATTCTTCTTCACACCATTCTTGAATCATAAGAAATTTCCATGATTTGAAAACTTTTTTGGGGGGGTGGATATGGAACTTATTTAAATGGAAATATATTTTCTTAAAATATTTCATCATTTATGTCCTTCAAATAAAATAAAAATGCTTCTGAGTTACTCACCTCCTCCACAGGTTACAGTGCATGGAAAGAAATCTGTCTGCCTCCACTGGTGACTAATGGGCTGGTAGAAGAAAAACTGCACCACACTGTCTTTAGGTGAAACATACCTGGTCTGGAGAAAGTTTTGTGGCAAAGTGTTAATGTTCAGAATATTCTGCTTAGTTTTTTTAAACACGCTAATATGTCACCGTATCAATTACATCAATATAGGCAGTCAAAGTCAATGTCCATACATCATTTAAAATTCACCCCCTTTCCAACTACTAATCATAATAATTTACTACACACTTATCGTACGAGTCTGCTTAATTAGGGTGCTATCACATTGCATTCCCTACATTCAGTGGCCATGAGGACAGGAGGGGGCTTACGTCCGAACCCTCCATAAAATAGGGTTCGGACATATGCATCGATAGGGACATTGAATATAATGGTACAGAGCACCAATAAGGAACCATAGCAAAATAGCCACAACTAAAATGTAGAGTTTACTTAAATCAATTAAAAACAAGCTACAAAAACAGTGATTGAAAAAGGCGACACAACACAGTAGGGGGAGACAATTAAAAATGCAGTCGCACAAAGGTTGTTGTATAAGGCTGCTCATGTGACACCAGGGGGTAAATAAATAACTAACCTGTGTGAATAGCCCCAGTGACACTGAGATGCCAAACAGAGATAGTGTGCGGTTTGTAAAAAGTACAAAGGTACAGACTCCCTATGCACGTTTCGGCTTTATGGCCTTCGTAATTTACGGCCTTCGTCAGGGATCCCTGACGAAGGCCCTAAAGCCAAAATGCAGGTAGGGAGTTTCGCGCCAGCATGAGGAGATGCCTCTAGGTATTGTATGCATTTATTTGCTTCTTTATTGACATTGTCCTCTGTACCTTTGTACTTTTTACAAACCGCACACTATCTCTATTTAGCATCTCAGTGTCACTGGGGCTATCCACACAGGTGATTTATTTATTTACCCCCTGGTGTCACATGTGCAGCCTTATATAACAACCTCTGTGCAGCTGCATTTTTCATAGTCCCCCCCTGCTGTGTTGTTTCGCCTTTTTCAGTCATTGTTTTGCACCTTGTTTTTAATTCATTCTACATTTTAATTCTGGCTATTTAGCTATAGTTCTTTATTGGTGCTCTCAATTGATTTTTTGCATATAGCCCAGGGTGGATTAATTCTCTGAAGTTCTGATTACCATGCTAGGGTGTATTATTCTCTGATTCATACTATTTATTTGACCCTGTTGTTTGGCATTTTTTGGCCATTTCTATAACGGTGCAGATTGAGTCACCATGTGCTGTATAGTGCACTATTTGTGGGCGTATGGGACTACTGGATTCGGACACCCTGATGGAATGACAGAATGTGGGTAAGAACACAATAGGAAAAAAAACAACTTTAATTGTACTCTGTGTCTTCAGACATACATTTAAGCAACGTTATATTTCCTCAAAAAACATATCATTAACGGGAATCTATCAGCAGGTTTTTGCTACCTCATCCGAGAGCAGCATAATATAGGCAAAGAGGCCCTGAGTTCAATGATGTATCACTTAGATTACTAGGTGCAGCCATTTTGACACAGTGAGAGATTGCATGTACATGTAGCAGTGCTGGAAGAGCTGTCCCCACCTACTCCAGGCTTTGAGTGTACCTTTCCATAGACAGAAGCTGCTAATCATAAGGTGGCTTTACACACTGCAACATTGCAAACGACATCGCTGTCACCGGTTTTGTGACGTTACAGCGACCTCCCCAGCGACATTGCAGTGTGTGAAACACATCAGCGACCTGGCCCCTGCTGTGAAGTTGTGATCGCTACAAATCGTTCAGGACCATTCTTAGGTCCTTTGTTTCCCGCTGTGCAGCATGCATCGCTAGAAAGTTTCAGTGTGTAAAGGGGACTTTACAGTGACTTCCCTTTCAAAAAGCTGCTTTACAACGTCCCCAACAACCAGCTAGGTCCGGATCGCTGTTGCGTAGTTGGCCAGGTTTGCCTGTTTGACAGCTCACCAGAGACTTTGTAGTGATCCCGGCCAGGTTGGGATCGCTGGTGGGATCGCTAGAAAGTTTCAGTGTGTAAACCCAGCTATAGAAGAGGGTGGAGTTGGGCTACAGATGCTGAGACCCACTAATGATAAAGATAAGAGGCTTAAACTAACATTGCATGTAAACAAAAAAGACTGTGAGATAAGAGATGCAGGGCTGAATTCTCTGTTTAAACTCTTACAACATGCTGTCTTCAGGTTACATTGCAGAAACCTACTGTGATAGTGGGATATTGTGGGTCATGTACCATTTTGTGTGGGTTCATGTTTTGGGCATGGTGGTCTGCCTATTCGGATAGCATAAACAATCTGCAGGGTTATAGCTTCTTGAAGCGCTTCTAACCCTAGGTGTGGGGGAGGGGGCCTGGAATCGACCTAAACTCTCTGCTTACCAAGGGGATTAGTGATCCTGGGTGAGAAGTATAAGAGAGAAGAAGCAAGATTGATCCTCTGAGGAGAAACTGACACCCCAGAGAGACTGAGACACCCCGATTTCCCGGGAAAAGGACTGCTGGAGGATTGTGACTCATCCCCGGGCACATTTATGCCATTACTGGACAATTTTACTCTCTGTGTGCTGGATTATTTGATGGACATTCTGTATTGGATGGAATAAATATGCTTTGGATTGTTCTCTATCTCTCGCTCTGTTGATTGTGTGATATAGGAGAAGGACCTCGTCACACCTGCTGACAGAGTCCCTTTAATTTACTGTTTACATGTACATGCTCTCACCATAGGTTATCTAGGCTGCTACATAATGCTCCTCTGGGACCTACACATTACCTACACATTACCCTTGTACCCCTTCAATGCATCATCAGCTCCACTGCTTGACTATTCCACTTTTTCCTTCATTTCTCTATTGCCTTTCTGCAAGTCATTCCACTCATAGGTCAAAATGCTTAAAGAGGATCTTTAACAAAATTATTCATATCGACCAAACAAAGTAACAGTGGCTGCACAGCAGAATAAAACGTTTTGGGGTTTTTTATGTCGCCTCTCCATTGCAGAAATATTAGCAATCAAGTATTTTGCACTTAAACAGTTATTTTTTAAGTCCAAGAGGACAATACCAGAAGATTTCACTGAGGGCATGTACT
Source organism: Anomaloglossus baeobatrachus (assembly GCF_048569485.1). Classification (NCBI taxonomy): domain Eukaryota; kingdom Metazoa; phylum Chordata; class Amphibia; order Anura; family Aromobatidae; genus Anomaloglossus; species Anomaloglossus baeobatrachus. The sequence goes on along the minus strand of NC_134356.1, from coordinate 510,645,588 downwards.
TCTTCCTCTTGATGCTGACCAATCATAAACAGGCAGCAACACACTAGGGGAAAGAAGACAACGCCCCACAAGAGCATTGATAAACAATCCCCTCTCTGGAAAGTGATGATGTGCTGGAGCACAGCAGACCTGAGTGTGATTAACTGACATCCTCAGCTTTCATCTCTGGCATTCAGTGTGGGGGGGGGGGTGCTGCAGAGTTGCGTCTCATTACAGACACTGCTAGTCGGTCTCCCTTATAGTGCTGCCAACTGCCAAACATAAACAGGCAAGGGGGGGAAATAAATGGACCCCACTGTAAATTAGAACATGCTACTCCTGTGTGAGACATAATGACAGAGTCTGCTCTTCTCACTGCATAGTAATTACATGTGCCAGAGTATATCAGATTTTAATGGGATTAACTAACAACTTCGAGCTCCAATAATCAGTGTAAGGGGTAGTACAGCAGAGATGGCAGTACTATACTTGGCAGTGCTAATGTGTATATGGTTCGACCAATAACGCTAATTTGAATTTCAGGGAGAATTACTAGAAGTGTTTGTAATGAGATTCAATTTCTACAGTATTGCCCCTTACCCCACACTGACTGCTGGAGAGGAAAGCTGTCAGTTAATCACACTCACCTCTGCTGTGCACCAGCACATGTAAATCCCCTTAGTGGCTAAAAAAAATGTTTACACCTGGTGAAAAAAAAACACATTAAAAGTGAGCGGCCTAACTGTTTACTGCGACACCTGGGCAGACTTCTAGTGCAAGACTTGAATTTGTAGTCTGATTTTTTTTAAAGTCATAATTCAACAGATTGAGTATAAACCCCAAAAATAATCCAATGTGCCCCTGAATGTAAAATTTAGATACAATTCATTTCCCCCTGAATGTGATAGTAAGATACTTTATCCCTGCATTTAAATATACAACATGCCCATTAAATAAAAAAATATACCCTGTGCCTCCTGAATATAAAAAATACACTGTGCCCCCAAATGTAAAAAATATATACCGGAACCGATACCACCACTGTGTCCCCCAACATTAAATAATATACTGTGCTCCTGGTATTTTAAAAATATTATACTGTTCCCCCTGAACAAAACATGCAGTGGGGAAAAAAGTATTTGGTCATCCACCAATTGTGCAAGTTCTCCCACTTAAAAAGATGAGAGAGGCCTGTAATTGACATCATAGGTAGACCACAACTACGAGGGACAAAATGAGAAAACTAATCCAGAAAATCACCTTGTCTGATTTGGCAAGATTGTTTTTGCAAATTATGGTGGAAAATAAGTATTTGGTTGATAACAAAAGTTCATCTCAATATTTTGTTATATATTTTGTTATAAATCCTGTGTTGACAATGAAGTCAAACATAAGGTTGGCACACACTGTTGGTATGTTGGCTCATTCCTCCATGCAGATCTCCTCTGGAGCAGTGATGTTTTGTGCCTTTCGCTGGGCAACACGGAATTTCAACTCCCTCCAAAGGTTTTCTATGGGGTTTAGATCTGGAGACTAGCTAGGCCACTCCAGTACCTTAATATGCTTCTTACAAAGCCACTCCTTTGTTACCCTGGCAGTGTGCTTGGGATCATTATCATGCTGAAAGACGCAGCCACGCTACATCTTCAATGCCCTTGCTGATGGAAGGAGGTTTGCACTCAAACTCCTATGATACATGGCCCCATTCATTCATGTACACGGATCAGTCATCCTGGTCCCGTTGCAGAGGAGCAGCCCCAAAGCGTGATGTTACCACCCCTATGTTTCATAGTAAGTATGGTGTTCTTTGGATGCAACTCAGCATTCTGTCTTCTCCAAACACGAGTTGTGTTTCTACCAAACAGTTCTACTTTGGTTTCATCAGACCATATGATATTCTCCCAATACTCTTCTTGATAATCCAAATGCTCTCTAGAAAACTTCAGATGGGCCCGGACATGTACTGGCCTAAGCAGGGGAACACGTTCAGCACCATAGGATCTGAGTCCCTGGCAGCTTAGTGTGTTACTGATGGTAACCTTTGTTACAGTGGTCGCAGCTTTATGCAGGTCATTCACTAGGTCCCGCCGTGTGGTTCTGGGATTTTGCTCACCGTTCTTGTGATAATTTTGACCCCACGGGGTGAGATCTTGCATGGAGCCCCAGATCGAGGTAGATTATCAGTAGTCTTGTATGTCTTCCATTTTATTATTATTGCTCCCACAGTTGATTTCATCACACCAAGCTTCTTGCCTATTGCAGATTCAGTCTTACTAGCCAGGTGCAGGGCTACAATTTTGTTTCTGGTGTCCTTCAACAGCTCTTTGGTTTTCACCACAGTGGAGTTCGAAGTGTGAAGGCCCCGTTACACGCATCGACATTGCTAATGAGATGTCGCTGGGGTCATGGAATTCGTGACGCACATCCAGCGTCGTTAGTGACGCCGTTGCGTGTGACACCTACGAGCGACCGCTACCGATCCCAAAAACTGCAGAAATCGTTCATTTCCCAAATATTGTTGCTCGTTTGGAACGCAGGTTGTTCGTCGTTGCTGAGGCAGCACACATCGCTACGTGTGACACCTCGGGAACGACTAACAACAGCGTTCCTGCGTCCTCCGGCAACAAGGTGGGAGTGACGTTAATGCGGCTGCTCTCCGCCCCTCCGCTTTTATTGGTGGCCCGCTATGCGATGTCGCTGTGACGCCGCACAAACCTCCCCCTTAAAAAAGAGTTTGTTCGGCGGCCACAGCGACGTCGTTACGAAGGTATGTTCGTGTGATGCGTACTAACGATATTGTTCGCCACGGGCAGTGATTTGGGGGTGGGGGCGGGTGCGATTGCTAGCATGTAAAGCGTGTAAAGCGGCCTTCACTGTTTGACGTGTTTTGCGGGACGACTTGTACTTTTAAATGAAACCATGAGTTTTACCATATAGTGTACTGGAAAATGGCAAAAAAATTCCAAGTGCGGAAAAATTGCAAAAAAAGTGTGATCGTACAATAGTTTTTGGGATATTTTATTCACCGTGTTCACTATATGAAACTGAGGTATCTATGTGATGCCTCAGGTCGGTGCGAGTTTGTAGACACCAAACATGTATAGGTTTACTTGTATCTAAGGGGTTAAAAAAATTCACAAGCTTGTCCAAAAAACGTGGCGCACGTTTTGCGCCATTTTCCAAAACCCGTAGCGTTCTCATTTTTCAGGATTTGAGGCTCAGTGATGGCTTATTTTTTGCGTCTCAACCTGACATTTTTAACGGTACCATTTTTGCGCAGATGCTACGTTTTGATCGCCTGTTATTGCATTTTGCGCAAAATTTGCGGCGACCAAAAAACTTAATTTTTGCGTTTGGATTTTTTTTGCCGCTACGCTGTTTACTGATCAGATTCATTGATTTTATATTTTGATAGATCTGGCATTTCTGAACGTGGCGATACCAAATATGTGTATATTTTTTATTTTTTTAACCCTTTAATTTTCAATGGGGTGAAAGGGGGGTGATTTGAACTTTTAGGTTTTTTTTATTTTTTTTTTAATTTTTTTAAAACTTTTTTTTTTAATTTTTTTTTTTATTTTACTAGTCCCCCTAGGGGGCTATAGCGATCAGCAATCCGATCGCTCTGCACTATCTGCATATCTCAGTTACAGAGCTGAGAACTGCAGATTTGCTGCATCACTTTCAATGCAGGCTGTATTCCGGCATTGAGAGGAAGTGAGTCATGTTGGCTACAGGCGTCATCACATGACCCTGTGCTACCATGGCAACCGCCGAAAGTCACGTGATCATGTCACGGGACTTCCGGTGGGGGCGGGGTAAGTCACTGTCATGGCGGCGCCCATATACATATCGCTGCCAGATTTTGGCAGCGAAATGTAAGGGGATAATGGCCGCGGGTGGAAGCGATTCCACCCGCGGCTAGCAGGCACACATGTCAGCTGTTGATAACAGCTGATATGTGCGCGGATCGCGGCCGCCTGCCAGCGGCAGGGGGCAGGGCTTACCGGCACACGATCCATGACGTACCCAGTACGTCATGGGTTGTTAAGGGGTTAAAGAACAAGTTCCAGGTCTGTGAGAGCCAGAAATCTGGCATGTTTTTAGATGACTAAATACTTATTTTCCACTATAATTTGCAAAAAAAAATTTTTTACAAATCAGACGTGGTGATTTTCTGGATTTGTGTTCTCATTTTGTCTCTCATAGTTGTGGTCTACCTATGATGTCAATTAGTCAATGCTGACTAGATACATTTTTCTCCACTGTATATGTGTGCAAAAAATATAAACTATACTATATATAACAAAAGATATTGTGTCTCCTGTATATCAGCTGTGTCCTTTTGGTCAAGAATAAGACTAAAAAAATGTTCTCCCTGCTCACAGGTGAAATACACTGGGGCGACTGACGCCAGCTTAGAAAGATATGGGGGTGCAACACAAGCGCCTTAAGTTCACCAAGTGCTTTTTGTTTCTCATTGTGCCATTTTTTATCTGGAATGTTATTGCACCTTTGAGGGGTTCCAATGGAACCAATTGGCGTGATGGTACCTTCTTTTGGAATAGTATACATAATGTAATATTGGAAAGATAATCCATCAGATGTGATCACTGACAAACATATTTCGACAATAACTGCTTACTGTAAACAGTCATTTAAGGGCAGCACAGTGGCTCAGTGGTTAGCACTGCAACGAGATCAGGAATGTAGATTGTGATTCCCAATGGGGACAGTGATGATGATGTCTATAATTGTGATCCCCAATGGGGACAGTGATGATGATGTCTATAATGTGCTGTGGTTCTTAATGCTGCTGTTTATACAAGTAAAATAAATAAGGAAATACTATAAATAAGTTAATTGATTGAAGGATTACTGATAAAACATAGCCCAAACATCAATCTTCAAATCTTCATGTATATATACACACATCTCACAGCCAAACGTTCTTGGTAAAGATCAAACTATCTGTGTTCTATCATCTTTTAGTGTTAAGTAATAAAACACAACAATAATAATAAAACAGTTTGGACGTGATATTCACCAAGGAGCCATAATCTTGGCTCACAGGAAAGTGAAGGCTATTTTTCAATCACTAGTAAGTTATAATTAAAATTGTACATATAAAATGATTTAATTTTCTTAGGATCATGCACAAAGGTCCAAAGAGGTGTGCCAGATATGTCTGCTGCTGCCTCTGGAGACAGGTTTTGGAAGGCTTTAAGCTCTGAAAACTTAATTTTACTCCTAATTAGAAGCCGTAAAAAATAGATTATGGAAACATGGCAAAGAAACTTGACATATTTGTAGCAAAAAGCAGGGAAAGGTAACATAAGGAAGTGAACAATTACCCCAAATTTCACTTCATTGCTAGAAGCCTTTTAAGCTTTTTTTGTCGTAGGTTTTTTTTTTACTGACACTTATAATAGTAGCTTAAGAAAGCCACCATTCATTAGATTCGTATATATAATGTTCCCAAGTTTTGATCTGTGTAAGCAACCATCTTTCAATCCAACCAATGCATTCATTGTACCAAACTGCAAAGAACCTCATCTCAGGAAAGCTATTCTATAATATTGCTGTTTTTTATACTATTTTTTACACTATTTTTTGTTATTACTATAACTGGAACAACACTGTGATCGACTGCAGACAACTATGCATAAGAGGACCCATGGCTATGGAGATCGGTAGACTTTTTCTAAATATTAGAAGATCCCTTTAAAAAGGCTTTAGCACACCAGAAGCTTTTAATAACATCTGGCATTACAGCAATTGATCAGTAATATGCTATGGGCGGCACGGTGGCTCAGTGGTTAGCACTGCAGTCTTGCAGCGCTGGGGTCCTGGGTTCAAATCCCACCAAGGGCACCATCTGCAAGGAGTTTGTATGTTCTCCCCGTGTTTGCGTGGGTTTCCTCCGGGTACTCCGGTTTCCTCCCACATTCCAAAGACATACAGATAGGGACTCTAGATTGTGAGCCCCAATGGGGACAGTGTTGCCAATGTATGTAAAGTGCTATGGAATTAATAGCGCTATATAAATGAATAAAATTATTATTATTATTATTATTATTTTTGACATAATTCACTATGGTACTACTAACTTAATTTGGTGAATTTTACTTACCGTAGCTCTTTTTTTGTTTTGGGTGCTCCCTACACAGTGGATGAAATGAAGAGAAGAATGAAGGACCGCACTCCATCCACTGTGCAGGAATTCGGTTTATTTAACGGTGCAGGGTAAAAGGCGTCTCCGGCCTTTTACCCTGCACCATTAAATAAACCGAGTTCCTGCACAGTGGATGGAGTGCGGTCCTTCATTCTTCTCTTCATTTCATCTATACTTGGACTCTTCTTCTGGACGAGCACCCCCGCTTGGAACACGGTAATTTACAGCCCTCCGCGAGCACACGTGCGTTACCGCTAAGTGACATGCAGTGGTGCAGGACCACCCCTATCCTACTGCTCCCTACACAGTGGCCACAGCCATATGCAACTGAGTCCCCATCTTGTCACATGGCCATTCCAATTATCTATGGCACCTGATCTAATATATGAATCAGCCATGTGAAGTGGTCCCAAAGGCATTATAATGGAGCCCTAAAGTGGGCAGAGCAGACCCATGATGTTTGGCTGTCTGCCAACTTGGTGCTTTAGCACCAGGTCTAGGAAGGGACTATGAAGAACACGTTTCAAGATGGTGAATTATGCAAGTATCCCCGCACAGAAGAGCAGATATGGATGTCCATATACTGGCCTTGGGGATTTAGAGATAATCTAAGTATGGTAAACTGGAGATAGGAGGACGCTACCTCTCAGAGGAGGTGGTTGAAGCTGGATATGTTAGTGTGATGTGACTGTTATGTGAATGGGGGTATTGTGGGAACCCCTGGATCTTGGTATATTACCTCAGTCTGACTTCTGTCCAGAGGGTTTCAATCATCTAATTTTAGTTGAATTAAATTGTATTTGTAGTTAAATTGCTATTCATGGACAAGGCAAAAAAAAAATCCCTTTACTGTAAATTAGAGTCGAGTGGATCAGGCAAACTTCCAATTCTCTTGCTTGTGATAATTTTCCTGGTAAATTCAATTCACAGAGAAGATATTATCCTAGAATTGAATGTCCCTTATTACGCTCAGGAGTCTTTTCAGATAAATGTAAGATATAAAAAAGCTCCTTATACTCACCTTATTGCTCACCCGTCTGGCTCCTCCACACCTCACTGTCACCTGTCCAGTCCTTGTCACATTTTCTTATGGCCACCGCGACTCTAGAAGGACATAATGTCCTGAAGTAACAGCGTGCACTATGGTTTTGCCCCTGCAGAACCAATCCGTGCCTCATCAGGGCTGAACGTCACAGTCTAGTGTGAAGAGGCCTAGGGATTCAGTACTCGAGGCGGTGATGAGAAGATGCAATGAGGACCGGATGGATGACAGAGAAGCGAAGGGGCTGGAGAGGTGATTGGCACGGTAAATATAAGTTGTTGTTTGTTTTTTTCAACCTTTTGATGGCACTTTCTGCTTGAGCACAATGGCAGCTAGCGGCCATTACGTACCTGAATCTGTGCGGAAGCGAATCACAAAAAGTCTGTTTTGGTGAATGTGGATATTTTTAATATTCGAGTATCCAGTTCTGCTCTTATATATTCACTCATCTTTACTGTCTGTAATTTGTTTTCTACTGAGTTTCATGCTTCAAATCTACAAATATATGGATGACCTAATAAATGAAAAAAAAAAAATCGCGAGAAGTAAAGTACGGACCTACCTTGACAATAAAGTCAGCACGCAGAGGACCCGGCACCTTTAAGATTTCCCGTTCAGATCCTTTCTGGAATTCTACGGTTGTGTTTTCGATCAGATAGCTTCCAGGGCTAGTAAAGCTGTGTTCCCCACTATCACCTTGTAATGTTTTTGACTCTATGACTAAACAAATCGAAATATACAAAATTAAAAATATATTTATAATTACAGATAACTGGTTATTTCAGCAGTGATTTATCAAGGAACCATGGAGGTCCAAAATGCAGTGCTCCAGAGCTAACATCCTTCAATTTCAGTTAGTTGTATAAAAAGTGTATTAGCTATTCTTTACAAACCCTTTATACAGTGATATGCTACAATGGACTATTTTCCTGGTATAAACATATTGTATAATATACTTTTAGGGGGAAATGAAGGTCGACCATTCAGGGTTCATATCGTAGCTGGACGGAGAATTAGGGAAAGAAGTGTTTTACATTATTTCCATATATAGTTTGTAAGTGGACAAATATGTACGGATGTAAGACATCAATCGGACTCTATGGGAACTTGTGTAACATGCTTTAGCCAGCATTTTAGCCCATTCGTTACCTTATCTCAGGGAATTGTTACAAATGTACAGTAACTTGTTCATAACCATTCTCCAGAGGTAAATATGTGTACAACCTTCTAACCAATGGTTCAGTTATGAAAATGCACATATGTCAAACCCTGGCTTTATTTGCCTGTGATGCCGGGCGTGGATGCTGAATACAGTTGAAAGCAATGATGGAAGAGGAAAGCTGTCCACTTCCTCCCCCATCATCCCTCGTCTGATGTCTCAACCCAGAGGGAGCGATGACGTTACCATTTTGCTCCCGCTGTAGTGAGCAGTGAAGAACTTCAGAGTGCTCGCTGCTGAGACTGGGAACATCGGGGAGAAAAGGAGAAATGAGTATCTATTATCTTTTTAATGTGTGGCCTATAATTTTATATGGAGGGCTATGTTGGGCCCATTATTCTATATGGAGGGCTATGTAGGACCCATTATTCTGTATGGAAGGCTATGTGGGTCCTATTTTATTGTATGGAGGGCTATGTGGGGCCTGTTTTACTGTATGGAGGGGTATGTGGTGCCCATTATTCTGTATCGAGGGCTATGTGGGGCCCATTATTCTGTATGGAGGGCTATGTGGGGCCCATTATTCTGTATGGAGGAGTATGTGGTGCCCATTATTCTGTATCGAGGGCTATGTGGGGCCCATTATTCTGTATGGAGGAGTATGTGGGGCCCATTATTCTGTATCGAGGGCTATGTGGGGCCCATTATTCTGTATGGAGGAGTATGTGGGGCCCATTATTGTGTATGGAGGGCTATGTGGGGTCCATTATTCTGTATGGAGGAGTATGTGGTGCCCATTATTCTGTATCGAGGGCTATGTGGGGCCCATTATTCTGTATGGAGGAGTATTTGGGGCCCATTATTCTGTATCGAGGGCTATGTGGGGCCCATTATTCTGTATGGAGGAGTATGTGGTGCCCATTATTCTCTATGGAGGGCTATGTGGGGCCCATTATTCTGTATGGAGGAGTATGTGGGGCCCATTATTCTGTATCGAGGGCTATGTGGGGCCCATTATTCTGTATGGAGGAGTATGTGGGGCCCATTATTCTGTATGGAGGGCTATGTGGGGCCCATTATTCTGTATGGAGGAGTATGTGGTGCCCATTATTCTGTATCGAGGGCTATGTGGGGCCCATTATTCTGTATGGAGGAGTATTTGGGGCCCATTATTCTGTATCGAGGGCTATGTGGGGCCCATTATTCTGTATGGAGGAGTATGTGGAGCCCCTTATTCTGTATCGAGGGCTATGTGGGGCCCATTATTCTGTATGGAGGAGTATGTGGGGCCCATTATTCTGTATGGAGGGCTATGTGGGGCCCATTATTCTGTATGGAGGAGTATGTGGTGCCCATTATTCTGTATCGAGGGCTATGTGGGGCCCATTATTCTGTATGGAGGAGTATGTGGGGCCCATTATTCTGTATGGAGGGCTATGTGGGGCCCATTATTCTGTATGGAGGAGTATGTGGTGCCCATTATTCTGTATCGAGGGCTATGTGGGGCCCATTATTCTGTATGGAGGAGTATGTGGGGCCCATTATTCTGTATCGAGGGCTATGTGGGGCCCATTATTCTGTATGGAGGAGTATGTGGAGCCCATTATTCTGTATGGAGGAGTATTTGGGGCCCATTATTCTGTATCAAGGGCTATGTGGGGCCCATTATTCTGTATGGAGGGCTATGTGGGGCCTATTTTACTGTATAGAGTACTATGTAGGGCACATTATTCTAAATGGTCGGCTCTGTGGGGTCCATAATACTGTAAGGAGGACTACGTGTGGCCCATAATACAATATGGAGGACTACGTGGGGCACATTTTTCTATATGAAAGGCTATGTGGAGTCCTTTTTTCTGTATGGAGGACTATGTGGTTTGAGCATACAGATCTTATCATGAACTAGAAGAATATTAACATTAAATGGTTATTCCAGTTGTTAGGGAATAACTTGCTGATTTCTGGAGAGCAGAAAATAAGGCTTTGCAATCCCGAAAACTAGGTTTCCCAGTCATGCCTTGAATGGAGTGAAGGTGCATGCTTGGCCTCTGTTCCATTCACTGTTTATAAGATGAGTGCCACAGAAAGACGAGTACTGCCATTTCCCATAGACAATGGATGGAGCAGAGGTCAAGCATGTGCACCACTACTCCATGAAAGATGGGGCCTCAAACCCTGAATCCCAGAGCCACGTTAACAGGATTGCTGAGGATCCTGAAATTTTTTTAGGGTGAAGAATAAAAGTCTAAATGAATGTTATTCAATTAGGCATTGAAAAGTGTGATATTTAGTATATATCACACCGGCCACCGCTCCCTTTTTACAAGGTACAATGTTAAATATTTTTTTGGTAACAAGTAGAGATGAGCGAACCGGTCGTGGTTCGGCTCGAGTTCGGTTCGCCGAACGGACGTCCCGTTCGAGTTCGGTTCGTCGAACGTTCGACGAACCGAACTCGAACCGCATAGGAAACAATGGCAGGCATTCACAAACACATAAAAACACCTAGAAAACACCCTCAAAGGTGTCTAAAAGGTGACAAACCACTCACAACACAACACATGGGAAAGTGACAAGAACAAATTCTCATGCGAAAACAAAAGAGCGTACCGAGGAAAAAGAGGACGAGACACAGATATAGGCATGGCACGCCCTTCTAAAATCATGTAAAACACCGCAAGGTGACTCCAAGCGGAGTCTCACTTTTTTCCAAAAATTGGGCCCCACACACACCCACCCATTCAGTGGCAGCACTTGTGCCCTAAGTTGTACACTTTACAGCTAGATTTGCATCAAGCACATTCAAAAATACGCCATTCTTAACCGTCCCCAGGATGACACCGCGGTAGGTAGCAAAGTCTTTCCAGCTCTGTTCATCTTGGATCATTTTTAAAAACAATGTAAGTAAGGGTTACTTCAAGCGGAGTCTCCCTTTTTTCAAAAAATTGGGCCACACAGACACCCCATCAGTGGCAGCACTTGTGCCCTAGTTGCAAACAGGATGTTTTGATTTGCATCAAGCACATTCAAAAATACGCCATTCTTAACCGTCCCCAGGATGACACCGGGGTAGGTAGCAAAGTCTTTGCTGAACCATGACTTGTTCATCTTGGCTCCTTTTAAAAAACAATGTAAGCAAGGGTTACTCCAAGCGGAGTCTCCCTTTTTTAAAAAAATTGGGCCACACAGACACCCCATCAGTGGCAGCACTTGTGCCCTAGTTGCAAACAGGATGTTTTGATTTGCATCAAGCACATTCCAAATCCACAAGCATTTACTCTCCCCAGGATGACACAGGGGTTGTAAATTCCTTCTGGATCCATGACTTGTTCATTTTGATGAACGTTAGTCTGTCCACATTGTCACTGGACAGACGCGTGCGCTTATCTGTCAGCACACACCCAGCAGCAGTGAAGACACGTTCAGAGACAACGCTGGCAGCTGGACATGACAAAATCTCCAAGGCGTAAGTGGAGAGCTCTGGCCATTTTTCAAGATTTGAAGCCCAAAATGAGCAAGGCTCCATTTGCAAAGTCATGGCATCGATGTTCATTTGGAGATACTCCTGTATCATCCTCTCCAGCCATTGACTATGTGTTAGACTTGTTGTCTCTGTTGGCCTTGCAAAGGAGGGTCTAAAAAAATTATGAAAAGATTCCATAAAATTGCTGTTACCAGCACCAGATACAGTCCTACTGCTACGGGTAGACTGTTGAAGATGACGAGACCGTCCCATGTTTGTCAAGTTACAACTGGGAGATTCACTCCCTGCACCTGCACGGTTGTTTGGTGGAAAAGCCGAGCTAAGATCGAGTAACAGCTTCTGCTGATACTCCTGCATACATGCATCCTTTTCTATGGCTGGAATTATGTCACAAAATTTGGACTTGTACCGGGGATCTAATAGTGTGGCAAGCCAGTAGTCATCATCACTTCTAATTTTGACAATACGAGGGTCATGTTGGAGGTAGTGCAGCAAGAAAGCACTCATGTGTCTTGCGCAGCCATGCGGACCAAGTCCACGCTGTGTTTGTGGCATAGAGGTGCTAACCATTCTTTCTTCCTCTGACATCTCCCCCCAACCTCTTTCAACTGAAATTTGACCAAGGTCTCCCTCATCCGCTGAGTCTTCCATGTCCATGGACAGTTCGTCCTCCATTTCTTCATGTTCTCCTGCACCTTCCTCAACATTTCGCCTGCTACCATGCGCCCTTGTTTATCCCTGTCCCCCATGGTCTCATGCCTGCCGCGTTGGTGATGATGAATGTCTGGACCTTGGAGATGTTGTTATGTCATGCGCATATGAATCCTCCTGTAGTTCCTCCCCTTCCTGTTGTCCCACCCCCTGACTCCGAATAGTGGTTAGCGTGTGCTCCAGCATGTAAATGACTGGAATTTTCATGCTGATAATGGCATTGTCAGCGCTAAACATATTCGTCGCCATGTCGAAACTGTGCAGAAGGGTGCATAGGTCCTTGATCTGAGACCACTCCATCAGGGTGATCTGCCCCATCTCTGCATCTCGTTGGCCCAGGCTATACGTCATGACGTATTGCACCAGGGCTCGGCAGTGCTGCCACAGTCGCTGTAACATGTGGAGAGTCGAATTCCAGCGTGTCGCCACATCGCATTTCAGGCAATGAACCGGCAGGCCGAAAGACTTCTGGAGCGATGCAAGTCGCTCAGCTGTGGCGCTTGAACGGCGGAAGTGAGCAGATAGTTTTCATGCCCTGGTCAGAAGGCCATCTAGGCCGGGATAGTGTGTTAAAAATTGCTGGACAACAAGGTTCAACACGTGAGCCATACAAGGTATGTGTGTCACCTTGCCCAGGCGAAGGGTCGCACCCAGGTTTGCAGCATTGTCGCACACGGCCTTACCAGGCTTCAGGTTGAGTGGAGACAACCATTTATTAAACTCGGACCGCAGAGCTGACCACAACTCCTCAGCTGTGTGACTCTTATTCCCAAGACATGTCAAGCTAAAGACCGCCTGATGACATTGCGCTCTGCTGCCAGCATAGTAATGAGGGGTGCGTGATTCCTTCTGCGCAGTGAGAACGCTGGTGGCCTGACCAGGCAGGCTTGGGGCGGAGGTGGAGGACACAGATGAGGTGGAGGAGGCAGAAGCAGTGGCGGAACTTGGACAGACAGAGGATTGACACACAAGTCGTGGGGACGGCAAGACTTGTGCAGCAGACCCTTCACCATCTATCACTATAGTTACCCAGTGCCCAGTCAGCGACATGTAACGTCCCTGTCCATGCTTACTGGTCCAAGTATCGGTGGTAAAATGCACCCGTTCACACACAGAGTTTCTCAAGGAAGCGGTGATGTTGTGTGCGACATGCTGGTGTAGCGCGGGCACACCTTTCTTAGAGAAGTAGTGGCGACTGGGCATCTGGTACTGGGGCACGGCGACAGACATAAGGTCTCTAAAATCCTGTGTGTCCACCAGGCGGAAAGGCAGCATTTCGGTAGCCAAGAGCTTACAGAGGGATAAAGTCAACCTCTTAGCTTTGTCATGGGTCACAGGAAATGGCCTTTTTTTTGTCCACATCTGCGGGACAGAGATCTGGCTGCTGCGTGTAGACGGTGTTGAGTAGGGTGTCCCTGGAAAAATGCAGGTTTGTGAGGAAAGTGCAGTCGGAGACATGATGTTGCCTTCATCCAACGTTGGTGCTATCCATGTCTGAGAGAGCTGTACACACGCACTTGTTTCCCCTTCCAAACCAACTGACGACCTACCAAGCAAACTGCCTGTTGCGGTTACAGTGGTGGAAGTTGTGCGTGGAAAACCAGGTGTGACAGCTGTCCCCACAGTCCTAGAAGATGAAGAGCGCGCGGATGCACTGGAAGGGGCAGGCCGTGGATGGTTCGCTCCGCTAGGCCGCATTGCAGCACGGTGAGCTTCCCACTGGAACCTATGATATTTATTCATGTGACGATTCATGGAAGAAGTTGTCAAACTGCTGAGGTTTTGACCTCTACTAACAGAATCACGACAAATTTTACACATCACATAATTTGGGCGATCTTTTTCTATGTCAAAAAAGGACCAGGCTAGGCAAGGCTTAGAGGGCATGCGACCTGCTGAGCCCCCCCGACTAGTACTCAGAGGCAGAGTGGTGGCTGATGATGCAGTTGTAGACGTGCTACCAGTGCTCCGACTCTGTCCAGGAAGGCGCAAGGTAACTTCGTCGTCAGTTGCATCCTCCTCCACCGCCTCTGTTGACCTCCTCGAGTGCCTGACTGTGGGTTGACAGTAGGTGGGATCTAGAACTTCCTCATCAATTGTTGTGTTTGCACTCCCCTCACCCTCAGACCGAGCCTCTTCTTGCCCTGACTGAATATTTAAGTTGTCATCACAATCTGGTATCTGCGTCTCATCATCATCAGTATGTTCCTCATTGTCTATAACCACAGGTGTTACAGTTTGTGACAAAGGGTCAACATTATGCTCAGAAACTTGGTCCTCACGGCCTGAATCAGAGTCACAAAGGTTCTGAGCATCACTGCAGACCATTTCCTGGTCTGTACTCACTGTAGCTTGGGAGCAGACCTCTGATTCCCAGGCTATAGTGTGACTGAACAGCTCTGCAGACTCAGCCATCTCAGTTTCACCATACTGTGCAGGGCTGATGGAGACTTCAGAGCTGGGAGAAAGCAAGTTTGATTGGGATGACAACTCAGAGGACTGGTGTTTTTTGGATGCGGTAGTTGAGGTGGCTGAGAGGGCACTTGTTGGACCACTTGAGATCCATTCAAGCATTTTCCTTTTTTGGCCATCAGCTACCTTTGTTCCTGTTGTTCGTGTCCGTAAAAAAGGGAGCACATCGGATTGTCCACGGTAAGAAGTAGACATCTTACTTTTGCTTGTAGATGGTCTATCTTCAGCAGATGTTAATGAAGCTTTGCCACCTTCCCCACGGACAAACCCTTTTTTTCCTTTTCCAACACGCCTCTTCCCCTTTCCACCAGCATCTGTCATTTTGCCACTCATGTTGATTGCGACAAGATTGTGCACTTAAAATGTGGTACTAAAAATTGAGAGGTGGTGTAGATTGCAGCGGTGGTCTAGCTTTATTAACAGCAGAATAATAAAGAATAATTATCCCTGACAATGCAACTACGGCCCTTAAACTGGCAGCATAAATTGCTAGTATAATGGCTTAGTTATAATGAGTTGGAGTGTGCAATGCAGGCAGACGCGCTCTGCAAATGTCTTTGCACTAGTGTGACTATAGCAAAGTCCAATAGCCACGTATAGGATGCCACTAGGTACACTGAGTGTTTGCTAGTATAATGGCTTAGTTATCATGAGTTGGAGTGTGCAATGCAGGCAGACGCGCTCTGCAAATGTCTTTGCACTAGTGGGACTATAGCAAAGTCCAATAGCCACGTATAGGATGCCACTAGGTACACTGACTGTTTGCTAGTATAATGGCTTAGTAACAATGAGTTTGAGTGTGCAATGCAGGCAGACGTGCTGCAAAAATCTTTGCACTAGTGGGACAATACAGAAGTCCAACAGCCACTTTTAGGATGCCACTAAGTTCACTCAGTGTTTGCTAGTATAATGGCTTAGTAACAATGAGTTTGAGTGTGCAATGCAGGCAGACGTGCTGCAAATATCTTTGCACTAGTGGGACAATACAGAAGTCCAACAGCCACTTTTAGGATGCCACTAAGTTCACTCAGTGTTTGCTAGTATAATGGCTTAGTAACAATGAGTTTGAGTGTGCAATGCAGGCAGACGTGCTGCAAATATCTTTGCACTAGTGGGACTATACAGAAGTCCAATAGCCACGTTTAGGATGCCACTAAGTTCACTCAGTGTTTGCTAGTATAATGGCTTAGTAACAATGAGTTTTAGTGTGCAATGCAGGCAGACGTGCTGCAAATATCTTTGCACTACTGGGGCAATACAGCAGTCCAACAGCCACGTTTAGGATGCCACTAAGTTCTCTCAGTGTTTGCTAGTATAATGGCTTAGTAACAATGAGTTTGAGTGTGCAAAGGTCAGGAGGGTACAGTGGCAGGGTTGTGGGTCTCTGGGTAGAGGAATGGAAGCCTGCCTTTCTATCCCTCCTAATGGGGAAATGCAGCGAGGAAATCCCTGACCTTAGCTACACAGACGCTGTCATCTTGTGTAGCTGTTAAACTCTGTTTTCACGGACCTGTCACCTATGGCTCTGACCCTGCCGGTATGAGCCCTTAAAAGGACTGATAGAAAGTGCTATCCCTATGCTGTACAGCGCTGTGTATGGAGCGTACACAGCAGTATCGGCGATAGGAGCTGCGCCAGTGATGTCTGACACCAAGGACGCAGAAGGCAGATAATGGCGTGCTGGAGGAAAATGTCCGTTTTTATAATGCAGGGACATGTGACATGGACATCCTATCATACATGCCGTTGCTTCTCTGGCTAAAAGTCCACTTAGCTGTGTGTGTCTGGGATTGGCTGACATGCTGGCCCGCCCCACTACACGCGCGCGCTTAGGGAAGGAAGACAAGGAAAAAAAAAAAATGCCATTATACATACAGCAGTGATCTGAATGCGCTGTTCCCGCACACTATACACTGAAATGTCATAATAGTATGAGTCACAGAGTGACTTACACTATTACAGCGGAAAGCCAGCTAGGAATTAGCTGTTTTTTTTGCTGCTAGAACCGTTCTCGAACGTATCTAGAACTATCGAGCTTTAGCAAAAAGCTCGAGTTCTAGTTCGATCTAGAACATCCCCCAAAATCACTCGAGCCGTGAACTGGAGAACCTCGAACCGCGAACCGCGCTCAACTCTAGTAATAAGACTGTAATACTGTTTGGTAGAATACATAACCATTGTCAGATGTAATCTCGAAGGCTCTAGTAGCAGGTGGAACTGATATATATTTTAGATGAACAGGAACAACCTTGATGATTTCATCTATGTTGTGTAAATGCATTTACAAGAAATACAGTCAAATCCAATCTGTGCGACCGCAATGCTGTGTTTTCCAGATTTAGCCTTAAATGTTCATGAGGATGACACTCTGGCATTACAGACACCTGCATAGGTTTTCCTGAGAAAACTACAACCATATAATCTGAAACTTAAATGACACACTCTTTGATCTCTCCTGATGTCTCTGCACAGGCGGTTTTGCTATTTCGTTTAAATACACGAAAGGGAATAACCTTTTGCAAATAGGGCACATAATTTTTGTACATTTTCCATCATCTAAAGATCATATCTGGGGAACACATCAATATGTATAATTTTCTTTGCAGATCTGTGGATGCTAAATATTTTTTTAATAGTCTATTCAACAAATCATTTTTAAAGGATTCTGCTATTTTTGAGAAGAGAAAGCTTATATTTAACCGTTTGGATTCCACATCTTATATTTTCCTAACTTTTTAACTTTTTTTTGTAAGTACAATAAATATGAAGACGATGGTGTACTCCTTGAGTTCTGTTTCTGAGCAGTTCATAAGAGCAAAAATAATAAAAAATGACAGTTTTATAGATTGGCTATATCCCGTTAGGCTGCTTTCACACATCCAGTTTGTGCTGAGTGGCACAATCCGGCTCAAAAACCTATGCAACGGATGCGGCGAAAAAAACGGATCAGTTGCATAAGTTTTTCCATGCGGCCCGTCCGGTTTTTGACGGATGCAGCTAGATACTGAGCATGCGCAGTGCAAAAAAACGCATCCGGCGGCCGGATACGTTTTTTGCGCAGGACGCCGCATCCGGCGTCCATAGGCTTGCATTGTGAACCTTTTTTTGTGCGTTTTTTCGCCGCACAAAAAAACGTGCCAGGCAACGTTCCAGCCGGCCGCCGCATGGGCTAAATATGCCGCATCCGGCAAAAAACGGACGCAACGCAAGGCCATGCGGCACAATACGGAGCTAATGCAAGTCTATGCGGGAAAAAATGCAACTGACGGCAAAAAAAAATAATTGCGTTTTTTCTGCAGAGCGCCGTATTGTGCCGCACGGCAAAAACCGGATGTGTGAAAGCAGCCTTAGTTTGTATTTTCAGGTGATTATTTTGACTCCAACAGATTGACGTGCCAATGGTTCAAATGTGTAATATAAGGGACCCAACAGGTCATAATATTCTAATACTATCTTTAATATTGGATTGTGTTACAAAGAAGCCTTGCACACACGTCTGAGAACAGATAAAATTTGCCTGAGGAACTTAAAGGGGTTGTCCACTGCTGGGACAACCTTTTCTGATTTCACATATTGCACCCAGGTAAAATAATAAAGACTATCTCCCGTAGCGGCACTATTCCAGTGGTGCCGCGGCTCATGTGGGGTTGTGAGATTGTGCGAACCCCGCATCCAATCACCGCCAGTTTCCTTCTCCCCACCTTCAGACCAAATAAGAAATCAAAAGGAAGTGAGTGTAGCCACAACACTCACTTCTTCTTGTTGATTAACTTTTTTGGTCCGAATACGGGGAGACAGAAGCCGGCACTGCTTGGACATAGGGTTCGTGTGACATCACTACCCCAAGAGAGCATTGGCACTGGGAGCTCGGACACCTCTGGGAGGGCACCGGTAAGCGAGGTGACTATAGGCTTTATTAGTTTACCTGGGGAAACATTTGGAATCAAAAGGGGCTGTCCTAGTAGTGGAAAAAGACACAACAAAGGATTGGGCATATTAAAAATCAACATGCCCAATGTTCATTTTACATAGCATCTGCCAATAAGGGATAGCAGAGACACTTAAAGTATATGGACACTTTGGAGGCTTTTTTTTACTTAAATGAATGGATCTTTAGCTAAAAAGAATATTAGCAAAATGGTTTCATTTAAAATTGTTAACATTTGGCTTCTACAGCATCTATATGTCACTGAATATGCTACCAGTCCAATCCTCTAATAAGCTCATCTGATGGCAGTGTATTATCGCTCCTCTTCTGAACGATCTTATCAAATCATTTCTAATCAAATCAAAGAAAAGGTCCACATTTTTCAAGAAAAATCCATATGAAAAATGCTTTAAAGAAAAAAATACATTCAATTACATAAAAAAAAAATGTCCTCAAAGGAAAGGTGTCTATAGCCTTTTTTGCAGACTTTCACCAGATAGGGCTGGTTTGAACTTAGTGACATCAAAATGGACATTACTTAACTAAAATCATAGTGGAAGCTCAAACAGACAGTGCCACGGCCTTTGTAAAATATTGGTCCTGGCAGAGGAAGCTGCTGAATTTTAGCCCTCTAGGGCGCAGAAAACAAAACAAAGTGGGACCACCTGCTGTGAGGGCACAATGAGAATTTAGGGTAATAGCAGTGAGTTGGACAAGGAATTAGGAGTATTGCAGTGTGCCATGAGAGCAAAAATGTGGGCAGTAAATATCACTATGCTGAACTCTCAATGGATATAATGGATATAATGGCTGCTACACAGTAATAATACACTTCAGCAGTCTGTAGCAGGAAGGACTTGCTACAGGGTGGAGTGTTCTTTCATATGGAAATTAAATATATTGGAAAAATCATGAAATATAAAGCCTTCTTCTTCTGTCCATTCATTCACTTTGCTCGTCAGATTGGACCTGCCACCCAACAAGTATTCACCAGTGCCAATGCTTTTTTACCAGACCTGGAAGCCAACGTTAGTATAGTAATATATTCCCAGGTGTCTCCGCTCTAAAACTGAGACTAATTTTTAGGAAACGCTAGATGAGCACTTGGCTGGGAACTCCCAAGGGCTGAAGAACATTACAGATCACTATGTGGCAACTATAACTAAGCACTAGGACATTATAACTTCTGCTAGAACTGGGGAACAGGTGCCCATTGTTGTTTTAACTCATTTACTTCTAGCTAAATCAGTGGCACATGGACCCTGAACTGACCCAAACATCACATACAACTTAGAATGGTTCATACAAACGTGAGCTGGTCCTTTCACTGTGATTCTCACGCTGCGACTTCCATGCGGTACAGCAATTACTGTCTCTTCTCCTATGGAAAAAAAAAGGACGTTACTCTCATCGAAACAGATGTGGAGAATATCGTGTGACTGCAGCAGTGCTAGCGGCTATGTGGCTGAATAATAACACAGGTGTATGGATTTTACATTAGAAGAACATCTAAGAATTGCAGAAGATGAAGTTGAAAAGAAAACAACACCCAGACCTCCCAAAAGTTCTTAAAATACAACATAACTAGAAAATAGTATTTTTTTAGAAACCATGATTATCCTCCAAAAAGAAGGCATTACGCTCATATGACCAGCAACATACAATGCTTTCCCCTTTATATACTCTACACCGTGTGCAGCATTATTAGGCAAATTGTATTTTAGAGGATTTTTTTATTGTTGATCAATAACTATGTTCTCAATCAACCCAAAAGACTCTTAAATATCAAAGCTTAATATTTTTGGAAGTTGGAGTGGTTTTTTAGATTTGGCTATCTTAGGAGGATATCTGTTTGTGCAAGTAACTATTACTGTGCAGAATTATTAGGCAACTTAATACAAACCAAATATATTCCAATCTCACTTGATTATTTTCACCAGGTAAGCCAATATAACTGCACAAAATTTAGAAATAAACATTTCTGACATGCAAAAACAAAACCCCAAAAAATTAGTTACCAATATAGCCACCTTTCTTTATCATGAAACTCAACAGCCTACCATCCATAGATTCTGTCAGTTGCTTGATCTGTTTATGATCAACATTGCGTGCAGCAGCCACCACAGCCTCCTAGACACTGTTCCGAGAGGTGTACTGTTTTCCCTCCCTGTAGATCTCACATTTTATGAGGGACCACAGGTTCTCTATGGTGTTCAGATCAAGTGAACAAGGGGGCCATGTCATTATTTTTTCATCGGTTAGATCTTTAGTGGCTAGCTACGCTGTGGAGTAGTTGGATGCATGTGATGGAGCATTGTCCTACATGAAAATCATGTTTTTCTTGAACGATACTGACTTCTTCCTGTACCACTGCTTGAAGAAGTTGTCTTCCAGAAACTGGAAGTACAGTCATGGCCAAAAGTTTTGAGAATGCTACAAATATTAATTTTTACAAAGTCTACTGCTTAAGTTTTTCTAATGGCAATTTGCATATACTCCAGAATGTCATAAAGAGTGATCAGCTTAACAGCAATTACTTGCAAAGTCAATATTGGCTAAGAAAATGAACTTTAACCCCCAAAACACATTTCAACATCATTGCATTCCTGCCTTAAAAGGAGCAGCTAACATTATTTTAGTGATTGTTCCATTAACATAGGTGTGGGTGTTGATGAGGACAGGGCTGGCGATCAATCAGTCATGATAAAGTAAGAATGACACCACTGGATACTTTAAAAGGAGGCTGGTGCTTGGTATCATTGTTTCTCTTCAGTTAACCATGGTTATCTCTAAAGAAACACGTGCAGCCATCATTGCTCTGCACAAAAATGGCCTAACAGGGAAGAGTATCGCAGCTACAAAGATTGCACCTCAGTCAACAATCTATCGCATCATCAAGAACTTCAAGGAGAGAGCTTCTATTGTTGCCAAAAAGGCTCCAGGGCGCCCAAGAAGGACCAGCAAACGCCAGGACCGTATCTTAAAACTGTTTCAGCTGCGGGATCGGGCTACCAGCAGTGCCCAGCTAGCTCAGCAATGGCAGCAGGCTGGTGTGAGTGCTTCTGCATGCACTGTGAGGCGGAGACTGCTTGAGCAAGGCCTGGTTTCAAGGAGGGCAGCAAAGAAGCCACTTCTCTCCAGAAAAAACATCAGGGACCGACTGATATTCTGCAAAAGGTACAGGGAGTGGACTGCTGAGGACTGGGGTAAAGTCATTTTCTCAGATGAATCCCCTTTTCAATTGTTTGGGACATCTGGAAAACAGCTTATTAGGAGAAGAAGAGGTGAGCGCTACCACCAGTCTTGTCTCATGCCAACTGTTAAGCATCCTGAAACGATTCATGTGTGGGGTTGCTTCTCAGCCAAGGGAATCGGCTCACTCACAGTCTTGCCTAAAAACACAGCCATGAATAAAGAATGGTACCAGAATGTCCTCCAAGAGCAACTTCTCCCAAGTGTCCAAGAGCAGTTTGGTGCCCAACAATGCCTTTTCCAGCATGATGGAGCACCTTGCCATAAAGCAAAGGTGATCACTAAATGGCTCATGGAACAAAACAAAGAGATTTTGAGTCCATGGCCTGGAAACTCCCCAGATCTTAATCCCATTAAGAACTTGTGGGCAATCATCAAGAGAGGAGTGGACAAACAAAAACCAACAAATTCTGGAAAAATGCAAGCATTGCTTATGCAAGAATGGACAGCTATCAGTCAGGATTTGATCCAGAAGTTGATTGAGAGCATGCCAGGGAGAATTGCAGAGGTCCTGAAGAAGAAGGGTCAACACTGCAAATATTGACTTGCTGCATTAACTCATTCTAACTGTCAATATAACCTTTTGGTACTCATAATATGATTGCAATTATATTTCTGTATGTGATGTAAACATCAGACAAACACAATTAAAAACCAGAAGGCAACAGATCATGTGAAAATATAATTTTGGTGTCATTCTCAAAACTTTTGGCCATGACTGTAGGTCTGGGAGTTAAGCTTCACTCCATCCTCAACGTGAAAAGGTCCCACAACAAGTTCATCTTTGATGATACCAGTAGAGATGAGCCACCACCCTAGTGTTCGAGTTTGGTTCGGTTCGTCGAACTTGGGGTGTGTTCGTCGAACGTTTGTCGAACACCTTCGAACACCATTGAAAACAATGGCAGACAAACACATACAAACATGCACAAACATGAACCTACACACACATATTATGCTCACCTTACCTTCCGTTCTATCACCGGCCTCCTGAGACTTGCAGTTCGCCGGTGTACAAGATGTGTATCGGGTAACCATCGAGACCGATGCTGGAACGTCCGCTGCCAGAGCGCTGACGTCAAAGGCAAGAGCCGCTTGCCTCTGATTGGCCAGTGCGCTGCCTCTGAATAGCGTCTGACAGAGGAAGTTCCTCCCTTGTCACAATGTTACCCTATACACATCCTATAGCGGAGAACTACGTGTATCGGGTAACCATCGCGACGAGGGAGGAACTTCCACTGTCAGACGCTACCCAAAGGCAGCGCGCTGACCAATCAGAGGCAAGTGGCTCCTGCCTTTGACGTCAGCGCTCTGGCAGCAGAAGTTCCGGCATCGGTCGCGATGGTTACCCGATACACATCTTGTACCGGCGAACTGCAAGTCCCAGGAGGCCGGCGATGGAACAGAAGGTAAGGTGAGCATAATATGTGTGTGCGTGTCTGTTTGTGTATGTTTGTGTGTTTGTGTGTGTTTGTGCGTGTGTGGAATGGCACAATAGGGGACTAGGATGGGACATTTAACAAGTTGTGGAACGAATTGTCTGCATTCCAATGATTTCCTATGGGAAATCTTGCTTTGCTAAACCAGTAACTTGGTTAACAAGCACACTCCCAGAACGGATTGTTCTCATTAACCAAGGTTCCACTGTATTAACATTGAATGACTGTGAAAAGCCAGTTACGCTTTTGGTGATCGAACAGTTATCGAACATAACCTCGAACTGTCGAACTTGAAGCTAATTGTTCACGTTCGTCGAACGACTCGAACATCGCCTAAAAGTGGTCGAATTTGAGATTGGAGAACAGTTCGATTTGAACACCGCTCATCTCTAGATACCAGCCCATACCAGTACCCCACCTCCACCTTGCTGGCGTTTGAGTCTGAGTGGAGCTCTCTCCCCTTTACTGATTCAGCCTCTGGCCCATCCATCTGGCCCATCAAGAGTCACTCTCATTTCATCAGTCCATAAAACCTTTGAAAAATCAGTCTTAAGATATTTCTTGGCCCAGTCTTGACATTTTATCATATGTTTCTTGTTCAAAGGTGTTTTTCAGCCTTCCTTACCTTGGCCATGTCCCTGAGTATGGCACACCTTGTGCTTTTTGATACTCCAGTAACGTTGCAGCTCTGAAATATGGCCAAACTGGTGGCAAATGGCATCTTGGCATCGCAGCTTCACGCTTGATTTTCCTCAATTCATGGGCAATTATTTTGCGCCTTTTTTGCACAACACACTTCTTGCAACCTTGTTGGCTATTTGCCATGAAACGCTTCATTGTTCGGTGATCACGCTTCAAAAGTTTGGCAATTTCAAGACTCCTGCATCCCTCTGCAAGACATCTCACAATTTTGGACTTTTTAGAGCCCATCAAATCTATCTTCTGACCCATTTTGGCAATTGAAAGGAAGTTGCCTAATAATTAAGCACACCTTATATAGGGTGTTGATGTCATTACACCCCACCCCTCCTCATTACAGAGATGCACATCACCTGATTTACTTAATTGGTAGTTGGCTCTCAAGCCTATACAGCTTGGAGTAGGACAACATGTATAAAAATTATCATGTGATCACCGATTGTCACAGCCCAACATCGCTCCTGCTTGTGGCACACTTCAGCGAAGGAGAGACTAGGGAGATGCTGGGCTGTGACGCTGGGCTGTGACGAGCGGTGAAATCTCACCCACAGCCCAGTCACTCAGGGAGACTGGGGCCAGCCTCAGTGATGTCAGGTCAACTGGAAGTTGACATGACATCACCGGACATCAGAGGTCACGGAGCTGGGGGGGTCACAAAAAGGGGATGAGCGGACTGCAATAGCACCGCTCACAGGCACTATTGGCAACACAAGGTATTTGAGAGAAGTCTTGTTTCTCAACATTATATCGACATGGCTTGGAGAAATAAGTAGTGAACCACCTCTTTAATAATCTCTTCCAGCAAACCAAATCTCCAGGGTTTTGTGGACTATGTGCATTGTTAAACATAGCTTAGTACATATGGATACATTAGAAATAACTTATGCTTAGCTGGATAGAGAAGGGATACGTCACACTCAACTGGAAGGCCCAAGTAGGATTCCACTCCAATAATATGTGTTCATCAGAAAGGATTGCATTGTGGAAGAAACAAAACTGAACAGCGCTAATGATATGCAGTTAAGTGCTTCCTCCTGCATATCATTTGTGCTATTATTGTGTCGCCCACTTGTAGCGGTCGCCTCAGGGACGTCACTCCACCTTCTGGGACATCACAGGGGCTCCACTTGATTACCGCTGGCAACAGGTATGTCTGGTTTATTTACATGGGAGTCGTGACGCCACTCATGGTATGCGGTCAGGGTTATGGGTGACCGCCACTGCAGGTTTAACAAGCGTCTGGGGCTGATGGGATCTGCAGTCAGATGGTATGGCCTCCCGTGAGTGAGGCTGACCCCAGGGACTCGGGTGTGTGGAACAACAGGTCGCAGAATAACTCAGTCGCAATCCAGAAAGTCTTTCAACTTGTTTACTCACTTTTAGATGGTTGGTGAGATACCCGGGCGATGCTGAGATTATACCAGGTGGAACCAGGAACTCCTTCAGGCCGAACTGAGGGTAGCCGTTAACTCGCCTTCCTAGCACTCCTTTTTTTTTGGATAACCCCTGACTTACAATATCGTGGGATTCATACAGGAAAGTCGCTACTGCCTTTTCTCCCCTTTCTGGCCCGTTTGCTGGCAGCGTGGACCAGGTGAGATGTCTTCTGGCCCTATCTCCTTATGGTTCACCCTGTTACTGCTGAGCCTTGAACTCTGTATCTTTGGTAAGGAACCTCTAGTCCCCTCACCGGCAGGTTTAGCAGATCAGTAAATAGATGTCTGGCTCTAGGGACCTGTTCCCTGTGCGTGTCCAGTCACCAGCAGTCCCCGTACTTGACTGCCTCTCTTCAGGTGCCTTTCAGACTGACTTTCTGGTCACTGTACTCCCCCGCTAACAGCTACCACACATGCAGGGTCTGACTAGCGTGGCTGTAAGTCTGCTTCTCTCTGCAACTTCTGTACACTGCCCCAGACTGGCTTGTTCCTCCTCATTTTCTGATTGCCACTGCAACCTAGCTTCCAGCCCCTCCACTGCACCCCTTGCTGAGAATTGAAAGCTACCCTCTTTCAGAGGCTACCCAAGGGTCCCCTCTAAAGGTGTGGGAGACCTAGTTGCTATGTGTTTGTGTGTACACACACCTCATTCTGGCCTTTTGGAATTACCTGGAAGCACTGTCCCAGCATGTACCAGGTCAGGGGCGCCACATTATCAGTTTTGTTTCTACCACAACTCAATCTTTTCTGAGGAAGGCCAGATAGGCCGAAACGTCAAAATTTATGCAACTGATTGCAATTTTGAAATGTCCTTTTATTTTTCTGCATCCCTTTGGGGAGTGCAAAGTTCTTAAACACTTGTATTTTGCTGTACTCATGCATTAATATATCTGTCCAAGTCAACATGTATTCTGCAAACAGACCTTAGTTGATGAAATTGCTATTTATTAAAATCATCTTAAAAGTAACCTTTCAGGATCTTTAGGGTTACTAAACTAATCACCTTGCTCAAAGGAAGACATCTGACCCCAAAAGAATTCTGGATCACTGAGAAAATCAACATCTTTAAAGTATAATCGTTATTTTAATTTTTTTTTTCATAAATCAATAGCACACATGAAAATAAACAACTTTGTAATATATTTTATCAGACAAATTTGCTTCTTTCTCTGCCAGAATTGATCATTCATTATCAAAATTCTCAATTCTGAGGTACAATCTGTATTCGGTGAAGACTTTCCCATTACTGAGATAGGAGATGACAGTTGGTGCTGATGATAGATAGAAGAGGAGGAGGAGCTAGAGACAGAGGGAGGAGCTGCAGGCAGATGGAGGAGTTAGAGACAAAAGGAGGGGCTAGAAGCATAGAGAGGGGCTAGATGAAGAGGGAGAAGGTAGAGGCAGAGGGGGGAGCTAGAGACAGAGTGAGGAGCTATATACAGAGGGAGAAGCTAGAGGAAGAGGGAGAAGCTACAGGCATAGGGAAGAGCTAGAGGCAGAGGGAGGGACTATAGGCAGAGGGAGGAGCTAGAGGTAGAGGGAGGGGCCGGATGCAGAGGGAGGGGCTAGATGCAGAGCGACTAGAATCAGAGCTCCACCCCTCCTCCCTTTTCTACCTACATGGGATTTCATCAGTAACAACTGCCATCTCCTATCTTCATAATGGGAAAGTATTCACTGATCAATTCTGGCAAAGAAAGAAGCAGATTTGTCTGATAAGATATATTACAAAGTTGCTTATTTTCATGTGTACTATTGATTTCTTAAATAAAAATGAAAACGACGGTTACACTTTAAGTAAATTAAACTGCATGTGCACCAGGGGTTGGTTTATTTCTTAAAGAATCACCTCTGTAATATTTTTACCCCTTTCTGTGTGTATTCCTCTTACTAAGTAAGCACTATGTATAAGTATTTAATGACCATATCAAGTCTCATAATTTATATACATAGTCATTTAATATGTACGCTGTTTAGTTACAATCTGGACCTTTCCCGCAGGTCTGCCAATTTGGACAGGATGAGACCTTGTGCGCACGCTGCGTTTTTTGCTGCATTTTGTGCGGTTTTTGGGTGCAGTTTTGGTCCCAAAACTGCATGCATTTCCTTCCCCAGCAAAGTCTATGAGATTTCATTTTTGCCATCTGCACGTTGCAGCTTTTTTTGGCTGCGTCTTTGTGGTGATCACAAAGATGCAGCATGTCAATTCTTTCTGCATTTTTGACAGCATTTTTGAGCTGTACCAATCAATAGATTAGACTTAAATAACACACTGGGCAAAAACGCTGTAAAAAACACAGTAAAACGTGGGAAAAAAATCCATGCCGGGGGAGCGTTTTTCTGGAACCAAAAACGTGCATCTTTGTGGTCACCACAAAGAGGCAGCATGCGCACGTAGCCTTTCTGTGTCTGGAGGTACTGTAATACCAGTCCTGTGTAAATAAACGTGGAACCAACCATCTAAAACCAATCCTATCCTACCATAAGATTGTATGCAATTAGCATAAACTAACAGAATTTTATTCTAATTTCTTTACATATGTAACTGATCAGATCCTGTTTCGGATCTGAAACAACTGCGCTCTAAATATTGTACCTCTCTGCGATAGCTGGGTCAACCATGAACAACTGCTGTAATAGACCAAAGAGGAGAAATGTCTTAAATACAACAATAAATGCCTTTGCAGTGATGGCTTCTCATCTGCTCAGGATCACTGGGGTGGATCCTAAGCCTCGGTCCAGTGCCATGCTGCCAGCTATTCACAAACGAGCTCACTCAGTAAAGTTCAAGAGTCACGTTTGCCCCCAGTATGCCAGTACTAAGTGGAACGCTGCCACTATAAAGATAGTTTGGGCCAAAAATGTTGCTCAGCTAAGCTACTCTCAACCACTCAGGACTGTTCCAGCTTTCCAAACATACTATCAATTTATCACAGTAGACGTTCCAGCAAAAGGCTGCAAGTGAGTGATCTTAATCTCCGCAGGACTATACCTAATGATACACAAAACTTGGTTTCAGATGTATTTTGCTTGGGAAGAAATATATATTGGGCATTTGTGGGTTCCCAAACTACCATCTTTGACATGTTCAATACTTGTACTTCAGTGTAGGATTTCCAGAATTCACTTAAGTACATTTTGTGTGTTTCTTTGTTCTGAAAATAGTCCTGTACTAAACACTAAACCCAGGATCTGAGTGCCCACAGGATAATCATTTCTGGTCAAAGTCGTTTATTAATATGCCAGTTGGTGACTTGCAAACTTGGCAATGAGGTAAAGATATCTAACGGCTCCTACATGAAATGATAAATTGGTGTTATAAATCTTGGCATCCCATGTATCTCTGGACTCAAATTAAGTTTATTTTGTATATTACTTCAGCCTCTCTTAAATGCCAAGAAACAGTGATACTCCATCATTTCAGGCATATATTAGCTGGAGGTCTACCTTAGGCTCAATACATTCACAACGGTTTCAGTGATGTTTATTCAGAATCAAATCATTCCTTTTTAGTTGCAAACCACAGAAAAATCTTGAAAAATAAATAATTATTTCATCACTTGGTAAACTTGTACCTGTTAATCATTGGTATTATATGACCATGGAAGTCATCATCTAACCCAAGTCCAACAATGTGCCTACCCATTTTATTATTTTGTATGTGTGTCTAAAGCCCGCTTTACACGCTGCAATGTATCTTACAATGTGTCGGCAGGGTCACATCGTAAGTGACGCACATCCGGCATTGTAGGGTACATTGCAGGGTGTGACAGGTACGTGAGATTGCGATTGAACGGTAAAACGTTCATCGCATGCACATTGTTCATTTCTCTAGAATTGAACGTCAGATTGTTCATCGTACCCGGGGTAGTACACATCGCAGTGTGTGACACCCCGGGAACGATGAACAGATCTTACCTGCGTCCTGTGGCTCCTGGCCAGCAATGCGGAAGGAAGGAGGTGGGCGGGATGTTTACGTCCCGCTCTGCTCCGCCCCTCTGCTTCTATTGGCCGGCTGCCGCGTGACGTCGCTGTGACGCCGAACGTCTCTCCCACTCCAGGAAGTGGACGTTCGCCGCCCACAGCGAGGTCGTATGGATGGGTAAGTATGTTTGACGGGGGTTAATCGTTTGTGTGGCACATTCAACAAATTGAACGTGCCGCACATACGATGGGGGCGGTTACGATCGCATACGATATTGTATGCTGGATCGTAAGGTGTAAAGCAGGCTTAAGTCTATGCTGGGAATACGGGACTGAGGGCCCCTTTGCTCTGAATCATTGGAGTGTCCCACCTTTTTCTATCAATATGTCCTGAAAGTTTCTAGGCAAAAGAGTCTAAAGAGAGACACAAAAGGCCCTGTCACACGCAGAGATAAATCTTTGGCAGATCTGTGGTTGCAGTGAAGTCATGGACATATTGTTCCATTTGTACACAGCCACAAACCTGGAACTGTTTGTCCACAATTTCACTGCAACCACAGATCTGCCGCAGATTTATCTCTGTGTGTGACAGGGCCTTAAGACTGACCATACCCAAGACAGTTGTCATCTGAACAACTCTGTCATCCAGAAGTTCCGTCCTAAGGTACGTTCGGGCGCCATGTGTAAAGGGGGCCATAAATTTACAGTGATGCAATCTAATTATGCATCTACCTTAACTGTGTCTGCATCCAAATCATGAGTCATTTGTTAGTTGCATGCATACTATTCTTCCATACAGACCAGAGACATGTACACAGATCTGCATAGAAAATATGACTGGTTTAATTACGGAAGTTAAGACACATTTAAAGGAATCAGTTGGCTAGGAACCAAGAGTACGTAACACATTTCCTATTGGGTAAACCATAAAATAGCTTATTCTGTGATATATGTATACTGTAATGTAATGTATAATGTATTTCCTCATTTACATTAAGCTATGTCAGCATGATTCACTTGTCACATGAAAGTCCAGACTGTCTGATGCGTCTTATAATGTCTGAACGCAAATATAGGTGTGGTACACAGTTCAAGCACTAACTTAACCACTTCACGACCGCGGGCAGTAAAATTACGTCCTATTTTAACGTGACTTAACGACCAGGGACGTAATTTTACTGCCTAAAGTTCATTTGATTGCCGTGGCCATAGCAACGGCTTTCAAATGATGTCCCCTGCTGTTTCTTACAGCAGGGGACCTTTGCTTGACCCCATGGGGGGTGGCATCGCCAACCCCCATCGACGATCGATGTGATTGGCTGTTCAAATCTGAACCGCCAACCACATCATTCGCACTGATTTCGGCAAAAATAATGCCCGAATTAGTGCAATACTATGAGATCCTGCTATGAGATGCCGTAGCAGCTACAGCAGATCATAGGTGGATCTCAAACATGCCGCCCCCAGCCCCTGCAGCACTGATTGGAGCGATCGTGCTATGACACGCAATCGCTCCAATCAGTGTGCAGTGGGGCGGTCTGATCTGCAGGTGGCCGCCCTCCCCAGGCCTGTGCTGGTCTGGGGAGCCTCCCCCAACATGTCTGCAGCGTGGAGTGGCTGGTACTTGTGGTACCACACCACTGCTGCCGCCGCTAATGTCACCGCTTCTGCGCCTACTCCACATGAGTATTCCACTCTTCTTCCAGCCCGTGCGCGCTCCTGTTATGGCCCATGCACGCTCCCGTTATGGCCCCTGCGCGCTCCCGTTATGGCCCCTGCCCGTGCCCCCCGCGGTCTGCCCCCCCACGCCCCGATCTGCCCCCCCGACATCCCGATCTGCTCCCCCTGCGATCTGCCTGCCTCCTCTGTCATCTCTATTCTGCTTCCTTCCATCCTTCTTTGCTTCTCCGGTATCCCCCTCTGCTCTCCCGCCCCCCCTCTGCTCTCCCGCACCCCCCCTCTGCTCTCCCCCTCCCCTCTCCCCTTGACGTCCTCTTACCTGCCTTCACCGGGTCGTCCGATTTCTTCACTGGCCCGATCACTTCTGCCTCCATCTCTGGGTCCTTCCTGGGTCTTCTGCTGATCTGTCCAACGTCCTGCCTGCCTGCGGCTCCTGTACAGCTGTCTATCTCGCTTGCCTTCTGTTCCTCCTGCTACTCATCGCATCTGTCCATGCGTCCCGCCAAGCGCTGATCAGGGATGCAGATAACGGATCTGCATCCCTGCTCAAGTTTTGGCGTGAATTTTTTCCGTATCCCCGACGCTTTTTGTATCGCATCCATCCGTGTGTCCCGCCGAGCACTGATCAGGGATGCACATAACGGATCTGCATCCCTGCTCAATTTTTGGCGTGACTTTTTCCGTATCCGCGACGCTTTTTGTATCGCATCTGTCCGTGCGTCCTGCCGAGCGCTGATCAGGGATGCACATAACGGATCTGCATCCCTGCTCAATTTTTGGCGTGACTTTTTTCCGTATCCGCGACGCTTTTTGTATCGCATCTGTCCGTGCGTCCCACCGAGTGCTGATCAGGGATGCACATAACGGATCTGCATCCCTGCTCAATTTTTGGCGTGACTTTTTTCCGTATCCGCGACGCTTTTTGTATCGCATCTGTCCGTGCGTCCCGCCGAGCGCTGATCAGGGATGCACATAACGGATCGGCATCCATGCTCAATTTTTGGCGTGACATTTGCTTTTCGACGCTTTTTGTATCCCATCCGAATGTGCGTCCTGCAGCGGTCGATCAGTGCACCGCGTCTGTGCATTTGAAAAGTCAAATGGCGTTCGTTCTCTTCTGAGCCCCACCATGCGCCCAAACAATTTATTTCCACCACATATGAGGTATCTGCGTACTCAGGAAAAATTGCACAATACGTTTTATGGTGCAGTTTTTCCTGATACCCTTGTAAAAAAAAAAAAAAAAAGCTACCCGGTTGATGCAAAAATGTTGTGGTAAAAAAAAAAAAAAAAATTCACGGTTCAATGCTATCAACTTCTGTGGAGCCCCTGGGAATGCAAGGGGCTCACCAAACATCTAGATAATTTCCTTGAGGGGATGGGGTCACTTGTGAGGGAGCTCCACTGTTTAGGCACCATAGGGGGTCTCCAAACATGACATGGCGTCCGCTAATGATTCCAACCAATTTTGCTGTCAAATGGTGCGCTTTCTCTTCTAAGCCCTACCATGCGCCCAAACAATTACTTTCCACCACATATGAGGTATCATCATACTCAGGAGAAATTGCACAATACGTTTTATGGTACATTTTTTCCTGATACCCTTGTGAAAAAAAAAGCTACATGGTTCAAGTAACAGTTTTGTGGTGAAAAAAAAAAATGTATTCATGGCTCAACATTATCAACTTGTGTGGAGCCCCTTGGGGCTCGCTAAACATCTAGATAAATTCCTTGAGGCGTCTAGTTTCCAAAATGGGGTCACTTGTGGGGGAGCTCCATTGTTTAGAAACCTCAGGGGGTCTCCAAATGCAACATTACGTCAGCTAATGATTCCAACCAATTTTGCTGTCAAATGGTGCTCTTTCTCTTCTGAGCCCCGCCATGCACACAAACAATTACTTTCCACCACATATGAGGTATCTGCGTACTCAGGAGAAAATGCACAATACATTTTATGGTGCATTTTTTCCTAATACCCTTGTGAAAAAAAAGCTACCTAGTTGAAGCAACAGTTTTGTGGTAAAAAAAATGTTTTTCTTTTCACGGCTCATTGTTATAAACTTCTGTGAAGCCCCCAGGGGTTCAAAGTGCTCACCAAACATCTAGAAAAATTATTTGAGGGCTCTAGTTTCCAAAATGGGGTCACTTGTGGGGTAGCTCCATTGTTTAGGCACCTCAGGGGGTCTTCAAACCCGACATGGCGTCCGCTAATGAGTGCAGCTAATTTTGCAGTCAAAAATTCAAATGGCGCTCCTTGCCTTCCGAGCCTTGCCGTGTGCCCAAACATTTGATTTCCACCACATATGGGGTATCTGCGTACTCAGGAGAAAATGCACAATACATTTTATGGTGCATTTTTTCCTAATACCCTTGTGAAAAAAAAGCTACCTAGTTGAAGCAACAGTTTTGTGGTAACATTTTTTTTTTCTTTTCACGGCTCAACGTTATAAACTTCTGTGAAGCCCCCAGAGGTTCAAAGTGCTCACTAAACATCTAGAAAAATTATTTGAGGGCTCTAGTTTCCAAAATGGGGTCACTTGTGGGGTAGCTCAATTGTTTAGGCACCTCAGGGGGTCTTCCCGACATGGCGTCTGCTAATGAGTGCAGCTAATTTTGTGTTCACAAATTCAAATGGCGCTCCTTCCCTTTCGAACTCTGCCGTGCGCCCAAACAATTGATTTTTACCACATATGGGGTATCAGCGTACTCAGGAGAAAATGCACAATAAATTGTAGGGTGCACTTTCTCTTTTCTCCCTTGTGAAAATTAAAATTTTATGGCTAAAGTAACATTTTTGTGTTAAAAAGTAAAATTTTCATTTTTTCCTTCCATATTGCTTTGGTTGCTGTGAAGCACCTAAAGGGTTAATAAACTTCTTGGATGTGGTTTTGAGCAGAGTGAGGGGTGCAGATTTTAGAATGGGGTCACTTTTGGGTATTTTCTGTCACCTCGGCCTCTCAAAGTCACCTCAAATGTGATGTGGTCCCTAAAAAAAATTATTTTGTAAATATTGTTGGAAAAAGAGAAATTGCTGATTAACTTTGACCCCTTATAACTTTCTAACGAAAAAAATGTTTGTTTCAAAAATTGCGCTGATGTAAAGTAGACATGTGGGAAATGTTATTTAGTAACTATTTTGTGTGCATATTTCTCAGATTTATAGGCATACATTTTCAAAGTTTGAAAATTGCGAAATTTTCAAAATTTTTGCAAAATTTCCTAAATTTTCACAAATAAACGCAAAAAATATCGGCCTAAATTTACCACTGTCAGGAAGTACAATATGTCACGAAAAAACAATCTCAGAATCTCCAGGATCCGTTGAAGGGTTCCAGAGTTATAACCTGTCAAAGTGACACTGGTCAGAATTGCAAAAAATGGCCCGGTCATTAGGGTGTTTTAGTGGCCGGGGGTGAAGGGGTTAAATCCTGGTTTTTGGATATCTTCATATAACTCTTAATACTCATAATTGTTCATAATCTTGTCCATAACACTAGGTATGGGGAAGTACCAAGCAAACGGCGAAAGGGAAGGGAAGGGAAATCCTATGTCTAGAGAAGGGGAATATGGTGATACCTAAGCAAGTCTACCGCTGGCCACTGGCTTCCTTCATAATCCTAAATAGGTTCTGCACCTATGCGATGAGCAGGTTTCCTGACCCTAGAACTGGGCCCTAGGAAGGGATTCAGTGGGATGAGTACTTACTCAACCCCACTAAGGACTAAAGAAGACACAGGGAAATACACACAGGGGGAAAACACATAAACAACTTATGTCCAGATGACTCAGGGAGAAGTACAGCAAAGAACAAAAATGTTTCTTCAGATGAGTGCAAGCTGACTGCTTGCATCCAGAGCTTGTATAGGATAAGACTATCACTAGCACAGATTCAGAGGTAATGAGAGTATTTAAGCAAACAAAGGGAAGTGCTGATGATTAACAGCTGAAAGGCGAAGAACTCTGCAGCAGGGTCCTAAAGGGAAAGGGTTTAATCCCAAGCAGAGAATGTTAGGGAGATGGGCAGCCAAACACTGCAACTCTCTACAGCTGGATCCCTCAGGACTGTTTGTCAAGCTTGACACACCCATGACACACTCATTCTTCTTGCAGCTCTCTCTTCCTACTCTACCATAAAAATTCATGTTCCGCTGCTCAGCTTGGGCGAGTATTCATGTGTTTACAGTGCGTTGTGAGAATGCAGCCAGGGTCACCAACTTGACTTTTTGTTTTCTCTGTACGGCTTATCAAAAAATCATGGACAGACAATATTTTTTTACAAACACATTGGAAAACCATGATAAATCACTATGATTATAAGGGATACAGGTCTACAGCCCATAATAGTAATAGGAAGACAGCTGCATTTACTGTAAGCTATAAAATGATGATGATTGCAGTCAAAATAATCAGTATAAGTTTTTTCAATGTAAAATAATGATAGCTACCTTAATTTTTTCTTACACACAGTGCAAAAAAGTGCCCTATTTTTACAGACTGTTCTGAAATTTCTGGACAGTTGGCCACCCAGAAGATAGCTTTGGCAATTATGTCGCCCTGGGCAAGCCAGGGGACACAGATAACAACACCACCACACCCCACACTCCAGGTAGGCACACCTGCTAACCAGAAACCCTTGTTGCCTCCCTCCAAGAGTCTGTTGATGCACACCAGGGGGTGGGCCAGGCGGTTGGCTCCGCCCACCAAGGAGCTCACAACTCTGGAGGCAGGAAGTAACCAGGCAGATTAGCCCAGGGAGGGCTTGAGTAAACATCGAGATAGCCCCGGGCAGGGGAAGAGTGCAGTCTAGCTGAGGGCTAGAGTAAACAACCAGAAGTGAAAGTGAAGGAAAAGAAAGTGGAAAAGGAGAAAAGCAAGAAGTGGAGAGAGCGCAGAGAGTGCGCAGAGCCTGAGAGCCCAGCTGTGTGTAGGGCTAGAGCAGCAAGGTCAGCGACGGCGGTGACTGTCCGGAGTGGGACGGTTCGGAAGTTCCTGGAAGGACCCCGTTGGCTGTGTGCCCGGTGGTCTGGAGCAGTGTTCCGAAGGACAGTCAGCACCAGGGCAGGGGCCTCTCGGACCCCGGCAAGGCTAGGAGTCGCCCAATTTGCCGAATCCGTCAGTGAAGGGGACGTAGATCCCCCAGCAACAAAGTCCCGATTGACGGCAACAGCCCGACCATTACCGGGGAGACACCGCCACCGCCAAGGCACCAGTTTCCCCAGGGCCAGCGCCTGCGGGCAAAGTGTAGAGCTCCTCCGGCCCAGATTGCAGTCGGGGAGCGGGTAACCGGAGGGAATCCACCGATACCATCAGACAACATAGGTGCAAGGAAGAGAGACGTCACCGTCACCTACCGGGAGTGCAGGTGCAACCGTCTGTGGGACCGTCCTACCAGCCGTTGGTTTACCGTACAAACTGTGTCCGTGTCTCAGGCTGAGTGAGTACCACAGTGCCGCAAGGCACAGCGCTGCCCCCGCGTCCCTGCGCCCTCCAGGCCCTACACTTTACATCTATTCACCGGGCCCCGGGATCACCAACCCCTACCCACGGAGGGGCAACACAACACCTGGCTGCTCCAATCACCATCCCCGGGACCCCCACACTGAGCAGCGGTGGTGCCATCACCACAACCGTGGGTGGCGTCACGAACTATAATCCCAACAAACACCCCCCCCTTTTCACTCACGGGCGAGGAGTGTCGCTCGAGACACCCCGGGATCCGGCCCGCAGCTCGAGCCACCAGGAGCAACTGCCGGACCCGAGCAGAAGGGGTGAGCGCGGTGTGCTGACACCCTCCTCCCCGCCCGCGACACAATGGTTTACCTACAGGAATGCAAATTGGTAAACAGTTTGAATTCACATTACCATACCCTTATAGCAGTGAATGCTCATGGGGGGGTCCCCAGAGATTTAGATGATCAGTTGATCCCACCAATATTGGTGAGTTTGGCCAACTCTTTTCTCATGTGTGTGATGTCCTTAACCCTAGATATATGGGTAATTACCAGCCTCTATCTGCACAGGGTAGATCAAAGTATTGTAGTGCGCATGTGTGGGCGGTCTTTGATATTTCCTCGCGTCTGTGCAATACAGAACCTAACCCTAATATAAGGCTTCATTGGTGCTGGCCGCAACCTATAAGGGAAAAACCTGGTGACAGGTTCCCTTTAAGAGTCTTCTCTATGAAACAGTTGTGCAATTGATCTACCGCCCCTGAAATATTTCCACAGATTGCTGTGGTGCTACTCAGCACAGTCTGAAGGCTGCTTTCCCATAATAGTATGATAATAGCCACATAAATGCTTATAAACACCCATAAACATGAAGTCTTCACTAAATTTCACTCTAAAGGGCACTTTACACGCTGCGATCTCGCAAATCGCTGCCCGTGGTGCACAACATCGCTCTGACCCATCACACTACTTACCTGCCTAGCGACATCGCTGTGACCAGCGAAACTCCTCCTTTCTAAGGGGGGCGGTTCGTTCGGCATCACAGCGACATCACTAAGCGGCAGCCCAATAGAAGCGGAGGGGCAGAGATGAGCGGGACAAACATCCCGCCCAACTCCTTCCTTCCTCATTGCCGGCGGCCGCAGGTAAGGTGAGGTTCCTCGTTCCTGCGGTGTCACACATACCCATGTGTGCTGCCGCAGGAACGACGAACAAGCTGCGTCCTGCAACAGCAACGATATTTGGGAAATGGACAGCATGTCAACAATCAACGATTAGGTGAGTATTTTTGATCGTTAGCGGTCACTCGTATGTGTCACACGCAACGACGTCGCTAACGAGAACGGATGTGCATCACGAATTCCGTGACCCCCAACAACATCTCGTTAGCGATGTCATTGCGTGTAAAGCGGACTTAAGGCTCTGTTCACATTTTTTTTTTTGCTTCTGCTTCCTTTATAATGGTAAGCACATTGGTTGAGTCAGATTCATCCCATAACAAGTAAGAGCAGTGTTTGATGGATTCTAATGCTTTTTAACTGGATCCTCAAGATTATTTCAAGGTGTCTGTAGTTTCTTCTGGTACAAATTACAGAATCTGTGGCAGCGGCTCCCCTAATGCAGCCTCCAGCTTTCTGGAGCTCTATCAATACACAGACTTGTATGTATCAAACTTATCACCCTACACAACCATGCAGAGTGCCGCCACGGCTTGACTCATTTGTAATGTTTTTGAGCTGATGTAAGATGGAAGTTTTTCTAAAGGAAGGCCATAAATGGAAACACATACTGATAGTGTAAGTTTCAGTTTATTGTGGTTCATATAATTTACATATCTGTGGTATGATTGTCATTTTTATTTATGTATACATGGACATACTGTTCTTCCATAGAGTTTGTAAAATGGGTGGTATTTCCAGCACTCAATCTCCATTCAAAAATATTAGAAGTTTATTGGTTCATTTAAAAACAAAAACAAGTCAAAAAAGGAAATCTTGAAACCTATATGTGATCACCTAAGCGTTTCAATATTAGATTCATGAATGGTTCCTAATCATGGCATTCCCAAGTCATGACTTGCCAAGAGTTCTTTTTCGAAGGGACAGTCTCTATATTTCAGCCAATACCATTTGCCTCAAAGACTTGAAACACGCTAAAAAGTGGATATTATGCACAATTACCTTTAGAGTCAACTGTCAGTAGAAACATGAACCAAATGATAATTCAGGTAGATGCTAGACTGTCTAATATACAGTCATGGCCAACAGATTTTGGGACTGACACAAAGCTTTGTTTTCACAAACTTGTTTTCTTCAGGGTTTATAGATCTTGTCCAATGTTTATTTAGATACTGAAGAACAATTATCAGCATTTAATAAGTTTTTAAGCTTTTATTGCCAAATACATCAAGTTTATTCAAATATTTATTTTTCAAGACTCCCTTTCACCCTGGTATGGTGGATATCAGCTTTTGGGCCAAATCATGGCTAATCACAACTCATTCTAGCCTAACACGTCCTTGGAGTATATTACAATTTCTGTTATTTTTTTTGTCCACCTTCTTTTTGAAGACTGATCATGGGCTCTCAAGGGGATTGAGATCTGAGGATTTTACTGGTCATGGACCCAAAACTTCAATGTTTTGTTAATCGAGCCACTTAATTATCACTTTTGCCTTTTGACATGGTCTCCATCATGCTGGAGAAAACATTGATCATCACCAAATTGCTCCTGGATCGTTGGCAGAATTTTTTCCTGGACGATATTTAGAACCCAATCTTTATTTATGGCAGTTTTCCTAAGTAAAATTCTGAGTGATCCCACTTCATGGTTGAAAAGTAACCCCACATATGAATGGTCTCAGGATGATTTACTGCTGGTATGACACAGGACTCATGGTAGTGCTCACCTTTTTTTGGACAATCAATCTTTCAGATGTCTCACTATGAAAGGAGCTTCATCAGAGAAAATAACTTTGTAGGAAGTAGAGGGATTGCTGAGTCTCCTAAAGAATGCTTATAACTGTACTTTAGTAACAACAGACACAGCTGACTAAAAGCTCAAACTTTGTGAAAATCAAAATTTGTGTCAGTCTCAAAACGTTTGGCCATGGCTGCATTGTATTTGTAAATTGAAACAGTGACCAATATATGGAATAGCATAAATACTATGTGAATGTAAGTGGATATTTACATGTCTGTCCATCACTGGCAGTGTCAATAAAAGATTAGAAGCTTCTCATTGTTATGACTGATGTGGTACTACTAGTCAGATTGTCACTTATTATACCATGACTAAATAGCATGTATATAGTAATGTATTTGTTTTTTTAACTGCCTTAAAGCTTGATCTCGAGCTATGGTGACTCGATGGATGAATGCTCTGTAGGAAGATCAATCTTGTGCAGTCTATGTATGTAAAGTGCTGTGGAATTAACAGCGCTATATAAATGAATAAATATTATATTATTATATTATTATTGTCTAGATAGGTCCACCAGGGACTTCTCCACCATTATCTTTATGGTATTAAGTCATGAAGTTGCTGGTCTTCCTCCTCGGCTTGTTCGTTCCATTCTTCCAACTACGATGTTCTTCTCCAGTGACTACTCTCCTCATATGATGTATCCAAAATAGGCATGTTGTAGCTTGGTGATGTTTGCTTCAGGTTTCATGTCTGGCTTGATTTGTTCCAAAATTGACTTGTTTGTTCTTCTTGCCATTATATAATATACAAAATATGTAAAGGGCTCCCTCATCCACAATAACATGCGTAAATTAGTATCTCGTTGTCTTCTTTTGCGGCAAAAAAGTCTTTGGATCTAAGATACAAGGATCCAGTTACATCTATTACCTATATACCCCCTAAAGATTATACTCTGTGCCACTCTATCTGTAGATCACCCGAGATTCAGTGTGGCTCTAGCTTGAACATTGGCTTTTCAGATCACAGATTCTCCATAATTTGTAAATTGTCTTTCACACATAATAAATACAAGGTAGTTCTTCCTTTATCTGCCACCTCGCTCTATAAAACCAGTTTCATTTGATTTGATATCCATCGTTGGCAGTACAGCCCTTACAGCCATAACTCATTGTAAAATCATATCTGAGGAAATCTGCATTTTGAAACAGTGAGTTTGTCTTTTGTTGAATGCAACAGGATGTAAAGTTGTGTGGCTGTCCCCGTCTTTGTCCTGCCACCTATAAAGTAATGCTAATCTGCCATGGAAAGGAAATCCTGCCAGTGCTGCACTGTCCATAGGGGACTGGCCCATTTCCTTCAATGCCATCACTGAAAGCGTATCCTTTTCATGTAACCTTCTAATGAAGAGTCAGGGCATCCAGATGTCACAATGATTAACTATTGTGAAGTCTGTTATTGTTTTCTCGACATTTTAACAGTTAAAGGATATCTAAAAATATACAAAAGGTGCAGAACGCAAACTACAGGAGGAGACGTTCTGCAGTCCTGAGGATCCTCCCAGTCATACATGTAAGAAAATATACTTTATGTTATCTTACATTTAATAATAATAACCAAAAAATAGCCAAGAGAGTACATTTACTGTATATCTTCTACTAGGGCAAATTGAATATCAGCCAATTTCTTAAATAATATCTGAACTGCCTCCTTTACAAATTGAACATTTATGTAAGCTCTGTTTGCACTCATTAAAGGAGGTGGTCCACTACTTTTACTTTGATGTCCTATCCTTAGGATAGGTCATCAATGTCTGATCAGCTGGGGTCCGACACCCCGCACCCCCGCTGATTAACTGTTCTTGGTCCTGGTGGCGTCATCAGGCAGCCAGAAATGCTCAGTTCTGGAGCTTCTCCATCTTCTGATAGTGATACGGCCGGGTACTGCACATCTGCCTCCCCATCTAATCAATAGGAGGCAGATGTGCAGTACTATGAGGATAGGCCATTAATGTAAAAGTAGCGTATAACCACTTTAAATTAAAAATAGGTGTTATGGTGTTAAACTGTTAAAGCCCGACAACACTAGATTTCTGAGGTCTGTCTCCTGAATACTTGGCTTGATGTCCTCAAACAATAAAAGCAAACAAAACATATGGTGCTCCACTAACTGCTGTCTACAACAATTTAGGGAACATGTAGTTACCACACAAAAAAGTAAATATGGCTGCGACTGATATGGGAACATGTGGGTAGTATCGATAAAGGAACATATAGCCACATAGGACACTCACATTGTGAGAGGTCATGTAGATGACCGTAGGTTTGGTCTGAGTGCAAACTGACAAAACATCGGATTGCACTCGGACCAATGTTATTCTGTGGGGTAGTGCGCATGTCCAATT
Organism: Anomaloglossus baeobatrachus; assembly: GCF_048569485.1. NCBI lineage: Eukaryota > Metazoa > Chordata > Amphibia > Anura > Aromobatidae > Anomaloglossus > Anomaloglossus baeobatrachus. Next base: position 510,603,432 of record NC_134356.1, on the reverse strand, counting down.
TTTCCATCAGACTGAGTCTGTAGGAGGGAATCACAGCATGCATGATTTGCCTCCATAAATCGTATCGCACTTTGTCATGCAAGTCAATGGGTCTTTCAAAATATTTAGAAAGCACTCAGATGACATCCAAGTGTGGTCCGATTTTCATGGACTAATGGAATGGAGGAGATGATGAACTTTATTTTTCAATCTTCTCCACATTCGAGAATTTTGGGCCACACTCTGGTGAGAGTGTGACTGACATAATCAGACTGATTTTTTCGGAGGAGAGAAAAACAGTTGCGTGACCCAAGCTTCAAAGGGATATGTGGCTGACAGTTATTAGAGCACTTGTAGAGTTTTGCAGTAGTAATGAGCAAATAGTAACTATTCGTAACAAATTCCAAAGTACTATCCCAGTATTTGTCACAAATAATGAACCTTATCCAAGTTATTGAAGAACCAAAGAATTTTTCTAGGAAATCTTCATGAAAAAAGCTCAGGTTCCCCATTGCCTTGCATTAGGTTTCTTATTCGTGATGAATACTGGAATAGTACTTTGGGATTCGTTACGAATAATCCGAGCACAAATACTTACTAATTGCTCATCACTATTTAGCAGGAGTAATGACAGAAATGCTGCATCTGTCTGACATGCGTCCACTCCTAACTAAAGAAGGTCACTTTACACGCTGCGATTTATAGTGCGATCGCATGTGCGATCGCACCCCCCATCGTTTGTGTGTTACGGGCAATTTGTTGCCCGTGGCGCACAAAGTCGGTAACCCCCGTCACACGTACTTAACTCCCGAACGACCTTGCTGTGGGCGGCGAACATCCTGTTCCTGAAGGGGGAGGGACGTTCGGCGTCACAGCGACGTCACACAGCGGCCGGCCAATAGAAGCGGAGGGGCGGAGATAAGCGGGACGTAACATCCCGCCCACCTCCTTCGTTCCACATTGCCGGCGGGACGCATGTAAGCTGTGTTCATCGTTCCCGGGGTGTCACACGGAGTGATGTGTGCTGCCTCGGGAACGATGAACAACCGGCGCGCAGAAGGACGATCGATTTTTTGAAAATGAGCGACGTGTCAACGAGCAACGATAAGGTGAGTATTTTTGCTCGTTCACAGTCGATCATAGCTGTTACACGCTACGATATGTCAAACGATGCCAGATGTGCGTCACTAACGACGTGACCCCGACGACATTTCGTTAGATATATCGTAGCGTGTAACGGGCGCTTTAATGCATGGATCCCATCAATAGAACTTTATTTTATAGGATAGAATAGCACAACAGGTTGCTGGACAGAACAGATCTTAGCATTGGTGTGAACAGAACTGCACCAGAACTTCTGTTGATGCTCAGAATCTGATATTATTGAGCTCTGATTCTTGTGCTTCACTATAAAGAGGTAAAGACTAGTATGGAAATTCCAGACAAGATTTTTTTCTCACTACTGGTTATTAGTACAAGGCTGCCAAATGTCCAATTTTGAAAGTGTTACAGAGTTGCTCATTGAATAAATTCTTTTCATTTAGGAAAAGTCTTGGCAATTTAGCTATTTTAATTCTGCTCTCTCCATCCCTGAGGAGTTATACACAGTGCACGGCTTAATGTTCTATGACTTCAACACCAAGATGTTTAAAGATAAAAAGAGAATGAATGTAGTAGAAAAATAATCTAATCTACAGTATAGTTTCATCTTGAGCAATGAACTGTGAGATATGTCCATGGCACTTCACTAATTGTCTGACAAACCACATGCTTTACTATACACTGTACTCAAGTTCCTACTGACTTATTCAAGGTCGAGTGCATGCCTACAGCATCTACAACGGCTAGTGAGCCCAGGTTTCACCAATGGGTACTTAAGTCACTTAGTTCATGGATAGAGTGTAATAATCTTAATATTTTCAGAGGAACACTGACATATTTTCTATGGATTGGAGATAATTTACTCCTTTAAATCCTAGGTATGGATTGGATAATCCCTCTCATACCATACACATCTAAAGAAAATGATCGTCCCACAGCCATGTTAGAAGATAGGCATATCATCACTGAAGCATAGTAAATGAAGACCGGGAGGTGCAACTGGGACTACTAGAGTGGTGGTTATAAAGAGGCAACTGGTTTATCTGGTGAGTAATGGTACTTTTGTTATTTTATGCCATCACCTCTATTTAGTCAATGTCCATTTGATTCTTTAAAAAAAATCTGTAATTTACCATGAATGTAATTACCTGATGGAAATGCTACTGTCCACTTGAACCTAGAGTTGTTTTTCTTTTGTCTCTGCGTCTCTTTGTTCCTGAGATACCGCCTAGTCTTTCCTGTATATAAATCTAGTTTTTATAGCCAAGAGGGTGTGGTCATCAACTCTTCTCTACTGGAATCTTCTCGAGAACCACTCCCAGTTGCCTAACAAACTACATTTATACACAGGGAGGATGGGGCCATATCTCAGGAAAGGAGAGGTGCATGAACACAAAATAAACAATGCCAAATTTAAGAGAAAAGCAACATTTACACCAGATAAACAACAATAATATATGTATACCAAGTGACAGGTCGTCTTTAAATCATATACTGGGCATTACCATGTATAGCTACCATAGTATACATCTATGAAGTTTAGGAATATGTAAAGCAGCAAAGAACAGAATCTTCTATTAGTCGGAATGATTAGATATCATCAACAAACATTAAGAGTGATGACTTTCTGGAACATACAAATGAAAGATTAATGAGAAACTTACTTTTTTCAGTAGAGAGATGTGTTTTGGATTGTCCTCTCACCAGCCGGCATGTAGACCCATCTCCTGCACAGACTCCACAATTGTCTTCTTTGGCATTGCTCCCAAGCTGCCGATCGCAACCCACCGCCTGCCAACATCAACAGCAGAGTCAGAAGGAGGGCAGACCTGTAGCACACTGTAGTACACTTGCTCAGGTTTCTGGAATTTTATTTATTATGTTATACTTTTCATTTTATGAGCTGGCCTAATTCTGTCAGAGCACACATTGTTTCTCGAATGATGTAAGGCACATCCTGTGTCACCATATCATTTATGTTATTTTAATAAAATAGATTGCTTATCAGTTGTTATAATGCAAACGCCAAGTAAAAGTGCAAAGTATAATATTACTGTATTGTTTTAGCAATGTTACTGGCTCATGGTCCAATTTAATGGGGAAATGGGGATGTCTGTCATAGAAAGAAATATACAGGGCTTAAGTGCATTCTGGGGTTATCCTATTTTTAGTGTTTCACCTTTGAGAAATATTGACCCTGTAGACAGCAAATGAAAAATCTGCCATCTTATTAAACTCTTCATTATTCGTTATGATGTTTTTCAGATTTCTTTAATGCTGTTCTTTATGCTCTGCAGAAAGTTGTGATGTTGCTTAATGGAAACTGTCAACAGATTTCTTGTTCTTTGTTTTGTACAGTCATGTATGAGTTGATGGCCAGCTTGGTTTACTACCAGTTGAGTGCATCCAGCAACATAACAGTTCATTATATTGCAGCCCTGCATCAAAATGGAAAATTAAGCAACTGTGCAAAGGATTCTATTTTAAAATGTCATGTCTTCTTTTTTATTTTTATATGCAGACCTACAGCATGTGTCTCCTTGGTAGAAGACAACAAGCTCTGTATATGCTGATACTCTTTGAAGTCTTTACAATCTTGATATTACTAAAAGAGATGAGCGAACCTTTCAAAGTTTGGTTCCCAATCTTTTCCAAGCCTCCTAGCTGTAAAAGAAAGAAAATAAAGCAGAACTTACTTACCGAGTCTTTGGCATGGCTGTAACTGCTCCTACGGCTGTATTACCGGGACCGCTCATTGTCCCTCATCCATATTCACTGCTTTACCTGCCCACCGGCATCTGATTGTCTGCAATCAGACCCCGCCCCAGACAGCTTCTGTGATTGGTTGGAATCCATACATGGGGTACCCTACACTAATTTTATTTATTTATTTTATACCATGATAGACCCACAGACAGGGTCTGTGATTCCAACCAGTCACAAACGCTGTTTGGGGGTGAGGTCTGACTGCAATCTTGCAGATGTTGTCCTTGGTGGGATTTTAACTCAGGACTCAAGCCCTTCAAAACTACAGTACTAACCACTGAACCACCGTGCTCCCCATTTTTTTCTATAGCTCTGTAGACAATTAAGGAGTGTCTGAAAGTGGCATTGAGATCACAGCTGAGTTGGGATGCATGCATGGCTGCTAAGAAAATGTACAGTGATCAAACATCTCCTCATGGTTCCTCACGAACATTGGCAAGTGTACCATAAACAGGGTGCCATGAGGCAGTAGAGGTGGGCGAGGGATTGACTCCGGCATGCTACATTAAATGACTGGTCCTGACTGGTTGTGTAGACTTGTGTTCTGTGAGCTGTGAGACTATGCAGGCTGTACACTGGCATACTGCTGTTGAAGTTGGCTGGCCAGTATCGGATAATGATTTGTACTCACAAGGAGACCAACAGTTCAGCTCAAACAGCATTTACAAAATGGTTCATTCTCGGCCGCAACCTTACCCTTCAGATAGAGGGGCACATATCTTTCAGCATGTTACAGTTTTGTACAGCATTATTAGATACAGTTCAAGTTCTCACTTGGTTGCTTCAGATCTAATTTGTCCTGTGAGTCGCAGCACAACCCAGTCCAGCATTACAACAAACACTGTGACCGTCACCTTCCCTTCCAGCAGTGCCATGTATAGTCTCCTTAACAGTCCCATCATCACCAGAGCAAATCTTGATGATGTTTAGAGGAAAACAGCTCAGGTAGTGGACCACGTTTCCAAGCCAGTTAAGATTAACCCGGTACCTTGACAATTAAGGGGCTTGGCCACTAGAGTTCTGTACTCTGGCTCTTATTGTTGGGGGCCACTCTATTCAAGATTCTGTGTCTTGTTTCAATATGGTCTCTGTGTCTCTGTCAACTCTTGAAGTTCATGCTATCTCACCTTCCATTTCCACTCCTTCTTCTATGTTGCCACAAATTACCCACTGTATACGACCTTCATGACTGACCAACTATATGTTCTTTCGTTAACTACAGTAGGTCTTCACTGACAGTTTTAGAATGAACCTTCATTTTTGCTTTCACTTGACCCCTCCCATGGTCAAGTGAAACGTTTAACTGTTGCTTATACTACTGTCTGACAACTTCATAAACAAGTGCTATGCAATACATTACCACATTCAATACTTACTGTACCTTACATAACATTACCAACACACTACATCACTGTATATTACAAATCACATATCACAATATTTAGAAAGATGCAAAATATTAATCACATTACCCTATAATAACGTGATTGGTGTTTTCAGGGGCAGGAACACAACAGCCATAGTCCACCACTCTTAAAATCCAATCACATCACACACAACATAAACAACAACAGTGTTTGCTCTGGATGATTTCCTCCAAGGTTTTGGATTGGCATGACCCTGGTCCCACTGTGTTATGACACCAAAAACAGAGAGTGAAAATATTTTACAAACAGGGGCCCTCCTGCTGACAGAACAGCAGCCCCAACAGGTCATGGGCACAGTCCATCTGCCTTCAGAAAGGTTGGGACATTGCGTCATACATCTCTCTCCCCCAACAGTAGTACATAAACAAGGACACAGTCGATGAGGGGCAAGATTCAGGGTTGTATGGGACAAAGTCCATAAAGGGCCTTGAAGAAAAAGTCCACTATGGGGAACAATCCATGAGTGCATTGCGACAAAGTCTATTGGTACTTGGGAACAAAATCCATAGGAGAGTTAGGGGCAAAGTCCATAGCTGGTTGGGCAAAGAGCAGTACGACCATTGTCCCACTGTGTTGGGACCCCAGAAACAGAGAGTCCAAATTCTTTACAAACAGTGGCCCTCAGGCCAACACAACAGCAGCCCCAACAGGCCATGGTCAGTCCATCTGCCTCCAAAAAGGTTGTGATATTGAGTCATACATCCCTCTCCCCCATCAGTAGTCGGTAGAGAAAGACACAGTAGAAGAAGGGCAACATTCGGGGGCTTGAGGAAAAAGTCCATTATGGTGCACAATCCATGAGGGCACTGGAACAAAGTCCATTGGGACAAAGTTTTTAGGAGACTTGGGGGGAAATGTCTATAGCTAGTTGGGCAAAGAGCAGGGCAAAGGGTGTCTCATGATCTTTTGTTATAAAATACTGCAATCCAGCAAGGGAATGCGCAACGTGCACAACAAACAACAGGAGGGGTCACACAAAAAAAATGGCCAACAACCAAAAGGGAGTCCCAGTGGACTTAGGAACTGTCCCTTTTGAAGGTGCAACTGGAACATTACTCTGTTTCTGCTTCAACAGAGGCAAGCATCACTTCTGGTGAGGCTGGTGAAAAACTCTAAAGTAACCTCTAAGGCCTCTAAATGCTGACCTTGTCATTTGGCCAGGGTCCAGGCTGGGGTGTAAGCCTCTGCTAATGACTGGGATGTGGGCTAGGGGGACTGGATGACCTTCTCTACCAAGACATCCAGTTTTATCTCCTCCGACTTCAGAGCCATCAGCAGCCGCCATCCACTTCGTCCTGCTCTTCTCCTGGCTGTCACACTATATCACAGCTCCGTTATTCTCTCCAGCTTCTCTTTACAAAAAGGTGCTATCTCGCTCACACACTTGGTGGCCAGTTGAACTGTTCTGCCTTGGACAGAGTGGGTTTCTCCCGGCTTTCCGTCCCATTTCTCCCAGATATCCACCTGTTCCCTCACTGTTAGGTTGCAATGTGCGTACACTCTCTTTACACTCCGTAACATGATCACACTCTGTGTCTCTGTCAACACTCGAGGTTGACGTTCTCATCTGCTGTCGCCTCTTCTCCTTTGTTGCAACAAACCACCCACTGAATGGGATCTTCCGTTCGTTCACTTCGTCTTCACTGGCTCTTCTAGGGTGAACCCTCATGTTCCCTTTCACTTGGCCCCTACCATCGTGGGCTAGTCCCAGTGCTTAACTGTTGCTTACCCTACAGTTAAATAACTTCCTAAACTGGTGCTATACAATACTTACTATGCATAATACCTTACACAACATTACCCGCGTATTACAATTAACGTATTACAATATTTACAAAAGTCGCACAACATTATTCACATTACAATAACACCATTAGTGTCTTTAAGGGTAGGAATGTGACAGCAATAGTCCATCACTCAAATTACAGCATGCATTGTAGTACAAGAGCTCACAGAACAGACACCACAAACTAAACATAACATAGAAGAAGGCTGTTCTATCCACTGCATTAATTCTGTCCTAGTTGGGACTGTATACAAAGTAGGAGCTCCTGCCCATGCAATACTTTCCTCTTGACAGGAGATGTAATATGGCCCCAGAACTCTGATATTGTGTCCTAAAATACCCTGAAATTCATACATGCCATGATTTATAGCAAGTAATGTTATTAATATTATTATTATTATCTAATTCTGTACTAAGCACCATATGGTAACACAAAATCGTAGCAAATTTTAATTTTATTCTGGCTGTCATCCGTGGTGTTCTTTAAGTAACTCATATTCCTATCCAGAAGATTTCACAGCCTGGCACCTGTCATTTACCAGGAATACCAGATTAAGAAATACTACTGTATTACAATACTAGTTTTTGGCATTGGCAGGAAGCGATGGGTACTGCCATCCTACAACAGGCTTCATTGCAGCTGCAGAAATAGCAACTAAGCAGACCTGTGAGGGTTTTAAGCGGTCACGTATAAATATTTTGATATACAATCCTAAAGAAAGCTTTGACACATTCCATGCATAAAAACTTAAAAGGTCCCAACAGGATAAGTTTAATACAGAGATTTCCATTACAAGCACAAATTATTATTATTATTTTTTTATTATTATGTCTGGCGCTGTCTCGCTTGACCTACTAAGAGGTCATCAAACTCATTTGATTTAAAGGCCCATTTATATTTGTCTATAGCTATGAAAAGGGAAAAAGCCTTGGAACCACATAACATTTGTGCGGGTAGTAATCATTTTATTCTCAGTTCTGTTAACTCCATCTAAAATCTGCAGATATTTCATTGTATATGAGAGGTTTACCACAAAGACTTAACACAAGAACATAACTGTACAAGAATTCCTAATGTTTTTTATGTTCGTGGCCCGACCTATATTCTGGCCATCAGGTCAAATACCAATGATTCTGTTTTTTTTATTGTAAATATAAAGTTGGATACTTTTCTTTACATATTTATTTAACAAGTGATGAACAGAGAATGAAGAATGGCTAATGACATTGTGTGACTTCTGCAAGGCGACTTTTCTTTGTATCTGCTCTCATAGTGCGAAGGTAGCTTTGCAATTGCTAAGGGTACAGTCATATGAAAACGTTTGGGCACCCCTATTACTGTTAACCTTTTTTCTTTATAACAATTTGGGTTTTTGCAACAGCTATTTCAGTTTCATATGTCTAATAACTGATGGACTGAGTAATATTTCTGGATTGAAATGAGGTTTATTGTACTAACAGAAAATGTGCAATCCGCATTTAAACAAAATTTGACCGGTGCAAAAGTATGGGCACCTCAACATAAAAGTGACATTAATATTTTGTAGATCCTCCTTTTGCATAAATAACAGCCTCTAGTTGCTTCCTGTAGCTTTTAATGAGTTCCTGGATCCTGGATGAAGGTATATTTGACCATTCCTGTTTACAAAACAATTCCAGTTCAGTTAAGTTTGATGGTCGCCGAGCATGGACAGCCCGCTTCAAATCATCCCACAGATGTTCAATGATATTCAGGTCTGGGGACTGGGATGGCCATTCCAGAACATTGTAATTGTTCCTCTGCATGAATGCCTGAGTAGATTTGGAGCGGTGCTTTGGATCATTGTCTTGCTGAAATATCCATCCCCTGCGTAACTTCAACTTCATCACTGAATCTTGCACATTATTGTCAAGAATCTGCTGATACTGAGTTGAATCCATGCGACCCTCATCTTTAACAAGATTCCCGGTGCCGGCATTGGCCACACAGCCCCAAAGCATGATGGAACCTCCACCAAATTTTACTGTGGGTAGCAAGTGCTTTTCATGGAATGCCGTGTTTTTTTGCCTCCATGCATAACGCCTTTTTTATGAACAAACAACTCAATCTTTGGTTCATCAGTCCACAGGACCTTCTTCCAAAATGTAACTGGCTTGTCCAAATGTGCTTTTGCATACCTCAGGTGACTCTGTTTGTGGCATGCTTGCAGAAACGGCTTCTTTCACATCACTCTCCCATACAGCTTCTCCTTGTGGAACGTGCGCTGTATTGTTGACTGATGCACATTGACACCATCTGCAGCAAGATAAAGCTGCAGGTCTTTGGAGGTGGTCTGTGGATTGTCCTTGACTGTTCTCACCATTCTTTTTCTCTGCCTTTCTGATATTTTTCTTGGCCTACCACTTCTGGGCTTAACAAGAACTGTACCTGTGTTCTTCCATTTCCTTACTATGTTCCTCAGAGTGGAAACTAACATTTAAATCTCTGAGATAACTTTTTGTTTCCTTCCCCTGAACAACTATGTTGAATAATCTTTGTTTTCAGATCATTTGAGAGCTGTTTTGAGGAGCCCATGATGCCACTCTTCATAGGAGATTCAAATAGGAGAACAACTTGCAATCGGCCACCTTAAATACCTTTTCTCATGATTGGATACACCTGCGTATGAAGTTCAAAGCTCAATGAGGTTACAAAACCAATTTAGTGCTTTAGTAAGTCAGTAAAAAGTAGTTAGGAGTGTTCAAATCAAGAAATTGATAAGGGTGCCCATACTTTTGCTCCGGTCAAGTTTTGTTTAAATGTGGATTGCACATTTTCTATTAGTACAATAAACCTCATTTCAATCCAGAAATATTACTCAGTCCCAGTTATTAGATATATGAAACTGAAATAGCTGTTGCAAAAACCTAAATTGTTATAAAGAAAAAAGGTTAACATTAATAGAAGTGCCCAAAGTTTTTCATATGACTGTATAATGTCTAATAACAACCGCCCGTCAAAGGAAGTGTGTCACCCGAAAATGCTTTATTTGTGTGTTACAGCCAATTTTGAAAATGACTTATTTTATTTCCCGATCTGTATTAAAAATAAAAAATTATATACAGTATATATATATACAGTATATATACATATATATATATATATATATATATATATATATATATGCCGCCCCAGGAGCGCTGATCCTGCTCGGGGACGCCACAGTGCAGGGAATCTTCTGGCCACGGGTAGGTCAGGTTAACTTCTATGGGATTCGTGACGCCACTCTCGGTAATTGCGGTCAGGGGTGACCGCCACTGCAGTTTAGGGAGTGCCTGGGGCTGATGGTAAATGCAGTCAGTTGTTGTGGCCTCCTGAGAGTGAGGCTGGCCCCAGGGCGCAATGTAAGTGTGCAGTACCACAGGTCGCAGAAGAACTCACACACAAGTAGCAATGTCTTTCAGGGTTTTTACTCACTTTCAGATGGTAGCTGTGAGTCAACCCGGGTGATGCTATGATGAACCAGGAGGAACCAAGTATCCCTTCGGCTGATGTAGGGGTGACTGCTGACTCGCCTTCTTTGCCCTTCTTGTTTTGAGGTGACTCCTACTTGTAGTATTACTGGAATCACCCAGAGAAGACGCAACTGCCATTCTCCCCTTTCTGGCCCATTTGCCTGACAGCGTGGACCAAGAATAGATGGCTCCAGGCTCGATCCTCCTTATGGGCCCCCTCGTTGCTGCTGTAGCTGCGGACTCTGTGTAGGTTGCTGAGGCACATACAGTACCCTCACCAGCAGGTTTAGCAGGCCAACTGAATGGGCCCCTGCTCTGGGGACCTGTTTCCCCGTGTGGGCTGCGTCTACTGGCAGTCCCCTTACTCAGCCACCTCTTGCTACTGCCCTAGGTGTTTTTCAGGCGACACTGCTGAGTAGCCTTTCTCCCCCGCCAGCAGCCACTGACTGGTGCAGTGTTTGACAGGGCCCTGCTCCTCTGCTCTGCCCTCCAGATGCAGCTCTACAACTCCTGCTCTTTCGGCTGCCTCTACACAACTCCCTGTCTCCAGTCCCACACCTACCACTAGCTGGGATGCGAGGGCCATGCCCACTCCCTGCCACTCCGCCCAGGGGTCCCCTCTAAGCTGTGTGTGTTCCTTGTTCTAAGTGTCTGTGTGTGTTCACACCCTAGTCAGCCTCTGGGATTACCTGTGTTGTACTGACCCAGCATGGGTGCAGTCCTAAGTGGCGCCTGACCAGGTCAGGGGCGCCACACATATGATATATATATATATATATATATATATATATATATCATTAGTTGCGGAGTTACAATGAAAATCATTGTCAATCAGGAACCAAATAAAAGTGAAACTATTCTGTGCTGCTGTGGGAATAACATACATCTTTTAGACTTGCATTATACTTTGGGCCCTCATTGACTTATATGGGATTTTGTATAAGCCTTTGGTGGTGGTGTTACAGTGTGGGCAGGTATGTCTAGTCAATGCAGAACTGTCCTACACTTTGTGAATGGTACAGTGACAAGCCCCTACTACTTGAATAACATCATTAATCCAGTCATTGTGTCTCTGCATAAACAACACAGGCCTAATTTAATCTTCATTGACTACAATGCTCCAACTCCTCAAGGTTGCATCATTAGGGAATGGCTGCTGGAGACTGGGGTACCTCAAATGGAGTAGTCTGCACTTTCTCCAGACCTGAATACCATAAAAAAGCTATGAGATTAGCTGAGTTGCCAAGTAGTGGTTTGTAACTCTGTTGGCTAGAACATCAATTACCTGAGTGCCTCCCTTTACACATGTCTGTCACTTTAATGCAGGCTCACGGCAAGCGTGCATTATTTCTCTCACATGTCTGCTAATTAGATCAGCAGACATGTGCAGGTAACAGGCACGGGTGGATCTCCGATTCACCCACGCCTGTTAATCCCTTAGATTACACTATGAAATTCTGACAGCATGATCTAACACGCTTTGGCGGGGATTACGCTATTCCCTGCCACCATCGGCGGCCCTATGACACGATCACAGGGCGCCAATTGGTTGCCATGACAGCGCCAGGTCAGATGATGACCTCTGTTGCTGCCATAACGTGCTTAATGTGAATGCTGGCAGAGCGCCGCCACTCACAGGAAAACAGCGTCTCTCCTGATTAGAGCGGCGCTGAAGGCATAAAGTCCCCTAGAGGTACTCGTAAAATCATTAAAAAATATAAAACAAAAGTTTTAAAAAATATGAAAAAAAAACCTAAAAGTTCAAATCACCCCCCTTTTGCCTCATTGAAACTAAAATAATAATAATAATAAAAATTACACATATTCTGGTATTACACTTTCAGAAATGCCCGATCTATCAAAATATAAAATCAATTAATCTGATCAGTAAAGGGAATAGAGAGAAAAAAAATCAAAATGGTAGAAGAACATTTTTTGGTCACTGCAACATTGCATTAAAATGCAATAACAGGCGATCAAAACGTCGCATCCATTCAAAAATTGAAAAATGAGAGTGCTACGGGTCTTGGAAAATGGTAGCAAAGCACTATTCTTTTTTTGATAAACTTTTTTTGCAATTTCACCGCACTTGGAATTTGTTTCCCATTTTCCAGTACAATATGGGGCAGAATGAATGGTGTCATTCAAAAGTACAACTTGTTCCGCAAAGACAAGCCCTCATATGGCTATATTGACGAAAAATAAAAAAAGTTATGGCTCTTGGAAGAAGAAGCGGAAAAACCAAAAACGAAAAATGGAATATAAGGATGAAGGGGTTAAATGAAGAGTGGGATGCCATGCCTCACTAGACAATAACTTCACTTGTGAATAGCACGAGACATCATTGTCAGCTGTAATTGATGCTCAAGGCCACGTGACAAGTTATTCAGCCATTGACATTTTGTCTTTGGCGGGGGGGGGGTTCCCACCACTGCTTGTTTTTTCTTTCAATAAATTGTTTGAGATGAGGAAATCACCATTGCATTTTTCTACTTAAATGCCCGACTTTCATGATAAAATATCACTATGGTGTAAACTTTTTACGCTTTACATACATTTCCCACAAAAGACAAATATCCCTTTCTTTTTGGAAGTAGTCTATGTGTTTTGCACGGCCTGTAGGTTGGCTGTGTCTGAAATCCCATTAGTGGACACTGGAGTCGAGTGGTGCACAGGTTCAGTTCTATGGGGCGAGAGAATGTTCCTGCTGTTGCTGTGGAGGCACAGGACAGGGGGGAGAAAGTCAGCGCAGAGAGACGGCCAGGAAAGGCAAATAAAAGGGTGTACCGGTACTGGCCTCGGACTTATTCGGGATCAGTGGTTGCCCATCACTAGGGATCCCAGCATACTGTGGATGGTCTAAAATGGCTGTCAAGCTTGAACCAGTACAGTGAGTAAAAGACTGTTGTTGCAAAGCCCTGATATTGTATCCATTCCGCCTGCATCACAGCCTGCCATCATAGAGTTTTCATATTATCAACGGTTATCTCGGAGCCTCACTCCACCTGTGGGGAGTAAGAACACCTCAGCTGTGCCCTCATCACCTGCTCCTGGAAACCTACAGCGCAGCGGCAGCTTACATAGCCGAAAAAAAAACATATGGCATCATAAACTTTATTCCACTGTAATATAATCATCATCCCCTTTTTATTTATAAGACACCGCCAGGGTCACGGAGCCGGACCCTGCCACCGCTGACATCCCCGGACTAGTCAGGACCCGTTCCAAGTACCCCCGGCCCTGGAGTGGGCGTGTCACTATACTACTCCCTATTCTAGAAAGAATATTATATTAGGGAAACATAGTAGATGTGACAGGTCTACTTTAAACATACTATATTTTTATTATTTGAAAATAAGGAAAACAGAATTGATACAGTCTATAAGTAGAAGAGAACTCTACATTCATCAAAGTCACTGGCTTTCTCTAAACCGGTATATCGTAATTAGAGAAAGTTAAACTAAGGTAACCTAATAGCTGGTACATCATATAACAAGGCTACTAGCATTCTGTACACTGCTATACAGAGTTTATGGTTGTGGTTTTGGCTCCCCATCATAGCTGCATGATCCATTTCCTTCAATCAGTGACACACAGGGCAATAATTCGGATGCGGAATGACTTGTGTATGACAGAAGTGTAGAAAATGTATAAGGTGAAAAAACCATTGCCATAAGTTTCAGATTTAATCAAATGGATTTGGCTACGCTAATGCAAATGTCAGAGGTTTCAGTGTAAGATAGCGGCATTCTAATGCAACTGTACATATACACTCCTAAACATTAAAACTACAACACCAAGAAGGAAAAGTTGTGATCTATGGAAAGCAAAGGATTGAAATATATTTAAAATATATGAAAAAAAAACAAAAAAGGAAACAATTTAGTTAGTATCAAATAGAAGTGACACCTGCATCTCGTTAGCAATGTGACACTCCCAGATCATTGCTACAATTTGCTGAGATCGCTCATAGGTTGTTTTGTAGCGGTCACACGTACCCATCTCACAAATGACGCTACATTGTTAGCGATATATTGTTTGACCAAGGTGGTCGTGTGGACACCGTCACACAGCATTCCTCCCAACGATTCCGGCAACGACAGAGACGTATAACTGTCCATAGACATATTCCCTGGCGTGGCACCAATCAGAGCGGAGGAGGCGTGGAGCATTGCTCGTAATGACACGCCTGCGTCGCTGATGACGGACGCACTAACAATGTTGTTCGTCGTTGGCAGGGTGTCAAGCGAAGCAATATGTCTGCTGCGTTCGAAACGACGAACAATATTTTGAAAATGAACGACGTGTCAACGATCAAAGGTTTTCGCTATTTTTACGATCGTTCATAGTCGCTCGTAGGTGTCACATGCAATGATGCCGCTAACGACGATGGAAGTGCGTCACAAAAACCGTGACCCCGACGACATATCGTCAGATAAATCATAGCGTGAAAAGCGGCCTTTACACGTCATGGCATGTTATCAATGAGGTTATTAATATACTGAGTGTTTGAGGAATGTTCTGCTCTGCTGAATTCACTAGGGCATATAATCAAGATTGTAGCGCTGGCGTCCCTGCACCCCTTGTTTCTCTCCCCTCAGGGATGCGCACTCACCGCTGTGGCTGGCTCTCTCCACACTACCTGGTGTCCCTGCAGTGCTCCACGTGGGTGCTTCCTGCTTCCCCCTCCCTAGGCCTGTGTATGCAGCACAGGTCCTCCGGAAGTGCTCCTAGGGTGTGCACACTGCTGCCTTTTTCCTAAAGGGCCAGCAAGTCATTCCCAGGAAGTGCCTCTCAGCCTATCACTGAGGTACTGGGTACTTAACGCACTCTCCCACTCCCACTCAATGCTCATGTTTAGTTAGTTAGTGTACCCTAGCCAGTTAGTTGTCAGGTCCCCTTGTCTGTCCTGTCCTGCTTGTACTGTAGTGCCCTCTTGGCACCTGGCTCCAGTTCATCGTGCCCTGTTGGCACCTGGTTCCAGTCCTGTCCTGCCATGTTGGCACCTGGCTCCAGTCTGTCTTGCCCTGTTGGTACTAATGACTGTGTCCGTTAACTCTTGCTGTGCCATCTGCCTCAGCCACTCCGGTGGTCCCAGCCTTGCTAGTGACTCTGCCTGTCCATCCTGGCCATACTGTCTGCTTCAGCTATCTTGGTGGTCTCTGTCTACACTAGTGACTCAACCTGTCTACATCTGTGTCTTTCCCTGCCCTGGGGGTCAGCTGCCACAGTCCCAGTCTCTGCCCTGGGAGTAGCATCTGGCGTCCGCCTCGCAGTGGGCGCTTAGTCAAGCCCCTCCCACTAAAGGGTAGGCCCATGGTCCACCTATGGTCCAGTGGGTCCACTTCAGCTTGCCACTTTACCAACTGCAACGGCGAGCATTACAAAGATCTATTGCTGGCAGCTCCCTCTGCAATTGCCGACCAATGATGTCCCAGGTTTACTCAATGAGAGACAAGTCTGGAGACATTGTAGCATGTTTAAGCCACACAGGCAGCTCGCAGAAGTATGGGCAATATGCAGCCTTGTGTTGTGTTTTTTGAAAAATGTCTCTTACATCTGTATTTTTTTTAAGTTTTAATAATGTAACTATCTTTCCAACTATGCATCTCTGATAACTAGTCTGAGGCAGGTCCCTGCCAGCTTCTCCCCACCCTAATCCCCTTGACGAACAAGTCTATCTCAATTCACACATGTAGAGTAACAGGCCAGGAAAGGGCAATGGTAGACCTGCCTAGGACTAGTTTTTTGAGACGCATAGCCCCCAGCCAGCTTATCAAAGAATGTTTCTCTACAACACTGTAGTATTTCAAAGTAAGAACATTAATGCAACCAGCATTTCATTTATACTGCCAATGGATTGTGCAGTAGAATCTCCTGACAGGTTCCCTTTAAATATAGCCACACGATACCACTAGTCCTCGGCCATACACATATGATGCATGACATAATAAAATCATTTTACTCATTTTCTTAATAGCATTTATTTCCTTTTCACCATTCCATAAGGTGAAGTTTAATATAAATAATTACTTAAATGGTTTCTACACTTCTTTTATATTCATGAACTCTCCCTGCAGACGTTAACAGTTGAGGAGTTAAAGGGAATCTGTCAGCAGGTTTTTGCTATGCAATCTAAAAGTAGCATGCTGCAACGGTTAAAACATAGAATTCAGCCTGTCTAGTCAAGTACTGATCTGTTGTTTATTTTCTATGTTTGTTTAAGCAGCAGGACTTATCATTGCTCAGACTACAATGTCTTGCGTTGCTTGACAGAGCTGAACTGTTTAACTCTTCAGCTGTAAACATTTGGATAACATTAGCGCCGATATCAGCTGATCGGTTGGGGTGTTTGGTTGTTTGACCCCCATCGATCTGATAATAATGACCTATCTGTAGCATAGGTTAATACAAAAGTACTGGAGCAACCCTTTAAATTAATAAAGATTCCAAAAAATCCTATCAGCATAGACCATACGAATGACCCCAATTTAGTATCAGAGTTAATGCTACTACTGGTTTATAAATCGTAAAAGATGAAAACCATTAAATACAAAAATGAACAAGTGATGTAAAAAAGTCGAGACAGCCAAAAATATTACGTTATGTATATAGAAAAAAAAAACAGGTATTCTACCAGCATGTCTGTGTAATTCCATACACTGTTTGGCCCACATGCTCCAGCTAAAAATACGCCACTTAGAATCCTTTCATCTCTACATGTGAAAGACTTCTGTTTATTCCAGATGAAAGAATGTAATCTGATGGGAAGACCAGTGATGGAGGGCTTGCAAAAAGCAAAATCTTACATATGGTAAACGTTAGATGATGACACACATTAATGATTGTGGATGTTGAAAATGTTGTTATCCACTAAATTACATTAATATATTTTCCATCGTTTTTTGTTTGATACAAACTATTTCATGCACAAATAGACATTATGATATCAGCCTTCATGTGGACTTTACTTGCTTCAATCCTTTCCATGCTCAATGATTTTTTGGATAACATTATAAATAGCTAAGATGGAAGAATAACATACATCGCATTATGAGGAATTCAGTAAGGGTAAATGCTAGAGAACACCAGATCCATCAGCAAATAATCAACTTTGAGTCAAATTTCTCAAATCAGGTCCTCGTGAATTCAGTTTGAATTTGATTAGCTTAGAATTGTAAAAAAAAGAAAGTCCAGTGCCATTTCACACACTGCTGATGTCTCAGTGAGCGGGCTAATGGCATTAGGCATGGCCGTGTGGGCTTCCCATTAATGCTTTGCAGCTATCAAATAGCATGGTCTATTCCAGCCAATCAGGGGGGACTATGAACGCCAGCATAAAAGATGGGGGCTGGTGTCACAATGGGTGATATAGAACTGGGAATGGGACTCCGGCTAAACTAGCCCTCAGGCTAGGGGAGTCCCTAATTGTCCCTTATCCCAGAAGTACGCCTGATGGTGGCAAGGTTTGGACCACTAGTGTAGCCCTAGCTCCTGAATAGCCCTGATCTAATCCCTCCTCACCCCCAACCTAGGAGAGGGCCAGGACTGGAGTGGTTAATGCCATATAAAAGACAAACAGGAGAAACCAAAACTCATTCTCACGTCAAACACTTACAGAGATATAGAAAAAACGTGCCTAGGAGGTGAATAAAGAAAAGGGAGGAAATAATAAATGACAAAAGTATTTCCACAACACACCAGACTTGCATGCAGCAGTATACAGAAGCTGGATCACCACGCACAATGACTGAAATCGCATAAACTATTATCGCGTGGAAGACCAGGTTCCACCATCTTTTAATGAGCAGAGGCGGCCATGATAGGCCTCCAGAAACCCATGACCCAAGCAGCAATTCACACGTCAGCAGGAATTAACTCCTGCTAAATTAACCACTAACTCACAAATTTGCAAAAGATAATACTTTTTTCCCCACCTGAGTGGTAAAGCTTCCACAATACAGCTAAACACAATAATCTGACAAAATAATTCAGATTATAAGAAGCTCAAGAAATCAATTTGGCATTAAAAATAGATTTTTATTGAAAAATATCATAAAAATTGTTTTAATTCCACACTATAAACCCAGGACATGGAAAAGGTCATATAAATGTATGAATGAGTAACAATAACAGGAATATATATAGACAGAATTATATCAAGTCATAAACAGGCAACTGCATATGTCAAAGTAGTGTTATGAAATATTTCAGCATATATCAATATGACAGTATAGGGCATAACTGTAAAATTAGTGCTGAAAACACATCAAAAGCACTAGTTTCAATCATGCAGTTTAACACTATTGTTCATAATATTACAAGCATAATACAAGTGCCTAATTAGTTGACTGTTGCATATTTAACTTGAGACTTGTAGTTCTTCAGATAAAAATGGTGGGACCTTATCAATTAAGTCCTCCAAACCATTTTACCAGGTATATAAAGACTGCCTAGGCTTAGATCATTAGATCCATAATCATTCAGTCACAAATAATGCATAAGTATAGCATATATTAAGAGATACTCACAGAGAACTATAAAATCCACGTCCTGCAACCCCAACCACGTGTTTCGACACTTCTTCTTCAGGGGGCTATCACTGCTACATCTTGCACTACACTGTACACTATACAATATACTGTGTGTATATATATATATATATATAGATATATATATATATATATATATATATATATACTATGTATATATATATATATATGTAAGCATATGACCAGCTTTAGCAATGAAGCTCACGGGTCTCTTCCCACCTGGTAGTCAAGATCCTGCAAGGACTTGGATAGGAGTCAATCCATTAGTATGAAGAGAAAACGAGGAATTGCAGCAAGGACTCAGCAAACCCGGATTGTAGTAAAACTTTCTTTTCTTTATTAATCTTCAAAGTATAAAAATATAAAGACCCACAAAGATCAGGACCATGGTTTGGACCGGGAAGAAGGCGGACAAGACCGCCAAAACGTGTAGTCCCATTTGCGCTATTTCTCTGCATTCACTTTGGTTCCTGATCCTTGTGGGTCTTTATATTTTTATACTTTGAAGATTAATAAAGAAAAGAAAGTTTTACTCCAATCCTGGTTTGCTGAGTCCTTGCTGGATCTCCTCGTTTTCTCTTTATATATATATATATATATATATAAAACAACATTTTTTCAGAGGCAGGAATATGGTCACCTTCTGACACTTCTTTCGATAAAGAACATGGTAGCTAAGCAAACGTTTTTAAGGCTGCAACTTAACAAAGCAAATGACTTCTGGATTGCTGTCCTTTAAGCAGAAGAGACTAAAGTGATGTTTGGCCAAAACATCCTATGTCACATTTGGTGATAACTAGTGATGGGTGAACCGAACTGTAAAATGCGGAATCCCTTGGGATACCTAGTATCTGAGCACCGACCCCAAACATGGAGTTTTTCAGGGAACTCAATGTAACTATCCGGATTCAACCACCTGGAAAGTAAAAAAAAAAGGAAAAAAAGAAAATAGGGAAAAACACAGAAGCGTTATACTTACCAAGTCTCCCACTCAGCTGTGACACTACTTCCGGGTCTGCTTATTATCATCATACATATTCACTACTTCCTCTGTCCACCAGCAGTCCCGGCGTTTCTGATTGGTTGCAGTAATGGAGAAAAAAGGGGAATATTTGAACTTTTTTTCTTTTTTCATATTTTTCTAAAAAAAAATGTAAAAACTTTTTATTAACATTAATAGTTCCCTTTTGTGAATGTCATCTGAGTGAGCGCTGGCTTGGAGCTCCCTCTGGTGTCCAGAAATTGTAATGAAGCAGATTCTGAATCCGTGACTCAAACAGGTGTTGGTATTAATTGGGAATCCAGGAAGTCCTATTGCTGACCAGTCTGGTGTACATAGGAGAGCAGTTTTTGTTTAGCTGCTGCCAGTAATAAATGTTTTCTTCTGCCTCTGAAGATGGCTTGGAGTTTGTCCTTCAGTTTCCTCAATTTATCCTGCACCAGAATTCACTCCAGATAAGTCTGCAAATTTTCTTTACTTAATTGCTGGTTTTGCACCTACGGGTGTTTGTGGGGTTTTTTCTCCATTTTGTTCTTTGTCTGTTTTCTTGTTTCTGAGGATCTGGCTCTCTGCTATTTTGGGAAGGCAGTTCGTTCAGCAAGAAAGGGAGTGTTACGGGGGCTGTCGGATAATAAGGGAATGGAAGGCTATCCGACAGTCAGGGTCCACCGTGCAGAGCTCTGCTGCAGAGTATGGCAGAGGATAGGGGAAACCTGTACCACCAAAGCGGTACTGACACTGTTGTGGTGGTCAAAGTGACATGGCTGTGGATGTGTCTGTGGCCTGGTGAAGAGGGGGGCCTTGGCCTAATAAAGTTAAGTAATTACCCCAGGTTGGGCCCCCCTCTTCACCGGGCCCCATACACCAGTTGTCATGCCCTGATGGCGGCCCTGTGTGGTGAAAAACAACTCTTTGGGCACATGGCAAGGCTCGGAATGAAAGAAGTATCATTAGACTTTTGGAGCGCAAAATTGGCTAAAACAGATAGCATTTGGAGAGATGCTTATGTTCCTAAACACAGAGAAAACTGCACACAAGTGACCTAATTTTGGAAACTAAACCAATCCATTAAGGACTTTGCCTAGATTTGTTGAGCACCTTGAACTCACAGGTGCTTTACAGAATTTTAAAGCACTGAGCCATGGAAATGAGAAATTATATTTTTCTCCAAACGTTTTATTTTTGGAAGGGTAACAGGAGAAAATTGACCATACCATTTGTTGTGCAATTTCTATTGAGTACACAATACCCCATATGTGGTGGAAAACTACTTTTTAGGTGCACGACGGAGCTCGGAAGAGAAGGAGCGCTATTTGAATTTTGTCTGGAATAGATTGCAGATGCCATGCCCCATTTTAAAAACCCCTAACATGCCAGAGCAGCAGAAACCATTACAAGTAACCCCATTTTAGAAACTACATCTCACAAGGAATCTCATATAGGGGTGAGGAGAGCATTTTTCACCCTTAAACCATTCACAGAATTGTATAACATTGGGCTGAGAAAATGAAAAATTCCCAGTTTTTCCGATAAAATGTTTCTTAGGCGCCAAGTTATTAATTTTCAAAAGGGGTAATAGGAGAAAACTACCGTAGTTACAATTTGCTACGCAATTTCTCCCGTGTATGCCAATACATCATATGTGGTCGAAAATTACTTTTCAGTGCAAAGCTTAGAAAGAGTGCCATTTTGGAGTCTGATTTCGCTGGAATGGTTTCAGGGTGCCATGTCACATTGGCAGAGCCTCTGACAAGCCAGAAACGCAGTGACCCCACTTTACAAACTTCACTACTTTATTAATTAATCTAGGGGTGCAGTGAGCATGTTGATACCACATTTTTATCACTAAAATGTTTAGCCCAAGTTTTTCTTTTTTTATGCAGGCTAAGAGGACAAATAGGACAGCACAATTTGTATAGTGCGCCAATGCCCTATATATAATCAGGAACTAGTTTTCAGGTACAGTGCAAAGCTCAGAAGAGGAGTACCATATTATAGCACAGATTTTGTTGTTAAGGTTTGTGGGGGCCATGTCATATTCGCAGAGCCCCTGAGATGCCAGAACAGCAGAACTGCCCATAAATTACCCTATTTTACAAACCATACTTCTCAATTAATCAAGGGTTACAGTGGCTATATTGACATCACAGGTGTCACAGAACTGTATGCCATTGAGCAGTAAAGAAAAAATAATTACATTTTTACCACAAAAATTTGGTTTTATCCCTAGATTTTACATTTTCACATGTGGAAATGGGTAAAAATGGCACCAAAATTTGTCACACAATTTCTACTAAACATGGCAATAACCCACATGTCACTGTGTATAGTGCTGCTTAGCCACATGATGAGACTCGGAAGGGAAGAAGAGATATTCAACTCTTGGAGCACAGATTTTCCCAGTATAGTTTTCATACTCCATATACAGAGTACCAGAAGGGCAGAATCCTCCTGAAGTGATCCCATTTTGTAAATTACAACCCTGTGGGAATTTATCTACAGTTGTAGTGACAATTTTGACTCCATGGGTGTTTTACAGAAACAAGCAGCAATGGATGTTGCTGACTGAATCGTGCAAATCTGCCATTGTGTTGGCCAGTACATTGTAATGCCCAGTACATTACAGTACATTATATATTGGCCAGTACATTATAGTGCTTCTACATTGTGCCGCCCTGCTCGTGCTTCTGGAGATGCACTCTATGAATTAAGCAGGCTCTCCTTACTACAGGAATGCCAAACATATGGTCGCTAGCAGTGGTTTAGGCACATTGTGAGGCTCAGAAGGTGAAGCGGATATTTGGATGTGTGAGTGCAACATTTGCTGGATTTTTTTTGGGGGGAGCCATAGAACTTTGCCAGAGGCTAAGTGCTAAAAGTAACGAGAACACCCCTATATTTCCAATGCCAGAAGACAGACCTGAGTGAGGACTTGTTTTTTTATGGATTGAGTTGAAGCCTTTATTGACAACATTTTATACATAATTTGGATCACATTTATCCTGTGCTCTGTATTGCACTTATCGCGGTTTCCATCTAAATCTCGAAATCACGTGATTTAGATGACAACTCTGAAGGATCCATTCATTATAATGAGGCAGCAAAGACACTCTAGACTCTGTCTGGCCTCTGTTCAGCATTGCCCTTTTCAGAAGTGCACAAAACTGTGGTCAACTGCGCTTTTATGTCAGCTTAAAAAGACGGACACGGTCGGATTATAGGCCAGACGCAATCCAAAATTACTCCCTCTGGACTTCATTAAAGTGAATTTTCCATTGGGGGTTCTGCCTGTATTTCAGAGATTTACACATAAACTCTGGTGTAAGTGCTCAGTGTAGAGCACAGGATAAATTTGATCTATGCCTTACTATGAATTTTTTAATCATTTTTTATTCTTATTTTTGGGAGGCAGAATGAACATGAAACAACAATTCAGGAATTCTTTTTTGGGGTTATTGTTGCACTGTTCACTATGTGGTAAAAGTGATAACACAATTTTATTCTTCGGGTCAGTACGATTATAGTGATAGTACATTTACATAATTTTTTATGCTTTGCCGCTTTTACACAACAACATTTTTTTTCTGGAAAAAAGAATTGTGTTTGCATTGCCCTATTCTGAGAGTTTTGTTATTTTTCTGCTGACGGAGCTATTTATTGACTCGTTGACTACGTTTTATTCCTTTTTTGGCATAATGATGATAAAGCATCGTTTTTTGCCACTTCTTTTATTTACAATGATTACTGAAAGGATTAACTAGTGTGACAATTTTATAGATTGGTTATTTTGCATGTGGCGATATAAAAAGGGAGTACTTTTTTTGTTTATTTTTGTTTTTACATAAATAAATGTGTTTATTGGTATAATATTCTTTTCATTTGTTTTGTTATTTATTTTGGGATTGTTAAAAAATATTTTTACAATTTTTTACCTCTATGGGAAATTAACTTTCATTAGGCTGATCATTTCGATCCATTACACTTGTCAGTGTGACACTGACAGAACACCTGTTTGACCACGCTCCTGGCATGGTCTAACAAGCCACTATAACCAGCAAACTCGGAGGTCATTATATGACCTTGGTTTGCCATGGCAATTATCGGTACCTATACGTCATAGGTCGGGAACTGCCTCCAGACCATGTTGTATAGGTACGTTAAAGATTGTGAACGGATTAAACTTTTAGTTTGTATTTTACGTGTCCATGTTCTGCATGCTCCATCTGGCTGATGCACTGATGCCTATGGCCTGTGTGCCCACCTAGGACTTGGGCTTAGAGGATCCACTTCACTGTGTGAGCCGTCTATATGTGACAACGGCAGACTCGGGCTTTGATCTATAGGGGCATAACTGGCTCGGCTTCAGTCTTTGCTCTGTCCATCGTTAGTGGCGGCTGTAACCACAACGATGCTGAGCCAGCTGTCAGTCAGTGCAGAGGCATGGTTATAGCCGCCTATCACTATGCACAGAGTGGAGATTGAAGCTTTGCCGGCAACACACCGATGACCAAAAGACCGAGGCTTCTGGGAAGAATAAAGTTCATCTCCTCCCGGCATTGGGGCGTTCAGTGTTGTGGCTGCATGTCATCAGAATGCTATTGAAATGCAGATTAACACTATATAGGCAGGTAAATAGTGTTTTCTACATGGCAGGTTCCCTTTAAATAAGTAATGACACAGTCTAGTTTGTCATGTGTTGCTGTTCATACAAGGTTGAATTTACCTAATTTTGAAATACTCTAAGCACCAGATGATTGTTCTTACGTGTTGATATGTAAAACCATATAATTCAAAAAGGGTGTATTTAGTTTTCCTTCTGACTGTGAATATAAATATAGTATAGACATAGTATATACATAGTGAAACAGATGGTGGTGATGCATTAGAAACCTGTCATTCACATTCCATTTTTGTACTGGTATTTATAGAAATATTATCTAAGCTTTCAAGAAATATAAAAAAATCAAACTAGGGCCTGAAAGCAGAAAATAGGAAAGGTATCCTGAACAAAGAACTGGAAGAGTGTGGGAAAGTCATCTGATTCCCATTGATGTTTTTGGAGCATTTGACTTTTTTAGCCATTACTGTCTGGTTTATTTTTGTTCCCCATCAACTATTGTTATGAATTTCACACAACGCTTTTCGTCTCATGAGCTTCATTATATCTATGTTACTAATATGCTGAATTTGTGGAAATATTCCTAATGATGTCATCTGTCCTAAATTTAGTTTACTTTACTTCATCTTCACTCAGATATCGTTTTCACTAAGTCTTAGAAATAATTCAAAATTACAGGTTTAAAAGATATGCCAGCCATGGTTAAACGAGGGTGAAGAACAATATAACAATCTCTAGCAAATAGTACAAGTTGATCAAAAGACATGTATCTGAGTCTGCTGTAAAGGCGATCTAACGAGCAAATGTTCTACAGGTCCAATGTGAAAATAGAAATGTTTATGGTAGCAATTAAAAGGCTTTTAAGAGTAAGGAAGATTGATTTTACATAATTTACAGAAAGGTGGAAGCGAAGACAAAACACCTACTAATAACGGAGCTTAATATTTAAAAAACAATGAAATCTAAACATTTTAGTAAAATAATATTTTGAGATAGAAGACTTGGCTCTAAACCTGAATAGTGTCTGAAATGTCCCTATGCTTGTACTGGCCAGGAGCCATGAATAATAGAAGAGTAAACAGGAGAAAGAATGTTCTTTTTAAAACTTAGAAATGAGAGCAAAATGTATAATTACAACTAACTTCAATCAGTATTTGTGGCACAATACTCACAAGACGTAGACCCTGTGGTACTACTATCACCGACCACAGACATCTAACAAGCACCAATCTAAGCGAAGGGACAATGCTACATGGCAATTCATAGGTTCAGATTTGTGTGAAAAAATATTAAATTGTGACTCTCACTTTACAAAACTTTTTTTATATACATTCTGATACAACCCATTCCCCCATCAGCCAAAATAGGGTCGCAGTGGGGGCGGTACGCTACAGCTCGTCTGATTCATGACAAATTGTGTTATTCGGTACAACAAAAATCTCATTTTAGAACCTGAGTGAAGTGAGATTTCTGGCGTAGTACACTGAGGTGCACCCCACTTGTCACACGTTCCTGATTCATGAAGAGGCATGCACCTCTTTATGAATCTGGATCATCTGACTCAGAACCTCATTAAAATCAGTGTGTACAATGACAGTCTTGATGAATGACGTTCCTTTGAGCTAATTGAGAATCTGGAGCATTACATTTGTTGGTTCCATTAAACTCTCAAAATGGCCAGAAAAAGAGAACTTTCATGTGAAACTCGACAGTTTATTCTTGTTCTTAGAAATTAAGGATATTCCATGTGAGAAATTGCCAAGAAACTGAAGATTTCTTACAACGGTGTGTACTACTCCCTTCAGAGGAGAGCACAAACAGGCTCTAACCAGAGTAGAAAGAGAATTGGGAGGCCCCGCTGCACAACTGAGCAACAAGACAAGTACATTAGAGTCTCTAGTTTGAGAAATCCCATCACGGCGGTGACTGGCATCTCCCGGGTAAACCAGGACTGTGAGTAAAGAAACCTTGAACTCGCATAGACTGTGTCCACCTGTCCTTGCCGGCGCCCTGCGCTTCGTTGCCCGCCATTACTACAACCCTCATCATCCTCCCCATGGCCCGCTCCACCTGTGGGGAGCAGAAACATCTTAGCTGCTACAACCATCCGCCCCGGAGGGCAGCAGCGTCTAATCTCTGGCCACACACCGCAGGTGGCGTCACGAGACAAACCTCCACCATCATCCTATCCCCCCCTCCTTTATATTGTACACCTTGGGGCCACAAAGACGGGCAGGGCCACCCATGATATCCCCAGACCCGACATCACCAGGCCCGGTGACGAGTAAAGTTAACCCCTTGCCTCATGGGTGCTACAGTTCCATTGTAATATCCAGGGGTAGACATAGCATTGGTGCAACCTACAGCCATACAGGGGTCATAGAGGTGAGGGCGAATATTTCCACCTCTAAAACAGGTTGTGCATTGTAATGAGCTATTGGACCGCAAACAGCCCATATATTGTTCTAGCAAAGAGACCCTCTTCTATATACTGTAAGTCCGACAATGGAAACATATAAAATCCAGCCCCTTCACATGCAATCTGCCTCTAAAGCCCGCTTTACACACTTCAATAGATCTTTCAATCCGTCGTCGGGGTCAAGTTGTAAGTGACGCACATCCGGCATCGTTCGTGATGTATTTGCGTGTGAAACCTACATGCGATCGATATTGAACGAAAATACGGTGATCGCAAACACGTCGTTTATTCCTCATACATTGGACGTTTGGTAGTACGAAACTAGTCAATTGTAACGTGTGACATCCATCATACGATTTTGATGTCTGAGGCTATGTGCGCAGGTGTGCGCTCTGCACCGCAGCTTAAAAAAGGTCCGCTTCAGAGCGCAGCTGAAAAGCTGCGTTCTGAAGCGCCTCACAATGTCTGTCATGCACTAATCTCTGTCAGTCCGTCACTATCTCTGTCCCTCACTCTCTGTCCATGTCAGTCTATCCCTCTTACCCCCTCTCTCATACTCACCGATCCCCGATCCCCGGCGCTGCACGGCATTCACACTGATCCGGCGGCTTTTACTGTTTTGAAAAAGCCGGCCGCCCATTAAACAATCTCGTATTCCCTGCTATCCCCGCCCACAGGCGCCTATGATTGGTTACAGTGAGACACGCCCCCACGCTGAGTGACAGGTGCCACACTGCACCCAATCACAGCAGCCGGTGGGCGTGTCTATACTGTGTAGTGAAATAAATAATTAAATAATTAAAAAAAATGGCGTGCGGTTCCCCCCAATTTTAAAACCAGCCAGATAAAGCCATACGGCTGAAGGCTGGTATTCTCAGGATGGGGAGCTCCACGTTATGGGGAGCCCCCCACCCTAACAATATCAGTCAGCAGCCGCCCAGAATTGCCGCATACATTATATGCGACAGTTCTGGGACTGTACCCGGCTCTTCCCGATTTACCCTGGTGCGTTGGCAAATCGGGGTAATAAGGAGTTATTGGCAGCCCATAGCTGCCAATAAGTCCTAGATTAATCATGTCAGGCGTCTATGAGACACCCTCCATGATTAATCTGTAAATAACAGTAAATAAACACACGCCCGAAAAAATCCTTTATTGGAAATAAAAAACACACACACATTCCCTGGTTCACCACTTTAATCAGCCCCAAAAAGCCCTCCATGTCCGGCGTACTCCAGGATGGTCCAGCGTCGCATCTAGCGCTGCTGCATGGAGGTGACCGGAGCTGCAGAAGACACAGCCACTCCGGTCACCTCCACACAGCAAATGAAGACAGCCGCGCGATCAGCTGATCTGTCACTGAGGTTACCCGCTGTCACTGGATCCAGCGGTGGCCGCGGGTAACCTCAGTGACAGATCAGCTGATCGCGCTACTCACCGCCGCTCCGGTCAGCTCCAGTCAGCAACTGAGGTGAGTAGCGCGATCAGCTGATCTGTCACTGAGGTTACCCGCGGCCACCGCTGGATCCAGTGACAGCGGGTAACCTCAGTGACAGATCAGCTGATCGCGCGGCTGTCTTCATTAGCTGCGTGGAGGTGACCGGAGCGGCTGTGTCTGCTGCAGCTCCGGTCACCTCCATGCAGCAGCGCTGGATGCGACGCTGGATCATCCTGGATGACGCCGGACATGGAGGGCTTTTTGGGGCTGATTAAAGTGGTGAACCAGGGAATGTGTGTGTGTTTTTTATTTCCAATAAAGGATTTTTTCGGGCGTGTGTTTATTTACTGTTATTTACAGATTAATCATGGAGGGTGTCTCATAGACGCGGCGCCTGACATGATTAATCTAGGACTTATTGTCAGCTATGGGCTGCCAATAACTCCTTATTACCCCGATTTGCCAACGCACCAGGGTAAATCGGGAAGAGCCGGGTACTGTCCCAGAATTGTCGCATATAATGTATGCGGCAATTCTGGGCGGCTGTTGGCTGATATTGTTAGGCTGGGGGGCTCCCCATAACGTGGAGCTCCCCATCCTGAGAATACCAGCCTTCAGCCGTATGGCTTTATCTGGCTGGTTTTAAAATTGGGGGGAACCGCACGCCGTTTTTTTTAATTATTTAATTATTTATTTCACTACACAGTATAGACACGCCCACCGGCTGCTGTGATTGGGTGCAGTGTGACACCTGTCACTCAGCGTGGGGGGCGTGTCTCACTGCAACCAATCATAGGCGCCGGTGGGCGGGGTAAGCAGGGAATACGAGATTGTTTAATGGGCGGCCGGCTTTTTCAAAACAGTAAAAGCCGCCGGAGCAGTGTGAATGCCGTGCAGCGCCGGGGATCGGGGATCGGTGAGTATATGAGAGAGGGCTGCTCAATTCACTTACTCAGGAGTTTAGCGGTCACCGGTGAGTCCTTCACAGGTGACCGCTAATCAGGGCGCGACACAGACAGAGCCACAGCATGACAATGAAGTCGGGTGAGGTTCACCCGAGTTCATTCTGACAGTGCGGCTCTGTCTGTGTCTGCTGTGAACTACCATTCACCGCTGCTACATGGCTGTCTGTGGCTGCTGTCAGCGGCCATGTAGCAAAGCTGAATGGCAGATGACATAGTAAAAACGCATCCCTACACATTACACACGCTTGTCAAGTCAATAAATAAAAAAAAAAGGGTGCCCAATGCATACGTCACAGAACACAGGATCTAAAGGATCGCACACAAAATTGATCAATTTAACATAGGCTACTAACGCACGTGTGACAGCAAATGAACGACCTACGTGCAATCTCATTAGATCGCATATGCAACCTGGGCGTGTCACATCGCATACGAGATCGCACACCTAATTGTAAGGTGTAAAGCTGGCTTAAAACATTTGTGAAAGAATGGGATGTTGTAAAGAGCTGAGTGAAATCAAGTGTGGTACTGTGACACCACCTTTATAACAAGATAGTTTGTGATAGTTCATTCTTTTTAATTATTCTACAACCAACTGTGAGTGGTATTATTGAACTATTATGGAAGCATTTAGAAATCATAGTCACTCAGCCACGAAGTGATAATGTAAATTTCCAGCATCATGTCAGTGAAAGCTAACATGTATAT
Organism: Anomaloglossus baeobatrachus; assembly: GCF_048569485.1. Taxonomy (NCBI): domain Eukaryota; kingdom Metazoa; phylum Chordata; class Amphibia; order Anura; family Aromobatidae; genus Anomaloglossus; species Anomaloglossus baeobatrachus. Next base: position 510,573,199 of record NC_134356.1, on the reverse strand, counting down.
GTCACGCTCCCCGGGTCCCCTGCTCCGTTCCCCGGGTCACCTGCCACGCTCCCCGCTCTCCAGCCTCCGGTGCCCGTACTTCCCAGGCCCCCTGGTCTCCGCTCCCGGCGCCCGACGGCTTCCCAGTCCCTGGCCGGCTCCCCTGCGTCCTCCTCTCAGCTTCCTGCCCTGGCTTCTGGCACCCGGGCCGCGCGCATGCGCATTAGGGCGCGCGTGCGGTCACTGACCCTTTCTTAAAGGGCCAGTGTCAACTAACAGGAAATGATGCACACAGGTACAGGGTATATAGGGGGTTAATGTCCAAGGGAGCGGGGCCTGTTCTTCGTGTTTTCCCAAGCTAGGAGTCAGGTCTCCTTGTGTTCTGTGAGATACTTACCTCTCTGTCTTCTAGAGCCGATCCTGCATCGCCATCCGGTCCTGCGGTACCTCGAACCCCGAACGCTGTCCATCTGCTATCCTGACAGTTCGTACCATCTCGGATCCCTGCGGTGACCTGTCATCTCGCTCCAACGGTTCCGGACCCCGCCTGACACCATCACGGCTTCCGAACCTGAGCTCCGTCACCCGGACCACCATCAGTGACCTCGTGGTCCCAGGGACTTCTCCATTTTCTCCCAGTGCACGGACTGTCCTGCTACCTACAGTGCTCCGGCTACCGGACTCCTTTCCCTCATCCGGGAGTTCGGCCCAGTGGATCCACCTCCAGGGTCTACCCGTCCATCTGGCCCTAACAGTATAGTGCATAAAAGTCGCTAAAGCTCAGCCCGCTCAATAACTGCAGAGTCTAAACCTCTTCTGACATTAACTTAAAGGGGTATTCCTATCTCCAAGATCCTATCCCAATATGTAGTAGGTGTAATAATATAATTACCAAATACCTACAACTAGAAATGTAGTATAGTTCTCCTCATTAGCTATGTCACTTACCTCATGTGAAGGGCATTGCAGTAGATTAGGTAGCCATGGTTACGACCACTAGCAACTAACTAACTATGTTATTATATAGTGGTTACAACCATGGATACCTAAGCTACTGTATTGCCCTGCACATGAAGTAAATGATATAGCTAGTCAGTAGAACTATACTATGTTTCTAATTGGAGTTACCTGCTAATATTATTATTACACCTACTACAATGGCGATAGGATCTTTTAGATGGGAATACCCCTTTAACACTAGAAGTCTCAGAGAGGGGTCATTTAACATTTCTACCTTTGGAACCCAGAGACAGGTCGAATGACCTGAAGGATTTTAGCCAACATCCTATAATCACTGTCTTTTGTTCTGTAATTAAGGCCATTACTGTCGCACCACAGGAGGTTGTTGTTTTCCATTGAGTTTAGCCATTTAGTTTCTAGTTAGTTCTACTCAGTTTATTGTATTGGGTCATTTAACCCTCTTTCGGGACTTCAGGGGGAGCTCGAAATTTCTGGGACTTCTAGTGTTAAGTGCATAAACTGTGCACTGGCAGCTAAATGAGATGAGTTTTCATGGTTGAACAGCTACAAGCAAGTGTACCATCACCAAACACATTCTCAAGCATTAGATGGTGTGGTGTACAGATCGCCACCACTGGACTTTTTATGTCATAATACTAGATACTGATGGTCCATTTCTGTCCAAATACATATGAGTTAAATTCATTAAACATTGATAAATAAGGAACCAAGAAAAAACATTCAATGTGTTGTATCTAACATGGGGTGTCCCGTAATTACAAATTGCCCAGAAGGTCCTCTCTTGCTATCAGCTGAATATGCCTTTCATTAGATTGATATGGTGTAATTGGGCACTAGAGGGGTTTCTTTCACCAACACAATCCTTCAAAAGTAAGAAGAACTGATCACATTCCAGTATTTTTAGAATGATCTCAAACTACTTAAGTACGGTACGCATAATTTGGCATATCCCAGGAAGTCCTCCGAATACTGCTAACTTACAGATCGGAAGAACTACCTTGGGATGGAGTTTATGAATGTTTCTGAAGCAAAAAGTCTAGTAAAAATCTTGCAGAATACACAAGTGTTCATTTTTTAATCATCAGAACAGTTGAAGAAGGTTCCACAGTGGTAAGTTTTCTCACAAGAAGACACAGGCTTATGAGTAGGAGAAAAGGGGGGAAATGGCTGAGCTACTGGGACACATATACAAGAACCACCGCTCTACTCTACAACTGCTCTATATATGTTTTTAAGGCTTGTCACAGACAAACTAAGATCAAAGGAAAGAAGAAGAATAAATGAGAAAAAATAAAGTTACGAACAATTCTATATTGTTCTGTTTACTGTAGAAAAGCTGCCTAAAATATGTAAGTTTTGGATACTGGAAAGGAAAGGGTCAATGTAAAATAGCTTATTTGTCTTTTAATATTGTAATGGAGGATTTATAAATAACTTTTTACAAAGCGGTTCTAGTGTCTCCGTGGCTTGACACTGAACATGTAATGACTGATCTCCTGAGTACAAAATCATTATCACGCTGTTGATTTTTCCAAAAGTCAAACTGAGAAAAAGACAGGAGACATAAAAAGAGTTTGGAAATTGTGATCATAACATATAACACATCAAAAGGTAAAATAGTGGAAAAAAAACACCACGATTCGTAATCCAGTCTTGTTTAAGACTTAATGTTCTGCAAACTACTACATTTGCTATTAGACTATCACTTATACAAAAGAAAACCTTGGAAAAGACTACTTTAAAGGGTTTTCATAAAAATGTAATAAGGCATAAATAAACTAGCTTGTACAGGGTAATGGTATAAAAATTGGAAACAAGAAATATTAATAAACATTTTCCATTCCACTTTGATTTGTAGAAATGAGTCAAGGAATATGAGCAACCATAGTCTGAAGATCCACAAGCAATTGGAGCCACTCTCATTAGAGGGGTCTGTGACCTGAAAAACCCAACATAAAGGCCTAGTGAACTGGACAGAAATAATGGATCTGACAGCGGCCCCATGAACAAAATCAGTAGAGAGTAGCTCAAGTGCTCGGCCTCATGTAAACCAACCAGAATGTGACTGCCTAATTCTGCTCTTTTGTACTTACGTAACGTTTTTTTATCATGTGATATACCACATTTTTACTAAAGTTTGAGCTGACCTATGATCTTTGCTTAATCCTTAGGGGTACTTTGCACACTACGACATTGCAGGTACGATGTCGGTGGGGTCAAATTGAAAGTGACGCACATCCGGCATCGCAGGCGACATCGTAGTGTGTAAAGCCTAGATGATACGATTAACGAGCGCAAAAGCGTCGTAATCGTATCATCGGTGTAGCGTCGGCGTAATCTATAATTACGCTGACGCGACGGTCCGATGTTGTTCCTCGTTCCTGCGGCAGCACACATCGCTATGTGTGAAGCCGCAGGAGCAAGGAATATCTCCTACCGGTGTCACCGCGGCTTCCGTAGGATATGCGGAAGGAAGGAGGTGGGCGGGATGTTTACATCCCGCTCATCTCTGCCCCTCCGCTCCTATTGGTCGCCTGCCGTGTGACGTCGCAGTGACGCCGTACGACCCGCCCCCTTAATAAGGAGGCGGTTTGCCGGCCAGAGCGACGTCCCTGGACAGGTGAGTCCATGTGAAGCTGCCGTAGCGATAATGTTCGCTACACCAGCTATCACAAGGATATCGCAGCTGCGACGGGGGCGGGGACTATCGCGTGCGACATCGCAGCATCGGCTTGCGATGTCGCAATGTGCAAAGCCCGCCTTAGTCTCAGGACTACACAGAAAAATCCTGTATTCTGAACAACTATGTTTTACTCTGAAATGTTCTTTGAACACAAATATAAGGAGAGACCTGTGAAAGGACAGAGAAAAAATATCATAGTTCTGCCTCTTGGACTAGTCACTGGTTGCGTTTTTCTCTGAATTCCAGCAGTGTTTTAGAGTAAGAGGTGTCCAGAAACCAGGAGTCAGACTCCTGATACGGCAAAATAATTCAGCTGATAGGTTCCATTTTAAAAGACAACGGCTATAATGGTTATCAAAAAATGTAAGTGGCAGCATATTTCATCTATAAAAAGTATTACATTGAGTCAATCAAATGATCAGACAAACTTAGGCTGCTTTCACACATTCGGTTTTTCCTGTGCGGCACAATCCGGCGTTTTGCAGAAAAAAACGCAACCATTTTTTTGCCGCCGGTTGCATTTTTTTTTGCATAGACTTACATTAGTGCCGTATTGTGCCGCATGGGCTTGTGTTCCGTCCGTTTTTTGCCGCATGCAGCAGATTTAGCTGATGCGGCGGCTGGATGGAACGTTGCCTGGCATGCCTTTTTGTCCGGCAAAAAAAAATCGCATCACGCTGCATCAGGCTGATGCGGCACGATTTGCAATGCTTGCCTATGGACGCCGCATGCGGCGTCCTGTGGCAAACACCGCATCCGGCCGCCGCATGTGGTCTTTTCCACTGCGCATGCTCAGTAGCTTGCCGAAAGCAGCAAAAAACAGACGGGCCGCATGTCAAAAACTTATGCAAAGGATGCGGTTTTGTCGCCGCATCCGTTGCATTGGTTTTAAAGCCGGATTGGCCGGCTTTGCTAAAACCGGAGGTGTGAAAGCAGCCTTACAAACATAGTTACGTAAATTGAAAAAAAGACCTGGGTCCATCTAGTTCAACCTTCCTTCACCAATTATATATTTTGGCACTAAATCACCAATATCCCACAATATTGTGTATATGTACTGAGAAAATCATCCAGCTCTTTATTAAAAGCTGTTATTGTATCTGCACTACTACTTCTTGTGGTAGGGCATTCCACAATCTGACAGTAAAGAACCCTTTCCTATTTAGGAATTGCTTTTCTTCCACTCATAGTGAGTGCCCCCTGGTCCTTAGTATTGTCTTTGGAAGGAATAAGTCATGTGCCAGTCCTTTATATTGACCACACATGTATTTATTCATATAAATGAGATCTCCTCTGAGACATCTTTTTTCTAAACTAAACATATCTAACTTTTCCGACCTGTCATCATATGGGAGGCCTTCCATTCCTTGTAGTCGTCTAGTTACCCGCCTTTGAACTGACTAACTTCTGAATGTCCCTTTTAAAATGTGGAGCGCAAAACTGGATCCCATATTCTAGATGTGGCCTTACAAGTGATTTACAGAGGGGGAACAATACGTTGGGATCACGGGATCTAATGTCTCTTTATACACCCTAATCTTGTTTGCTTTTGCAGCTGCTAATTGACATTGAGCACTGCTGTTAAGCTTACTTGTAAATAGAATAAAGTCTTTCTCCTGTTCTGTTGTTCCGAGTTTACTTCCATTTAATGTACATCCAGGAATAGGATTACTCCGTCCTAGGTGCATTATTTTACATTAAAAAAACAAACATTAAATCTCATTTGCCAAGTATCTGCACATTCTGACATCTTATCCAGATCATTTTGTAACATTGTGCTATCAAGGTCAGTTTTTAATATCCTACATAGTTTGGTGTCATCAGGAAAGACTGACACTTTACTACCAATCCCATCCACAAGGTCATTAATAAAGAGATTAAAAAGAATCACTTGTAGCACAGATCACTACAGTCCCCAATGCTGACTATAGCCCATTTAGAGAATGTACCATTTATGATGACTCTTTGTTTATTATCTTTTAGCCAATTCCTTACCCAGTTGCATATACCGTATTTTTCGGACTATAAGACGCACCGGACAATAAGACGCACCCTGGTTTTAGAGGAGGAAAATAGGAAAATAAAACTTTGAGCAAAAAAATGTGGTCATGACACACTGTTATGGGGCGAGGATCTGCTGCTGACACTGTTATGGGGGTAATGTCCCCAAATTCTCTACTACGGTACCCCATCCTGGTAATGATCCTCCTGCCTTGTATATGATCCTGCTATAAACCCCCATCCTGCTCATATACCAGCATCCTGCTCATATTCCCTCATCCTGTTCATATACCCCCATCCTATTGATATACCCCCCATCCATCCTATTGATATTTCCCCCATCCATCCTGCTCATATACCCCCATCCTGCTCATATACTCCCATCCTGTTCATATACCCCATCCTGTTCATATACCCCCATCCTGCTATATGCCCCCATCGTGCTCATAGACTAACATCCTGTTCATATACCCCATCCTGTTCATATACCCCCATTCTGTTCATATACCCCCCATCCATCCTGCTCATATACTCCCATCCTGCTATATGCCCCCATCGTGTTCATATACTCCCATCCTGTTCATATACCCCATCCTGTTCATATACCCCCATCCTGTTCATATACCCCCCATCCATCCTGCTCATATACTCCCATCCTGCTATATGCCCCCATCATGTTCATATACCCACCATCCTGTTCATATACCCCCATCCTGTTCATATACCCCCATCCTGTTCATATACCCCCATCCTGTTCATATAACCCCCATCCATCCTGCTCATATACTCCCATCCTGCTATATGCCCCCATCGTGCTCATATACCATCCTGGTATATGGCCTGTATCCTATAGCACAGAGAAAAAAAATAAACGTTTATACTCACCTTTTCCTCACTCCCTGCAACACCGATCATCTTCCTCTCAGCGGCAATGATCTGTGTGTGTGGAGCCGTTCCCCTGCAGCACGCAATGTCTTCCTGTCTGTGCCAATCAGCTGATCAGCATAGATCAGCTGACCGGCACAGACAGGAAGACATTGCGTGCAGCAGGGGGGCGGCTCCACACACGGGGACGGGTGAGTGTACTGATTCACTGCACCCCGCGCTGATGATGATGCGCGGGGGGCAGTGAATACAGCCACACATGATCACTCCAGGCTGTAATTGCCAGGGTTGATCATGTGGACCGGCTCTTTACTATGCGCGCGTCCCCGCTCATCCTCCCGCCCACCTGTCAGCGCCGGCTTCTGCGCTGAGAGATGGGCGGGAGGATGGGCGTGCATATGTAATGAGCGGGCCCACGTGGTCACAGCAGGCGCTGCTGCTGCCTGCTCGTGCCCCCGATGACCCGCTCCACCGCAGCACCCTCGTTCCCGGCCGCAGCCCTATAGTCAGACCATAAGACGCACCCCCAACTTTCCCCCAACATTTGGGGGAAAAAAGTGCGTCTTATGGTCCGAAAAATACGGTAGTTTCCCCTAGTCCCTGCTTCTGGAGCTTTAGTATAAGGCTATTATGTGGCAAAGTATCAAATGCCTTTACAAAGTCCAAATAAATCACATCAGCTGCATTACCAATATCCAGATTTGCACTTACCCCCTCATAGAACCCCAACAGGTTGGTTAGACACGACTTATCTTTCATGAATCCATGCTGTCCGTCAGTTATATTATTCTCTCTAATATATAATTGCATATCATCCCTTATAATGCCCTCAAAAACCTTGCACACCACTGATGTCAGACTTACCAGACCGTAGTAGTCTGGAATCACTCTGTTACCTTTCTTAAATATCAGTACCACGTCAGCCATTCTCCAATCCCGAGAATCCAAACCTTATTGAGATTAGCTCTCTAGAATGTTTTCTATCTTGAGAAAGGCGCCGGTGGTGAGAAAGGCGCCGGTGATGCGCTGAAAAACGTTGGGACAATAAGGAACCATTTTGGAAAACAAAAGGCTTGTCATTTACCACAGCGCAGCCCATACAACGTAATATCATCCTCATCTACTAACTCCATAGAATGTCTCTCTGCTATGAGTATAAGGAGTCAAAGTAAAGGCCTTTATTGTAAGAAAGGCATAAATATAATTTCAGCACCAGCTTCTCACAGAGATTCAGTCTAGGGCTGCAGCTGAAAATTAAAATTCAATTCAATATCTCGCTCTACCTCAGCACATCAGACTCTCCACTACCGTGGAAAGCTTCAAGAGGAACCTCAAGACCCACCTCTTCCAACAAGCCTACAACCTACAATAGCCCTCAGCTCAGTAGACCACTGCACAACCAGCTCTATCCTCACCTATTGTACCATCACCCATTCCCTGTAGACTGTGAGCCCTCGCGGGCAGGGTCCTCTCTCCTCCTATACCAGTCTGTTTTGTACTGTTAATGATTGTTGTACGTATACCCTCTTTCACTTGTAAAGCGCCATGGAATAAATGGCGCTATAATAATAAATAATAATAATATCTAAAAAGCATAACAGATAAATGTTGCTCGTTTAGTTCCCATAAATGAACCTGTCCTTTAACTTGTGTGGTTTGTTATTAGAATTGTATAGTTTAGAAGAAGTAATTGCACTAAAAACATTGGATATTAGGAGAATAAACTCAAAACAATCTCATGTGTACTAGTAAAAAACTGTGCTCCTTCAGACCATCTCAGATTAAGTATGTAGCTTGCTTTGGACACCATCTTATAAACAAGACTAAACAACAACAGTATTTAGAAGAAAATGAATTTGCTACTGAACACACTATTTTATAATGTCATCACAACTAACTTCTCGCCAAGTAAATCTCCCAAGACAATGATTTGTGGCCTGCAGACAGGGAAGAAATGCGAGTCCACATCAGCAGAATGATATGTTTGTTTAGATGACTTACTGTAAGAGTCTAGCTACCTGCCAAACCATTTGTAGTTCCTGCCAAAAGCATGTCACAGCTTCAGCATAAAGATTCAGTAGTACGTGTTACATATAAATTGCGCTCCTCCCCCCTCTGAATATAGTGACATGTTCTGTATAATATCCCAAATATACCCTAAAGTATGATCTCCAAATATTATCTAAATCTTGAATATTGTCGTTCACCTCTTCCTCTTTTACACAATACACAACTTTCTAATCTTGCACTGTGAAGGTACAACACAGCCCTGGTTGCGAAAGTGTCCAGTTTTGCACAAACTTCACCGACTGTCATGGCAGTGTTGGGCTCTGTTCAGGTTGCAGATTCTGACACTCTTCCCGATGGATTCTCTGGGGTCTGGGATCAACACAGACAGACTCATGTGTCGACCTGCTGTGTGCTAATTCATAGGCAGTCAAGAGTTAATCTCTGCTGGTTTGCTTTTTCCTTTGGTTACATGTTGCGGGGAGAGCTTTCACATCTGCTCCCCTCGTATTTATGCTGGTTGCAACCTTCCACCCATGCCAGCTATAGTTTCTCTATGTTGTTTTGTGAGGTGTGGTGTCCCAGACTTACTGGTGAAAGTTATACCCATTGCTTGGTGTGGTTATGGAGTTTATCCCTGTTGTTTTGTAGCTTCCTTCCTGCTCTTGTTTTTCCTCTTGTGAATGCTGTGTGACATAGTTTTCATTTTTGCTTATCTGTCTTTATCTGTGAGGTTTAATCACACTCCTTTCTTGTCCCTTCCTGGGGGGAAGGGAAGGGGAAATCAGATCAAGACTGATTGGAAGTAGAGCCAGGAAGGAGACTCAGGCCTCTCCACCAGCAGCAGTATGCCTGAGGATAGGGATAGCAGAGGGTCTCCTAGCCTAAGGGACAGCTTAGGAGCCCTGGTTCCCAACTATACCATAGTTGTCATGACACCATTAGTTCTAGTGGTGGTCAATTTCCCAGTGATTAGAGCCTGCTAATCAGTAAGCTACTGCAAATCTGTGTGACATACCATATCATCATACAAATGGACAACCTTTTTAAGCTCCAGTTCAGGTGGACATATAAAAAATTGGACCAATCATGTCCACAAATGTTTGATTTGACTAACTCCGTGTGCAGCTTCCCGTGTCCTACTTCGCAGGAGCAAGATGTGGCTTCTATTACATGCATTTTTGTGGTTTAATGAATAGACCAGAATAGTGCATGCTGAAATTTTTCTATATATACTATTGGTTTGTTTGGAAAATCACCTATGTGCACTAGCCCATTGCTACAATTGGTGCAGGGGTGGACATATCATTGGTGCAACCAGGGGCCTAAGAGGTAAAGGGGCTCATTTCTACTTCCAAAACAGGTAGAATTCTTTATTTTGAAGAGCTATTCGACTGAGGGATGCCATATATTGTTTTTTGCATAGGGGCTCTTTTCTGTCTGTGTCTGTCATTGGGTTAATATACGGTCCATGCTGCACACAAACAGCATATGGACAGAAAAGTCTATTGTGTGAACAAGCCCTAACACTTTCTACCTTATTAACTGTAACTGATGGTATCTCTTTGGATGACAGTACTGTACTCATCAAAACCCAACGACCGAACATGCAGATCGTAGACGTGTAGTCAGTAATGATGAAATGCTATATGGTGCCATTTGCCTTAAGCTCTTTACGGTATACAACTGAACATTCAGCCAGATTCAAGACTTAACAACTGAAACTACGAACGCAAAAACAATTAACTGCAAACCATGGTAAAAAGAAAAGTTTGGAAAGATTTAAAGGCAAGACAAATGTTTACACATGTACAAGTGACTCTAATCCATTAAGTTTTCTGTTTATCTAGAATCATATAAATAGAAAACCGTAAGAAAAAGACTTTCCTGAGCCAATAAACAATACAGTGTCACTGCTCAAAGGTTAAGCAGCCCCAGATTACATGTTGGGTTTTCTCTCGTATTACAGAAAGGTGTTGTTTAGGGCTTCAGCTGATGCATTGAAAATCTTCTAGACCTCCAGAGCCAAAATCCATCCGCAGTAACACACGAGATTATCTGTTCCATTTCACTGTTTAACTGCCAATGCAGTTCAACAATAACATTCTAATTCACAGGGATTCCATAAATATTTCATAGCTGGTAGTAACACAGTAATATGGAGCATTCAGCACTCTGTGGTATTAACTAGTGTAAAGCTACCATCCATTTCAGACATTGACTTTACTGTACGTAATGTCCTCTATTCTGCTGCCGCAACCTCTGATTGACAGATTAACATCTTGTTTTCTTCCTGCCCAAAACGACCACTGCTGCTGCATGGAGAACACTGAAAAATGCTTGAACCATGCCTCCTCTGCCTTTCCATTGGTGTGGGATGGACGAGCTCCAAAGATGATGGTGCACGTTCTGCTGTAATATGGAAGGAAGATGGTGGCTATCTCCACACTGCTGTCAATTTCATTGGAAGAACCAGGATACTCAAGCAGCATATGATGCAGTTTATTGTGAATGCGTTTCGAAATGTTCCACACTTCTTCTTCAGCACAAACCGACTGACAGTCTATTGCTGGGAGGCCAGCTTATAAGGACATATTGCGCTCAAAAATTGTATGTCCTTATAAGATAAAAAGTTTGGCCATAAATAATGGGATTACCGATCATAATAATAGGGCACTTGAATAGAGCAGTGGTCACGTCACATACATACATCACTACTCTATTAAAGACCTATAAGACCATGTGCGCATGTTGCATTTTTTCTTGCGTTTTGGATGTGTTTTAAACTTTACTGTGTCATTGACAAAATGCATGCATTTTGCTTCCTCAGCAAAGTCTATAAGAAGTCAAAATTTCCATCCGCATGTTGTTTTTTTTAGGCAGCGTTCTGTTTGACATTTGTCAAAATCGTTGCGTTAAAAAAGGCAGCATGTCACTTCTTCATTGCATTTTGTGAACATTTTCCATCCATTGAAATGAATGAGGGGTGTCAAAACGCAACCACAATGTTTAGCTGTGCGTTTGCACTGCCTTTTGGTTGCAATTTGCATACGTTCTTGTCAACGAAAACTCAGGTCTCACAGCTTCTAGCTGGTATTCTCAGACTGGGAAGGCCTATCGTTTTTAGGCTGCCCCCCAGCCTAAAAATATCAGCCAGCCGCTGCCCAGAATTTCCTCATCCATTAGATGCGTCAGTCCCGGGACCTTACCTGGCTCATCCTGATTACCCTGGTGCGGTAGCAATCGGGGTAATAACGAGTTAATAGCAGCCCATAGCTGCCACTAAGTCCTAGGTTAATCATAGCAGGCGTCTATTAGACACCCCCATGAATAATTTGTAAGTGAAAGTACAGTAAATAAACACATACACCCAAAAAATCCTTTATTTGGAATAAAGGACAAAAAAACACCCTCTTTCCCAACTTTATTAACCCCCAAATACCCCTCCAGGTCTGATGTAATCCACACAAGGTCCCACAACGCTTGCAGCTCTGCTACATTGGAAGCTCACAGTGAGCGGACATAGAACTCAACCGCTCACTGTGAGCTTCACGCAACAACTGAAGTGAGTCGCGCTATCAGTGGTGACGTCACTCAGGTTACCCGCGGCCACAGCTGGAGTCCTTCATCTGTGACAGCAAATCACCTGAGTGACTGAAGTGAGCCGCATGATCAGCGGTGCCCTCACTTAGGTGATCTGCGGTCACAGGTGAGTCCTGAGGCCACGACACAGAGACAGAGCCGTGCGATGAGAATGAACTCGGGTGAAGCTCTGACGTTATAGCTGCTGGCCCCGCACTACTGCCTGTGACGCAGCACTGACCTCAGAGGTTCACCCGAGTTCATTCTCATCGCATGGCTCTGTCTCTGTCTGCTGTCAGCAGGCAGTCATGCTATCTATTCTTTCTATTTCTTCTATCCCTCTATCTATCTATGTATTCTAGCTATCTATCAAATCCTATCCTATTATTTTTTATTTCTACTTTAAAAACGCACTGTCCAAAACGCAGCCCAAATGCAGGGAAAACGCATGCGTTTTTATCGCATTTTTTTGTCAAACGCAGTGTTTACATTTGTCAATAGTCTGCCAGAGGGTGCATTTTTGTTGTCAAACCAGAACATAGCGTGTGAACATAGCCTAAGACTGATGAGAAAAACCGCAATCTGCTATCCCTGCCAGTCTGTGCTTCCATAACCCCTGCTTCATTCATACAGGAGGCAGACTGACAGCTGATACATGTCTTTCCTGTACCAAATCCTACGAATCCACATTCAGAGCCTGATACAAGGTAGACAACTGCAGTTTAAATATGAAGTCTGACAGTATTAAAATATAAAAAACTTGGCACACTAAAATGAATACAAGGACTTTATTATACAGGGAATCCAAAAAATGTAATGTTTCGACCCCTATATTTGGGTCTTCATCAGACACAATAGATTCTTGAGAAGTAATATGCCTTTAAGATGGTGACACTGCTTTGTATAGATATAATGGCGAAGTTATACACTCTGCTATACTGCGCCATTATAGCTATACAGAGCAGCAATCTGATTTATCTATAAATCTCACGGTGATTTTGACAGTGTCCCTATCTTAAAGGCATATTCCTTCTCAAGAATCTATTGTGTCTGATGAAGACCCAAATATAGGGGTCGAAACATAACATTTTTGGATTCCCTGTATAATAAAGTCCTTATATTGATTTTGGTGTGCCAAGTTTTTTCTATCATATTACGGGTTTGAACCCGTCTTGAGCACCCATAATTTCAAGTGTGCCATAAACCTTATTCTACTTGATACTAAAATACATTTTTCCATGAAGTCCACGTTGCCAACCTATTGGACGTTACTGTATATGTAGCACACAAGATATGCTTTTCAATTGCCAAATATCTTTCAGAATCCAGTACGTAACAATCCCTGCATTATTGTATCCCTGCGTTATTATATTTCTATTTCATAGATCTATAGGGCGCTTCTCTTCTTCTAGCTTCTTCATCATCTGTGATATAAAACATCATTTATTTTCCATTTTAGTTTCGTGAATTTATAGAGTATACTATATCTCCCGGAATCTTTATGCCGTTTCTAATATCTCTACGCTCGCCAACGCACACCACCATTTTACAACTTAAGATTCAATTAAAGAGAAAACGTTTTGATTGAAAGTGAAAAGACGTCTGTCATGTTTTCCACTCTGAATAAAAAGAGAAAACCTTGATGTCAGGGAGATGATTGAGAATTGCTTTTTCAAGCGGTGTCAGTTTTATGGTCCATTTATTGGCTGATATCACCAAACTCGTGTATTTTCTGACAGAGTTACACCAGACACGTTCGCCAGCAGTGGAATGGAAACCCCCACCCGTGACTCAGGTTTTTTTCTGGCCATTGCAAAGTATATTAAATATTTCATAATAAATGGTGCAGAAACAAAAAAAAATACTCTGATTCCAAATATAGTTAAACCTTCCAACTAATTAATAACTTCCAATAACATTTGTAAGGCTGCATTACAGTTTAGGTCACACTCAGCTGCTGGTGCCTATGGGTGGCACGGTATTCGTCCCATAATACAGCATGCGATGCCAGACCAAGGCATATAACAGTGTCGTATGGATCATAGATTTATACTGATGCCATATTACAGCGCTGTAATAGCCATGTAGGGCAAAATAAAAAAAAAATGTAAATAATCAAAAAGTAGTTGTACAGCTACAATGCAATGCTGAATATATGGTGGCTCAGTGGTTAACACTGTTGCATTGCAGCACTAGCGTTCTGGGTTCAAATCCCACCAAGGAAAACATCTGTAAAGAGTTTGTATGTTCTCCCCATGTTTACGTGGGTTTCCTCCAGGTTCTCCGGTTTCCTCACACACTCCAAAGACTGATAGGGAATTTAGATTGTGAGCCCCAATGGGGACAGTGATGACAAGTTCTGTGGAATATGTTGGTGCTTTATAAGCAAAGCATAATAAATAAAATAAATTGCGACTGATATACTGATTTTATATATATATATATATATATATATATATATATATATATATATATGTATATATATATGCAATGTACTACTTACCTGGCATATGCCGCTGATACACATATCTGCGGACTCGGTGTTACAACGTGTACCATCAAGGACTTTAGGAGCAAGCTCCACAATTAGGTTCTTTCCCACAGCTTGACACTTGAGTGCACAGGGAGAAGTGGCGTCATTGTAGACTGGTTGCCATTCATAATAGTGCCCTTGATACTTGACATCATTGTGTGCGGAGCATTGCTGAGCCCTGAAGTCTCCAACATCAGAAGGACAGTCCTGTGGGAACATTAAAATATATAACATAAAAAGGGAGGAAAAGCTCTGTTCACATTAACGTTGTGGGCATAACACTCCGCTATTCCCATTACATCTACAGATTTTGAATGACACATGCTTGACCCTTGGTTCATATAAGTACTGGGCAAGTGACATTCTTTTGATCGGTGGCTCTCGTAGCAGTGGCACCTTTAGTGATCAGATACTTTGAACTTACCCAGTGGATAGGTGATAAGCTTTAGTTATTAGAACATGCTTTTAAAGGGGTTGTCCCATCTACTTAAGGAGGAGTACACTAGTCCTCATCCTCCAGTCTTCCTGCCTACTTGGCGTTGGTGCACTCTTCCTTGATTGACATTTCGGACCAGAATAATTGCTGCCTGAACTTTGTGCTCTCCACTGGCTGCAATTAAAGGCAGTTTGGCCTCCGCAGCATTGGAGGAACACGGGGGCACTGAAGCCGGATGGGATTAGGAGCTAACACAGCACTCCTCGCTAGCTTCAAAGCTTACAAATTGTCTTCTGCTAGGTTGTGAGTTGTGGCTTAAACCTTACACACCGTTCCCTATGCCACTGCAGAAGACATCTTGGATGTAGAAGGACAAGAACATCATTCTCAACAAAGGGGGCAGCAGAAGACATATTAAGAGCAATAAGGCGAGCAATTATACATGCCAAATACATAGTCAATTTTCAGTGCCACAATGCAGAACGGTCTTAACGTTATTGATGATTTCCATTTTATGCTATAAAGTGAATAAATGGATTAATTTAAAAGAAAAGCAAAATGACAGCTTTGATTTTACCTAGCCAACTAAGTAAGAAAATATTCATGCTTCTAAAATAGTGTCAAAGAACACACTACTATATTACTTTAGGGCCGGATTCGATTTAAAATTCTATTAACGATTCCAAGTAAAGTGGTTGAAAAACAAGGGCCGACCCTTAAATAAATGAAGAGCAGTGCCGAGCAAAAACAAGAGCTGAACGCACATCAGCAGAACGCTCCCGATTGAGAAATCTGTATGACATTGGCCTTTCAGTAAGGTTAACATCTCAAAACAGGACCGGAGTGAAAGATGTGCAGTAAGACCAAGCTGTTTGCCTATTCAATAAATGTGCTAACATCTGGATTAAATAGTCTTTATTATTCTTGTAACTGAGAATCACGAATGGACCGGTCTTTGCCTCACTCGTAGCTGGTAATTTTAGTGGCCTCCTGACATTATATAGTTATACCATCAGGACCAGTGTAAGATTTAATCCTCACTAGCTGCTCTTAATAAAATGACACCTGTAAAAACTAATTGAACAGCGAAGACATTATAAAGCGCTTTTATTATTTCTGTCACCAGAGGATCCGGAATCTTATCTTCAAACATCCCATTATATGGTCTACTTTGCCTCTTATACCATGATTATTGAAAATGCTGACTAAATCTTCAGTTATTTAGTTATTGATTAATACATTTTCATTATTCCACTTACATATATACAGCATATATACAGTTAGGTCCAGAAATATTTGGAAATGACCGAATGTTGGTGATTTGGGATCTGCAAACCGCTATGTTCTATTTAAAATGAAACACCTGAGATGCAATTGAAGTATAGACTTTCAGTTTTAATTATACACAGGTCTGCAAGGGTAAACGTGTGAAAAGTAAAGCGGGGTTTACATGCTGCGACATCGCTAGCATCAGCTAGCGATGTCAAGCGTGATAGCACCCGCCCCCGTCGTACGTGCGATATTGTGTGATCGCTGCCGTAGCGAACATTATCGCTACGGCAGCGTCACACGAACATACCTGTGCAGCGACGTCGCTATGACCGCCGAACAATGCCTCCCTCAAGGGGGAGGTGCGTTCGGCATCATAGTGACGTCACTGCGGCACCACTAAGCAGCCGGCCAATAGAAGCGTAGGGGCGGAGATGACGTAACATCCCGCCCACCTCCTTCCTTCCGCATTGCCGGTGGAGGCAGGTAAGGAGATGTTCGTTGCTCCTGCGGTGTCACACATAGCGATGTGTGCTGCTGCAGGAACGACGAACAACATCGCTAATATGCAATTAACTATTTTTTGATTCAGGACGACCTCTCGGTGGCGTACGATTTTGGCCACGTTTGCGATTGACTAAGGTCGCTCATACGTGTCACATGCTGCTATGTCGTTAACGTCGCTGGATGTGCGTCACAAACACCGTGACCCGATGATAATACGTTAACGATATCGTAGCCTGTAAAGAACGCTTTAGAGGTAATTTTTATATACTTTCGATTGGTGAACTTAGTAAAAATATAGAAAAAAAAGCCACAAACACTGACTCCATAGGCTTCCAAAGGAATACAATTCCATAAATTTCAAAAAGGAATTCCTTCCATAGTTTTCTCAAGATGGTTCACTAGTGTTTTGCAGTAATGTTCCTGAGCTGATGAAAAAATGTAACATTGAGTAAAATGTGAGCAAGTGGAGACTCTTGATTGATTCATCTCAAAAAAGTCTGAAAGCTGTGCTACTGCACAATGGCAGAAAGTATGCTTCATTGCTTGCAGGGTATTCTGTGCACTTGAAGAACAGCTATGAGAATTTAGACTTAATTCTCAAAAAACGTAACCACGAGGATCAAGGATAGTCAATATGTGGTGATTTGAAAGTTCTCTCTTTGCTCCTTGGGAAGCAAGAAGGATACACTAAGTAGCCATACTTTTTGTGTGAATGAGAAAACCTGGATAGGACTCATCACTGGAACAAAAAAAGTTGCCCAACGAGAACATCTTTGCAACCAGGACCCAAGAACATAGTGGCACAAAGTTAGTTGATCCAACTAAAGTTCTCATGCCACCAATCCACATTAAGTTTGGACTAATAAAGCAGTTTGTGAATGCCCTACCAAAAAAAGGAGAGCCTTTTAAGCACCTATGTACTAAGTTTCAGGGACTGTCCAAAGCAAAACTGAAGAAAGACATTTTTGTGCATTTGGATATTCGGAAACTCATGAAGGACGATGTATTCAATACAAAAATAAAAGCTGTTAACAAGAGGACTTGGGATTCTTTTAAAAATTTTGTGAAAAAATTTCTAGGTCACAACAAAGATCTAAAATTTAAGTCCATTGTCGAGATCAAGCTGAAACGTTTCAAAGCCATAGGTTGGTGAATTTGGTGTTACATTTTTTACATTCCTATTTGGACTACATTTCTGCAAAGACTGGTGCTTTTAACAAAGAGCAAGGATATTTCTTCGAGATATCAAGTACATGAAACAATGATACCAAGGTAGATGGAACGTGAACATGATGGGAACTACTGCTGGATGCTTCACAGAGAAGATCCGCAGGCCGTATATAAGAGAAAAGGGATCAAGACAAGCTTTGAAGAGAGAAGGAAAAGGCACAAGACTTAATTTCCATTAAAGTTGCAGAGTGAATCTTTAATACATTTATATATATACTAGAAGGTGGCCCGATTCTACGCATCGGGTATTCTAGAATTTACATATTGTGTAGTTCATGTATGATTTTTGTTATATATATATATAGATGTTGTTGTGTGTAGTTACCAAGTGTTTGTGTAGGGCGCTGTACATGTTCTGGGTGTTGTCTGAGTGTGACGGGGGATGAGAGCGGTGTTGTATGTGTGTTGCGTGTGTTGCGTTGTTTGTGGAGCGCTGTGTGTCTGTCGCGTTGTGTGTGTGTTGCGCGGTTTGTGTGTGTGTGGTGTGTTTTGGGGGGAGGTATGTTTTGTGCAATGTGTGTGTTGTGCGGTATGTGCGTATATTTGTGTGTGCCGCAGTGTTTGTGTGTTGGGTGTTGTGTGTGTGCAGCGTTGTCTGTGTGTGTGGGTGTCTGTGTAGGGCAGTTGTTTGTGGTTCCCAGTGTGTGTGTGTGGTGTGTTGTGCAGTGCGCGTGTGTGTGTGTGTGTGTTGGGGGGAGGTGTGCACTTCCCATCGTGCTCCATCCCCCATGCAGCGCACCCCCCATCGTGCTCCATCCCCCATGCAGCGCACTCCCCATCGTGCTCCATCTCCCATGCTGTGCACTCCCAAACGTGCTCCATCCGCCATGCTGCGCACTCCCAAACGTGCTCCATCCACCATGCTGCGCACTCCCAAACGTGCTCCATCCGCTATGCTGCGCACTCCCAAACGTGCTCCATCCGCCATACTCCGCACTCCCCATCGTGCTCCATCCCCCATGCAGCGCACTCCCCATCGTGCTCCATCCCCTATGCTGCGCACCCCCCATCGTGCTCCATCTCCCATGCTGCGCACTCCCAAACGTGCTCCATCCGCCATGCTGCGCACTCCCAAAGGTGCTACATCTGCCATGCTGCGCACTCCCAAACGTGGTCCATCCGCCATGCTGCGCACTCCCAAACGTGCTCCATCCGCCATACTCCGCACTCCCCATCGTGCTCCATCCCCCATGCAGCGCACTCCCCATCGTGCTCCATCCCCTAAGCTGCGCACCCCCCATCGTGCTCCATCTCCCATGCTGCACACTCCCAAACGTGCTCCATCCGCCATGCTGCGCACTCCCAAACGTGCTCCATCCGCCATGCTGCGCACTCCCAAACGTGCTCCATCCGCCATGCTGCGCACTCCCAAATGTGGTCCATCCGCCATGCTGCGCACTCCCAAACGTGCTCCATCCGCCATGCTGCGCACTCCCAAACGTGCTCCATCCGCCATGCTGCGCACTCCCAAACGTGCTCCATCCGCCATGCTGCGCACTCCCAAACGTGGTCCATCCGCCATGCTGCGCACTCCCAAACGTGCTCCATCCGCCATGCTGCGCACTCCCAAACGTGCTCCATCTGCCATGCTGCGCACTCCCAAACGTGCTCCATCCGCCATGCTGTGCACTCCCAAACGTGCTCCATCCCCCATGCTGCACACCCCCCATCGTGCTCCATCCCCCATGCTGCACCAGCATCAGCCTCTCTACCCGCAGCATCAGCCTCTCTGCCCGCAGCATCAGCCTCTCTCCTCCCAGCATCAGCCTCTCTACCCGCAGCATCAGCCTCTCTCCTCCCAGCATCAGCCTCTCTGTCCCCAGCATCAGCCTCTCTCATCCCAGCATCAGCCTCTCTGTCCCCAGCATCAGCCTCTCTCATCCCAGCATCAGCCTCTCTCCTCCCAGCATCAGCCTTTTCTGTCCCCAGCATCAGCCTCTCTCCTCCCAGCATCAGCCTTTTCTGTCCCTAGCATCAGCCTCTCTCCTCCCAGCATCAGCCTCTCTCCTCCCAGCATCAGCCTCTCTCCTCCCAGCCTACCCCAGCCTCAGCCTCCCCCAGCATCAGCCTCTCTCCTCCCAGCATCAGCCTCTCTCCTCCCAGCCTACCCCAGCCTCAGCCTCCCCCAGCATCAGCCTGTCTCCTCCCAGCATCAGCCTTTTCGGTCCCCAGCATTAGCCTCTCTCCTCCCAGCCTACCCCAGCCTCAGCCTCCCCCAGCATCAGCCTCTCTTCTCTCAGCCTCCCCATCCCAGCCTTCCCCAGGATCAGCCTCTCTCCTCCCAGCCTCCTCCAGCACGCCGTGCTCCTCTGCCGACACTCACAGATCCGATCGCATACACTCACACACACCCACACACACCCGATCGCATACACTCACACACACCCGATCGCATACACTCACACACACCCGATCGCATACACTCACACACACCCGATCGCATACACTCACACACACCCGATCGCATACACTCACACACACACACATTGACGATATTGCACATACGCGCTCATACTCACAACAACCGGAGATACCACATGCTTCTGGCCATGTGATCCTCCGGCAGGTCCTGGAAGGTCACAGCACAGTATCGCCGCCGAGAAGCAAGCGATATCCCAGGATGTTGTGAGTATGTGGATGCGATGTGATGTGTGTGATGTGTGTGTGTGATGTGTGTGTGAGATTGAGTGTGATCTGATGTGTGTGTATGTGTGTGTGTGTGTGTGTGTGTGTATGTTCCGCCGCTGCAGGACCTTGATGTGTGGATGCGATGTGATGTATGTGAGGTGTGTGTGAGAGTGAGTGTGATCTGATGTGTGTGTGTGTGTATGTATGTGTGTGCGTGTGTGTATGTTCCGCCGCTGCAGGACCTTGATGTGTGGATGCGATGTGATGTGTGTGTGAGGTGTGTGTGAGAGTGAGTGTGATCTGATGTGTGTGTGTGTGTATGTGTGTGTGTGTGTGCTGTTATGTGCGTGTGTGTGTGTATTTTCCGCCGCTTCAGGACCTTGAAGCGCTGGTAACTATGCTACCATGGTTACCAGCGTATCTCGTCCCCCGCTCGCACGGGAGCCCACGCCAGCATACGCCGGCCAGCCCCAGCAATGCGAGGGTATGTGTCGGCTGGTTTGGCGGCGTACGCTGATGTGGGCTCCCAGGGGTACAGTACTCACCTGGTAGTCGTGGCTCCGTGACCGTGTCGGTTCGGGGAATGCGTGGGGGGGCGGGGCCAGAGCTAGCGTGCATTGCGTGAGGGGGGCGGGGCGTGGCCGAGTTGCCAATGCCTGCAGGGTGCCGGGGCAAGAGGCCAATCTGTGGGGGGGCGGAGCCTGGGAGAGCGGCCGGCCAATCCGTGTGGGGGCGCAGCCTGGGCGAGCGGCCAATCCGTGCGGGGGGGCGGGGCCATGGCGAGCCCAGCGGCCAATCAGCTTTGTGTCACCGTAAGGACACAATTTTGGAGCAAGACAGACAGACAGGCAGATAGACAGACAGATAGACAGACAGACAGACAGAATAAGGCAATTATATATATAGATAATATTGTGTACATTTTAGCTACAATAAAGATTATTGTTGTTTATATCGCTTGGTAATTTTGTGCAAAAGCCATACGTCATGGTTAAAAATAGAGGTTTTTATTAAATCTAATAGAAGTCTACTACGTTGTGGTGTTCGCCTGCAGAAAACGTATATGCCTGAAAATGGTGCAAGACAAAGCACACGCTAATGGAGTCTGCTCCATTATAGTCAATGGCCCTGTCGGCGCATATGTCCCAAACACGTTTTGCGGGGTGGGAGAGGGGCGATTCGGATGGATGCCGCGACGGGATCACTGAACGTAAGTAAAAGCGCAATGTGAAAGGGGTCTTACAGCTCTGCTATGTTGCAACAATATTGCAACCCTTTCTGTCTGTGAGATGGAACCTGAAGCACTGAGGGGAATTTGCAGATGTGTCAGTTATAATCACATACAGTTCTGTAGGAAGATGGGGAGAGCAGAGAGAGGCCATGACATATATACAAAAGGCAATTCTGCCTTTTGTTTATAATAAGCTCTGCAGGCGGAGTTATCTTCCAAGCAGCATCCGCCACATAGCCTGGAAGAGCTCATTTACATAAAGTGATAAAAGATGATTTATCCAAAACAAGGCGTCTGATATAAGGCAGACAGGTATACAATTTTCAACAGTTTATAACCTGTATGCTTATATTAATACTCGTAGTTTAGGTCAAATGTGCTGACAGATTGCCTTTAACCCCTTCAGCCCCAAGCCTATTTTGACCCTCAAGACCAGGACATTTTTTGCAATTTTGACCAGTGTCACTTTATGAGGTTATAACTCTTCTGAGTGATTCTGAGAATGTTTTTTCGTGACATATTGGGCTTCATATCAGTGGTAAATTTAGGCCGATATTTTTTGCGTTTCTTTGTGAAAAAAACGGAAATTTCGCGAACATTTTGAAAATTTTGTAATTTTCAAACTTTTAATTTTTATGCTCTAAAACCAACGAGACATATGACACAAAATAATTAATAAATAACATTTCCCACATGTCTACTTTACATCAGAACAATTTTGGGGAAATTTTTTTTTTAAGGAAGTTATAGGGGTTCAAAGTTTATGAGCAATTTCTCATTTTTACAACAAAATTTACAAAACCACTTTTTTTAGGGACCACATCACATTTGAAGCAATTTTGAAAGGTCTACATGACACAAAACACCCAAAAGTGACACCATTCCAAAAACGGCACCTCTCAGGCTACTCAAAACCACATTCAAGAAGGTTATTAACCCTTCAGGTGCTTCACAGTAACTAAAGCAATGTGGAAGGAAAAAATGAACATTTTACTTTTTGCAACAAAAATGTTAATTTAACCTCAAATATTGCATATTCACAAGGGTAGCAGGATTAAATGAACCCCCAAAATTTGTTGGGTAATTTCTTCTGAGCATGCAGATACCTCATATGTGGCGAAAAACCACTGTTTGGGCGCACGACAGGACTCGGAAGGGATGGAGCGTCATTTGACTTTTTGAACAGAAAATTAGCTGGAATCGTTAGCCGCACCATGTTGCGTTTGGAGAGCCCCTGAGGTGCCGAAACAGTGGAGCTCCCCCACATGTGACCCCATTTTGGAAACTAGACCCCTCATGGAATTTATCTAGATGTTTATTGAGCACTTTGAACCTCTGGGGGCTTCACAAAAGTTAATAAAGTTGAGCCGTGAAAATAAATTTATTTTTTTTACCACAAAATTGTTACTTCAACCAGGTAGCTTTCTTTTCCACAATGGTATCAGGAAAAATTGAACCATAAAATGTATGGTGCAATTTCTCCTGAGTACACAGATACCTCATATGTGGTGGAAATCAAATGTTTGGGCGCACAGCAGGGCTCAGAATGCAAGGAGCGTGATTTGACTTTTCAAACGCAAAATTGTCTGGGATAATTAGCGTATTCCATGTTGTGTTTGGAGAGCCCCTGAGGTGCCGAAACAGTGGAACTCCCCCACATGTGACCCCATTTTGGAAACTAGACCCCCATGGCATAGAAAAAAAAATCAGGGCGCACGCACGGATGTTCTGCAAAAAGGGGGGGTGACTAGGTGGGTTGTAAAAAAGAAGTCCTGTCCAAAGTCAAGTACGACTGCAGGACGATTGCTGATCAGGTACCTAATTGTTCAAGTTTTGACTTTTTTTTTATTTGGGGTGCACAAAAAAGCAAAAACTAGAGCAACAATTACGTACCTGATCAGACAATCACGTAGCTGATCAGCACTTGGCGGCAAGCGGGTGGGGGGGAGGGGGGTGGAGAGGGAGTGGGAGATTCGATTGGGGATAGTTAGAACCACGAACAATACTTACAGGATGGATCAGAACAGCAGCAGATGGGGGGCAGCAGCATATAAAGGGAGCATCGGTGAATGTGAGATGGCGGCGCCTGGGATAGGGTGGGGGCGGATGGGAAAGGGAGCAGTGGATGCAGGAGCGGCGGAGGATGGGGGGAAGGGGGGATGGGGGGATGGGGGAAGGGGAGTGGGAGGTGAGATTGGGGATAGTTACCTTACAGGATGGATCTAGGCAGCAGGATCACAGGAGATGAAGGAGGCAGCAGATCACAGGAGATGAAGGAGGCAGCAGATCACATGAAATGAAGGAGGCAGCAGATCACAGGAGATGAAGGAGGCAGCAGATCACAGGAGATGAAGGAGGCAGCAGAGGAGGGTTAGAGGTTCGAGAGGGAGCGCAGATCACGGGGGAGACAGATGAGCAGAGCACAGATCACGGGGGTGAGAGGTGGAGGGAGAGCGGACAGCAGATCACGGAAGTTACAGGTGAGGGAGCACAGATCACGGGGGTGACAGGGGAGGGAGCACAGATCACGGGGGTGACAGGTGAGGGAGCGCACATCACTGGGGTGACAGGGGAGGGAGCGCACATCACGGGGGTGACAGGGGAGGGAGCACACATCACGGGGGTGATAGGTGAGGGAGCGCACATCACGGGGGTGACAGGTGAGGGAGCACACATCACGGGGGTGACAGGGGAGGGAGCGCACATCACGGGGGTGACAGGGGAGGGAGCGCACATCACGGGGGTGACAGGGGAGGGAGTGCACATCACGGGGTGACAGATGAGGGAGCGCACATCACGGGGGTGACAGGGGAGGGAGCACACATCACGGGGGTGACAGGGGAGGGAGCACACATCACGGGGGTGACAGGGGAGGGAGCACACATCACGGGGGTGACAGGGGAGGGGCGGGTAGCCGATCACGGGGGTGAGAGGTGGCAGGGAGCGGGCAGCACATAACAAAAGAGAGGGGGCGGGCAGCACATAAGGGAGGAGAGGGGTCGGGCAGCCGATCACGGGGGGGAGGGGCTGAGCAGCACATAACGGAGGAGAGGGGGCGCGCAGCACATAACGGAGGAGAGGGGGCGGGCAGACGATCATGAGGGGGAGGGGCCGGGCAGCACATAACGGAGGAGAGGGGACGCGCAGCACATAATGGAAAAGAGGGGGCGCGCAGCCGATCACGAGGGGGAGGGGCCGGGCAGCAGATCGAGGAGAGTGGTGGCACTGTGGCAGATGGAGGAGGGCAGCGGCGGCGAATAGGTAGGCTTTTCGCCGGTTTCATACAGTGCAATGGCAGCGCGGCAACTTCCGGGTCCCATGCTCCCGTCACATAACAGCATGGGACCGGAGCTTGTCGCCCTGCTATTGCACTGTATACACTCACTGTGTGTGCTGGCGTGCTCAGGTCCGACAAGTGAAGGTGACGGGAGCAGTCACCGGCAACAGGTCCACGGTGATTGGAGAGATCGGTCACAAGGCCGATCTCTCCAATCAGAGCTGCTAGAACTGGGGGAGGGTGATCCAGTGAGGTCACCCAGCTCCAGCCAATGGCCAGTGCTACAGCTGCACTGGTCAGGGCTGGATTTCAATGTTTCAGCCATTTTAAATGGCTGGAACATTACAGTGGCTGTGATTGGTTGAGCGGCATTTGTCAGCCAATCACAGCCTCCGTAGGTCCGGGAAGGAGGCACCACCCCTCCTGAGGTCAGGTACAGGTCCCCTCCTTCCCGAATCTGCGTTTTCCGATCGATCGGGGGCTCAGGTGCCGCGATTCCGCCATGACGGAAAGATCCGTCCTTGGTCTTTAAGGCCCAGGGCACCATGACGGGGATCTTTCCATCCATGGTCGTGAAGGGGTTAAGCATGTGGAATGCAGCTCAATGGGGTTGAGATCTGGTGATTGACTCAGTCATTTCAGAATACTCCACTTCTTTTCCTTAAACAAATCCCTGGTTGCTTTCACAGCATGCCTTGGGTTATTGTCCATCTGTACTGTGAAGCAGCATCCAATCAACCATGATGCATTTGGTTGTATTTGAACAGAATGTCAAGACCTGTACACTTCAGAATTTATCCGGCTACTTCGGTCTTCAGTCACATCATAAAAACACTAGTGACCCAGTTCTATTTGAAGTCATGCATGCCCATGATATCACACTGTCTTCATCATGTTTTATAGAAAATGTGACATGGGTGGACATACGATTAGTGCAACCTGTGTGGCTGCACAGGGACCTAAGAGGTAAAGGGACCCATTTCTACCTTCAAAAAACCAGGTGGAACTGTGCATTTTGATAAGCTCTTAGGCTGGAAAGGGCCCATATATTTTTCTTGCTCAGGGGCCCTATTCACTCGGTGTGATGGAGGGAGTCTGATGCTGTGGATGCCAATTAGACAAACATGCCAATAAATCACCACCTTGTATATAGATTGGTATTCATTAACAGCCTAGATCAGCTTGTCTAAATGATCCATTAGCCAAGGAGCAACCAGTGCCCATGCCACATTGATAAAAACCACTACCGATACTATGAAAATGTCTTCCATAACCATGAGCACGTGGCTACACTACATGACTACATGGCTACAGTGAGTGTCTGATGGTAAGAGCCACATGTCTACACTTCAGTTCATGCATGCAGCGTAGTAAACATTGCCAGGGACATGGGCAGCATTGGCACAGGAAGATAGGTAAGGCGACTCCTACTTACTGTATGATTTTATACCATTAGCAGTCACTATTTGTAAAAGATGTAATTGGAAAACTTGAATATGCATGAAAAAAGCTAAAACTAAAGAAAGCTTAGTTTAGAAAAACCTGTCAGGACCCCCGAAAAAAGCACGAAAATGGCATGAAGATGCATTGTTTAACTCAAACATATTGGTCTGGTGTTTTTGCTGAAAAAGAAAAATAACAACCAGAACTATTAGCACAAAAAAACCCATAAGCTGTAATTCATCAGGTTGCTATGGGCAACGGATACATTATTATTAATACTGTGACCTCTATTTCTAGAATGTGCACTGTTGTATAAGGGAAGAAATTGCTGTCGTGAGGCATTCAATTTCAGGTGCTCATAATCTGTCGCAGAAATACAGGTGCGTCTCAATAAATTAGAATATCATCAAAAAGTTAATTTATTTCAGTAATTCAATACAAAAGGAGAAACACATATATTACAGTTAGGTCCAGAAATATTTGGACAGTGACACAATTTTCGCAAGTTGGGCTCTGCATGCCACCACATTGGATTTGAAATGAAATCTCTACAACAGAATTCAAGTGCAGATTGTAACGTAAAATTTGAAGGTTTGAACAAAAATATCTGATAGAAATTGTAGGAATTGTACACATTTCTTTACAAACACTCCACATTTTAGGAGGTCAAAAGTAATTGGACAAATAAACCAAACCCAAACAAAATATTTTTTTTTTCAATATTTTGTTGCGAATCCTTTGGAGGCAATCACTGCCTTAAGTCTGGAACCCATGGACATCACCAAACGCTGGGTTTCCTCCTTCTTAATGCTTTGCCAGGCCTTTACAGCCGCAGCCTTCAGGTCTTGCTTGTTTGTGGGTCTTTCCGTCTTAAGTCTGGATTTGAGCAAGTGAAATGCCTGCTCAATTGGGTTAAGATCTGGTGATTGACTTGGCCATTGCAGAATGTTCCACTTTTTAGCACTTATGAACTCCTGGGTAGCTTTGGCTGTATGCTTGGGGTCATTGTCCATCTGTACTATGAAGCGCCGTCCGATCAACTTTGCGGCATTTGGCTGAATCTGGGCTGAAAGTATATCCCGGTACACTTCAGAATTCATCCGGCTACTCTTGTCTGCTGTTATGTCATCAATAAACACAAGTGACCCAGTGCCATTGAAAGCCATGCATGCCCATGCCATCATGTTGCCTCCACCATGTTTTACAGAGGATGTGGTGTGCCTTGGATCATGTGCCGTTCCCTTTCTTCTCCAAACTTTTTTCTTCCCATCATTCTGGTACAGGTTGATCTTTATCTCATCTGTCCATAGAATACTTTTCCAGAACTGAGCTGGCTTCATGAGGTGTTTTTCAGCAAATTTAACTCTGGCCTGTCTATTTTTGGAATTGATGAATGGTTTGCATCTAGATGTGAACCCTTTGTATTTACTTTCATGGAGTCTTCTCTTTACTGTTGACTTAGAGACAGATACACCTACTTCACTGAGAGTGTTCTGGACTTCAGTTGATGTTGTGAACGGGTTCTTCTTCACCAAAGAAAGTATGCGGCGATCATCCACCACTGTTGTCATCCGTGGACGCCCGGGCCTTTTTGAGTTCCCAAGCTCACCAGTCAATTCCTTTTTTCTCAGAATGTACCCGACTGTTGATTTTGCAACTCCAAGCATGTCTGCTATCTCTCTGATGGATTTTTTCTTTTTTTTCAGCCTCAGGATGTTCTGCTTCACCTGAATTGAGAGTTCCTTAGACCGCATGTTGTCTGGTCACAGCAACAACTTCCAAATGCAAAACCACACACCTGTAATCAACCCCAGACCTTTTAACTACTTCATTGATTACAGGTTAACGAGGGAGACGCCTTCAGAGTTAATTGCAGCCCTTAGAGTCCCTTGTCCAATTACTTTTGGTCCCTTGAAAAAGAGGAGGCTATGCATTACAGAGCTATGATTCCTAAACCCTTTCTCCGATTTGGATGTGAAAACTCTCATATTGCAGCTGGGAGTGTGCACTTTCAGCCCATATTATATATATAATTGTATTTCTGAACATGTTTTTGTAAACAGCTAAAATAACAAAACTTGTGTCACTGTCCAAATATTTCTGGACCTAACTGTATATAGAGTCATTACACACAGAGTGATCTATTTCAAGTGTTTATTTGTGTTAATGTTGATGATTATGGCTTACAGTCAATGAAAACCCAAAAGTCATTATCTCAGAAAATTAAAATAATTACAACAAAACACCTGCAAAGGCTTCCTAAGTGTTTAAAATGGTCCCTTAGTCTGGTTCAGTAGGTTACACAATAATGGGGAAGACTGCTGACTTGACAGATGTAAAGAAGGCAGTCATTGACACACTCTATAAGGAGGGTAAGACACAAAAGGTCATTGCTAAATAAGCTGGCTGTTCACAGTGCTGTATCCAAGCAAATTAATGGAGAGTTGAGTAGAAGGAAAAAGTATGGTATAAAAAGGTGCACAAGCAACTGGGATAACCACAGCCTTGATAGGATTGTCAAGAAAAGGTCATTAAAAAATTTGGGAGAGATTCACAAGGAGTGGAGTGTTGCTGGAGTCAGTGTTTCAAGAGCCACCACACATAGATGTATCCAGGACATGGGCTACAACTGTCACATTCCTTGTGTCAAGCCACTCATGACCAAGCCAGAAGCATCTTACCTGGGCCAAGGAGAAAAAGAACTGAACTGCTGATCAGTGGTCCAAGGTGTTGTTTTTGGATGAAAGTAAATTTTGCATTTCATTTGAAAATCAAGGTCCCAGAGTCTGGAGGAAGAGTGGAGAGGCCACAATCCAAGCTGCTAGAGGTCTAGTGTGAAGTTTCCACAATCAGTGATGGTTTAGGGAAGCAAGTCATCTGCTGGTGTAGCTCCACTGTGTTTTATCAAGACCAAAGTCAGCGCAACCGTCTACAAGGAAATTTTAGAGCACTTCATGCTTCCCTCTGCCGACAAGCTTTTGGGGATGGAAATTTCATTTTCCAGCAGGACTTGACACCTGTCCACACTGCCAAAAGTACCAATACCTGGTTTAATAACCACAGTATCACTGTGCTTGATTGGCCAGCAAACTCGCCTGACCTAAACCCCATAGAAAATCTATGGGGTATTGTCAAGAGGAAGATGAGAGACAAAAGGCCCAACAATGCAGATGATCTGAAGGCTGCTATCAAAGCAACCTGGGCTTCCATAACACCTCAGCAGTGCCACAGGCTGATCGCCTCCATGCCACGCCGCATTGATGCAGTAATTCATGCAAAAGGAGCCCTGACCAAGTATTGAGTGCATTTACTGTACAGACTTTTCAGTAGGCGCCAACATTTCTGAGTTTAAGATTGTTTTTCAGTTGGTGTTATATTATATTGTAATTTAGAGATAATGACTTTTGGGTTTTCATTAGCTATAAGCTACAGTTGAGCGAGTACCTAACCTATTCGTACTCACTATACTGTCTAATACTTGCGTATTCATTCTGAATAGCGTGTGCAATGCAAGTCAATGGGGAAAAACTCACAAAGTAACGAGTAACCCGAATGCTGTACTATTCGTGCGCATAGCAAATAGTGCAGCAATTTTATTAGATTACAATAAGCTAACATTGAGGCTGGTTTTACATCAACAAAATATGGATATATTTTTCTACGATGTTTAATGCGGTCAGACTGCCTTAAAGGGAATCTGTCAGCAGGTTTTTACTTTTTACTTTGTAATCTGAAGACAGCAAGTTCCAAGGGTTAAAACATAGAATTCAGGCATGCCTGTCTTGTCAAGGTCCAATCTGCTATTTATTTCCTATGTTTGTTTAAGCAGCAGGACTTATCGTTGCTCAGACTACAATGTCATGTGCATGGCAGTCCAACACGCCCCCTTCTCTGATTGGCACCTACTGTCGATGGAAAATCTCTATAGAGAGCCTGGTGTGAGTGGGAACAGCTCTCTCAGCCCTGTTACATGACAAAATCTAAAAATTCTGATTGTATCCAAATGGCTGCAGCCAGTAATCTAATGATCTTTGCCTACATCATGTGCTCTCAAATAAGGTAGCAAAAACCTGCTGACAGATTCCCTTTAAATGTGAAAATTGTATCTGTAGGATGCTTGTGTGCAGGGGCAGACATATGTCTTTGTTGCATCCTGTGCAACAGCCAAGAGGTATGAGGGTCACTACCTGGGGTGTAACAACTACGGTCACAGGGGTAGTGACTGCGACCAGGCCCGGGCGTGCAGGGAGCATGCCGGCCCCAGCACCTGTTTCAGCTGGATGTGCATCCAGCTGAAATACATCACAGCACAGGGTCCACAGCACAGGGTCCTGTTGGGTCCCTGCACTGAGATGTGCGTCGCGCTGGCGATTCATAGTTACCAGTATGGGGCTATATACCAGGATGGGGACATGATGTGGCGCTATATACCAGGATGATGACATATCAGGATGGGCCTACATACCAGGATGTGGCCAGGATGGGGACATATACTAGGATGGGGCTATATACCAGTTTGCGACATGATTAGGCCATACAAACCAAGATGGGGACATCCTGAAGCTATATATACCAGGATGGGGATATGATGGGGCCATATATACCATGATGTGGCCATATATACCAGGATTGGGACATATACCAGGATGGGGCAATATATACCAGGATGGGGACATGATGGAGTAATATATACCATGATGGGACCATGCTGGGGACATACACCAGAATGGGGCCATGATGGGGGCATATATACAAGGATGGGCCATGATGGGGACATATATACCAGGCTGGAGCCATGATGGGGACATATACCAGCATATAGTCATGATGAGGTCATACACCAGGATGGAGGACATATTTACCAGGAAGTGACCCTGGATGGGGGAAGATTAGTGCAGCATGAAGGGGGGGGGCATTACTACACAATTAAGGGGATGGGGGGCAACTCATATGTCTTTTACAGGATTTCAAATGCTACAATGGCCCAAATGGGGGTGCACAGATCAAACTTTGCACCTGGGCCCATTGGACTCTAGTTACGCCACTGGTCACTACCACCTCCGAAGCAAGTGCAACGCTTCATTACCATGAGCTATTGGACTGCAAAAGGTCCAAATGTTGTTCTTGTACAGGGGTCACTTCTATCTGAGTCCGCTCTTGCTTGTGTAGAACTAACCTAATTCTCCATGAGAGCTTTATAGACAAAATAAAATATGAACAAAAAGTCCTTTTTTACACTGACCTATGACAGATCAGCTTTAATTGATGTATTTTTCTATATATTTTTACATTGGAATATTTTCCTTCTTTCTGATATGAACCGTATCCTCAATCTGTCCATACTTAGAAGTAATGTATGAGTCATGTCTATGTCACTACTATACCCACATACTATTTCCCCTCATTTCATAATACACAAGGAAATTGCAATTATTATATGATGCAATCTTCATGTTATCCAGTGTTTTAATATAGGTGAAATATTACATTACTGTCCTCCTCTTTCATAAAATAAAACATTCTGGAAGGGAGCCTAGCATTAAATATGACTGTGTAAGTTGCCTAAATAATTCGTCATTAAGTGATTCTGAAGTCTAGTAAGAAAGTGAACAATGCACATTATAGCTTGGGAACAGATGAATGAAGAGACATAAAGAGAAAAAAAAAATAAAGAAAGTTATGGAAGTGGAACAAATCAGGACACCCTTTTGACTATAACCACGGTTAAAAGCATCTGTGCACTAAATTGTGAGTAATTCATTAGAATGAAAACCTAAGACCATATATAATCTTTTTTTGCAAAAAAAAAGGACAATTTTGTCATCAATGTGAAGAATCGTATTTTCATCCTTTTTTGCTCCATGAGTTTCCAATTTTATTATAAGCATAACATCCGTTTTTGTTGCATTCCGAAAAAAATAAGGTTTCCAATCTTCTCCTACGCAAGACAGAATAAACCGGGGCATCACGAGGAAGCAACATGGATGGCATCTGTGTGCTGTCCAATTTTTTTCAATTACTCATTGATATGTCCATGCAATATTAATCCGTAAATCGGATTAAAATCAGACATGACCCAGTTTATTTTTTGTCAACAATCAAGGGTGAGGATGAATAGAGTATGTACCAGGCAGGATATAGTATGTTCCAGGAGGGGCCTAGGCGAGGAACATATATACCAGATGGGGAGCTGTATATACCAAGAGGTGAACAGTATATACTAGGAGGTGGACAGCGTATAGCAAGAGGGGGATAGCGTATACCAGAATGGGTGACATATATACCAGGATGGGGAACATATATACCAGGATGGTAAATATATCCAGTGTAGAAAATAAGTATTTGATCCCTTGCTGATTTTGTACGTTTGCTCACTGACAAAGGCATGAACAGTCTATAATTTTAAGTGTATGTTAATTTTAACAGTGAGAGATAGAATATCTAATATATAAAGCTGAATGTGTGTATGTATGTGTGTGTGTGTGTGTGTGTGTGTGTGTGTGTGTGTGTATGTCCGAGATTGGCATCTGCACCGTCGCAGCTACAGCCACAAAATTTTGCACACTCACACGTCTGGACCCCGAGACCATCATAGGCTATGTTTTGAGGGGAAATTTAAACCCGCGCTTTATAGTTATTCACCAAAAAACCTGCCTCCATTGAAGCAAATAGAGCTGGGAGCCACAGTGCAGCCAGACCTTCAGAAGAATGCGCAGCCACGCCCTTATATGGAATGTTGGCGTATCACAATGCAGCCAGGGAAAGAGACAGACACAGACAGGGAAAGAGGCAGACACAGACAGGGAAAGAGGCAGACACAGACTGGGTAAGAAACACACATAGACAGGGTAAAAGACAGACACAAAGAGACAGACACAGACAAAGAAACAGACTGACAGGGAGAGAGACAGACAGGGAAAGAGAGGCAAAATTTTAACCCCGCGCGTTCCAATTTACCAATCAATTTTGCCCCTATCTACATAATGGGGAAAAATTGAAACGAAAAGTGTATCCGCACCGTCGCATTTACAATCACGAAATTTTGCACAGACACCTCATGTGACCCAGGGAATGTCGTAGACTATGTTTTGACAGGAAAATTTAACCCTGCGCTCTACAGTTACTCTCCAAAAAACATGCCTCCATTAAAGTAAATGGAGCCTGGAACTACAGGTTATTAGTAGGAGCTGTGAGTGGTTGCTATAGGAACAAAAGACATTGTTAGTATAAGAAGCTTATATGTGAGGTAATAAGATGTCGGTGGGGAGACGGGGAAAGAGACTGAAGAGGAAAGAGACAGACGGGGAAAGAGAGAGACGGGGAATGAGACAGACAGGGACAGATACAGGCAGACAGGGAAGGAGGAGACAGCCAGATAGACAGACAAAGATAGATGTGGAAAGACACAGACCTTGATAGAGACACACGGGGAAAGAGACAGAGAAATAGAGACAGACAAGGAAAGAGACAGACAGAAACAGGCAGACAGGGAAAGAGACAGACAAAGAGACGGGGAGACAGATGGGAAAAGAGACAGACCTGGGAAAGAGACAGACCTAGAAAGAGACAGATGGAGAAAGAAACAGAGATAGAGACAGAAAAAAAGAGACAGACAGAGACAGGCAGATGGGGAAAGAGACAGACGGGGAAAGAGACAGACGGGGAAAGAGCATTTCTATCTATTTGTTTTGTGGTTTTTGTGTGCAGAATAAATTTTTGTTAATACATTCTATTTTGTTAACAACAGTTATTAACCCGGGTGAAGCCGGGTAGTACAGCTAGTAGAAAATAAAATCCAGAAAATCACATTGTATAAATTATATAAATGTATTTGCATTTTGCAGAGAAAAATAAGTATTTTATCCTTACAAACCATTAAGAGTTCTGTCTCCTTCAGACCAGTTAGACATTCTTAATCAACTCATCATCTGCATTAAAGACAGCTGTCTTAAATTGTGACCTGTGTAAAAGACTCATGTCCACACACTCAATCAGTCAGATGCTAACTTCTACAACATGGGTAAGACCAAAGAGCTTTCTAAGGATGTCAGGAACTAGATCATACACCTGCACAAGGCTGGAATGGGATTCAAAACCATAAGCAAGACGCTGAGTGAGAAGGAGACATCGATCTGGGGCTCCATGCAAAATATCACCTCGTGGGGTATCCAAGATCATGAGGAAGATGAGAGATTAGCCTAAAATGACACGGAATAATGATTTCAAAGCAGCTGGGACCACAGTCACCAAGAAAACCATTGGTAATACATTACCTCATAATGGATTTAAATCCTGCAGTGCCCGTAAAGTCCCACTGCTCAAGAAGGCACATGTGCAGACCCATCTGAAGTTTGCCAATGAACACCTGCATGATTCTGAGAGTCATTGGGAGAAGGTGCAGGGTCAGATGAGACAAAAATTGAGCTCTTTGGTCTTAACTCAGCTTGCCGTGTTTGGAGGAAGAGAAATGCTTTCTATGACCAAAAGAACACCATCCCCACTGTCAAGCATGGAGGTGAAAACATTATCTTTTGGGGGTGTTTCTCTGCTAAGGGCACACGGCTACTTTACCGCATTAATGGGACAATGAATGGAGCCATATACCGTAAAATCCTGAGTGACAACTTCCTTCCCTCTGCCAGGACATTAAAAATGGGTCAAGGCTGTGTCTTCCAGCATGGCAATGATCCAAAACATACAGCCAAGGCAACAGAGGAGTGGCTCAAAAAGAAGCACATTAAGGTCATGGAAGTTCCGAGTTGCCAAGCGACAGCCTCAAAATCTTAATGATTTAGAGATGATCTGCAAAGAGGAGTGGACCAAATTCCTCTTGACATGTGCGCCAACCTCATCATCAACTACAAAAAATGTCTCACTGCTGTGCTTGCCAACAAGGGATTTTGCCACCAAGTATTAAGTCTTGTTTGCCAGAGGGATCAAATACTTATTTCTCTCTGCAAAATACAAATAAATTTATATAATTTATATAATGTGATTCTCTGGATTATATTTTGGATATTCTATCTCTCACTGTTAAAATGAACCTACGCTTAAAATTATAGACTGTTCATAACTTTGTCAGTGGGCAAACTTACAAAATCAGCAGGGGATCAAATACTTATTTCCCCCACTGTATATCAGGATGGGGGACAAATATACCAGGATGGGAAACATATATACCAGGAAGGAGCCTATAATGGGGTACATTAGAACATAATGAAGGACATTACATAATAAGGGGTGGGCAACTCGAATGTCTTGATAGGATTTAGAATGCTAAATGTATACATAAATGTACATACATCTGACTAACATGCGGGGATGGATGGGGGCCCAGGTCCAAATTTTGCACCGGGGCCCATCGGATTCTAGTTATGCCACTGGCCATTACTATGCTCTGTAGGCTTCCAACTTCACATTGAGGTTGACAGACGGTTTCTAATGTCGGTTTCTGTGTAAACTCCATCTGTAAGAACGTATTCTCCTCCAGAGCATAGGCTGGAGCTCTAGAGTCTGTACAGCAGTGTTCACAGGTAGTATGGCTCTGAACCAGGGAGCCAATTGGCCCCCATGCCCTGTCATACAGGCTCCAGGCACATTGCTGTTTGTATGAAACTTTAGAGTAATGTTTCCAAACTCTACGTAAAGGTATGTGTCATGGTAAATGTCTTTGCATTGAATGGATGGTTTCTACAGTTCTAATAATAAACAATTGCATAATTATTGTATATATTACACATCAGAGAAATATGTATGCACTATAGATCTTGCTGAGCTCCATCGGTGTAGTATTGCTTCTGGCTGCTTACTATGAAACACTTGACAGGAGGAAAAAACACATGAAACCAATTTCACTGTAAAATAATTCTTGTTTTCTGATTAGAAAAACACATATTTTATGTGGGACCATGCTCCATCGCTCCAGTATCTTAATGCTGTATGCAGGAGCATGTCTGGTGAAATCTTGGATGCATTTGTGAATGGGGGGTTGTTTTAAGTATACTTTCATCAGACAGCACATACCAAAGAATAAAGGCACAAGCCGCCTATGCGGTTTATTATAAAACTAATATGTTGTCATAGACTTCATAACTAAACGGGATTGTCAGGTCAGCTGGGTAAGATCAGAAAAGTTTACAACACATACACTCAAGGCTGGTGGTGCGTCGTCGTAAACCTTAATCTTTACCATTGTCTTCCCCATCTAACATGTCATGACTGTCCTTTTATGTAAGAAAGGTACCTGTGAGGCCCCTTTGGTACTGGGGACAAATGAAGATGGCATCCTTTATCCTTTACAGACTTTAATGCCATTCAAAAAATCATTGTGCCATAATATTTCTACAGTTAGGTCCAGAAATATTTGGACAGTGACACAATTTTCGCGAGTTGGGCTCTGCATGCCACCGCATTGGATTTGAAATGAAACCTCTACAACAGAATTCAAGTGCAGATTGTAACGTTTAATTTGAAGGTTTGAACAAAAATATCTGATAGAAATTGTAGGAATTGTACACATTTCTTTACAAACACTCCACATTTTAGGAGGTCAAAAGTAATTGGACAAATAAACCAAACCCATATTTTTATTTTCAATATTTTGTTGCGAATCCTTTGGAGGCAATCACTGCCTTAAGTCTGGAACCCATGGACATCACCAAACGCTGGGTTTCCTCCTTCTTAATGCTTTGCCAGGCCTTTACAGCCGCAGCCTTCAGGTCTTGCTTGTTTGTCGGTCTTTC
This sequence comes from Anomaloglossus baeobatrachus, assembly GCF_048569485.1. Classification (NCBI taxonomy): domain Eukaryota; kingdom Metazoa; phylum Chordata; class Amphibia; order Anura; family Aromobatidae; genus Anomaloglossus; species Anomaloglossus baeobatrachus. The sequence goes on along the minus strand of NC_134356.1, from coordinate 510,535,785 downwards.
CATCTTAAGTCTGGATTTGAGCAAGTGAAATGCATGCTCAATTGGGTTAAGATCTGGTGATTGACTTGGCCATTGCAGAATGTTCCACTTTTTTGCACTCATGAACTCCTGGGTAGCTTTGGCTGCATGCTTGGGGTCATTGTCCATCTGTACTATGAAGCGCCGTCCGATCAACTTTGCGGCATTTGGCTGAATCTGGGCTGAAAGTATATCCCGGTACACTTCAGAATTCATCCGGCTACTCTTGTCTGCTGTTATGTCATCAATAAACACAAGTGACCCAGTGCTATTGAAAGCCATGCATGCCCATGCCATCACGTTGCCTCCACCATGTTTTACAGAGGATGTGGTGTGCCTTGGATCATGTGCCGTTCCCTTTCTTCTCCAAACTTTTTTCTTCCCATCATTCTGGTACAGGTTGATCTTTGTCTCATCTGTCCATAGAATACTTTTCCAGAACTGAGCTGGCTTCATGAGGTGTTTTTCAGCAAATTTAACTCTGGCCTGTCTATTTTTGGAATTGATGAATGGTTTGCATCTAGATGTGAACCCTTTGTATTTACTTTCATGGAGTCTTCTCTTTACTGTTGACTTAGAGACAGATACACCTACTTCACTTAGAGTATTCTGGACTTCAGTTGATGTTGTGAACGGGTTCTTCTTCACCAAAGAAAGTATGCGGCGATCATCCACCACTGTTGTCATCTGTGGACGCCCAGGCCTTTTTGAGTTCCCAAGCTCACCAGTCAATTCCTTTTTTCTCAGAATGTACCCGACTGTTGATTTTGCTACTCCAAGCATGTCTGCTATCTCTCTAATGGATTTTTTCTTTTTTTTCAGCCTCAGGATGTTCTGCTTCACCTCAATTGAGAGTTCCTTAGACCGCATGTTGTCTGGTCACAGCAACAGCTTCCAAATGCAAAACCACACACCTGTAATCAACCCCAGACCTTTTAACTACTTCATTGATTACAGGTTAACGAGGGAGACGCCTTCAGAGTTAATTGCAGCCCTTAGAGTCCCTTGTCCAATTACTTTTGGTCCCTTTAAAAAGAGGAGGCTATGCATTACAGAGCTATGATTCCTAAACCCTTTCTCCGATTTGGATGTGAAAACTCTCATATTGCAGCTGGGAGTGTGCACTTTCAGCCCATATTATATATATAATTGTATTTCTGAACATGTTTTTGTAAACAGCTAAAATAACAAAACTTGTGTCACTGTCCAAATATTTCTGGACCTAACTGTACATGCCCTTATGTAACCACTAAAGTAGATGAAGAATCTAAAACAAAAATCAAAAGTGACCCACTCTTGTGGCATATCACCAAACACCAGTCTGACACACGATGGCAGGTGCATGTTTTAGTGATGATTTAATGTAAAATCTGTCTGAGGCTGTTAGCATTAAAAAGTTACCTCAGACAGTCTTGGCACTAGCCATTTTGGAGACCTGGCCTTTACCCTTTAATCCCTATTCAGGTATATGGACTTACAGCAGGGCACTCTGGATTGCATCCATGAAGTTGCTGCTCGATGGAGGAGGGAACCGAGGCAAGGATAGTCAAATGACAGCGTGGGTGGCATGCCAGAGCGTACATATGGTCAGCCTACAGTGTAAGACAATGGTAACAATTGGAATGGTATAGAATGAAGGCCCTGGCAATAGGGAGAGGGGACACCTCCTGCAACTCACCTGAGTCTGTACCCTATGCTCCCAAATGTCCCTATACGGGTCTTTCCCCCAATCACTGTCATGTGCCTAGGCCATCACCTGACCTGAATTCACGCTGGCTTAGGACAAGGCCGGCAAAAACAGTAGTCTCATCACTACAATAATACACCACAAGGTAAGGGAGACAGACAGAGGGAAAATAGACACGAAAAGGAAAACACTCCAAGCTTTTTGCTCTATAGAGAGCGATGTAGCAGAGCTGACTTAGCTCTCTGTGTTTCTCACTGTGTATAGATGCTGTCTGTACAGAGTGATGAAGCTGACAATGCTCTACCTGTGGATTACATCATACTAAGGATTGTTTTTAAAATAAAGATGGAGTCTCTAATTTTTGTTTTTGTTTTATTTCTGATAAAAAAAAAATTCTCTGTGTTGTATTTTTTACTGTTTCCTAGAAATTCATGGTGGCCATGTCTAATTTGGTGTGACACTATGAATTTCGGGCTTAGTACCATCTGAGAATACAAAACTGATTTTAACCCCTTTAGTACCCAGCGAACCACCGCCATCAGGGCCGCTGGACGAGCCGGGTAAAGTGCCTGGAGATGGCGATAAAGAAACAATGTGCCATTTCCAGTGGTGGCTGTGGGCTGCCAAGAATCCCAGTCAACAGCTGCCTGGCTTTACCTGACTAGCAATCAAAATACAGTGGGAGCCCACGCATTTTTTTTTTCAATTCTTTTTTTACATAAAAAAAAATTAATGGGCTTCCCTGTATTTTGATTGCCAGCCAAGGTAACGCCAGGCAGATAATTGTGTGGCAGCCCATAGCCATCCGCTTTATCTGCGCTGAGAATCAAAAATACCATGGAGAACTACGCCATTTTTTTAATGATTTATTTATTTTTACAGTACTGTGATGTCAGGCAATCAAAATACAGGGAAGCCCATTTTATTTTTTAGTTATTTAAATAAATAATTAAAAAAAAGCGTGGCCTCCCGCTGCATTTTTTGTATTGCTACCTAAGGGTAGTCCAAGCAGCTACTGGCTGCTAACCCCCACTGCTTGGTGTTACCTTCACTGGCAATGGAAAATTCAGGGAAGCCTTTTTTTTTTTTTTTTGCCAAAAAAAAAAATGACATGGGTGTCGCCATATTTTTGTTTGCTAGCCAGGTACAGCAGGCAGGTACAGGCTGCCCCCAACCCCCAGCTGCCTATATGTACCCGGCTGGGAACCAAAAATATAGGGAAGCCCTTTTTTTTAATTAATTCATGAATTTCATGAAATAATTAAAAAAAAAAACGACGTGGGGTTCACCCAATTTTTGTGTCCAGCCAGGTACAACTATGCTGCTGGGGATTGGAATCCGTAGTGCAGGCTGGCCCAAGCTATCTGGGCCCCACCCGCTGGGAATTGCAATCCGCAGCAGCTCCAGAAAATGGCGCTTTCATAGAGACGCCATTTTCTGGCGCTGAATCCAACTCTTCCAGCTGCCCTGGTGACGGGTGGCATGCTGGGTATTAAGGGGTTAATACTAGCTTTGTTTTACTAGCTAGTATTAAGCCAGGGATTCTTAATGTCAGGCAAGTTTGACCAGGCCATTAAGAATCTCCAATAAAGGGTTAAAAAAAAGACACCACACAGAGAAAAAATACTTTATTAGAAATAAATATACAGACACACTCAGGGACTCCCTGTTTATTACTTCCTCTCACCCCTCCACGATCCTGGTCTTTTTTCTACTTCAACCCATGCAGCTCTGCTATATCAGACAGCACAGGGAAGGAAGAATGCTGCTGCTCCCCTGTGCTGTGTAATCAGTCAATGAGTGAGCAGAGGCTGCGGGTTGGTAAGCAGTGACGTCACCGCTGCCACCATTGCCATAGTAACCTGACGGCCGGGTTACTATAGCAACGGTGATCTCCGATCAACTGATTCCTGGTGCTGCGATTCACTAGCTGTGGCAGCCAATCCCTGCATATGGATTGACTCTGTAAAGAGCGCCGACATGCAGGGATGGGGAGCCGACCATGTGCCCGAGCACCTCGCTGGTATACGGCACTCGCCGAATATACCGAGTACTGAGATGCTTGGGCGAGTACCGCGTACCAGCGAGGTGCACTGGCAGGACCTAGCATGACGTCATAGCCATGTGACCAGTCTGTAACCAACGAGGTAATACAACTGGTTACATGGATATGACGTCATAGAAGGTCCGATCATCAGTGCTGGTTACCGGGAGGGCACAGCGATGATCGGAAGGAGAAGCGGCGGGAGACAGAGGCTGCAGGATGTGTCACGTGACCTTTAAGTATAATGACAATGTTTATTATTATTAACTGTATTCTTTATTTGAAAGCCCCCCACCCCATCACATAACTGTAAAGTCTACGTTCGGTGTTCGGACGCAAGTTCACGTTATATCAGAACCCGAACGAGAACTTTACAAAACGTTTGGGCAAGTCTCCCGAACACCGAACATCAGGGGTTCACCCATCACTAGATATGAGATTTTGATGCTTTTATGTAAAATACAGTCAGGGTCTTTTCCACTCATCATTACTATCGAGGCACTACTACCCTTTTTCCTTATTTTAACTATCATTTATTCGTTTCGCTCCAACCTTTACACTAAAGTTTCCAATTTTGTTTCCAATGATAAAGTTTGAAAAACAGTAAATCTGCATCGAAAATGACATAACAGAACTAACAATAAGGGTACACTCACACGTTGCATTTTTGCTGCTTTTTTTTCTGCAGATAAAACTTGCTCACTTGGCATTTTGCTGCTTTTTGGTTGCGTTTTTTGGCTGCATTTTTTGTGTCATTTATCTACAGTACATGTTTAAGTAAAGTTAGTTTCATTCACTGCAAAAACAGCAAATATGCAGAAAAGTGCAGCTTTTGAATTTTTTTCACTTTCTCATTGCTTTTAATGGTAAAAACTAAAAACGCTGCAAAAGCACATATTGAATTGACATGCCGCTTCTTTAAAAAAACGCAGCAGTTTTCCATTTCAGTCAGGATAAAAAAGCAAGTGTGAGATTTCTGGAATCTCATAGGTTTTCTGGTACTGTAAATGCAGCTTTCAATTTACATAAAACTTATGAAAAAACCACTGCACAAAATACAGCAAAAATATGTGGTTTTGGCGCTGTGGGTTTTCACTGGATCAAAATTGCAGCATTTTCCACTACAAACAAAGTAGATGGGATTAATAGAAATCCCATACCCACTGCTCTTCTCTTTTACGCTGCGTGAACTGACCTGCGGTGGCACGACAAGTGCTTTTCTTTTATGCCTAGTCGGCATAAGAAAAAGAACGTTGCATGTTGGAAAACGGCTCAGATTGCAGCTGAATGACATTCAAGTGCAGTCTGATATATGGAGAAGATAGAGAAATTACGTTCTTCATCTGCTCCATAACTTTGATCCGCTTCTCGCATACAAGAGTATCAGATCACAGTGAATGACACTCGGCTCATACTCTCACATGAGAGAATCATTGGATGCTTGACTCAGGAAAGTTTGACTGCTGACCTTACCGTGCCGTACCGACCCCAAACCTCAAAAAAAAACCTTTCCCAACTTCTTAACCTAAAATAAGACACAAAGACTGTGTGACATTAGATGTAAAAGGCCACAGCAGCCCCGTTTATTAACAATAAACAATCAATAACATTTCATCCATAAACATAGTAATAACTGCATAATAACATCACCACCAGAAAAAGAGTGAAAAGTCCTACTGTACATGATTGTAACACCAGCTCCACCTCGTGCCCTCAGCCTTACCACACCGGCTCGAGGACAACCAGCTGAGTGTTGCCCAACCAATGTCCTGCAGGGACTTAGCCCAGCAGGGATCCACATTGACATATCCCACTGTGACCCAGCTCTGCAGTGACCTACCTTAACCAACCATACCATTGCACCACCCGGGGTAACCCGTTCCTGCACAGGGGTCCTCCTCTCACTTTGTGCAATCCACCGACTTCAAATACCCCCCTCCTTTCGCCGACTGCTGCTACAAAGTCAAATCCTCTTTGGCTCTCCATGTCGATCTCCAGACGTCCCGAAAAAATAGGGCTGGTGGGTGGAACGATTCCAGACATCTGCCAGGTACCTAATGACCACCCTACCCCACAGCCCTTCCCTATATACTTCCCTACAACTGACCTCCCCCCAATCACATGGCTCTACAATTCCTATAACCCCACCTTCCAATTTCCCGCACAAAATGCACTACACCCTAACCCCTTGCTATCCCTCCGGCCTACCATCCCTCCTTAGTCATGTTGCCCTCCCTTGAGCCTTTTCGAGGCAGGCAGAGTGAGTGAGCCCTAAAGATCAGAGACAAGATAGCCAGCTCTTCTCAGTACCGTTCTAGATGATTGACAGGTCTCTGGTAATGGGATAGACCTGTCAGTCAAGGAAAAGAATCCTCAAAGAATATTTTCTATGAAGCACCAGAACCTTTCAGAGAGAAATTTAAATCACCACAATCGGAGAGCCAGGCTCTGATTCACGCTGCCCGTGTTTGGTTCCCTTTAAATAATAGCAGAAAATAAAAAAAAATCAATAATAAATAAGATCCTCCTGAAATAATTTCTTCATCATAAAGTTAATTTCTAATCATTTTATTTATCGTGATGGTATATTTTCCAAAATCTAATGGGATTATTCCAGGGCTATGGATTATTTATTTTGACTGTTGTATTTACTTTGTCCAGTTATTACTGTTATATATTTTTTCATCTGTTGTAATTGTAACTTTTATCTTAAATACTTTTACATTTTATTCAATTTGCCTGTGACGTCCCGATGTTTGCGAGGAAATACTGGCTTCCATATCTCTTATTTTGCACCTGCTCCCTACTGAACAGATGGCTTTTCATGCAGTTTCTGACCACAGGAGGCCAGTGTTGCTTTATAGGAAGGGAACTGAAGTCTCGCCTTCTTCTCATACAGTTAGAAGAAACCATTTATAATATAAGCTTTCATAGAAAGTCTTCATGGAAAGCCTATCTCGTTAATAAACCAGTGTCTTCTTTGCAGGCAATAAATGTCTAAATATTGGCTACTTTCAGATAAAAAAAATGTTGTTTCCTAAATCCTCTCTAAAGTGTAACTTCCTCCTGAAACACACATTGTGAATCACTGCTTGGCAGGAAAACTCCGCTGAGAAGAGACATATCGGGAAGTGTGAGCACAAAGCCCTGGGTTGTCGATTAATTTAAGTAAAGGAAGAAGTATAGGAAAACAGAGACAGGGACTTGCACCAAGTTTAGAGCTCGGAGCCTGGAGACAATGAAAGAAAGGAAATTAATAATGGCTTTCAGACTCACGTTATTGCTGCATGTTCTGTAACGAATGTTCCGGCCTTCACAGCTCCTGAAATGCAAGGTTGGGAAGTCAAACATCATGACAACACAACACACTATATGCCATAAAATAACTGATTTCTCAATAAAAAGAATGCAATTTAACTTAAAAAGATCTCATAAACTGAATAGTTAAAGGGAATCTTTTACCAGGTTTTTGCCACCTAAACTGAGAGTATAGCGGGCTTTACACACTACAACATCGCTCAAGTGATCTCGTTGGGGTTACGGAATTTGTGACGCACATCCGGTCGCTTTAGCGATGCCGTTGCGTGTGACACCTATGAGCGATTTTGCATCATCACAAAACGTGCAATATCGCTCATCGGTGACATGGGGGTCCATTCTCAAATATCGTTACTGCAGCAGTAATGAAGTTGTTCCTCGTTCCTGCGGCAGCACACATCGCTATGTGTGACACCGCAGGAACGAGGAAGCTCTCCTTACCTGCCTCCCGGCCACAATGCGGAGGGAAGGAGGTGGGCGAGATGCTCATCCCGCTCATCTCCGCCCCTCCGCTTCTATTGGGCGGCGGTTCAGTGACGCTGCTGTGACGTCGCTGTGACGCTGAACGAACCGCCTCCTTAGAAAGGAGGCAGTTCGCCGGTCACAGCGACGTCGCAGGGCAGGTAAGTAGTGTGACGGGTCCGGGCGATGTTGTGCGACACGGGCAGCGATTTGCCCATGTCGCACAACCGATGGGGGCGGGTACGCACGCTGGCGATATCGGTCACGATATCGCAGCGTGTAAAGCGGCCTTAAGTGACACATTGCTGGAATCAAGGAAATTCGTTGGGTTTTTCAATTTAGGAAAGCATGACGCTACCCCGACAGTCCGGACTCAATCCCTCTTCTGGGGACGCGGTTGCAACCAGTCCTCTAATGAGCAGGACCCCGCGTGTCCGGTGTCAAGGATTGACCCCTAGGATCTTCTCAATTTGATATTTTGGGTTTGTTGTCCTACTGGGGACTGCACTCCTTCTACATCCTGCCCTATTTATACTCTGGCCCCCTCCTGTTACTTATCCCCTTACTTCCTAGAGGTGTCAGGAAAGCAGTACTGGTTCTCTTTGCCACCTAGTGGCTATTTACCAAGTTGCACAATACAGACCAATACATTTAATAAACCTGCATGCCGGCCACTTCTGCAGGGGTGGCGTAGACTTGACCCCCCCCTTACACTATGATTTGCAGTGTATATCAGAACGTGTACATCCAATCAAGTCTATGGGTGTGCGCAATGACATCCGAGTGCAGTCCAATGTATTCCAGACAGACAATGGAGAAGATGGAGTTATTAAGCTCTCCTATTTCTGTTCACCTGTGCTTCAATTCCTACATGCGAGAGAATTGGAACACAGTAAATGACACTCGGCTCACAATTACATGGATTGAGCTGAGAGTCATGTGCATATAGTATCCCATTATCTCGCATGAGAGAATCACCGTGACCCTGGCATAAAAGAAACAAGTGTGTGTCCCACACTTGTATTAATATACCGTGCGGAAGTTTAGATACAATAGGTAAAGCATCCCCTTCTCATTGAAGTCAATGGCTACAAAGTCTGCATCCACAAGTTACTGTCAGAGTTTGATTTTGATAAACTCTATCTTATGTGATAATTGGCATAGGACCCTCAAGTGTTTCCCATTGACAGGGTGGATTTTTTGTGATTATAATATTTACAGCCTAAGAGCACTATATACATATGAAGTGTAAGAAAACGGAATAAACAACATTTATCCTCTATCCAAGGGAGAATTGATAAATGTATGATCGCTGCAAGCTTGTTTGCTGAGACTTACAATGATTACAAGAACAGAGAGACAAAAATCCCTACCACCATTCAATGTCAGTTAGTGTACCATTCACACACTTGTAGTACTGCTTCTTTCATACAGAGCATTTTGGACCTTCAATCTTGGGATCGGTGGAGGTCTTAACAGTTGGACCTCAATGATCAACATTTATCATTTAAACTGTGGGTACATGATAAGGATTTTGTATTTTAAGACTTTACCGTTCCATGATGTTCTATTACATCGTAGACCAAGTAAGTGGAACTGGCTCAGGAACTGAGTATGCTTCACACAGGGCAGGTACCAGTAGTGTCTAACAAGAGCTAGTAGAGCTAGATTCAATCACTGGTGTTAAAGGAAACTTGTTACGTGAAAACATGCTATTAACCTGCAAATATGGGGTTAATTTGCTTTAAAGGAGGTTAATAGCATTCTGAATCTGCATGGCACCTGCACATCGAACCCTGATGCTGGGAGGAAATTAATTTTAATCCTCCTGGCAGTGATTTGGTTTAGTCACGGGGCTGAGGTTCCGTCACTGCTGTGTATGGAGATCGATGGCTGAAACCACCCAATGCACTTACTGACAGCCACTCAGCATTAGACCCAGCTGTCAGTCAGTGTGGGGGTTGGATACAGCTGCTGCTCTCCATACTCAGCACAGTGACTGAACCCTGCCCCTGTGACTGAAACTGAAAAGCTACCGGGAGGATTAAAGTTAATTCACTCCCAGCATCAGGGTTTAATGTGCAGGACCTAGGCAGGTTCAGAATGTTATTGAAAAAAAACAATGCTGCAGCAGATACAGCAGGGTGAATATATGTTTTAGAACCAAAAAAGAAAAACCCTAATAAAATATAATTTTCAATCTCTTTAATTAAAAGGATTGGCTTAGTAGAATACACCAAGTGAAAAAATCCTTTATAAGCAGTGGGCATAGGTTAATCAGGGAAAGCCATATCAGAGTAAATAAATCGATAACATCCTGAGAGGCTGGCCCTAGTAAACCCTACATTTCCCTACCTACTGTAGCGCCCGTTCCCTGCGCGGCACCCCCACACGCTCCTGCTCCCAGGCCACGGCAAGGGTGCCGCTCTCCTCACCTGCCTGCCGTTCCCAGGTGTCCTGCTCCTGCCCCGGGGACTGTCGTGGCCTCCTCCTGCTTTCAGTCACACGCAGACCTTCTGGGAGTGCCCATAGGGTGCGCATGGCCATGCCCCCTTTATTAAAGGGCTGGCATCCCATTACCCGGAAAGGATCCTTGAGGTCAGTTATCAGCCTGAAGGTATATAAGACTGCCTCTCTTAAAAGGAGGCGCCTGAGCAACATTTCCTATCCAAAGTGCGTTGCTAGTTTCAGGTCCCATACCCGTCACTGTGTCTAGTCCTGCATTTTGTGTTCTAGTACCAGTTACCTGTACCCGCTATCTGTGTCTCTTTCTAGAGTCTGCTACCAACATCTCCGTGCTGCCACATCTGAGATACCACCACCTCCATGCTGCCACGTTTGAGCTACCACCACCTCCGTGCTGCCATGTCTGAGCTACCACCACCTCCATGCTGCCACATCTGAGCTACCACCACCTCCATTCGTCCATAAGAGCTGACACCACTGGTCCTGGCAGTCATGCATTTAGGCCCCCTGGCGCAGCGCCTGACAATCCCTTTTGGGGTTAGCTTAAGGCTAGCTCCTCCAGAGGAGTTCAGTGTATGACCCAGTGGGTCCACTCCCAGACGTTCACCGCTCCTGTAACACCTATCAATGGAGAGTATGACGTTTTAAATTTTAGTCGGGAGGCCCTAGAGTATCCCTACTATCACTAAAAACAGTGAAAACCACCACCAAGATTAAAAAAAGGCAAAATTGCGTCTATGTGTTATATGAAGAGTACTTAGCTCAGTAATAATGTCCAAACATCAAGGGCAAAATGATATCAGTTTGATAAAAATAAAAAAAGGGATATCTTTTGGAACAAGATGAGCTAAAAAAGAGACTTCATATAACAAATTAACTATGCAGAAAGTATAGGAATTGGACTGTAGAGGACTGTTTGGTACAGCTGGAAGAATGATTATCTGGAGAAAGGTGAGCGCTATCATGAGTCCTGTGTCATGCCAATGTCGAGGGCGGAGGGTTTGGGAATGCCACTCGCCTGGAATCGCTGGCGCTCGGGTCCGTTGCTTCTGCTCCTCGGTGGCTCGAGCACGGGGCCGGACCCGGGGCTCGAGCAGCGCCTCCTCACCCACGAGTGAAAAGGGGAGGTTTGTGGTGGGATGTCGGTTGTGACGCCACCCACGGGTTGTGGTGACGGTGGGCACCAACGCTGCTGGTGACGGGGGATCCTGGGAGCGATGGCGGAGAGCAGCTAAGGTGTTGGCCCCTCCGTAGGTACGGGCTGTTGGTCCTGGGGCCTCGGTAGGGGAGTGGAGGAATAGGTGCAGGTGCAGGGGCCGGATGCGGGGAGGCAGCGTGGGCGCGGGTGCAATGTTGCGATGAAGCGTGGTGCCGGATGGCACTGTTGTACTCACTCAGACACAGAAGGACAGAGTCTCTGGTAAACCAAACGGCTGGATGGACAGGGCCCACAGCCGGCTGCGGTGTTCTCACTCTCCCTGGATGTCTTGATGGTGGCTGTCGTTTTCCTGCACCTGTGTAAGTGTATTTGACTCCTATGGCTTCCCACGGGTAGTCCGCTCCCCGGCGTGTACGTGTCGGGAGAGCCCGGTTGCCCGCAGGCGCTGGACCTTGAATCTCTGGCCCTTGGTGGTGGCTCTTATCCGGATGGGTTGGGCTGTTGCCTTCTGACGGGACTTGGCTGGGAATGAACCCCTGAGGTCCAGACCGCAATCAGAGAATTTGACCTTTTCGATGGCTCCTAGCCTAGTCGGGGTCTGAGTACCCTGCCTTGGTGCTTGGCTTCAATCTGCTCCCTGGTTCGGTACCGGTGGGCCACTGCCTGACCCCGGTCCTACGGTTCCGCTGACCTCCACCAACTCCTGCAGACGGCCACCACCGTCTGCCGACCTTGCTGATCGTGCCTCTGCTCCAACCCAGACACACACAGTCTTTCTCCTCTCACTTCCACTCTCAACTCCTCAATTCCACTCAACTCAACTCAACTGACTACTTTTCCCGCCTCCAGGCCTGTGAACTCCTCGGTGGGTGGGGTCAAACGCCTGGCTCCGCCCCACCTGGTGTGGACATCAAGCCTGGAGGGAGGCAACAAGGATTTTGTTTGACTGGTGTACCTAACCAGGGGAGGACGTGTGCATATGTGGTGTTATTCTGTGACCCCTGGGGGTCCAGGGTGTCATACCAACAGTAAAGCAGCTTGAGACTATTCGTTTGTTAGGTTGCTCTTCAGCCAAGGCAATGTGCTCACTTACAATTTTGCCTAAGAACACTGCCACAAATAAATGATGGATAGCTAAACATTCTCCTAGAGCAACATCTCCCAACGAACCAGGGCAATTTTATGATAAACAATAAATGGAACATCATGTCACAAGGAAAAAGTCATTAAAAGTGCTCAGTGAACAAAGCATTGAAATTTTAAGTCCATGTTCCTCCCACTACACAGGCCTCAATGCCACTGAGAACCTGTGGTCAATGCTCAAAAAGCGGATGGGCACACAGAAACACAGAAAGTGTGATAATCTTCAAGAATTGACTAGACAAGAATGGGCTACCATAATCAGGATTTGGCTCAAAAGTTGATCTCCAGCAAGCTGGGGTGAATTACAGAGGCTTGAAAGATAAGGTCAACATTGTAAATATTGAGACTTTTCATAAACGTGATGTATTTGTCAATAAAATCTTAAAAACAAAAGCTCATGAATGTACTTCAGTAACTATTGAAACATATGACTCAAAAATCCAAAAACAACGATGCAGCATTTTGTGAAAACCAAAGTTCGTGTGAGTCTCACAATTTTTGGCCATGACTATTTAGTGCCATCCCTTATCACATCTTGTTATGTGCAGCACAGTCTTTTACAACAGTCTCTTCCTTTATTAAGTACATTACTGGCCCATACTACTTATCATGCATAGCACCTTCTCTTATTACAGTGTCCTCTCTTCTGTATAGGTGCTGACTATTATTATAGTTGTCCTTTAATATTCTATGTAGTCCAGTCTTTTAATACATAGTGTCTTTTCTTATTAAAAATAGCACCATCCCTTTTTATACAGTGCCCACTCTTCTTAAGTTGAGCAATAAGGTGTTTATTAGTGATGAGCGAGCATGCTCGACACTGGTCGATACTCGATCGAGCTTCGAGGAGCTCGGGTACACTCGTTACTAAATCGAGTATTATGGGTGCTGTAGCACCATGCTTGAATCCTCGCCCCACATGTTTCACGGCAGTTAGACAGTCAATCAATATGCGGGGATACTGTGATCGGTAGGCTAGATTGCATCATCGGGTCTCATATAAAACCCGGTGACGCGATGCTCGTCACACTGTCCTCAGGAAGCAGTTATTATTATTATTTATTATTATAGCGCCATTTATTCCATGGCGCTTTACAAGTGGAAGAGGATATACGTACAACAATCATTAACAGTACAAAACAGACTGGTATAGGAGGAGAGAGGACCCTGCCCGCGAGGGCTCACAGTCTACAGGGAATGGGTGATGGTACAATAGGTGAGGACAGAGCTGGTTGCGCAGTGGTGTACTGGACTGAGGGCTATTGTAGGTTGTAGGCTTGTTGGAAAAGGTGGGTCTTGAGGTTCCTCTTGAAGCTTTCCAGGTAGGGGAGAGTCTGATATGCTGAGGTAGAGCGTTCCAGAGTATGGGGGAGGTACGGGAGAAATCTTGTACGCGATTGTGGGAAGAGGAGATAAGAGAGGAGTAGAGAAGGAGATCTTGTGAGGATCTGAGGTTACGTGCAGGTAGGTATCGGGAGACTAGGTCACAGATGTAGGGAGGAGACAGGTTGTGGATGGCTTTGTATGTCATGGTTAATGTGTTGAACTGGAGTCGTTGGGCGATAAGAAGCCAGTGAAGGGATTGGCAGAGTGGCGAGGCTGGGGAGTAGCGAGGGGAGAGGTGGATTAAGCGGGCCGCAGAGTTTAGCATAGATTGGAGGCGTGCAAGAGTGTTGCAAGCAGTCCAGGGAGAGTTGATTTAGGAGGGAGTGCTTTGATTAGAGCAGATATATAGACAGTGATTAACCCTTTCATTACCCACCAGTTTCCACTTTCCTGATCAGGCAATTTTTTTCAATTCTCACCAGTGTAATTTTATGAGTCAATAACTCTGTAACGCTTCAATAGATCCCTGGGATTGACACTGTTTTTCACGACATATTGTACTTTCTATTGGTGGAAATTTGGCAAACATTTTGCAATTTTCAAACTTTTAATTTTTATGCTTTTAATCCAAGGAGATATGTCATACAAATTAGTTAACAAATAACATTTCTCGCATGTCTACTTTACATCCACACATTTTTTTAAACATAATTGTTTTTAAGACGTTAGAAGGGTGAAAAGTTTATCAGAAAATTTTCATTTTGGCAGCAACAAAACCACTGTTACAAAACCATTGTTTTATGGTGAACATCACATTTGAAGTGACTTTAAGGAGCCTAGGTGACAGAAAATACCCAAACGTGACACCATTCAAAACCATATTCAAGAAGCTTATTAACCCTTCAGGTGCTTCACAAGAACTAAAGCAACATGGGAGGAACAAGTTTAAATTTTACTTTTTCCCATAAAAATGTTAGTTTAGCCCCAAATTTTGAATTTTCACAAGGATAACAGGAGAAAATGCATCATACAATTTTTTGTGCAATGTCTCTTCTCAAAGATGCTCAGTATATGGTGAAGAACTACTGATTTGGTGCAAGGAAGGGCTCTGAAAAAAAGTAGCACCATTTAACTGTTGGAACGCAAAATTGGCTGGAATCGATAGCAGATGCAATATCGCATTTGGAGAGCCCCTGATGTGCCTAAGTAGTGGAAACCCCCAATAAGTGACCCCATTTAAGAAACAAGACCCTGCAAGGAACTTATCTAGAGGTGTGATGAGTAGCTTGAACAATCAGGTGCGTCATAGAATTTTGTAACGTTGAGCCATGAAAATAAAAAATCCTATTTTTCCCACAAAAATGTTGTTTTGATCCAAAATTTAGCATTTTCTCAACGGTAACCTGAGAAAATGCACCATACAATTTGTTTAAAAATGTCTCCTGAGTACATCGATACCCCATATGTGGTGGAAAACTACTATTGGGCACATGGCAGGGCTCGGGAGGGACAGAGCGCCATTTGACTTTAGGAGCGTGAAATTGGCAAGAATTAATAGTGGACACCATGTTGCATTTAGCCCGTGATGTGCCTAAAAAGTTGAAACCCCCAGAAGTGATCTCATTTTAGAAACTAGATCCCTCAAGGAACTTGTTTAGATGTGTGGTGAGCATCTTGAATCCCCATGTGCTTAACAGAATTTTATAACGTTAATCTGTGGAAATTAAAATAAATCACATTTTTCCCACAAAATAAATTGTTTTAGCCTCATTTTTTTCATTTTCACAAAGATAACTGGAGCAATTTGTTGTGCAATTTCTCCTAAGTGCGCCAATATGGCATGGCTCAGAAAGGAAGAAGCGCAATTTTGGCTGGAATAGATTGCAGATGCCATGTCACATTTGAAGAGCTCCTGATATGCTAAAACAGCAGAAACCCTCACAAGTGACACCATTTTGGGAACTACACCTCTCAATTAATTCATCCAGGGGATTAGTGAGTATTTTTAACCCTCAGGCAATTCACATAATTGTATAGCATTGGGCTGAGTAAATGAAAATTACCATTTTTTTGTACTAAAATGTTGCTTTGGCACCAAATTTTTAATTTTCAAAGGGTTGGTGGTAGAAAATGAATGATATAAATTATTATGCTATTTCTCCTGAGTATGTCAATACCCAATATGTGGTCAAAAACAACTTTTGAGGCACAGTGCAAACCTCATAAGGGAATAATAATAATAATATTTGTTCATTTACATAGCGCTATTAAATCCACAGCGCTTTACATACATTGACAACACTGTCCCCATTGGGGCTCACAATCTAAGTTCCCTATCTGTATGTCTTTGGAGTGTGGGAGGAAACCAGAGATCCCGGAAGAAACCCACGCAAATACAGGGAGAACATACTAACTCCTTGCAGATGTTGTCCTTGGTAGGATTTGAACCCAGGACTCCAAATGCTACAAGACTACAGTGCTAACCACTGAGCCACCGTGCTGCCCTAGAAATAAGCACAATATTATAGTACAGATTTTGCTGTTATGGTTTGTGGGTGACTTATCACTTTAGCAGAGCCCCTGAGGTGCTAGAACAGCTGGACACCCCATACATGACCTCATTTTACAAATTACACCTCTGAATTAATTCATCTAGGGTTGCAGTGATCATATTCACAATCCAAATGTGTCACAGAATTTTATATCATTGGGCGGTAAAGAAAAAAATAATCAGATTTTTACCACAAAAATGTTATTTTAGCTCCAGATTTTACATTTTCACACAAAAATGGGCAAAATGGGTAAAAATCTTACCAAAATTTGTCACTGGCTGTAAAATACTTCTTAGTCGTATGGTGGAAATCAGGAGGAAAGGAGCGCTATTTAACTCTTGAAGTACAAATTTCATATAATATAGCTTACACACTCCTTATACAGAGCTCCTAAGTGCCGGAAGAGCAGAATCTTCCTCTAGTGAACCCATTTTACAAATTACACCCCTCTAGGAATTCATCTACAGATTTTAACTCCTTGGGTGTTTTTTAGAAACAAGCTGCAATGGATGTTGCGGAGTGAAAATTGCAAATCTGCCATTGTAGTGCCCACTACGTTGTAGTGCCCATAGATTGTGCCAAGCTCATGCTCAGGAGACAAGCATCCCATAAATTAAGAGAACTTTCCTTACTACAGAAATGCCAAACATGTGGACGCTAATTGTGGTTTAGGCACCATAGGAATGAGAAAGAGGAGGGCATTTGGATTTGAGGATGCAGATTTTGCAGGACCTTATTGGATCAGGTCCTGATGATGTTAACCCTTTGTGATTCATGTGCCACGATCAATAGCGATTGCAGCACATAGAAGTTAGAGAGGAGCAGTGCGCTCCTTCTCTTACCTTTCCAGCTGCTCTGTGACACGATCACGAGGGAGACGAGGGCTGTCATGGCAATGCATTATACTGGCAATCAGACTTAGAAAAGTGAAAGTCCCATATATGGACAAGGTAAAAAAGTTAAGGAAAGAAAAAACTTGTAAGATGTAAAAAAAAAATAATCACAAAAAACAAAAAAATTATACCAAAAAATGTGGCAAAAATACTTTCTTATCATAATGAAGAAAAAAGTAGAATAAACAAAAATGGTATTACTGAAAACTACATCTTGTTCTGCAAAAAACGAGCCGGCACCAAGCTCCATCAGCAGAAACAAAAAAAAGTTGTAGCACAATGCCCCTAAAAATTATTTTTTCTAAAAAATTGTTTTTATTATGTAAAATAGGCAAAATGATCTAAATGTGGTATTGCTGTAATCGTACTGACCCGAAGAACAAACCTGTGTTGTTACTTTTACCAAACAGTGAATGGCATAAAAAAAATCGCAAAAAACAATTCCTGAATTGCTGTTTCATGTTAATTGTACCTACCAAAAATGAGAATAAAAAACGATCCAAAAATGTTGTGTCCAAAAATGGTACCAATAGAAATATCAACTCATCCCGTAAAAATCAAGCCCTCACATGGATAGATCTCCAAATGCGACATGCCATCCACTATCTATGCCAAACAATTGTGCGCTCTAAAATTTAAATGGTGCTGCTTCCTTCCAAGCCCTGCCTTGCACCCAAACAGTAGAATTCCACCATATATGACGTATATGCGTACTCATGAGAAATTGTACAAAACATATCATGGTTCATTTTTTCCTGATACCCTTGTGATAAAAAAGCTATCTGGTTGAAGTAACAATTTTGTGGTAAACATTTATTTTTTTTTATTTTCACTGGTCAACGTTATAAACTTCCGTGAAGCCCCTGGGATTTCAAGGTGCTCACCAAACATCTAGATAAATACCTTGAGGGGTCTAGTTTCCAAAATGGGGTCACTTGTGGGGGAACCTCAGGGGCTCTCCAAACGCGACATGGCATCCACTAATGATTCCAGCCAATTTTGCAGTCAAATGGAGCTCCTTCCCTTCCAAGGCCTACCGTGCACCCAAACTGTTGATTTCCACTATATATGAGGTATTAGCATACTCAGGAAAAATTGCACAATAAATTTTATGGTGCATTTTTTCCTGATAGCCTTGTGAAAAACCTATATGGTTGAAGTAACAATTTTGCGGTAAAAATTAATTTTTTATTTTCATGGCTCAATGTTATAAACTTCTGTAAAGCCCCCAGGGGTTGAAGGTGCTCACCAAACATCTAGGTATATTCTTTGAGGGGTCTAGTTTCCAAAATGGGGTCACTTGTGCTGGAGCTCTACTATTTGGGCACCTCAGGGGGTCTCCAAACGCGACATGGCATCCACTAACGATTTTGCTTTAAAAAATTCAAATGACGCTCATTCCCTTCCGAGTCCCGTCGTGCGCCCAAAGAGTAGAGTTACACCACATATAAAGTATTGGCATACTCAGGAGAAATTGCACAATAAATTGTATGCATTTTCTCCTGTTACCCTTGTGAAAATGCAAAATTTTATGGCCAAAGTAACATTCTTGTGGTAAAAAGTAAAATTTTAATTTTTTCCTTCTGCATTGCTTTAGTTCCTGTGAAGCCCCTGAAAGGTTAATAAGCTTCTTGGATGTGTTTTTGATCAGTCTGAGGGGTGCAGTTTTTAGAATGGTGTCACTTTTGGGTATTTTCTGTCACAAAGGTCTCTCAAAGTCATTTCAAATGTGATGTGGCCGCTAAAAAAATGGTTTTGTAAATTTTGGTGGAAAAATGAGAAATTGCTGATGAACTTTGACCCCTTCTAACTTCCTAACAAAAAAAAAGTTATGTTTCAAAAATTGCGCTGGTGTAAAGTAGTCATGTGGAAAATGTTATTTATTAATTCTCTTATGGGACATAAATCTCTGATTTAATGGTATAAATATTAAAAACATGAAAATTGCTAAATTTGTGCCAAATTTCCGATATTTTCACAAATAAACGCAAAAGATATTGTCTTAATTTTACCACTATCATGAAGTACAGTATGTCACAAAAAAAAACAATTTCAGAATCACTGGGATCTGTTGAAGCGTTTCAGAGCTATAACCTCAGAAAGTGACACTGGTCAGAAAAGGAAAAATTGGCCCAGTCAGGAAGGTGAAAACAGGCTCTGGTATGAAAGGGTTAAGGGTTGTTGATTTTCATGAATCTGTGGTAATGTAACTTTTTTGTCTAGGGATCTACAGTAGTAGAAAGTGTCAGTGACAGTTTATGACAGTCCAAGGAGCGTAACCCATGATGGCACTTATTCAATTACCTAGATTCTGGGATTAATGTAGGTAATAAATGTTTAGAAATAATGAATAAATTATAATGTCCTAACAGAAAGGAACCAGGGTGTTTGCATTCAAGAATGATGTTTGTCATGTTGTTTTCTGCCTTTTATCAATCACCAGAAGGCCAGACAAAAACAAGCAACCTCCACATTCCCGCACTTAGTTGCCAATTCACTGGAATAAATCTGTTAAAAGAAGATTTATTTCTGATTTTTTTTAACACTACACAAATTATTTAGTTCAAGCATTTTACATTTTTTTTCATTGCTGATAGTAAGACAACAGCCAAGCAATAACCTTGAAAGATATGGGAACTTTGTCACAATATATAATGAACCATGTACGTTTATCTTGTAGAATATGTACATTTTTTGATTTAAAGGGAACCTGTCAGGTGCAATATGCACCCAGATCCACGAGCAGTTCTAGGTGCATATAGCTAATACCTGCCTAACCGTCCCTGTATACACTAGTATAGGTAAAGAGATCTTTAGAAAAAGTATTTCTAAAGATCCTTTATGATATGCTAATGAGTGCAGGGACTAGTCCCAAGGGTGTAAGTTCCTGCGCTCATTCCGCCCTTCTAGCATGGTAGTACACCCACAGAGGCGTGCTAACATGCTATTCAATGCAGCATCACCAGTGGTAAGGTGCGTACCCGTGTTCGCTGTGGCCACTGATCTGAATTTCCGGAACTTCCGGACATACGCAGTAGACCTCTCTGAAGACTGAACGCGTACACCCGGCTTTATACTGCGCATGCAAACAGGTCAACTGTCACAGCAAACACAGGTATGCGCCTCACCGCTGGTGATGCTGCACTGAATATTATGTTATCACGTCCCTGTGGGCATACTAACATGCTAAGAGGGCAGAATGAGCGTAGGAACTAACGCCCTTGGGACTAGTCCCTGCGCTCATTAGCATATCATAAAGGATCTTTAGAAATACTTTTTGTAAAGATCTCTTTATCTATGCTACTAGATACAGGGACTGTTAGGCAGGGATTAGCAATATGCACTAGAACTGCTCCTGACAGGTTCACTTTAATACATTTATTCATAGTAATGCTACTACAGCATAGCCCCTATAACATTTTGGATGTCCATATTAAAGCCAAGAGTTGGATTTAAATCTCTCTGTTAGGATAATACCCTAATACCTCCCACAAATTTTAATTTGTTCCAGGAAAATGTTGGAAAATATGACAAATGGACAATAAACAGAATAATAATCTGAGTGAAGTCATTATATATGCAAATTAGAAAGAGCAGATGGCATCTGTACGACATGCAGTCTATATCAAGAGAAGATGGTCCAGGCACAGGTAGACGCAGGTAAAGAGAAGTGTCCTTTACTGCAGATAGATGATACTAGTGTGACGCCCTGGCAAAACAAGGTAGTCACAGTTAGGCCCCCGCATTACACCATTCCCTCACTAGGAAACATACAGCCAACCAGAAAACTTTAGTCACCCCCCTTAGGGAAAGATAGACACACCAGTGGGCGTGACCAGGCGGTTGGGACACGCCCACCCAGGGTCCCAGACAGCCCAGGGCGGGAAAAACAGGCAGTTAAGTTGAGTTCAGTCTGAAGTTCAGTTTGGAGAGGAGTGTGAGCTGGAGCTAAGTGTGGCTCCAGCAGGAGAGTTCAAGTTGAACGGTACCAGGGTAGGAGCCCTGGTGCCACTGGCTTGGAGGCAGATGGTGGTCTCCGTCAGCAGGAGATGGGAAGACGGCTCGGTGGAACCGAGGTGGACTGGGACAGGGTTGTAGCCTGCCAGTACCGACACGGGGAACCGACACGGAAACCGTAGCACAAAGGGCGGTACTCGGACCCTGAAGCCAGGACCAGAACCAACTGGAGCTGGTTAATTAACCGATTGAGACCAGGACTAGAGGTCCTGTCCCACCCAAAGACCCTCATAGAAGACAACAGCCCACCGATTAGGGATAAGAGGTCACTGCCAGTGCCCATAGATCCCACGGGCCAGCGTCTGCGGGCACGGCTCCTTAGGCCACATCCAGCCGGGAGCGGACTCCTGAGTTTCACACTAGGAAAGTCCATCTTACACAAAGCAGTGCAGGAAAAGGATAGAGACCACCAGCCGGGTGGGGGACCCGAACGCAACCGGCCGCGGCACCGGCCATTACCTTGGTTTACCAGAGACTTGTGTGTTTTACTAACAGTGAGTACACCAGCATCCCCCTGCGGTCGCCATCCCCTGCACCGAGCCACCAGGTCCCGGGGCAACCATCCCTACCCACGGAGGGGTTAACAACTAGCTGCGCAACATCTCCTCCAGGTGCCCCATAACAGAAGCGGTGGTGTCCCACCTCACCACACACCGTGGGTGGCGTCACGAACTTACTACGACCTAGCCCGTACATCTACGTCCACCCATTTATTCGGCGTGTCCGTGAGACCCCCGGGTCCGGAGACCCTCGAGCCACCACCCCTGAAGGCCCGGATCCGAACAGCGCCGGCTGCTGGCACGGGGGTGACACACTAGATACACACCAAGGGAACCTGTCATACATCCTTGATTTATGGCATTGCAGGGTTTTAGTATTATGATGGCCAACATATGGTCATTGTATGTTTAGTTTATTGTTAAATGAAGACACTATAACCCAAGGAACAGCTAAACTATTTTATGGACTTTGTAATTTTTTTTAGAGGCAATGGTTTTAAAAGGGGAATATTTCTAACACTAATTATATTGCTGCATTTTCAGATTGCTAAAACTACATTTATTTTTGGCAGCATAACTTTAGCACACTATTTCTACTATTCAGTGATAAGCAATGACCTCACAGTTAGGTTCCTCAGAAGTAAATGAAATAAGAATAACTCACTTAGGTGCGTTTATATGTTGTCTGCTATCTTGGCTTCTCCAAGTCACGTCACCTTCTCATAGTTATCAGACAAGGTGAAAAAAAATAATAATAATTGGAGAAAAGCATGTACTGTCTCATAATACCTAGAAATTTTTACTAACCGGCCATTTAAGCATCTTCGTAAAGAGTAGGATGCTCCTCCACCACAGGTCCGAGAACAGTCACTCCAGCTTCCCCATGCATCCCAGCCATTGTCTTTGTCATTGTCAGAACGAGTAATTCTGGAGGTCTGGAATAAAACCAACAGTATTATTATTATTATTAATATTATTATTATATGAAGTATTTTAATCAACTTTTTGTAGACTGAAAAGGCTTGAGCAACATAGAAGAAATGCAAAACTATAAGTCTTGAAAAAATGAAACAGCCTGCTACAATTTCTGTCTTGTCAAAAACTACCTAGTGCACTTAATGGTTGCACTTTTTTACCACTGTATGTGAGAAATTTTGGTACACTTGATATATATACACGTACATACATATATATACATACAGATACACAGTATATCACAAAACACCCCTCACATTATTGTAAATATATTTTCATTGGACAACACTGAAGATATGACACGTTGATACAATGTAAAGTAGTCAGCGACCAGCTTGTATAATTTTATAAATTGGTGTGCACTCTAAATAAATCAACACACAGACATTACTGTCAAAACTGCTGGCAACGAAAGGGAGTACACCCCTAATTGCGCCCAATTAGCCATTTTTCCTCCCCGATGTCATGTGACTCATTAGTGTTACAAAGTCTCAGGTGTGCCTGGAGAGCAGGTGTGTTAAATTTGGTGTTATCGCTCACACACTCTCTCATGCTAGTTACTGAAAATTCAACATGGCACCTCATGGCAAAGAATTCTCTGAGGAGCTGAAAAAAATTGTTGTTCTACAAAAAGATGGCCTAGGCTATAAGAAGATTCCCAACACCCTGAAACTGAGCTGCAGCACGGTTCAGGTCAGCCTGTCAGCACTCAGACCATACGCCGCACACTGCAACAAATTGCTCTGCATGTCTGTCATCCCAGAAGGAAGCTTCTTCTAAACATGATGCATAAGAAAACCACAAACAATTTGTTGAAGACAATCAGCCTAAGGACATGGATTACTGGAACCAAGTTCTGTGATGAAACCAAGATAAGCTTATTTGGTTCAGATGGTGTCAATCATGGGTGATGACAACCAGGTGAGGAGTACAAAGACAAGTTTGTCTTGCCTTAATTTAAGCATGGTGGTGGGAGTGTCATGGTTTGAGGCTGCATGAGAGCTGCCGGCTGTGTGGAGCTACAGATCATTGAGGGAACCATGAATGCCAACATGTGACATACTGAAGCAGAGCATGATCCTCTCCATTTTGAAACTGGGCCGCAGGGCAGCATTACAACATGATAATGACCCCAAAAACACCTCAAAGTGGACCACTGCTTTGCCACAGAAACTGAGGGTAAAGGTGCTGAACTGGCCAAGCATGTCTCCAGACCTAAACCCTATTGAGCATCTATGGGGCATCTTCAAATAGAATGTCAAAGAGCACAAGGTCTCTACATCCACCAGTTCTGGGATGTCATCATGGAGAAGTCTAAGAGGATTCCAGTGGCTCCTGTGAAGCTCTAGCGAACTCAATGCCCAAGAACGTTAAGACAGTGCTTAAAAATAATGGTGGCCACACAAAACATTGACACTTTGGGCACAATTTGTCACTTAGGAAGAACTCATTTTTGATGTCAGCAAGTTAGACATTAATGGCTGTGTGTTCAGTTATTTAGAGGACACCAAATTTACACTGTTATACAGCTGTATACTGACTACTTTACATTGTATCAATCTATATGAATTGAAAGCTGCACACCAAATTCAGAGAAATATGAACAAGCATAACTGCTTTATAATACATAAGGAATGAAAAATACAATTAGCTATATGAAAAATTGAAAAAATTGAAATATGGTGTGTATATCTATATCCATATGCTCATATACTACATGTAAGGTCTTTTTCACCTATTTCAATGCTTTACTGCCTCTTTCATTTTGCACTTCAGTTACATTTTTTCTGTAATTACAGGAAAATTAAGTTGATGAGAGCTTTAGAACCTAAAAGAGCACGGACGGCACATATGTGTATTTGTACTTAGTTGGAAATTATTAAGTGGTCTAATTATTCCTAATTGTGGCAGTTTATGTTTATTTAGGCAGCAGGGCCTTCCTCCCAATGCCCAGAGCTGCCGCTAGCATTCAGCACGGAGCCAGCCATCTCGTGAGAGGACTAAGAAATCATAGAAAGGCACTCACCAACTGACGAGAACCAGACCGGCTCCAACCGTACAAAATTAATGATTTATTGTTCACAAGTATTTTATGAAACGTACGGTTTCGGCTAAACAGCATGCTATGACATTAAGCAGACGCTTTCCTCACAACGGTGCGATAATTGCTGTTTTTGCTCACGATACATATTTCAAATTACAGTACAATGTGATTTCATTAGTTTTATGCAAATTATAGCACAAGAATAAGATTTTCATCAATCTCTCGTAAATGCTGGACAAATCCAAGCAGCCAGTGCCCAATGTTCCTAAGGCTAGGTATCTATATAGCACCAGTGTGCCATGTCGCCTATTATCGCATGGAAAAAAATAAACACATTTTGTGGTGACTTGCCATGATTTCATAATACAATTATTGGCTGCATGTATTCTGCATTTTTAATATGTTTCAGCTGTAACAAAAAATATGTTCAGCCTACAAACAGCACTGCAATAACCCAGTCATAGGACCATATGTTAGTGTGCAGATTTTGGGAATGATGTTATCGCATGTCAATACAGTTTCTAAAGAGTGTATTATTTATATACTCGCTGAGTCAGCTTCCCTTTAGGTTAGGTTATTTTTAAATGCCCATAAAGTTGTAAATAACAAAGTTGTTTGCATTAACAGGGTTGGCCACCTTTGTGGTCTGTTTTTTTTAAAATACATATATTTTGGGCTAAAAAAACATTTTTGCATCTGGGTTTTGTTACAAATTTTTGCTTTTACAATTGTAGGGGAGTGCAGCCCCTGCTAAGGAAATTGTTTTACTGTGACTTTAAGAGACTGCTCCCCTCCAGAACACAATGGAATGGCCCACATCTCCCCTGCTGCTGTGTGTTTGTTTGGTCTGCCCTGATAAAGGCAGAAACTAGCAGTGCATGTATGGCCCCTTTCACACGTCCGTGAAAAACACGCACGTGTGTTACGGGCCGTTTTTCGGGTCCGTGTCCCGTTTTTGTGTCCGTTTTTATGGTCCGTGTGGCACCTGTGTGAATTGCGTATGCTAGCCGTGTTTGTGTGCAGAACGTCCGTGTGTGCGTGTGGAATTAACGTGTATGTGTACGTGTAATGTCCGTGTGTAATGTCCGTGTGTGTGATGCACAATGTCGTTTATAAATGTCGGCTGACAGCAGACAGAGTTGCGCGATGAGAATGAACTCGGGTGAACTTCACCCGACTTCATCCTCATACCGCGGCTCTGTCTGTGTCGAGTACTGATTAGCGGTCACCTGTGAAGGATTCACCGGTTACCGCTAATCCCCCGATTGACTGAAGTGTCCCCCCCTCTCTCATACTCACCGATCCCCGATCCCCGGCGCTGCACGGCATTCACACGGCTGCGGCGGCTTTTACTATTTTGAAAAAGCCGGCCGCTCATTAAACAATCTCCTATTCCCTGCTTTCCCCGCCCACCAGCGCCTATGATTGGTTACAGTGAGACACGCCCCCACGCTGAGTGACAGGTGTCACACTGCACCCAATCACAGCAGCCGGTGGGCGTGTCTATACTGTGCAGTAAAATAAATAAATAAATAATTAAAAAAAAACGGCGTGCGGTTCCCCCCAATTTAAAAGCCAGCCAGATAAAGCCATACGGCTGAAGGCTGGTATTCTCAGGATGGGGAGCTCCACGTTATGGGGAGCCCCCCACCCTAACAATATCAGTCAGCAGCCGCCCAGAATTGCCGCATACATTATATGCGACAGTTCTGGGGCTGAACCCGGCTCTTCCCGATTTGCCCTGGTGCCGTTGGCAAATCGGGGTAATAAGGAGTTATTGGCAGCCCATAGCTGCCAATAAGTCCTAGATTAATCATGTCAGGCGTCTATGAGACACCTTCCATGATTAATCTGTAAGTTACAGTAAAAAAACACACACACCCGAAAAAATCCTTTATTAGAAATAAAAAACACAAACACATTCCCTCATTACCAATTTATTAACCCCGACAAACCCTCCATGTCCGGCGTACTCCACGGACCTCCAGCGTCGCGTCCAGCTCTGCTGCATGGAGGTGACAGGAGCAGCAGAAGACACCGCCGCTCCGGTCACCTCCACACAGCAAATGAGGTGAGTAGCGCGATCAGCTGCTGTCAGTCAGGTAACTCGCGGCCACCGCTGGATCCAGCGGTGGCCGCGGGTAACCTCAGTGACAGCAGCTGATCGCGCTACTCACCTCATTTGCTGTGTGGAGGTGACCGGAGCGGCGGTGTCTTCTGCTGCTCCTGTCACCTCCATGCAGCAGAGCTGGACGCGACGCTGGAGGTCCGTGGAGTACGCCGGACATGGAGGGTTTGTCGGGGTTAATAAATTGGTAATGAGGGAATTTGTGTGTGTTTTTTATTTCAAATAAAGGATTTTTTCGGGTGTGTGTGTTTTTTTTACTGTAACTTACAGATTAATCATGGAAGGTGTCTCATAGACGCCTGACATGATTAATCTAGGACTTATTGGCAGCTATGGGCTGCCAATAACTCCTTATTACCCCGATTTGCCAACGGCACCAGGGCAAATCGGGAAGAGCCGGGTACAGCCCCAGAACTGTCGCATATAATGTATGCGGCAATTCTGGGCGGCTGCTGACTGATATTGTTAGGGTGGGGGGCTCCCCATAACGTGGAGCTCCCCATCCTGAGAATACCAGCCTTCAGCCGTATGGCTTTATCTGGCTGGCATTAAAATTGGGGGGAACCGCACGCCGTTTTTTTTTAATTATTTATTTATTTATTTTACTGCACAGTATAGACACGCCCACCGGCTGCTGTGATTGGGTGCAGTGTGACACCTGTCACTCAGCGTGGGGGCGTGTCTCACTGTAACCAATCATAGGCGCCGGTGGGCGGGGAAAGCAGGGAATACGAGATTGTTTAATGGGCGGCCGGCTTTTTCAAAATAGTAAAAGCCGCCGCAGCAGTGTGAATGCCGTGCAGCGCTGCGCCGGAGATCGGGGAACGGTAAGTATGAGAGAGGGGGGGAAACTGACCGACAGACTGTGAGAGAGGGACAGACAGACAGAGAGACCGACAGAGAGACAGAGAGACTGACCGACGGACTCAGGGAGATTGACCGACATACACAGAAATAGAAAGAATAGCCGACATCACTAGAAATAAAAACACCAAACGGACACGGACTATAGGTATATGCATACGTGTTTACTAACGTGTGTGCACATACCCATAGACTTTCATTGTGTCCACGTGTGCGTGCTCCGTGCAGATAACGGACATGCATCCGTGCCAAACGCAAACACATACGGATCACGGACACGCACACACGGACATAATGAAATAACGGACGTGTGACCACAATCATAGATTAACATTGGTGCACGTTTGGCCGTGTCTCCGGTATATACGGAAACGGACCAAACACGCACGTGTATCACGGACTTGTGAAGGGGGCCTATGAGAGAGTTCCAGGACATGCAAAGGGACACACACAGGAGAGTCAGTATCTGGCCTGCTAGAGGTCCTCACCTGATGAGCCCAGATGCCCGGTGAATCATGGGAGGAGAAGTCCTGCATCGCTCTTCTGGAGTGAAGTGTGCACCACCGTACCATCAAGCCTAAAGGCCGCTTTACACGCTACGACATCGCTAAAGCGATGTCGTTGGGGTCACGGAATTTGTGACGCACATCCGGCCGCATTAGCGATGCCGTTGCATGTGACACCTAAAAGCGATTTTGAATCGTCGCGAAAACGTGCAAAATCGCTAATCGCTGACATGCCCCCCTATTCCCAATTATCGTTGCTGCTGCAGGTACGATGTTGTTCGTCGTTCCTGCGGCAGCACACATCGCTATGTGTGACACCGCAGGAACGAGGAACCTCACCTTACCTGCGGCCGCCCGCAATGAGGAAGGAAGGAGGTGGGCGGGATGTTCGTCCCACTCATCTCCGCCCCTCTGCTTTGATTGGGTGGCCGCTTAGTGACGTTGCTGTGACGCCGAACGAACCTCCCCCTTAGAAAGGAAGCAGTTCGCCGGTCACAGCGACGTCGTTAGGCAGGTAAGTAGTGTGATGGGTCCGCACGATTTTGTGTGCCACGGGCAGCGATTTGCCCATGATGCACAAACGATGGGGGTGGGTACGCACGCTAGCGATCTCGCTAGCAAGATCGCAGCGTGTAAAGCGGCCTTAAGAGTGGACCGGTACTAAGAATGGTGGCAGGAGTGAACACCCGGGCCTAGCGGTTAGGGAACCAGAGTAGGCCTCCGTAGTCAGAGTGCGGTATCCGCGCGATCTTTTTAGGGGTGACCAGTTAGGATAGAGGACAGAGCAGGATTGTTTAATGTTGAACATATGCATAATGCTGTACTGTTGTTAAAACCATACTGTATGTTGTACTAGTTGTTGCGACCTGGACAGTCAGTTCAGCTGAAGAGTATACTTTGTATTGCTGGGTGTTTTCCCACCTGGCTTTGTTAATCCTTGTAAATAAACATTCTCCCTAGTTTATCTGTTAATCCATCTGAGCATGTGACTTGCTCTGCAGAGCGGAGGACCCTGGACCCATCTATTCACAATCATATTATTTCCCTGCACATCCAACTTTAATGTAATCAGTGGCCAGAAGCTGGTCCACACTTCTGTCTGTACAAACGTTGCTGATGGAAGAAGATGTGACCAGACTTGTCCCTCAGCCTCTTCCGATAGGAAGGCAGCTTCCCTGTGTGAGGCGTTACAATTGGCACAGGCTGATGGACAGGTCTGGTGACTGCTCCTCCACCTGCGACCATTGTATGGGCAGAAGTGATGGTCAGTATGTGAGGAAAGCTGCACTAAGAAGATAAGATGGTGTCAGGGCCGGGAAGACTGGTAGGCCCAGGAGGTGGATCCACTGGACCATGCACCCCACCAGAGGGCAGGGTACATGGCAGCCGGAGCACTGGCGTGGCAGGGACAAGTATAAGCAGGTCACCAGAGTCACAGAGTTCTTTAGGACAGTAAAGTAAACAGGCACAGGTACCAGGGAGCAAGGACAAGAAGTCTGCAGGACACAGCACCAGGGGACCTGAGCACCTAGCTCATAAGACTATGCTACAAGACACGTTGATCAGGCCCCACCCACATGGAAAGGCCAGTCTTATATACCCAGCACAGCCTCATGTCATTTCCTGCTGCAGGTGTGCTGGGCCTATAAGCCCAGGAGAGTGGGCGCGGCCTGGTCCTATACAGAATCATGTGGCTAAGACTCAGAGTCAGACTCTTGAGACCAGGAACAGGACTCAGGGGAGCAAGAGCGGGAGCGGCAGCCATGACTGGTGGACACGTGGACTGGATCAGTGGGTAAGGAGTGGTGCTGGGACACGGGGAGCGTGACAGTACCCCCCCTTGAAGCCCCCCTCTCCTCCGCCAAGACATGAAGGCACACCGAAGAGGGACAGCAACGTACTTCCGGGACAACCAGGACCGGGCCTCAGGACTGCAATCCACCCAATCGACCAGGAAGGACTGCTTACCTCGGACCGTTTTCATGGCCACTATGTCCCGTATCGGGGAACCCATGTCAGTGGCAAGGGAGGCAACGGAAAGGGAAGAAGCAGGACAGGAATCAAGGACGACCGGATCGGGCGTCTCGGACCGGGTATCAGACAATGTCTCATCCTGGGCAGCCGGTGGAGTCAAAGTCATATCTCCAGAAGATGGTGGAGTCAAGGTCTCAGAGGCTGGGGATGATGGAACGACACTGGATAGCGTCGTCTCTTCTTCAGGGGTCGGTGGTTCCAACAGTTCAGGTGACAGGGACCGAGGAACAGGCTGTAGGCAGTGGTCATGACACAAGGGTCCCCAGCGGGTAATAGCGCCAGTGCGCCAACTAATGGCAGGGTCATGGATTTGAAGCCAGGGCAGACCCAGCAGGAGCTCAGGAGCCATCCTCGGGATGACATAGAAGGCGATGGTCTCCGTATGCGAAGTGCCAACCTTAAGGTTCACGGGCTTGGTGGTAAACCGGACAGGTTCGTAGAGCGGTTTGCCGTCCACTGAGGCGAACCAGAGAGGCTTCTTCAGCGGGGTGACAGGGACCTGGTATTTGTCTACCGTGGCCTGGTGAATAAAGTTGCCTGCTGCCCCGGAATCGATGTGGACCTCAGCTGAACACCGGGTCCCCTCTGTCGTCACCCGGACAGTCTGTTTAACTGGAACCAAAGGGATTTTGGTGGCAAGGGTGGCGGTTCCCACCATCCCTTGGACCTGGGGTCTACCTGGTTTCTCCGGGCAAGAACGGAGCATATGTGAACCGTCTCCGCAATAGAAGCACAGGCCCCGGGCGAACCGTTCTGCACGGCGTTGCTTGGCTTGGGTCACACGGTCCACTTGCATGGGTTCTGGCGATAAGTCACGGAAAGGCAGGGACGAGTGAGCGGCAGACCTCTGTGGGGGCAAGATGTGGCGAGGTGGTTGCTTCTCCCGGACTACCTCCTGGGCACGCTCCTGAAAACGGAGGTCAATCCGAGTGGCCAGGGAAATCAAAGCGTCCAAGGTTCGTGGAATGTCACGACCAGCTAGTTCATCTTTGATGCGGCCAGAGAGACCTTCCCAAAAGGCCGCCGTCAAGGCCTCATTGTTCCAGCCCAGCTCAGAGGCGAGCGTGCGGAACTGGATGGCGTATTGGCCGACGGTCAGGGTCCCTTGGCGTAGCCGGAGAAGCGATGAGGTCACTGCGGTAGTTCGTCCGGGCTCATCGAAGGTACTTCGGAAAGCTTGCAGGAACTCCTTGATGTCGGTGATCATCGGGTCCTCATTTTCTCACAGGGGGTTAATCCAGGCCAGGGCTTCGCCTTCCAGGTGTGACATCAGGAACGCCACCTTGGCCTAGTCTGAGGCAAACAAGTGAGAGAGCAACTGGAAGTGCAGGGAGCACTGGTTCAGGAAACCGCGGAAGGACTTGGGATCCCCTGCATAGCGAGGCGGAGCAGCGAGGCGAAGTTGCAAGGCCGTGGAGGAAACTGGCTCGGACCTGGAGACTGGTTGCTGCGTGGACTCAGACGAGGTGGCGGTCTGCAGCGTATATAACTGGTGGTCCACGGACGCCAGGTATTTCAGCATCCGGTTCAGGGTTTCACGCTGTTGTGCCAGCTCCTGGCGCAGCTCAGCCAGCTCGGATGTTTGCGCTCCAGCGGGATCCATGGCCTGATCAAACTGTCAGGGCAGGGCCGGGAAGACTGGTAGGCCCAGGAGGTGGATCCACTGGACCATGCACCCCACCAGAGGGCAGGGTACACGGCAGCCGGAGCACTGGTGTGGCAGGGACAAGTATAAGCAGGTCACCAGAGTCACAGAGTTCTTTAGGACAGTAAAGTAAACAGGCACAGGTACCAGGGAGCAAGGACAAGAAGTCTGCAGGACACGGCACCAGGGGACCTGAGCACCTAGCTCATAAGACTATGCTACAAGACACGTTGATCAGGCCCCGCCCACATGGAAAGGCCAGTCTTATATACCCAGCACAGCCTCATGTCATTTCCTGCTGCAGGTGTGCTGGGCCTATAAGCCCAGGAGAGTGGGCGCGGCCTGGACCTATACAGAATCATGTGGCTAAGACTCAGAGTCAGACTCCTGAGACCAGGAACAGGACTCAGGGGAGCAAGAGCGGAGCGGCAGCCATGACTGGTGGACACGTGGACTGGATCAGTGGGTAAGGAGTGGTGCTGGGACACGGGGAGCGTGACAGTTGGCGACCTCTAACTGAGAATCCATCAGCTCGCTCTGACTGTAACAGGATAGTCTGTAATTCTTGTTTTTTTCTTGTTGCTTTCATCTTTTTCTGAGCTCCTCTTGTCTGATTTATTGCCATAAATAATATTAAGGTTCAATGTGCAATGAATCAAAAAGCCTATAAAAGCAAAACATAGCAAAAGTTATAATGAAATCTAATAGCAAACACTTTTATTGGCCTAAAATACATGCATTTAGGTAAACAAAAAATTGTGTACAAAAGGTGTTCAACCCCTTATCAACATATCATGTAATCGTATGTCAAATGTTTGCTCCCTGTCTTTTATGTGGGCTCAAAAGCTAAGCCTGCATGTTTCCCAGCAGATGATGGCTTTTTTATTCATTCATCATCTGCCTCTAAAAGCTGCGAGGCAAGTGGAGGACAGCCCGCAGCTACTTATCTGTTAAATGCCGCTATCAATCTCTGACAGCAGCATTTGAGGTGCAATCAAGGGGTACAGTATTCAAACTGCCAATCTTGTGCAGTGATGTTCTATGCTCTGCCCACAGTAGGGCACAGCACAGTGCGACTGTGGGGCTACTGAGGAGGTGCGAGATCTTTGTTCACTATGTCATTGACACAGGACACATCGTACATGTCAATCAAACCAGGATGTGATTAACTGCAGAGAGGAGGAATAAATGCCACAACAAGGACGCACATTGGATTTTCTATGATCTGCCCACAGTAGGGCAGAGCAGAGAGTGCCTGCGCGGACCCTTAAGGTTACTGCGCAAGATATCAGTTCACTCTATGGATGATGCAGGATGTGTCATCCATGTCAATCAAAGCAAGAGGACATGATTATCTGTAAAGAGGAGGGACAGACGCTGCACTGAGGATGCCCATTGGACTAGACAACACTAATTTACCTACAGCGCGGGAGCATATCAAGTAGTAGTTTGGGGGGGTATACAAGGGGAGTCAGGCTCTGATAGACACATTTGTGGAATTCATAGGGTCATAAACTAGTGACAAGTTCCCTTTAAATATAGAGCTTCAATTTAGTTTTATATCAGTCTAAATTACATTAAAAAAAAATAACCCCTGAATGTAAATAGTGCATATAGACATAAGGTCATGTAGAAGATTGGATATTCTCACATTCAGACTATGGAGAGGAGGAGAATGCCCTTTTACCACATTAAATTATACTAATATTGTGCGTAGTAATACAGATTGCACTTTTATACCCCGAGAGCCAGCTAATGTACATAACTATAAAAGACGTCATTTAACACCCAAATGTGTAGTGAAATTGATAAAAGAAATTAGACACGTAATGCAAACATATTCTCAGAGAGATGTTTAAGCCTAATTAAGTTAGCCAGTCCAACAAAGACTGGTTATATGATTTGTCAAAAACTGAAAGGTCCATTCCTCGTTCACATACTTTCACAGAGACACATGCATTTTTCAAAGATTTCCTTAAAAGCTTAAAAAAAACATAAAACTAGGGCTTGAAGGGAAACGCACTTCCCTTGCCAATCTGTGCACTAATCCAAGTGGTATTTGAAGCATCACAATGTGTTTTTATTGGCATGCTGCTTTTATTTTCGTATTTTGTCCTGTGTAGAAATCACTTGTGCTCCGATTCCTCCCAGTTGAATCAGCTGATGTTTAACCCCACAACCTTTCGGGTTTTCAGCAACAGCTTGCAAAGCAATTTACAATAAGCTTCTGGATAGGTGAGGTAGGTTTAAGCGAAGGACAAATCACACTTGACACGTTTAAGGAAAAGCTATCTGTTAGTAGTGCCATGATCTGTCTGATGGCTCATACTTCACTACCCTTTGTTTGCTTGAAAAATATCTGTATATATGTATATTGCAGAAATTTAGTCCCATTATTAAAATATGTTCTTTTGTAGAACAGATAGAAACTGCAGGGAAACTTTAATAATGTAGGAACATTTTAGAGGCCATTAGAAACTGCTATAAATAGTATATAATGAGTATTGCCATTATATGCAGTACACATCAGTTCGACAAAATACTATTTAAGTATTTCTGATTTAAAACTACCATATGTCATGGCTGACACGTGATAGAAGAAAGTTTCGCTGAAAGATTGTTTTAAAGGGTTGGACCAGCACCTAAAATGTATTTTCTAAAAACAGTGAGAAGCAAAAGGATAACAATGTTTTGAAAATTTGACTTTCAGGCACCATATCTCACCATCCACTACGGCTTTGAGCATAAGACTACCTTCATTTTATAGACAATCATCTTGGCTATCTCATACACAAATTTGACTTACAACTATTTAGTATATGATTAGTTATACAGATTCATTGTTACTGTTTTGCTCCTAAAAATCAAACTTTTAATTTTTATTATTTTGTTAGTATTTTCTAAATCCACCTTTTGGTTTTCAACAGTGTCTGAATCCTTCTGGCCGTGTTCTCAATCAGAATCAAGCATGTCTTGATCAAAATCTAATTCCAGGTCTCTTCTACACAGTTCCAATGTTGGAGCATACTGGTCGACTCACTTGAGTATGTATACAGTTTTTATTTAACTCTACCTACAAGTGTTTGATTGAGTTGAGGTCTGGGGACTGTGGGGGCCAATCCAGCACCTCTATTTCATTGTCATTGAACCATTTGTTCGCCAATCTTGACGTATGCTCAGGTCACTGTACTGCTGGAACACTATGTTGTCCTTTTCATATCCAAAGTTCTCAAGTGTAATAAGTATCTTGTCTTGTAGGATACTCATATAGAGCTCAGCATTGAGACCACCTTTAATCCTGGTCAAGATTTTAACGCTTTTGGCTGTAAAACAACCCCATATGATTAGGCTTCCTCTGTGCTGCCCAGGGCTATGAGGTACTTGGTCCTGGGCAGTGTACTACTGGGATGTGTCACTGGGTGGCCGTTGCCTGGTTCCATGACCCTGGGGTTCGCTTTAAAAAGCGGTTACCTACGAGGGATAGCTAATAAATTTTATGTTGTAACGCCACTTGCGGGTTGCGGTTATGGTGATGGAACAGCCGCTACACAGTCTCTCCGCTGGGGCTGATGTGAGGGCAGCCTGGATGTTCGGCCCTCTGAAACTAGGGCTGGGGCCCCAGGGGGGTTGGTGTTCCCTTAGTCCCAGTGCCGGTTGGTGACCTGGTGGCTTCTTTCCCCTACACCTTTCTCAAGATGGTGGGTCCCCGTGGCCTGGAGCATCTTGGGGTCCCCTCCTGTTTGTCTCTCAGTCTCTGGTCCATACAGCGGGCAGTGTGTACCCTGTAGGGTCTGGTCCCTGGTTCTTCTGTTACTGCTGGTGCCCCCGGACTTCTAAGGTCAGTGAGGTTCTGGATGGTCCACTCACTGTGCAGATTTTATCAGGTCTGCCTGGAGCATTTGCCTGACCTAGGGCTCTGTGCCCTGTCAGTGCTATTGTTCCGGGAGTACTTCGCCGTACTCCTCCAGCAACCATACGCCTAGGCCCTCAGGTCTCCGTTACACTCCTATGTCAGAGCAGTTACGTCCGTCCGTCTCCTCTCACTACTAATTGCTAACTCTCACTGTCTAACTGTTGTCCCCTCCCACCTGGTCATTGTCTAGTTGACTGGGTTGGCTCCACCCCTGGGTGGCCATCCACTGGGTCCATTTCTGGTCTGTCACCAGTCTGTGGGGATGGGGGAAAAACTGGGATTAAAATTTGTTTTGCTGTTACCAGCACTGGTCTTCCAGGTCCCTGCGGGTAGGCCCTGCATCTTTGGCAGGATGCAGTACCTTGTAATGCCCTGATGAGTTCAGGGGCGCTACACCTTCACCAAACTTGACAGTTTCCTCAATTTTTTCGATCCATTAGCCCCTATTTACCTTGTTTCTTCAAGACCTATTTGCACCCATCAGAGTTTAATCTATTGACTTTTGTCTCATTGCTCCAAATCACTCATTTCCAATCTACTACTATCCACTTTTCGTACTTCTTTGTAAACTTGAGTAGATGTAGAAACTTGGCACTCAAGATAAATGGCAATAGTGTTTTTTAATTGAGAACTTGTAGGACCAGCAAAAGTACAGACATTTCGGTCAAAGACCTTCATCAGTGTATGTGCATGGGGTCCTCAGAAGGTATAGCAACTTGGCAACTGGCATAATCAGGTATGACGCGGTGTCCACTGCTGTTTATATTGCTATACCTTCTGAGAACCTCCTGCACGCACACTGATGAAGGTGTTTGACCGAAATGTCTCTGCTTGTACTGGTCCTACAAGTTCTTTTCAATAAAATACCACTATTCCCATTTATCTTGAGTGCCAAGTTTCTACACCTACTTGATACGGTTTTGGACCCTACTTAAGCACCACCCCTGAAGTGCAATGTGTATCAACTCACTATGTAAACTTGAGTAGACAATTCTTATGATGATATTGAAGTCGAGGCTTCTTCTCCTTTTTCGGGGCACCATTCCAGACTTGTGTAACGTGCATCACACGGTGCTTGCATGGATGTCTGTGATCTCACTATTATGAAGCATACGAGCCACTTCCTCTAGCAGGACTGGTTTTTGTAGAGAGATTTATTTTTAGTAACTTGTATGATGATCTGTTGAGGTTCCCCATGACCAATGATTACAGCGTGCAACCATAGTTGTAAATATGGTTACCTAGTTAGGGGCCATCTCAGATGTATTTTGCCAATCCTGTACTGAACCCCTAGTTAAGCCTCTATATAAATTCTGCTCCAACAAAGCAGATATTGTGTAAACAGTTATTTTTTGTGATCCAGGAATTACCATTTGTCGTCCACAGAAGCTGGATGATCCCGCATGGTCATCACTGATGCTAGTTAGCTGTTTAAACATATTAAAGCACTGTCTGTACACCTCAGTGACTGAGGAGAATTTTTTGTTTTTGCTGTCTGTTTTATGACTATGGTTTGCACTCAGAAAGATAAAAATGTATTAGAATAAATGTTTGTCTAGTAATGAAGGGCATACTGCTGAAACACTTAAGTGGAAAAGTCTGACCCTTGAAGGATATAAAGAAACCCAAATGAGCGTTTTTAATTCTCAGCTCTTTTAAAAACAATGTTACTCTGTATGAGCCAGACAGCTACCGATTGTTAAAATGTCATTAACCATTCAGCTTAGAATTTCATATTGACAATTTTAACAACTAAAAATTGTGTTATGGTTCCTCTCTCCACACGGCTTCTCTGAAAAAAAGAAAAAAGTGTTTTGTACTTTACCAAGAAAGAATATGAAATGTGATCCAACTAAAAGTTGCATGCTTGACGTGCCGTGCACCCCGCAGGCTACAGAACAGGACTTTGCTCACTTGTGAAGAAACCAACACTCATGAAACATCTCATCTTCAAAAGGGCCACCACGCTGAGCTCGTGCCAGGGCAGCTCAGTGTTTTAGCTACAGTTAAAGAATGGCTATGTTACTCCATTAAATGTATTTAGTCATTTCTACATGTAGATTACTATTAGACTGACTAATGTTTATATCCATTTTATGAATAGTGGCCGACATATATTGGTGGATAGAGCAAAAATAATTACTGTATCACAGCCATGAACAGTAGCCAGAAGATCAAGACCAATACAATATATTCAGTGAGAGATGGAATAGTTGGGTTTTCCAATCAAATTTTAAGACTAATGCGGGCTTTACACAATGCGATCTATCGTGCGATCGCATGTGTGATGGTACCCGCCCCTGTCATTTGTGTGTCACGGGCAAATCGCTGCCCGTGTTGCACAAAGTCGTTAAAGCGCCGTCACACGTACTTACCTGCTGTGCGACCTCGCTGTGGCTGGCGAACATCCTCTTCCTGAAGGGGGAGGGACGTTCGGCGTCACAGCTACGTCACACAGCCGCCGGCCAATAGAAGCGGAGGGGCGGAGATGAGCGGGACGTAAACATCCCGCCCACCTCCTTCCTTGCGCATAGCCGGCGGGAGCCGCGGGACGCAGGTAAGCGGAGTTCATTGTTCCTGGGGTGTCACACGGAGCAATGTGTGCTACCCCGGGTACGATGAACAACCGGCGCTATGAAAAACAAACAATATTTTAAAACCTAGCGATGAGTACACGACTCACGATTTGTGAGCGATACTGTGTCGCTCGGAGGCGTCACACGAGACGACGTCGTGAACGATGCCGGATGTGCGTCACGAAAACCGTGACCCCGACGATCTATCGCACGATAGCTCGTCTCGTGTAAAGCTCGCATAAGTTCCATCAGGAGCTAATGGTATGTGGGTATTTAATATTAAAGGTATATATTGAATACCCTTCACAATTCTGAAATGTTGACCTGTTGTCAAAACCTGTAGTCATATGCCAATGTCATAACCTGACCATCAGCTTTAGGTTATGATGAAATCATCATAAAAATCATCCTGATAGGCACAAGTATGGAAAGTAAAATAGGTAGAATGTGGTACAAGCAAAACAAGTACTATGAATATAGATCTCATCTTAATCATTGAAATAATCCATATTAAATAACTATTATGGTAATGTCAGTTTGTTAACTGGTGTAATATCTAGATCAATAGATTTAAAAGAAACGAACAGCCACACACTGAAATGCCAAAGCTTTAAACTACGGAAATGTGGCGCCCCTGAGGCTTCCGTCACCACAGGTCATTGCACCCCATCCAGTGGTGTGATGCCCCATTCTGAGAGAGGAAGAGAGTGAACTCCGGTCCCCTGGTAAATCCACACTACACCCATTGTTAGGAACACACTGGGACCAGGGAAAGTGGCAGACAACCCTCCCATGCTGCATGCTGGGAGGGGTCATAAGACCCATCCCTGCTCCTATAGGGTAGAACAGAGCAACTGGGGAGGTGGGAGGAGCCATCTGAGAGCTAACACAGAGAGGAAGGTCTGGTTTAGTGAGTCGAAGAGAGGGAGGGGAAGGAGAAGGAGGCCTGCTGGAGGCAGGCAAGGAGGAGAAGAGAAAGAAAAGAAAGAAAAGCCCCAAGTCAGTCAGGGGCTGGAAAGAAGAAAAGAGACGCTTCCTGGTGAAGACCCTGGGACCCAGAGGTCCAGGTGACACCACTTAGAGGACAGAAGGAGTCGCAGGGCCACGGGTAGTCTGTATAGCTGTCGGGGCAGTTTAGAGCTACGGTGGCCTGTTCCACAAGAACATCGGTGGAGGGATCAAGCTGCGACAGGGGACGGTCCCTAGAGACTGGAGGAGTGCAAAGATCATCTCCAAACAGTAAAAACCGAGGCCCAGGGAATGTTGTAAACCCATAGCAGACCTTTCAGAAAAGGGGTAATCAGCCGACAGGTGACCCCCCAGCCTGGAGGCTGTAGTGGAGGCCAAGCCAGGTTCATCCTATCAAAGGCAAGGCTAAGGAAGACAGCAGAAGAAAGAGACACTAAGAGAAGGGTACCGGCTTTCACTCTCAGAATCACCCAGAAACGGCGGAGGTCCCTGACAGTGGTCCCAGCAGTCCAAGGGTCTCTACAGCGCTGTGACAAGAAGTGTGAGTAAAGAACTTGAACTGCACCCTTGAAGTTGCCTCTGTTATTTCATCTGTATAGACACTCACTAGCACCAACAGTGCCCCGGGCATTGCTCCACCTGTGGGGAGCAGTACCACCATTGCTGCTATATTATTCCCCGGAGGCCTCATACAGCAGCGGCGGCCTATTAGCCGCATACTACAGGTGGCGTCACGAACACAACCATTATTAAGCAAGCCACATATTTTACTGACACCCACCAAGGCCACGGAGCCGGGCCCAGCCACCACTGACTACCACCGGACTAGTCCGGCCCGGCACCGGGTGTCCCACAGCCCTGGGGTGGGCGAGTCAGAAAAATATCTAAACATTTTTTTTAGGTGTTTTACATATAAAATTTTCCATTTCCATACCTGCCCAGTAGCCACGTCACAACACCCTCATTATACTGGGTCCTACTCTAATTCTACGGCCTCTGTGTGGGTTTTAAAAAAATGTACATGTATGGTCAATGAGTGACCTACTATTAGAGGATAAAAACACCTGTGGATAATGGATAAGGTGGGGGTTGGGGTGCACAGCCAGTCAAATTGACAGTATCCCCACCTTACCATTAGCTACAGGTGTTTTTATCCTATAATAGTAGGTCACTCCTCATCCATACATGTAGGTTTTTTAAAACGCAGACAGAGGCAGTAGGACAGAGTAGGACCCAGTATAATGAGATTGTCATAATTTGGCTACTGGGCAGGTAAGGAAATGGCCATTTTTATATGCAAATCGCCTCAAAAATTTTTTTAGATCTTTTTCAGCAGTTTAAAGCTTTGACATTTCAGTGTGCAGCTGTTCCTTTCTTTTCTGTCAATATATTATGATCAGATACGCACTTATTCACACTATTGGGAGTGATAACATTTTTTTTTATATCTTTAGATCAATAGATAGATAGGATAGATCGATATATACCATATACATGTCGTAGATAGATACCATAAATAGATAATAGATAGAAAAGATAGATACAATAGAAAGATAATGATAAGATAGACCGATAGATACCGCAGATACATAGATAACATAGATATTGTATATAGATAGATAATAGATGATAGATAGATAGATACAATAGATAAATACGACAGATAATGTTTTTTTCGAGCTTTCATATACAATTGTCATTAAACATGCTACCATGTTAGAGAGAGATAATTATCTTCAGCAGGTCGTAGGATCATTTTACAGAACAGTTTACTGCTCTTTCTGAATTATTGAGCTGCCTTTATATAATTATCATTAAAGTCAGTCTGATCTTTCTCTGACACCATAGAAATGACCAATCTGGATACCATAGAGCAGTTAATCTTTAACGAGAAGTGTGCTATGGTAATGATATATTGTGGCTGACACTAAGTACTTTAAAATTCCTAAAAAATGATTTTTTTAAAAAATACATCCCCCTTTATATTGCCTTGTAAAGGGTTCCATTCAGCTTAAGACGTCACTATTTTTGGATTGTCTGGTTGAATGTCATGACAAGAGGTTAACCGCTGGAATACGAGGAGTAGTCTGTAATAGTAGGAAAAACATTTGCCATGTATTTCTTCTCATCCTTCGCTTATTGGCTTTCTATTTTCAGCAGACACGTTGAAAAGTGAATAAAAAATATGGACTTGGTTCTTCATAGGATAATGAAAGAAAAACAACCAATGTTTTATATAGAGCACGCTAAAAGCTTCCTATTCATGCACTTTAAGGTGGAGCAAGGGTGAATTGTAAAAAAAAATTGTCACAAAAAAACACAACTACATCATTATAAGACGGAGTAAAAGACCGGTAGAAACTCTTATTTGTGTCTGCAGTCTACAATATGACTGGTATTTCTATAAAAAAGGAAAATAAACAATTTAGAGAATATAAAATTCTCTTTACGAATGATTTAAATCTACTCTTAGTAACAACATTTCCACGACTTGCTCTACCATGACCCGGTTCTCTCTGTAATTCTCAACATGGGCAAGCCAAGTTAGATCCGGTTCATCAATCCGCTTGCAGCACGCAGTCCAATTCATTACCTATTTAGTGGATTAACAAGGCAAACTACACGTGGTGATATTTCTGGCTTGGTTTTAGAATGGAACATAATATTGCAGCAGGTAATGAGTCTATCGATATTTGCTTAGAACTCAATTTGTGTTGGAAGGAGCAATGCTCTTTAGCAAAAAAAAAAAAGTTAGAGGTGTTAATGCAAACAGTCTTCTAAGAGCTAAGGAAATTGAGCAAAGGAGAACAAGGGGGAAAGATGGAAACTTTCATTAATAAGCAATAAAATATATCACTGAATTTGAATACCAGGCACTTGACTTTTGTAGCCAACTTCAGAAGGTTTAAGGGATTTAGAGAAAAGACCATTCAGCTCGACAATGCCTAAACACACCGCAAAATTGGACAGGAGAAAGAAGAGCAGTCGCTTTACAAAGACACTTTTAACCAAATCTATGGAAGGTCGAAGAAAATGCTGGATTATGATTAATTCAAAGTCTCAAAGGGATGTTTAAGGGGTAAAACAGTGGCCCAGACTCAGGACTCCTGAGCCAAAATCTACTGTATTTATTACTTTTAGCACTTTTGGCATGAAGATAAAATCAATTCAAGATGGAATATGTTTATCTAACATCATAACCCTATAAAAATCTCTGCTTATTTAATGGATGGTTTTCCTACGGCTACAATACTGTAGAACGCCAATCCTCCGCACCTTATACATCACTTTTCCAAGGCTCAAATCAGTCCTGAATTACATAATTATTTGTGTTAATCATCGGAATTTGGGCTCATCTTTACTAGCGGTGAGCGAATACTAAAATATTCAAGTTTGGGATATTTGTACCGAATACCTAGTACTATTCCAGTATTCATCACGAATAACCAATCTAATGCAAGTCAATGGGGAACCTGAACATTTTTTTAAGATTTCGCTGATAAATGCTTTGGTTCTCCATATGTTAGGCTTATTATTCGTGACGAATACTGGAATAGTACTCGGTATTCGGTGCGAATATATATGAACCCAACTAATTTAGTATTCCCTCATCACTAATCTTTACAAATAATGTAAAATGAAGTCCTAACCACTAACATATCATGCTTAATGTGAATCTGTCACCACTTTGAACTTTTTACACTGTTTAATATGGGCATACAGGTTATAGAATTGTCACAATAGTCGATGGCGGGCTTTGCACATCGCAGCATCGGCTTGCGATGTCGCACGCGATAGTCCTCGCCCCCATCGCAGGTACGATATCGTGTGATAGCTGGCGTAGCGAAAATTATCGCTATGCCAGCTTCACATGCACTCACGTGCCCTGCGACCGTCGCTCTGGCCGGCGACCCGCCTCCTTCCTAAGGGGGCGGGTCATGCGGCGTCATAGCGACGTCACACAGCAGGCGGCCAATAGCGGTGGAGGGGCGGAGATGAGCAGGATGTTAACATCCCGCCCACCTCCGTCCTTCCGCATAGCCGCCGGCGGCAGGTAAGGAGCTGTTCCTCGCTCCTGCGGCTTCACACACAGCAATGTATGCTGCCGCAGGAACGTGGAACTACATCATACCTGTCGCGGGACCGGCATTATGGAAATGTCGGTGAATGCAACGATGATACGATAACGACGTTTTTGCGCTCGTTCATCGTATCATCTAGCATTTACACAGTACGATGTCGAAAGTGACGCCGGATGTGCGTCACTTTCGATTTGACCCCACCGACATCGCACGTGCGATGTCGCAATGTGCAAAGCCGCCCTAAGTCTCATATCAGATAAAAATCATATTTTATGAATTTGTCTAAATGAGTTCTTCCAGGCTATGGCTGCCTTCAAGTTAACTCCGTCTCCAGAGATTATATTAAATAAAAGAGGTGTTACCAGTATGAGACAAGTAACTGACACAGAACAGGAGAAATGAAATTTGTCTCCCTTCAAACGCATTTTTTGCAGCTTCCTGAGCTTTGCTTCATTGCAATCATGTTGCAACCCTGTCTGTCTGCAAGCTGGAGGCTGAAGCTGAGAGGACCCTGCAGAAGTGTCAGTTATAATCACACAGCTCTGCAGTGAGAGCAGACAGTGGCCATCACACTGGTAACGCTCCTTTTATTTAAAATAATCACTGGAGGCGGAGTTATCTTCCAAACAGCATCCGTCCCATAGCCTGGAAGAGCTAATTTACATAAAGTGATAAAACATGATATTTCAGCATCTGATATGAGACATACAGGTAGAGATTTTTTTAGCATTCTATAACCTATATGCCCATATTCATAGTTTAAAAAGG
Organism: Anomaloglossus baeobatrachus; assembly: GCF_048569485.1. Classification (NCBI taxonomy): domain Eukaryota; kingdom Metazoa; phylum Chordata; class Amphibia; order Anura; family Aromobatidae; genus Anomaloglossus; species Anomaloglossus baeobatrachus. Next base: position 510,491,696 of record NC_134356.1, on the reverse strand, counting down.
TCAAAGTGGTGACAAATTCCCTTTAAAATTATTCAACTGAGGACACTGACACAAAGTGTTCTCAAATGCAACTGTCCACCACCTGAGCGATACTCTAGGAAAAACACCTCAACATAATCTCTAAGGGTTCCTTCTATGTAGATCTTATTTTTCATTTAGAAAACCATAACAAGGAAAGTAAAATACAAAAATTCTACAAAAAAAGAACCAGATCGCTCAGTCTGAGGGCTTATTGATCACTGCAATGAGGGGCTTGGTTTTTCCCACAGTTCTTTGGGTCAACCACTTTATATAAACTTAAAGGGGTTGTCTCATAAAGAAAACCTCTTTTTACTATAAAAAAGATTGAGGCCTTATAAGAATGAGAGAACCTGCATCTAGGCAAATATGTGGCAGCTGGAGAATATAGCATTACATAGTGACCAATCAAATAACCATCATATGTATAAGTTATGGGCACATCAGGTCCGCAAGAGCTAGATCCATTCTTATACAAGTAGAACAGCCCTCTGTTATGGATGGCAAATAGGGAGTTGAAAGTGGATGACATCCCTCTGTATGATGTACACTACATATACCCATGGCCTCAGAATGCACAAAAATACCCTAAAAAACGTATATGACCAGTTTCTCATGTAATCGTCTCTTTGTTACAAATTGCAAGGAAAACTGAGAAACATGTAGAGAAATATTCTCTGTTTCTCAGCTACCTTCTTTAGCCATCAAACTGTCCTTATTAGATTACTAGCTGCAGCAGGAGCCTCCCCCTCATCCTTGTCTGAGATATGACACAAGGGCTCTAAAGCTATGCCTTCTTGAGCACCAGCTCTCAACCATTCACCAGATGAAATGGAAGACACTATCAGATTACACCCTGTGTTCTCAACAGGACATTTTGTTTCAGGAATAATGTGAAAACCTTGTGGAATAACAGACTGTTAACTTCTAGAATTCATTTTTAGCATTTAGTGTTCCTTTAAGTTAGACAAACACAAAAGATAAGAGTTGACTAAGTCACCAGATTCAGAAGACTATATAATCTGTATGGGGTACCGAATATTCCCATATTGGCAGATATAGAAGGATCAATTAAAATAATTTCACATTCTATATTGATGAAGTAAAGTTTATATGTGGCTATATGGGAGATCCTTAGTTGAATGTCATTGGATTTCTTAAAGGGAACCTGTCAGCTTATACATGGCATGTATCAGCCGCCGGTTGTATGACCACAGCCAAGTATGTTTCACTCTAAAACATTGTGATGTTTCAGTGAAAAACATACTTTTATAAGCCGCTGGGGAACGAGCTGCGCCGGAGACTAGTCATAAAGGCGGTCCTAGATAGCTTCTTCCCACCTGCTGACAGTGACTGACAGGTCTCTGCCCATGTACGAATATAGGCAGAGATCTGTCAGTCATTGATGGCAGGCAGGGAGCCGGGAACCCACCTAAACGATTAGTGCACAGCAAGGCTCTATCCTCAGCGGCTAATAAACCATGTTTTTCTCTGAAACGTGGCAGCATTTCAAAGCGAAACATATCTGATTGTGATCACACAGCCAGTGCCTGACACCTGCTGCCCACAGTTTATGCAGCATTTATCAGCTGACAGGGTCTCTTTAAGGATTTTTCTGGTTTCAGTAAACTATTGTCTCCAGGGTATAAATAGAAATCTATGCTCTACTTACTCTCTCTGGGTCCAGCGCAGTGTCTCCGCTGCTGCACAGGTCTACGTTGTTCGTCTGCAGCGCTGACGACACTTTGACAGCCCTGCAGTAAATCACTGAACTCTGCCACTGTATAAACCTGAGTAGTTAGACAAATTCCATCATTTGCTGAATCTTTTCCTACGACTTGATAATACGAAATAGCAGAATTTCTGAACTAAAATATTACTGATACTTGTAAAAAGTTTAACAAGTGCCATTCACCAATTACGTAAAAAATGTATCTTGGATGGTGTTTCATATCATAAAAAGTAAAGCTTGTACATCTGGTTTTAATAGGCTTAAATCCTCATAAACATTCTGTTATTTCTTATTTCAAGTCATCTAATAAAAACGTCTTCTGAAGCCGCTTTATAATAAATGTATCGAATTCTGTCAAAAGTATTTGACATTTAGAAAAGAGAGGTCAAAATAAGCCATTCGCTTCCTAAAAATGCCACTATGCACTAAGATGTATTTTAATATTCTTTGCTACTAGGTCTCTACCGATGCATTACTTGTATAGGGAAGGAATTTCATTTTTCTAATATTACATTCTGCCACTTACAATTAGTATATTGCCACTCTCTATGGAGACACAAAGATCTTTTTAAAAAAAGAATCTGATTCTGATTGGATGAACCAATTGACAATGAGCCAGATCAGACACCCCCATACTTTGCACTGACGAGGGGCAAGCACCCCGAAACACCGTGTCTGCAAATTGGGATTCTGATCTGGCTTATATATCCTAAGTCATATTGCAAAGGATTGTTAAAAATCCACTTGTGACTTTTAGGATCGCTACTTCCAATACGTGGCGCTGTGCTAAAGTTTGTCTCCTTTACTGGAGAGACAATTTGAATATTTCTTAGAGGGGCGTGGCAGCTATAAGTCCCCTTACTTGGCAGCCAGACTGGCTTGCAAAGTCTCCTTAAGGAGAATAGTGTTCCCCCGTGGTCCCCACATAGCTTTCTCATGAGCCAGATCAGACACCCCCATACTTTGCACTGACGAGGGGCAAGCACCCCGAAACACCGTGTCTGCAAATTGGGATTCTGATCTGGCTTATATATCCTGAGTCATATTGCAAAGGATTATTAAAAATCCACTTGTGACTATTAGGATCGCTACTTCCAATAGGTGGCGCTGTGCTAGAGTTTGTCTCCTTTACTGGAGAGACAATTCCAATTGCCAGAGTGACATGAAGATGTTTGAAGTGAACTATGCAAAATATCCCATTTCTGTAGTCAGTAGGGATATCTAGAGGTTAGGAATCCATTAATCATACCCTGTTCCCTTTGATTTACTAATACAAAGAAGATAAATGATCAACTAAGTTACTTAGTATTAATACTTGTTACCATGAAATTGCAGCATATGTTAGTTGTTAAGCTGTCATTTATCAATATATTGCCATTGGAAAATAGCACAGTTCACATGTGGCTTGTGAAAAATCTGTGCTGAGTTATGAAGTTGAACATATATGTAGTGATATTCCCTGGCTGAGACCATCAATGCCTAAATATCAAAGCACACAGTGACTATTGCAGGTAGCTAAAAACATTAAAAATACCTAAAATAAGAGGAATGGGCCACAATAATATAACATTAATAAAAATAACTTGTCTAAGAGACCAAAAGAGACTAGATCTATTGACAGTTGCCCAAATAATCACCACACTATTATATCCTGTTTATACAATGTAAACACATAAAGTGGCACAATGTCTAAAGCCGCCGAGTGTCATGGCGGCATCAAACGCTGTTCAGACTACAGACTATGACACTCCTCACTATGCTTTCTCTGGTGCTGGCAGGCTTGAGTGTCAACCAGCTGTGTTCATTTGTGATCAGACGAGCAAGAGTTCATTTCTGCTAGCCACCTTATAGATCACATGTTGTGGGAGACCGACTTACAGGTATTCCTCGCCTTTTTAAGATGGAGGAATTTGTCTTCCCATGCCGACTATAGCTTTTTGCAAAACCAGTCTGTGTTCTTTAGAGTTACAGTAACTAGTGATTTACTGTGTGTTGCTTGATGTGCTGTGGAGTTTCTCCTGTCGTCTGGTTATTTCCTCCCTGCTTTAGTTTTCCTCTTTATCAATTATTGTCTGATAACTCTGTGTGAGCATTGTGTGATAGAGTTTTGGTTTCTCCTGTTTGTCTATTACCGTTGGTGTTACTACTCTCCTGCCCAAGACCCCCCCACTGGTTGAAAGGGAGAGGGTACTAGATCAGGGCTAGTCAGGAGCAGGGTCAGGCTGGTGGCTCAGACACCCTCACCATCAGAGGTAACTCTGAAATAAGGAATAGCCAGGGCCCCTCTAGTCTGAAGGCCAGTCTAGGTGCCCCGGTCCCCACTTTTCCCTGATCAGCATAACATACAGTTTTATAAAAACATAAAAATAAAGCTATGTGGGAGAGTACCACCTCATGATGTTTAAATATACCATGATTATATATTTAAATTCATGTACAATTGATGCATATGAGACAACGGACAAGTGGTGCAGGGAAAAAGTCTGACATTGCAATACATTGCAATACAGAATCCATATATACATGTAGATCACATAACAGACTCAAAGACAATGATGAAATTCTAAAAAAATAAATATTTATCAGTAGGTACAGAACATAATATGTTTTATTCAAAGATGGGTGATATAATCAGTATTTACTAACTAAGAAAAAAAGTTAGAGCCGATGCACAGCACAGAGCAAAACTGCAATAATCAAAGTAGCAGAAAAATACTGACTTGGGACTTTCATGGTGCTGTTGCCACTGTTAATCCCCTATTTCATCTGCCTATGTGGGTTTCGCTCATGCTTCTTCAGGGTGTTACTTGTGAAGCCCGAGCGAAACGTGCATTGGAGGATGTTTTTATTGGTGGAAAATTGCAATTCCAGAGACTGTTTCCCTGCACTTCTCTTCCCGTTTCATGCAAAATCATTTTATCAGGAGGTTACATATATAATTATGAAGTCATAATCTATTTTTACACCATGCTGAGGTCCTCCACCTCCTATTTGTCTTATTCATGTCTATTTATTTGTGCTTGTTTCTTTATGAATCTGTGACATATTATGTGTCTACATTGATTAAAGAAAATTAAAAGGAAACTTGCCGCCTAATTCATACTGCACTAACTGTGGGCAACAACAAACAATACATTGTTATTGCAGTCAGGTATGTTTTTCTCTGAAATGCTCCAGTGTTTCAGAGCAAATTTACATTTAAAGCACCACTCTAACATTTTATTTTTTATCGTTGTAGTGCTGCTTTAAATGTAAGCTCCCTGCACCGTGTCTTAAACTCACCTTCCAGCGTTTTCATACTGTACCGACACCACTCTAGTCCTGTGGCGCCAACCTGTGCCCATAGTTCTGACTGGCCGGAAGTCATACACTACATCCCAGGTGCTCAATGTAAGTCTATGAGAGCCAGAACAAGGGCAGAACAAGGCTACCATAGAGATGTAGGAAGAGTGACCTACGGTGCTCAATGAACACTGGAGCTGCCAGCTAGTCACTTTTCAGTGAAGGTTGACTAGAATGAAAAAGGAGAAAGACAGCAGAAGGTGAGTATAGGGGACTAAGCTTTAAAGTACCAAAATAGCGGTATAATAAAAGAAAAATGCTGTAGTGGAGCCTTAAAGATACAGTCGAGGACCATTAGGAGAGATGGAATTTGTCTGATTCCGCACCTGTCCGACTTTTCTCAGTGCCACTGTGCAGGTGATTGATAGATCTTTTGCTTGGCTAGAGACCTGTCAATCACCTCGAGCAATGCTGAGAGAAGCTGGCTATGGAGAGAGTAGTCTGATTTCTCACTATGGTCTGGATCTGTAAGGTATGCAAGGTATATGCATAAATTACTGCATCAATGCGGCGTGGCATGGAGGCAATCAGCCTGTGGCACTGCTGAGGTGTTATGGAAGCCCAGGTTGCTTTGATAGCAACCTTCAAGTCATCTGCATTGCTGGGTCTGGTGTTTCTCATCTTCCTCTTGACAATATTCCATAGATTCTCTTTGGGGTTTAGGTCAGGTTAGTTTTCTGGCCAATCAAGCACAGCAATACTGTGGTTATTAAACCAGGTATTGGTACTTTTGGCAGTGTGGACAGGTGTCAAGTCCTGCTGGAAAATTAAATTGCCATCTCCAAAAAGCTTGTCAGCAGAGGGAAGCATGAAGTGCTCTAAAATTTCCTGGTAGACAGCTGCGCTGACTTTGGTCTTGATAAAACACAGTGGACCTACACCAGCAGATGACATGACTCCCCAAACCATGACTGACTGTGGAAACTTCACACTAGACCTCAAGCAGCTTGGATTGTGGCCTCTCCACTCTTCCTCCAGACTCTGTGATCTTGATTTCTAAATGAAATGAAAAATTTGCTTTCATCTGAAAACAACACCTTGGACCACTGAGCAACAGTCCAGTTCTTTTTCTCCTTGGTCCAGGTAAGACGCTTCTGGAGTTGTCTACTGGTCATGAGTGGCTTGATACAAGCAATGCGACAGTTGTAGCACATGTCCTGGATACGTTTGTGTGTGGTGGCTCTTGATGTACTAACTCCAGCAGTAGTCCACTCCTTGTGAATCTCCCAAATTTTTTTGAATGTCCTTTTCTTAACAATCCCATCAAGGCTGTGGTTATCCCAGTTGCTTGTGCACCTTTTTCTACCTCACTTTTTCCTTCCACTCAACTGTCCATTAATATGCTTGGATACAGCACTCTGAGTAGCCAGCTTATCTGGAAATGACCTTTTGTGGCTTACCCTCCTTGTGGAGTGTGTCAATGACTGCCTTCTGGACATCTGTCAAGTCAGCAGTCTTCCCCATGATTGTGTAGCCTACTGAACCAGACTAAGGGACCATTTTAAATCTTTAGGATGCCTTTGCAGGTATTCGATGGAAATTATTCTAATTTTCAGAGATAATGACTTTTGGTTTTTCATTGGCCGTAAGCCATGATCATCAACGTTAACATAAATAAACACTTGAAATAGATTACTCTGTAATGACTCTATAAAGTATATGCGTTTCCCTTTTTGTATTGAATTACTGAAATAAATTAACTTTTTGATCATATTCTAATTTATTGAGATGCACTTGTATGTTCTCTTAAATGGGCAGCAACAATGAGCTGACAGGTTCCTCTTAATTATTTAATGGTTTCCTCATTATTTGGGCTACAGTAGGTGGTTAAAGCTATTAATATTAGATTGTAATCTCTGAAATTGAAGACCATGGCCAACTGAAAATGTTACCAATTGTACTTTTTAAAAATAATGTTTTCATAAGGTAGAAGTAACTTTTAGCGACATATATCCACACGAGCTACGGTCACAGCTTTTTAACCCCCTCCAGACAAGGCCAATCTTCATTTTTTATTTATTTTTTTTTGCTTTTCTTCTTTTCTTCAATTCTTTTAAGAGTCATAGCTTTTTTATGTTGCAGGACAAGTTGTGGTGTTCATTTCACCATACAATATACTGGAAAATGGAAACTAAATGCCAAGTGCGGTGAAATAGTGAAGCAATTCTTGCAATTGTTCTTTAGAATTCGTTTATACAGTGCTCATTGTTGAATCAAATTAATCTGGCAACATGGTTTTCCAAGTCAATACTTTTATAGCCATACCAAACTGTTTGTTTTATTTAAGTGTTAAAAAAGAATTAGGAAATTTATTAAAATAAAATTAGGTTTGTGTCTACAGTTTCAGAGACATGTAACTTATTTATTTTTTGTAGCTGAATCTGTTTTAGGGCTGCTTTTTGCATGGAATCTGTTGTTTCTATTGATGCTATTCTGGAATGCATACAAAGCTTTTATCCCTTTTTACTCATTTTTAGGGAATGGTGACCAAAATCTGGCATTTTGATTTTATTCTCTTTACAGCCTTACTATATAGGTAAATTAGTTTATTTAATTGTTTTAAATAATAAATTAACTTTTACAGACGCAGCAGTTCTAAATGTTTTTTCTTACTTTCATTTTTTATTTTTTTAGGGGGGGCAAAGAAAAAAAGATGATTAAAACTTTTAGATTTTTTTCATTTTGCACATTTTTAAAAACATAATTTTATTTTTTATTTTCTTTATTTTTAGTTCTCTTACCATAGTATTATTGTATTCACATTCCCTTTACTACCACCACAATTAAAATGGGGTCCTACACAATACAGTCAATATTTGGGCAGACCATATAAAGCAGGCCTGCCCAACATATGGCCCGCCAAAGGGTTTGTTGTGACTCACAGGTATCATGAGATGCCAGCTCCCTTCTTCCTATATTCAAACATATTCGCCTCTTTCGGGACTGAGGCAGAGGAGCGCTTTTCACCCCCCTCCTCAACCAACGTGCAGTGGCGTGATGAGGTCAGAGCGCTGCTGACCTCATCATGCTTCTTATATTACCCCAATGCTGTGAAGATGAAAGGAAAGGCATCGGTAAGTGCTTCATGAAGATGCAGAGGGTTAAATGTCCTCTTTTTTTGGATGTAGTATTATGATGGGCTATTAAATTTTAGTGGCAAACTATGCCATCAGTGGAGTATCCCTTGTAGAGGTGCATCAGGCAGCAGATATGGGGGCCATGAGTTATGGGGTAGTGTTGAATGGCACTTCCCCCTGCGACTGCATAACATCTAGATTTCAATAGTATCTGCATCCTAACCATGTAGATATAGTTGAATATCCCAGGGAGCCATCATAACCTTGCTCCAAAGTTCACAAGAATGTGCCTGCTTCGCAGAGCCTCTTTCTGCACAATAGTAGCACATCTGGGGAATGAGGCAAGATTTTTATTTTGACATCATACTGTGTGTCTGGAGGCTGTGAGGCAATTATACTGTGTGGGAGTTGTTTGAGCATTATACTGTGTCATAGGTTTGTAGGTCCATCATACTGTGTGCAGGGGCTTTGGGGTATCATACTATTTGGGGGGCAGTGGTGGACTCATACTCTGTGAAAGAACTGAAGAGGCATGATACTGTGTGTGGTGGCTGTCATACTGTGTGTGAGAGATGTTTTAGCGTTTGAGCATTATACTGTGTGGTAAGTTTGTGGGTCCATCATACTGTGTGCAGGGGCTTTGGGGCCTCATACTATCTTGGGGGCAGAGGGGGAATTATACTGTGTGAAAGAACTGAAGAGGTACAATACCGTGGTTGGTGGCCATCATACTTTGTGAGAGAGTTGTTTAGGCATTACGGCATAGTGTGTGGAAGGTTTTGGGCTCATTATACAGTGTGCAGGGGGCTTTGGGGTATCATACTATCTGGGTGGCAGTAGGGGAATCATACTGTGTAGGAGAACTGAAGGGGCATGATACTGTGCATGGTGGCCATCATACTGTGTGGGAGAGTTTTTTTGGCATTATACTGTGTGTACCGTTTGTGGGTCCATTATACTATTTGCAGGGGGATTTAGGGTATCATACTATCTAGGGGGCAGTTGGGGAATCATACTGTGTGGAAGAGCTGAACAAGCATGATACTGTGTGTGGTGGCCATCATACTGTGTGGGAGAGTTATTTGGACATTATAGTGTGTGGAAGGTTTGTGGGTCCATCACACTGTGTGTAGGGGGCTTTGGGGCATCATACTATCTGTGGGACAGAGTTGGTCTCATACTGTGTGGACGAACTGAAGAGGCATTATACTGTGTGTGGTGGCCATCATACTGTGTAGATGACACTATGAGGCATCAAACTATGTGGGGGAATGCACTGTGAGGGCATCATAATGTGTAGAAGGGGGCATTTTGGGGGGCATTATACTCTATCAGGGCCATGAAAGGTGTAGCAAGCTTCAGTAGGGGCACAATTACTATGTACTTGCTGCAATACATAGCCTTTTCCCCATCCTTCTCCCTTTACCTTTCACTGTCTTTAAAAGTTAGGAGGTATTGCTTCTGCACTGTGACTCTGCCTACTGCACTGAATATTTTTGGGGGGTAGGTGAAGAGGAGCCAAATTAGGACTTTTTTTCTATGGGGCCTCATGTCCATGATTTCTCTATATGCCTCTGTGTGCCAACTTTCTCATTTCACATATGACAATATCTAATATATAAAGCTGAATGTGTGTGTGTGTGTATGTATGTGTGTGTGTATGTATGTATGTCTGGGATTGGCATCTTCACCGTCGCAGCTACAGCCACAAAAGTTTTCACACTCACACTTATTCACCAAAAAACCTGCCTCCATTAAAGGGAATGGAGCTGGGAGCCACAGTGCAGCCAGAACTTCAGAAGAATGCACAGCCACGCCCTTAAATGGAATGTTGGTCTGTCACAATGCAGCCAGGGAAAGAGACAGACACAGACAGGGAAAGAGGCAGACACAGACAGGGTAAGAAACAGACATAGACAGGGTAAGAGACAGACACAAAGAGACAGACACAGACAAAGAGACAGACTGACAGGGAAAGAGAGAGACAGGTTAAGAGACAGACACAGACAGGTAAAGAGACAGACACAGACAAAGAGACAGAGAAAGACACAGGGAAACAGACAGACAGGGAAAGAGAGGGAAAGAGACAGACAGGGTAAGAGACAGACAAAGACAGGTAAAGAGACAGACAAAGAGACAGACACAGGGAAAGAGACAGAGGGAAAGAGACAGACAGGGAAAGAGACAGACAGAGAAAGAGAGGGAAAGAGAGGGAAAGAGACAGACAGGGAAAGTGACAGAGATAGATAGACAGACAGGGAAAGAGATAGATAGACAGGGAAAGAGATTGAGACAGACGGTGAAAGAGACAGAGACAGTCAGAGACAGACAGGGAAAGAGAGACAAAGAGATAGAGAGAGAGACAGAGAGATATATACAGACGGGTAGACAGACATTATAATTACATTTATATCTATTTGTTTTGTGGTTTTTGTGTGCAGAATACATTTTTGTTAATACATTCTATTTTGTTAACAGCAGTTATTAACCCGGGCGAAGCCGGGGAGTACAGCTAGTAAAACTGATAAAACTGAATAAAAATTGTATTTCTTATAATCCAAAGCTGCAGATGCACATATTATAAATGATTAGGTAAGAAAATAGACTAAAGCAATAATGACCCATGCCAGCCAGCGCTTACTCAACTCTTCGTAGTTTCGGTGCCCATATTTATAGCACAATAGAGCCAGTTAGAATATGTGTGCCACTAAAAGCCACAAGCTAAAATTAGCGAGACATCGGAACACAATATTCTGGGAATTATTGAAGTACCAATGCCAGCAACTCTGAAAGTCATGTCTTATTTTGTTTAAAGGGGCCTGGTATTCTGCTCTCCCCAAATACACAGGTGAAACATATCTACTATTACTACCACATTGAGTAACATAAATAAATAATATTTGGAGAATATTTACATTTGACTTTCAGCTATGAACAGCTGTGCGGGATGAGATTTATACATCTATACGTTCCAGAATATTCTAAACAGGAAGTTTCAAGTCATTACAGTCAGAGAAATCATAAAAGTGTCTGTCTGATCTCAGTATCTAGACTCCGTCTTCTCAGTGGGCATCTCTGCTACTAACAGGACAAGAAAAGTTTCATCTGACGGTGGCTAACATAAAATACTATTAACATAAAATACTTATTGCTTAAATTGTAAGTCTTTTTTAGGTCTACTGGTTATTTTACTAAATATTAGCAAATCATAAACATAATGTAGTAATTTGCTAATATTATATTTTCACTAGAATATGTCCTTAGAGCTGTGGTAGCAACCTAAATCTGCTGTAAGAATTTACTTTTCATGCCTCTTCCCTTCAGACAGTTTCTATTTCTAATGAATTATTATATTATTATTATTATTATTATTATTATTGTTGTAAAATATGCAAGGGGCTGGAAAGACAAAAAAACGTAATAGGGTTTTAACTGTGTAAAAATGGGAGAATGAGGAGGATGCACTCACCTGATGTAAGAGGCACATTCCTGAAGAAGCATAGAATGAGCGGCTGTTGCAGCTCCACAATACTCAGAGATCAATGTGTAGGAGACAATGGATGTAATCTGCTCTGCCAGCGATTCAATGGAGTTCAGACCAGGGAGTGAAGAACATGAGGTTTTTTTTAAAGTCTACGCGTTTCAAAACCCACTGATTTCTTCATCAGAACAAATCATCAAATCGTTGGCAGCACGGACTACGTCCATTTTCTCCTATCTTTTGATCCTATCATTGCAAAATAACAGCTTCAAAATGGAGCCCAAATTTACAGTCAGTCAAGGCTATTAAAAGAGATGAATCCTTGCTTTCTTAAAGACAAACTGTATTTTATACTCCAAACTAAGGGCAAATGTAGCGCCCTGGAAAACCAGGTAGATGTATATGTAGGCCACCGCACAACATCTATCCCACGAAGGGTTAAATCAGCCGACCTGAAACCCTAGTCACCCCCCTCAGGGAAGGACGGAAACACCAGTGGGCGGGACCACCTAGGGGTCTGGAGAGCCCGGGGCGGAAAAGCAGTCAGATAAGATTAAGTTCAAGTTTAGAGTGGAGGTGCACGCTGACAGGTGCCAGGGTCGGAGACCTTACACCTTGGCTAGGTCCAAGACGGTAGCCAGAGTCTGCAGGAGACGGTAAGACGGCTGCGGAGATCCGAGGTGGACTGGGACAGGGTTGGAGCCCGCCAGTACTGACACCGGAGAACCGACCCAGAAACCGTGTGCACAGAGGGGGTACTTGGACCCTGAAGCCAGGACTGGCACCGACGGCTTAGCTAATTAACCAATTTAGGGCAGGATTTTAGGTCCTGTCGCAACCTAAGTCCCGAAAAGTAGACAACCACCCACAGAGAGGGATAGGGCAACCGCCAGGGCCCGTAGATCCCAAGGGTCAGCGTCAGACGGGCACGGCTCCCAACCAAAGGACCGGGAGCGGACTCCCGTGTTTCACACCGGGAAGTCCTACCTACAACACACTGAGTACAGAGGAGAGAGACTTTGACTACCAACCCAGGGGTGTGGGATCAGATACACCCGTCTGCGGCAGACAGCCACCATCACCTTGGTTTACCACAGGATTTGTGTGCTTTATTTGACCATGAGTAACATCCCTGGCCTGGCTGGGTGCGCCGGCCCCTGCACTCACCATCCTCAGCATAGAGACACTGGGCCCCGGGACATCCATCCCTACCCAGGGATTAATATCCAGCTGCCAGCCCAACGTCCCCAGGAGCCCCGCAATGGCAGCGGTGGTGCTACATCTCACCACACACCGTGGGTGGCGTCATAGACATTTTCCAACCAATCCCGTATAAATACGTCCCCTTTTATTCGGAGTGTCCGCGCGACCCCCGGGTCCGGAGAACCCCTCGAGCCGCACCGTAGGTCCGGATCCGAGCAGCATCGGCTGCTAGCACGGGGGCGGCACACATATATTTAAATTGCTTTACTGCTCATTAAATCCTTACCATGCTTGTGTCGCGCCCCGGGGCATTCGGGCTGCTCAGATTCAGACGGTTCGTGGCTCGAGGGGTCCCAGATCCAGGGGCAACGTCGACCAGTTTTAAATGAAAATAAAAATAAAATAAAAAGTCCGACTACACCACTTGCGGCCAGGTATGGTAGGGCCGCCGCTGCGGATTCCCACTGGGGATGATGGATGGAGCAGCGTGGATGGTGGAGCCCTCCGCCAGCAGGGCTTTTCCCCAGGGGTTGGTGAAGGGTTAACATGGAGGCGCAGCACAATGAAGCAGTCCAGACAGAGAGTGAAGTTTGATAGTCTTTACTTACTGGCTTCACGCCCTGGAGACGTACTGGATCCCAGGTGTGCCCGTGTCCCTGATGGCTGTGCTGGCCAACCTTGTGCCACTCTCCATCTTTGCACTCTGGTGTATGTGGGTCCTCCCTGGCGTGGAGCACTTGGACGTCCTCCTGGTGTCTGGGCCCTGCCGCAGGCAGCTTGGACTGTTTAAGGGAATATGTCCTGGTCCTCCCTTTGCTGCTGATGCCTCGGACATTAGTGGTGGCAGATGAGTCCTGGAAACCCACCCGCCTGGCACAGTTAACAGATGGCTTGAAGTCCTGGTCTGTTCAGGGATCTGCACTCCATGCCTGCAAAGTACTGTGAGCCCTGGATGTCCACCCCACAGGATCCCTCTGTCCTTGGAGCTTGCTCTCACGCTCTCCATCTACTTTCCTTCCTATGAGTGTCTGTTGTTTCTACTCTGGTCATTGCAGAGTCTTTGCTACTTTCAATGTGTCTCAAGATTCCATTGTCTGTCTTGACACCTTTCCTTTACTACCGCACACTTCTTTCCTCAACTCCTTCCTCTTTCACTTCCTTTCTCTGACCAACTAGCCACACTTTCAGCTCAATCGCTCCCTTCCCAGTTGGTTGCCTGTGAGCTCACAGTGCCCATCCCTGTCACCTGGCTCTAAAGGGGGTCTCCCATCCTGGTTGTGAGTGTAAATGTCCTGGTGTGCTAGTGTGTATATACTAACTGGCACAGTCATGTAGGACCCGAGCTGTTACCTTGTTGTCACCTTCTTTTTGTGACACCTGGTTACTGCAGGGGCGTCACACTTGTAGAAATTCATGTTGCTGTTTTAGATTGTATTCAATTTTAACTATGGATTTAATAAATTGCAAGTGCCTGCCTCTCTACCTATCTTTACACACTGTCCCTATTTTCTGCTATAATTTGCTGCCTCTATCCAAACCCTCCCAAAACAAACACACTCCTCAGTCTCTATTCTGTGCCCCCTCACAGTTTTCTCCCCCATAATGGCTCCATACACTATTCCTCCCTCCCTCATACTGATTCTTCACATATTTACCCCTTGCTCTTCAAACTGTCTCCTCACGCATTCCCCTCTCACTCTCCATGCTGTCTCCTCACTCATCACTCCTCCCCATACTGTGTCTGCACCCATTCCCATCTTCTTATACTGTGTCAACACCCATTCCTGCCCCTGGCTCCTCATTCTGTGTCCGCAGCAATTCCCCCCTCACTCCCTATACTGTGTCCGTTCTTATTTCCCCCCTTGCACCTCATACTGTGTCAGCACCAATTTCCCCCTTACTCTTCATACTGTGTCCACTCTTATTCCCCCTTGCTCCTCATTCAGTGTCCACACCAATTCCCCCCTCACTCCTCAAACTGTGTCAGCACCAATTCCTCCACCTTGCTCTTCACCCACCTCTACGTACACTCATGTCAAAGAGGATCATTATGATAGCAATTATTTAGGAGTTTACATAGTTCAAAATACCTACCTACGTATGTGATATTGGGGAATTCTACGTTAATTGAATAAAGTCTTCTATTCAGAATCCTTATCTTTTGCTCAGGTTGGGGATCAGTTACAGTATGTCACTTACTCTGGATGACATGTCCTGTCCTGCACACTCACAACCCATTAATTTTTTTGAGGTTATACTGAATAATATCTTAAGAGTTATTCCCATCTTCACACTGTGACATAGTTAGAAAACTCATAAAAAGAATCAGATTTCCAACTTACTTCTTGTAATTTGGCCCCGTTTGCCCAGTATACTAATTTTCTTTATTTGCTTAGAGCTCATTGCCTAGGGGACAGGCTACTGCAGGTAGACAGCTAAACTGAATTGGTGTCAGACTGCTACGCAACTAGCGCTTTGCTTAGAAACTCTTTTGTATAGAGCTTGTAAGCACTGCATGAAGCTGCTAGGATCGCTGAATTGCACTGTTAGCTCCTTATCCTGGCCAGCTTCAATATACCTTTGATACTACTGAGGCAAAACAATGTGATAAAGTAGCATCAGAGAGCAGACAGTTTACGCCAGCAACTATGCCACTGGTTTGAATTGTTAATCAATAATGAACACCCAGCCCTGAGTAAGCAGAACATGGGCAGGCTGGGGAGTAGTGTGCTCCTGAAAAACCATTATGAGACAAACACAAACTATATTGAGACAAACCCTTTCATTTTACCAGTGACTTAAGGCCGTTTTAGACAGGAACATTATTTAACGACATTGATTGGTGAACGAATATTCATCGGGCCGCTATCATGCGTACAAGCATATGTTCACTTGAAAGATCGCTGTTGCGGTTAGTGGAAAGCAGCTAGTCGTTCATAAAAGCATATATTATAATGTGGTAAGTGACTTATTACACAGTGAAATTTTACACTGACAAGCGACAGTTTTTAAGCAAGTTGATAGATAAGGTTTAGCGAGAATTGAACGATATTACGATCACTAGCAGCTGTTTCAAACTGCGAATATCGCTCTGTTTTCAACTATATTGTTACTTTCCAAGTGATTTTTGCCCCGATTAATAAGGGTTTTACTGTCAAGTTTCCCTACCAATAACAGAATATTGTTGAGTGGTTCCAGAAGGGACACTTTGTGATATGCTTAACATCAAGAGATTTTACCAAAAGTTAGGAATTTTACAATGTTGATAACACCTTCAAATAAATGCTAAAATGTATGTTTATAATTGAATTAGAAGTACTGTATATATCGTATTTTTCAGATTATAAGACGCACTTTTAATCCCAATAATTTGGTAGAAAAATGAGGGGTGCGTCTTATAAGCCGAATGTAGGTGATCAGGGGGTGGAGAATCGCCACAGGAGGCTGTGCACTGTAATGCAGGCGGTGCTGCTGCTCGCTGCAGACGGGGAGGCAGGACCATCCTGAAAATGTCGGCAGTGCGGGCTTCAAATAATGGCGCTCGGAGTCGGTGCATGCGCAGATGGAGCTCTCGACTCAAGATCTCATCTGTGCTCATGCTGCCTCTGGGCGATTTATCTCCCAGCAGCGGAATTAGAGAAAATGGCACCTTGAGGTGGCGCATGCGCAGATGAGAACTTGGCTCGTCATTGAGCTAATAGCACAAACTGTGGACACCATTACTTTGAAGCCCACACCGCCGACAGTTTCTGGATGTTCCTGCCTCACAGCGCCCGCAGCGAACATCTGGGACACCTGTCGCACTGCCTGCAGCATTGCCCTATTCACCACCGCCCTTGCCTCCTGTGACCCCGCTCCACCACCACTGCCGCCCCCCCTCCCGGTAAGACACTGCCGAATTATAAGACGGACCCCATATTTTTTTTTTATCTTTTTTTCCCTCTAAATGTGGGCTGCGTCTTATATTCTGGTGAGTCTTATAAAACGAAAATTGTGGTACATAATAAAAAATAATTATTATTATTATTTTCTATATATATATATAGCACCAACATATTCGGCAGAACATTATGATTATGCGGGGTAATGTACAGACAATACAAAGTAACACCTAGTTCACCAGTTACAGGAATGAGGTGCCTGCTAACAAGCTTACTAATCTATAAGAAAATAAAGCCCTTTACTAGAAATCTCATTTCTCCTTTGTCTAGTTGACCTTAATTTAACTCAAAAAGCAGGAACAAATGGAGAAAATGTTACATCTGATGTTCCACTGACCAATCCCAATGCCACTTTAATGCTATGGAAAAGAGACCCTTCCCAATAATGTTAAACTGAATTTAAACAGCTTGATACTTTCAAAGGGACTCTCAATTTTCATGGAAGGTTCAGTCTCTTCTATCCCACTAGAAGGTCAAGGACAGCCAAGATCTGCAAGGTTCATTATTGTATTTAGCCTTGTGAAGTTCCAATAAATCTGCAAGCATTGCACATAATAATAATTTATAATAAAAATGCTGCCTGTTGAATGGAATGAGTATCCATAAGTATGGGACTAATAATTACTGTACCGGCATAGAGATCCTATAATGAGTTACGACTTTTAGTTTGCAGGACATACGCTCGGTTACATTGTAATACATTATTCTTCAGTTAAGAACTAGGTTGTTACAAACTCCAAGGGATAGACTGTAATTAGACTACTCTGCGCCTGTTTTGCGGGCAGCTTATGAAAAAGTAATAGAATCTTTATACAATATCCTTAACATGATATAAGCAGATGTTCCCAATCTATTATGGATTTTTGTTTTCGGAGCCATCTATACATAAGTAGCCTGGCATTGTGATTAGATGACAGTTTCTTGCTGTTTGTACGCATGGAGTATGAGTGCAATTTGGCTGGGCTTTCTGGTGTATGATGCCTGCTGTGATGAGCGTTTAATACCGGCTTTTCTACGATATCTGATTGCATATTACCGCTTCTGCCAAAGCTCTTAGTGCATTTATCCCTTCTTTTAACTTCTTCCCAGCCTAAGGCATAGGAAAAAATGGTTTAAATAAACAGGATGAATGTTCAGAATTTAATAAAGTATCACAAAGCAACAGTTTTACGAACGATGTAAATAGAACTTGTGTTTTACTATTAACATCCCTTATTCTTACTGAGCACTGCAGTAAGTCTTCCTCTAACCATCAGATTTGTTTTTCATTACTTACATTTTCCTTATGATAAACATTTTACATGACAATACCAACTCTGTGTGAACGGAGCTGTGAGCCGAGTCGCGACCATAGACAGTGAATGGTGTGGTGGTTGCACATGTTCAAAACTGTTCCACTCATACAAGGGAGATGGCGAACACCAAACTTATGATTAGGAAGCGGCTAAGATGGTAAACAAACCTATAACACTCATACATACATCAGTTATCCTGTAGCTTAAGCCAGATTCACACATCTGTGTTTCGCGGTTTGACTATGGACTAAAGTGCATCAACCAGGAATCCTGAACGAAAGCCTCAGACACATACCTTGTATTGACTATACTAAAATTGATGTGTAAATCCAGACCTAGTCATATATATTGTCTATAGAACAACTCCTTTAAATCCCTTTCCAGCTTCTTGTTCATCATAGCCTTTGTTGCTATAACCCAAGGTTCTAGAAGAAAGAGTGGCCTTCTAAGGGAAAGACACAACTACTGTGTCTGCAGCACTGACCACTCTGAAAATGTGAATACATGCCAACAAGCTGTGTGCCCCAAGCAGTCACAACAGTCAAGGGACTTTTTCTGATTTTCCTTCAAGACTATTTTTTTAATCCTTTCTTTTCTTTCAAAGTAGAAAGTGACCGAACAAATAGTCATCACTAAGAGTTTTAAATTGTTGTTGTAAATTCTGTAAAAACTCCCGTACATAGCAGGCTGTGCTGCTATTTGTAATACAGAAAGACAGTACCCAGCAACAGGTATAAAAAGGTGAAAAATTGTCACTTCACAAGCTGGCTAAAAGTAAGAGACAAAGTGGCACCCCAATAGGTAACAGCAGTGATTTTTATGTGGTAGTGTCATCTAATGCTTTTGCTCATTTGTCAGGATGACAATAGAATACTTTTTGTAAAAACTGAGTTGTGCTGTTGTATGTACTACATTGGAGTATCTGTATGGGAAAACATTTCAAGTTTTTCTATTAATGTACCTGACAGAACACTGCTCTTGGCAGCTCTGGACTGAAATTATCTTATGTATGCGTTCTTCTTCCCTCCACTCAGTATTACAGATACCAGAAGGGGAGGGGGACGGGGCTGCATCAGTGATAAGGCATAGACGTGAACCCAAGACCAAATCTTCAATGTGAGAGGTCAGAGAGCCCACATAAAGAAGCTGTATCAGCACAGGGGAGAGGAGTACAGAGAAGGATATCAACATTCTGCATCCACCAAACTCGTATACAGCAACTATTACTGGAAAGGACATGAAGGCAGCAGCCTGAAACTTTCCAAGTGAAGGCATTAACTAGCATATGTAAAAGATATATTTTACAATGTCACTGCCATTACCCTGCTGATAACACAGTATGAGAATGATGAGAAAACATATGTGCTATCATTATGACCATGAAAGCCTGTATAATAAATGTCAATGGAGACCTTGTATTGCTGTGAATATAGACGAAAAACTAAATAGTTATAGCTACAATAGATTCTAGTGAAAGAATCATATATCAAGTTCTGGCCCTTCAATGTAAGAAATATGTGACAAACATAACTTGTATTAAGAACTAAGCTGAAGAAAATGTAAAACATCCAACGTCCCTGTCAATATGGCAACATCAACACATATCAAGTTCTGTCCACAATTATAATGACAATGAGCATATTGACAAGGTGAAAATTCTTCCATTGTTTTAGCATCTGTCACCTTTGAGTGACGATTGTTACACTAATCTATCCCCTTGCTATAAATAACAGATCTTTCTCTTATTTATATGACAAGTCATTTAAAAAATTCCCACCAATTGCAACCTTAATATCAGTGAATATTCAGGTAATTCACAAGTATTGGCATTTGTAAAAGCAATTTGTCTGCAATGTTTTTGCTTTTCAATCTGATAGCCACATAACGAAGGGAATAGAGACTTAAGGCTCCTTTATACGTAGTGACATTTCTAGCTATGCCGCTTGTGAAAGCACCCTCCCCCGTCGTTTCTGTGTCACGGGCAAATCGCTGCCCATGGCGCACAATATTGCTAGTACCCGTCACACATACTTACCTTCCCAGCGACGTCGCTGTGGCCAGCGAACAACCTCCTTTCTAAGGGGGCGGTTCGTGCGGCGTCACAGCGACGTCAGACGGCAGGCGTCCAAAAGAAGCGGAGGAGCGGAGAGCAGCCGCATGAAAGTCACGCCCACCTCGTTGCCGGAGGGCGCAGGTAAGCTGTTGTTCGTTGTTCCCGGGATGTCACACGTAGCGATGTGTGCTGCCTCAGGAATGACGATCAACCTACATCCACAACAACCAACGAGATTTTGAAAATGAACGACGTGTCAACGATCAACAATAAGGTGAGTATTTTTGATCGTTAACACTCGCTCAGAGCTGCTACATGCAAAGACGTCGCTAACGACACTGCATGTGTGTCACGAATTCCGTGACCCCCGACAATATGTCATTGCGTGTAAAGCCCTCTTAATTCCAGGGATGTGTCACTTATTAAGCTGTGTATTATTGCTTCAATAAAATCAGTGTGTTATCAGCTGGAGAATATCACAAGAGGACTAGGTCTCACGAGTAGTACAGTCTGGCTAATCTCTATAACCCTGCCCACACTTCTGATTGGCAGCTTCCTGGCAATGTAGAGAGTGTACAAAAAGCTCCAGCTTTCTCAAGCTTTCTCTTTCGCTCCTTGAGAAAGCTAGAGCGAAACACGTGTCGAAGTGAGGGTCCACGGACAGCTATCACCACGCAGCATCATCTGTAACCACGCCCCCTGCACTGACTGAGAGTTGGATCTAATGCTGAGAAGCTGCTAGTCAGTAGGGGGGCGGTTACAGATGATGCTGCTCTCCATACACAGAGCGGTGACTGAATCCCCGCTGGCGTCGTCCCCCTGTCTGAAACCAAAATGCAGCACGGTTCAATATGCAGATGTCAGGTCCTCTTTAAGGTTTTAAATAGAGTTTGGCTTTATTTCTTCATAAAAGAGGAAATTAATTCAATGTATAATCTTTCATTATGCATATTTTAGTCCAGCTGTGTGGAGTAGCAAATATTTGTAGCATGTGAAAAAAGTCATATTGATTAAAAAAACAAAAATGTCTTTTATCTGTAATCATATATGTACACTATCAAGGTTCCCTGTCTACTGGGAAGAGAGCACAATAACGGCCTTGTCTTATAATGTAATGATGTCTTCTACCCTCTTCCTCTCTAAAAACGTCCTAATGTTTTGCTCATAATTGGAGACACATATACACATAGTCTCCTGTATCTAAGTGAGGATAGACATGACATATGAAGCCGAACCCTGGCAATCAATATCTAGCTTTATACTATAACAAGGAGCGTCCTTTCTGTCTGCAGAATCAAAGTGACGATTGATGTCATCCAGATCTGGGTTACATAGGTAAATGAAGCTTATGTCTTATGGGAATTATTGAAATTTAAATTAGTTCTTAGATCCAAGAGGTTCTTCTGGGATCAGACCTCACAACCTATTAGGAGACTCACCACATACTTTGGAAAATTCCAACACGTGGGCAAAATATTGAAGAAAATCCAAAGTCATATTTTTTTAACCACAGGTCAATTCCAGCCTTTGATAAAATGCAGCGAGCTGAAATGACGTCTTGAAGGGAAAGTTTCTACACAATGTTAACCAGAAGGGCAAAGGTGGTGGAAGCAATCCGCAGAGCATCCTTTAAATACGACACTGTTAGAAGGAGCTTGAACTTTACTAAGATTCTACATTCACTTCAAGGCTGTACACCGGTAGTGAGACATTAGGGAATTGCATAAATAAATCACAACCCTGTGTTCATTATTCTCAATGGCCAATGAGGAATCTAATAAATTATTGAGTAATTATAAAGCAGGATAAGATAAAACTAGATAACAGCTTCAGCGAATATCACAAATTTTTCTGTTGAAATACTGTTTGTAAGAGTTACAGAACTAGGAAAGTACTGAATTGGGAATGTTCTCTGCCGAGAAGTTTCAGGGATCCATGACCGACATGACGGATTTATTGTGATCCATGATAATCCACTAGGATCAATATTTTCCCTACAGACTTGTAATGTGTCTACCAAGTGTCTCTTTTTGGAATAGCACATATTTCTGCTGTATTTTGACTGTCAAAAAAATGCTGGAAACTTGAAAGAAAGGATCCATTCAAGAGTGAATAGAGGAGATTGTTGGCCACGTAATAGTGATTTTAGATAGCTCAGGGTTGGAATGTGTGTCACAAGTCAATCTAAAATATTGGATTTTTTTCTGTCCAGGGTGGATGTAATTGAAGTCATAATTAGAAAGTCATTTATTATAAAAGATTGGTACATTCAGCATTCACCAACTAATGTGACTTGAATGTTAAGTGGTCCCAGACCACGACCAACTCTGCTTTGCTCATTGTCAGCCATCATTCAATGCCAAAATTTAGACTTTTTTTCACAAAATGACAACTTTTTCAGGTCGTCTAGGCTAGTCAATCACCACCCAGCTGTCTAAAAAACACTTATGTATGGCAGATTAGTATAAATGGGTTGCAGATTGAGAAGCTAAGTCAATAATCATTGTAACATTTGTCATCTAAATTTAAAATAGATTATATCTATTACCTAGGAGACATAATTAGCCACCTGCATAGGATATTGATAAATGAAGACTATATAACCCATATAGACAGTGTTTATTGACTAATTAATTTCTTTTATTCCCCCTATAAAATACAAATCCTTATTCTACAAGTACTTACAATAAATGAATAAATGTTGCTGATTTATTTCCTAGTAGATAACATTTGGCTACATGAGTAGATAATAGCTACATCCTTAATCTCCTAATCTACGACATAGTTATTTCATGATTAGGGTAGAAATATACAGCCAAATTTAGAGGATTAGTTATGTGCTTGTAAAAGTAGCAGACAATGCACTCAGCAAACATACCGTAGAATATACCACTAATGAAATATTCAAGAAGAAGCAACTGAACCCATTGCCGTGCCTCCAGATGATTGATTTCACTGGGGTGAAATATGAGGCATGCATTCTTCACAAACAGACACAAAAATGATGCACAGGCATAACTATTAGGCTATGATTTAACTCCCCGTAACAAGCTATCAAAGGGAATTAAAGCATGGAGGATAATAGACATACTGCCAGACTGGCTTCCAATGCTGGCCCCTATTCCCTTAGGAGAAATTTGAAAACCACTGATCTCCGCTAGTACATTTAATTTGTACATTCCTGCAATAACTCAATTGGTTTCCTTCTAACTTTTCACTAGCACACATGAAAAAAAATCAGACCTTAGTGTTTGTCCTTGTGCTATATGGCACTGCCAGCGTCTGGCTGGATATCATACTAGTAATTGTGTTTGTTTTGCACTGGATGAATTTATTTTGTGTTCTGCCAGAGTGTCCTTAAATTTTACAACTTTCCTTGCAGTTAAAATAACCTTGAATACATTCAGCCATTACGCTGTTTCTTAGTTTATGCTCCGGGGCCAGTTATTTTATATATCCAGAAAACTTTGCATGTCTGTACAGTTCCCCTTTTAAATCTTGTTCTTTCTACCCGGTCACAGAGCCGGTAATGTCTGGAAAAGAATCCTAAAAGTGATTTGCTAAAATATCTAACTACCTGTCATCTATCAGCTTTGTATCTCTAATCGTGTTTTTCCAAAAATAAGGCCTCCCCAAAAATAAGTGTGATGCCCTGGCAAAACCAGGTTGTCACAGAGACTGCACAAATCTTCCAGGTGCAGGACTCCATCCTCCTTGGCACACCAACACAAACCCACACCCAGGTGCACAACACTAGCGAGTAAAGAATAGTCACCCCTCCCATGGCAATAGGGACACACCAGTGGGTGGGACCAGGCGGATGGGAGCGCCCACCTAGGGGGTCATGAGGTGTCAGGGGAGTGAACACGTCAGTTGAAGTCAGTTGGAGTTGAGTGAAGGAGTGGAGTACTTTCAGTCGAAGAGAGAGAAGTGTGGAGTGACAGCGGAGTCAGGGCTTGGGGCCCCTGGACTACTGCACTACTGACTAGGTGGCAGACAGCAGACAGGGCCACAGGCGATGGAGATCCAGTTGTGGGAGACCTTAAGTGGACCGGGGCAGGGTTGTAGCCCGCCGGTGCCGACAGCGAGAATCCGGTCCGAAGGCCGTGCACAGTCGGGGTGCCTGGACCCTAGGACGAGGAAGGTTGCAAGCCCCTTGTTAATTAGTCAGCCGGGGACAAGATTCCACATCTTGTCCCACCAGCAAGCCCAGAGAGCGAAACGGAAGCCCAACGCAGGGATAGGGTGTCCGTCAGAACCCACAGAGCTCCCACGGGTCAGATTTCGCGGGCCACAGCTCTCAATATACGAAGTTACCGGGAGTGGACTTCCCCGTTTCAAGCAGAGTTGTCCGAAAGAAGACACAAACACTGAGTGCAGGAGGAAGGGACCCCTGTTTGTTACACCAGGGTGTGGGACCTGAATACACCCACCAGAGGTTACCGGTCACTGGAAATTTGGTTTGCCACTGGACTCTGTGTGAACTTCTTTGTAACTGTGAGTAAACCATTCTGGCTCGGTCCAGCCCTGCATTGCACTCTCCTCAGCATCTCCTCTCCCGTACACCTGGGCCCCAGGACAACACCTCCCCTACCCGTCGAGGGGATACCATGTTGCTGCCCCGCTCCATCAGCCCCGGGCGTCCCATAACCAGGCAGCGGTGGTGCCACCAACCCTCACCGCAACCCACGGGTGGCGTCACCGACAAACCCTTCCCTTGTAAATACCCCCTTTTTATTGTTGTGGGCGGCGGGTTGCTGTGCGAGCCCCGGATCCGGATGCCACTCGAGCCACAGCCACGATTCCGGATCCGAGCTCCTTGGGTAGCCTTCCCTGCCGTGGACAGTCACCCCTGCCCGCGACATAAGCCCTAGCAGGGATTTTCAGCATTTTTGGTGCAAGGCTTAAATATAAGCCCTACCCCGAAAATAAGCCTTAGTCACGGTTCAATAATGAAGTGTCCATGCAGCTAAAAAAGTTAAAGAATACTGCAGGGCACTTCATTATAGACAGCGGGCACCCCACAATCACAGTCACCAAACGCAGAGCGGGAGGAGCTGCAGTGGATTGCACACACACACATCAGATTACACACACAATCACCCAGATCCCACACTCACCACATCCAGCGATACCGGTTTCTTCTGGTCGGCAGAATCCTGGCACACAGCGGTAGAACACAAAGACCTGAGACTGCGGATGGAATGCTTTCAGGACCTGCAATGCGTAACTTCCTCTAATCTTTCCCTGCCGCCTAAGGCATTCTGTACCACCGGATGTGGTGAGTGACTAGTGTGTGTGTGCAATCTGATCGGTGATTTTGTGTGTGTGCGTGTGTGTATGTATGGGTATGTGTATGAGTGTGTATGCATGATCTGATGTGAGTGTATCGGCCAGAATCAGGGGGGACGGAGCTTAAGCATACCTGCTGGGAGGGCCCGCCGGAGATCACAGGGAGGACCTTAGAGCCACACAGATGTCTGGGGTCTGGTAAGTATAAGTCTCCTGGGAAGGGAGGGGGTCTGCTTTTTTGGGGGGTAAACGTACCCCCAACCATGTTTCTCCAAGAATAAGACCTACTTCAAAAATAAGCCCTAGTGCTTTTTTGGGGGGCAAAAAAATTACAAGAGAGTGTCTTATTTTTGGAAAAACACGGTATCTATCTGCTTTGTATCAACTTTATCTGCTATCTAGCAGTAATCTATAAAAAAAGATAAGGGAAGCACCACTCCAAAAATTGTAAAGATCAAACCTTTATTGGCCTATAGTGTAGCTGACAACATTTCGGTCCTAACAGAACCTTTCTCAAGGTTTCTCAAGGTATTACCCCAATCATACAAAAGTTCACCTGCAAAATGTACAAAAGCTGTAATAATTCTGCCCCTAAAAGCTCCTTGCTCATCCCCTGATGCTGATCTTCAGTGATTTGAAAAGAGTAATGAACTGCAGCAACTCAGCCATGAAGTGGAGGCCACATAAGTTGCAGAGCGTGGTCACTGATTGCTGAAGCACATTGAGCATACAAGTGGTCATCTCTCTGCTGACTCAACTGAAGAATCCACACCTTCTCTAGCATTACCATCAGCACAACAACTGCACGTTGGGAACTCCATGACATGTGTTTCCATAGCTGAGCAGGTGCATGTAAGCCTTACATCACCAAGCGCAACTGGAACAGTGGAAATGTGTTCTGTGAAGTGATGAATCACACTTCTCTATCTGGCATCTGGAATTTGGGTTTGACAAATGCCAGGACAATATTACTTGCCTAACTGAATTGTACTAACTGTAAAGTGTAGTGGATGAGAGAGAATGATATAGTGTTGCTTTTTACAAGTTGTTCTAGACATTTCTCAGCATGGTTTCTTTTTAACAATTGTAAACCTACTGTGTGGGAACCTTTTGGGGAACACCCTTTTCTGTTCCAGAATGACTGTGCCAAGGAGCACAAAGCAAAGTCAATAAAAGCATGGTTTGGTGAGTTTGGTGTGAAAACTTGATTGGCTGCATAGATGAAACCAGAAGAAAAGAGTCTTTAAACTTGCCAAATAACAAATATACCCAAACAAGCCATAATTATGAATGTACAAAATTTTATTTGTGCTGCAGGGAAATCAGATTAAGGCAATACATAACATAGGACCAAGGGAATTAGTGCTAGAGGGGAAAACCCCACGTGTCCCAGGCACTTATTCAGGAGACCAAGTCTCTATTGAATTACGGCAGACTTATCAGGATTATAATAGCCCACAGGCAGGAAAAAGCTCAGAGGTATAAGTATGGCCAAAGAGACCAAGGTAATATAAGATATAGCCAAAAAGGCAGAGCACCTACCAGGAAGATGAGTCGCCGGGATAGCACGTGGGGACCAGCATCCCAACACGTGTTTCGCTCCGTGTGCTTCGTCGGGGGACGATGAAGCACACGGAGCGAAACACGTGTTGGGACGCTGGTCCCCACGTGCTATCCCGGCCCCCGGCGACTCATCTTCCTGGTAGGTGCTCTGCCTTTTTGGCTATATCTTATATTACCTTGGTCTTTTTGGCCATACTTATACCTCTGAGCTTTTTCCTACCTGTGGGCTATTATAATCCTGATAAGTCTGCCGTAATTCAATAGAGACTTGGTCTCCTGAATAAGTGCCTGGGACACGTGGGGTTTCCCCTCTAGCACTAATTCCCTTGGTCCTATGTTATGTATTGCCTTAATCTGATTTCCCTGCAGCACAAATAAAATTTTGTACATTCATAATTATGACTTGTTTGGGTATATTTGTTATTTGGCAAGTTTAAAGACTCTTTTCTTCTGGTTTCATGATTATTTGAGTTGTTGCCATCATAATTGTTAAGTGGCCCTCTTTTGTCTCATTTCATTGGCTGCATAGAGTAGTAACCTCAACCTCATCAAACATCTTCCCCATACAATGGAACTGTCAAACCAGGCCTTCTCTATGAAAAACAGTTTCTGACCTTACATGCTTTTCTGAATGAATAAGCTAAAATTTGCAGTTAAACTTCAAAATCTTAAAGAAATGTATTGCAGAAGAATGGAAGCTGTTACAAGTGCAAAGGGGGACTAACTCCATATTAACACATTAATTTAGAGTGGGTTGTCATAAAATATCCTATAGGTGTAATGTGTAGGTGTCCGAATATTTTTACCCATATAGTATGTATTAAACAGGTAATTTTGGGCATTTTGACTTCCAGAACCACCATTCTGGGCAGCCTACTGCAAGCAAACACCTCCCAATGAACACAATACAATCTCTGATGACAAGCTGTCATAATGTAATACTAAATTAGGACCAATGTATAAAGGAACATGGCTTCATCATAACTTGGAAAGGGTACACGAGCTAGCATTCTAAACTACATCTGTTAAGCTACAACCCCCTGCTGTGAACAGGTTATTGAAGTCTGTTATCTGATAGAGAGTAGACACAGAGTCTGAACAAGAGGCCATTAGATGGAAAAGTTAACCTCTGTGTAGAGAACTCATCCTTTCCTCAAAACCCAACAGCAGACAGGGTAACGCAAGATTCCAGTTATAAATGTATTTATTTCCTGTCACAGGTGTAGGTCCTACGGTTATGGGAGATACATTTTCAACAGTGTGACCCCGAGATAAATGAAATGCATTGTTCTTGTATGGTGATGTGGCCTGCACATCAGCCCCAAATTATTATAAACCAGATGGGTGAGGTTGTATATGCATATATGCCATGTTTTTTATCTATGGAAAGTTAAAATCATAATAGGAAACATGGCATTAATAGCTTCCACCTGATAAGGGAGGCATAATTTAGGGTGATGCAATCCAAGTTATGCATCCACATCTTAAATCTGTATGCTTCCAAATCATATGAGTCATTTGTCAACATGCATGCTATGCCATTCATCCACAAGACCAGTGATGTGTACACGGATCTAGGTAAAAATATGACTAGTTTAATTGCGGAAGTTAAGATACATTTAAAGAAATCAGTTGGCTTAGGGCGGCTTTGCACGTTGCGATATCACAAGCCGATGCTGCGATATCGCACGCGATAGTCCCCGCCCCCGTCGCAGGTACGATATCGTGTGATAGCTGGCGTAGCGAAAATTATCGCTACGCCAGCTTCTCATGCACTCACCTGCCCTGCAACCGTCGCTCTGGCCGGCAACCTGCCTCCTTCCTAAGGGGGCGGGTCGTGCGGCGTCATAGCGATGTCACATGGCAGGAGGCCAATAGCGGCGGAGGGGCGGAGATGAGCAGGATATAAACATCCTGCCCACCTCCTTCCTTCCGCATATCCTACGGAAGCCGCGGTGATGCCGGTAGGAGATGTTCATCGCTCCTGCAACTTCACACACAGCGATGTGTGCTGCCGCAGGAGCGCGGAACAACATCATACTGTCGCGTCAGCGTAATTATGGATTACGCCGACGCTGCACCGATGATACGATTACGACAATTTTGCGCTCGTTAATCGTATCATCTAGGCTTTACACACTACGATGTCGCATGCGATGCCGGATGTGCGTCACTTTCAATTTGACCCCACCGACATCGCACCTGCGATGTCGTAGTGTGCAAAGCCCGCCTAGGAGCCAAGAATACGTAACACGTCTGCTATTGGGTAAACTGTAAAAAGAGCTTATTCTGAGATATATATGTATATGTTTCCTCATTTTATATTAAGCTAAGTCAGCATGAGTCACTTATGACCAGAAAGTCCCGTATGTGAGATTCAAACCTCATCTTGAGTACTGTTTTTGGATATCTTCATATAATTCTTAATACTCATAACAGTTCATAACTATGTTCATAACACACCTAGAACCTCCAGGGGGGCAGATATTCTAAAGATCAAGGATCCCATAATTTTTGGCACCCGAGCCCCATCCCATGGGTGCTGTTAGTAAAGAGCAAGGAGAAAGATTTTATCAGGATATCAAGGAGATAGAACGACGATACCAAGGCAGATGGAAAGTGAACATAATGGTGGACCACTGCTGGATGCTTCGCAGAGAAGATGCACAGGCCTCCTATAAGTGAAAAGATATCAAGAGAAGCTTTGAAGAAAAAAGGTATGAGCGCAAGAATTCATTACCAATAAAGTTGCAGAATGAATGTTTAATAAATTTTTATATATATATATATATATATATATATATATATATATATATTACAGTCATATGAAAAGGTTTGGGCACCCCTATTAATGTTAACCTCTTTTCTTTATAACAATTTGGGTTTTTGCAACAGCTATTTCAGTTTCATATATCTAATAACTGATGGACTGAGTAATATTTCTGGATTGAAATGAGGTTTATTGTACCAACAGAAAATGTGCAATCCGCATTTAAACAAAATTTGACTGGTGCAAAAGTATGGGCACCCTTATCAATTTCTTGATTTGAACACTCCTAACTACTTTTTACTGACTTACTAAAGCACTAAATTGGTTTTGTAACCTCATTGAGCTTTGAACTTCATAGGTAGGTGTATCCAATCATGAGAAAAGGTATTTAAGGTGGCCACTTGCAAGTTGTTCTCCTATTTGAATCTCCTATGAAGAGTGGCATCATGGGATCCTCAAAACAACTCTCAAATGTTCTGAAAACAAAGATTATTCAACGTAGTTGTTCAGGGGAAGGATACAAAAAGTTGTCTCAGAGATTTAAACTGTCAGTTTCCACTGTGAGGAACATAGTAAGGAAATGGAAGAGCACAGGTACAGTTCTTGTTAAGCCCAGAAGTGGCAGGCCAAGAAAAATATCAGAAAGGCAGAGAAGAAGAATGGTGAGAACAGTCAAGGACAATCCACAGACCACCTCCAAAGACCTGCAGCTTCATCTTGCTGCAGATGGTGTCAATGTGCATCGGTCAACAATACAGCGCACGTTGCACAAGGAGAAGCTGTATGGGAGAGTGATGCGAAAGAAGCCGGTTCTGCATGCACACCACAAACAGAGTCGCCTGAGGTATGCAAAAGCACATATGGACAAGCCAGTTACATTTTGGAAGAAGGTCCTGTGGACTGATGAAACAAAGATTGAGTTGTTTGGTCATACAAAAAAGCGTTATGCATGGAGGCAAAAAAACACGGCATTCCAAAAGCACTTGCTACCCACAGTAAAATTTAGTGGAGGTTCCATCATGCTTTGGGGCTGTATGGCCAATGCCGGCAGCGGGAATCTTGTTAAAGTTGAGGGTCGCATGAATTCACTCAGTATCAGCAGATTCTTGACAATAATGTGCAAGAATCAGTGACGAAGTTGAAGTTACGCAGGGGATGGATATTTCAGCAAGACAATGATCCAAAACACCGCTCCAAATCTACTCAGGCATTCATGCAGAGGAACAATTACAATGTTCTGGAATGGCCATCCCAGTCCCCAGACCTGAATATCATTGAAAATCTGTGGGATGATTTGAAGCGTGCTGTCCATGCTCGGCGACCATCAAATTTAACTGAACTGGAATTGTTTTGTAAACAGGAATGGTCAAATATACCTTCATCCAGGCTCCAGGAACTCATTAAAAGCTACAGGAAGCGACTAGAGGCTGTGATTTTTGCAAAAGGAGGATCTACAAAATATTAATGTCACTTTTATGTTGAGGTGCCCATACTTTTGCACCAGTCAAATTTTGTTTAAATGCAGATTGCACATTTTCTGTTAGTACAATAAACCTCATTTCAATCCAGAAATATTACTCAGTCCATCAGTTATTAGATATATGAAACTGAAATAGCT
The DNA here is from genome assembly GCF_048569485.1 of Anomaloglossus baeobatrachus. Taxonomy (NCBI): domain Eukaryota; kingdom Metazoa; phylum Chordata; class Amphibia; order Anura; family Aromobatidae; genus Anomaloglossus; species Anomaloglossus baeobatrachus. Next base: position 510,460,311 of record NC_134356.1, on the reverse strand, counting down.
GTTGCAAAAACCCAAATTGTTATAAAGAAAAAACGTTAACCTTAATAGGGGTGCTCAAACCTTTTCATATGACTGTATATTTATAAACTTGTGTACATTTTTGGCTACGATAAAGATTTTTATTGTTTATTTCGCTTTTCCATAATTTCATGCGCGTTTTGTGCAAATTCCATAGATGATGGTTAAAAATAAAAGTGTTTTCTTTTAAATCAGAGGACAAGAAAACATAAGAATCAGTCATTCAATTTGAAACAATTTTCATAAACCCATATATTGGATACCTGTGTATTCGGCCTAGTAGCGAAAGTAGCCGTCGCCTTGTCTATTAATTGTGTTGCAATTGAATATTGTCATCATGATTAGAGGCAGTGGACTGCTGTTCATAACAACTTGGTGGCAGCAGTGGGATATCTGTGGAATCTCCCCAGCTATCTCCTGACAATTTCGTGGCAGTGTTGGGATATCTGAGAGACTAACCTGCTGTCTCCTGACAATTTGGTGGCAGTGTTGGGATATCTATGGGATCTCCCCAGCTGTCTCCTGACAATTGGGTTTTGATGCATGGAGTAGAAGAAGGAGTTGTATTGACTCTGAAATGCATTGAATAATAAAATCACGAAGATATCTCTCCTGAGTGATTTCTTCATTCCACACGGCAGCATGTGTTAACCCTTTTATTCTACTCCACGCATACCAATTTATCCTCAGGGTCTGCAGCAGCCATCACGGTAATCATTTCTGCTCATACGGTAGTTGCGACCCTCACAACTACCCTAGGTGAGTGTTTCCTTGTATTTCATTCTGGTACCACCAGGATAAGACATCATCTGCACCTTATGTCTATTCCAGAAAAACTTTTATCCTGACAATTTGGTGGCAGTGTCGGGATATCTGCGGGATTTCCCCAGCTGTCGCCTAACATTTGGTGGCAGTGTTAGTATATCTGCGGTATCTTCATAGCAGTCTCCTGACAAATTGATGCCAGTGTTGGGACTGTCTCCTGACAATATGGTGGCAGTGTTAGTATATCTGCAGGATCTTCATGGCCGTCTCCTGACAAATTGATGGCCGTGTTGGGACATCTGCGGGATCTTCCTGGCTATCACCTGACAATTTGGTGGCAGTGTTGGGATATCTGAGGGATCTCCCCGGCTGTCTCCTGACAATATGGTGGCAGTGTTGGGATATCTGCGGATATCTCCCCGACTGTTGCTTGACACAAACTAAATCCATTTTGTAGAATTTGTAGTGTACAGAAGATGATTCTGACTATACATTGAATATAATACTAGTTGGAGGAAGAAGGCCCCCACAAGGTCAGCAAAACTGTTTGTTTTTTTTTGTTTGTTTTTTAAGTTTTGCTTGTAATGTGTCTTTAAGATCCTCCTCCTAAATTATTACACACTAATAGCTGGCCATGGCTTTCTGCACGACACATCACCTGACTTGATCGAAAGCCAACAATACTAGTCACAGTCACCAAATAACTCCTTTTCCACAACGACCTCATTAATACAACCAGAGCTAACTTTACAGCATGCCAACGTGTGCGTTTTTATTACAGCAAAGAAAAACATGAGAAATCCCTAATCACCAATAAATGTCCTTGTAAGTAGCAACCATTCAGTAGCACTAAAATCCAATATAGAAGCTGTTTTTGCCATTTGGGCAAATGTATCATAAAACAATATTGAGGTAATTTTTTATTAAAGGGCATTTCCACCTAAAATATAGCAAGGACCAAGTGGCTTAAGCCAATGCAAAATCTCAGACAAGGAGCCCAATTATCACAGGGCTTTAAAAGTATTAGTCTTCCAAAGGCCCAGTTGAAACCCCTAAAAACAATATAGTTATGCCCTGCAAGTGGCCATATATTACTAGTCCAGGGTGAAAGGTTGTTTTTTTAATTTTTTAATTTACGAAGCAAAATATATATATATATATATATCTATATATATATATATTTATATTTAATTTGGTATAGCAGTCTGCTTTGAATATGACAGCAAGAGGTGCAAACATCATGGTTGGCACTATGAACCTCTTTAAGCCTTTTTGATAGGATGGCAATTGACAGATGTGATTCAAGCAGAAAAGCAGTCTCCTACCAGTGTTGTATGGGGAGTAAGGGTCTAATCATAGCGAATTGCTATGGGGAAACGCTACATCAGGGGCTTTACCCATCACTATTAGCGATAGCTAACACCTTGTAACAGTGAAGAAGCAGATAGAAGTAAATAAAGTAATGTCTTCAGGGGAAATTATGGTAACGGTGGTATTTTGCATTGGTAAAGCGCAGGTAGAAACTAACATTTACACAGGTTTAGGAGAAACAAAATTAATGGAAGGAGGTTAGGAAGTGAAGAAGGAACTGATACATAAGTTTGTAGAAAAAGGTAGTATAAATTGTACTATATACACTGACATCATTTTGGGCTTAGTAGTCAACAGAGGGCCTAATCAATGACTGACAGTCATCTCTTTATAAATGTGTGTACAGATATTAATGTGAGCAATATTTACATGTTATCAAGAAAGGATGGATATCCGGTAGCACATGTCCAAAGATTATTAAATTGAATGAAGTTTATTAGAAAAAATTGCTAAAAACACGATTAATCCATAAATGGTTAAATTGTAGTCACTAACGAGTTCTCAACAAGGATTGTTCCTATTCATAACATGAACACAGGAAAGATTACCATAAACTGGGGGTAAAATGGGGGTGCATCTTACAAAGCGGATATGGCGGTGGTGGTGAAGTGGGGTCATAGGAGGCAGGGTCAGCAATACTGAGGGCATCACTGCAGTGTCGCGGCGGCACGAGCACCTGATCTGACTGCAAGCTCTATTGAATCACCCGGTTGACACAATAATCTTAAAAAAAATGGCTACATAGGCATCGCGTGCGCAGATTGATGCAATGGACTTCAAGAAAATGGCCACGGAGGTCTTTCTGCGCATGTGCCACCTCCGGAGCCATTTTCTTGAAGTCCATCGCGTCAACTGCGGAGATTTAATGGAGCCCGCAGTCAGATCAGGTGCCCGCCGCCACAGGGACACCCCGTCCTGTGACCCTCCTCTGCAGTGACACTCCCACAGCACACTGGCAGATCAATAGTACTGCCGCCGTGACACCACTGAGGTTGCAGTATCGCCAACCCTCCGTCCACTGACCCTCCTGAGACGCATCAACCCTGAAGCTGCTGCATCGCTGAACCTGCCTCCTGTGACCTTCCTGAGCCGCTCCAATCGCCGTTCCCCCCTTAGTGAGCATTAGGATTAGGACACACTAGGATTACAAGACGGACCCTCATTTTAACATTAAAAAATATTATTTCCTATTTTCCTCCTCTAAATTTAGGGAGCATCTTATAATCAGGGGCATCTTATAAATTGAAAAATACGGTATGTTATGAACAAGATCAATCCTTGTTCGAAATGCGTTAATGACTACAGAATTATAATTTATGCAATCATCATGTTTTTAGCAATTGTTTCTAATAAACTTCATTGATTTTAATAACCCCTGGACGTATTGCTGCTGGATATCCACCCTTTCTTGATCACCTGCCACTCTCCCTTGTTTCCCAGCACCATCCAGGATCTCTTCTCTCCACAAGATCGCTTCAATGGTGAGCTGAACATCTTTTTTTCTCTATTACATATTATCAGTATGGGCTCTGGTCCATATGACTGATGCATAAAGTACACAGGACATAAAATATTATATGCACTGTACATGTAGCCCCACAGTTATTAATAGTTTGCTCTGTGTGAATATTTGTATCCTCTGCTTGATCTCTTCGGGTATTCTGTTTTCATTTGGTCAGCTTACAAGCAGATGACTGGTACGGCATTTGTCTCCCTACTGGAGGTTTCCTTCATACATGGGAATTGTCAACAAATCCATGGCAATTCATATAAGATTGTCTGTTTTATGTGATCAGGTCGTATTTGGATACTGTGTATAATGCAAGTGTATGAAGAGGGAGAAGGGGCCTCCAGAATGTAATAACCAAGAAATGTAATAAGCCATAGTTCCCATAATTCTGCAAATGGAGCACAAGTTGAATGTCAGGTTAGTAATGACCAATGCGTTTCATCCTCATGGTTCATTTCCAGAAATTCATTCTGTGGTGTATTAGCCGTGATTTAGGGTTATCTGTTCCAAGAATCCAATGCCCCAGTTCAGATAGGAATTTATGCCTATTTGTATAACGGAAAGTAACACGTTTTGGATCATACTTTTTAATTCACCCATTATATATATGCCATTTAAATATTCCCTTTTCAACCCATACAATTTGTTTATTTCATCAATAATATAATTTGTAAGTGAAATCGTTCCATTGTGTCTCTTGTACACTGCACTTTACACACTTTCTGCCCATTTTCACTAAAGACATGGCTGTCAAATTCCATCTATGTTGTTTTGGCAACACCTAATTTTTATATATAAATCACAGCTCTCTCATTTCAGACTGGTTCATAACATCAAGTGAGAGGTATTTTAGGAGAGTGTTTATGTGGCCAGTATTAGTGGAGAATGCCAATAGAAGTATGTCATATAGCCAATGTGTGATGTGACTTCCTGTGACACAATGCTGCTAATACAGCTTTTTATGAATGTGACCACTCAAAAAATAGAATACTTTTACAGTTATGGAATATAGAAAATGAAATGGCAGTGGGTAAAAATAACAGACTTTTAATTTAGTGTGTGAGCTGCAGTGGGGTACATAGAGAAGATGGTCTTACAGAAACGATATAGGCTCCTCATCATGTTGTTGGGTTTTACCACCATCTCCAAGCCTTTCTGTGACCATCGGGTCATGAATCTTCCTTGTTAACAATCCAATTGCAGTGGGGAGGGGAATCATTTACAAAGTCTCCTATCAAGTAACAAAAGATGTGAACAGCCATGGCTGCCCCCCTATCTTTCTCCAAGGTCCCCATTAAAAGACACTCTCTGAGGACGTCTAGGTGAAATGTGCATTGGGGTGAGAGGTACGGGAAGAATGCTCTTAAATCTATGCAATCTGGTTTGTATCCTTTGTTCTCTGTCCCTCATAAGTATAGAGCGTATGAAAAAAGTATTGTACATGTCACAAATTTTCTAGTAAATATATTTCTAAATGTGCTATTGACATAATCTTATCACCAGATACCTGTAACAACCAATCCAATCCATAATGGCAAAGAAATCAAACCATAGGATTTCTGTAACCTTGTGTAATAAAAGTATTGAACACATGAAGAAAGAGAGGTGCAAAAAGCCATGGAAAGTCATGATACCAACTGAAATCTATCAGTAATTAAAAGCAATCGTGCCACTTACTGATAAATAAAACAACTCATGACCAATATAAAGATGCCTCATTACCAAGGAGCCTCACAAGAAACATCACATGATGGAGAAAACCAGTGAGCTGTCCAATACTTTTGTAACCTTATTGATTCAAAACATACTGATGGCATTGGTTACAGTATAATTTCTAAACTACTTAAGCTTCCAGTGAGAACTGTTGGGGCCATAATTCAGAAGTGGAAAGATCATAATTTCACCATAAACTATTCACGACAAGCTGCTACACCAGAAGATTTCAGACAGAAGAGTAAAAATAATTATCAGAAGAGTTGTCCAAGAGCCAAGGACTATCTATGGAGAGCTACAGAAAGACCTTGAATCAGGAGGTGCACTTGTTTTAAAGAAAATAATAAGTAATTCACTTATTCTCCATGGCCTGTATGCACGCTCACCAGGCAAGATTCCATTGCCAAACAGAACACATGTTCAATGTTTAAGTGTGTTTAAAGTTTGCTCAACAACATTTAGACAAACCTGTGAAATACTTTTATAATATGGCCTGAAGAGATGACACCAAAATTGAACTCTTTGGGTGCCATAATACACACCATGTTTGGAGGCTAAAAGGCGCTGCATATCACCCCAAAAATACCATCTCAACAGTGAAGTTCGGATGTGGGAACATCATGGTGTGGGGCTGTGTTTCAGCATATGGCACTGGTAAACTTCATATGACTGAAGGAAGGATGAATGGACAAATGCACCAAGACATTTTACATACAAATGTGCTGCCATCCACCAGGATAGTGAAGATTAAATGAGGGTGGATTTTTCAGCAAGACAATGATCCCAACCACACAGCCAAGGAAACTTTCAATTGGCTTAAAAGAAAGAAAATAAAGCTGCTAGAATGGCCCAGCCATTCACCTCACCTGAGTCCAATAGAAAATGTATGGAAGGAACTAAAACTCAGAGTTCATAGAAGGAGCCCAAGGAACCTTCAGGATTTGAAGAGTGTTTGTGTGGAAGAATGGTCCAAAATCACACCTGAGCAATGCAAGAGACTAACTTCTAAATACAGGAGGCATCTTGAAGTAGTCATCACCAGCACAGGCTTTTTTTGTATGAAGTTTTACATTTCAGTAGGTTTGTTTAATATTTTTTCCTTGAGTCATTTCACATATTTACAAATCCATTAATTTATGGACATCTATAGTTTGAATTCTTTGCCTGTGTGGATTGGATGGGTTGTTATCGACATCTGGTGAGAAATTCATGTCAATTGTACCTTTAAAAATATATTTACTTAGAAAATTGGTGACGCATTTAACACTTATTTCAGTCACTGTATCTAATATATACTCATCTATACTACTGTAATTGAGTCAGTGCAGTATTACGGTTATTTCACTTTTATTCAGTTTCAGTGCAATATTGTTATTTTTACTTTTGAACTTAGGCTTTATATCAGTCTTATTCTTATTGGTCACCTTATCTCCAATATTTACTATATATTTACACTATATATTTATTATATTTGTTTTCCAACTTTGGTTTTACTATATACAATACATTATTATTGTGTCTTGACAATCATTAATTATTCACCCATCATGTTGTTTTAATTGTCTTGTTTGATATAGCTTTCCAACATGCTATTTTAGTCTAATAAAGTATTAATTTTGAATAGGATACAATCTTGTTTACATCTATTATTGTAGAATTAAACTGAACATCTTTTTAGTGCGCTATAACAAGTGCACGTTCTGCTTCTATATTATGTACACCCTTAGGCCTCCGACACACTCACGTGAAAATCACGCACGTGCCGAGAGACACGTATTTCCCCTGCGTGTTGCGTGCAGGTAAGTACGTGTCTCTGGTACGTGCGAGCCACGTGTGTTCTCCGCATGCTATCCGTGATAACTTACGGAGAATAGGTTATTTACATACTCACATGGTTCTTCCTGCTGTCCAGGGTACTGATCTTCGGTCTCCAGCCCTCCGTCTCCCCGCTGCTGCAGCTTCCGGCCGCAGTGAAGTGAATATTAAATGAGAATAATGAGCGGCGGTCGGCAGAAAGTGACAGCAGCGGCAGAGACAGGAGGGCTGGAGAAGGTGAGTTAAGGTTTTTTTTTTTGCTCTGACACGTGAGTTTTCTCCGGCGCGTGTCACACGAGACCGCATCCACACTACACCCGTGTGGTACGGGTGCGGGCCGTGTGACACCTGTGCTGCCGGAGAAAACACTGACATGGCAGCGTGAAAAACGCACACACGTACAAACGCACACGGACACATGTCCCGTGTGGTTTTACGTGTATGTGCCTGCTACAATAGGGTAGCATTTCTGAACGTGTCTCCATGCCGCCGGTACATGCAAAAAATGGCAAACACGTACCGGCGGCATGGATGTGTATCGCAGGCCTTATTCTGCTTTGCAAAACATCATTACTTTACAATTATAGCAAAATTGGTCATTTCAAGCTGTGAAAAGATTATGGAAGTGATAATACTAATAAAATAATGTACTATAACTGCAAAGAGACAAAAAATAAAGATCATAACCAAGCTTACATGTAAAATATACAGGCACATAAAAAATTGTTTCCATTTTACGTCATTAAAATTCATCTAGGACTCCACCAACTTCAGTGTTTCTGATTCATTTTACATTTTTTTACACAACCCTTCTGTGCCAGTGGTCCCGGTTGTTCTTAAAATTAAATTAGAGTTTATAGGCAAAGTATGTATTTACTTTTTAAAGAAAGTGGTTTAGTAAATTTGATACTTTTTGCTATGACCTTTTTTTTTTTCCAAATCCTGCTTATTTGCTGGTAAGTTCTTCTCTCCAAAAAAAAAAAATCTATGTTCTTAGCATGTATTTTCCAGGTACATGACATGTCATAAATTGGGCACTTGGATCACCTTACTATAAGTGAAATATTCTTCTACACAAGCCATTAAAAGTAAAACGACTGTCTCCAGATTCTGTTCTCTGGCAGACTGGAGTCCAAACAAAACAATACCTTCTGAAGCCAACAAGTCTGTACCAAAAGTTGCTGTCAAGAAATATCTTTTAATAGCATTTTGTTGGAACTATCCCCTGCACATAAGCCAGTCTACACGCGGTTCAACAATAACCCCAAACACTTTCACTGGAATGATGGCCCTCTCCCACGGGGGGCTCTCGGGTATCTGCATGTTTTTTAAATCAGTGATGTATTCACATAAAATTCTATACTGGTGGCAATTATATGAAGAGCGTAGAATATATATATATTTAAAGCATGTCCAACCCAAATGTCTCCATAAAATCTATTAATGGCTCATCACAGTAGGCATTAAAGAAACACTATTTAACATTAGTTAAAAAGAAAAAAAAACGGGTGCAAATTTTTGGAAGTATCATTTTTTCCCTTCCCTTCTTCCTTCTCTCTCATCCTGAGCAAAGAGCAACTAGTTAGTCTTTTCTTTAATTTACCTATAACATCCTTTCCTTTAAAAGTAAACAAAATATATCCCCCGTAGAGGAGAAATTGAAGGGGAAAAAGATGCGGCGCTAATCTAAGGGTAGTATTAAATGGTATATGTACTCACCTGTATTCTAAACAAGGTAGACTCGTAATGGACGTTTGATAGTCATTTCAATTACTAGGTTTGCTGCCAGGTCGATCCACAGTGAAAAAGTCCTCCGTCAAAGATATCACAGGCGCAATATAGGAAAGAGGATGAAGACCACAGTTGGCGCTCCCAATGAATCCAACAAGATACAATGAAGTTCAGTAGGATCAATTCAATGGTTTATTAAAAAAAGTACATGAATGTGATAATATAACCATGTATGCATAAAACTTTTAGCTTATTAAATAACACAAACATTTACTTAAACCATTAAACCATTGAATGGACCTGTAATGCACAGATAGTAATGGGATGATAAGACTGCTGGCCAGCAAACTCAGTATGCCAGACACACTTTGCGCTAGCCGTCACACATCTGTATACCTTAAAGGCCCTGAGTACTTTTCACATGACTTCTAGTCCTGGAGGGGGGAAATTCGGCAGAACCTTTCCCAGGTGACAATATCAGGGCCGGAGTATGCCCAAGAGTGCAAGAGACTCACTTGGGTGTAGATGTATGAGAAGGATTAACCCCCCTGACCAATGGAGACCTGCCATGATGCTCACCAACATGCAAATCACCAGACTTGACAGGACCCTACTGAATTTCATTGTATCTTGTTGGATCCATCGGTAGCGTCAACTGCGGTCTTCAACATCTTTCCTTTAAAAGTGTTATTTGTCTTAAATATGAATTAAAGTGGTTTCTTTCTTTCTTCATCATAACAAAGAGGTATCACCCAGCAGTGGCCCGGATTCTGGTTGGCTTTGTAGATTATGTGTATAGATATTCAACTGAATTAAATCGTGAAAGTCACCTCTCTATTGAGAAAATCTGTTTGTTAACCATTATTGGATCACAAGACCCATTCTAAAATAACAAATCTGATAGTACACTTTGATAGAGTTCCCAAATACAGATATAAACCTATAAATAACTCATGAAAAAAGTAGACACATAGAAAATAACCAAAGAAACATATTCCTAAAATAAATATCATTTTATTAATTAAAATACACAAAAACAGAAGAAAAAAAATATATACAAACACCCCATAAAACCTTAAAAAAGGCAGTGTGGTCAATGGTAAAGCACATCATGGCAAAAGACTATAATAAATAACAAATGTAATAACTTAGCCAAAAAGAAGAGGGGGAAAGGATGTCAAAACCTGCACAAAATAACAAGTATAATCAGGGGACTAGAGACATGATTACATGAAGAGATAATATTATGATGAAGATAATAATATTAATTCATAGAATGGCCCCACACAAAAGCACCAAATAAAATATTATATATATCTATATATCTATATATATATATATATATATATATATATCTATATATATATATATATATATAGATATATATATATATATATATATATATATATTTATAAAATTTGCATTGCAAATGCACTATCGATAGTGGAACACACTACCCCGTAGTGTACCCACACGCGGTTCCTCTTATTTTGATACACAGACAAGATAAGCACACCGCTAGGGGCTGCAGCCTGTAGCCGTATGCTTTATCTGTGCTGGGTATCATAATATGGGGGGACCCTATGCCAATTTTTTTAATTTATATATTTTTACACCATGATAGGGACACACACAGCGTCATTGATTGTAAGCAGTCAGACATGATGTCACAGAAGGTGGGGGCGCGGTCTGACTGCAACCAATCAAAGATGCCAGGACAGCTGGTGGGCTGGGGAAGCAGTGCATATGCATGAGATTAATGAGCGGCTCCAGAAGTAGTGTTATAGTCGCGTGGAAGACTGGGAAGTACAATATGCCTGCTTTATTCTTATTTTTTTTCTTTTTTCTTTCATTTTTTTTTTTATTAACTGGGTGGCGGATCCAGATAATTACCTGGAGTTCCCTGAGGACTCCGGGCTTGGGATCAGTGCAAGGGTACTAGTGAACCCGCATGGATCTGTACTTTTACAGTCCAGGTCCGCCCATCACTAATTGTAATTAATAAAATATTTATTTATTAATATTTTTTTGTTTGTTATTGTCTATTAGTCTACTTTTTTCAATGAGCTATTTATAGGTTTAGAATTATCTGTTTGCCACAGGGGTGCAAAAGCATTAACTCAACTAACTTCAATGAATCTGCTATAAAGCAACTTCCTCACATTCACCGTCATCTCCGCTTGTTGTAGTAAATGGAAATTTACATTATTTGTTTGTTTTTTTTACATTCAGCAGAAGAAAAATTATCACAATCTAAAATCATGTCCTAAGTTTATTACAGTATACTGGAGCATTGTTTTACTAATACACTGTACCAAAATATCACATTTCAGGTATATTAAAAAAATAACAAAAAAAAAAAAAAGAATTTTAAATTTATTTATTTTATTTGATTGATTCTAATAGACTAGATAATTAAAAATATTTAAAAACTTGAAAAATATTTAAAAATCTACCAAATTTCTCACTAGGTCTATCCCAAAAAGAAGAACCCTACTCACTAGTAATCCAATAAAATATTTGAAATAATTATAACACACACTATTGTTACAACATGTATACTCAGCAACCAAATCCAACCCCCCCTTAAAAAAATATATAAATATAGAGAAAAGAACAAAAACCGCTCACCACTGCAGAGACAAGCCTGAGTATATCCTCCTGTTAATGTCCTTTAGTCCGGCACGGATTGCAGCAGCAAGCTGAGAGGTAATGGAACAAAACAATGGAAAAGATCCAGCTGGACTCCAAGGAGATGAATAAAAATGCTTCTTTATTTGTAACTTGGTTAAAAATAAATATCCATATTGCAAATGAAAACACCGGCTTGTGCACACTGATGAATGGCAGATGTATACCACAACACGTTTCGGCGGAACGCCTTCCTCAGGTCATCTCCTTGGAGTCCAGCTGGATCTTTTCCATTGTTTTGTTAAAAAAATATAGTATGTTGTATTCAGTATATATAAATTTGGCAATCTTCTCGTGCCTGAAATAAGTATTGAACACCACTAATTTTCTAAGCAGATACATTTCTCAATGAACTGGTCACATAACATTCTCACCAGATGTTGGTAACAACCCATCCAATCCAACCCATCCAATCCACACAGTGTACAACAAAAGACATTCATAGTATAAGAAGCTTATGTGTGAGGTAATATGATGTCAGTGGGGAGATGGATAGAGGTCAGACAAGAAATGAGACAGAGACAGACAGTCAGACAGACAAACAAAGAGACAGAGGTAGACAGATACAGACAGACAGAGACAGACAGACAGGGATAGAGAGAGATACAGTCAAAGAGGCAGACAGACAGACAAACACAGACAGGGAAAGAGACAAGCACAGACAGGGAAAAAGACAGGCAGACAGGGAAAGAGACAGACAGAGACACAGACAGTGATAGAGACAGACAGACGGGGAAAGAGACAGATGGGGAAAGAGACAGACCTGGAATGAGACAGACCTGGAACGAGACAGGCAGGGAAAGAGACTGACAGACAGACACAGACAGAGATAGAGAGAGACAGACATACACACACAGAAGGAGAGACAGACAGAGAGACTGATACACAGACAACCAGAGATAGAAACAGACAGACATGGATAGAGACAGACAGGGAAAGAGAGAAAGGGAAAAAGACAGAGAGATAGACACAAAACAGACAGACACACAGAGACAGACACACAGATAGACAGAGCTAGACAGACAAAGACAGACAGACACAAACACACAGACAGAGACGGGAAGCGAGATAGAGAGACAGTTATATATATATATATATATATATATATATATATATATATATATATATAGTATAGTATACTACAGCTTGATATCATATATAGCGATATATCATGTACTGCACGGTATGGCAATATATTATTACCACCACCTAAAATTTGTACAGAAGATACTTTTAGTGAGCAGTTTAAGTGGGAAAAATAATTTTCATTAAGGGGCCAGCATACTTAACTAATAACTTGCGAAAGCATAGCGATATCATATCTACAACAATTCATGTAATCTTTTCTATTCACAATGGTTATGATGGTGTATATTGGACTTTTGCATCCAGATAGCGACATATCTTCTTGATCATTACTGGATTAAATATAGGCAAGATTTAGGTCACCAATGTCATGGCCAAGTTTCTTCCAGTATGTACACTTGCAATTTTGGAAATAATGTTACCATATAAGTAAAACAGCACACATATAATATATGTCATTAGATAAGATTACACATTTTTTCTATTCATCAATGTTTTTGTGGACAAGCTACACTGGCTGGAAACTATGAATATCACTAGAAGTCACGGTGTGCTCCAGACCATCAATTGACTGGGCTTGGTTCCCATTAAATGAGTATTTAACTTTTTATGTCTATGACACAATGGTACATGAAAGTCTCATATTGTCCTTGTCAATTAAACATGAGTTTATAAAATAAATGTAAATTACGCAGAAAACATTACAGTCCTGGCACTGGTTTAATGACTAATGGTTGAGGGCTATGTAGAGTAATAACATCATTTCCGAATGCTCCTTTTGGCCCCAGTCACATCATGGAATTTGTTTAAGTTTAGTGTGTATGCCACTAGTATAGTGTACAGTAAACTGAAAAAAAGCAATGGAATAGCCTCGCAGACCTATTCTATTTCATTCTTCCAAGTTCGTATAGAAAACATGTACTGTACAAGCTTTTATACCCTGAAGCCTCAAGGTAAAAGATGTCAGTGCATGGCATCCAATAAATGTACATGGCATGAGGGTCATGATCCCTCCGCTCAGTGCGTCTGGGATGCAATTAGTGACTGTCTGCTGTGATTATGGAATCAGGGTGTACATACATCTCATTTGATGTATGCTTGTATCTGATGGTCCTGAGGAAGGGAGCAGGGCTCCTGAAATGCGTAGACCGATGCAACAATAAAGCTTCATTGATTTGATCCTTTGGCTGGTGATCATTGGCGCGGCTTTGAAGAACCCGGTTTCTACCTCTCTCTGTTATCTGTTTCTTAGCAAGGAGAAAAGACGGGACTCAGCACCAATTCCAGGATAGGAAAAATATAAATCCAACGAAAAATATATAAAAGTGTAGAAACTTTATTCAACGATTAAACATCCATGAAAAACATCATCGGTTCCATGAAAACATCATGGCTTGACGCGTTTAGGACAGTTGGAATGTAGATAAGTCCTTAATCATAAGGACTTATTGCTTATGATTAAGGACTTATTGCTTATGATTAAGGACTTATTGCTTATGATTAAGGACTTATCTACATTCCAACTGTCCGAAACGCGTCAAGCCATGATGTTTTCATGGAACCGATGATGTTTTTCTTGGATTTTTAATCGTTGAATAAAGTCTGCAGTTACATATGATGACTGCAGCCTTGTGGGTTTAGACCGGACAACCCCTTTAAGAAAATAATTAGAGTATGTGTGAGAGGGGTTGCAGGTATTTCTTATGTTTCTGAAACACTGAAACAGTAGCAGGTCCCGAGAAAACATTTTAACACAAATGTCCTCACATTCCTTTGGTCTGCCTGGTCACTTCACAATTAGAAAGTAGTTTGGGAAATAATTCGCAGAGCTAATTCAGTCTAATATATCAATGAACTAACTAATATTTAAAGTATCATAAAATGTCATGTCATGTACATAATAGTTGGTTATCGGTTGGGGTCCTGAGCCTGAGCTCCCCTTGATTGCTCAAAACATTACTATAAAGTGCATTGCACTTGTAAATAGTGCACACATAGAGCGGTGTGCAGGCTCAGTGGTAAGTCTATGGGTTTCTACACCGCTCTGTTTGAAGGTTGCTTACAAGAGCACTTAAAAGCCGGTGTTTTGAGCAATCAGTGGGATCTAAGGTCCAGGGCTGTCCCTGTTGATGAGCTATTTGCAGATACTGATATATATAATATAACTTATACACTGTATATATATATATCTAATATATAAAGCTGAATGTGTGTACGTGTGTATGTGTGTATGTGTGTATGTATGTATGTATGTATGTATGTGTGTATGTCCGGGATTGGAATCTGCACCGTCGCAGCTACAGCCACAAAATTTTGCACGCTCACACTTCTGGACCCCGAGAGCGTCATAGGCTATGTTTTGAGGGGAAATTTTAACACCCCGCTTTACAGTTAATCGCCAAAAAACCTGCCTCCATTAAAGAGAATAGAGCTGGGAGCCACAGTGCAGCCAGAACTTCAGAAGAATGCGCAGCCACGCCCTTATATGGAATGTGGGCGTGTCACAATGCAGCCAGGGAAAGAGACAGACACAGACAGGGTAAGAAACAGACATAGAAAGAAAATTTCAGCTCACCCGTATATGTATCCGCTCAGTTCAGATGGGATGCAGGATGTCCACCGGACAGGCAGGTCCGTAGAGGCAATAGCATGGAGAAAGGACGGGGCTCAGCACCAATTCCAAGATAGGAAAAATATAAATCCAACAAAAAATATATAAAAGTGTAGAAACTTTATTCAACGATTAAAAATCCAAGAAAAACATCATCGGTTCCATGAAAACATCATGGCTTGATGCGTTTCGGACAGTTGGAATGTAGATAAGTCCTTAATCTGATTTAAGGACTTATCTACATCTTAATGATTCTTTTTCCCTGAGGAAGGAGACAGATGGGTCTCTGAAACGCGTTGGAATTATCTAAATAAAAGAAAAATATTCATTTACATCCTTGCTCGTGGTTTACTAGCGCGGTTTTTAAACCCGTTTTTCCTCCAGTCTACACTTTGATATCCTTTGCTCAGACACGGGGCCGCTGCTGAACCACTAAAGCACTCATCCACGTTCTCTAAGGGGTTGTGACTGGCACAACCCAGCCAGGTGAGTGTGTTTTTTAACCTTTTTTCCCTCTGCCCTGTAAATCGGGTAAGACCCTATTGCGCCTTTTCTCTCCTACTACATGTACATGACATGACATTTTATGATACTTTAAATATTAGTTAGTTCATTGATATATTAGACTGAATTAGCTCTGCTAATTATTTCCCAAACTACTTTCTAACTGTGAAGTGACCAGGCAGACCAAAGGAATGTGAGGACATTTGTGTTAAAATGTTTTCTCGGGACCTGCCACTGTTTCAGTGTTTCAGAAACATAAGAAATACCTGCAACCCCTCTCACACATACTCTAATTATTTTCTTAAAGGGGTTGTCCGGTCTAAACCCACAAGGCTGCAGTCATCATATGTAACTGCAGACTTGTAAATCCTCACATCACTCGCACTGTGCGCTATAAGGATTCACCGTTGTCAGAGAAGGGAGCGGTGGTCATTGGCCGCGAGTACATGTTATGCAGACTCCTGGCCAGAATCCGACGAGAGGGATGTGGCCTTGCTCAATGCATATCGCATATTCACGGCCACCGCTCCTGACTCTGACACAGGAGGATTCTCACAGGTTACAGTGACCAAGATGTGATGATGTGATGATTCACAAGTCTGCAGTTATGTGGAGTGACTGTAGACTTGTCATTTTAGACGGGACACCCCCATTAATGGTAGCTAATCCCTTAAGTTATTTATAGTCCATAGTGCAGACTTTTCTCTGTACAGTATTAATACTAGTAACAATATTTATTTGGATCATACTTTCCTGGAAAACTAGTGACTGTTACAGAAAGCCAGAAAATAATAACCTTAGAGGTGAATAAACAAATCTGCACTGCCCTTGTCCAGTATCTAGTTTTGTCCTCCATGGCAGCAGCACTGGTCACTTCTGCACTCAGCATCCTCTGCCCGGCTTCCTGGGTGCTTCTGGCTTCTACCAGTGACGTAATGAAATTGTGGAGTGATGCATGTCATGACATGGCATGAAGAGCCCTGGATGCTGGTCTAAGGTTGCCAGAAGTGAAATGAGCAGTGGTCTGCCTTCCTCGAAGTCCCAGACTAGACGCCAGTCCAGGACAGAGCAAATCTATTGGTCAATTTTAATTAACCTAGAGATTCCAAATGGCATTAAAAGTTGAATACGCTTCTAAATTGTAATGGCCAAGTGTTGATCATTGTACACTGAAAATATTATAACTTGAGTCCACTGTAATGGAGGACTATTGTAATCAGCTAGCATGTAGACTACAGGCATGGGACAGTCAGGATAGATATAAATAATAATACAGCGTCTATATGATTGGTGTGCAGCATAGACATAATATCAATGTCGCCAAATCCTTTTAAGACTAATCCAGATCAGGTGACATACATATAATGACCGTACATTTTTCTTTGTGGTAATGGAAATTTGTAGGGGGGGAGAGTCTAGCTCTCCTTAAGGAGATCAGCTGTGAATAGAAACTTATTGGCAATGCTCCACGGAAAAAAGTATGCAGATTAGCTCTATTTTAGGAGAAATTAAAACTATCTCAGTAGTGCTCGCTAACATCAGACCACTCATGTACAGACTGTTGTTCCAAGTATGTGCCCTTCTTCAATGAAAGAAATGGTTAAACTGGCTAAATAAAGCACCCTTAACGCAGCTTTGGAGAGGTACTGAACCACCTAAAGAATAAGTAGTGTAAGGGGACTTATTGGCAATAGGAAAAAAATGGCAATTATTTAGCTCTCCTGTAAGGAGACTTATTGGCAATGCTCCATCGGAAAAAAACATGCCAATTATTTAGCTCTCCTTCAACGAAATGATACGAGAGGTATCAATATGTTAACCAGTCAAATGTATATCGGGGTGAAAATATGTTTTTGGGATGGCAACATGTGGCAAGATAAATGAACTGTTACATTCAACAATGCAATAGTTTTCAAAAGTGCAGTACAAATCGAAAACATACAAGATATATTTATTTGCACTTGATACTCTGGAGTCTAATCTGAGAGACGGACTTACTGACAGCCTGTGCATGGTACAACTGATTTACTGCAGCTCCTAACATATCAATTCAGTTAGTTAGGCCAATTTTATGTGTCGTTCATAGATAAGAAAAACAAGCTGTTTTCCTGTTTCCTGAGGAACGCCAGAACATTGCTCAAATAATTCTTTTATATAACGCGGCCAATGGTGCCAGAGCACAGAAGGAATGTACAGGGTGCACGGCACAAAGAACACATTTCTGAGGAAGAAATAGGAAAAGAGGTCTGCTTTTAATTTTACTGACCAGTAATACAATGATTGCTAAACGTGTATTTTCACAGAACAGAAGTACTAAAATTTTATCTGTGTCAACATATAAAAAGTAGCTAAGTGGTTACAATCCCACCAAATACCTGCTGTGGTTGCCATTAAATATATAAAAAATAAACAAATTTAAAATGTTGACTACCCATTACAGTTTACTTCTACTTACAATATTCACCATTGTCACCACCTGCCCTTCTTTAACAATTAAATGGAATTTCTGGAAAAAAAACCCATAACAGATATAGTCTCTACATAGAATATAGATAAAGGGGTTGTTCACTACTAGGACAACACCGGTTTCCACATGTTTCCCCCAGGTAAAATAATAGAATCTATACTCACCTTCCATACCAGTGCCCTTAAAGTAGTGACTGGGCTCGTGGTGATGGGATTCACGTGGGGTTGTGACGTCATGTGAGCCCCATGTCCAATCAGAACCAGCTTCTGTTACCCCGCCTTCGGACCAAACAAGTTAATCAACAGGAAGTGAGCACAGTGGCTGTGCTCACTTCTTCTTGACTGCTCCTGTGTCCAAAGTTGGGAAGAAGGAAACCGGCGCTGATTGGATTTGAGGCTTATGTGATGTCACAATCCAATATGAGCCCCGGCACCGCAAACCCAGACACTACTGGAATGGCACTGGTATGAAAGGTGAGTATAGGTTTTATTATTTTACCTGGGGGAAACATGTGGAAACAGGTGTTGTCCTAGTAGTGAACAACTCCTTTAACTGTAAAAACACAGAACAAGGCTGGCTTAGCTATTATAATAAGTCCCAATGACATGTCCTATGTTGATCAGAAAACCAAAAGCATGGCCATCAGGGCACAGGATGGAGCAGCTAGCCGAGCAAAGGCGATGCCTTGCCTAATAGAACTAATATTAGTAAGATTTATAACTTAAAATTTATAGAGTAACTAAAGCTTTAGAATTTTTTTTTAATATTTCAATGCCATTTTAGTTGCAAGCAGAATGATAGAGGAGACTCTCTCCGATTACAAAGAGCGGGGTACGGATTCTCTAGAAAGAATATGCCTATGTTTTCTATTGAGTCTGGGCAGTGCTCGCTGCCTGCACTAGTCGTCTGAGCAGCACATTTCTGGGGAAAATTTTGGAGCGATTGGTCCTGTCTGCTCACAATTAAAAGGTGGCTCAAATATATAACAAAGATATAAAGGTTTACTTACTTTTTTAACATCATTTATCTAAATTTTGTCAAATTTGAAATCCCTATAATTTTTCATCCAAAATATTAAATTGACTACGGTACATACTGAATTTATAAATCAGTTAAAAGAGAAATAAAAGTTTGTGTTTGTCTTACTCATACTGATATTGGAATTTTTCAGCTTTTTAGCAGTGGCCAGTTTTTAAATAATGTGAGCAGGAAGTCTTGCCATATCGGTTGCCACCGTAGAGTTAGCTTTCGAAAAACTCATGATATAACAGCTCCAGCTCTGTCCTCACCTAGGGTACCATCACCCATTCCCTGTAGACTGTGAGCCCTCGTGGGCAGGGTCCTCTCTCCTCCTATACCAGTCTGTTTTGTACTGTTAATGATTATTGTACGTATACCCTCTTTCACTTGTAAAGCGCCATGGAATAAATGGCGATAAAATAATAAATAATAATAATATAACAGATACTTAGAACATGAAGACAAACTGATAGTTGATCAGTTTCTTAGCGGCTAATGTGAAAATAACAACATATATGTCTGCAGTAATGGGATAAATCTGCTGCGCTGCTTGTCAAAAAGGATATCCAGTAGAGATGATGGTGGAAAAAAAAACCAGTATTAACAATCTATATGTTTCAGAGTTGAACAAACTCCTTCCTCGGATAAACCACAATAATTATATATCTGCCCATCTTCTTCACTTATTGGCAAGGTTTCCTTAAAGGCTGCTTTACATGGTACGACCGATTGTGCGATTTCACAATCGATCGTACCCGCCCCCGTCCTTTTTGCGTCATGGGCAAATCGCTGCCCGTGGCGCACAAAGTCGGTAACCCCCGTCACACATACTTACCTCTCGTGCGACCACGCTGTGGGCGGCGAACGTCCACTTCCTGGAGTGGGAGGGACGTTCGGCGTCACAGTGACGTCACACGGCCGCCAGCCAATAGAAGCGGAGGGGCGGAGATGAGCAGCATGTAAACATCCCGCCCACCTCCTTCCTTCCACATAGAGCCAGCGGCTGACGCGGGAGGCAGGTACGCGATGTTCATCGCTCCCGTGGTGTCACACGGAGCGACGTGTGATGCCACGGGAACGATGAACAACCGGCGCCCGATTTCAGAACCGATATTATGGAACCTAGCGACCAGTACACGACTCACGATTTGTGAGCGATACTGCGTCGCTAGGAGGTGTCACACAGGCCGGCATCGCCAGATATGCCGGATGTGCGTCACAAAAGCCGTGACCCCGACGATCTATTGCACGATAGATTGTCTGGTGTAAAACAGCCTTAAGTCACAGCCCCACTGATCTGTCACTGTTAAGAATATGCCATCAATATAAAAGTCCAAGAACATCCTCTTTAAACGCAATAATACATTATTTATTCTGTTGTCTTGAATGTTGGTTTTACTTTAATAACATTATGACCAATAGTCTAAGAACTAAAGGGTACTTTACATGCTGCGACATCGCTAGCGATCTTATTAGCGATGTGAAATTCTAGATAGCAAGTGCGATCTTTTGGGATCGCACATGCGTAAAATGACCTATGTGCGATCCCGAAAGATCGCACTTGCGCTCTAGAATTTCACATCGCTAATGAGATCGCTAGCGATGTCGCAGTGTGTAAAGTACCTTTAAGTCAAGTTTTTTAATTTTGTAAAAGAGATTCTTTTGAGGATAATAAATTTGTAGTATTCTTTAGCAGTGGAAGTTGGAGATCGGTAAAATCTGTGGCTGCTAATTTAGCTGAAAAATCAACAATCTTAGTACAATTGAACTTATGTGAAAGTTGCTGAGTCAGAGAGATTTTCACTGAAAAGCCAACATCCCTGGGGATCATTTATCAAGGCGGACGAGAGATTAACAGAGTCACTAGATTTATTTCAGTGCAACCTAGCTCTGCTTTGCCTATAAATTTCGCACAGCTGGGTCTGATTTAGCATTTCCATTGCTTCAACAGAAAGATGTAGAGCTTTCCAGTATGCCCTGTTTGTTATGTAGTGCTCTTCTTTTTGGCTGGTGCCAGGGTAAAAATGGTTGTTGTTTTCTTTACCTTGTTAATACAAGGCCTCTGTTCACATGAGTCAGGATGACTTCTGCTTATAATCAGCCATGACCAGTGTGATGGATCTATTCTCCAACAGATCCAAGGAGATAATGTACATACCAACCTCACCCCATCAGGATATAGTGCAGCGGACTACAACACTCTTGCCATCAATAATATAGAAAAAAAACCTTCTTGAAAATGTAGTAAAGCAGCCTAAATATGATCAGACCTACAGAGAAGCAGAAATGTGCTGACGCTGTACTATCATGCTGGCCATATCAATGAGTCAGATGTAATACACAGCCAACAAGCTTTTGTAACACCCACGGGGCAAGGGGTTAACTTTACTCATCGCCGGGCCAGTGATGTCAGGATCTGGGATGTCACAGGTGGCCCTGCCAAGCTTCGTAGCCCCGAGGCGTACAATAAAAGGGGACAAATGGAAGATGGGATAATGGGGATAGTTTGTCTTGTGACGCCACCTGTGGTATGCGGCCAGGCATTAGCCACCGCTGCGGGTGATGTCCTCCGGGGCTGATGGTATTGCAGCAAAGATGGTTTTGCTCCCCACAGGTGGAGGGTGCCCTGGGGAGGATGATAAGGGTTGTAGTGATGGCCGTTGGCACAGAAGCGCTGGGCGACAGAGACGGCAATAAGAGGCTGAGTCAGCTGCTGCGGTTCCAGGTCTTTTTACTCACAGTTCCAATGCAGCCAAAGGGGACCGGTCTCTGCTGTGATGGGCCCCAGCCGATCCCGGATCCTTTGGAGGTCAGTAAGATTCTGGTAGTCCGTGGGCCTGTCCTTCTTGCACTTTTAATATGAATCCCCATGGCCTAAAGCTACTTGAGGATCCCGGTCAGTTCTAGTTTTTAGCTTCTGTCCTGTGTGCAAGTGACGCGGGTCCGCGGTGGGGTCAGACTTTTTGATCACAACTCCAGACCCTATGTGCCACTGTGCTCCGAGAACTGGTGGTGGTCAGAGGGACGTACAATCCCCCTGTCCAGCAGATTCTGGTAATCCAACTTAAAGTCTGTTCCACCCTAGGGCTCTGCACCCTGCACAGTGCCGGTCCTGGAGGAGCAATGAAGCTCTTCCCTCGGCGACCGAATTTTCTCCTCCATCCCACAGGAGCTACCGAAGAACTTGTCCACTCCTTTCCTCTCCTCCTTGGAGAACTCCTTACTGTTGTGTTGCTCCTAACTCCCCCTGGTGGTTGCTCCTCCCCTGGTTCCCTGTCACTAGTGGGTGGCAGCCCCTCATATTTGGTGACTACCTTAAGACCTGACCCTAGCCCGGTCCCCAATGGGGAGGTCAACCTGACTGTATGCATGAGTTTGTGTGTTTTGAAACTGGTACGGACCGCCTCTGGATCCAGGATGTGTACCGCACCTTAAGTGAGGTACAGTACCCTGTGGCGACTGAAGCCTCAGGGGTGCCACACTTTAATTTACAGAGAGTGTAGTCATAGCACATTTCAACCATTTTGAAGATATCTAAAGTGTTTCAGTATTATAGAGGCCATACAGATGCATTTGAAGAAGAATAGTATAGGAAGAAAGCACCTGACTCAAGACTTCTAAGACCTACTAAGTCAAAGATTAAATCTCAATATTGTCAAAAGAGAACTGTAACTTTTCAAGGATTCTAGGGTAATCTTCTGTTGTGGAAGTAAGTTTAACTTTTAAGCAAACTTTTCATGTAGAACATACAGTCCGAACTATAGAAAGATGGAAAAGATGAGCCAAATTATACATATATAGTTTTGTTGTAAAAGATTCAATATGGCTTGTATTTTATTCATTGAAAATAATGGTGTTTGCATATGAGTCTAGTGGGCAGTCCTACTCAGTGATTGACCGCTATCTCTGCACGCAGTCATACTGTGAAGACTGTCAATCACTGAATAGGACCTCCCACTGAACTTACGCATACAAACACAAATGATTTCAATCAATAAAATGCACGTTTTCTGAACACCCCTACAAATATATATAATCCGCTCTATGACATCCTGCCTGCAGATCAGATATCATTTTTAATATAACAAGTTCCCTTTAACTCATTAAGAAATTTTACATAAGGCATATCCCGGAGAAAAAAAAAATCTACTTTATGTACCACAACATTTCTAAAACTGTTTTACTTAGGGGTACTTCACACACAGCGAGATCGCTACTGAGATCGCTGCTGAGTCATGTTTTTTGTGACCTCATTTGCGATCTCGCTGTGTGTGACACTGAGCAGCGATCTGGCCCCTGCTGTGAGATCGCTGCTCGTTACACACAGCCCTGGTTCGTTTTTTTATTGTTACTCTCCCGCTGATAAGCACACATCGCTGTGTGTGACAGCGAGAGAGCAACAATCCTGAATGTGCAGGGAGCAGGAGCCAGCGTCTGGCAGCCTGCGGTAAGCTGTAACCAAGGTAAACATCGGGTAACCAAGGTGGTTACCCGATATTTACCTTCGTTACCAGCCTCCGCAGCTCTCACGCTGCCAGTGCCGGCTCCTGCTCCCTGCACACGCTAAGTTAAGCGGTGTGAGCTGGTAACTAAGGTAAACATCGGGTAACCATACCCGATGTTTACCTTAGTTACCAGTGTCCGCAGCTTACAGACGCCAGCTCCGTGCAAGCGCAGCGTCGCTTGCACGTCGCTGCTGGCTGGGGGCTGGTCACTGGTCGCTGGTGAGATGTGCCTGTTTGACAGCTCACCAGCGACCATGTAGCGATGCAGCAGCGATCCTGACCAGGTCAGATCGCTGGTCGGATCGCTGCTGCATCGCTAAAGTGTGACGGTACCCTTAGACCGCATTCACACATCCATGAGTCATAGCACAAGTATAGTCCATTGTGATTCACAGACTGGCCATGGGTTTCCTGAGCAAAACTTGAAGACATCATATACGCCTATAAGGCTGTCAAGGTTGGGTCAGGAGACCAGCAGACAGTCTATGAATCATAGTCCATACTTAAGGGTGCTTTACACGTTGCGACATCGCTAACGATATATTGTCGGGGTCACGTCGTTAGTGATGCACATCCTGTGCCGTTAGCGACATCGCAGCGTGTTACACCAAGGAGCGACGATCAACAAGCGCAAAAACGTGAAAAATCGTTGCTCGTTGACACCTTGCTTCTTTCCCAAATATCGTTGCTGCTGCAGGTACGATGTTGTTCGTCATTCTCCTGCGGCAGCATACAACGCTATGTGTGATACCACAGGAACGACAAACATCTCCTTACCTGCGTTCACCGGCAATGAGGAAGGAAGGAGGTGGGCGGCATGTTCCGGCCGCTCATCTCCACCCCTCCTCTGCTATTGGACAGCTGCCGCGTGACATGGCTGTGATGCCGCACGAACCGCCCCCTTAGAAAGGAGGCGGTTCGCCGCCCAGAGCGACGTCGCAGGGAAGGTAAGTCCGTGTGACGGGTGTTAGCTATGTTGTGAGCCACGGGCAGCGATTTGCCCGTGACGCAAAACCGACGGGGCGGGTACGCTCACTAGCGATGTCGGTACCGATATCGTAGCGTGTAAAGTACCCTATTAATCCAGAGACGGATTAAGAACTTGGTCGTTCGAAACGCGTCCTCTGTTGGGGCAGTTATTAACATGGACTGTTTTTACAAGTTTGACAAATAAAAGATGAATTTTTAATGAAGATTTTTCCATGGACTTGTTGCTGGAATTTTTTCTTATACATGAAATGATTTCTGCTACCTTCCTTTCCGTGCACGGTCCTGGATAAGCGGTCTCCGGCAAATAGCAGGTGAGCTGGACAAAGTAAAGTTGTTTGTGTCAGGTGTCCTCGTCTAGCTTGTACTACTCATGAAAGCTAAGCAGACATGATGCAAGGCAATTGGTACTGTAATTAACAGTTGTAGTAATTCCAATTCTTCATGCAAAAGAGATTAATGTCAATGCTGCTTGGTTATTGTGATCTACCATTAATCCTGGGTTTCGGTTGGGCCAAGTAGAGCACATAGCATCTGGTTGAGATATGTACGGTATTACTTGATAGTACAAGCCTCAATTTTAATTTTTAGAGTGAGTATCATCTTTAAGTTATCTTTATCAGGTTGTCTAATAAGTGACGACCAAAGCTGGGAAGGCATTACAAATGCCTCTGCTGGTAATTCCCATGATAGTTTCAATGTTTTTGGTGAACTGTCCGGAAGTGATGACAATCTGACCAGGTGCATCTGACTATGGCAGCCTGACAGTGAGGACCTTCGTTGATGTCATAGTCATGTGACCAGTCTCTAAGCTAATGTCTGTACAACATTTACACCAGACTGGTCACATGCTAGGACGTCACGGAAGGTCCTTTAACCTGGGGGCAGAGCAATGATCGGACTCGCCGGGAGACAGAGTCTGCAGGACGCGTTGCGGGAGATGTAAGTATAATGACAATGTTTATTATTAACTATATTCTTTATTTTACAGCCCCCCGCGCGCCATCCCATAACTGTAAAGCCCAAAATCGGTGATCAGACGAAAGATCATGTTATCTTGATCTCGATCTCTACTAAACGATTGGGCAACCATCCGGGGGATCGCCCAACACTATCAGTACATAATCACTAAAGCTAGATATTGGCTGCAGACGTCATTTTTGGACAGTTCTTAAAGACCAAGGAGATTATCAGAGCGGCAGGCGAATTACCAAATGAGTGTAACGGATCCCATTACTTTAATGCATTCCTTACTTTGTGCTCATTTTTAACAAACCTTTCCTTAATAGCGAACATTACGACTGGCAAGGCTATGCCATTCCAGATAAAAGCAGTATCCACGTAGTTAAGTCTGAGAACACAGTTTGTGTTTATAATAAACTATAAGTAGTAATTATAATCTTAGTTGGACTTTCTCCCAGAAAGGAGCTGCCCTAAAGAGGATGCTTTAAAAGTCATTAAAACAAGACATTTTGCTGTTTGGCCTTATTCCAGACACAAGGCATGTAACAGATAATGTCTTCTTACATTGATTGCTTCATCAAACGAGACTTTGGTACAGAAATGGAAAATAAGTATTTGGACAGTTTTAGAATACAATTTTAAAATAAAAAAAATAGGTTTTGGTATAAACGTAATGAGATATTTACTTCTACAGACTAATTTGCTAGCACAACGGGGAATATTTCCGGTAAAGTGGGCAATCTGATCTGTATGAATACATTTTAGAGATTATGTAGCATATATACTAACAAAAGTAGAGGTACTCAGTATGCAGTCTTTATATAACTGAAAAAAAGTGGCTGAAAAATAATGAAAAATGGCTTAGTATGGAAATTGAGAAATAATTTGATGCTTAAAGGTGATCTGTGACTAGGTTTTCGCTCCCCCATCTGAGAGCAGCATAATGTAGAGGCAAAGACCCTGATTCCAGTGACGTGTCACTTACTGAGCTGTTTGCTGTCATTTTGATAAAATCAATGTTTTCTCTGCTGCAGATCTAGCAGTTATACAGAGCTCATGACTATGCTGGACTATCTGGCAGCACGACAAGTACTCCTCTAATGATAATCTACTGCTGATTAATCAGTGATTTTATCAAAACTACACTAAGCAGCCCAGTAAGTGACACATCACTGGAATCAGGATCTCTGTCTCTACATTATGCTGCTCTCAGATTAGGTGGCAAAAACCTGGTGACAGAGTCCCTCTAATAGGTTTTTACACATTATAAAGTAGCCCACCACTGGGATCCTCACTTCAGTTCAATGGGAACAAATTTCCATTTTGTGTCCTGAATACAAGAGAGCAGTGAAGGAAACTTTGAAGGGAACTTGTCACATGGAAAAATCTGCAGATATGTGGTAAATCTACCGGTTAATAGTATTCTGAACCTGCCCGTTGCCTGCACATTGAACCCTGCTGCAGGGAGGAAAAGAACTGTAATCCTCCCAGCAGCGTCCCGCTTTCAGTCATGGAGGCAGTGCCGATGCGCGTTAAGTCACCACTCTATGTATGAAGAGCTGTAACAATGCCACCTGCACTGACTGGCAGCTGGTTCTAATGATGAGTGGCTGTCAGTCAGTGCAGGGGGATGTGGTTACAGCCACTGCACTCCATACACAGAGTGGTGACTGTACCTGCGCCAGCACCGCCCCCATGACTGCAACCAGAATTCTGCTGAGGGGGTTAACGATCTTTTCCTCCCAATAGTGGGGTTAAATGTGTAGGCACTGGCCAGGTTCAGAATGCTATTAACCGGTAGATTAATCACACACCTGCAGGATAATAGAATTTTTCCAAGTGACAGGTTCCCTTTAAATAGAAAGGCTACTAAGAATACAATTTGCCACTTCATTCGATATGGGCGCTGAATGGAGTGGTATTACACAAGCTCAATTATGTCTCCACCCCGTCGTGACCATAGTGAGAACGTACAGGGGACAGTGGATTCATATTCTAATGATCAACCTGGGTATGTCCTCTGCTGGGTCTTCATTCCTTTCCCTCAAAGACTCTGCAGAGCTCCTCGTCCCTTCAGCTGCTAATCATCTGTATTTCCCCTTGGGTTTAAATACTCTTATTTTCCCTTTACTTGTGCCAGTGATATTCAGTTCCTTCACAAGCTCTTAATGCAAGCAGGCAGCTTGTACTCATCTGTAGAATCCTTGCTTTTTGCTCAACTTCTTTCAGAGACATCTGGAGATAAGTGTGCTCCCTGTGTCTTCTTTAGTGTTTAGTGGGGTTGACGAAGAGCTCATACCACCTATTCCCTATCTAGAGCCCAGCGCTAGGATCATCCTAGGGTCAGGTATCTGGCTCGGTGCATAGGGCGGAACCTATCTAGGGTGGTGAGGGATCCCAGGGGACAGAGATAGGTTTGGTCAATGGTCACCATCTCACCCTTCCCTAGATGCAGGGTATTTCTTCCCTTCTCTTTTGCCATTCGCTTGGTACTCCTCCGTACCTAGTGTCACAAAATATCACCATTCTTAGCACCATCCAGCCATATCCACTTGATTCTAGAACAATTCAGCTGTTTTTCATCTACATAAAACATACAAAAATGTATTTAGTTACTATATTTCACATAATGAACTGCAAGGGCAACACATTATAAGGTGTGGCGAGCCCATGATCATCAACTACAATAGGAGGCATAAATCAGAATTCTATCATGTAAGTAATGAATGTCCATGATGACTGCATCGGAGGCTGGGTCCACAGAACTGTATTTTCTCAATCTGAGAAAAACAGTCTGATTACGCTAATTAGCCTCTGGTCAGAGTTTGTTCAGAGTGGGATCTGGTTATCTCAGAGGAGCAGAATAATTTAAGAAAAAAGTTTCTCCACCTTCTCATTTCTGTCAGTCCATGAATATCGGACTGCACTCGGCTGTCATACATGTGGGATCTGATTTTTTCACGGACCCATAGACTTGAATGGCTGAGTGAGATCTGATTCTCAGAAGCAAATCATGCATGCTACAATTATTTTCCTTGGTACACTCAGTTGGAGGGAAAAAAAATCAGACAAGTGCACTGCCTCACTGAATAACACTAGTCCACGTGCAATCTGATTTTAAGACAGTTGGCCCCTGGACTGAAAATACGGTTGTCTGCATGAGCCCGTAGGATCAGTCCTTAATTTATGTAACATCTTTCCTGAGCTGAGCTTTTGATCTGAGCCTAGAACTGCAGATGAAATTCGACTTTAACAAGTTCCAACATAACAAATGATTGATCCTTGTGATACAGATTTATGTCACTCTTTCCAAAATCTTCAATTAATGACTGGATATCCAAATATTTACTGGAGCCAGAATAAGCAAAAATGAAAATAATGATATAAAATGATACATAGATATAGTCAGCAGTGTATTCAGGAGGGGCATTTGCCTGGGTGCAGCCAGCAGGGGGGCGCCGTTGGGTCACAAGATGCGGCGGTCTGTGGTGTCCAACTAGAGTAACTGCAGACTTTCATCATAAACCTGGACAAGCCCTTTAATTATAAAGTTAAGCACTGTAGCATGCCCAATACTAACAGTGTGCAATATACTCACTGTAAGGATTCAAATCTGCTTGCTGTCATCACATGGCCACTTCACTTATATGTGATTTTTATAATTATGGTCAGGAAGCATCTAGCTGTTCTTCTTGCTTCCCTCTATGAAGCAAGGGCTTTAGTTTTCAACTAAACATTGAGAAAATTATGAAGAGCTGCTTGTGGGCAAGTCACTGTAAAGCCTGCTTTACACGTTGCATTTTCGCATACGATATCGTATGCGATTTGCAACGCCCCCATCGTATGTGCGGCATGTTCTATTTGTTGAACGTGCCGCACAAACGATTAACCCCCGTCACACATACTTACCTTCTATACGACCTCGATGTGGGCGGCGAACATCCACTTCCTGGAGTGGGAGGGACATTCGGCGTCACATCGACGTCGCGCGGCAGCCGGCCAATAGAAGCGGAGGGGCGGAGCTGAGTGGGACGTAAACATCCCGCCCACCTCCTTCCTTCTGCATTACCGGCCGGGAGCCGCAGGACGTAGGTAAGATCTGTTCATCGTTCCTGGGGTGTCACACACTGCGATGTGTGCTACCCCGGGTACGATGAACAATCTGACGTTCAATTCGTCAGGAATGAACGACGTGCATGCGATGAACAGTTTTTCGTTCAATCGCAATTGCACGTCGCTGTCACTTATGACGTGACCCCGCCGACACATCGTAAGATATCTTGTAGCGTGTAAAGCGGGCTTTAGTGTGCAAGATTGGGCGATCAAATGACAATCACTCAAACTGCATGTGGAGGGGGGCGGAAAACCTAGACCCGCTTTTGGATATTGTGATAAGAACTTCTGGATATAGTGATAAGAACTGGGGGGGCATACTTTTTTGCAACCTCGCAGGGGTTCTGGAGGTAGAATGGTGCATTTTGCTGAGCTATTGGGCTGCAAGAAGCCCATACACTGTTCTTGCCCAGGGGCCTCTTATGTCTGTTCCTAATATGAATTATCATACATCAAACTGTGATTGGAACTGAGTGACAGTAAAATGTAAGGACACGTGAAATAACAAAAATAAAAAAAAAGGTTAGAACAGGTAAATAAGTCAAGTGAAGAACCTCCACATCCATTAGTTGAATTTCCTATACAATTACTGAATTTATAGGACTGGACTTGTACTCACTTAAAGGTCATGGGATAACACACTTCACGAAATTGTGTCAGCTTAACACTAGTGCCACTGTGTGACCCATCAGACAAAAATAAAATACCAAAAGCCATATGGTCCACATTTTCCCCGAGTGCTGTGATCATTGGAATCAATTACAAAGATCGGGGATGAAGCCAAAAAGAAATTTGCTATCAGAATTACTCGAGAATTTGCCCAAATATGTTGCAGCATTCATGAAAGTTCAGGGATATTACAGCAGGCGATTGCACTGCGAGAGGACGATTATAAAGTGTTCTCCTAGGACTTTTTTACATTTCAACATCTTGCATTTGTTAAAATAAAGGGATAATGCTATTACTGTCAGGTTTCTGCTCCAGCGGTACACACAGGTTTGCCACATCTGTTCAGCAGATGTAGCATCACCCCTCAACAGCCAAAACATTAACATTTTTGACACAAAGCAGCCTGGAACACGCACATTGTTCAGGAGAATGTCAGCACAGATCGGCCTGTGGAGTTCAACACACTCAATTAGAGAAAGGGGCCATTGCTCACATCGGCTTATAGAGCAAGAAGCCATACATAGTTACCCATACCGCTCTCTCTACAGACTCACTAAACCTTTTAGGGGCTGTGTATAAAGCTGGCGCTGATTACCCCGTGAGTGGATATGCTGTAAATTAGCACCATGCCTAGTTATACGTCATGTCAGACCTCTTTTCCATTATTTTTTAACATGTAAAATGGTCGGTTGTTATAAAAATATAAAATAAAACACAGGACATAAATCCACATCTGTACAAGTCCCTTCACACGTGCACAATTTGTATGAGAGCTTAATACTGCCCTGAAGGTTGGAGGAATAGTTCTCCATTCCAGGTGAAGATACAGATTCTTGTCTTTGGCCTAGACAATTGTGTGCTTACATTTATGAGGTCGCTTATTTTCACAAAATGTTTAAAAATTAATTGTGGGTTTGTTTGTTTTTTTGCAAAGCTTAGTTAAAGGGGTGGTCCACTACACAGCCTAATGGCCACACATCAATGTAAAGATCATGAAGAAGGCTTTTCTGAAATACTTGTGTTGCTAATTCTGCCCCTGAGCGGCGCTATTGCAGTCCGCTCATCCCTATTAAGTGACCCCTGGGCTCTGTAACCGCTTAGATCCGGTGATGTCACATCAACTTCCAGTTGACTCGACATCACTGAGGCGGCCCCAGTCTCCCTGAGTGACTGGGCTGAGGCTGGAGTTTCACCGCTTGTGGCGCCCTGCAGCGAAGGAGAGAGTGCGTGAGATGCTGGACTGTGACGAGCGGTGAACGTCCACCCACAGCCCAGTCACTCAGGGAGACTGGGGCCACCTCGGTGATGTTGGGTCAACTGGAAATTGACGTGACATCACCGGATCTCAGAGGTCAGGAGCCCGGGGGTCATGTGATAGGGATGAGCGGACCACAATAGCGCCGCTTCGAGGCAGAATTGACTACACAAGATAATTCAGAAAAATATTCATTGTTCCAGAGGTATATGAAAACCTATTCTACAGGAATTTATTGCAGACGTTTCTGCTGATTTATTTAGTCAGGGACAGTCCAAGTCCAGTTCAATTTTTTGAACAAAATTCTGTACTATATGTACACCTTAACAAAAAATGGACAGTTGCACCCTCATGCTTAATATATACCTGTTCACACTAGAATGTTAGGAAGTGCCATCAGTCTTTTTCTTAAATGTATACCTTGATCCAAATCAGGTACAACTTAGCCATCTAGGGGTGATGTGAAAGATATGAATTATAACTACAGAATTTCCAGTCAATAACTTGTTAACCTTTATTTATGATTTTGGTAAAAAAGAGAAAAATGCATTCTCCTAAAGTACTTAGGAGAAACTGTAGGTAGGGAAAGAAAGGCGCAAAATAGGGTCTTACCCGGTTTATGGGTTTAGAAAAGTAAAGGAATGAATACACTCACCTGATCGGGTTGTGCCAGTCACAACCTCTGTGCAGACATATGTGAGTGCTAGAGTGGTTCAGCAGCGGCCCCGTTGAGGAAATCGGTACTATAAAAGTTCAGGATAGAAAACGGGTTTCATGCCGCGCTATAAACCACGAGCTAGTGTCATTAAAAGTAGATATTCTTTTATTGAGTCATTCCTACGCGTTTTCAGAGTCCACTAGTTTATCATAATGCAATTTCATATGTTCTGCTTTGGAAATAGAAGTGTGCCCCTTACCTCTTTGTCCTCTGTGTGGCTGCACCAATGTTATGTGCTCCCATGTCTTAATCTAGGTCCATGTTTTCCAACTAGTCCGACCGAGCAGATGTGATTGGCTTCCCAACCACATGTGATCACAGGAGTCTAACACGCAGACTAGCAGATTAACTCTTGCTAGTCTGCCTATGAATAAGCACACAGGAGGTCAACGCCTGAGTCTACCTGTGTTGATCCCAGACATCAGAGAAACCATCGGGTGGAGTGTCAGAATCTGGAATATGAACAGAGACCAACGCCACCATGACAGACGGCAAAGTTTGGGCAAAACTCCGTGTGACATCTACTTGAATATTACAAAAATCCACATTCATCAAAAGGTAGATTTTGATTTGTAATTTGCTTCCACGTTGAACGGTAAATGGTTATCTGCACATCTTCTTATCACTGGCACCAAGTGCTGAATCTCAGGCCTCTTCATGAGAAACCGAACTAATGAGGCCTGAATGCACATGGTAATGGTTCACGGTGTGACGTTGTGACCTTTCACAGATATGTCCCAGACCTCATCAGAGCCTAATGGGTCAAGGTCTGGGACGTTTCTGAGAGAAAAGATGAGTGGTAAGTTGAGTATAACTATTTTGATAGGTTTTTTTCACATCTTAAGTTAATTATGTTCTAGGGTCTGAAAAGAGAATAATAAATTACATTGAAGTGGAGAATAACTTTGCTGCAAATCGAATTTCTTGGGAAAATCCATAAGATTTGGAGAAGTAAAATTTGGTCTCATTTGCTCATCTCTACTCAAAAGGTACAAAACTGATACTAGCACTGTTGTTACGGTTGCTGCGAGCACTGGAGACTATGTCCAGATTTCTTGCTACTGCACATGTGCGAGCGCTGGAGACTAAGTCCAGATTTCTTGCTACTGCACATGTGCGAGCGCTGGAGACTAAGTCCAGATTTCTTGCTACTGCACATGTGCAAGCGCCGGAGACTAAGTCCAATCTTGGAGCCATTGCACATGTGCGGGTGACATCATCGCTGACACGAGGTCACATGTCTCTGACACCTTCTATGCCGATTGGTCGCTGGTCATGTGCTTGTGACGTCTTGCTCGGTGATAGGCCAGCATGACGTCACTCCTGTCGTTCTGGCAGCGGATTGGCTCTGGTGTCCTCCATCTTGGATGAGGCACAGAGTCTATTTAAGACCCTGACACACGCCGCATGGTGCTCAGTCCTCTTGGTTCATGCATATGAGTAGACGCTCTGTGTGCGTTCCTCTAGGCATTCCTCTGTCTATGCTAGGTGAGCGCTACCGGCAGGGTAGCGTTCTTATACCTTACAGCTTCGGCTGCTGTCCGTATCCTTACCTCTTAGGGGAGCGGACATAGGCAGGTGCCTGAGGCACATGGTCTGGCTGGGCCTTGTGATTCTACTCGTAGGTGGACGTTGCCGCTAGGGTAACGTTCCTTATACTGCGTCTGGCAGTTGTTCGTATCCTCGCACACTAGGGGAGCGAACAGAGGTAGGAGCTTTGTGCGGCTTACGCTGCTGTTCGTCTCTTTTGCACCACTAGAAGAGCGGACCTAGGCAGGTGCCATATCTAGTGGTTCGTGTCCTCGCACACTAGTGGAGCGAACGCAGTTAGGAGCTTTGTGCGGCTTACGCTGCTGTTCGTCTCTTTTGCACCACTAGAAGAGCGGACCTAGGTAGGTGCCATTTCGCACACATTGCCTTTGTCTCTGTGATTATTAACAGAGATCATTCCACACACCCTCCAAGTAAGGGAGGAATTGCTTTACTTACTTATTATATCCTTCTGTGAGTTAACAGAGGTATTGCACTCTGCCATAGTCTGCAGCAAAGTCTTTGCACGGTGGACCCTGACTGTCTGATACTCCTTTCGGTTATTATCAGACAGCCCCCCGTAACATTAGGACTGAGCCAAGGGTCTGGCAGTTATGTCAGAATATCAGCAGTTACACCGTTACATACAAGTACTTGAGTCACGGCTCAAGAGTATAGAGGATAAACCTCAGACCATGGTGACATCTGCACATGATCCTCGACTTGCTCTGCCAAACAGATATTCTGGCGATGCCAGATCATGTCGTGGTTTCATTAGTCAGTGTCAGATACACCTAGAGGTCAACTCTTCTCGCTTCTCTACGGAGAGGTCCAGAGTAGGCTTTATCATCTCCTTACTTCAGGACAAAGCCTTAGAATAGGCGACTCCCCTATGGGAGCGCTCTGATGTGGTTACTCTGAGACATCAAGACTTTCTTGATGCTCTTAAGGCGGTATTCATGGGTCCGCAGGTTACCCATGATGCGGCCCTGAGACTGTTAGATCTATCTCAGGGTTCGTTATCCACTAGTTCTTATGCCATTGCTTTTAGAACTCTGGTGGCAGAACTAGATTGGCCAGAGAAGGTGTTGATTCCTATCTTCTGGAGAGGGTTGGCAGGCTATGTCAAGGATGCCCTTGCTACTCGTGAGGTCCCTGCTTCTCTGGAGGACTTGATCACAGTAGCAACGAGGATCGATGTACGCCATAAGGAACGTAGACTCGAGGTCTCTTCCTTCCGCCCTAAGCATCGGGCTATTCCAGTTGTTGAGGGTCCACTACCATCTTCCTCAGCATCTGAAACATCTCCCACTCCTATGGAGTTAGGTCATACGTTCTCCAGACTACGCAAGTCTGGTCCTCCTATATGTTACGTATGTCGTCAGGCTGGGCACTATGCCAACAAGTGTCCTAGTCGTCAGGGAAACTCCCTGGCCTAGTAACCATTAGAGGGGGGTTACTAGAGACGTCTTCTGCACCCTCTAAGTGTTGTATCCCAGGTCAGCTCTCGTTATCTGAGAATACATGGCCTATTATGGCTTTTGTGGATTCCGGAGCTGACGGGATTTTTGTGTCCTCAGGATTTGTAAAGGGACACAATATTCCCTCTATCATGTTAGAGGCGCCTATTCCTGTCCGTGTTGTTAATGGAACTATGTTGTCTGACTCCATTACATTGAGGACAGTTCCCTTGCGCCTTTCCCTGTCTCAGGGTCACATAGAGGAGATTTCTTTTCTTGTTTTGCCTGAGGGTATAGACGACGTCCTTCTGGGTCTTCCATGGCTTCGGACTCATGCTCCTCACATTGACTGGGAGTCTGACAGCATTATTAGTTGGGGTTCGAAATGTCAGTCCCGATGTCTTCCCTTACCACCTAAGGTCGTTGCGGTTGCATCAACTGATCTCTCTCCCATACCTACACCCTATTTGGATTTCGCTGACGTGTTCTCCAAACAGGGTGCTGAGGTTCTTCCACCCCATAGGCCGTATGACTGTGCCATAGACCTTATCCCAGGTTCGGTTCCACCTAAAGGCAGGGTTTACCCCCTGTCGATACCTGAGTCGGAGGCCATGTCGACCTATATAAGAGAGAGCTTAGAGAAGGGGTTCATTCGTAAGTCTGTCTCTCCCGCGGGAGCTGGGTTTTTCTTTGTTCGGAAGAAAGAGGGTGATTTGCGTCCCTGCATAGATTACAGGGGTCTCAACGCAATCACAATAAAGAACAAATACCCATTACCTTTAATTTCGGAGCTCTTTGACAGACTGAGAGGAGCTCAAGTTTTTACGAAGTTGGATCTGCGGGGTGCGTATAACTTGGTACGAATTCGAAAGGGTGACGAATGGAAGACCGCTTTTAACACCCGAGACGGTCACTGTGAATACCTCGTCATGCCTTTTGGGTTATGTAATGCACCCGCAGTATTTCAGGACTTCGTAAACGATGTGTTCAGGGATTTACTGTTATCCTCAGTAGTGGTGTATCTGGACGACATCCTGATTTTTTCTCCTGATCTGGAGACTCATCGTCAGGATGTCGTTCGTGTCCTTTCCCGTTTAAGGGAGCACTCATTGTTTGCTAAACTCGAGAAATGTGTATTCGAGCAGTCCTCATTGCCTTTTTTGGGTTACATTATCTCACAAGAGGGTCTGGCTATGGATCCTGCGAAGCTCTCTGCTGTCCTGCAATGGTCCGAACCTCATTCCTTGAAGGCGGTGCAACGCTTCTTAGGATTCATAAATTATTACAGGCAGTTCATACCCCATTTTTCTACTTTGGTGGCCCCTTTGGTGGCCTTGACTAAGAAAGGTGCTAATCCCAAAGCCTGGTCTACTGAGACATCTCAGGCTTTTGAGGCAGTAAAAAGACACTTTTCAACTGCTCCCGTTCTTCAAAGACCCGATGAGAGTAAGCCCTTCCTCTTAGAGGTTGATGCCTCTTCAGTGGGTGCTGGTGCGGTCTTGTATCAAAAGAACGGTGCAGGTAGAAAAAGGCCGTGTTTCTTCTTTGCTAAAACCTTTTCACCGGCAGAGAGAAACTATACCATTGGGGATAGGGAACTGCTCGCCTTGAGATTAGCCTTGGAGGAGTGGCGTCACTTGCTGGAAGGAGCGAAACATCCTTTCCAGGTCTATACAGACCATAAGAATCTGACGTACTTACAAACCGCTCAGCGTCTGAATCCTCGCCAAGCCCGCTGGTCCTTGTTTTTCTCCCGCTTTCACTTCTCCATCAACTATTTGTCTGGGAGTAAGAATAACAAGGCAGACGCCCTGTCTCGCTCTATGCTTTCTACCCAGGAAGAGATTGACGAACCTCGTCTTATCCTTCCCTCCAGGGTTTTTCATACGCTCTCCCCTGTGACGTTAGACCAAATCCCACCGGGCAAGACCTTTGTTCCGCCTGATCGACAGAATGATATACTGTCATGGGCCCACACCTCAAAGGTGGGTGGGCATTTTGGTATTAGGCGGACACGAGAGTTACTGGAGAGGTGGTATTGGTGGCCACACTTAGCCAGCCACGTCAAGAGATATGTCGGTTCCTGCTACTCGTGTGCTCGCAACCGTCCATTACGGCAGAGACCGGCTGGGCTCTTGCATCCTTTACCAGTGCCAGATAGACCATGGGAGGTGGTAGGCATGGACTTTGTGGGTGATCTTCCATGTTCACAGGGACATAGATTTGTGTGGGTCATTACGGACCATTTCTCCCGGATGGTTCATCTCGTACCGTTATCGAGAATCCCATCTTCCAGGGTACTAGCCAAACTATTCCTCAAGCATGTCTTTAGGCTTCACGGGATGCCAGATCGTATCATTTGTGATAGAGGCCCGCAATTTACTTCCCGTTTCTGGCGAGATCTTTGTAGCCTTCTGCAAATTGAGTTGAATCTCTCTTCGGCATACCATCCGGAGACTAATGGTTTGGTTGAACGTACCAATCAATCTATGATTATATACCTTCGACACTTTGTTGCTGAGAACCACGATAACTGGTCCTCCCTCCTACCCTGGGCAGAATTTGCCCTTAACAATTCGCTGGCTGAGGCCACTGGGCAGACACCGTTCGTACTCATTAATGGGCAACACCCTAGGGTACCGGTACTGTTTCCCGCTGCTGCACCTCCTCCTCTTGTGGCCGACTGGGCAACTAATGCCAGAGAGGTTTGGGATCGGACTCAAGAGTCGATCCAAGCAGCTAAGGACCGTATGAAGACGGTGTCCGATCGGTTTCGTCGCCCGGCTCCTGTCTTTTTTCCAGGGGACTTTGTGTGGCTCTCTGCAAAACACGTGAGACTTAGAGTGAGCTCTGTCAAATTTGCTCCTCGCTTCCTGGGTCCTTATGAGGTTCTTCGACAGGTAAATCCTGTAGTCTATCAATTGAAGTTACCTGTCCATCTTAGGATTCATGACAAATTCCATGTCTCACTGCTAAAGCCGGCTATTTTACCTCACGCTCGTGAAGTGCACTCTCCTGCCTCTGATTCCTCTCGCTCTAGCTATGAGGTACGAGCCATAGTTGGTTCTAAGATGGTTAGAGGGCGCAGGTTCTTCTTGATAGATTGGGAGGGCTATGGCCCGGAACATCGCTCTTGGGAGCCTGAGGAGGCTGTCCATGCTCCCGACTTAGTTGCCGATTACCTGCGTCGCCGGGAGGGGGGCCCTTGAGGGGGAGGTACTGTTACGGTTGCTGCGAGCACTGGAGACTAAGTCCAGATTTCTTGCTACTGCACATGTGCGAGCGCTGGAGACTAAGTCCAGATTTCTTGCTACTGCACATGTGCGAGCGCTGGAGACTAAGTCCAGATTTCTTGCTACTGCACATGTGCAAGCGCCGGAGACTAAGTCCAATCTTGGAGCCATTGCACATGTGCGGGTGACATCATCGCTGACACGAGGTCACATGTCTCTGACACCTTCTATGCCGATTGGTCGCTGGTCATGTGCTTGTGACGTCTTGCTCGGTGATAGGCCAGCATGACGTCACTCCTGTCGTTCTGGCAGCGGATTGGCTCTGGTGTCCTCCATCTTGGATGAGGCACAGAGTCTATATAAGACCCTGACACACGCCGCATGGTGCTCAGTCCTCTTGGTTCATGCATATGAGTAGACGCTCTGTGCGCGTTATTCTAGGCATTCCTCTGTCTATGCTAGGTGAGCGCTACCGGCAGGGTAGCGTTCTTATACCTTACAGCTTCGGCTGCTGTCCGTATCCTTACCTCTTAGGGGAGCGGACATAGGCAGGTGCCTGAGGCACATGGTCTGGCTGGGCCTTGTGATTCTACTCGTAGGTGGACGTTGCCGCTAGGGTAACGTTCCTTATACTGCGTCTGGCAGTTGTTCGTATCCTCGCACACTAGGGGAGCGAACAGAGGTAGGAGCTTTGTGCGGCTTACGCTGCTGTTCGTCTCTTTTGCACCACTAGAAGAGCGGACCTAGGCAGGTGCCATATCTAGTGGTTCGTGTCCTCGCACACTAGTGGAGCGAACGCAGGTAGGAGCTTTGTGCGGCTTACGCTGCTGTTCGTCTCTTTTGCACCACTAGAA
Source organism: Anomaloglossus baeobatrachus (assembly GCF_048569485.1). NCBI lineage: Eukaryota > Metazoa > Chordata > Amphibia > Anura > Aromobatidae > Anomaloglossus > Anomaloglossus baeobatrachus. The sequence goes on along the minus strand of NC_134356.1, from coordinate 510,420,722 downwards.
GAGCGGACCTAGGTAGGTGCCATTTCGCACACATTGCCTTTGTCTCTGTGATTATTAACAGAGATCATTCCACACACCCTCCAAGTAAGGGAGGAATTGCTTTACTTACTTATTATATCCTTCTGTGAGTTAACAGAGGTATTGCACTCTGCCATAGTCTGCAGCAAAGTCTTTGCACGGTGGACCCTGACTGTCTGATACTCCTTTCGGTTATTATCAGACAGCCCCCCGTAACAACTGTCTAATCTGTAAAGATTTTATTTTTACGCCCCAATTTCACAAAGTTAAAATGTTATATTCACATTAATAGTAGGCACACTGGGTAAGGCTTTCAATCCAATCTTGAATATCATAGTTGAATGCCATGGTAATAGGTGTTATAAAATGTTCTGATTCCAAAAATATGACGTGAAAGACATAACTAACCCAACACCAGTCATCGATTGTCCACCTGAATCTTGTCCTGAGTCATTACGCTATGATTGTTTTGAACCAGCACAGAGATTAAAGTTCACACATCTGAATATTTATAAAGTGATGCAAGCACACGGCGCAGATGATCGAACATTTAGTACCGCCGTTAGAGGCAGGCAAGCATAGGACAACTGCAGAGAGCGTAGGGCAAGCGCTTACATACCAAGAACACTTTGTCTACAGCTGGTATCTACTTCTTTCCACCTGCTCCTGCTTTACCCTTCAGTGTGACTCAGAACTTCCACTTTCAAGTGGAATCTGAGCTTTTGTTCTCTGCAATAATGTGGTTTAAAAGAACAAAGGGTTTTACACAAAAGATAAAATCACAATAATCTTGGAAATCTAACTTCTAACAGAAAATAACAAGAGACGATGGATAGAGACCAAAGCAGATCAAAAAGAGATACTTTTATGGAATGTAGAGCTGAAGTACGAGCCTACCTTTGGGCTCTAGTATGAGTACACATAATTCCCAGCCTGCTGTGCCCACAAACACATTTCCTCTACTGAGCCAGGATGCCTTGATATCTAGAAGAATATCTCATTAAACTCCACAAATTAAAATTGACATTGAAATTCTAATGGTTTTAATATTACTTAAGGAGTAGGATGTCTGGGGTCTGGTTAGTATAATTCTCCTCGGCGGTGTCTGCTTTTTTGGGGGTAAACTTACCTCCAACAAGTGCTTCCCCGAGGATAAGCCCTGGCGCAATTTTCTTGTGAAAAAAAAATAATTTAAGACATTATCTTATTTTCATGGAAACACAGTAGCTGCTGAGTAAACAAAATGATTGTATACGGACTGCAAAACAAGTGAGGATTTTTTATACTGGTCTCAGCCTCAGTTTTTTTTGATTGACAACTCTGGGGGGTATACAGAACTGGGGTGGGGGGTATACAGCACTGGGGTGGGGGACATACAGCTCTGGGATGGCATACAGCACTGGGGTGGGTGGACCACACAACTCTGGGGAGTATACAGCACTGGGATGGGGGGACATACAGCTCTGTGGGGTATACAGCACTGGGGTTTTAGTGCCATTCAGCTCTGGGAGGGTATACAGCAGCACTGGGGTGTGGGGACATACAGCACTGGGGTGGGGGGCCATACAGCTCTGGGATGGTATACAGCACTGGGGTGGGTGGACCATACAACTCTGGGGGGTATACAGCACTGGGGTGGGGGGACATACAGCACTGTGGGGTATACAGCACTGGGGTAGTGGAGCCATACAGCTTGGCACTGCGGCTCCTCTCTATCTTTATCTGTGAGATGTGAGCAGCACACTGCGTGCTAGTTCCGCCCACAGATGAACTTTAATGCCCCTGCATGCAGCTTTCAGAAGTGAATGCTGCTTGCAAGTGCGGATTTAAAGGGCCGCAGGCAGCAAAGTGTGGCTGCTGACTCGAACACTGCAGACCCAGGAAATGAGCCCTGGGGGCCACAGAATACATCACTGCCCTTGCCGACGGCAAGTGGGCTCCCAGCGGTCCAGGGCTCCAGCACTTGCCCGGGTTCGTCAGGTGCTGACGCCAGCCCTGCATCACAGGAATCGGTCTGTCTCTACATGATGCTGCTCTCAGATTAAGTTGCAAAAACCTAGCGACAGATCCTTTAAGCAGTTCTCCTTTTGTAAAAAAAGGAAAAAGAAAACACTTTCATACCTTATATTTATGCCAATGTCTGTCTCAGTAAATTACTGCCACCTCACAAGTGTTATGACAAGCACAATGTGTACACTTACTACATTTTCCATGTGATATTTACAGCCAGCAGCAGACAGTATTAAACCTGTAATGTCTTTCCTATCACTTTATTTTAGGAGCTTTTATAAAATGATATAGACCAGCGAGTAATGTTTAGGTAAGGATATTTCAGGAAAGAGGAAATCCAATCTGGTTATGGCGAGAAAACCGCATATTGGCTCTAAATGACTTGAACATCTGCTACAATAATGTAAAAGCACTGTGGCAAAATAATTAGCCTGAATATATGGAAGCATTATGTCTTCTCCCTGTTTTTGTTTTTAAGATATATGCTGAGAATTTCAGAACTTATAAATCAACTGACGATTGGACATTATTGTGCCATATGATAGTCAGGCCTGTTGCTGTTAGAATTGTAGAAAAGCTAATTCTTTTTTTTAAACAAAAAAATAATGACAATTTGTTTTTATACATATTATTGGCGTTGTTTAAAGCAGCTAATTTTTTTAAAAACTTTGTGAACCCTCATTTAGCATGCCCAATTATTCGGCCAGGCCGTAAGTCAACAATTTAAGAAGGCGATAAGTCTGATTGAAAAAGACTTCAACAACTGAATAAATTAAGGACAGAAAACACAGTATTGTTTCAGAAGAAAAAAAGCAAAAGAAGGCACTGGTATTTCTCAATTCCACACTCATATTGCACAGACTGGACAGTCTGACAGATTAATCAATAGCTTATAAAATATCTTCGGCGGTGCTCATCCTTATAGAAAGAATCCATTACAAGCAGAAGCCCAAAACACTTAGAGGAACCCTTTTCATGCGAAACGGCTGTTAGCCAATATGTCTATATTTCCTGGCATCATGTTAGAAAAAACAACATGATTCTACATCAGAGGTGAGTGTCCTTTATTGTATTATATATTTCTGCATAAAATACAGAATGTGATCACTGTTATCAGTCTATTTTATTGTCTCTCAGTCATCTGTCCTCAAACAGAACCCAAGATTGTAGCTTATCTATAAGTGCCATGGGGCACTTGTTATGTGCCGCAGTTCTGTTTTCAGCGTAAAAAAACTGGGGAAAACGGGTTTTATGCCGCGCTAAGAGACCACAAGCATAAATATAATAATTTGTTCTTTTATTTAGGTCATTCCAACGCGTTTCGGAGACTCATCTGCCTCCTTCCTCAGGGAAAAGAATCTTTTCATTTTACGCTGAAAATTTGCTCTGTAACGGGGCCGCTGCTGAACCACCTAAGCGCTCATCCACGTCTGCAAAGGGGTTGTGACTGGCACAACCCTACCAGGTGAGTGCATTGCCTTTTTCTTGTTTCACCCTGTAAACCGGGTAAGACCCTATTGCGCCTTTTTCTCTCCTATCACAGCAGTTCTGTTTTGGGAGGATCACGGCGGCAGGGCCCAGTTCCGTGACTCTGGGGTGTTGTTTTAATGGAAATGATGATGGACATATTTACATGGGAGATGTCGTGACGCCACCTGTGATATGCGGCAAGATAGGTGCCGCCGCTGCTATTCAGTTCCCTGGGGTCGGTGGTGATGCAGCTGAGTTGGTATAGCTCTCCACAGGTAGAGCTGGGCCCCAGGGCTGTTGGGAGTAGTAGTCTTTGTAAATGATAGAAATGTAAAGGCGGGGTGCAGGGCCGGAGGAGCAGGCAAATAACTGGGCAACACAGGGATACAATCTCAAGATTTTACTCACTGTTGGAAGTTCCTGGTTTACATGACCGGTCAAATGTCACCCCCCCGGAGTGCTGAGTCCAGCTGTGAAGGGCTCCAGCCGATCCCGGATAGTTCGGAGGCACAACCCGTTACACCCTTCTGTGTTCCTTTCCTGGTCATCTTCCTGTGCTGACCTCCCCCCGCCTGTCTCACGCCTACACACACAGAGCCCCGAGTCGGTGTCCGTGGACCCTGTCGGGTGCCTTGAATCTCTATCCCTTGGCCCTATGTGGTCACCTTTTCACTGGATGTGTATGGATGTGGCTTTGGTACTTGCAGTAACCTCAGCCTCCGGTTTGCTAGCTGAGCCTTGTACTTCTCCACTAGTTGATGGGCTGGTCCCCTTTTGCGGCCAAGTCCCACCACATCAGTATGCCATCTGTGGAACAAGACCACAGGTGTATGTCGCATTTTCCGTGGGCTCTAGGACTCCTTCTCTCCTGTGCCTAGGCCGAGCTGCTCCAGCTCCAGACCACAGGTCTTCCCTCTTCCGGTCCTTCTTCCTGACTGACTAACGTTCTGCAGTGTGCTCCCACTAACTAGACTTCACCACCCAGCAGGCTACCATAACCCTGGTCTGATGGAGTGTTGCTAAAATAAGAGTGTATCTGTATATTTTTGTTCTCATACATATATATCTATCTATCTATCTATCTATATATATATATATATATATACACAGTGGTACCTTGCTTAACGAGTAACCCACTTAACGAGAATTTTGCTTAACAAGCAAAGCTTTCTGTAAATTTGTAACCCGCTTTACGAGAAAGCTTTGCTGTACGAGCGAAATTCTCACCTCACACACTTCCGGTTCCATACATCCACTGCACTCTGACGTGCTCTTGCAGTCCACACAAACACACACATGTACGCACAAACACACACACACGCACGCACATACAGTATTATGCTCACCTTACCTTCCGTTCCATCGCCGGCCTCATGCTTCTTGTAGTTCCCGGGTACATTGCGACGTCCTCGCGGCGAACTACAAGACCCAGGAGGCCTGCGATGGAATGGAAGGTAAGGTGAGCATATAATATAATGTACCTTTCGTTTCATCGCCGGACTCCTGGGTGCTGTAGTTCGCCGCTGCGCTCCACTCCACGCTGTGTATCTGCATCCATAGCGACGTGGGAGGAACTTCCTGTCACCGCTAATGAAAGGCAGCGCGCTGGCCAATCAGAGGCAAGCGGCTCTGCCTTTGACGTCAGCGCTCTGGCCGGGAAGTTCCTGCCTCGTCGTTATGGTAACACGTTACACAGCCCGGCCCCGTACCAGAGAACAGCAAGTCCCAGCAGACCGGCGATGGAACGGAAGGTAAGGTGAGCATGTAATATGTGCGTGTGCATGCGTGCATGTGTGTTTGTGTGAGTTTGTGTGTGTTTGTACATGTTTGTGTGTGTTTGCACGTGGTGTGTGGAATGACACAATAGGGGACCAGGATGGGACTCTTAACACGTTGTGGAACGAATCGTCTGCATTGCAATGATTCCCTATGGGAAATCTTGCTCTGTTGAACGAGTAACTTGGTTAACAAGCACAGTCCCAGAACGGGTTGTTCTTGTTAAGCAAGGTTGGATACACCTTCTCATTCAAAGAGTTTTCTTTATTTTCATGCCTCTGAAAATTATAGATTCACATTGAAGGCATCAAAACAATGAATTAGCACAAGTGGAATGAAATACTTATCAAAAAGGTGTGAAACAACTGAAAATATGTCTTATATTCTATGTTCTTCAAAGTAGCCACCTTTTGCTTTGATTACTGCTTTGCACACTTTTGGCATTTTCTTGATGAGCTTCAGGAGGTAGTCACCGGAAATGGTCTTCCAACAGTCTTGAAGGAGTTCCCAGACATGCTTAGCACTTGTTGGCCCTTTTGCCTTCACTCTGCGGTCCAGCTCACCCCAACCATCTTTATTGGGTCCAGGTCTGGTGACTGTGGAGGCCAGGTCATTTGGCGTAGCACCCCATCACTCTCCTTTTTAGTCAAATAGCCCTTACACAGCCTGGAGGTGTGTTTGGGGTCCTTGTCCTGTAAATAATGGTTCAACTAAACACAAACCGGATGCTGTGGTAGCCATGTTGGTTCAGTATGCCTTCAATTTTGAATAAATCCTCAACAGTGTCACCAGAAAAGCACGCCCCCACACCAACACAATTCCTCCTCCATGCTTTACGGTGGGGAGCAGGCATGTAGAGTCCATCCGTTCACCTTTTCTGCGTCACACAAAGACACGGTGGTTGGATCCAAAGATCTCAAATTTGGACTCATCAGACCTAAGCACATATTTCCACTGGTCTAATGTCCATTCCTTGTGTTCTTTAGCCAAAACAAGTCTCTTCTGCTTGTTGCCTGTCCTTGGCAGTGGTTTACTAGCAGCTATTTTACCATGAAGGCCTGCTGCACAAAGTCTCCTCTTAACAGTTGTTCTAGAGATGTGTCTGCTGCTAGAACTCTGTGTGGCATTGACCTGGTCTCTAATCTGAGCTGCTGTTAACCTGCGATTTCTAAGGCTGGTGACTCGGATAAACTTATCCTCCGCAGTAGAGGTGACTCTTGGTCTTCCTTTCCTGGGGCGGTCCTCAGGTGAACCAGTTTCTTTGTAGCGTTTGCTGGTTTTTGCCACTGCACTTGGGGACACTTTCAAAGTTTTCCCAATATTTCAGACTGATTGACCTTAATTTCTTAAAGTAATGATGGCCACTCGTTTTTCTTTACTTAGCTGCTTTTTTCTTGCCATAATACAAATTCTAACAGTCTATTCAGTAGGACTATCAGCTGTGTATCCACCAGACGTCTGCACAACACAACTGATGGTCCCAACCCCATTTATAAGGCAAGAAATCCAACTTATTAAACCTGACAAGGCACACCTGTGAAGTGAAAACCATTTCCGGTGACTACCTCTTGAAGCTGATCAAGAGAATGCCAAGAGTGTGCAAAGCAGTAATCAAAGCAAAAGGTTGCTACTTTGAAGAACCTAGAATATAAGACACATTTTCAGTTGTTTCACAATTTTTTGTTAAGTATTTCATTCCACATGTGATAATTCATAATTTTGATGCCTTCAATGTGAATCTACAATTTTCAGAGTCATGAAAATAAAGAAAACTCTTTGAATGAGGTGTGTCCAAACGTTTGGTCTATACTGTATATATATATATATATATATATATATATATATATATATATATATATATATATAGTTCTCCCACACATTATTAAGCCCTGACTAGTGTCCTCTCTTTGGACGGCAAAGAAAAATTGATGAAAAGTTGCAAAGCAGGATAGTCCGTATGGTGCATAAGCAGCCCCAATCAAGTTCCAGAGAAATGCAAGCTGTCCAACAGGCTCAGGGTACATCAGTATAAGTGCAAAGTATCCGTCGACATTTGAATTAAATGAAACGCTATAGCAGAAGTCTCAGGAGGACCGCACTTCTGACAAAAAGACAAAAACAGCTAGATCACAATTTGCCAAAATGTATGTAGGTAAACCAAGATTCTTCTGGGAAAGTGTTTTGTGGACAGATGAGACCTAGATAGAGCTTTTTGGTAAAGCACATCATTTTACTGCTTACTGAAAATGGAATGAGGTGTACAAAGAAAAGTGCACCGTACCCACAAAACATACTGTATATTGTAGAGGTTCATAAATGTTTTGAGGTTGTTTTGCTTGGTTCCTTGATTGTGCAAGGCAACATGAAATCTGAAGATTACCAAAGGATTTTGGGTCACAGTGTATTGCCTACTATCAGGAAGCTGGGTTTGCGTACTAGGTCATGGGTCTTCCAGCAGTACAATGACTCCAAACAAACTTCAAAAAGCCCCCAGAAATGGATGGAAACAAAGTCCAAGAGAGTTCTGAAGTGGCAGCAATTAGTCCGGATCTAAATCCCATTGAACAGCTGTAGAGGGATCTTACATTTTCTGTTGTAGGCATCCATCAAATATGAGAGACCTGGAGCAGTTTCCAAAAGAAGAGTGGTACAAAATTCTAGTTGAGAAGTGTAAGAAGCTTGTTGATGGTTATAAGAAGTTATTGATTGTAGTTATTTATTCCAAGTGGAGTGCAACCAAATATTAAGTTGTGGGTATGAACAATTTTATCCAGGTCATTTTGGGGGTTTTGTGTAAAATTATGTCCAATTTGCCTTTTTTTCTCTTTTTTTGTTATGTTCCAATAAATACAAAGGTAATAAACATATTTATAACAAAATATGTGTATTTGCAATAATTTTCTGAAAGAAATATTTCATTTTCTGGAACAATTTCAAGGGTGCTAAAATTTTCAGCCATGACCATATATTCTATTTTTAAAAGTGAAACCTTTTAATGTGTGTATGTTCTTTTTCCATTCTGTATATTATACTGAATGTAGATTTATTGATATCTGGTTGTGCCCACCTCACACATTAGTTATTAGTGAATAAGTAGGCCAGCTATAATGCGATGTAAACTTAGACTTAAAAGTCTAAACTTGCATCGGAGTTATGAACTTGGATGAGCTATTGTGATAAATCAAGCAAATATTAAGATAAAGAATTGGGCAGAAATATAAAATATGTCCCATTGAGTCAGCGTTGATTTGTGCCTGAATGTACTCATTCACTTCTGAAATCTCAATATTGACGACACTTTCTCTTTAAATTCTTTTGTACTGTGAAGCAAGTGATATTTTACCCAAAATAATGTTCAGATGCCATAGTAAAGGTCAAAGAATGGTTCTGTATTTTTTTCCCCTAACTTTCCATCCAAAATATTATTACTTTTGTTGAAACCTAGACAATCCGCTGTCTTTATCTTCTCTCATAGCGATATTTTATAGGACCGTGATGATAGACTGAAGCAGTGAGAGCAGGTCGCCTCTCAGCACTTTCGGAGAAGATCACTCACACATACTTGTAATACGCCGTAGGAGAAGGAATAATCTCAAGTACATTCCATTGTTACACACAAGTGCCCAACTAAAGGCGCAATAAAATAGTGTAATGTCTCGTACAAAGTAGCTACATGGTCTTATTAGATATAAAAGAATATCATTATCATATATACCAGTATCATTATGTATATGAAGATAAGACAAGAGAAGAAAACAGGAAGTAAACAACTTAAAGTAATGACCAATGAACAGCCATTGCTATCAACCTAGTCTTGGGTAACAAACGCCCAATAATCATAATGAAGGACTCTGCAGAACTGATACGCTGGGTTATATGCTTGTTAATGCTCATCCTGAGAAGAAGGTGCATGTCAAAAATGTAATGTCTCAGTTTGGCCCAGAGTGAACTCTCTTGTATCATGAAGTCTTGCCCCTGCTGATTTGCCCAAAAAGACCAAATGAAAGTATGTCATAGAGGGATACCCACATGGGACTTATCCATGAAATACAGTACTACATATCCCCATCTTTCAGCCACTGACAGGGAACTCTAGCTGTTTTCCAAGGGGCTCAGGAACCGCAATGGCTGTGATATAAAAGGGTTTGTATGTAGTGATAATTGGGCACCACCATGCTTGGGTGCTCAGTATATGTTAAGACTAGTTGGATACTTGGATTGAGTACCCGAGTAATATGGAAGTTAATGGGGAACACAAACATTTTTCCGGGAAGTCTTCCGGAAAAATTCTCACGTTCACCATTGACTTCCATTATATTCGAATACATGAGATGCGCCCATCCGAACATACAACTGGTCTTAAGGAGTATTTTGCACCCGAGCATGGTGGTGTTCATTTATCCGAAATTCATTAAAAAATTGCGCACGATATTTATGAATTTGGCAGAAAATCAACAATTGGCTTTTCCCCTGTAGTGAACTGTTTTTGTGACTTTCGGTGGCAAAAGTTGCAAACAAAATGCACATACTCAAAAATACGCCAAGGGGGGACTAGAGCAAAGTTACACCAAATTTTTTATGAATTCTTAAAAAATCGTAATTGATGAATTGGGTAAAAATGTCTGGAATTGCTAATCTCCACCCACAAAGCAGAGAAAAAAATACAAAACAGGTGAGCACATGTAAAATAAAGTTCAAAAAAGGCTAAAATAGAATAATGAATATAGTGCAAAGAAAAAAAGGGTAAAACACTCAAAACTAAACACAAAATTAGCTGCACTCTGAAATGCCAAGGTATGCAACATTGAATATAGGAATTGTGGAACTGCATTACTGCTACTGAAAATAAGTTTTAGAAATGAAATACTTGGCACATAAAATAATTGTACATTGCATTTTTAGTTTGCACCTGTTCACATTGTCTGTTTGGATGTGTTGGTCGTTTTTTTTTTTTTTTTAAACACGAAAAAAGGTGCAAAGTCAATTTTGAATTGGGGTCTATGTATTCTGCCCACATTTTAATTTGTCTTTATTTTTTAATGTTTGGGGGTTTTTTTCTCAGCAACTTTGTTTATCCAGATGGTTTAGACTGATGCATGAAAATAGACTTTAATCAATCGACTCATTTTTTTTGGCAGATTTCACTCAAGTCTCCACCTAGAGGAATGTTTCTGGAGGAGTTTTCAATTATGGGGCATTTTTGAGACTTTTTAAAGGGTTGGTGTTGAACAATTGCACAAACAGGTTGAAGACAAAAATAGAGAGCATTTTTGATTTTGCAACAAAATTCATGAACTGTGTGCACCATTGTGAATGTGAATATTACACAACATTTAGATGAGTCGCCATTTCTAGTCCTTTTAGGGTCCCAATCTCCGTGGTTTAGTTTTCTGCTACTTTTGACCCCTTACATTTATCATTCTTTCTCTTCTCTTATTAATATGTCTATATCCCTTTCATGTATTCTTCCATAAAAAAAATGTCTTTAGAGTACGTATACAGTAGATAACATATACATATAAGAGGCTGTAGGTGATTAGACAGACACATACGTAATATAAGGATAAAGAATGGTGCAATATATCACACAATGTTCTGTACTATAAGATAAGGCATATTTTAGGTTTAGCAGCTGATAATGTAATCCCTATATTTAGATTCCATCTCTGTACTGAAAATGTGTTCCTTATGTAGATATCTCATTTCTTTTCTTCCATACTTTGTCTAGAATAGATGAAATACTGAACTGTTTATGTTGAGCGGACTTAACTAATATTATTCCCATTCCATCGTGCATACAAAATCCCCTATTTATACAGAGTTCCAGTGACAAAAAGTGGATCAATAGTAACTGGAGTATTCCTCAGTCTCAAATACAAGGATATATTTCCATTAGACAATATACACACTTCTTAAAATTACATGTTAAAGTAAACATTCATTTCCTTATGATAATACACATTCTCCTATTTTCAATTAACATTGAAGCCTCTGACATGATCTCTTACAGTAACACCCAATAAGGAATATGTTATTTTTCCAGTTATTATAGTGTTGGTGTTAGATATTAGGGGTCAAAACGTTAGCTAAGATAATGCAAAATCTGCACATAGGCCATAATAGAATGAAATGATATATACTTGGACCTCTGATGAGGCCCAGGAGGATTCTGTGTAAGCGCGACTAAGGTCACGACATCATGACATCACAACTTGCACCTTGACCTTGCACACATGCTTACAACCGTCTTGGTTCTCATCAAAGTCATGGTGTAGCGAGAGAGGCCTGGGGAGGTAGCTCTCACGCCAGTGATAAGAAGAACCAAAGGGTTGACGGTGAGGAACGAGGGGTTGGAGAAGAGAGCAGTGAGGTGAGTATAAGTGTTTTTTTTAATTTTGTAGCCTTTTGATGGCCCTTGAGGCCATTCAGTAGCCAAAAATTTACAAGGAGTTCTGTAATATTCAAGTAGAATTCAATTCCACTTGTATATATTTGATAATCTCTACTCTCGGATGTTCCGTCGCCTTGTCCCCAATGCTCTTTGCTTATCGGTTTGCATAGGCTGTAGATGTCACAGCCAAAATAGCCCACATCACATCTGTACCCAATGAATGATCTCAGAGATATAAGGCTATGTGCGCACTTTGCTTTTTTACCTGCTTTTCCAATGCTTTTTCAACTGCAGCGTTTTCATGCCAAAATGCTTGCGTTATGCTTTTCAAGCAAAGTTAATGGGACATTGAGCTTTCTTGTGCGCACTTTACTGTTCAAAACGCTGCGTTTAATTTGCATAAATTTGGGCAAAAACTCAGTGTTTAAAGAAACAACATGTCAATTGTTTTTGCCATTTTGGCTGCATTTGCCATCCATTCAATTTAATACAAAACTGCAGCGTTTCTAAAAGCACCAGAAAAGCACTAAAAACTCATGAAAACCGCAAGGTGCGAATAGGCTACTTTCTTTGAGTTTTACATGCATTTTTAAAGCCAAAAGCATTGTCCTTTCTGCCAGAGGATGCTTTTTGAACTGCAACTACCTCAACGCAAAGTGCGCACATAGCCTAAGTGTCAGAGGTGTGTCACAGGTGACAGACAGTCATGTGGTTTCTGGCTATAGAAGGTCACAGCGTTTGGCTGCACAGAATTCTCCCTGACTTTCCATTGTTTCTGCTGTCAGTATTCATTGCTATAGTAGCTTTCCTGCTGGATTCATCTCTCTCCCTTTTGGACCCAGTAGGAGCTCACCTTCTACCCAGCTGCTGATCATCTGCATTCTCTTGATGCTTAAATACCTCTTCCTTCCTTGGACTGGTGCTGGTGGTATTTTTCAGTTCAAGTCTTGGTTGCAAGCAGGTGGCTTGTACTCCTGTTGCTGAAAACGTTGGTGAACTTCTTCCTGTGTCATCGGTAGATAAGTAGTTCATGCTTTTCCCCCTATGTGTCTTTCTTGTGTCGTCTATAGTGTTTAGTGGAGTTGACGAAGAGCTCATCCCACCGGTTCTCGATTTAGTGTCCAGCACTAGGAATATCTAGGGTCAGGTATCCGGCATGGCAAATAGGTGCAGAACCTATTTAGGGTGGTGAGGGACCTCAGGGACCAGCAGTAGGTTTGGTCAGGGGTCACCATCTTCCCTTTCCCTAAACACGGGGTTTCCCTTCCCTTTCGCCGTTCGCTTGTTACTTTCCTGTATCTAGCATGTCAATAAGTCCCCAGATCACTGCAAATGTCATGTGGGGTATAAAATGTGGAGATTGAACAACTGGAAGTAAAACATGAGTCTATATTATTTCATAATTTTACTTATTTTGCTATCTTGGTGTAGCTTTTTCATTATCTTGGACAACCCTTTTAAGATGGTAATTAGCGGCTCCCAGGTTCATTCAGTAGAAATTTGAATATGTCTATGTTGTCATTGAAAATCATGTCTCTAATGTAGAAACATGCTTATATGATACTTCTGATTTTATTATAGCCACCTCTGGAAGTTACTTATGTCTTGTGGAAACAAAAGGAATGGGCATGTTGAAATTCAAACACACCCAATCAATCTGTCAGTCAATCAGAGAAAGTTAGAACATCCTTATACACACTGAATAGCTTTTTGGACTCACCAAAAACAGTGGATTTAGCTGACATTTAAAGTCTATGGTCACCTCTTTTCGATTAGGTAGTTTTGATCTTTGAGGACCATAGTTGGAAAATAGTATTGTTGGTAATGCCAGGTTACATATACAGGGTGGGCCATAAGTATTGAGACACTCTGATAAAATGGAAGTGGTTGCTGATGTCACCTTACCGTTTGTGGCATATTAGTACATGGGAGGGGCCAAACATTTGAGGCCGGGCGATGCCCAGGGTGGCCACCTGCAAAGCTGCCATTTTGAATTAAACTTTAATTTTTTCAAAGGGAAGAGGGTCATGTGACACATCAAACACAGAGAGAATTGCACAAAAAAACAATGGTGTGCTCATTTTTAATGTAGCTTTATTCATTATCGAGTTATTGACATGTTTGTGACATGGAAAAACGTCATTAACCCACTAAAGGATGTGCTCAAAGTGCTGCCTATTGTGTTGAATTGTCAACGCAATTCTGTTCTCCCACTCTTGACACACCGAGAGCAATACCACAGAAATGCTACCACAGGCCTCCTGTATCCGTTGTTAAAGGTGCCCCACATCCTGGATCCCGGATCTGCAGTATTACTGTCGGTTTGCCAAGAGTGGGAGTGTTTTCCTTGTGCAATTCTCTATGTGTTTGATGTGTCACATGACCCTCTTCCCATTGAAAAAATTAACATTGAATTCAAAATGGCGGCTTTGCAGATGGCCGCCATGGGTGTCGCCCGGCCTCAAATGTTTGGCCCCTCCCATGTACTAATATGCCACAAACGGTAAGGGGATATCAGCAACCACTTCCATTTTCTCAGGGTGTATCCATACTTATGGCCCACCCTGTACATTAATACGCTAGCGTTGCACAATCTTACAGCATGAAAAATACCCTGATTCTTGAATTCTGGTGAATGAACCTATACTTTTAGTAAATCATCCTCATAATTGGGAAAGATTAAGGTGTTGTAGATCCAAACATGACTCCCTAATGGAAAACATCTGACTGACTGAGAGTGGACTTCATCAAATCTAATGATTCTGAAATAAAATTAGTGAGACTGCTGTCCGGTGGGAGAGACTCACGCTAAATGGAAAGAGACACGGCATGGCAGGTGTCAGACGGAATTGAGAGCTGAACCGTGACTCTCCACTTTCTGCCTGCGAGGCAATGGCTGAAAAAGTTCAAATAATAAATTGGCCTAATAGCTGCATAAAGTGCCAAAACCTCTTAAAATGAAAGCAAATGTGTGTCATAAATACTTGCAGAGAGAGAATGAAACAAATTGCTCAATGCCAGCGTTGGATGCATTTCTGGCCTCTTGACAGGCAATCCCAAATGGCGTTGGAGGGCTTTTAAGTCATTCCTGTTTTTAAAAGTGGAGAAACATATATCTGAAATCTCTCCAGGCGCTTGTTATAGTCCCATTACTTATAATGTGTCTTCAAAATGGCAGGTGACACACTAGCCTGAAACTATTAAACACCACCCCTTCACTTTCTTTTAAGAAGGTTATAAAGTGAATGGTCTTCGTAAATGTGACTTCTAGTCTGAAGTAAAGCACTGCTGTCTCTAAACGAGGTAATTCATTGTCGTCATGAAAAAATATCAAACATTCAGTAATATGTAGCTAAAAGGGAAGGTAATAATAATATTTATTCATTTATATAGCGCTATTAAATCCACAGCGCTTTACATACTGTACATCAGCAACCCTGTCCCCATCGGGGCTCACAATCTAAAGTCCCTATCTGTATGTCTTTGTAGTGTGGGAGGAAACTGGAAATCCTGGAGGAAACCCACACAAACACAGGGAGAACATACTAACTCCTTGCAGATTTTGTCCTTGGTGGGATTTGAACCCAGGACCCCAGCGCTGAAAGACTGTAGTGCTAACCACTGAGCCACCATACCGCCCCTACATGAGCATACCACTCTTTATTATCACAAGTAGGAATGTGTAGCGCCATGATGCAAAATTCGATGGCGTGCTCACTGCGGAGGTAGCCACCATGTATTGTGTGTGATACACAAGGGAGGTATCCACATGCCAACATGTTCTTTATGAACCATCTTCACTTTGGTGGTTATGCATAAAAAATGGAATTTATTCTAAGTAATGAATTAAAATCCATTTAAAAAGTATCATAAGCATAACCACTAAAGGAAATCCAGTAACAAAAGGACATGATGGCAGCTGGAGCTAGCTCAGTATAGCACAGGTGAAAAATATAGACAATATAATGTAGTATTCATAGTTGTATGTACACCGAACACATATAGAACTGGAGGTGAGACGATTCATCTGTAGAGGATTATGTTCGAAATAAATCCCTGAAATTAGCAAGTCCTTACAAATATGAACACCTTGCAATTTTATTCATGAGGATTGCCCCCCCCCCCAAAAAAAATATGCCCATTGCCATTTCCCACGGTTATGCCTGTTTCACACGTCAGTGAAAAACATAGATCTTTTTCACTGACGTGTTAAAAACACATATGTCCCTCCGTGTGCCATGATTCACGGTTCACGTCGGTTGTCTATGTGCAATCCGTGATCTGTGCTCTGTGATACGTGATTGCACATGGAGATAAACTCACCTATCCCTGCACCTGCTGTCCGAGGTGCGGAAGAGTCCTGCTGTCCCCGGCTGGCGCTGTGTCACCTCTGCAGCTACTTCCAGATCAGCTGTGCCTGCATTAATGAATATGCATGACAGTAATTGGCCGGGCAGGAAGCTGCGGAGAGCAGCGGCAGAACACAGCGTCGCTGGAGAAGGTGAGTATAAAATGTTTTTTATTTTCAATGTCCGTGTTTTTCTGGTACGTGTTTCATGGATCACAACACAGTGTGGTCCGTGGGACATCAGTGATGCCAGAAAAAAAAAGGACATATCACCGTGCGGAGAACACGGACAAGCGTGTATGTCGCACGGAGAAACAGTCAGTGAAAAATCACTGATGTGTTTGTCCAGAACCATTGATTATAATGGGTCTGCGTATGTCAGTGACTCTGGTATGTATAAAAACTAGCACATACGTACCAGAATCACTGACGTGTGAAAGAAACCTTAGTGAGTGGGCTAAAGACATTAGGCGCAGGCGTGCAGCCTTCCATATCTTACCTTGCAGTAATCTCATCATTTGGTCTACCCCGGACAAACAAGGTGGCCCATTAAAGCCGGTATAAAAGATTGGGCCCTGCCAAGTAGCACCAACTTATGCTTGTACTCTGAAACATAGTTGGTCAGAGTGCACAGCTTCTTCCACATAGAGTTGAAAAGGGCCAAGTCTGATTGTGATGAACTACTTCGGTTTTAAATAATATTGAAAATGGGAGTGATAGTCTCAATATATAAGTAATAACTGAAACATTCAAATGATATATAGGAAAGTTTTGTACCAGTATAATCACTCATTATGACTGAATTGATTTATATATATATATATATATATATTCTAGCTGTACTACCCGGCTTCGCCCAGGTTAATGACTGTTTTTAACAAAATAGAATGTATTAACAAAAATTTATTCTGCACACACAAACCACAAAACAAATAGATAGAAATGTAATTCTTAAAAGGCAAAAACTAAGCTAATAGAAGCATTTCACAACATATATTTCAACACCACAGATATTCTACACAGATTTAACTAAATTGGTCAAGTAATGTGCTCCGTCTGTCTCTTTCCAGGTCTGTCTCTTTCTCCATCTGTCTCTTTCCTCGTCTGTCTCTTTCCCCGTCTGTCTCTTTCCCCGTCTGCCTGTCTCTGTCTGTCTCTTTTTTTGTCTGTCTCTATCTCTCTGTTTCTTTCCCCATCTGTCTCTTTCTAGGTCTGTCTCTGTCCCAGGTCTGTTTCTTTCCCTGTCTGTCTCCCCGTCTCTTTATCTGTGTCTTTTCCTGTCTGTCTCTTTCCCTGTCTGCCTGTCTCTGTCTGTCTCTTTCCTTGTCTGTCTCTATTTCTCTGTCTCTTTCCTCGTCTGTCTCTATCAAGGTCTGTGTCTTTCCCCATCTATCTTTGTCTGTCTCTCTGGCTGTCTCCTCCTTCCCTGGCTGCCTGTCTCTGTCCCCGTCTGCATGTCTGTCTCTTTCCGCATCTGTCTCTTTCCCCATCTGTCTCGTTCCAGGTCTGTCTCTTTCTAGGTCTGTCTCTTTCCAGGTCTGTCTCTTTCCAGGTCTGTCTCTGTCTGTCTCTTTCCCCGTCTGTCTCTGTATGTCTCTTTCACCGTCTGTCTCTGTCTGTCTCTTTCACCGTTTGTCTCTGTCTGTCTCTTTCCCTGTCTGTCTCTATCTCTCTGTCTCTTTCCCTGTCTGTCTCTCTGTCTGTCCCTGTCTGTCTCTGTCTGTCTCTCTGTCTGTCTCTGTGTCTGTCTCTGTCTGTCTCTCTGTCTGTCTCTCTCTATCCGTATTTTTTTCAATTTTTTTCATGTGTTTTTCCTTGCAGATTTGAATCAATACTGCAGGGAAAAACGCATCCCAGCAAAGTCTATGAGAATCCTGACTTGCTGTGCACATGTTGCTTCTTTTTCTCTTGCAGATTTTGTTGCTGAAAAAAGAAGCAGCATGTCAATTGTTTCTACGTTTCTACGTTTCTATAATCCCCTGCAATGCTTTATCACTACAGTGGATTATATCATAGCACTGAGGCTCTCCATAGCTCAGTAACCAAGGGTCATCATGATGACAACCCTGAGTTACCTTGCAATCGGGTTCCTGTGATCGCATTACAGGAACCCGATCGCCAAAGAGAGGTAAGTGATGCCTCTCCCTGCTTCCTGAATTCCTGAATTCTGCGACCGCATTGATCGCAGCATTCAGGGGGTTAAACTACTGGGAGCAGTGCAGGAGGCGCTCCAGGCAGTGGGATCCAGGTCCCAGCTGTAACATCAGCCGGAGACCCAGCGAGGGTACAGCACCTGAACCTAAAAACTAAAAAAGCACAAAAAAGCAGGAAAAACGCAAATGAAAAACGCCCAAACGCAAAAAAATGAGCATTTTTTCAGCTGCTTTTTTCCAAAACATGCTTTTTTGTGTGCGTAAAAGAAACACACAAAAAAGCAATGTGGGCAGCTAGCCTTAAACCCCATAGTGATTTGCTATTAAGCCAAAGTCCATGGTGTTAAGTGTTACAGAAAGTATGCTTCCTGCATTGTGAGATGGGTGTGCCATCACTTTGTATACCTTAAGAAAAATCTCTATAAAAAGCAAAACTTTACACACAAATGTCTAACTTACAACATATAAGTGTAGTAAAAAATATTTTTGTATTTTTTTCAGACTTCCTTGTTGTAATAGTAAAATATTAGACCCATAGACAGTACCCAAACACCATCTTTGGCTTTCCATCCATTGTTCCTTAGCCAGATTAATTGAGGTCAAAAGGATATTTATGAAGCCATATTTGCATTAACGATCTCAAAATGAATTGAATTGAGTACACCTTTAGGAAACCTCAGAGTGTTATTCACACATTTTCCACTCAGTCAGTTAGAGGCCTTTCATTGTTGCAATTTACAGTGAATTTGTTTGGCATGATTAAAAATTTTGGGAAAAATTTGGCGAAACTGGCAAATGTGCATTTCAATCAATCTGCCAGACTCTACCTATAACTCATGTAAACATATGGTGTATTCACAAGAGTGGAAGAACAAGTAACTTCTAATAACGTCTTATAAACCTACAAAGGTGACATGTTACCTCTCAGCTGAAGACTTTACCTCTTTCTTCCAGCAGAAGATTGACAACATCAGAGCAAGCTTCGGCCCACAATCACCACAGCCCCTCATCATAGCTACTCAGCCTTCTTCCTCCAAATCCAGCTTCTCCACCATGACAGAAAACAATCTTTCCACTCTACTCTCAAGATCACATCTAACAACCTGTGCACTGGACCCGCTCCCATCACACCTCATCCCCAACATCACCGCAGTCCTCATCCCAGCGCTAACCCATCTCTTCAACCTATCACTAACAACTGGTGTATTCCCTTCATGTTTTAAACATGCCTCTATTACACCCATCCTCAAAAAGCCCTCCCTTGACCCATCCTCTGTGTCAAACTATCGCCCCATATCCCTTCTCCCCTATGCCTCAAAACTACTAGAACAGCATGTCCATCTTAAACTGTCCTCATACCTCTCCTCCTGCTCTCTCTTTAACCAGCTACAATCTGGCTTCCGACCGCATCATTCCTCTGAAACTGCCCTAACTAAAGTCACTAATGACCTCCTAACCGCCAAAGCCAAGCAACACTACTCTATCCTCCTCCTCCTGGACCTGTCCTCTGCCTTCGACACAGTAGACCATTCCCTCCTACTACAGATTCTCTCATCTCTGGGCATCACAGACTTGGCCCTATCTTGGATTTCTTCATACCTAACCGACCGAACTTTCAGCGTCTCCCATTCTCACACCACTTCCTCATCTCGCCCCCTATCTGTCGGTGTCTCCCAAGGCTCAGTTCTTGGACCCCTGCTGTTCTCCATCTACACCTTCGGCCTGGGACAGCTCATAGAGTCCCACGGCTTCCAGTATCATCTCTATGCTGATGACACACAGATCTACCTCTCTGGACCTGACATTACCTCTCTACTAACCAAAATTCCACAATGTCTGTCTGCTATTTCATCCTTCTTCTCTGCGCGATTGATAAAACTTAACATGAACAAAACAGAGCTCATTGTCTTTCCTCCTCCTCACTCATATCCTCCAACAAGCCTTTCCATCAAACTCGATGGTTGCTTACTCTCCCCAGTCTCAGAAGCTCGTTGCCTTGGAGTGACCCTCGACTCTGCTCTATCCTTCAAGCCACACATCCAAGCCCTCTTCATCTCATGCCGATTACAACTCAAAAACATCTCCCGGATCCGTGCTTTCCTTAACCAAGAATCAGCATAAACATTAATGCATGCCCTCATCATCTCCCGCCTCAACTTCTGCAACCTCCTGCTCTCTGCCCTCCCTTCCAACACTCTTGCGCCCCTCCAATCTATCCTAAACTCTGCGACCCGCTTAATGCACCTCTCCCCTCGCTACTCCCCAGCCTCGCCACTCTGCCAATCCCTTCACTGGCTTCCCATCACCCAACGACTCCAGTTCAAAACAGTAACCATGAGTTACAAAGCCATGCACAACCTGTCTCCTCTCTACATCTGTGACCTAGTCTGCACGCAACCTCAGATCCTCACAAGATCTCCTTCTCTGCTCCTCTCTTATCTCCTCTTCCCACAATCGCGTACAAGATTTCTCCCGTGCATCCCCCATATACTGGAATGCTCTACCTCAGCACATCAGACTCTCCCCTACCGTGGAAAGCTTCAAGAGGAACCTCAAGACCCACCTCTTCCAACAAGCCTACAACCTACAATAGCCCTCAGTCCAGTAGATCACTGCGCAACCAGCTCTGTCCTCACCTATTGTACCATCACCCATTCCCTGTAGACTGTGAGCCCTCGCGAGCAGGGTCCTCTCTCCTCCTATACCAGTCTGTTTTGTACTGTTAATGATTGTTGTACGTATACCCTCTTTCACTTGTAAAGCGCCATGGAATAAATGGCGCTATAATAATAAATAATAATAATAAATGTTACACTGGCCAATACACATTTTAGACCTGTTTATGGATATACAGTGTGTCCACCCATATCCTGTCTACCGCCATTAACTTGAGAATGGCAACAGCTATAGGCATAGAAGTGGTGTCTAGGTATAGTAAAGTAGCCATGCGCTACTCAATGAAACCACCTATAGCGCCACCTGGTGGAAAACAACGGAGTTAGCATTTTTATCTCGAAAACAGAATGAGATAGAGAAAAAAAGTGAATTACAAAGTTGTAGGGCATCATCAATTCAATACAAATCGACACTTTGCATACAGAAATGCTATGATTAGAATGTGTAAAACTCACAAGGCTGCGGACATGAAGTGATACCGCATGGAGACCTTCCTACAAGTCATTGGTTATGGTGGCTGCGTGGAGTGGCTTCCAGGCTCACCTGACCTGACCCCATTGGACTTCTTTCTGTGAGGTCACATCAAACAGCAGGTGTATGCGACCCCTCCACCAACATTGCAGGACATACGACGACTAGTGATGAGCGAGCATGCTTGTAACTACTCGGTACTCGCACGAGTATCACTGTACTCGGGCTGCTCGGCGGGTACCGAGTAATTTTGCAATACTCGTGCTTTACTCGTGGTCTTCATCCCTGCATGTTGGCGCTCTTTTGAGAGCCAGCCCTCATGCAGGGATTGGCTGGCAGACCACTGCAATGCCACAGCCCTGTTAGTTGTGGAATTGCAGTGATTGGCCGGCCTGCACAGCGTGACCGAGCCTTTATACCGGCCGGCGCGCTGTGCTCTGTACACAGCCATCTCATATTCCCTGCTTTCCACGCCCACAGGCGCCTATGATTGGTTGCAGTGAGACACGCCCCCACGCTGAGTGACAGGTGTCACACTGCACCCAATCACAGCAGCCGGTGGGCGTGTCTATACTGTGCAGTAAAATAAATAAATAAATAATTAAAAAAACGGCGTGCGGTTCCCCCCAATTTTAATACCAGCCAGATAAAGCCATACAGCTGAAGGCTGGTATTCTCAGGATGGGGAGCCCCACGTTATGGGGAGCCCCCCACCCTAACAATATCAGTCAGCAGCTGGCCAGAATTGCCGCATACATTATATGCGACAATTCTGGGGCTGTACCCGGCTCTTCCCGATTTACCCTGGTGCGTTGGCAAATCGGGGTAATAAGGAGTTATTGGAAGCCCATAGCTGCCAATAAGTCCTAGATTAATCATGTCATGCGTCTATGAGACACCCTCCATGATTAATCTGTAAGTTACAGTAAATAAACACACACACCAGAAAAAATCCTTTATTAGAAATAAAAAACACACACATATACCCTGGTTCACCACTTTAATCAGCCCGAAAAAGCCCTCCTTGTCCGGCGTAATCCAGGATGATCCAGCGTCGCATCCAGCGCTGCTGCATGGAGGTGACCGGAGCTGCAGCAGACACCGCCGCTCCGGTCACCTCCACACAGCAAATGAACACAGCCGCGCGATCAGCTGCTGTCACTGAGGTTACCCGCTGTCACCGCTGCATCCACCGGTGGCCGCGGGTAACCTCAGTGACAGCAGCTGATCGCGCGGCTGTGTTCATTTGCTGTGTGGAGGTGACCGGAGCGGCTGTGTGTGCTGCGGCTCCGGTCACCTCCATGCAGCAGCGCTGGATGCGACGCTGGATCATCCTGGATTACGCCGGACATGGAGGGCTTTTTCGGGCTGATTAAAGTGGTGAACCAGGGTATATGTGTGTGTTTTTATTTCTAATAAAGGATTTTTTCTGGTGTGTGTGTGTGTTTATTTACTGTAACTTACAGATTAATCATGGAGGGTGTCTCATAGACGCCTGACATGATTAATCTAGGACTTATTGGCAGCTATGGGCTGCCAATAACTCCTTATTACCCCGATTTGCCAACGCACCAGGGCAAATCGGGAAGAGCCGGGTACAGTCCCAGAACTGTCGCATCTAATGTATGCGGCAATTCTGGGCGGCTGTTGGCTGATATTGTTAGGGTGGGGGGCTCCCCATAACGTGGAGCTCCCCATCCTGAGAATACCAGCCTTCAGCCGTATGGCTTTATCTGGCTGGTTTTAAAAATGGGGGGAACCGCACGCCGTTTTTTTTAATTATTTATTAATTTTAATTATTAATTTTAATTATTTATTAAATAATTAAAAAAAACGGCGTGCGGTTCCCCCCATTTTTAAAACCAGCCAGATAAAGCCATACGGCTGAAGGCTGGTATTCTCAGGATGGGGAGCTCCACGTTATGGGGAGCCCCCCACCCTAACAATATCAGCCAACAGCTGCCCAGAATTGCCGCATACATTATATGCGACAGTTCTGGGACTGTACCCGGCTCTTCCCGATTTGCCCTGGTGCGTTGGCAAATCGGGGTAATAAGGAGTTAATGGCAGCCCATAGCTGCCACTAAATCCTAGATTAATCATGTCAGGCGTCTCCCCGAGATTCCTTCCATGATTAATCTGTAAATTACAGTTAAAAAACACACACACCCGAAAAATCCTTTATTAGAAATAAAAAACACTAACAAAGTCCCTCATTACCAATTTATTAACCCCGACAAACCCTCCATGTCCGGCGTACTCCACGGACTCCGGCGTCGCGTCCAGCTCTGCTGCATGGAAGTGACAGGAGCTGCAGAAGACACCGCCGCTCCGGTCACCTCCACGCAGCTAATGAAGACAGCCGTGCGATCAGCTGAGCTGTCACTGAGGTTACCCGCTGTCACTGGATCCAGTGACGGCGGGTAACCTCAGTGACAGCTCAGCTGATCGCGCTACTCACCTCATTTGCTGCGTGGAAGTGACCGGAGCGGCGGTGTCTTCTGCAGCTCCGGTCACCTCTATGCAGCAGCGCAGGATGCGACGCTGGAACATCCTGGATGACGCCGGACATGGAGGGCTTTTTGGGGCTGATTAAAGTGGTGAACCAGGGAATGTGTGTGTGTTTTTTATTTCTAATAAAGGATTTTTTCGGGTGTGTGTGTTTATTTACTGTAACTTACAGATTAATCATGGAGGGTGTCTCATAGACGCCTGACATGATTAATCTAGGATTTAGTGGCAGCTATGGGCTGCCATTAACTCCTTATTACCCCGATTTGCCAAAGCACCAGGGCAAATCGGGAAGAGCCGGGTACAGCCCCAGAACTGTCGCATATAATGTATGCGGCAATTCTGGGCGGCTGCTGACTGATATTGTTAGGCTGGGGGGCTCCCCATAACGTGGAGCTCCCCATCCTGAGAATACCAGCCTTCAGCCGTATGGCTTTATCTGGCTGGCATTAAAATGGGGGGGACCGCACGCCGTTTTTTTTTAATTATTTATTAATTTATTTTACTGCACAGTATAGACACGCCCACCGGCTGCTGTGATTGGGTGCAGTGTGACACCTGTCACTCAGCGTGGGGGCGTGTCTCACTGCAACCAATCATAGGCACCGGTGGGCGGGGAAAGCAGGGAATAGGAGATTGTTTAATGAGCGGCCGGCTTTTTCAAAATAGTAAAAGCCGCCGGTCACCTCCACGCAGCTAATGAAGGGAATAGCGCGATCAGCTGCTGTCAGTCAGGTAACTCCCGGCCACCGCTGGATCCAGCGGTGCCGCGATTAACCTCAGTGACAGCAGCTGATCGCTCTACTCACCTCAGTTGGTGCATGGAGCTGACTGGAGCGGCGGTGAGTAGCGCGATCAGCTGAGCTGTCACTGAGGTTACCCGCGGCCACCGCTGCATCCACCGCTGGATCCAGGTAACCTCAGTGACAGCTCAGCTGATCGCGCTACTCATCTCATTAGCTGCGTGGAGGTGACCGGAGCGGCGGTGTCTTCTGCAGCTCCTGTCACTTCCATGCAGCAGAGCTGGACGCGACGCTGGAGGACTGTGGAGTACGCCGGACATGGAGGGTTTGTCGGGGTTAATAAATTGGTAATGAGGGACTTTGTTAGTGTTTTTTATTTCTAATAAAGGATTTTTCGGGTGTGTGTGTTTTTTAACTGTAATTTACAGATTAATCATGGAAGGAATCTCGGGGAGACGCCTGACATGATTAATCTAGGATTTAGTGGCAGCTATGGGCTGCCATTAACTCCTTATTACCCCGATTTGCCAACGCACCAGGGTAAATCGGGAAGAGCCGGGTACAGCCCCAGAACTGTCGCATCTAATGTATGCGGCAATTCTGGGCGGCTGCTGACTGATATTGTTAGGGTGGGGGGCTCCCCATAACGTGGAGCTCCCCATCCTGAGAATACCAGCCTTCAGCCGTATGGCTTTATCTGGCTGGTATTAAAATTGGGGGGACCGCATGCCGTTTTTTTTAATTATTTAATTATTTATTTCACTGCACAGTATACACACACCGGCTGCTGTGATTGGTTGCAGTGAGACAGCTGTCACTCAGTGTGGGAGCGTGTCTCACTGCAACCAATCATAGGCGCCGAAAAGCAGGACAGCAGGGAATAGGAGATTGATTAATGAGCGGCCGGCTTTTTCAAAAGAGGAAAAGCCACCGGAGTTTGAACAGCTGTGCAGCGCCGCGGCAGTGATCGGGGAACGGTAAGTAAGAGAGAGGGGGGGGAACTGACCGACAGACTGTGAGAGGGGGACAGACAAGACAGAGAGAGACAGACAGACGGACTGAGGGAGATAGAATAAAAAAAAAAAAATGACCGACATCGCTAGTAAAAAGCACAAAACGTGCGTTTTGGACATCGGAGTGCCACACAAGGTTTTCATGTAAAATCTTTCATGTATTAATCTCAAAAAGTAACATACACCAGCTCTATCTCACTATTGAGTATGTGCCCTTAACATTTCCGCCATGAAAATTCATTTTGGTGTCATTTTGGAAGGTTTTCTGGTGAGTCCGTAAAAATGGCGTAAAACTCGGACAAAATTGTTCACATCTGTGACTTTTGAGTGATAAATGCTTCAAGGGGTCTTCCCCATGCTGATGCCATGTCATTTGAGCACTCTTCTGAGACTTTTGTGACATTTTTAGGGTTTCTCCATGCTGCCGGGGGGGTCATTTCACAAAAATACTCGGGTCTCCCATAGGATAACATTGGGCTCGGTGCTCGGGCCGAGTACACGAGTATCTTGGGAGGCTCGGCCCGAGCTTCGAGCACCCGAGCTTTTTAGTACTCGCTCATCACTAACGACGACGTATTAGAGATGCATGTGTAAACGTGTCACCTACCATATTGCACAACGTGCAGCAAGATACAGTATGCTGTCCAGAGTCCAGATGTGCATTGCAGTTGACGG
This sequence comes from Anomaloglossus baeobatrachus, assembly GCF_048569485.1. Classification (NCBI taxonomy): domain Eukaryota; kingdom Metazoa; phylum Chordata; class Amphibia; order Anura; family Aromobatidae; genus Anomaloglossus; species Anomaloglossus baeobatrachus. Next base: position 510,394,467 of record NC_134356.1, on the reverse strand, counting down.
TGGCCACTTTGAGCATCAAAGTTAAATGAGCGCCATATGCATGACCAGCATTCAATGTTTTGGGGGGGGGTCATGAGTTTCAAATCATAGCATCTCTGTATGCAAAGTGTCGATTCGTATTGAATTGATGATGCCCTACAACTTTGTAATTCACTTTTTTTCTCTATCTCGTTCCGTTTTCGAGATAAAAATGCTAACTCCGTTGTTTTCCACCAGGTGGCGCTATAGGTGGTTTCATTGTGTAGCACATGGATGCTTTACTATACCTAGACACCAATTCTATGCCTATAGCTGCTGACATTCTCAAGTTAATGGCGGTGGACAGGATATGGGTGGACACACTGAATTTAACTGTCCAATTCCAAAAACGACACCAGTTTTCCACTGTCAGCGCTAGCTTTTGACAGAACATATGCCATATCCCAATCTTCACTCTGTTCACCCATAAAAAAAATCAAGGTATTTTAATGTAGTATTTAAATATCATTTAAGCATGAAGGCACCTTATTAAAATTAAAAGTGTGCTATGTGAAAATCTACTTATTTCATGCCAAAAGTAGATAAATAATACAAACTAAGCAGTCATTCAACCCACAAGAAGCTGCTTTTGTAAAGCTTCCAAGAGTGCGATCTTTGAACCATTGAGATTTTTTGCCTTCAGTTTTTTCATTGATTAGTCCAGGTAACTTATAAACTATAAGGCGTCTTGAAACTTATGAACTATAAGGTGTCTTGAAACTGTCATCACCAACAAAGGCTTTTGTACAAAGTATTAAATACATTTCAGTAAGTGTGTTCTTCAACCCCTGATGAAGCTCTTTCAGAGCGACACGCATTGGGTTAGGTGCTTCTCCACCAACTCATATAGGTCATGATTCGTCCAGTATAGTTGGTTGTGTATGGCATTAACCTTATGGTCTTTCTCCTCCCAGGTATATCCTCAGGTGAGATCCTTAGGGTAAGTTCACACAGTGCGCGGCGCTTTTGCGCAGTTTTCGGGTGCGTTTTTGCTCAGAAAACTGCATGACTTTGCTTCCCCAGCAAAGTCTATGAGTTTTCATTTTTGCTGTCTGCACACAGCGTTTTTTTTCAGCTGCGTTTTTGTGGTGCCACAAAAACGCAGCATGTCAATTATTCCCGCATTTTTCACTGCGCTTTTCATCCATTGAGTGCAATGGGGTGTTGAAAGACGCAATGAGAAACGCAAATAGGTGCCTTTTGGTGCGTTTTAGTGCGTTTCTAAGACCAAAAACGCAGATATAAATGCAGGAGGTGGGTAGTAAAGTGACATGTACAGGAAGAGGATTCCATCCGTCAGTAAACACAGAAGCGTGAATCCTCCCGGTACCATCACCGCTGTGTCTAACTCCCGTCCTGTGCATGTATGCTGCCATGCGGCGTCATGTTCGGGCAGGAGGTGGAAGCGGCTGCGAAATCAAAAGTGAACATTAGAAAAAAAAAAAGTCATACTCACCTGTCTGCAGACTCCCGGTGCCATGCCCGCTCCCAGATCCTCCACCCGGTACCGCCGCTCCGGGTGTGTGCAGTCTCCCCAGGTACATATGCCTGTAGGATGCAGGACCTGGCGATGGATCACCTGATGCAGTCACCTGATGCATCAGCTGATCGTAAGTCTCGGGGTGACGCCAGCGGCCGGCCAGTTTAACCTATCAGCGGATGCGTCAGGAGACTTCATCTCTGATTACCGGCAGCTGCTGCAGCGATCGGACGAGATCAGACTCGCTCTAGGAGCTGCTGGTAATCAGCACATAAGTATTTTTTTTTTTCTTTTTTGCACCGATGCATCTGCTGATTGTATAAACGGCTTTTATACAATCAGCTGATGTGTGATGTGATTCAGGCACTTGAACCTGACACATCATCTGATCGCTTTGCCTTCCAGCAAACCGATCAGATTTGATATTGAGATATAGAGATGATATTGGATCCGGATTGGACGGCGCGGGACCCTTGACCCAGGATTACTGCGGAGGGGGGTTCTTTATTTCAATAAAGATGGAGTCACTAATTGTGTTGTGTTTTATTTCTAATAAAAATATTTTTCTGTGTGTTGTGTTTTTTTTATCTTTACTAGAAATTCATGGTGGCCATGTCTAATATTGGCATGACACCATGAATTTCGGGCTTAGGGCCAGCTGATAATATACAGCTAGCCCTAACCCCATTATTACCCAGTGAGCCACCCGGCATCAGGGCAGCTGGAAGACTTGGATACAGCGCCAGAAGATGGCGCTTCTATGAAAGCGCCATTTTCTGGGGTGGCTGCGGACTGCAATTCACAGCGGGGGTGCCCAGAAAGCATGGGCACCATGCACTGTGGATTCCAATCCCCAGCTGCCTAGTTGTACCCGGCTGGACACAAAAATTAGGCGAAGCTCACGTGCATTTTTGGCCGCGTTTTTTAACGCAGGTGCGTTTTTGTGCGTTTTTTGCCGCAAAAAACGCACAAAAACGCAGCATCAAAAAAACGCAGTGTGTGAACCTAGCCTTATTGTGTATTTCATATGGTTCTGCTGCAAAGATTCTGAAATTGTGTGAGATGCTTTAGCATTGCATATTATACCATATGTTTGACTTGTGGATATTATCTGTCATATGCTGAATCTGGACTAATAGAACCTATATAATATATCTGGATATTTTGACATGGATATCTGAGAAAATGAAATATATGTATTAACTCTTTTTCATTGGGATATAATATAAATATTGGTACAGTGGTAACTCGCATAACGAGTAACCCTCTTAACGAGAATTTTGCTTAACAAGCAAAGCTTTCTGTAAATTTGTAACCCGCTTTACGAGAAAGCTTTGCTGTACGAGCGAAATTCTCACTGCTAACACTTCCGGTTTCGTCCATCCACCACACTCTGACCCGCACTTGCAGTCCACACAAACACGCACGCACATACAGTATTATGCTCACCTTACCTTCCGTTCCACCGCCGGTCTCATGGTTCTTGTAGTTCCCGGGTACATTGCGACTTCCTTGCGGTGAACTACAAGACCCAGGAGGCCTGCGATGGAACGGAAGGTAAGGTGAGCATATAATATAACATAATATGTTTACCTTTCGTTTCATCGCCGGCCTCCTGGGTGCTGTAGTGTGCCGCTCCGCTCCAGCCCACGCTGTGTATCTGCATCCATAGTGACGAGGGAGGAACTTCCTGTCATCGCTAATGAAAGGCAGAGCGCTGGCCAATCAGAGGCAAGCGGCTCTGCCTTTGACGTCAGCACTCTGGCCGGGAACTTCCTGCCTCGTCGTTATGGTAACGCGTTACACAGCCCGGCCCCGTACCAGAGAACAGCAAGTCCCAGCAGACCGGCGATGGAACGGAAGGTAAGGGGAGCATATAACATGTGCGTGTGTGTGCGTGCATGTGTGTTTGTGTGTGTTTGTGTGTGTTTGTGCATGTGTGGAATGATAGAATAGGGGACCAGGATGGGACATCTTAGAAGTTGTGGAACGGATCGTCAGCATTGCAATGATTTCCTATGGGAAAACTTGCTCTGCTGAACGAGTACCTTGATTAACAAGCACAGTCCCAGAACGGATTGTTCTCGTTAAGCAAGGTACCAATGTATTGTGCATTCTCAGGATCATTGGATGTAATTTTGTCTTATATCCACTATTTATAGTAGATGTGATGGTGGTTTTGTGTTTTTAAATGGTTTTATGATGAAAAATCAATAAAATTGTCAATTTTTTTTATGTTCAGTGAGCTGAGTGCTTCTTTGGGCCATTCATTTTCTTATTTGATATTTAGCATTATTACACATCACTAAATTTATGGATATCTATAGTTTGATTTCTTTGACTTTGTGAATTGGTTGGTTTGTTACTGACATCTGGGGAGAAATTCATGTCAATAATGCCTTTAGAAGTATATTTACTTAGAAAATTGGTGACGTGTTTAATACTTGGGCAATTTTCACCCTCTGTATGTCTTTTGCTCCTATTTTGTCTGTTTCTCATAATGTTGTAAAATGCTATTAATGTGGGTATTGTCCTTTGCAACCTCATTTTTGGTTTGAGATTTCAGATTTGGGGTAGTGTGCACATTCTGTAAGTGTTTTTAATTGTATTGCTAGTATTTTTGCTACAATAAAGATGTGTATTTTATATGCACTAACATTTTTGTGTATGTTTTTTTTCTGAGTTTCATAGTATTTATTATACATTGTTTGGTAGTCCATAAGTTGATAAGTGCCATTCACTCCTTTTGCTTTGAATTTTTAAATATCCCATTAGGATATAAACATTTAATAAAGTAATTTTACATTTGTGAACCTCCACTAGATATCCAGAGGAGAGAGTATCTGCAAAGAGAGACCCTATGCATGGTGGGCCAAACGCATCAGGGCATTAGGCTGGACATACATGTTTCCATTTACAGGAGCGATCACTCCGTTAAGCTCTTGTGTTCTCTATGAGAGAGCCACCGACTGACACATCGGCCGGTGTTTGGAGGCACTGGTCGACTAATGGTAGGGAGAGATGTCTATTGGACATGTCCTGATTTCAGATGGTGGATAGTATTGTTTTCCCTAAGGCTGCTTTCACACCTCCGGTTTTTGCTATGTGGCACAATCCGGCACTTTGCAGGAAAAACGCAACCGTTTTTTTTTTGCTGCCGGTTGCGTTTTTCATGCATAGACTTTAATAAGTGCCGCATTGTGCCGCATGGCTTTGCGTTCGGTCCGGTTTTTGCCGCATGGTGCAGATTTAGCCGATGCGGCGGCCGGATGGAACGTTGCCTGGCACGTTTTTTTGTGCGGCAAAAAAAACCGCATCGCGCCGCATCCGGCCGATGCGGCACTTTTCTCAATGCATCCCTATGGATGCCGGATGCGGCGCGATGCGGCAAAAAACGCATCCGGCCGCCGGATGCGGTTTTTGCCACTGCACATGCTCAGTAGCATGCCGCAAGCGGCAAAAACCGGACGGGCCGCATGTAAAAAACTTATGCAAAGGATGCGGTGTTTTCACCTCATCCGTTGCATAGGTTTCACAGCCGGATTGAGCCGCACGGCTCAAACCGGATGTGTGAAAGCAGCCTAAGTTAAGCTGCCTGCCGATGTGTCAGTCGGTGGCTTTCATAGAAAACGCAAGAACTCAATGGAGCTCAACCGTTTACACAGGCAGCACATGAGGTTCTATAGACACACTGCAATTACTAATTTCCCCTGTTGGGGTGCTATTCTGCTTAATAACAAATGATCCATGTTAAAATATGATTAGCTGATTTTTGGGTTATTTCTAACTTTCTAACAAAAAATAATTGGAAAAACGTGTTCCTAGATTCTGTACTTTTTTCAACTTTTTTAATTTGACTGAGAAACTCATTTAACATTAAGACATTGTAAATGACGTTACTAAGTGATGCAATGTATACATTTACAGAACAAAACATATACGTGGCTACATTTTCCACAATGTATTGCATGTTTTAATTGATGTCTAATATTCGCCTCACATGACCTTATTTGCATCAGCACACACATTACTCAGAAGGCATGCTTATCTCATTAGTTCTTTTACTATGCCAGATTACAGTGCATAATCTTATATCCAAGTTTTAATCATTTCTATCCACCAGTCTGTTTGGTCTCGTATCCATGTAGTAAGAAATAAAACAGTTTCTACAAAACATTTTTTTTTCTGGGGGTTGAACATTCATTTTATGACAAAGTGATGTAGAGGCAAATCTGCCAAGATGTTTCCAGTTGTGTAGGACAGACCTAATATAACATTGCTGCAGAATTTCCTTTGCATGTATACACTTTCTTAGAGCGTGTAAACAGACTTGCATGTAGAAGAGTTCTGGTGTCTTCCAGGGTCAAGAACTATAGACAGATGCTTATAAACATCTTCCATCAGCTTTGTTAAGGTGGTTAGAAATATCCGATAACTGAAGGCCAAACGTTTTGCTGCCAAAAGTATGATCATGTTATTTCTATGGAGGGAGGAAGAGAGATAACTAAAAGCAGACAACGCTGTCCATCCTCCATATACATAAAATGGTCAATAATGGTCAGTTTTAAGAGGACACATACCGTCTGTAATAAATTGACCTTGATCACTGCAACCAGTTTATAGAGATTTTTTATTTAAATGGCAGCTATGGGTGAAAGTTAAATTTGGAATTAGGTACAAAAAATATATTTGTATCATAGAGGTAGATAATATACTCCTCTGAGGCAATTAGAGAGGGGAGTCTAGGCTAGAGATGAGTGGACCCATGTACTGTATATTCGAGTTCGCCGGGTTCAGCCGGACTTTAGTTAAAAGTTTGGTTTGGGACCCAGACTTGACCTGCACTTGTTCCTGAACCATGAAGCCTATACAAATCAATGGAGACCCAAACTAACAGGCTCCACTAGAGTAGCAAGTATAATAGAGGTCAATGATTGGGCAGTTTGGCTCTCCGCCCACATACAGGCAGCCATAAACAGAGCATTTCCGGGGAAGGGAAGGATTTCTTTTTTTACACAGAATCCGAAAATGTTGTTTTTACCCCCAGTGAGAGCCATTCAGAGACTGCAAGCAGCTCTCAATAGGCCAAGTACTGAGTGTACCAAAGTATCCGATTCTTGATATAGTGGTTAGCATACAAACAGCACTCAAACTCAGACACAGACTTTAAATAAGGGTCATATTCAGGTTCGAGCCCCAGACACCCAGTGCTTGGTATGAACTCCGAACTTTACAGTTAAGGTTCGCTCATCTGTAGTCCAGGCTCATGTCACTCCCCTTGTCTTTTCCACTGAGTGGGTACAATCTGCACAGGTAACATCAAAACTTCTGTTTGTCATGGGTGAGGGAAGGACGCCAGGGAGGCTAAGCTGGCCGTAAGATTGTGGGGACTGCTCTCATCCTGACCCCGGAAATACCCTTGAAGATATGGTGGTTCAGGCCCCCTCCCTGGCCCTGTCCATTGTTCGACCCTGTCCTAATACCCCCCTCATATCCCCAAAGCTGGGATGGGCTGGACACAAAGTAACAACCTCCCCCAAGACACATACAAGGAGATAAAACTGAAACACCATCACACTGCAAATATTCACAGAGGAGAGACAACAATACACTGGAGGGAATAAACCAAAACGATTAGGAGCAAGTCACAACAGAGAACATTCAAACAGCGCAGACAGCAAGTCACTGTTCACCAAAAAAAGGAATACCACAGATGTCAGGATATTGCAACAGCTTAGCAGATGCTATCTTCAGTGATGGCATAGAAAACTCCCCAGAGTTAAGTATGAGGAGACCAGCTAGAAATGGTGATTAGCAAACCTGGTTAACGGAGAAGCTAGCCACTGCTCCAGGAGGCATTAAAGTGCCAAAATCAGTGGTAAACAAAACAACCAACGCCCGACAGAACAGAGCTACTTACAGAAACCAGGTTGCTTGTTGGAAGTGAGTACAGAGTCCAATCAGGTAGTAGCAAACTGTGGGTGCCGATCCAGGTAACGCATGGTAGGTTGTGTAGTAGTGATCCGTAAACGCAGATCTGCACCACGCATGACAGCAGAGGTCTGCTCTGTGCTGGAAGTATGAAGGTGACCGAAGAGGACATTGTTAGCAAAAGAAAATAAGAGGCTGGTTGTAACTTCATGGAGGACTGGACGAAGACCTCTGACAGCAAGACAGTTGAGCGGCAATTTTATTTATAAATCCCTTATTGGTTGGCGGCCATGTTGTACAATTCACACAAAGTGAATCACCAAAAATATTCGCACTTGAGAATTTTAAAATACAATTCAGTACGCCTGGAACTAATTATTTTATCTCGAATATTCACCACTAATTGATCTCAATTTTTCTTTGAGTTTTGGGATACAAATAAAACATTTTCTTCCTTGATACATCAACAACTGGCATGTTCAATTATTTGTGCTGTGTTATGTGTCAACTTAAAACAATTTATGCAATTTAAAATGACCATTATGTAATAGCATTATATAAAAAATGCCACCTAGGTATAAAGACCCCATCAGCGTACTACATTTATCATACTATATAAAACATTAAAATTATATCATTGTCAATTTTTACACCACTTTTCCTAATGCTGAAGGACAAAACATAAAAGTTTTAGGCAGGTGTGGGGAAAAAACTGAAAAGTAAGAATGCTTTAAAAAAAAAAAAAAAGTTATTAGTTTAGAATTTTTAAGTTAACAAATTACAAGCTGAGTGAATAACAGAGAAATCTAAATCACAATCAATAGGTGTCACCTTTTTGCCTTCAAACCAGCATCAAAGCATGACATCTTCTAGGTGCACTTGCAGACAGACGGTTACAGATTGCCCTCATTACCCACTCAGTGGTGACTAAACCTGAGCCAACCCTATGACTGGGAGCCGAACGCTATGGAGGAATAAAGTTCATTTCCTCCCGACAGCAGGCATCAGGCGGGTCCAGAATGCTATGAACCTGCAGGATAACGCCATATATATGCAGGTTAAGATCATTTTTTTGACATGAGAGGATCCCTTTAAAGTCTGTCTTCAGTGTAAAAAAGAACAAGCATTTCTGGAAGTGATGTTATGGTCCCCATAGAGGCCTGATCTCAATTTCACAGGTCTGGGTGGGATAACTAGAAGTGAAAGAAGGATTTGGGCAAACCTATATCAAGATAAGATTTGTTTACACCACTTTTTTTTCCTTCTTTTTTTTTAATACTAAAACTACATAAAAAATATTACCTTGGCAAATACATTGCTTAGCTCAAAGGGGAACATTGGTAAATTGGTATAGTTAGACAGCATGAAAATAAGCAAGTTTGCAATTGACTTTTCATCTGCTATCATTCTCCCGCTAGTAGAGCTATTATCTTACATAGCGGACGGCTTGCTGGCTAGAAGATCGACCACTAGAGTAGAGAATGCACAATAGCTACACTCCACACTGAAGAGTTAACTTCTGATATACCGGTTGCCTTCCACCAGTTCATTAATTTCTACACAGGTTTGATAGCTACACATCTCCTGATCTGGAGCTGCTTTTATTAGTCCTGCAAAATCCCAACCCCCCCCCCTCTACCACATTGATCTGTTTCCAGAGCAATTCTTCTATTCATAACTCACTTTAGTTGGTGTTTGTTCAAATACATTGTTATCCCTATATTTGCATATAGCAGTAACAATGTAAATTTCAGAACAAGCACTGACAAACCATTTATGTGTCACAGTAGGAGGTTGGAGCTCAGTAGTAGAACAAAGCAACTGAATCTGAACTGTTACTCAATTATAAGTGCCCATCTCCATCAGCAACAACAAAATGAACTAACCTATAGATCACTACGATACTCAAGATGTATGTTGACAATAACCAATTCTGCTGATCCCCAGTAACAGCATGCATTAAAGGAGTGGTTCACTACTCTGGAATACTGGCAACATCCCTTTAAAACTTATAGGGAAGGCTTTTTTCAAATACCTTGTTCAGCCAATTCTGCCTCTGAGCGGTATTATTGTTATCCGTTCATCCCCATGAAGTGACCCCCAGTCTCCCTGACCTCTGAGATCTGGTGATGTCACATCAACTTTCAGTTGACCTGACATCACCGAGCCCAGCCCCAGTCTCCATGAGTGACTGGGCTGTGGGCTGAGTTTCACCTCTCATCACAGCCCAGCGTCACAGCCCAGCATCTCGCGCATGCTCTCCCTCACTACAGAGTGCCGGAAGCAGGAGCAATGCTGAGCTGTGATGCTGGGCTGTGATGCTGGGCTGTGATGAGCAGTGAAACACCACCACAGCCCAGTCACTCAGGAAGACTGGGGCTGGCCTCGGTGATGTCGGGTCAACGGGAAGTTGACGTGACATCACCGGATCTCACAGGTCACAGAGCCCGGGAGGTCACTTTATGGGAATGAGTGTACCGCAATAGCATCGCTCAGAGGCAGAATTGGCTGAACAAGGTATTTAGAAACCCTATCAGTTTTACAGTGATGTGGCCACTATTGCATAGTAGTGAACCACCCCTTTAAAGTGCAGAGGTGTATCTATATGTCTGTAGAAGTCAGAGCTGAAATTTTCCAGCATTATTTCCATGCACAGAACAGGAGTGTATTTCTTGTACTGATCAGTAGTGTAGTCATAATGTCAGTTTCTTTAGACTATATTATATACTATCTGATGTTGGAAAAAGTAATTTTAACACTATTTTACAGTACTTAGGCTAAACTATTAAGGTTAGTTTGTTAACATGCTTGTTGTCAAAGCCAGCAGAATTGTAAATGCAGCTCTGGGCTATACGACATACTGGAACTCATGATATGGGCTCACTTATGGAAGATTTGTTGCATACATTTCTGCAACTGATTATCACTTTCAAACATCTGAATGTGGTTGTCTCAGAAATGTCTGCAATAAATCTGCTAAGTGTGAAAAGAAGTGAATTTACAATTTTATTTTTTTTTTTTACGTAGATTATATCTGTATAACAACTGGAAAATAGTGATCGAATACTAGGATGAAATTACCCTTTAAATACCCCTAAAGTATATTTGCCAAAAAGGAAAAAATAAAGTAATAGACAAACCCTCAAATTAATAACTATCTGACTTTTCCACTGTGTATTTATGAGTATTTTTGACAATACTGGAAAGTTAATTACTGTGATTGTAATTTAAATAGGAGATGAGGTAATGCCTTGTTGGATGCCTCGGCAGAGGAGATCAGTCTAAATACATAACTCTTGTTGGTTCACTTTAAGCTCGACATTCAGGGTTTATAACAAGCTGTAAATATTGTGTAATAAAAAGTCAATAACTATTTTAGAAGACGTAATGTGCTGTTGATGAGCCGCAACTGTCAACCCACTGCATACATTTTGGCATTAACGTAAGAGTTGTGTTCATCAGAAGGCTGTGGATTTCAAGAAGAAAAGCTAAAATGGACAAGATCCAGGATTTGTTTTTAGAACAATCATATTCACTAAATTAACTCTGTATAGGAGACTTTCTCAGCTGCTTTCCACATACAGTAGAGCCATTAACAAGTCAAAGGACAAGTGTGCTGGGAATTGACAACACAGGAAAAAGTTGATCAGGACTGTAAAATTTGGTTGAGTTTATTAGTGTGTATTAGTCACTTAGTCTATACCAACAAATGTATGTTATACATCTACTGCATCTCATGCTAGGGGAGAAGAAAGCATAACATGGCACCCACTGAAATTTATGAGGCCCAACATATCTCCATTAGTGATGAGCAGACCCAGATTGTAAAAGTCCGAATCCAGGCAGGTTCAAAAGTACCAGAGCACTGACCCCAGGCCCAGAGTTCTCAGGGAGCTCCGGGTAACAGTCCGGGTTCAGTGACTCGGATAATTTTAGAAAGAAAGTAAAAATAAAGAAAAGGAGGAAAGCAGGCACATCATACTTACCGTGTCTCTTGCACAGATGTACACTGCTTCCAGGGCCGCTCATTATCTCTTACATATGCACTGCTTCCCTCACCCACCGGCAGTCCTTCGTCTCTGATTGGTTGCAGTCAGACGCACCCCCAACCTGTGTGACAGCGTGCCTGACTGCTTTCAATCAGAAGCACTGAGTGTGTGTCCTATTGGTGTAAAAATAAATAAATAAAAAAATTGGCATAGGGTACCCCTTATTATGATACCAAGCACAGACATAGCATATGATTACAGGCTGCAGCCTCTAGCCATGCGCTTATCTTTGCTGTGTATCAAACTAAAAGGGAGCACATGCGGCTTTTTTTAATTATTTAAATAAACAATTTAAAAAAATGGCGTATAGTGCCCCGCCCTCAATTTTGATACCTAGCCATGATAAAGCCCACAGTTGGGAACTGGTATTCTCAGGCTGGGGAGACCTATGGTTATTTGGCCCCCCAGCTTAAAAATATTAGCCTGCAACCATCTACGATTGTTTCATCCATCAGATGCGGCAATCCCAGAACTTTACCCGGCTCATCCTGATTGCCCTGGTGCAGTGGCAATCAGGGTTAATGACAGCACACAGCTGCCTCCAAGCCCTAGATTAGTAATGGGGAAGGTCTATGAAACAAACATCGAAAAAATCCTTTATTTGAAATAAAATACATAAACAATACCCTCTTTTAACCTTTTATTAACCTAAAAAACACCCAGGTACGACGTAATACACACGAGGTCCTGTGTCGATTCCCACTCTGCTACATTACTGAAGCAACAACACACGGGCATAGAACATGACTGCCTGCTGTTGGCTTCAGGCAGAGAATGAGTCGCAGCGATGAGCGGTGGCATCACTCAGTTTATTTGTGGTCACAGCTGGAGGTTCCCACGGTTCTCTACTTGTGACCGTGGGTAACCTGACCTCAGGTAGCCTCATTAAACTCAGTGACCTCAGTGAGGTCACTGAGTTCACAGACCTGCATCTCATAGCAAGAGATTTTGCCAAGAGATGCAGATTTGGTACTGAAATTTTTACAGCAAATTCTTGCACCCAATCTATACCTCCTGGCAAAAATTGCATCAAAACAATAAAAAAAAGTTAGAATAATGTCATTTTTAATGTGCTTCTTTAAAAAGGTAATAAACATCACAAATCAGTAAATAACATGGACATATTTGGTGTCCCTGTAATTGCAATGACCTGCACAACACAGCGATCAGATTATTTATGGGTATCAGTAAGTGGTGTAAAAACATGGCGAGATTATTTTTCTCTATACCCATAAAAAATGTAATGTAATTACACATAGTGTAAATGCTCCAGTTTTTTCGCCAGGTGTCCGCATTGCGCAATGCAATAATAATCTTCTCTGATTATTGCATGTTTGCTGCAGTTTTTTTATGCATTTTCCCTGATATTTCATACATATTTGGTCTCAGAAGAAAGATAGGCTACATCCCTAATAAAACACTAAAGCTTTTGTACACCCGAAGATAATTTCCCATGATTTATTATACCCCAAATGTCAATAGCAATTAAATAGAACCTAATGAAGAAGGGTCTTCCAAACAAAGTATTTTTCTCTGAACCAAAATACTGAAAGGAACATTTTTTGACCCCTAAGAGCCATATATTTAAAGTACCAAATAAACATAGTGATCTATAGCTCTACACTGGCAAAATAAATATAGGTTTTCTGTTCTCTAAACATGAAGCGTCTACTTCACCTCTTGACCTGGATTTTTCCCAGGAAAACCTACATTTAATACCATGACAAAGAATTTCTACAGAGCAAGTTTAATGTGTGAAAATAACTACGCGAATGAACAAAAGGCAATTCAAAATTATGAGGATGGTTGGTGTATGATTGAGTGGGGGACATTCACCAGACAAGACTATATTGAATGAAAAGTAATTATTAATCAGCTTTAGATCCATAGAAAAAAGTAGTGGGCATGGACTAAAAAAAAAATGTATTTGCATTACTTAAGGTTACAGTAATGCTTCACAAAGGCAATCACTGTAAAAAAGATTGATATTGTTGTTAATACATTTATATATATATACATATTCACACTGGAGATCAAAAGTAGAGAAAAACACACAAATTCTTAAATGTTATTCTTAACGGTCATTGTGTAGTCCTATGTGATTATATCCTAACATGAGTAGACTAGCAGTATTGTAAGCTTATTTCATAAATGTAGTTTGTTGTAAAACACATAAAATTGTAAAGGAGAAAAATGAAAAAGAACAGTGATCAAAATCAGAGACCACTTTTAGAGATCTGCAAGTTATTGGTATTAATCTGGCACCTGGTGCTAATTTCCTTAATTATCTGACAAACTCTGTTTAAGGCTTCTGCCACACTCACGTGAAATTCACGCACGTGCCGAGAGACACGTATTTTCCCTGCGTGTTGCGTGCAGGTAAGTACGTGTCTCTGGTACGTGCGTGACACGTGTGTTCTACGTGTGCTATCCGCGATAGCACACGTAGAACCGGTAATTATTATACTCACCTGGTCCTTCCTGATGTCCGCGCTGCTGTCCGTGGTGCTGATCCTCGGTCTCCAGCCCTGCCGTCTCCCCGCTGCTGCTGCTGCCAGGCAGTGAAGTGAATATTCAATGAGAATAATGAGCGGCGGTCGGCAGCAAGAGGCAGCAGCGGCGGAGAAAGGAGGGCTGGAGAAGGTGAGTTAATGTTTTGGTTTTTTTTCACTGACATGTGTGTTTTCTCCGGCGCGTGTCACACGGGACCACATCCACACTACACCCGTGTGGTACGGGTGCGGGCCGTGTGACACCCGTGCTGCCGGTGAAAAAACGGACATGTCAGCGCTTTGAAAAGCGCACATACGTACAAACGCACATGGACACACGTTCCGTGTGGTTTTACGTGTGTGTGCCTGCTACCATAGGGTAGCATTGCTGAACGTGTCTCCGTGCCGCCGGTACGTGTAAAAAATGCCAAACACGTACCGGAGGCACGGATGTGTGGCACTAGCCTAACTGACAGCCTAACTTGCCAGTTTGTACTGACTTTGCAAAAATAGTATGCCATTCCAAAGTAACTAAAACCCTCCGGTAGGGGGTTGTCCAGATGAAGGCCAAAGGGGTGACCTTATCAGCCATAGCAAGAATCTTCTTCAAGAACATGTGGTTCCTTACTTGTTTTCACCACTTAATCAGCCAGCAATTTTCATGCAGGACAATGCCCCCTGTCACACAGCAAAACTGGTAAAGCAGCTCCTTGAAACAGAAAACATTGAAACAATGAGATGGCCAGCCCAGAGTCCTAATCTAAACCCAATAGAAAACCTCTGGAAAATCTTTGGTGACAAAGTTATGACCAAAAAACCCACAACAATCAAAGAACTGTGGAAGAGACTGGAAAAAGAGTGGACCAAAATCACACCAGAGCAATGTGAGAGACTAGTGATGTCCTGTGGCCACAGATTTGCTGAAGTCATTCAAAGCAAAGGCCTGTACATGTCCTACTGATTGGTGACTGTTGTTACCTTCAGAAAATGTACTTATCTTTCTCTGTGCAACAGTCATTGTTGTTCTCTAATTATGATCATCCCGTTTTGGGCAAAATAAAAGTATTATGTTGATATACTTTGGACCTTTTGTAAAACACTGTTCTAGTGGCATGGTGTACCCCTTACAAGAAACCTTCAAATGTTGGCCACTGTAAATTACATTATTTCTGAAAAAAGCAAGTAATCATACATTGTTCTCTAATTTTGATCTCCAGTATATATATATATATATATATATATATATATATATATATATATATATTTTGACTCTTCTAAAGTAATTGACCCATTTTAACATTTTTTTTGCCAAAAAACTCAATTATTATAAGTGTAACAAATAGAGATTTACTTTCCCTCCCTTAGTTCAAGGATGCTTCTCCCATGCAGTCCCAGTTTCTGTTGATCAGCAGGAGCACTATTATTACGTAGACATTGATGCTGCCAATCATGAAGCATATGTCATTTACATTAGCTTAGCTAATAAACAGTGATTGGCTGTAGCGCTGTGTATATGCAATCAATGCTACAGTCAATCTACATACAATGGGGCAGCAGTACTAGAGCAATTGGTTATTTTACATATTGTTGATCCTGTAGGTTAAAATAGGGCAAAGGAGACAATCTCTTTAAGAAATACTCGTGTGTCAAGAAAGTATGGTTACAACATTTTTATATCGCCCCCCCCCCCCCGTGATTCATTTATTGTCCACCAAATATGTTCAGTGCCCGTTAAGAGACACCACTTTTAGCTCAACAATTGTTCTTGGTTGACGTTCAACAGCTATTATTGGCTGGCCTTCTGACATTTCAGATCACCACTAGGGATGATCGAATACCTCAAATATTCGGCTTTGCGAATATCCGACGAATAGTTTGCCGCTATGGGAATATTCGATGTGCAATGTAAGTCTATGGGAAGTCCGAATTGTTCCGAATAGTTGTTATTCGGGTTTCCCATAGACTTACATTGCGCATCGAATATTCGCGAATAGTTGAATAGCGGCGACCTATTCTGCAAATATTCGCAAAGCTGAATATTTGAGGCATTCGATCATCCCTAATCACCACCCATCTCCAGAGTTGTGTAGCCATGCCTTCCATTTACAGTTATTCTACATAGCCACTGTACAGTGAAAATGTTTAATTTCCTAACAAAATTGAAAGACATTGGCTTCTTTAGTTAATCTTTGTTATTGTAAAGTATCTGGGACAAATACTTTTGATTTTGTGGATCCACATGCGTTTTGTAAGATTCCCCCTAAAACCTTAACTTTGTGCCCTCCATGGCCTATCAGGTTTTATTAAGGGCCTGTAGTGTGATCTTCTGGAAAGTGTAGCATGAAAACAGTGCAGTAAATTATATTTCATAGATGTGTTGGATAATGTTACCATTCAAACTCTAAAATTTCTAAAACATTCTAGAGTAGAAGAAAAGAACACATTTATCATGATAGCGATGTGTCAGGGGTAGCCTTCCAGTATTTTCTGCTTGTCTTCACACTGATCATTGGAGCCTTATTGACATGACCTGAATTCATCATCTAACTTCTGAAATGTTTATTACTGTTTGCTGTTGAATTTAAAAACCATCAGTTCTAAAAGTTGTGTAACATGCCAAGCTGTCAGAATGTTATAACTCCTCGGCAATTCCACACATATTTACGTGAGAAAGTATAAAACAGCCCAAAAAATCACTGGCTACTGAACCTGCTCGTCTCCAAATACTGTGCAATATGATATATATAAAAAAAACAAACAGAAAAATAAATAAACAGTATTTTTATTAGAACAAATGAATTTTTAATATAGATCATTGTCCAGTATGAGCTGGATTTCTTATTTCAGCAGAATTGGACCCCAAAATGTATGCGTTTTCAGGGCTCTTGCAAAAAATGTTAAAACAAAAGAGAAGGAAAGAAGGGTGGGCTTGGTATATAGGCTTCATATCGATTTATTTTATTTATATTAGATCAATATATATATAAATCTATATATATAATTGCCTTATTCTGTCTGTCTGTCTGTCTGTCTGTCTGTCTATCTGTCTGTCTGTCTGTCTGTCTGTCTGTCATGCTCCGAAATTGTGTCCTTACGGTGACACAAAGCTGATTGGCCGCTGGGCTCGCCATGGCCCCGCCCCCGCACACGATTGGCCTCTCGCCCCGGCTCTCTGCAGGCCCCGCCCCCCTCACGCAATGCACGCTCGCTCTGGCCCAACTGACACGGAGCTCCGATTCCCAGGTGAGTACACACACACATCAGATCACACTCACTCTCACACTCACTCTCACACACACCTCACACATCACAACATGCTGGGATATCGCTTGCTTCTACACCGGCTCCGTCAGGATCCCAGCAGCGCCAGACATAACCTTGCGATGCTGGGATCTTGACGGAGGCCGTGAAAGCTGGTAACCATTATACACATCGGGTAACTAAGGTCCCTTAGTTACCCGATGTGTATCATAGTTACCAGTGTACACCGGCTCACACTCACTCTCACACACACCTCACACACACATCACATCGCATCCACACATCAAGGTCCTGCAGCGGCGGAACATACACACACGCACACACACATAACAGCACACACACACACATACACACATCAGATCACACTCACCCTCACCCTCACACACACCTCACACACACATCACATCGCATCCACATACTCACAACATCCTGGGATATCGCTTGCTTCTCGGCGGCGATACTGTGCTGTGAGCTTCCAGGACCTGACGGAGGATCACATGGCCAGAAGCATGTGATATCTCCGGATGTTGTGAGTATCAGCGCATATGTGCGATTTCGTCAGTGTCTGTGTGTGTGAGTGTATGCGATCGGGTGTGTGTGAGTGTATGCGATCGGGTGTGGGTGAGTGTATGCGATCGGGTGTGTGTGAGTGTATGCGATCGGGTGTGGGTGAGTGTATGCGATCGGGTGTGGGTGAGTGTATGCGATCGGTTGTGTGGGTGAGTGTATGCGATCGGTTGTGTGGGTGAGTGTATGCGATCGGTTGTGTGGGTGAGTGTATGCGATCGGGTGTGTGTGAGTGTCGGCTGATGCTGGGGAAGGCTGGGAGGACGGAGGCTGGGAGGAGAGAGGCTGATCCTGGGGAAGGCTGGGAGAGGGAGGCTGATGCTGGGGGAGGCTGGAAGGAGAGAGGGTGATGCTGGGGGAGGCTGGAAG
The DNA here is from genome assembly GCF_048569485.1 of Anomaloglossus baeobatrachus. Taxonomy (NCBI): domain Eukaryota; kingdom Metazoa; phylum Chordata; class Amphibia; order Anura; family Aromobatidae; genus Anomaloglossus; species Anomaloglossus baeobatrachus. The sequence goes on along the minus strand of NC_134356.1, from coordinate 510,376,300 downwards.
GAGAGAGGCTGATGCTGGGGGAGGCTGGGAAGACGGAGGCTGGGAGGAGAGAGGCTGATCCTGGGGAAGGCTGGGAGAGGGAGGCTGATGCTGGAGGAGGCTGGAAGGAGAGAGGCTGATGCTGGGGGAGGCTAGAAGGAGAGAGGCTGATGCTGGGGGAGGCTGATGCTGGGGGAGGCTGGGAGGAGAGAGGCTGATGCTGGGGAAGGCTGGGAGGAGAGAGGCTGATGCTGGGGAAGGCTGGGAGGAGAGAGGCTGATGCTGGGGAAGGCTGGGAGGAGAGAGGCTGATGCTGGGGACAGAGAGGAGAGGCTGATGCTGGGAGGAGAGAGGCTGATGCTGGGATGAGAGAGGCTGATCCTGGGGAAGGCTGGGAGGGGAAGGCTGAGAGAAGAGAGGCTGATGCTGAGGGAGGCTGAGGTTGGGGTAGGCTGGGAGGAGAGAGGCTGATGCTAGGGACAGAAAAGGCTGATGCTGTGAGGAGAGAGGCTGATGCTGGGAGGAGAGAGGCTGATGCTGTGTGCAGAGAGGCTGATGCTGCGGGCAGAGAGGCTGATGCTGCGGGCAGAGAGGCTGATGCTGGTGCAGCATGGGGAATGGAGCACGTTTGGGAGTGCGCAGCATGGCGGATGGAGCACGATGGGGAGTGCGCAGCATGGGGGATGGAGCACGTTTGGGAGTGCGCAGCATGGCGGATGGACCACGTTTGGGAGTGCGCAGCATGGAGGATGGAGCACGTTTGGCAGTGCGCAGCATGGCGGATGGACCACGTTTGGGAGTGAGCAGCATGGCGGATGGAGCACGTTTGGGAGTGCGCAGCATGGCGGATGGACCACGTTTGGGAGTGCGCAGCATGGCGGATGGAGCACGTTTGGGAGTGCGCAGCATGGCGGATGGACCACGTTTGGGAGTGCGCAGCATGACGGATGGAGCACGTTTGGGAGTGCGCAGCATGGCGGATGGAGCACGTTTGGGAGTGCGCAGCATGCCGGATGGTGCACGATGGGGAGTGCGCAGTATGGCGGATGGAGCACGTTTGGGAGTGCGCAGCATGGCGGATGGAGCACGTTTGGGAGTGTGCAGCATGACGGATGGACCACGTTTGGGAGTGCGCAGCATGGCGGATGGAGCACGTTTGGGAGTGCGCAGCATGGCGGATGGAGCACGTTTGGGAGTGCGCAGCATGGCGGGTGGAGCACGTTTGGGAGTGCGCAGCATGGCGGATGGAGCATGATGGGGGGTGCGCAGCATGGCGGATGGAGCACGTTTGGGAGTGCGCAGCATGGCGGATGGAGCACGTTTGGGAGTGTGCAGCATGGCGGATAGAGCACGATGGGGAGTGCGCAGCATGGCGGATGGAGCACGTTTGGGAGTGCGCAGCATGGGGGATGCAGCACGATGGGGAGTGCGCAGTATGGCGGATGGAGCACGTTTGGGAGTGCGCAGCATGGCGGATGGACCACGTTTGGGAGTGCGCAGCATGGCGGATGGAGCACGTTTGGGAATGCGCAGCATAGGAACCACAAACAACGCCCTACACAGACACCCACACACACACACAACGCTGCACACACACAACACCCAACACACAAACACCGCAGCACACACAAATATACGCACATACCGCACAACACACACATTGCTCAAAACATACCTCCCCCCAAAACACACCACACACACACAAACCGCACAACACACACACACACAACGCTACAGACACACAGCGCTCCACAAACAACGCAACACACGCAACACACATACAACACCGCTCTCACCCCCCGCCACACCCAGAACATGTACAGCGCCCTACACAAACACTTGGTAACTACACACAACAACATCTATATATATATATATATATATAACAAAAATCATACATGAACTACACAATACGTAAATTCTAGAATACCCGATGCGTAGAATCGGGCCACCTTCTAGTATATATATATATATATATATATATATATATACATACATATATATATACTGTATATACATAAACAAAAAAACATCAATTAGATCAGTATATATTAAATATTTTATTGATATATAATGTCATCAAGTAATAATAATATTTATTTATATATTGCACTAACATACTTTGCAGCGCTTTACATACATCAGCAACACTGTCCCCATTGGGGCTCACAATCTGAATTATCTAACAGTATGTCTTTGCAGTGTGGAAGGAAACCAGAGAACCCAGAGGAAACCCACGCAAACACGGGGAGAACATACAAACTCCATCCAGATGTTGTCCCTGGTGGGATTTGAATCCAGGACCCCAGTGTTAAATAAATATATATATATATATATATATATATATATATATATATACTAACGAGCAAAAGGGTGATGTTTTGAACTTTTGAATTTCATGCTCCATATTCACTATTCACTACAGCCTTGAACATGTGACTTCCAATATTTTATAGATAGTGACATAATCGGTTCGCCAAACTAGCATGAGAAACAGAAACAATCGGAATAGGCAAGCGAACTTGATGCCAGACTTATGCCCAAACAACAAACCATATACAAGTCAATAGGGATGAGACCTTCAGGGCTGTAAAATGACCGCAATAAGCGCTAGGGGCTGCAAATGTAAGTTAAAAGGTAGTAAGAGCAGGATAGTTATACATACCGTGTTTCCCAGTGGATCAAGCTGCAGTCAGACTCCCTTCCGGGCTCGCTAATTAAGGTTCATGAATATTCACTGCTTCCCTCACCCACTCTGTGCCAGTGTCTGTGATTGGTTGCAAACTGCTTTACATGCCCCCCCCCTACCATGTGTCCACTTCTGTAATTGGTTATAGTGTAGTTTGCTGTATAGTAGTGTAAAAAATAAATAATATATATATATTAAAAAATGACTTAGGCTCCCACCATATATTGAAAGCCAGCGCGGGTATAACTACAGTGGAAGGCAGCAGCCCCCACCTGTGATCTTTACTGTGGCTGGAGATAGGGTCGCCCCCACTTTTGATATCCAGCCATGGTAAAGCAGACTGGTGGCGGCTGCTATTATCAGGATGGGAGGTCCCATGGATATAGGCCCCCCTGACCTAAAAATACCAGTGACCAGCTTTCCAGAATTGTCGCATCCATTAGACGCAACAATTCTGCTCTTTACCCCCCTTTTCCTGATTGCCCTGTGTGGTGGCAATTGAGGTAATATAAGGGGTTAATGACAGCTGTAATTTGTCAATAAATGACAGCTGCTATCAAGTCCTAGATTAGTAATGGGAGCTAAAACAAAAAGCTGCTCTTAGCAGCACTCACCTGGTCTATTTCAATCCCGTACCTATGACTGAGTCATGACTGTGGGCGGGACAGGTCCAAGCAAATGCTGCATGAAGTAAATAGCCTGTGGACAGGGCCTGATGACTGAATGTGAACAGTCACCAACCGCCAAAATCTAGACAGGTGGAATACATCCCAAATTGGGGTGCATAGCAAGGTGGGGGTCAACCACCGACCAATTCAATGAAGAAAAAACAAAAAGCCAGCACTAAATGTGCACTTCAGCACTAAAAGTTCCAAACTGTACTTATAAAAATTTTGAGATTTTTGGCAAAAAATTGCAATTTCTTGAGCTACCCCGCCATGTCACGGCAAATCTCATTTGGGGCAGTCCTACACTAAAATATTTTTATAAAATGTGCCATACGGCCTCACATATGAATAGTAGAACTGCTCTTAGCAGCACTCACCTGGTCTATTTCAATCCCGTACCCATGACTGAGTCATGGCTGTGGGCGGGACAGGTCCAAGCAAATGCTGCATGAAGTAAATAGCCTGTGGACAAGGCCTGATGACAATGTGAACAGTCACCAACCGCCAAAATCTAGACAGGTGGACTCAGTCATGGGTACGGGATTGAAATAGACCAGGTGAGTGCTGCTAAGAGCAGTTCTACTATTCATATGTGAGGCCGTATGGCACATTTTATAAAAATATTTTAGTGTAGGACTGCCTCAAATGAGATTTGCCGTGACGTGGCGAGGCAGCTCAAGAAATTGCAATTTTTTGCCAAAAATCTCAAAATTTTTAGAATAAGTACAGTTTGGAATTTTAGTGCTGAAGTGCACATTTGGTGCTGGCTTTTTGTTTTTCTTCATTGAATTGGTCGGTGGCTGACCCCCACCAAGCTATGCACCCCAATTTGGGATGTATTCCATCTGTCTAGATTTTGGCGGTTGGTGACTGTTCACATTGTCATCAGGCCTTGTCCACAGGCTATTTACTTCATGCAGCATTTGCTTGGACCTGTCCCGCCTACAGCCATGACTGAGTCATGGGTACGGGATTGAAATAGACCAGGTGAGTGTTGCTAAGAGCAGTTCTACTATTCATATGTGAGGCCGTATGGCACATTTTATAAAAATATTTTAGTGTAGGACTGCCTCAAATGAGATTTGCCATGACGTGGCGAGGTAGCTCAAGAAATTGCAATTTTTTGCCAAAAATCTCAAAATTTTTATAAGTACAGTTTGGAATTTTAGTGCTGAAGTGCACATTTAGTGCTGGCTTTTTGTTTTTTCGTAGTAATGGGAGGTGTCTATGATTCTCCGGGAAACACAGTATGTATAACTATCCTGCTCTTACTACCATTTAACTTCCATTTGTGGCCGACATCAATTTTTTTTTCTGTGATTTCCCTGGCCAATCACAGCCATGCCAATATGGCATGGCTGCAATGGCTCTGGAAGTGCCCACAGCCTAAAAGCTTACGGATTGGCTGATCTGCAACCTTTCAAATAGTTTTATTCGGGTGACAATCCCGAACAGAAACCGGACATACAGTCAAATGTCTATGTTTGGGGTTCAGCACCGAACACAAGGTGTTTAGTTCGGACCCTGAACTTTAAAGTTTCGGGTTCACTCATCCCTGTTTATAGACAATCTTCTTGGCTGTGTCATACATAAATTTGACTTGCAACCATTTAGCATATTTAGTAGTGCAGATTCTTGTCATGTCACTGCATTGTTATTGTTTTGCGCCTGGTAGTGGAATAAATCTTTTTCTTCGTATATAATACATATTAGAACCTGTTCTCACATTTCCTAAAAACTCAGTGTGTTAATAGGTTGATTCCAATGTGAACGGTCACTGGTTCAAATCGAGGAGCAGGTATGAAAAAGATTTCCCAAGAAAAGAGAAACAGCATCATCCAGTTCATCAATAGAGATCTCTCGAACAAGAAAATTGCCAAACTGCATCATGTGAGTGCCATGACAGAAGGATACAAAATCAATTTGTAAATCCATCAATTGAAAAGCCAAAAGGTGGATGTCGAGGCAAAATATTGGAGTCAACAGGTCAGCTCATTACAAGTTCTATCAGTTTTGGTACGACAAACATGGCAGTGGAGGTGGCTTGAATGCTTCATAATAGTGAGATCACAAATATCCATGCAAGCACCATGTGATGCATGGAATGGTGGCCCAAAATAAGGTGAAGGAGACTCAACTTCAATATCATTGTAAGAAATGTCAGTTCGAGTTTTCAAAAAAGTACGAAAAGTGGACAGTAGAAGACTGGAAGCATTTGAGTTGGAGTGATGAGATGAAAGTCAATAGACTAGACTGTGATGGGTGCAAATGGGTTTGGAAGAAACAAGGTAAAGTGAGGCTAACTGATTGAGAAATTGAAGGAACTGTCAAGTTTGGTGGAGGAGGCCTGATGATATGGAGTTGTTTCACAGCCAAAGGAGTTGGATTCTTGACCAGGATTGATGGAGATCTCAGTGATGAGCTATATTTGAGTATCCTACAAAATATCTGACAACTATGAGTCGGTGGGATATCTCATACAGTAAAATGCATCATGACAGCAGGATGTCTATTATTAAGAGCCTTCACGGGCTCGAAACGTGTAATACACATTTAACTGTATGGGATATCCTACAGACTCATGGTTGGGTTTTAGTATGATGAAATAAAGATATTTTATTCACCTTGGATGAGATGCTGGATTGTCTAACAGCTGACTTTCAACTCCCACAGCTGCAAGATCTCATTCAAGCTGCTTGCGCAGTAATTTGAGGACTGACTGAACATTTATAGTTTATGGGCAGTCCAAAAGTAGTTAATCAACCCCTAATTGAACTTTTCTATCTAAACAAAGACAACATGGTGACTTTCGGAATATCAACATACTGCTAAAATTGGTGAAGGAACTTAACAGTAAGTGTTCTATTTCCATGCAGTGCCACCACAGGAGAAATAAAGCATTACAAATTTCAATACTTAATAAAATCAATATGCAGCTTATGTAATGCATGAATGTGCCAAGTCCTATGGACATTTTTGTAACTGCTTGGCTATGACTTATGGTTGAAGAAGAACTCTTATGCCAATTAACCAAGAATGTCCAAATAGGTTACTTGAATATTTTGCATAAAATTGGTGATTTATATGTCATCATGCTCAGTTTTTCTTTCCACTTACCATTATAACATACATTTGTTTTATTATTAATTGAAAACATTTGCTGAAGAAAAATTTTGGACATTCTTAGCCAGCGATGCCAGCCCACAGACCTCAATATTTTCCAATTTTGTATTATTATTTTAAAATTCCTTTTTAACCAAAACAGTAGGAAAAACTCAGCCTGGCAATGCTACTTCCTAATCTGGATGAAATGTTGAGAAAAAGACTTTTACAGATGTCTTTTCCTTCTACATTTTATCTGAGAAGTTTATGATTGAAGGATTTGTCCTTAAAATGTTTACAAATCACCATAGGTTACAACATGTGGTAAAGTAAAGGAAAAGACACTATTGGGGCCCCTGAGCCTCTCAGAAACTCGTTTATCCATTTTTTATTAAATACTTCAAGTATTTATTGAGATGTGTACAGAAAAAAGGTTTCTACCAAACCACATTGAAAAAACTGTCCATCCACGATTGCCTGGAAGATGCCATGTAGAAATATTCCGCTTTCAGTAATCCGAATGGCTCAATACCCAAGCAAATGCAAGGGGGACTAGTGAGACAATGTATTCATTATTTTGTAAACTTCACCAACACAAGAAAAAGAAGGTTTTCAGTATTTCATATAATTACTGAAATTTATTTCCATGATTGTCTTTTATTTGTTCACTTGCTGATATAATCTTGTACGGAATTAAATTCTCCCATTTGACATAATGTAGTTTCTTATCTTCACTTTGAATACCGGTATATTGTTGGTGTGCAAATTAGTGTGGTCAGGTCAAAATCTGTCACTTAGCTGAGTATCCTGTTCTGAATTCTCTCTGAAATCAAGGAAGTCTAAGAAGAGAAAAAGCACACAAGGCGAAGGGTAGGAAGTTCATAGGTCATGATTGTCAGAAGAAAAGCATGGCGATGTAAGCATGGTTGACTCATGACTCGAGATAAATAAACCCGAACTGTAACGTTTGAGGTTCATACTGAACACGGACTTTGAAAAAACATCAGTGTCCGAGTTTGAAGTTTAAGTGCTGTTTGTATGCTAATCACTTGATCAAGCATCGCTGTCCGTGGATACGGTTGGTGCTTGGCCCAATGCGAGCCGCATGCAGTATCTGAGTGGCTCGCTCTGGGGGTACAAACAGTGTTTATGGATGTAGTGTGTCCAAAAAAAAACAACCCCGCCCTCTCTCCTCAGAAATGCTCTGTCCATGGCTGGCTATATGTGGGCAGAGAGCTGAACTGCCCAATGATTGACATCCAATGGGGTTAGGGCTCCGTGATCAAGTTCAAGTCTATCTAAAGTTCCGCTGAACCTGGCAAACCTAGACTTTAATGGATCCGCTCAACTCTAATGATGACTCAAATTCTTAACTAGATTTGAAAAATATTTATGGGCTACTTAATGCGTACCATATTTTTCGGACAATAAGACGCACTTTTTTTCCCCAAATGTTGGGGGAAAGTGGGGGGTGTCTTATAGTCTAAATGTAGGGCATGGCTGCGGGAAATGAGGGTGCTGCGGTGGAGTGGGTCATCAGCGGCTGTAGCAGCGCCTACCGTGACCACGTGGGCCCACTAATTTCATATGCGTGCATCCTCCTGCCCATCAACTCTCAGCGCTGAAGCCGGCGTTGACAGGTGGGCGGGATGATGGGCGGGGAAGCCGACTCGCATGATCACCCCTGGCAACTACAGCCTGGAGTGATCGTGTGCGGCCATATTCACTGCCCCCCCACGCATCATCATCAGCGCGGGGGGCAGTGAATAAGTACGGTATACTCACCGGTCTCTGCAGCTGTAATACTTATTATATGTTCTGAGGATTTCGATAGCGTAGGGCAATGATCAGCAGAGACGAGTTTTTGATACAAGATGTTTTATAATCTGTAACCACGGTAGATAACAACGGAACAAACACAGCAGTACAAATACACAAATACCTTCCCGAAACGGAGCGGAGGGAATTCCCGGGGCCACGCACCGGACTCCCCAGGGAGACCACCAGAGCGAACCCCTATACAGGGACTGTCCGGCTATCACCCCGGAAGGCCTAAATGCGCAGCAGCCGGGACACAATGGGCAAGCGGTAAAAGTCCAGGAGTGTCCGTACGGGATGATTGTCCAGAGTGGTTACGAACCAGAGAGAACCGGGCAGAGTGCTGACCGAAGATGGCAGACGGAATCCGGGCACAGCTTGAGAAACCGGGTAAGGTCCAGAGTCGGTCGGTAGTCTTTTAGGAGGATCCAAAAGCAATCAGGATTAGCAGCAGCAAAGCAGGAGCACACAGCAAGCAGTATACTCAGGCACTGGACTGGGCTGAGAGGCGGCCTTTTAAGCAGCTGGACAGGAAGTAGGGCAACAGAACCTTAAACTCCATGTTAACTGAGGGCAAGCTCATTCAAAAGAGAACTGGAAAACCTGGAAACCTGACATTACTCCCCCCCCCAGAGACGGCCTCAGGACGGATCAGGGCCCGGCTTGTCCGGGAACCGTCGATGAAACTGAGCGATCTTCCGGGGTGCCCGAATGTTACCCACCGGTTCCCAGGAATCGTCCTCGGGGGCGTACCCCTGCCAACGTACCAGATATTGAAGCCGACGACGATGGAGCCGGGAGTCAATAATGTCCTCAACCACGAACTGCTCCTCGCCGTCGACCATCACAGGCGGAGGAGGAGGCACAACACGACCACGAAACGTATTAGGGGAGACAGGTTTGAGGAGAGACACATGAAAGACCGGGTGTACCTTTAGATGGTGCGGCAACCGTAGCCGACAGGCCACAGGGCTCACGATCCCGGTGATCTTAAATGGACCGATGAATTTTTGTCCCAGCTTCTGCGAAGGAACACCCAATCTCAGGTTTTTGGTGGACAACCATACAGAGTCCCCTACCTTGTACATGGGTGCCGGTTTCCGGTGAGTGTCGGCCGACCTCTTGTAACGCTCCTGGGCCGTAGCCACAGTGTCCTTCAGAACCTCCAGGTTTTGTCGTAGCTCTGTCAATCTGTCCTCCACCGCTGGCACCGAAACCGCAACCGGTGACCTAGGCAAAACATTCGGATGGTAACCCAAGTTAGCGAAAAAGGGCGTTACCTTAGTGGAGCTGCTCTGAGTGTTGTTATACGAGAACTCCGCCAACGGAAGCATCTTCAACCAATCGTCTTGGAGATGGCTGACATAACATCGAAGGTATTGTTCCAGGGTTTGATTCGTCCGTTCGGTTTGCCCATTTGTCTGAGGATGGTATGCAGAAGACAAACAGACATCAATCTGGAGTGCCGTACAAAACCCCTTCCAGAATCTAGACGTGAACTGCACGCCCCGGTCAGAGATGATCTCGTCTGGTACCCCATGCAATCGGAATACATTCTGGATAACCAAATCCACTGTCTCTGCGGCTGAGGGAAGACCGGTACACGGAATGAAGTGAGCAGCTTTAGTCAATCGATCTACCACCACTAAAATGGTATTGTGTCCGCATGAGACTGGCAACTCCACAATAAAATCCATGGAGATAGACCCCCAAGGGCGAGATGGCACGGGTAACGGTTGGAGGAGTCCCGTAGGAGCCACACGAGGGACCTTGCACCGGGCACAAACCACACATGAGTGGACATAGTCCTTCACATCCTTTAAACAAGTAGGCCACCAGAAAAAACGGCTCAGAAATTCTTGCGTCTTCTGTACCCCCCTATGACCAGCCAACACGGAGTCATGGACCAACTTGAGAACCCGAAGTCTTACGGCCTCCGGGACATAAATGCGTCGCTCTCTCAACCACACACCATTCCGAAGAACAAGAGTTACATCATTCGGGGGGGCAGCAAGAAATACGTCACCATCATAGGCCAGCTTGATGTCCTTCCACAAGTCCCGGTCCTGGAGTACTCCAACGAAATTGGCATCCGATAACACGGTCTGAGACGGGGTTCCAGGCACGGAGTCCACGGCGTGGATTCGGGACAAGGCATCGGCTTTCCCATTACGTGAACCTGGACGGTATGTAACGATAAAATTGAATTGGTTAAGAAATAGGCTCCAACGGGCTTTCCGTGGAGACAGGCACCTGGCAGACTTAAGAAATTCCAGATTACGATGATCCGTGAGTACTATCACTTGCTGCGCGGCTCCCTGTAAGTGGTGTCTCCATTCCTTGAAAGCGGCAATAATCGCCAATAATTCCTTGTCCGCAATGTCGTAGTTCCTTTCTGCAGGGGACAACCGGCGGGAAAAGAAGGCACACGGATGCAAGAGACTCTTGTCCCCGGTCCTTTGAGAAAGAATGGCCCCTAATGCATAGTCGGAAGCGTCGACCTCCACGATAAAGGGAAGTGCGGGATTCGGATGGACTAATATTGGCGCTGAGGTAAAACATACCTTGAGACGCTGGAATGCTTCCTGGGCCTGGGCGGACCACACAAACTTCTGTCCTTTCTTGGTTAACAGAGTGATGGGACGGACAATCTCTGAAAAGTTACGGATAAAGCGTCGGTAAAAGTTGGCAAAACCGACAAAGCGTTGTACCTCCTTGATGTTTCCCGGTTCCGGCCAGTCCAGAATGGCTTGTATCTTGCTAGATTCCATGTTTAGTCCCTGAGGAGAGATGACATAACCTAAGAATTGTATTTGTGAGCAGTGGAACTCGCATTTCTCCAGCTTAATGTACAGGTGGTTTTCCCTCAGACGGGTAAGTACGGTCTTGACGTGCTCCTGGTGTTCCTGTAGAGAATCAGAAAAGATTAGGATATCGTCCAGATAGATCACCATGAATTGGTCCATGATATCCCTAAAAATATCGTTAACTAGATGTTGAAATGCCGCGGGAGCGTTACAAAGTCCAAAAGGCATCACTAGGTACTCAAAATGTCCGTACCGACATCGGAACGCGGTCTTCCACTCGTCTCCGGGACGTATACGAAGCAGATTATATGCCCCACGGAGGTCTAATTTGGTGAATATTTTTGCCTGTTGGACCCTCTCCAATAGCTCAGGAATCAACGGTAACGGATACCGGTTCCGGATGGTTATCTTATTCAATTCCCGGTAGTCAATACAGGGTCTCAGAGTCCCCTCCTTCTTTTTCACGAAAAAGATGGGTGCCCCTGCGGGTGAGGTAGACGGACGAATAAATCCCTTGGCTAGGCTTTCATCAATGTACTCTTTTAACGCTCCTAGCTCAGGTGCCGCCAACGGGTAGACATGACCAAACGGAATCTCCGCCCCTGGGAGTAAGTCTATGGGGCAATCATACGGTCTATGCGGGGGAAGCCGGTCGGCTTTTCTTTTGTCGCATATATCAGCGAAGTCACGGTAAACCGGGGGTAAAACAGGTACCTGTACAGTGCTCTCCGTATTTGGTGGTACTGGAACCGGAACAGTTGGACTAATGGTCGGAATATTCTGCGGTGGGAAGGATATTTCCTTAGTTTCCCAATCGATGACCGGATTTGTAGACCGTAGCCACGGAATACCTAAAATAATCGGAAAATGAGGAGATGAAATTAGCATGAAAACAAGGGTCTCCTGCTGACCTGGCTTCATGACGCATTCTAGCGGTACGGTTTCCCGATCAACTGGTCCAGAGATTAACGGAGATCCGTCTACCGTCTCCATGGTAACCGGTGCGGATCTTTGCTGAGACCGGATACCGTGTTTCCTGGCAAAAGAAGAGTCCATGAAATTTCCCCCTGCCCCAGAGTCTATCATTGCAGAGGTAGGAATTAGTTGTCCCTCCCAACGGATCTGAATGGGGAGTGAGCAATGGGTATATTTCCCTTCTGAGTCCTTCGGTGAGGTTGACATTACAGTCAAGGGAAATACCGCATCCAAGTGTCCACTTGCCTCAGAGATATCGGACTCTGCGTCCGTGTTGTCACACTCTGCCATGGCTGCCAATACCTTATTTGGGCGATTCGGACGTTTCGGGCAGTCGATCAAGAAATGGTCCGATTGACCGCAATAGAAACACAAACGCTCACGGAGCCGGTGTTCGCGACGTTCATTGGTCTCTCGCTTTTGCAGAGAGTCTACTTGCATAGGAACGTCCTCGGCCTCCCGTGGCGTCCTGAGAGCGGGTTCTCTGGAAGGAAATGCAAAGTTGTTTACACGGTTTACGGCTGCCCATTTTTCCTGTCTACGTTCCGTCAAGCGGGTATCAATACGCACACAGTGCTGGAGAAACAGTTCAAAATCCCCTGGCGATTCGGAACGAGCTAACTCGTCCTTGATGGTACCGGACAAACCCTTTCTGAAAACAGACAATAATGCATTGTTTCCCCAGTCGGTGTCTACCACTAACCTCTTAAATTCAGTGGCGTATTCAACGACAGAACGCTTTCCCTGACGTAAGGAAAGGAGAGCCGATTCAGCGGTAGCACGGCGATTCGGATCATCAAACATCTGCGCCATTGCGGTCAGAAAATCATCTAGGTGATTTAAACGGATGTCCCGGTTCTCTATCATAGGATTAGCCCAAGCCAGTGCTCGTGAGGTTAATAACATAATTATACATAACACTTTGGACCGGTCAGAACGGTAATAATCAGCATGTACATCAAAAAACAGTATACATTGGTTCACAAATCCACGAAACTGACTACGGTCACCATTGAAACGGAATGGGGGTAACCTAGGCATACCGGCAGCTGATACGGACGTAGTGGGGCCGGCTTCCTGAGCCTCCACTCTGACTTGCAAATCCTGTATAGCCGGACCCAGTACCTGGTGATCATGGCCCAGCTGTGCTTCCACATCTCTAAGTTTAGTCTGCACCACCTCCATCTCCTGCTGCAAGGAGTTAATCATAGAAAAGAGCTGATCTACTCCTCGTGTCTCAGTCATTGCCCCAGCGAAATCCTCTTTTTTGGCCTGAGTATAATGTAATACTTATTATATGTTCTGAGGATTTCGATAGCGTAGGGCAATGATCAGCAGAGACGAGTTTTTGATACAAGATGTTTTATAATCTGTAACCACGGTAGATAACAACGGAACAAACACAGCAGTACAAATATACAAATACCTTCCCGAAACGGAGCGGAGGGAATTCCCGGGGCCACGCACCGGACTCCCCAGGGAGACCACCAGAGCGAACCCCTATACAGGGACTGTCCGGCAATCACCCCGGAAGGCCTAAATGCGCAGCAGCCGGGACACAATGGGCAAGCGGTAAAAGTCCAGGAGTGTCCGTACGGGATGATTGTCCAGAGTGGTTACGAACCAGAGAGAACCGGGCAGAGTGCTGACCGAAGATGGCAGACGGAATCCGGGCACAGCTTGAGAAACCGGGTAAGGTCCAGAGTCGGTCGGTCGGTAGTCTTTTAGGAGGATCCAAAAGCAATCAGGATTAGCAGCAGCAAAGCAGGAGCACACAGCAAGCAGTATACTCAGGCACTGGACTGGGCTGAGAGGCGGCCTTTTAAGCAGCTGGACAGGAAGTAGGGCAACAGAACCTTAAACTCCATGTTAACTGAGGGCAAGCTCATTCAAAAGAGAACTGGAAAACCTGGAAACCTGACAGCAGCATCGCAATGTCCTCCTGTCTGCCGACCCGCTGATGTGTGTGGAGAACGTGCACAGCAATGACGTCAACCCTGTGTGCACCGCTCTCCACACACATCAGCGGGTCGGCAGACAGGAGGACATCGCGATGCTGCAGGGAATGGTGACCAGCTCCACTCAGGTCAGCGGTGCTGCTGCTGATATAGACAGGAAGACGAGTAATGCTGCTGGAGTGAGGAAAGGTGAGTATAAACGTTTATTTTTTTATGTGCCACAGGATGCAGGCCATATACCAGGATGGGGGTATATAGCAGGATGGGGGTATATATCAGGATGAGAGTATATAGCAGGATGGGGGAGTTATCAGGTTGCAGGTATTTATCAGGATGGGGGTATTTATCAGGATGGGGACTATACCAGGATGAGGGACATATATATACAAGGATGGGGATCATATACAAGGTAGGAGGATCATTACAAGGAACGGGTACCTTAGTAGAGAATTTGGGGACATTACCCCCATAACAGTGTCAGCAGAAGATCCTCGCCCCATAACAGGATGTCATGACCACATTTTTTGCTTAAAATTTTATTTTCCTATTTTCCGCCTCTAAAACCAGGATGCGTCTTATGGTCTGGTGCGTCTTATAGTCTGAAAAATACAGTAATTCCCTGCATTTGCCATACACATTAACTAATTGGGTAGTCCTGTTGAAATTTTCAGGATCGGTCAATATACCTAATATGTATGATCAGCTTGAAGAAGTAGTTCCATTAAATTTTTTATTGGCTAATCATGGAAAAGTAAATCTAACCTATGTACAATAATATATGTGGCGCCCCTGACCTGGTCAGGCACCACTGAGTACTGCACCCATGCTGGGGACAGTACAAAACAGGTAATCCAGAAGGCTGACCGAGGTGTGACTACACAGGCGCATAGTGATCAGGTCTCACACATTTACCTTTGAGAGGACCCCTGGGGATCCCAGGAGGGGGCGAAGCCTCCATCTCCACTCGAGGGGTGTGGTAGAGAGCCTGGTTGCTAGGTGACGTAGGCAAGAACAGGAGAGGAGGGAAGAGTGAGCCGAGGACGGTTGAGTGGTGAAGTTCAGGGAGGGCAGAAGCAGACCCTGTAGCTCTACACAATTCTGACAACGTACGCGCAGTGACTACCGACGGGGGAGAACGGTCACCTGGGAGTGCTGCCCGAAATCCACACACAGCTAAAGAGAGAGCAACGGAGTGGAAAGTAAGGAGACTGTCAGGGAGATACCAGGCCCAAACGGGTAGCAGGTCCCAGTGCAGGGATAGATCCACCTTTCCTTTGCCAAACCTGCATGAGGGGGCACTTTACACCCCCAAGACAACACCACAGAGTCCGCAGCCACGTAGCCAAAGTTAGGGCCCATAGCTCACAGGAGGCAAGCAGCCGGAGTGACCTGGTCCAGGCTACAAGCAAACGGGCCAAAAAGAAGGGAAGAGAGGCACCAGCAACTTCCCTGGGCGACCCCAGCAGGGCTTCAAGCAGGGGTTACCCCAAAACACAACGGGCTAAGGAAGGCGAGTTGGTAGCCACCCTCATCAGTCAGCCTGAAGGACACCTGGTTCCAGCCTGGTTCATCCCAGCTACGCCCGGGTTACTCACCCTGCCACCATCAGTGAGTAAAACCCCTGAAAGACATCCTGCTTGTGCGTGTGAGTCATTCTGCGACTTGTAGTTCCACACACCAACACGGGACCCTGGGGCATGCCTCACTCTCAGGAGGCTATTACAACTGACTGCACCTACTATCAGCCCCAGGCACCCCTAACCTGCAGTGGCGGTCCCCACTGACCGCAATTCTGAGAGTGGCGTCACGACAATCAAAATAGAGGATTTCCTACCTGTGACAAGATCCAGCCGCGTGGAGTCCCTGAAGGTAATGCACCGCTGCACCGGCACCGAACCTCGGGGCCCCACACATCTGGCGTCACGAACAGGATAAGGACTAGACCTGTTCAGACAGGTGACCATGTGCCTGGGCGGTCCGCTTGGAAAATTGGAAGCGCCGCCATATTGCCACCATGAAAAGCGCGCTGAAAAACAACAGCAGCCCGCGCTGGGAGAAGTTACCGCCCACGAAGAGGTGTGGCTACCCAGAGATCCCCTGAAGAGTCCTGGCCTCGCAAGTGATGAGAGCGGAGGCGTTCAGAGACGTCGGGAAGGAAAGGGAGCCAGAAGCCTGCTGCTGGAAAAGGCAGAGCAGAAACTGATAAGCCTGCTGTTGGGAGAAGAGTTCAAGGCAGTGAAGGAACTGGCACTGACACTGCAAGGAAGAGTCGGAAGCCTGCTGCTGAGAAGAGATCTGCAGAGCAGCGACGACACGGTGAAGATGGCGTCTGAAGATAGGAGCCCAGAGCCAGGTTCCGCTGCCTGGTGGTCCTGGGAGCTTGCCCAGTTCAGTAACCGACTGGAAGCGAGGATCGTGCAGCAGATCCGAGAGGGACGTGCGGAGCTGCAGGAGATGGCTGCGGCGGTTCAGGCCTACGAGAGGGGAATCGCACGACGAGTGCCAGACCGAGCGGCGACGACTCAGACCCCGATGATGTTACCGATGGGTGAGTCCTGTGTTGCCCCTGTCAGCGCGAGTGTCCCGATCCCTGCTGCCATGCCCGCGGTCCCTGTAGAGATGCCCGGCGCGGCGACGCTGAATCAGGCCGCAGCCACGCCAGGTGCGGCCCGCCGAGCCCAGGCCGCCGCAACGATGCCCAGCCCGGCCCGTAAAGATCCGGCTGCCACCGCGACCTTCCTCCACGCCGCAGGTGTGACGCTGACCCAGGCCGCCGCCATGCTAGGCCCGGCCCGTCAAGACCCCACCGCAGCAGCGACGCTCGTCCGCGCCGCAAGTGAGGTGCTGAACCAGGCCGCAGCTACGTCAGGTGCGGCCCGCCAAGGACCGGCTGCAGCTGCGACGCCAATCCAGGCCGCAGAAGCGCCCAGCCCGGCCTGCACAGATCCCATCGCAGCTGCGACGCCAATCCAGGCCGCAGAAGCGCCCAGCCCGGCCCGCACAGATCTCATCGCAGCTGCGACGCCAATCCAGGCCGCCGCAGCGATGCCCTGCTCGGCCCGCCAAGACCAGGCCGCTGCCACGCCAGGCTCGGCCCGTCAAGACCAGGCCGCTGCCACGCCAGGCTCGGCCCGCCAAGACCAGGCCGCTGCCATGCCAGGCTCGGCCCACCAAGACAAGACTGTACCATTATTTACTCCGGCCTGCCAGGTCAGGGCAGACACCGCTCCCCAGCCCAAGGAAGTCCCTGCTAGGAAGTCCCTGCTGGGGGAGGACCCCGAATACTGGAAGCTGAAGGCTGATCTGGAGGCCCACTTCCCAAAGGAGATGGTGGACCGGTATCTGCTCCCTCCGCATACTCACAGGAAGACTCCTGCGACATTCATGCCAAAAGGTCCCCCGCCCTGGCCTGCTGATGAAAATCCATCCCTAGCGCTGCCACAAGAGGAGTGCCCAGAAGAACTAAGGGGGAGGGGAGGCCAGGAAGCTGAGAAGCTGACCCCAGAGCCATCAGCAGTGGATGCAGCACCAGTCCAAGAGCCGGAGATGCTGCCGTACTCCCGCTGGGATGAAGAGAGCCCGACATCCTCCGCTGAGGAAGATTTGTCCAGATACCTCACCTGGGAGTCTGCAAGCAGTGAAGTAGCAACCCAGCAGAATCCAGCCCGCAAGACACGGCGCCGCAGCAGAACAAAGTTTTCCCCTGCACAGCAATCTCCAGATAGAAAAGATGAAGTAACAGCCAGAGACTTGGAGGAGAAGCAGTCATTAAGGAGAGCTAAATCCCAGGTCAGAGGCCCACTTTGTCGTGGAGTTGTGGAAGACTTTAGTTTAAAATCAGGATATGGCTTTATAGTTGTACCTGGAATGAAAGAAGGCATATTTGTGAACAGAAGGGATGTGAGAGCACATTTACCTAGAGGACATCCAGGAAGAAACCTACAGATAGGAGACTCAGTAGACTTCACAAAACACCAAGGAGAACGCGGATGGTACGCACTAGATGTTACACCATGTCCCAGAAATCCCTACAGTAATCCTGCTGTCTCAACACTACAAGGTAGAGAAAGAGAAAAAGAAACAGACACAGAAGAAGAGGAAAGAAAAGACAGAGAACCCATTGATGAGACCACTACAGATGATGACAGAGATGGAGAAAGCAACAGGTGGCGCAGCCCTACAGGCCCAAGCCCTGGTAAGGAGGAAGAAGGAGCAAAGTTCATGTAAAGTAAAGTAAAGTACAGCAGTTACAAGTTTTGACAAGTTTCGCAACGTTTACATGTTCAAGAAATGTGCCCACATGAACTAATGTGAGAAACCTCTTTTTGCACTTTGAAAAATGAACCTTAAGGCTATGAACTGGCTATAGCCACAAACTCTCGCAGTGTTTATAGTTACCCCAGCGGTACCACCACTACCAGGGAGCACGCCTGTTTATGGGGCCTGGCTCTCCACCACAAAGAGGGTACCTGGTCAGCACCAACTGTGGAGGCCGCCTCTGCATCCTGCCAGAAGAGGCTGAAGGCGCGGCTCCACCAGGCCAGGTATACCCTGAAACCACCAGACCATGAAAGCCGCCTCTACATCCTGCCAGAAGTGGCTGAAGGCGCGGCCAACGGGAGAGGCAGATGGGAAGAAAGGTCTGGGGAAGCTGATGGCCCAGACCTGGTTACCAAAAGAAACCGGTGACCTGCCGCCTGAGAGGGTTTAGGGTGGGTTAACGGACTTGTGGGTGGAGGGTGGTGATGTATGGTACCTGATGGTTTTAAAACGTTTTACCATGTTTTACTGTTTTATGCATTTTAAAATGTTGTCTTGCAGCCCGAGGACGTGCTGGTGATAACTAAGGGGGAATGTGGCGCCCCTGACCTGGTCAGGCACCACTGAGTACTGCACCCATGCTGGGGACAGTACAAAACAGGTAATCCAGAAGGCTGACCGAGGTGTGACTACACAGGCGCATAGTGATCAGGTCTCACACATTTACCTTTGAGAGGACCCCTGGGGATCCCAGGAGGGGGCGAAGCCTCCATCTCCACTCGAGGGGTGTGGTAGAGAGCCTGGTTGCTAGGTGACGTAGGCAAGAACAGGAGAGGAGGGAAGAGTGAGCCGAGGACGGTTGAGTGGTGAAGTTCAGGGAGGGCAGAAGCAGACCCTGTAGCTCTACACAATTCTGACAACGTACGCGCAGTGACTACCGACGGGGGAGAACGGTCACCTGGGAGTGCTGCCCGAAATCCACACACAGCTAAAGAGAGAGCAACGGAGTGGAAAGTAAGGAGACTGTCAGGGAGATACCAGGCCCAAACGGGTAGCAGGTCCCAGTGCAGGGATAGATCCACCTTTCCTTTGCCAAACCTGCATGAGGGGGCACTTTACACCCCCAAGACAACACCACAGAGTCCGCAGCCATGTAGCCAAAGTTAGGGCCCATAGCTCACAGGAGGCAAGCAGCCGGAGTGACCTGGTCCAGACTACAAGCAAACGGGCCAAAAAGAAGGGGAGAGAGGCACCAGCAACTTCCCTGGGCGACCCCAGCAGGGCTTCAAGCAGGGGTTACCCCAAAACACAACGGGCTAAGGAAGGCGAGTTGGTAGCCACCCTCATCAGTCAGCCTGAAGGACACCTGGTTCCAGCCTGGTTCATCCCAGCTACGCCCGGGTTACTCACCCTGCCACCATCAGTGAGTAAAACCCCTGAAAGACATCCTGCTTGTGCGTGTGAGTCATTCTGCGACTTGTAGTTCCACACACCAACACGGGACCCTGGGGCATGCCTCACTCTCAGGAGGCTATTACAACTGACTGCACCTACTATCAGCCCCAGGCACCCCTAACCTGCAGTGGCGGTCCCCACTGACCGCAATTCTGAGAGTGGCGTCACGACAATCAAAATAGAGGATTTCCTACCTGTGACAAGATCCAGCCGCGTGGAGTCCCTGAAGGTAATGCACCGCTGCATCGGCACCGAACCTCGGGGCCCCACACATCCACACTTCCCAGTTTTTAGCACTGCTCCTGTCCTCTTGTGGGTCACTTGAAATCTATTCTGACTTGCTGGATTACACGGGGGTGTAGCTTTTACAATGTAGGACTATAATTAGACATGGATGAACTCGCAGATATTTGAGTTCAGGAGGTCCGACTGGACTTAAAAAAAAAAAAGGTCAAACCTTATATAAGTCTAAGGGGTCTGAACTTAAGTGTTATAAAATGGTGGTTGAAAGGGCTAGGGGAATGAAAGATGGGGATTAAAGCAGGATAATTATACTTAGAGTTTCCACACTGCTTCCAAGTTCGATCACTAAAGCTTATGAAAGCAGAGATGAAATCACAAATTGTGTTTTTTTTTACTTTACTTACTGTGATGTTTTATTTGAGCGGAGTCTCAAACAGGTTGCCACAGGAGGCTGGAGCTGCACTCACTTCTCTGGAGAGTCTATCAGCCCCTAATGGAACAGAATATCCTCAGAAGTTTGACACTGCATTTCTTATTCAGAGTCTTTTATTGCTGCCATCTGAAGATATCCTGAATCTATGGCACTCATAGAAGCTGTGGGAGAGATGAGCTCAGCACCGGCACTTTGCTTCTGTCCCGAAGCTTCTAACTGTAAAAAAAGATGTTGCCAGGTTGCGGTGATATAAACAGCGAGAGTAACATCAGCAGCCCCCACAGTGTCAATCACTGCTTTTAAAGAATCAGGCGGTGGCAAACACAACCTCTTTTACCTCCCTTAAACCTCCCGATGACGATTTGTTTAAGGGAAGCAATAGAAGTTGTGGGGCTGCGTTGGTGTCACTCACTGCTTCTATCTCTACCCCTGATGACATCTTGTTTTGCATTTAGATGTTGTAGCAGCAAGGACACATGCAGAGTACCGATGCTACGCTCACCTCTCCCACATATTTAATCAGTGCCATGGATCCAGGACTTCTTCATTGGGCGGTGATTAATGAAAATGTTGTTATTAACTGTAGTAGGAGTAGCAGACTGATGTGGTTGCATTCCGACCCCTGAAGACACCAATAGTGTCATTGTATTTTTATGTTGTGTGATGTGAACAATGTCCTACGTCTTTTGTGAATATTGTATCATGTAAATTGTAATGTACTGTAATGTGTTCCTGAGTGGTAATGTGTTGCATAGTTTGTGTTTAGAAAATTGCCGAACTATAGGGACAGAGATAATTACGTGAAGGAATTAGCCCACCATGGGAGGGGTCAATTGAAAGGGGGAGTGACAGTGTATTCTGGAGGAGTCAGTGAAGACCTGGTGAGTAAAAGTGATGGATGTATAGTCGATCAGTTGTAAAACTTGCATATAAAGGGATGTTCGTGGCAACAAAGGAAAAGGAGAAGTGTTGGAAGACAAGATAGCGTGAACCTCGAATGTTGATAAAGACAGATTGTGAACAGCATTGAAATGAGAGAACGATCCTCAAATGGAATGGCCCCATATAATAGGAGCTGGAGGACAGGAATCTAGTGGCCAAGTCCCTTAACCATCAAGGTAACAGGATAATCTTAACTGGCCTGTGATTGTAGTTAACTACCTAAGCAGCTTCCCTCTAAGTGTCCAGGAGTGCAATGCTTTATTCTGGTTATGATGGGACCCTCAAGGAGACTTGATGTGGGACTGCAGGAAGGTAATGTGATCATGATAAACTGTACTGTAATGATGGGTTGCACTGGAACTCACAGGACTAGTAAGATCTGAAACAACCCAGTGGGAACTTTGACTGTGTTTGAACATGCTTTGCAATACTGTAACGTGCTGGAAGATATGTGCCCGCTATCTGGAGTGTAAAGTTCTAGCACAGAATGAACCCATACAGTAAAGTGCTGTTGTTTAAAAATAACTTGTAGTCTTCTTGTGAGTCTGAGTCGTCATCCAGCCCTGGTCAGCCTTTGTCAATAACAATATTTGACCTGCATGGGTTCCCAGCCCGCATGACACAATCCACATATTCAGCCAGGACCAGTCCTTTCATGTAGTTTTCTGGGGCATCCAGAGTCAATCTGTCACCTATGATTACTGCCCCGCACCACTCTACACTGTTTCAGGAGGGGTGGAAGACGCTGCAGGGTAGGGAGTACAGCCTCTGTCTTCTGTGACTTCCAATTTAAGACTCCTCTCAAACGAAAGTAAAAAAAACACATTAAAGGATCAGCAGGATAGGGAGTAGTGTAGGGCATTGTATATTTAAGCAATTTTGAAAAAGTACTTAACGTGTAAAAATAAATATTTAGAAAGGACATTTTAGGTATCGGACCACCCCTTTAAGATCCAATAAATAAAGAAAAATGCAGCTCCAGCTCAACCCAAGGTGTTTTATTTAGAAGACATGAAACATTTCAAACACTACAGACTTTATCAAGCAATGCTTGATTAAAAAGAACAAGTGTATAAAATACCTTGAAAGGATCTGGAGTGCTGCAGGTTTTTTAATCACTGCCATGAAACAATAGATATAAATGCATGTAGACTTCACTTTCACCATTAAGAATCTTTTGACTGTTTGCTTGGTTAATGGCACCAATTGCCTATGTTGGTTTGGCATTCCAATATCTGAAACTTACATAAAATAGGTAGCCAACATCATAGAAATGTGTGCACTTTCTTACTGCAACCAGATCAACTAACCACAACCTTAAAAAATGCAAACTTACTCTGAACTGTGACTAGATTTTTCTCAATGTCTTTGTAAGACTTCATTAGCATGAGGGTGGAATCCAAACACATTCCCATCGTTCCATGTGCTGGATGAGTTGCAAGACAATATAATCATTGACAAAGGTGAAATCCATCCAACGACTGGAAGCAATTTACTCATGGTGGAAAACGTTAATTAGCTTTCTCTGGCAAAGTTCTAGCTCTAGTTTGTAGTTCTCTTGGCCTACAGACACACACCTACACAGTTAAAGACCTTTTGTGAAGCTTTTATTGTTGCCTTGCGTTGCTTCAGGAACAGAGTGGATAATGTCGACTATTTATGCACTTGTTGACAGAATTCTCAACAGCTGCATTCAGAACTTGATTTTATTTGCTGAGGAACTTGGCTGTCAGACCAATGCAAAGCAGTAGGGAAGCGTTCTGCTTACAGAACATAACACAACTGCGACCATCAAAAATAAATGCTTGACAATATCAATTTCTTATTAAAAGCAATATTTTAGGCTGTAGTCCAATCTACAAAAACTCTGTTTGAGGTCTGGATATTTACAATTGTGATTGCAGGCACCACAGAAACAAAATAGTGCAGCCTTTTACCTACTAAGAAGCTCTTTTCAACTATCAATACTTAGAGGTTGACTCACAAAAAGTGTTATTCAAGTGTTATTCAAGACTCCATACATTTCAAAGAAATGTATTAATTTACATCCATTAAAATTGTGGGCAGTTTTGTATATACATTACATTTATTTATAGTAGTGTGGTGCCCAATGCTGTTTCTGTTGTGGTTGAAATCTTGGTCCTCCTTCAGTGGTGGACACATGCTCCATAACTTACCTGTGCTGCCTCTTTCCTTTATGCTGCACAATGATAATGCCAATACCAGTGTAATGAGGGAAGAAATGGAACATAATGAAGTGTGTAAAACAGGCTCAAAGAATGCAACTGCACAGTAAAGCGGGCTTTACACGCTGCGACATCACTAGCGATGTCGCAAGCGATAGCACACGCCCTAATCGGTGGCGCATCACGGGGTAATCGCTGCCGTAGCGAACAATATCACTATGGCAGCGTCACACGCAATTACCTGTTCAGCGATGTTGCTGTGGCCGCCGAAACATCTCTCCTTTAAGGGGGAGGTTCGTTCGGCATCACAGCGGTGTCACTAAGCGGCCGCCCAATAGAAGCGGAGGGACGGAGATGAGCGGCCGGAACATCCCGCCCACCTCCTTCATTCCTCATTGCCAGTGGCCGCAGGTGCGATGTTGTTCCTCGTTCCTGCGGTGTCACACATAGCGATGTGTGCTGCCGCAGCAACGACGAACAACCTGCGTTCCAAACGAGGAATGATTTTTTAAAAATGAACGACGTGTACACGACGAACGATTTGACACCTTTTTGCAATCGTTACTGATCGCAAAAAGGTGTCACACACAACAACATCGCTAACGAGGCCGGATGTGCGTCACCAACACGGTGACCCCTACGATATCTCATTAGCGATATTGTTGTGTGTAAATGGGCCTTAAGGGTACGTGCCCCTGATCAGGACCCACTGCGTCCTGGAAGCGGCGGGTCCTGACCTGCAGGGCTTCGAGTCTCTTCTGCAGGAGACCGCAGCTGCCCCTGCCCACGATCCGGGCTCAGTCAGTCGCGGTCTCTCTCTTCTGTTCTCCCTGCGGAGAACGCTTCCAACTCCGCAGAAAACAACTGACATGTTTGTGGCTTGGAAAGCCGCACCGTAGGTCAGTTTGCATTTGTGGAAAGTATACGCACAGTGCGCATGGGATTTCTAGAAATACCATCCACTGTGCTTGTATTGTACATCGCAGCATTTTGGACGCATCTGAAGCATGCTGTGTCCAAAACGCTGTAAATACTGATCGTGGGCCCTAAACGTGGCAGTAAGAAATAATGCAGACACAATATTAATGATTTTGAAGGGGCAGATTAATAGAAAATCATTAATATACAAAATGTAAATCTGATCTTTTACATACAGCTATTAAAAACGATAATTTACTGGTATTATCCTGCATTAATCCAACACCGGCCACTCTATTAGGGAATTGTCAGTGTCCTCCCAACTGTTCACTTGAGTCTCCTTAACTGCATGGGTCAGTAAACAAGAAATAACACAGTAAATCAGCACATAGGGTCTAAACAGAACTACAGTATAATTCATTAAGGCGCATGTCCAATTCTAATTAGTAACTTTCTTCAATTAGCACGATACCTCTGAACAGAAGCTAGCGACCTGGCTTACTCGGCACATCTATCTTCTAGATATGGTAACTGGCATCTGGTGTTAGTTGCTTGAACTGCAAAGTCTGGTTCTCGGGGTTTGTTCCTGGGTGCTTGACTATGAAGTCTAGTCCTCGGTATTTGGTCTTCGGTTCTGTAACTAGTATATTGAGGCATAAACAAGCCATGCTTCTGAAACTTTCCTTGACATATTCGGACAGTCACAAGTTACAGATGACTTATATAAAGTACTAATGTCGCGGGCGGAGGGGCCGCGCTAGCTACGCTAGGGTCCGCAGCTGCTGCTGCTGCTCAGTGGCTCGAGCGGAGGGCCCACCCGGGGACTCGATAAGCGCTCCTCGCCCACGAGTGAAAAGGGGGGTGGTTTGTTTGAGAAGATAGTCCGTGACGCCACCCACGGGTCGTGGTGATAATGGGCACCACCGCTGCTGGTGACGGGGATCCTGGGAGCGATGGCAGGGAGCAGCTAGGATGTTGGTTCCCCCTCCGTGGGTAGGGGTTGGTGATCCCGGGGCCCGGTGGTGATACGGGGAGGCTGGATAGCCGGGGTGCAGGGTTGCAGGGGCAGCGCGGCGCGGTGCCGGATGGCACTGTGGTACTCACTCAGGCACAAATTCACAGAGTCTCTGGTAAACCAAACGGCTGGAGGGACAGGTCCCGCAGCCGGCTGCAGTGTCTTTGCTCTCCCCGGACAGGTTGATGGTGGCTGTCTTTCCCTGCACCATTGTGTATGTATCGACTCCGATGGTTTCCCAACGGTAGTCCACTCCCCGGCGTGTATGTACCGAAGGAGCCCGTTTTGCCCCCAGGAGCTGGCCCTTGGATCTCTAGCCTATGGCGGTGGCTTTTTATCCTCTCTGTGTGGACTGTTGCCTTCTGTCAGGTCTTGGGTGTTAGGAATCCCCTGGGGTTCCGGTCACTCTCAGATTTGAACGTTGTCGGTGGCTCCTAGCCTTGTCGGGGTCCGATGGCCCTGCCTTTGTGCTTGGTACAAATCTGCTCCCTGGCTCGGGACCGGCGGGCCACCGCCCATCCCCGGTCCTGCGGTTACGCTGACTTGCACCACCTCCTGCAGACGGCCACCACCATCTGCCGACCTTGCTGACAGTGCCTGGGCTCCTACCCAGACACTAACAGTTTCTGTCCTCTCACTTTCAACTCTCAAACGAATCTGTCACTTTTCCCGCCTGCAGGCCTGTGAACTCCTCAGTGGGTGGGGCCAACCGCCTGGCTACGCCCCACCTGGTGTGGACATCAGACCCTGGAGGGAGGCAACAAGGGTTTTGTTTGACTGATGTAGACTATCCAGGGGAGGGGGTGTGTGTGATGTTATGTTTGTGACTACCTGGCTAGTCAAGGGCGTCACACTAAGCATGCTAAATCATGATATATTCAATTGACATACACTGGTAAAACTAGTGCAACTTGAGATGTATAATTCGATTCACACTGCCCTTGTCTGATGTCCAATCCTGTCTTCGTTGACAATGGATCCTCACTTCCAAACCTAGTATTCTTGGCTAAACATCCTGGTTGCCTCTGATGCTTACTAGGTCTCGTAAGGTCATGTCATTGTAGGCCTCAGACGACATCATGATGTACGATCCTGAGCCTAGTAATCGCAGTAGAGTGCCCAGAACGTGAGTTACAGAAGTGAATTACAGCTAGACTGGATGCTGGAACAGGGCAGAGTTAACTGAATTTCTCACCTTTATGTACAACATGTTGCTTCTCTTACGTCTGAAATGTAGACTTTTCCCCATCAGGTAGGAAATTAAAAACTCCAAAGGGAGTAGAAATAGACATAGGGGCTGATTAATCAAAGCTTTTACACTACAAATGTAGTGTATAAGCTTTCAAATGTAGAACAAAATTTGTGCAATAAGAAGTTGCGTAAAGATTTAGCAACTTCTGGTGTCATCATGCCATTTTAGATCAGCTCTACCAAAATGGTTGGCCTTGAGGAGGATCTGAGGCAGGACAAGAAAACCGCCAGGTTACAGCCATTACCCTTTGTCAAATTTATCAAATATGCCGACATTTTTTACACGAGAAAGAAATGCTACTCCAACCTGGGGCAGTGCATAAAGGTGCACACCACTTAGTAGGTGCTGAATTCATCAAGTAGCATGTGTCTTGTAATGAATTTGGCTCCGTGAACTCTGTCAAGACTGGCAATTGCAAGCTTGTGCTAAGCTGGTCTTGATGAATTGGCCACATAGACTTGTTGTTGATCAGGCGATCAAAGCTCAGAAAATAGCTCTGGCTAGTGTCACTTATGGAAGGTGAAAATCTAGATCACAAATGGGTTCGTTTACAAGCAAAAGACAGCAATGGGATTCACAGTAATGTTTGGCTGGAGGCAACCCAAAGCTTTCAATAATGTATTTCTCTCCCATAAATGTTGTCATGTCACATTATTGTTTTTAAAATAGCTGTGAATCTGTAAGAAAAAGCAATGGATGAACTAATTTCTAATCCGTACAACCATGAAAATAGTTTAACAACCACAAACCCCCAACTGTATAAGTACTTTCCATATGATCTGTGTACATTTAGCAGCTACAGACATGTAATCACAGGAATAATGGTATTGGTTTTATGTAATCTGCCTTATTTGTCCAATAAAAAGGTTATGTGCAGCCAGGATCTTGGGAATAATATTTCCCACAACATATAGCATGCCACCAATATTTGTAGTCATAAACCTCACTGCCCAGTACGGACATTAATACATTTCCCGCATGATGGATAACTATTCCCTCACCATTCTGCACAACCTATTAAATCCTATTGATTTGTATTTGCTCCAACATTCCCAGGTCTTGAGTAAGAGATTTCCTATTTTATATTCTCATTACAACAAATATTTCGGCACATCATGT
Source organism: Anomaloglossus baeobatrachus (assembly GCF_048569485.1). Taxonomy (NCBI): domain Eukaryota; kingdom Metazoa; phylum Chordata; class Amphibia; order Anura; family Aromobatidae; genus Anomaloglossus; species Anomaloglossus baeobatrachus. The sequence goes on along the minus strand of NC_134356.1, from coordinate 510,348,481 downwards.
TATTCATGGTGTAAACAGTCATCACCATTACCGGCAGGATGTGGAAAACATTATATGTAATAGCTGATAAATAATTAGGAATATAAAAGTAGCTATTCCATTATGATATCCATTCCGAGAGAACATTAACGCCCTGGATCAATCTGCATTCTTCAGTGGAGCTGGCAAAACATGATTTGGTGTAACCAAAATTCCTCGTAACCACTTAACGACCAGAATAGGTCTAATGACCTGTCAATTAGTTACATTTTTGCCTCCCCAATTTTCAGCAGCCATAACTTTTTTATTTTTTTCAGTCTTGTTGGGGGTATATGAATTACTGTGTATTTCATATATTTTTTATAATACTCAAATATAGAAAAACCTTAAAAACACTGTAATTTTTAATTTGTTTTCTTTTAAATATATTTGTATTGTTTAACATGCTAAATAACCAGTTAAATGAAATCTCCAGGATGTTAGTCACATATATACCCTCTATGTATGTTTTTAATAAAATGAATGTGATCTGGGGATTTTTTTTCTTTTATTGCTCCACTTTTACACTTTACCTAGGGCATCCATTGGAGTTCCCTGCTGTGCCTCACTGTCACATGTATAAGGACAACCTTAGGATTAGCGTTCTCATTTACCATGCAAATTTAAACATTGCTTTTTTCCTTTGGGCATTTAAGGGTTAATCCCTTCCCTGGTGCTGCAGCAGACTTGCTCAGCTGTCTTCAGTTGAGCACTTCCAGGCTGTATTTAATCCCTCTGCTTCCTGGAGAGGTTGCAGATTATTCTATTCAGTTAGGAGCTAGCCAAGGGGCAGAGAGGACAAGTTCTTACTGCTTCTGCTGTGATTGTTTTTGGTGATTGTTGTAAGTTGTTTATTCTACCCCCTTTTCTTTGTACCCTTACCCGTTCACCTTTGGTTATCCCCATGTGCAGGTTTTAGGTGTGTTTAAGTTTTTGTTTACCCTTGTCCGTTGTTCTGTGTTGGTGAGGTTTTTGGGGTCTCCATCCCAGTAAGTTACTTGGCTGGTGGGAACATAGTCTTCAGGGCCAGGATAGGAGACAAGGCCATGTTGGAGGCTAGACCCTGACTACCTTTAAGTCTACCATTGGGATAAGAAACAGCACAGGGACCCTAGTCTTAGGGTCAGCCGAGGAGCCGATTATACATTACACACACTACTGACACAGCTGATATAAGCCTTCTGGGAACCAACAGCTCTGCTGGAAGGCACCAGGTACTCATGTGATTGATAGGTCTTACAAAAGCATTGGAAATGCTCATTAAGCACTAACTAGCTGGACATTCTCCTGCTAGGAGAAGGGGCTTGTAAGCTTGATCTGTAAATTTATAGTCCAAAGTCCAAAACCAAGAATCTTAAATTTAAGGCATTTGGTCTTTATCAGGTTATAATTAAAAGTATACTAAATATCTGGGGTTAGCAATATAGAAGTGACTAGAATTTCACTTTTTTGCACATTACTATCACCTGATCTTTGTTATGTAATCTTATAGCAGCATGAGGTAGGGATAGAAATCCCCATTTCAGCAACAAGTCACTTAGTTTACTGGGTGCAACAGTTATAGTAACAGTTTTCTCTGTTGCAGATCTAGCAGAGCTCAGTTGTTGAGCTGTGTATAACCCCACCTACACCACAGCTCTCTGTGTATATTGTATAGTGACAGAGAGCTGCCAATCAGTGCTGGGGGACTAGTTAGACTAGGATGCATAAGGCCAGTTGTTCCTATAGTGATAATCTCCTGTTGAGAAAACATTTATTGTATTGAAACACAGCCCAGTAATTGACATTCTTATATTCATGTGCTCTTTGATTTTATCATGGTTTTCTCAGATTACATAGCAAAAACCTTCTGACAAATTTATTAAAAAAAAACCTTTTATGAATAAGAAAAGCTGCTGCCAAAGGTGTTTGTGTTTGGCAGTGATTTACTACACTCTTCCTATTTAAAACAAATGCATGCAGATAACATGCATGTAGACGAGAGGACCAGGACAGATAGCCGTGTATGGGCATTTTTAGGCCATGTGCCCAATTAGCAAAAACAAGTATTTTACTTGCGTTTACAGTTCAAGCAAAGTTAATGTGATTTCCTGAAAACTTATGCCCACTGTGAGTTAAATGTGGAAATCAGCTTGTTTTATTTGATTTTTTTACATATTGAGCCTGAAAAGCACCTGAAAAATTACAATTGTGTTTTTAAATGTGGAATTGGGGTATTTCTGCCCTAGAGGAAATCCCACTATGCACCAAAGATGCATAAAAAGTGTATGCAAAAAAGGACAACAAAAAATGCAACATATATCCATAGTGCAGACACAAAAGAAGCGGAAGCGCAGCAAAGATCCAACACATTAGTATAGCAGATAATGGAAACCAGGGTGGAGAGTCCTTATTATGATGCAATGCGGCGGTGCTCAATCCTCCACGTGGAAATCAATTGAATATATAGGAAGAAATGAAAAACTGAGATGGCACTCACCAATTGCGGTAAAAACTTCTTTTTAAATTCATCTTGTTAAAATCCATGCTGGTGAGCAGAAACAGGGATGCGGGCAGAGTGTGGACAACAGCCATTTTGCATGTGAATGGGCTTCAACAGGCCCCATAGCAGTTGTATGTATGTGCCTGATTGCAATGCTAAAAATGGGGAGCAATCAGACTGCACGTGGATGTCAACTGAGGGCTGTCAATGATTTTCATGGACCCATATGATATAATGAAAGACAGCGTCCCAGGAGTAATCTTTAGAAATATCTTTATTCCATCCAGACAGCAATGTTTCACCCTATAATTTGGCTTTATCAAGTATGTCTGAAAAGCTCCCACACCCAGGTTTAAATACATGCTTGATAAAGCCCAAATGTAGGGTGAAACATTGCTGTCTGGATGGAATAAAGATATTTCTGAAGATTACCCCTGGGATGCTGTCTTTCATTATATCATATGGTTCCATGAAAATCATTGACATCACCATGATTTTTTTGTATAAACATGATGTGCAAATAAACAAGAAGATGTGAACAGCCCCAGTAATCATAATGTGTATGTGTTCTACCTGTGAAAAACACAGAACACGTACGTGAAAATGGACATCTGAATGAGGTCTACAGCTATAAAATAGTGTGAGAGATCTCATAAAGTGCGGTATTCAGTATAACAGCACTGGTCGCCTATTTAAAATGAAAGCTAAACATGTTCTTTTCTGTGATATATAAAATATTTCTCTGTGAAACGCGTACAGCAACATCGTAAAATTGTGGCCACCAAATAATGACCTCATGTCGGGGAAGAAGACCACTGAGACATTCTGATTTTCATGCCAAACCTGTTTTTTAATAAAAAATAAATGAATAAAAATGTAAAATAGGAAGTTAAAGTTCTATGCAAAGTGCAACTGTTTACTTGTATTAAAATAATCCCTAGGCTTTATGGGCTCTAAGGGCCAGTTGTGTTGGACGTACTCCAGTTCAATTTCAGAAAAAATTGTCATGACAAGTTCAGACCCCTGCACACAAGGCATATACAAAATCTGCAATTAATTTATATAAACCCATCAAACTCAATTTTTGTAGTAAATATTATAACTATCCAATAATTGTATCTTTGCTTACACTGGGGTCATGTGTTCTTTCTTTGAAGGTTCTAAGATACGAAAGTTCCTAGACTGGGGTAACAAAGTGATGTGTTCTCTTATGCGAGAAAATCAGTCCTATGATACTAATGCCACACGGCTCAAACGCTGATCAGAGCTGAGTGTGTTTCACTGTTTTCCGATTCTCTCCTATGTGAGAAGCAGAGCACAAGTGCAGAGAAGACAGAGAACATAATTTCTCCATCTTCTCCCTTGTCTGTGTATATAGGACTGCACTTGGAGGACATCGAAATGCAGTCCGATGATTTCTTCTACTTGTATGGGTGCGTGTCATTCGGTTATCAGATGCACTCACAACATACTCCGATTTCTTTCACATGTCAAATTGGCATGAGGAAAAAAATTGTTGATCTGTATTGCCCTATAATAGACCATTGGGCTAAGTGTTATCCAATAAAACATCGCATTGCACTTGGCTTTGTTATATGCACATATGAGCAAGACCTTAAATAGATCACATTTCACAAAGAGAAGCCTCAGACTACAGCTCTATTTTTAGTGGAAAAATGATCTGCGCTATGATGGAACTTGACAAAGTCTATTGTGCACTGCTGGTGTCCACCATTGTCCATCATTGCACATATCCATCACAGTGGGTATTCAGCTTTTCTGCTTCTATAACAGAATACAGCATGGAGATGTGAATTCAGTCTAGCAAAACAAAATTGTGAAGTAGTTGATGCTATTTTGTGGTCAGTGGCCACAGAAGCCTGGTTGGACACAACCATTAGACCATTGAGAAGAATGTCTTAATTCAACTTTGCACTGTGCCGAAGAGCTCCCATGCATACGGCAATCTAGCTCAATTGTAATTCAGATACACATTATTTTGCATATGTATTTTTTTTCCTTTTTTATATGCATCAAAAAAAATTACACAGTGCTACCCATGCAAAAAAATATGTCATCTGTGAAAACCACACATAGTACTCGTACGCAAAAACTCGTACATCTGAATAAGGCCTATAGGTAGGTTTACATAAGCGTATTTATGGCATATAATATGGAATTGGAATTGGGCATTATGGCATATAATAATCATAATGCCCAATTCCTCTGCTTTGGAGGAGGACGTGGGCCCTCTTACCCTATATTGGTAATAGTAATACTATGCCGGCCCCTGCTCACAAGGTTTCTACTGGCATATCACACTTGGCAAATGCAAACTGAAAATTCAAATATTCCACAGAAAAAAAATGAAATGCAAAAACATGGGTTATACAGACACAAAATAAAAAAGTAATAATAAAAAACAGATTTTTCCAGCTAAATGAGAAAAAAATAAATGTCCCGGAAAAGATTAAGAAGGAATTTCGGAAACTGAAAATACTAAGCCAACCACAAAGTTTTGTTAGTTGACGGATATTAGAACTTGAAGAATGTTGGACCTGCTACAAATCTGGTGCTGTATAAAGGAACAATAATAGAATTAAAAATAGACCTCTTCATAAAACAGTCATGAAATTGCTGGACATCAAAAGGCAGCAGTTTATCAGCCATTTTGCATAAACACTTACTGTTTATAAGAAAGCATGAAATTCTCATAATTACAAGTATGAAATCCATGCGCATTAAGAGTCCCTTTGGGATATTTATATTAGCTACAATGAAAAAAAAATGACCTTGGTTGCATAATCTTCTAATTTGTTGCAGTACTTATTATTCCAATCTCTTTGTTAGTGATGATCATTATATAGAAGAAAATTCAGGATTTCACCTTTGTGGAACTGAATATTCACATGCACATATGTCAATATTTTCTTGTATAAAGGGGGCTTTACACGCTACGACATCGCTAATGCGAACTCGTTGGGGTCACGGAATTTGTGACGCAGATCCGGTCGCTTTAGCGATGCCGTTGCATGTGACACCTATGAGCGATTTTGCATCGTTGCAAAAACGTGCAAAATCGCTCATCGGTGACATGGGGGTCCATTCTCAAAAATCGTTACTGCAGCAGTAACAAAGTTGTTCCTCGTTCCTGCGGCAGCACACATCGCACCGTGTGACACCGCAGGAACGAGGAAGCTCTCCTTACCTGCCTCCCGGCCCCAATGCGGAAGGAAGGAGGTGGGCGGCATGTTACGGCCCGCTCATCACCGCCCCGCCGCTTCTATTGGGCTGCGGTTCAGTGACGCTGCTGTGACGTCGCTGTGACGCTGAACGAACCGCCCCCTTAGAAAGGAGGCGGTTCGCCGGTCACAGCAAAGTCGCCGGGCAGGTAAGTAGTGTGACGGGTCCGCGCAATGTTGTGCGCCACGGGCAGCGATTTGCCCATGTCGCACAACAGATGGGGGCGGGTACCCACGCTAGCGATATCGGTACCAATATCGCAGCGTGTAAAGCGGCCTTTAGTCTTTATTTTAGCATGGCTTTTTATTTTTTCTTCAATTACTATTAGGACCAAATATTTGCCTAATATCTTGAACTAAGGCCCCTTTCACACGTCAGTGATTCTAGTACGTTTGTGCTTTTTTTAAAACGTACCAGAATCACTGACATACGCAGACCCATTATAATCAATGGGTCTGCTCACACATCAGTGATTTTTCACTGAATGTGTCTCCGTGCAGCGTGCACCCTTGGCCGTGATTCTGCACGGAGACATGTCAGTTTTTGTCTGGCATCACTGATGACCCACGGACCACACTATGGTGTGATCCGTGTGTGATCAGTGAAACTCGTACCAGAAAATCACAGACATATTAAATATTAAAATTTTCAACTTACATTGCCTGCGATTCGCTGTGCCTGCTCCGCTCTCGGCAGCTCCTGCCTGGCTCATGAATATTCATGAGAGCAGGAAAACTCGACCAGGATATAGCTGCTGAGAGCGGTGGGTGGACGCTGGAGAACCAGAGACTTCAGCACCATGGACAGCAGCAGTGAAGGCAGGTGAGTAATGTCCATGTGCAATCACGGGATCACGGATTGCACATGGACAACCCACGCGTGCCATGAATCACGGAACATGGAGGGACATGTGCGTGTTTTACACGTCAGTGAAGAACGTCAGTGTTTTTCACTGACGTGTGAAACGGGCCTCAGAGTGATACATCAAATGTCTTTGCATTATAATTTTACCATGCTGAAACCACAGTTATTTCCTATGACCAAAAAAGTCATCTACAGGCCTTAACTGCATTTTAAGAGAATCTGACACCAGGTTTTTGCTACCTCATCTGAGAGCGGCATAACATAAGGAAAAAGATGCTGATTCCAACAATATATCACTTAGTTTACTGGGTGCAGCAGTTGTGACACAATCAGCATTTTTATATGTTGCAGAGCTCAGAAAGCTAACACCACCCACACCACAGCTTTATGTGCACAATGTCTATTGACAGTGAGCTGTTAATCAGTGCTGAGGACGTGGTTGGTCTACAAGGCGAGTGACACCTAGTCGAGCAGTGATAATCTCCTGGTGCTAGAACACAGCAATGAATAGAAACAACAACACACAGCCTAATAAGTGACACATCCCTGAAATCAGTGTCTCAGCCCCTATCTCATGCTGTCCTCAGATCACACAGCAAACACCTGATGACAGATTCCCCTTAATAAAAGTTTATACCTGTAAATGTAAATTCATGAATGACAAATCATGTTTCAAAAAAGCTAATGTATGTATTTGAAAAATAATGACACAGTTTTTTCCATTTTGTATCTTTATTTCTTGTATTTCTTATTTAATAAAATACATTTTATTCTAGCACTGAAGTGGTTAAGAGTATCAGAATCCAAAAAGTGGTTTCAGAATTTCCCAAGGCTTGTCTCCAGCCTTGTAATTTCTTCCTTTTTTGTTAGACTTTGGTTCAATGTCTCTCAAAGGAAATAATGAGTCCAAAATAAAATAATCATCTGCCCAACGCCAAAATCAGAGTCATAAAATTACACAGCTTAGGACAGAGCAATCAATCATTAGGAGCACTACCACTTACTTAGGTTTCCCGTGGTTGTATTCATTATATAAGAGGCAGCCTTGCTTTAGCCAGTGTCATGATCATAGGAACGTAATACTAAATTAATAGGCTTTGTGATAAGAAATGGAATTTGTCATGGATTAACTACCGGAAGTAGAATTAACAGTACTACATTGAAGCCTTTTTTGTCATGAAGACTACAACTCAGAAAGGCCTGAGGTGTAGTACTACAGGGTAGGAATGGAAAGTGTCAAAAAATAGGAAATACCTATTCTCTTCAAGCAAATGGGTCATCAGTAGTGATTGCTACTTGAATTGAGCGAGTCTGACGCTCAGACCCACTCAAGTAATGGGTATGATGAAACTCGACCATTGTCTGGCAGACCCCATTAGGAAGTCTGAGGGTTCAGAAAATAGCTGAAATGAATGGTCGCATCTCTGACTCCCAGGTTACTGCTAGGAAGTTAAAATTTAAATAATTAACAAAAAAGTGTTGAGTCCACCCCATTTTTGATAAGCAGCCAAGATAAAGCAGACCTGTCCACTTTATCTTGGCTGGTTATCAAAAATAAAGGGGACCCCACAGCATTTTTTTTAATTATTTATTTATAACTAAATAATTTAAAAAATGGTGTGGAACTCCCCACTTCCATTTTTTTAACCAGCCAAGGTAAAGCAGACAGGTGTGAGTGGGTATTGTCAAGCTGGGAAGGTGCATGGTTATTTGGTCCTACCCAGCCTAAAAATAGTAGCCTGCACATCACATTAGATACACCAATTATGGCGCTTTACCTCGGATCTTCCCAACTGCCCTAGTGCAGTGGCAAATGAGGTAATGGTTAATGGGGTTGATGTCAGCTGTTTAATGTCAGCTGGCATCAAGTCTAGGGGTTAGTAATGGAGAGGTGTCTCTCAGACACCCACATTACTAAACCTGTAAATGTAAAGTATAAAAAACACAGACACAGGAAAAAAATCGTTTATTTGAATAAGGACTCCCCCTCACTTTCCCTCGTTCACCAATTTATTAAAAATATGCTCACACGAAACTCCAACATAATACAGAATCCAAGACTGCAACTCCGAAGACTGTGATTAGCAGTAAAGTACAAATAACCATGGCTCATCCCAGCCTGATAATACCAGCCCACACCTGTCTGCTTTACCTTGGCTGGTTATCAAAAATAGGTGGGATCCCACGCTGTTTTTTTAAATTGCTTATTTGTTTATTAAATCAAATCATTCTAAAAGCACCCTTAAGATCCATATTAAAGAAACTAAAAGGTGTAAGGGCCACAGTAACGTTGGTAAAATGTGAAGCCACCGGTAGGTGAGTATATGACACGGGGCAGGAGACTAAAGCCCGCTACACACACTTCAATATATCTCACAATCCGTCGTTGGGGTCAAGTTGTAAGTGACGCACATCCGGCATCGTTCGTGACGTATTTGCGTGTGACACCTACGTGCGATCAGGATTGAACACAAAACCGTTGATCGCAAACACATCGTCTTTGTCTAGAATTGAGCGTTTTGTTGCACGAACCTACTCAATTGTAACGTGTGACATCCCTCATACGATTTCGGTGTCTGATGCTATGTGCGCAGGTGTGCGCTCTGCACCGCAGCTTAAAAAAGGTCCGCTTCAGAGCGCAGCTGAAAAGCTGCGTTCTGAAGCGCCTCACAATGTCTGTCATTCACTAATCTCTGTCAGTCGGTCACTATCTCTGTCCCTCACTCTCTGTCCATGTCAGTCTATCCCCCTCTCTCATATACTCACCGATCCCCGATCCCTGGCGCTGCACGGCATTCACACTGCTGCGGCGGCTTTTACTGTTTTGAAAAAGCCGGCCGCCCATTAAACAATCTCGTATTCCCTGCTTTCCCTGCCCACCGGCGCCTATGATTAGTTACAGTGAGACACGCCCCCACGCTGAGTGACAGGTGTCACACTGCACCCAATCACAGCAGCCGGTGAGCGTGTCTATACTGTGTAGTGAAATAAATAATTAAATAATTAAAAAAAACGGCGTGCGGTCCCCCCAATTTTAAAACCAGCCAGATAAAGCCATACGGCTGAAGGCTGGTATTCTCAGGATGGGGAGCTCCACGTTATGGGGAGCCTGCCAGCCTAACAATATCAGCCAACAGCCGCCAGAATTGCCGCATACATTAGATGCGACAGTTCTAGAACTGTACCCGGCTCTTCCCGATTTGCCCTGGTGCGTTGGCAAATCGGGGTAATAAGGAGTTATTGGCAGCCCATAGCTGCCAATAAGTCCTAGATTAATCATGTCAGGCATCTATGAGACACCTTCCATGATTAATCTGTAGATTACAGTAAATAAACACACACAAAAAATCATTTATTAGAAATAAAAAACACAAACATATACCCTGGTTCACCACTTTAATCAGCCCCAAAAAGCCCTCCATGTCCGGCGTAATCCAGGATGGTCCAGCGTCGCTTCCAGCGCTGCTGCATGGAGGTGACCGGAGCTGTCACTGAGGTTACCCGCTGTCACTGGATCCAGCGGTGGCCGCGGGTAACCTCATGCAGCAGCGCAGTGGTGAACCAGGGTATATGTTTGTGTATTTTATTTCTAATAAATGATTTTTTCGGGTGTGTGTGTTTATTTACTGTAATCTACAGATTAATCATGGAAGGTGTCTCATAGACGCCTGACATGATTAATCTAGGACTTATTGGCAGCTATGGGCTGCCAATAACTCCTTATTACCCCGATTTGCCAACACACCAGGGCAAATCGGGAAGAGCCGGGTACAGTTCCAGAACTGTCGCATCTAATGTATGCGGCAATTCTGGGCGGCTGTTGGCTGATATTGTTAGGCTGGGGGGCTCCCCATAATGTGGAGCTCCCCATCCTGAGAATACCAGCCTTCAGCCGTATGGCTTTATCTGGCTGGTTTTAAAATTGGGGGGGACCGCACGCCGTTTTTTTTAATTATTTAATTATTTATTTCACTACACAGTATAGACACGCCCACCGGCTGCTGTGATTGGGTGCAGCGTGACACCTGTCACTCAGCGTGGGGGCGTGTCTCACTGTAACCAATCATAGGCGCCGGTGGGTGGGGAAAGCAGGGAATACGAGATTGTTTAATGGGCGGCCGGCTTTTTCAAAATAGTAAAAGCCGCCGGAGCAGTTTGAACACCGTGCAGCGCTGGTGATCGGGGATCGGTGAGTATATGAGAGAGGGCTGCTCAATTCAGTTACTCAGGGAATTAGCGGTCACCGGTGGGTCCTTCACAGGTGACCGCTAATCAGGAAGCGACACAGACAGAGCCGAAGCATGACAATGAAGTCGGGTGAAGTTCACCCGAGTTCATTCTGAATGTGCGGCTCTGTCTGTGTCTGCTGTCATCTGCCATTCAGCTCTGCTACATGGCTGTCTGTGCCTGCTGTTAGCGGCCATGTAGCAGAGCTGAATGGCAGATGACATAGTAAAAACGCATCCCTACACATTACACACGCTTGGCAAGTCAATAAATAAAAAAAAAAAAAGGTGCCCAATGCATACGTCACAGAACACATGATCTAAAGGATCGCACACAAAATTGATCAATTTAACATAGACTACTAACGCTCGTGTGACAGCAAATGAATGACCTATGTGCAATCTCATAAGATCCCGTATGCAACCTGGGCGTGTCACATCGCAAATGCGATTGTACAACTAATTGCAACGTGTAAAGTGGGCTTAAGATTTAAAGCACCACTCCAGCACTAAAAAAAAAAAAAAAAAAATACTGGAGTGGTGATTTAAATATACTTTTACAAATCAAATTCTAAACAATCTTGATATTTTTTTATTTTCTGTACCACGGTTAATATTAAAAAAATCTTACAATTTTTACATTTGCCATTAAGCAGAATATTAGGCTTAAATATTCTAATCTGTACAGATCACTTTTTAGGATCCAAATAAAGATAGGCAGCAATAAACAGAGGAGGAGAAAGAGGTGAGCTGTGACTATCCTTTGCTATCTTTTGTATACCGGGGTGCTACCTTTTTTAATAATCCTGGCAGTGATGAAAATGAGACTGCTGCAAAGTAATTTGTAAGAACAGGAAGTATGAGCTTAATATTAGTTTTAATTTTCACCCTGCTGTCAAAGTGCAGCAAATTGAATTCTTGTGCTTCATTTAGCACAGTATTTATGGCTCTAACAAGTTTACCATTTGGGAGCTCTTAAAATGGACCTGTCAAAATGCAGCAACATAGACTTAATTAAAAGAGCACTTAATGGTACCGATCTATCACACTAGACAATATTGAAATACTTATCATACTTTCCAAGCTATTTTCAGCCACTAAGCTAATTAGGTATTCTTATGACAACTACGGTACTCTGAGATCCAAGAGACATTGTGTGTTGAGAAAAGTAACAACATTGACCAATAATGTAACAAAAATTGTGAGTTCTGATATATAGTCTTAAATTCAGATATGTCTACATTGGGCAGATGAACATCAGATCTGGACCAAGGATTAATGGAACAAGGTGACCTGGGCGGATGAATATTGTGTACTTTTATATCACCTTGAAGAGTTTGGTTAAATTCTCGCAATGAGTTTTTGGTGACTTTTCGACAAGTTGTATTTTCCCTGAGCAAGAAAACACAGCATCTTAAGGGTGCTTTACACACTGCGACATCGCTACCGATATATCGTCGGGGTCACGTTGTTAGTGACGCACATCCGGTGCCGGTAGCGACATCGCAGTGTGTGACACCAAGGAGCGACGATCAACAATCGCAAAATCGTTCTAAAACGGGGATCGTTGACACGTCCCTCTTTTTCTTAATATCACTGCTGCCACACGTACAATGTTGTTCGTCGTTCCTGCAGCACCACACATCGCTATGTGTGACACCGCATGAGCGACGATCATCTCCTTACCTGTGTCCACCGGCAATGAGGAAGAAAGGAGGTGGGCAGGATGTTAAGTCCCGCTCATCTGCGCCCCTCCGCTTCTATTGGCTGGCCGCTTAGTGACGCCGAAGTGACTTCGCTATGACGCCGAACGCACCTCCCCCTTGACATGAAAAATGTACTACTACCCTTTTGTGCTTGTATGTAATCTCTACGGACATCGTCTTTATTCTATATAAACTGGAAAAAATTAAAATGGTATTGGAATTCTCATGCAACAATGCCAATAACAAACTGGGGACTCACCATAGGACACTATTCTCCAAATAATAGTTATAGCCATAATAGCAGACTTTTGAGTATGGAGTTTGGGTGCTTTACGTATGCAAACTACTTGCACGAGCATGACTGTGCTCGGGTACGCTCGGTGCTCAGCCCAGTGTGAGTTGCTTGCACTGTTTGATCGGTTCACACTGGGGGTAACCACAGCATGATCGGATGTAGTGTGCACCAAACAAAAAATTGAATTACCCAGCCCACCCTCCCTCGGACGTTATCTGTTTATGGCTGGCTCCATATGGGAGGAGACCCAAAGTGCCCAAATAGTGACTTCCATTGGGATTCAGGTCAAGTCCGGGTCCCAAACCAAACTTTATCTACAGTTTGACAGAACCCGCCGAACCAAACTTCCACAGGTCCGCTCATCTCTAATGATAACTAACCCTACTGGGCTATGAGCGATGAGTTATTCGTATTGAACTGGAATTTCCAGTTGATTCCTTATGTACCATAACTATTGAAAGGACTATAGTTTATTTTCCAAAGTCTATAAGTTTGGAAGGCTTATTGTCTCAAAAAAACGTTCTGGTTGCTGGCATCTGCTTAGTGTTCAAAGTAACCAAAATCAGTGCTACATGGGAGCTTCAGAGAACCATACTAAGATCCCATGTCCTCTTGATGAAGGACGTATGGTCCTCTGGAGCTCCAGCAGAAGCAGCTGATGTGTCACCGTGCATCACTAATTGTGGCTGATAATACTCTAATACAAAGGTGATGTAGTATCATGCATTCACAGTATAGGGAAATTTATGATCACAATGACCCCCAACAATCTTCAAAATGAGGCTCTTGAGTCACACAGTCATGTGGGGAGGAGAGGTTTGAATGGGGGCAGACATAATAAGGAAAATTGGGCACACAGATTGCCCATTTTGTTAATTAGAGGACCCCTTAGCAATCCTCAATATATGTAGATGATATGCATACTTTTTGAGAAAACCCTTTAAGAAGATAACTGATACTGTAGTATTTATAGAAGTAAAATTCATGAAATAACTGTAGTGAACATATGAAGGTAATCTCACTATTTGTAGTTCACATTATTTAGCATTTTTCTGGACCTTTATTGTTGAGGTTTCCTCACTTGGCTCCAGATTGATATGTTCCCACAGTGCCTTGGAGTCTGTGATGTCAGACTACTTTTCTTTTGTGGTCTGTCCAATATTAGATTATGGGCGTGACATAATGATTGAGGTTTCTCTAAGTATTCTTTTCTTGGCTTCAATTTTTAAGAGAAAGGATCCAGTGACATAATCCACAGGGAAAAAAATAGGGTCCATTTGCGATTGTATTTTTGTGGGCAGGTAATATTACAAGAATGCTGGAGCCAGTTCTCCTGGGGTGGAGCCAATAATGAGAGGAGCTAATCAAGACGCCGTTGTGAAAAAGGAACAGTGCAGTAATAAAAGAATTCAAAAGCTATAATTTGCCAAAGCACAGTGTATTGTAATTAAGGCAGAAAGTAGGAGTTCAGAAGAGGATTTCAGGATCTGTAACAATCTATATGCACTGATTCACTGCTGTACATGGGTATATCTAATAAAAGGCATCCTAGCACTGATCTATTTGAAGGCATCAAAAAATATGAGAAACTAGTTCACAAGATATAATTTTTCTTATAACCAATAAGTAATTGTATGCCAAAAGAAAAACAATGACTTAAAATCTATGATTGGTAGTTAATAAGGAAACTAACTCATTTATATTATGAAAGTAGTTAGAGACTGAAAGCTAAAATGTGCTTAGATATCAGTGAAGAAATGTAGAGGACTGATAAAGAGATAAAAAATATAATAGAAGCATGATCACATTGCCACTCACCTGTCTCACCACAGCTGCCAGGACCTCTGCTGACGGCCTACCAACCATGGTCCTTTCTGGTTTTGTCTTCACAATGTGCTGGCACATCTTACACGGTGTTTAGGCTCATGTTGTGAAGGTTGTGACCTCTCAACGTCAGGATGTTACAATGTGTGTTGCCTGAGGCCTACTCCATGTAGGAAGCGCTGGTACAGAATGAAGGCAGTCTAGAAGAGACCGGAGCTGGATGGAGCCAATAGAGGACTTGGCGGTGAGCTGAGGCAGCAAGACAGGTGAGCTGTAAGGTGAGCATACTACTTCCTTATTGTTCAATCCCTACGATTATCATTCTCCCAGAGCATAAATAGTATAATTATTAATAATAATAAATACATTTCCTGGCCAACTTTGAACAAACTGCCAAATATGAATTTCAATAGATTTGCTCATCACTAAGTATAATAGTTTATACCAAGTATCAGATTGCATCCAACAGCTTACTAGGTTTGCATCAACCATCCTTGTATCCTACTTAATTCTTTTGTGATCATTGGTCCTGGCCGTTAATGCATCCTACTCTTACAGATGTTATCCAGTCGTGGTTGCCCTGTTTTAACAGATGTGACTTTACTATACAATTCCGTGCATTGTCTTTTCTATGCTATTTGTGACTGATCCATACTTCTGTAGTTAGAGATTGTACATTAAAGTGAGGAGGCTAAATTTCAGGAGTAGAGAGGTCTATGTTATGAACTAACTAAGGAGGCTTGTGAGACATCGAAGTAGAATTTAATCATGCTCTATATTCATTCATACCTGGAACAGAAAATTAGCATACAATATGTTATTGAGTGTTCCCACAGGGAGGTAATAAGCAATGAGTATATTGCTAGTCTACTGTGATGAAGCACATGTCACCCATCTTCTTCAAACAGGGCTAGAAAATCAGGAGCTTATTTAGGGTCAGCTGCACCACAGTACTGATCTAGTTGCGCCACTGGGATAATGTTCATGCCTAAAGGCTGCTTTAGACACAGCGACATCGCTAGCGATGTCGCTGCCGATCACACCCGCCCCTGTCGTTTGTGCGTCACGGGCAAATTGCTGCCCATGGCGCACATTATCGTTAGTTCACGTCACACATACTTACCTGCCTAGCGACGTCGCTCTGGCCGGCGAACTGCCTCTTTTCTCAGGGGGCGGTTCGTGCGGCCAATAGAAGCGGAGGGGCGGAGAGCAGCCGAAGGAAAGACACGCCCACCTCATTGCCGGAGGATGCAGGTACGGTGTTGTTCGTCGTTCCTGGGGTGTCACACATAGCTGCCTCAGGAACGACGAACAACCTGCGTACACAACGAGCAACGATATTATGAAAATGAATGACGTGTCAACGATCAGTGATTAGGTGAGTATTTTTGATTGTAACCACTCGCTCATAGGTGTTACACGCAACAACGTCGCTAACGAGGCCGGATGTGCGTCATGAATCCCGTGACCCCAACGACATCTTGTTAGCGATGTCGTTGCGTGTAAATAGGCCTTAAGTGTAGTCATAGGAGAGGTAAGGAGTTAAAACCTAGAAAAGGAAAAAAGCAATGACAGCATGCGGTGATGTAAAATGTAAATACCTACTAAGGATATGTTCACAATGAGGTTTTTCATGATTTTGTGTTGCAGATCATGTCTAAGGATATGTGCACATGGAGTCTTGTAGATGCAGTCGTATCCACACAATGTTTCAAGCAGAAGCTTCAAGATAGCGCCAGCTGTGTTTTTCCTGAAGCGTCTTCTTTATTATCTATTTAGCCATTTTTCAGCTTCTTTGCAACCAGCATCTTTTCTTGTTTTACCTTACATATAACATAGTGTAGGCTTTAAAATGAAGCTGCCTGAAGAATCAGGTTACTTCTTTTAACTTCTTTACAGCTTTCGAAGCGTTACATAGTTACATTGTTACATACTGTCGGTTGAAAAAAGACCTAAGTCCATCTAGTTCAACCTTCCTCCACCAGTTCTACATTTTGTCCCTAAAGGCCGCTTTACACGCTGCGATATCGGTACCGATATCGCCATCGTGCGTACCCGCCCCCATCGGTTGTGCGACACGGGCAAATCTCTGCCCGTGTCGCACAACATCGCCCAGACTCGTCACACTACTTACCTGTCCTGCGACGTCGCTGTGACCGGCGAACCGCCTCCTTTCCAAGGGGGCTGTTCGTTCAGCGTCACAGCAACGTCACAGCTGCGTTACTGAACCGCCGCCCAATAGAAGCGGAGGGGCGGAGATGAGCGGGACGAACATCCTGCCCACCTCCTTCCTTCCGCATTGTGGCCGGGAGGCAGGTAAGGAGAGGTTCCTCGTTCCTGCGGTGTCACACGGAGCGATGTGCGCTGCTGCAGGAACGAGGAACAACTTCGTTACTGCTGCAGTAACGATATTTGAGAATGGACCCCATGTCGTCGATAAGCGATTTTGCACGTTTTTGTGACGATGCAAAATCGCTCATAGGTGTCACACGCAACGACATTGCTACAGCGGCCGGATGTGCGTCACAAATTCCATGACCTCAACGAGATCGCTGTAGCGATCTCGTAACGTGTAAAGCCCGCTTAAGTCATTTATAACCAACAATGTTTTGTGTACTGAGGAAATCATCCAGCCCTTTTTTAAAAGCTGTTATAGTATCTGCCATTACTACCTCTTGTGGTAGGGCATTCCACAGTCTGACTGCTCTAACTGTAAAGAACCCTTTCCTATTTAGCTGCCGGAATCGCATTTCTTCCACTCGCAGTGAGGGCCCCTTGGTCCTTAGTATTGTCTTCGGAAGAAATAAGTCATGTGCCAGTCCTTTATATTGACCACACATGTATTTATTTTGAGTAGTTAAAAGACATAAAACAAAAAATAAATGTGTATAGAAAGTTGTTTTGTGTCAAACTTTGTGATATTTTTTAGCACTTTTTCCGGCAGATCTAGGTGTGAACAAGATGCACATATCATATAATCTTTTTCAAATAATGCCTCAAAAACGCATGATAAGTTTGTCAGGTTTGTGCATACCCACAATGTTTTTGAAGCAAAAGAAGCATAAGGTTAACACCGGTGGTGTGTTCCCGCAAGTGTCTTTTCTGATATTATCCAGGACGTATTTTGAAGAGGATTTGCAGGTGTTTTTAAAAAAAAAAAAACAAACTCCATATGTAACATAATGGCAGCTTCCAAGCACAACCTGCCAGAAGAATATTCAGGTCACTTCTTTTAGCTGTTTCATGACTTTCAAAGTCTCAAGCGGATAAAAGAAGTTACAAAAGATGGAACATATTTACAGTAAATCGCTTTAACGTTGATGTGCATATATTCATCCTTATTGGAAGCCTTGGTGAAGGCTCTTGTAGCATTTCAAGCAAAATAGCAATTACCTTCAAAACCCCTTTAATAAGAGAGCAAACAAATAGCAACGGGGGGCAGAAAGCCAGAGAAACAAACTCTTAAAACATAGCTTTTATTAGATATTCATTAAAAAGTGGACTGCCACTATAAAAGAATAAAAGATGTGCAATTGGGCCCTATGGAATATAGCCCAAAAATGAACATCAGGCACAGGTGACCTCTCCAGGTCATACACTATGGTTTTCTCTTCTGAGCCAACAAATGGTATTTATGCAGGCCCTGTGATGGGTCACCTATGATTGAGCTCTTTCCTGTGTTTTGTTTACATGCCTCTGGAAGCACGGTAAGACTGTTTCCTTTTTTCATTGTTGCAGCAATTTTGAGGTGACAATTGTGCATGCTGTGTTTTGTTGAATGCAGATCTTGTGTGTGACTTGCTTTCACACTTACTGCATTTCTGTGCCTGATGTTCATTTTTGGGCTATATTCCATAGGGCCCAATTGCACATCTTTTATTCTTTTATAGTGGCAGTCCACTTTTTAATGAATATCTAATAAAAGCTATGTTTTAAGAGTTTGTTTCTCTGGCTTTTTGCCCCCCGTTGCTAGTTGTTTGTAGCATTTCAAAACTACTAAAAAGAATGAACATATGCACTGTAATGTCATGAATATGGTTAGTCCACTTGAGCTTCTTTAAACTGTTTTAGGCTTCAAAAGTCCTTCTTCTGAAGCTGGGGTGCATGATACGTCCTACGTCATCCACACTCACCAGCAATGAGGTCCTGTGCAGGCACGGAACTGGCGAGAGTGTATGACATAGGATGCGTCATGCACACTAGCTTCAGAAGTAGGACAAAGATGGCCGAAATAGGTGGCGCTGTCACTGGAGAACGGAGACACCCATATGACCCAACTCCACCGCAGCAACCATTTAGGTAAGTATTATAAAGTGATTTTTATGTTCTACACAGTGGCCTGGGCTCTTATATGCAGCATGTTAGACTGCTGTATATAAGAGCCCACTGGTGGTGGCCGCAGCTTATAGGCCCCAAATCTGCTAACAGGTTCCCTTTAAGGGAAGTCAAAAAGATGCTATAGGAAAAGACACTGCTGTAGCTAAAAGATAATGTGGCGCCCTGGACAAGCCAGGACGTCACAGGTACTGCAACAACACACCCTACACCCCAGTTAGGAACACCGAAGTCAAACACAAATCCTTGTTGCCTTCCTCCAGGGACTGATGTCCCCACCAGGTTGGGCAGAGCCAGGCGGTTGGCTCCACCCACCGAGGAGTTCACAGTCCTGGAGGCGGGAAAAGGAAGAGGGAACAGTTTGAGGAGTTGTAGAGTGAGGAAGTAGTAGTGGAGGAACCGACTGACCGTGTCCGAGTACGTGGCCCAGGCACCTGACAGCAAGGTTGGCAGACGGTGGTGACCGTCTGCAGGAGAGGCCGATTGACGCACAACCGTGAGGACCGGGGACGGGCGGTGGCCCACCGGTACCGAACCGGGGAGCGAAGAGAAGCCAGCACTATCCGGCAGGGCCTACGGACCCCGACCAGGCTAGGAGTCGCCGTAAAACTGGTCAAATCCATCAGCGGCGGGAACCTCCGGGGTTTCCCAGCAGTAAAGACCCGACTGAAGGCAACCGTCCAAACCGTGAGGGAGATAAAGCTACCGCCAGAGCTAGAGCTCCCAGGGCCAGAGCCTGCGGGCAAAGGAAGGGCTCCCTTAGCCAACAAACCGCTGGGGAGTGGGCTATCAGTGGGAAGCCATTGGGGCTGAAAACAGAACACCGGTGCAGGGAGAGACAGTTACCGCCAACCTACCGGGAGTGACCGCCGCAGCCGTCTGTGGGACTCGTCCATCCAGCCGTTTGTTTTACAAGAGACTCCGTGTGCGCTACTGGCTGAGTAAGTACCACCGTGCCGTCTGGCACTGCGCTGCCCCGCGACCCTGCACCTGGCCAGGCCCCGCATCCCACCTTCCAACCTCCACCACCGGGCCCATGGACCACCAAAAAACCCCTACCCACGGAGGGGAGAAAACATCTCAGCTGCTCCCTTGTCAACACTCCCGGGATCCCCGTACAGAGCAGCGGTGGTGTCCCAACCTCACCACAAACCGTGGGTGGCGTCACGGACAATACCCCTACACCAAACCACCCCTTTCACTCACGGGCGAGGAGCGCCGCTCGAGTCCCCGGGCTCCGGCCCACCACTCGAGCCACCGACCGAGCGAGCAGCAGCAGCCGGACCCGAGCAGTGGGTGAGCGCAGCGTCCCCTCCTCCGCCCGCGACAATACTCTGGTGGGAAAAGACCTAGACAGAAAAAAGAAAGTGCATATCACTTCTTTAAAGCAACTCCTGAAGGAATCTTCTCCAAAATAGACACTATCAAATCAAAAGACTCCAAAAAATGCTTGAGGGATGAAAGATCCCAAAAAGTCTTAAAAACTTTCCAACCACTTCAGGAAGCAAAAAAAGTTCTGAAAAAATAAAATCTAAAAAAGGAGTGTTACCTAAAGTCTATTCTACTAAAAAAAGATTAAGTTTTGTTTGCCTAAAAAACTCACTTTCTGCATATACTCTTATGTTTTTTAAAACTTTACACATATCTGTGGAGACATGAAGGTTAGGGGTGCTCATCTTCCTGAAGAATCAAATTGGTAACGGATGCAGGCTCCTTTTTTTATCCCTTAGCTCTCATTTCAGGCCATTGTGTTCCACAGGATGGGGGAGAGGGGAGATAAACATGGCTGTTCCCTAATTCTTCGCTAATTCAAATGGAATGCATAATTGTCCACCAAATAATGTAACTAGTACACTACAGGGGGCTGATGCAATCCATAATCAGCAGGTCTTCCACAAATTAGTAAACAAAAGGGAGCACTGGACTGTCTCACATGAAGCAATGGCTCATGTCCCTTGACTTACTGACCAAAGGAATAGTACATCTGGCATAATTAGGAATAGTTCACCCACGCACAAGTGGCCAGATTGATGCTGAGTCATCATGATATCAACAGTTATTCATCAAGAATATATTATTTAAACATAAACGTCATTTAACTGAACACAAAATTATAGTTAAGGCTGAATATAAATGTCCTTGTTTCAAGGTTTATGAAGGAATTATCATGTCCAGTACAAATAGACTATGAAAAAGAAATCTGATTTTAGTCTTAAAACAAAGGCCAACATACACAATAAATGAATGGTGACACCTGCCTATTCAGGGGCCTACAGACTCTCCTCGTCATGATAGTGGTGTCAGTGAAAAAAAGGAATAGGCAGTTGGAATTTCAATGCCAGAACCTTTTGTTTTCAGGGAAGATAAGCCTCTCTCAGAGGTGTCAGGAAGCAGCTTCCTCCTCTGTTCCCATTGAAAACACGTGAATGCTTGGCCTGAGCATAGTGTTTATATATGTATTGGGTATTGCGGAAAAGAAGCTGTTTCCCCAAAGAATGTTTCACCAGAAAAAAGGGATTTTCTGGGGAATGTTATGAATCAAATAAATACAATAAATAAAACACTTTAAATATTGAACATTTTTTAAACACTTTTATTTAACAAAAAGGCATGCTTTATCTAGTGTACTTTGTCAGGAATGAAAAAAATGGTAACTTCCATCTAACAGTGTGCACCCGTCCTAAGATGGGCTGTGTGACGAGCATCTGCAAGACACTAAAGGGTGCTTTACACGCTGCGATATCGGTAATGATATATCGTCAGGGTCACATCGGTAGTGACGAACATCCGGTGCCGTTACCGACATCGCAGCGTGTAATACAAATGAGGGACGATCAACGAGCACAAAAACGTGAAAAATCGTTGCTCGTTGACACGTCGCTCATTTCCTTAATATCGTTGCTGCTGTCGGTACGATGTTGTTCGTTGGTCCTGCCTGATTGCTATGTGTGATGCTGCAGGAATGACGAACATCTCCTTACCTGCCTCCACCGGCAATGCGGAAGGAAGGAGGTGGGCGGGATGTTATGTCTCGCTCATCTCCGCCCCTCTGCTTCTATTGGCCGGTTGCTTGGTGACGTCGCTGTGACGCCGAATGCACCTCCCCCTTGAGGGAGGGATTGTTCGGCGGTCACAGCGCCGTCGCTGCACAGGTATGTTTGTGTGACGCTGCCATAGCGATAATGCTTGCTATGGCAGCGATCACCACATAGCGGTACAACGACGGGTTGCGGGTACAATTGCATGCGACATCGCTAGCAATCGCTAGCGATGTCGCAGCGTGTAAAGCACCCTTTACTCCCTGCACTGCAGTAAAACTGTCAAGCTGACAGAGATGGATGTCCATTTTCAGTCAGCTAAAGAAAGGTGTTTATCTTCTCCTTTAGTCTAATCCTCTAAGTGTCCTGTCAGGTTGACTGAACAGAGGAATATGAGTCCACAATCCCTTACCTGATGCTATGCTGACCGGATGCATGGCTAGAGCAGATGTTATTCATATATCATATCCTACTGCATGTCCTACAGGTATGTCTGCACACTGATTTATGGCACTTGGCATCTTTAAAATCCTGACTGAGTGCACTAGATAAAGCATACCTTTTTGTTAAATAAGCTAATTTTATTTCAAATATTTAAATGTGTATTATTTATTTTATAACAATTCACAGAGAACCCCTTTAATTCAACCAGCAGGTGGTGTAAACTTAGACAGAACTTTCTAAAGATGTGTCATGTAGGGAAAGTGACTGGATGGGGGGGTCCCTGCCACTTACCCTCAAGCTAACAGGGTGCCCTAGGCCTACCCTCAACCCAGAATTACGCTTAAAGATAGCGATGTCTGAGCCTCCAGCCTCTCCCTATCTCCTGTCCAGGCCCTGATGAAAATATATCCCCTCCACCCCCAAGGGGACAGACCACCACAGAGATTCCCAAATCTCCGCCAGCAAAAGACAACAGATGGGGGTGCTAACTAAAACCCATGCATACCAATAACCCACACCAGGGGACTAGAAAAGGTGAACAGGGATGGGTAACAAAGTAAGGAGAAAATAACAAAACAGGCTACCTTCACACACATGGCTAAGCAACAGACAACAGCAGCAGAGACCAGCTACATGCCTAGCTCCAGACTGAACTGAATAACTGGCACCCTCTGCAAGAAGCAGAGGGTTTTTTATCCAGGCCGGAAGTGGAGAAGCAGCCACACCTAAGCAGACCTAAAGACCTAGCTGCTGACTAGGAAAACAGACATTAAGCCTGCCACCGACTAAAGAAAAACACACGTTTAAAGTGTATGGCCTCAGATGTAAAGAAAACTAGCCCTGAGCCTGTCTCAAGACACATAGTGACAATCATGACAAGATGTGTCAAATGTATAATCCAATCTAATGATTCAATTTGAATCATCAAGCCTAATTCTGCTATAGTCTATAAACAATAGTTGATCAGCTCACCAGATCCAAAGTTCATTCAGCGTCCTGCAGGATAAGCTGTGGTGCTCGGACAAAGATCTCTGGGCCAACTCCCAGGGAACACAGACTAGTATACTTAACTCCCAAGTGTCCGGCATCCAACAAGAATATGAGATGAAGAGGACTGTTCACACCATAAGGATATTTTTCGTACCTTTTATTCACATTAAAAGCATGCTGACGCGTTTTGAGCTGACAGTAGCTCTTAGTCGACTACTTCTAGTACTGTCAGCTCGAAACACGTCAGCGATGATTTTAATGTGAATAAAAGTTATGAAAAATATCCTTATGGTGCGAACAGTCCTTTTCATCTCATATTCTTTTTAGATGCCTGATACTTGGGAGTTAGGTATACTAGTCTAATCTGCTAAGTCTATATTTAAGACATTATTCGTAAATGTGCCTCTTTGACTTTGATTTGCTTTTTGTTGTTGTCTAAATCCAAGAGCTCTATAAGGTCTTTAGAAAGAAAAGGTCCAGTCACACTAAACAACTTACCAGCGATCCCAACAACGATAGGGATCGCTGGTAAGTTGCTAGGAGGTTGCTGGTGAGATGTCACACTGCGACGCTCCAGCGATCCCACCAGCAACCTGACCTGGCAGGGATTGCTGGAGCGTCGCTACACAAGTTGCTGGTGAGCTCACCAGCAACCAGTGACCAGCCCCCAGCGCCGCGTGGAAGATGCTGTGCTTGGTAACTAAGGTAAATATCGGGTAACCAACCCGATATTTACCTTGGTTACCAGCGCACGCAGCTACACGTGCAGAGAGCAGGGAGCAGCGCACACTGAGCGCTGGCTCCCTGCTCTCCTAGTTACAGCACACATCGGGTTAATTACCCGATGTGTACTGCAGCTAAATGTGCACAGAGCAGGGAGCAGCGCACAATGCTTAGCGCTGGCTCCCTGCTCTCCTAACTACAGCACACATCGGGTTAATTAACCCGATGTGTCCTGCAGCTACATGTCACAGTGCAGAGAGCAGGAGCCGCGCACACTGCTTAGCGCTGGCTCCTTGCTCTCCAAGCTACAGTACACATGGGGTTAATTACCCGATGTGTCCTGCAGCTACATGTGCACAGAGCAGGAGCTGGCACTGACAGTGAGAGCGGCGGAGGCTGGTAATGAAGGTAAATATCGGGTAACCAAGGACAGGGCTTCTTGGTTACCCGATGTTTACTGTGGTTACCAGCCTCAGCAGAAGCCGGCTCCTGCTGCCTGCACATTTAGTTGTTGCTGTCTCGCTGTCACACACAGCGATCTGCGCTTCACAGCGGGACAGCAACAACTAAAAAATGGCCCAGGACATTCAGCAACCACCAACGACCTCACAGCAGGGGCCAGGTTGTTGCTGGATGTCACACACAGCGACATCACTAGCAACATCGCTGTTACGTCACAAAAGTTGTTCGTTAGCAGCGATGTTGCTAGCGATGTTGCTTAGTGTGACAGGGCCTAAAGTTATTAATGCCAAGGAGTCTAGAAGGTAATTCTAATAAATATTGGTGCACAACTATTTTGCACAATAAAACATTTTTCAAGTGTAAATTATAGAACAAACCTACACAAGCCATTGCCTTTTATCACATGGACAATCAAAAGTTACTACAAACTTATCGAGAGATAAGGAGCAGCTTGATAACGTTATACGTTTCTTAGATAACCGCGCCTCATGTGATAATTCTATATATTTTTTGCGCATGGTGTAGCACTGAACATTACTGTACCGTCTGTTCTGCCATTACAGGCCGCAGATTCTTCGGGATACTACACCCATGTGTCTTAGAAACTTAAGTGCTGGTTGAAGTTCAGGACTAAATTTATTAGCGGAATAAATCTTTAAAATCTTTTTGTTTATCCAGATCTCCGTTACACGTTTCCTAAATTCCACTACTAGACACAACATCATAATTTACTCGTAAAGCAGAATATAATTATGTTCTATCTTGGGAATGAGCCAGTTGTAGAATATATATAAATGACAACAAACAATGTTCCTACGCATGTAGAAATACAGTTATTTAAAGTTTCCAAGCCTTCTATTTTACTGCAAAAGCCCCACAGTGCATCTTAATTTACTCCATTTCCTCCTATACTATTTCCGCATCTACTAGCGTTATACAAACATCTCTATTTACAGGGCACCTGAAAAAGTGACAGGCTCTTAAACCAATAAATACATGTCTTTGGAACATATTTTGTGAAAACTCTTCTGGATCGTCGCCAGGGTTGATTTGATTTATTCTTTGTGTAATGTCATTTCACAAGAACTGTATTACATTACTTGCATCCTAAAAAGCTTAATAAACAATGGATCTACTGCTAACAGTCCACTAATGAGCGAATCTTTGACATCTATCTCATAAATTTGACACTTTGGGGCTTTCCGATGTTTATAGCAGGAAGCAGTAAACCCATATTTAAGAACAATGAATTTATTAACTGATTTCACTAAGTGAATGACACAAATGTATAGTAAATGTTAAGGTAAGAGGAGAATCTGCTATAAGGCGGGAGAGCATTGAAATCTCATCCGGAATAAAAAACATTTTGTTATTTTTATGGAAGGGAAAACTCAGCCACGTTTTCTTCAGAGTGCTAAAAGAAATATATGTTAATATGCATTCCATATGGCTTATTTTCCTTGCACTGCAAATCTAGATGTCAGGGCTACAAACAACAGGAAAATATAATATCTACAAAGGGTAGTAATGGGGTCAAATGCATCTAAAGTGCATGAGTAGCTTTCACATAAAGTCTGATGGAGAATTTACACATCCACTGCTACGTAAATGTGTCCATATATACCATCACAAGCTAAATTTGCATTCCATGTTTATTTCATGTACAAAGATGGGCACTGGAACTACGTTCTGAATATTTTTTGGTGATTCTCATAGTACTACATATTCTGAGCTCTCCATACTGGCCTCGACTGTCACAGAGTGACAAACAGAATTTTGACAAGTACCAGGAAATCCCCCAGCATGTGCTGCAACATACAGGGTACACAGGGACCACAATACAATCGAGGTCCCTGGTGCTAAGGAGAGGGGTGCAGGGTCACCACCTGCACTCACCTGAGCTGTACCCTGTACTCCACAACGTCCCTATATGGTTTCATTCATACCATCGCTAATCACGTGTCTAAACCCTTGCTTGCCCTAAACCCACCATGGCTAGTGAGCAGGCCAATGAGAACACTAGTCTCATCTCTGCAATAAAAAAAATACAAAGGTTGGACAACAGACAGGGAAATAGACACAAAAAGGAAAAACACTCAAAGAAGGTACAATGCAGCTAACACCACTGCTGTATATGACATGAAATCAAAGCTCCTTCCAAAGTGGACTGCATAAAAGTAATGAGAATTCTATCACTGGCATCAGATGATAGAACAGGTGACTGTAGATAGTGAAGGGGAGGGGAAGCAAAAGAGCTGAACCTGGGATTAAAGCTACAGACAGCAGCCAGACAGGAAAGAGTGCTTAACTTAATTAAAATGCTTTATTTAAATAACTGTAGTGGATCTGCGAACACTAAGGTGTTGTGATCTTCTGATTCCAGATTCGCCTCAGATCTCCCCTGGGAGGGCCACACTCATCACACCAACTACCCAGTGCCGCTAATTCCAATGGACATTTGGGCATATTTGGGGTTAAGTACCAATAGAATAGAGTTGGTACTATGGCACATCTATAGGACATACTATAAATTGATTATAATTTATTGATTATAATTTATGGACTTTACAGTTCTTTAAGTTTTTAAGGCTTTGCCTATTTTGGAGCTTGAGAACCAAACTTTCTTTTTCATTACTGGGAAATTCCGTTATAAGCAACCATTAGATAAGTATGAGAACCTCTTGACCCTCCCCAGATCATAGATGCTAGGTTAGATAAGGGTCTGGCAGCTGGATTTCAACTGCCTGATCTTTTAGTAAATTCAAAACCTGGCCACAAGGGAAGACAATAGGGCCCTCCTGAAATAAGCAAACCTACAAACATTGGAGTAGAGGCCACATGTATAAATAAATTAATCTTTATTCAACCAATTACAAAATACAAATATGATGTACAAAATAAAATTATATTGTTGTACCATGTTAGCCAGAAAAAATAGATGTAAATACTTTTCTGCCCAAAAATAACAAACGTATTCTAGGAGTGATATTTTTCTGGTTAGCCAATAAAGGTATCACTCCTAAAATACATTTGTCATTTTTGGGCAGAAAAGTATTTACGTCAAAATTGCAAATATATAATCAATTAAAAATGGAAAAGCTGATGAAAAAGAGCACAAATAGGGTCTTACCAGATATGAAAAATGCGGTGTGCAAGAGATTACACTCACCTTAAAGGGTTGTGTAAGTCACAACCGCTAAGCATGCATAAAGATAATGAAGGCTGCCGCAGCCCCACGTGGAGAGATCTTTAGTGCTGGAGAGGAGAAGTGGGGTTAATGCTGCACTGTCGCCAAAAAGGAGCAAAATTGTTGATTCAATAAAAGTGTTTTATTTCATAGGTCAACATGTTTCAGGGATCGAGTCCCCTTCTTCAGGACCAAAAAAGGAAAAAAATCAACTATATATATATATATATATATATATATATATATATATATGTATACTCGTATCACAGATAGAGCTTTCAAGAACTCCCCCCAAAATAGAATAACAAGGAACAGAGGCAGATCCCCTAACACTAACCAGCAAAAGGATAATAATTTTGTAAACTTTGGACTTTGAGGCTCCCTGTCCCCGGAAATGCTCTGTTTATGGCTGGCAGCATGTGGGCAGGGAGACTAACTGCTCAATCATTGACTTCCATTACATTACTTGTTACTCAAGTTCAGCACTTTCAGAGCGTCTGACCTGCATGACTCGGACCGAGCACCCATGCATTTTAGTATTTGCCCATCTCTAGTTATGAGGTTGAGACTCAAGCAAAAGGTCGTTGGTTCGAATCGAGGAGCAGTATTGAAAAATAATTCTTAAGAAAAGAGAACCAGCATCATCCAGCTCATTGATAGGAGTCTCTAGACCAAGAAAATTTGTCAAACTGCATCATGTGGGAGCCATTAAAGTTGGAAGAATACAAAATGAAGTCCGTCCGTCCATCCATTCAAAAGCGAAGAGGTGGACGTCCAGGCAAAATGTTGGAGTCAACACGTTTCTGCTTCACAAGGTCTATCGGTTCTGGCACAACAGGCACAGCAGTAGAGGTGGCTCGCATGCTTCATCAAAGTGAGATCACAGATGTCCATGCAAGCACCATGCGACTCATGTTACACAAGTCTGGAATGGTGGCCCAAAAAAAGGTGAAGAAGCTTTGACTACAATATCCTCATAAGAAGCGTTGGCTTGAGTTTACAAAAAAGTACGAAAAGTGGACAGTAGAAGATTGGAAATGAATAAATTAATTAGATGAATGTCAATGGACTAAGCTCTGATATATGCAAATGAGTCTGGAGGAAACAAGGGAAAAAGGGGCTAACGGATCAAAAATTGATATGGGATTGTTTCACAGCCAAAGGCATTGGATACTTGACAATGATCAATGTTGGCCTCAATGTTGAGCTGTACTATGTGTAAAAATGGATGACATAGTGTTCCGACAGGACAACGACTTGAAGCATATGTTGAGATTGGTGACGAAATGGTTTAATGACAATGAAGTAGAGGTGCTGGATTGGCCTCCACAGTCCCCAGACCTCAATCAAATTGAACACTTTTGGGTAGAGTTGAAGAAAAAGCTGTATACCTACCCAAGTGAGTCAAACAGTATGCACCAACATTGAGAAAGTGCGGAAGAGACCTGGAATCAGAGTTTGGACTAGACATGCTTGAAACTGATCGAGAAGGATTCAGGCAGTGTTGAAAGCCAAATTGAATTTACAAAATACTAACAAAATAATAAAAATTTAGATTTAGGTTTTTAGGAGCAAAACAGTAACAATGCAGTGGCATGACAATAATCTGTATAACTAATCATTTGCTAAATACTTGCAAGTCAAATTTCTGAATGAGATATCCAACATGATTGTCTATAAATTGAAGGGAGAACCCCTTTAAAGAGAATATGTCACGAGGTTTTATGAAACCTTATCTGAGAGCAGCATAATGTAGGGGCAGAGACCTTGTTTCCAGCGATGTGTCACTTACTGGGCTGCTTAGTGTAAATTTGAGAAAATCACTGCTTAATCAGCAGTAGATTATCATTAGAGGACTACTTGGTGTGCTGCCTGATAGTCCAGCATATTTATGAGCTCTGTATAACTGCTAGATCTGCAGCAGAGAAAACATTGATTTTATCAAAATGACAGCAAACAGCTCAGTAAGTGACACATCGCTGGAATCAGGGTCTCTGTCTCTACATTATGCTGCTCTCAGATAAGGTAGAAAAAACCTGGTGACAGATTCCCTTTAACTCATCCGCTGACACTGCTACTTCCTCCAATTATACAGTAATAATTAGTGATGGTTCTTTACATGTACAAAACATTATGAATTGAAGGAAAGCGTATTCCACATTGCTTTACTTTTCCATGGGAGGAGAGTTCATAGAGCCTTTAAAATGCTGAATTATCACTAATTAAATCTGTCAGTGGTGAATATTTTCAGCCAATAAACAAAATGGAAAAAGAAGCAAAACTCTTTATCATGGCAGAAGAAAGATGTTATGGAATTTATTCTGCACACGACAGCACAAAAGATATTCAGTCCTTCCAGAACCCCACAGCACATATCTCAGAGTTTACATCTCAGCACAATGTTGTATTCATTGCTTTGACTTATTGTAACAGCTCCTTACCGCTGCAGCCAAACGCACACAGTAGTAGTGCTGGAAGAGAAGAGAGATTATACAGGTGAATGTCTGGTGTTTTATTAATTTATCCCCCCCCAGGGTAAATTTAGTGTGATCCCCTTTAACCCCTTCACCCCCTGGTGATCTTTGTTTTTCATTTTAGTTTTTTCCTTCCCTTCTTCCAAGAGGCATAATATTTATATTTTTTCATTAATATTGCCATATGAGGGCTTGTTGAGTTGTACATTTGAATGACATTATTCCTTCTACCACGTACTGTACTGGAGAATGGGAAAAAATGCCAAGTGCCGTGAAATTGCAAATAAAGTGCCATTTTACAATAGTTTTTTGAGGTTTTTTTATTTACCATGTTTAATATATAGTAGATCTGACAGGCTTATTTTGTGTGTCCTTGGCTTATATTTTCACTGATATCATTTTGGGTAGATACGATGTTTTGATAGCCTTTTATTTCATTTTATTGCAATGTTTCAGAGACCAAAGAAGCATAATTCTGGTATCTGCATTTTTTTTTTTTCATTATGGCGTTCACTGATCAGATTAATTTATTTTATATTTTGGTAGATAGAACATTTCTGAATACAGCGATGCCAAATATGTGCATTTTTGTGTTTTATATTTAATAGGGTAAACGGGGGTGATTTGAACTTGTGTTTTTTATTTTTTAAATATTTTTTAAAGCTTTTTTTAATTGTTATAGTATTTAATAGTCCCCTTAGGGGACTTGTCTGATCGCCTGTGTTATACAGAGCAGTGACAGTCATGCAGGAGACTCCTGTACATGTGCACTTTGATCTGTCCGGCTGAGGGCAAATCAAAGTATTGTAGTGCGCGGGCAGTCTCTGACCTTTCCTTGCGCCTGGACATTATAATTCTTTGTCCTCAGCCGGGCAGGTCAAAGTGCGTCTGCAATAGGTCAATAGCGGCCTCTGTTTGGATGACGTAGGAAGCGTCATGCACATGGGTCTGGGAAGGAGGATGGCAACTGCAGAAGTTTCAGGAAGCACCGGACTGAGCAGTGACACCCATCGGACCGAACCGCCCCCTTGGTATTATAAAGGTGGTTTTTACGTTATACAGTAACACGCCTGCACCGGTGCCTGGCATGACTCGTTACCGGGCAGAAGGTTCTGCTCCTGGGGCACCGCGGTGGCGTGGCCTGGCTCTGTGACCCCAGCGGTGTCATTTAGGGAATAGGAAGGGGATGATAACAGTTTATTCGTGACGCCACCTGTGGTATGCAACAAGTTAGGTGCCGCCGCTGCGGGATGGGGACCTCTGGGGCAGATGGTGACGCAGCTTGGATGGTACAGCTCTACACAGGTAGAGTTTGGCCCCAGGGCAGATGGGGGTAGTAGTAGTAGTCAATGGCGGGGATTGCTGGGCGGGAGGCACAGGCGAAAAACGGAGCGACACAGGGATGCAGTCTCAAGGTTTTTACTCACTGTATCAGGTTCCAAGGTAACATGACATGCCATTTATCGCCTTTGGAGTTCTGGGGTTTCACTGTGATGGACTCCAGCCGATCCCAGGTAGTTCAGAGGTCGAATCTGGTGCACCTCTCTTAAGTGTATCTTCCCTGGCCATCTTCCTGCGCTTGCTTTGCCCTCCTGCCATGCGCCCTCGCTCACTGAACCCTGTGCCAGTGCACGTGGACCCTCTTGGGTGGCGTGAAGCTCTATTCCTTGGTCCTTTAGGGTCACCTTCCAGCGAATTCGTGTGCGGATGTGGCTTTGGTGCTTGCAGTCACCTCAGCTGCTGGTTTTACTAGTGGAGTATGTAGGTTCTTCTCCTCTAGCCTAGGGACCAGTCCCTGTGTTGCGGCCAAGGCCGTCTTCCTGTAGATTATATGTGGAACAAGGCCACAAGAGGATGTTGCACTTCACGTGGTCTCTAGGACCCCTTCTGTCTGTTTCCGGGCTGAGCGGTACCAGCTCCAGGCTTCGGGTCTCTGCTCCTCCACTGCTCTTCTCCTTTCCTTCTCTCTCTACACTCCACACTGTCTGAATGGTCCCACTCTAAAGACTCCCCCCCCCCCCCCCAGGCTGGCTTCGGGTATAATCACGCCCTTGCCATGTCTGATGAGGTGTTGCTGAGTGAGGGTGTTGTGATTTTGTGTGAACCGGTGGTGACCTCCTTCATACCCAGGATGGAATACCACACCTCTGGATGAGGTGCAGTACCTCTGTGGCGACTGAAGCCTCAGGGGTGCCACAACAGCACTGCCTGGGCTCTTATATACAGTATTCTAGAATGTTGTATATAAGGATTCACTGGTGGTGGCCACAGCTCATAAGGGAAAAGCCTGGTGACAGGTTCCCTTTAAATCTGTCACACTCAGGTGTCAAAATTCACTAAACTATGGTTTATTACTATTTAGTGATTAAAATAGCTTAGAGTATAGTATATACAGCCCTTGTATACGGAGCCAGCTTTAATTATCTGCATACCCAAATTCACCGCACAATCTAGGTAAATACTCAATTTTCAAACATATTTTCCCAGAAAAATAATATATAATTTCCAAATTAAAAGATACTTTTCTTGAAAATGAGATATAGCAGTTCCGTGTATTCTGATACATGGTAATTTTCTGTTGTTTGCTTTTGCAACCACGATTGTAAAGTGAGAGGACGGCCCTATAGTACTGTTATGGTTGGACTGACATAGCTGGTGCATGACTTATCAAACGCTTTTATAAGAACTGACAATGTCTCACATGTAGCAACATTCAAGGCTATGTGCACACATTAAATATTTGGTTGCAGAAATTTCTACATCTCTTGACAGAAAAAAACAAACTGCAAAAACATGCGTTTTTGTCTTATTTTTACTGTTTTCGCCGCTTTTTTGATGCCTTGTTTGCATACTTTTATATTGCGCACGGTGCGTTTTTGGTGCGCTTTTTTGGTGCCACTTGTGGCCTAAATCTCCATGTCTATCCTTATGCCAGCAGTCAATGAGAATTCTGAAGCACTGTGCGCTCGTTGCTTCTTTTTTCCTTGCAGTTTTGGGTGCAGAAAAAAAAGAAGCAGCATGTCAATTGTTTGTGCATTTTTTTTTTTGTTGTTTTGTCTCCCTTCCAGCCATTGATTTCATAAAAAAATGCATGGCACAAAAAGCACCAAAAATGCACCAAAACAGTATGCAATTTTTGGAATTTTTTTCTACTACAAGCTGCAGATTTTGGTGCAGAACATTTCTGCACAAAAAAAGTCAGCATGCACGAATACCCTTAATAATGAAAAATGCAGGCAAAAAAAGCTAAAAGAATTGACATGTTGCAGATTATTTTCTGCGCCAAATTTGCAAGGAAAAAACTCAACATGTGCACAAAACATCAGGATTCTCATTGACTTTGCTGGCATAGACATTTGCTTGCAGTTTTGTAACAAAACTGCACTAAAAACGCATAAAATAATGTGATAAAGCACTGTGTGCACATATTCTAAGAGTGCAGAGAATCTCAAGTTATTCCCCTTCTATTCATGCCAAGCTCCATACACTTACAGTAGGTGCTAAGACATTGGAGCCGATAAATCAGTGTTTACTCCATAAAACACTTTGAAGTAACAACATTTTTGCACAATGTACAGGTCAGTGGTTGGCTCCAGCAGAAAGAACAGAGACAAACAGCGAAGATAAGAAAAGCAGCAAAGATACAGTGCTGGACCCAGGGAGGGTGAGTAAAGCCCATTTTGTTTAGTTTACACTGAACTCAGCTGGGGTTAATAGTTTACAGAAATCAGAAAAATAAGTTTTTCAGTTTCCTGTCAGCAGGAAGTGGGGGCACGTCTCAGTTCGCTATGGGCCTTACTAATAGTAGAAAAGCCCCTGATGAAAAACCTTAGGCACACATTGAGTACTTGGTGAGTTTTTACCTCAGTATTTGTAGCCAAAACCAGGAGTGGGTAATAAATACAGAAGTGGTGCCGTGTTTCTATTACACTTTTCCTCTGATTGTCCCACTCCTGGTTTTGGCTACGTATACTGAGGAAAAATCTCTCCAAATGCTCAACGTGTGACCGTGGTCTTAGTTCTTATGTATAAAACGTACAAAAAAAGTGTATCCTTTCATAATAAATTCATAGTTTTGTCCTGTAGCCAATAGCATCTTTAAAATTACTGTTTTGTTATTATTATTGACTTAAAGGGGTATTCCCATCTCCCTCTAGCCAGTGACGTTATTCTCCTGATCTCTAAGTCCATGATCTCCCTGGTCTCGGCATTGTGTCCTGCTCACTTTCACTTGCTCTTGGCTTAGACCTTGGACTTTTAGCCTTTTAAAAGATCAGTTCCTGTCCACACTCATCCACCTTAGCCAATAGTCCATCACCCTAAGCTATATGAGGATGCCTCGCTTTTTCTTATGTACCTGAGCAGTTAAGTACCTAATGTTCCAGTTGGAGAAAATAGTCTATCACACTATTGAGCAGCTTGTATTCTGACCTAATTACTCTTCTGTAGACTGTGCTCATCTTCTGCCTGTTGAATGTGAACTTCGCCCTACCTAAGTTTGGCTTCTCTAAATATACTTCTCATTTCTTGTTCTGCCACTACATATTGAAGTCAGTTGATGCTGAAACTACTGAGAGGTTGTAGCTGCCAGAGATTCCAGTAGAATTTACTCCTCACTTTAACCATAAATCAAATCTATTGCAAATGCAGGGGTCCACATCTTATCTAATAGACCCTCCACAACTGTGTCATTTTCACACTATTGCAATTTCCTTCAGAATGTATTAAGACAATGGCAATGGGAAAGAACTGACAGTAACAGTCTATTCAGAGGCATGATGGTTCTGACAAACAATGAAATAATGTAATGTACTGTATAGAGATACTCATACCTTACAATTGGTAACTGCATACCTCTTAACCACCCCAGGCCCTGCTCCAAATTCGGGGAGCTGTCCAGGATATCTGAGATATGCCGCAACGTCAGCTGTCCCCAGGACAAAGACGCTGTTGAATATAACTGTGTAGAAGGGGACCACTGGATCCCTAATCCACTATTCAGTCTCTATTAAGGCCTAAACCTCTGCTAAGATCTGTAGGTTAAGTGTAGCGCCCCATGGGGCAGGCGGTTTACCTACTCGTCGTTGGGCCATTTCGGGTCGGGTCAGGCGTTATCACGGGGTGGCCTTGCCCAGTAGCGTTGTCCCAAGGCATACAGTTAATGTTGGGGCAAGCGTGGTAATGGGGAGAGTTTGTCATGATACCACCTGTGGTATGCGGCCAGTAGTAGCCACCGCTGCAAAGTTCCTTGCGAAGGCAAGTGTTATGGCAGCGAGGATGGTGTCACTCTCCACAGGCAAAGCAGGCCCCGGGTGGATGATGAGGGTTGTAATGGCCATTGGCGCCTAAGCACCAGTAAGGACGAGTCAACACAGTCTCTGCAGGTTCAGGGTGTAGTTTACTCACAACTTCAGCTGCCAGACCGGTCACACTGGTCACTGCCATGATGGGCTCAGGTCAATCCCAGATCCAGTCAGGAGTCACCAACGGCGTTGTGAAAGGAAAAGGAGAGAGAGAGTGTTCTATTTCTAGGGTGTTCCCCTCAGCAGTTAGGTACCCTGGCTGAGCTCCCCCTCCAAGCCTCAGGGCCCAGCAAAGTCCAAGTTTTCCAGAGAGATCTTGCCAGAACAATGGTCCCAACTTAATTAACTGTGTGAATGTGTTGCGTCTTCCTGTACCTTAGGTGGAGCCCGCCCCTCAGGTGGGTAGCTTCAGTGACCTGGAAGTCCCATGACCATTAGGGCTACCCCCCTGCCTACCCTGTGCCAACCCACCCTATGTGAAGGCTCCTAAGCTGTATGTGGTGTGTGAATGTGGAACACCGGTGAATAACCCTCTCCTTACCTGAGATAGATACCACACCTTAACTGAGGTGTAGTACCCTGTGGCATAAGTGATATTGTCAGGTTACATCACTAGGCAGCAGAGATAAGGACTGTCACTGTTACTTTGTTCATTTATACTTGTGTTTTGTATGTATACCCCTTTTCATGCACAGCACCATGGAATTAATAGTGCTCTAAAAATAAATAAGTAATAATAATGATAATATCAGGAACTGGAATTTAACCTTGATAAAGATGCAGTCACACTATATGCGGACTAAGGAGTCTGCAGCAATGAACCTATTTTGTTTAGCTGTAAGCCAATATATAGCCTAATTGTATTCTGAACTCGTGAGTGTGGACCAGAGTAACGCAGTGACCTACCGCCTGGAGACACGGAGGTCAGATTACCGCTATCATTCTGCAAAACAGGGACACTCTGCTATGTTTGCACAGTCAAATGATAAACACGTGTTTTAACACTAGTTATGGATGTAAAATATAACCACTACTCTTGCTACTTAAAAGCCCAATATATTTTAGTCCGACATGGAAAGGCATTCATTTATGATTGTTTATCCAACACATAGGTTTATACAGGCACCACACCATCTGCTAAGAATGTTTAGTTACTGGATGTCCAGAGGAAATTGAAAAATGTCACTCACAGGATCCAGCTCTGTAATTTCATCTGCCAGTGTATGCTAGTATTAGATATTTGTGGTATGCTTCAAGTATTACCACTATTATCTGATGAAGTGATACGCCTGAAAACTTTCAGAACTGCTTAAACTCTATTTGTGGAGACTTTGTCGGTTGCAGGAATCCTTCATTTCATGTATTTAACCATTGGGTGAAGCCCAGTGGGATAATATTTATACCTCATTTATGTGTATATAGGAGCATACAATTCCCTTTACAGTGAAAAGAATGCTTATATTGTGTGAAACGTCCAATTGCGGTCAATGGGGTCTTTTCATTTGATATCACGTTCCAGTGTATGACCCTGTTCATGTAATGATGGAGATGATTATATTACTGTGATATGCTATTTGCATGTTAAAAAATATTTACTGAGGATTTATACAGCGATCCTTCCTCGGGTTAACACTTTTAGCGAAAATATGACCTTCTGACTGTTATTTTATCTAGATTTGTAGTGAAAGGATGTTTTATTTCCCGGTATCTGAGAGGGTGTAGGGTCAGTGAATGAATGATTATGACTCTTTCATGAACTGATTTTCACTCTCATTTTTTTCAATTACCAATCATTCTTTACGTCCCATTTCATTACTGTCAGGTATGTCTCTGGCCCAGGATTGAAGAATTATTGCCACTATCACTGGAGTGTAAGGGTGGAGAAATGAAAACCACTGTAATTACATTTCTACCGTAGCTATGGCTTGCTTTTAACCCTTTTTTCAGCCCCTACACTATCAGATCTTGAATTGTAGGTGGATCCCGGGACAAAAACGTCCAAAAATTTCAGAAGTATAAATAAAACTTCACATTTATTCAAAGAATAAAAACAGCAGCATAAAATAAACTCCTCCGATCAACGAGTTTCAGACGCGATCGTCCTTAGTCATGATCATCATGATGATCATGACTAAGGACGATCGCGTCTAAAACGCGTTGATCGGAGGAGCTTATTTTATGCTGCTGTTTTTATTCTTTGAATAAATGTGAAGTTTTATTTATACTTCTGAAATTTTTGGATGTTTCTGTGCCAGGATCCACCTACAATTGATTGTTTCCAGCCTCCCTTATCCAGCGAGCACCATCCAGATTCTCCTCTAAGAATTTCCCCTGTTGTGGTGAGCTGATATTCACATTTTACTTATTGGATTGGGCTACCAGATCTTGGTATGTTTTAACTGTACATTCAAGGAGGTATTCTCAAGTTGTTAAATGGCTTTATTTAATTAGACAGCATGAAAATAAGCAAGTTTGCGATTGACTTGCTTTTTCTATCTACCGTACTTCACCTGCAATGACAGCTTTTATCTTTTTTAATGTGAAGCAGGTTATCATGGAACTTATTACCTAATGCAGACTTTGGTAGAAAGTTGAAAACTTGTTTGTTTCAGCACTTCTACTGTTGATGAAAAAAGTCTATATTAACATGTCCAATAGTTATGTCTGTTTTCAGATCTATTTTAGGATGACACAAACGGAAATATTCCATTTCTATTCTTTTGAATATATATAGAAGTGTCCTACAACATCTTCCATTTGACTGCGATCCAGCTGTAATGCACCTTTTAGCTGGATCAAAAAACGTGGCTTGCTCAAATCTTTGTCCAGCCGCAGCAACTGGATACATTTTCTTTAACATTGAAGTCTATGAGAAACAGATCATAATGGATGATGCACTCCCAGAACATTACAGCTGTTCAGAGACACCTCCACTAAAAATGAGTCTCGTACAAAGGGAGCAAAACCAAATTGTGCATCCACTTTTGCTCCAGTTGTAATGGATTCAGTTTATTTTTTAATACTAGATATGTTACAAACATATGACAAATGCATATGTGACAGAGCTTTAGTATAAATGCTCAGTCCCTATTTATTCATAGCCTATTAATTCATTGACAAGTTAGAGTTAGCATAAGTTAAATGTTCAGCAAAAATCTAATGGGAGTAAATGAGATGGTTTGATGTTGTAAAATCATTGCCATTGCTCCCTATGTGTCACACCAGTGACTTGCGCGGCTTGGGTGCTCCACCCAACTCCCTGCGATCACTACTCCAATGAGCTGCCTTCTGCAACACCTGCACTGCTGCATTCTGGTATAATAGGAAAATATGTTTTCAGCTTACCTGCTGCAGGCGTGCTCCAGGGCTTCAGGTGCAAAGTGTTCACCAGACAGGCTGAGTCTGGAAAGATGCAGGCAGTAGGAAAAGGCGGGTTGGGTTGGACACAGCACCAGCAAATGGTAAAAGTCAAATTTTTAATTAAACTACATTAAAAAAAATACAAAAACGAAATTGTGTGCATTGGGGCACTAACGCGTTTCGGACCACAAACCAAATATTAAAAACAGTCCTGTTGCAGATCGCACACAGAACATCATTACTTGGTAAACTGTATTTGATTGAGTACATTTTCGCATATGGGGCTATGAAAATGGATTACATACAGACGTCACATAGATGTAAAAATGAACTCTCGGACGTAAAAAAAAATTGGATTCACAAATGACTTACAGATGAAAATCGTCAGAATTTTCAGGGCAACGATTTTTCATACATTTGTCTGTGTGAAGCTTAATGGGAAACTGTCACCAGATTTAGCCCCTGTAATCTGCGGCCACCACCATTGAGTCCTTTTATACAACATTCTAGAATACTGTATATAAGTACCCAGGCCGCTCTGTCTAACGTAAAAAACACCTTTATAATACTTACATAGCGTGCAGTCCGGTCCGATGGGTGTTGCTGCTCTCCGGTCTGTAGTGCGCAAGCGGTATTTAACCTTTCCTCGAGCCTGTGCATTACAGTATTCTGATCTGCCCTCAGCCAGGCAGATCAAAGGGCGCCCGCACATGACCGCAATGACGGCCTGTGTGGGTGACGTAAGATGTGTCATCCATACTGGGCTGGGTAGAAGGAGGACAGCGATCGCCGCAGAGAGGAGGCGCCGGACTGGAGAGCAGGGACACACATCAGACCAGACCGCCCCCCTGGGTGAGTGTAATAAAAGTGTTTTTTATGTTATACAGAGCGGCCTGGGCTCTTATATACAGTATTCTAGAAGGCTGTATATAAGAGCTCACTGGTGATGGCTGAAGCTCATTAGGGAAAACCAGGGTGTGACAGGTTCCTTTTAAGATGTTTGTTCGTGCAGTTGGTTTCATGTAATCTCTCTCATTGTTAAATATTGTTACTCATATATTTAACCTGACCATAACACAAAAAAAAAATAGTTTGCACTAAAATCTGATTCGCTTTTTCTACTGTTTCTGAAATATTTCACACTGGCCTGATACATGTCCTATTCATGAAAAAAATATGTGAAGACGCCAAAGTATCTTAAGCTGACTCCATTCCTCGCCCCTTCAGGCTACTGTAATACAGAGATTCAATTCAATAATTTACAAAATTAGGCAATATGTGCATTTTAGATCCACTCTGTGATTTACATCATCAGTGACTTTCCATCACCTCTGACATTCACAAACATACCGATATATCGTATCTGAGAATACGCAAAAAAAAAAATCACGGCTGGTAAAAAGACGTGCAATAAAATGTCCATTGTGTAACAGGTCAAATGGAGAACTCCTGTAATAGAAGATAACTATTACCTGTCTATCAGGAAGCGGTGATAACATCGCATTTCTCTTAATGAAAATACTGATGGGAAGTTATCCTAAGATGATCAAATATATTTCATGACAGAACATGAAACAGGAATTGCAGAGATCATAAAATTTACAACCAGTCAAGTTGACAAGGTAAGATAGCAGGACAGGCCGCAGGCGATCACTGTGCGACACACGGAGCACAGGCAACTGCACCATAAAGGCTAACAATCAACATCAGCTTCAACTTTCTGATGTTTTACTCACTGCAGATAAGTAATTATTCTTCAGCCATCACTGCCATACCTTAATATGTGGGAGAGTCTACAGCATCATTTTTCTTTTACCATTTCATAGATTAAAGAGGTTGTCCACTGTGAGAAAACTACCATATATAATATACAATGAGTAAGTCATAAAACCTGCAAACTAAGTATTATGTACTCTCGCTCTACACCAATATCTGTTACATTGTTATTTAGATTGGAAAAAGACATGTCTATAAGTCAAGTTCAACCTTGTTATGAGAAAAGCTTCCAGACCTTTTTTAATTGCTTTTATAGTATATGACATTAGTAACCTCTTCGGGTAGGGCATTCCCCAGTATGACTGCTCTAAATGTAAAGAACCCTTTCCTGTTCAGCTGCTGGAGTTGTCTTTCCTTCACACATTGAGTGTCTGCTCGACCTTTGGAAGGTCTTGGAAGGATTACGTAATCTGCCAAACCTTTAGGGTACATGCACGATCAGTACTTGCTGTGTCCAGGGTCCTGACCAGTGGGGCCGTGAGTCTCCTCCACAGGAGAATGCAGAAAACCGCAGCTGTTCGTGATCACAAATAAGGTTTGGGGCAATCCAGTCTTTCAGTTGAGTTCTCCCTACAGAGGACGTTTGCAACTCCACAGCAAAGTATTGACATGCTTGTGGCTCGGAAAGCCACACTGAAGGTCAGTTTATGCTGCGGGCAGTACACACAGTGGGCATGGGATTTCTAGAAATCCCATCCACTGTTCTTGTACTGTACAATGCAGCATTTTGGATGCAGTGAAAACACGTTGCACCCTTATATGTATTTATACATATAAATGAGATTGCTTCTGAAGCATCTTTTTTCTAAACTAAAACAGCCAATCTTTTCCATCCTCTCATTATAGTAGAGGCCTTCCATCTCTAGTAATAATCTAATAGCCTCTCTATAAACTGATTCTAAGTTTCCAATATTCTTGTCACACAGAGTTTTGCACAAACTTTGCCAACTGTCATGGTGGTGTTGGGCTATGTTGACCTTGCAGATTATGACACTCCACCCAATGGTTTCTCTGGTGTCTGTAATCAATGCAGGTAGACTCAGGCGTCGACCTTCTGAGTGCTGATTCATGGACAGGCTAGCAAGAGTTAATCTTTGCTAGTCTGCTTGTTAGGTTCCTTTGATCATATGTGGTGGAGAAGCCAGTCACGTCTGCTCCCCTTCTATTTAAGCTGGATGAAATCTTCTACTCATGCCAGCTATCATTTCTATGTTGGTCTATGAGGTGTGCTGTCCCCGATTCTCTGGTGAAAATTGTGCTACTTGCTTATTGCGGTTGTTTAAGTTTACCCCTGTTGTTTTGTAGCTTCCTTCCAACTCTTGTGTTTCCTCCAGAATCGCTTATTGTCTTTACCTATGTGTGTGCGCTGTGTGACAGAGTTTTGTTTTTCCCTTGTCTGTCTATATCTGTGATTTTCATTACACTCCTGTCCCGTCCCTTTCTTGGGGAGGGGGAATAATATCAGGTCTGGTCAAGACAAGGCCAGGAAAGAGACTCCGGCATCCCTAACATGAGGGGTATCCCTGAGAATAGCATTGGGTCCCCTAGCTAGAGGGACAGCTTAGGGGCCCCAGTTACCAGCTATCCCAGAGTCATTTTGACAATCCTTTTTAAAATGTTGAGCCCAAAACAGGATGCTAAATTCAAAAGTGATTTATAGACGCGTAATCATTTATTGGGATCACAGGATTTTATCTTTCTTGTTATGCACCTTAAAATCTTGTTTGCCCTGCGATCTCTAGTGACTTTATCCCATTTAGAGGATATACCATTTACAGCGACTCTATGTTTCCTGCCTCTTAAAGGGGTTTTCCAAGAAATGTTATAAATAAATGCATAAAATCAATAATGCTCATTTAAATATTAAACATTTTTCTAAATACCTTTATTTAGAAAAAGGTATGCTTTATCTACTACACTCTTTCAGGATTTTAAAGATGGCAATTGCCAGCTTTATAATTGTGCAGCCCATGCTATAGTTTAGAAGACCAGGGCGGGGTGAGTGACGAAAAAGAATAGAAGCACTAAAACTGTCAGGCTTACTGAGATGAATATCAGGGGTGCGTGACGAATAAGAATAGACACACTAAAACTGTCAGGCTTACTGAGAAGAATATCAGGGGTGTGTGACGAACAAGAATAGACACACTAAAACGGTCAGGCTAACTGAGATGAATTTTTGTTCTCAGTCAGCTAAAGAAAGGTGTTTATCTTCTCCTTTAGTACACACTGCTCAGTGTCCTGTCAGGTTGACTGAACAAAAAAATGCGAGTTCACAATGCCTGACAGGGTGCTGTTCTGACCTAATGTATATCTAAAGCAGATGTTCTTCATGAAGCCCATCCTACTGCATGTCCTCAGAAATCTAGGATGGGTTGTGATTCATGGCAGTTGCCACCTTTTAAATCGAGACAGAGATCATTAGATAAAGCATACCATTTTTGCTAAATAAAGGTATTTAGAAAATGGTTTCATATTTAAATATACAGTGTGTCCACCCATATCCTGTCTACCGCCATTAACGTGAGAATGGCGGCAGCTATAGGCATAGAAGTGGTGTATAGGTATAGTAAAGTAGCCATGCGCTACGCAATGAAACCACCTATAGCGCCACCTGGTGGAAAATAATGGAGTTAGCATTTTTATTTCGAAAACAGCACAAGATAGAGAAAAAAAGTGAATTATAAAGTTGTAGGGCATCATCAATTCAATACGAATCGACACCTTGCATACAGAAATGCTATGATATGAAACCCATGACCCCCCCCCCAAAACATTGAATGCTGGTCACGCATATGGCGCTCCTTTAACTTTGATGCTCAAAGTGGCCACCTTCAGCTGCAATGCACATCTGGACTCTGGACAGCATACTGTATCTTGCTGCACG
The DNA here is from genome assembly GCF_048569485.1 of Anomaloglossus baeobatrachus. Lineage (NCBI taxonomy): Eukaryota > Metazoa > Chordata > Amphibia > Anura > Aromobatidae > Anomaloglossus > Anomaloglossus baeobatrachus. The sequence continues at coordinate 510,304,844 of NC_134356.1, read as the reverse complement.
TTGTGCAATATGGTAGGTGATACGTTTGCACAAGCATCTGTGATACATCGTCGTAGGCCCTGCAATGTTGGTGGAGGGGTCGTATACACCTGCTGTTTGATGTGACCTCACAGAAAGAAGTCCAGTGGGGTCAGGTCAGGTGACCGTGGAGGTCACTCTACGCAGCCACCATACCCAATGACTTGTAGGAAGGTCTCCATGAGGTATCACTTCACATCCGCAGCCTTGTGAGTTTTACACGTTCTAATCATAGCATTTCTGTATGGAAGGTGTCGATTCGTATTCAATTGATGATGTCCTGACTCTTTGTAATTCACTTTTTTTCTCTATCTCGTTCCGTTTTCGAAATAAAAATGCTAACTCCATTGTTTTCCACCAGGTGGCGCTATAGGTAGTTTCATTGCGTAACGCATGGCTTCTTTACTATACCTAGACACCGCTTCTATGCCTATAGCTGCCGCCGTTCTCAAGTTAATGGCGGTGGACAGAATATGGGTGGACACACTGTATATTATTTATTTTATTACAGTTTTAGGAAAAACCTTTTAACCAGATTTATACCCACGTGAAAATAGTGTTCCTTAGTCCATGCTTCTGGAGCTTCAGTACAAGGCCATTGTGTGGTACAGCATTAAATGCCTTTGCAAAGGCAGTTGTTTGACTGCAGTTTTGTAAGAAATACTGTCGCGCTGTACTCCAAGATGTACAATAGCAGTACAGCGCAGTAATGTGGGACTGAGAGGATTCCTGAAACTATCTGAGAAGGTAGTTAGCTGGTAAACCACTAGGGGGCATAAAAGTGGAGGAAACGTATGAGCAGGGAATTCCCTAGCAGAGGTAATACTAGTGAAGCCCACCAGATGGCAGTAGAATTGTCAGAAAGCCGTGTCACAACATGAGGTCTTGAAAGTACACAAGGGAAAAGTCTAAACGTAGTCAGAGGGAAGCAAATAGTCAGTAGCCGGGAAATCAGAGCCTAGAAGCGAGGGGGAGTGGGAACACAAGACAGAATTAAGGCAAACAGATAAGGAACGAACAGGGAGACAGCGGGAGAGACACTGATGGAAACAGACAACAGAGGAGGTTAACAGGTCAGGTGAACACGGAGGTCAGGAGGGGGAAGGGCAGACAACAGGTCACTCAAGAGCAGAACACAGCAGAGCCAGAAATATCACTGGCGAAGTCCAAGAGAAACAGTGCCCTAATAAAGCAGCCTGACCTCCAGAACGAGGCAGAAAGGATTAACCCCTAACGTGACCTGCATCAGAAATTAAACAAAAAAAGGCTCAGCTCCAGCTGAGCCAGGAGTCAATCATGACAAATACAATATAAATTAATCTGCAAGGTGTACAAATTATCCAAACGCTTCTAAAAAAAAATCTAAACATTTCTAGCATGTAAATCCAGCTTTAAATAGTAGATAGCCAAATGAACATAAATTTGTGCCAGGAACTTATTCTTTGATAAAATATAAATCCCAAATGTCCTTTTTCTTGTGTTTTTGATTGACTAATGCCAGCATAATTCTATATACTCTAGTAAGTTTGGATTATTCATAATTGTAAAGCCTCATGGAGCACTGGTATCTCTTAGGTGTTGTATCCCTCACACTACAGACATGAATAAATGACATATACATTCTTTATGACACAGGTATTGTTACTTATGAGCTTGTAAGCATTCAGTTACATCTGAAGGGACCTTTTAAATAATGTTCATTTTACTTATTTACTATTTTTTATATAGAGGTGACAAATCACACAGAATTAGGCATTCAGACGACTTCATAAATCGGACTGAGATCAGACTGCCAGGCTTGTACTGACCATAGCTCTACCGACCCGAGCGTGACAGCTTCATATACTGAACAAAAATATACATACAACACTTTTTGCTCCTATTTTTCATGAGCTGAACTCAAAGATCTAAAAGATCGAGATAATCCATCCACCTCACAGGTATGGCATATGAAGATGCTGATTAGACAGCATGATTATTGCACAGGTGTGTCTTAGGCTGGCCACAATAAAAGGCCACCCTAAAATTTCCAGGATTACAGTATTGGGAGGGTCTCGATGGGTCAGAAAACCAGTCAGTATCATGTGTGACCAGCTTTTACCTCCCACAGTGCAACACATCTCCTATGTATAGAGTTGATCAGGTTGTTGATTGTGGCCTGTGGAATGTTGCTCTACTCCTCTTCAATGGCTGTTTGAAGTTGATAGATATTGGCAGGAACCTGAACACGTTGTTGTATATGCCGATCAAGAGCATTGAGCATCCCAAACATGCTTAATGAGTGTCATGTCTGGTAATCCGTTAAGTATGCTGGCCATGTAACAACTGGAATGTTTTCAGCTTTCAAGAATTGTGTACAGATCCTTGCAACATGGGGCCATGTATTATCATGCTGTAACATGAGGTGATGGCCGTTGATGAATAACACAACAATGGGCCTCAGGATCTCATCTCGGTATCTCTGGCATCAAGAAAATGCACCTGTGTTCGTTGTTCATAACATACTCCTGCCCGTACCGTAACCCCACCGCCACCATGGGCCCCTCGATTTACAACATTGACATAAGCAAACCGCTCACTCACACGGCTTTTGCTATATAAGCTGAAGGCAGCACGCTGTAAAGATTAAAACATAGAATTCAGGGATGCCTGTCTTATCAGTGTCCGATCTGTTGTTTATTTGCTATCCTGTTTTTCCAAAAATAACCCCTCCCCCAAAAATAAGCCCTAGCTTGATTTTTAGGGATTTTTGGAGTAGGCTTTAAATATAAGCCCTACTCAAAAAATAAGCCCTAATTGATAAGCTCCTCTAGCGCTAGCTTATGTCACGTGACGCTAGGTTATGTCACTAACATCACAGAGACATAACCTAATGCTGGAGGCACTGGAATAGGCATAATGTAGCTCCACTCACTATCACTATAGAGAGCCCGGTGTGGGCAGGACGGCTCACTCAGCTCTGCTACATGGCTAAATCTAAAAATTCTGGTTGTGTCAGAACAGCTGCACCCAGTAAACTAAGTGATACATTGTTGCATTCAGGAACTATTTCCCTACATCATGCTGCTCTCAGATGAGGTAGCAAAAACCTGCTGACAGATTCTCTTTAAGTAATTACTGCATTAGAAATAAGCAGAGTATTGTATATTCAATGCAATCCCTTTTAGTAGTCATTAACTTGATCCAGCTTTCATCACTTACTAGCGCAAAGCCTCTAAACCCAATGGAGGTGGCTTCGTGGGAAACAATACACAGACACTGCGCTTACAACAAATTCCTTTCAGGAAAAAACATGTCAACACTTCTATCCATTGACAGCTACAACACGTTCTAAAAAAAGTTGTGAATTATAATATCAGTGGGAGTCATATACAGTATATAAATATATATTCTCTATTTAGTGCACAAGGTCTCTGAACTCCTATGTTGTGTTGCAATCACTATAGGGAAGTTGCATTGAATTCTTGAGCTTCATTTAGCACAGTATTTATGGCTCTAACAAGTTTACCATTTGGGAGCTCTTAAAATGGACCTGTCAAAATGTAGTAACATAGACTTAATGAAAAGAGCACTTAATGGTACCGATCTATCACACTAGACAATATTGAAATACTTATCATACTTTCCTGGTTATTTTCAGGCACTAAGCTAATTAGTTATGCTTATGGTATAGTCCTAAGTGCAGAAGTGTCTACATTAGGCAGGTGAGCATCAAATCTGGGCCATTGAGCAATAGAACAAGGTGTCTCGGTCAGATTGAATATTGTTTACTTTTCCATCACATTGAGGCATTAAGTTAAATTCCCACAATGAGTTTTTGGTGAATTTTTGACGTTGCACATTTTCCCCGTGCAAGAAAATGCATCTTCTTTAGAGATGAGCAAGTATCTAACTATTCGTACTCTCTATACTCATGACGAGTACTGTTTAATACTTGCGTAATTATTCCTAATAGCATGTGCAATATCGGCATCTGCATTGGCAACAAGTGAAAGCAATGATGAAAGAGCGAGTGGAGCACTCCTTCTCTCATCTTTCTCCTGCTGTGTCTGCACTCTAACGTCTCAGTGCAGTGGAGTGCAATGACGTCACTATTGCGCACCGCTGTGCTGAGATGTGCAGAGTGCAGGATACTCACGCAGAGACTAGAGCAGAGAGGGAACCTAGAAGAGGTGAGTATTTATGTATTTAATCAGTGAGTAAATGGTGGCCAGAGGACTATGGGGGTGTATTAAATATGGGGGCTGCATAATACTATATGGAGGACTAGGCGGCTGTATTATATTTTATGGAGGGGTATGGAGTTGCATTATATTATATGGAGGAATATGGAGGTGCATTAAATTATATGGAAGAGTATGGTGGTGCATTATATTATGTGGGGGCGCATTATATCATATGTAGCAATATGGGGTGCATTATATTATATGGAGGCATATGGGGTTGTATTATATTATATGGAGCACTATGGGGGTGCATTATATTATATGGAGGAGTATGGGAGTGCATTATATTATATGGAGGAGTATGGGAGTGCATTATATTATTTATTTAATCAGTGAGTAAATGGTGGCCAGAGGACTATGGGGGTGTATTAAATGATATGGGGGCTGCATAATACTATATGGAGGACTATGCGGCTGTATTATATTTTATGGAGGGGTATGGAGTTGCATTATATTATATGGAGGAATATGGAGGTGCATTAAATTATATGGAAGAGTATGGTGGTGCATTATATTATGTGGGGGCGTATTATATCATATGGAGCAATATGGGGTGCATTATATTATATGGAGGCATATGGGGTTGTATTATATTATATGGAGCACTATGGGGGTGCATTATATTATATGGAGGAGTATGGGAGTGCATTATATTATATGGAAGAATATTGGGGTGCATTATATTATATGAAGCACTATGGGGGGCATTATACTATATGGAGGACTTATGGAGGATGCATTATAATATCTGAAGGACTATGGGGGATGCATTATAATATCTGGAGGAATATGGGAGTGCATAATATTATATGGAGCAATATGGGGGTGTATTATATTATTTGGAGGAATATGGAGTACATTATATTATATGGAGGAATAGGGGGTACATTATATTAAGTGGAGCACTATTGGTAGCGTTATAATATATGAAGGACTATGGGGGTGCATTATACTATATGGAGAAATATGGGGGTGGTTTATAATATATGGAGGACGATGGGGTGTGCATTATACTATATGGATATGGAAGACTTATGGGGGATGCATTATAATATATGGTGGACTATGGAAGGTCCATTACAATATATGGAGTACTATGGAGGGTGCATTGCAATATATGGAGGACTATGAGAGGTGCATTATAATATATGGAGGACTGTGTGGAGGTCACAGTTGGAGATGTTACTGTGTTGGGGTAGTTGAAGAGGGGTACAGTAGGGTCATCATACTGTGCGTGTGGAGGGTACTGTGGAGGAATTTACTGTGGGGTATCATACAGTGTTTGTAGGGCACTTTTTTGCCATCACACTTTATGGCTGCAATGAAAGGGGAATCTAGGGGCCTCAATAGGAGGAAAATTACTTTATAAGGGTTGCATGGTTGTGAAATGTGCTCTTCTGTGACCCAGCAGAATATTATTATTATTTTTTATTTTTATTTGGGGGGGGGGCAATTTAAAAACTTTGCTATGGGGCCCCGTGGTTTCTATGTACGCTTCTGAGCAAGGCCATGACTATTTTCATATTTTAGAGTTTTCTTAACCAAACTTGAGATATTTACAAACACATAAAGCAAACAATGCTCTGCTAGTATCCTATAATGTGCTTCACTTCATCAAACGTGTCATCAAGAGTATGGAACAAAGTAGATTCCAAATAGTAAACTATTTGTTTTTACATGTTTATTTTTTGTTTGTTTTTTTAATCTCTTGATAAATCAATAGTGTGGAAAAACTCCAGAAAAAAACAAAAATAAAAAAATAGTCAACTTCCCAGTATTATAGTATTGGATAGCGTTATTCCCCTGGTGTTCCACGTTCCGAGAGGGTAGGAGCTACCAGATATCATGTAAGAAAGACGAAGAGATTCCAGCAAAGGATCCACATCCAGGGGTATGTAAAAAATAACTTTTATTCAAAATTCTATTAAAAATCCATCTGTTCAGTAATACTGGCAATACAACTGATGCAGTGCTAGTCAAGACTACACACTTCGGCTATTTATGCCTTCATCATGGTCTACACCAGAGGTCTCAAACATGTGGCCCGGGGGCCGCATGCAGCCCCTCAGGCTACTTCTTGCAGCCCACAGGCACGTGGCCCCTTGACGATCGCGGCTGATGCAGGGGCCGCAGCCGTCACTGCTTTATTTCAGTTGAAAGCTTTATTTGCGCCATGCAGTCAAGCACTCTCTGCACTAGTCCAATGATAGCCGCTGGCCAATCAGAGGCAAGTAGCTGATGAGTATGCTGTCACCTGCTTGCATCTGATTAGCTGGCAGCTGCCATTGGAATAGTGCAGAGAGGAGAGCGTGACTCTGACCGGCGGCGGCAAAATAATCATCTGAATTGTAGATGAAGTGCTGATAGCGGCTGCCATCGTCATGGGGGACTTGTGCCTGCAGGCCGCAAGAAGCAGGGTAGAGAATGCCGAGGGAACAGAGGACAGGTGAGAAGAATGTTTTGGTGTGTGTGTGTTTGCTTAATGGCATAATAGGGGACCAGGATGGGTGTGTGTGTGTGTGTGTGTGTGTGTGTGTGCGTGTATGTGTTTAATGGCACAATAGGGGATCAGGATGAGACATTTCTAGTGTATGTGTGTGTTTGTGTGTGAGTGTGTGTGTAGAGTGGCTCAACAGGAGACCAGGATGAGACATTGCGTGTGCGTTTGTGTGTTTAGAATGACACAATAGGGGACCAAGATGGGACATTGCTACAAGAATCAGTAAAGGGGACATTACTACAAGAAGAGGACCTGCATGGGCACATTAGTAAGAGGGGACAAGGATGGGCACATTACTACACGATGGGGACAAAGGTGTGGCACATTAGTAAAAGGGGACAAGGATGGGAACATTACAACAGGATGGGGAAAAGGGGGGCACATTTGTAAAAGGAAACAAGGATGGGCACATTACTACAGGATGGGGACCAGGTTGGGAACATTACTTTAAGAAGGGGAAAAAGATGGAGGACATTACTAAAAGATATTGGCCAAAATGACTGTATGGGGCAAATTGTAAAACTTCATTACTTACAAGAAAGGGATAAAATGTAAAAAAGAACATGAAGCATGAAAAAAAATTTGCCATCAAATTTTTATTATATATATATATATACATATATATATATATATATATATATATATATGTATATATATATATATATATATATATATATATATATATATATATATATACAGTATGTGGTAAATAGCAAATTATTTTCTTTCTATGTGCGGCCCATACACCCAGCCGAGTTTGAGGGCCCTGGTCTAGACCATGGACTCTTCCTCTTCCTTTAAAAAACAAAAATGTAACAGAAAAAGCAACAAAAAAAAATCATAGAAAAGAATTGTGTTTTTTAAAAGATTTTTTAAAAATGTTGTTTATAAAAACACCATAAAGACAGAACTCTGAGCATGAATAACATGTATTTTGTGTTTTGCGTTTTTTTTGCTCGTAAGCTGAGCTAAGCTGCTAATGAGTAGTAGAACACAGTAACCAATATGACTTGATAATAACATAATGACGTTACTTTTCATCAAGTAATAATAATGTAATAAGTAAAATATCTGAAAATATCTGCTGTTTAGCCAATAGTATGTAATAAGTGTGTAATCCATCCTTCTTGTGGGTAAAATAGCTTTTACACAACTAGGGCCAAAAACAATAAATCCACTTTATGAAGTGATAAATATTCCAGGTTCAGAAAATAAGCAGAATGGCAAGAAAGTAACTGTCACAGCAATGTGGCCGAGGATTGAAATTGGGCACTGCTCCGGAATCTTCCACATCCAGCGCTGACAGATAGGGAAACTGTTTCTTAAATTGGCAAAGTTCTAGAATTCTTTGTAGGATTGTAACAAACTAATAATACTTCCTTCCATAACAAAAAGGGTACAATTAATCCCCGTCCAGAGGCTTGCCATCTAATTATGGGGCGTAAGGCTTACAGTGTAGAAAGATTCCCACATGTCCGCAGGCTTATATAGAGATGGATATGTCGTCTCCTATCACTGTTTGTAGAAGGCGGAATCTAGGAAAGAGACATTCACAAAAGCTTTCAGTGGAGCACATGCAGCTGACTCCAATGTGTTTATTTTTATGGAGAGCCCATAAGAATTCTCAGTGGGAAGGCCACACCGCTCACGTCACCGGAGCACGGAGAAGATAACCAGTGATTTCAACTGAATACAAGGAATTTTTTCCAAATGAGCACATCATGCTTCCCTAACATTGAGAAGGTATTTCTTCCATTAATCAGCCAGCTGAGATTACCTTAAGATGAAGTTCCCTTTATGTACTCAGCATCCTATAAAGTGTTCATTGTGTTTAGGGCCCTTTGTGTGCCAAGACAAACTGAAGCACACCTTCTGGTATGGCACTACATGGAGAACACTGTGTCACATTGCACAAGCAACACTTGAGATCGGCTCTTACATCAATATGAAACAATGTCTGGGTCAGGTTTCTGATAGAATAGTTTCTTATTATAGCTTTTTATGACTTTACTAGATCATCTCTTTAGGGAAATATTCAGTAATAAAGTCTTTGATAATGTAATACCTGCTAATGTAATAACAAATTCCTATGTAGATTATATACAATCTATATAAAAAAAAATCATAATTCAGTACCCCTATTGTAGAATATCCATCATCATATTTCACTTATGAACTTTACAATGCGATTATATTCAGGTCATAAATATTTTATTTATCATGATTAGTGATGAGCGGAGCCATGAAAGTTCGGGTTCTGGAGGTTCAGCCGAACTTTTTATAAAGTTCTGTTCTGGACCAGGACTTGAGCTGAACTTCATTTTAAGTCACTGAGTATTTTGGCTCTCCACCTACATGTAGCCAGTCATAGATACAGTGCCTTGTGAAAGTATCCGGCCCCCTTGAATTTTCCAACCTTTTCCCACATTTCAGGCTTCAAACTAAAAGATTAAAAAATTAAATTTTATGATGAAGACTCAACAACAAGTGGGACACAATTGTGAAAGAAAAAATATTTATTGCTTATTTTAAAATTTTTGTAAAATGTAAAAAACTGAAAATCGGGGAGTGCAATATTATTTGGCCCCATTACTTTCAGTGCAGCAAACTCACTCCAGAAGTTCATTGAGGATCTCTGAGTGATCCAATGTTGTCCTAAATGACTGATGCTGATAAATATAATCCACCTGTGTGTAATGAAGTCTTCATATAATTGCACATGCACTGTGATAGTCTCAGTATTCTGTTTAAAGCGCAGATAGCATCATGAAGACCAAGGAATACAACAGGCAGGTGCGTGATACTGTTGTGGAGAAGTTAAAAGCCGGATTTGGTTGCAAAAAGATTTACAAAACTTTCAACATCCCAAGAAGCACTGTGCAAGTGATCATATTGAAATGGAAGCAGTATAATACCAGAGAGTCTAGAGACTAATAGAGAGTCTGTCTATAGGACAACAATCAGTCGTACACTGCACAAATCTGGCCTTTATGGAAGAGTGGCAAGAAGAAAGCCATTTCTCAAAGATATCCATAAATATTGTCATTTAAAGTTTGCCACAAGCCACCTGGGAAACACACCAAACATGTGGAAGAAGGTGCTCTGATCAGATGAAACCAAAAACAAAATTTTTGAGCACAATGCCAAACAATATGTTTGGCATAAAAGCAACACAGCTCATCACCCTGAACACACCATCCCCACTGTCAAACATGGTGGTGGCAGCATCATGGTTTGGGCCTGATTTGCTTCAGCAGGGACAGGGAAGATGGTTAAAATTGATGGGAAGATGGATGGAGCCAAATACAGGACCATTCTTGAAGAAAACCTGTTCGAGTCTGCAAAAGACCTGAGACTGAGACGGAGATTTGTCTTTCAACAAGACAATGATCCAAAACATAAAGCAAAATCTACAATGAAATGGTTCACAAATAAACTTATCCAGGTGTTAGCATGGCCAAGTCACAGTCCAGACCTGAATCCAATCGAGAAGCTGTGGAAAGAGTTGATAACTGCTGTTCACAAATGCTCTCCATCCAACCTCACTCAGCTCGAGCTATTTGCAGAGGAAGAATGGGCAAGAATTTCAGTCTCTTGATGTGTAAAGCTGATAGACACATAACCCAAGCGACTTGCAGCTGTAATCGCAGCAAAAGGTGATGCTACTAAGTATTAACATAAAGGGGACAAATAATATTGCACGCCCCCATTTTCAGTTTTTTATTTTTTACATTTTAAAACAAGCAATAAATTTTGTTCAACTTCACAATTGTGTCCCACTTGTTGATTCTTCATCATAAAATTTAAAATTTTTATCTTTATGTTTGAAGCCTGAAATATGGGAAAAGGTTGAAAAATTCAAGGGAGCCGAATACTTTCGCAAGGCACTGTAGATCACTTCCAGGGGGAAGGAAATAGGCAAGGTTTTTCGTTTATTTATTTTTTGCACACACTACATCCAATAATGCTGATTTTACCCCCAGTCTGAGCCGTTCAAACGCTACAAGCAGATCGCACTGGCCAAGCACTGAGCATACTCAAGCATAATAGTGAAGCCTGCTTAAGTGGTTTGCACACATAAATCACTTGAACTCTGAAACCAAACTCTGTTTTTTTTTAAAAGTCCGTGTTCTGTACGAACTCAAAACACCAAACTTTGGATTCGCTCATCTCTAATCGTGATTGGATGAGTGTTCCCAAACTTTAAAGTTTAGTGTTTGTACCGAACACGGACTTTACAAGAAAATCAGTGTTCGAGTTCGGATTTCGCGTTCTTTACATTTGCAAACCACTTGAGCAAGCATTGCTGTGCTCGGGTACGCTCAGTGCTCGGCCCAGTGCGAGCTGCTTGCAGTGTTTGAACGGCTTGCACTGGAGGTAAAAACAGCATTATCGGATGCAGTGTATGCAAAAAAAACACAAAAAAATAGAAAAACCCCGCTCCCTTAATCCAGTGCTTTGCTTATGGCTGGCTGTATGTGGGCGGAGAGCCGAACTGCCCAATCCGTGACTTCCAATGAGATTTGGGTTCAGAATAGAACTTTACCTAAAGTTCGTCTGAACTCGCAGAACCTAAACTTCCACGGGTCTGCTCATCTTTAATCGTGATCTTTTGATAAACTGACCAATCCATTTAACCAGAAGTGCATGCCCAGGGAGGCAGTAATGGCAGTAACACAGATTTTGGCTAGCCGCAATATTTGAAGTATTAAGAGTTATGTTGCTTTTGCAAATCATGTCACCCATGCCCACATGGGCGTGCTTACATGATTAGAGGGTGATTAGTCTGGGTAATTAATTGACCCCCCAACTAGAGATACTAAAGCCCCGTCACACTAAGCAACATCGCTAGCAACATCTCTGCTAACGAACAACTTTTGTGACGTAGCAGCGATGTTGCTAGTGATGTTGCTTAGTGTGACATCCAGCAACAACCTGGCCCCTGCTGTGAGGTCGTTGGTTGTTGCTGAATGTCCTGGGCCATTTTTTAGTTGTTGCTGTCCCGCTGTGAAGCACAGATCTCTGTGTGTGACAGCGAGACAGCAACAACTAAATGTGCAGGCAGCAGGAGCCGGCTTCTGCGGAGGCTGGTAACCACGGTAAACATCGGGTAACCAAGAAGCCCTGTCCTTGGTTACCCGATATTTACCTTCGTTACCAGCCTCCTCCGCTCTCACTGTCAGTGCCGGCTCCTGCTTCTTGTACATGTAGCTACAGCACACATCGGGTAATTAACCCAATGTGTGCTGTAACTAGGAGAGCAGGGAGCCAGCGCTAATCAGTGTGCGCTGCTCCCTGCTCTGTGCACATGTAGCTGCAGCACACATCGGGTAATTAACCCGATGTGTGCTGTAACTAGGAGAGCAGGGAGCCAGCGCTCAGTGTGCGCTGCTCCCTGCTCTGTGCACGTGTAGCTGCATGCACTGGTAACCAAGGTAAATATCGGGTTGGTTACCCGATATTTACCTTAGTTACCAAGCGCAGCATCTTCCACGCGGCGCTGCTGGCTTGGGGCTGGGACACTGGTTGCTGGTGAGCTCACCAGCAACTCGTGTAGCCACGCTCCAGCGATCCCTGCCAGATCAGGTTGCTGGTGGGATCGCTGGAGCGTCGCAGTGTGACATCTCACCAGCAACCTCCTAGCAACTTACCAGCGATCCCTATCAGGTTGGATCGTTGTTGGGATCGCTGGTAAGTTGTTTAGTGTGACTGGGCCTTAAAGTCAAAGCCAAACTACAGTCAAAGATATCTCAGATGACAGATTTGTTTGGTAATCATGCATTCTGTATAGATGGCATGGGGTAGAATTTCACTGATGGTATGTAAAAATCCTGGCCAGATTTCAAAGCTTTGTTTCAGAGTCTAGTGCTGGACACCATCTTCAGACCCTTCCATCAGACTCAAATTTTTCATTCTTCAAACCCTTGCAGGCCCAATTTTAATAATTCCCATCCTCACCTTTTTTAAATTCCCAACGCCGATTCAACACATCACAAAGAGTCATGATATTTTTAGTATACTCAAATCTTAACAGTGTCTCTTGGGGTTAAAAAATCCATAGATAGATGGCATCATTGCTGCGCCATTATTTCAAAAGTAAGTTAATCTGGTGGAAGCATCCCACAAAATCTTCATTACAATATATTTTGTTCCAAAAAGAATTTATCTCCTGTACCACACATCGTCTTCAAGCTTTTACAGGTTTATCAGATCCAAGACACTTAAAGTCATATTTGGTGAACATGCCCTTTGTTTTTTCAATTTTGGGAAGCAAATGTGAATATTCTTAGTGATGTATTGCATGTCCCTATCTCCAGGAAGGTATCTACACTGTGAGCACAATTATTAGGTGAGTGAGTATTTTGACCATGTCATTTTTATGCAGATATTCCAACTCCAAGCTGTATAAACGTCAATGCTTATTAAATGAAGGTGGTCAGGTGAAGTGTATTTGTATAATGAGGGAGGCTATAGCCTAAGGATATCAACTCCCTTTATCGAGGTGTGCGGCATTAATAGGCAGCTTGTTTTCCTCAGGCAAAATAGACAAAAAAAAATGATTTAACTGACAGTGAAAAGTCAAAAATTATTACAAGTCTGCAGCACTCTTGAAACTGATACAATATTAGGGCGTGATCACAGAACCATCAAACGTTTTGTTGAAAATAGTCAACAGAGTCGCAAAAAATGTGTTGAGAAAAAAAGACGCACATTCACTGCCAAAGATTTGATAAGAATCAAACGTGAGGTGACCAGGAGCCCATTATCATCCGGTGCTGTTATGTTCCAGAACTGCAACCTGGAGGGACCAGAAGTAGGGATGAGAGGACCTATAGAAATTCAGGTTCGCTGTGTTCACCTGGACTTTAGTTAAAAGTTAATACCCGGACATAACCCACACTTGACCCCGAACCCTTTAAAAGTTAATGGAGACCTGCACTTCTGTGCTGTGAAGGTCCGAGTTCAATTTCGAGAAACTGGTCACCTGGTGTCCAGAAAAATGCTCAACTTCGCCATTGACTTCCATTATACTCGGTACATGAGTCGCACCCATCCGAGCATCCAACTGCTCTTAATGAGTACGGAGCACCACAGGATGGTAGTGCTCGCTCATCACAAGTAGTTTTCTCCGGATTCTTTTGTTTCCTCCTAAGTTCCAAAGATATACTAAGGCCATGTGCACACAGTGAGTATTTGGTGAGGTTTTTTTACCTCAGTATTTGTAGCCAAAACCAGGAGTTGAACAATCAGAGAAAAGTATGATAGAAACATGGGCACCACTTCTGCATTTTTTTACCCCCTTCTGATTTAGGCTTACAAATACTGAGGTAAAAACTCACCAAAAAATCAACATGGACATGTGGCTTAAAAAAGAATTTGAGAGAACCAATAGGGACAGTGATGTCAATATCTATATAGCACTGAAGAATACTTTATCACTATATGAAAAACCACATTAAATATATATCAGTCACATACACCCTCTTTAAGATCTTTCTTTAAGAGCGTGTGTGTAACCAACTCCACCAGTGATCAACTTCTACAAGAGTCACAAAGTATGAAGCTGCTGATCTATTGTTTACTTAGGTTTTATATTTATGTAGGAATGAAAGAGGTTGATACTGGAAAAAAAGATTTATTTCTAACAAAAAAGGGGGGCACTGACAAGTCAGCTATTCAGTTCTGTTATTCTGTTTCAATATCCTCAACTGTTCTTTACACGCACGTACCTCAGTATACCGGAGGTCCAGCCTGTCAAGAAGTGTAGGCAAACAGAAGAGGACTTATTATTTACATATTATTCACAGAGGTGGTGGCTGGAAATCTATCACTGTCATAATACTGAGGGAGCTGCTTGTGTGCCTGTGTCTATAATTCTAGGAAACATTAATACATATAATGACTTGTTTGTTATGCATTCTTATAATGTTACCTTTTTTTCTGTAGGAAACTGCTGCATTCTCTGTAGACATTATGTAAATTCTTTCAACGTAGTCTACATTGCTGCTTATCCGTATTTCAATCAAAATTCTCTGAATATCCAAAGCCCCCTCACCATAATTAGGCTAAATAAGGCTTACATACAACTACAGTGGTGAAAAAAGTATTTCATCAGCCACCAATTGTGCAAGTTCTCCCGCTTATAAAGATGAGATTTGCCTGTAATTGACATCATAGGTAGTCCACAACTATGGGAGACAAAATGAGAAAACAAATCTAGAAAATTGCCTTGTCTGATTTGGCAAGATTTTTTTTGAAAATTATGGTGGAAAATATGTATTTAGTCAATAACAAAAGTTCATCTCAATATTTTGTTATATATCCTTTGTTGGCAATGACAGAGGTCAAACGTTTTCTGTAAGTCTTCACAAGGTTGGCACACACTGTTGGTGGTATGTTGGCTCATTCCTCCATGCAGATCTCCTCTAGAGCAGAGATGTTTTGAGTCTGTCGCTTGGCAACATGGAGTTTCAACTCCCTCCAAAGGTTTTCTATGGTTTTGAGATCTGGAGACTGGCTAAGAAGAAGACTTACAGAAAACGTTTGACCTCTGTCATTGCCAACAAAGGATATATAACAAAATATTGAGAAGAACTTTTGCTATTGACCAAAAACTTATTTTCCACCAGAATTTTTAAAAAAAATCTTGCCAAATCAGACAAGGTGATTTTCTGGATTTCTGTAATTGACATCATAGGTAGACCACAACTATGAGACACAAAAATGAGAAAACAAATCCAGAAAATCACCTTGTCTGATTTGGCAAGATTTTTTTTGAAAATTCTGGTGGAAAATAAGTTTTTGGTCAATAACAAAAGTTCATCTCAATATTTTGTTATATATCCTTTGTTGGCAATGACAGAGGTCAAACGTTTTCTGTAAGTCTTCTTCTTAGCCAGTCTCCAGATCTCAAAACCAGAGAAAACCTTTGGAGGGAGTTGAAAGTCCATGTTGCCAAGCAACAGACTCAAAACATCTCTGCTCTAGAGGAGATCTGCATGGAGGAATGAGCCAACATACCACCAACAGTGTGTGCCAACCTTGTGAAGACTTACAGAAAACGTTTGACCTCTGTCATTGCCAACAAAGGATATATAACAAAATATTGAGATGAACTTTTGCTATTGAGCAAATACTTATTTTCCATCAGAATTTTCAAAAAAAAATCTTGCCAAATCAGACAAGGCGATTTTCTAGATTTGTTTTCTCATTTTGTCTCCCATAGTTGTGGTCTACCTATGATGTCAATTACATGCCTCTCATCTTTTTAAGTGGGAGAACTTGCACAATTGGTGGCTGACTAAATACTTTTTTTCCCCACTGCAAGTAAATTGCAGATTATATTTAAATGGAATCTGTCAGCAGGATTTCCCACCCCAAACAATTTATATGGGCATTTGCTGTTCCAGAGGTAAGTTCGGCAATAACG
Source organism: Anomaloglossus baeobatrachus (assembly GCF_048569485.1). Lineage (NCBI taxonomy): Eukaryota > Metazoa > Chordata > Amphibia > Anura > Aromobatidae > Anomaloglossus > Anomaloglossus baeobatrachus. Next base: position 510,288,670 of record NC_134356.1, on the reverse strand, counting down.
TTACACAGCTAGTCTGTTCCTCCATTACTGAGCAATTTGCATTTTAATTGATAGTCAAATGATTCTGAAGGACAATGGTTGATCTGAAGCCTCTCCAGCTCTATTTCCCACCTTCTCTTTCTTACGTGATGGCTTCTTTGTCTAAAGTCCAACAGCATAGAGCCTGACGGTCAAGCAGGAGGATGCGGCACTGGGTGGGGATTAGAACTGAATTGACAGTGTCTACAGGCCTACCACAGTTCTCCAGCTTCATTTGCATATCAATTTAAACATTGATTTCTCATTAACAGAGAAACAGACTAATTGTGTAAAAGTATATCTGGACATGTCTTTGAAAGAGATCCATGCACATATAAATAATTTTAGGAGTGAAAACCTGCTGACATATTCCCTTTCAGGCAAAATCTACATACAACAGATATCACAGTAGGACTTGGGCTAAATAAGATTAGACATAATCAAACATCAAGCTAAGGTATTGTATAAAATCTTTATAGGGCCACAACTATATCAGTAGCAGCCATAGAGGCTGCTATGGGGCCTGCAACTGCAGAAGAGCCAGGGTCACTGGTTAACCAAAACAAAAGTTCTTCTTTGACTAAGATGCTACAGCGGCAGCAGCACATCACTATAGGATTAGAGGAGCACTTGGTGTACTACTCCAATCTTCTCTGCCTATTACCTACCGGATTTTTTGTTTTATAAGATGCACTGGATTATAGGATGCACCCCACTTTAGAGAAAAAAAGGTAAAAAAAAATATGGGGTCCGTTTTATAATCCGGTGATGTTTTACCGGGGAGGGAGCGGCAGTGATGGTGGAGTGGGGGGGGGTCACAGGAGGCAGGGGCAGTACTGGAGTATGGCGATGCTGCAGGTGGTGCAAAGGGGGGCCCAGATGCTCACTGCAGGCTGTATTGGGGCTGCAAGTGCTGCTCTATTCTTGGGCAGCCAGGGGGCCCTGCTCTGTGCTGGTACTTACTGCGGGCGGTGAAGCACAGGCCATTCTGAAGATCTGAAAGGTGTGGTCTTCAAAGAAATGGCAAACGGAGTTGGCGAGTGCGCAGATTGAGTTACCGGCTCAATAACAAGTTGAGATCTCATTGTGCGCAGATGAGAGGTTGAGCTGAGAGCTCCATCTGCGCACACGCTGACTCTGGACACCATTATTTAAAGCCCTCACTGCCAACATCTTTAGAATGGCCTGTGCCTCACTGCCCACCGCACAGAGCCTAACTGTGCATCGCACAGAGCCTCACTACCCAACGCACAGAGTCTCACTGCCCACCGTAAAAAGCAACACCTCCCACCACACAGAACAATGCCCAGAGCCCCAGCACAGAGCAGCGCCCACAGCAGAGCACATAGCATTGCCTTCTCCACCACCCTCCGGTAAGCTACACTTGGATTTTAAGACGCACCCTTCATTTTCCTCCCAAAGTTTTGTGAAAAATATGGTAAGTAGATTACCGGGGAGCTAAGCACTAGTAAAGTTTGCAAAGATGCTCATTCCAAAGGTTGCTTTGGGGCCTTGAGTATTTTAGTTATACCCCTAGTCTTTACCTTTAAAGGAAACCTGTCACCAGGTTTCCCCAATATAAAGTATGGCCATCACCTTTGAGGCCTCTTTTTCAGTATTTTAGTGAGCTGTATGTAAGTCCCAAATCCCTTCTACATAGCACAAAAAAATAACCTTTTATTATTCCTCTAGTGTGGTTTGGTCTAATAGCTGTCGCTGCTCTTGCTTCAGCACCTCTTCTCTCGTAATCGTCTTTATGTGTCATAATTGCTTCATGTGGATAACAGGTCCTATGTCATCTATACTTTGTCCCCAATCATGCTCCTGCACTGGCATATTTCGCTCTGCCCTGCTGAGGGCAGAGCAAAGTACTATAATGGGTCTGCGCTGGCATTTCAGGTCATCTGAGCCCGTCCTCTCCTGGCAACTTAGAAATTGGAGGAGTCCAAGAAAGGCACAGCCAAGATCAAGTGTAAGGAGAAAAATTATATGTATATGGTGATCACCTTGAGAAGAGGTCAATAACAAAGTGACGGTAAAAAAAACAACAGTATAAATAGTAGAATTCAATTGTGATAAATCTATTTTTGTAGCTCAGATTCCAAAGCAAATATCATTGGAAGCAACAATTCTCTTCCAATAGTAGAAATAAAAGTAGAAAAGACCTGAACCTGTGGCCATTCTAATACTAATGGTAATTCAAATTAGATTTAACAAGTTAGATAATAAGACATTTAAAATGTACAATTGTTTATCAGGGTTTAATTTTCTATAAGAGATATATTGGAAAATAAGCCCTTTTGTCATAAGACAATGATTGAAAGCTCCATGGTAACAAATAAGTCGATATTTATGGGTCTATTTCAGTTGCTATTAGTGATATGTAAGAATTTAGAATCTAATGACTCTCAATTACTTCAATATCGAAAGTGAGTAGAGAAAATGAAGTGCATTTTATGACAATGACACCATAAAACTAGAATTTGGATATTTGTTCCTGGGATGATGTTGCCATGATAAAGTTGTCCCTAAGTTTTAACTCTTTCTTTTGTTCTTTGACTCATTTAGAGAATTCAAAATATTCCAAGCTACAACTATGCCATGGCAGCACTGGCATCAATTACCCATCAATCACACTTTTGTAGGATTAGGTACTGGTTCATTCAGTTTACTGACTTTGGATCATCCAAATCCTAGTGAATTTGGTTAACGAACTGCATGAACACATTTGATTTAGTTAGTAGAATTGTGAATACAGCTCTGTATGATAGCAGCTGGTCCCTGGAACTCCAGATCAGTACAAAATTATATGTGTGTATATATATATATATGACTCTGATCAAAAGTTCACATACGCCAGTTCTTAATTCCGCGTACTGCCCCTTTTAACACCAATGACAGCTTGAAGTTTTTTTGTGGTAGTTGTGGATGAGGCTCTTTATTTTCTCAGATTGTAAAGCTCTTCCCATTCTTCTTGGCAAAAAGACTCCAGTTCCTGTAAATTCCTGGGCTTTCTTGCATGAACTGCACGCTTGAGTTCTCCCCAGAGTGGCTCAATGATATTGAGGTCAGGAGACTGAAATGGCCACTCCAGAACCTTCACTTTGTACTACTGTAGCCAATAACAGGTCGACTTGGCCTTGTATTTTGGATTGTTGTCATGTTAAAATGTCCAAGTACATCCCATGCGCAGCTTCCAGGCTGATGAGTGTAAATGTGCCTACAGTATTTGCTGATAACGTGCTGCATTCATCTTTCCTTCAACACTCACCAAGTTTCCTGTGCCTTTGTAGCTCACACATCTCCAAAACATTAGTGATCCACCTCAGTGCTTTACAGTAAGAATGGTGTTTCTTTCATCATGGGCCTTGTTGACACCTCACCAAATGTAATGTTTATGGTTGTAGCCCAAAAGTTTGATTTTGGTCTCATCACTCCAAATTACCTTGTTCAAGAAGTTTTGAATCTTCTCTCTGTGCTGTTTGGCGTATTGTAGGTGAGATACTTTGTGGCATTTGCTCAGTAATGACTTTCTTTTGGCGACTTGACCATACAGCCCATTTTTCTTCAAGTGCCTCCTTATTGTGTATCTTGAAACAGCCACACCGTTAGTTTTCAGTGAGTCCTGTACTTCAGCTAATGTTATCTGTGGGTTTTTCTTTGCATTCCAAACATTTTTCCTAGCAGTTGTGGCCAATATTTTTGTTGGTCTACCTGATTGTGGTTTGGTTTTTACACTGCCCCTGATTTTCCATTTGTTAATCACAGTTTGAACACTGCTGACTAGCATTATCGATTCCTTGGATATCTTTTTGTATCCCTTTCTTGTTTTATACAGTTCAACTATCTTTTCCCATAGATACGTTGACAATTCTTTTGCTTTCCCCATGACTTACAATCCAGAAACATCAGTAACTAGATGACAGATACAAGAGTCTGTCTGGATACCAGAAACTCACTCAGCTTTTATGGACACATACTGATTACAAGGGTCACAGGTGAGGCTGTTACCTTTATTAGGCATCCAAAACCCATTTATGTCAATGTCTGTGCATATTATCATGCCAAAATCACAAGGGTATGTGAACAGTAGACTGGAGTAGCAAAGTCCATGCTTGATTGGTTGGGTGTCTGACTTACCAAATCATGTTGTAACGAGGAAAAAAATTCCCTGACCAACTAATTGTTGGGGGCCTAAGTTGTGGGACACTCAACAATCAGCAAGTTATCATCTATCCTGTGTACAGGTGATAACTTGTTTTAACTAGACCTTTAAGCAATCCAAAGTATTACATATATGGCTATTTTCATGTTTTCTTTAGCGTTTATCTCTTAGCTTGTCTTCAGTTTTACTATCTGCAATCCATATGTTTGAGAAATTTGAGAAATGTCATATTGGATTTCTTAAAAGGGTTGTCTGTTTAAAACAAGCTATTGCCTACAAGTTATCATTTAATTTATCAGCAAACCATATATCTGAGGAAAATCTCTTTTGTCAAGACAGAAATTTCATATATTTATTACTTTGAATTGCTTAAAATTAAAACACACTGCAGGCAGTCCCCGGGTTATAAACTAGATACATTTCATAGCTTTGTTTTGTTTGTAACCCGGATATGTATGTCAGTTGAAACAGAGTAGGGAAAGAAAACAAAAAACGAAACCTTGTCTTACTGATAAGTGATAACCACTCTGGCTGCCCCTCTGCTCGTCACCCGCCATTTGGTCCTCTTCTATCCATCATCAAGTGCATCCATCTCCTGGCCTTTTCACCAGGCCAGATCTTACAAATGTGTCCAGGCCACGAAGGTTACTGTAAGTCACAAGGACAACACTCCAAGACGAGAAGTCTTGGAGATCAGGTGTCCAATGGTGAAAAGAGGACCATTTGGTGAATTTTGGTTAAAAAAAAGCTGATTGTTTGTAATAAAGTTGCAATGACAATGTGACCTTATGATACACAGTGACCTCCGGCCTGAAGACAGCCAGGCATCTAGTGCATGTAGTGCATGGTGAAAATGCCAGAGATGTGGCACATGGTGGCGGAAAGAAGAAGTGGCTAGAGAGGTCAAAGGTGAGGTAAGTAAACTAGGTGGTTTTTTAAAGCATCTGAAATTTGTAACTAAGGGTCATAGCCAGGGCGACATAATATTGGTGCAATCTGTGTGTCCGCACAAGGGCCCAAGAGGCAAGGGGCCAATTTCTGCCTCCAAAGCAAGAGGAATTGTGCATTATGATGAACTCTTAGGCTGCAAAGAGCACATATATTGTTCTTGCACAAGGGTCATCTTCTGTCTATGTCCACCAGTGGGTCGTAGGTAAGTCCGATGTACATAAATTGGGGACTCCCTGTATTCAGCACATATATTGGAACACCAAGACCTTTTTTTAAATACTGAATCACGGGTGGAATCTCTATTTGAGCATCATCTGATTTGTGAGAGTCATGTATCTAACTATTGATGACTTAATTTATGTTAGATATTGGAGCTAAATCAAAGTGTACCAAAGTGATAATTTAGGAAACCAGGACTAAAGTTAGAGAATTTATACATACAGTGTGCCCATGGACTTAGAAAAGCTAAGTAGAGAGCTATGCTCTATCCCTTCTCTTTAGATATGCTACATACAAACAAGTTTCCCTGGAAAGTCGAATGGGTTCCAAGTTCATTCAAAAAGGTGATGAAGAGAATATATCTAGCAAATACATTTTGGGAATAATCATATATAGGGTATCAGTGTGATCAAGGAATATGTGAGTTCAAATAACTACAACCTGTGACAACAAGCTTCATTCTTTGTAACAGTTGCCTCCCAAGTAGAAACAATAGTTTAGCTTCTGTAGCCTGCATTTAGGAGGTTGCAACCACATAAAAGACAGAAAGGACTCAACAGGCTGTAAAATATTTTTGCTTGCTGATTGATAGCGCTGAAGCAGTGACGCACATTCACTGGCAAATTTAAGGCAATCATGCAATAATGATCCCTATAATTTACGGCATCTGTGGATACATAATGAGTTTTCACAAATTTTACTGTGTCATATAGTGTTTTCTACATTCTGTGACCTTACATTGTTATAATGGAAGGGAGTGAGGGGGATTACAGTTTAATGACCTGCAGGTAACAAGGCAGCACAGTACGCTGAGAGCTGCTGTGTAATACAGCCATGACACACTGCTGTGATCTGGAATGTCCTTGCCGATTACATCACTGTGAGCATGATCTTGTATATCTAGATCACATTTTCTGAGGTAGTGTGTAGCCTTTTTTTTCTATTTAAAAAGGTATTATGGTTCAGGAAAAAAAAACCTTTATATTGTATAACTGTGCTCAATTTTTTTTATATACTATACATTTCTGTAATAATTAATTCTTCACAGTCTTCAAAAATTTTGCCTAGCAGTCAATTGATGGGAACACTTATTGAGAAAAATTTCTGTCCAGGTTATATGATGGACACACAGATGCACAGGTTAACTTACGGTGGTCTTACACATTGAGGATGGTCATGGCTGCCGATTCGGCAGGAGAAAGAAACAATCGCAGCATGTGGTGAGTGCCTCCGCAAATCGGATCACAAACACACTCATATAAACATATGGTCGCATGTGAAAGATTGGACTGTACTGATGACAACCGAGTGCAGTGCGATATATGAAGACAGGTAATGGAGAAAATAGAAACATTATGTTCTCCAGCTTCTCACCTGTGCACCGATTGTTGCATGCAAGAGTGAGTGACACTCGGCTCACGCCCGCAGCAGAGATTAAAGGCCACGTCACACTAAACAACATCGCTAGCAACATCGCTGCTAAGGAACGACTTTTGTGACGTAGCAGCGATGTTGCTAGTGATGTTGCTGTGTGTGACATCCAGCAACAACCTGGCCCCTGCTGTGAGGTCGTTGGTTGTTGCTGAATGTCCTGGACCATTTTTTAGTTGTTGCTCTCCCGCTGTGAAGCATACATCGCTGTGTGTGACAGTGACAGAACAACAACTAAATGTGCAGTGAGCAGGAGCCGGCTTCTGCGAACGCTGGTAACCACGGTAAACATCAGGTAACCAAGAAGCCCTTACCTTGGTTACCCGATATTTACCTTCGTTACCAGCGTCCGCCGCTCTCACACTGCCAGTGCCGGCTCCCTGTTCCCTGCACTCCTAGCCACAGTACACATCGGGTTAATTACCCGATGTGTAGTCTGGCTATGTGTGCAGAGAGCAGGGAGCCGGCACTGATAGCGTGAGAGCGGCGGACACTGGTAACGAAGGTAAATATCGGGTAACCAAGGTAAGGGCTTCTTGGTTACCCGATGTTTACTGTGGTTACCAGCGTCCGCAGAAGCCGGCTCCCTGCTGCCTGCACACGTAGCAGAGTACACATCGGGTAATTAACCCGATGTGTACTGTGGCTAGGTGTGCAGGGAGCCAGCGCTAAGCGGTGTGCGCTGGTAACCAAGGTAAATATCGGGTTGGTTACCCGATATTTACCTTAGTTACCAAGCGCAGCATTGCTTCCACGCGTCGCAGCTGGCTGGGCGCTGGTCACTGGTTGCTGGTGAGATCTGCCTGTGTGGCAGCTCACCAGCAACCCGTGTAGCGACGCTCCAGCGATCCCTGCCAGGTCAGGTTGCTGATGGGATCGCTGGAGCGTCGCTTAGTGTGACATCTCACCAGTGACCTCCTAGCAACTTACCAGCGATCCCTATCAGGTTGTATCGTTGTTGGGATCGCTGGTAAGTTGTTTAGTGTGACTGGGCCTTAAGACAAGTGTCATTAGCATATCACATTGGATGTTCTCGCATAAGAAAATAGACACCAGTGTGACCCCGGCCTTAAACTAAAGGAACTGAAATTCAGTTGAAGTATAAATTTTCAGGTTTATTGGAAGGGGTTGAACAAAAAAATTCTGTGAAATGTTTAAGAATTACAACCATTTTTTCACAAAGCCTCCTCATTTCAGGGGCTCACAAGTAACTGGACAAATTTACTTTACCTAAATAAAATATTTAGTCTGAAGTCTGGAAGCAATGATCATTACCAAACTCTGGGTTTGTTCCTTTGTTATGCTTATTTCAGTTGTTGATTGTTTGTAGCTCTTTCTGCCTTAAGTTTTGTCGTCTGCATAAGTATTTGAACTGCAGCTCGATGGGGGTTGAGATCTGGTGATGGACTTGGCCATTGCAGAATATTCCACTTCTCTGCCTTAAAAAATTCCTGGATTACATTCGCAGTCTGTTTTGGGTCATTGTCCATCTGTACTGTGAAGCGCCGTCCAATCAACCTTTCTGCATTGGTTGAATCTGAGCAGAATTATGAGTGTTGTCTTTCCATATATATTCACAAGGTGTACACCACCAAAAGGAGAGAATGTAAAGGAGGGAAAGTGGAAGAAGAGCTGCAAATAACATTTTAAAATTTAACTTTTATTCATTAATTGTAAAATGTTCTTTAAAAACGTCCTGACTCTCAATCCTATATAATTATGTGGGAAGATATAAGGTAGAACCATCAGTATTTCTGGCTGGTGGAGTATAATTATCTCCTAATAAGCCAGCAGTGCTAGTAGTGCAGACTTATAGGGTTAGTAGAGTAAAATATCTCCCAATCAGGCAGCAGTGTCTAATAGTAAAAGCATATACGGTATGTACTCAGCTAAGGTGAAGTGAATCAAGTGTATCTCTGGTTAAACTACCATCACATAGTGCAGTGTCAATCCTTGTGAAATAATTATATTATTACTGTAGTTGACAGTTTTGAGGCAAGTTGTCACTATCAATCCACAGTATAGATGCTGTAACAGATGGTTATAGAAGTTGTGTGTTCACAATGATAACTTGAATGAGTTATTTCCATCTCCAAGATCCTATCCCAATATGTAGTAGATGTAATAATAATATCAGCAAATACCTCCGATTAGAAATGTAGTGTAGTTCGGCTGATTAACTATGTCTCTTACCTCATGTGCAGGGCATTGTAGCTTTGGTATCCATGGTTACAACCACGCATATAGTGACAGTTGGTTAGGTGCTCATGGTTGTAACCTTGGGTACCTAAGCTAAAATGCCCTGCACATGAGGTAAGAGACATGGCTAAATCAGGAGAACTATACTACATTTCTAATTGGAGGAATTTGCTAATATTAAAGGGGTTATCTGGCTTATTTGGCTTTTTTTTTGTCATTTCACTATTGGGCTACATTGGGGCAGGTAAGTAGATAGCGACTACCGACCAGCCCCTGCTGTCAGCCCCTCTCCCCCGGCTCAGAGCAGTCATGTGACTGTTCCTGCTGTAATTCTGCTGCTTCCTGTGACGTCATGTCGTCAGGGGCAGGAACTTGTTGACGGGCATCACAGCCGATGACATGTTGCCGCCCTGCTGGGTGGGTAACATGCGTGAAGTCTCCGGCTACCTTCCCCCACACCCATCCACACATTCCGTAGTGCAGTGGTGTCAAAGACACTGCCGGTAGTTTGCATGCGTGCGGCCCCTGATGCCGCTTGCTGCGCGTAGGCCCGTGGGCCCTTTTGCTGATAGCTGCCTGTGCTGGGGCTGTGCAGTCAGCACTTTATATCAGAGGACAGATTCCCAGGCACTGCTCAGAGGCGAGCTCTATATACAGCTACTGCAATGATCAGCCGCCGGCCAATTAGAGGCAGTAGCTGATCACTGGAGAAGCTGTATAGAGAGCGTGTCCCTGCACAGCGCCCGGGAATCTGTCCTCCGATATAAAGTTCTGTCAGCTGCGGCATCGGCAGCATTCATCAAGGGGGCTGTGGCCGCAAGAAGCAAACAGGACACCAAGGGAACGAGGACAGGTGAGAAGGATTTGTTTTTGTTTTTTTGTTATGTGTGTGAAGAATGGCACAATATGGAACACTACTACAGGATTTAGCATTACTACAAGAAGAGGACTTCAAGGGGTCATTACTATAGGATGAGCAGAAGGATGGGCACAATACTATAGGATGAGCAGAAGGATGGGGCACATTACTATAGGATGGACACATTTATTACAAGATGGACATAAGGATGGGGTAAATTACTACATTATATGTGCCCATATTGTCCTCTGCTAGAAGTCAGTGCTGGGGAAGAATACTGACAGGCAACGAGTGTGCAGAGGGCTGGACAATGAGGCTGGGCGGTGCCAGCTCTGACTGTGAGGGTTGGCATAGGAAGATTTCATGTTTGGTTTGGCTGCAGGTAAATAAAGTGTCTGCAGAGAACGAAGGGATAATTCAAGGGGAACAAAAGTCAGAAACAAAAAAAAAAAATGTAGGAATGTTTTATATGACAATGCAGCACCGATTAGCTTAAATTTTTCTTTAGAGTTTATGTCGGACAACTCCTTTAATATTATTACACCTACTACATATTGGGATATGATCTTGGAGATTGAAATACCCCTTTAACTGTCTGTAAAAAGTATAATATTGCAGTGTATGCATCAGGGGTACCGCAGCTCTGATTAGAGAGGTAAATGAAAGTCGGCACACGTGCAGTCAGGAGAGCACAGAGCGCATGTGTATTTCCAATTACTACTACTGTGCTCAGGGAGGATCGGACTGTAAGCTGTGCTGCTTACACATGGCATGTGCCGGTGCTGCTAATGGCACATGGCATGTCTTGGTGTCCTCTCCCTATTGGGATCGAGATGTCCCAATGTGCTTTTCGCCAGCTAGTCTGGTTCTTCTAGGGGCAGGGACCGCCGGTCTTGTGGTCCTTTTATTAGACAATATCTGATTGACAGGGCGACCTGCCTCTCATATGTGTCCAAAGAAAAGACTAGGGAGGAATTAACTGATATAAGACAAAATGATGCTGAGTTAGCCTATAGATTGCTCATTTCTTAGTGTAAATGTATATTGTAGGTATTGAGGGGAATGTCTTATAATTACGTCAGCTAAGTCAAAGTATTATTTCTATGAATTATATATGATGAAATGTGCTATCAGTTTCATCAGCTTTTGATTGTCCTGTCCATACATATGGAATCAACTTGTATAATATTTTATTTATTAATATGTACACATCAAAACTCAATTTTCTCTATTATATGTGATATGGATGTTTTTAGTAATTCTTTTTTGCTCTATTATTTATTTAATTTGTTGATATTTAAATGTTTCTACATAATTGATTTCATTGTGAATTAGTCCCTGAGGTATTAAATCTCGCCTATTGTTTTGGATACTAAAGGGCGAGAAGTGAATTAACTTCTGAATTGAATGATCTATGAGAGTCGGCACATAGATGATATCAATCATTTGAGTTGCTGTCAGTCATCATATTACATTCATGTATAGACACGTGTGAATACATTAAACCATCCAGATGTCTGTATATGAAGGGGAAAAAGCATGTTGTACTATCACTTTGATATGATAGGTCCTGAATATGTTACAGAAACCATCCAAGGTTATAATTCTCATTCAATCCCTGTTGGTTTACAGAGTTCATTGACAGTTTGCATCAGCGGCATGGTTGCACCGTGGATGTGAGCTGAGCGCTCGCCAGGCAGCTAATGAAGGCAGATTTGCTTGTGCCGCATCGGAGAAGAAATCCAAGACCTTGCCAGCTTCAAAGCAGCGTGAGCAGGCCATAAAACATAGAGTCTGCAAATGGTATATGCTCCTTGTCTAGGTAACGCTACTTTTCTCAGACCTCAAGGTGGCCGGTAACCCAGGCAACAAGCAGTAAACTATAGAATTAAAGATCCACCTGTTCTTGAGAAGGGAGAGCATTCTTTAATAAGAACTTATTGCAAAATTGAGTGTTTTATAAGCACTTTGAAATTTTACCCAGTTAAGAACTTGAGGCGACTCCTTTTAATGAACACTTTTCAGTACTTATTCAGAATGACTTTGCACCAATATCAGTCAGTTATTGACCTATACCACCATGCATAATCTCAATGATTGTCCAATCCAGAGGAATCCAGCAGCATTATTTCCCCTATGTGGATCTCATATATCCTTTCCCCTTTCTTTCTTCTGTAAATTTCTGAGCACGAACAAAGTGGAAGAACTTTACTTAGTGTGAGACACATGTACATTCTGGCTAGTAATACTGGCAAGACCATCTGTCACCTTTCTTATGCCAAAAACACCTTTGATACCATCTGCAGCATATTAAGATACTGTGGCAAGCAGGCCTCAGGACTGTAACATAGCATTTGCCCCATGCTGTGTCTTTGTATTTCTATACTGAGTAATGTAACTGCAAATACAATAGTAAAGAAATAATTGCATTTACAAAAAATCATGTGTAAACCCCAATACAGTAGTGATAACCACATAGCGGTACCTACCAAGGTCATATCAACCACTAACAGTGCCCATACTGTAGGGATAAATATACTATAAGGCAATGTAAAAAGAGGTCATCTTTGGTGCTCACATAACTTGGCCGTTCTGAAATCGTTTTTCAGACACAAAAATAGTATAGGTCAATTTTATTACTGTATTGCCTTTTTCAAGTTTTCAAGCTGCATCATAATGAAAAAGAAAAAAGGAAGGACAACATGTTCAAAATAGCATCAGGTGTCCTGATGATGTGGCGACTCCGGACTGGCTCGCGAAGGCCCGCTCCTATGACCTGGCACCCCATCATTGGTCATCAGATGATGGCAGGTAGGGTATTTGGGTGGTGCTGCCATTGTGTCATCAGTGACAAGGCAGTTCCGGATAGGCCACTGGTGATGTCACTGATGATGTGGCACTCCACTACTGGCCCCTGGAGGCGCTATTGTGGCTCACACTGGGTTTAGGGCGGACTATAGGTGATAAAAGGGCTTGGAGACCGCACCATCGTGCGCAGTCTACATTCTCCTCACATGTTCTTGCACATGATAGAGCCACATTGCGGCTACAGCCACTAATTCTGGAAGCGGTAGATAGGGTTAGGCGTCTGGTGCCTGTCACGCCAAGATTCGTGACTTGGCACATTAGGAGCAGACGCCGCGCATCCCTTCTATCATTCCAGTCCTGTTGTAGCAGCCCAGTGGAGTTAACTGGGCTGCGACTGTTGAGCCGATTGTACCGGTGTGCCCCCTATGGACACGGACAGTGTACCCCAGGACCCCTGTGGTGCTAATAGGGGAGGTCCTGCTTTAGGTGTGTGGACCCTGTGGCATTAACAGGGTTCACAATAGTCCTGCTCCGAGTGACGTTTAACTTGAATCAGGCTCATATTATCTTGGAGCCACCTAGCTCTGTATTATCCGCTTGACCTACGGGTTGCCAGCAATTCCTTTATCATTTTGGAGCACGGTGGACCCCGATTGGCGATTGGGATATTCACCACCCTTATCCTAATCCGCCAGTTCCCCCATAACAGGTAATAATGCAATTATCTTTTCTTCACCACCCAATGGTATAAAATTCAGTGAAGAACTTGTGATATCAATACACTCATTGTACCCTTAAGTTCAATTAATTGAAAGATGTAGTTTGTAAAATGCTGTCACTGGTGAGAGGGTTTAGCTGTCCTGGTAGCTCAAGGACTCTTCCAGTGTGGCGTGGCACCCGCAAACCATAAAAAAAATCTATGCTATGACATGCCGCTCTTTCTCTTATGAGCTTTACACTGTGCCTGAAATTAAGTTTGATCACATATGGGATACTGGTATAATCAGGTGAAATTACACAACAAACTGTGTCCTCCATTTTTTTTCTATTAGCCTTTTTAAAAATTAAAAACTTGGCTCTAAAACAACATTTTAGTAAGCAAACTCTGATTGCTTTGTCTTCAACACCTAATGGTAAAGTCTGTGAAGCGCCTGTGGTGTTAATTTGATCACTCCACCCCTACATAAATTTATTGAGGGGTGTATTTTGTAAAATGGCATGATTTATGAAGAGCTCCAATGTTCTGGTACCTAAGGGGCTCTGCCAATGTGACATGGTACCCTCAAACCATTCCAGCAAAATCTGAGCTCAAATGTGGCGATCTTGCTATTCTGAGTTTTGTACTCTGCGTCAATAGCATTTTTCAACCGCATATGGGGTATTGGTGTACTCAGGAGAAATTGCATACCAAATTTTACTGTTCTCTTTCTCTCCTATTACCCCTTTGGAAAATTAAAACTTGGGGCAAAATCAACATTTTATTGGAAAGCATGATAATTTTACATTTACTCAGCCCAATATTATACAATACTGTGCATCACCTGAGGGTTAAAAATGCTCACTAATCCCCTAAAAGAAGTTCACGAGAGGTGTAGTGTACAAAATGGGATCACTAGTAATGGTTTCTACTATTTTGGCATGTCAAGGGCTCTTCAAATGTGACATGATGTCCACAATCTATTTGAGCCAAACTGGCGCTCCAAAATTAAAATAGCTTTCTTTTCCTTCCAAGCCCTGCCATATACCCAAACAGTAGTTTTCCTACACACATGGGCGAACTGTCTACTGAGAAGTTGAACATCAAATTGTATCATCCATTTTCTCCATTTACCCTTGTAAAAATGTTAAATGTAAGGTTAAATCTACATTTTTGTGGGAAAACTTCATTTTTTCATTTTCATGATTCATATATAGTCATAAAATTCTATAAAAGCACCTTACAGATCAAAGTGCTCACCACACCTCTAGATCAATACTTTGAGGGGTGTACTTTCAAAAATGGGGTCAGTTTTGGGGCGCTTCCACTGTTTAAGCACATCAGGGGCTCTGCAAAAGCAACATGGCATTGGCTATCTATTCAAGACAATTTTGTGTTAAAAAAATCAAATGGCGCTCCTTCCCTTCTGAGCCCCACCTACCCAGCATTTACGCTACATGTGAACAAAGCTTTAAGTAAATGGAAAAGTGGCACATAAACAGGAAACTACAGCTCATCTTGCAAAAAAAAAAAAAACAAGACTTTTTATAATAAAGAAAAAATAAATCTATAGCTTCTAACTATCCCAGATACAGCGGAGAGTCCTAGGTTTGGATCTACATCTTGTTGTTCTGCTGCATGCCCCTAAGTGTCACCATGCCCCCTCTGACATCTTATTCTCCCAGGGTATAAAGAAATGGTAAACTGGTGTGGCTATAGGAATGGTTAAGGATGTTCCTTCATTTCCTCAAAAGTTGAGAAGTATGCCCCAATAATTCGATGAGGCTAATTTATCAAGTTTAGATCAAACGTCTTACTATATAATAAATCAGTTAGCATTTGCAATATGGAAAATGGTTGTCAGAAGCAATATGAGCCTTTTATTGGGTATTTTATTAAATGCTATTTTTTTTTTTAAACTGGGCTTATAAAACTAGTAGACCGTTTTATCTGTTTAATAAAGTGCTCTATAACTCTACACAAATCTATGAGAAAGTTTAATAACCTTTATATATAGGCCCATGACAGGTAAATACAGAGTAACACTAACACAGATTAAAATATTAAAAGCACTTTTCTCTGCCACTGTGGCAGCCCTTTATACCGGTAGGTTTATCTAACCACAAGAACGTACTCGGCTACGAGAGAACCCATGAACAAGCTGCTTACATAAGGCTTCTGACAGCTCTCTACATGGTGGTCTAAGGCATGGAACAGTTTAAAGCTTGGAAGCGACACCTCAAGTGTCAGGGAAATGCGAATTGTTAATTTCTATAGGAAAACCAATCCTTTGTAGCCTGATTTTGGAAAGAAATTATTGCGGTAGGTAAGAAAAAAGAAGAACCACCAACAAAGTGGGAAATAAAAACATGGAATAAAAACCCTTTTCACTATATTCCATTACAATGTTCAAAAGCTGAAAGTGCACAGCTGCTGAGCGCAGCCTCCGTTCTATTATTCTGGGAACTTTCTAGAAAACGCAGCCGCTATAAGGCATTTTTGTATGGTAGAACGTTACACTGCAGCTCATAAAACAAGTCAAGTTAACCATTAGTCTACTAAAGTTCACAATACTTTATAACAAAGTACAACAGAATAGTGCAGTATATGAAATAATTCTGGAGATAGGCATGAACATAGCAACATTACCCAATAGTTACACACCATCATAATGATATGACTTAATGTTAAATATTTTTATTTGAGATCTTCAAAAAGAAATTCTAAAATTAATACTGAAACTAGTAGTATAGTCAAATAGATCTTAACCCCTTCAACTCCGGGCGATTTTCCGTTTTTTTTTTGTTTTTTTTTGCTCCCCTTCTTCCGAGAGCCGTAACTTTTTTATTTTTCTGTCAATCTTGCAATATGAGGGCTTGCTTTTTGCAGGACGAGCTTTACTTTTAAATAAAGTCCTAAGTTTTACCATATAGTGTACTGAACAACGGCAAAAAAATTCCAAGTGCAGAAAGATTGCAAAAAAGTGTGATTTTATAATTGGTTTTGGGATATTTAATTCACAGTGTTCACTATATGGTAAATCTGATGTATTTGTGTGATGCCTCAGGTCGGTACTAGTTTATAGACATCAAACAAGTATAAGTTTACTTTTATCTAAGGGGTTAAAAAAAATTCAGGAGTTTGTCAAAAAAAAAAAAAAAGTGGTGCACTTTTTGTGCCATTTTCCGCAACCCGTAGCATTCTCATTTTTCTGCATCTGGGGCTCAATGATAGCTTATTTTTTGCGTCTTGAGCTGATATTTGTAATGGTATCATTTTTGTGCAGATGCTACATTTTGATCACCTATTATTGCATTTTGCGCAAAATTTGCGATGACCAAAAACATAATTTTGGCGTTTCGATTTTTTTTTGCAGCTACGCTGTTGACCAATCAGGTTAATTGATTTTAGATTGTGATAGATCAGACATTTCTGAATGCAGCGATACCAAGTGTGTGTATATTTTTTATTTTTGTAACCTTTAATTATTAATGAGGTGAATGGGGGTGATTTGAACTTTTATTTTTTTTCATTTTTTAAAACTTTTTTCTTACTTTTTTTATTTTTACTATTCCCCCTAGGGAACTATAAGGATCAGCAGTCTGATTGCTCATCATTTCTCTTAATCAGAGCTGCACAGCTTAGACCAGGAGACATGCTCATTTCTTGTTAGAGCCAGTGCTCTGCCGGCTGTTACAGAAAGTGAGTCATAATAGCACAGGAGTCATCACATGACCCTGTGTTACCATGTCAACCATCGGCTCCCCGTGATCATGTCATGGGGCCTCCGATAGCGGTCGGGAAAGGCACCTTACCCACTCCGGGCATTTAAATCACGCTGTCACATTTTGACAGTTTGAGTTAAGGGGTTAACAGGCATGACTGTCTCGCATCCACCTGCGCCTGCGAGTCACACATGTCTGCTGTACAAATCAGTAGGCATGAAAGGGGATTGCCACTGGCTCACCGCAGCAGCTGGTGGTGATTACCCCTTCATGATTTAGGATGTACGGGTACGTCCTCGGTCGTGAAGGGGTTAATAAAAATTATTCCTTTTTTGGAGTAATCTGACATGCCAATGGAGAGAAATTGAGCTTTGAAGCCATTTGGATATTAGCCTGGAAATGCATTGGGAGAGTACCTAAGCACTTAAAGTGCATCGACTCTCCTCCAATGCACTTCCAAGCTAATTTGCGCAATCTTCAAAGTTCTATTTGTCAGAGTTGGCACCTCAGACAGATGTTATATTTATTGTTTTACTGTTGTTATGGGAGCTATATCGCTAAATTATTAGTATCAGTAGTAAAATCGTTCATAAGGATTCTCTAAGTCTTTTTTAATTAGCATTATTTGTATAAGAACCCCTGTACTTATTGTTACTGAAATTGCTGAATTGTCATTGGGACCTCATGCTGCCAATTATTTGAATTCCTCAGATTGGCTCAAATTTGAAAGGCAGATTCAATTTGTGTCAAAATTATTGCCTGTGAATTGAATGAGCCCTGACTGTTATAAAAAATGGGCAATTAATATGATCTGAGGTCTCCCAATCCAAAGAAAAATAAACAAATGGGCCATAAAGAGATTGAAAAACAAAAAATTATCATATTTGTCTAGCCCTCATATGTCCCTACCGTTGCAGCTCCATGACGGTCCTAGCTCCTTAAGATTCCCACTCTGTTCTGGTGCCAATCTCCTCTTCACTTATTGACAGAGCCTCTGGTGTTGGCTAAGACGATGTACGGTTCTGACCTCAGACCTCATGATACTATGACATGCGCCACTCCACTTGACTATGTGGTGACGCACGTGATGATGTCATGACATCAGAACATGGGTTGAGGCTTAGCGGGTACAGGTGTATAGCTGATAACTTTTAATTCTGGGAATAATCTTTTTAATAATGACTAGCTGTACTACCCGGCTTCGCCCGGGCTAATAACTGTTGTTAAAAAAATAGAATGTATTAACAAAAATTTATTCAGCACACAAAAACCACAGAACAAATAAATAGAAATGTAATTATTAAAAGGCAAAAACTAAGCTAATAGAAGCATTTCACAACATATATTTCAACACCACAGATATTCCACACAGATTTAACTAAATTGGCCAAGTAATGTGCTCCATCTGTCTCTTTCCAGGTCTGTCTCTTTCCAGGTCTGTCTCTTTACAGGTCTGTCTCTTTCCCCATCTGTCTCTATCTCTCTGTTTCTTTCCCCATCTGTTTCTTTCTAGGTCTGTCTTTTTCCCAGGTCTGTCTCTTTTCCCGTCTGTCTCCCCGTCTCTTTGTCTATCTTTTCCTGTCTATCTCTTTCCCCATCTGCCTGTCTCTGTCAGTCTCTTTCCTTGTCTGTCTCTATTTCTCTGTCTCTTTCGCCGTCTGTCTCTATCAAGGTCTGTGTCTTTCCCCATCTATGTTTTGCTGTCTCTCTGGTTGTCTCCTCCTTCCCTGTCTGCATGTCTGTCTGTCTCTTTCCCCATCTGTCTGTCTCTTTCCCCATCTGTCTCTTTTCCTGTCTATCTTTTTCCGGATCTGTCTCTTTCCGGGTCTGTCTATTTCCGGGTCTATCTTTTTCCGGGTCTGTCTCTTTCCGGGTCTGTCTCTTTCCGGGGCTGTCTCTTTCCGGGTCTGTCTCTTTCCGGGTCTGTCTCTGTCTGTCTCCTTCACCGTCTGTCTGTCTGTCTCTTTCACTGTCTGTGTCTGTCTGTCTCTTTCACCATTTGTCTCTGTCTGTCTTTTTCCCTGTCTGTCTCTATCTCTCTGTCTCTTTCCCTGTCTGTCTCTCTGTCTGTCTTTCTGTCTGTCTCTGTCTGTCTCTCTGTCTGTCTCTCTGTCTGTCTCTGTCTGTCTCTCTGTCTGTCTCTCTCTATCCGTCTCCCCACCAACATCTTATTACCTCACATATAAGCTTCTTATACTATGAATGTCTTTTGTTCCTATAGCAACCAATCACAGCTCCTACTAATAACCTGTAGTTCCAGGCTCCATTTACTTTAATGGAGCCATGTTTTTTGGAGAGTAACTGTAAAGTGCGGGGTTACATTTTCCTGTCAAAACATAGTCTACAACGTTCCCTGAGTCACATGAGGTATCTGTGTGAAATTTCATGATTGTAAATGCGACGGTGCGGATACACTTTTCGTTTCACTTTTTCCCCATTATGTAGATAGGGGCAAAATTGATTGGTAAATTGGAACGCGCGGGGTTAAAATTTCACCTCACAACATAGCCTATGACGTTCTCGGGGTCCAAAAGTGTGAGTGTGCAAAATTGTGTGGCTGTAGCTGCGACGGTGCAGATGCCAATCCCGGACATACACACATACATACATTCAGCTTTATATATTAGATGTATTTAAATGAAGACACTTATATGACAGATTATTTAGCTCATAAGGGTCAGTTTACCCTCCTCCGTCACAAATCCAGTGAATTAACTGTGTTGGTTCTTAAAGGGGTTCTCTGGTCTTATTAATTGGCTAAAATAGCAAAGTACTTGTAAAAAACAAGCAAACTTGCAACATACCTCATATTAAAAATCCTCTTTGTACTCAAGAATAGATAGATTTTTATTTTTATAATTTATTGCTCTTTGCCAAGGTTACCGGCCACCTTTGCATTCTTATAGTAGCTGGATTTCTAGGCAGTGTTCCCCAACAATCCTGAGAAACGGAACTCGTCAGTTAAATGGAGCGGAGGTCAATCATATGCATTTAAACTACAATCATTCTTAATGGGAGTGCTAGGGAAGCATTGCAGATGATCAACCTGCATTCCATTCAGTGAGAGCTCTTTAGAGCCTCGGTTCTTGGGATCAGTGGCTGCCAAGGCAGACAGACCACTTTAAATACCCGTGGATATTATTGTCTTGGATGCCAATTTACCCTGAAGCCTCTTGATGAACCAGATATTAACATGGGGGAAACTTGTTAAGGTGACAATGAACAGGGAAAATAATACATAGCACCTTATCATGGGCTGAGTGATTAATAGTATTCTGAGGGATATGGATGCTAATGTGGATGTATATGTTATGAATTGGATGTATCAGTTGTATGTCAAATATTTTCTGTTTTATACTCAATGATTGGGCATCTTTGATGCTAGTTATCTACAGGTCCCTGAGTTAGCCCTAGAATAAGAAACTCGCTTAGTTATATCAACATATAGGGATGGTGAGGGTAACAGAGATAGCCGTGGTGGAGTGGGGTCACCACTATCTGAAATTAAGGTGCTACCCCCACTGACAGGCAGGAGTGAAGAGAACTAGGGTCAGAGTTTACTTTTGACCTTGTAAATCTTGACCTAATTGGGCATGTTAGAATTACTGCAATTTTTACACTACTGTTATTGGTAGTAAGTTTTCACTATTGTGTTTATTTTGTGGTTTATATATACCTTTTAATGTGCTATTAAAAGTTATTTTTTATACATGAGGTTGGATATGTGTTGGATACTGAAAAGACCCCGGAATACCTATTTGTTGGTAGAAATTTAGGCAGTCAGACCTCTGGCAATTGAAAAGTTATCTCCTATCCTCTGTGTAGGAGAAAGCTTTAAATCTTTAGAACACCCCTTTTAGTCAACACTATTTGTATATAACATGTTCACTATCAGTAAAGTCTTTTTCATCACTTATGCTTACTCATAACCTTGGAACATCAGCTTACAATTATACCTATTACTGCTTCTATTAGAAAAGATCTGGATACAATTTACAATTACATGTTCTTTTCACAAGACAAAGTCCATCAAACTTGACTCGTGACTTACCTATTAAGAAGAATTCAAATTCTTCCTGTCTTCATCACTTTGTGTGTATCCCATCTTCTCGAATTCATAATTATTGCTAGACGTAATAATATGCTTTTTAAATTAAGCTAGCGTTACACGGTGCCTTTCACGTGTCTTGTTCAATAGAAACTGCCCAGTTTAATTCTCATCAATTGGCTTCTGAATCCAACAGGACTTTAAAGTTTCATCTCTCTCACGCTCAATAAATAAGATAGTCTACCAGATAATATCCAAAAATTCACCATAACACCTAAATATTACCGAAGAAGCTCCTGTACTCAAAAAAGTGATTTGTCAGCTTCCTGCAGCTCCTTATGTATTAGTTATCTGCTCATTTTGTTTATAGCTCCACATTTCTTATTTCAAGGTGACACTTTTGGGCTTCAAGACCAACTACAAGTTTTCCATGGAGTATAGCCCCAAGTTTCAAGGTTTACAAGCCATAGTCTAAAAGAGCTTACTATATATATTGGATATACCAATGACAGTATATACTTAAATTGTTATTCCAAACAATAGAAGTTGTCAGTAGAGATGAGCTAATTGCTTCACACAATCCAAGGTCCACGGTTCTGTTCAGTGCTCTAATTTCCTTACCCTCCAGGATCCCAAGTTCAGCTTATGATTTTCCAGGCTGCGGCATCGTAATGCAGATTAAGCAAATGCTACCCCGGGTAATCTGGGGCCTATTGAAAAGCTCCATCCTATAGCCAGACAGCACTGACCTGGACTATGGACCAGTAGTTGAGTGAAGCGATCCACTCATATCTAGTTGTCACCTAGTCAACGGATAGATGATAATTAGTGGATCAGATGGAACCATCACCAATCTTGATCATGGAATGGACCAGTAAATTATCACATTTTCAAAGGATTGTTGGGAATAACCCTTTAACTTGAAGAAGAGAAATGTAAATAAATTAGATATGCATGCCATCTATGAAAAATAAAATAGCTAACAATTATTTTTCCAACTGTTGAAGTCTAACTGTTGGACCCAATATTCACATCCAGTGAGCAAATTGATAAATGGAGTATATTATTTATTTTACCAGGCTAAAAAATAACAATATGTTTTGCATTTTATACCAATATAATCATGAATCACATCAGTTTCTGTCCTAAATGAGATCACAATCTAATTTCCTATTTGAATGCACACAATAAGACCAATTTTTTCCCATTTGTACTGTGCGTTTTTGGCATATGGGACAAAAGCAAAGTGTCTGGAGATACACACAAACACGGAGAACTTATAAGCATCATGCAGATATTGCCTTTGGACAGATTGAAACCAGGTATAATGGTAAACATGAAGCCACCATACTGCATATAATTCAGAATACAACACATATATGTACAACTGCTTATATACAAACTAGAAGGTGGCCCGATTCTAACGCATCGGGTATTCTAGCACTTATTGTGTAGTTAATGTATGATTTTTGTTATACATATAGAGGTTGTTGTGTTTGTGTAGGGCGCTGTAAATGTTCTGGGTGTTGTCTGGGTATGGCAGTGTGTGAGAGCGGTGTTGTTTGTGTGTTGCGTTGTGTGTGTTGCGTTGTTTGTGGAGCGCTGTGTGTCTGCAGCATTGTGTGTGTGTGGTGCTGTGTGTGTTGCGCGGTTTGTGTGTGTGTGTGTGTGTGTTTTCAGGGGAGGTATGTTTTGTGTGTGTGTGTGTGTGTTGGAGGAGTAGTCCTGGAGAGAGAGGAGTATAATGGGATGAGTAGTCCTGGGGAGAGAGGAGTATAATAGGATGAGTAGTCCTGGGGGGAGAACAGGATAATAGGAGGAGTAGTCCTGGGGAGAGAGGAGGATAATAGGAGGAGAAGTCCTGGGGGGAGAGCAGGATAATAGGAGGAGTAGTCCTGGGGGGAGAGGAGTATAATAAAAGGAGTAGTCCTGGGGAGAGAGTAGGTTAATAGGAGGAGTAGTCCTGGGTGGAGAGGAGTATAATAGGAGGAGTGGTCCTGGGGGGAGAGGAGTATAATAGGAGGAGTAGTCCTGGGGAGAGAGGAGGATAATAGGAGGAGTCGTCCTGAGGGGAGAGGAGTCTAATAGGTGGAGTAGTCCTGGAGGTGAGTTTAATAGGAGGAGTAGTCCTGGGGGGAGAGGAGTATAATAGGAGGAATAGTCCTGGGGGGAGAGGAGAATAATAGGAGGAGTAGTCCTGGGAGGAGAGGAGAATATTAGGAGGAGTAGTCCTGGAGGGAGAGGAGGATAATAGGAGGAGTAGTCCTGGAGAGAGAGGAGGATAATAGAAGGAGTAGTCCTGGGGGGAGAGGAGTATAATAGGAGGAGTAGTCCTGGGGGGAGAGGAGTACAATAGAAGGAGTAGTCCTGGGGGGAGAGGAGTACAATAGGAGGAGTAGTCCTGGGGGGAGAGGAGTACAATAGGAGGAGTAGTCCTGGGGGGAGAGGAGTATAATAGGAGGAGTAGTCCTGGGGGGAGAGGAGTATAATGGGAGGAGTAGTCCTGGGGGGAGGAGGAGGATAATAGGAGGAGTAGTCCTGGGGGGATAGGAGTCTAATAGGAGGAGTAGTCCAGGGGGGATAGGAGTCTAATAGTAGGAGTAGTCCTGGGGGGAGAGGAGTATAATAGGAGGAGTAGTCCTGGGGGGATAGGAGTCTAATAGGTGGAGTAGTCCTGGAGAGGAGGAGTATAATAGGTGGAGTAGTCCTGGGGGGAGGTGTCTAATAAGTGGAGTAGTCCTGGGCGGAGGTGTCTAATAGGTGGTGTAGTCCTGGGGGGAGGTGTCTAATAGGTGGAGTAGTTCTGGTGAGTGTGGGGACGTGGCCGAGAGGGCAGAGTATGTGGGGGGTCTGGCTGAGCGGGCAGAGTGTGTGTGGGGCGTGGCTGAGCGGGCAGTGAGTGTGGGGGGCATGGCCGAGAGGGCAGAGTGTGGGGGGCGTGGCCTAGTGTGCAAAGTGTGTGGGGGGCATGGCCGAGTGGGCAAAGTGTGTGGGGGTGGGGCCCGGGTAACTATGCAAAACGGTTTCCATAGTTACCCAATGTGTACCATGGTTACCAGTGTACGCCGGCTCCGGCACACGTGTGCCGGGAGCTGGGGTAAGCTAGTAACCATGGTACACATCAGGTAACTATTCAAAGCGACAGTGCTGGTTCACTTTTTGTTTGTTGGTCTCCTGCTGTGCAGCACACATTGGCGTGTTTGACAGCGGGAGACCAACAATCTGAATGGGCAGGGAGCCGGCATACGCTGGTAACCATGGTACACAATCGGGTAATTAAACAAAGTGGTTTCCATGGTTACTTGATGTGTACCATGGTTACCAGCGTACGGCGGCTCCGGCACAATCCAAGCAACGCAAGGGTATGTCTCGGCTGGGTTACCGGTGTGGGCTCCCGGGGATACAGCAGTCACATGGGAATCAGGGCTCTGTGTGGGTTCGAAGAATGCGTGTAAGGGGCGGGGCCAGGCCGAGCGTCCAATGCGTGCGGGGGCGGGGCCTGGCTGAGCTGAGCGGCCAATGCGACGGTTGTTACTGTAAGGACGTCATTTTGGAGCAAGACAGACAGAATAAGGCAATTATATATATAGATACAATCTGATAGCAATTATATTGTTATGATGTTTGCTAAGTAATTGTTATGACTACATGCATTCATGTCAAGATTCAGTTGGACTGAACTTCTCATGAAGAAAAAAAACATTGACTTACTTGATCATCATAGCGGTAAGTTAAAAACTGTTCTCCAGTTGTATCTTCCAGGAAACTGCCTTGTGGTGAGAGCGCAAACTCAGGAAGAAAATATGCTCCTTGCTCCTGATCAGCTGTAACCTGTACAAAGATACGGAGAATGAGTTTCACTAGAGCAACTACAATTTTCCAATGACGTGTATATCACAGAGGCAAACCATGTCAAGAACCTGTCTAATAGAAGACTTACTTCATTAATACCAAAGAAACAGATGGGGAATTAGGCATATGGGTCAATAAATTATCGTTAAAGGAGAAACAAACTCTGCGCCTTTCATTTAGAGTGGCAAAACCTGGTCAGAAGATGCCTTTATGTATGCAGCATTATTGCACTTATAAATGTGAAACAAAATAAATGGTTTATCTAGAATAGTAGGAAAAACACACCTTAAAAGAAACCTATCAACCATATCATTCTTGAACAACAGGCAGCATGAAAGATAGACAGAATGCCTCATTACTGCAATGAGTGAGCACTACCATGATCGAGTGCTTGGTACTCGAAACGAGCATGTCGGATGCTCGGACAGGCTTGAGTCAAGTACACAAGTATAATGGAAGTCAATAGGAAATTTGAGCATTTTTCTGGAAGATCTTCCACCTTTATACACAGGTGCAATCAACAGGAAATGAGTGGCCAACCAAAGCACTCACTTCCTGTTAATTACTTAACTGTCCAAACGCGGGGAGACAAAAGCCGGCGGTGATTGGACTTGGTTATCGCATGTCATAACAATGCAACGTGAGCCCCAGGAACATGAACTCCGACACCTCTGGAACCGTGCCAGCACTGGAGGTGAGTATAAGCTTTTATTTTTATGGGGGCGAACATGGAGAATGAAAAGGGGTTTTCCAAATAGTGGACAACCCCTTTAATGCATTGTTTATTCATGTTTTTTCTCCTTTTTTAACTTAGCCTCTTATTCTGTAGTCTACCTCACAAGATCATCTTACTTGATACTATACTGTATATCCTGGATATTTATATATTGATGTTATTGATTGGCTTATAGTATTAGACCAAGAGGGTTTTTCATTGTTCGTTTTATGATATGCTACTGTTGGTATCTTTCAACTTTATTGTTTTTTTTAAATGCTTTTAATTAGGCTATTTCTCTGAATGCTTGCAAGTGCATCTCAATAAATTAGAATATCATCAAAAAGTTAATTTATTTCAGTAATTCAATACAAAAAGGGAAACACATATTATATAGTCATTACACACAGAGGGATCTACTTCAAGTGTTTATTTCTGTTGATGATTACGGCTTACAGCCAATGAAAACCCAATAGTTATTATCTCAGAAAATTAGACTAATTTCCACAAAACACCTGCAAAGGCTTCCTCAGTGGTCCAAGGTGTTCTTTTCAGATGAAAGTACATTTTGCATTTAATTTGGAAATCAAGGTCCCAGAGTCTGGAGGAACATTATAGAGGTCCCAATCCAAGCTGCTAGAGGTCTAGTGTGAAGGTTCCACAATCAGTGATGGTTTGGGGAGCCATGTCATCTACTGGAGTAGGTCCACTGTGTTTTATCAAGACTAAAGTCAGCGCAGCCATCTACCAGGAAATTTTGGAGATGGAAATTTCATTTTCCAGCAGGACTTGGCACCTTTCCACACTGCCGAAAGTACTAATACCTGGTTTAATAACCACAGTATCACTGTGCTTGATTCGCCAGCAAACTCGCCTGACCTAGGTATTGTCAAGAGGAAGATGAGAGACACCAGACACAACACTGCAGACGAGCTGAAGGCTGCTATCAAAGCAACCTGGGTTTCCATTACACCTCAGCAGTGCCACAGGCTGATCGCCTCCATGCCACACCGCAATGATGCAGTAATTTATGCAAAAGGAGCCTCGACAAAGTAATGAGGCATTTACTGTACAGACTTTTCAGTAGGCGCCAACATTTCTGAGTGTAAAATCATTTATTTCAGTTGGTCTTATAGAATATTATAATTTCCTGAGACAATGGCTTTCGGGTTTTCATTGGCTGTAAGCCATAATCATCAACATTAACAGAAATAAACACGTGAAATAGATCACTCTGTGTGTAATGACTCTATATAATATATGTGTTTCCCTTTTTGTATTGAATTACTGAAATTAATTAACTTTTTGATGATATTCTAATTTATTGAGATGCACGTGTACTTTCATGATTGAAAAACTATATAATTGTTCAGATGTGCCAGGCCCTGGATTATTTTGAGTGTAAACTTTCTTTTTTCTCCTTTTTCTGTTATTTTTATATATGTGTGAAACTTTTACATCAACTTAAATCAAAAGAAATTTCATTAAGGAAGAGTCAAGTGGCTAATATGAATCAGCGCCATGCTTGATGATGTTCACAATTTTACTATATTTATCCAATGAGTCTCTATTTGGAATAACTTTAAAAGCAGTATGCCATCAGGCTTCACAGATTCATTGTTTCAAAGAATTGTAGTTGAGGGATGGATATAAAATATTTCACTTTATTAATAAATATTAAATTCAAACAAATTTCATCTTTTTGAGGATTCTTATCTTTTACATATAATGTGTTAAAAGTTCATTACATATCACAAAGGTGAACACAGAACTCATAACACTGAAATGGTTTTACCCCGGATCGTAGAATGTCTTGGTTGTAATAAAGTAGTCACTTGTCTTGTGTGAGACGCATTTACACTTGCATATAAAGTTACTATGAAAATGATGAGTAGCAAAAAGGAAGGAAATAGGAAATAGAAAGAAAAAAGAGGAAAATAAAATGGTGAATTAGCAAGATTTTATAGAATACTTTCCGGCTTATATGAATCCTGATCTTAAAAAACAAACAGTCTCTGACTACACATATACATACTGACTACACACACACACATATATATATATATATATATATATATATATATATAGTACAGACCAAACGTTTGGACACACCTTCTCATCTCTAGAACAACTGTTAAGAGGAGACTTTGTGCAGCAGGCCTTCATGGTAAAATAGCTGCTAGGAAACCATTGCTAAGGACAGACAACAAGCAGAAGAGACTTATTTGGGCTAAAGAACACAAGGAATGGGCATTAGACCAGTGGAAATCTGTGCTTTGGTCTGATGAGTCCAAATTTGAGATCTTTGGATCCAACCACGTGTCTTTGTAGAAAAGGTGAACGGATGGACTCTACATGGCTGGTTCCCACCGTGAAGCATGGAGGAGGAGGTGTGATGGTGTGGGGGTGCTTTGCTGGTGACACTGTTGCGGATTTATTCAAAATTGAAGGCATACTGAACCAGCATGCCTACCACAGCATCTTGCAGCGGCGTGCTATTCCATCCGGTTTGCGTTTAGTTGGACCATCATTTATTTTTCAACAGGACAATGACCCCAAACACACCTCCAGGCTGTGTAAGGGCTATTTGACTAAGAAGGAGAGTGATTGAGTGCTACGCCAGATGACCTGGTCTCCACAGTCACCAGACCTGAACCCAATCGAGATGGTTTGGGGTGAGCTGGACCCCAGAGTGAAGGAAAAAGGGCCAACAAATGCTAAGCATCTCTGGGAACTCCTTCAAGCCTGTTGGAAAACCATTTTCGGTGGCTACCTGTTGAAGCTCATCAAGAGAATGTCAAGAGTGTGCAAAGCAGTAATCAAAGCAAAAGGTGGCTACTTTCAAGAGCCTAGAATATAAGACATATTTTCAGTTGTTTCACACTTTTTTAAGTATTTCATTCCACATGTTTTAATTCATAGTTTTGATGCCTTCAATGTGAATCTACAATTTTCAGTCATGAAAATAAAGAAAACTCATTGTATGAGAAGGTGTGTCCAAACTTTTGGTCTGTACTGTATATATATATATATATATATATATATATATATATATATATTATAATTTTTACAGGCAGTTATTTTACTGTATATGTGACATCAGTAATGATCACACAGAGCTCATATCTATGTCACAATGGTTGCACATGTTATACAGCTCACTTATGTCCTTCTCAGAAAATCCACCAAATAAGTGCAGTATAGGGGAGAACAACCCTCTTCTAGTGCGCCAACTCTTACTGAATGGCATGCACAATAATAAGAATCCACTGTCTGTTGTAGAAGATGATCCAGCTGGGGCTCTGAACTATTCAGCATGTGTGACCACTGGCACTGGTGACATCTGGTGAACTGGTAGGGCATTAAAAGAACATGAACAGGCACCCTGTAAGGCTGTAGTCACACTGACAAGCTCCTGTCAGGAGAGAAGCCGGCCGGTCCAGGAGATGCGATGCGACCTTCACGCGAGTCACAAGCAAGTGTGAATCCAGCCTAACGGATATTTCTTGATACAAATTAAATTATTCAAATTCACCTGGAATCAGCAGGTACAATTTTTTTAAAGAAAACAATAAGTAATGCACTCATCGTCCATGGTCTGTTTGCATGCTCACCATGGAAGACACCATTGCTGAATAGAAAGCATGTACAAGCATGTTTAAAGTTTGTTAAGCAACATTTAGACAAGCCTGTGAAATATTGGGAGAATATAGTCTGGTCAGATGAGATCAAAATTGAACTCTTTGGATACCATAATAACCATGGTTGGAAACCAAAAGGAACTGCATATCGCTCAAACAACAACAACACACCAACAGTGAAGTTTCAAGGTGTGAACATCATGCTGTGCGGCTGTTATTCCGTATACGGCACTGGCAGCCTTCATATCATTGGAGGAAAGATGAATGAATAAATGTACTAAGACATTCTTGATAAAAATCTGCTGCCATCTACCAGGATGATGATGAAATGAGGATGGACATTTCAGCAAGCCAATGATCCCAAACACACAGCCAAGGAAACGATTGATTGGTTTCAGAGAAATAAATTAAAGCTGCTAGAAACACCCAGACAATCACCTGACCTGAATCTAATAGAAAATGTCACGAAAATCTTACCTCAACAAAACTAACTTTATATGGGGTTATTCATATTCACTGTAAATGATGGCAGCTGTATACTGACTACTACTTAACATGAGTTTAAATATGATTGGCTAATTTAGAACACAAGCACATCCATAAGAGGGTGTTCACACTTATGTAACCATTACAATGATCATTACTTGATTGAGCATGGGGTGCTCGGGTACTTGCGGAGCTTGGACAAGTATCACGGGTGCTTGGATATTTTATCTGTGAAACAGCGACGACAATGCACAGGCTTACTGCACTGCATGATGTGTGCAGGCACCTCAGAGAGAGCCATCTGCAGTCTTTTAATGGCTCTCCTAGGGGATAAAACAATGTTCTAGGATGTAGTGTGTCCAAAAACCTCCGCCCTCCCTCCCGCTGGAAATGCTCCATTTACAGCTTGCTGTATGTAGACGGAGACCGGAACAGACCAACCATTGACTTCCATTATACTCGTTACTCATGTCGAGTTCGTCCAAGCATCTGACCTGCTTGAATCGAGCATTTTAGTACTCGCCCAAATCTAGTGACCATATTGTTTTACTTTTGTTATTTTTATTACTCCCCTCAAAAGGATTTGAGATGGTTTCTCCATGAATTTGTACAGATTATGGAAGACATTAATGGTGGAAAAAGTTCAGAAATGACTCTTCTTAATATGATTTTTTTTACAAGACACAAACCTGGGTGTGTAGACTTTATATATCCACCGTCTTCACCT
This sequence comes from Anomaloglossus baeobatrachus, assembly GCF_048569485.1. Classification (NCBI taxonomy): domain Eukaryota; kingdom Metazoa; phylum Chordata; class Amphibia; order Anura; family Aromobatidae; genus Anomaloglossus; species Anomaloglossus baeobatrachus. The sequence goes on along the minus strand of NC_134356.1, from coordinate 510,258,129 downwards.
GTACCCTCATTGTTCCTCATTCTGAAGCCGACATTCAACATGTCCTGTCATTGTCTTGTCCTCTATAACTATAGTATCTTATAGTAAGTCTGTTTTTTTTAATTTTGAAGTTTATCTTGTGCAGGACTGTTTTGTGTAGGTGTCCACACTTAGATTGCAATGTAATGCACAGTGCTATCTAGTATGTTATATAAATAAAGCATAAAGTCATGCTTAATGTTGTTGTCCTATTAAATTAGATGATAAATAAGTGGTAGCATATCAATAGGAGATACCATTACTTTGGGATTGTTACAACGATGGATTCACTTATTTGTCCGGAACGGTAACGCTCATAGCCACGTCATGTGCAAGAGACTATAACACAGGCACATCTTCCTATCAGTAAGCCATAATATTTGATTATGGAATTTCCCTTTTAATAATCATATCAATGACTCTATTGACCCACTTGAAAACCAAAATAAAGTACAGTATGTAACATTGCAAACAGAACTCTTTAACATTGTTTATTGCATTATGCCTAGTTTTTATACTTATAAGCGGAAAGGCAGGACAGACAGATATTTCCTCTAGCAATTTTTGGCAAAATAAAAAGGAAACATATTTAAGAGCTACTGTATTGCACAAATGCCTTAGTTTGATATTTCCCAAATAAGCATAGTAAATGAATAACCAGAATTTCATTCCAGAGGTGTCTGCATAAATGCCACAAACTCAAAAAAAGAGTCAGAACTGAAATAACCTTGTGAAAATATAACATATTATTATCCAATTAATTATAAATTACCGCACATCTTTCAAAAACCATAAATCTCTACACACTTCCCATACAGAACAAGGGACCCGGCTTTGCTTTCTCACACACTTTTTATTATCTAATAAACATTTTGAAATTACACAGAAAGTGCCCATGTAACCACACAGGAAGCCCAAATGCTGAAACCACAAACCAGTTCCCCAGGGATGGTAACGAGGGAGGTTAGAGGGTGTTTCAAGGTTTCTGGTGAGATTTTATTTGTGCCTACTTCTAGATATTGGTCTACAAAAAGTTAGACACTGTAAAAATACCTCTTATATGGCAAACTGGGACCTAAAGTTATTTTACTACCTTGTACTTTTATACACTGAACATCTTTCGTTATTCATCCCAAATCGTTCTTTGAGAAAATCTTATTTGGATTTAGATCTTCCATTTCGGAGACTTGTACTTTCTGGTTCTTACTTCAGAATTCTAATTAAACACAATGGAGCATATATATCAAGCTATTGTGCCATAATTTTCCCCGAAAAACTCACTTCACCATTTATATACTCAATGGCTTCATCCAACAAGGGGGCATCACATTGCTGAAGAGAATAAGGCACTTTAGAAAAAGGGCATGACCCAATGTTCGACACTGTGCATTCAAAAATATGCCACAATTTTGGTGTATATTTTTGTTAAACATTAAGCTAATTGGTGGCATAGACTTGAGCTCTGATTTATCAATTTTTTCCAGAAACCTGATGTAAAACTGTTTGAGATGTCTCAAAATTGTCTCAAATGAAAAAAATTGCAACTTACAATAACGTTATCCCAGTCCTGGTTAGTAGATCCACTAACTTTTTGAAACGTTGCAGACCTTAGTACGGAGGGGTATAGCCAGGGGTTCCAGAGAAATTAATCATAATTTATGCCACAACAGTGGTGCAAATTACAACAGAAATGTATTCTAGTTCCTGTTTGGAGTACATTTCTTACCCTTGTGCATGGCAGCTAGAAGATGGGCCAAATTCATTAACAGGAACATGCTAATTTATACATTTTTAAAGGGACTGTCAGCACAGAATGACTCAGATCAGGTACATGTGTTTGGTGTACCCATCGTGTGGCCAAACAGTTCAGTACTTCTTCTCATCTACTTGTTTTCCCTCTATTACCACTCCCCCAACCACCCTCTATTTTGTTTGACAGCTCTGGCTTTATAGAGCCAGAAAAGGGAGGAGATGGATGGAAAACAAAAAGGAAAGAAGGTGCACTTAAAAATGTTTGGGGACATTAAGGATACATTGAAGTTTAGCCTTGGGTTGAACAGTCATTCTGTGCTGAGAGTTCCTTTAATGAATTTGACCCATCTAACTCCAGCAAGCCCTTAATCAAGACTGAAGTGAAATTAATTGGGGCCTTAGAAACTATACAGGATTAAAATCCCCTATATTTATCAAGCAGCATCAACCACTTATTTAAATCGGGTACAATTGAAGACTAGCCAGTCTTTATTTGAGCTGTCAATATATTAGGCAGTAATGATAATTATACCCCATTGTCTTTTGGATAGGGTTCTCTAGACACCTGCCAAATGTTCCATGATTATCAAGATCAGTGTTTCCCCAACTCCAGTGCTTAAAGCCCACCAACAGATCATGTTTTCAGGATTTCTTTAGTATTGCACAGGTAATAATTCCTTCACTTCTGCAATACTAAGGAAATCCTGTAAATAATCTGTTTGTGGGACTTGAGGTCTGAAACTGGGGAACACTGATCTATTTACAGTACTAGCTGTAGTAGTACCCGGCATTGCCTGGGATAGTAACTAAGTGTCTCTCAGTCTCTTTCCCACTCTCCCTCCCTCTCTGTCTGTCTCTCTCTCTATCCGTCTGTCTGACTCTCGTTCTCTCCCTCACTTTCCCTCTCACCACCGAAATCATATTACCTCACACATAAGCTTCTTATGCTAAGAATATCCTTTGGTGCCTATAGCAACCAATCACAACTCCTATTAATGACCTATAGTTCCCAGTTCTATTGACTTTAATATAAGCAGTTTTTTTGGTGAATAACCGTAAAGCACGGGGCTACATTTACCCCACAAAACATAGTCTATGACGTTCTTTGAGTCAAGTGAGGAGTGACACAGAGAGACAGAGAAAGAGAGACAGACAGGGAGAAACAAACAGAGGGAGGAAGAGTGGGAGAGTGGGAAAGAGATTGAGAGACACTTAGTTACTATCCCAGACGATGCAGGGTACTTCTACAGCTAGTACTGTATATAGATCAGTGTTCCCCAGTTTCAGACCTCAAGTCAGACAGATAGAGAGACAGACAGAGAGCCAGGTAGACAGGAAGAGAGACAGACTGAAAGAGACAGAAAGGGAGACAGACAGACACAGAGGGAGAGTGGGAGAAAGACAGAGAGATGCTTAGTTACTATCCCTGGCAATGCTGAGTACTACAGGTAGTCTACTATATAAAGATGAATGTATGTATGTATGTATGTATGTATGTATGTATGTATGTGTGTATGTATGTATGTATGTATGTATGTGTGTGTGTGTGTGTGTGTGTGTGTGTGTGTGTATATGTGTGTGTGTGTGTGTGTGTCCGCTAAAGGAATCCACACCATCGCATTTACAGTCACAAAATTGTGCACAGACATCCCATGTGACTCAGGGAACATCATAGACTATGTTTGGGTGGGAAAATGTAACCCTGCGCTTTACAGTTACGCTCCAAAAACCCTGCCTCCATTAAAGTCAATGGAGTTGCGAGCTATTAGGTTAATAGGAGCTGTAATTGGTTGCTATAGGAACAAAACAAATTGTTAGTATAAGAAGCTTATGTGTGAGGTAATAAGATGTCGGTGGGGCGATGGATAGAGAGAAACAGAAAGAGACAGAGAGAGAGACAGACAGTCAAAGAGACAGACAGAGACAGACAGACACAGACAGACAGACGGGGAAAGAGATAGAGACAAGGAAAGAGACAAGAAAAGAGACAGAGATAAGTAACTAGACAGGGAAAGAGACAGAGACAAGTAAAGAGACAGACAAGTAAAGAGAAAGTGAAAGAGACAGAGACAAGTAAAGAGACAAGGAAAAAGATAGAGACAGATGGGGAAAGAGACAGACGGGAAAAGAGACAGACCTGGAACGAGACAGACCCGGAACGAGACAGACCCGGAACGAGACAGACCCGGAACGAGACAGACCCGGAATGAGACAGTTAAGGAACGAGACAGACTGGGACCGAGACAGACGGGGAAAGAGACAGACGGGAAAAAGACAGACCCGGAACGAGAGACCGGCAACAAGACAGATGGGGAACGAGACAGACAGGGAACGAGACATACGGGGAATGAGACAGACCTGGAATGAGACAAACCTGGAATGAGACAGACCTGCAAAGAGACAGACGGGAAAAAGACAGACGGGGAAAGAGATGGACGGGGAAAGAGACAGTCCTAGAACGAGACAGACCTGGAACGAATCAGACCTGGAACGAGACAGACCTGGAACGAGACAGACCTGGAACGAGACAGACCTGGAACGAGACAGACGGGGAAAGAGACAGACGGGGAAAGAGACTGAGACAGAGAGAGACAGGCAGACACAGACAGACACAGAGATAGAGACAGACATACAGAGAGAGAGAGAGAGAGACACAGAGATAGAGACAGACAGAGAGATTGATACAGACACAGAGAGAGAGAGAGACAGACAGACACACAGAGACAGACAGACAAAAACTCGGAGAGAGACAGAGAGACAGTCACTATCCCGGGCAACGCCCGGGTTCTACAGCTAGTTATGAATGTAAGTGATCCATGTCTCGAGCCCATAGTTTTGCTATGAAGACATCAGCTGTATTCACTGTAAACTGTACAATGATGATAATTACAGTCAGAAGCATCTATATACATTGCTGCAGCTTCCAAAACATCACAGACACCTTAAATGTTTTTTATGGACAGGGCAAAAAAGTAGCCAATTATTATAGACAGTCCTTGAATGTCTGGACGGTTGGCAACCTAGGCATCCGCCAGCACTGCAGTGAACGTCTAGGGATACTTCATCACTGTTACCAGATGTCAACACGTAGATCATCCCCATAAGAATAATGTACTGGACCTGCTATCAACCATAGACAAAAAATTCCTCAGTCTGAGACTTTCCAGTCCTTTTTATCTAGTGCTTCTAAGAGAAAAATTAGTATTTTAAGAAATGACTTTGGATGTCTCATTAATTCCGAACTCTCATGAAGGGCTCCTCCTGGACAGTGGAAACCTGGAAAATGTGTGGAATAATTTCTTCATTGTTTTGAAGACATCTCAACAATGATATAAGAAAGACAAAGTCCAGTTAGTGGGTCTGAGCAATTCCTTCATTCCCTGAAACTGGCTTACATGACCCTGACATTCCCATGCCAATCAAATAACTAAAACAAGGCTAACCCCTTCTAGAAACACCGTGAACTATTTTTCACATTGATTTTTTTTACATTGGCAGACAAAACAATATTAACCCTTGGATACTACACACTGTAATTATATACTCCACATTGCTACAACTGGATTATAAATGGGTTATACTACACACTGATCTCTGTTATAGCGCTATCTACTCTATGTACCCCTGGATGAGGTATTCCCATCTAGGTATGTTATGGTATACTTTTCCAAAATGCCATAACAGTGTGATCAGTGGAGGTCCAACCTCTTGCTGTCCCTGATCTGAACAGTGAAAATACATCAATCCTTTAGCCATTTCTCCTGCACACTGTCATTCTGAATCCACACTCTGAATAGAGCACTGCAACTAAAAGTGAATGTAAACCAACCATCCACTAAACGACCGATTAGCTATACAAAAGATAATTGGTGATCACCTAATGACTCGTTTAGACAAGCTAACCAGAATTCTATACACACAGTTATCATACAATAATCAGCCTTAACTCAATGTACTAGAATGGAGTTATTTGCAGTATTGCAGTATTTGCAGTAGTATTTGCAGTTGCTGTGCAGGAAAAATAAGAGAAGGGGCTTCAACTTTAAAAGGGTCCCATCTCAGGCTTTCACGGCCAAGTTGGGAATATCTGGTTACTAGACAAGAACGAACCCGACTGCGGACTTTTAACTGTACGTCCTGTTTGGGTATGTCATCCGAATAAAGCTTGTTGAAAAGTTACATAGCAGTCAGCAAGCTTTTTCATTGTGGGAACTTCCAACACCATCACAGTCATTTCAAGTATTGGCATGGCTGTGACTGGCTGGTGCACCACTTTAAAAAAAAATAACAAATAAATAAAATAAAAAAAAAAGATGTGGGCTCCCACCCTACTTTTATAATAAAAGTGGGTAAACAGACAGCTACGGACTGCAACCTCCAGCAGTCTGCTTTACCTTGGCTGGTTATTAACCAGCCAATGGTTTTGAAAAATAGAGGGAAGCCAACTCAGTTGTTTTTTTTAAAGTATTTAAATAAATAATTAAAAGAAACGGTGTCAGGTTACCCCTCATTTTCGATAACCAGTCAAGATAAAGCAGACTGCACGGGGCTTTAATTATCAGGGTGGGAAGAGCCATGGTTATTTGGCCCTTCTAAAGAGGGCTTTACACGCAATGATATCGCTAACGAGATATCGTTGGGGTCACGGAATTCGTGACACACATCCGGCCTCGTTAGCGACGTTGTTGCGTGTGACATGTCTGAGCGACCGCTAACGATCAAAAAATACTCACCTAATCGTTGACACGTCGTTCAAATCCCAAATATCGTTGATGGTGCTGGACGCAGATTGTTCGTCGTTCCTGAGGCAGCACACATCTCTATGTGTGACACCCCAGGAACATCGAACAACACCGTACTACATCCTCCAGCAACGGGGTGGGCATGACTTTCCTGCGGCTGCGCTCCGCCCCTCCGCTTCAATTGTACGCCTGCCGTGTGACGTCGCTGTGACGCTGTACGAACCGCCCCCTTAGAAAAGAGGCAGTTAGTCGGCCACAGCGACGTCGTTAGGCAGGTATGTGTGATGGGTACTAGTGATATTGTGCGCCACAGGCAGCAATTTGCCTGTGACGCACAAACAACGGGGGCGTGTGCTTTCACGAGCGATATTGCTAGCGATGTCGCTGCGTATAAAGTAGCCTTTAGCCTAAAAATAGCAGCCTGCAGCCAGACAAGAAGTGGCGCATCCATTAGTTGCGCCAAATCTGGCACTTTACTCGGCTCATCTCGATTACCCTGTAATAGTTAATTGGGGAATTGTGGAAATAGTTAATTGGGTTGATATCATCTCTGATCTCTAGCCCAGAGGTTAGTAATAGGTGGGCATCGATCAGACACCCCAATTATTAACCAGGTAAGTGAATGGTTAAAAACCACATGCAGGAAAAAATAGTTTATTTGAATAAAGACTCCCCCATGTGCCCTCATTTACCCTCTGTGCAGAGAAGTACAACTAACTAACTTTATGTGAATGAGGTTATGCTGCAGCTTCTGACAGCGCTAAAGGATTGGAATTAGAGTTGAGCGGATCGGCTATAATCCGGGTCCGACGGATCCGGATCGTGTTGACTCTGAAGTCCGGATCCGATGAGAGAGAGAGAGAGAGAGAGAAAAAACAAAAAAAAAAAAAACGGATCCGGATCGTGCACCCCGGATCCCGGGTACTGGTTGGAGTCGGATCGGAACCTCGAACCTTGCGGATCCGGATTTTTTAGATCCGGGTCCGCTCAACACTAATTGGAATACTTCTCCGCATCGAATGGAAAAGAAGTAAATACAATTCTCAAAGGGTTATTTCCATGTCATCTTTTTATGGCCAAAATGGGAATAACCGCTCGGACGTTACACCAGTTTTAAAGCAAGCTTTGCTATGCTGTTTTTATAGCTCCCATTCATTTCTATTTGAGAGTTACTGCAGTTGCACTCAGTTGCTTTAGTAACTTTTCCTCTGGAGACTGTCATCTAGAAACAGTAATTCCTGTCTCGGCCATGAAAAGCTGAGACTGGAATAACCCTCCAAGTAGCTCAGCTCTTAGACTCTTATCAATAAGACCCTCTTAATTTTAGTATATCCTAGCTATATAATCTTGCACAGTACAATGGGAAACAATTTTAACCTGTAACTTACAAAATAGGCTGTTTCACCTATAAATATTATACATTGTACATAATATTTGTATTGTAAGCATCCTTATTTTATTTCAGTCAGAAATAAGCATATTCCAGTGAATTACATCCTAGTGACTGTATGGCATTGTGTTACTTAAAGGGAACCTGTCACCATTTGTCCCATATAAAAAATGCGGCCATCAACTGTATGCCCTTATATACAGTGTTCTATAACACTGTATATAAGTGCCCAAGCAGCTCTATATAACATAAAAAACAGCTTTTAAAATACTCACTTGGGGGTGGTCCAGTCTGATGGGCGTTGCTGGTCTCGGTCCGGCACCTCCTATCTTCTTGTGATTGCTGTCCTTCTTTCCAGCTATGTGAGATTAAGTGCCCTATATCACTCCTGCAGAGTCCACCATGGCGATCCTGCGCAAGCTCACTTCTTTCTACCCTGCTGTGGGCAGATCAAAGCACTACAGCGCACAGGTGTGCGAAAAGGTCAAAGACAGCCCATGTATGTGCATTACAGTACTTTAATCTGCCGTTAGCAGGGCAGAAAGAAGTGAGCGTGTGTAGGAGCGCAATGGATGCCTCTGTGTGGGTGATGTAGGACGCGTCATCCACACGGAGCAAGGAAAGAGGACGCCGATCGCAAACAGAGAGGAGGTGCCGGCTCAAGACCAGCAACACCCATTGGACTGGACTGCCCCAATGGTGAGTATAATAAAAGCTTTCCTTTATGTTATGCGGATTGGCTTGGAAACTATCTATATATATAATTGCCTTATTCTGTCTGTCTGTCTGTCTGTCTATCTGTCTGTCATGCTCCAAAATTGTGTCCTTACGGTGACACAAAGCTGATTGGCCTCTGGGCTCGCCATGGCCCCGCCCCCCCCACCGATTGGCCGCTCGCCCAGGCTGCGCCCCCACACGGATCTCCGCCCCCCCCACAGATTGGCCTCTCGCCCAAGCACCCTGCAGGCATTGGCAATTCGGCCACGCCACGCCCCGCCCCCTCACGCAATGCACGCTAGCTCTGGCCCCGCCCCCTCCCTCCCCCCGCGCATTCCCCGAACTGACACGGCTGTCACCGAGGTGAGTACTGTACTCCCCCCCCGCATTCCCCGAACTGACACGGCTGTCACGGAGGTGAGTACTGTACTCCCCCCCCCCCGGCCCCCGCTCGCACGGGAGTGGTGTGGATACGTTGGTAACCATGCTCGCATGGTTACAAGCGCATCAAGGTCCTGCTGCGGCGGAAGATCCACACGCACACACATAACAGCACACACACAAACATACACACACATCAGATCACACTCACTCTCACACACACCTCACACACACCTCACACACACCTCACACACACCTCACACACACCTCACACATACCTCACATTGCATCCACACACTCACAGCATCCGGCGATATCGCTTGCTTCTCGGCCTCGATACTGTGCTGTTGTGACCTTCCAGGACCTGACGGAGGATCATATGGCCAGAGGCATGTGGTATCTCCGGATGTTGTGAGTGTGAGCGCGTATGTGCGATATCGTCAGTGTCTGTGTGTGTGAGTGTATGCGATCGGGTGTGTGTGAGTGGATGCGATCGGGTGTGTGTGAGTGGATGCGATCGGGTGTGTGAGTGTCGGCAGAGGAGCACGGCGTGCTGGAGGAGGCTGGGAGCAGAGAGGCTGATCATGGGGAAGGCTGGGAGGGGGAGGCTGATGCTGGGGGAGACTGGGAGGGGAAGGCTGATGCTGAAGGAAGCTGGGAGGGGGAGGCTGGGAGGAAGGAGGCTGGGAGGAGAGAGGCTGATCCTGGGGAAGGCTGGGAAGGGGAGGCTGATGCTGAGGGAGGCTGGAAGGAGAGAGGCTGATGCTGGGGGAGGCTGGAAGGAGAGAGGCTGAGGCTGGGAGGAGGGAGGCTGATGCTGGGGAAGGCTGATGCTGAGGGAGGCTGGGAGGGGAAAGCTGATGCTGGGGAAGGCTGGGAGGACGGAGGCTGGGAGGAGAGAGGCTGATCCTGGGGAAGGCTGGGAGAGGGAGGCTGATGCTGGGGGAGGCTGGAAGGAGGGAGGCTGATGCTGGGGGAGGCTGGAAGAAGAGAGGCTGATGCTGGGGGAGGCTGATGCTGGGGGAGGCTGGGAAGAGAGAGGCTGATGCTGGGGAAGGCTGGGAGGAGAGAGGCTGATGCTGGGGACAGAGAGGAGAGGCTGATGCTGGGAGGAGAGAGGCTGATGCTGGGATGAGAGAGGCTGATGCTGGGAGGAGAGAGGCTGATGCTGGGGGAGGCTGGGAGGGGGAGGCTGATGCTGGGGGAGGCTGGGACGAGGGAGGCTGATGCTGGTGGAGGCTGATGCTTGGGGAGGCTGATGTTGGGGGAGGCTGGAAGGAGAGAGGCTAATGCTGGTGGAGGCTGATGCTTGGGGAGGCTGATGCTGGGGGAGACTGGGAGGGGAAGGCTGATGCTGAGGGAGGCTGGGAGGGGGAGGCTGGGAGGAAGGAGGCTGGAAGGAGAGAGGCTGATCCTGGGGAAGGCTGGGAACGGGAGGCTGATGCTGAGGGAGGCTGGAAGGAGAGAGGCTGATGCTGGGGGAGGCTGGAAGGAGAGAGGCTGATGCTGGTGGAGGCTGATGCTTGGGGAGGCTGATGCTGGGGGAGACTGGGAGCGGAAGGCTGATGCTGAGGGAGGCTGGGAGGGGGAGGCTGGGAGGAAGGAGGCTGGGAGGAGAGAGGCTGATCCTGGGGAAGGCTGGGAAGGGGAGGCTGATGCTGAGGGAGGCTGGAAGGAGAGAGGCTGATGCTGGGGGAGGCTGGAAGGAGAGAGGCTGAGGCTGGGAGGAGAGAGGCTGATGCTGGGGAAGGCTGATGCTGAGGGAGGCTGGGAGGGGAAAGCTGATGCTGGGGAAGGCTGGGAGGACGGAGGCTGGGAGGAGAGAGGCTGATCCTGAGGAAAGCTGGGAGAGGGAGGCTGATGCTGGAGGAGGCTGGAAGGAGAGAAGCTGATGCTGGCGGAGGCTGATGCTGGGGGAGGCTGGAAGGAGAGAGGCTGATGCTGGTGGAGGCTGATGCTTGGGGAGGCTGGGAGAGGGAGGCTGATGCTGAGGGAGGCTGGGAGGAGGGAGGCTGGGAGAGGTAGGCTGAGAGAAGAGAGGCTGATGCACACACACACACACACACACACACACACGCGCGCGCGCGCACTGCACAACACACCACACACCACACACACACACACTGGGAACCACAAACAACTGCCCTACACAGACACCCACACACACAGGCAACGCTGCACACACACAACACCCAACACACAAACACCGCGGCACACACAAATATACGCACATACCGCACAACACACACATTGCACAAAACATACCTCCCCCCAAAACACACCACACACACACAAACCGCGCAACACACACACAACGCTACAGACACACAGCGCTCCACAAACAACGCAACACACGCAACACACATACAACACCGCTCTCACCCCCCGTCACACCCAGACAACACCCAGAACATGTACAGCGCCTACACAAACACTTGGTAACTACACACAACAACATCTATATATATATATATATAACAAAAATCATACATGAACTACACAATACGTAAATTCTAGAATACCCGATGCGCAGAATCGGGCCACCTTCTAGTATATATATATATATATATATATAATATATAAAGCTGAATGTGTGTGTGTATGTGTGTATGTCCGGGATTGGCATCTGCACCGTCGCAACTACAGCCACAAAATTTTGCACACTCACACGTCTGGACCCCGAGAGCGTCATAGGCTATATTTTGAGGGGAAATTTTAACCCCGCGCTTTACAGTTATTCACCAAAAAACCTGCCTCCATTAAAGCGAATGGAGCTGGGAGCCACAGTGCAGCCAGAACTTCAGAAGAATGTGCAGCCACGCCATTATATTGGAATGTTGGCGTGTCACAATGCAGCCAGGGAAAGAGACAGACACAGACAGGGTAAGAGACAGACACAAAGAGACAGACACAGACAAAGAGACAGACTGACAGGGAAAGAGACAGACAGGGAAAGAGAGAGACAGGTTAAGAGACAGACAGGTAAAGAGACAGACACAGGGAAACAGACAGACAGGGAAAGAGAGGGAAAGAGACAGACAGGGTAAAAGAGGGAAAGAGAGGGACAGAGATAGACAGGGAAAGAAACAGACAGTTAAAGTGACAGAGATAGATAGACAGACAGGGAAAGAGATAGATAGACAGACAGGGAAAGAGATTGAGACAGACGGAGAAAGAAACAGAAACAGTCAGAGACAGACAGGGAAAGAGACAGACAGAGCAAGAGATAGAGAGAGAGAGAGACAGATAGATATATACAGAGGGGGAGACAGACAGAATGGGAGAGAAACAGAGAGACAGTTACTATCCCAGGCAGCGGATATTGTGTGCGAAGCCGGGTAGTACAGCTAGTATATATATATATATATATATATATATATATATTCTAGAATGTTATATTTAGGGACTCACTGGTGATGGCTGCAATTTTAGGGGACAAATCTGGTGACAGGTTCCCTTTAATCAAATACTCAAGTATACCAAAAGAAGGAACCTCAGAAATATACGTGATGGATCCGAAGAAAGCTCTGTAAAATCTACCCAAAGGAAGTTTCCATTTCTGAACTGGTTTATTTAGGGATTTCCTTCACGGTTACCAGTATCTAGATATTCTCCTTTGTATAGTGCAGCGTCTGTACAGTGAAGATCATAGTACTTAACCTGATCCCTTTTCATTGTGTTTTCCAGTTGTTGGGCTCTTTGCAGCCAGTCTATATCTTGAGTTTATTTGCATGTTTGTATCTAGGATACATTGTATATCTTTTTTTAAAGGAAAGATTTTCTCTATTTCCTTACTTTATATCTGAATATTCTCCCACCTTTTGTCAAACTCTTTAAAGAGAACCTGTCATCAGGTTTTCACCATATAAATTGCGGCCAGCCCCTACAAGCTCTCTGTTACAGCATTTTAGAATACTGTTATATAAGTCACCAATCCACTCTGCAAGGAAAAAAAATAGGTTTTATTATACGACTCTACAGTGCAGTCTGGTCGAATGGGTGAAGCTGGTCTTGATCTGGTGCCTCCTCTTACAATTGCTCCTATGCAAGCACACTTCTCTCTGCCCTGCTGTAAGTAGGTAAAAAAAAGGCTGTGGAGGAGAAGCGCAATAGGGTCTTACCAGGTAACAAATAGGAAAAATAGGAAGTGAGGGTACTCACCTATGGTGGTTGTGCCAGTCACAACCCCTATAATGGCCTACAAATTGGATGGATCAGCTGCAGCCCCGAGGTGAACGTGAAGATTGCAGGAAGAAATGGGTATTTCAGCTGCCCTATGTGGTGATAGCGCAGCTTAAATACCTGTTTCTTCTCTGCAATCTCCCTGCTGTAAGTAGGGCAGAGTATTGTAGTGCGCATGCGCCAGCGTTCTTTGACCTTTCCCTACACATGAGCATTACAGTACTTTCCTCTGCCCTCAGCAAGGCAGAGAGTAGTGCGCTTGGTCAGGAGCAGAGCACGGAAGCGATATGCTAATGACCCTCTGCTGCAGGTGTGAGCCGAGGGTCATGCGACTGTGATGCGATCTTGTGATCTTATCACAGCTGCGGAGAAGAAGGAGGGAACACTTCTTCCCATCTCCTCGCCGGCCTGCCTCTGCATACATCGCACTGCAGTCGGATGAAATCAATCACAGATGGACACTGCCCCATAGTTTTGCACTAGAGTGAGAGCAATCCGATGTTTTATCGGATTGCACTCATCCATGCAAAACGCAAGTGGAATCGTATTCTAAAAGTAACAATCTTTAAATACAAGAGACTCAATCATTAAAAAAAATTGGGAGCAATAAAGACAGTTTCTCCTTAAAATGAAGGCAACTCGATGCAAGCATGTTGCGTATTTGGAAGCCAAGGTAACTGATCTAAATAAGCAGCTTGCAACACTAAGGGGCATTGCAAACCTGGAGAGGAGTTTAGAGCTCACTGAGCTTTCTCTGGCTGGGGCCAGTGATATGGAGGAGGGTGGAAGTGGGGAAGATCAGGACCCAGAGGTAGGTAGCTGGGTAACAGTTAGAAGAAGAGGTAGGGGGAAAAGTGTCAGGGAGCCTAGTCCTGACCTGGCACAACCTAGTAAATATGCCTGTTTGGCTGATATTAGGAATGAAGGGCCTGGACTAGGGTCACTACAGCAGGATGTTGCTCCTAGCAACCAGGAAAACAACTGCTGTAGGAAGGAGGGAAATAGGAGTGCAGCAAAGCCCAGACAGATGTTGGTGATAGGGGACTCTATAATTAGGCGGACAGACAGGGTCATCTGTCGCCGAGACCGTGAATGCCGAACAGTGTGTTGTCTGCCGGGTGCTCGGGTTCGGCATATTGTGGATCGGATAGACAGATTGCTGGGTGGGGCTGGGGAAAACCCAGCGGTCATGGTGCACATTGGCACTAATGACAAAGTTAGAGGCAGGTGGAAGGTCCTTAAAAATGATTACAGGGAACTAGGAGAGAAGCTGAAGTCCAGGACCTGCAAGGTGGTGTTTTCAGAAATACTACCGGTGCCACGAGAGTCACTAGAAAGACAGCGAGAGCTTAGGGAGATAAATATGTGGCTTAGAAATTGGTGCAGGAAGGAAGGGTTCGGGTTCATGGAGAACTGGGTCGACTTCTCAGTCGGCTACAGGCTCTACGGTAGGGACGGGCTGCACCTCAATGGGGAAGGTGCAGCTGTGCTGGGGGAGAAAATGGTCAGACGGATGGAGGAGCTTTTAAACTAGGATCGGGGGGGAGAGAGGGTAGTGGAGCAAATAAGGGGATAGATAGAGCAGATAGAGACAGGGAGACGGTAGGGGTCAATGAAGGATTAGGGGGGGATGGGGCATACAAGGAACGTAGGGAGGCTAGGAGTAATAAAGGTGTTAATAGGATTAAATGTCTACTGGCAAATGCAAGAAGTCTTGCAACCAAAATGAATGAATTGGAGACTCTTATGTCAACCATGGATTATGATGTGGTGGGCATTACGGAAACCTGGCTGGATGAAAGCCATGACTGGGTGACAAACATACAGGGTTATAGTACATTTAGGAAGGACAGGAAAGGCCAAAAAGGTGGTGGGGTGTGTATATTTATTAAATCTAACCTAAAACCTGTGTTGTATGATGACATTGAGGGGAACAGCAACAATGTAGTGTCAGCATCGGTAAATGTACATGGGGAGGGGAATAATGGAAAAATGCTAATTGGAGTTTGCTATAAGCCTCCTAACATACCTGAACAAATAGAGGGTGAAATGCTGGAACAAATTGAAAAGGCAGCTAATAATAATAATCGGGTTCTTATTATGGGGGATTTCAACTATCCAGACATTCAGTGGGACATAGAATCTTCTGGTTCTGCTAAAAGCTGTAAGTTCTTATCTACCATTCAAGACCATTTCCTCTCTCAGATGGTAGGTGAACCGACCAGGGGAGATAATTTGCTAGATCTGGTCCTGTCAAATAGACCGGATACAATTTCAGATCTACAGGTCCGGGAGCACTTGGGCACCAGCGATCATAATATGGTAAGCTTCAATGTAATATTCAATAGAACATTTCAAAGGGGGAATGCTAAAACCTGGAATTTTAGGAAAGCTGATTTCAACAAATTAAGGGAAGAGCTTAAATGTGTAGATTGGGACAAAGTCATGGTAACTGGGGATAGTGAACGTAAATGGGGTAAGTTTAAGGATATACTACTAGAGTCCTGTAAAAAACGTATACCCTCTGGTAATAAAATGTCCAGGAATAAAAAGAAACCACTATGGATAAATAAGACTGTACAAAGTATAATAAAACAAAAAGAAAGGGCATTTAAAATCATAAAGGCTGAGAATACAGAAATAGCATTGCAGGAGTATAAAGATATCAATAGGAAATGTAAAAAAGAAATCAAACAAGCAAAATTAGCTACTGAAACAAAAATCGCCAATGACATTAAAATAAATCCCAAAATCTTTTATAAATACATTAATGCCAAAAGGAAAACAAAGGATAGTATCGGCCCCTTAAAATATAATAACAAGTTAGTTATAGAGGACAAACAAAAGACTGAGATATTAAATAGGCATTTCTCATCTGTATTCACCAAGGAACTGACTGTACCAGGGATCATTCAACAAGTGAAAAATCAAAGTCCACCACCCGATATAATTAATTTAACACAAGATGAAGTACGCCTACGTCTGAGTAAATTAAACATTGACAAATCCCCAGGGCCAGATGGCATTAATCCACGAATATTGAGGGAATTGAGCTCCGTAATCGACAGACCGCTGTATCTCATCTTTTTAGACTCACTTGTAACAGGGTTGGTGCCTCAGGATTGGAGGATTGCTGATGTGGTACCGATATTTAAGAAAGGTAAGAGGGTAGATCCAGGCAACTACCGTCCAGTAAGCCTGACATCAGTAGTATGCAAAGTTTTTGAGGGCATTTTAAGGGATGACATGCAAAAATATATTGCAGAAAATAATATGATAACTGACAAACAGCATGGATTCATGAAAGATAAGTCGTGTCTAACCAACCTGTTGGGGTTCTATGAGGGGGTAAGTTCAAACCTGGATATTGGTAATGCAGCTGATGTGATTTATTTGGACTTTGCAAAGGCATTTGATACTGTACCACATAATAGCCTTATACTAAAGCTCCAGAAGCAAGGACTAGGGGACACAATATGCAACTGGGTAAGGAATTGGCTAAAAGATAGGAAACAAAGAGTAGTCATAAATGGTACATTCTCTAAATGGGCTATAGTCAGCAGTGGGGTTCCGCAGGGATCTGTGCTTGGACCGATTCTTTTTACTCTCTTTATTAATGACCTTGTGGATGGGATTGATAGTACAGTGTCAGTCTTTGCTGATGACACCAAACTATGTAGGATATTTAAAACTGACCTGGATAGTACAATATTACAAAAAGATCTGGATAAGATGTCAGAATGGGCAGATACTTGGCAAATGAGATTTAATGTTGATAAATGTAAAGTAATGCACCTAGGACGGAGTAATCCTATAGCTGCGTATACATTAAATGGAAGTAAACTCGGGACTACAGAACAGGAGAAGGACTTGGGTATTCTCATTACAAATAAGCTGAGCAACAGCACTCAATGTCAAGCAGCAGCTGCTAAAGCAAACAAGATTTTAGGGTGTATAAAAAGAGAGATTAGATCCCGTGATCCCAACGTATTGTTACCCCTCTATAAATCACTTGTAAGGCCACATCTGGAATACGGGATCCAGTTTTGGGCTCCACATTTTAAAAAGGACATTCAGAAGTTAGAGTCAGTTCAAAGGCGGGCAACTAGACTATTACAAGGAATGGAAGGCCTCCCATATGATGACAGATTGAAAAAGTTAGATATGTTTAGCTTAGAAAAAAGACGTCTCAGAGGAGATCTCATTTATATGTATAAATACATGTGTGGTCAATATAAAGGACTGGCACATGACTTATTTCTTCCAAAGACAGTACTAAGGACCAGGGGGCACTCACTGCGAGTGGAAGAAAAGCGATTCCGGCTGCTAAATAGGAAAGGGTTCTTTACAGTTAGAGCGGTCAGACTGTGGAATACACTACCACAAGAGGTAGTAATGGCAGATACTATAACAGCTTTTAAAAAAGGGCTGGATGATTTCCTCAGTACACAAAACATTGTTGGTTATAAATGACTTAGTGACTAAATGTAGAACTGGTGGAGGAAGGTTGAACTAGATGGACCTAGGTCTTTTTTCAACCTAAGTAACTATGTAACTATATAATACAAATATAGAAATTATGTGCATAATAACAGTAAAATTAGACATCCCATAATTTTTTCCAGATGCCCCTGAGGTTATGACTGATAGCAATTCATTCATAGGAAAATAAGATTTCAGAAAAAGCATAAGAATGGAGGTAATAGGACAGGTCACCGGGGCATTCTAGTTTTCTCCTACAGTCCACACAGTGGATAAGGGATTAAGTGAAAGAACAGGGAGTGCTCCGGACATTACACATACATATTATAGATAAAAGCATTGGTTTCTAACATCCTTTCAGCCATGACAAAGTGTAGACAAAACGGATGTCTACTAATGCTGATGTCAAAATGAGTCAAGGTTTTCTGGTGTCCTGACTTTACATTACTAATCCTTCATAAACAAAACTCAGCATTAAGGGAACATAAGTTATACGAAAGCGAACAACCATTAACAGGGATCCAGAATAAAGTAAAAAAGGAACTGTTCTGCGTCCCATAAGGATTCCAGATTGTTTGGCTGTAACTAACATAACGCTATATATGCTACATTAAGCAATTAGGCAACACAAGCCCTAATGGCTCCAGATACAGATACACTTGGATTCTTTGGGTTGCTGCCATGGATATGACTGGCCCATCATTCTCAGAGATTTGTGAGTTTACCCAAGTGGATTCTGGATAACTGATGGTTGTTTAAAGCTGATACCCTGTTCCGAGTATGTGTACATACCTTCATAATATCTATCACTGACTTCACATAACAGTATTCTGCAGTGTTATATTCAAGAAGCAATTTATCTCAGTATAAAACTAAAAGTTGTAGCAAAGTATGATCTGTGAACTAAAAAATAATAATTTTGGATTTTACTGAACCGATGATTCCTAATTAGTGATGGGCGGACCCGGACTGTAGAAGTCTGGATACTCGCGGTTTCAAAGGTACCAGAGTGCCAGACCTGGGCCTGGGATTCTGTGTATTGATCCGAATCTGGAACTTGGGAAATTAGAAAAAAAATAAAGGAAAAATAAAGAAAATAAGAATGAAGCAATCGCATTATAATTACCGAGGCTCCGTCATGGCTGTAACTGTTACTGCGGACTCTCCTGCACTTCTTGGGCCGCTCATTATTGCTTATGCATTGCTTTCCCTGCATACCGGCCATCCTGGCGTCTGTGAGTGGTTGCAGTCAGACATGCTTCCCTGCCTGTGTGACAACATCTGACTGCAACCAATCACAGGCACTGTCTGTGGGTCAGTATCATGATATAAAAATAAATAAAATATTTCTAAAGGAAATCGGGGATTATCGCCGCGCTTATAACCATTCAATCCAAAGGATAATTTTCCAAGTCATTTATTAAGGAAGCATGAACAAGTCTAAGCGTTTCAGGGGTTTCTGCCCCCTTCCTCAGGACAATATAATAATGACACATAAAAATTTCTTTCCTCCACAGTTTTTAAATTCCTAAATAAAATATTTGGCATAGGATACCTCTGTATTATGATACCCAGCACAGATAAAGAATACGGCTACAGGCTGCAGCCCTCAGCCATGCCCTTATCTTGACTGTGCATCAAAATAAAAGGACCCGCATGTGGCTTTTTTTTTCTCTTCTTAATCACTTAAATAAATAATTGTAAAAATCAGCGTGTGGTCCCCCCCCCAATTTTGATACCCAGCCATGATAAAGCCCGATAGCTGGGGGTTGATACTCTCAGACTGGGGATGCCCATGCTTATTGCGCCAGCCCCAGCTTAAAAATAGCAGACTGCAGCCACCCAGGATTGTCGCATCCATTAGATGCGACAAGCCCAACGCTTTACACAGCTCTTTCTGATTGCCCTGGTGTGGTGGCAATCGGGGTAACAAGGGGTTAATAACAGCCCACAGCTGCCACTAAGCCCTTGATTAGTAATGGGAAGCATCTATGAGACCCCTCCAATTACTAATCTGTAAGTAAAAAGAAACACAAACACCAAAATATTCCTTTATTTGAAATAAAAGACAAAAAAACACCTCTTTCATCATTTTCTTAACCCCCCAAAACAGCCCTGTAGGTGCGTCGTAATCTACACGAAGTTCCACGACAATCCCGGCTCTGCTACATCTGAACTCATGGTGAACGGCCATAAAACACTGACTGTCCGCTGTGAGCTTCCGGCAGAGACTGGCTGTGAGCATCCAGCAGAGAGTGAGCCGCGCGATCAGCAGGGATGTCACTCAAGTGATTTGCTATTAGATCACATCCTCCACTTGTGGCCACAAATAGCTTGAGTGTCGTCACCGCTGATCGCGTAGCTCATTCTGTCTGTCTCTGCAGTTAGAGTGGGCGGTCATTGTTCTTTGGCTTATGTGTGAGGTAATGTGATGTCGGTGGGGAGACGGCTAGAGAGAGACAGAGAGAGACAGACAGACAGAGAGAAAGAGAGACAGACAGTGAAAGAGACAGACAGAGACAGACAGGGAAAGAGACAGACAGAGACAGACAGTGAAAGAGACAGACAGAGACAGACAGATGGGAAAAGAGACAGATAGAGACAGACAGAAAGACGGGGAAAGAGACAGACAGAGACAGATGGGGAAAGAGACAGACGGGGAAAGAGATAGATAGGGAAAGAGACAGATGGGTAAAGAGACAGACAGAGACAGATGGGGAAAGAGACAGATGGGGAAAGAGACAGACAGGTAAAGAGACAGACAAGTAAAGAGACAAACAGAGACAGGCAGACAGGGACAGAGACAGGCAGACAGGTAGACAGACAGAGAGACAAAGACAGATGGGGAAAGAGACAGACCTGGATAGAGACAGACAAGGAGAGAAACAGACAAAGACAGGACGACAGGGAAAGAGACAGACAGCAAAAAACACAGACAAAGAGGTGGACAAAGATAGACAGGGAAAGAGACAGGAAAAGAGACGGGGAGACAGACGGGGAAAGAGACAGATGGGAAAGAAACAGAGAGATAGAGACAGATAGGGAAGAGACAGACAGAGACAGACAGACGGGGAAAGAGACAGACAGGGAAAGAGACAGACGAGAAAAGAGAGAGACAGACAGACACAGAGATAGAGAGACAGACAGACACAGAGACACAGAGATAGAGACAGATAAACTGATAGATAGACAGAGATAAAAACAGACAGTGAAAGACACAAACAGACAAGGAAAGAGACAGACATAGAGACAGACAAACAGAGACACACAGACAGAGACTGGGAGAGAGACAGTGACAGTTACTGTTCCGGGCAACGCCCGGGTACTACAGCTAGTTGATATAATAAAAATGAATACAAATGTAAAAAAATACTCAATAGGCAAAGGGCGAGAAGCAGATGACTTCTCACTTACAAGTGCATCTCAATAAATTAGAATATCCTCAAAAAGTTCATTTATTTCAGTAATTCAATAGAAAAAGTGAAACACATATATTATATAGAGTCATTACAAATAGAGTGATCTATTTCAAGTGTTTATTTCTGTTCATTTTGAAGATTATGGCTTATAGCCAATGAAAACCCAAAAGTCATTATTTCAGAAAATTAGAATAATTACAACAAAACACCTGCAAAGGCTTCCTAAGCATTTTAAATGGTTCCTTAGTCTGGTTCAGTAGGTTACACAATCATAGGGAAGATTGCTGACTTGACAGATGTCCAGAACCCAGTCATTGACACACTCCACAAAGAGGGTAAGACACAAAACGTCATTGCTAAAGAAGCTGGCTGTTCACAGAGTGCTGTATCCAAGCATATTAATGGAAAGTTAAGTGAAAGGAAAAGTGTGGTAGAAAAAGGTGCACAAGCAACCAGGATAACCGCAGCCTTGATAGGCTTGTTAAGAAAAGACCATTACAAAATTTGGGATAGATTCACAAGGAGTGAACTGTTGCTGGAGTCAGTGCTTCAAGAGCCACCACACATAGACATATCCAGGATATGGGCTACAACTGTTGCAATCCTTGTATCAAGCCACTCATCGATGATAGACAACACCAAAAGCATCCTGGGTCAAGGAGAAAAAGAACTGGACTGTTGCTCAGTGGTCCAAGATGCCACGCCGCATTGATGCAGTAAGTCATGCAAAAGGAGCCCCGACCAAGTATTGAGTGCATTTACTGTACAGACTCTTCAGTAGGCGCCAACATTTCTAAGTTTAAAATCATTTTTTCAGTTGGTCTTATATAATATTCTAATTTTCTAAGATAATCACTTTTGGGTTTTCATTGTTTTCATTGGCTGTAAGCCATAATCATCAACATTAACAGAAATAAACACTTAAAATAGACCACTCTGTGTGTAATGGCTCTATATAATATATGCGTTTCCCTTTTTGTATTGAATTACTAAAATAAATTAACTTTTTGGGCATATTCTAAATTATTGTGATGCACTTGTATACTGTATATACAAACATAATGAATAGATATAAGCAAATCCAGGAAAAAAAACACTAAGCACTCACATCAATCTGTCCCCAAAGGTATCCATATGCCAACCACCTGTTGACCCACAGGTAAATTCAGAAGAGGTAGGGGTCGGCATCTGGAGAAGTGAAATCTTTACATTTTATTAAGAATCCATTTATTAACAATCCAAGCAACTTCTTAAGTGTTTTGATCGCACATTGCGCTCTTAGGGGTACTTTGCACACTACGACATCGCAGGTGCGATGTCGATGGGGTCATGTCGAAAGTGACACACTTCCTGCGTCGCTCTCGACATCGTAGTGTGTAAAGCCTAGATGATACGATTAATGAGCGCAAAAGCGACGTAATCGTATCATCGGTGTAGCGTCGGCGAAAACCATAATTACCTTGCTGCGACGGTCCGATGTTGTTCCTCGTTCCTGCGGCAGCACACATCGCTGTGTGTGAAGTCGCAGGAGCGAGGAATATCTCCTACCTGCTTCACCGCGGCTCCTGTCGGCTATGCGGAAGGAAGGGGGTGGGCGGGATGTTTACGTTCCGCTCATCTCTGCCCCTCCGCTTCTATTGGCCGCCTACCGTGTGACGTCGCTATTATGTCGCACGGCCCGCCCCCTTAATAAGGAGGCGGGTCGCCGGCCAGAGCGACATCGCAGGGCAGGTGAGTGCATGTGAAGCTGCCGTAGCGATAATGTTCGTTACGCCAGCTATCACCACATATCGCTGCTGCGACGGGGGCGGGGACTATCACACTCGGCATTGCAGCATCGGCTTGCAATGTCGTAGTGTGCAAAGTACTCCTAAGTCATCTAATGTGCATTTGAAACACAAAAGATGTTGCTTGTCTACCACGGTGGGATATTTTAAATGGATTCTTAATAAAATTTGAAGATTTTACTACTCTGGATGCCGACCCTTACCTGTCTTTTCGTCCTATTGACATACACCTCAGAGCTATTTATCATCTACATCTATTACCAATGAATAGATATAGATGATAAATAGCTGTGTATGTCAATAGGGCGAAAAGAAGAAAAGACTGCCATGCATTTCTTGCATTGAAAAATAAAGAACTTTACTGGCCATTGGCTTCAAGAATTGTGAGAAAAAAGTTACGGTACATTTGATGACCAACGGCACTAAACAGCGACTAATCAGTTACTTGTTTTCTGATCAGATAATGTTGAATACCAGTTTACTCAGATGTGCACTGAGAACAATCTGTAATAGATTGTTCAGGTCACATAGGTTCCCGTTGTTCTCGGCAGCACAGACTCTGTTTACACAGAATGATGTGCTGCCAAGAACGATGATTGTTTTTTGCGCATACCAAAAGATTATTTTACCTGCCAAATAAGCATTTTTCTCAATCATCATGTGATTGACTGCAAGATTATCATGAAATAAGCATTCCTAGGAACACCTGTTTCACGATAATTTTGCAGTATAATTGGACCTTAACAGACATGCTTCACTAGAGATGTAAGAAGTGATTCAAAACAAATCAAATTTGCTGCTAATTTCATAACATTTAAAAGTTGCTGGATTCTTTTTAGGGCCACGAAGGGGATAAAAAAAAGCAAAAGAAAAGCTAAACTCACCTCGTCCCTTACCTGTCTTGCCATGGCAGTTCTATTCAACTAAAAACAGACAGTTGCACTCTGTAGCGCTAAGATATGTAAACAATGAATAAGAGTTCGCCTTAGCATTGGCTGTTGAGCTCACATAAAACTGGCCATTTTTGTGTGCTAAGTATTTCAATTTTTACATTTTTTTCAATATCAGTAATGCATATTTATATTCCTATATTTATTATCTACATATCCTTAGCACTACAGAGTGCAACTGTCTCTTTTTTGTTACTTTGGTTCATGTTCAGTATGCAGCTGTTCACATTAGAAAGTTAGAGAGTGACATCAGTCTTTTTTCTTAGTTCTATACAACTGTAACAATTAGTTATGACAGAAAAACTACAGCAACTTTCCATTAGAAACCGAACAATTTATATCAATGTCTACTGACTATTTGTTACAACATCATTTTTTATGTTTGTTGGAAAATATTACTTTCAGATCCAGGGTGCACCAATGGGGTAAATTTTCATGGTCCCTAGCGGTTCTTTTTGTTGCATGATGGGAGGGATTTTATATTTATTCTCAACTAATCCATTTATGGATCGTTTGATCTGGTATGGTCGCTTCATTGATGATATTTTGATTGTGTTTTCTGGAGATGAAACGACTGTACCGGAATTCATGGTTTACATAAATAACAATTCAATTAGAAAAAGGCTAATGCAGAGAGGATATAGTAAAAGAATGTTTAAAAATGCTGAATGAAGAATTGCTACAACCACTTGATTGGAATTCTTATGTGGAGAAGAATCACAATCAAAGATGAACAGAAATAAAATAATATTAAAACAAATATAAATTTTGTTACATCATAGTATGAATTGATAAAATGTATTTTACAAAACTATCTACCTGTTTTAAATCAGGATGAGATTTTGGCTAAGATTCTTAAACATGTGTGTGTTTTTGTTTCAAAAAAGACTAAATTACTAAGAGATATTCTTTCACGGAGTATTTTTGAAAGTGATAAAAGGTGCAACAAAAAATGATTGTCCAAAACAGGTTTCCACAAGTGTGAAGGAAATAAATGTTCGGTATGTCAAAATTCGTTTAAAACTAAAACATTTGGAAATAATGAATCAAAAACATTTCAAATAAGAACCTTTATTAATTATCAAACAACACATATTGTATGCACTATTTTCTACACATAATGTAATCTGATGTATATTGGCTGTACAAGTAGATGGCTTAAAGGCAGAATTCCAGAACACATTGCGGATACAAAACATAAAAAAATACTTAATATATAATAACATATTTCAGATATGCATGGTGGTAGTTTAGAAAATTTCTATATTCTGGATGTCACGATGTGACTGCAGGATAGCGAGGGACAGGGGTCTCCTATACTGTCTCTCTCGCTAAGGGACCCTAGGCTATACCTGACCTCCAGATTATCCCTGAAGGTGGAGACGCTTGTGACTTACTATTTTCCTGTAACTTGATCTATTCTATTACCCCCGCTCAGGCAAGGAAGGGGCGGGAGTGTGATGGAAACACAGATTAAGACAGAAAGGGGAAAACCAAAACTCAGACATGCTGCAAATTACAGGTTCCATTAGTTTTAATTATTGGAATGACTTGATGTATATATTGTAATTGCTATGAGAACTGGGTTAATTGCATTTATGGTTGCATTCTCATGGATATGTGTGACCAATTACGGAGACAGAGTTGACAGGGGGCCCTGCGCTTACCCTCAAGACAGGGGGTACCCTAGGCTAACCCTCAACACAGATGTACGTTTGAAGGTAGCAATGTCTGAGCCCCCAGCCTCTCCCTATCTCCTATCCTGGCCCTGATGGTAATGTCCCCTCCACACCCACCACCCAAGGGAACAGAAAGGGATGGAGATTCCCAAAAAAACCCACCAACACACACAACAGACAGGGGGTTAATAACAACACTCAAGCTCCAACAAACAAGAGGGGAAACACACAGGCTTAAAAGGTATTGAGAAGGGTAAAAGGAAAGTCCAGCACCAGGGAAAACTTCCACACAACCAAACAACCATAGCAGCAAGGAATGCATAGGTCCGTCCACCTCTAGGCTAAGCTCCAGAATGATTTGAATAACTGGCACCCCTTGCTGGAGGCACAGGGCTATTATCCAAACCGAAAGTGGACATCAGCTAGAACAGCTGAGCTGCTTTCAGGAGTCTGCTGCAGCAGAACTGACATTAACCCCTTGTGTGCACAATGAAATAAACACATTTTATGTGTGTATGGTCTAGGATGGTATGAGAGGGTAAACAAACCTGAGCCTGTCACAAACACTCAAAAAGTAAAGACTTTCACATTGATACTCTCAATTCTATGTACACACGTTGCATATAACTAATTATTGTGGTGATCTCATCGTGGTGGAGTGGTTGAAGGGTTTTTAAATGTGTGAATGATACTCAAGGAATATGTTACGATTAAGACTTTGTTAAGTTGAAACACGTCAACAGACGACCTTATCCTGCCACAATGTTTTTTTAATATAATGAAATAAAAAAAAAAGAAGAGAATATTATTGGAGATTTCAGCCATATATAGAAAATCCACATAGAACTATATCAAAAAAACTCACCAAAAGGAGCCAATAGAAATGATATGTGCACACACAGAATGTGGTGAGCCTTCCTCATAAAGATGGCTGCAGCCAAGGTGCAAGATGCTGATGTCACAGCCACTCAACCTCCACACTAGAGGGGAGGGGCGGCTGCTTAGCATAACACATACACACTCATAAGGCTTGCACTGGGAGCCCATCATATAATGAGTGAAATGCACAGTGTCTGAACTGTAACCTATAAATGACGCCAGAAAACCCAGGTCAGGCAGGCCCATAAGCACTATATAGGTGCATCTCGCACGGATACACGAGACGCACAGTGTCTGAATTATGGCCTATAAATGACGCACAACACCAGGTCAGGCGGGTCAGTTAGCACTATGAGTACATAACACATGACAGGCTCACCATTTAACCACCTGAATTCAAAAGGTCCACACACATCCTGCAAAAATGGATAAAATGTGCCATACCTCAAATAGTGAGATATTAGTTTATATTTTGGCCCAAAATATGTAAGCTCGCAATCCGTTCGTCAAGGATTCTCACACTTGCGAGTCCCTACACTAAATTAGTTAGAAAAACCACATAGAACTATATCAAAAAAACTCACCAAAAGGAGCCAAAACAAATGATATGTGCACACACAGAATGTGGTGAGCCTTCCTCATAAAGATGGCTGCAGCCAAGGTGCAAGATGCTGATGTCACAGCCACTCAACCTCCACACTAAAGGGGAGAGGCGGATGCTTAGCATAGGAGATTTCAGCCATATATCTCATTATTGGACATGGCAGTTCTATGCCGCCCTTTTGTCTTCTTCTCTTAAGTCTTTGCTCACGACATGAGAAGCGAACAGTAAAGACTAAAGAAAAGTCAGGAGCTAGAGGGTGGAAGCCAGCGGAGAACAGGGAAGGGAGCTGCAGGTCAGGTGAGGAGTTGGGAGAATATAATACTTTTTCATTTTTTAAATGGCTTTTGCTGGGCAACATTTGATTTGAAACAAATTAACTAGATGGAATAAAATATCTCAATTCAACCAAATAGGCTGAATATTAATTTCTGTAGACTCAGTTATCTCTACAGCCATGTTTTTTTTCCTATTTTTGAGTGAAAAGAAATGACACATAAGTGGGAACAGGTATGAATAAGTACTACCGGTGCCCAGTGTGACCCTCTTTCAGATCATCACATAATAGGAGTTTCCTTCTCTGCTGGTCCCACAGATATTTTTTAATACCCTGCGGTTTGGTGCTGTATATGCCAAAATCAGTGCTGGGAATGATCATCAGCTCTAACGGTGGCATGGGTACATGACACATCATAGCAACAATGGTATCGGTATCTTATGGTATTTCCTCCATTTAAACAAATTTTCCCACTTCTGGAAAATCCACTTAAGTTTAATTATGTCTCATGGGATTGTTTCATTCTGTGTCATGAAGTGACTAAGGGAACATAACACACAACACAACAGACGATACACCGGGGACACTTTAACAATGGTGGCCCTAGTGCAAGTGAGAGGGAAAATGGACACCTCTTCCACTTACCTGCAAATGTATCCTGCACTCCTAGCCAGTCCTTTTACAGGATGCTCACCTGTTGCCGAGCAGGAATCTGACACCCTGGGTGACCCTACAATAGTCCTGACTAGTGAGTGGACAGGTAAGGGATACTAGCCCCACCACTGCACTAAAATAACACACCAAGGGAAAGTAAGACAGACAGGGGGAAACAGACTGCTACAGTCAGCACCAAGACAGCAGCCTACACAGGAACTTGCAGATAGGGTTCCACCAACATCTTCCAACTCCAGGGCAAGCACCCAAATGAGAGTGAGTAACCGGCACCCTCTACTGGGAGAAGAGGGTATATATAGGGACTGGGAGTGGTCCAAACTGGAAACATCTCGAAAGGTAAAGAGACTGCTTGCTGGCAAGGAATGCTTACATTAACCCTCTCCTCACCAAAGGAAAGAAAACTCCATTTAACTAGAGGTGTGAACATAGCAATGGCTTTCTAGCACTGAATCTGTCACAAGTCTCAAATGCAAAGAGACAGCCATGACAGTCTGATATATTAAAACTGGTACATTGTTACGTCTGCACTCTTTTTCACCTGTTGTTAACATCATTGAATGATGTTAAACAACATTACTGCTGTGGACACACTGCCTCATGATTAGAGTCAACTCAGAGCATTCAACTCCATCAACGACAATGGTTTGTAAGGGGCAGTATCACCCAATTATTGACATTGTTACTTCACTACTTCATTATTGCTGTATTTTCCTTATATCAATATTGGATGAAGAACAGGGTGATCTGTTCTTGGTTTTGCCAAGAGAACAGTTTACAATGAGGGTACAGTATCTTTCTTAAAACTCTCACAGCTATAACTAATGTTTAATAAGCAACAACATACAATCTTCTTACGAGCATATCCGTCCAAACATTTCAAAGAATGGAAATAGTTCTAGTATCTTCAAGAAGAAAACTGCAAGCCAACATATTATTGGCCACTGGCAGACAAAAGTTTTAAGTCATACGGTTATACTCCAAGAGTTAAGCAGGAGTTTAAAATATTGGGAAAGTGAGTCAGACTTCCAGTTAACCTTTGGCAAGTGAGCTACAAGGCTTACAATTGTGATGACATAAAACAGGCAAGGGGATTATTAATTGTGTATCCTGAAGTATTAAAACTGTGCTTGATAGATCTGAAGAAACGTATCCAACGGCAAACAGCAGGATGTTTTACTTAATATAGCCCAGGGCGGTAGAAGTTCAACCTGCTGTGTGACCGTATGCTAATAAATATAAAAAAATTACAAATAAGGTTAAACAAGTTAAAACATTCTGGATAAAAAAGAAGAATATATTAGGGTATGTGCACCCATTGAGTATTTGCATGCAGAACCTTCGGCTTCGGAACCATTTCTGCATCTGTTGCCAGGAAAAATGCAGAGGAAAACAAAAACGGGCGTTTTGCCACATTTTTGTCTATGTGTTTTTGAGTGCATATTTGCATGTGTTTTTCACCTGCATTTTTTGACACTAATGAATTTTATAGCGTTAGATAATAGCTATAGATAGATGATAGATAGATAGATAGATAGATAGATAGATAGATGATGGATTGATAGGTAGATAGATAGATAGACATATAGACATATAATTGCACAGCACCATAACATATAATAAAATTGCACGCTGTTGAGTTTATTGAACAGCTTTTTATGGTTGAATAAATCAAAAAAATGACACATGGTCCACTCTATTATTGATAACCTGCAAAGTTAAAGACATCTGGGGGCTGCTATTATCAGGATGTGAAGGGCAATGGTTATTGGGCCCTTCCCAGCCTAAAAATAGCAGCCTACAGCCACCCCAGAAGTGGCTCATAACATTAGATGTACCAATTCTGGTGCTTCACCTTGGCTCTTCCCGATTGCCCTGGTGTGGTTGCAACCCAGGTAATGGTAGTTGGGGTTGATGTCAGCTGTACAGTGTCAGCTGGCATCAAGCTCTGATCTTAGTAATGGAGAGGGGTCTATCAGATACCTCCATTACTAACCCAGTAAGTGAAAAGAAAAAAACACCACAGAAAAATCTTTATTTGAAAAAGCACTCCTCCTCCACTTTCCCTGGTTCGCCATTTTATTAAATAAACATACATTTATGCAGGTCTGCCATAGTCCATGGATTCCGACATAGTCCACAAATGGAAAACTAAAATACATAAAAAAGGAGAAACAAAAACAAGACACTGTCCCTTATTGTCCAATTAATTAGTCCAGCAATTCCTATAACATTGCTTGATTATCTGGATGAAAGGCTATGAGCCTCAGAAAAAGCGCTCAGAAGGAGGCTTCATAGGCTTTGAGCAGCAGTTAATCATGGCTCACGCTGCACACTGCGAGACCCAGGATACTGATAAGCGGTGACGTAAAAAACGTCACTGTTCATCACTCTGATGAGCGGTGACATCAGGAACATCACTGCTCATCACAGTGATATATGCTTAATACACCTGTAAAAATGCAGGAGCATAGTTACCATATGAATGTGCCCCAGAGACGCCCAGGGGACATGTGACAATTATACTGACATTGAGGTCAAATAATTATTTATATCTATCTCTATAGCATACGAGTACACTGCTGTCTAAAACTGCATAAAAAAGCAGGCAAATGCTTCAAAAAAGCAGCAAATATGCAGCAAATCTGAAAATATTTTTCTACTTGCATTTTTGACTGACTTAATTAAAGTCAAAGGGGGAAAAACGCTGCAAAGCTCTGAAAGAATTGACATACTGCAGATTATTTTCTGCACCAAATCTGCAAGTCACAAATAAGCAACTTGTGTATGACGCTTCCAGATTCTCCTTGACTTTGCTGTCATCAGGATTCCCTTCAGATTCTGTGACAAATCTGCACTAAAAAATGCATCAAAAGACATAATAAAAGCGACGAGTGCACACTGCCTTATATGTAACCTTGTAAACATTTTTTATGTAAGACCAAACAATCTATGTAAAGGTTTTCTTGATTTTATATCAATGCGTCAAAAATGATACTGATTAAACCATATAATGAAAGTTTCCTACATTTATCTACTTTTTATGGATTCAACATAGTCATCAAAAAGGTAAATATAAGATACAAATTCATGCACTTACATCCTTTTGTTTTACAGTGGACATTTTTATTTTTAGTTTTAAATGAATGCCTCAACTTTATGGCCTCTAGGGAATGAAAAATACACAAAACATAGAGTTACTACTTGGCTTCTTAGAAAACTAATTGCATTATACAGAGTAGAAAATATTATTGCCAGAGTACAAAATAGCCTTGTGCACCATTAATGTGACATTTACCTAGCATTAGATCAGACTATCCTGCATAAGGGAGCACAGAAATATAAATCCTCTATGCATGACATAACCAAAATGGGTAAATGGTCATTCACTTCAAGTTGTTCTTTTCACAGACAACTTGATCTTATTTCATAGTTGTCTTACCTCTGAAACATCACTCCTAAGTGCTGGCTGCTAGGAGTCTTCCTTCTATCTAAAGCCACCCGCATACAATAGTCAGATGTTGGCCGGTAGCCCTTTAAGCCATCTCCCCCTTACACAAGCCACTCGGCTCGGCTCCCTACGAAAGAGCCATTGCTGGACCCCTTTGGCGGTGGCTTATCTCCCAAAAAAACAAAAGGATCGGAACTTCAAAATTCAACATGATGGATTCTTATCTCCCTTGACATAATCTGTCAGGGCAGAGTTCAGAGACCCTCAAAGACATTAGGCTGATGGTCTATCACACAAATATCACCTGCTATCCACACTCTTGTTAAATATGTCTAGCAAACCTGTTATAGATATCAGGGAAAGCGGGAGGGTCTGCAGACATCACTGAAGGGTACAATTTCTTTTGAGTTTGAAAAACTGTGGGGACTGTGTAAAAAAATGCCTAAAGCCCTGTTCACACTGCATTTTTGCAGTGTGTTTGTGGGTTCCACCTGAATTCTAATAAAAATGAAAGTCAGATGAACTATCAAATAGGCCATATATGGCACTGACAGCAATGGAGATCAACTGAAAAGTTTGCATTTTTTTAGAAAGTGTCCGCCCTTTCATATGGAAACAGAAATGTCACAGCTACATTTCTGCCCCTTCTGAAAACAGGTACACGTTCAGAAAAAGTACAATTAGAGTTCATTTGAACTCAGTATAGGTTTTGTCTGAATCCCATTTTATGGGGGATTTATGCACTGTAGAAACACAGTCTGCACCTGGCCTTATTCCTAAATAGATTAATATTTTAGTTAAAACTGTCCATTCTTCAATTACATCTTGAAGGCTTGTTTAAACGTTGACGCGACCACAGGGTCCCTGGGTTCACTGCTCGTCACCAGGCTGGTGATGCTTGGGCTTGTCACGGCGGCCTGGCCCGATTCTGTGACCCTGTCAGAGTCAATAAAACAGATGGAGGGGTTGTGGATGATGGGAGTAGTTCTCTCATGACTCCCCCTGTGGTATGCGGCTATGAGAGGAGCCGCCGCTGCAGAAGGTCTCTCTCTTATGGGGCGGATGGCAACGCAGTTCGGATGTTACAGCTACAGCTCTCCACAGGCAGAGCAAGGCCCCAGGGAGGATGAGAGTGGAAGTCTCTCTTGGTTCAATGTTGGGGTGCAGGACTGAGGACACCATTAATAACTGGACGACACAGGGGCTGTGGTTTCTTTACCTTTTATTTCACAGTGACGATTACAGGACCATGAGTCTGTTCCAGAGATGCTGGGTGTCTGGTAAGCCTAGAGGCAATGAGGGAGATGTGCCCTGACCGGTGGGTTTGAGGCCTTCCTTAATGCGTTTATTGGGTGAGTCTCTGTGGCATGGAGCTCAACAGTGACTTTCTTCCTAATTCAAATTGTCTCTCCAGTAAAGGAGACAAACTCTAGCGCAGCGCCACCTGTTACGAGGGGGACCCGGGGAAGTGTGCCAAGATGGGAAATGGACTGCTTCCGCCGGTCAAGGTCCACTGTGCGGTGTAAGGGACCGCCGCTATGGTGGGTGAAGAGTGAGCGGGTTGCTGCTAGCGATCGTCTGGAATGTCACAGACGATCTATGTACACCGATCTGCCCTAACCCGTGAGGGTTGTATGGCACAGATCTCACGGCTCGGTGTACCTGTTGCACGGGGAAGCACAGAGGTGCCCACGCACGTGTGCCAGTGGAAGTCACGAGAATATGGCACGAGGGTAGCACAGAGGTGCCCACGCATGTGTGCTTTCAATAACCAGGTGAGTCCAATGGAGACTTGAGGAGCTCACCTGGGACAGGAACACGGCCTGTTGACGGGGGTACTGCCGGAGCAGCAAGGCAGGAACACGGCCTGCAAACGAGATACTGCCGGAGCAGCAAGGGCCAAGCCCACAAGAGACAGTAATGCCTGAGCAATGGCGTGGCAGCACGCTGCCAGACATCCAAACATAGAAGGACGGTCGCGCGCCGCCATGATGGCAGGGGGAGCTTTTAAGGAGGTGCAGCTCCACCCGAGGGCGGGCGCGAGGCGGAGATGACGGACTTGACTCAATCAGGGTCCACGATGTCCCAGCCTGGCCAGTCAGGATTCACCACGTCACCAGCCTTGTCATCAAGCCGTGTGACGTCAGTGAGCGAATCAGGACCCACCACGCATTGCACATGCTCACCCTCCTGCCTCTGGGAAATAGAGGCGGGATCCTCGGTCTCACAATGTGCAGAGATAACGGGAATCTCACTGCTTCCCTGAGCAGTAAACCTCTGCACATTGCGCAGCCTCGCAGACCTTCGGGGCCGCTGAGCAGGAGAGTCTGCGGCAGGCCAGGAATCGGAGACCGCTTCACTCCTTGTAACAGGAGAACCACTAGGTGTCACCCTTCTGCTGCCTCTCTGAGAAGGTATCTCCTGCACACTGCGCAGTCTGGCAGACCTTCGGCGCTGCTGAGCAGGAGTGCTCGTGGCAGGCAAGGAATGGGAGACTGCCTCAGTCCTTGCCTCAGGAGAGCCACGAGATGTAACATTACCCCCCCGTCTAGGCCCCCCCCCCTGTCCGTGCTCGAAGGCCGCCATCAAACCCGGGGCGCGGATATGATCCTCCAACTCCCAGGATCTATGCTCCGGACCACGGCCGGCCCACTCCACGAGGTAGTACCTCTTGCCCTGTATGACTTTTGTCTCCACAAGTTTTGCCACCTCAGGGTCGTCGGACGGGGAGTCGGTTTGAGCCGGCAGGGACCCCGAGAATTTAGTAAGTCGTACGGGTTTCAGGAGGGACACGTGAAAGGTGTTGGCTATAGCCCAGCGTGGAGGGAGCTGGAGTCGATATGCCACTGGGTTTACCTGCTGTAGTACTTTAAACGGACCCAGATACCTAGGGGCGAATTTGGCTGCCTGTACCCGTAGGTTAACATTCTTAGAGGACAGCCATACTAGGTCACCAGGGGCGAAGGATGGTGCAGGGCGGCGGCGAACATCAGCCGTTGTCACCATCCGGTCTTTAGCCCTTTTAAGAGCCTCTTGGGTGTCATCCCAGATCTCCCGGGCCTTGGTCGCCCAATCCTCCACTCTAGTATCGGGTGACGTAATGGGCATCGGAACCGGGATTCTGGGATGTTGTCCGTTATTGAGTAGGAACGGAGTCTGGCCAGAGGATTCATGGACCGAATTGTTAATGGCAAATTCGGCCCAAGGAAGGAGGTTAACCCAGTTGTCGTGGTGCGCGGATATAAAATGGCGGAGGTAAGTTACCAAGGTCTGATTAGTCCTCTCCACTAGTCCATTGGTCTCGGGATGGTATGCGGAGGAGATGTTCAGCTCTATCTGCAGGAGCTTACAGAGCTCTCTCCAGAAGCGAGACGCGAACTGGGGACCCCGGTCACTCACCACCTTGTCAGGCATGCCATGCAACCTAAATACATGCCGAATGAACAAGGTGGCGAGAGCACGTGACGTCGGGAGTCGTGGGAGAGGCACCAAGTGGACCATTTTAGAGAAGTGGTCCGTGATGACCCATACGACCCTGTGCCCTGCTGACTTGGGCAGATCTCCCAGGAAGTCCATCCCAACCACTTCCCAGGGACGATCCGGCACTGGCAGTGGGTGAAGAAGACCTGCTGGTCTCTGCCGGGACGGCTTATTCCGATCACACGACATACAGGCTCCCACATATTCCTGTATGTCCTGGGGTAGTCTCGGCCACCAATAATGCCTGGTCACCAGGTCTCTGGTCCTTTTGACCCCGAAGTGACCCCCGACCTTGGAGGCATGGGCCCACGATAGCACCTCGTTCCGTAGTTCAGGGGGAACGAGGGTTTTGCCAGGTGGCACCTGGTCCAAAGAAGTGGGAGTGACCATCCTCAAGCTGTCCGGGGGTAGTATAAGACGAGGCTCCTCCTCGTCCTCCTCCAACACAACCATACAACGTGACAAGGCATCGGCCCGTACGTTCTTCACCGGCCAGGTGGCGGATAATAAAGCGGAACCGGGAGAAGAATAAAGACCAACGGGCCTGCCTTGGGTTCAGGCGTTGTGCTGTCTGGAGGTATGTGAGGTTTTTGTGGTCAGAAAAAACCTCAAATGGATGCTTCGCACCCTCCAGGAGATGCCGCCATTCCTGGAATGCTAGTTTCATCGCCAGTAACTCCCTATCCCCTATGGGGTAGTTCCTCTCGGCCGGAGAAAAGGTCTTGGAGAAAAAGAAACACGGATGTTTCCTTCCTCGTTCGTTTTTCTGGTACAGGACTGCACCTGCACCGACCGAAGAGGCGTCTACCTCCAGTAGGAAGGGTTTGGAGATGTCTGGACGATGAAGGATGGGAGCTCTGGAGAAGTGAGTTTTGAGAGTGTGAAATGCCTCTACCGTTTCCCGTGTCCATGCTTTGGGATTAGCGCCCTTGCGGGTAAGGGCAATGATGGGTGCTGCCACCATCGAGAAGTTGGGAATGAACTGGCGATAATAATTGATAAACCCCAAGAATCGCTGGATCGCCTTCAGCGAGCGGGGCTCAGGCCAGTTCATCACTGTCTCCAACTTCCCCGGATCCATTGCTAACCCCTGACTGGACACTATGTACCCCAGGAACGGCAAGGATTCCTGTTCAAAAACGCACTTTTCCAGCTTAGCATATAACGAATGGGTGCGGAGCCTCTTAAGTACTCGGATGACATCCCTCCGATGGGTGGTAAGATCGGGGGAGAAGATAAGAATGTCATCCAGGTATGCAACCACGGAAAGATACAAATCCCGGAAAATGTCATTCACAAAGTCTTGAAATACGGCGGGGGCATTGCAGAGTCCGAAGGGCATTACTAGATACTCGTAGTGACCGTCCCTGGTGTTAAAGGCGGTCTTCCACTCATCGCCCTTTCGGACTCGCACTAGATTATACGCCCCGCGTAGATCCAGCTTTGTGAAGACCTTTGCCCCGCGGAATCGATCAAATAGCTCAGTAATGAGGGGCAAAGGGTATTTGTTCTTGATTGTGATTGCATTTAATCCCCTGTAATCGATACAGGGGCGCAGATTCCCTTCCTTCTTCTGCACAAAAAAGAACCCTGCACCAGCCGGTGAAATAGACTTGCGAATGAACCCCTTCGCCAGGCTGTCCTGAATATATTTGGACATAGCCTCCGTCTCTGGAGCAGAGAGTGGATACACTCTGCCCCTAGGGGGCTCGGAGCCTGGCTTCAGGTCTATTCGGCAATCATATGGCCGGTGGGGAGGAAGAGTATCTGCGGCCCTTTTGGAAAAGACATCCCTGTAGGCCTCATAAGGTGTCGGTAAACCCGGCCCCTCAGTATTCCCTGAGGACCCAACCGACCTAATGGTAGCGGGTGGTTCGGTAGTCATGAGGTGCTCTCTACAGGATCCTGCCCAGGATGAGATCTCCCCTGTTGCCCAGTTGAGTATAGGAGCATGCTGTCTCAACCAGGGAAGGCCCAGTAGGATCTCATCCGTCCCCCCTGGAAGCACCAGGAAGGACACCTGCTCATGGTGTCCCGGTGGTACATCCATCCTGAGAGGGATGGTGATCTGGGTGATAGGATCGAGTAGTATGGACCCGTCGACTACCCGGACCCTGAGTGGCTTGGGCAACAGAACCAGGGGAACTGAGTATCGGGTTGCCAGGGAGGTCGAGATGAAATTGCCTTCAGCGCCTGAGTCCAAGCAAGCCAGGGCAGAGAAGAGAGTAGTGCCGAACTACAACTGGGCGCTGATAGTCAACCTAGAGGGAGAAGTAGCGTCTAGAGTCCCCCCTCTGATAGAAACTAGACGCTGTCTTTTCCCGACGGTTTGGGACATCGGGTAGCTATGTGTCCCCTCTGCCCACAGGAAAAGCAGATGACACAAGACCGAGAACCTGGGGCAGAGGAGACCACCTTGGACACCTCCATTGACTCCACGGAGTCGCCTACAGGACTGGCTGGGGGACCTGTCTGATGGAAGACGGGAGTCAGACGCTTTTTAGGCCGAGAAGACGTGGGTGCTGAAGAGACCTCGAGCCTTCACTCCGCCTGGCGGATGTCTATGGGAGAGGCAACCTGAATCAAGGACTCTAAAGTGGCAGGCACCTCACGTGTGGCCAGTGCGTCTTTGACAAACCCTGCCAGGCCCTCCCAAAACACAGGGACAAGGACCTTATCCGGCCAGTCCAGCTCTGCGGCCAGTGTCCTAAAGTGTACAGCAAAGTCCCCGACTGAAGCAGACCCTTGCCGAAGTCGTAGGAGGCGCAGCGCGGAATCGTGGGTGACTTGAGGCCCGAGGAACACCATTCTCATGGCCCCAAGATAAGCTGCTAAGTTATTCACCACACGATCTCCGCGCTCCCACAACGGCGTGGACCACTTCAGCACTCTCCCTGTGAGCAGGGACTGGACGAAGGCTACCTTCGCCTTCTCGGTAGCGTAAAGAGTCGCGGACAGCTCTAAGTAGGTGGTAACCTGGTTTATAAAACCACGGCACTCAGAGCTGTTGCCGCTAAAGCGCTCTGGAAGCGCAAGGCGAGGAGACCTTCCGCCCAATAGCACAGCCTGGGTAGCTGCCTGGGTGGCGACTGTCGTCAGAGTAGTCTTATCGGAGGAAGACTGCTCCACTGCTGCCAATCGTGACTCCAACTGCTGCACATAACGCAGCAACTGCTGCTGCTCTTCAGCCATAGCCAGACCTTTGGCGCGACCGTAATGTTACGAGGGGGACCCGGGGAAGCGTGCCAAGATGGGAAATGGACTGCTTCCGCCGGTCAAGGTCCACTGTGCGGTGTAAGGGACCGCCGCTATGGTGGGTGAAGAGTGAGCGGGTTGCTGCTAGCGATCGTCTGGAATGTCACAGACGATCTATGTACACCGATCTGCCCTAACCCGTGAGGGTTGTATGGCACAGATCTCACGGCTCGGTGTACCTGTTGCACGGGGAAGCACAGAGGTGCCCACGCACGTGTGCCAGTGGAAGTCACGAGAATATGGCACGAGGGTAGCACAGAGGTGCCCACGCACGTGTGCTTTCAATAACCAGGTGAGTCCAATGGAGACTTGAGGAGCTCACCTGGGACAGGAACACGGCCTGTTGACGGGGGTACTGCCGGAGCAGCAAGGCAGGATCACGGCCTGCAAACGAGGTACTGCCGGAGCA
The DNA here is from genome assembly GCF_048569485.1 of Anomaloglossus baeobatrachus. Lineage (NCBI taxonomy): Eukaryota > Metazoa > Chordata > Amphibia > Anura > Aromobatidae > Anomaloglossus > Anomaloglossus baeobatrachus. Next base: position 510,219,606 of record NC_134356.1, on the reverse strand, counting down.
GCAAGGGCCAAGCCCACAAGAGACAGTAATGCCTGAGCAGTGGCGTGGCAGCATGCTGCCAGACATCCAAACATAGAAGGACGGTCGCGCGCCGCCATGATGGCAGGGGGAGCTTTTAAGGAGGTGCAGCTCCACCCGAGGGCGGGCGCGAGGCGGAGATGACGGACTTGACCCAATCAGGGTCCACGACGTCCCAGCCTGGCCAGTCAGGATTCACCACGTCACCAGCCTTGTCATCAAGCCGTGTGACGTCAGTGAGCGAATCAGGACCCACCACGCATTGCACATGCTCACCCTCCTGCCTCTGGGAAATAGAGGCGGGATCCTCGGTCTCACAATGTGCAGAGATAACGGGAATCTCACTGCTTCCCTGAGCAGTAAACCTCTGCACATTGCGCAGCCTCGCAGACCTTCGGGGCCGCTGAGCAGGAGAGTCTGCGGCAGGCCAGGAATCGGAGACCGCTTCACTCCTTGTAACAGGAGAACCACTAGGTGTCACCCTTCTGCTGCCTCTCTGAGAAGGTATCTCCTGCACACTGCGCAGTCTGGCAGACCTTCGGCGCTGCTGAGCAGGAGTGCTCGTGGCAGGCAAGGAATGGGAGACTGCCTCAGTCCTTGCCTCAGGAGAGCCACGAGATGTAACAGCCACCTATTGGAAGTAGCGATTCTAAAAGTCAAATGTGGATTTTTAACAATCCTTTTCATATGACTTAGAATATATGCCAGATTAGCATCCCAATTTGCAGACATGGTGTTTCGGGGTGCTTGCCCCTCGTCAGTACAAAGTATGGGGTGTCTGATCTGGCTCATGAGAAGCTTTGTGGGGACCACGGGGGAACACTATTCTCCTTAAGGAGACTTTGCAAGCCAGTCTGGCTGCAAGTAAAGTAAGGGGACATATAGCTGCCACGCCCCTCTAGGAAATATTCAAATTGTCTCTCCAATAAAGGAGACAAACTCTAGCGCAGCGCCACCTATTGGAAGTAGCGATTCTAAAAGTCAAATGTGGATTTTTAACAATCCTTTGCATATGACTTAGAATATATGCCAGATCAGCATCCCAATTTGCAGACATGGTGTTTCAGGGGGCTTGCCCCTCGTCTTCCTAATTGTCATTTATACTGTCACTTGTAGCAGGCAGTGCGAGCTGGAGTGGGTGCCACCTGTGGCCCCGGGCTCTTTCTTGCTACTTCAAGTTTGGGAACTTCTGGTAGGGCAGGAGACTTGAAACCTCCTGCCCTCCGGGTTTCACTAATAGGGCTTTGGCACCTACCAGTCGAGGACCCCGGTGTCCTGATCAATGCACTGGTCCTGGAAGAGCTAGCTCCACAGCTCTCTAGCAGCGACCATGTCCCTTGCTCGCCTCTACAGGTCAGTATGTACAGGGAAGCTCCCTTCAAAACAGGTCCTGAGCTCCCCCTACTGACCAGGAGTTGGGAAGTGTTTCATGTGAATGTGTGGCGCCCCTGACCTGGTCAGGCACCACTGAGTACTGCACCCATGCTGGGGACAGTACAACACAGGTAATCCAGAAGGCTGACCGGGGTGTGGAACACAGGCGCATAGTGATCAGGTCTCACACATGTACCCATGAGAGGACCCCTGGGGATCCCAGGAGGGGGAAAAGCCTTGACCTTCACTGGAATAGTGGAGGGGGCCAAAAGCCTCCATCTCCTCTCAAGGGGTGTGGTAAGAGAGTCTGGTTGCTAGGTGGCGTAGGCAGGCACAAAAGGGAAAAGAGAAGGAGGAGTAAAGAGTCCGGAGTCTGAAGCAGAGTGTGGAGGAGTGAGGAGCAGAAAAGTGAAGCTCTGACAGGAGCAGCAGTGAAGGTCCCAGATGTGAGCCGGTTCAGAGCAGAGTCCAGGGAGCTCCGAGGAGAGCTGACCCCTTCCCCTGGGCTGCTGTAGTCTGACAGCGTCCGCGCAGTGGCTACCGACGGGGGAGAACGGTCAACTAGGAGTGCTACCCGAAATCCATCTTCAGCTAGAGAGAGAGCAACGGAGTGGGAAGTAAGGAGACTGCTAGAGAGTACCAGGCCCAAACGGGCGGCAGATCCCGAAGCGGAGATAGATCCAGCTTTCTTTTGCTAAACCTGCCGGTGTGGGGCTCTCAAAGCCCACGCCACAACACCACAAAAGCCGCAGCCACGTAGCCACAGTTAGGGCCCACCGTTCACAGGAGGCAAGAAGCTGGAGTGATCTGGCCCAGGCGACAAGCACACGGCAAACGAAGGGGAGAGAGGCTTCAGCATCTTCCCTGGGTGACCCCCATAGGGACTCAAAGTCGGGGTTACCCCAAACCACCAAGGGCTAAGGAAGGCGAGTTAGTAGTCACCCTCACAAGTCAGCCTGAAGGACACCTGGTTCCCACTTGGTTCATCCCAGCTACGCCCGGGTCACTCACCCTGCCATCAACTGTGAGTAAAAACCCTGAAAGACATCCTGCCTGTGTTGAGTCATTCTGCGCCTTGTAGTTCTACACATCTACACAGGGCCCTGGGGCTTGCCTCACTCTCAGGAGGCTATTACAACTAACTGCACCCACCATCAGCCCCAGGCGTCCCTTAACCTGCAGTGGCGGTCCCCACTGACCGCAATTCTGAGAGTGGCGTCACGACAAGAAGAAGATCTCCTACCTGTGACAAGATCCAGCTGAGTGGAGTCCCTGAAGGTAATGCACCGACACAACACCTGTGGGGCTTCAAATCTGGCGTCACGAACAGGATAAGGACTAGACCTGTTCAGACAGGTGACCATGTGCCTGGGCGGTCCGCTTGGAAAATTGGAAGCGCCGCCATATTGCCACCATGAAAAGCGCGCTGAAAAACAACAGCAGCCCGCGCTGGAAGAAGTTACCGCCCACGAAGAGGTGTGGCTACCCAGAGATCCCCTGCAGAGTTCTGACCTCGCTTGTGAAGAGAGCGGAGGCGTCCAGAGACGTCGGGACAGAAAGGGAGCCAGAAGCCTGCTGCTGGGAGAGGAGCTGCTGAAAGAGGCAGAGCGGAAACTGAACAGCTTGCTACTAGAGGCAACGACGAGTCCACTGCTGGAAGATCGTGCAGAAGAGGGCGCAGAAGAAATGGCGTCTGACCGCAGAAACCCAGAACCGGGCTCCGCTGCCTGGTGGTATCGGGAGCTGGCCCAGTTCTGCGACCGACTGGAGACCCGGGTCGTGGAGCAGATCAGAGAAGAACGCATGGAACTTCTGGAGATGGCTGCCGCGGTTCAGGCCTATGAAGGGAGAGCTGCGCGCCGAGTGCCAGACCGGGCGGTGACGACTCAGACCCCGATGCTGCCACCGATGGGTGAGTCCAGTGATGCCCCTGCCGGCGCGAGTGCCCCGACCCCTGCTGCCACGCCCGCAGTCCCTGAGGAGGCGTCCGGCGCGGCGACGCTGAAGCAGGCCGCAGCCACGCCAGGTGCGGCCCGCCAAGCCCCGGCCGCCGCAGCGATGCCCTGCTCGGCCCACCAAGACCCGGTCCCTGCAGCGATGCCCTGCCCGGCCCGCAAAGAACCGGCTGCCACCGCGACCCTCATCCGCGCCGCAGGCGTAACGCTGACCCAGGCCGCCGCCCTGCTAGGCCCGGCCCGCCAAGACCCCACCGCAGCAGCGACGCTCGTCCGCGCCGCAAGTGAGGTGCTGAACCAGGCCGCAGCCCCGTCAGGTGCGGCCCGCCAAGCCCAGATCGCTGCAGCGACGCCCAGCCCAGCCTGCAAAGACCCCATCGCAGCTGCGACGCCGATCCAAGCTGCGCCAGAAACGCCCATCCAGGCCGCCGCCATGCCGGGCGCGGCCCGCCAAGACCAGGCCGCCACCATACAGGGCGCGGCCCGCCAAGACCAGGCCGCCGCCATGCCAGGCGCGGCCCGCCAAGAGATTGCATCACCATTTACCCCGGCCTGCAAGACCAGAGCAGACACCGCTCCCCAGTCCAAAGAGGTCCCTGCTGGAAAGCCCACGCTGGGGGAGGACCCCGCATACTGGCAGCTGAAGGCTGACATGGAGGCCAAGTTTCCACAATGGTTGGTGGACCAGTACATACTCCCTCCGCATACCCCCAAGACGACTCCTGCAGCAATCATGCCAAAGAGATCCCTGCCTGGGCCTGCTGATGAACACCCATCCCCAGCACTGCCATCACAGGAGTGCTCAGAAGAACTAAGGGGGAGAGGAGGCCAGGAAGCTGAGAAGCTGACCCCGGAGCCATCAGCAGTGGATCCATGCCCAGAGCCAGAGATGTTGCCATATTCCCGCTGGGATGAGGAAGACCTGACACCGTCTGCGGAAGAAGATTTGCCTAAAAGCCTCACCTGGGAGCTGGTAAGCTGTACCTCGCAGAATCCAGTCCGCAAGACACGGCGCCGTAGCAGAACCCAGTTGTCTCCTGCACCGCCATCCCCAGAGCAGAGAGAAGTCACGGCCAGAGACCTACAAGAAAAACGGTTCCAGAGAAGAGCCAAAGCCCAGGTCAGAGGACCCCTTTGTAGAGGAGTAGTGGAGGACTTCAGCCTAAAGTCAGGATACGGGTTCATTGTTGCACCTGGTATCAAAGAAGGTATCTTCGTCAATAGAAGAGATGTGAGAGCTCATCTGCCCAGAGGACACCCTGGCAGAAACTTAAAAATGGGAGACTCCGTACAGTTTACCCTGCATCAAGGCGAAAGAGGCTGGTACGCGCTAGATGTAGTACCATGTCCCAAAGAAGAAAGGAAAGACAGTAATAAAGAAAGAAAAGACCAAAGACCTAATGATGAGACCACTACAGATGAGGAAAAAGGTCAAGAAAGCAACAGGTGCCGCAGCCCTACAGGCCCAAGCCCTGGTGAAGAGGAGTCTGCCTAAGTTTAAGTAAAGTACAGCAAGTTTTGACCAGTTTGGAAAGTTTGTTTTGCAACGTTTTAAAGTTCAAGAATGTGCCCACAAAAACTATTGTGAGAAATAAACCTTAAGGCTATGAACTGGCTATAGCCACAAACTCTCGCAGTGTAAATAGTTACACCAGAGGGCACCACCACCACCAGAGTCAGCCTGTTTAGGGGCTTGGCTCGTCTGCAACCAGGAGGAGCCCGTCCGTATATAGGGCCTTGGCTCGCCTGCGACCAGAGAGCATGCCTGTTTATGGGGCCTGGCTCTCCACCACAAAGAGGGTACCTGGTCAGCACCAACTATGGAGGCCGCCTCTACATCCTGCCAGAAGAGGCTGAAGGCGCGGATCCACCAAGCCAGGTATACCCTGAAACCACCAGCCCATGAAAGCCGCCTCTACATCCTGCCAGAAGTGGCTGAAGGCGCGGCCAACGGGAGAGGCAGATTGGAGGAAAGGTCTGGGGAAGTAGATGGCCCAGATCTGGTTACCAAAAGGACCGGTGACCTGCCTCCTGAAAGGGTTTGGGTGGGTTAACGGACTTGTGGGTGGAGGGTGGTGATGTATGGTACCTGGTGCTTTTAAAAATGTTTTACATGTTTTAATGTTTTATGCATTTTAAAATGTTGTCTTGCAGCCCGAGGACGTGCTGGTGATAACTAAGGGGGAATGTGGCGCCCCTGACCTGGTCAGGCACCACTGAGTACTGCACCCATGCTGGGGACAGTACAACACAGGTAATCCAGAAGGCTGACCGGGGTGTGGAACACAGGCGCATAGTGATCAGGTCTCACACATGTACCCATGAGAGGACCCCTGGGGATCCCAGGAGGGGGAAAAGCCTTGACCTTCACTGGAATAGTGGAGGGGGCCAAAAGCCTCCATCTCCTCTCAAGGGGTGTGGTAAGAGAGTCTGGTTGCTAGGTGGCGTAGGCAGGCACAAAAGGGAAAAGAGAAGGAGGAGTAAAGAGTCCGGAGTCTGAAGCAGAGTGTGGAGGAGTGAGGAGCAGAAAAGTGAAGCTCTGACAGGAGCAGCAGTGAAGGTCCCAGATGTGAGCCGGTTCAGAGCAGAGTCCAGGGAGCTCCGAGGAGAGCTGACCCCTTCCCCTGGGCTGCTGTAGTCTGACAGCGTCCGCGCAGTGGCTACCGACGGGGGAGAACGGTCAACTAGGAGTGCTACCCGAAATCCATCTTCAGCTAGAGAGAGAGCAACGGAGTGGGAAGTAAGGAGACTGCTAGAGAGTACCAGGCCCAAACGGGCGGCAGATCCCGAAGCGGAGATAGATCCAGCTTTCTTTTGCTAAACCTGCCGGTGTGGGGCTCTCAAAGCCCACGCCACAACACCACAAAAGCCGCAGCCACGTAGCCACAGTTAGGGCCCACCGTTCACAGGAGGCAAGAAGCTGGAGTGATCTGGCCCAGGCGACAAGCACACGGCAAACGAAGGGGAGAGAGGCTTCAGCATCTTCCCTGGGTGACCCCCATAGGGACTCAAAGTCGGGGTTACCCCAAACCACCAAGGGCTAAGGAAGGCGAGTTAGTAGTCACCCTCACAAGTCAGCCTGAAGGACACCTGGTTCCCACTTGGTTCATCCCAGCTACGCCCGGGTCACTCACCCTGCCATCAACTGTGAGTAAAAACCCTGAAAGACATCCTGCCTGTGTTGAGTCATTCTGCGCCTTGTAGTTCTACACATCTACACAGGGCCCTGGGGCTTGCCTCACTCTCAGGAGGCTATTACAACTAACTGCACCCACCATCAGCCCCAGGCGTCCCTTAACCTGCAGTGGCGGTCCCCACTGACCGCAATTCTGAGAGTGGCGTCACGACAAGAAGAAGATCTCCTACCTGTGACAAGATCCAGCTGAGTGGAGTCCCTGAAGGTAATGCACCGACACAACACCTGTGGGGCTTCACAAATGTACCGGACATGAGAAACCCCCCTCCTTGCCTCCAGGCATAGCATCACTCCCCTTGGTGGAAAGGGCAGCGTTACTGTGACTCCCGGACACTGGCGTGTCACATTATCGCACTGGTATATACAGTTGAAATTAAATAAATTGTGTCACTTTCCAACTACAACTAGAACTGACTGTAGTTTCAGTTTACTTCATGCAATATTAACAACATCATAGTAACCAGGGACATACGTTTAGTTTTGTATCTCTCCTGTAACTGGTGTATCAGGCCCATTTCACATTACATTCATATGATCTTTTTCAGTCAAAAAGATGATCCCATTTTGATGCAAGGAACATTATATCAGTTTTTTCCCTTTCTTCATGTTCATCTACAAAAATACATGAGAGTTGAGTATAGGTTGTATAGGTTGACAATGTGTTAAGTTGTGCTGGGAAACTTTAAACAAGGTGCAGAATTTAATTTCATAGCTTTGTGCTTGTCTTCATAACATAGGATGTTGAGAAGTGTTTCTGGTTATGTGTAGTAATCTGTATTTCTGCCCTCTCCTGTCTGTGCCCCCAAGAGGGTTATGGCATGGATCAATAATCAATATATATTTAGGAACTTGTTCCACAACATACACAGCAGTATGGGTGATCACTATCAGATCATGATGGCCCTGTGCCACTCAATACGAGGATGTGCCCTTTGTTTCAGCGTCAGGGACATGTCAACAGTAATGCACTTAGTCTTGGCGAGAGTATTTAGAAAAGGCTGTGGCCACATGAACATATGGCATCTGATGCGAGTGCATCGGATGCAATATGCTAATGACCCTCGACTCTAACTGTGCTGTAAGTGTAAGCTGAGTGTCATGCCACTGTGACCCGATCCTGCTATTGGATCACAGCTGCGGAGGAGAGGGCAGGTGCTGCGGAGGAGTAGGAGGGATTAAACTCCCCATCTCCTTCATTATCACCTGATGCGATTATCACACTGCACTCCGGTATCATCCAAGTGCAGTGCAGTGTTTCACTTGCACCCATAGACGTGTATGGGTGCGAGTCAATATGTATCGGTTTCCACCTGCAGCATGCTGCGACTGTTTTCTTGGACCGATTAGGGCTCAGAAAATTATCGTAGATGGGAATGGCCCCATAGAGTAACATGGGTCTGAGTGGAATGCGATTTTTTTATTGCATTCCACTCAGGCCGTTTTACTTGCCGTGTGTCCTAGCCCTAAAGGCATGGGTCAGTAAACTAAATATTTGCCCCCAATGAAGTAAAGCCAGGCTTAATATACTTAAAAGGGATTTTTCACATCTTTAATGCGTAGTAAAAGGGCTTTTATACAATTCTCTTGGTGTTTCTCCTCTAAGTCTAAGTGTACCGCTCTTTCAAATACAACTCTCCCAAAATTAAATTTTTAGACTGAAAAAACTTTACCTTTGCACTAATACCTCATCAATAAGCATTGCTGCATTCCATGAAATCCTATCTAAACATCAAATGCTTATATTCTGTAATTTATTCAGTCGTGTTTGTAACATGTGCGGCATATTATATTATTAAATACTTAATCCTAATAAATCTTACATTACATTTTTACAGTAAACCTAGCACAAAGATCGTTGGCTTTGGCATCTGTTAACAGCTTACAAAGTAAAAGTATAAAAGTAGCTTAAAAGCTGGTAGTCACTAATGATAGTCTAGAAAACTGGAGATATCTATAAAACAATAGTTGTGTTGCCCTTGCAACCAGTCACATCATAGTTCCCATTTTTAATCTGCAGTGAAAGGATGATTCTTATTATCTGTTCTGACTTTGCTTTAATCCTAGATTCTGTCAATATAAACTGCTCTATTATACCATGGCATCACATGCAGAAGAAAGTTACAGTGTTTTTATACACACTAATCAGCTGAAAACAAAATGGGGCAGATTTATCAAGTTTAAAAAGTCTCTACTTGTTGCTTTATAGCAACCAATCAGAGATCAGCTTTCATTTTACCAGAGCAGTTTAGAAAAACAAAGTGGAGATCTGATTGGTTGTTATGGGTTCCACAGACAATTTTGTGTACAGTTTTGATAACTGAGGCCTACTGATTTTAATGACCACAGATCTAGAGTAAAACACTAAAGTTTGTCCACAGTGTCTGGTCAGAGTGAGAAAATGTTCATGTTCATTAAAGGGAACCTCTCAGATGCCTAAGTGTTCCTGTATCTAGTAGCATAGATAAAGAGATCTTTAAAAAAAAGTATTTCTAAAGATCCTTTATGATATGCTAATGAGTCTAGCGACTAGTCACAATTGTATTAGTTCCTGCGCTCATTCCGCCCTTGTAGCATGTTAGCACACCCACCGGGGCGTACTAACATGCTATTCAATGCCCATTGCCCAGCGTCATCAGCAGTGATGCATGTACCTGTGTCCGTTGTCTCCGCATCAGACACTGGGCAGTGTGATCAGAAGTCCTGGCACTTCTAGTCTTGTGCAGTTGATCTCTCTGAAGCCAGGACGCGTACTACCGGGTTCATAGTGTACATGACCGGAAGTGATTAATGGATCTTGTGCATCCTTCTCCATGACATTCTTCTTCTTTGGTGGCATACAAATACAAATACTAGTCTTGCTGATTTGGGGCCTAGATATACATCTTAGAAGGCCATTCTCTGAGTGTTTAAATCAGATCTTAGCTACTTTATTTCACTTATTGCTATCTTAGTAAATGTGAAATTGTCATTCACTGACAAATAAGACATTTATTTGGTTACTGTATCCTTTTACCAGGAAGTGCAGGAGCTCAGCAGCACTGAGGGAGACACGAGGGATTTCAGCGCTGGAGAAGGTAAAGTGTTTATTTTACTATGGCCAGCAGCATGGGGGCCATATCAAACACAGGGAGACCTGTGCCAGCAATAGGAGACCTGTGCATGCTGTAGGGGATGTGTGCCAGCTATAGCAGACCTGTGCCAGCAATATGGGGATGTGTACCAGCTATAGGAGACCTGTGCCAGCTATAGGAGACCTGTGCCAGCTATAGGAGACTTGTGCCAGCTATAGGAGACTTGTGCCAGCACAGGGGGATATGTGGCATCACAGGGGGACATGTGCCAGCACAAGGGGGCTATATTCAATATAAGGGGGCCATATCCAGATTAAGGGGGCTAATTTTAAGATGGGGGGCTATAAGAGACATATACCCTATTTGATTTGTTAGACGGACACTGGCATTATAAGACGGACCCCATTTAACATTAAATAAAAAAAAAACTCTTTTCCTTCACCAAATTTGGGGGTGCATCTTATAATCAGGTGCGTCTTATAAAACGAAAAATACGGTACTTTCATTTGTAGATATCCCTTACTTGGTATATTCTTACAGAATGTTGATATCAGTTTGCAAAAATATCTGAGTGGTGCTATTACTTTTACACTATATGAAGTAATAAACATTGCAAGTTAAAAAAAAAAGTTGGAACCATCTATAAAAGTAATGACAGTACACATCTATTTAGGGTGAAATTGTCCATCATAAAAATATAGAATTCTGTAATTTCATTGCGCTCATTTAGATTCTTCTAGTTTGGAAAATGCACCCTGACAAGCAAAGCTAAACTGGTGTTTGCTACAAATGCTTTGTTTGTCCTCAAATGAATTCACCTGAAATATATACAGACCTTCATCAGTAGTACATGTAGTAGTAGTAGTTGTAATTGTAAACCAGTGATTTTCAAAATGTCCATATTACAAGATGAGGTGGCCCATCTATTAGTATTAGGGATAGAATTATGCAAGAGAATGACAACATAACAAATCTTCCAGCTACCTAATGTGGTTTGCCTGAAGCATACAACTGCTTTCTTCTTGGCTCATTTTTGACAGCTGTTCAAACATGCCAAGACATAAAGCTACATCTTCTTGGATTCCAAATTGAAAAGGCAGGAAGGTCAGCCTACAAAACACTATTTCATTTTATCAGCATGTTAAAAGTCTTCCCTTTACTTCCATATGTACCTGCCAGTTCTGCTTCAGTATAATCTTTCAATAATGGGATGAACGGATTACTAATGCCTACAGTTTATGAATGGTTTTTCAATATTGGACCCCATATCTACTCCAGTATGACTGTAATACACTGGTCACCTTTCTTATCAAATGCTGACTTGCATAACTCCCAACTTTGAAAGACGGAAAAAGGAAACATATCCTGTGGTACAAAGAGTATTGCGGCAATTTCTATTTTACGCTAAGCCACTTAGTATGTTGTCCACCGAAGCACATTTCCCAACACACAATATAATGCCCTATACAGTACATTCACACACGTAGAATGATGGTGTGGCGCCCTGGACAACATACCCTACACCCCAGTTAGGCACACCGAAGCCAAACATAAAATCCTTGTTGCCTTCCTCCAGGGGCTGATGTCCACACTAGGGGGTGGGCCAGGCGGTTGGCCCCACCCACCGAGGAGTTCACAGTCCTGGAGGCGGGAGAAGGAAGTCAGATCAGGGGTTTCCCAGCAGCCAAGACCCGATTGAAGGCAACAGCTCACACCGTAGAGGGAAACACAGTCACCGCCAAGGCTACAGTTCCCAGGGCCAGAGCCTGCGGGCAAAAAGGGGCTCCCTCAGCATCCATCCAAGCTGGGGAGTGGGTTACCGGTGGGAATCCATTGGAACCATAACACAACACAGGTGCAGGGAAAGGCAGTCACCATCAACCTGCCGGGAGAAGAACAACCGCAGCTGCCTGTGGGACCCGTCCATCCAGCCGTTTGTTTGACCAGAGACTCTGTGTGGAATTACTGGCTGAGTGAGTACCACCGTGCCGTGCGGCACAGCGCTGCCCCCATGACCCTGCACCTCACCAGGCCCCGTAACCCGCCTGCATCCCCAAACGCTCACCGGGCCCCGGGACAACCAACCCCCTACCCACGGAGGGGAGAACCAACATCCAAGCTGCTCCCTGTCATCGCTCCCGGGATCCCTGTCCAGAGCAGCGGTGGTGTCCCAACTTCACCACAACCGTGGGTGGCATCACGGACAATAAATCCCCCAAATCATTCCCCTTTTCACTCACGGGCGAGGAACGCCTCTCGATACCCCGGGATCCGGCCCACCGCTCGAGCCACCACCGAGCAGCAGCAGCAGTAGCCGGACCCGAGCAGGGGGTGAGCGCAACGTCCCCTCCTCCGCCCGTGACCACGAACAGGATCTTACCGCTCTGCCGTCTGGTAGAGGTGCGCCTTGTGACCGTCGGAGGTGTCCGGCCGAAAATTTTGAGAAGCCACCATTTTGGGCGCGAAAAATCCCCGCTCGAACGTCTCCTCGAGCAGTGGAGGCGCGAAAGCCAAAACCCCGCCCCTGTAGAGGAGGAGCCGAAAAAAGGCTAAGGGGGATGGATGGCGTCTGGCCGCATATAGCCCGCGGCTATAAAAGCAGGGACGCTAGGACCCTGCGGCCATCTTGTTGTTCCTGGAAGAGGCCGCCGCCGCGATGTATCAACCGTCCCGCAGCACCGTAGCCCCCGCGCCCGGGACCGCGGCATGGGTGGAGGTCCAGACCGCCCAGCTACAGCAAAGACTGCAGATCCGCATGCAGCTCCTTCTGGAGGAGTGGGAGGCCGACATGGCGGAGGTGGTGGAGGCTGTAAGGAGACGCGAGGAGGAGGATTTGGAGGAGCGGGTAAGAGACCCACGTCCCTGTTTTCCGGTAGGATCGGCCACTGCGGCTGAGGGGCCCGGCCCACGCCCGCTCACCCTTCCACCTCCCTCGCTATCCGCGCTAGTCGCTACCGCCCTGCCACTAGGCCCGCTACCCGTCCAACCGGTGGCGGTACCCCACCTATCCGCCCAAGCGGACCGGACTGCAGCCGAGGCCCGTGACTGTGCAGCACCGCTCCCGTGGAAGGCACCAAAGGCCGAGCCCGTCGGTGAAGCTGTACCGGAGGCACCGGTGGCTGTGCCCGACCCTGTACCAACCCCGGCAGCCCATCTCATGCTGGAGGAGGCGGAGGCTCAGCGGGAGAGGATCCCTGTGCCCGTTCCCCACACCTCGGCTGAGGTTGCAACGGGTCGCCGCTGCAAGGCAGCACCCAAGGCCAAGTCACTGCGGGACCTTCCACCCAGATTGCCAGTGGTGGGCAGTGTCAAGGAGGTCTCGCGGGGCCCGACCCGTGCGCAGGAGCTCGCAGCAGCCCCATATTGGGACAGGGAGCCGACACCGCTGGGCCTGGAAATTGCCGAAAGGGAGCGAAGAAAGGCGGAGCTGGTGGCCCTCACAATCCGTGAGAAGGAAAGCCTCCGCCAAGCGACCTTCCGTGTCCGGGGCCCGCTCTATGAGGGGCAAGTGAGGAGATTTGACGTCCGTCGGGGCTATGGTTTTATCTATGAGCCGGGCCTGGAGGTCGAAGTCTTTGTGGCCTGACGGGACGTCAATGCCCATATGCCGGAAGACCACCCGGGCCGCAACTTGATGCCGGGAGACTTGGTGCAGTACACCAGGCACTGCAGGGAGAGGGGTTGGTTCGCGCTGGATGCAAAGTTGAGGGGCGGTCAAGAGGCCCAAATGCCAGCCCAGCCCCCTCCTCCAGTTGCCCCCGTGGACTTAAAGTGAGAGTCAGCGGTCCCCCGCCACAAAGTTGTCCCCGTTGGGACCATCAGCGCCGTTGTTGAGTGTACTGTTTAAAAAGTTTGAATGATAAGTGAAAATCATCCACTGAAAGTTTACCTGATTAACAACCGTGATTGAACTGGCTGTTGCCGGCAGCTGTTGTCCCCGTAGGGACTGTCTGCAAACCTTGCGTAAGGAACTGCTTACGGACAAGCCCGAGAACTTGCAGGGAAACCACAAACTTAGTGGCATGTAAATAAAATTGTTGTTGGCTTGATACCATGACCGCCTCCGGAGAGGCTGATTTAGGAGGATGGGCCTGGAGGAAAGGGATGGCCCAGGCCCGCCACTACCATAACCGGTGGCAATCCTCCGGGGGTTCAGGGGTCCCCATGGACGCGGGTCCCCTGAAAGAGACAGAACCCGCTCGGGCAACTTGGTGCTGGACTGGGCTCAAGGGGTGCTGCCCATTTGCTTAGGGGCAGCATCAGGGCCAGGTTGCTTGGGTGGGAGAAGAGCGGAAGCCGTTACCGTTTAGTAAAGACAACCGTTAAGTAACGTTGAAGTAATGTGCCTCCCGTTGTGGGAAGATTGAAAAATGCTTGTTTTATATGTTTACCGTTTTTACTCTTTTTCAGTTAACCAAAAATAAAACCGTTGATGGACGGGCAGCCCGTGGATGGTCTGCATTTTGCTAAGGGGGAATGTGGCGCCCTGGACAAGCCAGGTCGTCACAGGTACTACACCAACACAGCCTACACCCCGGTTAGGCACACCGAAGCCAAACACAAAATCCTTGCTGCCTTCCTCCAGGGGCTGATGTCCACACCAGGGGGTGGACCAGGCGGTTGGCCCCACCCACCGAGGAGTTCACAGTCCTGGAGGCGGGAGAAGGAAGTCAGATCAGTTTTGAGAGTTGAGGAGTGAAGTGGTAGCACAGGAGACTGACCGTGTCCGGGTGTGTGGCCCGGGCACTCAGCAAGGTTGGCAGACGGTGGTGACCGTCTGCAGGAGCGGCTCATTGGAGCAAACCGTATGGACCGTGGACGGGCAGTGGCCCGGCGGTACCGGATCGGGGAGTAAAGAGAGGCCAGCACCATCCGGCAGGGCTTACGGACCTCGACCAGGCTAGGAGTCGCCGTAAAACTGGTCAAATCCGTTAGCGAAGGGAACCTCCAGGGTTTCCCAGCAGCCAAGACCCGATTGAAGGCAACAGCTCACACCGTAGAGGGAAACACAGTCACTGCCAAGGCTACAGTTCCCAGAGCCAGAGCCTGTGGGCAAAAAGGGGCTCCCTCAGCATCCATCAAAGCTGGGGAGCGGGTTACCGGTGGGAATCCATTGGAACCATAACACAACACAGGTGCAGGGAAAGGCAGTCACCATCAACCTGCCGGGAGAAGAACAACCGCAGCCGCCTGTGGGACCCATCCATCCAGCCGTTTCTTTGACCAGAGACTCTGTGTGGAATTACTGGCTGAGTGAGTACCACCGTGCCGTGTGGCACAGCGCTGCCCCCGCGACCCTGCACCTCACCAGGCCCCATAACCCGCCTGCATCCCCAAACCCTCACCGGGCCCCGGGACAACCAACCCCCTACCCACGGAGGGGAGAAACAACATCCAAGCTGCTCCCTGTCATCGCTCCCGGGATCCCCGTCCAGAGCAGCGGTGGTGTCCCAACTTCACCACAACCGTGGGTGGCGTCACGGACAATAAATCCCCAAAATCATTCCCCTTTTCACTCAAGGGCGAGGGACGTCGCTCGAGACCCCGGGATCCGGCCCACCGCTCGAGCCACCACCGAGCAGCAGCAGCAGTAGCCGGACCCGAGCAGTGGGTGAGCGCAGCGTCCCTTCCTCCGCCCACGACAATGGCACCACAGCTCTCACATGCAATATGATGCCTATGTAGGAGGTGGTCGACTTGCTCCCACTCCTACTATTCAGTGTTTCCCCTATTGTACAGTACTGCAATATAATTGAGCTTAATATTGAATGTATATTAGTGCGACTGCTGGCGATGTAGAAGTTCCGGAGCAGTGCAGCAATCGGTGCCATCTACTAGCCGATAGGTCATAATATTTTATTAAATATTGAAGGGAACCTATCAGGTGCAATATGCACCCAGAACCAAGAGCAGTTCTCGGTGCATATTGATAATCCCTGCCTAATCGTCCCAGCATCTAGTAGCATAGATAAAGAGATCTTTAGTATTTCTAAAGATCTTTTATCATATGCTAATGAGGCCAGCAACTAGTCCCAAGGGTGTTACTTCCCCCGACTAATCTGT
Organism: Anomaloglossus baeobatrachus; assembly: GCF_048569485.1. Taxonomy (NCBI): domain Eukaryota; kingdom Metazoa; phylum Chordata; class Amphibia; order Anura; family Aromobatidae; genus Anomaloglossus; species Anomaloglossus baeobatrachus. Next base: position 510,203,929 of record NC_134356.1, on the reverse strand, counting down.
CCTCTTATCATGGTAGCATGCCCACAGGGGCGTGCTAACATGCTACTCAATGCAGCATCACCAGCGGTGACATGCGTACCTGCATCTGCTGTCTCCACTGTTAAGAACTCTCTGGCACTTCCAGTCATGCGAAATAGACCTCGCTGAAGCCGGGACATGTACAACCGGCTTCATTCTGTGCATGACCGGAAGTGCTCAGGACTTCTGAACAGCAGAGACAGTGGACATCGGTACGCACATTACCGCTGGTGATGCTGCATTCAGTAGCATGTTAGCACACCCCTGTGGGTGTGCTACAATGCTAAGATGGCGGACTAGTCGGGGGAAGTAACGCCCTTGCGACTAGTCCCTGGCCTCATTAGCATATTCTAAAGAATCTTTAGAAATACTTTTTGTAAAGATCCCTTTATCTATGCTACTATAGGTTGGGACAGTTAGGCAAGGATTAGCAACATGCACCCAGACCTGCTCGTAGTTCTGGGTGCATATTGCACCTGACAAGTTCACTTTAAGTTTATTGCTAGTATGCATTTTAGAGTAATATACAGTATAATGTATGATATAAGATGTATAATATGTGTTAACCCAATGAGCTGTGTCAGGCGGGAAGCACAGTTTGGGAAGTCATGGAAAGCATAAGGTATTCTGTGTGTTTTATGTAAGTTCATTTATTACAGAATATATAGTATTGTCATTATGTAAAGTAGAAGAATAATAATAATATAAAATGTTTTGAGGTAGGATTTAGTGCAACGTTGGGACCAAGTGTGCAGGAGAGGGTGAAGTGGTAGAGAGAAAGTATTAGCAATAGGAAGTATTATTTTAAGGTGCAGCCGGGCCAGAGTGAGATACTTTGGTAGCGAGGTACTTTGGTAAGGCAAACAGGGCAGAGAAAGTTAGGGAGTCTGCACAGGGGTTCCTGGGATAATGAGCTCTGTTTCAGGGTCCGCCCAGACCTCAGGAGGAATCCTCCATTGTGTCCCATGGGCAAGACAAGCTGCAAAGGCAAGAGATGGGGAACACAAAAGTTAAACTCGGGTGCTGGAGGGCTAGTACCCAGAGCAAGGGCTAGACAGAAGGTTACTTCATAGAACAGTAGTAGCAGAATGGTACCAGACAGGGCCGGACTGGGACTTACATTCAGCCCTGGCATTTGGGGGTACACAGGCCCACTTATCGCGTGGTGAATGTGTGATATCTGTGTGCACTTGTAGATTGTGTAACACGACCATATAACATGTAGCCACAGCTGTGGCCAGCTTACTTATTTATTGCTTTATTTGCTGCTATTTTCCCTACAGAGCTCATAGATAATGAAGAGGATGCTGCCCTCCATAGTGCAGTGGCTTCTTCATATTGCTAATGGGAAGGGATACAAAATCAGATTTTTTTCCACCAATTTCTGAGACCCATAACTTTGCATTTTTGGAAAGGGGGAATGGAAGGCAGCTGTAGTTTTCACTAGTGATAATTTTGGACACATACCACTTAGGGAAGGTGCAATGACATTTTTTGGGGGCAGATCCCACAATGGAAACCACTATGAAAAATACTGGAATGACCATATGCATCTACTCGCTGTGCACAGGTTCAGGATTTTCAGCATCTTTTAACCAGTTCAGGTTTCTAAAACCACCAAGTGATTAAAAGCAGTGACTGCTCCATTCTTCTGGTGTTTGCCACTCGGAAGACGCTCTGTACTTTACTATGCTCGGAAGGCTCGGAAGATGCCTGGACGTCTTTTTTGTTGCGTTTTACCATTGCTTTTTCTTAGAAGCGCAGTAAAAAATGTGACAAAAACAATGAGAAAACACTGAAAAAAAATGGTCAGAAAACAGAAAAAATGCCCTGAAAGTGTTTTTCTGGTTTTGGAAACCCATTCCCTGGATTGTTTGTTTGAAAACAAACAGCTTTATTGTCCCTCCCAGGCCTGCTATTGTCTGCAACGCTGATGTCACGTCACAATGACGGCGCTGCAACCAATCAATTATAGACAGCAGACACAAGAGCAGTTTATAATTTTTATAACAAAAAGGAAGCATCAGACATCAAGAGGATGCGAGCAGTTAGTACCATGTTAAGGACACTTACATGAAGACATCACTAGAACCACCATGAGTACATTAATGCATCCCTGGAATAAAGTTTGTAAGGATTTAATGAGGTGAGATTATGCTCAGTTTCTGCTCAAAAAATCAAAATGAACATACGCTAATTTACACTGTTTTTGGATAAGAATCTTGCCAAATTCTTTTCATAATCTCAAAACAAACTTTTAAAGATTTTTTTTACATTTTAACTTGAAGCCATGAAGCTTGTTTTGGATTGTTAAATGTGTACAAGATCAAATCCACTGTCATTACATAAGTGCAGCACCAGAACCACCATCTGCACATAAATGCAGCACCAGAATCAGAGTCAGTACATAAATGCAGCTCAAGAACCACCATCAGTACATAAATGCAGTGCAAGAACCATCAGCACATGAATGCAGCATCAGAACCAAGCTCAGCACATGAATGCACAACCAAAACCACCTTCAGCACATGAATATAAAGCTAGAACCAAGGTCCGCACATGAATGGAACGCCGCAACCACCGTTAGCACATGAATGCAAAGCCAGAACCACCGTCAGCACATAAATGTAGCATCAGAACCACCGTCAGCACATGAATGCAGAGCCAGAATTACCATCAGTACATGAATAAATAACCAACCTTAGCCCCATGTACAATTGTATTGTACAAACCAACTCTCAGGTTGTCCTGAAAAATGGTAAGGAGATGCTGTTTGTTGGGAGTTGTTATCAGGCATCATCAGACTGCGGTGCATAGAGCAACCACAGTACTGATGAGATTCAGGCAGTATCAAAATGATTTACATGTAGGTACCTTATAGGTGATGTAATCTCAAATCAGAGTTGTTCCCGTGCCTTGTTTCTCCATGAAGTAAAGACGCCATGATGAGATGTCACGCACAGTGCTCATGTGTCCAGATTTCCCTCTTCTCCACGTTCCACAACACTTCCCAACATGGCGCTCTTAAAAATAAAAGTATCATTATACTGCCTCATAAATGTCTCCTATTCTGCACTCCTGAAAAAATAATTGCAGTGCTTCCTTCACAAAATATCCCCTCCACAAACTGAACCTCTCCATTATATTCCCCCACAGGCTGCCTCTCTCCATTATATTACCCCCAGACTGCCCCTTTCCATTATATTCCCCCCAGGCTGTCCCTCTCCATCATATTCCCCCCAAACTGCCGCTCTCTATCATATACCCCCTGGCTGCCCCTCTTCATCATATTCCCCCCCCCCCCGCCAGGCTGCCTCTATCCATCATATTCCCCCCCAGGCTGCCCCTCTCCATCATAGGCTACGTTCACATGTCCGTTGTTTTGCATCAGTCACTGTGTTGCTTGACGCTTGTGACTGATGCGTTTTACAACGGGTGACAAGAAATGGAATTCATTGTCATGAGAAAGCGGATTCCGTTGTAAAACGAGATAGAGAGAGAACGATCAGCTGATCGCTCTCATTAGCTGGCCGCCAGGAGATCAGCTGATCGCTCTCAAAAGCCGGCGACCGACTTTTGAGAGCGATCAGCTAATCTCCTGGCCGCCAGCTTTTGAGAGCGATCAGATGATCTCCCGGCGGCCGACTATTGTGAACGATCAGCAGAACACTATCATAAGCCGGCCGCCATGAGATCAGCTGATCGCTTTCATAAGCAGGCCGCCGGGAGATCAGCTGATCGCTTTCATAAGCCGGCCGCCGGGAGATCAGCTGATCGCTCTCAAAAGCCGGCCGCCGGGAGATCAGCTGATCGTTCGGCCGCCGAAAGAGAGACAGTCATTTGAATGATTAAACACAAGATCTGAGCATGCACAGTGAAAACATAAGGATTCCGCTGTTCAAAAAACGTTACATGCTGTGTTCCTGCCGCCCAACGGTCAGTCGTTCCACGACTGATCAGCCGGGTGGCGGATGCAATGCAAGGGCATCAGTCGCAATCCGCCGTTCATACAAGTCTATGGGAAACAACGGAATCTGCCAAACGGATTGCGTTGTTTATCAGAACGGCGGATTGTGACTGATCATAAACAACGGAAATGTGAACATAGCCATATCCCCCCCAGGCTGTCCCTCTCTATCATATTACCCCCCTCTCCATAATATCCCTGCTTCTCTCTCACACACACACACAGACACACACATACACACACACACACACACCCAGAGCCAGGCCTCACACACACACACACACACACACACAGCCAGGCCTCATACACACACACAGCCAGGCCTCCTACACACACACACACACAGCCAGGCCTCATACACACACACACACACACACACACGCACACACACACACACGCACACACACACACAGCCAGGCCTCATACACACACACACACACACACACACACAGCCAGGCCTCATACACACACACACACACACACACAGCCAGGCCTCTCACACACACACACACACAGCCAGGCCACACACACACACAAACACACACACACACACAGCCAGGCCTCTCTCACACACACACACACACAGCCAGGCCTCATACACACACACACACACACACACACAGCTAGGCCTCATACACACAAACACACACACACACAGCCAGGCCTCATACACACACACACACAGCCAGGCCTCTCTCTCACACACACACACACACACACACACACAGCCAGGCCTCATACACACACACACACCCAGCCAGGCCTCATACACAGACACACACACAAACAGTTCCTCTCCAAACTATTCCTCCCCATACTGCTCCAGTACAAAATCCCCCCTCACAGACACACATTGTCCATCTGTATAAAGTACTCCCTCCACTTTCTTTTGCAAAGCTGTGCCCCCTTTCACCCATCTTGTGCCCTAATCCCCTCCCCTCCCCTCTCATGCACATTGATAAAACTTTTCATCTTCGGCTCCGTGGAGCTCATATCGGTACCCGACGTGTGTCTGCGCACCATGTGATGACGTCAGCAATGCACTGTCATCATGACACTGCTGCACTTCAGGGCCCGGTCACCGCGCTGCATTCATCAGGGAAGCAGGGAGCAGCGTAGGACGCCCACATCTCGCGGGCCGGATGGAGGCTCGATCTACTGTGCTGTGCGACTGCGACCAGTGATGTCAGTGGTGGCGCACTGGCGGTATAATACCGGCGGCGGCCAGCAGCATTGAAAATTGGCGGCGGGGGCCGCTCACCGGACCCCGCCGCTATAGTGGCGGCCGGCGGGTGGCGGCAGCCACAAAATAATTTTAAACAGCAGGCAGTGCGGGAGAGGCGGGGGGCGGCCCCCCCACCCCTCCACCGGCCAGCCCACCGGGAGAAGTCCCGCCCCTCCCGCCTGTCAGTCCGGGCCTGGTACCAGAGGAGGAAATTGGCATGCCTCTCCTGGAAAGGTTATTATGAAGGAATCTTCCATGAAGACTGTGTACTGAATAAAGAGTTTGAGTTATAAACAGACTGTTTCTATGACGTGCTGCCCAACTACATCTATGACGATTACCGGCAACGAGGTGGCGGACGAGCCGCTGAATATGCAAGTAAGTCTCGCACAACACCAGATTGAAGAAGTAGAGTGGAGTCCTGGATGTGGCGGGTCCTGACCTACGTGGCCATGAGTTTCCTCCACAGAAGACCGCAGCTGCTCGTACCCAACATCCAGGCTTGGACAGTTGTGGTCTCTCTCCTCTGTTCTACCTGCAGAGAATGCTTGCAACACCATAACAAAGAATTAACATGTTTGCAGCTCGGAAAGCCGCACCACAGGTCAGTTTACCCTGCAGGCTATACACGCACAGCAGGCATGGGATTTCTAGAAATCTTATCCACTGTGCTCGTACTGTACATCAAAACCAAAAAAATGAGCTGGAGCATGAGTTGGTATGCATGCATATAATCGCATGTTCACACTGGCCATAAGACAAAGAAAACCCAAGATGAAAATCTAATACATAAAGCTTAATGTGTGTGTGTGTGTGTGTCCGGGATTGGTATCTGCACCGTCGCAGCTACAGCCACAAAATTTTGCACACTCACACGTCTGGACCCCAAGAGCGTCATAAGCTATGTTGTGAGCTGAAATTTTAACCCCGCGCGTTCCAATTTACCAATCAATTTTGCCCCTATCTACATAATGGGGAAAAAGTGAAATGAAAAGTGTATCCGCAACGTCACATTTACAATCACGAAATTTTGCACAGACACCTCATGTGACCCAGGGAACGTCGTACACTATTTTTTGACAGGAAAATGTAACCCTGCGCTTTACAGTTACTCTCCAAAAAACATGCCTCCATTAAAGTAAATGGAGCCTGGAACTACAGGTTATTAATAGGAGCTGTGATTGGTTGCTATAGGAACAAAGGACATTCATAGTATAAGAAGCTTATATGTGAGGTAATAAGATGTTGGTGGGGAGATGGATAGAGGGAGACAGAGAGAGACAGACAGAGAGAGACAGAGAGAGAGACAGACAGAGACAGACAGGGAAAGAGACAGACAGACAAACAGTGAAAGAGACAAACCTGGAAAGAGACAGATGGGGAAAGACAGATGGGGAAAGAGACAGACAGACATGCAGACAGGGACAGAGACAGGCAGACAGGGAAGAAGGAGACAGCCAGAGAGACAGACAAAGATAGATGGGGAAAGACACAGACCTTGCTAGAGACAGACGAGGAAAGAGACAGAGAAATAGAGACAGACAAGGAAAGAGACAGACAGAGACAGGCAGACAGGGAAAGAGACAGACAGGAAAAGACACAGACAAAGAGACGGGGAGACAGAAAGGGAACGAGATAGACCTGGGAAAGAGACAGACCTAGAAAGAGACAGATGGGGAAAGAAACAGAGAGATAGAGACAGACAAAGAAAGAGACAGACAGAGACAGGCAGATGGGGAAAGAGACAGACGGAGAAAGAGACAGACGGGGAAGGAGACAGATGGGGAAAGAGACAGACAGAGACAGATGGGGAAAGAGACAGACGGGGAAAGAGACAGACAGGGAAATAGGCAGACCTGGAAAGAGACAGACTTGGAAAGAGACACCTGAAAAGAGACACCTGAAAAGAGACAGACCTGGAAAGAGACAAACCTGGAAAGAGACAGATGGAGCACATTACTTGGCCAATTTAGTTAAATCTGTGTGGAATATCTGTGGTGTTGAAATATATGTTGTGAAATGCTTCTATTAGCTTAGTTTTTGCCTTTTAATAATTACATTTCTATCTATTTGTTTTGTGGTTTTTGTGTGCAGAATAATTTTTTGTTAATACATTCTAGTTTGTTAACAGCAGTTATTAACCCGGGCGAAGCCGGGTAGTATAGCTAGTAATAAATAAAAGCATAGTGCATATAAATAAACATAGGGTATTTTTGATCAAAAAAGCGTAAAGCCATCCCACCGTGACAAGGTATACCCAAATCGAGACAATACCTAATAACCTTTAGTATTATAACATTACCATGGGTCAAAACAGACCCTCAATGTGAATAAGCGCAGAGAGTGACTGAGTTCTGAATATGGACACCCGGCCACGGGAAGCAATAGAAGAAATTCTCAGCTCAGTGAAAAGGGGCAACACACTATTTATACTGTGTATAAAAGATTACAAACAAAAAAAAATGAGTCAGAGCATCCCATGGCTGTGTGCTGTGCTTTTATTTAGTTACAGCACAGTATAGGTCCATATTATTTTCATCTTGGGTTTTCTTTGTGCCCTATGGCCAGTGTGAACATGTGCTTATACGCATGTATACCAACTCATAGTTACATAGTTACTTAGGTTGAAAAAAGACCTAGGTCCATCTAGTTCAACCTTCCTCCACCAGTTCTACATTTAGTCACTAAGTCATTTATAACCAACAATGTTTTGTGTACTGAGGAAATCATCCAGCCCTTTTTTAAAAGCTGTTATAGTATCTGCCATTACTACCTCTTGTGGTAGTGTATTCCACAGTCTGACCGCTCTTATTGTAAAGAACCCTTTCCTATTTAGGTGTTGGAATCGCTTTTCTTCCACTCGCAGTGAGTGCCCCCTGGTCCTTAGTACTGTCTTTGGAAGGAATAAGTCATGTGCCAGTCCTTTATATTGACCACACATGTATTTATACATATAAATGAGATCTCCTCTGAGACGTCTTTTTTCTAAGCTAAACATATCTAACTTTTTCAACCTGTCATCATATGGGAGGCCTTCCATTCCTTGTAATAGTCTAGTTGCCCGCCTTTGAACTGACTCTAACTTCTGAATGTCCTTTTTAAAATGTGGAGCCCAAAACTGGATCCCGTATTCCAGATGTGGCCTTACAAGTGATTTATAGAGGGGTAAGAATACGTTGGGATCACGGGATCTAATCTCTCTTTTTATACACCCTAAAATCTTGTTTGCTTTAGCAGCTGCTGCTTGACATTGAGTGCTGTTGCTCAGCTTATTTGTAATGAGAATACCCAAGTCCTTCTCCTGTTCTGTAGTCCCGAGTTTACTTCCATTTAATGTATACGCAGCTATAGGATTACTCCGTCCTAGGTGCATTACTTTACATTTATCAACATTAAATCTCATTTGCCAAGTATCTGCCCATTCTGACATCTTATCCAGATCTTTTTGTAATATTGTACTATCCAGGTCAGTTTTTAATATCCTACATAGTTTGGTGTCATCGGCAAAGACTGACACTGTACTATCAATCCCATCCACAAGGTCATTAATAAAGAGAGTAAAAAGAATCGGTCCAAGCACAGATCCCTGCAGCACCCCACTGCTGACTACAGCCCATTTAGAGAATTTACCATTTATGACTACTCTTTGTTTCCTATCTTTTAGCCAATTCCTTACCCAGTTGCATATTGTGTCCCCTAGTCCTTGCTTCTGGAGCTTTAGTATAAGGCTATTATGTGGTACAGTATCAAATGCCTTTGCAAAGTCCAAATAAATCACATCAGCTGCATTACCAATATCCAGGTTTGAACTTACCCCCTCATAGAACCCCAACAGGTTGGTTAGACACGACTTATCTTTCATGAATCCATGCTGTTTGTCAGTTATCATATTATTTTCTGCAATATATTTTTGCATGTCATCCCTTAAAATGCCCTCAAAAACTTTGCATACTACTGATGTCAGGCTTACTGGACGGTAGTTGCCTGGATCTACCCTCTTACCTTTCTTAAATATCGGTACCACATCAGCAATCCTCCAATCCTGAGGCACCAACCCTGTTACAAGTGAGTCTAAAAAGGTGAGATACAGCGGTCTGTCGATTACGGAGCTCAATTCCCTCAATATTCGTGGATGAATGCCATCTGGCCCTGGGGATTTGTCAATGTTTAATTTACTCAGACGTAGGCGTACTTCATCTTGTGTTAAATTAATTATATCGGGTGGTGGACTTTGATTTTTCACTTGTTGAATGATCCCTGGTACAGTCAGTTCCTTGGTGAATACAGATGAGAAATGCCTATTTAATATCTCAGTCTTTTGTTTGTCCTCTATAACTAACTTGTTATTATATTTTAAGGGGCCGATACTATCCTTTGTTTTCCTTTTGGCATTAATGTATTTATAAAAGATTTTGGGATTTATTTTAATGTCATTGGCGATTTTTGTTTCAGTAGCTAATTTTGCTTGTTTGATTTCTTTTTTACATTTCCTATTGATATCTTTATACTCCTGCAATGCTATTTCTGTATTCTCAGCCTTTAAGATTTTAAATGCCCTTTGTTTTTGTTTTATTATACTTTGTACAGTCTTATTTATCCATAGTGGTTTCTTTTTATTCCTGGACATTTTATTACCAGAGGGTATACGATTTTTACAGGACTCTAGTAGTATATCCTTAAACTTACCCCATTTATGTTCGGTATCCCCAGTTACCATGACTTTGTCCCAATCTACACATTTAAGCTCTTCCCTTAATTTGTTAAAATCAGCTTTCCTAAAATTCCAGGTTTTAGCATTCCCCCTTTGAAATGTTCTATTGAATATTATGTCGAAGCTTACCATATTATGATCGCTGGTGCCCAAGTGCTCCCGGACCTGTAGATCTGAAATTGTATCCGGTCTATTTGACAGGACCAGATCTAGCAAATTATCTCCCCTCGTCGGTTCATCTACCATCTGAGAGAGGAAATGGTCTTGAATGGTAGATAAGAACTTACAGCTTTTAGCAGAACCAGAAGATTCTATGTCCCACTGAATGTCTGGATAGTTGAAATCCCCCATAATAAGAACCCGATTATTATTATTAGCTGCCTTTTCAATTTGTTCCAGCATTTCACCCTCTATTTGTTCAGGTATGTTAGGAGGCTTATAGCAAACTCCAATTAGCATTTTTCCATTATTCCCCTCCCCATGTACATTTACCCATACTGACTCTACATTGTTGCTGTTCCCCTCAATGTCATCATACAACACAGGTTTTAGGTTAGATTTAATAAATATACACACCCCACCACCTTTTTGGCCTTTCCTGTCCTTCCTAAATGTACTATAACCCTGTATGTTTGTCACCCAGTCATGGCTTTCATCCAGCCAGGTTTCCGTAATGCCCACCACATCATAATCCATGGTTGACATAAGAGTCTCCAATTCATTCATTTTGTTTGCAAGACTTCTTGCATTTGCCAGTAGACATTTAATCCTATTAACACCTTTATTACTCCTAGCCTCCCTACGTTCCTTGTATGTCCCATCCCCCCCTAATCCTTCATTGACCCCTACCGTCTCCCTGTCTCTATCTGCTCTATCTATCCCCTTATTTGCTCCACTACCCTCCCTCCCCCCCGATCCTAGTTTAAAAGCTCCTCCATCCGTCTGACCATTTTCTCCCCAGCACAGCTGCACCTTCCCCATTGAGGTGCAGCCCGTCCCTACCGTAGAGCATGAACCCGAACCCTTCCTTCCTGCACCAATTTCTAAGCCACATATTTATCTCCCTAAGCTCCCGCTGTCTTTCTAGTGACGCTCGTGGCACCGGTAGTATTTCTGAAAACACCACCTTGGAGGTCCTGGACTTCAGCTTCTCTCCTAGTTCCCTGTAATCATTTTTAAGGACCTTCCACCTGCCTCTAACTTTGTCATTAGTACCAATGTGCACCATGACCGCTGGGTTTTCCCCAGCCCCACCCAGCAATCTGTCTATCCGATCCAGCTATTTTTTTTTTTTTTTAATCTTTTGTACACAGTATAAATAAGGTGTGGCCCCCTTTTTACTTAGCTGGGCATTTCCTCTCTAATGCTTCCCATGGCTACGTGTCCATAGTCAGGACCCAGTCACTCTCTGCCCTTAGGCAACATTCACACGACCATTCCGTTTTTGCGGTCCGCAAAAAACAGTCCTGTTTTTCCATGGATGCATCCATGTGACATCCTTGTGACAACCGCATCCATTCCGTTCTGTACCAAATACGGTCCGCGTGCCATCCGTGAGACTTCCGTTTTTTTGTGGACCAAAAAAAAAACGGAAGGAGGGTTAAATTCAGTCCACGGTATCTGGCCAGATGCTGTTCCCCATATTAAGTCTATGGGGAACAGAATCCAGCGCAAAGGGGTAGGAGCAAGTGCTACATACTCACCGATCACTGGGGCGGTTCACACTGCTCCCGCGGCAGCTCTTTCTTCTTCCCGAGCCAGCCGCTCATTAGGCTCATACATATTTACTTCTTTCCTCACTCACCGATGTCTGTGATTGGTTATAGTCAGACGTGCCCCCATGCTGAGTGCCAGCTGTCTGACTGCAACCAATCACAGCCACTGGTGGACGGATCTATATCATACAGTAAAATAAATAAATAAATAATTTAAAAAAATACTGTGTGGTCCCCCCATTTTGATACCCAGCCAAGATAAAGCCTCCTGGCTAGAGGCTGGTATTCTCAGGCTGGGGACACCCATGTTATTGGGAGCCCCCAGCCTAAAATATCAGCCAGCAGCCACCTGGAGTTGCCTTATCCATTAGATGAGACAGTCCCGGGACTTCATCTGGCTCTTTCCAACTGCCCTGGTGCATTGGCCTTCCAGGTAATAAGGAGTTAATAGCAGCGCATAGCTGCCACTATGTCCTAGATTAGTGATGGCAGGCATCTATGAGACACCCTCTCATCACTAATCTGTAAGTGAAAGTAAATCTTGTATTTGAAATAAAAGACAAAAAAGCACCCTCTTTCACCACTTTATTAACCTCCAAAAAACCCCTCCAGGTCCAACGTAATCCACACGAGGTCCCATGATGCTTCCAGTACTGCTACATCTGAATCTCACATGGACAATCATAGAACATGACTGCCTGCTGTGAGATTCAGGCCTCAAGTGAAGTGAGCCACGCAGTCAGCACAAACTCCAGCTGTGACCGCACATCACCTGAGCGATGTCACCACTAGTCACAGCCCGCAATACTTAATGTGAGAATGCGGCGGACTATGGAACTCAGTGACGAGCGCTGACGCAGGTAATAAACTTAGCTAACCTCATGATGTTGGCGCTTGTCATAGAAAAATGAGAAAGACATATATAATGTCTCACTCTTCTGCATTTTGTAATCTTGCACCCTTTAGAGCCTTTCATGTGGCACTAAAGGGTGTTTAACCTTGTACTTAGCCAAAAAAGAAATATATAATTTAAAAAAATGATGTAGGGTCCCCCTCTTTTTTGTAGCCTGCTAGGGTAAAGGCGACGGCTGCAGCCTGCAGACCATAGCTGGCAGCTTCACTTTGGCTGGTAATCCAATACAGAGGCACACCCTCGCTGTTATTTTAAATGAAATAACTATTTTAAAGCAAAAAACGTGGTGTGTCCCCAAAATTTGATCTCCAGCCAAGGTAATGCAAACAGCTGTGATGTGGTATTCTCAGACTAGGGAGATCCATGGTTATTGGACACTCCCCAGACTAAAAATAGCCGGCCGCAGCCACCCCAGAAGTGGCGCATCGATTAGATGTGACAATCCTGGCGCTTCACCCCGACTCATCCCGTTGCCCTGGTGCGGAGGAAAACGGGGTGATATATGGGGTTGATACCAGCTGTGTAATGTCACTTTGCATCAAGTCCTGGGGTTAGTGATGTCATGGCGTCTATCAGATAGCTGACATCACTAACCCAGTCAGTAATAAAAAAAAAAATAGATGACAAACAAATGTTTATTTAATAAAACACTCCCTTTTTCACCAATTTATTGGAAAGAAAAATCAAATCCGGGTCCAGCGTAATCCAATAAGGGGGTCCCACGACGATCCATACTCACTATCCCAGTCAATGAAGAACAGAATGTTCCCCATTGGCTGGGGAGCAGTGCACTGACCTGAGCTACCATGAATAGGTCATCCCAGGTCACTGCAGGGCATTACTGGTGCCAATGTCATGGGGTTAGCTAGGTATATTACCTGCGGTGATGAACTTTGCTGTACTGCTGATGTCAGCGCTCATCACTGACTTCCATTGTCTGCCGCGTTCACAAGTGAAGTATCGCAGGAGTCCATGACGTCACCACTAGTCACAGTCTCGGGTTGCTCACGAGACTTGAGGTGAGAACACGGTGGGCATGGAAGTCACTGACGAGCGCTGACGTCAGGAGTACAGTGGACTTCATCACTGCAGCTAATGAACTTTGCTAACCTCCTGATGTTGCCGCTCTTCATCCCCGTGGCTGCTCGCACACTGCTGTACAAGCAGATGCTGACACACTGCAGTGCAAACAGCTGTGAGGCTGGCATGGGGAGTGGGACACAGACTGCAGGGGCACCCGACGGAAGTCACATGGAAGTGCTTCCGTGCGGCGGCTTTTGGGTATTTTGCGGACCCACTTGTATTGTGTCACGGTCCGCAATTACAGAATAGAATAGGACATGTTCCATAATAACGGAACGGACATACAGCATCCAATGTGTTTTTTGTAGGAACTGATGGCATACGGAAGTGCTTCCATGTGCCATCCGATCCTACACAAAAGAAATCGGAAAGATGGTCTTGTCAGTAGGTCCGCAAAAAAACAGAAACTGACCAGGGTGAACGTAATGGTTATCTGAATGAGCCCTTAATCAGATTGAGGTCTCTGGACACATCATGAGGTTTTAATACTTGAGAGTGTTAGGTACTGTCCGATTGGGTACACCTTGTCGCGGTGGGATGGCGTTACGCTTCTTTGATCAAAAATAGTGTTTACTAAGTACCTTATGTTTATTTATATGCACTATGCTTTTATTTAGTTACAGCAGGGTATACATCCATGTTACTTTCATCTTGGGTTTTCTTTGTACTGTACATCGCAGCATTTTGGATGCAGCTGAAACATGTTGTGTCCAAAACTCTGTGAACACTGATCGTGGGCATGCATCCTTATTATTTGGAGGTACATAACATTGCTCTGGGTGTGGTAACAGTTTATATGCAGGCACGATGGCAAGGCTAGAATCTCTCCTTCAAAAGGATCAGTAATAAACAATTGCTATAGTAGTGGACTCTTTATAATATTTTAAAACAGAACTGTAAAAACAGAATAAGGCTATGTGCGCACTAGACCGTTTTTCCCGCGGATTTACCCGCGGATTTGCCCCGGAAATTTCTTGAGAAATGTCTGCAATCTTTGTGCAGACATTTCCCATGAAATTCAATGAGAAAAAAAAATAGCTGTGCGCACTGTGCGGATTTTTCTCAAGAAAATTTCTTGAGAAAATTTTCTCGAGAAACTTTCTTGAGAAAATGTGCATGTCCATTAATTTCCGCAGGTACCGGGGGTATTCCGGGGGTATTCCGCAGGTAGCAATGATGTGCGGTATACCACCGGAATAGCCGCGATTTACCTGCGGTAATGCCCATCGCTGCCTGCGGTTTTGCAGGAAGCGATGTCATTATGCCAGGAAGAGGAGCAGAGTAAACACACGTCACACTCCCTGGACGCCGCACAGAAGCACTTCCGTGCGACCTCCAGGTGCCCGTGCAGTGTGTGTCCTGCTCCGGCCTCGCGGCTGCCTGCACTGCAGGGTGTCAGTGTCTGCCCGCAGTGTCAGCAGCCTGTCACGCTGCAGCGCAGGCAGACACTGACACCCTGCAGTGCTGGGAGCCGCGGGGATGACGATCGCTGCTGTCAGGAGGTGAGATCATTACCTGCTGTGACGATCTCCTGCCTCCTGACGTCAGCGCTGTCACTGCTGTCTATGCCCGTCTCGCGAGCGGCCCGAGACTGTCACTAGCGGTGACGTCACGGGCTCTCGCGATAAGTCAGTGACAGCGCTGACGTCAGCAGTACAGGAGATGATCACAGAAGGTAATGATCTCATCTATGCTCCTGATGGCAGCGCTCGTCATCCCCTGCAGTGACCTGAGCTGACCTATTGATGTTAGCTCAGGTCACTGCATTGCTCTCCCAGCCAATGGGGAACATTCTGTTTTTCATTGACTGGGACAGCGACTATGGTATGGATCGCCGTGCCCCCCCCCCCCCCTTATTGGATTACGCCGGACGTGGAATTGATTGTGCTCTTTTCAATAAATTGGTTAAAGAGGGAATGTTTTGGGGAGTGTTTTTTCAAATAAAACTTTTTTTGTTGTCTATTTTTTAATTATTACTGACTGGGTTGGTGATGTCGGGTATCTGATAGACGCCTGACCTCACCAACCCCAGGGCTTGATGCCAGGTGACATTACACATCTGGCATCAACCCCATATATTACCCCGTTTGCCAACGCACCAGGGCGCGGGATGAGCTGGGGCAAAGCGCCAGGATTGGCACGTCTAATGGATGCGCCACTTCTGGGGCGGCTGCGGCCTGCTATTTTTAGGCTGGGGAGTGTCCAATAACAGTGGACCTCCCTAGTCTGAGAATATCAGACCCCAGCTGTCCGCTTTACCTTGGCTGGTGATCCAATATGGGGGGGACCCCACGTTTTTTGTTTTAAATTATTTATATAATTTAAAATAACAGCGTGGGGTGCCCACTGTTTTGGATTATCAGCCAAGGTGAAGCTGCCAGCGGTGGTCTGCAGGCTGCAGCCGTCTGCTTTACCCTAGCTGGCTACAAAAAATAGGGGGACCTCACGTCATTTTTTTTTTAATTATTTATTTATTTTATGGCTAAATACAAGGCTAAGCACCCTTTAGGCTACTTTCACACATCCGGCTTGAGCTCTGCGGCTCAATCCGGCTGTGCAAGCTATGCAACAGATGCGGTGAAAACACCGCATCCTTTGCATAGGTTTTTCCTTTGCGGCCAGTCCGGTTTTTGCCGCTTGCGGCATGCTACTGAGCATGCGCAGTGGCAAAAACCGCATGCGGCGGCCGGATGCGGTTATTGCCGCATCGCGCCGCATCCGGCCGCCATAGGCATGTATTGAAAAATGTGCCGCATCGGCCGAATGCGGCGCAATGCGGTTTTTTTTGCCGCACGAAAAAACGTGCCAGGCAACTTTCCATCCGGCCGCCGCATCGGCTACATCTGCCGCATGCGGCAAAAAACGGACGGAACGCAAGGCCATGCGGCACAATGCGGCACTAATTAAAGTCTATGCAGGAAAATCGCAACCGGCAGCAAAAAAAACCGGTTGCGATTTTCATGCAAAGTGCCGGATTGTGCCGCATAGCAAAAACCGGAGGTGTGAAAGTAGCCTAAGTGCCACATGAAAGTCACTAAAGGGTGCCAGCTTAGAAAATGCAGGGAGGTGGAACATTATATAGGTTTTTCTCATCTATCTATCTATCTATCTATCTATCTATCTATCCCTCTATCTATCTATCCCTCCCTCTATCTATCTATCTATCTATCTATCCCTCTATCTATCTATCTATCCCTCTATCTATCTATCCCTCTATCTATCTATCCCTCTATCTATCTATCTATCTATCCCTCTATCTATCTATCCCTCTATCTATCTATCTATCCCTCTATCTATCCCTCTATCTATCTATCTATCTATCTATCCCTCTATCTATCTATCTATCTATCTATCCCTCTATCTATCTATCTATCTATCTATCTATCCCTCTATCTATCTATCTATCTATCCATCTATCCCTCTATCTATCTATCTATCTATCTATCTATCCCTCTATCTATCTATCTATCTATCTATCCCTCTATCTATCTATCTATCTATCTATCTATCTATCTATCCCTCTATCTATCTATCTATCTATCTATCTATCTATCTATCCCTCTATCTATCTATCTATCCCTCTATCTATCTATCCCTCTATCTATCTATTCATCTATCTATCTATCCCTCTATCTATCTATCTATTCATCTATCCATCTTTCCCTCTATCCACTATCTGTCTATGGATTATCTTTATTATTTATTGCAGGGACAAACCTGCGGTAAATCCGCGGTAAATCCGCGGCAAATTCGCGGCAAATTCGCGGCAAATCCGCGGCAAATCCGCGGCAAAAACGCATGCGGATTTGGTGCGGATTTTTTCCGCAGGTCCGGAAATCTTTCACTGGCAGAAGTTTCTCAAGAAATTTTCTTGAGAAACTTCACATTTCTAGTGCGCACATAGCCTTAAGACGCTTGCCTAGCTAAAGGGAAAACTGGATATTTACTTCTACTTTAGCCTGCTAGCCCTTGCTTATTGCCAGTATATTTCCACTTAGTAATACCACAACATAAAAATAATGCTGCGTCCACTATAATGTGTATAAAAAAAGAAAACGCCTTTTCATAAAAAAGTTAGTAAAACAGTAAAATCTTGCCAACATTCCAGTGTAATAAATTCTCGTTCACTTGGCCACAAATCTGGACCTCTCCCCTCGCTGCCGCACCACCTTATACAGGGCTCTGTCTTCATTTATTTACCTCTTTAATCATATATTGCACCATATTATAGGATAGCGACCTAAAGTATATTACCATGTTGAGGCTTCACATCCTCGGAAAGCTGGTGAGGGGCAAGAGCCTGTTTTTTTGGCATTTTATGTCCACAATTTTAGGCAGTAGTTTCACTTGGCATATAATATGTAGGACTAAATGTTGTGAAAGTCACTTGCTGGTAACACTCTGCAATGTTTACTTTAGATTTTCAGAAAACCCAAGTCACCTTCCTATATATACTTTTGTTATGTTATATGTATACGATACTGTACAAATGTTTTAGGCAGGTTTAGAAAAAAAAGCTGCTAGGTAAGAATGCTTTCAAAAATAGATGTGTTCGTAGTTTATTTTTTATGAATTAACTTAAATACAATACGAATGAACACAATAGAAATTTAAATAAAATCAATATTGGTGTGATCTCCATATGCCTTCAAAACAGTATCAATTCCCCTAGGTACATTTATACAAAGTCAGGGAATTTGTAGGAGTATAATTACTCAATTATACCAAACAGGTGGTAACAATCATCACTTTCACATGAAGGTGAAACATTGTCATTACCTGAAATGGCTGGGTTGAAGGCTTAAAGGGGTGGTTCACTAGTTAGCATTACTGGCCACATCAATATAATGTTGAGAAACAAGACTTCTCTTAAATACCTTGTGTTGGCAATAGTGCCTGTGAGTGGCGCTATTGCGGTCTGCTCATCCCCATCATGTGACCCCCCCAGGCTCCGTGACCTCTGAGGTCCGGTGATGTCACGTCAACTTCCAGTTGACCCAACATCACTGAGGTGGGCCCCAGTCTCCGTGAGTCACTGGGCTGTGGGGCGGAGTTTCACCGCTCGTCACAGCCCAGCGTTGATTCTGCTTGCGTCTCTGTAGTGAAGGAGGGAGCAGGGAGATGCTGGGCTGTGATGCTGGGATGTTGACGCCTCAGTTGATGTGACATCACTGCACATCAGAGGTCACAGACCCTGGGGGTCATGCGATGGGGGTGACTGGACTGTTATAGTGCCACTCACAGGCACTACAGGCAACACAAGGTATTTGAGAGAAACCTTGCTTCTCAACATACCTGTGGCCAGTAATGAAAAGGGGTGAACCCCCCTTTAAAACTGGATGAGGAAAAGCTAATCTCTACTACAAAGGTAAGATCAACAAACACAATTTAATGTCACAGATCATACACGATGACAAGACTGAGCAAAGGAGCAAGACACAAGGTAGATATACTGCATCTGCAAGATTTCTCCCAGGCATAGTCTAACTTTTCAAGATGTGCTGCTTAAACTCTTTTGAAGAGGCACCAAGAATTGAATAACAATGAGGCAATAGACAAAGTGGTTGGTCAAAGAATGAATACAGCAGGTGAAAGACACATAATACTTTCTTCCCTTCGAAATTGGAAGATGTTAAGTAGTGCCATCAGCTCAGAACTGGCAGTATCCAGTGGAACCCAATTCTACTCATCTACTATTTGGAGAAGTCTGTACAGAAGTGGTCTTCATGGACGAATTGTGTCCAAACAGCCATATCTTCATCATGGAAACAAGTGACTCAGCTATACACAGCAATCGGAAATTGGATGCTGCAAGTTGTCAGCAGGTGCTTTGAACTGATGAGTTAAAATCTGAAAAATTGGACTGTAAAAGAATGCAGTTTGCTCACCAAAAAGCTGAAGATTGTTATAATAATGAGTGTCTGCAAGTATCAGTGAAGCATGGTGAAGGTTTCTTGCAAAATTGGGGCTAAATTTCAGATAAGGGAGTTGGAGCCTTGGTAATGAATGGTGTACACAATACTGAGAAATACAGGCATGTTGTTTTCCATCATTCAGTACCATCAGGGTGACATATGTGAAGCCCCGCTAGTATGTGTCGGTGCAGTACCTTCAGGGACTCCACGTGGATGGAACAGTCTGGTCACAGGTAGGGAACCTTCTTTTAGGATTGTCGTGACGCCACTCTCAGTATTGCGGTCAGCGGGGACCGCCACTGCAGATTAAGGGATGCCTGGGGCTGATGGTGGGTGCAGTCAGTATATTAGCCCCCTGAGAGTGAGGCAAGCCCCAGGCCCCGGTGTATGTGTGTGGGACCACAGGTCGCAGAATGACTCAAACACAGTCCAAGAAGTCTTTCAACGTGTTTACTCACTGTTTGGAGGTCACGGTGAGATGCCCGGGCGACACTGTGATAACCAGGTGGAACCAGGAATTCCAGGAGGCCGTTCTGAGGGTAGCTGTCCACTCGCCTTCCTTGCACTCTTTCTGTTTTAGGAGGATCCTTTGCTTGAAGCGTGGTAGGACCCCTCCAGGGAAGCTGTTACCACCCTGCTCCCCTCTCTCTGGCTCGTCTGCCGGCAGCGTGGCCTTGGTGGGATGGCTTCTGGCCCTGTCCCCTTATGGGCCCGGAGATTGCTGCTTGGCTCAAGCGCTGTGTAGTTGTGGTGAGGGCATGAAGTACCCCCACCTGTAGGTTAAGCAGCTCTGGATGATCTGCTGCCTGTACTGGGGATCTAGTTCCCCTTGTGTGCTCGGATACCGGGATCTCCGTACTCAGCCACCCTTCTCTCTCTGGATGGTTTTCAGGCCGACCCACGGTACTCCTTTCTCCCCCGCTTTCAGCTACTGCACTCCTCAGGACCTGTCTCACACTCTAGAGCTCCTCTGCCCTGCTTCCTCACACTTCAACTTCTTCCTCCAGACTCTCCTCTTCCTCTCTCTCTCTGCCCTGCTTCCTAGCAACCAGCCCCTGAACACACCCCCAGCTGGGAATTGAAAGTTAACTCCTTCTGGCTACTCAAGGGTCCCCTCTGGTGATGTGGGAGGCCTGATCACTATATGTTTGTGTGTGCACCTCATCCTGGCCTTTGGAGATTACCTGGAAGCATTGCTCCCGCATGGGTGCAATACTCTGTGGTGCCTGACCAGGTCAGGGGCGCCACATTCCCCCTTAGTTATCATCAGCACGTCCTCGGGCTGCAAAGACAAGAGAAAAAGGTAAATACAAACTTTTCCCACGCAGGGGCAATTATTTACATTTAAACATGCCAAGTACCATTCCACCACCAACCACCCACATGTCCGAACCCCACCCAAAAACCTCCAGGAGGTAGGTCGCCGGTCCTTTTGGTGACCAGGGCTGGGCCATCACATTCCCCAGACCTTTCCTCCAATCTTCCTCTCCTGAGGAGAGTGGTGTAAGGTAGGCCCCATAAACAGGCGTACCCGCTTCCGAGTGTTGGAGGGCAGGCCCCATAAACAGGCGTGCCCCCTTGTTGGTGCAGAGCCATGCCCCTCAACAGGCAGACTCTGTGGTTGATACCAAGGAGGTAACTTTTTACAATGCAAAAGTTTGTGGTTAAAGCCAGTTCATAACCGGTGGTCCATTTTTTAAAATGCACGTGAACTAGTGTAAAGAAAACATTTTAAAGAGGTCTCACAATAGTCCTTGTGGGCACATTTCACTTAAACGTTACTTAACTGTAAACAGGTTAAACATTACATTTCATACCGTCACTTTGAACTAAACTGTACTTTCTCTATAGCGTAATGGGAGCTGACCAAAGTTGCTGCGGGTTGACCTACGCAGTACTATACTGTCATCTGTCTGAGGTTGTGTCCTCCCACCCGATGTATGTGTCTCAATGTGAATAATAGGTGTGCTAGGTATTGATACCAGTGCATGGTCTTCTGCTTCAGCTACATTTGGCTCTTCCAGGTTCTGAACAGGTTCTTCTGGGTCTCTTACTTCTCTAGATTGAGGGAATGTAATGACTGGAATAACTACTGCTCCATTGTATTGAGGCCAACTTGCTGGGAAATCTCCAAGTACAGTATGGATCATCTTTTCTTTTGGTTCTTGAACTGGCAAAGGGTTGGGAATTTCTTCAGGGATTCTTAGTTGTTCAGGACATTTCTTTAAGCGATCTCTAGAAACGACAGCTGTTGTTTTTCCTCCATCTTTGCTGATAAGGCATGTCTTTTCATTGCTAAGCGTCGATGGTAACACAGTATAGGGTTCTTCTTCCCAGTGATTGTCAAGTTTATGACGTCTTCTCTTTCTTTTGAGAACTATATCTCCTGGCATCAAAGGAACAGCAGGTGCTTTTCGATTGTAGGCCTTTTCTTGTTTCTCACGCTGCTGAGTCAGGCTTCGCTCCACACACTCTTGTACTTTCTTGTATTGGGCTTGGCGGTTGGAATCCCAATCAGCACCTTGTAGATGGTCTTCAGGGGTCTCA
This sequence comes from Anomaloglossus baeobatrachus, assembly GCF_048569485.1. NCBI lineage: Eukaryota > Metazoa > Chordata > Amphibia > Anura > Aromobatidae > Anomaloglossus > Anomaloglossus baeobatrachus. The sequence goes on along the minus strand of NC_134356.1, from coordinate 510,181,835 downwards.
ACTCCCATTTCCAGATCTACTGGCAATCTCCCTGGTCTGGCCCTCATCAGGTATGCCGGTGTGCAGTTCGTGGAACTCACAGGGATGTTGTTATACATGTCCACTAGATCGGGCAGCTTTTCCGGCCACTGACTTCGTTCTTCTAGTGGGAGCGTCTTCAGAAGGTCGAGAATGATGTGGTTCATCTTCTCACACATGCCATTGGTCTGGGGATGGTAAGGCGTAGTACGGATCTTCTGGCAGCCGTATAGGTTACAAAACTCCTTAAACACTTCAGCTTCAAAGGCTGGTCCTTGGTCAGTGAGCACTTGATCTGGATAGCCATGTGGTCGACAGAAGTGTGTTTGGAAAGCTTTGGCTGCAGTTTGACCTGTCAAGTCCTTGACTGGTACTACCACCAGGAATCTGGAGTAGTGGTCAACCATAGTGAGAGCGTAGTTGTAGCCTTGTCTGCTGGGTGCCAACTTTACATGGTTCAGGGCCACGATCTCCAGGGGCCGTTTAGTTTGGATTGGCTGGAGTGGTGCTCTCTGGCTGTGCTGGTCTTTTCTTCTAAGATTGCAGGGACCGCAGTTTCGACACCACTTCTCTAGGGCAGATCTCATGCCCACCCAGTAGAACCTTACTTTAAGTAGGGCCTCCAGTTTCTTCCAACCAAAGTGGCCTGCACCATTGTGATAGGCTTCTAGCACCATCCTCGTATCCTTCTGTGGTACAATCACTTGCCACACCTTCTCATGCGTCCTCGGGTCAATGATGCTCCTGTAAAGTTTGTCTTGATAGATGAATAATCGACCCCTCTCCTTCCATAGGTACTGTGCCTCAGCTGGGGCTCCTTTGTCAAGGCTGGCGCCAGGCTGGTTGATCAGTTTCTTTACCAAGCCTACCGCTGGATCATTTTCCTGGGTCTCCTTCCAGTTGTAGTGAGGTAGTGGGTTCAGGGTCACCTCTTGGCGGTTGGCACGCGACTGCCGACACAGTTTTGCTCCATGGCGATGGAACGCTGGCAGCTCAATCTCTTCAAGATCATCTTCATCTTCACCCTCGTCTGCTAGGTGAGGCATCCTGGACAGAGCATCTGCATTGCCGTTCTTGCGGCCAGCTCGATACTTGACAGTAAAGTCATAATTCGCCAGTCGGGCTACCCAACGCTGCTCCATGGCACCCAATTTAGCAGTATCCAAGTGGGTCAGGGGGTTGTTGTCCGTGAAGACAGTGAATTTGGTGGCTGCCAGGTAGTGCTTGAACCGCTCTGTGATAGCCCATACCATGGCCAGGAACTCTAGCTTGAATGAGCTATAATTCTCTGGGTTTCTTTCAGTAGGCCTGAGCTTCCTGCTGGCGTAAGCAATCACACGCTCTTTGCCTCCCTGCACCTGTGAAAGCACTGCTCCCAGTCCCACATTACTGGCATCTGTGTACAGTACGAATGGCAGACCGTAGTCAGGGTAGGCTAGGATCTCTTCACCCGTCAAGGCCCCTTTCATTTGTCTGAAGGAGTGTTCTTCTGCTTCTCCCCAGTGAAATGGCGGGCCGGAGATCTTTCCTCTCTTCTTTGGGTGGCCTACCAGGAGCTCTTGCAAAGGCGCTGCCATTTTCGTGTAGCCCTTGATGAACCTTCTGTAGTAGCCTACCAAGCCAAGGAACTGACGTACCTCCCGAACGGTAGTAGGTGTGGGCCATTCCTGGATGACTGTGACCTTCTCTGGGTCCGGTGCTACTCCTTCTGCACTGACCACGTGACCTAGGTACTGGACCTTTGGCTTCAGTAAATGGCACTTGGATGGTTTCAGCTTCATTCCATATCGAGATAGCGCTTCAAAGACTTCAGCCAGGTGTTTCAGGTGGTCCTCGTAGGTCTTGGAGTACACGATGACATCATCCAGGTAGAGCAGGACGGTTTCAAAGTTGAGGTGCCCTAGGCAGCATTCCATAAGCCTCTGGAAGGTCCCGGGGGCATTGCAGAGTCCAAATGGCATGCTGTTGAACTCACAGAGGCCCATTGGGGTGGTGAAGGCCGTCTTCTCCCGATCTTCTTCTGCTACAGATACTTGCCAGTAGCCACTAGTAAGATCTAGGGTAGAAAAGTAGTTAGAGGTTTTCAAGGCAGCGAGGGATTCCTCTATCCTTGGCAAAGGGTAGGCATCCTTGTGTGTTATCCGATTTATCCGTCTGTAATCCACACACATCCTCATCGTGCCATCCTTCTTCCTCACCAGGACCAGGGGAGCTGCCCAGGGGCTGCAACTGTCCCTTATGACTCCTGCCTCCTTCATGTCCTTCAGCATGTCCTTTGTGCGCTGGTAATGGGCTGGTGGAATAGGCCTATGTCTTTCCTTAATGGGAGGATGACTGCCTGTGGGTATGTGATGTTGCACCCCTTTGATCCTACCAAAGTCTAGTGGGTTCTTACTAAAGACCTGCTCGTATTCCTGCACGACCCTGTAAACCCCATGTTTCTGGTAGTCGGGTGTAGAGTCAGTCCCCACGTGTAGTTTCTGGCACCAATCCTCTAACTGCTTTTGGCAGGTCTCGCCCTCTTTTGAGTCAGCTTGTGTCAGGGGACCTACAGGTGTTATGGCGTCATCTGAGCATGTAAACAGTTTGGCTATGGTAGCGTACCTTGGTAGTCTGGCTTCCTCCTCCCCACAGTTCAACACTCGTACAGGCACTCGTCCCTTGTGTACATCAACTACCCCCCTGGCTGTCAGAATCGTGGGCCAGTGGTCTGAATGAGTGGGCTCTAGTACAGCCTGGTAATCTTGTCCTCTGAGACCTACCGCTGCTCTACACCACATCATCATTTCACTCCGTGGGGGTATCACAATGGGGTTTGCATCCATCACCCGTACACTACCAATCTCACCGCCAGTCTGTTTTACCTGTTGCTTCCTCAGAATGATTCGGATCTCCTTTTGCAAGGCTCTTTGCGACCTGCCCTCAGCACCTTCAACAATCTGGTGAAGCAACAACAACACTTCCCCTAGGCAATTTTCTATGACATTAGTGCCTAAAATCATTTGCGGGTTCCTTTCTCTAATATCAGTGTCCACAACAATCAGTCCTTGTCCCTTCATTTCCTGCCTTCCCACCTTTATGGTTACCTCTTTGACTCCAATCTGGCCTATAGGTTGTCCGTTGGCAGCATAGATGGTGAGGGAGGGGTCCGGGGGTCGGAGATCGTCGTCCGACCAAAACCTACGATAAAGGACATACGGGATCGTGGTGACCTGAGAGCCGGTGTCCAATAATGCCGGGGTAGGGATCCCGTCCAGGACAATGGACAGGACAGGACGTCCACCCACGTACTGATCACAGCAGCGACCTGGGCCTAATCTTCTTAATCCTGAGGACTGGCCCCCGGCCCCAGGTTTGGCTCGTTTAAAGGACAGGCCCTTGCATAGTGACCTGCCTCCTGGCAACGACGACAGATGGGTTGTCCAGATGAGTCATAGCGATCACTGCTCCTGCCTCGGGTTGCAGGACCTCTTCTCCTCCGCATCCAAGGGACGTCCTCTGGGCTGTCAGCTAGCAGGATCCGATGAGGGACTTTGGTTTCTGAGGGCAACTGCATTGCTTTCAGGATTTGTGCGACATCCTTAGTGAGCTGTTGCACCTGGGAGGATAGTGTATTTATAGTCTCTGCTGGCGCGTTGAGTCCTTTTGCAGTTATCAGGGTCTGCGAGGAGGATTCCGCTCCTGCAGCCGTGGAACTGGCAGGCCATGCTGGTGCGACGGGGTCTGTGTCCACAGGAGGTTGGAGTGCTTTCACTGCCCTGTCTTTCAGAATGGCAAAGTCCACGTCAGGGTGTTCCAGGGACCACAGCTTCATCTGCTTCCCATCCTCAGGAGAGCGCAGGCCCCTCAAGAATTGTTCCTTCATCATCCGGTTTCCTTCCTGATCACTGACAGGGTCCACCAGCTTGAGAGCCCGTAGTGCAGCCTGCAGCCTGAGGGCATAGTCTCTTATGCTATCTTGGGGCTTCTGCCGGCAGTTATAGAAGTCCGTCCTCAGCTCTCCCTCGGTGCGGTGTTCAAAAGCAGCTGCTAGTTTGGCAAAGATGGTCTCAACAGAGCTCCGGTCATCATTGGTCCAGGACTCAGCCTCCAATTCTGCTGCTTCAGTCAATTGTCCCAGCACCACAGCGGCCCTCTGCTTACCAGTCATCGCGTGCATGTCTAGCAGGGTGTTGATCTTCTTCTTAAACCCGGTCAGCGTGTCTATTTTACCGGCGTATTGGGGCAGCCATTGCGCTCCTGGGACATACAGCAAGGAAACTGGCATTATGGGGGAGATTTCGGCCGGCGCAGCTGCGACCGCGGCACCGGCACCAGGCGCTGCTGCGTCTAGCGCGACGGGGGCTGGCCTCGCTTGGGCTGCGTCGCCCTGACCAGGGGCATTACCTCCTGCAGCGTCCATTTTTCTTCAAGAATCTGCGCGCTCCCTTTCCACTTCCTGGGTCAGAACGCTCTCCGAATTGTGGGGATTCTGGGGCGGCCACACCTCTTCGTGGGCGGTGCTCTTCTCCCTCGCGCGGGCTGCAGCGCGCGCTTTTGAAGATGGCAATATGGCGGCGGTTCAATTTTTGCGGTCGGACCTCTGAGGCACACGGTCACCTGTCTGAACAGGTCTAGTCCTTATCCTGTTCGTGACGCCAGAAGTTGTGAAGCCCCGCTAGTATGTGTCGGTGCAGTACCTTCAGGGACTCCACGTGGATGGAACAGTCTGGTCACAGGTAGGGAACCTTCTTTTAGGATTGTCGTGACGCCACTCTCAGTATTGCGGTCAGCGGGGACCGCCACTGCAGATTAAGGGATGCCTGGGGCTGATGGTGGGTGCAGTCAGTATATTAGCCCCCTGAGAGTGAGGCAAGCCCCAGGCCCCGGTGTATGTGTGTGGGACCACAGGTCGCAGAATGACTCAAACACAGTCCAAGAAGTCTTTCAACGTGTTTACTCACTGTTTGGAGGTCACGGTGAGATGCCCGGGCGACACTGTGATAACCAGGTGGAACCAGGAATTCCAGGAGGCCGTTCTGAGGGTAGCTGTCCACTCGCCTTCCTTGCACTCTTTCTGTTTTAGGAGGATCCTTTGCTTGAAGCGTGGTAGGACCCCTCCAGGGAAGCTGTTACCACCCTGCTCCCCTCTCTCTGGCTCGTCTGCCGGCAGCGTGGCCTTGGTGGGATGGCTTCTGGCCCTGTCCCCTTATGGGCCCGGAGATTGCTGCTTGGCTCAAGCGCTGTGTAGTTGTGGTGAGGGCATGAAGTACCCCCACCTGTAGGTTAAGCAGCTCTGGATGATCTGCTGCCTGTACTGGGGATCTAGTTCCCCTTGTGTGCTCGGATACCGGGATCTCCGTACTCAGCCACCCTTCTCTCTCTGGATGGTTTTCAGGCCGACCCACGGTACTCCTTTCTCCCCCGCTTTCAGCTACTGCACTCCTCAGGACCTGTCTCACACTCTAGAGCTCCTCTGCCCTGCTTCCTCACACTTCAACTTCTTCCTCCAGACTCTCCTCTTCCTCTCTCTCTCTGCCCTGCTTCCTAGCAACCAGCCCCTGAACACACCCCCAGCTGGGAATTGAAAGTTAACTCCTTCTGGCTACTCAAGGGTCCCCTCTGGTGATGTGGGAGGCCTGATCACTATATGTTTGTGTGTGCACCTCATCCTGGCCTTTGGAGATTACCTGGAAGCATTGCTCCCGCATGGGTGCAATACTCTGTGGTGCCTGACCAGGTCAGGGGCGCCACACATACATCTGATTGTCTCAAAATTTATTTTGCAGCAGGACAATTACTACAAACATACAGCCGAAGTAACTACGAACTAGCTTCAGTGTAAAGAAAAACAGAGTCTGAGAGTGATGATATGGCCCCCAAGAAGCCCTGATCTCACCATTGTCAAGTCTGTCTTGAATTACATGAAAATACAAAAGGTTTTGCGCAGCTCTACATTTACAGAAGGTCTGTGGTGAGTACTCCAAGATGTGCATCTTGGTGCCCACCTCACATAGATGAATATACCGCCGAAAATTAAGTCCAACATAGCCCAATACGACTCCATCTATATCATTAAAGTCATTGGGGTGTCCTTGATCAGCAATAGAAAAGGGAGCTGCCAGCAGCTGATCTTGATAATCTGTCCAAATGAATTCAGACAACCATAAAAACCCTCATTGGTAGCATGCCACGGCATGAAAGCATATGTATTTCTGTGCGCAGCACTCATACTTTATAGTGAATAAATTAAGATGTTTTGAAAATGCATTTATTTTTTCATATGTTTAGTGGTCCAGTGATTTGTATAATTCCACAACTTTTCCTTCTTGGTGCTACAATTTCAATGCTGGGTACATTCTATACATAGACATTTACAGTATATCTAATATATGAAGCTGACTGTGTGTATGTATGTGTGTATGTGTGTATGTCCGGGATTGGCATCTGCACCGTCGCAGCTACAGCCACAAAATTTTGCACACTCACACTTCTGGACCCCGAGAGCATCATAGGCTATGTTTTGAGGGGAAATTTTAACCCCGCTCTTTACAGTTATTCACCAAAAAACCTGCCTCCATTAAAGCGAATGGAGCTGGGAGCCACAGTGCAGCCAGAACTTCAGAAGAATGCGCAGCCACGCCCTTATATGGAATGTTGGCATGTCACAATGCAGCCAGGGAAAGAGACAGACACAGACAGGGAAAGAGGCAGACACAGACAGGGTAAGAAACAGACATAGACAGGGTAAGAGACAGACACAGACAAAGAGACAGACTGACAGGGAAAGAGACAGACAGGGAAAGAGAGGGAAATAGAGAGTCAGGTTAAGAGACAGACACAGACAGGTAAAGAAACAGACACAGACAAAGAGACAGAGACAGACACAGGGAAACAGACAGGGAAAGAGAGGGAAAGAGACAGACAGGGTAAGAGACAGACAAAGACAGGTAAAGAGACAGACAAAGAGACAGACACAGGGAAAGAGACAGAGGGAAAGAGACAGACAGGGAAAGAGAGGGAAAGAGACAGACAGGGAAAGTGACAGAGATAGATAGACAGACAGGGAAAGAGATTGAGACAGACGGAGAAAGAGACAGACAGTCAGAGACAGACAGGGAAAGAGACAGACAGACAAAGAGATAGAGAGAGACAGAGAGATATATACAGAGGGGGAGACAGACAGAGAATGGGGGAGAAACAGAGAGACAGTTACTATCCCGGGAATGTTAATACATTCTATTTTGTTAACAACAGTTATTTACACGGGCGAAGCCGGGTAGTACAGTTAGTAGATATATAAATGCATAGTGGAGAACAGTATGAATGGCTGCTTCAAGCAGCCTTCCTGCCAAAACTGATGTCTGGTGCACCTGATAAAATACTTTTATGATATAGGAATAAGAACAGATTCTGAGAAAATCTGAATTCATAGTTTCACACGGTCACAGACAGAATATATACTGGAGCCATGGAGTAATAAGAATTTTCTTCTAAAGGACTATAAAAATGCATATAGAATCAAAGCATCATCAATAGTGTAAAAGTATAAAGACCAAAATAAAATTCTAAATCTCAGAACTGTATTTATGAATGTTATGAGCAGCACTCTCTAATTTGCACGGATTCCTTGTTATATTTCACATACAAGGATGCAGATTATTCTGTAGAGGAGAAAGGGCAGGTTTAATTATTGAAATGAATAGTCAGCCATCCCCTTTTCACATACAGGGCTGATGACGTGCTGACACATTCAGCCTAATATTATATTAGTTACAAACGGCATTGATATCATAACTTAATTTTACATGGGTAGCATTGGTTTTCACTGAGTTGCCCTTTATGGAGTGTAAATTACCCACTGATAACTCCTAAGAAGGGATGGTCTGGGAATAGATTCACCAGAGGCGGACGTATCATTGGTGCAGCTTGTGGGGTCACACAGGGGCCCAAGAGGTTAAGGGGCCCATTTCTATCTCCAAAGCAAGTGGAAATGTGAATTTTGAAAAGCTTTTGGACGGCAAAGGGCCCATATATTCTTTTTGTACAGGGTCATTTTTCTGTCTGTGTCAACCAGTGGTGCTCAGAACTATTTTTATACTATTTTTTTCTTTTAGTTATGTCTTTTGTGACTGGATGCATCCCTCTGGTTGAGCCCTCGCTCCTCGACTTTCAAGATGCAGGTAAAAAAAATATTAAGGAAAAAAATCTTAAAAAATATATATATTTTTTAAATTATTAATTACTAGCTGTAATACCCAGCTTCACCCGGGTTAATAACTGTTGTTAAAATAGAATGTATTAACAAAAACGTATTGTGTACACAAAAACCACAAAACAAATAGAAATGTAATTATTAAAAGGCAAAAACTAAGCTAATAGAAGCATTTCACAACATATATTTCAACACCACAGATATTCCACACAGATTTAACTAAATTGGCCAAGTAATGTGCTCCGTTTGTCTCTTTCCCCGTCTGTCTCTTTCCCCGTCTGTCTCTTTCCCCGTCTGTCTCTTTCCCCGTCTGTCTCTTTCCCCATCTGTCTCTTTCCCCGTCTGTCACTTTCCCAGTCTGTCTCTTTCCCCATCTGCCTGTCTGTCTCTTTTTTTGTCTGTCTCTATCTCTCTGTTTCTTTCCCCATCTGTCTCTTTCTAGGTCTGTCTCTATATCTCTGTTTCTTTCCCCATCTGTCTCTTTCTAGGTCTGTCTCTTTCCCCGTCTGCCTGTCTCTGTCTGTCTCATTCCTAGTCTGTCTCTATTTCTCTGTCTCTTTCCCCATCTGTCTCTATCAAGGTCTGTGTCTTTCCCCATCTATCTTTGTCTGTCTCTCTGGCTGTCTCCTCCTTCCCTGTCTGCCTGTCTCTGTCCCTGTCTGCATGTCTGTCTGTCTCTTTCCCCATCTGTCTCTTTCCAGGTCAGTCTCTTTCCAGGTCTGTCTCTTTCCAGGGCTGTCTCTGTTTGTTTCTTTCTAGGTCTATCTCTGTCTCTTTCCCTGTCTGTCTCTATCTCTCTGTCTGTCTCTCTCTATCCGTCTCCCCACCGACATCTTATTACCTCACATATAAGCTTCTTATACTATGAATGTCTTTTGTTCCTATAACAACCAATCACAGCTCCTACTAATAACCTGTAGTTCCAGGCTCCATTTACTTTAATGGAGGCATGTTTTTTGGAGAGTAACTGTAAAGTGCAGGGTTAAATTTTCCTGTCAAACATAGTCTACGATGTTCCCTGGGTCACATGAGGTGTCTGTCCAAAATTTCGTGATTGTAAATGCGACGGTGCGGTTACACTTTTCGTTTCACTTTTTCCCCATTATGTAGATAGGGGCAAAATTGATTGGTAAATTGGAACGCATGGGGTTAAAATTTAACCTCACAACATAGCCTATGACGCTCTTGGGGTCCAGACGTGTGAGTGTGCAAAATTTTGTGGCTGTAGCTGCGTCGGTGCAGATGCCAATCCCGAACATATATACACACACACACACACACACACACACACACACACACATTCAGCTTTATATATTAGATGTTTATTATTATTTTCTGCCACAAGCCACCTGCTGAGGTTCCTATTACGCCCAGGCACCAGCCACCGTTTTTGGCCGTGCCTCGGGTCATCCAGCTTGCTGCTTATTCCTCCACGCCTAAGTGTGCAAAGGTGGCTAGTGCGCATGCATGTGCCGATTTACCCCAGTCAGAGCCTAAGTCCAGTGTTACGCCTACTGAGCATGCTCAGCCTGTTAGTTCTATTCCTGAGGCTGTCTTCAGTTCAGGTTACTGAGCATGCTCACAAGAGGCGAAAAACCTCTTTGCTCAGGCATTTAGTGCAGTATCTGAGGTTAAAGGCCGCTTTACATGCTGTGATCTCGCTAGCGAGATCGCTAGCATGCGTACCCGCCCCCATCATTTGTGAGTCACAGGCAAATCGCTGCCCGTGGCGCACAAAATCGCTCGGACCCGTCACACTACTTACCTGCCTAGCAACGTCGCTGTGACCGGCGAACCGGCTCCTTTCTAAGGGGGCGGTTCGTTCTGCGTCATAGCGACGCCACTAAGCGGCCGCCCAATAGAAGCGGAGGGGCGGAGATGAGCGGGACATCCCGCCCACCTTCTTCCTTCCTCATTGCCAGCGGATGTAGGTAAGGTGCAGTTCCTCATTCCTGCGGTGTCACACATAGCGATGTGTGCTGCCACAGGAACGACGAACAACATCGTACCTGCAGCAGCAACGATAATTGGGAATAGGGGAGCATGTCAACGAGCAACGTAAGTGTCACATGCAACGACATTGCTAAAGCGGCCGAATGTGCGTCACGCATTCCATGACCCACAACGACATCGCTTTAGCGATGTCACTGCGTGTAAAGCGGCCTTAAGTCCAGTGAGGACTTCACTGGGCATGTCCGTGAGGTGGCAGGACCTGTTAGGCTGGATAGTGTCAGGTGTCCTGATGATGTGGCCACTCTGGACTCCGCTGCCTGGCTGGATGACTAGCTGGCTGGCTAGCTATTGGGCTGGCTAGCTAACTGGCAGGTGGGTTGATTGTCTGACTAGCTATTTATATAGCTCGTTTGCTGGCTGCTTGGATGGCTGGCTAACTGGTTTGTTAGAATGCTGTTCAGCTGGCTGGTTAGCACTGCAGCAGGCTGCCTGGCTGGATATCTAGGTAGCTATGTAGCTGTCTGTCTGTTTATCTTTTTGTTGTTTTCTTTGGGTCATGTCTTTCGTGAACTGTCTATCTCTACAGGATGCGGATGAAAATAAGATTTGGAAAAAATATCTTCCCCAAAAAAATGTTGCTTTTTGTAAATTAATATTATTAATTATTATTATTATCATTATTGGGCAGTTACTGTCTATAAATGAAACACTACAGTGTCACAATGTGTATCTACCTGGCATCACGGAACACTAGCATGTCAACAATGCGGCAATGCCTTGCTTGGAATACTGTTGTATCACAATGCCTATTGACTTCACAATGTGGCCTCTGCCTATAAATCTGGCTAACTGCCAGTAGCTTTGCCAGTTGGCTCGATGGCTGGCTATCTGGTTGACTAGCTAGCTGGCTTGCTAGGGACACTGTTGTGTCACATAGGCTGTTGACCTTACAATGTGGCCTCTGCTTATATATCTGGATGCCTGGCAGTAGTTTTGCTAGTTGGCTAGCTGGATGAATGGCTGGCTAGCTGGCTGGCTGGCTGGCTAGCTAGCTGGTTGCCTAACTGGTAGTCTGTCCAGCTGGCTGCCTGACTTTCTGGCTGTCTCGCTGGCTTGCTGACTGGCTCACCTGCTGGCTAGCTAGCTTGCTGATTGGTTGGCTACATGGCTGGTTAGTTGGTTGGCTAGCTAGCTAGCTAATAAGTTGGCTGGCTAGCTGTCTGACCTTTTTTTGGTCATAGAAGAGAGACACAGTCCAGCCATAGGTGAAGAAGTCCAAAGAAATCCTTTTAATCTGCCATTAGTACATCAGTGCAATGTTTCGACCTGCTATAGGTCATTTTCAAAGAAAGACCTATAGCAGGTTGAAACATTGCACTGATGTACTAACGGCAGAATAAAAGGATTTCTTTGGACTCCTACTCCTGCATATCGTTATTTCCAGGTGGAGTCCATGGTTAGCTGACTTGCGTCTACCCTTGAGCTGATTGCTCTGCTTATGTTCCTGGAAGGTGCTGACAGGGGTGGACATATCATTGGTGCAACCTGGGGCCCAAGAGACTGGGGCCATTTCGACCATTGCATTTTGATGAGCTTTTCGGCTGCAAAGGGCCCATATACTGTTCTTGCACAGGGGCAGAGAATCAGATCACAGGTGAGGAGAAGAAGAGATTAATTTCTCCATCTTTTCCATTGTCTGTGTGTATATCGGACTGCACTCGGATGTCATCAGTGCAGTCCAATGTTTCACACGCGCCCATAGACTTGTGTGTGATCTGAGACACTGCCAATCGCAGCATGTTGCCATTTTTTACCAAATCGGCATACGAAAAAAAACACACATCTGATCAGCATCATTGATTAACATTGGATCAAGTGCAATGTGATGTTTCCTTAAATTGCACTCCATCATAATATACGCCGGTGTGAGCGTACCTTAACACAAAGTGTTCAGCTAAAAATACAAAAACAAAATAATGTTGGCTTCTTTTGAATTGGTTTAGGGCATAAATATCAGTCCTTTCTTTAATCTTGACATTGGTGGTAGGGCTCATGTGATTTAAGCTCCTACTACCAGGAAATTTGACAATAGTTGCTTAGAAACATTCTGTACAGCCAATAAGTCTTTCATTTTAAACCGAAGTAAGTCTCAAGGGAGACGTGATTACATACATTGTTATCCAACCCATTCCATAACTTCAGAAGAACGGTAAAAGTGAAATATTCACGTGGTTTGATCGCTAACTCTGAAACTGTGAAACACAAGACTTAACTCCAAAAAAGCAGCAGAATGTTTTCGCATTGCGTGCTCATCCTATTTAATCAACTTCCCCTGAGGAAGAACGAATAAGTCAGGAGGAGAAAGAAAAAACTGCTTGACAGGCTTCTCTATTCTAGTGGGATATCAGCCGCTGGACTCTGTTAAAAGGATTGTGAAAACAGTGAGTTAAAGCACAGGTGAGCGAATATCGCCAGAAGACAATCTTAATTAAAAGCATTTTTCTGCATACATTACATCTGGAGCTATACTGATATGAACCGAATATTTATAATCACAAGTAGTTTTCTTCCTTTGGTATTTCCTATGTGGATGCGTCATAGTGGCTGGACTGCCTCAGTTGACCACAGTTGTCGAGATCAGTGATTCCTCTAATCTGTCTATACTGATAGGCTTAGCGCCGAGATATTCTACACATGTGACGCTCCCGCGGGGTCTCTGGGGTTACTCATCACCGGACCGGTGGAGGTTTGGAGTGTCACAGCGGCCTGGCCCAGTTTCGTGACTCGACGGTGTCAATAAAGATGGGGGATAGAGATAATAGGAATAGTAGTTATTCGTGACTCCACCTGTGTCCGCAGCTCGGGTGTTGCAGCTCTCCACAGGTAGAGCTAGGCCCCAGGGAGGAGGTTGGGAGCAGTTGTCCACCCCAGTGTGAGAGCGCGGGGCGCAGGAAGGATCAGACGACACAGCGGTTGCAGTTTAAGTTGTTTACTCACTGATTTGCTCCTGCCGTTGGACTGCCAGACTCCACTATGATAGGCACCAGCTGATCCCAGATAGTTTGGAGGCCAGACCCGGTGGAATGCTCCGTGAGCTCTCCCCTCAGCGACCGTGTTCTCCTACGTCTCACTTGGTTCCCAATGGTTTCTCAACTGTCTGTGTGTGTGTGGCTCCTTGCTCCCCTGATCAGTCGCTCCGCCCACCTGAGCTAGTGGGTGGGAGGCCCCAGATGATGTGGTGACCATCCTAAATTACCCTATACTAACCCCGTCCTGGTGAGAGGGAAACTGGTTCCATTAGGCATCTGGCTCCTGGTGCGACTGCCAGATCTGCAGTCCCTGTGGCTAAGAGCCTTGTCTGGATTACACATACAGTATATAATTCAGTTTAGGCCTTATGCACACATACATGCACTACAGAACTGTGGGCAAAGCTGCCACATGGTGCTCCTTGTTCCACTGCACTATGGGGACTGCGCAGAATGCTGGAGGCAGTGGGAACAGCGTGTACACGAGATTATGGGCGGGCACTTGCGATGCAATGACAGCGCCGCCCATAATCTCGTGCTTGTGACACGTCACCAGCGATCCTGGCGTGGGCGGCACCTCGGGCGCAGTGGGCGGCGTCCTGATGGATGAAATGGAGCGTGGGGGGACGGCGTCAATGTGCTGGAGGAACAGCAACGGTCACCAGAGAGCCCGCCCCCATGGACGATTTACAAAATTTACATAGCAAAAGGTACAAGTTTATAAAGTATTTAATTTGGTTTAAAAGGGGCCACAAAAAGTACAGGAACCTTGCTAGAATGCAGCCCACGAGCTGCAGAGGGGGAAACTTTTAGGTTTATAGCTAAATTTCTGATGACAGGTTCCCTTTAACTTTATGCCTTTTAGAGATCATTTCATCTTCAACTTGCTTAACTATTTACATAAACATTAATCTTGACCAGGGGTGCTCAAATTTTTGCATGCCACTATAAATCTATTAATTTTATCCTAGCGGGTGTGATCCTTAATGAAACAACCATAGACAAGATTTGATGACCAAGCCCACTAAGCTAAAGGACTAGATTTACATACAAGGAAGAGAGGGACATTTCTTAAGAATAGAGAGGCACGGGGACAAAAGAATAACAATGCCACATCCAGGATAACAGCGGCATCTACACCACGTACAAAAATACATATTTAAAATATCCTCATAAAGCAGTCAGATAAGGCAGTGAATCAGAGAGAAGTCATTATTATGAGTGTCTTCAACTAGCCTAAAATAAATTGGGGAGCAAAAACCTGCAAGTCCAGCAAAGGAAACAGGTTTTGACAACAATGAAACCTTTCACAACTGGTTCAAGACCCAACAAGAAGAGGGTACTGCTAGACCTAATATTAAACAATAGGCTGGACCGCATATCAGATACAGTCCTGGCCAAAAGTATTGGCACCCCTGCAATTCTGTCAGATAATACTCAGTTTCTTCTTGAAAATGATTGCAATCACAAATTCTTTGGTATTATTATCTTCATTTAATTTGTCTTCAATGAAAAAAAAAAAAATTGTCATAAAGCCAAATTGGATATAATTCCATACCAAACATAAAAAGGGGGTGGACAAAAATATTGGCACTGTTTGAAAAATCATGTGATGCTTCTCTAATTTGTGTAATTAACAGCACCTGAGATTTCAACGCAAGATTGTGTGGATGGTGGATAAAGAACCTCGACTAACATCCAAACAAGTTCAAGCTGCCCTGCAGTCCGAGGGTACAACAGTGTCAACCTGTACTATCCGTCGGCGTCTGAATGAAAAGGGACTGTATGGTTAAGATACCCAGGAAGACCCCACTTCTTACCCCGAGACATAAAAAAGCCAGGCAGGAGTTTGCCAAAACTTACCTGAGAAAGCCTAAAACGTTTTGGAAGAATGTTCTCTGGTCAGATGAGACAAAAGTAGAGCTTTTTGGGAAATGCCATCAACATAGAGTTTACAGGAAAAAAAAGAGGCATTCAAAGAAAAGAACACGGTCCCTACAGTCAAACATGGCGGAGGTTCCCTGATGTTTTGGGGTTGCTTTGCTACTTCTGGCACTGAACTGCTTGACCGTGTGCATGGCATTATGAAGTCTGAAGACTACCAACAAATTTTGCCGCATAATGTAGGGCCCAGTGTAAGAAAGCTGGGTCTTCCTCAGAGGTCATGGGTCTTCCAGCAGGACAATGACCCAAAACACACTTCAAAAAGCACTAGAAAAGGTTTGATAGAAAGCACTGGAGACTACTAAAGTGGCCAGCAATGAGTCCAGACCTGAATCCCATAGAACACCTGTGAAGAGATCTCAAAATAGCAGTTTGGAGAAGGCACCTTCAAATCTCAGGGACCTGGAGCAGTTTGCCAAAGAAGAATGGTCTAAAATTCCAGCAGAGCATTGTAAGAAACGCATTGATGGTTACTGGAAGCGGTTGTTCGCAGTTATTTTGGCTAAAGGTTGTGCAACCAAGTATTAGGGTGGCTTTTCACACTACGACATCGCAGGTGCGATGTCGGTGGGGTCAAATCGAAAGTGACGCACATCCGGCGTCACTTGCAATGTCGTAGTGTGTAAAACCTTTTTGATACGATGAACGACCGCAAAAGCGTCGTTATCGTATCATCGGTGTATTCTCTGACATTTCCATAATGCCGGTGTAGAGACAGGTACGATGTTGTTCCTCGTTCCTGCAGCAGCACACATCGCTGTGTGTAAAGCCGCAGGAGCGAGGAACATCTCCTACCTGCCTCCCGGCTGCAATGAGAAGGAAGGAGGTGGGCGGGATGTTTACATCCTGCTCATCTCCGACCCTCCGCCGCTATTGGCCGCCTGCCGTGTGACGTCGCTATGATGCCGCATGACCCGCCCCCTTAGGAAGGAGGCGGGTCGCCGGCCAGAGCGACGGTCGCAGGGCAGGTGAGTGCATGCGAAGCTGGCGTAGCGATAGCTACGCCAGCTATCACAAGATATCGTACCTGCAACGGGGGCGGGGACTATCGCGTGCGACATTGCAGCATCGGCTTGCGATGTTGCAACGTGCAAAGCCGCCCTTTAGCTAAGGGTGCAATACTTTTGTCTGGCCCATTTTTGGAGCTTTGTGAGAAATGAACAATGATTTGATTTGTGTTTCATTCTCTTTTGTGTTTTTTCATTGCAAGCAAAATAAATGAAGAAAATAATACCAAAGAATTTGTGATTGCAATCATTTTCAAGAAGAAGCTGAGTATTATCTGACAGAATTGCAGGGGTGCCAATACTTTTGGCCAGCACTCTATATGGGTTGGAGGTCACTTGGGTAAAAGTAATCACAGAAAATAAGGTTTCAGGTATCATTCCCCCCCACCAGTGCTAGATTCACAACTACACTGCTCAGTACTGCTGTATAATATCTTCCAGGCTGTTACTGCTACAGACATTGTGGTTCATAGATACAAGAATCCCTTTTGGCTCTATGTACTATGAATGGGAGATATTATAGCAGATAGTCTCCATGAACTAGCTCAGAAACAACTAGTTAGAGAAGAATACTGAGGGGACAAGTGGCAAAAAATGGTGGTTACAAGTTATATAATGGCAATTCTCAAGTACACAAGTGACAGCCTATTCTGAACAGTCACCTGAAATGGGTACGCTGTTATCTTTGACGCCAAGACAATATTAAAAGGAGCTCTAGCTGAGATTGGCATTTAATACAAAAAAGTAGTAATAGCAATATATTCACTTTTTGATGTAGTTTATATCCATATGAAACATGTGATGGGGCTTATACTGTACGTTAAGCTTTTCTAAAAGCTATACAACTGGTGTTTAGTAGAGTATTTCAAGCAAACCAAAGCATGTTTGTGGATATGATTATGGTATGATTATGGTATGCCTACGTACACTCACACAGAGTACAGCATCGGATAGATTTCAGAGAGGCACAACCAGTACACTGTTGTACAAACTTTGGATTTATCTCCTCCAGACCAGTTTAATTAGCGGAGTCAATATAGACATGTTATGCTTCTCTGTACTTTGAAATGGCATTTCCTAATATCTCACACAAGCAAAACAGAGATAACTTATGCTTTACACAGCTGCTGTCCTTAAAGTCTCTTATGAAGCCTGGTCCGGGAACACACTATTTGTGTTTTTGCGACCAAGTTAGAGAGATTTATGTTCAGTTGAGTTGAGGCTTTTTCCCAAGTATTTCCTCTGTGGCAATGCTTCACAGTACAGGAAAGAGGCCGTCACGAAATAATGAGGCCAGGAGTGAATGTTGTGTTTGGTTTGATAGTGGAATATTAATCTGTTATCAGACTGTCAGCAGCTACACTTTCTAGCAAGTGCACTTTTCAGCAATTACACACCCAACGCATTTCAGAGCCCTTCCACAACAGCTTTCTTCTTTATCAGGAACAGTAGGTACTGGAGCACTTAGCTGTGTAATTCTTGGAAAACTACCAGCTCCTTCATGGTTCAGCATGGACAACAACCCCAACAAATTCCAAACCACAGTGATCATTTGCATTAAGTGTAATGAATGTAACTTTGTTATACAGGATGTGTTTTCAGTAGGACAACATTGGCAGCAAAGTAAATTATATTATAAAGAATTTGTAGATTAATGCCATAGCAGTAGCACAAGTTATGTATAGTTTTCACACACCTGTCAAATTTAAAGGGATTTTTCACTTGTTTTTCAAAATTGGTAATTGGGAAGGGATTGCTATAACATAAAGAAAGAAGTGTTGTCAGGGTTTGATAAAAACCCTGAAAGGTAGTTTAGTAATTATATTAATTAGAAATAACTTCTATTAATAACATTCAGTCATACAAGGCCACGATTTCTGAAAAACATTTTCATCCCCCCCAAAAACTCTACAGCATTATTTTACTTTTCTTTATTTGAATACAAGTAAACTAATACACAAATATTATTAGTACACATATACTGTATGAACAAAAGTATTAGAACACCTACATCGTACAACGATGGGAGATTTCATGACATCCCCATCTAAATGCATAGGCATTAATATGGAGTTGATGCTTAGGCTAGTTTCACACATCTGGCTTTTCGCCGGTTTGCCGAATTTGGCGCACGCCAGTACAGTGTATATGTGTCGCCCTGGGCAAGCCAGGGGACACAGGTCACAACACCACCACACCCCACACTCCAGGTAGGCACATCACAGCTAACCTACAAATCCTTGTTGCCTTCCTCCAGGAGTCTGATGATGCACACCAGGGGGTGGGCCAGGCGGTTGGCTCCGCCCACCGAGGAGCTCACAACTCTGGAGGCAGGAAGAAACCAGGCAGATGAGTCCAGGAGGAGGAAGTGGAAGGAGTAACAACAGAAATTAGCCCAGGCAGGGCAAGTGTGAGGAGCTAAGTAGAGGAGTTAAGAAAGTGAAAGTGAAAGTAGTAAAGGAGGAAAGCAAGTGAAGTGACAGAAGAGAAGGAAAGCCTGAAGGGTCCAGCTTTGTGGAGGGCCAGATCAGCAAGGTCAGCAACGGCGGTGACTGTCTGGAGGGGGACCGTTTGGAAGTTCCTGGAAGGACCCCGTTGGCTGTGTGCCCGGTGGTCTGGAGCAGTGTTCCGAAGGACAGTCAGCACCAGGGCAGGGGCCTCTCGGACCCCGGCAAGGCTAGGAGTCGCCAGATTTGCCAAATCCGTCAGTGACGGGGACGCAGATCCCCCAACAACCAAGTCCCGATTGAAGGCAACAGCTCAACCTGAAGCAGAGAGACACCGCCACCGCCACGGCACCAGTTTCTCAGGGCCAGCGCCTGCGGGCAAAGTGTAGAGCTCCTCCGGCCCAGATTGCAGTCGGGGAGCGGGTAACCGGAGGGAATCCACCGCTACCACAAGTCAACCATAGGTGCAAGGAAGAGGGACATCACCGTCACCTACCGGGAGTGCAGGTGCAGCCGTCTGTGGGACCGTCCTGCCAGCCGTTTGGTTTACCGTACAAACTGTGTCCGTGTGTCAGGCTGAGTGAGTACCACACTGCCGCAAGGCACAGCGCTGCCCCCGCGTCCCTGCGCCCATCAGGCCCCGCACCCACTTCTCCATCACCGGGCCCCGGGATCACCAACCCCTACCCACGGAGGGGCAACACAACACCTGGCTGCTCCGCATCACCATCCCCGGGACCCCCATACTGAGCAGCGGTGGTGCAATCACCACAACCGTGGGTGGCGTCACGAACTATAACAATCCCCACACCCAACAAACACCCCCTTTCACTCACGGGCGAGGAGTGTCGCTCGAGAAACCCCGGGATCCGGCCCCCAGCTCGAGCCACCACTGAGCAGCTGCCGGACCCGAGCAGAAGGGGTGAGCACGGTGTGCTGACACCCTCCTCCCCGCCCGCGACATATACAGTACAATGGCAGCGCGACAAGCGCCGGTCACATGCTGTCATGTGACCGGAGCATGTGACCCGGAAGTTGCGGCGCTGCCATTGTACTGTATACACTGTTCTGGAGTGCGCCGAATCCAGCAAACCGGCGAAAAGCTGGATGTGTGAAACCGGCCTTACTTTACTGATAAATCAGCTTCCACTTTTCTGAGCTGGGTTTCTACAACATTCTGAAGTGAATCTGTGTGAAATTATGCCCCATCATCTATTCTAGTTCATCCCAAAAGTGTTCAAGTAAGTCCCAAGACTTTGATGAGAGGTGACTTCAGGAATAAGACAGCTCATCAGTGTACCAGGTTTCCCGTTACGCAGTGTGAGCTGGGAATGGCTGTTGCTCAAAAGCCATGAAGCCTCGTTCTGAGGTTCCATAGCCTTTGATCTAGGTAATCGAGGAACGTTGTGAGAAATGCAGGACTATGTTGGAGCTGGGAACTTTGCTTTCTAATAAATTGGTGAATGAGGTACAGTCTATTGTTTTTATTTCCCTCTTTTTATTTATTTCAGGTTTCCATTTGTGGGCTACATCGGAATCCCTGGACTACAGTGGTCCTCCGTTGCTTTTTTTATATATAAAATGTTGAATCAGGCAAAATGTGGAGGAGATTTTTTTTAAATAAACTCTTTGTGTGTATGTTTTTACTTTTTACTTACTGGGTTAATAATTGAGGTGTCTGATAGTTGTCTCCCCATTACTGACACCTTGGCTTGATGCCAGCTGACACTACACAGCTGACATCAAACCCATCTACTATTACCCTGATTGCCATTGCACCAGGGCAATCAGAAAGATCCAATGAGAAGCATCAGAATTGGTGCATCTAATGTGATGCACCACCTTTGGGGCAGCTGCGGGCTGCAATTTTTAGGCTGGGAAGTGCCCAATAACCATGGACCTTCCCAGCCTGATATCAGCTCACAGCTGGTTATCAAAAAAAGGGGGAGACCCCATGTCTTATTTTTTTTAATTACTTATTAGGTTAAACCATACTAAACACCCTTTAGTCCCACATGAAAGGCACTAAAGGGTGAAAGTGTATAATACATAGAGGGGTTGTGACATACTGTATATTTACTATATATTCTCTATCTAGCTATATCTTTCTATTTTCTTTTTGTGTGTTTATGTGTATTGGGATGTGGGCGGTTATAGTGTTTTTTATGAGATAGTGAAGGTTATAATTATGCATTATTTCATAACACTATAATCTGTAATAATAAATGTCTTTCTTTGCTTTGGGTAACTTCCTATTTGCTTTGTTGCCTGCGTTTCACCCAAAGTTATTGAGACAAAAATGCATCCAATACGCATGTAAGAAAAAACGCACTGAAAACACAAGTAAACTAAGGTGCAGAATGGTGAATAAACACTGATCATGGGAACGTACACTTATTTGTAGTAGAATCCGGCCTTCGTTGATCTACTTTTTTACTTAATTCAAAACCCAAATCCTTAACAGGGTTTTATAAGAAATTGTGGTCTGCAGTTACGGTATAACAATCAGATAATATCCGGTTACATAAAATACACTTTCTAAACATCTATAAGCTTGAAAAAGTGATCTACCCATATATATTTCAAAGCACAGGATAACTAAGAGTTGAGCATTCATTCCAAGTATGTTGCCTTTATATATCTGCCCTATATATCACGAAGGTGGGATAGAAGCCAGGATATAGCATGAAGAAAAAACAGCAGCCTTTCCGCTGTGAAATCAGAGAGGCGGAAGCCATAGCACTGGCTAATACCATATGGGCTCCATGTCTTCCTTACAGCTTTAGCAGAAGAGAAGCTAATGATATAAACACCACTATAATATCCATATGTGGGAAAATCAGCTTGTATCTTTCACTAAGATGCTATATCTAGTTAATTTAAGAAATGTATAATTAAAAAAAAACCTCTCCAACTCTCAATATAAAACTCTCAAACAAGTCTGAACAGATCTTGAACTTTTTTTATGTTTCTTTATGCTATTTTATATAGTGCTTGACTTCTCAGACGGCTGATAAGACCTAATATTCCCATGCATAGCTGAAAAAAATAACGATGTGCTAGCGCGGCAGTGAGAGAAGTGTATAATGGAAACTTCTCAGTCTGGTATAAATATAAGTTCTGAAGCAGATAGATTAAGTTAGCAGATGTTATTAAAATTGACAGTATGTCTAAATTTAATCAATTTTCTGGCAGCTGGTTTGATTTTAAGGATTAGAAGTGGCAGGAGGTGATGGGGCTGGATGATCGGAATCTTTCAGGAAAAATAGAATGATGGTCATCAAAAGCAGAACAAGGTAGATATCATAGACAATGGGACATCGAGCACGACAATATCAAACTACACACATTCATCACTATGGACAGATTTTGAATCTCCAGGTCTGGTGTATTCTCAGCTTTCCAGAGACCAGACGTTTTAAATATACTATAGTAAGTAAAGACCAGCTCTGTCCTTATCTATATTGAGGTTGGATGATACAAGGTAAGCTTTTAATACTAGGACCATCTGCACGTGGTACACCTTGTCGCAGTGGGATGACTTTCACACTTTTGTTATCAAAATAGTGATAACTAAGTACCTTATGTTATTTAGATGTACTATTACTATTTACTAACTATTGGTTTTATGGTCATTTTGGATTTTTGTTGGCTTTTGTCTGTGAAATGGCCACAGTATGAACATGCTCTTACACATTGCATGTATCCCAACTTCTGCTCAGGCTCATTTCTTTGGTTTTCCCCTTTAAGTAGAATCATCATTAGGTGTTCTGTACAAGTGCCACATTCAATGGCTTTGAGGCCATATGTGGTTCTCAGGTACGTCCTGGGCATAGAACCCTAGTTGTTAGAAATTATTATATTATTGAGCACTAACAGTACCAGGGAGGTCATAACATTACTGAATGTGGGCACTAGGGTCAAAGCTATGTTCTGCCTCATTCACACGTCCATGTTTAAACACGTACGTGAAAAAATGGTACCAGGATCATATGTGTCATCAATGTACGGTCCAGAGTACGTTTTTACCATCAGTGTGCTGTATGTGTTTTCACAGATCATAGACTTGCATTGGCACTTTTCATTTGAGATAATCTGAAAAAAAATGGACATGTGAATAGAACCATATATAATAATAGGTATGTGTTGTATCTGTAAAAAAAAAAGATACAACACATACTTGCAACTTGGACATATGAGTGAGGCCTTTGTAGCAGTTAACACCAGGGTAAGAGGTATATCACTTGGTATATCTTTGATACATTTTTCCATTTTAATATACAATGTGGCTCAACCTATCTAAAAGTGGTTTGCTTCCTACTTTATATCCCACAATTTAAGGTACCTTAGCCTTCCTGCCTTTCCGTCAATTGGTATTTGAGAGTTATTTTCAAAATATGCTGTTTTTCTCTGACCTAAAGACTCATTTTATTTGGCCCGCAATGCTAGGCGCATATTATGTTGTATGGGTGACTATGTGGGGCACATTATTCTATATGGAGGGTTATGTGGGGCACATATTCTGCATAGAGGACTATGTGGGGCACATTATTCTGTATAGAGGACTATGTGGGGCACATTATTTTGTAAAGAGGACTATGTGGGGCACATTATTCTGTATGGAGGACTATGTGGGGCACATTATTCTGTCTGGAGGACTATGTGGGGCACATTATTTTGTATTGAAGGCTATGTGGGGTCCATTATTCTGTATAGAGGACTATGTGGGGCACACTATTCTGTATAGAGGACTATGTGGGTCACATTATTCTGTATGGAAGACTATGTGGGGCACATATTTTTGTATTGAAGGTGATGTGGGGTCCATTATTCTGTATAGAGGACTTGTCGGCCCATTATTCTGTACATAGGACTTTATGGCATCCATTATTCTGTATGGAGCACTTTGTGGAGCATATTATTCTGTATGAAGGATTATGTGGGGCATATATTTCTGTATGGAGGATTATTCGGGTTTATTAATCTGTATGGAGAACTATGTGGGGCACATTATTTTGTACAGATGACTATGTGGGGCCCATTATTCTGTATGAAGGACTTGTGTGCCCATTATTCTGTAAGGAGGGCTATGTGAGGTACATTATTCTGCATGAAGAGCTATATGAGGCACATTATTCTGTATGGAGGACTATGTGGGGCACATTATTCTGTATGAAGAGCTATGTGAGGCACATTATTCTGTATGGAGGACTATATGGGGCACATTATTCTGTATGGAGGACTATGTGGGGCACATTATTCTGTATGGAGGACTATGTGGGGCATATTTTTCTGTATGGAGGACTATGTGGGGCATATTTTTCTGTATGGAGGACTATTCAAGGCCTATTAATCTGTACAGAGGACTATGTGGGGCCCATTATTTTGTATGGATGACTATGTAGGGCACATTATTTTGTATGGAAGACTATTTGGGGCCCATGACTAGGTTGACCCATTACTTTGTCCAAGTATTATACATATCTCAGAAATCTTTTTTGACAACCCCTTTCAGTTTAGAGCAGTAGGAGTGCCTTCATGCAATCCCAACAAATAATTCAATGGCTACCCATAAAATGCATGGACATTTTGAGTTCACCATCACACGACTAATTTTGGGGGTGATTCCAAAGTGGGAGTGGCCTAAATGTAGACCATCCATGATAGAGGTTAAAACTGACAAATTCATGCAGAAATTAAACAGCTAAATCATTTTTGGAACCTGTTTTTTAAACCATACCCTTTCTTAGACCCCATATCCCTTCCTCACCCTAATGTTCTTGGTGGAGCGCAACCCTGTGGGAAGTTTTTCACTGTGCTCAGTCAAATTACCAACTTTTCAGAGAGTTTGGGAAATCTCGCTGCACTGGTGCCATTTGATGTCATGATTGCAGCCAGCGAAAGAGAGAGTCCATCTCTTAAAGGACAGGGGCACAGTGCAAGAGCAGTGCAAAGTTATGAGAAAATAAAAGACAATTAATACAAGAGCAGTGAAACTCTATGGATATGTTCCACGTTGCAGTTTTGTTTGCAGATTTTCTGCACCTAAAACTGCATCGCTTGGCAAGAAAAACAGTGGAGAAAAAAGGTGTCTTTTTTGCAGCAGTTTTGCATTGTTAATGCTTTTTTATGTAGTGTGATAGTAAAAACGCTGTAAAAAATGCAGAAGCAATTGACTTGTCAATTGTTTGCTGCAGTTTCTTTCTGCACCAAAATCTACAAGGAAAAAAATCTGCCACGTGTGCACAGCACTTCAGAATTCTCATATTCTTTGACGGGATGCGTTTTCCCTTGCAGATTGATTAAAATCTGCAAGAAAAAAATGCATTAGAAAAAAACGCAGCATGTGCACACAGCCTGAAAGGTCTATGGGGAAGGCACTGCCTTCCAGGAGGTTCTTGCAGAAACCTAGAGAATTGTTAAATCTTCCAGGATTATTGAAGCTTTTTTTTTTTTAGGAGAAGTTGGTAAATATGGTTCATTCTATAAATGAAATAAAACTTATCCAAGCAAAAACTGCTCCCAAAGATTCAAGACTAAAGTTCCAATAAAAGTTCAGTGAAAACATGTTCTGCACTTCAGGAGTTAAAGAGTTCTTAGTGAAGATTATATGGTGAGCAGGTGCATATGGGCATTTTATGGTTTCTAGTGGTATAAGAAGGTTTCATCACTGTATTTCGGTTTAACTCTGTATGCCCTCTCATTAGCCTCTCCTCTTCAGTTTCATAATGCCTGCAATTTCAATTTATGACTTCATATCTGGATTGTGTTCTGAGCAATACAGCAGGCAGGTTATCCTGGGGCTCCAATGAGCTCAACTCTCCAACCAACCAGAAAAGTCTGCCTCTACCAGCGTGCAGAGAAAATTACTTCAGAAAGGGATGCTTAGACTCAGACGGTCAACAATCGAGGAGGAATAGACCAGACTCCGTAAAAGTCAATATAAAGTCCTTCTGACCCTGAGCAAAATATGCTTTTTGATTCCTAAACCACCTTACTTTTCAATTTTGCGGTGTGCAACAATTATTTTTGACAGCTGTGCATATGATATGTGTATGGATAAGTACTTATCACACTTTCATTAATTTTAAAAAATCTGATTACTAAACAACAAGACTGCATTCTCACGTTACAGCTATGTTGCAGTGTTTTTTTCAGGGAGGGGAAGTTTACAGCAAAAACGTTTTCTAAAATTGCATAAAAAACAATGCAGTTTTACCACACTTGCAGCAAAAAATGCAACTTGGCCATAAAATGTGAATGCAGCTGTAAGGGGGTGTGAGTTTCGGACAGCCCAGACCTGCAAATCCACGATGCGGAACGTGTACTGTGTAACATGTCAATTGGTGTAATATGTGTGCGGCCACTGGGTGGCAACATTGGGCTGGCTGCTTCTCCTAGTACTCGGTGCTAGAAAGAGTTAATGGCAGGGAGGAGTCCAGCTAATAAAAAGGAGAGGGACACAGGAAAGGACAGGAGAGTCCCCTAGGAGATTATAAGTGCAACATCCACAACCAACTTAATTAGGCTGACCCTCTGGTACCAGACACGTGGGAACCTAGTGTGGAGTGGGCTGTGCGAACCACGTCCCAGAGTGAGAGTAGAGTTGAGACAGCCTGGATGGTGGTAACCCCCTGGAAGATACCCAAAGAACACCCTCAACCAGCGGAAGGTCAGGGGGCTCCAGCGAAGAGAGTAGGTCCTGACAGCACCAGCAGAGGAGTGCCGTCCCTGGAAAGCCCGCCCTAGCTTATAGCCAAAAATCCATCCCTGTGGGTGGGATGGCGGGACAAGCAGAGGACTATTTGATCCTGCCCAGCAGAATAAAGATGGGCGAGGGGATGAGCGGCTCAGAGGCTTGAGTACCAGGGAAGTGGCTGGCCGGCAAATTGAGAGTGACTCCGGTTACTAGTGGCAACGTCGATAAAGAACCGGAGTGTATGTCCACAGTACTGTGGAGAATGATGTATATAACCATGAGGCAATACTGGTGCAGAGTCAACACTCAGGGCTGCGCTGCGTCCGAACAGCAGTCCCTGCTGCGACTACCACGGCACCTGAATGCCCCTTTAACACAGCATTAGACCTTATTCACACATCAAGGGGTTTTTTTTGCATACACAAAAAATGATGCCCATTTTCATCAGTGTGTTGAATCCAGTTAACTTCCGTTTTTTACTTTCCGTTTTTTTTCCATTTTCTTCTATAAGCCAAAAAAAAACCCCCACATGTTATGTTACGGGCCCTTTCATTTGAACTAGAAAGATTGGTCCACAAATGAGAAACCCCGTAGAATAATATGGGTTTGTGTTCTATCTGTGCATAGAATAGATTGAAGACGTATGTGAAAGCTAAACTTGATAATGAGGGCTATAGACAGAAAAAGACACAACAAAGCAGTTTTGCCCCAAAGGATAAAATAAGTTTCGGATACAGCTGGTTACTTGTGATTACACTTGACAGACTGTAAACTGAATTAGTGTTTGCAGCAGTTAGGTAGTAGTATTATCAATCTAGACATAGATTATTAAAAAGATTGATCGAAAAATACATTTAGGTAAATATTCTCTTTAAAGTAAGAATTCTTCTTTTTCTACAATTAACAAATATATTTCCCTAATGCATATACAGAAAAATTTAAATAAAACAATTTTGCAAAACTGTTCTGATTAAAAATATCCAAACATTTGGTGTACACTGCTCCTAAGTAAACATATATGTCTCCATGGTTACAGACTACAAACAAGGTGCGTAGTCTGATGCTGCAGTTATGTGTTACTTCTTTCCATCCAGAATAGGAACTAAAGGAAGCAAAAAAGAAATGAGTAACACATAACTGCAGGCGGCCCAAACTACAGAGGATTATCCTTTATTAAAGGGATTGTACTAAGTATGAAATCCACACGTATTACTTTTTTGTTATGGTAGTGGAACAATTTTCTGGCACCTCAGTATGACAGTTTGGTACAATACAGTTTCACTTTGTAGATTGTATATCTTGATTTAAGCCAGGAAGCTGTTAGTATTTAGCATATCATAAAAGGAGACAGACACTGGCATTTTCTTTATGAGGAAGAGTTGGCATTAAGATCTGATGCATTGATCGTAGGCACTGCCAGACAAGGTTCGACAAAGGATTTTATTGCCGTAGCAGCAATTACCTCAGTAGTCTTCGTATGAAACATCATTTTCTACTTGGAAAGTGGCTGGATCCAAATCTAAAATTAAGTTTGTCTATAACTGCAGCTGCAGGGTTTAATTTGGGGGCAGGGCTGTTCATTTTGGCTAAATCTGGGACAGCAATGAAATTGCCACACAACTAGAGATGAGCGGATCCGTGGAAGTTCAGGTTCACCGAGTTCAGCCGGACTTTAGATAAAGTTCAGTTAAGGACTTGACCAGAACTCCAATGGATGTCAATGATTAGGCAGTCCCACTCTCCGCCCACATATTGCCAGCCATAAGCAAAGCATTTCTGGGGGAGGGAAATCTATTTTTATTGGACACATTACATCTGAAAACGTTTTTACCCCCAATGAGAACCATTAAGAGAGTGCATGCATCTCACATTGGGCCCGGCACCAAGTGTACCCGAGCACCCCGATGCTTGTGCGATGGGTTTGCATATGAACAGCACCCAAACTCAGAACTCAAACACTTTTTTTTTTTTTTTTTTTTAAAGTCTGCGTTCAGTACGAGCCTTGAACTTTACAGTTTGGGTTCGCTCATATCTAAACACAACAATATTACTAACAACACTAACAACACAATTACTAACAACAATATTACTAACAATTTGAATATACAATTCATCAAGCACCAATATCTCAGGGCCAGAAACATACAAAAGGGGGTACAACACCAAAGAACTAAATGTTTCTCCCAAAAAATAATTAATTTGTGAAATCTACTCCCACAGATCATAATCAAAACATAGAAAAATTAGAGTAACACAAATGGTGCGCATGTGTGGTGGCTCCAAGGTTGTAATTCTCCACCGGTCATCAAACAATGTGATCTGCGCATGTTTAATGACGTCATCAGGTGCATAGTTCACCCGACATGCGCTGTATTACAATGATGGCGGCGATAATACAAAACAGCACGATAACCACCTGCATGCACCGTTTTGTAATTGGCCCTCCTTCCGATGCCTATATATGAGTCAAACAAGCAGGCACATTCCCTTGAGAAAGCCACCAGGTGAAACGTGCGTTGGGTTGCTGGGGTCTCCAGTGGGACGTTTCTCATCTACCATGGGTAAGCTGACGTTATTATTTTTGCTTGTACTTTACTGAGAGGGACGTTTTTATGTCTTTTTTTACTGCACTATTGAGTGTATTGATATATTTAATTGATATCATATCTCACTCAGTAATTGATTTATTTAGTCAAATATTTGCACCATGTTTGAGATGGGGTTTTCCTCCTTAGATTCCCTCCCCCACTAGTGGGATTTATGTCTGATACTTCCTCTGTAAAAAACCTGATCTATGTTAATGCTGTCAATGTTTTCTATATTTTTGTAATTTTGAATAAAGAATGCATTTTTAGTGGATGTGTTACTCCAATTTTTCTGTTTTGAACACAACAATATTACATAGACCTCTATCTAGTGGTATAAGGAACGTATATTTTATAGACGATTGGTCAGAACGACCTTGAAGACTATGGCCATGTGAACACATTGAGTTTTTTACCTCAGTATTTGTAAGCCAAACTCACGAGTGGGTGATAAATCCAGAAATGATGACGTATTTCTGTTATACGTTTTCCTCAGATTTTTCCACTCCTGATTTTGGCTACAAATACTGAGGTGAAAAAAATCCCCAAATACTGAGTGTACATGGCCTAACATTTGACTTGTCATCTAAATGCAAGACAAGCATCTTGTAGGCCGAATCCAATTTAAACATGCTTTTCTATAGGCACTAAGGCAAACCTTTGCTTGGTTTTGCACCTTTATCAAGATCAGAATATTACATAATTGTACTTTATCTCAACCTTATATACACACAGTAGTATATGAATAGTGTTGAAGTAGCAATGGCTTCTGGAACCAAACCTCCATGAGGGCCAGGTCATCTGCCCTTCTGGTGCCTTAGGTAGGAACAATCATATGCAATATCTTCATGCTGTTCTCATACTATGTTAATGCTGTTCTCATACTATGCATTACATTACCTGATATCTTGAAGGCTTCAGTGACATCATTATCCACAATGCCAGCAGCCGAGGGGCCATCTTGTAATTGTCCCGCCTCCACCTCATGTAGACTTTAATAAAAAAAAAAGAAGTGTAAGTCATAGGGATTTTTATGTGAAAAAATCTAGCATATTACCCTAATAAGCAATTGTTCAATGATTGAATCACTGACACCTGCTACAATGGCTAACATAGACAAAGTAGGGTATGGTACGTCAAATATTAACTTACGGTAATAATGGAGATTAGCACTATACAGCTGATCACACCTATTAAAGAAAAATACATCAATCCACTTACCCTGCAGTGAAGATAGGGTAGCGACCACAAGGAGTGGGAATCTAATCTCTGAACGACTTTGCCCTAAGTAGGTGCCACATACAGTAATATTTTTGACTAAAAAAAATCATCTATTTTGTTTTACTTAATGGAGGAGTCCACCTAAAAAAAGAGTGACAACAGCATTCTTCAGACTCACTTCCCTCTGACAATATGCAAACACAATGTAGGTTACAACTTGGTCCCGGGACTTCCTTGTAATTTTTTTCAGTTTTCTACCTCGCAATCTACAGGGTGGGCCATAAATATGGATACACCTTGATAAAAAAAAAGTAAAGCTGAATTCAAAATGGCGGCTTTGCAGATAGCCACCATGGGCATCACCCAGCCTCAAATGTTTTGCCTCTCCCATGTACTAATATGCCACGAACGGTAAGGTTATATCAGCAACCACTTCCATTTTATCAGGGTGTATCCATACTTATGACCCACCCTGTAGTTCTACTTTCTGGAGGCCAAGTTGCCAAATTGACTTACCAAGTGTCAAGACTAACCATAAGCTAAGCCCAGCCAAGACGTTTTACAAGTTTGAAGTATTTTTTTAATGCACAAGCTTACTTTTGTCCAAAAATAACAAAATCGGTCTTACTCACCCTCACAAGTCCAGCGCCACTGCCCTCGGTTTTTGTTGATTGTGAAGGCATTATTATAGCACATGACTTATGCAGCCAATCATTAGTGATATGATGCATAAATGACCAATTTACGAAGTCAGCTGCTTTTGATACAGCATTGAAATGGTATTAGGCACTAGTGATATCATTCGGTAGACCAAATTGAGGAACCTGTGTAGGGTCGGTCGGGGGTTCAGCTGAGGTCTGGGTTTGTAGTCGTGTCCCCGGCTGACGCACTACATGAAAAGGAGGATGGATGTGTGATGTAGGCAGTGAAGGAACACACTCTTAGGGGCTGTGGCTCCATTATCTTTGTGGTAGCTTCTCGTCCCCATAAATCAAAGTCAGAAGCTAGGCTTTCATCCAAAACTTGAGCTTTACTGCATGTAATAACTTCATATAAACCTTCTTCCCCATAGGAGAGGAACAACTTCTTCACAGGACAGGACACACATTTCCATGCCATTTCGACTAACACAGCTGGCAAAGAGTCCCACCGGCCCTCTTGTGGGCCGAGCTAATCTCTCTTGCCCTAGCAGCCCCACCACTATACCTTTCTATCTGACACTCCTGGCCAAACTTGGGGAGCGCAGCGCCATCTGGTGGTAGCTGGTGGAACTGTGACATACCCACTATACTCCATGTGCGCAGGTAAAAGCAAATATATTAATACACAGCCACAGGATAAGATCACACAATATAATATCACAGGTCTTCAGGGAGGCTTGCAGGGGTCAGGTCACCCCCCTACACCTGGACGGTGGATGTTCTCAGACATGTACCCTTTATTCACTATTCTATACACTGGCATTAGTTGAATGTTTCAAATCCATAGCACATTTATGCTAGTAAAGCACAGCACAAAGCCCTAGTGTTGTAAGTAATGATGAGGGTAGGAGTTGTCTGGGATGGATAAAGCAGACCAGACTGAGCATCCTTCCTCCATTAGGTCAATTAGCTAAATAAATAAAGGACGGTAATAAAGAGAAAATACTTTAATATATCAGGAAGCTCAACTCCTAAATATAACTGCACATGAGCATCACTACGATTAATCACATGTAAAGGAGATATCCATGAATAACAGGGATATAGGGGCTGCCGGTAGAGCGCTGATTAATGTCGCACAAAGACCTCTGCTATTCCACCTTCTCAATAACATTCCACGAGTCTCAAAGCCTTAAACGCAGCCAGTTTTTTATGTGCACCCCAACTATTGTGGAAAATGGTCATCAAGTCTAGCAAAGTAGTATAGTCTAGAGCCGAGAGGAGAGAAAAAAAGATAAGTGAGCCGTCTAGACAAATGAAATGAAAACATATGAGCTTAGCGGTCACTTTCCATTAAATAAAACAACTTGTCAAATTGTTATCAAGCCCTCTAATCGCTGCCCATGGGAGATCATCTTCAGGGGCTGAAACCTAACTTGTTTATTAAAAGGATCATATCAGCGTAAGGATTAGGAGAGTAAAAATAAATATACATGGAAAATAATGAGCGCTATTCTTTCCAAGTGTCGCTGCAGGGAACTTTAATTTCCCTCTGGGGCAGAGAAACTGCTAAAAGTTCTCTTCACCTGTTCCTGGTCAAAAGCATAATACTGTGGGGTCACGTCACATCAGATATGACCACACCAATACCATTTCTTTCCAAATTGTATCTACACAAGGCTCACTACTCAAATTTTACAAGAACACATAAATTAAAATTGATTTAGTCTGCTTTACCCCTAAATGTGATATTACTAATCCAGAAATAGATTTAAAGCTGTTCCATCTGAGGCATTGAGAAATCATTTGAATTGATGCGCAAATGAGGCTCAAGAACTATTAGGCTATGTGTCCACGCTGCGGAAAATGCGCGGATTTTGCCGTGGATTTCTCGCGGAAAAGCCGCGGATTTCCCGAAAATCTGCAGCAGCGGCACTTCCCAGCCATTTCTATGGCTTTTTGGAAATGCTGTGCCCATGCTGCGGATTTTTCCGCGGCGGATTTGGTGCGGATTTTGATCCGGAAAAATCTGCAACACGTCAATTATTGTTGCGGATTTTGATCCGGATTTTGGCTTCAGAATTGGGGGAAAAAAAAAAAAAAATCCGCACCAAAATCCGCGGCAATTCCGTGGTAAATCCACGGTAAATCCGCGGCAAATCCGCACCTTTGAAAAGGTGCGGATTTTGCGGGAAAGCCGCGGATTTTCATGCAGAAAAATCCACAGCAACATTCTACCGTGGACACATAGCCTTAGAAGATCTGAAGCCTCTGTCGCTCCAGCTCTATTCCACACGAAGAGCTGCCTCCTCCTGCTTGACTGACAGCCTCTATACTGTGTGACTTCAGGCAAAGGAGCCGTCCCAGGAGGCGGCGCTAGATGGGAAATAGAACTGGAGTGACAGAAGCTTTAGATCTACCATAGTCTTTCAGCCTCATTTACATATCAATTCAAATGTTGATTCCTCAGGAATGGAGGAATGTACTGGCCATGTAAAGGTATTGTTGAACTTGCCTTTTGAAAGAGCTACATAAGCACATAGTTTGGGGGGATGAAATCCTGCTTATAGATTATTTTTAATTACAAAACTATGCCAAATATTTCTGATATTTGAGTGTCTGAAATTCTCTGACCATATACCCTAATGGTAGTACAGGGGCTGCTAGGTTCTTGACCCACACAACTTTCTATCTATCTGTCACGGAGTGTAACAAGGTACGTAACGACAGGACAGGTGACCCTAGGTTGGCCCTCAGACTACAGTAGAGTCCCTGCTCTGTCCCTTATCGCGGAGGTAGATTTGATGGTAATCAGGTCCGAGCCTCAAGTGTGACCCTAACTCCTGTCCGAGCCCTGATCTTACTCCCCTCTCCCACACCCTCGGGGTGGGCCAGAAAACATAAATACAAAACTCCACAAAATGACACGGACAAGGGAGAACGGAAGAGAGACAATTATGTGTACTGGGAAACAACGGAAAAAGGGGGGGAAGTAATGCACAACAGGGAAACGTTTACACCACTCAGATGGTCAACACGGATCACCAAAAGCAGGAAAATTACCAAGACTGGGAATCGCTGGAGCTAAAGCTCTCACCGCCACATAAAGGAAGGAAGCCATGCTTTAAATAAGGAGGAGACAACTGCACCATGCAATTAGCAACCTAAGCTCTTAGGTCCTGCTGACCAGTCTGCAGGAATTAACTCATGCAGAGCTGGAGACCAGTGAATTCGAACCCGCTGGTGTGTGCAAAGCCGAACATCGCATGACACTAGCATACATTAATGGAATATCTGGGGAATATGCCATGAAGTTTTTGTGCCGCCTCGTGCTCGGCTGCAACCGAGCCGCTCAGATCCGGGCTCGCTGGTGGGTGGCTCGAGCGTCTCCGGACCCGGGGGCCACTGCGGTCACTCCGATCTAAAAGGGGGGTTGGCGGCCTTGGGACGTAGGTGTACGGCCGGAGCCGTGCTTTGAGTTTGTGACGCCACTCACGAGATGTGGTGAAGGTGGACACCACCACTGCAGTTACGGGGCAGCCAGAGGAGATGGTATGCAGCAAGTTGTTAACACCTCCGGGGGCAGGGATGGTGGCCCCGGGACCCGTTGGGGTTGCTTTGGCGGTGCAGGGAGATGGGCGGCCAGAGGGCACTGGTGTACTCACTATTAGAATGAAACACTCGAGTCTCTGGTAAACCAAGATGATAGTGGTCGGTGCTCGCAGCCGGCTGCAGTCGGGATCCCCCACCCGGTTGGTGGTCTCTGCCTTTCTCCTGCACCTGTTTGAATTGTTGGGCTGCCTGCGCTTGCAGCGTCAGAAGTCCGCTCCCCGGCTTGTGGATGTCGGAAGAGCCCGTTTGCCTGCAGACGCTGGCCCATGGGATCTCTGAGCCTTGGCGGTGGCTTTCTATCCCCCTCGTTGGGCTGTTGTCTTCTATGAAGGACTTTGGGTGGGAAAGGACGTAAAGTAGACTGCAATCAGTTAATTAACTCAGTCCAGTAGTTTCTAGACCTCGTTTCAGGGTCTGAGTACCCCCTCTTGTGCTCCGGTTTCCGAGTCGGTTCCCCGGGTCGGTACCGGCGGGCCACTACCCTGTCCCAGTCCACCACGGTTCCACCGAGCCGTCTTCCCGGCTCCTGCAGGCAGAGGCCTCCGTATGCCTCCTAGCCAGAGGTACCAGGGCTCCAACCTTGCCCCCTGTCAGTCTGTCACAGGCCTGTCACACAGGCCTGTCCTCCTCCACTGCACTCTCAGACTCAACTCTTCGCGAACTGAACTGTTTTCCTGCCTCAGGCTCTCTGAACTCCTCGGTGGGCATGGCCAACCACCTGGCTCCGCCCCCTGCTGTGTCCATCAAGCCCTGAGGGAGGTGACTAGGGTTTAATGTTGTTGGCTGGTGTTACCTAGTTAGGGACTGGTGTAATGCGGGGCCCTATCTGTGACTACCTGACTAGTCCAGGGCATCACATTTTCAGATGGAAAATAATTATACATCACGGTGAAAACAGTGGTGCCCACTACGCAGCTAAAAAAGTGGGTTTTTACTGAACATCATCATTCCCATAATCCTTCTAAAAAAGATGTGCAATAACATTTCAAGAGAAGATCTGTATCATTCAATGGCTCTTTTTGCTTAATGTTGTAACACTCATTCCAGGAATATCCTTCCGACGTGGAGATTCCGCTCACTTTTATGTCCTTTTCAGTAGGATTATTGAAATGGTGTTTGCACGGTTAAACTCAGATAATAACGTCTTGGGTAACTTTATAATGTATTCTGTGGGGCGTTATTAACTCTTAAAGGAGTTCTCATCTTAAGGTAGTAAAGGAAGTAGTGCTTTGTTTACATGGGGGAGGAATGCATGGAACGGACACTACCCTATGTACACTTTCCTTATCTATGGATGTGTTCAGTGTAAACAGGAACACCTGTAGCCAAAAGCCCGGACATTTGTTCTTAGGGACAAAAATGCTAAACAAAGATTTGGCCTTCAGTAGCTAGATGCCACGATCATTCTGGCAGCTGCAGGGGTGCAGTGGTGTCCTGTGCATAGTAAGTCCCTAGAGAACATGGCTGTATATTGTTGAAGGGGTGATTCACTACTCTGCAATAATGGTCACATCTCTGTAAAACTGATAGGGAAGGCTTTTCTAAGTACCTTGTTCAGCCAATTCTGAGTGGCGCTACTGCATTCTGCTCATCCTCATGAAGTGACCCCTGGGCTCCTGGGCTCTAGGACCTCTGAGATCCAATGATGTCACATCAACTTCCAGTTGACCCGATATCACCGAGCCCGGCCCCAGTCTTCCTGAGTGACTGGGCTGTGGGCGGAGTTTCACCTCTCGTCACAGCCCAACATCGCTCCTGCTTGCAGTGCTCTGCAGTGAAGGAGAGAGCGCATGACATGCTGCGCTGTGACGCTGGGCTGTGGTGAGCAGTGAAACTCCACCCACAGCCCAGT
Organism: Anomaloglossus baeobatrachus; assembly: GCF_048569485.1. Lineage (NCBI taxonomy): Eukaryota > Metazoa > Chordata > Amphibia > Anura > Aromobatidae > Anomaloglossus > Anomaloglossus baeobatrachus. The sequence goes on along the minus strand of NC_134356.1, from coordinate 510,145,633 downwards.
CACTCAGGAAGACTGGGGCCGGGATCGGTGATATCGTGTCAACTGGAAGTTGATGTGACATCACCGGTGCTCAGAAGTCACAGAGCCCAAGTGGGGTTCACTTCATGAAGATGAATGAACTGCGATAGCACCGCTCAGAGGCAGAAATGGCTAAAAACAAGGTATTTGATAAAAGCCTTCCCTATCAGTTTTACAGGGATGTGGCCACTATTGCAGAGTAATGAACCACCCCTTTAAGCTATAAAGGGACGGAATCACAGTATATTGGTATGTTGATGAGCTGCCATTCTCTTTTCTCTACGTTACCACAGTAGAGGTTCTACACCTCCTGTAGTTTGCTGGTGCCACCTGGCGCAGAATATTAGGTTATTTCTTTCTGCACTTTTTACATTGACACCTTCAGTTAAAGTGAAGCCAAATTGTTTAGTAAAATAAATCATCCCAAAATCCTAAGGACCACATTATTTCATGACAGGTGTATTTTACAAGTCAAATTAAAAATGTACAAATGTGGTCAGAATATTGCTAACTAGTGCTGAAAAGAGGCGGAAGAGTTAAAATATTAACTAGTCGGGTTGCTGCTTTTCTTTTCATGGCTGCCTTAGAATCCCGACAGGTCATTGATGTGAAAATGCTGCCGTACTGTTTGACACTTGCAATTTCCATTTTCTTTTATGGGGTGCAACAGAGATACAACAGTGTCAGATTGCCACTTCTCGGGTCGCAGCCGTTGCAGATGCTTTCAGCATATACGTTGCATTCCTACAAGACTTGATGGACAAGTCATCACTTCGAACTACACTCACAATTCATTTATTTTTTTATGTTTTTTTCTTAGACTTGATTTGAAGGTTTAGTGAGGAGTTTATGAAACAGTGTACATTTGTCAAATATATTGGGATGATGTAATAATGTATTAAGATGTTAGTTTTAGTACCTGTAGCCGAGAGCAAATGTTAGTGCAATAGGGTCACTGTGAGGTTAGAAATGACTCTTAAAGTAAAAGCAGGACTATTTAACATTGGCGTGCAATGAGTCAATGCGCCACCTAGTGGGAGCCTTAACCAAAACTCTGTACTGTCATTATTAATAGGGATTTCATTGAACAGATTTTTATTGACCTAGGTGTGTCACTGTGGAGCTGTGCTGCATTTTCTATAAGGTAAAGCTTCAGTATCTGTCATTGCTCATTACAAGAAGGGACTTCATAAAACTAATGCCCTTGACTAATAAACAGTCAGGCACGTTTGCCTGTGATTTCCATACTTTCATAGTCCAAAATGTCCAAGCAGCCACCGATACCAGTGGAGCTAGAGATACTTGTGATTGTTACAAACACAAAAGAGTCAGATGATGATTAAAGGGGTCAAGATTATGCTGGTGCTTCCTTCATTCTACACAGCTAGGCTGGTTTCACACTACGTCTTTTTAACATCCGCTGAAAACGTTTTTTTAGCGGAAGTACGGATCCTGCTTTTACAGCACATAACGTATGCAAACGCATATGTTATTTTGGAGGATCCTGCACTGGATGTTTAGGGGCGGGCATTGTAGTCATGTGATCGGGAGTGAGGGGAACTAGACTGGGAGGAGGCTTGTGACAGCTGCAGACGCTGGTAACCAAGGTAAACATCGGCCTTGGATACCCGATATTTATGTTGGTTACGAGTGTCTGCAGCTGCTAGGACCGGGCTGGCTGCACGGGGGAGATAGGACCGGGCCGGCTGCACGGGGGAGATAGGACCGGGCCGGCTGCACGGGGGAGATAGGACCGGGCCGGCTGCACGGGGGAGATAGGACCGGGCTGGGGGGGGGGGGAGAGAGAGAGAGAGAGAGAGAGAGAGAGAGAGAGAGAGAGAGAGAGAGAGAGAGAGAGAGAGAATGAATATGAATGGCCGGACTCTGGTTCCGGCCATGCAAAGTGCTTTCTGGGCATGCTCAGTATCAAAGCAGGATCCTGTCTATCAGCACGCCAGCGTTCACCTGCGTTTGCGTGCGTTATAGTCAGGATCCAGCAATTTGCAGTCCTTGGACGGAGCTCAAAAACGCTACATGTTGCGTTTTTGAAACATGTTAAAATAACGCAAAAGGACGGATCCTGCGTCTAACGGACGCAAACGCATGCGAACGCAGGTGGACGCGATTCCATTGAAAATGCATTGAAGTAAAAACGGATTTGCACAGGATCCGTACTTCCGTTAAAATAACGTTTTCAACGGATGTTAAAAAGACGTAGTGTGAAACCAGCCTAATGTGAATATTCCCACATATCAGAAAATAGTAACATGTTTACAACCTGATGTGTTCTCCAATCAAAATATTTATAACTAATGTTACACTTTGCATTCCTTAAAATAACAACTTTTCCCATTCACCCAGTTAAAAGGAACTTGTCACCAGTTTTTTCACTATTAAACTAAGGCTGGTTTCACACTACGTCTTTTTAACATCCGCTGAAAACGTTTTTTTAGCGGAAGTACGGATCCTGCTTTTACAGCAAATAACGTATGCAAACGCATATGTTATTTTGCAGGATCCTGCACTGGATGTTTAGGGGCGGGCATTGGAGTCATGTGATCGGGAGTGAGGGGAACTAGACTGGGAGGAGGCTTCTGACAGCTGCAGACGCTGGTAACCAAGGTAAACATCGGCCTTGGATACCCGATATTTATCTTGGTTACGAGTGTCTGCAGCTGCTAGGAGCAGGGCTGCCTGCACGCGTAACCAACGTAAACATCGGGTAACTAAGAGAAGTGGTTACGCGATATTTACCTTGGTTACGAGTGTCCGCAGCTCTCAGGTGGGAGAGAGAGGAAGGGGGAAAGACAGAGATAGAGAGAGAGAGGGTGAGGGAGGGAGTAGAGAGATAGACAGATCACGCGAGACTGGTTCTGGGCATGCTCAGTACTTTCTGGGCATGCTCAGTACAAAAGCAGGATCCTGTCTATCAGCATGCCAGCGTTCACCTGCGTTTGCGTGCGTTATAGTCAGGATCCAGCAATTTGCAGTATTTGGACGGAGCTCAAAAACGCTACAAGTAGCGTTTTTGAAACATGTTAAAAAACTGCAAGTCACTGGATCCTCACTATAACGCAGCCAAACGCAGGTGAACGGATGTTAACGCGAGTCCATTGCAAATGCATTGAAATGAAAACGCATTTGCACTGGATCCGTACTTCCGCTAAAATAACGTTAAGGACGGATGTTAAAAAGACGTAGTGTGAAACCAGCCTAAAAGTGTCACCTTCTGCAGCTCCTGGGCTGCATTCTATGAAGGTGCACCTTATTTCTTGTCCCCTTGCAGACCCCAAGAATAACTTTATAAAACATGACCGTTACGTATGCTAATGACCTGTGTGGCTCAGATGCGCGAGCTTTTCGGCTCCTGTCCCCCCTCCTGCCGCTGTTCGCCGTCCTCCTTTCTTGATTGGCGTGATGACGCCTCTGTCATCATCTACGCTCCTCTTTCTAATCTCGCGCCTGTGCAGTCATGTCCACTCGCGCAGGCGCAGTTCGCTCTGCCATATCGTGGGCAGAGCAGAAAACATAGCTGCCCTCGGGCGCGCCAGTGTGCTATTTGCGCAAGCGCGAGATTATGGTCGGCGCTGTGCATGGCGTCACTGCGTCATTCTCATACCCGACCTAATCCTCGTGCCTGCGCATTTAGCTCACCGACGCGCACGAGGGCAGCTATGTTTTCTGCTTCGCCCGCGATATGGCAGAGCGAACTGTGCCTGCGCGAGTGGACATGACTGCACAGGTGCAAGATTTGAAAGAGCAACATGGATGATAACGGAGGCATCATCACGTTAATCAAGAAAGGAGGATGGCGGACAGCAGCAGGAGGGGGGACAGGAACCGAAAAAGAGCACGCCCATCTGAGCCACACAGGTCATTAGCATACGTAACGGTCATGTTTTATAAAGTTATTTTCTGCAAGTCAGGGCCAAGGTGAACCTTCATAGAATGCAGCCCAGGAGCTGCAGAAGGTGACACTTTTAGTTTAATAGTTAAAAAACTGGTGACAGGTTCCCTTTAAACCAACTTCTGTGTATCTGTCTCTCTTTCGCTCTCTTTTCTCTCTGTCTGTCTCTCTGTATCAGCCGTCTCTTTCTTTCTCTCTGTCTCTCTGTATCGCTCTCTTTTTCTCTTTTTGTATGTATGTCTCTCTTATCTCTCTGTATCTGTCTCACTGTTTCTTTCCTATCTGTCCTCTTTCTCTCCTTTTCTCTTTCTCTCCTTCCACTCTCTTTCTCTCCCTCTTTTGGTCTCTCTCCCTCTCTCGGTCTCTCTCCCTCTTGGTTTATCTCTCTCTCTCTTCTCTCTGTTGCTCTCTGTATGTCTCTCTTCTCTCCCTCGCTGTGTGTCTCTCTCTCTTGCTTTCTGTCTCTCTCTTTCGCTCTCTCTTTTGATCTGTCACTCTCTTTCTGTGTCTTTCTTGCTTTCTCTTTCTCTCTGTCTTACTCTTTCTTTCTCTTTCTGTCTCTCTCTTTGTCTCTATCTTTTTCTCTCTCTTTCTTTTGCTCTCTGTTTGTCTTTCTTTCTTTTTATTTCTCTCTCTAGCTTTCTCTTTTTTTCTGTGTCTATTGCTCGCTCTGTCTTTGTTGCACTCTCTCTCTTTCTCTCTGTCTAAAAAAGTAAATTCTAAATTCTATTTCTGTGTATCACTACAGAGAGTTATCCCATTCCTGCAATCAGATGCACCTGTCATATGATTTTTATAACTCCCCTTCTTGTGTATCAAGATTGATCAAAATCAATCAATTCCAATCATCTTAATACTTCCCTTTCTTCTAGGATGATCAATGTATACATCTCACAGATGGCATTGATTTCAGTCAATGACATATTTTACACATTTCTAGTTTTGAAATTTGTATTTGGCAGACATATATCAAAATAACTGCAATTTAAAAAAAGGTTCATGTAAGAATATGGCTACTCATCTCCAGATCTGTGTATACACTTTAGAATAAAGGAACTTGTCTGAACGGACTTGTGTATGAATAGTGGCAGATATCTTAGATTTTAGTCAAGACCCAACTATATATATATATATATATATATATATATATATATATATATAAAACTAATTCATAGCCTTTACGTACGGTACATACATTAAACTATTACATCACAAATCTCAGATGTCAGCCAGGCGCTATAATTGATGTGAATACACAGTTTATGCACCCGCCATGCTGATGTTACATAGCTGTAATAGGAGCCCCAATAGCTCCTCTACTGAACTATAAACCATTCAGGTCCTTACTATCTACTCACTTAGACAGTTCTTGATGTATGTACAGTGAACTGAGATTGAAAGTATAAGGGCATTGCGGAAAATGCATATAAATGTTGTACGTATACCCTCTTTCACTTGTAAAGCGCCATGGAATAAATGGCGCTATAATAATAAATAATAATAAATAATAATAATAATAATAATAAATGTCAGTGGTCCAAACTTATTTCTAGGGTATGGGTTGTTTTATGGTGTCGCCCGTCATATCATGTGATGGGCCATTACAGGAGGGCACACACAATCCTTAATTATATGGGAACGTGTACATTAATCAAATATATTTATTACAAACTAAAAATGAAATTTAACGCTGTCATTGTCTTTGATTTGTAACATGATGACATAATTAGTACAGGTGTGCAATACTATTGGTATACAGTATATGCACCTCTATTGATTTATATCCCAATATGCTCATATACTTTAGTGTCTAAGTAAAAACAGCAGTAGAGCTTAGGATTTACATACAGACTTTATTTTTTGGCACTAAGTGCAACATTTTTCTATGCATTAAAATGACCTCAATGTCTAAAGAATGCAATTGAGAATTCATGGGTCATTACGATATGTCATTCATGACAACCAATGACATACACCACAAGTTATGGCTTATAGCCCAGTACTTTAAGAGTTAAACTCTATGAAGGCAGCGCTGCTCCAGCTCAAGGGCACACACTCCTGAACTTTATAGCAACTGCTACTGCAAGGGAGTGGGCAAGAGGAGCTGCAGCGCCCTGCTATGGTAACCCCTTCCTGCCCTTAATAATGGCTCAATAATCTTCCACGTGCACACCATCATATATATATATATATATATATATATATATATATATATATATATATATATATGCCAATGTATGTAAAGCGCTGTGGAATTAATAGCGCTATGCAAGTGAATAAAATTATTATTATTATTATATATATATATATATATATATTAAAAAAACTAAAATACATATGTATGAAATAATAAAGTAAAATAATAAAACATAGATATATATTTAGATTTATATATAAATATATTTTTATATATATATATATACATATGTTGTGTGCGTGTGTGTGTGTATATATATATATATATATATATATATACACACACATATATATACATACTTACACAGATGTACAGTATATTAAAACTGCCCAGCTATGACAACCTGTATACTAAGAATATAGGCACATAATTGGGAAATGGCAAGTGACATCTCTGGTGACAGCTCACCTTCCTTAGTGCTGGCCCCCAAAGTCTTCTTCACGTATGTCTTTATATACTCCTGTCGGATGGGGGATAGGTCCAGACAGTGCCACCAGCAATATGTCCTTCTTGTCTTCACGATGTTGTGTGATCCTTGTGGTGCTGGCCGGGGGCAGAGGGCATCTTTGTGACCAGTGAGTGCCCGGCTCAGCTGTGCCCGCAGCGGGTGAGGTGCAGCTTCTGGGTACAGCTGGAATCTGCCTCTGCTGCACCAGTCAGCGGCTCAGTGCAAATGCAACAGGTCTGCTGGTGACAGCCAGAGAAGCCGGCATCCGTCCCTCAGCGCCACCTGCTGGGTGTCTTGGGGAAGTGCGGTGAGGCTCTGCTTTAAGGGTTCCCTATGGAAAAGCAGCTGTGAGCAGACAGACATGCTCCTGTAATACAGTAGCTGAAGCCAAAATAAAAAGGCAGGGTTCCTGGTAGCTCTTAGACTTTAAGAGGCCCAGGGGCAACCTGATCTGAAGGATTTCCATCTCAGCTTCTTTACATTTTTTCCATTTTAAACTCTAGCTGACAGGAGGGACAGCAAAATGAATCACGTTTAATACACCATATATACAGTTTTCTGAACATATACTCTCTAATGAATAAGTCACTTTAGTACAAAGTGCTATAATTGGAACCAATGCTCACAATTTATCTTACCATATATTTATTTTAAAAGTCTTATTATTTTTACTTTTCTATTAATATGTAACATATTTTAGCAGATTGTGCGTGCCAACCTCTCAGAACTTATAGAAATACTAATTTGCAGTTTTACCTACAGAAATAGTGGAATGGCAATGCCAGACGGAGGAAGCTCTTTAGAAATACGTTTTCCCAGGTATTCCACTATTAAAAGTCACCATCAAAATCCAAAATGATGATGATAAATTAATATTAATAAGAAAAATAATATATTACATATATTATATACACACACACACACATATATATATATATATATATATATATATATATAAACACACATCTACAGTTACACATATATATATATATATATATATATATATATATATATATATATACAGTGCCTACAAGTAGTATTCAACCCCCTGCAGATTTAGCAGGTTTACACATTCGGAAATAACTTGGCATTGTGACATTTGGACTGTAGATCAGCCTGGAAGTGTGAAATGCACTGCAGCAAAAAAGAATGTTATTTCTTTTTTTATTTTTTTTTTTAAATTGTGAAAAGTTTATTCAGAGGGTCATTTATTATTCAACCCCTCAAACCACAAGAATTCTGTTTGGTTCCCCTAAAGTATTAAGAAGTATTTCAGGCACAAAGAACAATGAGCTTCACATGTTTGGATTAATTATCTCTTTTTCCAGCCTTTTCTGACTAATTAAGACTTTCCCCAAACTTGTGAACAGCACTCATACTTGGTCAACATGGGAAAGACAAAGGAGCATTCCAAGGCCATCAGAGACAAGATCGTGGAGGGTCACAAGGCTGGCAAGGGGTACAAAACCCTTTCCAAGGAGTTGGCCCTACCTGTCTCCACTGTTGGGAGCATCATCCGGAAGTGGAAGGCTTATGGAACTACTGTTAGCCTTCCACGGCCTGGACAGCCTTTGAAAGTTTCCACCCGTGCCGAGGCCAGGCTTGTCCGAAGAGTCAAGGCTAACCCAAGGACAACAAGGAAGGAGCTCCGGGAAGATCTCATGGCAGTGGGGACATTGGTTTCAGTCAATACCATAAGTAACGTACTCCACCGCAATGGTCTCCGTTCCAGACGAGCCCGTAAGGTACCTTTACTTTCAAAGCGTCATGTCAAGGCTCGTCTACAGTTTGCTCATGATCACTTGGAGGACTCTGAGACAGACTGGTTCAAGGTTCTCTGGTCTAATGAGACCAAGATCGAGATCTTTGGTGCCAACCACACACGTGACGTTTGGAGACTGGATGGCACTGCATACGACCCCAAGAATACTATCCCTACAGTCAAGCATGGTGGTGGCAGCATCATGCTGTGGGGCTGTTTCTCAGCCAAAGGGCCTGGCCATCTGGTCCGCATCAATGGGAAGATGGATAGCACGGCCTACCTGGAGATTTTGGCCAAGAACCTCCGCTTCTCCATCAAGGATCTTAAGATGGGTCGTCATTTCATCTTCCAACAAGACAACGACCCAAAGCACACAGCCAAGAAAACCAAGGCCTGGTTCAAGAGGGAAAAAATCAAGGTGTTGCAGTGGCCTAGTCAGTCTCCTGACCTTAACCCAATTGAAAACTTGTGGAAGGAGCTCAAGATTAAAGTCCACATGAGACACCCAAAGAACCTAGATAACTTGGAGAAGATCTGCATGGAGGAGTGGGCCAAGATAACTCCAGAGACCTGTGCCGGCCTGATCAGGTCTTATAAAAGACGATTATTAGCTGTAATTGCAAACAAGGGTTATTCCACAAAATATTAAACCTAGGGGTTGAATAATAATTGACCCACACTTTTATGTTGAAAATTTATTAAAATTTAACTGAGCAACATAACTTGTTGGTTTGTAAGATTTATGCATCTGTTAATAAATCCTGCTCTTGTTTGAAGTTTGCAGGCTCTAACTTATTTGCATCTTATCAAACCTGCTAAATCTGCAGGGGGTTGAATACTACTTGTAGGCACTGTATATATATATATATATACCGTATATATATATATATATATATATATATATATATATATATACACACAGTGGGTACGGAGAGTATTCAGACTCCTTTAAAATTTGCACTCTTTGATTCATTGCAGCCATTTGATAGATTCAAAAAAGTTAGTTTTTTCCTCATTACTGTACACTCAGCACCCCATCTTGACAGAAAAAAAACAGAAATGTAGAAATTTTTGCAAATGTTTTAAACAGGGAATGCTGAAATATCACATGGTCATAAGTATTAAGACAGTCATATTTAAGTCGCAGGCTCTCCATTTCCTTGTGATCCTCCTTGAGATGGTTCTACTCCATCATTGGAGTCCAGCTGTGTTTAATTAATCTGATAGGACTTGATTTGGAAAGGTCCACACCTGTCTATATAAGACCTCACAGCTCACAGTGCATGTCAGACCAAATGAGAATCATGAGGTCAAAGGTACTGTCCAAGGAGCTCACAGACAGAATTGTAGCAAGGCACAGATCTGGCCAAGGTTACAAAATAATTTCTGCAGCATTCAAGGTTCCTAAGAGCACAGTGGCCTCCATAATCCTTAAATGGAAGAGGTTTGGGACCACCAGAACTCTTCCTAGACCAGGCTATCCTGCCAAACTGAGCAATCGTGGGAGAAGAGCCTTGGTGAGAGAGGTGAAGAAGAACCCCAAGATCACTGTGGCTGAGCTCCAGACATGCAGTCGGGAGATGGGAGAAAGGTGCAGAAAGTCAACTATCACTGCAGCCCTCTACCAGTCGGGCCTTTATGGCAGAGTGGCCCAACGGAAGCCTCTCCTCATTGCAAGACATATGAAAGCCCGTGTAGCGTTTGCAAAAAAATACATGAGGGATTCCCAGACTATGAGAAATAAGATTGTCTGGTCTGATGAGACGAAGATAGAACTTATTTGGTGATAATTCTAAGTGGTATGTGTGGAGAAAATCAGGCACTGCTCATCACCTGCCCATTACAATCCCAACAGTGAAACATGGTGGAGGAAGCATCATGCTATGGGGTGTTTTACAGCTGAAGAGACAGGATGACTGGTTACAATAGAAGGAAAGATGAATGTGACCAAGTACAGAGATATCCTGGAAGAAAACCTCTTCCAGAGTGCTCTTGACCTCATACTTGGCTGAAGGTTCCCCTTCCAACAAGACAATGACCCTAAGCACACAGCTAAAATAACAAAGGAGTGGCCTCAGAACAACTCTGTGACCATTCTTGACTGGCACAGCCAGAGCCCTGACCTAAACCCAATTGGCCATCTCTGGAGAGACCTGAAAATGGTTGTCCACCAACGTTCACCATCCAACCTGATGGAACTGGAGAGGATCTGGAAGGAAGAATGGCAGAAGATCCCCAAATCCAGGTGTGAAAAACTTGTTGCATCATTCCCAAGAAGACTCATGGCTGCACTAGCTCAAAAGGGTGCTTCTACCCACTACTGAGCAAAGGGTCTGAATACTTATGACCATGCGATATTTCAGTTTTTCTTGATTAAAAAATTTGCAAACATTTCTACATTTCTGTTTTTTTTCTGTCAAGATGGGGTACAGAGTATACATTAATGAGAAAAAAAATGAACTTTTTTGAATTTACCAAATGACTGCAATGAAACAAAGAGTGAAAAATTTAAAGGGGTCTGAATACTTTCCGTACCCACTGTATATATGTGATGCCCCTGACTCTATCAGGGTGTCACAGGGAACTGCACCCCTGTCTCTTATGGTGCAGAACTCACCCTCCATGGTTCTGGGTTCCTACACACTGGTATTACTTCCACCAGCACTCAAATCCTAACCACACCTCACATCACACCCTGTCAGGCACACCAGTGGGTGGTCTAGCTGGGAAAGGGCCACCCGCCTAGGTGTCAAGCAGACTGGTGGGAGGGAGAAAGTGAGTTCAGCAGTGGCTCCCAAAGAGTGAGGAGCTGGGAGTAGCATCTCCCTGGAGTTTAGTAGTAGCCCTCAGAGAGTGAGGAGCTGAAGGAGTTGTAGCTCCGTGTGGGACTTTGGTTGGGTAGCAGACGGTGGTCTGAGACTAGAGGAGTTGGAGACCTGGTCGCAGGGTATTGGAAAGGGTGTACTGACTTAGTTTTGGAGAACGGTCGGCACCGGAAAGTCCAGTAACCAGACTGGTACCAAGCACGGCGGGGTACAGGACCCTAGATCGGGGAGTAGCTTCAAGTAACCTGATAATTCACCTGTGGAGGATAGTCTCTTTTTGAACTTTCCCGAAGATCTCAGAGATCGAAGGCACCCAAACAATGAGGGGGATAGGGCTTTCCAGCTTATGCGGCCTACAGAAATCCCAAGTGTCAGCCATCGAGAGCACAGCTACACTATTTCAACATAGGGAGCGGGACCCTGACAGCTTCAGGCCAAAGGGTCACTTAGGAACATCTACACAATTGTGCATGGAGGAAGGCTCCGGACCACTAAGCCGTACCAGTGGGGATGGATACCCGGACGAGCTCCCCTGAGTGGCAGCGGCACTCAGAGACTTGGTTTACTTCTGTGTCAGAATCTGCTTAATGACTGCGCCAACATTCACACAGCCCGAGTGAGTACACTGCTACCCCTGCGTCCTGCCTGCCCGCATAGCCTGCATAGCCTGCACAACACTATCTGTCACTTATCTCCAGAGTCCCGGGGTCTCCCCTACCCGTGGAGGGATCACCATCAGGCTACCCTCGGCAGCGGAGGTACTCCCCTTACCGCGAACCACGGGTGGCATCACAAACTGTCCCTTGTAAATAACCCCCTCCTTTAAATTTGAAGTGGCCGCAAGCCCCCAGGTCCGGAGACCCTCGAGCCACAGAGGCTCGAGGGTCTAATATATAAAGCTGAATGTGTGTATGTATGAATGTATGTGTGTGTGTGTGTGTGTGTATGTCCGGGATTGGCATCTGCACCGTCGCAGCTACAGCCACAAAATTTTGCACACTCACACTTCTGGACCCCGAGAGCGTCATAGGCTATGTTTTGAAGGGAAATTTTAACCCCGCGCTTTACAGTTATTCACCAAAAAACCTGCCTCCATTAAAGCGAATGGAGCTGGGAGCCACAGTGCAGCCAGAACTTCAGAAGAATGAGCAGCCACGCCCTTAAATGGAATGTTGGCGTGTCACAATGCAGCCAGGGAAAGAGACAGACACAGACAGGGAAAGAGGCAGACATAGACAGGGTAAGAAACAGACATAGACAGGGTAAGATACAGACACAAAGAGACAGACACAGACAAAGAAACAGACTGACAGGGAAAGAGACAGACAGGGAAAGAGAGGGAAAGAGAGAGACAGGTTAAGAGACAGACACAGACAGGTAAAGAGACAGACACAGACAAAGAGACAGAGACAGACACAGGGAAACAGACAAACAGGGAAAGAGAGGGAAAGAGACAGACAGGGTAAGAGACAGACAAGAGACAGACAAAGAGACAGACACAGGGAAAGAGACAGAGGGAAAGAGACAGACAGGGAAAGAGAGGGAAAGAGACAGACAGGGAAAGAGAGGGAAAGAGACAGACAGGGAAAGTGACAGAGATAGATAGACAGACAGGGAAAGAAATAGATAGACAGACAGGGAAAGAGATTGAGACAGACGGAGAAAGAGACAGAGACAGTCAGAGACAGACAGGGAAAGAGACAGACAGACAAAGAGATAGAGACAGAGAGATATATACAGAGTGGGAGATAGACATTATAATTACATTTATATCTATTTGTTTTGTGGTTTTTGTGTGAAGAATACATTTTTGTTAATACATTCTATTTTGTTAACAGCAGTTATTAACCTGGGCAAAGTCGGGTAGTACAGCTAGTATATATATATTAACACAGATATAAATACAGTATATATGTATACACACACACACACATCACATTACTATTGCTTTTTTCAAGTGAGCAACGTACACGCATCAGAATGGTTGGAACACAAAAGCTTATAAAAGGAAAGATGACCCTGTCAGTTCAAGTTTCATAAAAAGTACAAGGTGCTTGTCTAACCTCTTCCATAATGGAGATCACAGATATACAGTGGAGCGCACTGTTATACAAGGAGTGCAACTAAAAGAAACGTTTGTACATGGCCAAAAGTCTGTAACTGTAACACAATTATGTGACACCAGATCTGTTTTTATGGAGCACCAGTCACCTCTCCTGACATGTCTGCTTTTGTTATTAATTGTATTCCCCATGAAATTACAATTTTGGAGCATCTTTTCTACGAAATCCACATAGAGCGTTTCATGATATTCCACCTCAACATTTATGAATACATTGACAAGTGGGTGTAACAATGAGAATGGTATCTGTAACATGCAGCACACTTGTCAACAGTTAAAAATTTGCCAGAATGGTCGCGCAGGGGCCAGGCTTAGCAAAGCCATATTTACGAATGTGCATTTTAGGGCTTAATTTTCCCAACTTTTGAGTAGCTATTGTTGGTACTTATACACCCACTTTTACAGAGTGGAGTCCCACAACTCTTAATAAGGCTTCCACAGTCGTGGCACTGACTATGTTCCCACAATGAGCTTTTAGTGAGATTTTTACACTGCATAAAAGACTTAGGCTATGTGCACACGCTGCGTTTTTTTGACGCTGCGTTTTCGTGCGTTTTTGGCCGCTAAAAACGCACCCGTGTCAAAAAACACGGCAAAAACGCATGCGTTTTTAACGCGATTTGGTGAGTTTTTGGCTGCGTTTTGCTGCGTTTTTGATCTCTGCGTTTTGCTGCCTTTTTCCAATGCATTGCATGGGGGGAAAACGCAGAAAAACGCAGGAAAGAATTGACATGTCCATTTTTTTTTTAAGCTCAAAAACGCAGCTTAAAAAAACAGTTGTGTGCGGACAGCAAAAATGAAAACTCATAGACTTTGCTGGGGAAGCAAAGTCATGCAGTTTTGAGGCCAAAAACGCACCTGAAAAACGCGCAAAAACGCCGCGAAAAACGCACTGTGTGAACTTACCCTTAGCGTCTTTCTGTTCCAGCAAGGTGGATGGGATTTATAGAAATCTCCTGCCCGCTGCTCTTTGCTTATTTTTTTACTTATCGTAAACTGACTTGCAGTGTATGTCTCAAATCTTCAACATGTCAATTTCTCTCGCAGGTACACTGAAGTTTATGTGCTGATCTTCCTTAAAGACTTGCATTAGATGTGGAATATCCACAGGTTAAAAACCCACATGCATATTTAGTGCGGTGAAAACACATAAAAAATGCATGTAATCCACATGTAATATATCGATAAACGTTTGTCAAAGCTAAATACTAGGTTGTATCAAAAACAAAGCAGCTTTTTTAAAGCAAGAAGAGACAAAAACGCGATAAAAACACATTAAAAAAACGCAAGTGATCTTAAATGGTGCTGAAGTTTTGCAACATGAAAACCACATCAAAACATCAAAAGCTTATAGTGGAAATGTAGCATTAAAAGGGGTTTCCCCAACAACCAAGTTAATTTTAAAATTCATTTTAATCAATATATCTTGGAATAATAATAATTTCCACAACTGGATATGCTTATAAAAATGTTCCCGTTCTGAGATAATCCTATATATGTGTCCCTGCTGTGTACTGTGTAATGGCCAAAAAGGAGGAAAAAAACAGTGCTAAACTGTACCAGAGCTATGAGTACATATAAAAGACACACTTGAAACACCTGCAGTGCTTGCAAAAGGTGTACAGGTTTATTTAAGTGAAATAGCACTAAAAACTATTAAAAACCATAAGGACCCTCAAACATAGGGTGAAGTCCCAGAAAAACTACAATACAGGGAAAGATATCAAACAATATTATATAGACAACAGGTAAATCACACTGCTCGTAATGTTTAACACTATATGCTGATCAATCATGAACCCCAAATGAAGGTTGATATTTAGTACAATCATATAGGTACAAAATGAAAAATCCCCATAAATGTGCATACTACCTAATGAAAGTAGAATCTAGAACTCCCAAAAGGAGAAAAGCAACAGCAGTGAGCATATGGAGTGTATGGTGCATGCAGTGCAGTTGTTTCAAGTGTGTCTTTATACAGTGCCTACAAGTAGTATTCAACCCCCTGCAGATTTAGCAGGTTTGATAAGATGCAAATAAGTTAGAGCCTGCAAACTTCAAACAAGAGCAGGATTTATTAACAGATGCATAAATCTTACAAACCAACAAGTTATGTTGCTCAGTTAAATTTTAATAAATTTTCAACATAAAAGTGTGGGTCAATTATTATTCAACCCCTAGGTTTAATATTTTGTGGAATAACCCTTGTTTGCAATTACAGCTAATAATCGTCTTTTATAAGACCTGATCAGGCCGGCACAGGTCTCTGGAGTTATCTTGGCCCACACCTCCATGCAGATCTTCTCCAATTTATCTAGGTTCTTTGGGTGTCTCATGTGGACTTTAATCTTGAACTCCTTCCACAAGTTTTCAATTGTGTTAAGGTCAGGAGACTGACTAGGCCACTGCAACACCTTGATTTTTTCCCTCTTGAACCAGGCCTTGGTTTTCTTGGCTGTGTGCTTTGGGTCGTTGTCTTGTTGGAAGATGAAATGACGACCCATCTTAAGATCCTTGATGGAAGAGCGGAGGTTCTTGGCCAAAATCTCCAGGTAGGCTGTGCTATCCATCTTCCCATTGATGCGGACCAGATGGCCAGGCCCCTTGGCTGAGAAACAGCCCCACAGCATGATGCTGCCACCACCATGCTTGACTGTAGGGATGGTATTCTTGGGGTCGTATGCAGTGCCATCCAGTCTCCAAACGTCACGTGTGTGGTTGGCACCAAAGATCTCGATATTGGTCTCATCAGACCAGAGAACCTTGAACCAGTCTGTCTCAGAGTCCTCCAAGTGATCATGAACAAACTGTAGACGAGCCTTGACATGACGCTTTGAAAGTAAAGGTACCTTACGGGCTCGTCTGGAACGGAGACCATTGCGGTGGAGTACGTTACTTATGGTATTGACTGAAACCAATGTCCCCACTGCCATGAGATCTTCCCGGAGCTCCTTCCTTGTTGTCCTTGGGTTAGCCTTGACTCTTCGGACAAGCCTGGCATCGGCACGGGTGGAAACTTTCAAAGGCTGTCCTAGCAGTGGAAGGCTAACAGTAGTTCCATAAGCCTTCCACTTCCGGATGATGCTCCCAACAGTGGAGACAGGTAGGCCCAACTCCTTGGAAAGGGTTTTGTACCCCTTGCCAGCCTTGTGACCCTCCACGATCTTGTCTCTGATGGCCTTGGAATGCTCCTTTGTCTTTCCCATGTTGACCAAGTATGAGTGCTGTTCACAAGTTTGGGGAGGGTCTTAATTAGTCAGAAAAGGCTGGAAAAAGAGATAATTAATCCAAACATGTGAAGCTCATTGTTCTTTGTGCCTGAAATACTTCTTAATACTTTAGGGGAACCAAACAGAATTCTTGTGGTTTGAGGGGTTGAATAATAAATGACCCTCTGAATAAACTTTTCACAATTTAAAAAAAAAATAAAAAAAGAAATAACATTCTTTTTTGCTGCAGTGCATTTCACACTTCCAGGCTGATCTACAGTCCAAATGTCACAATGCCAAGTTAATTCCGAATGTGTAAACCTGCTAAATCTGCAGGGGGTTGAATACTACTTGTAGGCACTGTATGTACTCATAGCTCTGGTGAAGTTTAGCATTGTTTTTCCTTCTTTTTGCATACAATTTTAGTGCTTGCACAGAGTTATTTATATTTATATTGGTTTACCCCAGCGGTGCCCTCCCCACCTTCAGTTTTTCATTACTGTGTAATGGCCGTGTCTGACCATACAGGGACATGGTCTGATCATACCACATCTCCTGGGCAGGGTAAGAAGTAAAAAAAAGTATACATTACAGCATGGAAACGCAAATAATTATTTTTTGAGGTAAAACATTATTTAAGAACAGACATGGAAATGTTTTACCTCACAAAAAGTATCAGCTATGATACCCTGCTGTAATGTATTTATACTTTTTCATATCCTCCCCTGCCAAGGAGATGTGGTATGATCAGACCATGTCCCTGTACAGTAATACATGGTGTCATGTGCTGTCCAGATCCGCACACGCAAATTACTTCTACGGCGTCGGACTCTGTTCACATTACAGAGTCCGACAAGCAATCTGGTCGGCTTTGGCTGAGTTGTTTCCCTGCTCCCAGCCATGAAAGAGTTAATCCTTTTTTGGAACAGTGTGCTACTTTTCTGAGAGCCAGATTGCTGATTATCTTCCACAGCTGGTCTCCTCCAATTTAAGGCTGGGGATTGTATTAGGGGGCCCTGAAGATATTTTCTGCTTGCAGATGCAATATCCCGGTGTCCGTAGCGATCCTCCAATTGGTAACCAGTGATTTGTTGTCTGCGTTGTATGAAGTTCCCTGGTGTGACTTTCTCCTTCTCCTTTGATTTATCCCCTCCAGTGTATTTTTGTCTCCCCTCTGTGGATATTTGTGGTGTGAGTCAGTTTCAGTTTTACCACCCTCTGTCTTTGTCTTGTAGGAGGAATATTACTAGGTGCCAAGCCCAACCCTGGGTTGGGGGTGCAGGGGTATTAGGTCAAGGCCCGACAGGAGACAGGGCCAGGTTGAGGACCCAGACCTCCCTACTATTAAGGGTATCTCCGGGGTGACTGTGAGCGCAGGGGTCCCAGCCTTAGGGCCAGCATAGGTCCTCCTGTTTCCCTTAGTCACCCGTGACAAATGGTCGTTATACAGCACATAGCGGCAGTAGGCACATTAAGTGGTCATGCCCACTTACTAGTAAGTTAGGCTAAGGATATGTACACAAGACATCCTTTTCAGGACGGTACACTTAGGGGTAGGATTCAGCCGGTTCTTTCCAGTTAGAGGGAAAGGATTGTCAAAATTCTAGCCAGTTTCCTGAACCAGCAAGAAGCAGTGCCCCAATCTGGTTCTAGGGATTTCAAGTTTCAACTAAATGTGCGTTAGTATAAAAAGATCATGAGAGAGAGCTCTGTACTGTCCCTTCATATATTTGTACATTGTAATAAGATCACCCCTAAGCCTTCATTTTCCCAAACTGAATAATCCCACAATTAATAACCTGTGTTGCTATTGCAGTCTACCCATTCCTTAAATAGAGAAAAAAAGGAGCCAGCACGATCTGAAATTGGCATGCATCATATAAAAAGTGAAAATTCACAGATTTATTCCAACTGTACTATAATAAAAAAAGAGATTTTTAGCAAATAATTGATCAATTTTTTGAGCCACCCCTGCCAACGTCACGGCAAATCTCAATAGGGGGGTCCTACTCTATATTCTGTATTTCATGTGCCATGCGGCCTCCTAGATAAAGTTAAAAGCAGAACCATAATAGAGCACACATACCTGTAACCTGTATATAGCCGCTTCCATGTATATGCCTCACCCTTTCCACAGGCATTGCTAATTAAGCACCATACTTGGATCTGGTCCGCCTTTATCAATGGTTGCTCTCTGGCACTGGGAGGGTCAGTTCTGATATAGTCCTGGTATGTGTAGAGCTTGCTCCACATGCTGGGACCTGGGCTGGCCTCTATCCACAATTGCCTCTTTTGCAACATAGAAGCGGTTATATATACAGGTTACAGGTATGTGTGCTCCATTATGGTTCTGCTTTTAACTTTATCTAGGAGGCCGCATGGCACATGAAATACAGAATATAGAGTAGGACCCCCCCTATTGAGATTTGCCGTGACGTTGGCAGGGGTGGCTCAAATAATTGATCAATTATTTGCTAAAAATCTCATTTATATTACAGTACAGTTGGAATAAATCTGTGAATTTGCACTTTTTATATGATGCATGCCATTTTCAGATCGTGCTGGCTCCCCTCTCTCCCCATTCCTTAAATAACCTTGGTTGCTCTTCTCAGAACCCGCTCTAGTTCAGCTATGTCGTTTTTATACACTGGAGACCAAAATTGTACACATTTTTCCAGGTGTGGTTGCACTAGTGACTTGTATAGGGGTAAAGCTATGTTCTTGTCATTAGCATCTATGCCTCTTCAATGCATCCCATTATTTTATTAGCCTTGGCAGCAGCTGCCTGACAATGGTCAGTAAAGTTGAGTTTCCCATCCACCCATACAACCAAGTCTTTTCCAGTGACAGTTTTACCCAGTGTTTTACAATTAAGTACATAGTTATCAATTTTATTACCTCTGCTCAAGTGCACGACCTTACATTTACTTACATTAAACTTCAATTGCCATTTTGAGCCCAAAAACCTTCTGTATTATTAAATTATCCTCCTCTGTGTTGATTACTTTGCAGAGTTTAGTATCATCATCAAATATTGAAATTCTACTCTCAATGACCCCTACAAGTTCATAAATAAATATGTTAAAATGAAGAGGTTCCAATACTGATCCCTCTGGTACTCCACTTATAACTGTGACCCTGTTCAAGTGTGTTCCATTAATAACTAACCTTCGTTTCCTATCACTGAGCCAGTTGTAAACCCAGTTACACATATTTTCCCCTATTCCCATTAGGGCTCATTCACATGACCATTCCGTTTGTCCTGGTCAGGTCTTATTTTTTTGCGGACCCACCGACATGACCATCTTTTCAATGTCTTTTGTGTAGGATCGGATAGCATACTGAAGCATTTCTGTGTGCATCCGATCCTACAAAAAACACTTCGGATGCCGTATGTCCATTCCGTTATTATGGAACATGTGCTATTCTGTTCCGTAATATCGGACCGTGACTCAATACAAGTAAATGGGCCCGCAAAATCCCCAGAAGCCACATTGAAGCACTTCCGTGTGACTATCGTCAGGTGCGCGTGCAGTCTGTGTCCCGCTCCACCGCCAGCCCCGCGGCTGCTTGCATTGCAGTGTGCCACATGAAAGGCACTAAAGGGTGCAAGATTACAAAATGCTAGGGAGTGGGACATTATATATGTCTTTCTCATCTATTATCTATCTATCCCGCTATCTATTCCCCTTTTCATTCATTCATTCATTCATTCATCCCTCTATTTATCCCTCTGTCTCTCTATCTATCCCTCTATATATCTATCTATCTAGGTATCCATCTATCTATCCATGTATCCCTCTATTCATCTATATCTATTTATCTATCTAGCTGCTTCTGTGTTTTGCGGTCCCCCAAAAAAAACAGAACACACACGGATGACACATGGTTGACACACGGGCCATATACAGAACGGAATGGATGTCACACAGATGCCACACGGATGCATCCGTGAAAAAAACGGACTGTGTTTTGCTGACCGTAAAAATGGAACGGTCATGTGAATGTAGCCTTAAGCCCCCAACACACGCTTCAATATATCTCACAATCCGTCGTTGGGGTCAAGTTGTAAGTGACGCACATCCGGCATCGTTTGTGAGGTGTCTGCGTGTGACATCTACGTGCGATCAGGATTGAACGCAAAACCGTTGATCGCAAACACATCGTATCTTTGTCTAGAATTGAGCGTTTTGTTGCACGAACCTAGTCAATTGTAACGTGTGACATCCCTCATACGATTTTGGTGTCTGATGCTATGTGCGCAGGTGTGCGCTCTGCACCGCAGCTTAAAAAAGGTCCGCTTCAGAGCGCAGCTGAAAAGCTGCATTCTGAAGCGCCTCACAATGTCTGTCATTCACTAATCTCTGTCAGTCGGTCACTATCTCTGTCCCTCACTCTCTGTCCATGTCAGTCTATCCCCCTCTCTCATACTCACCGATCCCCGACGCGGCACTGTACGGCGTTCACACTGCTCCGGCGGCTTTTACTGTTTTGAAAAAGCCGGCCGCCCATTAAACAATCTCGTATTCCCTGCTTTCCCCGCCCACCGGTGCCTATGATTGGTTACAGTGAGACACGCCCCCACGCTGAGTGACAGGTGTCACACTGCACCCAATCACAGCAGCCGGTGGGCGTTTCTATACTGTGCAGTGAAATAAATAATTAAATAATTAAAAAAAACGGCGTGCGGTCCCCCCCAATTTTAAAACCAGCCAGATAAAGCCATACGGCTGAAGGCTGGTATTCTCAGGATGGGGAGCTCCACGTTATGGGGAGCCCCCCAGCCTAACAATATCAGCCAACAGCCGCCCAGAATTGCCGCATACATTATATGCGACACTTCTGGAACTGTACCCGGCTCTTCCCGATTTGCCCTGGTGCGTTGGCAAATCGGGGTAATAAGGAGTTATTGGCAGCCCATAGCTGCCAATAAGTCCTAGATTAATCATGTCAGGCGTCTCCCTGAGATACCTTCCATGATTAATCTGTAAATTACAGTAAATAAACACACACACACCCGAAAAAATCCTTTATTAGAAATAAAAAACACAATGAAGACAGCCGCGCGATCAGCTGAGCTGTCACTGAGGTTACCCGCTGTCACCTCAGTTGCTGCGTGGAGGTGAGAGGAGCGGCGGTGAGTAGCGCGATCAGCTGAGCTGTCACTGAGGTTACCCGCGGCCACCGCTGGATCCAGTGACAGCGGGTAACCTCACTGACAGCTCAGCCGATCGCGCGGCTGTCTTCAGTTGCTGTGTGGAGGTGACAGGAGCGGCGATGTCTGCTGCAGCTCCGGTCACCTCCATGCAGCAGAGCTGGAAGCGACGCTGGACCATCCTGGATTACGCCGGACATGGAGGGCTTTTTGGGGCTTATTAAATCGGTGAACCAGGGTATATGTTTGTGTTTTTTATTTCTAATAAAGGATTTTTCGGGTGTGTGTGTGTTTATTTACTGTAATTTACAGATTGATCATGGAAGGTGTCTCATAGACGCCTGACATGATTAATCTAGGACTTATTGGCAGCTATGGGCTGCCAATAACTCCTTATTACCCCGATTTGCCAACGCACCAGGGCAAATCGGGAAGAGCCGGGTACAGTCCCAGAACTGTCGCATATAATGTATGCGGCAATTCTGGGCGGCTGTTGGCTGATATTGTTAGGCTGGGGGGCTCCCCATAACATGGAGCTCCCCATCCTGAGAATACCAGCCTTCAGCCGTATGGCTTTATCTGGCTGGTTTTAAAATTGGGGGGGACCGCACGCCATTTTTTTTAATTATTTAATTATTTATTTCACTGCACAGTATAGACACGCCCACCGGCTGCTGTGATTGGGTGCAGTGTGACACCTGTCACTCAGCGTGGGGGCGTGTCTCACTGTAACCAATCATAGGCGCCGGTGGGCGGGGAAAGCAGGGAATACGAGATTGTTTAATGGTCGGCCGGCTTTTTCAAAACAGTAAAAGCCGCCGGAGCAGTGTGAACGCCGTGCAGCGCTGCGCCGGGGATCGGTGAGTTTATGAGAGAGGGCTGCTCACTTCAGTCACTCAGGAGTTTAGCGGTCACCGGTGAGTCCTTCACAGGTGACCGCTAATAAGGACGCGACACAGACAGAGCCGTAGCATGACAATGAAGTCGGGTGAAGTTCACCCGAGTTCATTCTTTTTTTATCGTGCGGCTCTGTCTATGTCTGCTGTTATCTGCCATTCAGCTCTGCTACATGGCTGTCTGTGTCTGCTGTCAGCGGCCATGTAGCAGAGCTGAATGGCAGATAACATAGTAAAAACGCATCCCTACACATTACACACGCTTGGCAAGTCAATAAATAAAAAAAAAAAAAAAAAAAGGTGCCCAATGCATACGTCACAGAACACATGATCTAAAGGAACGCACACAAAATTGATCAATTTAACCTAGGCTACTAATGCACGTGTGACAGCAAATGAACGACCTACATGGGATCTCATAAGATCCCGTATGCAACCTGGGCGTGTCACATCGCAAATGCGATTGTACAACTAATTGCAACGTGTAAAGCAGGCTTTACTCTCATTTTATGTATCAACCTTTTGTGTGGCACTGTATCAAACACCTTTGAAAAGTCCATATAGACAACAACCACTATATTTCCCAGGTCCAGTCTGGAACTTATCTCCTCATAGAAGCTGACTAGGTTAGTTTGACAGGACCGATCCCTAATAAACCCATGTTGATACCCATGTTAATACTGGGTAGTGAGGTTATTCTTCTTGAGATACTCCAAGATGGCATCTCTTAGGAAACCCTCAAGAATTGTATCCATAGTAAAGGTTAAACTTACCGACCTATAATTTCCAGACTCAGATTTTGTCTCCTTTTTGAATATTGACAATACATTTGCTATGTGCCAGTTCTGTGGCACAGTTCCTGTTATTATAGAGTCTGTAAAGATAAAAAATAATAGTTTGGTGTATGTGTCGCGGGCGGAGGAGGGGACGCCGCGCTCTCCCTGTGCTTGGGTCCGGCTGGCACTGCGGCCTGCTGCCGCTGCTCGGTGGCTCGAGCGATGGGCCGGATCCCGGGGACTCGAGCGGCGCTCCTCGCCCGTGAGTGAAAAGGGGATTGGTTTTGGGATGAGTTTATTGTCCGTGACGCCACCCACGGTTGTGGTGATTTATTAACACCACCGCTGCTCTGTATGGGGATCCCGGGCAGGATGGTATGGAGCAGCCAGTTGTTATGTTGCCCCTCCGTGGGTAGGGGTTGGTGATCCCGGGGCCCAGTGATGAGGTGGGTGATGCAGGGCCTGGTGGGCGCAGGGACGCGGCGGCAGCGCTGTGCCTTGCGGCACTGTGGTACTCACTCAGCCAGAAATCAGGACACAGTTCTTAGTAAAACACTCGGCTGGATGGACGGGTCCCACAGACGCCGCGGTGTTTTCCCCTGACCCAGTTTGGTGGTGTAAGTCCCTTTCCTGCACCTTCCGTACACTCCTCCTGCGCTCCGGCTTCCAGCTGGCTCCCCGGTTCAGTACCGGTGGGCCACCGCCCAGCACCGGCTACCTACGGTTCCACCAGCTGTCTCCCCGGCTCCCTGCAGACGGCCACTCACGTCTGCTGGACTCTCTCTACGAGGCCCTAGGCTCCAACCTAGGCCCCTGGCTATGTCTGCCTCTCTGCAGACCTTCTCTCCTCCTCTCCTAGGACTTGACTGGGCTTGTTTTCTGCCTCAGGCCAGCTCACTCCTGGGTGGGCGTCTCCATCTCCTGACTCCGCCCACCTGGTCTGTCAGTCTGAGCCCGAGGCAGAAAGCAGGTCACTTTGGGGATGTCTGCTGTGAACTGCTGGGGGTGGGGGTGTGTGTGTGTTGTTACCTGTGTCCCCTGGCTTGTCCAGGGCGACACATATGCCATACGGACCTGGAGATTTCTCTACTTTAGTGCTTTTGAGGCAACGCTGTACTTCCCACTGGCTAAAGCAGGTGACATTTAATGGGGAATTTATGGTATCCCTGATCATGTCATCTGTGATGGGATTTTCTTGAATACTGTAAATACTGTAGAAAAAAGAAGTTTAGCATATTGGACTTTCCTTCATCCTCTTTCATCATTTCACCCAGACTTTTTTGAGTTTCTTACTGTTTATGTAGTTGAAGAATAATTCTAGATTATTTTGACTTTCTCTGGCAATAAGTCTCTCTGTCTCAATCTTTGCTAGCTTGATTTTTTTTTTACAAAATGTATTTTAGTTTCTATAAGTTTTGATGACTCCCCACTATCCTCTTGCTTTAATTCTCTAAACACTTTCTTTTTTTTCATTTATTGCACCTCTTACAGTTCTTTTTATCCCTATAGGTTTCCTCCTATTTCTAGCTTCTTTATTCCCATAGGGTATATATTGTGCACAGGTCCTATTCAGGATGCTTAGAAAAGTGTATCATTTGCTATGTGTACTTTTATTTCTCAGAGTTTCTAGAGTTTGTCTCCTTCCTCCCTGGAGGAACAATTTGAATATTTCCCAGAGCGACATTGCAGCTATAAGTCCCCTCACTGACAGCCAGACTGGTTTGTCAGGTCTCTGCAAGGAGAATAATCTTCCCCATGGTCCCCACTATAGCTTCTCATAAGCCAGATCAGACATCCATACTTTGCACTTATGAGGGGCAATCACCCCGAAACACCGTGCCTGCAAATTGGGGTTCTGATCTGGCATAAATACTTAGTCATATGAAAAGGCTTGTTAAAAGCCACTTTTGACTTTTAGGATTGCTACTTCCAATAGGAGGCGCTAGAGTTTGTCTTCTTCCTCCCTGGAGAGAAAATTTATTTCTCAGGACATTGTCCCATTTTATGGCACTAAGTTCATCTCTTACAAGTTGGAAATTTTCCTTCCTGAAATAGTGCCCTTGCAGCCCCTCTACCGTACCACTTATTACAGGATACATAAAAACTTATTATTTTGTGATCTATATTACCCAAGTGACCCTCAACCTGTATATTTGATATGCGGTCCAGCCTATTGATTAATATTAGGTCACCCAGTGCCCCCCTTCTTGTTGGCTCCTTAACCAGTTATGAAAGGTCTTTCATTGTTGTCAAAAACCTGTTTCCTTTGCTGGACCAGCAGGTTTATGTTCCCTTATTTATTTCAGGGTAGTTGAAGTCCCCCATAAAAAGGACTTTTCCTTGATTCGCTGCCTAATTTATTTGCTTTATGAGAATATTTTCTTCCATTTCCATAATAGTTGGAGACTTGTAACAAACCCCTATCAGTATTTTATTATTCTTTCTCCCCCCCCTTATCTCCATCTATAGGGACACTACATTTGTATTAGTTTCACAAATATTTTCACATAGCATGGGTTTTAGGGACAATTTTACATATAAGCACACCTCCCCCTCATTTATTTGAATGGTCATTCCTAAACAGACTATTTCCCTGTAAATTTTCAGCCAAGTCATAGCTCTCATCCAGCCAAGTCTCCGTTATCCCCACCAAATTATAATCTTTTTCGAACAATATTAATTCTAATTCTTCCATCTTGTTAGTGAGGCTTCTGGCATTAGTGTACATGCACTTTATATATTTTTCTGTACCTCTATTATTGCATAGTATATTCACTGTTTTCACCCATAGCAGCATGCCAGCCCCAATTTCATTACTTATGCCTAAAGGCCCAGTCACACTAAACAATTTACCAGCGATCCCAACAACGATACAACCTGATAGGGATCGCTGGTAAGTTGCTAGGAGGTCGCTGGTGAGATGTCACACTAAGTGACGCTCCAGCGATCCCACCAGCAACCTGACCTGGCAGGGATCACTGGAGCGTTGCTACACGGGTTGCTGGTGAGCTTGTCACACAGGCAGATCTCACCGCAACCAGTGACCAGCCTCCAGCCAGCAGCGACGCGTGGTAGCGATGCTGCGCTTGGTAACCAAGGTAAATATCGGGTAACCAACACGATATTTACCTTGGTTACCAGCGCACACCGCTAAGCGCTGGCTCCCTGCACACCTAGCCACAGTACACATCGGGTTAATTACCCGATGTGTACTCTGCTACGTGTGCAGGCAGCAGGAGCCGGCTTCTGCGGACGCTGGTAACCACGGTAAACATCGGGTAACCAAGAAGCCCCTACCTTGGTTACCCGATATTTACCTTCGTTACCAGCGTCTGCCGCTCTCATACTGCCAGTGCCGGCTCCCTGTTCCCTGCACTCCTAGCCACAGTACACATCGGGTTAATTACCCGATGTGTACTGTGGCTACGTGTGCAGAGAGCAGGGAGCCGGCACTGGCAGTGTGAGAGCGGTGGACGCTGGTAACGAAGCTAAATATCGGGTAACCAAGGTAAGGGCTTCTTGGTTACCCAATGTTTACCGTGGTTACCAGTGTCCGCAGAAGCCGGCTCCTGCTGCCTGCACATTTAGTTGTTGCTCTGTCGCTGTCACACACAGCGATGTGCGCTTCACAGCGGGAGAGCAACAACTAAAATATGGCCCAGGACATTCAGCAACATCCAACGACCTCACAGCAGGGGCCAGGTTGTTGCTGGATGTCACACACAGCAACATCGTTAGCAACATCGCTGCTACGTCACAAAAGTTGTTCCTTAGCAGCGATGTTGCTAGCGATGTTGCTTAGTGTGACGTGGCCTTAAGTCACAATCTGCACTATCTTTCCCTCCTGTACAGTAATTGCCCTCCCCTCAGATCCTAGTTTAAACAATCCTTAACCCTTCTAACCATTTTTTCCCCCCCAGCTCAGCTGCACCCTTCTCATTGAGGTGCTGCCCATCTCTAATGTGTAGCTTGTAGCCAGCAGAGAAGTTTGCTCCGTTCTTCAGAAACCCTCACCAATTCCTGAAGGCGAGGACCTCAAAAGTGGTATTTTCTGAATTAGTGCATGTACCATGTGCCATGCCAAAGAGGCAGCGGGTTGTAGGCTACATGCGCACACTGCTTTTTTTGCTGCGTTTTTGGTGCGTTTTTGGTTGCAGTTTATTTGTCAGAACATTCTGACATCTGACTTCCCAGCAAAGTCTATGAGAAGTCAGATTCTCTATGCGCACATTGCAGTTTATTTGTCAGCGTTTTATTTGTCAAAAGTTTGTGACAAAAAAAATACAGCATGTTCATTCTTCCTGCGTTTTTGTCAACATTTGTCACAAAAACGCAGCAAAAACGCAGGTTGTGAAAAACGCACCAAAAATGCACCGAAAACGCCGCAAAAACACACCAATTCCTTGAAATTATCTTTAAGGACCTTCTACCTACCACTAACTGTCAATCGTGCTGATGTGCACCATAACCGCTTGGTCCTTACCAGCCTCTCTCATTAATCTGTCAACTAGATCAGTGAAGACAACACACTGGTTGATGATCCATGTCTTTGTGACAGATTGTCCTATCTGTTCCCCTAATAATGGAGTCCCCCACTACCAGCACCTGTCTGGTCTGCCCTGCACTCAGGTTTAACCCCTTAGTGAAGCAAACAATTCTTCAGTTTTCAGAGGAAGTGTCATGTTGCAGCAGTGCTACTCCTGTAGTGATGCCCCCCTCATCTGCCAACTTAGCAAACTTGTATGGGTGTGCCAAATCAGGACTAGCCTCCTTGGCACGCTTCGCTCTACCCTACCTTATAATTATGACCCAGCTATCTGCTTCATTGTGCTGCAGCTCCATACTACGGTTCTTCCCCACATCTACCTCAGTGAGCAGCAAACTCCTTTTCATATTGTCAATGGATCTCAATGTTGCCAGCTGCTTATTTAAATCCTGCACCTGAGTTTCCATCTTGTACAGCAGTATGTGTGACGCACTGGACCCCAGGGGTCACAGGTCACTACACAACACCACACACCCCCTTCCCTGGACAGGTCACACCAGTCAAACAGTAAATCCTTGTTGCCACCCTCCAGGGTTGATGTCCACACCAGGTGGGGCGGAGCCAGGTGGTTGGCCCCACCCACCGAGGAGTTCACAGCCTGGAGGCGGGAAAAACACAGTAGTTAGTTGGAGAGTCCAGTCTTGGGCAGCAGAGTGAGAGGAGCAACACTGTTGGTGTCTGCAACAAAACCTATAGAGAACTATGAATGGACGAGCCAGGTGAATAAAATGGTAAACGTTATTGAAAAATTATTTAAAAAAAACACATATAAAAGACAAAGAATGAGGTCACAGTCAGATACCATCAGGTGATCACAGAAAATAGATCAACACATATACGGCAGTATGTGTCTAAAGAACCTATTCCTCAGATTGGATTAATGATGTGAAAAATAAACAGAAGTAAGAATTAGACAAGTGGTTTAAAAGGCCAAGAAACAATGCCCTTTATAGCCACTAGATGGTGTTAAAGCAAAGAGGATATAGGAAGGCTGGAAAGAATAGAGTCCTTATCACAGGATACTACATACAATGGCGAGGAAGAAATAAGCAGAAAACTGCTCCATAAAAACTAATAATTAATATTTCCAAAAGCCAATCCTGCAATAAAATAATGCAGAGAAAGAAACAAGTTTAAATAGAAATCAAGGGCCAATGCCATAGGAAAGCGATCCTGCAAGGTATTACAAAGCCATAAGAACCAGCCATAAAGATAGAAGACACTAAAAATGCCAAAAGATAAACAACCTGAGGGTGAGAGATTGCCCCTAACACCTGTTTTGCATTAGCTTCTTCCATTGGTTCTTATGGCTTTGTAATACCTTGCAGGATCGCTTTCCTATGGATATAATGGGCATTGGCCCTTGTTTTTTATTTAAACTTGTTGTTTCTTTCGGATACTGGCAGGTGTCGGTCGGACCTGAGGACCGCGAGAAGACTGCGTTTGCCACTGCCATGGGACTCTGTGAGTTTAACAGTATGCCGTTCGGGCTGTGCAATGCCCCTGAAACCTTCCAACGGCTCATGGAGTGTTGCCTGGGACATCTCAATTTTGAAACTGTCTTGCTGTATCTAGGTGATGTGATCGTATACTCCCAGACGTACGAGGCCCACCTGGAGCACCTGGCTGAAGTGTTCGCGTCCCTTGCCAAGTATGGGATGAAGCTGAAGCCCTCCAAGTGCCATCTACTGAAGCCTAGGGTACAGAACCTTGGACACGTGGTGAGCGCAGAAGGTATCGCCCCCAGATCCCGAGAAGATCACTGCTATCCAGGACTGGCCGAGGCCGACCACAGTGAGAGAGGTGAGACAGTTCCTGCACCCGGTGGGCTATTATCGTCGCTTCATCAAGGGGTACACTAAGATGGCCGCACCTATGCAAGATCTCCTCGTGGGACAGACCAAGGGTGGCAGAGTCCCTGGACTCCCGTTTGTGTGGGAAGAAAAGCATGAAGAGTCCTTTCACCAGCTGAAGACAGCCTTGACAGGAGAGGAAATCCTGGCGTACCCCGACTACAACCTCCCATTCGTCCTCTACACCAATGCCAGCAATGTGGGCCTTGGGGCAGTCTTGTCCCAGGTCCAGGACGGGAAGGAAAAGGTGATTGCCAGCAGAAAACTCCGGCCCACGGAAAGGAACCCCGAGAATTACAGCTCCTTCAAGCTTGAGTTCCTGGCCCTGGTGTGGGCAATCACTGAGAGGTTTCGACATTACCTTGCGGCGGCAAAGTTCACTGCCTATACGGACAACAATCCATTAACCCATCTGGTCACGGCCAAGCTGGGTGCTCTGGAGCAACGGTGGGTGGCTAGGCTATCTAATTATGACTTCACTATCAAGTACCGAGCCGGCCGCAGGAACACCAACGCGTACGCATTGTCCCGGATGCCCCACCTGCCGGATGGGGGGTCGGAAGATGATGACCTCGAATAAATCGAGTTGCCCGCGTTCCATCGGCCACCGATCGACAAACTATATGTCAAACAGCAACAGGTGAACCTGGACCCACTACCCAGTCAGAGATGGCAAGAAGCTCAAGACCAGGCGCCTGCCGTCCAGCTGGTCAAGACCATGATTGAGCAGGGCTCCTCCGGAATGGACCCTGCAGCTCCCTCTGAGGCCCAGCGGCTGTGGAAAGAACGAGCCCGGCTGTACCTGCACCAAGGGAAACTGTATCGGGAGCTGATCAACCCGAAGACTCATGAGAAGGTTTGCCAGATGGTGGTTCCTCAGGCTAACGTGCCCAAAGTTCTACAAGCTTACCATGATGGTGCCGGGCACTTTGGGTGGAAGAAGCTCGAGATGCTGTTGAGAGAGAGGTTCTATTGGAGTGGGATGCGGGAGTCTGTAGAGGCCTGGTGCCGAGAGTGTCGTCCCTGTACACTGAGAAGAAGGGACAAAGCCAGCCAGGAGGTCCCTCTACGACCAATCATTACCCATCAAGCGCTGGAGTTGGTCGCCCAGGACCACATCAAGCTCACACCTAGCCGAAGTGGGTACACCTATGCCTTGACCATCGTGGACCACTACTCAAGATTCATGGTGGTTGTTCCAGTCAAAGATCTGACCGGCCGTACTGCAGCTAGGGCATTCCAAGCCTACTTTTGTCGACCGCACGGATACCCAGAAAGGGTGCTTACAGACCAGGGTCCGGCCTTCGAAGCAGAGGTGTTTCAAGAGTTTTGCCAATTATATGGTTGTAAGAAGATCAGGACCACGCCATACCATGCCCAGACTAATGGGATGTGTGAGAAGATGAACCATCTGGTTCTGAATCTCCTCAAAATGCTACTGTTAGAAGAGCAGAACCTGTGGCCGGAGAAGCTGCCTGACCTGATAGACATGTACAATAACATCCCCTGTTGTTCTACCAAATGCACAACGGCATATCTGATGAGAGCCCAACTGGGCCGGCTGCCGGTGGACCTGGAAATGGACCTGGAAGTTCCAGAGGCCCTCCCTTCGACTGCAGACTGGGATACCCGGCGGCAAGCACAGTACCGACGGATCCAAGAATATGTGGAAAGGAATCTGCGTCAGAGCCGAGAAAAACAAGAACAGTGGTTCAACAGGCGGGCTCCAGCCGTTCCCTTTGAGCCCGGAGATGTAGTGCTGAAACGGAAGAGAAGAACCCACAAGCTTGATGATCAGTGGGAGAAGACCCCGTACGTCATACAGCCCACCAAATGGGAGAACGAGAAGACTTATCTAATTAGCCACGACCAGGGGAAGACCCCGGCTACAGTTTCCAGGGACCACCTGAAGAGGTGCCCACCCCCATTGAGATTGGCAAACGAAGTTCCGGTTCCCATACCGAACAGGTTGAAAGAAAAAGAGGTGATCCACACAGTGATGGGTGACTTTCCAGCAGACTGCCCTATGCAGATGATTGGTCCGGTGATAATGTTCCCACAACCCGTGGAAGAAATGGAAACGGAAATAACAGTCAGTGAACCGCTTGAAGCAGTGCCCAGGGATGCACCTATACCAAGCCCCCGTAGGTCTCCAACTGCCATACCTGCCATACGAGAGGAGGAACCGATTGTCTCCCCTATCCCATCGCCCGCTTCTAGCGACATTGTTCCCCAAAGGTCCACACGCCCCAACCTAGGTAGGCCCCCGCTTAGGTATAGGGAAACTACCATCTAGGGGAGCAGCATGTTGATTGTGTAAATAGCTGAATGAATGAGCACCAATGATCCAAATGACTTACCTGATTTATACCGTCCGAAAAAGGAGAAAGTTGTCCCCGTTGGGACCATCAGTATGTTTATTCCTTGCCTGCCGTATTACTACCTCAAAACAGCCCACATGAGAAACTACTCATGAACAAGGCCGAGAACTTGCAGGCCAAACACAAACTTGTGGTCTTGTAAATAATTTGTGGGCTGTATTCCGTTGCCGCCTCCGGAGAGGCAGATTGGAGGAATTATGTTATATGTTTTCTATGTTAAATTTCTATTTTTCAGAAATAAAACCGGTGATGGGACGGGCAGCCCGCAGACGGTCTGCATTTCACCAAGGAGGAATGTGGCGCACTGGACTAGCCAGGTAGCCACAGACATAACATCACACACACCCGCTCCCCTGGATATTTTACATCAGTCAAACAAAACCCTTGTTGCCTCCCTCCAGGGTCTGATGTCCACACCAGGTGGGGCGGAGCCAGGCGGTTGGCCCCACCCACCGAGGAGTTCACAGGCCTGGAGGCGGGAAAAGAGACAGATTCGTTTGAGAGTTGAAAGTGAGAGGACAGAAACTGTTGGTGTCTGGGTAGTTGGTGTCTGGGTAGGAGCCCAGGCACTGTCAGCAAGGTCGGCAGATGGTGGTGGCCGTCTGCAGGAGGTGGTGCAAGTCAGCAAAACCGTAGGACCGGGGACGGGCGGTGGCCCGCCGGTACCGAGCCGGGGAGCAGATTTGCATCAAGCACAAAGGCAGGGCCATCGGACCCCGACTAGGCTTGGAGCCGCCGACAACGGTCAAATCCGAGAGTGACCGGAACCCCAGGGGTTTCCTAACACCCAAGACCCGACAGAAGGCAACAGTCCACACCGTGAGGATACACAGCCACCGCCATAGGCTAGAGATCCAAGGGCCAGCGCCTGCGGGCAAAACGGGCTCCTTCGGTACGTACACGCTGGGGAGCGTACTACCGTTGGGAAACCATCGGAGTCAATACATTCTACACAGGTGCAGGGAAAGACAGCCACCATCAACCTGTCCAGGGAGACCAAAGACACTGCAGCCGGCTGCAGGACCCGTCCATCCAGCCGTTTGGTTTACCAGAGACTCTGTGAATTTGTGCCTGAGTGAGTACCACAGTGCCATCTGGCACCGCACCACGCTGGCCCTGCAACCCTGCACCCCAGCTACCCTGCCTCCCCGTACCGCCACCGGGCCCCGGGATCACCAACCACTACCTATGGAGGGGACAACATCCTAGCTGCTCCCTACCATCGCTCCCAGGATCCCCGTCACCAGCAGTGGTGGTGCCCTTTATCACCATGGCCCGTGGGTGGCGTCACGAACTATCTCCCAAAACAAACCACCCCCTTTTCACTCGTGGGCGAGCCACCGAGCAGCAGCAGCAGCCGCGGACCCGAACGTAGCGAGCGCGGCCCCTCCGCCCGCGACACATACATGTTTGCCGTCTATATAATTGTACTGACCTGGACAATCATACCGGCAGGCTGCATTCATGTACTGTCCATTTAACCGCTTCAGGATTGCTGAAGGTATATAAACGTCGGCTTCTGCTGGGCTTTGTGCAGAGTTGACGATTATCAACGGTCTGTGGTCAGGAGGGGATCGCGACCCCCAGCATGCTGCCATCACCGGGTTTCTGGTACAGAACGGTAGTTCTGACCTGAGACATCACCAGGATCTGATTGGATCAGGTCCTGGTGGTGTTAACCCCTTGGAATCGTAATGAGCTGTGATCAATAGTGAGCACGGCACATAGAGGTTTCAGAGTTACAGAAAGCTGCTTCTCTTACCTCCCCCGGGTCTCCTGTATCACAATTATGGAGGACTCAGCTTGCAGCAGGGTCCGATAGGTGATCTGAAGCCTGACACTGCCTGTATAATGCATTACTATGCTGCTGCTGCATGGCAATGCATTATACCAGCGATCAGACTAGGAAAAGTTAGTTAAAGTTCCATATAGGGACCAGGTAAAAAAGTTCAAAGGAACCTGTCAGGTCCCATATGTGTTCTGACCTACAAGCAGGGTGATGTGTCGCCTAGAAACCCCTTCCTACCCATCCCTGTGTTGTTATATTGTGTAAAATGAATTTATAAAAAAAAAACCAACATTTTATTAATTACATGTTCCTTATGTAAATTAGCAGAGGGTCTAGTCCCCTGGGAGTTGCTTCGTCCCGTAGGCATGATACTATGGATTACATGAGCAACTTCACTGTTACCGCCTAGAAATCCCGCACGTGCGCGCTTCTCATTCACGCAGCCTTCTTAGCCGGGTGCATCTTACAAATATGTCCTCTACAATTGGTCTTTGGTTCCACAGTGTACTTAAGCCAGGTTAGAGGTTTCGGTCATGCGCAGAGTGTGTCTAAAGCCGGAAAGCAAACACCCGACACAGCGCATGACCGTAACCTCTAACCTGGCTCAAGTACACTGCGGAAGCAAAGACTAAACGGAGAGGACATATTTGTAAGGTGCACCCAGTTAAGAAGGCTGCACGAATGAGAAACACGCACACGTGGGTTTCTAGGCGCTAACGGTGACGTCGCTCATGTAAATCCATAGTATTATGCCCACAGGGGGAAGCAACGCCCAGGGGACTAGACCCTCTGGTATGCTCAGGTATACTCCAAACAGGAGACTGCAGATCCATCTGAACTGTACAGCCATTATTATCTGTTTTTGGGCATCTACATCAGAAAATCTGTGGATGAACACAATAGTAGCCCCTTTATATATTGAGTGGGTACATTGGCCTATGAGAGTGCCTGAGGTCATCAATTTTCTATTATAGTGAGGGCTTATCTGTGCCGTTTGGAATGCTTTGTGGAACCCCCTTTATAACAGGTGGATGCATGTAATCTGGTATACATGCAAGTACTTTCTGACCACTTGTAGTGATAAAATGATGTACACTCAGACCAACTGTTGGTAGCGGGTCCACTGAATATACCGACTAGACCCTCTGCTCATTTACATAGGGAACACGTAAGTTATAAAACGTTTTCTTATACATTCATTTTATACAATATTACATCACAGGGACGGGTAGGAAGGGGTTTCTAGGCCTCATATCACCCTGCTTGTATGTTAGAACTCATATGGGGCCTGACAGGTATAGAACCAAAAACAAACAAAAACGTACACGTAATTGGTATCACCGCATCCGGCCTGATCTATAAAACAGTCACAGTATTTAACCCCTTCAGGGAACAGTGTAAGAAAATGCATCAAAATATTGATTTTTCATCATTCTACAGAAAAAAAGTTAAATAAAATGCAATCAAAAAGTGGAACATAAACAAAAATGGTATAACTAAAAACTACATCTTATCCCACAAAATACAAGCTGCCACATGGCTCTATCAGAGGAAAACTAAAAAAGTTATAACTCTGAGAATACAGCGATGAAAAAAAACAAAAATCTAAAAAATTGTTTTTATTGCGTAAAACCAAAAAAAGACATAAATGTGGTATTGCTGTAACCATACTGACCTGAAGAATAAACCTGCATTGATACTTTTACCAAATAGTGAACGGCATAAAAAAAAAAATCGCAAAAAACAATTCCTGAATTGCTGTTTCATGTTAATTCTACCTACCAAAAATGAGAATAAAAAACAATCAAATATTTTATGTGCCTGACAATGGTACCAATAGAAATGTCAACTTGTTCCTGTAAAAAACAAGACATCACATGGATGGCTCTCCAATCGCAACATGGCGTCCACAATCTATTACAGACAATTGTGAGCTCTAAAATTCAAATGGCGCTCCTTCTCCTCCGAGCCCTGTTGTGCGCTCAAATAGTAAAATTTCACCACATATGAGGTATCGGTGTACTCAGGAGAAATTGCACAATACCTTTTATAGTGTACTTTCTCCTGTTACCCTTCTGAAAATGCAAAATTTGAGGCTAAAGTACTATGTTTGTGGGAAAAAGTAAAATTTTAATTTTTTACTACCACATTGCTTTGGTTCCTGTGAAGAACTTAAAGGGTTAATAAACTTCTTGGATGTGGTTTTGAGCAGAGTGAGGTGTGTAGTTTTTAGAATGGAGTCACTTTTGGGTATTTTCTGTCACATAGGCCTCACTTCAAATGTGATGTGATCCCCAATAAAATGATTTTGTACATTTTGTTGGAAAAATGAGAAATTGCTGATGAACTTTGAACCCTTCTAACTTCCTAACAAAAAAATGATGTTTCAGAAAGTGTGCTGATGTAAAGTAGACATGTGGGAAATGTTATTTAGTAACTATTTTATGTAACATAACTTTCTGGTTTATGGGTATAAAAACGCAAACACGTAAACGCAAAAGACATCGTCTTAATTTTACCCCTATCCTAAAGTACAATATGTCATGTAAAAACAGTATCAAAATCACCGGGATCCGTTGAAGCGTTCCAGAGTTATAACCTCTCATAGTGATACTGGTCAGAAATGAAAAAATTGGCCCGGTCACGAAAGCAAAAACAGGGTCTGGCGCGAAAGCGTTAAAAACAGATATCAGATTGACATGTACAACAGAGTGTGAATGCAACATTTGTAATTTGAGCGAGAGGATTTGAGCTGTGAAATATTGCTTAGTTCTTATAGTCGCACCCTCATCACGGGAGTAGACGACCTTTCATGACAAATTGCCATACCTATTTTCTTTACTGCATGGAATAGCAAAGCATCCTGCTATGGTTTCATACAAACACATCCAATAAAAACAAATATAGCACAATGTAGAGTCATACCTTCCAACTTTTGAAGAACAGAAAGAGGGATTTATCTCACCCATTGACAATTTCTTTCTACCCTGGCAGAAGGTGATGTCAGAGGTGATTTTACGTTTTTGCTTTTTTTGCTCCCCTTCTTCAGAGAGACGTACTTTTTTTATTTTTCCGTCAATCTTGCCATATGAGGAATTGTTTTTTGCAGGATTAGTTGTACTTTTAAATGAAACCATAGGTTTTACCATATAGTGTACTGGAGAATGGAAAAAAATTCCAAGTGCACAAAAATTGCAAAAAAGTGCAATTGCATGATTGTTTTGGGGATATTTTATTCACCCTGATTACTACATGGTGAAATTGATGTGTTGTTGTGATGCCTCAGGTTGGTATGAGTTTGTAGGCACCAAAC
This sequence comes from Anomaloglossus baeobatrachus, assembly GCF_048569485.1. Taxonomy (NCBI): domain Eukaryota; kingdom Metazoa; phylum Chordata; class Amphibia; order Anura; family Aromobatidae; genus Anomaloglossus; species Anomaloglossus baeobatrachus. Next base: position 510,108,436 of record NC_134356.1, on the reverse strand, counting down.
ATGTATAAGTTTACTTTTATGTAAGGGGTTTAAAAATTAGAAGTTTGTCCAAAAAAAGTGGCGCACTTTTTGTGCCATTTTCCGCGACCTGTAGAGTTCTCCTTGTTTGTGATCTATGGCTTATTAACAGCTTATTTTTTGCCTATTGAGCTGCCATTTTTAATGGTACCATTTTTGTGCAGATGCTATGTTTTGATCGCCTGCTATTGTATTTTGCTCGAAATTTGCGGTGACCAAAAACCATAATTTTGGCTTTTGGAATTTTTGTTTGCCACTATGCTGTTTACTGATCAGTTTAATTGATTTCATATTTTGATAGATTAGGCAATTCTGAATGCAGTGATACCAAATATGTGTATATTTTTTATTTTTTTAACCCTTTAATTTTCATTGGGGCAAAATGGGACCGATTTGAACTTTTAGGTTTTTTTACATTTTTTTTACTTGTTTTTTACTTTGTTTATTTATATTTTAGTAGTTCTCCTAGGGGACTATGAGGTTCAGCAATCTATCACATTTTGACAGCGCGATTTAATGGGTTAACAGACGTGGGTAGATCGTCAATCCACCTGCACCTGCGAGGCACACATGTCAGCTGTTCAAATCAGCTGACATGTGCATGAATCACTGCTGGCTTACCGCAGCAGCCCTAGGTGATTACCCCTTGATGATTTATGATAAATGATGAGCGGTCCTGGACTGTAAAAGTTTGTATCCACGTGGTTTCAAAGATACCGGGTGCTGGGCCAGGGATTCCAGATGTTTGATCCGAATCCGGCACTTGAGAAATTTAAAAAATAAAGAAAAAATGAAGAAAATAAGAATAAAGCAAGCACTTCACACTTACCGAGGCTCTGTCGCGGCTGTGCACTGCTCTCGCGGCCTCTCCTTCACTTTCTGGGCCGCTCATCATTGCTCATCCATATGTACTACTTTCCCCGCCCACCAACCATCCTGGCATCTGTGATTGGTTGCAGTCAGATGCGTTACCAGCCTGTGTGACAGTGTCTGCCTGCAACCAATCTCAGGCGCTTTTATATTAAACCAAAACATATAATGCCCATAGGTACATTATTGATGCTGGTATCCCCAAAAAAGACTGGGGTAGCTGGACCTGGATGCCCTGAAGTCGCAGAGGTTGTAATCGCAGAAGAGCCAGCGGAAAGGTCACTTGAACTATCTTGTGTCCTTGCAGAGAATGTACTATACAGTTGTTGACTGTTGGTGACCCAATAAAGTCTTATCAGAGTGTGGTACCCTCACCCTGTGTTGTTTGAATAGTGACTTGCCAACGGGAAAAGGGTATGGACGTTCAAAGGGATGATCCCGTTGGGTTTTTCTAAAGCACATATGTCAAACTCTGACCTGTCCCGCGATTCTATTCTACATGGAAGGCCAATTATTCTGTATGGAGGGCTATGTGGATTCCATTTTTCTGTATGGAGGGCTATGTGGGACCCATTTATTCTGTATGGAGGACTACGTGAGACACGGTCTGTATGGAGGACTGTTTGGGTCCCATTAATCTGTATGGAGGTTTATGTGGGGTCCATAATTCTGTATGGAGGACTATATGGGGCCCATAATTCTGTGTGGAGGACTATGTGGGCCCATTGTTCTATATGGAGGAGTATTTGGGACCCATTTTTCTATATGGAGGATTATGTGGGGCCCATTATTGTGTATGGAGGACTATGCGAGGCATATTAGTATATATGGAAGACTATTTGAGGTCCATTCATCTATATGGAGTACTATGTGGGGCCCAGTATTCCATTATTCTGTATGGAGGACTATGTAGGGCCTATGACTAGGTTGGCCCTTGATTTTTGTCCAAGTTTTAATTTTGACCTTCTATGTATGCGTTTGATAGCCCTGATCAAAAGACAGCCAGGCCGGCAGATGAGAGAACCCCCTGTCCTTCGTGTCTCCACAATATCTGCATATGGATTTTAATCATATGATTGAATATTATTATATTCTCAGAAAGTACACAATAGTGCTTGAAAATTTGTGAACTCTTCAGAATTTTCCATTTTACACCATACATACATTTGCCCTAAAACTACCTGAGCTTTTCACTCAGGTTCACAAAGGAGTTAGATAATATACTTTGTTATATTTTAAAAAGAGAAAAATCATCCAACATAACATAAGTGGCAAAAATATGTGACCCTTTAATATTAGCTGATAATTTAAAGGTGAAATCAGACTCTCATGTTTTCAATCAATGGGATAACAATCAGGTGTGGGTGGGAGAACTGTTTTTCCTAACCCTTTAAAGACCAGGGAATATTTCATTTAATTTAACTTCTGTTTTTTCCTCACCATAACTTTTCTATTTTTTTATCAACATAGATGTGTGGTGGCTTGTTTTCTGTGGGATGAGTTGAAGTTGGCATCATTCATTTTACCATATAATGTACTGAAACACAAGTAAAAAATTCATGTAATGGTAAGAACAAATGCAATTCCACCACTGTTTTTTTGTGCTTTGTTTTTACGTCATTTATTGAGTGATAAAGATAACCCGAAAAACATGATTGTCCAGGTCAGTCCAATTATGACAAATCCATAAAAATAATTAGAATATTGTAGAAATGAATGTGTTTTTTGCTTTGTGTCTCCATTTTCCAAAATCTGGAATAAAATTATTTTTGCTTGTTTTTTTCTGTGTGGTGAGCTATAGTTTTTAATTATATTAATCTTGTGTATATTATTTATTTATTATGCTTTGCTTGTATAGTGCCAACACATTACGCGGCACTTTACTAAGATTATCATCACTGTTCCCATTGGGGCTCACAATCTAAATTCCCTATCATTATGTCTTCAGAGTCTAGGAGGAAACCAGAGTACCCAGAGGAAACCCACACAAGCATGGGGAGAACATACAAACTCCATCAAGTTCTTGGTGGGATTTGAGCCCAGCATTGCAAGACTGCAGTGCTAACCACTGAGCCACTGTGCTGCCCATAACACCTTATCATTACATTTTGGGTGGGAGGTGCGGTGACCAAAAAAACCCACAATCCTGGCATGTTGATTTTCTTTCTTTTTATAGCATTTACCAATGAAAGTAATTGATATCTTAATAGATCAGAATGCTATGAATGCAGTGGTGTCAAATATGTTTTTGTTTGGTTTTTACTTTTTTTTAATGGGGAAAAAGAGGGTTGATTTGAACTTTTTATATTTTTTAATTTTTTTTATAATTTTATGGATGAGCTTCACAGAAGGATCTAGATAACAGTGCTGGAAGTCTTCAGGACTAAAGACGAGCTAACCTTTGAAAGTTCGGTTCACAGGCCACCTTCAAACTTTAGACAAGGTTAAGTTTGTGACGCTGACTTGAACCGAACCTCAATGGAAGTCAGTAATTGGACAGTGTGAGTATTTGCCCACATGCAGGATTTTTCAAATTTTTTTTGTGTGTGTGTACACTGCATGTGATCTCGCTTTCACCCCAAGTCCGAGGCATTCAAACACTGCACGCGACTCGCACAGGGCTGAACATCACTCATACCCCAGCACAGCGTTGCTCGCTTCAGTGGTTTGCACTCGTAACTCAGTCAAACTTTGAACCCGAACTTTGATTTTTTTGGTAATCAGTTTCCAAACCCGAATTTTGAACCTCAGGTTCTCTCATCTCTATTCAGGACACCCCCAGCTGTCACAGTAAGCAATTGGTCCCCACAATTGCAATGGAACTGGTGTGCAATTGGGAAAATGGTAATGTTTTTCATAGATGTTCATGGATAGACAAGATATTTCTTTTTATTTACTTAAGTCTGAAATGTAACCTTGATAAATGACTTTCCACTTCTCTATTCCATTTTATTGTGCATAATAATATAGTATTAAATGTGAGATTTGTGCCTGAGCCAGGGGAAACACCTTCATGCTTGACATATCTTCCTTTAACCAGAGACGGCCACGAGTCACAGCCTTAGTGCAGGTTGGATATAGCCATGCAGTTGTTAGCTAAGCCTTGCCAATATTTATTTTAAGTCTGAGGCTCTTGAGTATCAATTAGCTGCATTATTCAGGGTGCACATTGGCTAATATTAGTTATAACTTTCTTTGTAGGGACAATTCCTCTCATAGACCCAAATCCCTTTGTCCCTTTTCCAAATTCTTTCTATTTTAAGACTTAGAAATAAGGGTCTATGGAAAGTTTGGTTTAGTCATTTCAAATCTAAATGTACAACACCATGACATTAACTGGAACTTGTCTTCCACTGTCATCAAGACTTAGGGACTAAAAAAATATATGCATTGATTTTCAATGAAATTTCAGGAATAAAATACGCCATAAGAGAAAAGCATAAAACTAACAATGGTAATAGGCTAATAATAAAAATGTAGCTGGTAGAGAAAAGTGGATTTATTCCAGAAATTTGCAGTTACATTTTGAGACTTGATTCAATGTTCACTAAAAAAAAAATAAAAAAAATTTGCCCAGCACCATTTCCCACACTGCTGACGTACTAGAAAGCAAGAAGGATCAACACCGAAACCTATAGGTCGGGGCCTGGATCCCTCATTTCACATTTAGGTACGTTGGGCTGCACACCATTGTGACCCCGCACTGTTCTGTATATTGTTGTATGGACTATTAAATTTACTGTTATGGTCACGGCGGGGCACTGTTTGTTTGTCAGCATATCCCAGCATCTGGAATACCTGTGTCTTTTCATGGGTGGTTTTCAGCTGGATTTTCATCACTGTTGGCTTATTTTCAGTGTGACCCTGCGTGCCAGTGTGTTGTGAGGGCGCCACCTGTTGGCGTTTACCGTCTGACTCTACGGTTTTTACATTTATGTATCTCTCCTTGCTTGCTAAAATGCTTTCATAATATTTAATAAAACTATTTATACACTTTTTGCAACCTAAGTCGTTGCACAGAATTTTCTTTTCATTTCAATCTCTGTATATGGCTTTCTCCATATTGCAAATATGGCATGGGATTGTCCGTGTCTTTTGGTATTGATTGTTTATAGAAAGCAAGCAAATGCCATTTTTGTGTTCCCCATAATGCTTTGCAGCTATATTTTACGGATTATCATACCTTGTATAGGGGTCAAAGCCTAGGCCATCTGAGAAACCGTTCCCCAATGGAGCACAGTTTGTATGGCAGAGATTCCATCTCCAGAGTAGCAGAGTAAGGTTCTATCTCCTGAGGAGTGTAAGGTCTTATGGTCAGTGAGGTCTTCTCTCCTGTAGAGTGTAAACTCTTATGATCAGCAGGGTCTTCTCTCTCCTGTACAGTGTAAGGTCTTATGATCAGCGGGGTCTTTTCTCCTGTAGAGTGTAAGCTCTTATGGTTAGCTAAGTTCTTCCTTCATCTCTCACCTGTAAAGTGTAAGTTTTTATAATAAGATATGCAAATTGAAAGAAGTTCTGCCCAGCACAAGGAGGAGAGATACACCGTCAGTAAATTTCCAGGTAATTTATTTTCACTCGGTTCCAATTAAAAAATAGTCATATAGACATATGAACATATCAAGCCATGACCCTCAGTGGAAAAAATGACGTTACAGCGACGCGTTTCGGCTACTGGAGTGTAGCCTTTGTCAAGATGGATGGGTGAGCTGAAGTTTGTTTTATGCTTATTTATAATAAGGTGGGTTCTCTCTCTCTATCCTGTAAAGTGTAATGTCTTATGGTCAGTGGGGTCATCTCTCGCCTGTAAAGTATAAGCTCTTATGGTCAGCAGAGTTCTTTCTCTCACACCTGTAAAGTGTAATCTTGTATGGTCAGTGAGGTCCTATCTTACCTGTAAAGTGTAAGTTCTTATGGTCAGCAGGGTCTTCTGTCCCCTGCAAAGTGTAAGTTCTTATAGCTAGGTGGGTTCTCTCTCTCTCACCTGTGTAAACAGTTATGGTCAGAGGGGTCCTCTCTCACCTGTAATGTTTAAGCTCTTATGGGTATCAGGGTTCTCTCTCTCACCTGTAAAATGTAAGCTCATATGGTCAGTGGGGTACTCTCTTACCTGTAAAGTGTAAGGTCTTATGGTCAGCAAGGTCTTCTGTCACCTGTAAAGTGTAAGCTCTTATGGTTATCAGTGTTCTTTCTCTTGTCTGTGAAGTGTAAGCTCTTATGGTCACCGGAGTCATCTCTCACCTGTTAAGTGTAAGGTCTCATGGTTATCAGGGTTCTTTCCCTCATCTGTGAAGCGCAAGCTCTTATGTTCAGTGGGACCTCTCTCCCCTGTAAAGTGTAAGCTCTAATGGTTGGCTTGGTTCTCTCTCTATCGCTTGTTAAGTGCAAGGTCTTATGGTCAGCGGGGTCCTCTGTTACCTGTAGAGTGTTACTCTTATGGTTTTCAGGGTTCTCTTCAGGGCGGGCTCCAGGTTTTTGTGGGCCCCGGGCGAAAGAGACTCAGTGGGACCTATCCACACGTAGACATGCACATACACAAATACGTACACATATAGGCATATGTACATATACATGTTTAAAGACAAATTCAAAAAAATACATCTAAATAGGCATAAATATATACACAGTCATACACACTAACATACATAGATATACACATCATACATGCACACACAGATGCATTAGAGATATTTTTAATATGAGGAAGCCTGCAGCAGCCTCACTCACCTCCCCCACTTGTCTCCCATCCAGCCCCTTCAGGGCATATGCCTGTGCGGAGCTGATTGGTGGCCATAACTAACAGACATGGCCGCACACAGTGCACACTAATACTGCTATACATATATAGGTGTCCAAAAGGTGACAAACAACTCACAACACAACACAAATACATGGGAAAGTGACAAGGACATATACTCATGCGAAAACAAAAGAGCTGGACAAGGAAAAAGAGGAAGAGACACAGATATAGGCATGGCACGCCCTTCTAAAATCATGTAAAACACCGCAAGGTTACTCCAAGCGGATTCTCCCTTTTTTCAAAAAATTGGGCCCCACACACACCCACCCCTTCAGTGGCAGCACTTGTGCCCCAGTTGTACACTTCACAGGTAGATTTGCATCAAGCACATTCAAAAATACGCCATCCTTAACCATCCCCAGGATGACACCGGGGTAGGTAGCTAAGTCTTTCCTGATCCCAGCTCTGTTCATCTTGGATCATTTTTAAAAACAATGTAAGCAAGGGTTACTCCAAGCGGAGTCTCCCTTTTTTCCAAAAAATTGGGCCCCACACACACCCACCCCTTCAGTGGCAGCACTTGTGCCCCAGTTGTACACTTCACAGCTAGATTTGCATCAAGCACATTCAAAAATACGCCATCCTTAACCGTCCCCAGGATGACCCCGGGGTAGGTAGCAAAGTCTTTGCTGAACCATGACTTGTTCATCTTGGCTCCTTTTAAAAAACACAGCAAGAAAGGGTTACTCCATGCGGAGTCTCCCTTTTTTCAAAAAATTGGGCCCCACACACACCCACCCCTTCAGTGGCAGCACTTGTGCCCCAGTTGTACACTTCACAGGTAGATTTGCATCAAGCACATTAAAAAATACGCCATCCTTAACCATCCCTAGGATGACACCGGGGTAGGTAGCTAAGTCTTTCCTGATCCCAGCTCTGTTCATCTTGGATCATTTTTAAAAACAATGTAAGCAAGGGTTACTCCAAGCGGAGTCTCCCTTTTTTCCAAAAATTGGGCCCCACACACACCCACCCCTTCAGTGGCAGCACTTGTGCCCCATTTGTACACTTCACAGCTAGATTTGCATCAAGCACATTCAAAAATACGCCATCCTTAACCGTCCCCAGGATGACCCCGGGGTAGGTAGCAAAGTCTTTGCTGAACCATGACTTGTTCATCTTGGCTCCTTTTAAAAAACACAGCAAGCAAGGGTTACTCCAAGCGGAGTCTCCCTTTTTTCCAAAAATTGGGCCACACACACACCCACCCCTTCAGTGGCAGCACTTGTGCCCAGGGGTGGGATTCAAATTTTTAACAACAGGTTCTCTGGAAACCCCGCCCATTTCAAAACCACACCCATTCTGTAACCACACCCACTTTGTTAGCCACACCCATTTTCACGCACTTTCCTCAACCAAAAATACATGTAATTTAAAGTATCATCTCTTTCCCTTTCTTCCCCTCCTCTACCGTCACTCTCCTGTCCAGTACAAGTTGTTCCCGTCACTGTCAGACATATTGTATTAAATGGTTTTTCTACAGTTTTTAAAAATTATTACTAAAAATTATTGCTAAATTGGAACGGACGACCTTCCCCATACAGATCTCATCCCATGTGGTCTCTCCCCCTCTGCAGATCCCATCCCATTATGGCCCCTTTCCCCTGCAGATCCCATCCCATTATGGCCTTTTCCCCCCTATAGATCTCATCCCATGTGGTCTCTACCCCCCTGCAGATCCCATCCCATTATGGCCCCTTTCCCCTGCAGATCCCATGCCATTATGGCCTCTTTCCCCTGCAGATCCCATCCCATTATGGCCCCTTTCCCCTGCAGATCCCATCCCATTATGGCCTTTTCCCCCCCTACAGATCTCATCCCATGTGGTCTCTCCCCCCCCTGCAGATCCCATCCCATTATGGCCCCTTTCCCCTGCAGATCCCATCCGATTATAGCCTCTTTCCCCTGCAGATCCCATCCGATTATGGCCTCTTTCCCCCTGCAGATCCCATCCCATTATGGCCTCTTTCCCCCTGCAGATCCCATCCCATTATGGCCTCTTTCCCCCTGCAGATCCCATTCCATTATGGCCTCTTTCCCCTGCAGGTCCCATCCCATTATGGCCCCTTTCCCCCTGCAGATCCCATCCCATTATGGCCCCTTTCCCCCTGCAGATCCCATCCCATTATGGCCTCTCCCCCCCTGCAGATCCCATCCCAATATGGCCTCTCCCCCCCTGCAGATCCCATCCCAATATGGCCTCTCCCCCCCCTGCAGATCCCATCCCAATATGGCCTCTTTCCCCCTGCAGATCCCATCCCAATATGGCCTCTTTCCCCTGCAGATCCCATCCCATTTTGGACCCTTTCCCCCTGCAGATCCCATCCCATTATGGCCCCTTTCTCCCTGCAGATCCCATCCCATTATGGCCCTTTTCTCCCTGCAGATTCCATCCCATTATGGCCCCTTTCTCCCTGCAGATCTCATCTCATTATGGCCCCTTTCTCCCTGCAGATACCATCCCATTATGGCCCCTTTCTCCCTGCAGATCCCATCCCATTATGGCCCCTTTCTCCCTGCAGATCCCATCCCATTATGGCCCCTTTCCCCCTGCAGATCCCATCCTATTATGGCCCCTTTCCCCCTGCAGATCCCATCCCATTATGGCCTCCTCTCCCCCTGCAGATCCCATCCTATTATGGCCTCCTCTCCCCCTGCAGATCCCATCCTATTATGGCCTCCTCCCTCCCTGCAGATCCCATCCTATTATGGCCACCTCTCCCCCTGCAGATCCCATCCTATTATGGCCTCCTCTCCCCCTGCAGATCCCATCCTATTGTGGCCTCCTCTCGCCATATAGCCACATATAGTAACAGTTCCCATCTTATGCGGCCCCTCTCCCTGCAGCTTCGTCTCACTGAGCGCTTTACCTGATCCAAGCAGCACCGGCCTCTCCTGTGTCTCCCGTCCTCCTCCGCGGCTCTCTGCAGTCACAGTGACGCTGACAGATGGCAGGAGGAGGAGCTCCCTCCTCTCACTGCCGTGACCTGTGTCTGCAGCGTCAGCGCGTCACTGCACGCCGGGTCTCAGGGAGCCAAGGCTGCACTGAACCAGGAAGTGCGGCACGGAGGTATGCAGATTCATTTGTGCTAGAGTCTTAATGAGACACTAACACAAATGAATACAGCAGGGAACCGGATTTCCAGAGCTGTTTCTTGCCGGTTCTGGGAACCGGCTGCTATTTTAACAACCGGTTCTCCAGAACCGAACAGAACCGGCTGAATCCCACCCCTGCTTGTGCCCCAGTTGTACACTTCACAGGTAGATTTGCATCAAGCACATTCAATAATACGCCATCCTTAACCGTCCCCAGGATGACCCCGGGGTAGGTAGCAAAGTCTTTGCTGAACCATGACTTGTTCATCTTGGCTCCTTTTAAAAAACACAGCAAGCAAGGGTTACTCCAAGCGGAGTCTCCCTTTTTTCAAAAAATTGGGCCCCACACACACCCACCCCTTCAGTGGCAGCAGTTGTGCCCCAGTTGTACACTTCACAGGTAGATTTGCATCAAGCACATTCAAAATCCACAAGCATTTACTCTCCCCAGGATGACACAGGGGTAGTAAATTCCTTGTGGATCCATGACTTGTTCATTTTGATGAACGTTAGTCTGTCCACATTGTCACTGGACAGACGCGTGCGCTTATCTGTCAGCACACACACAGCAGCACTGAAGATACGTTCAGAGACAACGCTGGCAGCTGGACACGACAAAATCTCCAAAGCGTAAGTGGAGAGCTCTGGACATTTTTCAAGAGTTGAAGCCCAAAATGAGCAAGGCTCCATTTGCAAAGTCATGGCATCGATGTTCATTTGGAGATACTCCTGGGAGATTCACTCCCTGCACCATGTTTGTTTGGTGGAAAAGCCGAGCTAAGATCGAGTAACAGCTTCTGCTGATATTCCTGCATACGTGCGTCCCTTTCTATGGCTGGAATTATGTCACAAAATTTGGACTTATACTGGGGATCTAATAGTGTGGCAAGCCAGTACTCATCATCACTTCTAATTTTGACAATACAAGGGTCATGTTGGAGGTAGTGCAGCAAGAAGGCGCTCATGTGTCTTGTGCAGCCATGCGGACCAAGTCCACGCTGTGTTTGTGGCATAGAGGTGCTAACCGTTCTGTCTTCATCTGACATCTACCCCCCAACCTCTTTCAACAGAAATTTGACCATGGTCTCCCTCATCCGCTGAGTCTTCCATGTCCATGGACAGTTCGTCCTCCATTTCTTCATGTTCTCCTGCACCTTCCTCAACATTTCGCCTGCTACTATGCGCCCTTGTTGATCCCTGTCCCCCATGATCCCATGTCTGCCGCGTTGGTGATGATGAACGTCTGGACCTTGGTGATGTTGTTGTGTCTTGCGCATATGAATCCTCCTGTAGTTCCTCCCCTTCCTGTTGTCCCACCCCCTGACTCCGAATAGTGTTTAGCGTGTGCTCCAGCATGTACAGTTAGGTCCAGAAATATTTGGACAGTGACACAAGTTTTGTTATTTTAGCTGTTTACAAAAACATGTTCAGAAATACAATTATATATATAATATGGGCTGAAAGTGCACACTCCCAGCTGCAATATGAGAGTTTTCACATCCAAATCGGAGAAAGGGTTTAGGAATCATAGCTCTGTAATGCATAGCCTCCTCTTTTTAAAGGGACCAAAAGTAATTGGACAAGGGACTCTAAGGGCTGCAATTAACTCTGAAGGCGTCTCCCTCGTTAACCTGTAATCAATGAAGTAGTTAAAAGGTCTGGGGTTGATTACAGGTGTGTGGTTTTGCATTTGTAAGCTGTTGCTGTGACCAGACAACATGCGGTCTAAGGAACTCTCAATTGAGGTGAAGCAGAACATCCTGAGGCTGAAAAAAAGAAAAAATCCATCAGAGAGATAGCAGACATGCTTGGAGTAGCAAAATCAACAGTCGGGTACATTCTGAGAAAAAAGGAATTGACTGGTGAGCTTGGGAACTCAAAAAGGCCTGGGCATCCACGGATGACAACAGTGGTGGATGATCGCCGCATACTTTCTTTGGTGAAGAAGAACCCGTTCACAACATCAACTGAAGTCCAGAACACTCTCAGTGAAGTAGGTGTATCTGTCTCTAAGTCAACAGTAAAGAGAAGACTCCATGAAAGTAAATACAAAGGGTTCACATCTAGATGCAAACCATTCATCAATTCCAAAAATAGACAGGCCAGAGTTAAATTTGCTGAAAAACACCTCATGAAGCCAGCTCAGTTCTGGAAAAGTATTCTATGGACAGATGAGACAAAGATCAACCTGTACCAGAATGATGGGAAGAAAAAAGTTTGGAGAAGAAAGGGAACGGCACATGATCCAAGGCACACCACATCCTCTGTAAAACATAGTGGAGACAACGTGATGGCATGGGCATGCATGGCTTTCAATGGCACTGGGTCACTTGTGTTTATTGATGACATAACAGCAGACAAGAGTAGCCGGATGAATTCTGAAGTGTACCGGGATATACTTTCAGCCCAGATTCAGCCAAATGCCGCAAAGTTGATCGGACGGCGCTTCATAGTACAGATGGACAATGACCCCAAGCATACAGCCAAAGCTACCCAGGAGTTCATGAGTGCAAAAAAGTGGAACATTCTGCAATCGCCAAGTCAATCACCAGATCTTAACCCAATTGAGCATGCATTTCACTTGCTCAAATCCAGACTTAAGACGGAAAGACCCACAAATAAGCAAGACCTGAAGGCTGCGGCTGTAAAGGCCTGGCAAAGCATTAAGAAGGAGGAAACCCAGCGTTTGGTGATGTCCATGGGTTCCAGACTTAAGGCAGTGATTGCCTCCAAAGGATTCGCAACAAAATATTGAAAATAAAAATATTTTGTTTGGGTTTGGTTTATTTGTCCAATTACTTTTGACCTCCTAAAATGTGGAGTGTTTGTAAAGAAATGTGTACAATTCCTACAATTTCTAACAGATATTTTTGTTCAAACCTTCAAATTAAACGTTACAATCTGCCCTTGAATTCTGTTGTAGAGGTTTCATTTCAAATCCAATGTGGTGGCATGCAGAGCCCAACTCGCGAAAATTGTGTCACTGTCCAAATATTTCTGGACCTAACTGTATATGACTGGAATTGTCATGCTGATAATGGCATTGTCAGCGCTAAACATATTCGTCGCCATGTCGAAACTGTGCAGGAGGGTGCATAGGTCCTTGATCGGAGACCACTCCATCAGGGTGATCTGCCCCACCTCTGCATCTCATTGGCCCAGGCTATACGTCATGACGTATTGCACCAGGGTTCGACGGTGCTGCCACAGTCGCTGTAACATGTGGAGAGTCGAATTCCAGCGTGTCGGCACATCGCATTTCAGGCCATGAATCGGCAGGTCGAAAGACTTCTGGAGCGATGCAAGTCGCTCATCAGCGGTGGTTGAACGGCGGAAGTGAGCAGACAGTTTTCGTGCCCTGTTCAGAAGGCCATCTAGGCCGGGATAGTGTGTTAAAAATTGCTGGACAACAAGGTTCAACACGTGAGCCATACAAGGCACGTGTGTCACCTTGCCCAGGCGAAGAGCCGCACCCAGGTTTGCAGCATTGTCGCACACGGTCTTACCAGGCTGCAGGTTGAGTGGAGACAACCATTTATTAAACTAAGTCTCCAGAGCTACCCACAACTCAGCCCCTGTATGACTCTTATTTCCAAGACATTTCAAGCTAAAGACCGCCTGATGCCATTGCGCTCTGCTGCCAGCATAGTAATGAGGGGTGCGGGATTCCTTCTGCGCAGTTACAACGCTGGTGGCCTGACCAGGCAGGCTTGGGGCGGAGGTGGAGGACCCAGACAAGGTGGAGGAGGCAGAAGCAGTGGCGGAACTTGGACAGACAGAGGATTGACACACAAGTCATGGGGACGGCAAGACTTGTGCAGCAGACCCTTCACCATCTATCACCATAGTTACCCAGTGCCCAGTCAGCGACATGTAACGTCCCTGTCCATGCTTACTGGTCCAAGTATCGGCGGTGAAATGCACCCGTTCACACACAGTTTCTCAAGGAAGCGGTGATGTTGTGTGCGACATGCTGGTGTAGCGCAGGCACACCTTTCTTAGAGAAGTAGTGGCGACTGGCCATCTGGTACTGGGGCACAGCGACAGACATAAGGTCTCTAAAATCCTGTGTGTCCACCAGGCGGAAAGGCAGCATTTCGGTAGCCAAGAGCTTACAGAGGGATAAAGTCAACCTCTTAGCTTTGTCATGGGTCGCAGGAAATGGCCTTTTATGTGTCCACATCTGAGGGACAGAGATCTGGCTGCTGTGTGTAGACGGTGGTAAGTAGGGTGTCCGTAAAAAAATGCAGGTTTGTGAGGAAAGTGCAGGCATAGACATGATGTTGCCTTCATCCAACGTTGATGCTATCGATGTCTGAGAGAGCTGTACACACGCACTTGTTTCCCCTTCCAAACCAAATGATGACCTACCAAGCAAACTGCCTGTTGCGGTTACAGTGGTGGAAGTTGTGCGTGGAAAACCAGGTGTGACAGCTGTCCCCACAGTCCTAGAAGATGAAGAGCGCGCGGATGCACTTGAAGGGGCAGGCGGTGGATGGTTCGCTCCGCTAGACCACATTGCAGTACGGTGAGCTTCCCACTGGGACATATGATATTTATTCATGTGACGATCCATGGAAGAAGTTGTCAAACTCCTGAGGTTTTGCCCTCTAATAACAGAATCACAACAAATTTTACATATCACATGATTTGGGCGATCTTTTTCTATGTCAAAAAAGGTCCAGGCTAGGCAAGGCTTAGAGGGCATGCGACCTGCTGAGCCCCCCCGACTAGTAGAACTTCCTCATCAATTGTTGTGTTTGCACTCCCCTCACCCTCAGACCGAGCCTCTTCTTGCCCTGACCGAATATTTAAGTTGTCATCCCAATCTGGTATCTGCGTCTCATCGTCATCAGTATGTTCCTCATTGTCTATTACAACAGGTGTTTCAGTTTGTGAATAAGGGTCAACATTATGCTCAGAAACTTGTTCATCACGGCCTTAATCTGAGTCACAAAGGTTCTGGGCATCACTGCAGACCATTTCCTGGTCTGTACTCACTGTAGCTTGGGAGCAGACCTCTGATTCCCAGGCTATAGTGTGACTGAACAGCTCTGCAGACTCAGCCATCTCAGTTCCACCATACTGTTCAGGGCGGATGGAGACTTCAGAGCTGGGAGAAAGCAAGTGTGATTGGGATGACAACTCAGAGGACTGGTGTTTTTTGGATGCGGTAGTTGAGGTGGCGGAGAGGGCACTTGTTGGACCACTTGAGATCCATTCAAGCATTTTCTTTTTTTGGCCATCATCTACCTTTGTTCCAGTTGTTCGTGTCCGTAAAAAAGGGAGCACATCGGATTGTCCACGGTAAGCAGTAGACATCTTACTTTTGCTGGAAGATGGTGTATCTTCAGCAGATGTTAATGGAGCTTTGCCACCTTCCCCATGGACAAACCCTTTTTTTCCTTTTTCAACACGCCTCTTCCCCTTTCCACCAGCATCTGTCATTTTGCCACTCATTTTGGTTGCGACAAGATTGTGCACTTAAAATGTGGTAGCAAAAATTGAGAGGTGGTGTAGATTGCAGCGGTGTTCGATCTTTATTAACAGCAGAATAAGCAACAATAACTATCCCTGACAATGCAACTACGGCCCTTAAACTGGCAGCATAGTTTGCTAGTATAATGGTGTGAGGTAAATCCGGAGATATGACGATAAATCATGATATTCAAGTATGTCAGGAAGCCCTCTCCTGGTGTCACCCCCCCTTTCCTTCACACAACTGGTTTAGCAACAAATCCCATGGCCATCTCCTGTGATATGGAGATGAGGTGGTGTGGGAACAATGGACACAGGATGACTCCCTGCCGTCACCCTGTAACAAGAGTTGTATCTCATTAGCAAGGCTATGGAAATAGCCAGACAGAACGACTCCAGTAAAAAATGGTTCATATCTCGCAAGCCATATTTCCGATAAATATGGCAACCATAAAAATGGTGTCTCCGCATGCGGACGATGCCGGCACACCCTTTTTATGGGAGCAGGACATTGGGAAATGCCCCAGGCGTGATATCAGCCAATGGGGAACTGGCAGACAGGTCATGAGTCCCCTCGTTCTGTAGCTAAATTCATAACTGTCACAATGAGAGCATTGGCGTCCGCCTACGACGCTCCCAGGCAAAGTTATGGCCCATATTCCATGTTGTGGATTGTCCATAACTCAAGCCAGGGGTGGAGCAGTGCTCCCTCTGAGGTCACTAAGGTAGGAGGGGACCTGGATTTGCCCAGGTTGATAACCCTACTTCGGCCATTTTCCAGGGTTCTTTTCGCTGGGGGCACGTGTAGGAAACATCTGTGGGAAGGATCCTAGAAACCTGGGTACAGCGCCCCCCTGTGGCCAGACGCAACAAGGTAACTGCTGGAACTGTGTATGCCTGTTTGTAACCCATGCTTTGATTGTAACTGTACTCTGACATATGTATATTCTGTAGATTCCCTATTGTATATATTGTAGTTTCTAGTGTGCTTTAGGCTGATTAAATTATATAATTAATCTTGGGCTGTTCTGTTATCTCGATCTTGAATCCCACGTCTGTGTGTTCGGCTAATAGTTACCGTAAATCGGTTGGTGGCAGCGAATTGTGCCAAGGATTATTGTGGGGAGGCCAGTGAGATTCGGGGAGATTTTATATATTCCGCCCGCGGAGGTCGGGGGAATATATACCTTACTCTCACCGGGGACCCTTCAATAATCGGCATAAGTAGTATAGCGGCCTCCTTGCTTATTGTCGGGCAATTCCATAATTGGCCTGACTATAAGAGGGGCGCTAGAGAGCGCGTCACGTGCTCTGTCTGTCGGTCGGGAGGTATAAAGGAGGGGTGACCCCCCACTTGTTACCCCCCGATTGTGACGTACTGGTAGCCAGCGCGGGGGATTTCTGAGTGACCCCCCCGGTGGTTTGTGACATATTGGTGGCATAGCGGTGGGATCGAGATAATAGTGTGTGTGAGTGTGAGACCCATACTCCCAGACACTAAAGACTGCCTGCAGCAGCTGTGGCTGCTGGGGTCTTCAGACTAGCTCAACACTAGAGTGTCAGAGTGCAGATACTGTAAGGTGTGTGGAGGCATCAGGTGTCAGTTCTGTGTCAGTGACCAAAAGTCTGCAAGAATGGCTGATGGCACCAGGAGCAGAGCTAGGCAACTGGCCAATGCTAAAGCAGGAGCCGAAGAGAGGGAGGACGGTGCTGTGGACAGTAATGAGGAGGTTGCCCACGAGTCCTCCAGGAGCTCGACGCCAGAGAACAGCTCTGCAGAGGACATTGCACAACCTGGCACTGCTGGACAAGATGAGGAGCAGCTCACCCAAGGGTCCTCAACGAGCCAGATGCCAGCCCTCCGCTCTGCAATGGACAGTGAAGCACCAGGCTCCGCAGCGGGCCGCAGATCACCACGTGCCATTCCACCGAGCCTGGGAGGCTCGGATAGCCTTCTTCAAATGGCTATGGCCCTTCTCCAGGCTGGAGACCAGAAGGGCTACAAGGAACTCCTGGCAGAGCGCAGGGCAGAGCGGCAGGCAGCGCGTGATGCTGAGGCTGCGGAGCGGCAAGCAGCGCGTGAAGAGCGGCAGGCAGAGCGTGAGGCTGCGGAGCGACAGGCAGACCGTGACTACCAGCTGCATCTAGCCAAGCTCCAGCCCTCATCAGCCACACGTGACCTTCAAGACACCAAACTTCCAAAGGTCCGTGTTGAGGACTTCCCAGTGCTGGAGAAGGATGGAGACTTGGACTCTTTCTTGACTGCTTTTGAACGGACTTGCTTGCAGCACCATCTGGACAAGGACCAGTGGGCCAAATACCTGACCCCCCGTTTAAGGGGTAAGGCCCTGGAAATCCTTGGGGACTTGCCTGCTGAGGCAGATCAGGGCTACGACACCATCAAGCGGGCCCTGATCCAACAGTACAACCTCACTCCGGAGTCCTACCGCAAGAAGTTCCGGACCCTGCAGAAGGGACCAAAGGACTCCTGGGCTGACCACCGGCGGGCACTTGCCCGAGCTGCCGACCACTGGACCCAAGGCCTGCAGCTTTCCACCGGACCAGAGATCCTGGACTTGGTCATCACGGAGCAACTCTTGTGGAACTGCCCTGAGGATCTCCGCCAGTTCATCCGAGACCAGAAGCCAAAGGGGTCCACGGCTACAGCTGCCCTGGCCGATGACTACACCAACAATCGGGCTCCTGAAGCCAGGAGAGCAGCCACCAGCAGCACCTGGAGAGGGGGTAAGATGAACTCTGCGACTGCCCCACCTGCCCCTAGACTGCAGGGGGTGTCCCCCTCAACTCCCCTCTCCAGGCCCGTGGCAGAGCCAAGACGGTGCCACCAGTGCAACCTACCTGGACACTTCAAGGCCATGTGCCCTCAGCGTCCCAAGGCCCCGGCTCCGTCCCCGTCCCAAGGGCCGCCCAAGGTGTATTGTGTGGGTGGGGGTGGTGGTAGGTCCCTGGACAGCTTCCAACCTGTCACCGTCGGCCGGTCTGTGACCATAGGACTGCGAGACAGCGCCTCGGAGGTGACTCTGGTGCGGCCTGAGATGGTGTCCCCCCAAGACTTGATCCCTGGAAAAACCCTCGCTGTCTCCGGGATTGGAGGCACTTACCCGGCGCTGCCTGTTGCTGACATTTATGTGGACTGGGGCGCAGGGCGGGGGGTGAGGGAGGTGGGGGTAACTGATCGGATCCCTGCAAACGTGCTACTTGGGACAGATTTGGGGCAGATAACCTCCCAGTTTGGGCCCCCCCCAAGGGCTGAACCTTCAGCCAGTACTGACATGACTCCTGACAATGTTAATGTGTTATCTATGAATGATGTAAGGGAGGAGGGAGTGAACTCTGATATTTCTGCTTGCATAGACACCATAGACAGACACACAGCTGCAGCTGTGACAGGGGAGGGGGTCAGAGAAAGGTGTGACAATGCCTCTACAAGTAATCAGCCTGTGAGCTGGGATCTGTTGCCCTCTGCAGGGATAAGCAGAGAGCAGGGTGCTGCAGGGGGAGGACCAGTGTGTGGGGTGGGGGCTACCACAGCAAATGTGGGGTCCCCAGAGATTTCACAGCGGGGTTCTGTTGCTGCAGGAGGGGAACAGGCAGGTGAGATTGGGGCCGGTCCAGGAGCGGAAGTGCTCCCAGGTAAGATCTCGGTGCATGGTTCCCCCACAACCGGGGTGTCAGGAAGCCAGGTAGGTCTGCCTGAACCGGCGACTTGGTCAGGAACGGAGGAGGAGCAGGCACGACCCACGGTCGCAGCGGCTGTGGCCGCTGTCACCCGCAGTGGGAGTGCTGGAAGCCAAGGGGCCTCCCGGAGGTCCGATCGCTCTTCCCCTTCTGACCAAGTGGCAGCCGAGTCAGGTGGAGGCCAGGACACAGGTCCCGGGGTACTGACCGAAGATGTGACAGTCTCGTCGATTCTGGCCACATCTAGTCAGGGGTTTCAGGCAGCGTTAGAAGCTGACGACAGCCTGAAAGCTCTTAAGGAGCAGGCGGCACAGCCTCCCTCGGACTCGGACCCGGAGCGAGTGGTCTGGGACCAAGGACGGCTGTACCGGGCCACGGTCCAGCAGGGTTCACCGGAGGCGTGGCCCAGGGACCGACAGTTGGTGGTACCCTATCCGTTCCGGACGGAGTTGTTGCGGATCGCACATGAGATTCCGATGGCCGGACACCTAGGGATCGCTAAGACCAAGGCCAGGTTAAACCAGCATTTCTACTGGCCAAAAATGGGGGCCGATGTGGCTGCCTACTGCCGTTCGTGTGAAACCTGTCAGAGAGTGGGGAAGGCGGGGCCACGCCCCAAAGCCCCACTGGTATCTCTGCCCATCATCGATGAGCCTTTCAGGAGGGTGGCTGTGGATCTGGTCGGCCCGCTGGCCATCCCCAGCAGCTCCGGGAAACGCTTCATACTGACGGTAGTGGACTATGCCACCCGGTACCCAGAAGCAGTGGCCTTGTCGTCCATTCGGGCTGACAAGGTGGCCACCGCATTGCTGGAGATTTTCTCCCGAGTGGGTTTTCCCCAGGAAATGCTCACTGACCGGGGGACCCAATTCATGTCCCAGCTGATGGAGGCCCTCTGTAAGCAAGTCCAGGTGCGACATCTGGTGGCCAGCCCGTACCATCCACAGACTAATGGCCTGTGCGAGCGGTTCAATGGCACCTTAAAGCAGATGCTTAAGATGTTGGTCGACTCCCATGGGCGTGACTGGGAGCGGTATCTCCCACACCTGTTATTTGCTTACCGGGAGGTTCCACAGGCCTCAACAGGATTCTCACCGTTTGAGCTCCTGTACGGGCGACGTGTGCGGGGCCCCCTGGCTCTGGTGAAAGAGGCTTGGGAAGGGGATTTGGCCACCCCTGGAGTGTCGGTTATCGAGTATGTCATGCGCTTCCGGGACAAAATGCAGGCCTTGACGCAACTGGTACACGACAATATGGCTCAAGCCCAGGCCGATCAGAAGCGTTGGTACGACCAGAACGCTTGTGAGAGGACCTACCAAGTGGGTCAAAAGGTGTGGGTACTGGTCCCCGTACCACAGGACAAGCTTCAGGCAGCCTGGGAAGGCCCATACCTCGTGTACCAGCAGCTCAACCCTGTGACGTACCTGGTCACCCTGGACCCTGCCCGTGGAAGGCGGAAGCCCTTCCATGTGAACATGATGAAGGCACATCATGAGCGGGAGGCATGTGCGCTCCCCGTGTGCAACCTGCCCGAGGAGGGAGAAGCGGAAACCCTCTTGGATATGCTAGCCCAGGTTAGGGCAGGCGGATCCATTGAGGATGTGGAGGTTGGCCACCAGCTCTTGGAGGACCAACGGTCCCAGCTGTGGGCCACCCTACACCCCTTCCGGGGGTTGTTTACCAACCAGCCCGGAAGGACTAACTTGGCTGTCCATCACGTGGACACTGGGGATCATCCCCCGATCCGGCGTTCAGCATATCGGGTCTCCCTGGAGGTGCAGCAACACATGCGCCAGGAGATTGACGAGATGCTGAAGCTGGGGGTGATCCAGGCATCCAACAGCGCTTGGGCCTCGCCTGTAGTCCTCGTCCCTAAGAAGGACCGAACCACTCGGTTCTGCGTGGACTACAGGGGGCTCAATGCTGTCACGGTCGCCGATGCGTACCCAATGCCACGCATCGATGACCTGCTCGATCAGTTGGCCGGGGCTCAGTACCTGACCATCATGGATCTGAGCCGGGGATATTGGCAGATCCCCCTGACTCGCAAGGCCAGGGAACGCTCTGCCTTTATTACCCCATTTGGACTATACGAGTCCACGGTGATGCCATTCGGGATGAGGAATGCCCCTGCCACTTTCCAGCGGATGGTCAACACCCTGCTCAAGGGACTTGAAGGGTACGCGGCCGCGTACCTAGATGACATTGCCGTCTTCAGTCCCACCTGGGAGGACCACCTAGAGCATCTAGCACAGGTGCTCAGGCGGATCCACCGGGCAGGTTTGACCATCAAGCCGGGAAAGTGTCAGCTGGCCATGAGCGAGGTCCAGTACCTCGGTCACCGGGTAGGCGGGAGAACACTGAAGCCCGAGCCTGAGAAAGTGGAGGCCATCGCATCCTGGCCCACCCCCAGGACCAAGAAGCAGGTGATGTCCTTCTTGGGGACCGCTGGGTACTATAGGAGGTTTGTTCCATGCTATAGTAGCCTGGCAAAGCCCTTGACGGACCTCACCAAGAAGAAGCTGCCCTCTGCAGTCGATTGGACAATGGACTGCGAGACAGCCTTCCGGGCCCTAAAGGACGCCCTGTCCAGCCCGCCCGTGCTACAGGCAGCCGACTTCACGCGGCCGTTTGTAGTACAGACCGACGCCAGTGACTTCGGCCTCGGTGCGGTGCTCAGCCAGGTGGACTCTGCGAGCCAAGAGCACCCAGTCTTGTACCTGAGCCGGAAGCTGTTACCGAGGGAAGTGGCCTATTCCACAATGGAGAAGGAGTGCCTGGCCATAGTGTGGGCCCTGCAGCGTCTGCAACCCTATCTATACGGGCGCCACTTCATCGTGGAGACGGACCACAATCCCCTCAGCTGGTTGCACACCGTCTCTGGGACGAATGGGCGATTGTTGCGATGGAGCCTTGCGCTCCAGCAATACAACTTCACCATTCGCCACAAAAGGGGCCGTGACCACGGTAACGCAGACGGGCTGTCCCGACAAGGAGAGGTCGCGGACGGGCGCACGGGGGAACACCGGAGTGTGCTGCCCCCTAGCGCCCTCAAAAGGGGGGAGGTGTGAGGTAAATCCGGAGATATGACGATAAATCATGATATTCAAGTATGTCAGGAAGCCCTCTCCTGGTGTCACCCCCCCTTTCCTTCACACAACTGGTTTAGCAACAAATCCCATGGCCATCTCCTGTGATATGGAGATGAGGTGGTGTGGGAACAATGGACACAGGATGACTCCCTGCCGTCACCCTGTAACAAGAGTTGTATCTCATTAGCAAGGCTATGGAAATAGCCAGACAGAACGACTCCAGTAAAAAATGGTTCATATCTCGCAAGCCATATTTCCGATAAATATGGCAACCATAAAAATGGTGTCTCCGCATGCGGACGATGCCGGCACACCCTTTTTATGGGAGCAGGACATTGGGAAATGCCCCAGGCGTGATATCAGCCAATGGGGAACTGGCAGACAGGTCATGAGTCCCCTCGTTCTGTAGCTAAATTCATAACTGTCACAATGAGAGCATTGGCGTCCGCCTACGACGCTCCCAGGCAAAGTTATGGCCCATATTCCATGTTGTGGATTGTCCATAACTCAAGCCAGGGGTGGAGCAGTGCTCCCTCTGAGGTCACTAAGGTAGGAGGGGACCTGGATTTGCCCAGGTTGATAACCCTACTTCGGCCATTTTCCAGGGTTCTTTTCGCTGGGGGCACGTGTAGGAAACATCTGTGGGAAGGATCCTAGAAACCTGGGTACAGCGCCCCCCTGTGGCCAGACGCAACAAGGTAACTGCTGGAACTGTGTATGCCTGTTTGTAACCCATGCTTTGATTGTAACTGTACTCTGACATATGTATATTCTGTAGATTCCCTATTGTATATATTGTAGTTTCTAGTGTGCTTTAGGCTGATTAAATTATATAATTAATCTTGGGCTGTTCTGTTATCTCGATCTTGAATCCCACGTCTGTGTGTTCGGCTAATAGTTACCGTAAATCGGTTGGTGGCAGCGAATTGTGCCAAGGATTATTGTGGGGAGGCCAGTGAGATTCGGGGAGATTTTATATATTCCGCCCGCGGAGGTCGGGGGAATATATACCTTACTCTCACCGGGGACCCTTCAATAATCGGCATAAGTAGTATAGCGGCCTCCTTGCTTATTGTCGGGCAATTCCATAATTGGCCTGACTATAAGAGGGGCGCTAGAGAGCGCGTCACGTGCTCTGTCTGTCGGTCGGGAGGTATAAAGGAGGGGTGACCCCCCACTTGTTACCCCCCGATTGTGACGTACTGGTAGCCAGCGCGGGGGATTTCTGAGTGACCCCCCCGGTGGTTTGTGACAAATGGCTTAGTAACAATGAGTTTGAGTGTGCAATGCAGAGGTGCTGCAAATAGATTTGCACTAGTGGGACACTAATGGAAGTCCAACAGCCACTTTTAGGATGCCACTAAGTTTACTCAGTGTTTGCTAGTATAATGGCTTAGTAACAATGAGTTTGAATGTGCAATGCAGAGGTGCTGCAAATAGATTTGCACTAGTGGGACACTAATGGAAGTCCAACAGCCACTTTTAGGATGCCACTGAGTTTACTCAGTGTTTGCTAGTATAATGGCTTAGTAAGAATGAGTTTGAGTGTGCAATGCAGAGGTGCTGCAAATAAATTTGCACTAGTGGGACACTAATGGATCTCCAACAGCCACTTTTAGGATGCCACTAAGTTTACTCAGAGTTTGCTAGTATAATGGCTTAGTAACAATGAGCTTGAGTGTGCAAAGGCCAAGAGGGTACAGTGGCAGGGTTGTGGGTCAGTGTACAGGAAAGGAAGCCTCACTTTCTATCCCTCCTAATGGGGAAAAGCAGCGAGGAAGTCCCTGACCTTAGCTACACAGACGCTGTTATCTGTAGCTGTTAAAATCTGTTTCCACGGACCTGACTGTCACCTATGGCTCTGAGCCTGCTGTTATTAGCCCTTACAAGGGCTAATAGAAACTTCTATCCCTATTCTGTATAGCGCTGTGTGTAGAGCGTACACAGCAGTATCGGAGACAGGAGCTACGTCAGCGGTGACTGACGCCCAGACGCAGAAGAGATAATGGCGTCCAGACGGGCAGATACCCGTTTTTATAATGCAGGGACATGTGGCATGGACATCCTATCACACATGCCGTTGCTTCTCTCACTAAAAGTCCACTTAGCTGTGTCTGTGTCTGGGATTGGCTGACATGCTGGCCCGCCCCACTACACGCGCACGCTTAGGGAAGGAAGACAAGGAAAAAATACGCTGAAATTTCATAATAGTGTGAGTCACAGATGATGGCCGTTTCATGCCGACTAGGCGCTTCCGCGGGTCCACTTCAGCACTGGGACCAGGGGGAAAAAAAGTTCTGGGTGAGTAAACAGCACTGGGGTGGGGTACATACAGCTCTGGGGGGAATAAAGCACATTGGTTAGAGAACATACAGCTCTGGAGGGTATTGTCATAATTTACTCGTGGCTCAGCTGCAGCTGAGCCTTTGTTAGTTTCACATCTCTGATACAGGTCACGTTAGGGGTTAATCCTTCCTGCGTCGTTCAGGAGGTCAGGCCACTATATTATGGCACTGCATCTCTGGAACTACACCAGTGATATTTCCGGCTCTGCTGCGTTCTGCTTGTGAGTGACCTTTTGTCTGCCCTGCCCCCTCCTGACCTCCGTGTTCACCTGACCTCTTGTTGACCTTTGTTCTCTCTTCCCGTCTTGTCAGTGTCTCCCCCGGTGTCTCCCTTCAGCTCCCTGCTTGCCTGTCTCCCTGTTTTTTCCTTGTCTGCATACCTTGATTCCGTTCCTGTCCTGTTCCTATTTCTCCCCACTTTTGAGTTCTGACTTCCCGGCTACCGACTCCTTTCTTCCACCTAACTACGTTTTGACTTTGCCCATGTGTATTTACGAGACCTCATGTTGTGATCTGGTGTCCTGACGATTCTACTGCCATCTGGTGGGCTTGACTAGTATTACCTCTGCTAGGGAATACTCTGCTCATACATTTTCTCCACTCTACCACCCTCTAGTAGTTTACCTGCTAACTACCTTCTCAGGTAGTTTCAGGAATCTTCTCTGTACCACATTACTGCGCTGTACTGCTTTAGGACATCATAGAGTATAAAGCACTGTGGTGGGGGGGGACAGACAGTTCTGGGGGTGTATACAGCACTGGGGTCAGGGGACAGACAGTTCTTGGGGGATATACAGCACTCGGGTCAGGGGACAGACACTTTTGGGGGTATACACCTTCAGCTGTCTATTCGGTAACCCCAAAATGGCAAATAACCTTGAAGGTACTAAGTGTATGGTTCAAAAGTGCCACTAGAGTGAAGTAAGGTGCCTATGCAGACTGCATGCATCACAAATAATCTAATACACCTTTGTTACTAGGATGTATCTAAAGCCACAGAATTTGACTGACATTATTATATAATAAGTATAACTGTGGATGAATGGCTGCAAGAAAAAGAATAATATCAGTAACTGCTGCATTATTTTAGTGAAAAAGCAAAAAAAAAAAAGCTGTGGGGGAAGGGGGGATAGATCAGTAGACGGACAGTATATAGACCAAAATTTAAATATTTAGAATGTTTTCAGTACCTGCAGTTTTGGGGATAGTTGGTGTGGTCTTTGAAGGAGTAAAGATGGTCAACACAAGTTTACACGGAGTTCCACTATTTCTTTGATTTGTAGCTTGTGGTTGTGGACTCTGGAGGGACAGTACTTTTGTACAGGTAATAATGGTTGCCTAAGAGGGAATTGTGGATAAAAAGAGGTCGAGGACTTGATTAATATAGTTTGATACACAGAGTGGTGCAATGATGCTATTACCTGCCAATTAATGGCTGTCGGTGCATGGTACCCAAAAACCTGGTGTCAAGGATAGATGTAGTATCCAGCGAAAATTGCAGGTAGTCTGAGTAGTTACAGGGTACACTGGAGCAATAGACTTTTATTAGGAATGTGCTTTAGAAGTACAATAGGTCTGAAGAAAAAGGAGGAAAATTAATAAACTATATTCAAACACAGATGGTCTAACTGGCTATTTAACAAAGTGCCTCTAGGTTTGCTAAGTGCAGAAACAGCAGATCTATTAGATATGGCAGGCGTGCACTTTCTTTACAATGGTGGTCAGTAATGCTGATACTGGGTAAGAGAATGTCTCAAAAAACTGCCTGGTGTGGAAACAATAGTCAGCGTGCACTAATCCTATAGTGCTGATCCTGAGTGGCATTATTCAAATTGTCTCTCCAAGGAGGAAGGAGACAAACTCTAGCGCCACCTATTGGAAGCAGCAATCCTAAAAGTGAAAAGTGACTTTTTAACAAACCTTTTCATATGACTTCAGATTTTTGCCAGATCATAACCCCAATTTGCAGACATGGTGTTTCGGGGTGATTGCCCCTCGTCAGTGCAAAGTATGGGAATTTGATCTGGCTTATGAAAAACTATAGTGGGGACCACGGGGAAGACTATTCTCCTTGCGGAGACCTGACAAACCAGTCTGGCTGTCAGTGAAGGGACTTATAGCTGCAATACCCCTCTGGGAAATATTGAAATTGTCTCTCCAGAGAGGAAGGAGACAAACTCTAGCACCACCTATTGGAAGCAGCAATCCTAAAAGTCAAAAGTGCCTTTTTAACAAGCCTTTTCATATAACCTCACTTTTGACTTTTAGGATTGGTACTTCCAATAGGTGGCGCTAGAGTTTGTCTCCTTTCTCCCTGGAGAGACAATTTGAATATTTCTCAGAGGGGCATTGCAGCTATAAGTCCCCTCACTGACAGCCAGATTGGTTTGTCAGTGAGAATAGTCTTCCCCGTGATCCTGAGTGGCAGAACGCCTCGAGGTCTGCCTAGTGCAAAATCACTGATAGACGTGCACTTGCTTTTACAGTGGTCAGCTGTGCTGGTGGTGGATGCACTGGAGCAGGTAAGCAAATGATTCTTTCCTAGGGGTGTAATGGAAGCACTGCGAGTCCCACAGTGGTGGTTGTGACGCTCTGGACTAGTCAGGTCATCCCAGGTAGTCACACACAACACCACACCCCCTTCCCGATTAGGTGTCATCAGTCAAACTAAAAACCTTGTCACCACCCTCCAGGTTTGATGTCCACACCAGGGGGGGGGGGAGCCAGGCAGTTGGCTCCGCCCACCAAAGAGTTCACAGGCCTGGAGGCGGGAAAACACTCACACAAGTTAAAGTTCTAGAGAAGAGTAGTCTGGAGGAGGTAGAGAGCAGTCAAGTTCACGGGCAGTCCTGTGTCCAGGCCTGCCAAGAAACTACCGGGTGGCTGGGTCGGAGCCCAGTCACCATTGGCAAGGAGGCAGACGGTGGTGGCCGCCTGCAGGAGCTGGGATTACAGCTGGGCCGGGAAATAGCGACCCGTGAGCAGCGAAGAGCAGAGGTGCTGGCCCGCACCATCCGCGAAAAGGAGAATTTGCGGAGTGCCACCTTACGGGTGCGGGGTCAGACCTATGAGGGCCAAGTCCGCCGGTTTGACCGTCAGCGTGGATGGGGGTTCATCTTTGAGCCGGGCCTGGAGGTCGAAATCTTCGTATCCCGTCGGGACGTTAACTCCCACCTCCCGATGGGTCACCCGGACTTGAACCTGCTACCCGGTGATCTGGTGACATACACCTGTGATTGTGGGAAGAGGGGCTGCTTTGCCCTCAATGTGAAGAGTAAGGAGAGCCGTAATGTCCCAAGGCGGCCCCAGTCCCCTCCCCCACCGTACAGCTCCGAGGTCTTGATTGAGGAGGAGTATGAGGAAGAGTGTTGAAGTGAGGTAGCGGTCCCCAGCTACCGTGTTTGAAGTCCCCGTTGGGACCTTTACTGCCCGTTCCCGTTGGGACTTTTGTTGCCCCCGTTTTTATAAAAAGACAATGCCAAGAACTGGCAGGCCACCCAAAAACTATTGGGCTTGTAAATAATACCTTCCCGTAACCAACCGTCCAGTTTCACCACCTCTGGAGAGGCAGACTGGATGATGGGCCTGCGGGAAGCATTGGCCAAGGCCTGCCACGACTACAACCGGTGGCCATCCTCTTAGTCAGGGGTCCCCTGGACGTGGGGCCTCTGAAAGGACTGTGAAACCCGCACCTGTCCTGTAAAACATACCTGGGCCCGTTCCTGGACTGGGGAAAAGGGGTGCTGCTCACTTCTTAGGGGCAGCATCAAGGCTAGGTTGTTTGGGTGGGTGACTGAGGACCCGGTTCCCGTGTTAATAAAAGTGTAAGTATGTGCCTCCCGTAAGGGAAGACCCAAAAAGCTAAAAATGTTGAAAGTTTGTACAAATGATAGTACAATTGTATTATGTTCCCGTTTTCTATTTTACAGAAAGCAAAAATAAACCGGTGATGGACGGGCAGCCCGCGGACGGTCTGCATTAAACCAAGGGGGAATGTGACGCCCTGGACTAGTCAGGTCGTCCTAGGTAGTCACACACAACACCACACCCCCCTCCCGATTAGGTGACATCAGTCAAACTAAAAACCTTGTCACCACCCTCCAGTTTTGATGTCCACACCAGGGGGGCAAAGCCAGGCGGTTGGCTCCGCCCACCAATGAGTTCACAAGCCTGGAGGCGGGAAAACACTCACACAAGTTAAAGTTCTAGAGAAGAGTAGTCTGGAGGAGGTAGAGAGCAGTCAAGTTCACGGGCAGTCCTGTGTCCAGGCCTGCCAAGAGACTACCGGGTGGCTGGGTCGGAGCCCAGTCACAATTGGCAAGGAGGCAGACGGTGGTGGCCGCCTGCAGGAGCTGGGATTACAGCCGTGGAACCGTAGGGACCGGGGTCGGGCGGTGGCCCGCCGGTACCGAACCGGGGAACCGATTGGAAACCGGAGCACCAGGAGGGGTACTCAGACCCAGTGCGAAGCCCTGAACCGACAGGGCCGAGTCAAATGAACTGATTGCGGATTGGACTTTAGGGCCTATCCCACACAAGTCCCGTTAGAAGACAACAGCCCAACCATACAGGGTAAAGCCACCGCCAAGGCATAGAGACCCAAAGGGCCAGTGTCTGCGGGAAAACGGGCTCCTACGACATATACAAGTCGGGGAGCGGACTACCGGTGTCTAGGCATAGGAGTCAAACATTTACACCCAGAGGTGCAGGAGAAAGGCGGAAACCACCAACCTACTCTGGGAGAAGCTGCAGCCGGCTGTGGGCCCCGTTCATCACTCCGTTTGGTTTACCAGAGACTCCGGTGTCTTGTGTCATAGTGAGTACACCAGTGCCTTCGGGCCGCACACTGCGTCGCATCGCAACACTTCACCCTGCACCCTGGCCCTCGCCAACTGGGCCCCGAGACCCACATCCCCTACCCACGGAGGGATCAACACCTAGCTGCGCCATTACACTGCTCCCAGGAGCCCCCATACCTTCACCGCAGCGGTGGTGTCTACAATCACCACAACCCGTGGGTGGCGTCACGAACTTACATCCCAAATCAAACCACCGCGGCCCCGGCCGTGGAACTCCTCACCCAAGTCCCCGCGGTTAGCGCCCACTGCCTTGCAGAGCGACGTGACCCCCGGGTTCGTGAGAGGCTCGAGCCACCACCCGCAGTACGAGCACGGATCCAAGCGGCTCGGCAGCTGCAGCCAAGCCCGCGGGGCGGTACAGTGGTCAGCTGAGCAGATGCTGAATGTGGGAAAGGCTGAAGCAGGGGAGCATACTCTTCTCAGGAGAACCCTTGGGAGCGATGGGCGCTCGAGTTTGGGTGGTGTTCTGTGATGCACGTGGAGGAGAGTTCCAGCCAGAAAACTACTTCCTCCAGTGATGCGCACAGGGAAAAGCTGGGTGACATCACTCACTAAGGGCTACAAGGACCTGTATGGGTCAGATTAGAGCGCCAATCCTGCAAGAGACAACAAGTAAGTAATAGAGTAACATTACCAAGACCAGTCCAGACAGCCTAGGATAGGATTCTATCTAGAGTCTAATTCTCGTGTATTCATTCAGAATAGCGTGTGCAATGCAAGTCAATGGGGAAAAAGTTGCAAAGTAATGAGTAACCCGAATACCGTACTATTTGTGCGAGAAGTGAATAGTGCAGCATTCGGGTTACTCGTTACATTGCGAGTATTTCCCATTGACTTCCAATACACACGCTATTTGGAACGAATACGTGAATATTAGACAGTACTCATTATGAGTATAGCAAGTATGAATAGTTAAGTACTCACTCAACTCTATAGTCATGGCCAAAAGTTTTGAGAATGCTACAAATATTAATTTTTTACAAAATCTACTGCTTAAGTTTTTTAATGGCAATTTGCATATACTCCAGAATGTCATAAAGAGTGATCAGCTTAACAGCAATTACTTGCAAAGTCAATATTGGCTAAGAAAATGAACTTTAACCCCCAAAACACATTTCAACATCATTGCATTCCTGCCTTAAAAGGAGCAGCTATCATTGTTTTAGTGATTGTTCCATTAACACAGGTGTGGGTGTTGATGAGGACAGGGCTGGTGATCAATCAGTCATGATTAAGTAAGAATGACACCACTGGACACTTTAAAAGGAGGCTGGTGCTTGGTATCATTGTTTCTCTTCAGTTAACCATGGTTATCTCTAAAGAAACACGTGCAGCCATCATTGCTCTGCACAAAAATGGCCTAACAGGGAAGAGTATCGCAGCTACAAAGATTGCACCTCAGTCAACAATCTATCGCATTATCAAGAACTTCAAGGATAGAGCTTCCATTGTTGCCAAAAAGGCTCCAGGGCGCCCAAGAAGGACCAGCAAATGCCAGGACCGTATCCTAAAACTGTTTCAGCTGCGGGATCGGACTACCAGCAGTGCCGAGCTAGCTCAGCAATGGCAGCAGGCTGGTGTGAGTGCTTCTGCACGCACTGTGAGGCAGAGACTCTTTGAGCAAGGCCTGGTTTCAAGGAGGGCAGCAAAGAAGCCACTTCTCTCCAGAAAAAACATCAGGGACCGACTGATATTCTGCAAAAGGTACAGGGAGTGGACTGTTGAGGACTGGGGTAAAGTCATTTTCTCAGATGAATCCCCTTTTCGATTGTTTGGGACATCTGGAAAACAGCTTATTAGGAGAAGAAGAGGTGAGCGCTACCACCAGTCTTGTCTCATGCCAACTGTTAAGCATCCTGAAACAATTCATGTGTGGGGTTGCTTCTCAGCCAAGGGAATCGGCTCACTCACAGTCTTGCCTAAAAACACAGCCATGAATAATGAATGGTACCAGAATGTCCTCCAAGAGCAACTTCTCCCAACTGTCCAAGAGGAGTTTGGCGCCCAACAATGCCTTTTCCAGCATGATGGAGCACCTTGCCGTAAAGCAAAGGTGATCACTGAATGGCTCATGGAACAAAACATAGAGATTTTGGGTCCATGGCCTGGAAACTCCCCAGATCTTAATCCCATTGAGAACTTGTGGGCAATCATCAAGAGACGGGTGGACAAACAAAAAACAACAAATTCTGGCAAAATGCAAGCATTGCTTATGCAAGAATGGACAGCTATCAGTCAGGATTTCGTCCAGAAGTTGATTGAGAGCATGCCAGGAAGAATTGCAGAGGTCCTGAAGAAGAAGGGTCAACACTGCAAATATTGACTTGCTGCATGAACTCATTCTGTCAATATAACCTTTTGGTACTCATAATATGATTGCAATTATATTTCTGTATGTGATGTAAACATCAGACAAACACAATTAAAAACCAGAGGGCAACAGATCATGTGAAAAAATAATTTTGGTGTCATTCTCAAAACTTTTGGCCATGACTGTAGTTCTATTCTAGGTGGTCTGGACTGCTCCTGGTAATGTTACTCTATTACTGACTTGCTGCTGTCTCTTACATAGTTACATAGTTACTTAGGTTGAAAAAAGACCTAGGTCCATCTAGTTCAACCTTCCTCCACCAGTTCTACATTTGGTCACTAAAGCGGGCTTTACACACTGCGATATCGGTCCCGATATCGCTAGTGTGGGTACCCGCCCCCATCTGTTGCGCGTCACAGGCAAATCGCTGCCCGTGCCACACAACATCGCCCAGACCCGTCACACATACTTACCTGCCCGGCGACGTCGCTGTGACCGGCGAACCGCCTCCTTTCTAAGGGGGCGGTCCGTGCGGCGTCACAGCGACGTCACTGAGCGGCCGCCCAATAGCAGCGGAGGGGCGGAGCTGAGCGGGACGTAACATCCCGCCCACCTCCTTCCTTCCGCATAGCGGCCGGGAGGCAGGTAAGGAGAGCTTCCTCGTTCCTGCGGCGTCACACGGAGCGATGTGTGCTGCCGCAGGAACGAGGAACAACCTCGTTACTGCTGCAGTAAAGATTTTTGAGAATGTACCCCCATGTCACCGATGAGCGATTTTGCATGTTTTTGCAACGATGCAAAATCGCTCATCGGTGTCACACGCAACGGCATCGCTAATGCGGCCGGATGTGCGTCACCAATTCCATGACCCCAACGAGTTCGCATTAGCGATGTCGTAGCGTGTAAAGCCCCCTTAAGTCACTTATAGCCAACAATGTTATGCGTACTGAGGAAATCATCCAGCCCTTTTTTAAAAGCTGTTATAGTGTCAGCCATTACTTCCTCTTGTGGTAGGGCATTCCACAGTCTGACTGCTCTAACTGCAAAGAACCCTTTACTATTTAGCTGCCGGAATCGCTTTTCTTCCACTCGTAGTGTATGTCCCCTGGTCCTTAGTATTGTCTTTGGAAGAAATAAGTCATGTGCCAGTCCTTTATATTGACCACACATGTATTTATACAAATAAATGAGATCTCCTCTTAGACATCTTTTTCTAAGCTAAACATATCTAACTTTTTCAACCTCTCATCATATGGGAGGCCTCCATTCCTTGTAATAGTCTAGTTAGCCGCCTTTGAACTGACACTAACTTCTGAATGTCTGTTTTAAAATGTGGAGCCCAAAACTCGATCCCATATTCCAAATGTGGCCTTACAAGTGATTTATAGAGGGGTAACAATATGTTGGGATCACGAGATCTAATCTCTCTTTTTATACACCCTAAAATCTTGTTTGCTTTAGCAGCTGCTGCTTGACATTGAGTGCTGCTGCTCAGCTTATTTGTAATGAGAATACCCAAGTCCTTCTCCTGTTCTGTAGTCCCGAGTTTACTTCCATTTAATGTATACGCAGCTATAGGATTACTCCGTCCTAGGTGCATTACTTTACATTTATCAACATTAAATCTCATTTGCAAGTATCTGCCCATTCTGACACCTTATCCAGGTTTTTTTATATTATTGTACTATCAAGGTCAGTTTTTAATATCCTACATAGTTTGGTGTCATCAGCAAAGACTGACACTTTACTATCTATCCTATCCACAAGGTCATTAATAAAGAGATTAAAAAGAATCAGTCCTAGCACAGATCCCTGCGGCACACCACTGCTGACTATAGCCCATTCAGAGAATGTACCATTTATGACTACTCTTTGTTTCCTATCTTTTAGCCAATTCCTTACCCAGTTGCATATAGTTTCCCATAGTCCTTGCTTCTGGAGCTTTAGTATAAGGCTATTATGTGGTACAGTATCAAATGCCTTTGCAAAGTCCAAATAAATCACATCAGCTGCATTACCAATATCCAGGTTTGCACTTACCCACTCATAGAACCCCAACAGGTTGGTTAGACACGACTTATCGTTCATGAATCCATGCTGTTTGTCAGTTATTATATTATTTTCTGTAATATATTTTTGCATGTCATTCCTTAAAATGTCCTCAAAAACTTTGCATACTACTGATGTCAGGCTTACTGGCCGGTAGTTGCCTGGATCTACCCTCTTACCTTTCTTAAATATCGGTACCACATCAGCAATCCTCCAATCCTGAGGCATCAACTCTGTTACAAGCGTGTCTAAAAAGATGAGATACAGCGGTCTGTTGATTACGGAGCTCAATTACCTCAATATTCGTGGATGAATGCCATCTGGCCCTGGGGATTTGTCAATGTTTAATTTACCCAGACGTAGGCGTACTTCTTCTTGTGTTAAATTAATTATATCGGTGAATTTTGATTTTTGACTTGTTGAATGATCCCTGGTACAGTCAGTTCCTTGGTGAACACAGATGAGAAATGCCTATTTAATAGCTCAGTCTTTTGTTTGTCCTCTATAACTAACTTGTTATTATATTTTAAGGGGCCAATACTATCCTTTGTTTTCCTTTTGGCATTAATGTATTTGCACAAATAGTGAATCAAAAGAACTATGCTACATTTCGAATTGGAGGTATTTGCTAATGTTACTATTATCATGCCTACTACACAGTAGGATATGGTCTCAGAGATGGGAAAAACCTTTTAAACTTGTATCTTTGGGAACGGCATTTCATTTTTCCCTTTCCCCTATTTGGACTATTGTCCTTAATTTTAGGGCAAGGAAAAGGGAAAGTCGACGTGGAACGGGTGCGCCCGGTAACTTAAGGTGTCACACCCTCTGTTGTCAGGTAGGGACACTTGAATTGTTGAGGGTCATCAGAGCTTCCCCCCTCCCCCCCCCTTTTCACATCTAATATGTTGCCGTCCTCCTGTATTGATATAGGGGTTACCTGACCTCGGTATTCTGTGTGTGTGTGTCCTTGGGATTTTTTTGAATGAATTTACTAATAAACATATTTTATTAAGGGTTGAGGAAATTTGTGAGCCTGCTTGTACTACACTCTACCTGATAGTTTCATTTTCTACTGTAAGCTTAAAAACCCTTTAAGCCCAACATGAATATAAAACCTGGAACACAGTATTATAGGCTACATGTGCACGCTGCATCTTTTTGTGTTCACAAACTGCAGGCAAAACTACACGTTGTCAGAGAGAGCCTGGAAATGTCACAAAAATGCCTGCAATTGTAAGTGCGTTTTTGCTGCGTTTTTCCCAACATGCGTTTTTGCTGCGTTTTGTGACAAATGTTGACAAAAACACAGGAAGAATGAACATGCTGAATTTTTTTTTTGTCACAAACTTTTGACAAATAAAACACTGACAAATAAACTGCAACGTGCGCACAGCAAATCTGACTTCTCATAGACTTTGCTGGGAAGTCAAATGTCAGAAAGTTCTGAGAACAAAACTGCAGCCAAAAACGCAGCGTGCGCATGTAGCCTTATAATGAGGTGTGATTTATAGCTAGGATAACAAGAAATTATATATATATATATATATATATATATATATATATATATATATATATATATATATATATATATATATATATATATATATATATATATATATATATATATATATATATATATATATATAAAATAAATACTACGTTTATATATTAAAAAAAGGATTATCTGAGTATGGATATTAGACTACCAAAATCAAGTAACTGCATAGAAATAGAGGCAAAAAATAATTCCATGGGGTACAAACATAGATAAGGTATTTAATACTTTTAGACCTGTCATGAGGCAAAGTGATCAATGATTTCAATATATTTCGACA
The DNA here is from genome assembly GCF_048569485.1 of Anomaloglossus baeobatrachus. Lineage (NCBI taxonomy): Eukaryota > Metazoa > Chordata > Amphibia > Anura > Aromobatidae > Anomaloglossus > Anomaloglossus baeobatrachus. The sequence continues at coordinate 510,072,984 of NC_134356.1, read as the reverse complement.
TCTGTAATGGTTTCATCAGATGCCCTGATGGAATTTACTGGAGGATCCACATTCTGCAATGCTCCATTTGTTGTGTATGTAGCACCACCTAGAGAATGGTAAGCGTATTGCAATTAAAAACATTTTTCATTGACTAAGGCTAAGTTCACACATCCTGTGTTTTGCATCAGTCACAATCCGTCGCCTTGGGGAATTACGGTAACCTGCAAAATATTTTGCAGGAATCCTGTATTTCCCCATAGACTTCTATTAGCGACGGATTGCGACTGATGACCCTGCGTTGCATCCGCTGCGTCGCGGTCCGTCGTTTTTGACTGACCGCCGAGCGGGGAGCAACGCAGAATGTAACGTTTTTCGGGCCGTCAAAATTAACGCGCCGCGCAGGAATCCGTCGCCATCCGTCAAGCTTGTAATGCATGTCTATGGTGCTGGATTCCGTCGTAATCCGTCTTACAACGGAATCCAGCGCAGGATTCCGTCATGCTCTACTGAGCATGCCCAGCATGCTTGGCACGCCCACTGGGCTGTCCCAAACACAGACGGATCATGACTGATCCGTCAAAAAACGGACGCACAGCGGATGTAACGGACGCAACTGATCCGTTTTTTCACAGGATTCCTGTGAAAGGAATCCTGTGAAAAACACATCAGTTGCATCAGTTGACATCTTGAAAATGACTGATCCGTTGCTGACGGACCTGACGGATTGAAAACACAGGATGTGTGAACTTAGCCTTAATGGTTTGAAAATTAATACAAATAATTTACTGGTGATTTAACATATTTATGACTATAGGACACTCAAGTTTAGACAACAACAACAATCATAAAAAAAACTTCAAGTGGGTCAAAAAAAGCAAAGTTGCATAGCAAACCTATTTCTCGCCCCAATAAATATTTATTGCTTTCCAGTTGCTATAAATGTATGGTGTTTCTTGCATAATTATTTCAGTGTCATATAATGTAGTAATAGTATGAGCTGCTTTTTAAATGATGTTTTTTGTCTCCAATTCAATAAACACCCTGTGATAAACTCCCTAAATATACTGTGCATAAAAGAGTGTTTCCACAGATCATAATTAGGCTATAAAGTATCAGTTCCAGCATGACTGCATGATGTATCTGTTGAACAGTCCCACATAGGCTATAATAGCATACATTTATCACATGTCATAAAAAGCTACTGAAGAGCTCATAACAAATACAGAATGTTTAAGTGATGGAGACACAACACAACAGTTGAATTCGTCACTTTATCATGAGTAAGAACTGAGTTTGGCACTCATATGCAGATTAGGCTGCTTTCACACATTAGTTTTTTGGCATCAGGCACAATCCGGCGAAAAAACTGATGCGACGGATCCAGCGAAAAAACGCATCAGTTGCATCAGTTTTTTCCATCAGTTCCTTCAGTTTTTTGACAGATCCGGTTTGATACTGAGCATGCTCAGTTAAAAAAAAAAATGGGTCCGGCGGCCGGATCCGTTTTTTGCCGCATTATGCCGGATCCGGCATCTATAGGCTTGCATTATAAAACACGCCGTACGGCGATCCGTACGCGATCCGTTTTTTTTGCCGGACACAAAAACATTCACTTCAACGTTTCATCCGGCCGCCGCACAAGTAAATTTTGCCGGATGAAAAAACAGATGAAACGCAAGGCCATCCGGCACAATCCGGCGCTAATGAAAGTCTATGGGGGAAAACCGGATCCAGCAGCAACAGACGCCGGATCCGTTTTTTCATGTTTTTGCCGGATTGTGCCGGATGGCAAACAACTGATGTGTGAAAGCAGCTCCAAAGATACACAGGCACAAACGTTTGGTATTTTAAACCTTCATAAGTGTGCGCTGTGCTTTACGTGGACGAGTGCTATTATTACAGACCACTGTATCCACCGCTGGAAAAGCAGGTCTGGATACCGTGGTCTGTAATAATAGCATTCGTCTAGGTCTAGGCAAGTGACGGTGATGAGGGGAAGGACTCGTATAGGGACATTAGGGGAGCTTAGGAACCAGGCATAGGTTGTGTCCGGAGGTGTCTCATCCCCTGCTCCCTACGTCAGGGTTCTCCTCTTCTATACCATTCCCATTGAAACCCATGTATTTTGTTGTGTGCCAGACAGTCGTTGGTCTGTGACATCTCTCACGGCGTGTTTCCGATACTCGCCAGTCCGAGTGTAACATACTTACTTTTCTTCTGCTCCATGTCTCTTCTCATAGCGGAGGAGGCGGTAGAAGGATCGCACTAGTTGCAGGGTTGAGAGTTGTGCTGTTCAGACAGACATTAAGGGAAAATCCACCAGGGTAAATCATTCACTCAGGGGTCCATTTCAACCTTTACGGGGAGGGGCCTGGCCATTAGAGTCCTGTCCTTCAGATCCCATTGTCTGGGGCTACTGCGTTTTAGGGTCAATCTCTATCCTCAACGTTGTTCTTAGGGTACCTTCACACTTTAGCGATGCAGCAGCGATCCGACCAGCGATCTGACCTGGTCAGGATCGCTGCTGCATCGCTACATGGTCGCTGGTGAGCTGTCAAACAGGCAGATCTCACCAGCGACCAGTGACCAGCCCCCAGCCAGCAGCTACGTGCAAGCGACGCTGCGCTTGCACGGAGCAGGCGTCTGGAAGCTGCGGACACTGGTAACTAAGGTAAACATCGGGTATGGTTACCCGATGTTTACATTAGTTACCAGCGCACACCGCTTAGCTGTGTGTGCAGGGAGCTGGGAGCCGCGCACACTGAGCGCTGGCTCCTTGCTCTCCTAGCTACAGTACACATCGGGTTAATTAACCCGATGTATAATGCAGCTACATGTGCAGAGAGCAGGGAGCCGCGCACACTGCTTAGTGCTGGCTCCTTGCTCTCCTAGCTACAGTACACATCGGGTTAATTAACCCGATGTGTACAGCAGCTACATGTGCAGAGAGCCGGAGCCGGCAGCACAGGCAGCGTGAGAGCTGGTAACTAAGGTAAATATCGGGTAACCACCTTGGTTACCCGATGTTTATCTTGGTTACAGCTTACCGCAGCTGCCAGACGCCGGCTCCTGCTCCCTGCTCGCTTCATTTGTCGCTCTCTCGCTGTCACACACAGCGATCTGTGTGTCACAGTGGGAGAGCGCCTTTGAAGAAAACGAACCAGGTCTGTGTAACGAGCAGCGATCTCGCAGCAGGGGCCAGATCGCTGCTCAGTGTCACACACAGCGAGATCGCTAATGAGGTCACTGCTGCGTCACAAAAAGCGTGACTCAGCAGCGATCTCGGCAGCAAGCTCGCTGTGTGTGAAGCACCCCTTACTCTGTGTCTCAATCAGCACTCACGAATCACACTATCTCAATACAGTCTCCTTCCTCCATTTGCCAGAAGTCACCCACTGCATACAGCCTTGACGACGTACATACAATACAGCTGTATCTAGCACACACTGGGTCTTCACTAAGGGTATGTGCGCACGTTGCTTTTTACCTGCTTTTTACCTGCTTTTTTGCTGCTTTTTCTTCTGCGCTGTTTAATGCCAAAATGGATGTGTTCTTCTATTCAAGCAAAGTCTATGGGAATTTGGGTTTCTTGTTCACACTATGTTGTTCAAAATGCTGCCTTTTTGTGGCAGAACTTTGGTCAAAAACTCAGCTTTGCAGTGCAAAACCCAAATGGCAAAAACAATTGACATGTTGCTTCTTTGAAAAGCTGGGTTTTTGACCAAAGTTCTGCCTCAAAAAGGCAGCATTTTGAACAACATAGTGTGAACAAGAAACCCAAATTCCCATAGACTTTGCTTGAATAGAAGAACACATCCATTTTGGCATTAAACAGCGCAGAAGAAAAAGCAGCAAAAAAGCAGGTAAAAAGCAGGTAAAAAGCAACGTGCGCACATACCCTAACTCTTCCAGAAGGAACTGTCTCTTACCCAGTCAAATAACCCCTCCTATTGTGAGCTAGTCCCAACACAACTACGTCTGACCCTGCTCACTGACTGTTGCCGGGAGAACTCAACCTCCTAAAATGACAGTGTACATCATACATGAAACATTTAAACATATTACACATAGTCTTACTATACATTATACAAGAACACATTACAATGCAGCATGTATTGCATTAAACAGGCAAACATAACAACACACTACATTACTATATATCATAGTTTACATGGAACAATATTTACAAAGACACAGAACACAATTCACATAACATCACAACAATGCGATTGGTGTCTTCAGGGAAAGAAATATAGCATCAACATACAGTATAGTGACATACCGGTTACACAGATGTCAGATATGTTGTGTTAATGGAATCAATGGCAATGTTTAGCATGTACACCTAATGTTGTTACCCACAATAAGCAAAAAAATAAAATAATCAGATGAAGCAATGCAAATTTAGGTTTCTGCCTATTGCAGCACCAATAGAATATTTTTGGTGTTTGAGCACTTTTTGCACACTGAAACACAGAGAGGGCTATCACTTAGCATAATTAGTATATCTGAGATAATATCATATATTGCTTTAGTCAGTGTGCATAACCCATGGACAGCAGTGATTGTTCTCCAGCTACTGCACTGTCACTGTGAGCCTAACCTCATCAGAGTGACACTATGATAGTGGAGACTAAGCTATGACAGACTGAGACTAAGGTGGGCTTTAGCACCCGCCCCCGTCGCACATGCGATATGTGGGGATTGCTGCTGTAGCAAACATTATCGCTACGGCAGCTTCACACGCACTTACCTGGTCGGCGATGTTGCTGTGACCGCCGAACAATATCTCCTTCAAGGGGGAGGTGCGTTCGGCGTCACGGCGACGTCACCACGACGTCACTAAGCGGCCGGCCAATAGAAGCAGAGGGGCGGAGATGAGTGGGACATAACATCCCGCCCCCCTCCTTCCTTCCGCATTGTCAGTGGAAGCAGGTAAGGAGATGTTTGTCGTTCCTGCGGTGTCACACACAGCGATGTCTAGTGCTGCATTAATGACAAACAACATCGTACCGGCAGCAGCAGCGATGAAAAGGAGTGACGTGTCACCAATCAACGTTTTTTGACGTTTTTGCGATCGGTGATCGTCGCTCCTAGGGTCTACATGCTGCGATGTCGGTAACGGTGCCGGATGTGCGTCACTAACGACGTGACCATAACGATATATCGTTACCGATGTCGCAACGTGTAAAGCCCGCCAAAGGTTGGGCTCATCCAAGAGAATCAGGCCGATTGTACTAATGGCACTAGAATCAAACTCTGATCTGAGTTTGATCTGAATGTCAGTATAATCTGCTCCGATTCCCTTGGATAAGAGAATCATAACTGTTATGGGGACTGGAGTGGGACACCTAAGCTGACCCTCAGATTGCGTACCCTGCACTGTCCCTCAGCTCAGAGGTACACTTGATGGTAGTGAGTTCTGAGTCACTAGCATGTGCCTGACTCCTGTCCTAGCCCTGATGTAATTCCCCTCCCCCACCTCCACCCGAGGGGTGAGCCGGGACTGTAAACACAAACCCCACAACTAACACGGACAGGGGAAAACAACAACTCGTACACCCGGCAATCACACACAAAGGAGCCACTTAAAGTATACAAGGGGAAAGAACATAAAAGGGGGAAATAAACAGATTACAAGGTAACTTTCAAACCATACAACCAGCACACCACAAACTGCTTCAGTAAGCACCAATGCTGCAGCCAACAAGGAAAGTCACAAAGAAGGCTTCTCCAGCTCCTTTCTTCTCCTGGCCAAGATTCCAAATGAATGAAAATAACTGGCACCCTCTGCAGGAAGCAGAGGGTATATATGGAACCTGGGAGTGGTCCAAAACAGAAACACCTGACCAGGAGTCAGACTCTGCTGAAAGTTAAACTAACGTTAACTCTCTCCTCCCCAAAGGAAAGGGAATTCATTTCATAAGCAGAGTCTAACAAGGTAAAGTGAGACTCTGACCCAGAAACTGTCACTAAACTCCACAACAGAGAGAAGACCGTGACAGTGACACACTTTGCGGAGGAGATGGAGAACAACATTTCTCTATCTTCTCTATTGCGTGAGTCAGCAAAAACCGAACTTCACTGGGATGTTTTCCACCCACCTACAGACTTGAATGGGTGAGTGGTATACAATTTCAGAGTGAATGTAAAAACATTAAATAATTCATAATACATCTAGATATCAGAACTTATAGATGGCAGGGTATATAGATAACTGCTGACATAACAAGAAGTTTATTCGTCCGGAAAGTTCTAGTAGATTATGTAGCGCTCCACAGGGCAGGTGCGGTTAACCTACTCGTCACCAGGCCGTCAAATGTCGTTGTCACAGGCGGCCTAGCCCGGCTCCGTTGCCCCAAGGCGTACAGAAGATGGCTGGGGAAGGATGATGGGGGTAGTTCTGAGGTGTTTGTCGTGACGCCACCTGTGGTATGCAGCCAGGGAATGGGCCGCCGCTGCTGTCGCTGTCCTCCGGGGCTGATAGTAGTAGCAGCCAGGGATGGTATCGCTCTTCACAGGTAGAGCGGGCCCCGGGGAGGATGATGAGGGTAGTAGTAATGGCAGCTCGGAGCGGCAGTATGTATAATAAAGAGTCATAGCCTATGGCTGCGGATCCAGGTTGTTTACTCACTTTGGATGATGCCGCTCACCCAGGTAATACCAGTTACTTGCTATGATGGGCTCCGTCATACTCGAATTCCTTTAGAGATCAATCCGGTTTAGTGTTCAGTGGGTTGCCTCCTTATAACGTCTGTCTGTGGATCCCCTGGCTTGAAGCTACGAGGGGACCCTGGATTTCACAAGATGTACTTTTGTCCCTATCTGCAGGTGCCGCGGATCTGATGTGTGGTCCGGCTTGAAGCGAGGCCCCGGGTCCTATATGGCACTGTGCTGTTGTGCGCTGTGTGGTCAGGAAAGCTTGAAACTTTCCCCGTCCAGGCAGATTCTATTCTGGAAAACAAACGTGAAGTATGATCTTTCCTAGGGTCCTGCCACCCTGTGTGACGCCAATTCCGTGGGGAGCAGATACACTCTCCCCGCGGCAATTGTGTGAACTCTTCCTCCTTCCCACCGGAGTACCTGTGGATGCGACTGCTCCATTGCTCTCCTGCTGGAGAACTACTCTCAACTGCCTGCCTGAGTGTGCCTGGCTCACTAGTTTTTGTTAACTGTTGTGTTGGCGCCTGACTCCCCCTGCTGGCTGCTTCTCCTTCTCAGGTCCTAAGCTAGTGGGACTGGGGCCCCTGTTGGAGGGCATCCTGTAAATGCCACTCTGTCGGCAACCCCTTTATTACCTGACCCTAGCCCAGTCGCCAGTGGGAACAGGGCAACCTTGTGTGTATTTGACTGAGTAATGTGGTGAAACCGGGACCGACCTCCTCAGGATCCTAGTTTAGCATTACATCCAAATTTGGGTGCAATACTCTGTGGCGACTGAAGTCTCAGGGGCACCATAATTACATCATGCGTACAGCAGAATCTCCTTGGATGTTTTGACAAATGCATTGGACACGTGTATATATATATATATATATATATATATATATATATATATATATACACTATGTCACGTAACATTGAGGGGAACTTCTCTCGGGGGGAAACTTTTCTCCGGGGTGTGGCAGAGCTGCAGCATGTCAGATGCATGCAGAGGAAGACACACGATGGAAGCACATGAACTAGGCCTCAAGCAAGCAGAATTAAGAGAAAAAACTTACTTTACTCATTTATAGAGATGAGCGATGTTCGATTCGAACCGTTCGCTAATTTCAAATTCGAGTGATTTTGGGTGGTGTTCGAGTCGTTCGACGAACTAAAACGATTTGCTTCACGTTCGACCATTTGAGTTAACGTTCGATAACAGTTCGATCACCAAAAGCGTGGCTTTTCACAATAAGGCTATGTGCGCACGTTGTGTATTTGCATGCGTCCTGCATCCCCAGCACAATCCCTCTCTCTTTTCTACTCACCGATCAGCTGCACGGATGTCACAAAGCTCCAGCGGCTTTTCCTCTTTTGAAAATGGCTGCCGCTCATTATTCAATCTGGTATTCTCTGCTTTCCCCACCCACCGGCGCCCATGATTGGTTGCAGTCAGACACGCCCCCACGCTGAGTGACAGCTGTCTTACTGCAACCAATCACAGCCGCTGGCGGGCAGGTCTATATCATGCAGTAAGATAAATAAATAATTAAAAAAAAAAAGCCTGTGGCCCCCCCAATTTGATACCAGCCAAGATAAAGCCACACGGCTGGAGGCTGGTATTGTCAAGATAGGGAGCGCCACGTTATGGGGAGCACACCACCCTAACAATATCAGTCAGCAGCCGCCCGGAATTGCCACATCCATTAGATGCGACAGTCCCGGGACTCTACCCAGCTCATTCCGAATTGCCCTGGTGCGGTGGCAATCGGGGTAATAAGTCCTATGTTAATCATGACAGGCGTCTCCCCGAGATACCTTCCATAACAGAGAGCACAAGAGAGTGGTGTTTTAATGCCGCGCCAATAGATCACTTCAGATGATGTTCAGACCAGTGTTACTTTATTGTTTTCCAGGTCAACGCGTTTCTGGGGCATCTGCCCCCTTCATCAGGACCACCAAAGAAACAGATAACATCCAATCTGTCTAGTACAGACAATGTATACAATATATAGACACATTGACATCACAGGCACATCCCCTAAAGAAAAAAACGAGCGGGAAGGACTGCCACGTTGCATGGAATGACGTCAAACAAACACTTAACATAAAAAAAAAAAAAAAAAAAAAAAAAAAAAAACCAACACAACAAATAAAAATAAAAATAAAGATTCATCCATATTTGACATGTATTAACATATATTTCCTTATACAGGGATACACATTATTTTCCGTATTGTGTAAAAGAGAAATAAATATATATATATGTGCGCAATAAAAGACAAATAAAGAAAAGTGTGTAAAACCATTCATCTGCAATATGTGAAATAATACGTGTACACCCATGGATATTAAACTTGTCTTATACGCCGGACAAGTCAGCGATTTCACAAGGGAGGGATGAGAACCCTCGATTTAATATGTGTAATCCACTTCAGACATTTCAAAGCCACGGCATTATAACCTGCCGCCACCTGTGCTTTTACATCTTTCAACCACCACCATGAAACAGCAAGTGCAGTGTGCCTAACGAAAGAACTAAAGAGATTCAGAAGAACCGCTTCTGATCTGTGAACTCAGACCGCAGTTCAACCCAGGACAAGACCGTGGGAAAAAAAGCAAGAGAGCATGCGCCGAAGCAAAGTACAGGTAATGAGCCGGCACAAGTTCACGGGAGTGCAGGAGCGTGGGAACCAAAACCATTACGCATGCTCAGCCAATCTAATTCATAGACGCCCTGCAACAACCTATAGAACCCATATAACCTCAGACTTTGAGCCGACCATGAGATTACTCATGATCGCGCTAAGATCATACTAGGGTCAAAGAAACCACAAAACTAACAATAGTGATTTAAAAGCACATCGCCTGTGAACCGGCGAGAATCACAAACCCCCGTGTGGGACAAACAGATAGAATATGGTACAACCTTAAAAATCAGGGTATTTAACCAACATATAAATATAAAAAATTTGCATAAGCAACCATAAATATACACATATACAAACAGTAAAACTGGTGGTCCACTAAAACCGATACACAGAATTTCACAAGTTATGACAATAAAAACAACATAAAACATTAAAATTTGCCCCCACGGTGGAGAAAACTGCTATTAATTTTTTGGATCTCACCATCTCACACGCAGAAGGATCTCTCCTTACAAAAACCTTTTTTAAAAAAGTTGATAGCAACGGGTACATTAATTACAGTAGTAACCACTATGTTAAATGGTTACGTAATGTCCCCAAGAATCAATACCAAAGGATACGAAGGAACTGTACGCTAGACATTGATTTTAATAATCAGGCGAAGATTCTTAGAGAGAGATTTTTGGAGAAGAAATATCCGCTAACGTTAGTTAAGAAGGCATATCAAGAAGCTAGAGGCCAGGGGCGGAATTTGAGCCTTGATGTTGACAATGGATCTGGTAGAGTGGTACCCACCCCCACCAATGGGAGTTTTTCATCCAATTTTTTAACCACTTTTAGCTGTGATGGAGAGGTCATTAAGGGGATTTTAAGAAAACACTGGCCAGTTATATGTAATGACCCTTACCTTAAGGGCGTTCTGCCATCCCGACCGGGGGTGACCTTCCGTAGGGCCATGACGATTAAAAACCAGCTGGCTCCTAGCAGGTTAAGGGGTCCCCCCAGTTGTGTAGGGACAAACAAACCCATGGGATCATATAAATGTATGACCAAAAACTGCCTTTGCTGCAGGTCCATCCAGCATGGGCGGGTTAGCTTCGGATGTGATCCTGGGGGTATTGAGTTTAGTATACGAGGACATCTCACGTGTCAATCGGACTATGTCATATATCTGATTGAATGTGACTGTGACAAACGGTACGTGGGGAGGACGATCCAAGCCCTCCATAACCGCATCAATTCTCATAGACATAATATTAAAATAGGGTATATGTTACATGGTTTGTCCCGTCATACCACCATTTTCCATGACAAGAAAATCGCCTTGAAAGTGACCCCTATTGAGCATGTACCTGTGTCAGTTGCAAATAGGATGGAGACCCTAAACAAAAAAGAGACGTACTGGATTTATAAACTTAATACGTTAAAACCCCATGGCCTCAATGAGGTCACAGACCTATTTCACTGATGTATTTTAATATTTGTTTGGTGTATGTTTTATGCTTTCTTAGGCGATTTTATGTTGTTTTTATTGTCATAACTTGTGAAATTCTGTGTATCGGTTTTAGTGGACCACCAGTTTTACTGTTTGTATATGTGTATATTTATGGTTGCTTATGCAAAAAAAATTTTTTATATTTATATGTTGGTTAAATACCCTGATTTTTAAGGTTGTACCATATTCTATCTGTTTGTCCCACACGGGGGTTTGTGATTCTCGCCGGTTCACAGGCGATGTGCTTTTAAATCACTATTGTTAGTTTTGTGGTTTCTTTGACCCTAGTATGATCTTAGCGCGATCATGAGTAATCTCATGGTCGGCTCAAAGTCTGAGGTTATACGGGTTCTATAGGTTGTTGCAGGGCGTCTATGAATTAGATTGGCTGAGCATGCGTAATGGTTTTGGTTCCCACGCTCCTGCACTCCCGTGAACTTGTGCCGGCTCATTACCTGTACTTTGCTTCGGCGCATGCTCTCTTGCTTTTTTTCCCACGGTCTTGTCCTGGGTTGAACTGCGGTCTCAGTTCACAGATCAGAAGCGGTTCTTCTGAATCTCTTTAGTTCTTTCGTTAGGCACACTGCACTTGCTGTTTCATGGTGGTGGTTGAAAGATGTAAAAGCACAGGTGGCGGCAGGTTATAATGCCGTGGCTTTGAAATGTCTGAAGTGGATTACACATATTAAATCGAGGGTTCTCATCCCTCCCTTGTGAAATCGCTGACTTGTCCGGCGTATAAGACAAGTTTAATATCCATGGGTGTACACGTATTATTTCACATATTGCAGATGAATGGTTTTACACACTTTTCTTTATTTGTCTTTTATTGCGCACATATATATATATTTATTTCTCTTTTACACAATACGGAAAATAATGTGTATCCCTGTATAAGGAAATATATGTTAATACATGTCAAATATGGATGAATCTTTATTTTTATTTTTATTTGTTGTGTTGGTTTTTTTTTTTTTTTTTTTATGTTAAGTGTTTGTTTGACGTCATTCCATGCAACGTGGCAGTCCTTCCCGCTCGTTTTTTTCTTTAGGGGATGTGCCTGTGATGTCAATGTGTCTATATATTGTATACATTGTCTGTACTAGACAGATTGGATGTTATCTGTTTCTTTGGTGGTCCTGATGAAGGGGGCAGATGCCCCAGAAACGCGTTGACCTGGAAAACAATAAAGTAACACTGGTCTGAACATCATCTGAAGTGATCTATTGGCGCGGCATTAAAACACCACTCTCTTGTGCTCTCTGTTATCTACCGTTTTGGTGGCTGCAGCCTTGGATTGTGTGATACATGCGATTACAGTAGTTGTGGCTTCTCACAACTACATCTGGTGAGTAGTTTCACTCCCCCACCCCCACCCCTCACATATTGGGGTAAGACCCTATGCGCTTGTTTTTCCACAGCTTTTTCTCCGAGATACCTTCCATGATTAACGTGTAAGTGAAAGTAAATAAACACACACAACGAAAAATCCTTTATTTGGAATAAAAGACAAAAAAAACCTCATTTACCTCTTTATTAATCCCCAAACAACAATCCAGGTATGAAGTAATCCACACGACGCTTTCAGCTCTGCTACATGAAGCTGACAGGGAGCGCCATAGAACACGAATGCTCTGTGTCAGCTCCACGCAGCAAATGAAGTGAGCCGCGCTGTCACCGGAGATTTCACCCAAGTAGTGCCCGCATGTGATCTCTCTCCTCTCCCTCTCTCTCCCTCTCTCTCCCTCCCTCTCTCTCCCTCTCTCTTTTTTTCTCTCTTTTTCTCTCTCTCTTTTTTTCTTTCTCTTTCTTTCTTTTTTTCTTTTTCTCTCTTTCTCCCTCTCTCTCTTCTCTTTGTAGCTGAATAATCCACTTCTGGATTCTCTACTGCAATACAGAGGTCAAGATTACCAAATCTTCCTATGCTTTTCATTATAGAAAACACCAAAAAACTGAGCTGTAACAAAAAAAACAGTAAACATGCAACATTACAAGCATGTAAATGGCAGCCTCTAGACAAGAAAAAGCAAAGAGAAAAATTGTATGAAAAATACCCTGAATAATAATGAATAAACTGCAAGTGCTTAATAACAGGGTACTTAGTATATACATTTTTCCAAAAACGTAAGAAGCCATCCCACCTCGTCACGGTGTACCCATCTGGGACGGTCCCTAACCAACTAAAGTTAAAACCATTATACATACCTGACTTGTGTCTATCAAAACTCCAATGTGAATGGTAAGAAGTGGTCAGCTGAGTCCCAGATTAAATACACAGCAAAGTGGGAAGCAATTAGTTGTTCAGCCTCAGTATAAGGAGGGCTGCGCCCCCAACTTGCAATAAAGCAAGATAGCAGACAAAAAACACCAAAAAACTGAGCTGTAACAAAAAAACAGTAAACATGCAACATTACAAGCATGTAAATGGCAGCCTCTAGACAAGAAAAAAACAAGGAGAAAAATTGTATGAAAAATACCCTGAATAATAATGAATAAACTGCAAGTGCTTAATAACAGGGTACTTAGTATATACATTTTTGCAAAAACGTAAGAAGTCATCCCACCTCGTCACGGTGTACCCATCTGGGACAGTCCCTAACCAACTATAGTTAAAACCATTATACATACCTGACTTGTGTCTATCAAAACTCCAATGTGAATGGTAAGAAGTGGTCAGCTGGGTCGCAGATTAAATACACAGCAAAGTGGGAAGCAATTAGTTGTTCAGCCTCAGTATAAGGAGGGCTGCGCCCCCAACTTGCAATAAAGCAAGATAGCAGACAAAAAACACCAAAAAACTGAGCTGCAACAAAAAAAACAGTAAACATGCAACATTACAAGCATGGAAATGGCAGCCTCTAGACAAGAAAAAAAACAAAGAGAAAAATTGTATGAAAAATACCCTGAATAATAATGAATAAACTGCAAGTGCTTAATAACAGGGTACTTAGTATATACATTTTTGCAAAAAACGTAAGAAGCCATCCCACCTCGTCACGGTGTACCCATCTGGGACGGTCCCTAACCAACTAAAGTTAAAACCATTATACATACCTGACTTGTGTCTATCAAAACTCCAATGTGAATGGTAAGAAGTGATCAGCTGGGTCCCAGATTAAATACACAGCAAAGTGGTAAGCAATTAGTTGTTCAGCCTCAGTATAAGGAGGGCTGCGCCCCCAACTTGCAATAAAGCAAGATAGCAGACAAAAAACACCAAAAAACTGAGCTGTAACAAAAAAAAACAGTAAACATGCAACATTACAAGCATGTAAATGGCAGCCTCTAGACAAGAAAAAAAACAAAGAAAAAAATTGTATGAAAAATACCCTGAATAATAATGAATAAACTGCAAGTGCTTAATAACAGGGTACTTAGTATATACATTTTTGCAAAAACGTAAGAAGTCATCCCACCTCGTCACGGTGTACCCATCTGGGACGGTCCCTAACCAACTAAAGTTAAAACCATTATACATACCTGACTTGTGTCTATCAAAACTCCAATGTGAATGGTAAGAAGTGGTAAGAAGTGGTCAGCTGGGTCCCAGATTAAATACACAGCAAAGTGGGAAGCAATTAGTTGTTCAGCCTCAATATGAGGAGGGCTGCGCCCCCAACTTGCAATTACAATTTCATTACAGGTAGTGAATCATTGGTTAGAGCTGCCGCCTAAGGACAATTAGTTCACGAGTTCGAGTCCCGACCATACCGGTAAAGAATTTAATTTAATGTATTTATAATTTTAAATTATAATTATTATTTATTTATAATTATAATTTAATTTAATTATGCACTGAGGGGAGGAGCCGGACATCAGCTGTGAGCCGCGGGACACACCTCTAAAATCGGAGCAGTTCACGGAATGAGGCTGCATTGCTCTCTCCACTCTCTCTCTTTTTCTCTCTTTTTCCCTCTTTTTCTCTTTCTCTCTCTCTCTTGTTCTCTCTTTTTCTCTTTCTCTCTCTTTCTCTTTATCTCGCTCTCTCTTTTTCTCTCTCTCTCTTTCTCTCTCTCTTTCTCTCTCTCTTTCTCAGAAAGCTTGGGCACCCTGCGCTGCAGATTCCAATCTCCAGCTGCCTAGTTGTACCTGGCTGGATACTAAAATTGGGCGAAGCCCACGTCATTTTTTTTATTATTATTTCATGAAAATCATGAAATAAATTTAAAAAAAAAGGCTTCCCTATATTTTTGGTTTCTAGCCGGATACAAATAGGCAGCTGGGGGTTGGGGTCAGCCCATAGCTGCCTGCTGTACCTGGCTAGCATACAAATATATGGCGGACCCCACGTAATTTTTTGGGGGGAGCAAAAAACTCCTGCATACAGTCCTGGATGGAGTATGCTGAGCCTTGTAGTTCTGCAGCTGCAGTCTGCTGCCCACCAAAAAAATGACGTGGGCTTCGCCATATTTTTGTATGTTAGCCAGGTACAGCAGGCAGGTACGGCTGCCCCCAACCCCCAGCTGCCTATTTGTACCCGGCTGGTAACTAAAACTATAGGGAAGCCCTTTTTTTAATTATTTCATGAATTTCATGAAATAATTAAAAAAAAAACCACATGGGCTTCGCCACATTTTTGTGTCCAGCCAGGTACAACTAGGCAGCTGGGGATTGGAATCTTCAGCATAGGTTGGCCCGAGGTTTCTGAGCCCCTCTGCTGCGAATTGCAGTCCGCAGCCGCCCCAGAAAATGGCGCTCTCATAGAAGCGCCATCATCTGGCACTGTATCCAACTCTTCCAGCTGCCCTGGTGACGGGTGGCTCGCTGGGTAATAATGGGTTAATACTAGCTTTGTTTTACTAGCTAGTATTAAGCCAGAGATTCTTAATGTCAGGCAAGTTTGACCCGGCCATTAAGAATCTCCAATAAAGGGTTAAAAAAAGACACCACACAGAGAAAAAATACTTTAATAGAAATAAATACACAGACACACTTAAAGACTCCATGTTTATTACTCCCTCTCAGCCCTCCACGATCCTGGTCTTCTGTCTTCTTTCTCCTTCAACCCATGCAGCTCTGCTACATCAGACAGCACTGCATGGGAGAAAGAACGCTGCTGCTCCCGTGCAGTCTAATCACT
The DNA here is from genome assembly GCF_048569485.1 of Anomaloglossus baeobatrachus. Lineage (NCBI taxonomy): Eukaryota > Metazoa > Chordata > Amphibia > Anura > Aromobatidae > Anomaloglossus > Anomaloglossus baeobatrachus. The sequence continues at coordinate 510,057,131 of NC_134356.1, read as the reverse complement.
CAGTGAGTGAGCAGAGGCTGCGGGTTGTAAGCAGTGACATCACCGCTGCCACCGTTGAAATAGTAATCTGACAGGCGGGTTACTATAGCAACAGAGATCTCTGATCACCTGATTCCCGATGCCGCTATTCACTGGCTGTGGCATCCAGTCCTTGCATGTGGGCTGGCTCTGTAAAGAGCACCGACATGCAGGGACGGGGAGTCGACCATGTGCCAGAGCATCTCGCCGGTACATAGAGATGCTCAAACGAGCACCGCGTACCGGAGAAATGCACTGACAGGACCTAGCATGACGTCTAGCCATGTGACCAGTCTGTAGCCAATGAGATAATACACACGTGAATGGTCACATTCTATAACGACGTCACGGAAGGTCCTATCATCAGAGCTGGTTACCGGGAGAGCACAACGATGATCGGAAGGAAAAGCGGCGGGAGACAGAGTGCAGGACGCATCACGGGGACCTGTAAGTATAATGGCAATGTTTATTAACTGTGTGTACATGTATAATGTGTTTTGTATGTGTTTGCCTGTCATTGTTTTCAATGGGGTTCGAAGGTGTTCGTCGAACGTTCGTCGAACGTTCGCCGAACACACCCGCCATTCGACGAACCGAACTCGAACACTAGGGGGATGGCTCAACACTACTCATTTAGTAAAGAAATGCACTATTATTGAACTCATTACGTAAGCTAACGTACAATACTTTTTTTTTTTCTGTAACTGATCAGCATATAATGAACTCTTATTTTTGTCAATAATTTTTACTCTATATATAAAATACATTTATTATTTTTACATTTTTGAAGTTTATTTTTCATGCGTCTCATCACGAACTAAAGAAAAATATATTTAAGACATATATTTTTAACAGTGAACCTGCAGTATGCTGCAATTTTTTCAATTGACAGATTATAACAGTGAAGAAAATTTGTCCCCAATACTGTCTCATTGAATAACATTGGTCTGAGTGGAATCCGATAAAAAAATCGGATTGCACTCATTCAATTAATGTTGTGGTGTGACCCTACCCTTAAGTAGATATTAAGGCTATGAGCGAACGCTGAGTATTTGCGGAAATTTCTGCACCAAATCTGCATGTCTTGGTAGGTAAAAGGCAGCGCTATTTCTGTGTGTTTTCAGTGTGTTTTTGATGCTTTTTTTACATTAATTTTTCATGCAATTGGGGTGGGAAAACGCTGCAAAAAACGCTGAAAGAATTCACAAGCTGCAGTTTATTTTCTGCTGCATATCTGCAAGGGAAAAAAGCAAATGTGCACAAAACTTCAGAATTCTCATTGACTTCGCTGGCATAAGGATTTGCATGTGTGGCGCCCCTGAGGATCAGTCTCCACAGGGTATTGTATCTGACTTAAGGTGCAATATTCATCCCGGTTAAGGAAGAGGTTATCCACTGGTTTTCGCTTACACAACACAGACAGTTTAGGTACTTTCCCAGCTTAGTAGCCAGACACAGAAACTGGGCTAAAGGTGGTCATCATAACAATGCCTTTTTCCCAGCCACCAGTGAGTCATCAGGAAGGTGGGTATAAAGCAATGGTAATTTCAGGCTCAACCACTTAGTTTAGGTGCTTAAGGGGAAAAAGAGCCATAAATAGTATGTGACCCCAGCACTCAAAATGAAAGCAAGAGAATTTTTTGTGATGCAAGTGGATTTATTGACACACTGCAAAAGTGAACCTAAACCAGAGCAACACCGACGTTTCGGCGTAGAGCCTTTCTCAAGGTAGTTGCCTGAAAAGGTGTGAAAAATGACAAAATGAGTGCATATATGTACAAGTGGGACATGAAATATGTACAGGATAAATACAAAAATATACAAAAATGTACATGTAGAGAAAGAACGTACATCTGTGGTTACAGCTGGATGGCGCAGGTAACATAGGACAACCGAAATGCATAAAGGGAGGCAAGGTTCTTTCACAATTGCAGAGTGTGCTCTAATAACATGAGGGAGATAATAGTTAATATAGGCATGATTCAGACAAAGAAGTACCATGGGGGAAATTGGACAAATGGATTGTCAGGCAAAGGTACAAGCCAAAGTCAGTATCCTAGGATGTAGAAGGCAGAAAAAGCGTAGCAAAAGGAGAGTATGATAGTAATAGAAATGAGACATGTATAGAAGAAGAAAGAGAGAGGGAAAAAGAGAGAGGGAGAGAGAGAGAGGGAAAAAGAGAGAGGGAGAAAGAGGGAGAAAGAGAAAGAGGGAGAAAGAGAAAGAGGGAGAAAGAGGGAGAAAGAGAAAGAGGGAGAAAGAGAAAGAGGGAGAAAGAGAAAGAGGGAGAAAGAGAAAGAGGGAGAGAGAGACAGAGGGAGAAAGAGAAAGTGGGAGAAAGAGAAGAGAGGGAGAGAAAGAGAGGGAAAGAGAGGGAAGGAGAGAGGGAGGGAAAGAGAGGGAAGGAGAGAGGGAGGGAAAGAGAGGGAAAGGGGAGGAAGAGCAAGAGAACAGCATATGAGCAAAGCAACCATAAGGAGCATACCGTATGCAGAGGAGTGACAGTGTCACTGTGGAGGATGGGTGAACGCCTGTAACAGAAAATATCATAACCTGGTGAGGTCGGTAACAGGGTGCAGAAGTGGTGCCTGGGAGAGCAAGGGGGAGCGTTACCTGCAGTAACGGCCCGTGGAGAACAGCAGATGCTGGGTGTGTGGCAGCACCGGCGTGTGACACAAACGCTGTCCGGCGCCATTATAAGAGGGAGGAGATGAAGGAGCGTCATGTCCGATGCTGCGCTGTGGAAGGTGGAGGGGAGCGCGTCACATCCGGTGATGCGCTGTGGAACACATGTGTGGAACGCATAGTGCGGCCCATGTTAGTGACACGCGCGGTCACGTGGTGTATGGGTGAGCATGGTAATTACAGAGAGGGCGTTACTTTCTCTACATGTACATTTTTGTATATTTTTGTATTTATCCTGTACATATTTCATGTCCCACTTGTACATATATGCACTCATTTTGTCATTTTTCACACCTTTTCAGGCAACTACCTTGAGAAAGGCTCTACGCCGAAACGTCGGTGTTGCTCTGGTTTAGGTTCACTTTTGCAGTGTGTCAATAAATCCTCTTGCATCACAAAAAATTCTCTTGCTTTCATTTTGAGTGCTGGGGTCAAATATCAGGAAGGTGGGGGCAGCACAGTGGAAGTGAGAGAGCACACAGTTTTTACTTCAGAATAATGTGGGACACAGAAGAACACAGTCACTGGGGAGCATGCTTCAGAGATTCCCCAGTTAGAACTGGCCCGACTGGAAGAAGCAGGAGACAACCAGTGTAGTTGGTGAGACAAAGGAGCAACATGGTAGCTGGAGGTTGAGCTCAATAGTTTCCTCAGTACCAGTACAGTTCTGGGTGCAGAGCCCTAGGGTGGAGTACACTTCAAGTTGCATCATCAGAATCTGAAGGACAGGGGATTTCATGTCTCTCTGGCCACCAAAGATCCCGCGGCACAGCAGCATACAGAGTCAGGAGTCAGGACCACGGTTGGGCCTACGTTTGAGTCACACTACCTGCAGATGGGACAGGAACTTAATTATTAAATGCAGGGGTCCCCAAGTAGCTTCACGCCACGGGGATCCACACTACAAGCGCAAGGAAGGAAGGTCTCAAACTCCACAACATCGGTGGTTGCCTCAGAAACATCCGGAATCGATTGGGGCCCATCACGGCACTCCGAAGGTGACGACAGTTCTGTGAGTGAAAAGAACTTTGACCACAGCCTCCTGTGTTGCCATCGGCCACTACCTCCACCATCATCCTCCCTGGGGCCCACTCCACCTGTGGGGAGCCGAACCATCCGGGCTACGACACCATCCACCCCAGAGGACAGCACCCGCTGCGGCGGCTAATTTCTGGCCGCATACTACAGGTAGCGTCATGAGACAAACTTCCATTCAATCATTCAATCCCCCTTTTATTATACGCCTTGGGGCCACGAAGCCGGGTAGGGCCACCCATGACATCCTCAGACCCAACATCACTGGTCAATGAGTTAAGTTAATCCCTTGCCCCGTGGGTCCTACACATGCAGTTTAAACGCATCAACAAATGCGATAAAAACACACTGTGCACACAGTCTAAAGTAGCTCTGTTCAAGGCATTGAGAAGTTCAGGAATGCAGCCCACTGTAGCCGCAAGATGTGGCAGCACACAAGATGTATGCCAGACAGATCAAGCTCTAAGGTCAAGAAAAATAGCTGCTTCATTATTTTTTTTTAAACTATACATTTTTATTAATAAAATGTGCCAAATATTACATCATATTGACAATAAGTTCACAACAGTCAACACAATAATAAGGGGGTTGGGGAGGGGAAAGGGAAAATAGCTGCTTCTTTAAGTGGCGACTGTTACCACTGGCTTTCATGTACTAGCAGAGCTTAAAGGGGCTGTCCAGTACTCAGGCAATTCCTTTGTAAGGCTAAGTTCACATGTCCTCTAGTCATCTGTTAGAACGGATCCGTTGGGAAACTAATTTCTGGTGAATCCATTTTTTTAACTTGGGAGTCTATGGACAACGGAGTATAGCTATTTAGCCATCCGTTGTACTTGCATTTGTAACGGATCTGTTGTGTTCAGTACAAATAGGTGATAAATAGCAATACGTTAAACAGATTCGACTGATATTCATTGTTTAACAACAGACAATAAAGTTATGTTTGCATAGATCTGTGATAATGGATGACTACAGGCCATGTGAACCCAGCTGTCAGCCTATCAGTAGATGGCTATTGAAAACTTCCTTTACTTCCCCACCATGTTATTTGTGGTATCTTAACTCAAAATGTTAAATAATCAAAACAAACAGGAAAACAAGTGTATTGTACCAATTTTTTTATTGTTTTCTTTTTCAAAAAAATGTTAAAATTTATTTATTTAACATACATTAAAAACACCAACAAAGTCACTCAAAAAAACACACATTGCGGGCGAATTTTGACCAAAAAATTATTGATAGGGAGGTGAAAAAAACATATACTGCCCACAAAATATCAAATTCTAAGATATAAATATTCAATATTAAAAAATGTAGACAAAATAATATCCCCAACAGCCTCCCCAATAATTAAATATATTGCACTGATGGAACAAATGTATATGAAACAAACTCCAAATCCCCTTATTAAATAGGAAGGTAATGAATATTAGTCGTATTACTAGATAGTTATAAATTCTACTCTCACTCCCCAATAAATATTTTACAAAAATATAGGAAGAAATAAATATTCACAGATAACATAAATAGAATAAAAATATAAATAGGGATCAATCAAAAAATATCTTTACAAAAATGCATGGAGGGAATAAAAATTCAAAGGGTATCATTCGGCAAAAGTATTTAGGGAAATATAAATAGAAATGGGGATCAGCCAGTTAATATATGTAATTGTGCTAAAAAATCTTTCAAACTATTTAAGTGCCAAACATGCAAAAAAAGTGCAACTATTACAGTTAGTAGTATATCAATATGCACCTACATCAAACAAAAACCGTCTGCCCACGACCGGAGGCTCAGTCTCAGTGTTCACTAACCTTTCTTGAAATCATTTAAGAAAGAAATAATCAGCTATTGAAAGTACTTGATCAACAGATCATAGAATTACAAAATGAATTAAAGCAAGAATCAAAACATGAGTTAGCTAAAAGCTTTCTTGGAAGATATGGATAAGGCTTTAGAGAAATTGGAGGGTGAGGTTAGCACTATTAAGGTAAAAAAATGTCCAAAGAGATCTACATGACTATGAGAATAAACGACTCTATAGATGGCAATATGCAAAATCAGGCCCCAAACAAGGCTTCACCCATTACTTGACAAATTAGACATTTTCATATTTTTTTTTTATTAAATGACAGATTTTTAATGAAAAAAAAAAATAAAAATTAAAAATGAAAAAGAAATTTAAGAAAAGTTAATGAATGTAATGTATAAATTAAATGAATTAATTAATTAATGATTAATTAATTTAAGTTAATGAATTTTAAGCAAAAGGTTAGACGTCCCAAAAAAAGGACATTGGTAGATAATAAGTTAAAGAGGAAGACATCCCAGGTGTCAATGTCATCAGTATCGAGTGATGCAACCTCTACCTGTGAAGGAGAAAATAAAACTGGAGGACAAAGTGTATACTAAGGCAAAAAGATGATGATATTTATTAAGTAGGAAGGTAAAAAAATTGGTAAATAGGTAGTACAGTTTAGAATTTAGTAAAGCCAATGGGTTACTGGCACATATAAAAAAAGGTTACAGGTGGTAAATGGACAGTTACATAGCAACCAATAACAATCGAATAGGATAATCAATAGCATATACCAAGTGAATGGATGGAATCCAATAGAGGCAGTAACGATCCAGATAAAAAACATAGCCAGTAAACCTTCCAAAAGTGGAAAGTTAAAGTGCCAGTAGTGCAAAAGAAGGTCCGGGGACCCCCCTAGGAAGGGTAACGCGTGTTTCGCGTATCTTAAGTTGCACGCTTCATCAGACCATGAGAGAGGGTAAAAAATCCTCCATTTAAGGACCTTATAAATCAACTGTGTGACTAATCACATGGTATATACCGACCAATGAATGGTGATAGAAGCGGCGCTTGCGCGGTCGGCGCAGGCCCCCAGGAGCGCACGCATGGCGTCAAGCAAAGCGTACATCAGAGGGGGCGTCACGACGCGTCACAGGAAGCCCCAAGTCAGGCACGCCATTACCGTGGAGACACCACCGAGCACACCAGGACGCCATTTGCAGGCCGCACATGCGCACAGCACACCAGACATGTCAGAAGGCAAAACCCAGAAGCATATAGAGTTACAATGCAGACTGCCACTGTGGAAACAAAGAAGAACAAATCTATCGACAATCTAATATATAAAGCTGAATGTGTGTGTGTGTGTGTATGTATGTGTGTATGTCCGGGATTGGCATCTGCACCGTCGCAGCTACAGCCACAAAATTTTGCACACTGACACTTCTGGACCCCAAGTGCGTCATAGGCTATGTTTCGAGGGGAAATTTTAACCCCGCTCTTTACAGTTATTCGCCAAAAAACCTGCCTCCATTAAAGCGAATGGAGCTCGGAGCCACAGTGCAGCCAGAACTTCAGAAGAATGCGCAGCCACGCCCTTTTCTGGAATGTTGGCGTGTCACAATGCAGCCAGGGAAAGAGGCAGACACAGACAGGGAAAGAGACAGACAGGGTAAGAAACAGACATAGACAGGGTAAGAGACAGACACAAAGAGACAGACAGAGACAAAAGAAACAGACTGACAGGGAAAGAGACAGACAGGGAAAGAGAGGGAAAGAGACAGACAGGGAAAGAGAGGGAAAGAGACAGACAGGGAAAGTGACAGAGATAGATAGACAGACAGGGAAAGAGATAGATAGACAGACAGGGAAAGAGATTGAGACAGACAGGGAAAGAGACAGACAGACAAAGAAATAGAGAGACAGAGAGATATATACAGAGGGGGAGACAGACAGAGAATAGGAGAGAAACAGAGAGACAGTTACTATCCCGGGCAGCGCTAGGTGCTATGTTGTGAGGCGAAATTTTAACCCCACGCGTTCCAATTTACCAATCAATTTTGCCCCTATCTACATAATGGGGAAAAAGTGAAACGAAAAGTGTTGGGGGCAAATTGACAGCTGCCAGATGTGAACAAGGAGGACTTAAAGAATGAGAGCGATGGCGCCAAAGAGTATATACGTACAGTTGCTAAGGTGGGGCCCCGACATGGGATACTTACCACACTCGGGGATATGAACACACACAGTACCACGTACTTGAACACATATACCACCCTCAGCACACATTTCACACATACACCAACCTCACCACATAATCGCCCTAAAACACACACAAGTCTGGTATTATCCTTCAAAAATAAAAATCTAATTAATAAGCAGCCAAACTACAAGAACAACAAATGTACCGTATAGGAAATACGGCAGCTGTCAGTCACATGACCTGTCTATTTTGTGTATGTGTGAGCTAATATATACTGTCAGGGGGGGAGGGCTTTCTGTTGCCTGGAGATTTATCAGGCTGCCAATAGCAACCAATCACAGCTTAGCTTCTATTTTGCTACAGTTAATTAATCTGAGCTCTGATTGGTTAATATAGGCAACAATTTAAAAATTACATTTCTATCTATTTGTTTTGTAGTTTTGTGTGCAGAATACATTTTTGTTAATACATTCTGTTTTGTTAACAGCAGTTATTAACCCGGGCGAAGCCGGGTAGTACAGCTAGTATATATCTAATATATAAAGCTGAATGTGTGTATGTGTGTGTGTGTGTGTGTGTGTGTGTGTATGTGTATGTATGTATGTATGTATGTATGTATGTCCGGGATTGGCATCTGCACCGTCGCAGCTACAGCCACAAAATTTTACACACTCACACTTCTGGACCCCGAGAGCGTCATAGGCTATGTTTTGAGGGGAAATTTTAACCCCGCGCTTTACAGTGATTCACCAAAAAAACTTCCTCCATTAAAGCGAATGGAGCTGGGAGCCACAGTGCAGCCAGAACTTCAGAAGAATGCGCAGCCATGCCCTTATATGGAATGTTGGCGTGTCACAATGCAGCCAGGGAAAGAGACAGACACAGACAGGGTAAGAAACAGACACAGACAGGGTAAGAAACAGACACAGACAGGGTAAGAGACAGAAACAAAGAGCCACACAGACAAAGAGACAGACTGACAGGGAAAGAGACAGACAGGAAAAGAGAGGGAAAGAGACAGGTTAACAGACACACAGACAAAGAGACAGAGACAGACACAGGGAAACAGACAGACAGGGAAAGAGAGGGAAAGAGACAGACAGGGTAAGAGACAGACAAAGACAAGTAAAGAGACAGACAAAGAGACAGACACAGGGAAAGAGACAGAGGGAAAGAGACAGACAGGAAAGAGAGGGAAAGAGACAGACAGGGAAAGAGAGGGAAAGAGAGGGAAACACACAGACAGGGAAAGAGACAGACAGGGAAAGTGACAGAGATAGATAGACAGACAGGGAAAGAGATAGATAGACAGGGAAAGAGATTGAGACAGATGGAGAAAGAGACAGAGACAGTCAGAGACAGACAGGGAAAGAGACAGACAGACAAAGAGATAGAGAGAGACAGAGAGATATATACAGAGGGGGAGACAGACATTATAATTACATTTATATCTATTTGTTTTGTGTTTTTTGTGTGCAGAATACATTTTTGTTAATACATTGTATTTTGTTAACAGCAGTTATTAACCCGGGCGAAGTCGGGTAGTACAGCTAGTATCTAATATATAAAGCTGAATGTGTGTATATGTAAGTATGTATGTATGTGTGTATGTCCGGGATTGGCATCTGCACCGTCGCAGCTACAGCCACAAAATTTTGCACACTCACACGTCTGGACCCTGAGAGCGTCATAGGCTATGTTTTGAGGGGAAATTTTAACCCCGCGCTTTACAGTTATTCACCAAAAAACCTGCCTCCATTAAAGCGAATGGAGCTGGGAGCCACAGTGCAGCCAGAACTTCAGAAGAATGCGCAGCCATGCCCTTATATGGAACCAGCTGTACTACCCGGCTTTGCCCGGGTTAATAACTGCTGTTAACAAAATAGAATGTATTAACAAAAATGTATTCTGCACACAAAAACCACAAAAAAATAGATAGAAATGCAATTATAATGTCTGTCTCCCCTTCTGTATATATCTCTGTCTCTCTCTATCTGTTTGTCTGTTTGTCTCTTTCCCTGTCTGTCTCTGACTGTCTCTGTCTCTTTATCCATCTGTCTCAATCTGTTTCCCTGTCTGTCTATCTATCTCTGTCACTTTCCCTGTTTGTCTTTTTCCCTGTCTGTCGCTTTCCCTCTCTTTCCCTGTCTGTCTCTTTCCCTCTCTTTCCCTGTCTCTTTCCCTCTTTCCCTCTGTCCCTTTCCCTGTGTCTGTCTCTTTGTCTGTCTCTTTACCTGTCTTTGTCTGTCCCTTACCCTGTCTGTCTCTTTACCTCTCTTTCCCTGTCTGTCTGTTTCCCTGTGTCTCTCTGTCTCTTTGTCTGTGTCTGTCTCTTTACCTGTCTGTGTCTGTCTCTTAAACAGTCTCTCTCTTTCCCTGTCTGTCTCTTTCCCTGTCAGCCTGTCTCTTTGTCTGTGCCTGTCTCTTTGTGTCTGTCTCTTTGTGTCTGTCTCTTTGTGTCTGTCTCTTACCCTGTCTATGTCTGTTTCTTACCCTGTCTGTGTCTGCTTCTTTCCCTGTCTGTGTCTGCCTCTTTCCCTGGCTGCATTGTGACACGCCAACATTCCATATAAGGGCGTGGCTGCGCATTCTTCTGAAGTTCTGGCTGCACTGTGGCTCCGAGCTCCATTCGCTTTAATGGAGGCAGGTTTTTTGGCGAATAACTGTAAAGAGCGGGGTTAAAATTTCCCCTCGAAACATAGCCTATGACGCACTTGGGGTCCAGAAGTGTCAGTGTGCAAAATTTTGTGGCTGTAGCTGCGACGGTGCAGATGCCAATCCCGGACATACACACACACATATACACACACACACACACATACACACACATTCAGCTTTATATATTAGATGTTGGCGTGTCACAATGCCGCCAGGGAAAGAGACAGACACAGACAGTGAAAGAGACAGACACAGATAGGGAAAGAGGAAGACACAGACAGGGTAAGAAACTGATATAGACAGGGTAAGAGACAGACACAAAGAGACAAACACAGACAAAGAGACAGACTGACAGGGAAAGAGACAGATACAGACAAAGAGACAGAGACAGACAGGGAAAGAGAGGGAAAGAGACAGACAGGGAAAGAGAGGGAAAGAGACAGACAGGGAAAGAGACACAGGGAAAGAGAGGGAAAGAGACAGACAGGGAAAGAGAGGGAAAGAGACACAGGGACAAAGAGGGAAGGAGACACAGGGAAAGAGAGGGAAAGAGAAGGAAAGAAACAGACAGGGAAAGAGACAGACAGGGAAAGTGACAGAGATAGATAGACAGACAGGGAAAGAGATAGATAGATAGACAGACAGGGAAAGAGATTGAGGAGGGAAAGAGAGGGAAAGAGATAGACAGGGAAAGAGACAGACAGGGAAAGTGACAGAGATAGACAGACAGGGAAAGAGATTGAGACAGACGGAGAAAGAGACAGAAACAGTCAGAGACAGACAGGGAAAGGGACAGACAGACAAAGAGATAGAGAGACCGAGAGATATATACAGAGGGGGAGACAGACATTATAATTACATTTATATCTATTTGTTTTGTGGTTTTTGTGTGCAGAATACATTTTTGTTAATACATTCTATTTTGTTAACAGCAGTTATTAACCCGGGCGAAGCCGGGTAGTACAGCTAGTATACAGTGCCTACAAGTAGTATTCAACCCCCTGCAGATTTAGCAGGTTTACACATTCGGAAATAACTTGGCATTGTGACATTTAGATCAGCCTGGAAGTGTGAAATGCACTGCAGCAAAAAAGAATGTTATTTCTTTTTTTTTTTTTTAAATTGTGAAAAGTTTATTCAGAGGGTCATTTATTATTCAACCCCTCAAACCACCAGAATTCTGTTTGGTTCCCCTAAAGTATTAAGAAGTATTTCAGGCACAAAGAACAATGAGCTTCACATGTTTGGATTAATTATCTCTTTTTCCAGCCTTTTCTGACTAATTAAGACCCTCCCCAAACTTGTGAACAGCACTCATACTTGGTCAACATGGGAAAGACAAAGGAGCATTCCAAGGCCATCAGAGACAAGATCGTGGAGGGTCACAAGGCTGGCAAGGGGTAAAAAACCCTTTCCAAGGAGTTGGGCCTACCTGTGTCTACTGTTGGGAGCATCATCCGGAAGTGGAAGGCTTATGGAACTACTGTTAGCCTTCCACGGCCTGGACAGCCTTTGAAAGTTTCCACCCGTGCCGAGGCCAGGCTTGTCCGAAGAGTCAAGGCTAACCCAAGGACAACAAGGAAGGAGCTCCGGGAAGATCTCATGGCAGTGGGGACATTGGTTTCAGTCAATACCATAAGTAACGTACTCCACCGCAATGGTCTCCGTTCCAAACGAGCCCATAAGGTACCTTTACTTTCAAAGCGTCATGTCAAGGCTCGTCTACAGTTTGCTCATGATCACTTGGAGGACTCTGAGACAGACTGGTTCAAGGTTCTCTGGTCTGATGAGACCAAGATCGAGATCTTTGGTGCCAACCACACACGTGACGTTTGGAGACTGGATGGCACTGCATACGACCCCAAGAATACCATCCCTACAGTCAAGCATGGTGGTGGCAGCATCATGCTGTGGGGCTGTTTCTCAGTCAAGGGGCCTGGCCATCTGGTCCGCATCCATGGGAAGAGGGATAGCACGGCCTACCTGGAGATTTTGGCCAAGAACCTCCGCTCCTCCATCAAGTATCTTAAGATGGGTCGTCATTTCATCTTCCAACAAGACAACGACCCAAAGCACACAGCCAAGAAAACCAAGGCCTTGTTCAAGAGGGAAAAAATCAAGGTGTTGCAGTGGCCTAGTCAGTCTCCTGACCTTAACCCAATTGAAAACTTGTGGAAGGAGCTCAAGATTAAAGTCCACATGAGACACCCAAAGAACCTAGATAACTTGGAGAAGATCTGCATGGAGGAGTGGGCCAAGATAACTCCAGAGACCTGTGCCGGCCTGATCAGGTCTTATAAAAGACGATTATTAGCTGTAAATGCAAACAAGGGTTATTCCACAAAATATTAAACCTAGGGATTGAATAATAATTGACCCACACTTTTATGTTGAAAATTTATTAAAATTTAACTGAGCAACATAACTTAATAACATAATAAATCCTGCTCTTGTTTGAAGTTTGCAGGCTCTAACTTATTTGCATCTTATCAAACCTGCTAAATCTGCAGAGGGTTGAAGACTACTTGTAGGCACTGTATATATATATATATATATATATATATATATATATATATATATATATAAATATATATATATATATATACTGTACATATAGCTAATATATAAAGCTCAGTGTATGTATGTGTGTATATGTGTGTGTGTGTATGTCCGCTAAAGGAATCCGCAACGTCACATTTACAATCACGAAATTTTGCACAGACGCCCCATGTGACCCAGGGAACGTCGTAAACTATGTTTTGACAGAAAAATGTAACCCCGTGCTTTACAGTTAGTCTCTAAAATTAAACTGAATGGAGGTGGGAGCTATAGGTTATTAATAGCAACTGTCAGTGGTTGCTATAGGAACAAAATAAACTTTTAGTTGAAGCTTATGTGTAAGGTAATATCATGTCGATGGTGAGACGGATAAAGAGAGACAGAAAAAGACAGACAGAGACAGATGGGGAAAGAGACAGCCCTGGAAAGAGACAGATGGGCAAAGAGACAGACGGGCAAAGAGACAGCCCTGGAAAGAGACAGAAGGGCATAGAGACAGACGGGCAAAGAGATGGAACTGGAAAGAGACAGACCTGGAAAGAGACAGACGGGCAAAGACAATGACCTGGAAAGAGACGGACCTGGAAAGAGACGGACCTGGAAAGAGACGGACCTGGAAAGAGACGGACCTGGAAAGAGACGGACGGGGAAAGAGACAGACGGGGAAAGAGACAAACGGGGAAAGAGACAAACGGGGAAAGAGATAGCCCTGGAAAGAGACAGCCCTGGAAAGAGACAGCCCTGGAAAGAGACAGACGGGCAAAGAGACTGACCTGGAAAGAGACAAAGAAAGACGGGAAAGAGACAGCTGGGGAAAGAGACAGCTGGGGAAAGAGACAGCCCTGGAAAGAGACAACCGGGGAAAAAGACAGACGAGGAAAGAGACAGACGAGGAAAGAGACAGACCTGGAAACAGACGGGGAAAGAGACAGACGGGGAAAGAGACAGACCGGGAAAGAGACAGACCGGGAAAGAGACAGACGGGTAAAGATACAGCCTTGAAAAGAGGCAGTCCTGGAAAGAGTCAGTCGGGCAAAGAGACAGCCCTGGAAAGAGAGAGCCCTGGAAAGAGACAGATGGGGAATGAGACAGACGGAGAAAGAGACAGATGGAGCAAGAGACAGACGGGGAAAGAGACAGACCTGGAAAGAGACAGATCTAGAAAGAGACAGCCCTGGAAAGAGACAGACGGGCAGATAGAAATAGGCAGACAGAGAAATAGACACAGACAGACAAGGATAGACACAGACAGAAAGAAATAGAGACAGCGACACACAGACAGAGACTGGGAGAGAGACAGAGAGACAGTTACTATCCCGGGCAACGCCCGGGTACTACATCTAGTATATATATATATATATATATATATATATATATATATATATTTATACACACATAATAATATATATATATATATATATATATATATATATATATATATATATAGTGTGAGACTGTGACCGGGGTTATCTATGACGGCCGGTATGTCTCGCCCCGGTTGTGCTCACTCCATGATAGAAAGTAAATCCACTCTAGGGTTAATGCTGTTTCCCTACAGGCTGAAGGAAGGGTTAAATAGAATCAGGAACGAGGGCAGGTGTGCCGGGTGTGAGGGAGTGAACAGAACTCCCTGAGTTTTCTGCTGGAGAGGCACATGTATTGTGTTATGGACTCTTGTTTGGACATTAAAACCGTGTGCTGTGAACCTTAATGCCTGGATCCCGTGTCTTCTGCTGCGCAGCCGACCGTGCTACCTCACACATGGTGGAGAATGCGGGCATGACAGCCGGTGAGGTGTAGCATCCATCCCTGGTGACCCAGCTGCGCATGTCCTGGATTCGAGCGGCTATACTACAGCCCAAACCCGGCGACGCCATGGAGGACATACTAAAGCATTTGGCTCAGGCTAATGCACAGCAGCAACAGACCAATGCACACCTGCTCCAATCCTTGCAAGTGCAGGAAAAAAAACTCCAAGAACAGATGGATCAGGCCAATGCACGTCAGCAGCAATCCTTGCAAGTGCAGGACAAAAGGCACCAAGAACAGATGGAGCAGGCCAATGCACGTCAGCAGCAAGCCTTGCAATTGCAGGAAAAAAGGCACCAAGAACAAATGGTTCTCCTGGCGAAGTCGATCCGTGCCGGACCGGCAGCAACAACCCCGGGACCGGGTGACGACGGCAGCGTCCGGAAAGCGGTGAGACAAGCGTTGCAAAAGATGACCCCGGGTGATGATGTGGAAGCGTTCCTGGCGGTGTTTGAGCGGGTGGCCGAGCGGGAAAAGCTGCCGACCCCGCAGTGGGCTGAGGTATTGTCGCCCTATCTGACGGGGGAACCCCAAAAAGCATACCTGGACCTCTGTGCCGAGGACGCCATTGACTATGTGACCCTGAAAGCCGAAATACTGGCTCGGTTGGGGGTGAATACCTATGTACGGGCTCAGCGGGTAAATCAGTGGTTCTATGAGGAAGCCAAACCCGTACGCTCCCAGGCCTATGACTTGTTGCATCTTGTAAAAAAGTGGTTGCAGCCTGACACTCTGAGCCCGGCGCAAATGGTGGAAAGGGTAGTAGTGGATCGTTTTGTGCGCACTTTACCCGTCACCGTTCAACGGTGGGTCGGACAGGGTGACCCGAGTACCCTGGACCAATTAGTGTCCCTGGTAGAGCGGCATGTGGCTACGCAGGACTTGATACGGGACACTGAGACTTTGCGTACCGCCCGTCGGTCCGGCCCCTCCAAGCCTAGGGCCAAGGACCCACCGCTGACAACGGTACAGGAGTCCCCTACCGTCCCGTCTGAGGCCGCGGCCACCATTCCTGAGGTCCGGAAGGTTCTGTACCCTAAACGACAACCCGTCAAGGGGATTTCCGTCCCCATTAGATGTTGGCGGTGCCAGCGGGTGGGACATATGGAAGCCCAGTGTCCACTCACCACGGAGCCCATGGATTGTGGGGTTACCCGGCGGGGTTCAATGTATGCTCAGGTGGTGTGTACCGCTGACCTGGTCTCCCCAGAGACGGAGCCCCACTTGTGCCAAATACAGGTGAATGGATGTCCGGTTACAGGATTGTTGGATTCCGGAAGCTTAGTGACCCTTGTGCGATCCACCTTGAGAGCTAAAGTAAAGGCCACAGGACGCACCGTGGGGGTGGTTTGCATACATGGGGACCGCCGCGACTATCCCACGGGGATTGTCACCATCACAGCACCTTGCGGTCAGGTGCAACATGAGGTGGGACTTCTTAACACTCTTCCTTATGACGTGATCCTAGGAAGGGATCTGCCCTATTTTTGGACTTTATGGAGGGGACCCCCTAAGTCCCCTCAGATATTGGTCAGTCCGGGACCTGAGCCCTACAATCCTGAATCCGGGACACCTGCCGTAGGGGTCACCATGATAGGGACAGAGTGTGAACCCGATAGGTCGCCCCTAGAGGTATTGGCAGGAGAGGCTGAGACGGTCGAGCCCATCCCGGAGTTGGAGGCGTCCCCGGATACGTTTGGGACAGCCCAACTCCAGGACCCTACGTTAATACATGCCCGGAGTCGGGTGACAGTAGTTGACGGGGTGGCACAGCTGCCCGGTGCCCAGGTAAGGTACCCCCATTTCGCTCTTAAGCAGGATTTACTCTACCGGGTAGATGAAATACGGGGCGTAGGGGTAGAACAGTTGGTGGTGCCCCAGCCGCATCGCCGGCGGGTCCTCGACTTGGCTCATAAACACCTGATGAGTGGCCACCTATGGGTCAAGAAAACGCAGGAGCGAATATTGCAAAGGTTCTATTGGCCCGGGGTCTTTGGGGAGGTAAAACGGTTCTGCGAAACCTGCCCGGAGTGTCAGCTTACTGCACCCCTGACCCATTTTCGCAGTCCGTTGGTACCGTTACCCATTATAGAAGTCCCTTTTGAACGGATAGGGATGGATCTGGTGGGGCCCCTCGTAAAGTCCGCTCGAGGGCACCAACACATCCTAGTGATCGTTGACTATGCCACCCGGTATCCCGAGGCGATACCTCTCAGACATACTGCAGCAAAGCTTATAGCTCGGGAGTTGTTTGCTGTGTTCTGCCGGGTGGGATTGCCCAAGGAGATCCTTACGGATCAGGGGACCCCATTCATGTCTAAAGTGACCAAAGAGCTATGCCGGCTACTCCAGATCAAGCAGTTGCGTACGTCTGTGTATCATCCTCAAACGGACGGTTTAGTCGAGCGTTTCAATAAAACCCTGAAAACCATGCTAAGAAGGGTGATTTCAAAAGACGGGAAAGACTGGGATATGATGCTTCCCTATTTGATGTTTGCCATACGAGAGGTGCCACAGGCATCCACGGGGTTTTCGCCTTTTGAATTGTTATACGGGCGACATCCCCGGGGATTATTGGACCTGGCAAAGGAAACATGGGAACAAGAGC
This sequence comes from Anomaloglossus baeobatrachus, assembly GCF_048569485.1. Lineage (NCBI taxonomy): Eukaryota > Metazoa > Chordata > Amphibia > Anura > Aromobatidae > Anomaloglossus > Anomaloglossus baeobatrachus. Next base: position 510,039,755 of record NC_134356.1, on the reverse strand, counting down.
CCACCCCCCATAAAAGTGTGATTGAACACATTTTGGGTATGCAGAACCGCATAAGCGCGGTCATGCCAATTGTGAAGGAGCATTTACAGGAGGCTCAGGCCGCGCAAAGCGGCCGCTACAATAGACAAGCCACTGTGCGGACCTTTAAACCCGGGGATCGGGTGTTGGTATTGATCCCCACGGTGGAGAGCAAATTCCTGGCTCAGTGGCAAGGCCCCTACGAGATAAAGGAAAGAGTAGGGGTGGTTAACTATAAAGTATTGCAGCCCGGTAGGCGGAAACCTGAACAAATATACCATGTCAACCTATTAAAACCTTGGCAGGAACGGGAAAGCCTGATGGCTGTTTTTTCCCCACCTCCCTCCTCTTCGGGTCGTTCACATCCGGCTCCAGCGACCTCCGGAGAGGACGAACCGGAAGTAAGGATTGGAGAAGCCCTCACCAAGCAACAGAGGCGAGAGGCCAGACGGTTGGTTCAGCAGAACCCTGATGTCTTCTCCGAGCTGCCCGGTAGGACCAGTCTGATACGACATGATATTGTCACCGAGCCCCACCTGAAGGTACGCCTGAAGTCATACCGGGTACCGGAGGCTCGACGACAAGCCATATCGGAGGAAGTAAAGACAATGTTACGCCTGGGGGTCATCGAAAAATCCCGGAGTGAATGGGCTAGTCCGATTGTCCTAATACCAAAACCCGATGGCTCCTTAAGGTTCTGCAATGACTTTAGGAGATTGAACGAAATATCCAAGTTCGATCTCTACCCCATGCCCCGGGTGGATGAGCTGATTGATAGGCTGGGACAGGCGCGATATTTTACCACGCTCGACCTGACCAAAGGGTACTGGCAGGTGCCACTAACGGAGTCCGCCAAGGAGAAAACCGCTTTTGTTACGCCGGAGGGTCTCTTCCACTATGTTGTCTTGCCTTTTGGGTTACATGGCGCTCCGGCCACGTTCTAGAGGTTGATGGACTTAGTGCTGGAACCCCACCAGGCGTATGCATCAGCGTACCTGGATGACATCATTATTTACAGCTCCGATTGGCAGACCCACTTGGAACAGGTACAAGCGGTGGTGGACGCGCTTCGAACAGCCGGATTGACAGCCAATCCCAAGAAATGTGCATTGGGACTCACGGAAGCCCGCTACTTGGGCTACGTGATAGGCCAAGGAGTGATTAAGCCCCAAATTAACAAGGTTGAGGCGATCCAGAAGTGGCCTAGACCCCTGACCACGAAGCAGGTTAGGGCCTTCCTGGGTATCGTGGGGTACTACAGGAGGTTTGTAAAAGATTTTGCGGGACTATCAGCCCCCTTGACGGACCTTCTCAAAGGCAAGAAGTCCGTCATGGTGCGCTGGACTCCGCAGGCCGAGGACTCCTTCCGGGCCCTGAAGGAGGTCCTGTGCGGACAGCCCGTTCTGGTCAACCCTGATTTCCGGAAGGAGTTCATAGTACAGACTGACGCCTCGGAGATCGGCCTGGGGGCAGTGCTGTCTCAGGTGGTTCAGGGGGAGGAACACCCCGTCACCTTCTTGAGTAGGAAGCTCACCCCTCCCGAGCGGAATTATAGCGTAGTGGAGAAGGAGTGCCTGGCGATTAAGTGGGCCTTGGAGTCCCTACGCTATTACCTGCTGGGACGGCAGTTTCGCTTGGTGACGGATCACTCTCCACTGGTCTGGATGAGGTCCGCCAAGGAACGGAATGCCCGGGTTACCCGGTGGTTCCTTTCTCTGCAAAACTTCCGGTTTACGGTTGAACACCGGGCCGGTAGGTTGCAGGGCAACGCCGATGCCTTGTCCCGCGGCCCGTGTTTGATGGTGGGAGTTCAACCCCGCACGCTTGAACTGAGACTGTGACCGGGGTTATCTATGACGGCCGGTATGTCTCGCCCCGGTTGTGCTCACTCCATGATAGAAAGTAAATCCACTCTAGGGTTAATGCTGTTTCCCTACAGGCTGAAGGAAGGGTTAAATAGAATCAGGAACGAGGGCAGGTGTGCCGGGTGTGAGGGAGTGAACAGAACTCCCTGAGTTTTCTGCTGGAGAGGCACATGTATTGTGTTATGGACTTTTGTTTGGACATTAAAACCGTGTGCTGTGAACCTTAATGCCTGGATCCCGTGTCTTCTGCTGCGCAGCCGACCGTGCTACCTCACAATAGATAGATAGATATATATATATATATATATATATATATATATTACATATTGCATTATATAATATATTAGCTGTACTACCCGGCTTCGCCCGGGTTAATAACTGCTGCTAACAAAATAGAATGTATTAACAAAAATGTATTCTGCACACAAAACCCACAAAACAAATACCGTACATAGAAATGTAATTATTAAATTGTTGCCTATATTAATCAATCAGAGCTCAGAGTAATTAACTGTAGCAAAATAGAAGCTAAGCTGTGATTGGTTGCTATTGGCAGCCTGATAAATCTCCAGGCAACAGAAAGCCCTCCCCCCTGACAGTATATATTAGCTCACACATACACATATAGACAGGTCATGTAACTGACAGCTGCCGTATTTCCTATATGGTAAATTTGTTGTTCTTGTAGTTTGGCTGCTTATTAATCAGATTTTCATTTTTGAAGGATAATACCAGACTTGTGTGTGTTTAGGGCGATTATGTGGCGAGGTTGGTGTATGTGTGGTGAGATGTGTGCTGAGGGTGGTATATGTGTTCAAGTACGTGGTAGTGTGTGGCACATATTGTGTGTGTGTTCATATTCCCGAGCGTGGTGAGTATCCCATGTCGGGGCCCCACCTTAGCAACTGTACGGTATATACTCTTTGGCGCCATCGCTCTCATTCTTTAAGTCCTCCTTGTTCACATCTGGCAGCTGTCAATTTGCCCCCAACACTTTTCGTTTAACTTTTTCCCCATTATGTAGATATATATAATATACTAGCTGTACTACCCGGCTTCGCCCGGGTTAACAGCTGTTGTTAATAAAATATAATCTATTAACAAAAATTTATTCTGCACACAAAAACCACAAAACAAATAGATAGAAATGTAATTATTAAAAGGCAAAAACTAAGCTAATAGAAGCATTTCACAACATATATTTCAACACCACAGATATTCCACACAGATTTAACTAAATTGGCCAAGTAATGTGCTCCGTCTGTCTCTTTCCAGGTCTGTCTCTTTCCCCGTCTGTCTCTTTCCCTGTCTGTCTCTTTCCCCGCCTGCCTGTCTCTGTCTGTCTCTTTTTTGTCTGTCTCTATCTCATACATACATACATACATACATACACACATGCAGCTTTATATATTAGATATTTTATATATCTAATATATAAAGCGTGCGAGGTTCTGAAGCAAAGTGTGCAGGGTTTGAACATAAGTGTGGCATAGTTTAAACTCAATTACATAGTGGTGATAACTGTAATTGTTTAATTTCATTAGGGAATTGTTTGTCTGTTTGTCTGTGATACTGTTAAAATAGCAAAAAAAAAAGTTTGTCTTTGGATTTAATCAGTAGTATTAGTCACACCTGTTTCTAGAAGCTTCTGGCAGCTTCTGGAAGTCCTGTAGAACTATATAAACCAGCCAAAGCAAGCGAGGTGCTGAAGCAAAGTGTGCAGGGTTTGAAGATAAGTGTGGCATAGTTTAAACTCAATTACATAGTTTAACACAAAAACATAGTTTGAATTTATTCATATACGTTTCCCATTGTTTGTTGTTTTTGGGGTTTTTTTTCTTGTTTTTCTACTTTAACGTTTATCCCCATTTAATAGGTGCTCCATGGACAATGCTACCAGGTGTGTATCTTGTCAGATGTATGCATGCTTTGAGCAGCCGTTTGAGGGTGACTATGTCTGCACTAGATGCGAGCATGTTGCGTATTTGGAATCCAAGGTAACTGATCTAAATAAGCAGCTTGCAACACTCAGGGGCATTGCAAACCTGGAGAGGACTTTAGAGCTCAATGAGCTTTCTCTGGCAGTGATATGGAGGAAGGTGGAGGTGGAGAAGATCAGGACCCAGAGGTAGGTAGCTTTGTAACAGTTAGAAGAAGAGGTAGGGGAAAAAGTGTCAGGGAGCCTAGTCCTGACCTGGCACAACCTAGTAAATATGCCTGTTTGGCTGATATTAGGAATGAAGGGCCAGGACTAGGGTCACTACAGCAGGACGTTTCTCCTAGCAACCAGGAAAACAACTGCTGTAGGAAGGAGGGAAATAGGAGTGCAGCAAAGCCCAGACAGATGTTAGTGGTAGGGGACTCTATAATTAGGCGGACAGACAAAGTCATCTGTCGCTGAGACCGTGAATGCCGAACAGTGTGTTGTCTGCCGGGTGCTCGGGTTCGGCATATTGCGGATCGGATAGACAGATTGCTGGGTGGAGCTGGGGAAAAGCCAGCGGTCATGGTGCACATTGGTACTAATGACAAAGTTACAGGCAGGTGGAAGGTCCTTAAAAATGATTACAGGGAACTAGGAGAGAAGCTGAAGTCCAGGACCTCCAAGGTGGTGTTTTCAGAAATACTACCGGTGCCACGAGCGTCACTAGAAAGACAGCGGGAGCTTAGGGAGATAAATACGTGGCTTAGAAATTGGTGCAGGAAGGAAGGGTTCGGGTTCATGGAGAACTGGGCTGACTTCTCAGTCGGCTACAGGCTCTACTGTAGGGACGGGCTGCACCTCAATGGGATTCTGTTCTTTTGGTCTGGTACCTTGAAAGATTGTGAGGATTTCATTAACATCTTAAATGACAACACACTCAATATCAGGTTGACCTCCAATATAGCTACAGAAACAGTGGAGTTCTTGGATCTTCAAATCTCCAAGGTTGGTTCCACAATCTGTACCTCCCTATATCGGAAACCAACGGCCACAAATAGTTTACTGCACTATAGCAGTTTCCATCCCACTCATGTCAGAAATGGGATTCCAAAAGGACAGTTCATGAGAATAAAAAGGAATTGCAGTGATAATGACAGCTTTGAACTCCATGCTTCCGATTTAACCAACAGATTTCGGAAGAGAGGGTACCCGAAGAAAGTGGTCGCCGGGGCTCTGCAGGCTTGCAGAACGACAACACGGCAAACTCTACTCCAGCCGAAAACTCGACAAAAACAAACTCTAGTGAGTATCATCACTCCCTTTCATAACCAGTGGCAAGATCTGTATGGGCTCTTACAGGATAACTGGGACATCCTGTTGAGCGACAAAAAATTGACACCTTTTCTTGGGGACAAGCCTAAATTGGTGGCAAGACGTGCCCAGAATTTGAGGGGGATTTTATCCAAAAGCCACTTCAAAAGACCTACACAGAGTTTGAGAACAGGGGTCAGATTGAAAGGAACCTTTCCTTGCGGGGCGTGCACAGTCTGTCCCCATATGGTGGCTAACGATCACATCTCCCTACCTATCTTCCCTAGGCGAATCACCTGTGGGGCCTATTATAACTGCCGTACGAGAAATGCCATCTATGTTCTCATCTGTGACTGTCCCAAAGTTTATGTTGGCGAAACCACTCAAGAGGTAAGGAGGAGGATACAGCAGCACTTTTCGAACATCAACACAGCTGCTACGGACTTGAAGAAGGGCAAAGCACTTACATCAGTGGCTTCCCACTTTCTCACACATCATGGGGGACGTTACACTACAACTAAGGTGCTGATCGTTGATTCGGTTAGCCAAAGTATTAGAGGTGGGAATGTCACCAAGGAGTTACTACGGAAGGAGTCCAGGTGGATTTATACACTTAAGAGTTTGGCGCCACATGGTCTGAACGAAGAATTACTCTACACCGGGTTTTATAACATCATTTGACATTTCTCTTCTTGTGTCACCTCGCTCTCCAGGTCTCCTCTCTTTGACCGGAATATGTACAGGAAGCCAAGTGGAAGGTTGACTGGAGATATGAGGAAGGGAGAGAAGAAGAAAGAAGAAGAGAAGAGAAAAAATCTAATCGCACTTCCATCTTGATGGAGAGGAAGAGTCACCGGTCAAGAATATCTCTGATGCTATCAAGGGACCCTCTTGAGTAATATAAACAAGAACATCCTAAAGGGTGTTGATAGGAGGAGGAAAGGACCTGGACTATGTCCTATTATATGGGACTGGAATGGGCAAAGAATGAGGACACTTTCTTCGGCTTTTGGCCTCTTCATTGAATTTTGTGTCTATTGACACTATGCCCATTTTTGGAAGCACTTAACCTACAGTTGGCTTGTGCCCATGTATTTGTGATTGAGTATGGCTCTTTCCCTTCAATATGTTTTTCCGCTACCATACCACCTGTTACGACTCTGGAGTGGTTATCATTCAATGCTTATTCTGTCCAAATAGACCCTCGAGTTCGCTATGAGTACAGCCGTTGTTCTGTCTGTTCTGTTAAGATTCTCGACATATACACCTTGACTATGGCGATTATTTTTGTCACGCAACATAGCAGTGCTCTTCGAGTGGTACATCTACTTATACATGATTATGTTTTGCTTGATCTCTTGGCTCATGATCCTGTATAATTCTCTGTTCTACTAGGTGTGAGCTAGTTGGAATTTGCAATTTTCTCTTTCATCGGCGTTGTTTGCCTAACATACTAGGGGCTTCCCCTATGAGACTCGTATATTTTATACTTACTGCGTTAAGACTGTGGTTACGGGATGATCTGTGGTTTGTGCCCCTTGTAGGACACCCACAGTCTTGGGAAGGTAGACTGTGCCATGTACATCCGTTCTGTTGTCCGAGTATATAGATGTGGTGACTTTTTTTGAAACAGTCACCATGTAAAGAGTGTGCACTTATCCTTTTTGTATGTCCTACTCGGCTATCGCCATATCCCATGGGACTATGTTCGTTTTCCTGGGATGGAGGAGAGACATATATGCTTATTTAATGCTGTATCTTTTCTTAACCAAGCGTAATGCTAATCTAGTGAACCTACTCCAGAAATTGAATTAAATGTGAGCCTATGGCATTTTGAATGATGACATCCCTATGCCTTTTTCTATATGAGCGCTAATATAGATCTCTTTCTCCCTTGTGGGATGTTCCCTTGGTATTAGGTGATGGGGAGTGGTATATTTAATTTTTCCCCCTCCCCCCCACCGCATCTTTTCAGATATTTTGAGGTCATCAATACATTAAACGGTCTGCCACTGTATTCTATGGGTGGTATTTACCTCCTTTTATAGCCCTTAATCCTTTTGGATCAACTAGATTCGGAGAATCCCTCTATAATTTATCTGTGGGATCCTTGGGATCAGTAGATCTTTGGAATGGGCTTAAAACACTGCGTTACTAGGCTTATTGACAATTTTTTGCTTCCATATGGCCCCTACGGTATCCAAGGATTCCTTTTGGTATCTGGAATCCTTGTGATCAATGGGTACCCTATAAAGGTTAAAGCTATTGTGTTTTTTGCCTTATTGGCGATACTCTGCCTTGTCCATATACACACTCTGCCCTGAGTGGGCAGAGTAACAGTAACGTGCATGTGTTGTTTGAGCCTAGATGATCCAAGTAGTTATTAGTATATCATTCCAGAACGCCACCTTCATTTGTACTAAAACGCTATTTGAATAACATTATGCGCCGAGTTCTTTTGCACTTTGATAAGTGCTTAATATATCTTTACTTCGCGCATGCGCAGTGGCGAATGTTGGATGGTGATTTATAATACAGGTTGCTCAAAAGCATTCTATAACGCCGCTTACGTATTATAATGCATCGCCATATGGATAACACTATGCGCTTTGCTCTTGTGCACTTTGACAAGTGCTTACTATATTTTTGCCTAACGCATGCGCAGTAGCGAATGATGGGTGGTGAGTTATGTCATGTGACCAAACCAAGATGGCGGCCGCCATCGGAGCAGTGCAAATGCACACCGTTTCTCAGCTGCAGCACGGGTGAGTGGTAATTTATGTCCTTTATATGTGCTACACAGGAGACGGGTGCACTGCCTTCATTTCTCTTTTCCCCTGAGGAAGCCACCACTACAGGTGGCGATACGCGTGGGGTCACCACGCCAGGAACTCCCTCACTCTCCTCATCACCCTTGCCCACATGGGTGTCAGACACCCTTGGTAGTAAGTACGGGACTGTGACTGTCATGCTGTAGGCAGCCTCCTATCACCAGCTTGCCTTATTAGGTTTGCAATACCCTTACCATCCAGGGTCAGGGCTGTCGTATTTCTACCTAGTGTTCAGGACTTGCCTATGTGATATTTCCCTAGGTAGTTCACCGTTACCATTCATTACTGGCTTATAGTGCACAGTCCTGGGGGCATAACTGAGCGTGATTGCTTTGATTTATCCAGTTGCTGTCTGTTTGTGATCATGGACCAGCTATATTGCATATAAGCCTTCTGTCTGTTTAGTATTAAGTGCAAATTCCAACTTTAGCAATTGGCTCACATACTGTGCAAATATATCGAATATTTGACTATTACAAACTGTGCTTTACATGCAATTAGAGACCAACTGGGATGTAACTGTATTTCCTTAATATTATATACCAGCTTGAATTCGGTTACTGGTCCATTTATCACGTGACTTGCTGCCTTCTTTATTAAACATTGTTCATTGGCATTTTGGGTGTATGACCGGACATGAACTTTGTCCATAAAAAGAGTTATATATCATAATTTCATCGTGTATTGTGATTTCAATATATTGTTCCTGGCGGGTTGGTTTACTATGCCTTCGGCTTTTTAAGTGTTTTTAATCATGTTCTCCTGTGTGCCTCACTCCCAAGTGTGGTAATATGTGATTAATTATGTTGTAATAAAGTTTTCTTTTATTTACTTTTGGTGTTGTGATCCCTTTTGGGTATACCTTTCCTTTTTACTCAATGGGGAAGGTGCAGCTGTGCTGGGGGAGAAAATGGTCAGACGGATGGAGGAGCTTTTAAACTAGGATCGGGGGGGAGGGAGGGTAGTGGAGCAAAAAAGGGGATAGATAGAGCAGATAGAGACAGTGAGATGGTAGGGGTCAATGAAGGATTAGGGGGGGATGGGACATGCAAGGAACTTAGGGAGGCTAGGAGTAATAAAGGTGTTAATAGGATTAAATGTCTACTGGCAAATGCAAGAAGTCTTGCAAACAAAATTAATGAATTGGAGACTCTTATGTCAACCATGGATTATGATGTGGTGGGCATTACGGAAACCTGGCTGGATGAAAGCCATGACTGGGTGACAAACATACAGGGTTATAGTACATTTAGGAGGGACAGGAAAGACAAAAAAAGGTGGTGGGGTGTGTATATTTATCAAATCTAACCTAAAACCTGTGTTGAATGATGACATTGGGGGGAACTGCAACAATGTAGAGTCAGTATGGGTAAATGTACATGGGGAGGGGAATAATGGAAAAATGCTAATTGGAGTATGTTATAAGCCTCCTAACATACCTGAACAAATAGAGGGTGAAATGCTGGAACAAATTGAAAAGGCAGCTAATAATAATAATCGGGTTCTTAATATGGGGGATTTCAACTATCCAGACATACAGTGGGACATAGAATCTTCTGGTTGTGCTAAAAGCTGTAAATTCTTATCTACCATTCAAGACCATTTCCTCTCTCAGATGGTAGATGAACCGACGAGGGGAGATAATTTGCTAGATTTGGTCCTGTCAAATAGACCGGATACAATTTCAGATCTACAGGTCCGGGAGCACTTGGGCACCAGCGATCATAATATGGTAAGCTTCAACATAATATTCAATAGAACATTTCAAAGGGAAAATGCTAAAACCTGGAATTTTAGGAAAGCTGATTTCAACAAATTAAGGGAAGAGCTTAAATGTGTAGATTGGGACAAAGTCATGGTAACTGTGGATACTGAACATAAATGGGGAACGTTTAAGGATATACTGCTAGAGTCCTGTAAAAAACTTATACCCTCTGGTAATAAAATGTCCCGGAATAAAAAGAAACCACTGTGGATAAATAAGACTGTACAAAGTATAATAAAACAAAAACAAAGGGCGTTTAAAATCTTGAAGGCTGAGAATACAGAAATAGCATTTCAGGAGTATAAAGATATCAATAGGCAATGCAAAAAAAGAAATCAAACAAGCAAAGCTAGCTACTGAAAAAAAAATCGCCAATGACATTAAAATAAATCCCAAAATCTTTTATAAATACATTAATGCCAAAAGGAAAACAAAGGATAGTATTGGCCCCTTAAAATATAATAACAAGTTAGTTATAGAAGACAAACAAAAGACTGAGATATTAAATAGGCATTTCTCATCTGTGTTCACCAAGGAACTGACTGTACCAAGCATCATTCAACAAGTGAAAAATCAAAGTTCACCACCCGATATAATTAATTTAATACAAGAAGAAGTATGCCTACGTCTGAGTAAATTAAACATTGACAAATCCCCAGGGCCAGATGGCATTCATCCACGAATATTGAGGGAATTGAGCTCCGTAATTGACAGACCGCTGTATCTCATCTTTTTAGACTCGCTTGTAACAGGGTTGGTGCCTCAGGATTGGAGGATTGCTGATGTGGTACCGATATTTAAGAAAGGTAAGAGGGTAGATCCAGGCAACTACCGTCCAGTAAGCCTGACATCAGTAGTATGCAAAGTTTTTGAGGGCATTTTAAGGAATGACATGCAAAAATATGTTGCAGAAAATAATATAATAACTGACAGACAGCATGGATTCATGAAAGATAAATCGTGTCTAACCAACCTGTTGGGGTTCTATGAGTGGGTAAGTGCAAACCTGGATATTGGTAATGCAGCTGATGTGATTTATTTGGACTTTGCAAAGGCATTTGATACTGTACCACATAATAGCCTTATACTAAAGCTCCAGAAGCAAGGACTAGGGGAAATTATATGCAACTGGGTAAGGAATTGGCTAAAAGATAGGAAACAAAGAGTAGTCATAAATGGAACATTCTCTAAATGGGCCATAGTCAGCAGTGGGGAACCGCAGGGATCTGTGCTAGGACCAATTCTTTTTAATCTCTTTATTACTGACCTTGTGGATGGGATTCATAGTACAGTGTCAGTCTTTGCTGATGACACCAAACTATGTAGGATATTAAAAACTGACCTTGATAGTACAATATTACAAAAAGATCTGGATAAGATGTCAAAATGGGCAGATACTTGGCAAATGAGATTTAATGTTGATAAATGTAAAGTAATGCACCTAGGACGGAGTAATCCTATAACTGCGTATACATTAAATGGAAGTAAACTCGGGACTACAGAACAGGAGAAGGACTTGGGTATTCTCATTACAAATAAGCTGAGCAGCAGCACTCAATGTCAAGCAGCAGCTGCTAAAGCAAACAAGATTCTAGGGTGTATACAAAGAGAGATTAGATCCCGTGATCCCAATGTATTGTTACTCCTCTATAAATCACTTGTAAGGCCACATCTGGAATATGGGATTCAGTTTTGGGCTCCACATTCTAAAAAGGACATTCAGAAGTTAGAGTCAGTTCAAAGGTAGGGAACTAGACTACTACAAGGAATGGAAGGCCTCCCATATGATGAAAGGTTGAAAAAGTTACATATGTTTAGCTTAGAAAAAAGACGTCTCAGAGGAGATCTCATTTATATGTATAAATACATGTGTGGTCAATATAAAGGACTGGCACATGACTTATTTCTTCCGAAGACAATACTAAGGACCAGGGGGCATTCACTGCGAGTGGAAGAAAAGCGATTCCGACAGCTAAATAGGAAAAGGTTCTTGACAGTTAGAGCAGTCAGACTGTGGAATGCCCTACCACAAGAGGTAGTAATGGCAGATACTATAACAGCTTTTAAAAAAGGGCTGGATGATTTCCTCAGTACACACAGAATTGTTGGTTATAAATGACTTTGTGACCAAATGTAGAACTGGTGGAGGAAGGTTGACCTGGATGGACCTAGGTCTTTTTTCAACCTTAGTAACTATATAACTATGTAACTATGTAACTATGAATGTGTGTATGTATGTGTGTGTATATGTGTGTGTGTGTGTATGTCCGGGATTGGCATCTGCACCGTCGCAGCTACAGTCACAAAATTTTGCACACTCACGCATCTGGACCCCGAGAGCGTCATAGGCTATGTTGTGAGGCGAAATTTTAACCCCGCGAATTCCAATTTGCCAATCAATTTTGCCCCTGATTACATAATGGGGAAAAAGTGAAACGAAAAGTGTATCCGCACTGTCACATTTACAATCACGAAATTTTGCACAGACACCTCATGTGACCCCGGGAACGTCGTAGATTATGTAAATGTAACCCCGCGCTTTTCAGTTACTCTCCAAAAAACAAGGCTCCATTAAAGTAAATGGAGCCTGGAACTACAGGTTATTAGTAGGAGCTGTGATTGGTTGCTATAGGAACAAAAGACATTCATAGTATAAGAAGCTTATATGTGAGGTAATAAGATGTCGGTGGGGAGATGGCTAGAGAGAGACAGAGACAGACAGGGAAAGAGACAAAGAGATAGAGACAGACAGGGAAAGCGACAGAGAGGTAGAGACAGAGACAGAGAGAGACAAACGGTGAAAGAGACAGAGACAAACCAAAGAGACAGACAGAGACAGACTGTGAAAAAGACAGAGAGAGACAGACGGGGAAAGAGACAGACAGAGACAGACGGGGAAAGAGACAGACAGAGACAGACCTGGAAAGAGACAGATGGGGCAAGAGACAGACAGACATGCAGACAGGGACAGAGACAGGCAGACAGGGAAGGAGGAGACAGCCAGAGAGACACACAAAGATAGATGGGGAAAGACACAGACCTTGATAGAGAAAGACGGGAAAAGAGACAGAGAAATAGAGACAGACAAAGACAGGCAGACAGGGAAAGAGACAGACAAAGAGATGGGGAGACAAACAGGGAAAGAGACAGACCTCGGAAAGAGACAGACCTGGAAAGAGACAGACCTGGAAAGAGACAGATCTGGAAAGAGACAGATGGGGAAAGAAACAGAGAGATAGAGACAGACAAAGAAAGAGACAGAGACAAGCAGACCTGGAAAGAGGCAGACCTGGAAAGAGACAAACCTGGAAAGAGACAGACAGAGACAGACGGGGAAAGAGACAGACGGGGAAAGAGACAGATCTGGAAAGAGACTGACGGAGCACATTACTTGGCCAATTTAGTTAAATCTGTGTGGAATATCTGTGGTGTTAAAATATATGTTGTGAAATGCTTCTATTAGCTTATTTTTTGCCTTTTAATAATTACATTTCTATCTATTTGTTTTGTGGTTTTTGTGTGCAGAATACATTTTTGTTAATACATTCTATTTTGTTAACAACAGTTACTAACCCGGGCGAAGCCGGGTAGTACAGCTAGTCTAAAATATAAAGCTGAATGTGTGTGTGTATGTATGTATTTATGTGTGTGTGTGTGTGTGTATGTATTTATGTGTGTGTGTCCGGGATTGGCATCTGCACCGTCGCAGCTACAGCCACAAACTTTTGCACACTCACACGTCTGGACCCCAAGAGCGTTATAGGCTATGTTGTGAGGCGAAATTTTAACCCTGTGTGTTCCAATTTACCAATCAATTTTGCCCTTATCTAGATAATGGGGAAAAAGTGAAACGAAAAGTGTATTTGCACCGTCGCATTTACAATCACAAAATTTTGCACAGACACCTCATGTGACCCAGGGAACGTCGTAGACTATGTTTTGACAGGAAAATTTAACCCCGCACTTTACAGTTACTTTCCAAAAAACATGTCTCCATTGAAGTAAATGGAGCCTGGACAAGGAAAGAGACAGACAAAGACAGGCGGACAGGGAAAGAGACAGACAGGAAAAGACACAGACAAAGAGACGGGGAGACAGACGGAGAAAGAGACAGCCCTGGGAAAGAGACAGACCTACAAAGAGACAGATGGGGAATGAAACAGAGAGATAGAGACAGACAAAAAAAGAGACAGACAGAGACAGGCAGACGGGGAAAGAGACAGACAGGGAAAGAGACAGACCTGGAAAGAGACAGACCTGGAAAGAGACAGACCTGGAAAGAGACAGACGGAGTACATTACTTGGCCAATTTAGTTATATCAGTGTGGAATATTTGTGGTGTTGAAATATATGTTGTGAAATGCTTCTATTAGCTTAGTTTTTGCCTTTTAATAATTACATTTCTATCTATTTGTTTTGCGTTTTTTGTGTGCAGAATACATTTTTGTTAATACATTCTATTTTGTTAACAACAGTTATTAACCCGGGTGAAGCCGGGTAGTACATCTAGTCTAATATATAAAGCTGAATGTGTGTATGTATGTGTGTGTATGTCCGGGATTGGCATCTGCACCGTCCCAGCTACAGCCACAAAAGTTTGCACACTCACACGTCTGGACCCCGAGAGCGTCATAGGCTATTTTGTGAGGCGAAATTTTACCCCGCGTGTTCCAATTTACCAATCAATTTTGCCCCTATCTACATAATGGGGAAAAAGTGAAACGAAAAGTGTATCCGCACTGTCGCATTTACAATCACGAAATTTTGCACAAACACCTCATGTCACCCAGGGAACGTCGTAGACTATGTTTTGACAGGAAAATTTAACCCTGCGCTTTACAGTTACTCTCCAAAAAACATGCCTCCATTAAAGTAAATGGAGCCTGGAACTACAGGTTATTAGTAGGAGCTGTGATTGGTTGCTATAGGAACAAAAGACATTCATAGTATAAGAAGCTTATATGTGAGGTAATAAGATGTCGGTGGGGAGACGGATAGAGAGAGACAGACAGAGACAGACAGACAGAGAGACAGACAGAGAGAGACAGAGACAGACAGAGAAACAGACAGAGAGACAAAGAGAAAGACAGAGACAGACAGAAAGACAGACAGAGAGAAAGACAGAGAGACAGACAGAGACTGACAGAGAGACAGACAGAGACTGACAGAGATAGACAGAGACACAGACAGAGACAGACAGAGAAACAGAGACAGACAGAAAGACAGACAGAGAAACAGACAGAGAGAGACAGAGAGACAGACAGAGAGACAGACAGAGAGAGACAGAGAGATAGACAGGGAAAGAGACAGAGAGATAGAGACAGACAAGGAAAGAGACAGACAGAGACAAACGGTGAAAGAGACAGACAGAGACAGACAGAGACAGACGGTGAAAGAGACAGACAGAGACAAACGGGGAAAGAGACAGAGACAGACCTGGAAAGAGACAGACCTGGAAAGAGACAGAAAGAGACAGACCTGGAAAGATACAGACCTGGAAAGACACAGATCTGGAAAGACACAGACCTGGAAAGACACAGACCTGGAAAGACACAGACTTGGAAAGAGACAGACCTGGAAAGAGACAGACGGGGAAAGAGACAGACGGGGAAAGAGACAGATGGGGAAAGAGACAGACGGGGAAAGAGACAGACAGACATGCAGACATGGATAGAGACAGGCAGACAGGGAAGGAGGAGACAGCCAGAGAGACAGACAAAGATAGATGGGGAAAGACACAGACCTTGATAGAGACAGACGAGGAAAGAGAGAGAAGTAGAGACAGACAAGGAAAGAGACAGACAGAGAGAGGCAGACAGGGAAAGAGACAGACAGGAAAAGACACAGACAAAGAGATGGGGAGACAGACGGGGAAAGAGATAGACCTGGGAAAGAGACAGATCTAGAAAGAAACAGATGGGGAAAGAAACAGAGAGATAGAGACAGACAAAAAAAAGGGACAGACAGAGACAGGCAGATGGGGAAAGAGACAGACAGGGAAAGAGACAGACGGGGAAAGAGACAGACGGGGAAAGAGACAGACCTGGAAAAGAGACAGACCTGGAAAGAGACAGACAGAGCACATTACTTGGCCAATTTAGTTAAGTCTGTGTGGAATATCTGTGGTGTTGAAATATATGTTGTGAAATGCTTCTATTAGCTTAGTTTTTGCCTTTTAATAATTACATTTCTATCTATTGTTTTGTGTTTTTTGTGTTTTTTACAAAGGCATTGAATGCTGAAAGACATCAAAGACTAATGAAGAAATTAGGCTTAATTGAATAAGAGGTTACTGTTGAGAAAGGGTGTTGGACCCACAGACAGGCCCCAAAGATCACCTTCCTGTCTGCTTGGCGCTCACTGGACCCAAATATAATCACCTGTCTGCTGGTTGCACACCGGACCCAGGGATCACCTGTCTACTGGGCTAACAGACGGGCCCCAGGGAACACCTACCTGTCTGCTTGGAGCCCACTGGACCCAAAGATGACCACCTGTCTGCTTGGATCACAGACGGGCCCCAGGGATCACCTGTTTGCAGGACGCACAGACGGATCCTAGGGATCACCTGTCTGCCTACCTGTCTGCTTGGAGCCCACTGGACCCAAAGATGACCACCTGTCTGCTTGGATCACAGATGGGCCCCAGGGATCACCTGTTTGCAGGATGCACAGATGGATCCTAGGGATCACCTGTCTGCTGAGAGCACAGACGGGCCCCAGGGATCACCTGTCTGCTGGGTGCACAGACTGGCCCCAGAGATCACCTCTCTGCTGGCCGCACAAACGGGTCCCAGGAGTCACCTGTCTGCTGGGAGCATAGACGGGCCCTAGGGATCACCTCTCTGCAGGGAGCACAGACGGGCCTCAAGGATTACCTGTCTACTGGGCACACAGAAGGGCCCCAGGGATCATCTGTCTGCAAGGCGCATAGATGGGTCCCAAAGATCACCTGTCTGCTGGGCGCACAGATGGGCTCTATTGATCACTTGTCTTTTGGGCACACAGACGGGCCCCAGGAACCACCTGTTTGCAAGGCAGATAGATGGGTCCTAAAGACTACCTGTCTGCTGGGAGAAGAGATGGGCCCCAGGGATCACCTGTCTCCTGGGTGCACAGACGGGCACCATTGATCACCTGTCTTTTGAGTGCACAGACGAGACTCAGGGATCACCTGTCTGCTGGGCACACAAACATGCCCCAGGGATCCCCTCTCTACTGGGTACACAGATCGGTCCCATGATTCACCTGTCTGCTGAGCCCACAGACGGAACCAGGGATTACTTGTATGCTGGTTGCACAGATGGACCCCAGGGATCACCTTTCTACTGGGGGCATAGACGGGCCCCCGGGATCACCTACCTATTTGATGGGAGCTCACTGGCCACAGGGATCACCACCTGTCTACTGGGCTCACACAAGCCTCAGGGATCACCTGTCTCCTGGGTGCACAGACGGGCCCCTGGGATCATCTCTCTGCTGGGCATACAGATGAGCCCCAGGGATCACCTGTCTGCTGGGAGCACAGACTGGCCCCAGAGATCACCTCTTTCCTAGGCGCACAGACGGGTCTAAGGATTTACCTGTCTGCTGGGCGCACAGACAGGCCCCAGGGATTACCTGTCTGCTGGGGGCACAGACAGGACCCAGGGATCACCTGTCTGCTGAGCGCACAGACAGGCCCCATGGATCACCTGTCTGCTGGGTGCCCCAGGGATCGCCTACCTATTTGTTGGGAGCTCACTGGCCCCAGGGACGACCACCTGTCTACTAGGCACACACGAGCCCCAGGGATTAACTGTCTGCTGGGCGCACAGATAGGCCCCAGGGATCACCTCTCTGCTGGGCACACAGACGGGTCCCTGTGTTCAGTTGCTGGCTGGGTGCACAGACGGGTCCAAGGCATCACCTGTCTGCTGGGCGCACAGAAGAGCCCCAGAGATCAGTTGTGTCTGCTGGGTGCACACACAGACCCTGGGATCTTTTGTCCGCTAGGAGCTCAGACAGACCCAAGGGATCATCTGTCTGATGGGTGCACAGATGGGCCCCATCTATCACCTCTCTGCTGGGAGCACAGACGGCCCCAGGGATCACTTATTTTTTGGCGCACAGACGGGCCCCAGGGATCACCTGTCTGCTGGGCGCACAGACGGGCTAAAGGGATCACCTGTCTGCTGGGCGCACAGATGGGCCCCATTGATCACCTGTTTTTTGGGTGCACAGATGGACCCCAGGGACCACCTGTCTGCCCATGTGCCCAGTAAACAGGTGGTGAGGGCCCGTGTGCCCAGCGAACAGGTGATGGGGCCCCTGTGCCCTACGAACAGGTGGTGAGGGCCCGTATGCCCAATGGATAGGTGGTGGAAGTCAATGTGCCCAGCGGACAGGTAATGGGGACCCTTGAGCCCAGCAGACTGGTGGTGGGTACCAGTGTACCCAGCGAACAGATCATGGTGGCTTGTGTGACAAACAGACAGGTTATCTTGCCTAGCGGAAAGGTGGTGGGGGCCCGTGTGCCCAGCGGACAGGTGATGGGGGCCCCTGTGCCCTACGAACAGGTGGTGGGGGCCCGTATGCCCAATGGATAGGTGGTGGAAGTCAATGTGCCCAGCGGACAGGTAATGGGGACCCTTGAGCCCAGCAGACTGGTGGTGGGTACCAGTGTGCTCAGCGAACAGATCATGGTGGCTTGTGTGACAAACAGACAGGTTATCTTACCTAGCAGAAAGGTGGTGGGGGCCCGTGTGACCAGCGAACAGGTGGTGGGAGCCCGTGTGCCCAGCGGACCGGTGTTGGGAACCCGTGTGCCCAGCGGAAATGTGGTGGTGGCCCGTGTGCCCAGCAGACTGGTAGTGGGGGCAGTGGGCCCAACGAACCGTTGGTGGGAGCCCGTGTGCCCAGCAGAAAGGTGATGGTGGCCCGTGTGCCCAGTAGACAGGTGGTGGGGGCCCATGTGCCCAGCTGACAGGTGATCTTGCCTAGTAGACAAGTGGTGGGAGCCCATGTGCCCCAAGCAGACAGGTAGTGTGTGCCTCCAGGAAGCAGGTGGTGGGGGCCTGTATGCCTAGCGGACAGGTGATCTTCCTTAGCGGACAGGTGGTGGGAGCTAGTGTGCCCCTAGTGGACAGGTGGTGGGGACCCGTATGCCCAGTACACAGGTGGTGGGAGCCTGTGTGCTGGGCGGACAGGTGATCTTGCCTAGAGGACAGGTAGTGGGGGCTCGTGCCCCAGTAAACATGTTGTAGGGTCCCAAGCGCCCAGCGAATAGGTAGTGGGGACTCGTCTGCCCAGTTAACAGGTGACCATGCGTACCTGACAGATAGTGAGGTTATGTGCCCCTATCAGACATCTGGTTGGGGCCCGTTTGCCCAGCTGACAAGTGGTAGGGGCCCGTTTGCCTAATGGACAGGTGGTGGTGATCCGTTTTCTCCCAGCAGAGAGGTGATGGGAGCCCGTGTGCCCAGAAGACAGGAAATCTTGCCTAATGGACAGGTGATAGTAACCTGTGTGCCCAGCAGACAGGTGGTGGTGGGCTCGTGTACATCTAGCGGACAGGTGATCTTGCCAATCAGACAGGTGATAGGGGCCCGTGTGCCTGCCAGCGAAGAGGTGGTGGGGGCTTGTGTGCCCAGCAGACAGGTGATCTTGCCCAGCGTGGTGGGGGGCCCTGTGTCTCAGCAGAATGATGGTGAGGGGGCCCGTGTGCCCAGCGGAAAGGTGGTGGGGGGCCCATGTGCCCATAGGACACGTGATGGGGCCTGTATGCTCAGTGAACTGGTGGTGGGGGTACGTGTGCCCAGTGGACAGGTGCTGGAGGCCCATGTGCCCATCGGACAGGTGGTGGGGGGCCCGTGTGCCCAGCAGACAGATGGTGTGGGCCCGTGTGCCCAGCAGACAGATGGTAGGGCCCATGTGCACATAGTTCAGATAATGGGGGCTCGTATGCCCAGCGGACAGTTGATCTTGTCTAGCGGACAGGTTGTGGGGGACCCCTGTACCCTCAGCAGGCAGGTGGTGAAGGGGCCCATGTGTCCAGTGGACAGGTGGTGAGGGGTTCCGTGTGCCCAGCGGACAGGTGATGGGGGGCTCGTGTGCCCAGCGGACAGATGGTGGGGCCCATGTGCCCAGCATACAGGTGGTGGGGCCCATGTGACCCAGCAGACAGGTGGTGGGGGCCCATTTGTCTAGCGGACAGGTGATCTTGCCTAGCGGACAGGTGGTGGGGGGACTGTGTGCCCAGCAGACAGTTGATCTTGCCTAGCGTGGTGGGGGGCCCCTGTGCCTCAGCAGACAGATGGTGAGGGGGCCCGTGTGTCCAACGGCCAATGGACAGGTGGTGAGAGGGCCAGTGTGCCCAGCGGAAAGGTGGTGGGGGGCCCATGTGCCCATCGGACACGTGATAGGCCTGTGTGCCCAGCAAAATGGTGGTGGGGGCACGTGTGCACAGTGGACAGGTGCTGGAGGCCCATGTACCCATTGGACAGGTGGTGAGGGCCCATGTGCCAAGAGGACAGATGGTGGGGGCCCGTATGCCCAGCGGACAGATGGTGGGGCCTATGTGCCCATAGGTCAGATAATAGGGGCTCGCATGCCCAGCGGACAGTTGATCTTGTCTAGCGGACAGGTGGTGTGTGTACTGTGTGCCCAGCGGACAGGTGATCTTGCCTAGCAGACAGGTGGTGGGGGGCCCCTGTACCCTCAGCAGACAGGTTGTGAGGGGGCCTGTGTGCCCAGCAGACAGGTGATGAGGGGGCCCATGTGCCCAGCGGACAGGTGGTAAGGGGTCCCACGTGCCGAGCAGACAGGTAGTGAAGGGGTCCGTGTTCCCAGCTGACAGGTGGTGGGGGGCCCGTGTGCCCAGCGAACATTTGCAGGTGGCCCATGTGCCCAGCGGACAGGTGGTAAGGGGGCCCATGTGCCCAGCAGACAGATAGTGGGGGGACCTATGTGCCCAGCGGACAGGTGATGGCGGGCTTATGTGCCCAGCAGACAGGTGGTGGGGGCCCCCTGTGTTCAGCGGACAGGTGGTGGAGGGCCCATGTAACCTGCAGGCAGGTTGTGGGGGGCCCGTGTACCCAGCGGACATTTGGAGGTAGCCCGTGTGCCCAGTAGACAGGTTGTGGGAATCCATGTGCCCAGCCTGCAGGTGGTGAGGGCCTGTTATGCCCAGATGACAGGTGATATTGCCAAGTGGACAGGTGATGAGGACCCGTGTGTCAAGCGTCCAGACACGTGATGGGTTCTGTGTGCCCAGTGAACAGGTGGTGGGGGCCCATAAACTCCCAGCGCACAAGTCATGTTGGCCTGAGTGCCCAGCAGATAGGTCGTGGGGGCCCAAGTGCCCCCCATTCACACGTGGTGGAGGTCCGACTGCCCCCAGCAGAAAGGTTATCTTGCCTAGCGGACAGGTGGTGGGGGCCCTTGTGCCCAGTGGACAGTTGATCTTACCTAGCGGACTGCTGGTGGGGGCAAGTGTGCCCAGCGGACAGGTGGTGGGGCCCATTTGCCCAGCAAACATATAGTGGGGCTCCGTATACCCAGCGAACAAGTGGTGGGGGGCCCGTTTGCACCGCAGACAGATGATGTGGGTCCGTGTGCCCAGCGGACAGGTGATATTGCCTAGCAGACAGGTGATGGGGTCTCGTGTGCCCGGAGGACAGGTGTTGGGGGGGCCCGTGTGCCCAGCGGACAGGTGATGTGGGTCCGTGTGCCCAACGGACTAGTGATCTTGCCTAGCGGACAGATGGTGGGGGCCCGTGTACCCAGCAGACAGGTGGTGGGTGCCCGTGTGCTCAGCGGACAGGTGCTGAGGGCCTCTGTGCCTCCACCAGACAGATGATAGGGTCCCGTGTACAGCTTGCGGACAGGTGCTGTGAACCTAGGGTACACACAGGCCCCAAAGATCACCTTCCTGTCTGCTTGGCGCTCACTGGACCCAAAGATGATCACCTGTCTGCTGGTTGCACACTGGCCCCAGGGATCACCTGTCTACTGGGCTCACAGACGGACCCCAGTACCTGTCTACATGACGCCCACTGGCCCCAAAGATCACGTGACCTGTCTGCTGGGAGCACAGATGGGCCCCAAGGATCACCTGTCTGCAGGGAGCACAGACGGGCCCCAGGGATCACCTGTCTGCTGGGCGCACAGACTGTCCCAGGATCCACCTGTCGCCTGGGTGCACAGACGGGCCCGAGGGATTACCTGTCTGCTGGACGCACAGACGGGCCCAAGGGATTACGTGTCTGCTGGGCGCTCAAACAGGCCCCAGGGATCACCTGTCTGCTGGGCGCACAGACGAGCTCCAGTGATAACCTACCTATTTCTTGGGAACTCACTGGCCCCAGGGATCACCACCTGTCTACTGGGCGCACACGAGCTCCAGGGATCAACTGTCTGCTGGGCGCACAGATGGACCCCATGGATCACCTGTCTCCTGGGTGCACAGAGGGGACCCAGGGTACACCTGTCTGCTGGGACCACAGACGGGCCCCAGGGATCACCTACCTGTCTGCTTGGCGCTCAATAGACCCAAAGATGAGCACTGTCTGCTGGTTCCACAAAGGCCCCATGGATCACCTGTCTGCTTGACTCTCAGACGGGCGCCAGGGATCACCTACCTCTCTGCTGGGCACCCACTGGCCCCAAAGATGACCACCTGTCCGCTAGGATCACACACGGGCCCCAGGGATCACCTGTCTTCAGGGCGCACAGATAGGTCCTAGGGATCACCTGTCTGCTGGGAGCACAGACGGGCCCCCAGGGATCACCTGTCTGCTGGGAGCACAGACTGGCCCCAGAGATCACTTCTCTGCTGGGTGCACAGATGGGTCCCAGGACTCACCTGTCTGCTGCGCGAATAGACGGACCCCAGGAATCATCTGTCTGGTAGACGCACAGATGGGTCCCTGGAAACACTTGTCTGCTGTGTGCACAGACGGGCACCATTGATCACCTGTCTTTTGGGTGCACAGACGAGACTCAGGGATCACCTGTCTGCTGGGCGCACAGACGGGCCCCAGGGATCACTTGTCTGCTGGGTGCACAGATGGGCACCATTGATCACCTGTCTTTTGGGCGCACAGACGAGACTCAGGGATCACCTGTCTGCTGGGCGCACAGACCGGCCCAAGGGATTACCTGTCTGCTAGGCGCACAGACGAGCTCTAGGGATCACCTACCTATTTGTTGGGAGCTCACTGGCCCCAGGGATCACCACCTGTCTACTGGGCGCACACGAGCACCAGGGATCATTTGTCTGCTGGGTGCACAGATGGGCTCCAGGGATCACCTCTCAGCTTGGCACACAGTCAGGCCCAGGGGATCATCTGTATGCTGGGTGTACAGACGGGTCCTTGCGATCACTTGTTAGCTGGGTGCACAGACGTGTCCCAGGCATCACCTGTCTGCTGGAAGTACAGAAGAGCCCCAGAGATCTGTTATGTCTGATGGGTGCACACACGGACTCCTGGGATCTCTTGTCCGCTGGGAGCACAGATGGGCCCAAGGGATCATCTGTCAGCTGGGCACACAGACGGGTCGCAGGGACTACTTGTCTGCTGGGAGCACAGACAGCCCCAGGGATCACTTATCTTTTTGGCGCACAGACGGGTCTCAGGGACCACCTGTCTCCTGGGCGCTCAGACGGGCCCCAGAGATCACCTATCTGCTGAGAGCACAAATGGACCTTAAGGATCACTTGTTTGCTGAGCGCACAGACGGGCCCTGGGATCATCTTCTGCTGGACGCACAGACGGGCTAAAGGGATCACCTTGTCTGCTGGGCGCACAGATGGGCCCCATTGATCACCTGTCTTTGGGGTACACAGATGGGCCCCAGGGATCACCTGTCTTTTGGGCGCACAGACGGGCCCCAAGGACCATCTGTCTGCTAGGCACATAGATGGGTCCCATGGGTCCCATCTCTAACAGCTAAAGGACTTACTGTAAAATTCAAAGATGATGAATGTGTACAATCCTACCAGGAAATTAGATAATAACCAATGTCAAGGCAGATGATTAATTATATCATCTAGACACATTAAAGGAACAGATGAAATTGTGTACACATGATGAGAAGTGTATTCACATGTTACATAGACATCTAGACACAGAAACCCTGAAAGTACAATGGAGCTACAAAAGAAAGAATTGACAAAGGATCTATTGATATCTGATTGCTCAATTACCGTAAGAGGTTAATGTTTTATAAAATCTAAAGCTACAAGAATATCTATACCTAAAGAAAGTGAGACGAAAAGCACAAGACCACTTGATTTGGTGCATACTGAAGTATGTGGACCCATGAAAGTATACATCAGGAGGCAATAGATATATAGTGACTTTTATAAATGACTACTCAAAATACACAGTCACATACTTGATAAAGAACAAAAGTGAAGTTTTCAATAAAATAGTAGACTATGTGACAAGTCAAATAACAAGTTTCAGAAAAAGCCAACTATCATTAAAATGATAATGGAGGTGGATTCACAGGACACAAAATAGAAAACTACTTCAGACAAAAAGTATAGAACATCAAAAGACTGTTCCATACACACCTGAACAAAATGGGGTAGCAGAAAGGAAAAACAGAACTCTGACTGAAATGATAAGATGTATGCTAACAGATTCCAAACTATTAGAGAAATATTGGGGTGAAGCAGCAATGACAGCTACTTATCTACAAAACCGACTTTTTCTAGAAAACTGAAAAAAAACCCATATGAACTGTGGCAGGTTAAGAAACCAAGTGTGAATTATTTAAGAGTTGTTGGAAGTTTTTGTATTTATTCGAACAGAAAAATGTTCCAAACTTCAAAACAGATCCATAGAAGGAATATTTGTTGGGTATAGTGAAAATTGCAAAGGATATAGAATGCTAGATCCCCAAACGGACACACTTATGGTGAGTATCAGTGTGACATTCATTGAGGATTTAAATGAAGACAAAATGATCTCCCTGGAAACAAAAAATGAGAAAAACAGCAGTGATATAGCTGAAATAACTTCTGATGAAAAGGAAGTTGAAATTGATAAAAAACAGAATACTGAAAGTGAAGAGATACAACTACAAACAGACACAGAACCAAGACGTTCAATAAAAGAAAACAGAAGAAAACCACCAATACGTCTTTCATACAAGGCAAGTACAAGCAAAATTTAGGAGCCTACCTCTTGCGAAGACATATCTCGATGTCCTGAAGAAGAAGCTAATAAGTGGATAAAAGCAACAGAAACAGAAATAAAATCCATGCATGACTCAAAAACATGGACACTGACAAAATTACCAGAAAAGCTTTTGGATTTCAATAGGTTTTTAAAGTAAAGTACCAAACAGATGGCACAGCTAAACGATACCGAGCAAGACTCGTAGCTAAAGGTTATTCCCAAAAATATGGAGAAGACTATGATGAAACATTTGCACCAGTTGTCAAGCATACTACAATGAGAATTTTGTTTGAAGTTGCAGCAATGAAGCAAAAGGAGTTGAAGCATCTGGATGTAAAGACACCATTTTTGAATGGAAATTTAACAGAAGATATTTACATGGAACAACCTCCAGGATTCAAAGATGAAAGTAACCGTAACATGGTTTGTAAACTACAGAAAAGTATATACGGTTTAAAACAAGCTGCTAAAGCGTGGAATGATAAAATCACAGAAGTGTTCACGAATGAAAAGTTTCAAAGAAGCAAAGCAGAACTTTGCCTTTACACAAACAGACTGATGGACAGATGGATCTGTGTACTCATATGTTGATGATATTTTAGTTTGTTTTGAAAAAGAAAGGGATAAAGAGGACATACTAAAAATTCTGAAACAACATTTCAGAGCGAAAGACTTGAGAAATGTGAAACAGCACCTAGGAATACAGATAGAAAGAAAACAAGATGGAAGTTTTCTACTTAATCAAAATCACATGATTCAAGGCATATTCGAAACATCTGGATTGAAGGATGCAAAAAAGTAAAGTCTCCAATGGAAACCAATTATCTTAAAGAGATGAATAGCGAGCAAAATGTGTTACCAAATGATGAAGAATACAGAACGGGAATGGGAAAATTACTGTATCTAGCAACAGTTACAAGGCCAGACATCGCAGCAGCAGTAGGAATTCTGAGTAGAAAAGTGTCGAAACCAAATGAAAGGGAGTGGAATGCCGTGAAGAGAGTCAAGAAGTTGGTTAAGACAATTGCTAACAGACCTAGGACAACCACAGTTGGATCCAACAAAAATAAATGAGGACAATCGAGGAAGTCTTGTTCTTGCTCAGATGGACAGAGTTAACCCAAGAACCAAGCACTTTGATGTGAAGTATCATTTCTTGAGGGATCACCAGGAACACAGAACTGAAATTAGAATATTGTCCATCTGAAGATATGACAGCAGATATTTTCACAAAGGCATTGAATGCTGAAAGACATCAAAGACTAATGAAGAAATTAGACTTAACTGAATAAGTCCTTACTGTTGAGAAAGGGTGTTGGTATATGCAACAGTTGAGGACTTCTTTGTTTGTGTGAAGGAAGACTTTATGCTGATCTAATAGTAGATGGCAATGTTGTGTAAAGTTTCCTTACTCACTGTATTGTAAAAAAGAGTCTTTTATACTTCCTGTTTTTTTCTCTTCCTGGGGCAATGCTGAATGATTGTGCATATTTACCTCATGTTCTGAAAAGTAAAAACTTGTTATCCCATGTAATCTGCTCGTTGAAGTCTTTTCTGCAACTGGTAAGCTAGAAGCTGTGCAACAACAGATGGGCCCTAGGGATCACCTGTCTGCTGGGAGCACAGACGGGCCCCAGGGATCACCTCGGTGCTTGGCACACAGATGGGTCCCATGATTTACCTGTCTGCTGGACCCACAGATGGGACCCAGGGATCACCTTTCTGCTGAATGCACAGATGGGCCCCATGGATTACCTGTCTGCTGGGTGCAAAGAGGGGACCCAGGGATCACCTCAGTGCTGGGCACACAGATGGGTTCCATGATTCACCTGTCTGCTGGGCCCACAGACGGGACCCAGGGATCACCTTTCTGCAGAGTTCACAGACAAGCCCCATGGACCACCTGTTTGCTTGGCGCCCAGTGGCCCCAAAGATGACACCTGTCTGCTGAAAGCACAGACGGGCCCCAAGATTCACTTGTCTGATGGGCACACAGAAGAGCCCAAGGAATCATTTGTATACTGGGCGCACAGATGGGTCCCTGAGATCACCTGTCTTCTGGGCGCATAGACGGGCCCCAGGGATGACCTGTCTTTTGGGTGCTCAGACAGGCCCCAGGGACACACCTGTCTGCTGGGCGCACAGATGGGCCCAAGCGACCACCTGTCTCCTAGGCGCACAGACGGGCCCCAGGGACCACCTGTCTGCTGGACGCCCAAACGGGCCCCAGGGATCACTTGTCTGCCGGGCGCACAGACAAGCCCCAAGGATCACCTGTCTGCTGAGAGCACAGACGGCCCCAGGGATCACTTGTCTGCTGGGCGCACAGATGGACCCCAGGGATAACCTGTCTGCTGGGAGCACAAACGGGGCCAGAGGATCATCTGTCTGCTAGGCGCACAGACGGGTCCCTGGGAACACTTGTCTGCTGGGTGCACAGATGGGACCCATTGTTCACCTGTCTTTTGGGCGCACAAACGGGCCCTAGGGAATGATCACCTGTCTGCTGGGCACACAGACGGGCCCCAGGAATTACCTTTCTGCTGGGCACACATACGGGCCCCAGGGATCACCTACCTATTTGCTGGGAGCTCACTGGCCCCAGGGATCACCACCTGTCTACCGGGCGCACACGAGTCCTAGTGTTCACTTGTCTGCTGGGGACACACACGGGCCCAAGGGATCATCTGTATGCTTGGCACAAAAATGGATCCCTGCGATCACCTGTCTACTGGGTGCACAGAAGAGCCCCAGAGATCACTTGTGTCTGCTGGGCACACAGACAGACCCCTGGAATCACTTGTCTGCTGGGAGCACAGATGGGTCCCAGGGATCATTTGTCTGCTGGGCTCACAGATGGGTCCCATTGATCACCTCTTTGCTGAGAGCACAGACGGGCTCCCAGGAATCACCTGTCTCCTGGGAGCACAGACGGCCCCAGGGATCACTTATCTTTTTGACGCACAGACGCCCCAGGGACCACCTGTCTCCTGGGCGCTCAGACAGGCCCCAGGGATCACCTGTCTGCTGGGCGCACAGACGGACCCTAGGGATCACCTGTCTGCTGGGTGCACAGATGGGCCCCAGGGATCACCTGTCTGCTGGGTGCACAGATGGGCCCCAGGGATCACCTGTCTGCTGGGAACATAGACGAGCTCCAGGGATCACCTGTCTGCTGGGCGCACAGATGGTTCCTAGGGATCGTCTATCTTTTGGTCACACAGACGGGCCCCAAGAATCATCTGTCTTTTGGGTGCACAGATGGGCCCCTGGGATCACCTGTCTGCTGGGAGCACAGATGGGCCCCAGGAATCACATCTTTGCTGTGCACAATGATCGCTGCCATGATTCACCTGTCTGCTGGGCCCATTGACAGGACCCAAGGATCACCTTTCTGATGAGTGCACAGACGGGCCCTATGGATCACCTGTCTGCAGGGCCCACAGACGGGCCCCAGGTATCACCTACCTGTCTGCTTGGTGCTCACTGGATCCAAAGATGACCACCTGCCTGCTGGTTGCACACCGGCCCCAGGGATCACCTGCTTGCTGGGAGCACAGAGAGCCCCACGGATCACTTATCTTTTTGGCGCCCAGACAAGCCCCAGGAATCACCTGTCTGCTGGGCGCACAGATGGACCCTAGGGATCACCTGTCTGCTGGGCGCACAAATGGGCCCCAGGGATCACCTGTCTGCTGGGCGCACAGACAGACTCCAGGGATCACCTGTCTCCTGGGCGCACAGATGGGTCCTAGGGATCGTCTATCTTTTGGGCACACAGACGGGCCCCAAGAATCATCTGTATTTTGGGTTCACAGATGGGCCCCAGGGATTACCTGTCTGCTGGGAGGACAGACGGGCCCCAGGAATCACCTCTCTGCTGGGCACACAAATGGCTACCATGATTCACCTGTCTGCCTGGCCTGCTGACAAGACACAGGGATTACCTTTCTGATGAGTTCACAGAAGGGCCCCATGGATCACCTGTCTGCAGGGCCCTCAGACGGGCCAAAGGTATCACCTACCTGTCTGCTTGGCGTTCACTGGATCCAAAGATGACCAACTGTCTGCTGGTTGCACAATGGCCCCAGGGATCACCTGTCTGCTGGGGCTTGGGTTCCAAGGATCACCTGTCGGTTGGGTGCACTAAGGTGCCCCAGGGATTACCTGTCTGATGGGAGCACAGACGGGCCCCAGGGATCACCTTTCTGCTGGGCGCACAGACGGGCCCCAAAGGATGACCTATCTGCTGGGCACACAGATGGGTCCTTGCAATCACTTGTCTGCTGGATGCATAAACGGGCCCCGTTGATCACCTGTCTTTTGGGCGCACAGACGGGGCCAAGGGATCATCTGTCTGCAAGGCGCACAGACGGGTCCCTGGGAACACTTGTCTGCTGGGTACAAAGATGGGACCCATTGATCACTTGTCTTTTGGGTGCACAAACGGGCCCTAGGCATCACCTGTCTGCTAGGAACACAGACGGGACCCAGGGATTACCTTTCTGCTGGGCGCACATACGGGCTCCAGGGATCACCTACCTATTTGCTCAGAGCTCACTGGCCCCAGGGATCACCACTTGTCTACGGGGCGCAGACGAGCTCTAGCAATCACCTGTCTGCTGGGCGCACAGACGGGCCCCAGGGATCACCTTTCTGCTGGGGACACACACGAGCCCAAGGGATTATCTGTATGTTTGGCACAAAGATGGGTCCCTGCGACCATCTGTCTGCTGGGCGCACAGAAGAGCCCCAGAGATCACTTGTATCTGCTGGGTGTGCAGCCCCCACGTCAGCAGTCGGGCTGCTCGGATCTGGATCCGCAGTGGCTCGAGGGGTTTCCGGACCCGGGGGTCGCGCGGACACTCAAAATAAAAAGGGACGTGTATATACACGGGGATTGTTGTAGATCTTTCGTGACGCCACCCACGGTGTGTGGTCATATGGGGGAACACCGCTGCTGTTGGGAGGCACCCGGGGGCTATGGAACGGCAGCTGGTTGTTAACCCCTCCGTGGGTAGGGGTGGATGCCCCGGGGCTCAGTGTCCAGGATACGGAGAGCGATGTAGGTCGGAGGTGGCGCGCTGGGCCGGACCGGGGAATGTTGGTGTGTTCACTGTTGAATAATTGCACACGAGTCTGTTGCTAAACCAAGGTGTCAGTAGCCGTCTGCCGTGTCCGGGTGTATTCGGGTCCCACACCCAGCTGGTGTACCAATGTCCTTTCCTCCGGCACTCTGTAATTTTCCTCACTTCTGGACAACTCCGTATGGAACGGAGAAGTCCGCTCCCGGTATCTTCTGGTTGGGAGACGTGCCCACGAAAACTGACCCTTGGGATTTCAGTGGGTGTATGCGGATACCCTATCCCCCGCGGTGGGCTGCCGTTTCGCTCTATCTGGGCTAAACACTTTGGAACAACGTCTGGAACGTTGCTCCCGGCCTGGTTAATTAGAGAAGAGGCTTGCAACCATCTTCTAACTAGGGTCCAGGTACCCCGCCTGTACACGGTTTCGGGACCGGATCTCCGTGGTCGGTACCGATGGGCTCCAACCCTGTCCCGGTCCACTCTGGATCTCCCGCGACCGTACTTCCGTTGCCTTGGACACGGTCCACCGCTCACCACCTAGCCTGTAGCCCAGGGCCACTACCCTGGCTACCCTGCGCTAGGCACAGCCTTGACCTCCGCCTCACTCCTTCTAAACTTGACGTCACTCAAGAACTCACTGACTTTTCTGAACTTTTCCCGCCCCTGAATCCTTAAGACCCCTAGGTGGGCGCTCCCAATCCGCCTGGTCCTGCCCACTGGTGTGTCCTTCTTACCCTGAGAGGGTGGCTAGGATTTTGTGGCTGATGGAACCTAGTGTGGGAAAGATGTTATGTGGAGTGGTAGATTCTTCTGTGACCACCTGGCGGCAACAGGGCGTCACACTGGGCACACATACAGACCCCTGGGATCACTTGTCTGCTGGGAGCACAGACGGTGCCCAAGGGATCTCCTGTCTGCTGGGCACACAGACGGGTCCCAGGGATGATTTGTCTGCTGTACATGCAGACGGGCCCCATTGATCACCTCTCTGATGAGAGCACAGACGGGCTCCCAGGAATCACCTGTCTCCTGGGAGCAAAGACGGCCCCAGGGATCACTTATCTTTTTGGCGCACAGATGGGTCCCAGGGACCACCTGTCTACTGGGCGCTCAGAGGGGCCCCAAAGATACCCTGTCTGCTGGGCGCACAGACGGACCCTTGGGATCACCTGTCTGCTGGGCGCACAGACGGGCCCCAGGGATCACCTCTCTGCTGGGCACACAGATGGGTACCATGATTCACCTGTCTGCTGGGCCCACTGACAGGACCCAGGGATCACCTTTCTGATGAGTGCACAGAAGGGCCCCATGGATCACCTGTCTGCAGGGCCCACAGATGGGCCACAGGTATCACCTACCTGTCAGCTTGGCGCTCACTCCAAAGATGACCACCTGTTTGCTGGTTGCACACCGGGCCCCAGGGATCACCTGGCTGCTGGGCGCACAGACAGGCCCCAGGGATCAACTTGCCTGCTGGAAGCAGGGATGGGCTCCAAGGATAACCTGTCCGTTGGGTGCACTAAGGTGTTCCTGGGATTACCTGTCTGCTGGGAGCACAGATGGGCCCCAAGGATGACCTATCTGCTGGGCACACAAATGGGTCCCTGCGATCACTTGTCTGCTGGGTGCACAAACGGGCCCCATTGATCACCTGTCTTTTGGGCGTACAGATGGGCCCCAGGGATAACATGTCCTTTGGGCACACAGACGTGCCCCAGAGACCACCTGTCTGCTGGGCGCACAGATGGGCCCCAGGGATCACCTGTCTGCCGGGCGCACAGACGGGCCCCATGGATCACCTGTCTGCTGGGCGCACAGATGGGCTCCAGGGATCACCTGTGTGCTGGGCTCACAGATGGGTCCTAGGGATCATCTATCTTCTGGGTGGACAGATGGGCCCCAGGGATCACCTCTCTGCTGGGCACACAGATGGGTCCCATGTTTCTCCTGTCTGCTGAGCCCACAGACGGGACCAAGAGATTACATGTCTGCTGGGCGCACAGACTGGCACCAGGGATCACCTGTCTGCTGGGCGCACACACGGGCCCCAGGGATCACCTACCTATTTTCTAGGAGCTCACTGGCCCCAGGGATCACCACCACCTGTCTATTGGGTGCACACAAGCCCCAGGGAACACCCGTCTGCTGGGCGCCCACTGACCCCCAAAGATGACCACCTGTCTGCTGGGCGCACAGACCGGCCCCAGGGACCACTTGTCTGCTAGGCGCAGAGATGGGTCACAAAGACCACCTGTCTGTTGGGCGTACAGATGGGCCCCAGGGTGTCTGCCAGGCGCGCAGACGGGCCCCAGGGATCACCAGTCTGCGGGGCGCACAGACAGGCCCCAGAGATTACTTGTCTGCTGAGCGCACAGACAGACCCCAGGGATCATCTGTCTGCTAGGCGCACAGACGGGTCTCTGGGAATGGAACAATTGTCTGCTGGGTGCACAGACGGGCCCCATTGATCACCTGTCTACTGGGTGCACAGACCGGCCCCAGGGACTTGTCTGCTAGGCGCAGAGATGGGTCACAAAGACCACCTGTCTGTTGGGCGCACAGATGGGCCCCAGGGTGTCTGCGGGGCGCACAGACAGGCCCTAGAGATTACTTGTCTGCTGAGCGCACAGACAGACCCCAGGGATCATCTGTCTGCTAGGCGCACAGACGGGTCTCTGGGAATGGAACACTTTTCTGCTGGGTGCACAGACGGGCCCCATTGATCACCTGTCTTTTGGGCGCACAGACGGGACCTAGGGATCACCTGTCTGCTGGGAGCACAGACACGCCCAAGGGTTCATCTGTCTGCTGGGCGCACAGATGTGTCGCAGGGATCACTTGTCTGCTGGATGCACAGACGGGCCCCATTAATCACCTCTCTACCTGGCACACAGACGGGCTCCCAGGAATCACCTGTCTGCCGGGCGCACAGACGGGCCCCATGGATCACCTGTCTGCTGGGCGCACAGATGGGCTCCAGGGATCAC
This sequence comes from Anomaloglossus baeobatrachus, assembly GCF_048569485.1. Taxonomy (NCBI): domain Eukaryota; kingdom Metazoa; phylum Chordata; class Amphibia; order Anura; family Aromobatidae; genus Anomaloglossus; species Anomaloglossus baeobatrachus. The sequence continues at coordinate 510,006,798 of NC_134356.1, read as the reverse complement.
CTGTGTGCTGGGCTCACAGATGGGTCCTAGGGATCATCTATCTTCTGGGTGGACAGATGGGCCCCAGGGATCACCTCTCTGCTGGGCACACAGATGGGTCCCATGTTTCTCCTGTCTGCTGAGCCCACAGACGGGACCAAGAGATTACATGTCTGCTGGGCGCACAGACTGGCACCAGGGATCACCTGTCTGCTGGGCGCACACACGGGCCCCAGGGATCACCTACCTATTTTCTAGGAGCTCACTGGCCCCAGGGATCACCACCACCTGTCTATTGGGTGCACACAAGCCCCAGGGAACACCCGTCTGCTGGGCGCCCACTGACCCCCAAAGATGACCACCTGTCTGCTGGGCGCACAGACCGGCCCCAGGGACCACTTGTCTGCTAGGCGCAGAGATGGGTCACAAAGACCACCTGTCTGTTGGGCGTACAGATGGGCCCCAGGGTGTCTGCCAGGCGCGCAGACGGGCCCCAGGGATCACCAGTCTGCGGGGCGCACAGACAGGCCCCAGAGATTACTTGTCTGCTGAGCGCACAGACAGACCCCAGGGATCATCTGTCTGCTAGGCGCACAGACGGGTCTCTGGGAATGGAACAATTGTCTGCTGGGTGCACAGACGGGCCCCATTGATCACCTGTCTACTGGGTGCACAGACCGGCCCCAGGGACTTGTCTGCTAGGCGCAGAGATGGGTCACAAAGACCACCTGTCTGTTGGGCGCACAGATGGGCCCCAGGGTGTCTGCGGGGCGCACAGACAGGCCCTAGAGATTACTTGTCTGCTGAGCGCACAGACAGACCCCAGGGATCATCTGTCTGCTAGGCGCACAGACGGGTCTCTGGGAATGGAACACTTTCTGCTGGGTGCACAGACGGGCCCCATTGATCACCTGTCTTTTGGGCGCACAGACGGGACCTAGGGATCACCTGTCTGCTGGGAGCACAGACACGCCCAAGGGTTCATCTGTCTGCTGGGCGCACAGATGTGTCGCAGGGATCACTTGTCTGCTGGATGCACAGACGGGCCCCATTAATCACCTCTCTACCTGGCACACAGACGGGCTCCCAGGAATCACCTGTATGATGGGAGTACAGACAGCCCCTGGAATCACTTATCTATTTGGTGCACAGACGGGTCCCAGGGAGCATCTTGTCTGCTGAGCGCACAGATGGATCCCAGGGACCAGCTATCTCCTGGGCGCTCAGACGGGACCCAGGGATCACCTGTTTGCCGTGCGCACAGACGGGCCCCAGAGATCACCTTTCTGCTCAGTGCACAGACGGGCCCCAAGGATCACCTGTCTGTTGGGCGCACTAACTTACCCCAGAGATTACCTGTGTGCTGGGAGCATAGACAGGCCGCAGGGATCACATCTCTACTGGGAACACAGATGGCCCCCAGGGATCACATGTCTGCTGGGTGCATAGGCGGTCCCCAGGAATCACCTGTCTAGGAATCACCTGTTTAGCATATCATTACTGGGAACGGCTGTCTGGCAGGCGTTACATCACATGCCGAAGACGTGTACGCTTCTTTATCCCCAGGAGCTTGGGATTATGAACTTAAACAAGACAACTTGCTTTTTCTTAGACTGTATCCGTGGACTGTGGCTAAGCTTAGTTACTTTGAACATTTCTTTTCACTCTAGGGATGTTCCGGTACATATTATACCTACCTTCTATGCCACCATGTAATACTATGCATATGTTCTGACTATATAAGTGGGTTTCAACACTTGGCATATGATTGTGCTCCATGTTCAGATGACATGTACCTGGGACCTTTGTCACTCGCCTGGCTGCCCTCCACCTTTGCTATACTCTTTTGATTCACGCTTTGTGCTCTAGCTGGATTTATGTATAGCATAAGTTGCCTCTCTGGCCCACTTTGTTTGATACATGTGGCCAACTTAGCTGAGCACTGCCCTACAAGCACATTTTGTAGTTAGGTTCAGTCACTTCGACCATTTTTTGCCCTTTTGGGATGCTCCGGTACATATCACACCTACCTTATATGCCACTATGCAATGCTATGTATATGCTCTGACTATATAAGTGGGTTCCAACACTTGGCATACGGTTGTACTCCATGTCTAGATTTTATGCATCTGGGACCCATGTCATTCGCCTGGCTGCCTTCTACCTTTATTATACTCTTGTGACTCGTGCCTTGTGCCTTAGCTGGATACATGTATAGCATAAGTCGCCTCTATGGCCCATCTTGTTTAATACATGTGGCCCATGAAGGTGAGCACTGCCTTACAAGTAGGTTTTGTATTTTCATCTGCTAAACAATTGTCTGTGCTATTGCTTTGTGACGCCACTTTCAGCATTCTCAATTATATATATTTTTTGCATTCCATATCTGACTTCGGCTATTTATGGTTACTATCCCTTGACCTACCCGCCGGGTTCTACATATGCAAATTTTGGATCACTTTTTTCCATCTTAGTCCCAATCATGTGTATTTTGCCTTGTCCTTTAGGCCAGCTTTGTGCTATACATTTATGCATGCATACAGCCTGCACTGTCTCCAGGTGTTTCTCTGCAATAGGGATGTTTCAGCACATATTACACCTACCTTATATGCTACTATGTAATGCTATGTATACGTTCTGACTATATAGGTGGGTTCCAACACTTGGCATATGGTTGCGTTCTATGTCCAGATTTCATGCATCTGGGACCTATGTCATTTTTGCCTGGCTGCCCTCTACCTTTGCTACACCTTTATGATTCACGCTCTGCGTCCTAGCCAGATTCATATATGGCATAAGTCACCTCTCTGGCCTATCCTGTTTTACACGTGTGGCCTGCCCTACAAGTACATTTTGAAGTTAGGTTCAGTTACTTTGAGCATTTTTTGCCTTTTAGGGATGTTCCGGTACATATCATACCTACCTTATATGCCATTATGTAATGCTATGTATTTGCCCTGACTATACAAGTGGGTTCCAATACTTGGCATGCGGTTGCATTCCATGTCCAGATTTTATGCATCTGGGACCTACGTCATTTGCCTGGCTGCATATATAAACACTTTTTATGGAGGTTTTTTTTTTTTTCTCTGCCTCTATACACCATATTGCAGCATATGTGTGCTGCATACAGGCAGGTGCTGTATTATGTATAAACCCCTTTTTTTCCCTTGGTTCTCTCACTTATTGTACCAATATGCGCCCCATAATAGACTATTGCAGGTTATGAAATTTTGTAATATAATCTTTGTTTTTATATTAACACACTTCTGATCATCTAGCCTTCTCCATACAGGGGCTCTGCACCTGCGCACCGTCAGCGCTGATTATTGTGCAGATCATTAAGGTTTGCCTCCTACATTTGCTTTTGCTACCTTTTTGAGCACTATGTCATCCCATAGCCCAGCTCTCATACTGCATGTCCTGGACTGCACAGGTTAGTGTAATCAACTAATTATTTTGTGTATATAACACATCCTCTTTGTGTCTTAAACATCACTTTCCCTGAGGAAGCCACTCCGGCAGCGAAACGCGGCGACCTGCTCTCCTTGAGCATTCTTTTGCATTATCCCTCCCGTGCCTGCCCCCTGATTCTAGGGTTGTTCTCCTGTGACCCACACCACTGCCTGCTAGCCTATGGTAACTCAGCCTCACGGTAACTCAGCTGCACTTCCCTCTGTGCGGGCACAGGGTTCCTCAGCGCCAGCCGGTCGCTGGTAGCCATACCTCTTTGTGTGCTTGGCTGTTTCACTTTACAGCTCTTTCTTATCTCCATTAATGTGACATCTCATGCAATTGCTATTCCCGTGACTTGTATAGTTCATGCACACAACCGATATATATTTTTCTTATATCTCTCTGGACATTTTGATCAAGTGTTTATATAACTACTGTTATTCTCGTTACTATTGCTTATGCATAGTGCTCATGTCGCGGGCGGGGAGGACGCCGCTGCCGCGCTCGCTAACGCTCGGGTCCGGCGCTGCTGCTGCTTGGTGGCTCGAGCGGTGGGCCAGATCCGGGGACTCGAGCGGCGCTCCTCGCCCGTGAGTGAAAGGGGTGGTTGGTTTGGGGGATTTAGTCCGTGACGCCACCCACGGGTTGTGGTGAAGATGGGCACCACCGCTGCTGGAGACGAGGATCCCGGGAGCGATGGTAGGGAGTAGCTGGGATGTTGTTTTCCCCCTCCGTGGGTAGGGGTTGGTGGTCCTGGGGCCCGGTGGTGTGACGGGGAGGCAGGTTTGGTGAGGTGCAGGGTTGCAGGGACAGCGCGGCGCAGTGCCGCGGGTGTACTCACTCAGCAAGAGATGCACAAAGTCCTCGGTAAACCAAACGGCTGGATGGACGGGTCCCGCAGCCGGCTGCAGTGTCTCTCCCCGGACAGGTGATGGCGGCTGTCTTTCCCTGCACCTTTGTGTACTTGTTTGACTACGGTGGATCCCCAACGGTAGTCCGCTCCCCGGTGTATGGATGCTGGAGGAGCCCGTTTACCCACAGGCGCTGTCCCTTGGGTCTCTAGCCTTAGGCGGTAGCTGTATACCCTCACGGTGTGGGCGGTTGCCTTCTATCGGGTCTTTGGCTGTTAGGAAACCCCTGGGGTTCCTGTCACACTCGGATTTGACTGTTGACGGCGACTCCAAGCCTAGTCGGTGTCCGATGGCCTTGCCTGTGTGTGCTGGCTTCACTTCGCTCCCCGGTCGGTACCGGCGGGCCAATGCCCGACCCCGGTCCTACGGTTCCGCGTCGATTCCCCACTCCTGCAGACTGCCACCACCGTCTGCCAACCTTGTTGTCAGTTCCTGGGCCCCAAACCCAGACACTCTTCACTTTACTCCTCTCACTTCCACCTCCTGGACTAAACTCTAACTACGGTAACTGTTTTTCCCGCCTCCAGGCCTGTGAACTCCTCGGTGGGCGGGTCCAACTGCTTGGCTCCGCCCCACCTGGTGTGGACATCAGACCCTGGAGGGAGGCAACAAGGGTTTTGTGTTTGGCTGGTGTCCCTGTCTAATGGGGGTGGGGTGTTTGTGTGTTACCTGTGACGACCTGGCTAGTCCAGGGCGCCACACTCAGATTGTGGTCTACAACATTGGCTGCTATTGCATCATTCATACCAGTGAGTATGTTATATATTTTAGACTAACAAGGAGATCCAATTTTGTGGCACCTCATATCATTGACTTTCATGTGGTCTTATCTGTGTTATATATTCTTATTGCATTAATATATATATATATATATATATATATATATATATAAAATTACTTTTTACATCATTGTATTTTGGTATTCGTTTGTGCCTGACATATTAACAGGACACCGTCCAGTCAGCATTCAGAGATTGGCTTGTCGCTTTTTCAACCCTCTCTACTCTCATATTACATGGTGGCATAGGGTTATTCAGCAAAATTACTATTTGTGTCATATATTGTTCTTTATATGCCTCAGGGATCTTATTTCTGCTCAGGGTGAACTGACCTCCCCCTCTTATTCGCTTTGTACTTTGTACATTTTTTAAATGTTTTTATGCACGTTTTTGATACATTAATAAAGGTGTGGTGTGTTGTTTTTTGGGTTTTTTTTAGTATATATTGGAGTGCATCTGTTCCATATGCAGTAGCTTTTTTTCGATTCCTGTCTCATGTCTTTTGGGCACACAAACTGGCACGAGGGACCACCTGTCCTTTGGGTGCACAGACGGGCCTCAGGGACCACCTGTCTGCTGGGCGCATAGATGCGTCCCAAAGACCACCTGTCTGCTGGGCCCATGTGCTCAGTGAACAGGTGTCCCTGGGTCCCATCTGTAAGGCCAAGAGATAGGTGGTCCATGGGGCTCGTCTGTGCTCCCAGCAAACAGGTGATCCCTGCTGCCTGTCTGTGCTCCCAGGAGACAGGTGAGCCCAGGGGTTCGTCTGTGCTGCCAGCAGACAGGTGATCCCTGGAGCCTAGGAGATAGTTAATCCTTGGAGCAGTTCTCCGCCCAAAAGACAAGTCCGTAATCTTTGTGGCAAGTGTACACACAGTAGACAAGTGATCCCTCGGGCCCGTGTGCACGCGGGTTCACACCACCTGTCCGCTAGGTGTACACGGGACCCTATCATCTGTCTGGTGGTAGCACAGAGGCTCTCCGCACCTGTCCGCTGGGCATACGGGCACCCACCACCTGTCCTCTGGGCACACGGGACCCCACCACCTGTCCACTAGGCAAGATCACCTGACCGCTGGGCACACAGACCCACATCTGTCTGCTGTGCACACTGGCCCCCCACCACTTGTCCGCTGGGCATACAGACCTCCACTATATGTTCGCTTGGCACACGGTTCCCCACCACCAGTCCGCTGGGCACACGGTCCCCCACCACCAGTCCGCTGGGCACACGGTCCCCCACCACCGGTCCGCTGGGCACACGGGCCCCCTCATCTGTCTGCTGGGGCACAGGGGCCCCCCACCATGCTAGGCAAGATCACCTGTCTTCTGGGCACATGGGCCCCACCATCTGTCTGCTGGGCACATGGGCCACCACCACCTGTCCGATGGGAACACAGTACCCCACCACTTGTCCACTTGGCACACATGGCCCCACCACCTGTCCGCTAGGCAAGATCACCTGTCCGCTGGTCACATAGACCTCCACCACTTGTCTGCTGAGTACACGGGCCCCCACCATCTGTCCACTAGGAAGACTCCTTATCCGCTGGGCAAACGGGCCCCCATCACCTGTCCGCTGGGCATACCCCACCACCTCTCCGCTAGGCAAGATCACCTGTCGATTGGGCACACGGACCCACATCACCTGTTCGCTGGGCACACGGGTCCCCCCAACACCTGTCCTCTGGGCACACGAGACCCCACCACCTGTCCGCTAGGCACTCGGACCCACATTATCTGTCTGCTGTGCACACTGGCCCACCACCACTTGTCCGCTGGGCATACAGACCCCCACGATATGTTCGCTGGGCAAATGGGCCCCACCACCTGTCCGCTGGGCACACTTGCCCCCACCAGCAGTACGCTAGGTAAGATCACCTGTCCGCTGGGCACACGGTCCCCCATCACCTGTCCGCTGGGCACACGGTCCCCCATCACCTGTCCGCTGGGCACACGGTCCCCCATCACCTGTCCGCTGGGCACACGGTCCCCCATCACCTGTCCGCTGGGCACACGGTCCCCCATCACCTGTCCGCTGGGCACACGGGCCCCCATCACTGGTCCGCTGGACACATGGGTCCCTTCACCACCTGTCTGCTGAGCACACGGGGCCCGTCACCACCTGTCTGCTGAGGGTACAGGAGACCCCCAACACCTGTCCGCTAGACAAGATCAACTGTCCGCTGGGCATACGAGCCCCCATTACCTGACCTCTGGGCACATGGGCCCCCACCACCTGTCCGTTGGGCACACAGGCCCCCTCACCACTTGTCCGCTGGGCATACAGACAGGCCCCCTCACCACTTGTCCGCTGGGAATAAAGACGGGCCCCATTGATCACCTCTCTGCTGAGAGCACAGACGGGTCCCAGGAATCACTTATCTTTTTGGAGCACAGATGGGCCCCAGGGACCACCTGTCTGCTGGGCGCACAGATGGACCCTTGGGATCACCTGTCGGCTGGGCGCACAGACGGGCTCCAGGGATCACTTGTCTGCTGGGTGCACAGATGGGCCCCAAGAATCATCTGTCTTTTGGGTGCACAGATGGGCCCCAGGGACCACCTGTCTGCTGGGAGCACAGACGGGCCCCAGGGACCACCTGTCTGCTGGGAGCACAGACGGGCCCCAGGGACCACCTGTCTGCTGGGAGCACAGATGGGCCCCAGGGACCACCTGTCTGCTGGGAGCACAGACGGGCCCCGGGACCACCTGTCTGTTGGGAGCACAGACGGGCCACAGGGACCACCTGTCTGCTGGGAGCACAGTTGGGCCCCAGGGACCACCTGTCTGCTGGGAGCACAGACGGGCCCTAGGGATTACCTGTCTGCTGGGAGCACATATGGGCCTCAGGGATCACCTCTCTGCTGGGCACACAGATGGGTCCCATGATTCACCTGTCTGCTGGGCCCACTGACAGGACCCAGGGATCACCTTTCTGATGAGTGCACAGAAGGGCCCCATGGATCACCTGTCTGCAAGGCCCACAGATGGGCCAGAGATATCACCTACCTGTCTGCTTGGCGCTCACTGGATCCAAAGATGACCACCTGTTTGCTGGTTGCACACCGGCCCGAGGGATCACCTGTCTGCTGGGCCCACAGACAGGCCCCAGGGATCAACTGCCTGCTGGGGCTTGGGCTCCAAGGATCACCTGTCGGTTGGGTGCACTAAGGTGCCCCAGGGATCACCTGTCTGCCGGGCGCACAGACGGGCCCCAGGGATCACCTGTCTGCCGGGCGCACAGACGGGCCCCAGGGATCACCTGTCTGCCGGGCGCACAGACGGGCCCCAGGGATCACCTGTCTGCCGGGCGCACAGACGGGCCCCAGGGATCACCTGTCTGCCAGGCGCACAGACGGGCCCCAGGGATCACCTGTCTGCCGGGCGCACAGACGGGCCCCAGGGATCACCTGTCTGCCGGGTGCACAGACGGGCCCCAGGGATCGCCTGTCTGCCGAGCGCACAGAAAGGCTCCATTGATCACATGCATTTTGGGCGCACAGACGGGCACGACGGATCACCTGTCTGCTAATCGCATAGATGCGTCCCAAAAACCACCTGTCTGCTGGGCCCATGTGCTCAGTGGATAGGTGGTGGGGGCCCGTGAGCCCAGCAGACAGGTGAACTTGCCTAACAGACAGGTGACCGGGCCCTGTGTTCCCAGCAAACAGGTGGTGGGACCCGTGGGACCCCAGTCGACAGATGGTGGGAGCCCATGTGCCCAGAGGACAGGTGATCTTGCCTAATGGATAGGTCATAGGAACCTGTGTGCCCAGTAGACAGGTGGTGGGGGAGCCCGTGTGCCCCCCAGAGAACAGGTGATCTTGCCAAGCGGACAGGTGGGGGCCCGTGTGCCCATTGAACAGGTGGTGGGGGCCCGTGTGCCCAGCAGACAGGTTGGGGGGGCCGTGTGCCCAGCACACCGGTTGTGGGGGTCTGTATGCCCAGCGGAAAAGTGGTGATGGCCTATGTGCCCAGCGGACATGTTATCTTGCCTAGTGGACAAGTGGTGGGGGCATGTGTGCCCAGCGGACAGGTGGTGGGTCCCGTGTGCTCAGAGGAAAGGTGATCCTGCCTAATGGACAGGTGATAGAAACCTGTGTGCCCAGCGGACTGGTGGTGGGGGTCCGTGTGCCCAGCGGAAAGGTGATGGTGGCCCGTGTGCCCAGTGGACAGGTGATCTTGCCTAGTAGAGAAGTGGTGGAGGCACGTGTGCCCAGCAGACAAGTAGTGGCCCGTGTGCCGCAAGCGGACAGGTAGTGTGTGCCCCCAGAAAGCAGGTGATGGGGTCCCGTTTGCCCATAAGACAGGTGATGGTGTGTGCCTAGCGGACAGGTGGTGGGGGAACTTGTGCCCAGCGGAGAGGTGGTGGGGGCACGTGTTCCCTGCGGACAGGTGATCTTCCCTAGCTCACAGGTGGTGGGGGCCCATATGCCCCTAGTGGACAGGTGGTGGGCACCCATATGCCCAGTACACAGGTGGTGGGACCCTGTATGCCCAGTGGAAAGGTGATCTTGCCTAGAAGACAGGTCCCTGGGGCCCATCTGTAAGCCCAGGAGACAGGTGATTCCTGCTGCCTGTCTGTGCTCCCAGGAGACAGGTGAGCCCTGGGGTCCGTCTGTGTACCTAGCAGACAGGTGATCCCTGGAGCCCAGGAGATAGTTAATCCTTGGAGCAGTTGTCCGCCCAAAAGCAAGTCCGTGATCTTTGTGGCAAGTGTACACACAGTAGATAAGTGATCCCTCGGGCCCGTGTGCACACGGGTTCACACCACCTGTCCGCTAGGTGTACACAGGACCCTATCATCTGTCTGGTGGTAGCACTGGGGCACCCACCACCTGTCCGCTGGGCACACGGGCACCCACCACCTGTCCGCTAGGCATACGGGCCCCCACCACCTGTCCGATAGGCAAGATCACCTGTCGATTGGGCACATGGACCCACATCACCTGTTCGCTGGGCACACGAGACCCCACCACCTGTCCGCTAGGCAAGATCACCTGACCTCTGGGCACACGGACCCACATTATCTGTCTGCTGTGCACACAGGCCCCCTACCACTTGTCCGCTGGGCATACAGAACCCCACTATATGTTTGCTGGGCAAATGGGCCCCACCACCTGTCCGCTGGGCACACTTGCCACCACCAGCAGTACGCTAGGTAAGATCCACTGGGCATAAGGGCCTCCACCACCTGTCCGCTGGGCACACGGGCCCCCACCACCTGTCCGCTGGGCACACGGGCCCCCACCACCTGTCCGCTGGGCACACGGGCCCCCACCACCTGTCCGCTGGGCACACGGGCCCCCACCACCTGTCCGCTGGGCACACGGGCCCCGTCACCACTTGTCCGCTGGGCATACAGACGGGCCCCATTGATCACCTCTCTGGTGAGAGCACAGACTGGTCCCAGGAATCACCTGTCTGCTGGGAGCACAAACGGCCCCAGGGATCACTTATCTTTTTGGAGCACAGATGGGCCCCAGGGACCACCTGTCTACTTGGCGCTCAGAGGGGCCTCAGAGATTACCTGTCTGCTGAGCGCACAGATGGACCCTTGGGATCACCTGTCTGCTGGGCGCACAGATGGACAATTGGGATCACCTGTCTGCTGGGCGCACAGACGGGCTCCAGGGATCACCTCTCTGCTGGGCACACAGTGGGTCCCCAAGAATCATCTGTCTTTTGGGTGCACAGACGGGCCCCAGGGATTACCTGTCTGCTGGGAGCACAGACGGGCCCCAGGGATTACCTGTCTGCTGGGGCCCACTGACAGGACCCAGGGATCACCTTTCTGATGAGTGCACAAACGGACCCCATGGATCACCTATCTGCAGGGCCCACAGATGGGCCAGAGGTATCACCTACCTATCTGCTTGGCGCTCACTGGATCCTAAGATGACCACCTGTTTGCTGGCTGCACACCGGCCCCAGGGATCACCTGTCTGCTGAGCGCACAGACAAGCCCCAGGGATCAACTTGCCTGCTGGGAGCAGTGACGGGCTCCAAGGATAACCTGTCCGTTGGGTGCACTAAGGTGTTCCAGGGATTACCTGTGTGCTGGGAGCACAGACGGGCCCCAACGATGACCTGTCTGCTGGGTACACAAAGGGCCCCATTGATCACCTTTCTTTTGGGCGCACAGACGGGCCCCAGGGATCACCTGTCTGCTGGGCGCACAGACTGGCCCCAGGGAACACCTGTCTGCTAGGCTTCACTGACGGGTTCCTGAGAATATCAACGGAAGAAAAGGAAAAAACAGGTATTTTGCCGCGCTTGAAGACCACAGACTATGATGTCAGGCAAATGATACTTTTTATTTCATCCTACGCGTTTCGGAGACCACAACTGTCTCCTTCTTCAGGGAGAGGAACTATTACAGAAGCCAAGGAAAAGTGCTTTTTTTTTTGACTGCTTTATAAAAGCACTCTTCCTTGGCTTCTGTAATAGTTCCTCTCCCTGAAGAAGGAGGCAGTTGTGGTCTCCGAAACGCGTAGGATGAAATAAAAAGTATCATTTGCCTGACATCATAGTCTATGGTCTTCAAGCGCGGCAAAATACCTGTTTTTTCCTTTTCTTCCGTTGACATTTTACTTGTGCAACAGGGCTGCTGCTGGACCTTTTTGGCGCTCACGTTATGCTGGTAAAGGAGTTGTGACTGGCACAACCCGATCAGGTGAGTGCATCACTTTTACATGATCTTTCCCACCCAATATATCGGGTAAGACCCTATTGCGCCTTCTCTCTCCTATTTGGATTCCTGAGAATGGAACACTTGTCTGCTGGGCCGCACACATGGGCCCCAGGGATCACCTACCTATTTTCTAGGAACTCACTGGCCCCAGGGATCACCACCACCTGTCTATTGGGTGCACACAAGCCCCAGGGATCACCCGTCTGCTGGGCGCCCACTGACCCCCAAAGATGACCACCTGTCTGCTGGGCGCACAGACCGGCCCCAGGGACCACTTGTCTGCTAGGCACAGAGATGGGTCACAAAGACCACCTGTCTGTTGGGCGCACAGATGGGCCCCAGGGATCACCTGTCTGCCGGGTGCACAGACGGGATCACCTGTCTGCCGGGTGCACAGACGGGCCCAAGGGCTCATCTGTCTGCTAGGCGCACAGATGTGTCGCAGGGATCACTTGTCTGCTAGGTGCACAGACGGGCCACATTAATCACCTCTCTACTTTTCGCACAGACGGGCTCCCAGGAATCACCTGTATGCTGGAAGTACAGACAGCCCCAGGAATCACTTATCTATTTGGTGCACAAACGGGTCCCAAGAACCATCTTGTCTGCTGAGCGCACAGACGGGTCCCAGGGACAACCTATCTCCTGGGCACATAGATGGACCAGGCATCACCTGTTTGCCATGCGCACAGACGGGCCCCATGGATCACCTTTCTGCTCAGTGCACAGACGGGCCCCATGGATCACCTGTCTGGGTGCACAGGGGGGACCCAGGGATCACCTGTCTGCTGGTCCCACAGACGGGCCCCAAGGATCACCTGTCCTTTGTGCGCACTAACCTACCCCAGGGATTACCTGTGTGCTGGGAGCATAGACAGGCTGCAGGGATCACATCTCTACTGGGCTCACAGATGGTCCCCAAGGATCACCTATCTGCTGGGTACACAGAAAGGCTCCAGGGATCATCTGTGAACTGGGCGCACAGATGGTTCCCTGCGATCACTTGTCTGCTGGGTGCACAGACAGGCTCCATTGATCACATGTCTTTTGGGCGCACAGACGGGCACAAGGGATCACCTGTCTTTTGGGCGCACAGACGGGCCCCAGGGACCACCTGTCTGCTGGACGCAGAGGCGGGCCTCAGGGACCACCTGTCTGCTGATCGCATAGATGGGTCCCAAAGACCATCTGTCTGCTGGGCCCATGTGCTCAGTGAACAGGTGGTGGGGGCCCGTGTGCCTAGTGGACAGGTGGCGGAAGCCCATGTGCCCAGCGGACAGGTGGTGGGTTTCAGTGTGCCCAGCGAACAGATGATGGTGGCTTGTGTGACAAACAGACAAGTGATCTTGCCTAGTGGACAGGCGATGAGGGCCTGTGTACTCAGCGGACAGGTGGTGGGGTCCGTGTGCCTCTAGCGGACAGACAAGTGATTATTGCCTAGTGGAGAGGTGATAGGGGCCCGTGTGCTTAGTGCATCGATGGTGGAAACCCGTCTGACCCATGTGCCCAGCGAACAGGTGCTGTGGGCTTGTGTGCGAAAAGATTAGGTGATCTTTTATATATCACAGATGGTGGGGGCATGTCCCATGTGCCCAGCAGACAGGTAAACTTGCCTAACAGACAGGTGACCGGGCCCCGTGTATCCAGCGAGCAGGTGGTGGGACCCGTGTGCCCCCAGTCGACAGGTGGTGGGAGCCCATGTGCCCAGAGGACAAGTGATCTTGCCTAATGGACAGGTGATAGGATCTCATGTGCCCAGCAGACACGGGAGGCCCGTGTGCCCCCAGCGGACAGGTGGTCTTGCCTAGTGGACAGGTAATAGGATCTCATGTGCCCAGCAGACACGGGAGGCCCGTGTGCCCCCAGCGGACAGGTGGTCTTGCCTAGCGGACAGGTGGTGGGGGCCTGTGTGCCCAGCGGACAAGTGTTGGGGGCCCATGTGCCCAACGGACAGGTGGTGGTGGCCCGTGTGCCCAGCACACCGGTTGTGGGGGTCCGTATGCCCAGCGGAAATGTGGTGGTGGCCCATGTGCCCAGCGGACAGGTGATCTTGCCTAGTGGACAAGTGGTGGGGGCACGTGTGCTCAGAGGAAAGGTGATCCTGCCTAACAAACAGGTGATCGCAACCTCTGTGCCCAGCAGACTGGTGGTGGGGCCTGTGTACCCCCAGTCGACAGGTGGTGGGAGCCTATGTGCCCAGAGGACAAGTGATCTTGCCTAGTGGACAGGTGATAGGATCTCAAGTGCCCAGCAGACACGGGAGGCCCGTGTGCCGCCAGCGGACAGGTGGTCTTGCCTAGCGGACAGGTGGTGGGGGCCTGTGTACCCAGTGGACAAGTGTTGGGGGCCCGTGTGCCCAATGAACAGGTGGTGGGGGCCCGTGTGCCCAGCAGACAGGTTGGGGGGCCGTGTGCCCAGCACACCGGTTGTGGGGGTCCGTATGCCCAGCGGAAAAGTGGTGGTGGCCCATGTGCCCAGCGGACAGGTGATCTTGCCTAGTGGACAAGTGGTGGGGGCACATGTGCCCAGCGGACAGGTGGTGGGTCCCATGTGCTCAGAGGAAAGGTGATCCTGCCTCATGGACAGGTGATAGAAACCTGTGTGCCCAGCAGACTGGTGGTGGAGGTCCGTGTGCCCAGCGGACCGGTGATGGTGGCCCGTGTGCCCAGTGGACAGGTGATCTTGCCTAGCAGAGAAGTGGTGGGGGCCCGTGTGCCCCAAGCGGACAGGTAGTGTGTGTCCCCAGAAAGCAGTTGATGGGGGCCCGTTTGCACATAAGACAGGTGATGGTGTGTGCCTAGCGGACAGGTGGTGGGGAAACTTGTGCCCAGCGGACAGGTGGTGGGGGCATATGTTCCCTGCGGACAGGTGATCTTCCCTAGCTGACAGGTGGTGGGGGCCCGTATGCCCAGTACACAGGTGGTGGGAGCCCATGTGCCCAGAGGACGGGTTATTTTGCCTAATGGACAGGTCATAGGAACCCATGTGCCCAGCAGACAGGTGGTGGGGCCCGTGTGCCCAGCAAACAGGTTGTGGGGGCCCGTGTGCCCAGCAAACAGGTTGTGGGGGCCCGTGTGCCCCCAGTCGACAGGTGGTGGGGCCCGTGTGCCCCCAGTCGACAGGTGGTGGGAGCCCATGTGCACAGCAAACAGGTGATCTTCCCTAGTGGACAGGTAATGAGGGCCCGTGTGCCCAATGGACAGGTAATCTTGCCGAACAAACAGGTGATCGCAACCTCTGTGCCCAGCAGACAGGTGGTGGGGCCCGTGTACCCCCAGTCGACAGGTGGTGGGAGCCTATGTGCCCAGAGGACAAGTGATCTTGCCTAGTGGACAGGTGATAGGATCTCAAGTGCGCCCAGCAGACAGTTGATGCCTGGGGCTCGTGTGCACCTAGTAGACAGGTGGTGGTCCCTGGGGCCAGTGAGAAAAAAAGACAGGTGATCAATGGTGCCCGTCTGTGCTCCCAGCATACAAGTAATCCCTGGGGCACCTTGGAGCGCCCAACGGACTGGTGATCCTTGGAGCCCGTCACTGCCCGTGTGCCCCAAGCGGACAGGTAGTGTGTGCCCCCAGAAAGCAGGTGATGGGGTCCCGTTTGCCCATAAAACAGGTGATGATGTGTGCCTAGCGGACAGGTGGTGGGGGCACGTGTTCCCTGCGGACAGGTGATCTTCCCTAGCTCACAGGTGGTGGGGGCCCATATGCCACTAGTGGACATGTGGTGGGCACCCGTATGCCCAGTACACAGGTGGTGGGACCCTGTGTGCCCAGTGGAAAGGTGATCTTGCCTAGAAGACAGGTAGTGGGGGCCCGTGTCCCCAGTGAACATGTGGTAGGGTCCCAAATGCCCAGCGGACAGGTGGTGGGGACCCGTGTGCCCAATGGACAGGTGGTGGTGGTCCGTTTTTCCCCAGCAGAGAGGTGATGCGAGCCCGTGTGCCCAAAGGACAGGTAATCTTGCCTAACAAACAGGTGATAGCAACCTGTGTGCCCAGCAGACAGGTAGTGGGGGGCCCGTGTACCTCTAGCGGACAGGTGATTTTGCCAAGCAGACAGGTGGTGGGGGCCCGTGTGCCCATTAGACAGACGGTGGGGGCCCGTGTGCCCATCAGACAGATGGTGGGGGCCCGTGTGCCCATTAGACAGACGGTGGGGGCCCGTGTGCCCATCAGACAGATGGTGGGGGCCCGTGTGCCCATCAGACAGTTGATCTTGCCTAGCGGACAGGTAATGGTTGGACTGTATGCCCAGCAGACAAGTGATCTTGCCTTGCAGATAGGTGGTGGGGGGGCCCATGTGCCCCAAGCAGACAAGTGGTGATGGGGACCGTGTGCCCACTGGACAGGTGATGGGGACCGTGTGCCCACTGGACAGGTGATGGGGGCCCTGTGCCCACTGGACAGGTGCTGGAGGCTTATGTGGCCATTGGACAGGTAGTGGGGGGCCCGTGTGCCCAGCGGACATATGGTGGGGCCCATGTGCCCATCAGTCATATAATGGGGGCTCGTATGCCCAGCGAGCGGACAAATGATCTTGCCTAGGAGACAGCTGGTGGGGGACCCCTGTGCCCAGCAGACAGGTGGTAAGGGGACCTGTGTGCCCAGCAGACAGGTGGTGAGGGGGTCCATGTGCCCAGCGGACTATTGGTGAGGGGGCCCGAGTGCCCAGCGGACAGGTGGTGAGGGGGTCCATGTGCCCAGCGGACAGGTGGTGAGGGGACCAGTGTTCCCAGCGGACATGTGGTGGTGGGCCCGTGTGCCCAGCAGGCAGGTCCTGGTGGGGGGCCCGTGTGCCCAGTGGATATTTGGAGGTGGCCCATGTGCCCAGCGTGCAGGTGGTGGGGGGCCCATGTGCCCAGCTAACAGGTGGTGGTGGTGGGGGGCCGTGTACCCCCAGCAGAAAAGTGGTGGGAGCCTGTGTGCTCAGAGGACATGTGATCTCTCCTATTGGACAGGTGATAGGAACCCATGTGCCCAGCAGACAGGTGGTGGGGGGCCCGTCTGTCCCCAGCGGACAGGTGATCTTGCCTAGCGGACAGGTGATAGGTACGCGTTTGCTCATCGATTAGGTGGTGGGGGTTCGTATGCCCAGCGGACCAGTGCTGGGGGACCATGTGCCCAGCAGACAGGTGGTGGGAGCCCTCATGCCCAACGGACAGTTGATCTTGCCCAGTGGACAGGTGGTGGGGCCCATTTGCCCAGCGAACATATATTCGGGGTTTGTATGCCCAGCGGAAAAGTGTTGGGGGGCCTGTGTGTCCAGCGGACAGATGATGTGGGTCCGTGTGACCAGCGGACAGGTGATATTGCCTAGCAGACAGGTGATGGGGTCCCGTGTGCCCAGAGGACAGGTGCTGAGAGCCCGTGTGCCACCCCGTCTGTGCGCCCAGAAGACAAGTGATACAGCATACAGATGATCCCTTTGGCCTTCTGTGTGCCCAGCCGACAGGTGATCTGTGGGGCTCGTGTTCGCCCAGCATACACGTGGTGATCCTTGGGGTCAGTGGTCTCCCAGCAAACAGGCAGGTGATCCCTGGGGCTCATCTGTGCGCCCAGCAGACACGTTGTCCCTGGGGCCCATCTGTAAGCCCAGGAGACAGGTGATCCCTGCTGCCTGTCTGTGCTCCCAGGAGACAGGTGAGCCCTGGAGTCCGTCTGTGTACCTAGCAGACAGGTGATCCCTGGAGCCCAGGAGATAGTTAATCCTTGGAGCAGTTGTCCGCCCAAAAGCAAGTCCGTGATCTTTGTGGCAAGTGTACACACAGTAGATAAGTGATCCCTCGGGCCCGTGTGCACACGGGTTCACACCACCTGCCTGCTAGATGTACACGGGACCCTATCATCTGTCTGGTGGTAGCACACGGGCACCCACCACCTGTCCGCTGGGCACACGGGCACCCACCACCTGTCCGCTGGGCATACGGGCCCCCACCACCTGTCCGATAGGCAAGATCACCTGTTGATTGGGCACATGGACCCACATCACCTGTTCGCTGGGCACACGAGACCCCACCACCTGTCCGCTAGGCAAGATCACCTGACCTCTGGGCACACGGACCCACATCATCTGTCTGCTGTGCACACCACTTGTCCGCTGGGCATACAGAACCCCACTATATGTTCGCTGGGCAAATGGGCCCCACCACCTGTCCGCTGCGCACACTTGCCCCCACCAGCAGTACACTAGGTAAGATCCACTGGGCATAAGGGCCCCCACCACCTATCCGCTGGGCACACGGTCCCCTTCACCACCTGTCTGCTGGGCACACGGGGCCCGTCACCACCTCTCTGCTGAGAATACAGGAGACCCCCAACACCGGTCCGCTAGACAAGATCAACTGTCCGCTGGGCACACGGGCCCCCACCACCTGTCTACTGGGCACACGGGCCCCCACCACCTGTCCGCTGGGCACACGGGATCCCACCACCTGTCCGCTGGGCACACGGGATCCCACCACCTGTCCGCTGGGCACACGGGATCCCACCACCTGTCCGCTGGGCACACGGGCCCCCCACCACCTGTCCACTGGGCACACGGGCCCCCACCACCTGTCCGCTGGGCACACGGGCCCCCACCATCTGTCCGCTGGGCACACGGACCCCCACCACCTGTCCGCTGGGCACACGGGCCCCCACCACCTGTCCGCTGGGCATACAGACGGGCCCCCTCACCACTTGTCTGCTGGGCATACAGACGGGCCCCATTGATCACCTCTCTGCTGAGAGCACAGACGGGTCCCAGGAATCACCTGTCTGCTGGGAGCACAAACGGCCCCAGGGATCAATTATCTTTTTGGAGCACAGATGGGCCCCAGGGACCACCTGTCTACTTGGCGCTCAGAGGGGCCTCAGAGATTACCTGTCTGCTGCGCGCACAGATGGACCCTTGGGATCACCTGTCTGCTGGGCGCACAGATGGACCCTTGGGATCACCTGTCTGCTGGGAGCACAGACGGGCCCCAGGGATCACCTCCCTGCTGGGCACACAGTGGGTCCCATGATTCACCTGTCTGCTGGGGCCCACTGACAGGACCCAGGGATCACCTTTCTGATGAGTGCACAGATGGGCCAGAGGTATCACCTACCTATCTGCTTGGCGCTCACTGGATCCTAAGATGACCACCTGTTTGCTGGCTGCACACCGGCCCCAGGGATCACCTGTCTGCTGAGTGCACAGACAGGCCCCAGGGATCAACTTGCCTGCTGGGAGCAGTGACGGGCTCCAAGGATAACCTGTCCGTTGGGTGCACTAAGGTGTTCCAGGGATTACCTGTGTGCTGGGAGCACAGACGGGCCCCATTGATCACCTTTCTTTTGGGCGCACAGACGGGCCCCAGGGATCACCTGTCTGCCGGGCGCACAGACGGGCCCCAGGGATCACCTGTCTGCTGGGCGCACAGACTGGCCCCAGGGAACACCTGTCTGCTAGGCATCACTGACTGGTTCCTGAGAATGGAACACTTGTCTGCTGGGCGCACACACAGGCCCCAGGGATCATCTACCTATTTTCTAGGAACTCACTGGCCCCAGGGATCACCACGACCTGTCTATTGGGTGCACACAAGCCCCAGGGATCACCCGTCTCCTGGGCGCCCACTGACCCCCAAAGATAACCACCTGTCTGCTGGGCGCACAGACTGGCCCCAGGGACCACTTGTCTGCTAGGCGCAGAGATGGGTCACAAAGACCACCTGTCTGTTGGGCGCACAGATGGGCCCCAGGGATCACCTGTCTGCCGGGTGCACAGACGAGCCCCAGGGATCAACTGTCTGCTGGGTGCACAGACAGGCCCCATTGATCACCTGTCTTTTGTGCGCACAGACGGGACCTAGGGATCACCTGTCTGGTGGGAGCACAGACGCGCCCAAGGGTTCATCTGTCTGCTGGGCGCACAGATGTGTCGCAGGGATCACTTGTCTGCTAGGTGCACAGACGGGCCCCATTAATCACCTCTCTACTTTTCGCACAAACGGGCTCCCAGGAATCACCTGTATGCTGGGAGTACAGACAGCCCCAGGAATCACTTATCTATTTGGTGCACAGACAGGTCCCAAGGACCATCTTGTCTGCTGAGCGCACAGACGGGTCCCAGGGACCACCTATCTCCTGGGCACATAGATGGACCAGGCATCACCTGTTTGCCATGCGCACAGACGGGCCCCATGGATCACCTTTCTGCTCAGTGCACAGACGGGCCCCATGGATCACCTGTCTGGGTGCACAGGGGGGACCCAGGGATCACCTGTCTGCTGGTCCCACAGACGGGCCCCAAGGGTCACCTGTCCGTTGTGCGCACTAACCTACCCCAGGGATTACCTGTGTGCTGGGAGCATAGACAGGCCGCAGGGATCACATCTCTACTGGGCTCACAGATGGTCCCCAAGGATCACCTATCTGCTGGGTACACAGAAAGGCTCCAGGGATCATCTGTGAACTGGGCGCACAGATGGTTCCCTGCGATCACTTGTCTGCTGGGTGCACAGACAGGCTCCATTGATCACATGTCTTTTGGGCGCACAGACGGGCACAAGGGATCACCTGTCTTTTGGGCGCACAGACGGGCCCCAGGGACCACCTGTCTGCTGGACGCAGAGGCGGGCCTCAGGGACCACCTGTCTGCTGATCGCATAGATGGGTCCCAAAGACCATCTGTCTGCTGGGCCCATGTGCTCAGTGAACAGGTGGTGGGGGCCCGTGTGCCTAGTGGACAGGTGGCGGAAGCCCATGTGCCCAGCGGACAGGTGGTGGGTTTCAGTGTGCCCAGCGAACAGATGATGGTGGCTTGTGTGACCAACAGACAAGTGATCTTGCCTAGTGGACAGGCGATGAGGGCCTGTGTACTCAGCGGACAGGTGGTGGGGTCCGTGTGCCTCTAGCGGACAGACAAGTGATTATTGCCTAGTGGAGAGGTGATAGGGGCCCGTGTGCTTAGTGCATCGATGGTGGAAACCCGTGTGACCCATGTGCCCAGCGAACAGGTGCTGTGGGCTTGTGTGCGAAAAGATTAGGTGATCTTTTATATATCACAGATGGTGGGGGCCTGTGCCCCCAGCTGACATGTGGTGGGCACCCATGTGCCCAGCAGACAGGTAAACGTGCCTTACAGACAGGTGACCGGGCCCCGTGTGTCCAGCAAACAGGTGGTGGGACCCGTGTGCCCCCAGTCGACAGGTGGTGGGAGCCCATGTGCCCAGAGGACAAGTGATCTTGCCTAATGGACAGGTGATAGGATCTCATGTGCCCAGCAGACACGTGAGGAGGCCCGTGTGCCCCCAGCAGACAGGTGGTCTTGCCTAGTGGACAGGTGGTGGGGGTCCGTGTGCCCAGCGGAAAGGTGATGGTGGCCCGTGTGCCCAGTGGACAGGTGATCTTGCCTAGCAGAGAAGTGGTGGGGGCCCGTGTGCCCCAAGCGGACAGGTAATGTGTGTCCTCAGAAAGCAGTTGATAGGGGCCCGTTTGCACATAAGACAGGTGATGGTGTGTGCCTAGCGGACAGGTGGTGGGGGAACTTGTGCCCAGCGGACAGGTGGTGGGGGCACATGTTCCCTGCGGACAGGTGATCTTCCCTAGCTGACAGGTGGTGGGGGCCCATATGCCCAGTACACAGGTGGTGGGAGCCCATGTGCCCAGAGGACAGGTTATTTTGCCTAATGGACAGGTCATAGGAACCCATGTGCCCAGTAGACAGGTGGTGGGGCCCGTGTGCCCAGTGAACAGGTTGTGGGGGCCCGTGTGCCCAGTTAACAGGTTGTGGGGGCCCGTGTGCCCAGTGGACAGGTGGTGGGGCCCGTGTGCCCCCAGTCGACAGGTGGTGGGAGCCCATGTGCACAGCAAACAGGTGATCTTCCCTAGTAGACAGGTAATGAGGGCCCGTGTGCCCAATGGACAGGTAATCTTGCCTAACAAACAGGTGATCGCAACCTCTGTGCCCAGCAGACTGGTGGTGGGGCCCGTGTACCCCCAGTCGACAGGTTGTGGGAGCCTATGTGCCCAGAGGACAAGTGATCTTGCCTAGTGGACAGGTGATAGGATCTCAAGTGCCCAGCAGACACGGGAGGCCTGTGTGCCCCCAGCGGACAGGTGGTCTTGCCTAGCGGACAGGTGGTGGGGCCCGTGTGCCCAGCGGACAAGTGTTGGGGGCCCGTGTGCCCAATGAACAAGTGGTGGGGGCCCGTGTGCCCAGCAGACAGGTTGGGGGGCCGTATGCCCAGCGGAAAAGTGGTGGTGGCCCATGTGCCCAGCGGACAGGTGATCTTGCCTAGTGGACAAGTGGTGGGGGCACATGTGCCCAGCAGACAGGTGGTGGGTACCGTGTGCTCAGAGGAAAGGTGATCCTGCCTCATGGACAGGTGATAGAAACCTGTGTGCCCAGCAGACCGGTGGTGGGGGTCCGTGTGCCCAGCGGACCGGTGATGGTGGCCCGTGTGCCCAGTGGACAGGTGATCTTGCCTAGCAGAGAAGTAGTGGAGGCCCGTGTGCCCCAAGCGGACAGGTAGTGTGTGTCCCCAGAAAGCAGTTGATGGGGGCCCGTTTGCACATAAGACAGGTGATGGTGTGTGCCTAGCGGACAGGTGGTGAGGGAACTTGTGCCCAGCAGACAGGTGGTGGGGGCACATGTTCCCTGCGGACAGGTGATCTTCCCTAGCTGACAGGTGGTGGGGGCCCGTATGCCCAGTACACAGGTGGTGGGAGCCCATGTGCCCAGAGGACAGGTTATTTTGCCTAATGGACAGGTCATAGGAACCCATGTGCCCAGTAGACAGGTGGTGGGGACCGTGTGCCCAGTGAACAGGTTGTGGGGGCCCGTGTGCCCAACGAACAGGTTGTGGGGGCCCGTGTGCCCCCAGTCGACAGGTGGTGGGGCCCGTGTGCCCCCAGTCGACAGGTAGTGGGAGACCATGTGCACAGCAAATAGGTGATCTTCCCTAGTGGACAGGTAATAAGGGCCCGTGTGCCCAATGGACAGGTAATCTTGCCGAACAAACAGGTGATCGCAACCTCTGTGCCCAGCAGACAGGTGGTGGGGCCCGTGTATCCCCAGTCGACAGGTGGTGGGAGCCTATGTGCCCAGAGGACAAGTGATCTTGCCTAGTGGACAGGTGATAGGATCTCAAGTGCGCCCAGCAGACAGTTGATGCCTGGGGCTCGTGTGCGCCTAGTAGACAGGTGGTGGTCCCTGGGGCCAGTGTGAAAAAAAAGACAGGTGATCAATGGTGCCCGTCTGTGCTCCCAGCAGACAAGTAATCCCTGGGGCACCTTGGAACCCCCAACGGACTGGTGATCCTTGGAGCCCGTCACTGCTCCCAGCAGAGTGATCCTGAAGGCCTGTCTGTGCGCCCAGCAGACAAGTGTTCCCAGGGACCCGTCTGTGCGCCTAGTAGACAGATGATTCCTGGGGTCCATCTGTGCGCCCGGCAGACAAGTGATCCCTGGGTGCCGTCTCTTTTTCCCAGCAGAGAGGTAAACCCTGGGGCCCGTCTATGCTTCCAGCACACAGGTAATCCCTGGGGCACCTTGTTGCGCCCAACGGACTGGTGATCCTTGGAGCTCGTCACTGCTCCCAGCAGTGTGATCCCAAGGGCCTGACTGTGCGCCCAGCAGACAGGTGATCCCTGGGGCCGCCTGTGATCCCAGCAGACAGGTCGTCATCTTTGGGGGCAGTGGGCTCCAAGCAGACAGGTAGGTGATCCCTGGCGCCCATCTGTGAGCCCATTAGATAGGTGGTCCCTGTGGCCGTTGTGCAACCAGCAGACAGTGAACATCTTTGGCTCTAGTGAGCGCCAAGCAGACAGGTAGGTGATCCCGGGGGCCCGTCTGTGGTCCCAGCAGACAGGTGAATCCTGGGACCCGTCTGTGCGCCCTGCAGAGAGGTGATCTCTGGGGCCAGTCTGTGCTCCCAGCAGACAGGTGATCCCTGGGCCCGTCTGTGCTCCCAGCAGACAGGTGATCACTGGGACTAGTGTGTGCCCATCAGACAGGTTGTGATTCCTGGTGCCAGTGGGCTACGAGCAAATAGGTCGGTGATCCCTGGAGCCTGTCTGTGCACTCAGCAGACAGGTGATCCTTGGGGCTCGTCTGTGCGCACAGCAGACAGGTGATCCCTGGGGGCGCATCTGTGCGCCCAGCAGACAGATGATCCCTTGGGCCCGTCTGAGCTCCCAGCGGACAAGAGATCCCAGGGGTCCGTGTGTGTGCCCAGCAAACACAACTAATCTCTGGGGCTTTTCTGTGTGCCCAGCAGACAGGTGATGCCTGAGACACGTCTGTGCATCCAGCTAACAAGTGATCACAGGGACCCGTGTGTGCACCCAGCATAGAGATAATCCCTTGGTCCCATCATGTGCCCAGCAGAGAGGTGATCCCTGGGGCCCGTCTGTGCGCCCAGCAGACAATTTGATCCCTGGGGCTCGTGTGCGCCTTGTAGACAGGTGGTGGTCCCTGGGGCCAGTGAGACAAAAAGACAGGTGATCAATGGTGCCCGTCTGTGCGCCTAGTAGACAGATGATTCCTGGGGTCCGTCTGTGCGCCCAGCAGACAAGTAATCCCTGAGGGCCGTCTCTTCTCCCTGCAGAGAGGTGAACCCTGGGGCCCGTCTATACTCCCAGCACACAGGTAATCCCTGGGGCACCTTAGTGCACCCAACAGACTGGTGATCCTTGGAGCCCATCACTGCTCCCAGCAGAGTGATCCCGAGGGCCTGTCTGTGTGCCCAGCAGACAGGTGATCCCCAGGGCCGGTGTGTACCCAGCTGACAAGTGGTCATCTTTGGGGCCAGTGGGCGCCCAGCAGACAGGTAGGTGATTCATGGGGCCCTTCTCTGCGCCCAGCTGACTAGTGATCCATGGGGCCTGTCTGTGCGCCCAGCAGACAGGTGATCCCTGGGTCCTGTCTGTGCCCCCAGCAGACAGGTAATCCCTGGGGCTCGTCTGTGCACCCAGCAGACAGGTAATCCCTGGGGCTCGTCTGTGCACCCAGCAGACAGGTGAATCTAGGGACAGTCTGTGCGCCCTGTAGAGAGGTGATCCCTGGGGCCCGTCTGTGCGCCCTGCAGACAGGTGATCCCTGGGGCCCATATGTGATCCTAGCACACAGGTGGTCATCTTTGGGGCCAGTGGGCTCCAAGCAGACAGGTAGGTGATCCCTGGCGTCCATCTGTGAGCCCATCAGATAGGTGGTCCCTATGGCCGTTGTGCAACCAGCAGACAGTGATCATCTTTGGGTCTAGTGAGCGCCAAGCAGACAGGTAGGTGATCCCTGGGTTCCCTCTGTGTCCCCAGCAGACAGGTGATCCCCGGGTTCCTCTGTGCCCCCAGCAGACAGGTAATCCCTGGGGCCAGTCTGTGCACCCAGCAGACAGGTGAATCCTGGAACCCATCTGTGCGCCCTGCAGAGAGGTGATCTCTGGGGCCAGTCTGTGCCCCCAGCAGACAGGTAATCCCTGGGGCTCGTTTGTGCACCCAGTAGACAGGTGAATCCTGGGACAGTCTGTGCCCCCTGCAGAAAGGTGATCTCTGGGGCCCGTCTGTGCTCCCAGCAGACAGGTGATCCCTGGGGTCTGTCTGTGCTCCCAGCAGACAGGTGATCCCTGGGACCCGTTTGTGCACCCTGCAGTCAGGTGATCCCGGGGGCCTGTCTTTGCTCCCAGTAGACAGGTGGTGATCTTTAGGGCCAGTGGTCGCCAAGCTGACAGGTAGGTGATCCCTGGGGCCCGTCTGTTAGCCCAGTAGACAGGTGATCTCTGGGGCCGCTGTGCAACCAGTAGACAGATGATCATCTTTGGGTCCAGTGAGCACCAAGCAGACAGGAAGGTGATGTTTGGGGCCTGTCTGTGGGCCAACACCCTTTCTCAACAGTAGGGACTTAGTGAAAATATCTGCTGTGATATCGCTGTGATATCTTCAGTTGAACAATATTGTAATTTGAGAATTCTTTGTTCCTGGTGATCCCTCAAGAAATGATACTTCACATCAATATGCTTGGTTCTTTGGTAAACTCTTTTCATCTGAGCAAGAACAAGACATCCTTGATTGTTCTCATTTATTTTTGTTGATTCCAACTGTGTTTGTCTTAGGTCTGTTTGAAATTGTCTTAACTCGCATGTGCTGCTTCAACATATTCAGTTTCTGCTGACGAAAGAGTTACTATAGATTGCTTTTTACTAGTCCAACTAATTGGTCCGCCTGAGAGAAAGAAAAGATGGCCACTGGTAGATTTCCTGCTAGTTGGATCTCCAACCCAATCTGCATCAACATATTCAGTTAAAGTGCATTTTTCACTTTTAGGTAGTTTCAGTTTAACATTGCTAGTTCCTTTCAAATATCGTATTACTCTCGTCACGTCATTCCAATCCCTTTTATTTTGTTTTCAACACTTTTCTACTCAGAATTCCTACCGCCGCTGCGATGTCTGGCCTTGTAACAGTTGCTAGATACAGTAATTTTCCCTTTGCCGTTCTGTACTTTTCATCATTTGGTAACACATTTTGCTCACTATTCTTCTCTCTAAGATAATTGGTTTCCATTGGAGACTACTGTTTTTGCATCCTTCAATCCAAATGTTTTGATTATGTCTTGAATCATGAAATTTTGATTAAGTAGGAAACTTCCATCTTGTTCTCTTTCTGTCTGTATTCCTAGGTACTGGTTCACATTTCCCATGTCTTTGATTTTGAAATGTTCATTCAGAATTTTTAGTATGTCCTCTTTATCCCTTTCTTTTTCAAAACAGACTAAATATCATCAACATATATGAGTACATAGATCCATCTGTCCTATATGAGTACATAGATCCATCTGTCCATCAGTCTTTTTGTGTAAAGGCAAGGATCAGCTTTGCGTCTTTGAAATTTTTCATTTGTGAGCACTTCTGTGATTTTATCATTCCACGCTTTAGCAGAATGTTTTAAACTGTATATACTTTTCTGTAGTTTACAAACCATGTTAGGGTTACTTTCATCTTTGAATCCTGGAGGTTGCTCCATGTAAATATCTTTTTGTTAAATTTCCATTCAAAAATGTTGTCTTTACGTCCAGATGCTTCAACTCCATTTGTTTCATGGCTGCAACTGCAAACAAAGTTCTTATTGTAGTATGCTTGACAACTGGAGGAAATGTTTCATCATAGTCTTTTCCATATTTTTGAGGATAACTTTTAGCTACAAGTCTTGCTCGGTATTGTTCAGCTGTGCCATCTGTTTGGTATTTTACTTTAAAAACCCATTTACATCCTATAGCTTTACTTACTTCTGGTAATTCTGTCAGTGTCCATGACTTTGAGTCATGCATGGATTTGATTTCTGTTTCTGTTGCCTTTATCCGTTTATTAGCTTCTTTTTCAGGAAGTCGAGCTATGTCTTCCCAAGAGGAAGGCTCAGATATGTTTTGTACTTTCCTTGTATGAAAGACATAATGGTGGTTTTCCTTTGTTTTCTCTTATTGACGTCTTGGTTTTGTGTCTATTTGTAATTGTATCTCTTCACTTTAAGTATTCTGTTTTTTATCAATTTCAACTTCTTTTTCATCAGATGTTCTTTCAGCTATATCACTGCTGTTTTTTCCTCATTTTTTGTTTCCAGTGATATCATTTTGTCTTCATTTAGATCCTCAATGAGACTATAACTCACCATAAGTCTGTCTGTTTGGGGATCTACAATTCTATATCCCTTGCAATTTTCACTATATCCAAAAAATATTCCTTCTATGGATCTGTTTTGAAGTTTGGAACACTTTTCTGTTGGAATAAATACAACAAACTTTACATCCAAAACCTTTTAAATGATTCACACCTTGTTTCTCACCCTTCCACGGTTCATATGGGGTTTTTTTCAGTTTTCTAGAAAAAGTCGGTTTTGTAGATAAGTAGTTGTCATTTTGCTTCACCCCAATATTTCTCTGGTAGTTTGGAATCTGTTAGCATACATCTTATCATTTCAGTCAGAGTTCTGTTTTTCCTTTCTGCTACACCATTTTATTCAGGTGTGTATGGAACAGTCTTTTGATGCTCTATACCATTTTGTCTTAAGTAGTTTTCTATTTCGCGTCCTGTGAATTCACCTCCATTATCATTTTAATGACAATTGGCTTCCTCTGAAACTTGTTATTTGACTGTCACATAGTCTACTATTTTATTGTGCTTTTTGTCTTACTTTATTTAGGTATAGATATTCTTGTAGCTTTAGATTTTTAACAACATTCACATCTTATGATAATTGAGCAATCAGATATCAATAGATCCTTTCTTTGTCAATTCATTCTTTTGTAACTCCATTATACTTTCAGGATGTCTGTGTGCTAGACGTCTATGCCACATGTGAATACAAGTCTTGTGATCGTGTGTACACAATTTCATCTGTTCCTTTATTGTGTCTAGATGATATAATTGTTCATCTGCCTTGACATTGGTTATTATCTTTTTTTCCCGCTAGGATTGTACATTCATCATCTTTGAATTTTACAGTAAGTTTTTTAGCTGTTAGACGTTTTCCAGATAACAGTCCTCCTTCTAATCCCGGATCATATAACAATCCTGTACAAGTATTTTTGAATCATGCCCAAACTTATTAGACCAGTTTAGCATTCCTTGTCTAATACTTTTCGCAGTTATTTTGCTCCCATCTGCAAGATAAATGGCTTCCTTCTTATTTAAATCCAGTTCAGTAAAGAAACTTTTATTACTTGTCATATGATATGTTGCTCCTGAGTCAATAAACCAACCTGATGATGATTTCTTATCAGTTATTTTAAATGTGCCATTCCTATTATTTACACATGAATCAGAAATTGTGTATTTAACTTTCTGTGTATTCTCTTTATGGAGTAATTTCTGTTGTTCTGCTTTCCATATAGTACAGTCTTTTTGCATATACCAACATCTTTGCACCCAAAAGACAGATGATTCTTGGGGCCCATCTGTTCGCCCAAAAGATAGATGATCCCTAGGACCCATCTGTGCGCCCAGCAAACAGGTGATCCCTGGGGCCCGTCTGTGCGCCCAAAACATAAGTGATCCCTGGGGCTGTCTGTGCTCCCACCACACAGGTGATTCCTGGGGCCCGTCTGTGCTCCAAGCAGAGAGGTGATCAATTTGGCCCATCTGTGCACCCAGCAGACATGTGATCCCTGGGACCCGTCTGTGCTCCCAGCAGACACAAGTGATCTCTAGGGCTCTTCTGTACTCCCAGCAGACTGGTGATGCCTCAAACCCATCTGTGCGCCCAGTTAACAAGTGATCGCAGGGACCCGTCTGAGCACCCAGCATACAGAAGATCCCTTGAGCCCATCTGTGTGCCTAGCAGAGAGGTGATCCCTGGGGCCCGTCTGTGCACCCAGCAGACAGGTGATCCCTGGGGCCTGTCTGTGCGCCCAGCAGACAGATGATCCCTTGGGCCTTTCTGTGCGCCCAGGATACAGATTATCCCTTGGGCCCATGTGTGTGCCCAGCAAAGAGGTGAATACTAGAGCCCGTTTGTGAACCCAACAGATAGGTGGTCCATGGGGGCCATGTGTGCTCCCAGCAGACAGGTGATCCCTGGGGCCTATCTGTGCATCTAGCAGACAGGTGATACCTGTGACCCATCTGTGCTCCAGGCAGACAGGTGATCCCTGCTGCCTGTCTGTGATCCCAGCAGACAGGTGATCTCTGGAGCACTTGTCCGTCCAAAAGACAAGTCTGTGATCTTTGGGGCACATGTACACTCAGTAAACAAGTGATCCCTGTGGCTCATGTGCACACGGGCCCACACCACCCGTCCGCTGGGTGTACACGGGACCCTATCATCTGTCTGGTGGGGGCACAGAGGCCCTCAGCACCTATCCGCTGGGCACACTGGCCCCCTCACCACCTGTCGCTGGGCACACGGGCTCCATCTCCACTTGTCTGCTGGGGGCACAGGGGCCCCCCACCACCTGTCTGCTAGGCAAGATCACTTGTCTGCTGGGCACACAGTCCACCCACCACCTGTCCGCTAGGCAAGATCATCTGTCCGATGGGCACATGGGCCCCCACTAGCTGTCCACTTGGCACACGGGCCCCCACCACCTGTCTGCTTGGCAAAATCACCTGTCCGCTAGAGGTACAAGGGCCCCCCACCACCTGTCTGCTGGGCACACAGGTTGCTATCACCTGTCCATTAGGCAAGATTACCTGTCCTCTGGGCACACGGGCTTGCATCACCTGTCCACTAGGGAAGATTACCTGTTTGCTGTGCACACAGGCCCTTACCACTTGTCATCTGGGCAAACGGGCTCCCACCACATGTCTGCTAGGGGCACATACCCTCACTATCTGTGAGCTATTCAGGATCACCTGTCAACTGGGCACACGGGTCCCCACCACCTGTCCGCTGGACGTTTGGGACCCTACCACATGTTCACTGGGGGCACGGGACCCCACTACCTGACTGCTAGGCAAGAACACCTTTCCGCTGGGCATACGGGCCCCCACCACCTGTCCACTGGGGGCACACGGGCTCCCACCGTGTATGCTGGGCACAAGTTCCCCCACCACTTGTCTGCTAGGCGCACGGGCCACCATAACCTGTCTTATAGGCAAACGGGCCCCCACCATCTGCTTTCTGGGGGCACACACTACCTGTCCGCTTGGGGCACACGTGCCCCCACCACTTCTCCACTAGGCAAGATCACCTGTCCGCTGGGCACATGGGACCCCACCACCTGTCCACTGGGCACACGGGCTACCATCACTTTTCCACTGGGCACATGTACCCCCACCAAAGGTCCGCTGGGCACACGGCCCCCACCACCTGTCTGTTGGGCACACGGGCCCCCACCACTTGTCTGCTGGGCAAGATCACCTATCCGCTGGGGGCACACGGGCCCCCAACACCTGTCTGCTGGGCACACGGATTACTATCACCTGTTCATTAAGCAAGATCACCTTTCCTATAGGCACAGGAGCTCCCACCACCTGTCGACTGGGAGCACATGGGCCCCACCACCTGTCTGCTGTGCACAAGGGCCCCAACCACCTGTGCGCTGAGCATTCGGGCCCCCACCGCCTGTCCGCTGGCCACACAGGCCCTTATCACCTGTCCGCTAGGCAAGATCACTTGTCTTTTGGTCACACAAGCCACCATCATGTGTTCGCTGGGCACACTTGTACCCTGGGCACAAGGGCCCGAACCACCTGTCCGCTGGGCACACGGGCCCCCACCACCTGTCCGCTAGGCAAGATCACTTGTCCTCTGGGAGCACACGTGCCCCCCACCACCTGTTTTCTGGGCACACGGGTTCCTATCTCTTGTCCATTAGGAAAGATAACCTGTCTCCTGGGCACATGAGCTCCCACCACCTATCGACTGAAGGCACAAGGGACCCATCACCTGTCCTCTGGGCACACAGGCCCCCACCACTTGTCCGCTGGGCAGACATGCCACCACCACTTATCCACTTGGCAATATCACCTGTCCGCTGGGAACATAGACCATCACCACCTTTCCGCTGGGCACATGGACCCCCACCACCGGTCCGCTGGGCACATGGCCCCCCACCACTTGTCCGCTGGGCACACGGGCCCCCACCACCTGTTCGTTGAGCACACAGGTCCCCACCACTTCTCTGCTAGGCAAGATCACCTTTCTGCTGGGGGCACACGAGCCCCCCACCACCTGTCTGCTGGGCACATGGGTTCCATTCACCTGTCCATAAGGCAAGATGACCTGTCCTCTGGGCACATGGGCTCCCACCACCTGTCAACTGGGGGCACACGAACCCCACCACCTGTCTGCTGGGCACATGGACCCCCACCACCTGTTCGTTGGGCAAATGGTCCCCACCACTTGTGTGCTGGGCACATGAGCCCCCACCACCTGTTCTCTGGGCACACAGGTCCTCATCACCTGTCCGCTAGGCAAGACCACTTGTCTGTTGGTCACACAAGCCACCATCATGTGTTTGCTGGGCACACTGGTACCCACCACCTGTCCGCTGGGCACATGGGCTTCCACCACCTGTCCGCTGGGCACATGGGCTTCCACCACCTGTCCACTGGGCACATGGGCCCCCACCACCTGTTCACTGGGCACATGGGCCCAGCAGACAGGTGGTCTTTGGAACCTATTTATGCGCCTGGCAGACAGATGGTCCCCTAGGCCCATCTATACACCCAGCAGACAGGTGGTCCCTGGGGCCCATTTGTGTGCCCAAAAGACATGTGATCAATGAGGTCTGTCTGTGCACTCAGCAGACAAGTGATCGCAGGAAACCATCTGTGCGCCCAGTATACAGATGACCCCTGGGGCCCTCCTGTGAGCCCAGCAGACTGGTGATCCTTGGGGACCTTCTATGCACCCAGCAGACAGGTGATCCCTGGGGGCCATCTGTGCTCCCAGTAGAGATGTGACCCCTGGGGCCCGTCTATTCTCCTAGCACACAGGAAATCCCTGGGGCACCTTAGTGCGCCCAACGGACAGGTGATCCTTGGGGCCAGTCTGTGGATCCAGCAGACAGGTGATCCCTGGGTCTCCTCTGTGCACCCAGCAGACAGGTGATCCATGGGGCCCGTCTGTGCACTCAGCAGAAAGGTGATCTCTGGGGCCCGTTTGTGCATACAGCAAACAGGTGATCCCTATGGTCCATCTGTGCGCCCAGCAGACAGGTGATCCCTGGGGTCCATCTGTGCGCCCAGTAGACAAGTTGGTCCCTGTGGCCCGTCTGTGCACCAAAAAGATAAGTGAGTCCTGGGGCTGTCTGTACTCCCAGCATAGAGGTGATTCCTGGGAGCTCGTCTGTGCGCGCAGCAGACAGTTGATCCCTGGGGCTCGTGTGCGCCCAGTAGACAGGTGGTGATCCCTGGGGCCAGTGTTCCAGGCAAGGTATAGAAAACAGGAAATGGCAGCCATCCATGTGTATGATCTGAAAACTGAAAGGCAAATCGACATATTTCCCACAATCCCTTGTCAAGAGGTTAATTATTTAATGAAAAGGCTCTCCTCAACAGTCCCCCCATAAATACTTTATTAACCTTCTGACCCTACTCCTAACCCATCAGTCTCCAATACCTGGCTGCAACTCTTTTCTTTTTGCTGCCCGCTATAAAAGCAATGCTAAGCCTTTGCCCCCAGGGGAACAGACTTCGATTGGAGCCTGATGTACTCGCCCTACTCTGACTGCCTAGCTTGGGACTGTGAAAGACTAAAGGAGGCCTAGCTGTGCTATATCTACAGAATAACTAACCTCCTGAGCTAGGAAAGTGGGAACTGTCGTTTCTACTCCTTTCTTGATCATCCTCCTTACACGTCTTGGTTTTGTGTCTGTTTGTAATTGTATCTCTTCACTTTAAGTATTCTATTTTTTATCAATTTCAACTTCTTTTTCATCAGATGTTCTTTCAGCTATATCACTGCTGTTTTTTCTCATTTTTTTTTTCCAGTGATATCATTTTGTCTTCATTTAGATCCTCAATGAGAGTGTTACTCAGCATAAGTCTGTCTGTTTGGGGATCTAGGATTCTATATCCCTTGCAATTTTCACTATATCCAAAAAATATTCCTTCTATGGATCTGTTTTGAAGTTTGGAACACTTTTCTGTTGGAATAAATACAACAAACTTTACATCCAAAAACTTTTAAATGATTCACACCTTGTTTCTCACCCTTCCACAGTTTATATGGGGTTTTTTTTCAGTTTTCTAGAAAGTCGGTTTTGTAGATAAGTAGCTGTCATTTTGCTTCACCCCAATATTTCTCTGGTAGTTTGGAATCTGTTAGCATACATCTTATCATTTCAGTCAGAGTTCTGTTTTTTCCTTTCTGCTACACCATTTTATTCAGGTGTGTATGGAACAGTCTTTTGATGCTCTATACCATTTTGTCTTAAGTAGTTTTCTATTTCGTGTCCTGTGAATTCACCTCCATTATCATTTTAATGACAATTGGCTTCCTCTGAAACTTGTTTTTCGACTGTCACATAGTCTACTATTTTATTGCAAACTTCACTTTTGTTCTTGATCAAGTATGTGACTGTGTATTTTGAGTAGTCATCTATAAAAGTCACTATATATCTATTGCCTCCTGATGTAGTCACTTTCATGGGTCCACATACGTCAGTATGCACCAAATCAAGTGGTCTTGTGCTTTTTGTCTTTCTTTAGGTATAGATATTCTTGTAGTTTTGGATTTTATACAACATTCACATCTTACGATAATTGAGCAATCAGATATCAATAGATCCTTTGTCAAGTTTTTCTTTTGTAACTCCATTATACTTTCAGGATGTCTGTGTGCTAGACGTCTATGCCACATGTGAATACAAGTCTTGTGATCGTGTGTACACAATTTCATCTGTTCCTTTATTGTGTCTAGATGATATAATTGTTCATCTGCCTTGACATTGGTTATTATCTTTTTTTCCCGCTAGGATTGTACATTCATCATCTTTGAATTTTACAGTAAGTTTTTTAGCTGTTAGACGTTTTCCAGATAACAGTCCTCCTTCTAATCCCGGATCATATAACAATCCTGTACAAGTATTTTTGAATCATGCCCAAACTTATTAGACCAGTTTAGCATTCCTTGTCTAATACCTTTCGCAGTTATTTTGCTCCCATCTGCAAGATAAATGGCTTCCTTCTTATTTAAATCAAGTTCAGTAAAGAAACTTTTATTACTTGTCATATGATATGTTGCTCCTGAGTCAATAAACCAACCTGATGATGATTTCTTATCAGTTATTTTAAATGTGCCATTCTTATTATTTACACATGAATCAGAAATTGTGTATTTAACCTTCTGTGTATTCTCTTTATGGAGCAATTTCTGTTGTTCTGCTTTCCATATAGTACAGTCTTTTTGCATATACCAACATCTTTGCACCCAAAAGACAGATGATTCTTGGGGCCCATATGTTCGCCCAAAAGATAGATGATCCCTAGGACCCATCTGTGCGCCCAGCAAACAGGTGATCCCTGGAGCCCATCTGTGCGCCCAGCAGACAGGTGATCCCTGGGGCTCGTCTGAGCATTCAGGAGGCAGGTGGTCCCTGGGGCCCGTCTGTGCGCCCAGCGGACAAGTTGGTCCCTGGGGCCCGTCTGTGCGCCCAAAACATAAGTGATCCCTGGGGCTGTCTGTGCTCCCACCAGACAGGTGATTCCTGGGAGCCCGTCTGTGCTCCAAGCAGAGAGGTGATCAATTTGGCCCATCTGTGCACCCAGCAGAGATGTGATCCCTGGGACCCGTCTGTGCGCCCAGCAGACAGGCGATCCCTTGGGCCGGTCTGTGCTCCCAGCAGACAGGTGATCCCAGGGGTCCGTCTGTGCGCCCAGCAGACACAAGTGATCTCTGGGGCTCTTCTGTACGCCCAGCAGACTGAAGATGCCTCAAACCCATCTGTGCGCCCAGTTAACAAGTGATCGCAGGGACCCGTCTGAGCACCCAGCATACATAAGATCCCTTGAGCCCTTCTGTGTGCCTAGCAGAGAGGTAGTTGTCGCGGGCGGAGGAGGGGACGCCGCGCTCTCCCACTGCTCTGGTCCGGCTGCCGTGGCTGCTGCGGCCTGCCGCTGCTCGGTGGCTCGAGCGATGGGCCGGATCCTGGGGACTCGAGCGGCGCTCCTCGCCCGTGAGTGAAAGGGGGTTTTTGGGTGTGGGGATTGTTTATTGTCCGTGACGCCACCCACGGTTGTGGTGATTTGTTGACACCACCGCTGCTCTGTATGGGGATCCCGGGAGGGATGGTATGGAGCAGCTAGTTGTTGTGTTGCCCCTCCGTGGGTAGGGGTTGGTGATCCCGGGGCCCAGTGATGAGGTGGGAGATGCAGGGCTTGGTGGGCGCAGGGACGCGGGGGCAGCGCTGTGCCTTGCGGCACTGTGGTACTCACTCAGCCTGAGACGATGACACAGTTCTCGGTAAAACACACGGCTGGAAAGACGGTTCCCACAGACGGCTGCACTTGCTTTCCCCAGTAGGTGACGGTGACGGTCCCTCTGTCCTGCACCTAAGTTGATAATGGTTGCGATGGGTTCCCACCGGTAACCCGCTCCCCGGCTTGGATATGGGGCCGGAGGAGCCCTACTTTGCCCGCAGGCGCTGACCCTGAGAAACTGGTGCCTTGGCGGTGGCGGTGTCTCTCTGTTACGGTTGGACGGTTGCCTTCAATCGGGACTTGGTTGTTAGGAGACCGACGTCCCCTTCACTGACGGATTTGGCAAATTATGGCGACTCCTAGCCTTGCCGGGATCCGAAAGGCCCCTGCCCTGGTGCTGACTGTTCTTCGTATACTGCTCCAGACCGCCGGGCCATTACCCGTCCGCGGTCCTTCCAGCAACCTCTGAGCAGTCCTCCTGCAGACTATCACCGCCGTCTGCTGAGCTTGCTGTCACTGTCCGGGGCACACACCCGGACCAACTTCAGGCTTTACTACTGTCACTTTCCTGTCACTTCAGCTTTTCTCTTTAGCTCCACTGCTACTTCCTTCTACTTCACTTCCCTAAACTGCACTGCCTGGTTCTCCCGCCTCCAGGGCTGTGAACTCCTCGGTGGGCAGAGCCAACTGCCTGGCCCACCCCCTGGTGTGAACATCAGCCCCTGGAGGAAGGCAACAAGGATTTTGGTTAGCCTTGGTGTTCCTAACTGGGGTGTAGGGTGTGGTGGTGTTATGACCTTTGACCCCTGGCTTGCCCAGGGCGTCACATTCCCCCTTAGCAAAATGCAGACCATCCCTGTCTGTGCACCCAGCAGACAAGTGATCGCAGGGAACCATCTGTGCGCCCAGTATACAGATGACCCCTGGGGTCCTCCTGTGAGCCCAGCAGACAGGTGATCCTTGGGGACCTTCTATGCACCCAGCAGACAGGTGATCCCTGGGAGCCATCTGTGCTCCCAGTAGAGATGTGATCCCTGGGGCCCGTCTATGCTCCCAGCACACAGGAAATCCCTGGGGCACCTTAGTGCGCCCAACGGACAGGTGATCCTTGGGGCCAGTCTGTGGATCAAGCAGACAGGTGATCCCTGGGTCTCCTCTGTGCACCCAGCAGACAGGTGATCCATGGGGCCCGTCTGTGCACTCAACAGAAAGGTGATCTCTGTGGCCCGTTTGTGCGCACAGCAAACAGGTGATCCCTAGGGTCCATCTGTGCGCCCAGCAGACAGGTGATCCCTGGGGCCCGTCTGAGTGCCCAGGAGATAGGTGGTCCCTGGGACTCGTCTGTGCACCCAGTAGACAAGTTGGTCCCTGTGGCCCGTCTGTGCACCAAAAAGATAAGTGAGTCCTGGGGCTGTCTGTACTCCCAGCATACAGGTGATTCCTGGGAGCTCGTCTGTGCGCTCAGCAGACAGTTGATCCCTGGGGCTCGTGTGCGCCCAGTAGACAGGTGGTGATCCCTGGGGCCAGTGTTCCAGGCAAGGTATAAAAAACAGGAAATGGCAGCCATCCATGTGTATGATCTGAAAACTGAAAGGCAAATCGACATATTTACCACAATCCCTTGTCAAGAGGTTAATTATTTAATGGAAAGGCTCTCCTCAACAGTCCCCCCCTAAATACATTATTAACCTTCTGACCCTACTCCTAACCCATCAGTCTCCAATACCTGGCTGCAACTCTTTTCTTTTTGCTGCCCGCTATACGAGCAATGCTAAGCCTTTGCCCCCAGGGGATCAAAGTGGAGAAGGAGAAGGGGTTAAACCCGCGCAATCCGCCAGATAAATGCAGAGGAGATGTTGATAATTTAGAACATTCTTTTATTCCATGGGTCTACGCGTTTCAAGGTCTGTGACCTCTTCTTCAGGACTAGTAAATCAACACTATATGTACATACAAATGAAGCTTTTTTATACATGTGGTATCCACAAAGTACCGCCTCCCGGCACTTTGAAAAAAGTCAGAAGGAAAAGAAAAAAACATCTGCATGCATGATACAGCGTTTTTCACAGATATCCTATACTTTGTAGAATGCTATTATGCTGGTCATAAAAACAATTTATATGAGAAATACACATTCATAAAATGGAAAATTATAGAAGAAAAAGAAAAGGAAAGAAAAATGTCAAAAATCAGGACACGAACTCCAAGAAAGTTGCCCATAAGGTAACCTTCAATTCTTGTGGTGTACGCCACCAGTAGTTCTCAAACATCTGTGTATCCCTAAAATTATGTTCACAAGGTTGTGATGTATGCGTACAATTATATATATAATAAAACATATGTTTAATAAATATATTAAAAACATTTCAATATAGAAAAAATAGTAAAAGAAAGAAATGAAATAAAATGATAATGAAAATATAATTTGCTGTGAGCTTTTTATATGGAATAAAACTTCTTTCACCCAGGAATACAAAGTGATGTGTATATAAATATATGTGAATAAAAAAATTTTAATATAATGTGTGCAATATTCTTTGTTTGTGTATTAAAAGGATATGATATTTACTTTTTTCCTTTTCAAAGAGGATCATAGTATCAACAAGCTGAAGGTTATTAGCGGGCATAAGCGTGGGAAAAAATATGTGTGCGCATGCTCTTGACCCTACCATGAGGACACATAGTACAGCGGTATGGAGTAGATGCCAAAACTGGGACCGTGGGAATAAAATCTAAGGCGCCTACGCCAGGGATATAACTGGTTCAAGGTGGCTGTGTATGCAGTTATTCAAATTCTGTAGAGCAACATATAAATATAAAAACATACTATAAATAGTTATTTCTCTAAAAAATATATACATAGAGCCTATAAAAAGGGATAATAATAAAAAGAGTCAGGATGAATAAAAACTCCCAAATGGCACAACAAATCACTAAAACAGGTCAGTTACTTCATTAAGTCCAGTTGGTTTCAATGTATCCAATCTATAAATCCAAAAGGTCTCTTTTTTATTTAAAACCTCTATTCTATTAGGAGTATCAATAGGGATTTGTTCAATTGGTGTTATAATGATGTCTGCCTTTTTGCCATGTACCAAAGTGCAATGTCGGGACAATCCATGTAAGAGGAACCCTTTCTTGATGTTATGTCTATGGGAATTTAATCTGTTATGTAGGGGCTGTCTAGTCCTTCCTACATATTTTTTACCGCATGCACAATCAATGAGATACACCACAAAATCAGAATGGCATGTGAGATGTCCCTTGATCGTATATTTATCTGGTTCCTAAGCTGTACCAAAAGTCTTTCTTTTGTGTGCAATGGATGTACAGCATAAACAATTTTTGCTGTAGCATTTAGAGACCCCAATAGAGCGTTCCTCTTCTTTAGAATTAATAGGAACTCTCAACCTACTGGGAGACACAATATTCCTAATAGTCGGGGCTCTCCTGTACGTGATGCCTGGATGGGATGGAAGAATGTTCTTAAGCAAAGGATCACCCAAAAGGATCTCCCAGTGTTTATTAAGGGTCTTCTTAATTAACGCATTATCATGACTAAAGGTGGTAATAAAATTATAGCTAAAATCAGAGGGTCCATCACGAGGAGACATTTTATTGGAGGTTATAATCAAATCCTCCTGTCTCAGGTTTTTGGTTTCTTTAAAAGCTCGGGTTAAACGTTTTTTTGGGGTAGATCTTTTCATTAAAACGGTCATATAAAACTCCAGCTTGTATCTTAAAATCATCATCTAGTGTACAATTTTTCCTAATTCTCCGATATTGATTAATGGGAATGTTTAGCAACCATTTATTATAGTGGCCGCTATTAAAATGTATGTAGCCGTTTGTGTCTACTTTTTTAAAAAAGGTCTTAGTAAAAATCTTGTTTTCCTTGTGTGCAATTGTGAGGTCAAGAAAATCTATTGTATCCTTATTAATAGTAGAGGAGAAAGATAAACCCCAATTATTCTTTTCTATATGAGAAATAAAATTAGACACGTTATCCTCCTTATTGTCCCAAATTATAAATAAGTCATCTATGTATCTTTTATAGAGTATAATATTGTTCTGATATTCAGATTGCTCAATAAAAACAGATTCAAAAATTCCCATAAATAGATTTGCATAAGTTGGTGCAATTTTACTGCCCATCGCAGTCCCAAGGATCTGATGGTACAGTACATCTAGGAAGGTGAAATAGTTATTTTTCAGTATAAAACTCATCCCTTCACGGACAAAATTTTTTTGTAAAGGGTGTAGCCTGGTATCTTTCTCCACAAAATGTGAAAAGCAAAGTAGCCCCAAATCATGGTCTATATTTGAATAGAGAGCAGACACATCCATTGTAATAAAGTGATATGTATCTTTCCAAACAATATCCTTTAACATAGTTATTAAATTAGAAGAATCTCTCAGATAGCTATTTAGTTCTAATACATGAACATGCATAATTTCATCAATGTATGCAGCCAAATTTGATGTCAAAGAATCAATTCCTGAAATAATCGGTCGTCCCGGAGGGTTTTCAAGATTCTTATGAATCTTGGGGAGGTGGTACAAAAAGGCAATTTTAGGATCCTTAATCATAAGATATTTCTTTTCAGTGCTATTAAGAATATTATTTACAGTTGCTCTGGTGATTAGATCATTATATGCTATAACCGCAGTATCATAATTCATTTTACTTGTCTTACAATATTGTGCAGCATTTGATAGAATATTGTGGGCTTCTTTTATATAATCCACCCTGTCCTGTACGACCACACCACCTCCTTTATCAGCCGATCTTATAACTATGTTCATGTTCATTTTTAGGGATTTTAAAGCTATTTTTTCACCCTTACTAAGATTAGACAAAATCCTGGTATTACCCGAATCAAGATGTTTAAAATCTTCTAAAACCATATCGCAAAAGGTTTTTATATGGTGCCCCTTGCTGGCTATAGAATAAAATTTTGATTTCGCTTTTACATTAGCTTGGGACTGTGAAAGACTAAAGGAGGCCTAGCTGTGCTATATCTACAGAATAACTAACCTCATGAGCTAGGAAAGTGGGAACTGTCGTTTCTACTCCTTTCTTGATCATCCTCCTTACACGTCTTGGTTTTGTGTCTGTTTGTAATTGTATCTCTTCACTTTAAGTATTCTGTTTTTTAACAAGTGATCGCAGGGACCCGTCTGAGCACCCAGCATACAGGTGATCCCTGGAGCCTGTCTGTGCGCCCAGCAGACAGATGATCCCTTGGGCATTTCTGTGCGCCCAGGATACAGATTATCCCTTGGGCCCATGTGTGTGCCCAGTAAAGAGGTGAATACTAGGGCCCGTCTGTGAGCCCAGCAGACCTCTGGGGCTCGTGTGCACTCAGCATGCAGGTGGTGATCCGTGGAGCCAGTGGGTTCCCAGCAAACAGGCAGGTGATCCCTGGGGCCCGTCTGTGCTTTCTGGGAGCACGCACTACCTGTCCGCTTGGGGCACACGTGCCCCCACCACTTCTCTACTAGGCAAGATCACCTGTCCGCTGGGCGTTTGGGACCCTACCACATGTTCACTGGGGGCACGGGCCCCCACTACCTGACTGCTAGGCAAGATCACCTTTCCGCTGGGCATACGGGCCCCCACCACCTGTCCACTGGGGGCACACGGGCCCCCACCACGTGTATGCTGGGCACAAGTTCCTCCACCACCTGTCCGCTAGGCACACGGGCCACCATCACCTGCCTTATAGGCAAACGGGCCCCCACCATCTGCTTTCTGGGGGCACACACTACCTGTCCACTTGGGGCACACGTGCCCCCACCACTTCTCCACTAGGCAAGATCACCTGTCCGCTGGGCACATGGGACCCCACCACCTGTCCACTGGGCACACGGGCCACCATCACTTTTCAACTGGGCACATGTACCCCCACCACAGGTCCGCTGGGCACACGGCCCCCACCAACTGTCTGTTGGGCACACGGGCCCCCACCACTTGTCCGCTGGGCAAAATCACCTGTCCGCTGGGGTCACACGGGCCCCCCAACACCTGTCTGCTGGGCACACGGATTACTATCACCTGTCCATTAGGCAAGATCACCTTTCCTCTAGGCACAGGAGCTCCCGCCACCTGTCGACTGGGGGCACATGGGCCCCACCACCTGTCCGCTGTGCAAAAGGGCCCCAACCACCTGTGCGCTGAGCATTCGCGCCCCCACCACCTGTCCGCTGGGCACACAGGCCCTTATCACCTGTCCGCTAGGCAAGATCACTTATCTTTTGGTCACACAAGCCACCATCATGTGTTCGCTGGGCACACTGGTACCCTGGGCACAAGGGCCCCCACCACCTGTCGAATGAGCACACGGGCCCCCAACACCTGTCCGCTGACCAAGATCACTTGTCCTCTGGGAGCACACGGGCCCCCCACCACCTGTTTTCTGGGCACACGGGTTCCTATCACTTGTCCATTAGGAAAGATAACCTGTCTCCTGGGCACATAAGCTCCCACCACCTATCGACTGTAGGCACAAGGGACCCATCATATGTCCTCTTGGCACACAGGCCCCCACCACTTGTCCGCTGGGCACACGGGCCACCACCACTTTTCCGCTGGGCACACGGGCCCACACCACCTGTTCGTTGAGCACACAGGCCCCCACCACTTCTCTGCTAGGCAAGATC
Organism: Anomaloglossus baeobatrachus; assembly: GCF_048569485.1. NCBI lineage: Eukaryota > Metazoa > Chordata > Amphibia > Anura > Aromobatidae > Anomaloglossus > Anomaloglossus baeobatrachus. The sequence continues at coordinate 509,964,494 of NC_134356.1, read as the reverse complement.
ACCTTTCTGCCTGGGGCACACGAGCCCCCCCCACCCCCTGTCTGCTGGGCACAAGGGTTCCTATCACCTGTCCATTAGGCAAGATGACCTGTCCTCTGGGCACATGGGCTCCCACCACCTGTCAACTGGGGGCACACGAACCCCATCACCTGTCCGCTGGGCACATGGGCCCCCACCACCTGTCCGCTAGGCAAGATCACTTGTCCTCTGGGAGCACATGGGCCCCCCACCACCTGTTTTCTGGGCACACGGGTTCCTATCACTTGTCCATTAGGAAAGATAACCTGTCTCCTGGGCACATGAGCTCCCAACACCTATCGACTGTAGGCACAAGGGACCCATCACCTGTCCGCTGGGCACACGTGCCACCACCACTTATCCACTTGGCAATATCACCTGTCCGGTGGGCACATGGCCCTCCACCACTTGTCCGCTGGGCACACGGGCCCCCACCACCTGTTCGTTGAGCACACAGACCCCCACCATTTCTCTGCTAGGCAAGATCACCTTTCTGTCTGGGGCACACGCGCCCCCCCCACCCACTGTCTGCTGGGCACATGGGTTCCTATCACCTGTCCATTAGGCAAGATGACCTGTCCTCTGGGCACATGGGCTCCCACCACCTGTCAGCTGGGGGCACACGAACCCCACCACCTGTCTGCTGGGCACATGGACCCCCACCACCTGTTCGTTGGGCAAATGGTCCCCACCACTTGTGTGCTGGGTACACGAGCCCCCACCACCTGTTCTCTGGGCACACAGGTCCTCATCACCTGTTCGCTAGTCAAGACCTCTTGTCTGTTGGTCACACAAGCCACCATCCTGTGTTTGCTGGGCACACTGGTACCCACCACCTGTCCGCTGAGCACACAGGTCCCCACCACCTGTCCGCTGGGCACATGGGCTTCCACCACCTGTCCACTGGGCACATGGGCCCCCACCACCTGTTCACTGGGCACATAGGCCCAGCAGACAGGTGGTCTTTGGAACCTATCTATGCGCCTGGCAGACAGATGGTCCCTTAGGCCCGTCTATGCACCCAGCAGACAGGTGGTCCCTGGGGCCCGCCTCTGCACCCTGAAGGCAGGTGGTCCTTGGTGCCCGTCTGTGTGCCCAAAAGACATGTGATCAATGAGGCCTGTCTGTGCACCCAGCAGACAAGTGATCTCAGGGAACCATCTGTGCGCCCAGTATACAGATGACCCCTGGGGCCCTCCTGTGAGCCCAGCAGACAGGTAATCCTTGGGGACCTTCTATGCACCCAGCATACAGGTGATCCCTGGGGGCCATCTGTGCTCCCAGTAGAGATGTGATCCCTGGGGCCCGTCTATGCTCCCAGCAAACAGGAAATCCCTGGGGCACCTTAGTGCGCCCAACGGACAGGTGATCCATGGGGCCCGTCTGTGCACTCAGCAGAAAGGTGATCTCTGGGGCCCGTTTGTGCGCACAGCAAACAGGTGATCCCTAGGGTCCATCTGTGCGCCCAGCAGACAGGTGATCCCTGGGGCCCGTCTGAGTGCCCAGGAGATAGGTGGTCCCTGGGACTCATCTGTGCACCCAGTAGACAAGTTGGTCCCTGGGGCCCGTCTGTGCACCAAAAAGATAAGTGAGTCCTGGGGCTGTCTGTACTCCCAGCATACAGGTGATTCCTGGGAGCTCGTCTGTGCGCTCAGCAGACAGTTGATCCCTGGGGCTCGTGTGCGCCCAGTAGACAGGTGGTGATCCCTGGGGCCAGTGTTCCAGGCAAGGTATAGAAAACAGAAAATGGCAGCCATCCATGTGTATGATCTGAAAACTGAAAGGCAAATCGACATATTTCCCACAATCCCTTGTCAAGAGGTTAATTATTTAATGGAAAGGCTCTCCTCAACAGTCCCCCCCTAAATACTTTATTAACCTTCTGACCCTACTCCTAACCCATCAGTCTCCAATACCTGGCTGCAACTCTTTTCTTTTTGCTGCCCGCTATATGAGCAATGCTAAGCCTTTGCCCCCAGGGGAACAGACTTTGATTGGAGCCTGATGTACTCACCCTACTCTGACTGCCTAGCTTGGGACTGTGAAAGACTAAATGAGGCCTAGCTGTGCTATATCTACAGAATAACTAACCTCCTGAGCTAGGAAAGTGGGAACTGTCGTTTCTACTCCTTTCTTGATCATCCTCCTTACACGTCTTGGTTTTGTGTCTGTTTGTAATTGTATCTCTTCACTTTAAGTATTCTGTTTTTTATTAATTTCAACTTCTTTTTCATCAGATGTTCTTTCAGCTATATCACTGCTGTTTTTTCTCATTTTTTTTTTCCAGTGATATCATTTTGTCTTCATTTAGATCCTCAATGAGACTGTTACTCACCATACGTCTGTCTGTTTGGGGATCTAGGATTCCATATCCCTTGCAATTTTCACTATATCCAAAAAATATTCCTTCTATTCACACCTTGTTTCTCACCCTTCCACGGTTCATATGGGGTTTTTTTCAGTTTTCTAGAAAAAGTCGGTTTTGTAGATAAGTAGCTGTCATTTTGCTTCACCCCAATATTTCTCTGGTAGTTTGGAATCTGTTAGCATACATCTTATCATTTCAGTCAGAGTTCTGTTTTTTCCTTTCTGCTACACTATTTTATTCAGGTGTGTATGGAACAGTCTTTTGATGCTCTATACCATTTTGTCTTAAGTAGTTTTCTATTTCGAGTCCTGTGAATTCACCTCCGTTATCATTTTAATGACAATTGGCTTCATCTGAAACTTGTTATTCGACTGTCACATAGTCTACTATTTTATTGAAAACTTCACTTTTGTTCTTGATTAAGTATGTGACTGTGTATTTTGAGTAGTCATCTATAAAAGTCACTATATATCTATTGCCTCCTGATGTAGTCACTTTCATGGGTCCACATACGTCAGTATGCACCAAATCAAGTGGTCTTGTGCTTTTTGTCTTACTTTCTTTAGGTATAGATATTCTTGTAGCTTTAGATTTTATACAACATTCACATCTTACGATAATTGAGCAATCGGATATCAATAGATCCTTTGTCAATTCTTTCTTTTGTAACTCCATTATACTTTCAGGATGTCTGTGTGCTAGACGTCTATGCCACATGTGAATACAAGTCTTGTGATCGTGTGTACACAATTTCATCTGTTCCTTTATTGTGTCTAGATGATATAATTGTTCATCTGCCTTGACATTGGTTATTATCTTTTTTTCCCGCTAGGATTGTACATTCATCATCTTTGAATTTTACAGTAAGTTTTTAGCTGTTAGACGTTTTCCAGATAACAGTCCTCCTTCTAATCCCGGATCATATAACAATCCTGTACAAGTATTTTTGAATCATGCCCAACTTATTAGACCAGTTTAGCATTCCTTGTCTAAAGGTCCAGTCACACTAAGCAACTTACAAGCGATCCCAACAACGATAGGGCTCGCTGGTAAGTTGCTAGGAGGTTGCTGGTGAAATGTCACACTGCGACGCTCCAGCGATCCCACCAGCAACCTGACCTGGCAGGGATCGCTGGAGCGTCGCTACACGAGTTGCTGGTAAGCTCACCAGCAACCAGTGACCAGCCCCCAGCGCCGCGTGGAAGATGCTGCGCTTGGTAACTAAGGTAAATATCGGGTAACCAACCCGATATTTACCTTTGTTACCAGCGCACGCAGCTACACGTGCAGAGAGCAGGGAGCAGCGCACACCGCTTAGCGCTGGCTCCCTGCTCTCCTAGTTACAGCACACATCGGGTTAATTACCCGATGTGTGCTGCAGCTACATGTGCACAGAGCAGGGAGCAGCGCACACTGCTTAGCGCTGGCTCCCTGCTCTCTTAGCTACAGCACACATCGGGTTAATTAACCCGATGTGTCCTGCAGCTACATGTGCACAGAGCAGGAGCCGGCACTGACAGTGAGAGCGGCGGAGGCTGGTAACACAGGTAAATATCGGGAAACCAAGGACAGGGCTTCTTGGTTACCCGATGTTTACTGTGGTTACCAGCCTCCGCAGAAGCCGGCTCCTGCTCCATGCACATTTAGTTGTTGCTGTCTCGCTGTCACACACAGCGATCTGTGCTTCACAGCGGGACAGCAACAACTAAAAAATGGCCCAGGACATTCAGCAACAACCAACGACCTCACAGCAGGGGCCAGGTTGTTGCTGGATGTCACACACAGCGACATCACTAGCAACGTCACAAAAGTTGTTCGTTAGCAGCGATGTTGCTAGCGATGTTGCTTAGTGTGACGGGGCCTTAATACCTTTCGCAGGTATTTTGCTCCCATCTGCAAGATACATGGCTTCCTTCTTATTTAAATCAAGTTCATTAAAGAAACTTTTATTACTTGTCATATGATATGTTGCTCCTGAGTCAATAAACCAACCTGATGATGATTTCTTATCAGTTACTTTAAATGTGCCATTCCTATTATTTACACATGAATCAGAAATTGTGTATTTAACCTTCTGTGTATTCTCTTTATGGAGTAATTTCTGTTGTTCTGCTTTCCATATAGTACAGTCTTTTTGCATATACCAACATCTTTGCACCCAAAAGACAGATGATTCTTGGGGCCCATATGTTCGCCCAAAAGATAGATGATCCCTAGGACCCATCTGTGCGCCCAGCAAACAGGTGATCCCTGGAGCCCATCTGTGCGCCCAGCAGACAGGTGATCCCTGGGGCTCGTCTGAGCGGTCAGGAGGCAGGTGGTCCCTGGGGCCCGTCTGTGCGCCCAAAACATAAGTGATCCCTGGGGCTGTCTGTGCTCCCACCAGACAGGTGATTCCTGGGAGCCCGTCTGTGCTCCAAGCAGAGAGGTGATTGATTTGGCCCATCTGTGCACCCAGCAGACATGTGATCCCTGGGACCCGTCTGTGCACCCAGCAGACAGGTGATCCCTTGGGCCGGTCTGTGCTCCCAGCAAACAGGTGATCCCAGGGGTCCGTCTGTGCGCCCAGCAGACACAAGTGATCTCTGGGGCTCTTCTGTACGCCCAGCAGACTGGTGATGCCTCAAACCATCTGTGCGCCCAGTTAACAAGTGATCGCAGGGACCCGTCTGAGCACCCAGCATACAGAAGATCCCTTGAGCCCTTCTGTGTGCCTAGCAGAGAGGTGATCCCTGGGGCCCGTCTGTGCACCCAGCAGACAAGTGATACCTGGGGCATGTCTGTGCGCCCAGCAGACAGATGATCCCTTGGGCCTTTCTGTGCGCCCAGGACACAGATTATCCCTTGGGCCCATGTGTGTGCCCAGCAACGAGGTGAATACTAGGGCCCGTCTGTGAGCCCAGCAGACCTCTTGGGCTCGTGTGCACTCAGCATACAGGTGGTGATCCGTGGAGCCAGTGGGTTCCCAGCAAACAGGCAGGTGATCCCTGGGGCCCGTCTGTGCGCGCATCAGACAAGTGATCCCTTTGGTCCGTCTTGCATCACCTGTCCACTAGGGAAGATTACCTGTTTGCTGTGCACACAGGCCCTTACATCTTGTCATCTGGGCAAATGGGCTCCCACCACATGTCTGCTAGGGGCACATACCCTCACTATCTGTGAGCTATTCATGATCACCTGTCAACTGGGCACATGGGTCCCCACCACCTATCTGCTGGGCGTTTGGGACCCTTCCACATGTTCACTGGGGGCACGGGCCCCCACTACCTGACTGCTAGGTAAGATCACTTTTCCGCTGGGCATACAGGCCCCCACCACCTGTCCACTGGGGGCGCACGGCCCCCCAACACCTGTCTGCTGGGCACACAGATTATTATCGTCTGTCCATTAGGCAAGATCACCTTTCCTCTAGGCACAGGAGCTCCCACCACCTGTCGACTGGGGCACATGGGCGCCACCACCTGTCCACTGTGCACAAGGGCCCCAACCACCTGTGCGCTGAGCATTCGGACCCCCACCACCTGTCCGCTGGCTACACAGGACCTTATCACCTGTCCGCTAGGCAAGATCACTTGTCTTTTGGTCACACAAGCCACCATCATGTGTTCGCTGGGCACACTGGTACCCTGGGCACAAGGGCCCCCACCACCTGTCCGCTGGGCACACGGGCCCCCACCACCTGTCCGCTAGGCAAGATCACTTGTCCTCTGGGAGCACACGGGCCCCCCACCACCTGTTTTCTGGGCACACGGGTTCCTATCACTTGTCCATTAGGAAAGATAACCTGTCCCCTGGGCACATGAGCTCCCACCACCTATCGACTGTAGGCACAAGGGACCCATCACCTGTCCTCTGGGCACACAGGTCCCCACCACTTGACCGCTGGGCACACGTGCCACCACCACTTATCCACTTGGCAATATCACCTGTCCGCTGGGAACATGGACCACCACCACCTTTCCGCTGGGCACTTGGCCCCCCACCACTTGTCCGAAGGGCACACGCGCCCCCACCACCTGTTCGTTGAGCACACAGGCCCCCACCACTTCTCTGCTAGGCAAGATCACCTTTCTGCTGGGTTCACATGAGCCCCCCACCCTCTGTCTGCTGGGCACATGGGTTCCTATCACCTGTCCATTAGGCAAGATGACCTGTCCTCTGGGCACATGGGCTCCCACCACCTGTCAACTGGGGGCACACGAACCCCACCACCTGTCTGCTGGGCACATGGACCCCCACCACCTGTTCGTTGGGCAAATGGTCCCCACCACTTGTGTGCTGGGCACATGAGCCCCCACCACCTGTTCTCTGGGCACACAGGTCCTCATCACCTGTCCGCTAGGCAAGACCATTTGTCTCTTGGTCACACAAGCCATCATCCTGTGTTTGCTGGGCACACTGGTACTTACCACCTGTCCGCTGGGCACACAAATCCCCACCACCTGTCCTCTGGGCACACAGGTCCTCATCACCTGTCCGCTAGGCAAGACCACTTGTCTGTTGATCACACAAGCCACCATCATGTGTTTTCTGGGCACACTGGTACCCACCACCTGTCCGCTGGGCACATGGGCTTCCACCACCTGTCCACTGGGCACATGGGCCACCACAACCTGTTCACTGGGCACATGGGCCCAGCAGACAGGTGGTCTTTGGAACCTATCTATGCGCCTGGCAGACAGATGGTCCCTTAGGCCCGTCTATGCACCGAGCAGACAGGTGGTCCCTGGGGCCCGCCTCTACGCCCAGAAGACAGGTGGTCCTTGGTGCCCGTCTGTGTGCCCAAAAGACATGTGATCAATGAGGCCTGTCTGTGCACTCAGCAGACAAGTGATCGCAGGGAACCATCTGTGCGCCCAGTATACAGATGACCCCTGGGGCCCTCCTGTGAGCCCAGCAGACAGGTGATCCTTGGGGACCTTCTATGTACCCAGCAGACAGGTGATCTCTGGGGCCCGTTTGTGCGCACAGCAAACAGGTGATCCCTGGGGCCCGTCTGAGTGCCCAGGAGATAGGTGGTCCCTGGGACTCGTCTGTGCACCCAGTAGACAAGTTGGTCCCTGTGGCCCGTCTGTGCACCAAAAAGATAAGTGAGTCCTGGGGCTGTCTGTACTCCCAGCATACAGGTGATTCCTGGGAGCTCGTCTGTGCGCTCAGCAGACAGTTGATCCCTGGGGCTCGTGCGCGCCCAGAAGACAGGTGGTGATCCCTGGGGCCAGTGTTCCAGGCAAGATATAGAAAACAGGAAATGGCAGCCATCCATGTGTATGATCTGAAAACTGAAAGGCAAATCGACATATTTCCCACAATCCCTTGTCAAAAGGTTAATTATTTAATGGAAAGGCTTTCCTCAACAGTCCCCCCCTAAATACTTTATTAACCTTCTGACCCTACTCCTAACCCATCAGTCTCCAATACCTGGCTGCAACTCTTTTCTTTTTGCTGCCCACTATACGAGCAATGCTAAGCCTTTGCCCCCAGGGGAACAGACTTCGATTGGAGCCTGATGTACTCTCCCTACTCTGACTGCCTAGCTTGGGACTGTGAAAGACTAAAGGAGGCCTAGCTGTGCTATATCTACAGAATAACTAACCTCCTGAGCTAGGAAAGTGGGAACTGTCGTTTCTACTCCTTTCTTGATCATCCTCCTTAAACGTCTTGGTTTTGTGTCTGTTTGTAATTGTATCACTTCACTTTAAGTATTCTGTTTTTTATCAATTTCAACTTCTTTTTCATCAGATGTTCTTTCAGCTATATCACTGCTGTTTTTTCTCATTTTTTGTTTCCAGTGATATCATTTTGTCTTCATTTAGATCCTCAATGAGACTGTTACTCACCATAAGTCTGTCTGTTTGGGGATCTAGGATTCTATATCCCTTGCAATTTTCACTATATCCAAAAAATATTCCTTCTATGGATCTGTTTTGAAGTTTGGAACACTTTTCTGTTGGAATAAATACAACAAACTTTACATCCAAAAACCTTTAAATGATTCACACCTTGTTTCTCACCCTTCCACGGTTCATATGGGTTTTTTTCAGTTTTCTAGAAAAAGTCGGTTTTGTAGATACGTAGCTGTCATTTTGCTTCACCCCCATATTTCTCTGGTAGTTTGGAATCTGTTAGCATACATCTTATCATTTCAGTCAGAGTTCTGTTTTTTCCTTTCTGCTACACCATTTTATTCAGGTGTGTATGGAACAGTCTTTTGATGCTCTATACCATTTTGTCTTAAGTAGTTTTCTATTTTGTGTCCTGTGAATTCACCTCCATTATCATTTTAATGACAATTGGCTTCCTCTGAAACTTGTTATTCGACTGTCACATAGTCTACTATTTTATTGAAAACTTCACTTTTGTTCTTGATCAAGTATGTGACTGTGTATTTTGAGTAGTCATCTATAAAAGTCACTATATATCTATTGCCTCCTGATGTAGTCACTTTCATGGGTCCAAATACGTCAGTATGCACCAAATCAAGTGGTCTTGTGCTTTTTGTCTTACTTTCTTTAGGTATAGATATTCTTGTAGCTTTAGATTTTATACAACATTCACATCTTACGATAATTGAGCAATCGGATATCAATAGATCCTTTGTCAATTCTTTCTTTTGTAACTCCATTATACTTTCAGGATGTCTGTGCGCTAGACGTCTATGCCACATGTGAAAACAAGTCTTGTGATCAAGTGTACACAATTTCATCTGTTCCTTTATTGTGTCTAGATGATATAATTGTTCATCTGCCTTGACATTGGTTATTATCTTTTTTTCCCGCTAGGATTGTACATTCATCATCTTTGAATTTTACAGTAAGTTTTTAGCTGTTAGACGTTTTCCAGATAACAGTCCTCCTTCTAATCCCGGATCATATAACAATCCTGTACAAGTATTTTTGAATCATGCCCAAACTTATTAGACCAGTTTAGCATTCCTTGTCTAATACCTTTCACAGTTATTTTGCTCCCATCTGCAAGATACATGGCTTCCTTCTTATTTAAATCAAGTTCAGTAAAGAAACTTTTATTACTTGTCATATGATATGTTGCTCCTGAGTCAATAAACCAACCTGATGATGATTTCTTATCAGTTACTTTAAATATGTCATTCCTATTATTTACACATGAATCAGAAATTGTGTATTTAACCTTCTGTGTATTCTCTTTATGGAGTAATTTCTGTTGTTCTGCTTTCCATATAGTACAGTCTTTTTGCATATACCAACATCTTTGCACCCAAAAGACAGATGATTGTTGGGGCCCATATGTTCGCCCAAAAGATAGATGATCCCTAGGACCCATCTGTGCGCCCAGCAAACAGGTGATCCCTGGAGCCCATCTGTTCGCCCAGCAGACAGGTGATCCCTGGGGCTCGTCTGAGCGGTCAGGAGGCAGGTGGTCCCTGGGGCCCGTCTGTGCGCCCAAAACATAAGTGATCCCTGGGGCTGTCTGTGCTCCCACCAGACAGGTGATTCCTGGGAGCCCGTCTGTGCTCCAAGCAGAGAGGTGATTGATTTGGCCCATCTGTGCACCCAGCAGACATGTGATCCCTGGGACCCGTCTGTGCACCCAGCAGACAGGTGATCCCTTGGGCCGGTCTGTGCTCCCAGCAAACAGGTGATCCCAGGGGTCCGTCTGTGCGCCAAGCAGACACAAGTGATCTCTGGGGCTCTTCTGTACGCCCAGCAGACTGGTGATGCCTCAAACCCATCTGTGCGCCAAGTTAACAAGTGATCGCAGGGACCCGTCTGAGCACCCAGCCTACAGAAGATCCCTTGAGCCCATCTGTGTGCCTAGCAGAGAGGTGATCCCTGGGGCCCGTCTGTGCACCCAGCAGACAGGTGATCCCTGGGGCCTGTCTGTGCGCCCAGCAGACAGATGATCCCTTGGGCCTTTCTGTGCGCCCAGGATACAGATTATCCCTTGGGCCCATGTGTGTGCCCAGCAAAGAGGTGAATACTAGGGCCCGTCTGTGAGCCCAGCAGACCTCTTGGGCTCGTGTGCACTCAGCATACAGGTGGTGATCCGTGGAGCCAGTGGGTTCCCAGCAAACAGGCAGGTGATCCCTGGAGCCCGTCTGTGCGCCCAGCAGACAAGTGATCCCTTTGGTCCGTCTGTGCGCCTAGCAGACAGGTGATCCCTGAGCCCGTCTGTGAGCCCAAGAGATAGGTGGTCCATGAGGGCCATGTGTGCTCCCAGCAGACAGGTGATCCCTGGGGCCTATCTGTGCGTCTAGCAGACAGGTGATACCTGTGACCCATCTGTGCTCCCAGCAGACAGGTGATCCCTGCTGCCTGTCTGTGATCCCAGCAGACAGGTGATCTCTGGCGCACTTGTCCGCCCAAAAGACAAGTTTGTGATCTTTGGGGCACATGTACACTCAGTAAACAAGTGATCCCTGTGGCTCATGTGCACACGGGCCCACACCACCTGTCCGCTGGGTGTACACGGGACCCTATCATCTGTCTGGTGGGGGCACATAGGCCCTCAGCACCTATCCGCTGGGCACACGGGCCCCCTCACCACCTGTCGCTGGCCACACGGGCTCCATCTCCACTTGTCTGCTGGGGGCACAGGGGCCCCCCACCACCTATCTGCTAGGCAAGATCACTTGTCTGCTGGGCACAGTCCACCCACAACCTGTCCGCTAGGCAAGATCATCTGTCCGCTGGGTACATGGGCCTTCACCATCTGTCCGATGGGCACACGGGCCCCCACTAGCTGTCCACTGGGCACACGGGCCCCCACCACCTGTCTGCTTGGCAAAATCACCTGTCCGCTAGAGGTACAAGGGCCCCCCACCACCTGTCTGCTGGGCACACAGGTTGCTATCACCTGTCCATTAGGCAAGATTACCTGTCCTCTGGGCACACGGGCTTGCATCACCTGTCCACTAGGGAAGATTACCTGTTTGCTGTGCACACAGGCCCTTACAACTTGTCATCTGGGCAAATGGGCTCCCACCACATGTCTGCTAGGGGCACATACCCTCACTATCTGTGAGCTATTCATGATCACCTGTCAACTGGGCACGCGGGTCCCAACCACCTGTCCGCTGGGCGTTTGGGACCCTACCACATGTTCACTGGGGGCACGGGCCCCCATTATCTGACTGCTAGGCAAGATCACCTTTCCGCTGGGCATACAGGCCCCCACCACCTGTCCACTGGGGGCACATGGGCTCCCACCACGTGTATGCTGGGCACAAGTTCCCCCACCACTTGTCCGCTAGGCACACGGGCCACCATCACCTGTATTATAGGCAAACGGGGCCCCCACCATCTGCTTTCTGGGGGCACACACTACCTGTCTGCTTGGGGTACACGTGCCCCCACCACTTCTCCACTAGGCAAGATCACCTGTCCACTGGGCACATGGGACCCCACCACATGTCCACTGGGCATACGGGCCACCATCACTTTTCCACTGGGCACATGTACCCCCACCACAGGTCCGCTGGGCACACGGCCCCCACCACCTGTCTGCTGGGCACACGGGCCCCCACCACTTGTCCGCTGGGCAAGATCACCTGTCCGCTGAGGGCACACGGGCCCCCAAGACCTGTCTGCTGGGCACACGGATTACTATCGTCTGTCCGTTAGGCAAGATCACCTTTCCTCTAGGCACAGGAGCTCCCACCACCTGTCGACAGGGGGCACATGGGCCCCACCACCTGTCCGCTGTGCAAAAGGGCCCCAACCACCTGTGCGCTGAGCATTCGGGCCCCCACCACCTGTCCGCTGGGCACACAGGCCCTTATCACCTGTCCGCTAGGCAAGATCACTTGTCTTTTGGTCACACAAGCCACCATCATGTGTTCGCTGGGCACACTGGTACCCTGGGCACAAGGGCCCGAACCACCTGTCCGCTGGGCACACGGGCCCCCACCACCTGTCCGCTAGGCAAGATCACTTGTCCTCTGGGAGCACACGGGCCCCCCACCACCTGTTTTCTGGGCACACGGGTTCCTATCACTTGTCCATTAGGAAAGATAACCTGTCTCCTGGGCACATGAGCTCCCACCACCTATCGACTGAAGGCACAAGGGACCCATCACCTGTCCTCTGGGAACACAGGCTCCCACCACTTGTCCGCTGGGCACACATGCCACCACCACTTATCCAGTTGGCAATATCACCTGTCCGCTGGGCACATGGACCCCCACTACCGGTCCGCTGGGCACATGGCCCCACACCACTTGTCCGCTGGGCACACGGGCCCCCACCACCTGTTTGTTGAGCACACAGGTCCCCACCACTTCTCTGCTAGGCAAGATCACCTTTCTGCTGGGGGCACACGAGCCCCCCACCACCTGTCTGCTGGGCACATGGGTTCCTATCACCTGTCCATTAGGCAAGATGACCTGTCCTCTGGGCACATGGGCTCCCACCACCTGTCAACTGGGGGCACACGAACCCCACCACCTGTCTGCTGGGCACATGGACCCCCACCACCTCTTCGTTGGGCAAATGGTCCCCACCACTTGTGTGCTGGGCACATGAGCCCCCACCACCTGTTCTCTGGGCATACAGGTCCTCATCACCTGTCCGCTAGGCAAGACCATTTGCCTGTTGGTCACACAAGCCACCATCCTGTGTTTGCTGGGCACACTGGTACCCACCACCTGTCCGCTGGGCACACAAGTCCCCACCACCTGTCCGCTGGGCACATGGGCTTCCACCACCTGTTCACTGGGCACATGGGCCCCCACCACCTGTTCACTGGGCACATGGGCCCAGCAGACAGGTGGTCTTTGGAACCTATCTATGCGCCTGGCAGACAGATGGTCCCTTAGGCCCGTCTATGCACCGAGCAGACAGGTGGTCCCTGGGGCCCGCCTCTGCTCCCAGAAGACAGGTGGTCCTTGGTGCCCGTCTGTGTGCCCAAAAGACATGTGATCAATGAGGCCTGTCTGTGCACTCAGCAGACAAGTGATCGCAGGAAACCATCTGTGCGCCCAGTATACAGATGACCCCTGGGGCCCTCCTGTGAGCCCAGCAGACAGGTGATCCTTGGGGACCTTCTATGTACCCAGCAGACAGGTGATCCCTGGGGGCCATCTGTGCTCCCAGTAGAGATGTGATCCCTGGGGCCCGTCTATGCTCCCAGCACACAGGAAATCCCTGGGGCACCTTATTGCGCCGAACGGACAGGTGATCCTTGGGGCCAGTCTGTGGATCTAGCAGACAGGTGATCTCTGGGTCTCCCCTGTGCACCCAGCAGACAGGTGATCCATGGGGCCCGTCTGTGCACTCAGCAGAAAGGTGATCTCTGGGGCCCGTTTTTGCGCACAGCAAACAGGTGATCCCTAGGGTCCATCTGTGCGCCCAGCAGACAGGTGATCTCTGGGGCCCGTCTGTGCACCCAGTAGACAAGTTGGTCCCTGTGGCCCGTCTGTGCACCAAAAAGATAAGTGAGTCCTGGGGCTGTCTGTACTCCCAGCATACAGGTGATTCCTGGGAGCTCGTCTGTGCGCTCAGCAGACAGTTGATCCCTGGGGCTCGTGTGCGCCCAGTAGACAGGTGGTGATCCCTGGGGCCAGTGTTCCAGGCAAGGTATAGAAAACAGGAAATGGCAGCCATCCATGTGTATGATCTGAAAACTGAAAGGCAAATCGACATATTTCCCACAATCCCTTGTCAAGAGGTTAATTATTTAATGGAAAGGCTCTCCTCAACAGTCCCCCCCTAAATACTTTATTAACCTTCTGACCCTACTCCTAACCCATCAGTCTCCAATACCTGGCTGCAACTCTTTTCTTTTTGCTGCCCGCTATACGAGCAATGCTAAGCCTTTGCCCCCAGGGGAACAGACTTCGATTGGAGCCTGATGTACTCTCCCTACTCTGACTGCCTAGCTTGGGACTGTGAAAGACTAAAGGAGGCCTAGCTGTGCTATATCTACAGAATAACTAACCTCCTGAGCTAGGAAAGTGGGAACTGTCGTTTCTACTCCTTTCTTGATCATCCTCCTCACACGTCTTGGTTTTGTGTCTGTTTGTAATTGTATCTCTTCACTTTAAGTATTCTGTTTTTTATCAATTTCAACTTCTTTTTCATCAGATGTTCTTTCAGCTATATCACTGCTGTTTTTTCTCATTTTTTGTTTCCAGTGATATCATTTTGTCTTCATTTAGATCCTCAATGAGAGTGTTACTCAGCATAAGTCTGTCTGTTTGGGGATCTAGGATTCTATATCCCTTGCAATTTTCACTATATCCAAAAAATATTCCTTCTATGGATCTGTTTTGAAGTTTGGAACACTTTTCTGTTGGAATAAATACAACAAACTTTACATCCAAAAACTTTTAAATGATTCACACCTTGTTTCTCACCCTTCCACAGTTCATATGGGGTTTTTTTCAGTTTTCTAGAAAAAGTCGGTTTTGTAGATAAGTAGCTGTCATTTTGCTTCACCCCAATATTTCTCTGGTAGTTTGGAATCTGTTAGCATACATCTTATCATTTCAGTCAGAGTTCTGTTTTTTCCTTTCTGCTACACCATTTTATTCAGGTGTGTATGGAACAGTCTTTTGATGCTCTATACCATTTTGTCTTAAGTAGTTTTCTATTTCGTGTCCTGTGAATTCACCTCCATTATCATTTTAATGACAATTGGCTTCCTCTGAAACTTGTTATTCGAGTGTCACATAGTCTACTATTTTTTTGAAAACTTCAGTTTTGTTTTTGATCAAGTATGTGACTGTGTATTTTGAGTAGTCATCTATAAAAGTCACTATATATCTATTGCCTCCTGATGTAGTCACTTTCATGGGTCCACATACGTCAGTATGCACCAAATCAAGTGATCTTGTGCTTTTTGTCTTTCTTTAGGTATAGATATTCTTGTAGCTTTAGATTTTATACAACATTCACATCTTACGATAATTGAGCAATCAGATATCAATAGATCCTTTGTCAATTCTTTCTTTTGTAACTCCATTATACTTTCAGGATGTCTGTGTGCTAGACGTCTATGCCACATGTGAATACAAGTCTTGTGATCGTGTGTACACAATTTCATCTGTTCCTTTATTGTGTCTAGATGATATAATTGTTCATCTGCCTTGACATTGGTTATTATCTTTTTTTCCCGCTAGGATTGTACATTCATCATCTTTGAATTTTACAGTAAGTTTTTTAGCTGTTAGACGTTTTCCAGATAACAGTCCTCCTTCTAATCCCGGATCATATAACAATCCTGTACAAGTATTTTTGAATCATGCCCAAACTTATTAGACCAGTTTAGCATTCCTTGTCTAATACCTTTCACAGTTATTTTGCTCCCATCTGCAAGATAAATGGCTTCCTTCTTATTTAAATCAAGTTCAGTAAAGAAACTTTTATTACTTGTCATATGATATGTTGCTCCTGAGTCAATAAACCAACCTGATGATGATTTCTTATCAGTTATTTTAAATGTGCCATTCTTATTATTTACACATGAATCAGAAATTGTGTATTTAACCTTCTGTGTATTCTCTTTATGGAGTAATTTCTGTTGTTCTGCTTTCCATATAATACAGTCTTTTTGCATATACCAACATCTTTGCACCCAAAAGACAGATGATTCTTGGGGCCCATATGTTCGCCCAAAAGATAGATGATCCCTAGGACCCATCTGTGCGCCCAGCAAACAGGTGATCCCTGGAGCCCGTCTGTGCGCCCAGCAGACAGGTGATCCCTGGGGCTAGTCTGAGCGTTCAGGAGGCAGGTGGTCCCTGGGGCCCGTCTCTGCGCCCAGCAGACAAGTTGGTCCCTGGGGCCCGTCTGTGCGCCCAAAACATAAGTGATCTCTGGGGCTGTCTGTGCTCCCACCAGACAGGTGATTCCTGGGAGCCCGTTTGTGCTCCAAGCAGAGAGGTGATCAATTTGGCCCATCTGTGCACCCAGCATATATGTGATCCCTGGGACCCGTCTGTGCGCCCAGCAGACAGGTGATCCCTTGGGCCGGTCTGTGCTCCCAGCAGACAGGTGATCCCAGGGGTCCGTCTGTGCGCCCAGCAGACACAAGTGATCTCTGGGGCTCTTCTGTACGCCCAGTAGACTGGTGATGCCTCAAACCCATCTGTGCGGCCAGTTAACAAGTGATCGCAGGTACCCGTCTGAGCACCCAGCATACAGAAGATCCCTTGAGCCCTTCTGTGTGCCTAGCAGAGAGGTGATTCCTGGGACCCGTCTGTGCACCCAGCAGACAGGTGATCCCTGGGGCCTGTCTGTGCGCCCAGCAGACAGATGATCCCTTGGGCCTTTCTGTGCGCCGAGGATACAGATTATCCCTTGGGCCCATGTGTGTGCCCAGAAAAGAGGTGAATACTAGGGCCTGTCTGCGAGCCCAGCAGACCTCTGGGGCTCGTGTGCACTCAGCATACAGGTGGTGATCCGTGGAGCCAGTGGGTTCCCAGCAAACAGGCAGGTGATCCCTGGGGCCCGTCTGTGAGCCCAGCAGACAAGTGATCCCTTTGGTCCGTCTGTGCGCCTAGCAGACAGGTGATCCCTGAGCCCATCTGTGAGCCCAACAGATAGGTGATCCATGAGGGCCATGTGTGCTCCCAGCAGACAGTTGATCCCTGGGGCTCGTGTGCCCCCAGTAGACAGGTGGTGATCCCTGGGGCCATTGTTCCAGGCAAGGTATAGAAAACAGGAAATGGCAGACATCCATGTGTATGATCTGAAAACTGAAAGGCAAATCGACATATTTCCCACAATCCCTTGTCAAGAGGTTAATTATTTAATGGAAAGGCTCTCCTCAACAGTCCCCACCTAAATACTTTATTAACCTTCTGACCCTACTCCTAACCCATCAGTCTCCAATACCTGGCTGCAACTCTTTTCTTTTTGCTGCCCGCTATACGAGCAATGCTAAGCCTTTGCCCCCAGGGGAACAGACTTCGATTGGAGCCTGATGTACTCTCCCTACTCTGACTGCCTAGCTTGGGACTGTGAAAGACTAAAGGAGGCCTAGCTGTGCTATATCTACAGAATAACTAACCTCCTGAGCTAGGAAAGTGGGAACTGTCATTTCTACTCCTTTCTTGATCATCCTCCTTACACGTCTTGGTTTTGTGTCTGTTTGTAATTGTATCTCTTCACTTTAAGTATTCTGTTTTTTAACAAGTGATCGCAGGGACCCGTCTGAGCACCCAGCATACAGAAGATCCCTTGAGCCCTTCTGTGTGCCTAGCAGAGAGTTGATCCCTGGGGCCCGTCTGTGCACCCAGAAGACAAGTGATCCCTGGGGCCTGTCTGTGCGCCCAGCAGACAGATGATCCCTTGGGTCTTTCTGTGCGCCCAGAATACAGATTATCCCTTGGGCCCATGTGTGTGCCCAGCAAAGAGGTGAATACTAGGGCCCGTCTGTGAGCCCAGCAGACCTCTGGGGCTCGTGTACACTCAGCATACAGGTGGTGATCCGTGGAGCCAGTGGGTTCCCAGCAAACAGGCAGATGATCCCTGGGGCCCGTCTGTGCGCCCAGCAGACAAGTGATCCCTTTGGTCCATCTGTGCGCCTAACAGACAGGTGATCCCTGAGCCCGTCTGAGAGCCCAACAGATAGGTGGTCCATGGGGGCCAAGTGTGCTCCAAGCAGACAGGTGATCCCTGGGGCCTATCTGTGCGTCTAGCAGACAGGTGATACCTGTGACCCATCTGTGCTCCCAGCAGACAGGTGATCCCTGCTGCCTGTCTGTGATCCCAGCAGACAGGTGATCTCTGCAGCACTTGTCCGCCCCAAAGACAAGTCTGTGATCTTTGGGGCACATGTACACTCAGTAAAAAAGTGATCCCTGTGGCTCGTGCACACGGGCCCACACCACCTGTCCGCGGGGTGTACATGGGACCCTATCATCTGTCTGGTGGGGGCACAGAGGCCCTCAGCACCTATCCGCTGGGCACACGGGCCCCCTCACCAGCTGTCGCTGGGCACACGGGCTCCATCTCCACTTGTCTGCTGGGGGCACAGGGGCCCCCCACCACCTACTCTGCTAGGCAAGATCACTTGTCTGCTGGGCACACAGTCCACCCACCACCTGTCCGCTAGGCAAGATCATCTGTCCGCTGGGTACATGGGCCTTCACCATCTGTCTGATGGGCACACGGGCCCCCACTAGCTGTCCACTGGGCACACGGGCCCCCACCACCTGTCTGATGGGCAAAATCACCTCTCCGCTAGAGGTACACTGACCCCCACCACCTGTCTGCTGGGCACACAGGTTGCTATCACCTGTCCATTAGGCAAGATTACCTGTCCTCTGGGCACACGGGCTTGCATCACCTATCCACTAGGGAAGATTACCTGTTTGCTGTGCACACAGGCCCTTACCACTTGTCATCTGGGCAAACGGGCTCCCACCACATGTGTGCTAGGGGCACATACCCTGACTATCTGTGAGCTATTTATGATCACCTGTCAACTGGGCATGCGGGTCCCCACCACCTGTCCGCTGGGCGTTTGGAACCCTACCACATGTTCACTGGGGGCACGGGCCCCCACTACCTGACTGCTAGGCAAGATCACCTTTCCGCTGGGCATACGGGCCCCCATCACCTGTCCACTGGGGGCACACGGGCCCCCACCACGTGTATGCTGGGCACAAGTTCCCCCACCACCTATCCGCTAGGCACACGGGCCACCATCACCTGTCTTATAAGCAAACGGGCCCCCACCATCTGCTTTTTGGGAGCACACACTACCTGTCCGCTTGGGGCACACGTGCCCCCACCACTTCTCCACTAGGCAAGATCACCTGTCCGCTGGGCACATGGGACCCCACCACCTGTCCACTGGGCACACGGGCCACCATCACTTTTCCACTGGGCACATGTACCCCCACCACAGGTCCGCTGGGCACACGGCCCCCACCACCTGTCTGCTGGGCACACGGGCCCCCACCATTTGTCCGCTGGGCAAGATCACCTGTCCGCTGGGGGCACACGGGCCCCCCAAGACCTGTCTGCTGGGCACACGGATTACTATCGTCTGTCCATTAGGCAAGATCACCTTTCCTCTAGGCACAGGAGCTCCCACCACCTGTCGACTGGGGGCACATGGGCCCCCACCACCTGTCCGCTGGCCACACAGGCCCTTATCACCTGTCCGCTAGGCAAGATCACTTGTCTTTTGGTCACACAAGCCACCATCATGTGTTCGCTGGGCACACTGGTACTCTGGGCACAAGGGCCCCCACCACCTGTCCGCTGGGCACACGGGCCCCCACCACCTGTCCGCTAGGCAAGATCACTTGTCCTCTGGGAGCACACGGGCCCCCCACCACCTGTTTTCTGGGCACATGGGTTCCTATCACTTGTCCATTAGGAAAGATAACCTGTCTCCTGGGCACATGAGCTCCCACCACCTATCGACTGTAGGCACAAGGGACCCATCATCTGTCCTCTGGGCACACAGGCCCCCATCACTTGTCCGCTGGGCACACGTGCCACCACCACTTATCCACTTGGCAATATCACCTGTCCGCTGGGAACATGGACCACCACCACCTTTCCGCTGGGCACACGGACCCCCACCACCGGTCCGCTGGGCACATGGCCCCCCACCACTTGTCTGCTGGGCACACGGGCCCCCACTACCTGTTTGTTGAGCACACAGGCCCCCACCACTTCTCTGCTAGGCAAGATCACCTTTCTGCTGGTGGCACACGAGCCCCCCGCCACCTGTCTGCTGGGCACATGGGTTCCTATCACCTGGGCACATGGGCCCAACAGACAGGTGGTCTTTGGAACCTATCTATGCACCCATCAGACAGGTGGTCCCTGGGGCCCGCCTCTGCACCCAAAAGACATGTGATCAATGAGGCCTGTCTGTGCACCCAGCAGACAAGTGATCGCAGGGAACCATCTGTGCGCCCAGTATACAGATGACCCCTGGGGCCCTCCTGTGAGCCCAGCAGACAGGTGATCCTTGGGGACCTTCTATGCACCCAGCAGACAGGTGATCCCTGGGGGCCATCTGTGCTCTCAGTAGAGATGTGATTCCTGGGGCCCATCTATGCTCCCAGCACACAGGAAATCCCTGGGGCACCTTAGTGCGCCCAACGGACAGGTGATCCTTGGGGCCAGTCTGTGGATCCAGCAGACAGGTGATCCCTGGGTCTCCCCTGTGCACCTAGCAGACAGGTGATCCATGGGGTCAGTCTGTGCACTCAGCAGACAGGTGATCCCTGGGGCCTATCTGTGCGCCCAGCATACAGAAGCTCCCTTGAGCCCATGTGTGTGCCTAGCAGAGAGGTGATCCCTTGGGCCCGTCTGTGCACCCAGCAGACAGGTGATCCCTGGGGCCTGTCTGTGCGCCCAGCAGACAGATGATCCCTTGGGGCTTTCTGTGCGCCCAGGATACAGATTATACCTTGGGCCCATGTGTGTGCCCAGCAAAGAGGTGAATACTAGGGCTTGTCTGTGAGCCCAGCAGATCTCTGGGGCTCGTGTGCACCCAGCATACAGGTGGTGATCCCTGGAGCCAGTGGGTTCCCAGCAAACAGGCAGGTGATTCCTGGAGCCCGTCTGTGCGCCCAGCAGACAAGTGATCCCTTTGGTCCGTCTGTGCGCCTAGCAGACAGGTGATCCCTGAGCCCGTATGTGAGCCCAACAGATAGGTGGTCCATGGGGGCCATGTGTGCTCCCAGCAGACAGGTGATCCCTGCTGTCTGTCTGTGATCCCAGCAGACAGGTAATCTCTACGAAGGTCACCTTCGTCAGGAGGGTGACGCCGAAACGTGCGCGTCGGGGTTTTGGTGTCACATGTGGGCCAGGTCTCCTCAGTGATCAGGTAATTGTCCATCATTTTCCTTGTAACTATAACCTTGTTGTAGTGTGGGTTACATGAGGTGATGCCAGTGCGCTCCTGCCATTTGATGCTTCACTTTTGTGCACTGGAATCTCCTCCCCCACACAATACTATACTGAACTCTGATCTCCCCTCTTTTCCTGCTCACACAAAATTGCATGTCTTACATGGAGCCTCTGCCCCCACATTATGTATTTACTCACATGTGACACCGTCTTATTGCTTGGTTTTCCTGCCTTGTGGCTTAACACTGTATCTTTTTACCTTTGTGTAACTAATAAATGAATTCTTTTGACCTTAATTCGGTTTTTGTAGAATTAATTTCTACTTTTTTTAGCCACAAAAGTTTGCACACTCACACGTCTGGACCCCGAGAGCGTCATAGGCTATGTTTTGAGGGGAAATTTTAACCCCGCGCGTTACAGTTATTCGCCAAAAAACCTGCCTCCATTAAAGCGAATGGAGCTGGGAGCCACAGTGCAGCCAGAACTTCAGAAGAATGCGCAGCCACGCCCTTATATGGAATGTTGGCGTGTCACAATGCAGCCAGGGAAAGAGACAGACACAGACAGGGAAAGAGGCAGACACAGACAGGGTAAGAAACAGACATAGACAGGGTAAGAGACAGACAAAGAGACAGACTGACAGGGAAAGAGACAGACAGGGAAAGAGAGAGACAGGTTAAGAGACAGACACAGACAGGTAAAGAGACAGACACAGACAAAGAGACAGACACAGACAGGGAAAGAGACAGAGAGGGAAAGAGACAGCCCGGGAAAGAGAGGGAAAGAGACACAGGGAAAGAGAGGGAAAGAGATAGACAGGGAGAGTGAGAGAGATAGATAGACAGACAGGGAAAGAGATTGAGACAGATGGAGAAAGAGACAGAGACAATCAGAGACAGACAGGGAAAGAGACAGACAGACAAAGAGATAGAGAGAGAAACAGAGAGATATATACAGAGGGGGAGACAGATATTATAATTACATTTCCATCTATTTGTTTTGTGTTTTTTGTGTGCAGAATACATTTTTGTTAATATATTCTATTTTGTTAACAGCAGTTATTAACCTGGGCGACGCCCTTATATGGAATGTTGGCGTGTCACAATGCAGCCAGGGAAAGAGGCAGAGACAGATAGGGAAAGAGGCAGACACAGACAGGGTAAGAGACAGACATAGACAGGGTAAGAGACAGACACAAAGAGACAGACTGACAGGGAAAGAGACAGACAAGGAAAGAGAGGGAAAGAAAGAGACAGGTAAAGAGACAGACACAGGGAAACAGACAGACAGGGAAAGAGAGGGAAAGAGACAGACAGGGAAAGAGAGGGAAAGAGACAGACAGGGAAAGTGACAGATAGATAGACAGACAGGGAAAGAGATTGAGACAGACGGAGAAAGAGACAGAGACAGTCAGAGACAGATAGGGAAAGAGACAGACAGACAAAGAGATAGAGAGAGAAACAGAGACATATATACAGAGGGGGAGACAAATATTATAATTACATTTCCATCTATTTGTTTTGTGTTTTTTGTGTGCAGAATACATTTTTGTTAATACATTCTATTTTGTTAACAGCAGTTATTAACCTGGGCGACGCCCTTATATGGAATGTTGGTGTGTCACAATGCAGCCAGGGAAAGAGGCAGATACAGATAGGGAAAGAGGCAGACACAGACAGGGTAAGAGACAGACATAGACAGGGTAAGAGACAGACACAAAGAGACAGACTGACATGGAAAGAGACAGAGAAGGAAAGAAAGAGAAAGGTAAAGAGACAGACACAGGGAAACAGACAGGGAAAGAGAGGGAAAGAGACAGACAGGGAAAGAGAGGGAAAGAGACAGACAGGGAAAGTGACAGAGATAGATAGACAGACAGGGAAAGAGATTGAGACAGACGGAGAAAGAGACAGAGACAGTCAGAGACAGATAGGGAAAGAGACAGACAGACAAAGAGAGAGAGAGACAGAGAGATATATACAGAGGGGGAGACAGAGAATGGGAGAGAAACAGAGAGACAGTTACTATCCCGGGCGTTAATACATTCTATTTATACATTCTATCCCGGGAATGTTAATACATTCTATTTTGTTAACAGCAGTTATTAACCCGGGCGAAGCCGGGTAGTACAGCTAGTAATATATATAGCTCCATTGACTTTAATGAAAGCAGATTTTTTGTCGAATAAATGTAAAGCACGGGGTTAAACACTGTAGTGTTGTTTTTCCACCTCTCATCACTACATGGCAGCAAATGGCCATCATGTGAGAGGTGCCCCCAGACCATTTGGATACAGCCAGTTACTGTACAACTTTATTTAGACACCGGATACATTATTAGAAATGTGCTGCCATACTTTTGCATGTGAGAAAGTTGTCACAGCTAATAGAAGGTTTACTACTGACAGCTCTGCATAACACAGGCAGCAATCTACACTTGACATCCATGGATGCTTGTGACCTGTGTTATTTATGGATTGCCACAGCAGACAATTTACAGATACAACTAGATCTATGACAGACTAAGATCACACAATTGGATAGGTTGTAAAAAGTCCTAAGTTCATCAAGGTCAACCTTTTTCCAGCAATTATATATTTTTTGGCACTAAATTATCTATAACCCACAATGTTAAGTGTTACTACCTCTTGTGGTAGAGCATTCCACAGTCTGTCTGCTCTAACTGTAAATAATCCTTTCCTATTTATGGGCAGTTGGATGAACTGTGCCTTGTGGATGCTGTCTATCCATTTTTAAAGCGATGAAAATAAAGGAAAGTTTTTAATTCATCTGCCTGTGATCCGCTGGATTTCGTTACTTTGTATCTGCTATTATCCCCTTGTGCCTGGGATTTCCGTGCAGGATCAGCTGGTCTACTCCTCAGACTTACACACCAGAGCGGTGAGCTGGAACATGTTTCTTTTTGTCTATACCTAAGTAGGTATAATGTTTTGTATTTGGTGAAGGTGACTTTTGTACAATTAAATCTAATTAAATCTGTGTATAAGTAGCACCCAAATTAACAGCTGAGCTATCCTTGAGGAAGGGGACCGGTAACGCCCCCGAAACGCGCGTCGGATCTGGACATTGCTCAGCTCACCCTGTGAGGTGAAGTGTAACCTAGTGGCCTCTCCCCCTATCCAGCCTTGTACGAGGCGAACGCCCAAGCTGCCACTGAAGGAGCAGGAGAAGCTGCATGTTTGTTTAAACTATCATACCTTGGAAGCCAGCACGAATTAGTGCTCTGTCGGCTCTGCTCCGTTTGATCTAGGAGCGCAAATAGGGGACTCCTGCACGCAAACGACTCCAGGCATACAGGAGGAGAAAGTATCGTGCAGTTACCCAGCTTATGGAAGGTTGATGCCTGAGATTAACCGCAGGTAAATTCCTATTGGGACACCTTGATGAGCCGGTGCTCTACCGCATTACCGTTATAATCCTGGAGTGCAGTATTTCCAAATTCATTTAAGGGCACTTGGAACGCTGAAATTGCTGCTCATAATCTAAGTTCCTACCAAAAACTTTCTTGTTTATGGATTGGCAAAAAACTCTCTGAAAAAACTCTCTAGGTATTTGAAAAATCGTGTTGCAGCAATAGTATCAACTGGCATTCAATAATATATGTCCTGAAACATCCTTTAATATACTATACTGGATTAAATAGTCGCTTCTGCCACCGGCCGGGGCATTGCGACCAGACACCTGGTATTTGATTGCTGCATTATCAAGTAATTATTTTAACTTTATGTGGTGTATTTTTCAATCATTATTTGTTTGTTTAATTGTATGTATTGTGCTGAATAAATCTGTTGTCTAAAACAAGGATAGCAATAAAATACAAGTTAAATATAAACACAAAAACGTCTTATCAGCGCTGGTTTGTTGGGGATTTTTTATGGTTAAAAAAATCTCATTTAAATTATATCTCTTTAGAAACACCCTAAAATCTTGTTTGCTTTTGCAGCTGCTGATTTGAGTGCTGCTGCTCAGCTTACTTGTAACCAAAATCACCAAATCTTTTTTTCAGTTCTTTGGTCCCGAGTTTACTTCCATTTAATGTATATGCAGCAAAAGGATTACTCCGTCCTAAATGCTTTACTCTAAATCTATCAACATTAAACCTCATTTGCTAAGTGTCTGCCCATGTGGATATGTTATGCAGATTTTTTTGTAATATTGTGCTGTCAAGGTCAGTTTTTAATATCCTACATAGTTTGGTGTCATCAGCAAAGATTGACACTTTACTCTCAATCCATCCAGAAGGTGCTTAATAAATAAATTAAAAAGAATCGGTCCTAGCACAGATCCCTGCGGTCACCACTCCTGACTATAGCCCAATTAAAGAATTTACCATTTACGACGACTCTTTTTGTCCTGTCTTTTAGCCAATTCCTTGCCCATCTGCATAAAGTTTCTCTAATGCCGGCGTCACACGGTACGATATATCGGGCAATATGTCGGCGGGGTCACGTCGTAAGTGACGCACATCTGGCATTGTTTGATATATCGTAGCAAGTGACAGCTACGAGCGACGGTGAATGAGCAAAAATACTCACCTTATCGTTGCTCGTTGACACATCGCTCATTTTCAAAAAGTCGTTTCTTCTTCTGTGCGCCGGTTGTTAATCGTTCCCGGGGCAGCACTCATCGCTCCGTGTGACACCCCGGGAACGACGAACACAGCTTACCTGCGTCCCGCCGGCAATGCGGAAGCAGGAAGGTGGGCGGGATGTTTACGTCCCGCTCATCTCCGCCCCTCCGCTTCTATTGGCCGGCCGCTGTGTGACGTCGCTGTGACGCCGACAGTCCCACCCCCTTCAGGATGAGGATGTTCGCCGCCCACAGCGAGGTCATCCGGGAGGTAAGTACGTGTGACAGAGGGGTAATGACTTTGTGTGCCACGGGCAACTAATTGCCCGTGACGCACAAACGATGGGGGCGGGTACGATCGCTCGTGCGATCGCACGATAGCTCGTCCCGTGTGACGCCGGCATTAGCCTCTTCTTCTGGAGCTTCAGTATAAGACTGTAATGTTTTTTGTCTGAACTGTAAGTCCCGACTTCTTCTACCATGCTCTTAGCAGTAGGAGGGGCAGATTAACCTGCAGTGCACTGAGCAGATCTGCTCAGGAACATAGAAAAGGCCTCTTACAGAACTGGTTCCGGGGCTCATCTGCTCGCAGTAGTTTCCTGGTCAGTGAATCAGAACCTGTAAATATATAATACTTATTACGGTGCATGGCCCTCCTTTAGTTGCGAGGGCCCCCCTCCCCTTTGTGCCCCGGTACAACAATTGCACAAGAGATATGTCAGCCACTGAAGTCCTCACCTCTCTTTGTTCCCCTGTTGCTCTGGTCAGTGTCCTCCCATCCTGTGCACTGTTGCCTCAGCTCAGCAATGCGCGGTGACGACATCACCACTCTGGAGCGCAGGCACAGGGGGAGAGTGAAGAAGAATGGAGCGGAGCGCTCCTCTCCATTCTTCATCATTGCTGTGTGCGATGATGGGTAAGATGGCCCCTGCTCCACCGCTGACACTGGGACCACAGACTCACGGGCATATAGCGGCCTCGTGGTCTGCCACTTAAAAGCGCAGCTCCTCTCTCACAGAGAGGAGCCGGCTGCTTCTCTGCAGGGTGGGTGTCGGGCCACTAACCTGCTGGGCCCGGTCGCGATGGTGACCTCTGCGACCGCTGTAGTTACACCCCTGCCAGCCTGGTGGTTTGCGATAACTGGCAAAATCTCGTAGCAGCTCTGGGCCTAGCCGTTTTGACGCACATCCCTTGCATTGAACATGTGCTGAATTTGGTGGTGCAGAGCTTCATAAAAAATTTCCCACATATGTCAGAGCTGCTGCTGAAAGTGCAGGCAGTATGTTCGCGATTTCAGTGTTCTCACCCTGCTGTGCTCGCCTGTCTGTGCTGCAGTGTTATGCTACATGTGCACGCTGTGTTTTTTGCTGCTTTTTTTGGGCAGTTTTGTTGTCAGCAAGTTCTCACTTTTGACTTCCCAGCAAAGTCTATGAGAATTCAGATTTGCTGTACGCATGTTGCAGTTTTTTGTCTGCAGTTTATTTGTCTAACTGTCTGACAAAAAAGAATCAGCATGTTCATTCTTCTTGCGGTTTTGTTACCCATTGAAATCACTGAGGGAATGGAAAACACGAGGAAAAATGAATGCCATCAAATTTGTGCGTTTTGCAAGTGTCACCCACATTGTTCCAGGATAAATTCATTCTCCCTCTCTCTCTCCAATCACCGGTGTGGCTGTTACACTGCTCTTGCGGCGTCTCGTTCTTCTTCCACACACACACACACACACACACACACACACACACACCAGTGGGCGGGTCTATATTGTACAGTAAAATAGATAATTTAAAAAAAAAAAAAAAAAAGAAGCGTGCGGTTTCCCCAATTTTTATGCGCAGCCAAGATAACGCCCACAGCTGGGGGTTGGTATTCTTAGAATGGGGAAGCCTATGATTATTAGGCTCTCCCCAGCCTAAAAATATCAGCCAACAGCCGCCCCGAATTGCCACATCCGTTAGATGCAACAGTCCCGACTCTTAACCCAGCTCTTTCCGATTGCCCTGGTGCGGTGGCAATTGAGGTAATGAGGTAAATAATGGCAGCCCTTAGCTGCCACTAAGTCCTATATTAGTCATGGCATGCGTCTGAGACACCCTATCATTAATCTGTAAGTGAAAGGAAATAAACACAAACACCCAAAAAATCCTTTATTTGAAATAAAGACAAAAAAGCATCCACTTTCACCACTTTATTAACCCCAATAACACCCCTACAGGTCCATCGTAATCCACACAAGGTCCCACAACGCTTCCAGCAGTGCTACATCTGACGCTCACAGCGAGCGCTGTTACGAGGGGGACCCGGGGAAGCGTGCCAAGATGGGGAATGGACAGCTTCCGCCGGTCAAGGTCCACTGTGCGGTGTAAGGGACCGCTGCTATGGTGGGTGAAGAGTGAGCGGGTTGCTGCTAGCGATCGTCTGGAATGTCACAGACGATCTATGTACACCGGTCTGCTCTAACCCGTGTGGGTTGTATGGCAGGGATCACACGGCTCGGTGTACCTGTTGCACGGGGAAGCACAGAGGTGCCCACGCACGTGTGCCAGTGGAAGTCACGAGAATATGGCACGAGGGTAGCACAGAGGTGCCCACGCACGTGTGCTTTCAATAACCAGGTGAGTCCAGTGGAGACTCGAGGAGCTCACCTGGGACAGGAACACGGCCTGTAGAAGGAGCTACTGCCAGAGCAGCAAGGCAGGGACACGGCCTGCAAACCAGGAGCTGCCTAAGCAGCAAGGGCCAAGCCCACAGAGGAAGATAATGCCTGAGCAGTGGCGTGGCAGCACGCTGCCAGACATCCAAACATAGAAGGACGGTCGCGCGCCGCCATGATGGCAGGAGGAGCTTTTAAGGAGGTGTAGCTCCAGCCAAGGGCGGGCGCGAGGCGGAGATGACGGACTTGACCCAATCAGGATCCACGACATCCCAGCCTGGCCAGTCAGGATTCACCACGTCACCAGCCTTGTCATCAAGCCGTGTGACGTCAGTGGGCGAATCAGGATCCACCAAGCATAGCACATGCTCACCCTCCTGCCTCTGGGAAATAGAGGCGGGATCCTCGGTCTCACAATATGTAGAGATAACGGGAGTCTCACTGCTTCCCTGAGCAGCAAACCTCTGCACATTGCGCAACCTCACAGACCTTCGAGGCTGCTGAGCAGGAGGAGCTGCGGCAGGAAAGGAATGGGAGACCGTCTCATTTCTTGCAACAGGAGTACCACTAGGTGTCACCCTTGTGCTGCCTCTCTGAGGAGGTTTCTCCTGCACTCTGCGCAGTCTGGCAGACCTTCGGCGCTGCTGAGGAGGAGCACTCGTGGCAGGCAAGGAGACTGTCTCATTCCTTGCCACAGGAGAGCCACGAGGTGTAACAGAGCGCCATAGAACATGAGTGCCCACAGTGAGTTCCACGCAGCAACTGAAGTGAGCCGCGCTGTCAGCTGTGATGTCACTCAGGTTAGCCGCGACCACATCTGGGGTCCTCCACCCGTGACAGCATATCACCCGAGTGACTGAAGTGAGCAATGAGATCAACGGTGACATTACTCAGGTGAGTTGCTATCGCAGCTGGAGTTCTCCACCTGTGACTGCAAATCAGGCAGCTACTGAAGTGAGCCACAGGTGGAGGAGTCACCTGAGTGACGTCACCACTGATCGACCGCCTCACGTCAGTCACGGCATGAACCTCACAGCGGTGAACTGGTGATATCACTGCCGCGACACATGCGGTACTGCGGGGCCTGCAACTGTGAGGTCAGGGGTTCACCTGAGTTCATTGTGATCGTGCGGCTGTCTGCACTCATAGCAGTCAGTCATGTTCTATGGCGCTCGCTGTGACAGGACAGGGATGTAGCAGAGCTAAATTGCCATAGAACCTCGTGAGGATTACTTCAGACCTGCAGGGGTGTTTGGGGATTATTAAAGTGGTGAAAGAGGGTGCTTTTTGTATTTTATTCCAAATAAAGGATTTTTGGGGTGTTTGTGTTTATTTACTTTCATTTACAGATTAGTGATGTGACGTTGTCTCATAGACGACTGCCATCACTAATCTAGGACTTAGTGGCAGCTTTTGGCTACCATTAACGCCTTATTATCCTAACTGCCACCGCACCAGGGCAACCGGAAGAACCGGGTCCAGCTCCATAATTAGCACATCTAATGCAGATTCTGGGGTGGATTTGAGCTGCTATTGTTAGGCTGGAAAGGGGCAAATAACGATGGCCCTTCATACCCTAATAATATCAGCCCCAGTTGTCTGCTGCACCTTGGCTGGTTTTAGAAAAATTGTTGGACCCCATATGATTTAAAAAAGAAGAAATAAAAAAAAAGCCTGGAATCCCCTCTAGTTTTCACAACCAGCCAAAGTACATCAGACACCTGAGGGTTGCATCCCGCAGCTGCTGCTGCTCATATGCTGGACATGAAAAATGGGGGAGACCCCGAATCACTTTTTTAACAAAATTTGATTTATAAAAAACCCCCAAAAAACCCCACAACAGCTGTCCCAGCTACCTATCCCTCTATCGAGCTATTCTGTCATTTCTATCTATTATTTCTTATTATCTATTCTATATGTTCTTCCTATTTTTTCTATCTATTCTAGCTATCAATTGTCTATATATAGATAATTGCCTTATTCTGTCTGTCTGTCTTGCTCCAAAATGATGTCATTACAGTGACAGCCGTCGCATCGGCCGCTCGGCCCTGCCCCCTGCACGCATTTGCAGCTTGGCTCGGCCCCTGCACACATTAGCCCCCCGCACACATTGGGCACCTATAAACCTCCCCCCAGGACTACTCCACCTATTAGACACCTCCCCCCAGGACTACTCCATCTATTAGACACCTCCCCTCCCAGGACTACTCTTCCTATTAGACACCTCCCCCTCAGGACTACTCCTCTTATTATACTCCTCTCCCCCCAGGACTCCTCCTCCTATTATGCTCCTCTTCCCCCAGGACTACTCCTCCTATTATACTCCTGTCCCCCCAGGACTACTCCTCCTATTATACTCCTCTCCCCCCAGGACTACTCCTCCTATTATACTCCTCTCCCCCCAGGACTACTCCCCCTATTATCCTCCTCTCCCCCCAGCACTACTCCTCCTATTATACTTCTGTCCCCCCAGGACTACTCCTCCTATTATACTCCTCTCCCCCCAAGACTACTCCTCCTATTATACTCCTCTCCCCCCAGGACTACTCCTATTATCCTCCTCTCCCCCCAGGACTACTCCCCCTATTATCCTCCTCTCCCCCCAGCACTACTCCTCCTATTATACTCCTCTCTCCCCAGTACTACTCCTCCTATTATACTGCTCTCCCCCCAGGACTACTCCTCCTATTTTCCTCCTCTCCCCCCGGGACTACTCCTCCTATTATACTGCTCTCCCCCCAGGACTACTCCTCCTATTAAACTCCTCCTATTATACTCCTCTCCCCCCAGGACTACTCTGTAACAGTGTGTCCCTCCCCCGCCTGTGCTCATGGTGTAATAGTCTGTCTCTCCTTGACTGTCCTGTATGTACTACTGGTGGCGGATTGTTTGTTCTTCTCAGCATGGGACTTCTCCAATCCACAACTTGGTAAACAGAACAGAGCCAGGAGTCTAGGGGCTGATCCCAGGAGAGAAGAACAATGAGACCCATGTTAGGTCAGTTAGTTGGATCTCGGCTGGAGAAGGACTAGGATCTATACCTGAGGCTGGATCCTAGAGCCTGTGTATGGACTGTTACAGACTGGAGATCAGTGGCCACGTGAGATTGTGTTTTGTTGTTCACCCTGTTGGACTCAAGGAACTCATATAAGGACCATTGCCATATTTTCCCTGGCGTTGGAATACTGAGAGGCGCCCCTGGATCCTTTATTTTGTTGTGGACTCCTTGCAGACTTTAATGATTTATATTTATGTTTGGTGCTTTATCTTTGTGGTTCCAATAAAGCCCTTTGGATTGTTCCTTGGCCAGGCGTCCCTTACTGCTCTGTCGCATACCCCGTCACACTCCTCCTATTATACTTCTCACCTCCAGGACTACTCCTCCTATTATACTCCTCTCCCCCAGGACTACTCCTCCTATTATACTCCTCTCCCCCCAGGACTACTCCTCCTATTATACTCCTCTCTCCCCAGGACTACTCCTCCTATTATACTCCTCTCTCCCCAGGACTACTCCTCCTATTATACTCCTCTCCTCCAGGACTACTCCTCCTATTATACTCCTCTCCCCCCAGGACTACTTCTGCTATTATCCTCCACTCCCCCAAGGACTACTTCTGCTATTATCCTCTTCTCCCCCAAGGACTACTTCTGCTATTATCCTCCTCTCCCCCAAGGACTACTTCTGCTATTATCCTCCTCTCCCCCAAGGACTACTCCCTCTATTATCCTCCTCTCCCCCCAGGACTACTCCCTCTATTATCCTCCTCTCCCCCCAGCACTACTTCTGCTATTATCCTCCTCTCCCCCAAGGACTACTCCCTCTATTATCCTCCTCTCTCCCAAGGACTACTCCTCCTATTATACTGCTCTCCTCCAGGACTACTCCTCCTATTATACTCCTCTCTCCCCAGGACTACTCCTCCTATTATGCTCCTCTCTCTCCAGGACTCCTCCTCCTATTATTATCCTCTCCCCCCAGGACTCCTCCTCCTATTATTCTCCTCTCCCCCCAAGACAACTCTTCTCCCCCCAGGACTACTCCTCCTATTATACTCCTCTCTCCCCAGGACTACTCCTCCTATTATACTCCTCTCTCCCCAGGACTACTCCTCCTATTATACTCCTCTCTCCTCCAGGACTACTCCTCCTATTATACTCCTCTGCCCCAGGACTACTTCTGCTATTATCCTCCTCTCCCCCAAGGACTACTTCTGCTATTATCCTCCTCTCCCCCAAGGACTACTCCCTTTATTATCCTCCTCTCCCCCAAGGACTACTCCCTCTATTATCCTCCTCTCTCCCAAATACTACTCCTCCTATTATACTCCTCTCTCCCCAGGACTACTCCTCCTATTATACTCCTCTCTCCCCAGGACTAGTCCTCCTATTATACTCCTCCTTCCCGAGGACTACTCCTCCTATTATACTCCTCCTTCCCCAGGACTACTCCTCCTATTATACTCCTCCTTCCCGAGGACTACTCCTCCTATTATACTCCTCCTTCCCCAGGACTACTCCTCCTATTATATTCCTCCTTCCCCAGGACTACTCCTTCTATTATACTCCTCCTATTATAGTTCTCCTATTATAGTCCTCTCTGAGGGGTGCGCAGCATGGGGGGATGAAGCACGATAGGGGTGTGCAGCATGGGGGATGGAGCATGATAGGGGTGCGCAGCATGGGGGATGGAGCATGATAGGGGTGCGCAGCATGGGGGATGGATCACGATGGGGGACGCGCAGTATGGAGGATGGAGCACGATGGGGGTGCGCAGGACGGGGGATGGATCACGATGGGGGGTGAACACCTCCCCTCAAAACATACACACACACTGCCACACACAACACAACACACCACACACACTGGGAACCACTTACATATTAAACGTCTATGTGCAGTCTGTATGAAAAACATATACGATAATCAACAGCACACTGCTCAATCCAATGTTTTTGTGTACGTTTCTACACACGGACCAGTGGTCTGCAAGGAATAAACCGCAACACGCATTAGGCTAGTTTCACACTTGCGTTGAACGGCATCCGTTGCATTGCGTTGTGTGACGGATGCACCGGATGCATTGCATATAGTGGCACAACGGATGCAACGGATCGTACAAAACAACGGAATCCGTTATAGTTTTTTTTTTCTTGACTTTACACATCTGGGCATGCGCAGTTGTGTAAAGACAGATGCGTTAACGGAATCCGTCAAATGGCGGATTTTAACGGAATCCGCCACCATAGACGTCCATTATAAAAACAACGGACGCCGACGGAATCCGCCGCTCTGCGTCATTTTAACGCATGAAAAAAAACGTTACATGCTGCGTTCCTTCCACCTGGCGGAAGCAACGCAGCGACGGCTAACGGAAACAACGCAGGTCCATCAGTCGCAATCCGTCATCCATACAAGTCTATGGGAAGCAGCGGAATCCGTTAACGGATTCCGCTGTTTTCCAAAACGGCAGATTTAAAAAACGCAAGTGTGAAACTAGCCTGTCATGTCTGTCCTGGATCAGACTCACCCATTATAAGTCAACGGGTGCGCAAACAAACACAGGACACCAAATCTTTTTCATGGTTCCATAAAAGACTGAGGAGAAGACTCCAAGACTCTCACTCAGGAGGAGACCCCCCAAGACTCTCACTCAGGAGGAGACCCCCCCCAAGACTCTCACTCAGGAGGAGACCCCCCCCCCAAGACTCTCACTCAGGAGGAGACCCCCCCCAAGACTCTCACTCAGGAGGAGACCCCCCCAAGACTCTCACTCAGGAGGAGACCCCCCCCAAGACTCTCACTCAGGAGGAGACCCCCCCCAAGACTCTCACTCAGGAGGAGACCCCCCCCAAGACTCTCACTCAGGAGGAGACCCCCCCCAAGACTCTCACTCAGGAGGAGACCCCCCCCAAGACTCTCACTCAGGAGGAGACCCCCCCAAGACTCTCACTCAGGAGGAGACCCCCCCCAAGACTCTCACTCAGGAGGAGACCCCCCCCCAAGACTCTCACTCAGGAGGAGACCCCCCCCCCAAGACTCTCACTCAGGAGGAGACCCCCCAAGACTCTCACTCAGGAGGAGACCCCCCAAGACTCTCACTCAGGAGGAGACCCCCCAAGACTCTCACTCAGGAGGAGACCCCCCCAAGACTCTCACTCAGGAGGAGACCCCCCAAGACTCTCACTCGGGAGGATCTACATGTCTCGGGATGCAGCACATCACTCAGGATGCTAGGACTGCTCCAGCCCCCGCACACATGGAGCCTCGGAGCTGCGGCCGCGTTGAGCGCACGGGGAGGTTGCTTTGGGCCGGTACCGGAACACACCGGTCCGCATTTCCCGGGGAGCTCATATATGGGAACACTCGGAGCCGCCGCACTTGTACATTAGTCTGAGGCAGGAGCGCAGTGATAGTGAGCGGACATGGCCGCGTCCACACCAGCCAGGAGCACCCGGGCCACCCCGGCCGCTGCAGGGGCCCCTTCTCCGGGAAGCCCGACCCGCCTGAGCCGCCTGCAGGAGAAAGAGGAGCTGCGGCACCTGAATGACCGCCTGGCCGCGTACATCGAGCGGGTCCGGTCTCTGGAGGCGGATAAGTCGCTTCTGAGGCTGCAGCTGGAGGAGAAGGAGGAGGTCACCACTCGGGAGGTGTCCACCCTGCGGCTGCTGTACGAGACCGAGCTGGCCGATGCCCGCAAACTGCTGGACCACACGGCCAACGAGCGGGCACGTCTGCAGGTGGAGCTGGGGAAGATCCGAGAGGAGCACCGAGTACTGCAGGCCAGGTACGGGCAGGAGAGCGGTGTGCGGGCAGAGCACCGGGTACAGAGGTAC
The DNA here is from genome assembly GCF_048569485.1 of Anomaloglossus baeobatrachus. Lineage (NCBI taxonomy): Eukaryota > Metazoa > Chordata > Amphibia > Anura > Aromobatidae > Anomaloglossus > Anomaloglossus baeobatrachus. The sequence continues at coordinate 509,929,230 of NC_134356.1, read as the reverse complement.
AGGTACGGGGAGGAGAGCGGTGTGCGGGCAGAGCACCGGGTACAGAGGTACAGGTACGGGGAGGAGAGGGGTGTGCGGGCAGAGCACCGGGTACAGAGGTACAGGTACGGGGAGGAGAGGGGTGTGCGGGCAGAGCACCGGGTACAGAGGGCCAGGTACGGGCAGGAGAGGGGTGTGAGGGCAGAGCACCGGGTACAGAGGGCCAGGTACGGGCAGGAGAGCGGTGTGCGGGCAGAGCACCGGGTACGGAGGGCCAGGTACGGGGAGGAGAGGGGTGTGAGGGCAGAGCACCGGGTACGGAGGGCCAGGTACGGGGAGGAGAGGGGTGTGCGGGCAGAGCACCGGGTACAGAGGGCCAGGTACGGGGAGGAGAGGGGTGTGAGGGCAGAGCACCGGGTACGGAGGGCCAGGTACGGGGAGGAGAGGGGTGTGAGGGCAGAGCACCGGGTACAGAGGGCCAGGTACGGGGAGGAGAGGGGTGTGAGGGGAGAGCACCGGGTACAGAGGGCCAGGTACGGGCAGGAGAGCGGTGTGCGGGCAGAGCACCGGGTACGGGCAGGAGGGGGGTGTGAGGGCAGAGCACCGGGTACAGAGGGCCAGGTACGGGCAGGAGAGCGGTGTGCGGGCAGAGCACCGGGTACGGGCAGGAGGGGGGTGTGAGGGCAGAGCACCGGGTACAGAGGGCCAGGTACGGGCAGGAGAGCGGTGTGCGGGCAGAGCACCGGGTACGGAGGGCCAGGTACGGGGAGGAGAGGGGTGTGAGGGCAGAGCACCGGGTACAGAGGGCCAGGTACGGGGAGGAGAGGGGTGTGCGGGCAGAGCACCGGGTACAGAGGGCCAGGTACGGGCAGGAGAGGGGTGTGCGGGCAGAGCACCGGGTACGGAGGGCCAGGTACGGGGAGGAGAGGGGTGTGAGGGGAGAGCACCGGGTACGGAGGGCCAGGTACGGGGAGGAGAGGGGTGTGAGGGCAGAGCACCGGGTACGGAGGGCCAGGTACGGGGAGGAGAGGGGTGTGAGGGCAGAGCACCGGGTACAGAGGGCCAGGTACAGGGAGGAGAGGGGTGTGAGGGGAGAGCACCGGGTACGGAGGGCCAGGTACGGTGAGGGGAGAGCACCGGGTACGGAGGGCCAGGTACGGTGAGGGGAGAGCACCGGGTACGGAGGGCCAGGTACGGTGAGGGCAGAGCACCGGGTACGGAGGTACAGGGAGGAGAGCGGTGTGCGGGCAGAGCACCGGGTACGGAGGTACAGGGAGGAGAGGGGTGTGCGGGCAGAGCACCGGGTACAGAGGACCAGGTACGGGGAGGAGAGGGGTGTGAGGGGAGAGCACCGGGTACGGAGGGCCAGGTACGGGGAGGAGATGGGTGTGAGGGCAGAGCACCGGGTACAGAGGGCCAGGTACGGGGAGGAGAGGGGTGTGAGGGCAGAGCACCGGGTACGGAGGGCCAGGTACGGTGAGGGGAGAGCACCGGGTACGGAGGGCCAGGTACGGTGAGGGGAGAGCACCGGGTACGGAGGGCCAGGTACGGTGAGGGGAGAGCACCGGGTACGGAGGGCCAGGTACGGTGAGGGGAGAGCACCGGGTACGGAGGGCCAGGTACGGGGAGGAGAGGGGTGTGAGGACAGAGCACCGGGTACGGAGGGCCAGGTACGGTCAGGAGAGGGGTGTGAGGGGAGAGCACCGGGTACGGAGGGCCAGGTACGGGGAGGAGAGGGGTGTGAGGACAGAGCACCGGGTACAGAGGGCCAGGTACGGTCAGGGGAGGGGTGTGAGGGCAGAGCACCGGGTACGGAGGGCCAGGTACGGGGAGGAGAGGGGTGTGAGGGCAGAGCACCGGGTACAGAGGGCCAGGTACGGGGAGGAGAGGGGTGTGCGGGCAGAGCACCGGGTACAGAGGGCCAGGTACGGGCAGGAGAGGGGTGTGCGGGCAGAGCACCGGGTACGGAGGGCCAGGTACGGGGAGGAGAGGGGTGTGAGGGGAGAGCACCGGGTACGGAGGGCCAGGTACGGGGAGGAGAGGGGTGTGAGGGCAGAGCACCGGGTACGGAGGGCCAGGTACGGGGAGGAGAGGGGTGTGAGGGCAGAGCACCGGGTACAGAGGGCCAGGTACAGGGAGGAGAGGGGTGTGAGGGGAGAGCACCGGGTACGGAGGGCCAGGTACGGTGAGGGGAGAGCACCGGGTACGGAGGGCCAGGTACGGTGAGGGGAGAGCACCGGGTACGGAGGGCCAGGTACGGTGAGGGGAGAGCACCGGGTACGGAGGGCCAGGTACGGTGAGGGGAGAGCACCGGGTACGGAGGGCCAGGTACGGGGAGGAGAGGGGTGTGAGGACAGAGCACCGGGTACGGAGGGCCAGGTACGGTCAGGAGAGGGGTGTGAGGGGAGAGCACCGGGTACGGAGGGCCAGGTACGGGGAGGAGAGGGGTGTGAGGACAGAGCACCGGGTACAGAGGGCCAGGTACGGTCAGGGGAGGGGTGTGAGGGGAGAGCACCGGGTACGGAGGGCCAGGTACGGGGAGGAGAGGGGTGTGAGGACAGAGCACCGGGTACAGAGGGCCAGGTACGGTCAGGGGAGGGGTGTGAGGGGAGAGCACCGGGTACGGAGGGCCAGGTACGGGGAGGAGAGGGGTGTGAGGACAGACCACCGGGTACAGAGGGCCAGGTACGGTCAGGGGAGGGGTGTGAGGGGAGAGCACCGGGTACGGAGGGCCAGGTACGGGGAGGAGGTGGCCCCAGGTAGTGTAGTATGGTGGCATGAGGTAATGTGGTGTGAGAGATCACCGGCAGCCTCCGGTCAGGTGAGATTAGATGACAGAATATGTCCGTTGGATATAATGTGTTTGGGGGGCTGCATTGCTGGGGTGGTGACAACAGTAGGGAATAGGTATGCCGTCATATTGTGAGGAGAGGGACAGCAATTATTACGCTAAGTGACTAGGATCTAATATGAATCTGTAAGTTATACACCAACTTGTGAAGCAAACCGTTAGTCCATGTGCAGCAGCTGTAGAGAAGAGGAAAGTGATACCTGCGGAGAAGTGACACGCAATTCTCTTTGTGAAGAAAACATGAAGCAAAACCTGTAGGTGATAAAAACCGCAGCGTGCGCTCAGCATTTTTTTTTTTTTTTTATTACCGTAGGTTTTGCTGGGGAAGGACTGCAGAAAGGTTATGAACATTTTCTGCAGCAAAACCGCAGTAAAAAACGCAGCGCGCGCACAGGGCGTTAGTGGGTCGGGTCCTCGGTGTATATTCCTTCTCCTGCGTCCTCTATGGTGTGCCCTCTTTTGTTTATTTAAATATCATGCCGCCATTGCTGCTGTTTTGCGGCTCATGTGCATTGCCACAGTAATGATGTGTTCCTTAAAATGGCACCAGAGTGCACATGTGGTTACCGCGATCTCCTGCGCTATTTTATTGAATACCCGGCAGAGAAGACTATGCATAGCCTTCTTCAGGCTCCGGCGCCATTTTAAAGAAGAAATAATTACTGTAGCAATGCACATGTGCCGCCAACAGCAGCAATGGCCGAACAGTGCAAAATGTAAATAAAGAAAAAGGTCAAGCCATAGAGGACGCGGGAGGAGTAATATAGACTGAGGACCTGACCCACAAAGGCCCGCTCCCGCTGCACACGCCATAAAGTGCAGTGCATTTCTGGAATTTTGATTACAGATGTTTCAGCGGTCCAGCATCACATCTTTCAACAAAAGGCATACTTGGATACAGCATCCTAGTGCCAGTATGGCACTGCCTTTACTTCATATAGCAAAATCTTGCTGGTTGGTTTATTTTAAACATCCTTCATCTTCCACAGGATAAGCAAAACCATATTATCAGTGGGGACCACACTGATCAGGAGTAAGGCTACTTTCACACATCCGGTTTGAGCACTGCGGCTCAATCCGGCTATGAAACCTATGCGGCGAAAACACCGCATCCTTTGCATAAGTTTTTACATGCGGCCCGTCCATTTTTTTTTCCGGTTGCGGCATGCTACTGAGCATGCGCAGTGGGAGAAACCGCATGCAGCGGCCGGATGCGTATTTTTCCGCATCCGGCGTCCATAGGCATGCATTGAAAAATGCGCCACAGCGGCGCAATGCGGTTTTTTTTGCCGGACAAAAAAACGTTACAAGATACGTTGCCTCCGGCCGCCGCTTTACTTAATTTTGCCGCATCCGGAAAAAAATGGACGCAACGCAAAGCCATCAGGCACAATCCGGTAACAATACAAATCTATGGGGATAAAACTGATGCGGTACCAGATCCGTTTTACCCGGTTTTTTTTCCGGATTGCGCCTGATGGAAAAAACCTGATGTGTGAAAGTAGCCTAAGAGGGTCACCAACCCCCAGTGTTGAGGGCAGTATGCACTTGACCACCTTTCCCGTCTGCAGAATGAAATGCCTTCAGACCTGTTAACTTGTTTTCATTGTGCAACCCCTTTATCACGCACCTACTAAACAGGTTAAAGTCAAAGTGCCAGGATCTCCACCGAACTGTGGATCAGGCAAGTTTAACCCATGAGGAGCCACTTTTATCCCCATTACAAAATTGTGCGTCAGCTAAAATGCCCACTCATCGCTTTATTCATTCTTGATGGTGCTGATGGAATAAGTAGAGTTCAGCAGCCCCATAGGGAATGTGTGGAGGAGAGGGTGCTCATGTGCGCTGCCACGCCATTCCAATAAAAGGGCCTCGTTTTGCTGTCAGTGTGGGCTCCAGCACTTGGATCTTCATCATGATCCCCAGTAGGCATTCATTTATCTTTGGGTGAAATGTTTATGGGAAGTTCCCTTTAGGGTACATTTACAAAAATGTATTTTTGATCTGTGTATGCCAGAGAAATCACACAGACAGATTGCAGCCTGTGTCCTAGGCACCAAAAAAGGATCATGGCATGCTCTAGTCTGGTCAGACTTCCAGCCTATTGCATGTAACCTGCTCACTATGCAGAGGATCACAAGGATTCAATCATGTCCGCAATTCACAGATATGTTGGGTTGCAAAGTTCATTGCTCCCTTAAAGGGAACCTGTCAGGTGCAATATGCTCCCTAAACCACAAACAGTTCTAGGTGCACATTTCTAATCTCTGCTTAACTCCCTGTATACACTAGCATAAATAAATAACTCTTTAGAAAAAGTATTTATAATGATTGTTTATTATATGCTAATGATCGCAGGGACTATTCGCAAAGGCATGAGTTCCCTTGGCTAGTCGGCCCCCTTAGCATGTTAGCATGCTCCTGTGGGTGTACTAACATGCTAATGAATGCCCAGCGACGCCGCACTTACCTCACTTGATGGTGGCTGGTGGAGGACGGATGCGCACTGCACATGATACTGAGTCCCCGGGAATTCCGGTCATGCGCACTGTACCTCATTGAAGCCGGGAAGCTTACACCCAGCATCAATTTAGTGCACATGATCAGAAGTCCAGCAGACTCCGGATCACGCACAGTGCGCATCCATCTTCTGCCGGCCGCCATGAAGAGTGAGGTATGTGCGTCGAAGCTGCTAATTCATTAATATGTTAGCATATTCGCACACCCTGCGGGCATACTATGTGGGCCGGCTAGCCCAAAGAACTCATGCTCTTGCGACTAGTCATGGACCTAATTAGCATATAATAAGCAATCTTTAGGAATACTTTTTCTAAGGCCTCTTTCACACGCACATGCCTCCAGTGTATGGTCCGTTTCCTCATGTACCGGAGACATGTACACACGTAGACCTATGTCTTCCTATGGTATCGGACACACGTATGTATTTTCGCACGTAACGTGTGTCCGTTCCATACATAAGTGTCCGTGTGTTTCTCACGCCGACATGTCCGTTTTATCTCCGGCATCACGGGTGTCACACGGAATGCAATCGGGTTACACGTAACACACACGGACCACGCAGATGTGTTCCGTGTGACACGCACCGGAGAAAATGTGTCTACGAGAAAAAAACAAAACATTACTCAACTTCTCCAGCCCTGCTGTCTCTGCCGCTGCTGTCACTTGCTGCCGACCGCCGCTCATTATGCTAATTGAATATTCACTTCACTGCAGCAGCGAAGAGTCGGCAGGACCGGAGACGGAAGATCAGCACCACAAACGGCAATGCCAGGGACAGGCGAGTAGAAAGTTCCCGTTCTCCGTGTGTTATGACGTATAACACACGGAGAACACACGTAGGCCATGCATACAGCACATTGAGGGCAATACGCACCTTTCACACGTCCGTGAAACATGTGCGTGATTTTCACGGATGTGTAAAAGAAGCCTAAACATCCCTTTAACTTTGCTAGTGTATACAGGGACGGTTAGGCAGGGATTAGCAATATGCACCCAGAACTGCTCGTGATTCTGGGTGCATATTGCACCTGACAAGTTCCTTAAACTTATCCTTAGGCCTCATTCACACGTCCGTTCAAAACACACACGTTTGCACGATCTGTAGGTGCGTGCATGTGTGTGTGTGTGCTATGCGGATATCACACAGGTAGCACAAGCAGAACACACAGCATGAACTTCTATACTTACCTGTCCATGGTGCTGCTGTGCCTGACGCTGCTTCCGGGTCTGAGGTGCAGGGCATATGCAATGCACATAATGAGCGGGGGTCGGAAGCAAGTGACACGCAGTGCTAGACATCAGCGGTGGAGAAGGGGAGTATAGAATTGCTTTTTATTTCAGACACATAATTTGGTACGTCTCACACTGTCACATGGATCACATCAGTGTGCGGTCCGTGTGATACACTGGAGAAAAACGGACTCACGGACACACGTATGCTCCACATGGTCCGTGTGAAAACACGCAGGTGTGCACAAACCCATTGATTTTAATGGGTCTACGCGTGTCCATGTCTCCGGTACGTGTGAAAAGGACCTTGCACGTCCCAGAAACAGACGTGTGAAGGAGGCCTTAGGGTGTATTTACATGAGTTGTTTGGTTGCAGCAACAAAACAGTAAATTGCTGTAGTTCTGCATCGTGGATTCTATAGGGGAAATGCTTAAGATAAATCTTTTAACTTGTACAAAAGACTAAAACTACATTCATAATATTAAACAATCTGGCAACAAACGTCTGTAAATCCACACAAAACAGTTTACAGGTGTGAACTCCAACTTCGCACACTGTTGCCAAACACCCTAGCAGATTCATTGTGATTGGCCATGTTAATAAATAAATAATTAATAATGTGCATGAGATTTTAGAAATTTCATTCACATTGTTGGTAAAGTGTGTGTTTGTGGCAAAAATCCAACTTGTGCACATTCCATATCTAATGCCGATATTGATGACCTTGCTTGGCCATAATATCAGCTCTATGGGGTCCGGCACCAGCCTGCTGTAATCCGCTTTTATCAGCTCCAGCAGCTAGATGTGAACTGCATACAGAACGGCACAGGTTTGTTCATATTTTTGCTTCATTAATTTTGCAGTTGGTACAAATTTTGTATGATCACTAAACAACTTGCAAACGTTTTGATTCATTTTGCAGAATTTGCACCACATTACATAAGATATGCATTTTGCAGAGATATTTCCCCACTCATATACGGCCACATAAACCGCTGATGTCTAAGTATTGGTGTACCTATAGCACAAGCTGACATGTTCATGATTGTTAATCTCATTTCAGAAATAGCAAAAAAGAATCTGACTTATCTTTGACTCAGAGCCAACTCCGAGATCTTGAAGCCAAACTAAATGTAAAAGAAGCCGAGCTCGCCACTGCACTGAGTGCCCAGAGGAGCCTGGAGGATCAGAATCGGGAACTAAAGGCCCAAATAGCTGCTGTAAGTAGCAGCTCCTAGTATGCCTCTGCGGGGGCTACTGGAATCCTGGCCACAAAGGATGTCGCATTTTCCAGCTTATTGTAATGGTTAGGCTTCAAAACTGGACAGGAGGGCAGTGAAGTTCAAGATTTGAATCAGGGGTCTCAAACACGCGGGCCGCATGCAGCCCCTCAGGCTGCTTCGTGCGGCCCGTTTCCCTGTTAACTGTCGCGGCTGGTGCAGGGGCACTGTCTGCACTTTGTTAGATGAATGTTTTGCTGGTGCTGTGCTCTAAGTCAAGGGCTCTGAGCTCGCAGCGCCGGGAAAACAATCATCTGACAGAAATCGCTACCAGGGACTGCGGCCCCTGCACTTGCCGCGATAGTCACCGGGGGCATGGGCCTGCATACAGCAAGAAGCAGAAGTGAAGCAGCCGAGGGAACGAGGCACAGGTGAGAAGAATGGTGTGTTTTTTTTTTTTTTTTTGTGTGTATATGAAGGACGGCACATTAACCCCTTAGCGACCTATGACGTACTGGGTACATCATGGCTCCCTGGTACTTAAGGACCCATGATGTACCCAGTATGTCATGGCGACATCGGAGCCCCGGTGACTGCGAACGCTTTGCATTGCAAATGCCTTAGATTCGGGAAGGAGGAGACCTCAGGAGGGGTGGATGAACGCCGCTCAGCCAATCACAGCCACTGTAATGTTTAAGCCATTGAAAATGGCTAAAACATTGAAATCCAGCCATGTTCAGTGCAGCTATAGCACCGATCATTGGCTGGAGCTGGGTGACCTCTGTTTCACCCGCCCCCAGCTCTGATTGGAGAGACCGGCCTTGTGACCGATCTCTCCAATCACTGTGAATCTGGGGCCGGAGACCGCTCCCCTCGACCTTCACTCCTCCAACGTCTGTGGAAGCTGAGAGCGATCGGTAAGTTATAGCCACGGTCTCCTTTCACAGCCGCTGCCCCCACCCATTACTACAGGATGGGGACATTACTATAGAATAGGGACAAGGTGATCACATGACTATAGGATGGGGACAAGGTGGGCACATGACTATATAGGATGGGGACATTACAAGGATGGGCATAATACTATTGGATGGGGACATAACAATAGAATGGGGACAAGGCTATGGTCATTACTGTAGGATGGGAGCTAGGATGGGCACAGTACTACAGGATAGGGTCATTACTACAAGGGGACAAGGATGAGAAACATTACTATAGGATAGGGATAAGGCTGGGGACATTACTATAGGATGGGGACAAGGATGGACATATTATAAGATGGGGACGAAGCTGGCCACATTACTACAGGATAGGGACATTACTGTAGGATGGGCACATTACTATAGAATGGGACAACTATATGATGGGGACAGTACTACAGGATATGGAGATTGCTACAAGGGGACAAGGCTGGACACATTACTACAGGATGGGTACATTACGATAAGATTGGGAGAAGGCTGGTTGTATTACTATAGGATGGGGACTAGGATGGGCACAGTACAACAAGATGGGGAACATTACTAAAAGATGTTGGCCAGAATTTCTATATAGTGATAATTGTAACACTATTAGTTACAAGAAAGGGATAAAATGTAAAAAAACAAAATAAGGCATGACACTTTTTACCATCAAATTTTTTTTTTTTTAATATTTAACCAAAGAATGTGCACATTTGTTATAATAAACAAGTGAAAAATGTTCAAAATCAGTGATCCAATGGTGTGTAAATTAAAATATATATGGTACCAATAAAAATGTCACTTTGTCCTGCAAAGAATGCGGCCCCCAAATTATTTTTTTTTTCCTCTGTGCGGCCCATACACCCAGCCGAGTTTGAGACCTCTGATTTTAGATGATATCGATGGATTCAGCTGACAGTCTGTGTGTGGCAGCCCCTGATTATGATTATTGGATAGGTAAGGAGCTAGTATTCCAGGGTTTGGCCTGACGATCCTTTATTCTCTGAGATAAGCCACCAGCAGAGATGTTCAGCAGCGACTCTCATAGATGTCACAGGAGCACAAAGCAGAGTGAGCACTCCAGTGTAGGGAAGAGTTGTCAATACAGCTGTCTACTGAAGTTCATCCTCCTACTTTACAGTTTTCATAGCACCGAGGAGCTCGAACACCAACCATGTATGGGTTTGAATAGATGCTATGTATGCGCTCTTTTTTTCTACCTTTTTCTTTCATGGTATTTGCACACAGAGCCTTAAATGAGGCAGTGAGTCTGTTTCAGTAAAATAACAGCGGCCTTTTTTCTGAAACACATGTTCCAGGCGCTGTTTGGTGTGCCTCCGCACCAGCATCTTTTTCGTCATGGTTACAACTATATAGATTGGGCAGCTTCCAAATGAAGCCATCCAAAGAGTTACCATGTTACTACTTTTAACCGCTTCATGGTTTCTAAACCCATAAGTAGTTCAAAAGGGTAAGAGTGAAAATGTGAACATCAATGCAGTGTTTACATTTCCTTTTGCAGGAGAATCTGCCTGATAATGACACCATCTGCACATTCCCTTATGTCAGGGGTGGGGATCCTCCGTCCCGCGGGCCGTTTGTGACCCGCAATGACTTTTCCTGCAGGTCCCGAGCACGTTTATGGGGACCACAATGATTGGGCGACAGCTGTTCTTTTTTCGGCTGCCGGCCCTTTAAATCTCAATGCATGATGCGAGGACGCGCATGCACCCTGCATGCGCATACTATAAGGTCTTCACGCTAGCCTGTGCCAGCGTGCTCAGGGCTTGCCTTATGGGTAGGTAAGCAGCATGAAATGCGCTGCACTTCCTTCCCACAGAAGAAAAGCAGCGGTTTTACTGACCTCCCTGCTGTACATGCCTCCTGGACCGGTGCTGTGTGACACCTACCCCCCCAGTACTGTGAGTCTACAAACCAGTGCTCTGTACCCCTAGTACGATATGCTATCCCGAGTGCTTTGTAACCCCCACTGCTGTCTGTGCCTCCCTAGTGAGGTCAGTGCCTCCAAGTCCTGTCTGTGCCCCTCAGTGCTGTTCGGTCCGCACCACCTGATGCAGTCTGTGCCGTCGCCAGTGCCGTCCGTGGCCCCCTTGTGCTGTCCGTGCGCCCCCCCACAGTGCTGTGTACTTTCTACTGTTTTCAGTACCCCCACAGTGCCGCCTCCGCCAGTGCTGTCTGTGCCCCAGCCCCTCTTGTGGCGTACATGCCCCAGCCTCTCCAGACAGAGACAAACCTGGTAAAGCAGTTGAGAAGCAACATGATCCATATCACTTAACATCTTAGCCACACCAGGGAAGCAGCTCCAGCCACCACAGTAGGGGTGAGTTAATTTAATTGTTTGACCAATACAGTAGGGTAATTTTCAAGTTGATAATTTTATGCAACCCCCGAAGGTTGGTAGAAACGTCCACATGGTCCCCGGCAGAAAAAAGGTTCCCCACCCCTGCTTTGTGTGGATCAGCAGTACATTTGGTTAAGGTTAAACAATTTCTTCATATACCAGGAAATTAAGCAGTTTTTAGAGTTTGAACTTCCCACTTCAGTGCAATGAAACAGAATTTATACATAATCCCAGATTTTTCTGAACATGGACATACATTTATTCATGTTTCTCTAATTGATGTTGTAACTCTTTTCAGCTTGAAAGTTCGTTAAGAGACACAACCAAGCAGCTTCATGATGAAATGCTATGGAGAGTCGACCTGGAAAATAAGATGCAAACACTTAAAGAACAACTGGATTTTGAGAAAAGTGTTCACAGTCAGGTAATCACTGGTGAATAAAGGTTGGGTTCAGTTGCCAAGTTTACTTTCTGGTTGATGGGGTTTTTTTATTTTTTTTTTGTTTGTTCCTTTTGGTACTAAAAACAATGTGATGCCAACCAATAGCAATGTCTTGACTTATGACTGCCATGCCAGTTTACTTGTGAAATAGACCAGTGGCCATGAAGTCTAGATTTTGTAAACCACTAGTGTTAATTCCATGAAAGTTCGGTTCTGCAGATTCAGCCAGACTTTAAAGTTCTGGACCCAAGCTTGACCTGAGTTCAGAAAGGGCTAGGAGAAGTCAAGACTTTGCCACCACCTTATTTCTTCAGCGCTCTATTGGGAGACCCAGACGATTGGGGTATAGCTACTGCCTCCGGAGGCCACACAAAGCACTACACTAAAAAGTGCAAGGCCCCTCCCCTTCTGGCTATACCCCCCCGTGGTGTCACGGGTTCTCCAGTTTTCAAGCTTTGTGCGAAGGAGGTCAGACATCCATGCATAGCTCCACAGATTTTAGTCAGCAGTAGCTGCTGACTATTTCGGATGGAAGAAAAGAGGGCCCATATAGGGCCCCCAGCATGCTCCCTTCTCACCCGTGGATGGTGTTGTAAGGTTGAGGTACCTATTGCTGGTACGGAGGCTGGAGCCCACATGCTGCTTTCCTTCCACATCCCCCTGAGGGGCTCTGTGGAAGTGGGATCCTGCCGGCCTCAAAGCTCTGACGCCGGGCTCCATCCACAGACCCATTTGAACCTGCTGGATACGGAGCTGGAGTACCGTTCAGGGACAAGGCCCTGCATCATTACAGGTACTCTGTGTCCCCGTACACACAGGCACAGCACACTCCAGACTTGCTGGGTGTGCTAGTGCGCCGGGGACAGTAAAGGGTTACAGTCACTGCAGCTTTGCTGAGTGACTTTGTGTTTTGGGAACTACCGCGCCGGACGCTCCGGGAGCGGCGGCGCGGCTGGGACTTGTAGTTCGCCGGGGACTGGGCGCCGACCGCGCTTTTACGGCGGCGGCGCTTATAAATCCAGTCCCCGGCTTCTGCGGCCTAGTGCCGCTTCGTTCCCGCCCCCTCCCTGTCACTCAGGGAAGGGGACAGGCGCTGAGCAATCAGCAGCGCCGAGGGCTGGAGCCTTATTTACATGCTCCAGCCCTCTCACTGCACACTGTCGGACGCCGGATTCCCGCTCTGCCTTGGGGGCACGCCCACGGCCCGCCCCTCCTCACACGAGCTGGGGAAGAAGCCGGCAGCCATTACTGCAGTCCGAGCTCGGACTTTCGGCACCAAGGCAGGACGGTGGCGATCATACACCCGCTTATAGGCGGGCGGTAAGCGGCACACATAGTGCTGACCACAATATAACTGCAGTGTGTACATGTGTTGTTTTTAACTGCATAGGTCGCTATATGCCCGCTGGGGGAGCGACACATCAGCAGCAGGAAAGCAGGTGTGCTAAGGCACAGGCTTTCTAGGCTGCTTGTATTGCACGACTGAGGTGTTCATTTGTGTTTATGCTTATATGCTATACATTGCACTGTACAGTCGCTAGTCTTAGCTATATTCCCCTGGAATGGCTAGACTACAGCAGCAGAAAACCAAGGGTGCTGGGGCACAGGTTTTTTTCTATGCTGCTTGTATTGCACGGGCTGCAGGGTGCATTTGTACTTGTGCTTGTATGCTATACATTGCACTGTATGGTCACTCTTCTGGGCCATATTCCCCTAGATGACTAGTCTACAGCAGCAGAAGAGCTGGGGTGCCAGGGCACAGGCTTCTATGCTGCTTGTATTGCATGTGCTGCAGTGTTCATTTGTACTTGTGCTTGTATGCTATACATTGCACTGTAGGGTCACTCTTCTGGGCTATATTCCCCTAGATGACTAGTATACAGCAGCAGAAGAGCAGGGGTGCCAGGGCACAGGCTTCTATGCTGCTTGTATTGCTTGTGCTGCAGTGGTCATTTGTACTTTATGCCTGTATGCTATACATTGCACTGTACGGTCACCAATCTTGGCTATATACTTCTAGATAGCTAGTCGGCAGCGGCAAAAAAGCAGCACAGATTTTCAGTGCTGTTTTTACTACATGGGATGCTGTTCATGACACCGTCCCATTGTGTGCATGCTCCCCTGTAGCACGTCGTCTGCCGGGGTCTCTAGCACTTCGTCTGCCGGGGTCTCTACTAGTTGTGGCCAAAGAAACCACCTGTCAACCCTGTCCAGGGACAGGGACGGAGTAGTCATAATATAGAGACTTGCAGTACAGACAGGCCATGGGCAATCTACTTGACCAAAAGGCAGCTCTTCAGGGCTTTGATACTGACATCGCTCTCAATCCGGATACACCGGGTGGTAACGCCATACGGAATGATCCTATACCGTCCATCAATGGAAGGTTGGATCTTTCTCCCTCAGCTCCCCCAGTGGAGATAGGAGACGAACAGGAGAAGTCCCTTTTCAGTATCTCACACAGATATTGAGTATTTTTTCTGGCCACGCTGACTTCAGAGAAGCAGTCCAGGAACACCACGCTTACCAGATAAGCGTCTTCTCCAAACGTTTTTAGGATACACGTTATCCCTTTTCCCCTGACGTGGTCAGCGCTGGACCCAGGGTCCAAAGGTGGATTCTCCAATCTCCAGGCTTGCATCTAGAGCCATAGTTGCACTGGAGATGGGGCTTCACTTAAAGATGCCATTCACAGACAGATGGACTCTGGTTGAAATCTGTCTAGGAAGCTATCGGCGTGTCGGTTGCTCCGGCATCCACAGCCGTATAGGCAACCTAACCTTTTCAGCTGTTCTTGCGCAGCTGGCCTTGAGCACAGGGACATCTGTACCGCAGAGGCGTCCGTAACCCCGCAATGTCTGCACTGCGACTTACCCTATTAATGCTGTCCTAAAAGTACAGTCGAGGTTTAACGGTCCTTCCCAAGCTCGGGCAGGTCCCAATTGTCCTCGCGCAAGAGGGCTACAAAACCTCAGACGGGCTCAGATTCCGGCCGGGCTCAATCACGCCCAGGGAAGGCAGCCGGAGGAACCGCTACCAAGGCGGTCTCCTCATGACTCTCAGCTCTCTCTCTCTCTCTCTCCGCATCCGCGGTTGATGGCAGACTCCCCCGCCTTTGGCGACATTTAGCTGCCACAGGTCACAGGCCAGTGGGCGGCGGACATTGTGCTCACGTGCACAGGACAGTGTTCTGTTCTCGTCCTCCGACTCCTTTCTTCAGAACGGCCCCACCTCTCCACCGAGCAGATGCCCTGCTGCAGGCGGTGGACGCTCTAAGAGCACAAGGAGTAATGATCCCTGTCCCCCCTCAGGAACGAGGGCGAGGGTTTGTACTCCAATCTCTTTGTGGCTCCAAAAAAAGGACGGTTCCTTCCGTCCTGTTCTGGTCCTGAAACTGCTCAACGAGCATGCGAACGCCAGGCGGTTCCGGATGGGATCCCTCCGATCCGTCATTGCCTCAATGTCTCGAGGAGACTTCCTTGCCTCAACAGACATCAAAGATGCCTATCTCCACGTGCCAATTGCTACGGAGCACCAACGTTTTCTACGTTTTGTGATAGGAGACGAACATCTTCAGTCCGTAGCTCTGCCATTCAGTCTGGCGACAGCCCCACGGGTGTTCACCAAGGTCATGGCAGCAGTGGTAGCAGTCTTGCACTCTCAGGGACACCCGGTGATCCCGTACTTGGACGATCTACTCGTCAAAGCACCCTCCCTCGAGGCATGCCAACGCAGCCTGAATGTTACGCTGGAGACTCTCCAGACTTTCGGGTGGATCATCAATTTGGCAAGGTCAAATCTGTCTCCGACTCAATCACTAACGTATCTCGGCATGGAGTTTCATACTCTATCAGCAATAGTGAAGCTTCCGCTGAACAAGCAGCGTTCACTGCAGACAGAGGTGCAGTCTCTCCTTCAAGGCCAGTCGCACCCCTTAAGGCGCCTCATGCACTTCCTAAGGAAGATGGTGGCAGCCATCGAGGCTGTTCTCTTTGCGCAGTTTCATCTGCGCCAACGGCAATGGGACATTCTCCGCCAATGGGACGGGCAGTCAACCTCCCTGGACAGGGAAGTCTCCCTTTCCCTGACGGCCGAGGACTCTCTGCAATAGTGGCTTATTCCCACCTCATTGTCATAGCCCCCATCCTGGGCAGTGGTCACGACAGATACGAGTCTGTCAGGGTGGGGAGCAGTTTGTCTCCGCCACATGGCTCAGGGGACGTGGACTCAGCAGGAGTCCACCCTTCAGATCGATGTTCTGGAAATCGGGGCAGGGTATCTTACCCTATTAGCTTTCCAGAAGTGGCTAGAAAGAGAGCAGATCCGAACCCAGTCGGACATCTCCACAGCGGTGGCATACATCAACCTCCAAGAAGGGACGCGCAGTCAGCAAGCCTTCCAGGAAGTCCGGCGAATCCTCATGTGGGTGGAGGACACAGCATCCACCATATCCGCAGTTCACATCCCGGGCGTAGAAAACTGGGAAGCAGACTTCCTCAGTCGCCAGGGTATGGACGCGGGGGAATGGTCCCTTCACCCGGACGTGTTTCAGGAAATCTGTTGCCGCTGGGGGGTGCCGGACGTCGACCTAATGGCGTCTCGGCACACCAACAAGGTCCCGGCATTTATGGCACGATCGCGCGATCACAGAGCTCTGGCGGCAGACGCCTTAGTGCAAGATTGGTCGCAGTTCCGGCTCACATATGTGTTTCCACCTCTGGCAATCTTGCCCAGAGTACTGCGCAAAAATCAGATCCGATTGCAGCTGCGTCATACTCGTCGCACCAGACTGGCCGAGGAGATCGTGGTGCCCGGATCTGTGGCATCTCACGGTCGGCCGACCGTGGTCACTACCAGACCGACCAGACTTACTGTCCCAAGGGCCGTTTTCTCCATCGGAATTCTGCGGCCCTGAACCTGACTGTGTGGTCTTTGTGTCCTGGATCCTAGCGTCTTCAGGATTATCCCAAGGGGTCGTTGCCACCATGAGACAGGCTAGGAAGCCCACGTCTGCTAAGATCTACCTCAGAACGTGGAAGATTTTCTTAATCTGGTGCTCTACTCAGGGAGTGTCTCCCTGGTCATTTGCATTGCCTACTTTTCTTTCCTTCCTACAATAGGAGTTAGAAAAGGGCTTGTCGCTCGACTCCCTCAAAGGGCAAGTCTCAGCACTATCCGTGTTTTTTTCAGAAGCGTCTAGCACGTCTTTCTAAGGTGCGCACGTTCCCGCAGGGGGTTTGTCATATCGTACCCCCGTACAAGCGGCCGTTAGATCCATGGGATCTGAACAGGGTTCTAGTTGCTCTCCAGAAGCCGCTTTGCGAGCCTCTGAAGGAAGTTTCCTTTTCTCGCCTGTCACAGAAGGTGGCGTTTCTCGTTGCGATCACATCGCTTCGGCGAGTGTCTGAGCTGGCAGCTCTGTCATCCAAGGCTCCCTTCCTGGTGTTTCACCAGGACAAGGTAGTGCTGCACCCCATTCCGGAGTTTCTCCCTAAGGTCGTATCCTCGTTTCATCTTAATCAGGATATCTCCTTACCGTCCTTTTGCACTCATCCGGTTCACCGGTATGAGAATGATTTCCGTTTGCTAGATCTGGTGAGAGCACTCAGAATCTACATTTCCCGCACGGCGCCCATACGCCGTTCCGATGCCCTTGTCGCTGGTACGCGCAAGAGGTTGCAGGCTTCTAAAGCCACCCTGGCTCGATGGATCAAAGAACCAATTCTGGAAGCCTACCGTTCTGCAGGGCTTCCGGTTCTTTCAGGGCTGAAAGTCCATTCAACCAGAGCCGTGGGTGCGTCCTGGGCACTACGACACCAGGTTTCGGCTCAACAGGTGTGCCAGGCAGCTACCTGGTTGAGTCTGCACACTTTCACCAAACATTCTCAGGTGCATACCTATGCTTCGGCGGATGCCAGCTTAGGTAGAAGAGTCCTGCAGGCGGCAGTGATTTCCCCGTAGGGGAGGGCTGTTTTGCAGCTCTAACATGAGGTATTTATTTACCCACCCAGGGACAGCTTTTGGACGTCCCAATCGTCTGGGTCTCCCAATAGAGCGCTGAAGAAGAAGGGAATTTTGTTACTTACCGTAAATTCCTTTTCTTCTAGCTCTTATTGGGAGACCCAGCACCCGCCCTGTTGTCCTTCGGGATTTTTTTGTTGTTTGCGGGTACACATGTTGTTCATGTTGAACGGTTTTTCAGTTCTCCGATGTTACTCGGAGTTAATTTGTTTAAACCAGTTATTGGCTTTCCTCCTTCTTGCTTTGGCACTAAAACTGGAGAACCCGTGACACCACGGGGGGGTATAGCCAGAAGGGGAGGGGCCTTGCACTTTTTAGTGTAGTGCTTTGTGTGGCCTCCGGAGGCAGTAGCTATACCCCAATCGTCTGGGTCTCCCAATAAGAGCTAGAAGAAAAGGAATTTACGGTAAGTAACAAAATTCCCTTCTTTATCATGATCCTGGGTCTGATGTAGCGTTTCTAATTAATGGGTGTAAATTGCTACCTTTTTGTGAGATGCTTTTATACACATTTTGTTGTATTCCGGGTACAGGTGGTGGATTGTAGTAATTTTGTTTAATATTTAGAGGGCATAAATTCCGACTAGATTGTGACAATCTGTACCATATTTATCAATTTGCACACTGATAAATTTGCTGGCATGGTTCCTCCTCCCCGTCCACATGGCTAGGGGGGTGGAGCCTTCTCTCGGGCCTCAATTCCGGAGCTTGGATGCTTTAAATTCTGTCATTTCTGGTGAACCAGCGCTGGCTATAAGCTTAGCACTGTTTAGCCTGTGATTGCTGGTCCCTGTAAGTGTTTCCTGATCCATCCTTCCCCTGTGCCCTGTCTGTGTTCCATCCTACCTCATTCCTCCCCACTTAGTTGCTTCCTCTGGTACTGACCTCGACCACGTTTTTGCTCGTTCCTCCAGTCTTCTTTCTCACCGTACTGTGTATGACCTGGCCTGCCTGACCGTCCCCTGCACTCTCCGTGGCCTCTGTATTCTGGCTGACTCTGCAAGGCAGTGCTCCAGCACACACTGTGTGTCCACCTCCATGCTGATTCGGCTCTGTGTAGTGTCTTTTCCTGCAGGGCTCCAGCTCCCCCTGGTGGTAGCCTGACATTTACCTAATCTTTTGTCTAACATTAGTGTTGAGGGAAAACACTTACATTAGTGGATGGGGAAATACTCGCTAAGTAGCGAGTAAACCGAAAGCCGTATTATTCGCTACTCGCACGAAAAGTACAGCTTTCAGGTTACTCGCTACTTAGCGAGTATTTCCCATTGACTTACATTGCATCCGCTACTCGTAACGAATATGCGAGTAGTGCACAGTACTCCCTAACAGCATAGCGAGTACGAGTAGTCAACTGCTCGCTCAACACTATCTAACATTACACCATCTATAGATTGAATAAGACACTTGTTCACATAGGATTGTGCAAATAAATATATCTGAGCTTAAACTCCCAACAAAATTCACCATACAAAGTAACCTGGTTGTTCTAAATAAACTAAACACTAGTATTATGCCCAATAAGATACTATTTATTATTCAGAAAGGTTTAAAAACAACCGTCAAGGATTAAAGATCTAGTGCAATAACTGATACAACGCAGCGCTGTACTCCTGTATTGGATTGCTCTGCCGGCTCTTATTGGTCATTGCCTCAGTGAAGGGCTTACTTTCTTATTGCCATTTTGCAATGTGGGCTGATAACCTCTGTTTTTTTTCCTTACATTGTATGCATTAGGCTAGGTTCACACTTCCGTTAAATTGTATCTGTCACAATCCGCTGCTCTTGTAAACAGAATCAGTTTGGTGGATTTTGTTGTTCCCATAGACTTGTATGAGCGGCGGATTGTGACTGATGATGCTGCGTTGCACCCTCCGCCCAACTGATCAGTCGTGGAACGACTGACCGCGGGGCGGAAGGAACGCAGCCTGTAACGTTTTTTGAGCAGGGCAATCCGTAGGATTTTGCTGCGCATGTTCTCTCTGGCTCCCTGCACACGTAACCAGGATACACATCGGGTTACTAAGCAATGCGCTTTGGTTAGTTACCCGATATTTACACTGGTTACGTGTGCAGGGAGGCCGACACTTCCCCGCTCGGCTCCGCCCCCTCCCGCACTAACGCGCACACACACTCGCCTGTCCCCAGCCCTGCAGTCCCCGCGGCACTGACGTCCTCAGCGCCACGGCCCCCCTCATGCTCCGCCCCCCCCCGCACACAACTGAGTCCGACAATGAATTCTGCTCTTTGTCATCCGTTGTACAACGCATCAGTCACATGCGTCAAGCAACGCATGTGACTGATGCAAAACAACGGAAATGTGAACCTAGCCTTAAATGGAGGCATTCTATGGCAAAATAGTTACCAGATTTTTATTAATTATTTTGTAGGATACTGTGTATGAAATAAGTAAGACTATAGCACATAAGGTAATAAAAAGTATAAAAGTTGTGGTTTTTCAATGCTTTAATGGTGAAGAACAAAAAAAATTCCAAGGAGTACTCAAAGGATTTTTATTTGCATATCTTAAAATAAACAATCCGTGTCAAAATAAACAAAGAACATATATACACAAAAATCGGTGTAAAGTCATATGTGATGTGCGTGTACAAAAAACGAAATCAGAATATCCATCTACAAATGGGTACATGAAGGAGCTCACAAATAAGCAGCTCAAATGTTTCCACTATCAGAATACAGAAACAATAAACAAACAATAAAGAGGAATAAAGATATTCAGCAAGAATATAACAAGGAAAAAACATTAGGCACATACCTAGTGGGGAATAAAAAGGTTTTTAAACAAACACGGATAATTGTATCGGGTTGTATACCGAACGCCTATAAATGTGAGACATAATGAATATTAGTGCATGTGGTATAGGAAGCCGGAGTACATAGTGTGTGTGTGTGTATGATTGATCAAGGAAATAAATCAGTGGTTGTTGCTGATAGGTGAAATTTTATATGTACAGATAAAAATCCTTTGCGAAAGATCCAACCTCAGGTCGAAACGTTAGGACAAGTATTCCTTGGAATTTTTTTTTTCTCTTCTTCCCCATTAAAACATTGAAAAAACATGACTTTTATACTTTATTACCTTATGTGCTATAGTCTATTACTTGAGTTATTTTTGACTATCTAGCACCAATTATTCAGGTTGAGCCAGACCTATGCTCTTATACGCTGTACAAAATGGCTTCAACTACTACTCCAATAATAATATGCAGGGATTATTATTATTATTATTATTATTATTATTATTATTATTATTATTATATACAATGGTGGGTGGAGAGGGGTATGTTAGCTGTTTGGAATGGCTGCAGCTAATACAGTGCCTTGCGAAAGTATTTGGCCCCCTTTTGAATTTTCAACCTTTTCCCACATTTCATGCTTCAAATATAAAGATGGAAAAAAAAATTGTTATGGTGAAGAATCAACAACAAGTGGGACACAATTGTGAAGTTGAATGAAATTTGTTTATTTTAAACTTTTGTAAAAAAGAATAAACTGATAAGTGGGGAGTGCAATATTATTCATCCCCTTTACTTTCAGTGCAGCAAACTCACTCCAGAAGTTCATTGAGGATCTCTGAATGATCAATGTTGTCCTAAATGACTGATGATTATAAATATAAGACACCTGTGTGTAATGAAGTCTCTGTACAAATGCACCTGCTCTGTGATAAGTCTGTTCTGTTTAAAGCACAGATGGCATCATGAAGACCAAGGAACACAACAGGCAGGTCTGTGATACTGTTGTGGAGAGGTTTACAGCTGGATTTGGTTACAAAAAGATTTCCACAACTTTAAACATCCCAAGAAGCACTGTGCAAGCGATCATATTGAAATCGGAGTATCATACCACTGCAAATCTACCAAGACCTGGCCGCCCCTCAAAAATTTAATCTGAAACAAGGAGAAGACTGATCAGAAATGCAGCCAAGAGGCCCATGATCACTTTGGATGAACTGCAGAGATCTACAGCTGAAGTGGGAGAATCTGTTCATAGGACAACAATCAGTCGTACACTGCACAAATCTGGCCTTTATGGAAGAATGGCAAGAAGAAAGCCATTTCTCAAAGATATCCATAAAAAGTGTTGTTTAAAGTTTGCCAGAAGCCACCTGGGTGACACACCAAACGTGGAAGAAGGTGCTCTGGTCAGATGAAACAAAAATCAAACTATTTGGGCACAATGCCAAACGATATGTTTGGCATAAAAGCAACACAGCTTATCACCCTGAACACACCATCCCCACTGTCAAACATGGTGGTGGCAGCATCATGGTTTGGGCCTGCTTTTCTTCAGCAGGGACAGGGAAGATGGTTAAAATTGGGAAGATTGATGAAGCCCAATACAGGACCTTGTTGGAGTCTGCAAAAGACCTGAGACTGGGACAGAGATTTCTTTCAACAAGACAATGATCTCAAACATAAAGCAAACTCTACAATGGAATGGTTCACAAATAAATGTATCCAGGTGTTAGAATGGCCAAGTTAAAGTCAAGACCTGAATCCAATCGAGAATCTGTGGAAAGAGCTGAAAACTGCTGTTCACAAACGCTCTCCATCCAACCTCACTCAGCTCCAGCTGTTTGCAAAGGAAGAATGGGAAAGAATTTGTTTCTCGATGTGCAAGACTGATCGAGACATACAGTACCCCAAGTGACTTACAGCTGTAATCGCCGCAAAAGGTGGTGCTACAAAGTATTATCTTAAAGGGGCCGAATAATATTGCATGCCCCAATTTTCAGTTTATTATTTTCTACAAAAGTTTAAAATAAGCAATAAATTTCGTTCAACTTCGTAATTGTGTCCCACTTGTTGTTTCTTCACCAGAACATTAAATTTATGTTCATGTTTGTAGCCTGAAATGTGGGAAAAAATAGAAGAATTCAAGGGGCCGAATACTTTGCAAGGCACTGTACATAGTTTATAGTTGCCTACCAATGACCCTAATGTCACAGTAATATCTTCTCTTACCCCCCCCCCCCCCCCCCCTTTACCTAACCACGGAGGTTGGCACCCTGTATATTAACAATTGTACATTTTGTACATTCAGTAAGATGGTAAGTCTTTCTGTTATAAGATTACATGACTTTGATAATTTAACATGAATTTACTCGTGCTGTGTTTTTTGTTTTTTTTTTTTCTTCTTTTTTTCTTTTTTTTTCCTTCACGCTACAGGAGGTGCGGGAAATGAGAACCCGCCACGATACGAAGATTGTAGAAATTGATTCTGGCCGCCGCATAGAATTTGAAAGCAAATTGGCTGAAGCCTTACAGGAGCTAAGGAAGGACCATGAGCAGCAAATCAAAGATTACAAGGAGCAGCTAGAAAAGACATTTTGTGCTAAGGTGATTTTTGGTTTTGGATGATTAGATACTGAGAGATTTGTAGTTTTAAGTTATCTATAGTGCCATAATACTTGATCTCTTTATTGGTGCATAATTAAAATATGCAAATTATAACATTAATGGAGCTATTCTCACAGAATAAACACATTCATTGATCTTAAAATCTAATACTGGGCACTTACTAGCGTATCTCCTAGTAAATCTCAGCTATCCTGATATCTTCTGTGGTCACTCTTCTATCATCTGGAAATTCGTAGTCCAGTGAAGCTGTGACGTGCCATCACAGGCAGTCACTGCACCGAGGGTCTCTGTTCTTTTTTTGGCACATGGGTCTGTAATATTACGACTGTTTGGTAGCTAAGCCAGCCCCTTCACAACATCGCTGACTTGTGTACTAGTAGGCACGCAGGTGATTTTTGGCAATCAATGGGCTTTGGAACTTTGCTCCTTCCCACCACCCCCCCTCCCCCATCAATGTTTAGGGGTTTTTTTGTTTGCGTAAGTAACCTCCTTTAAGAATATTGGTGTTAAGGATGACGTGTGTATGTGTATGTATAAATAAATATATACGCACGCTGCAGGGTCCAGAGGAGGTGGGGGCAGATGAACGCTGCGGGCTGCAGCCTTTGATCTCCTGCTCATATAATATGCACAGCCGCTGTCCATCTCCGGTGGTGCTGAAATCTTACCGCAGTGATGGGCTGGGGGAGTGGTGCATATATGTCTCTGCGCGCCCCTGTGATGGTACATGCCCCCCCTGTTAGATTTGGCCCCCAGGCTGCTGCTCATTCTAAAATAAAAAAGCTTTACTTACCCCCCTCCAGCGTTTCTCCCCGTGTCCCTGCTTCCACTGTGATCAGGCACGCAGAGATCTCAGTCTGCTGTGCCGATCACATGACCACACTGAGAACCAGGAAGTGGAGGAAGAGAAGCACAGAGCCAGACAGGAGGGATATCAGCGCTGCAGGAGGTAAGGAAAGAGGGTTTTCTTTACTATGGGCAGCAGCATATCTAACACAGGGGGACTTGTGCGATCTATAGGGGCCATGGGCAGCACTATGGGAGCATATCTAACACAGGGGGACTTGTACGATCTATATAGGGGCCATGGGCAGCACTGTGGGAGCATATCTAACACGGCGGGACTTGTGCGATCTATATAGGGGCCATGGGCAGCAGCATGGGGGCGCTATGTAACACAGGGGAACGTATGCAATCCATAGGGGGCCATAGGCAGCACAGGGGAATGTATGCAATCCATAGGAGGCCATAGGCAGCACAGGGGAACGTGTGCCATCACAAGGGGGCTATATTCAATATAAGGGGGCCATATCCAGATTAAGGGGGCTAATTTTAGGATGGGAGGGCTATGAGGGACATATACCCTATATGATTTGTTAGAGGGACACTGGCATAAGATGGACCCCATTTAACATTAAAAATAAATTCTTTTCCGTCACCAAATTTGGGGGTGCATCTTATAATCAGGTGCGTCTTATAAAGCGAAAAATACGGTAACTTTACTACTTTATTAGAACTTTGTACCAGGATCAAAACCATATCACTGGCAGTCACCACTAGAGTAACAGCTAAGTTCATCGAACTATGTTTTGATTGAAATATGGCTGAAAAATTAAGGCTTTTTAAGTGGAGGATCACGATTTCAGTTTTTCAGTCTTATAGTATAGAGGCCTTGTTTGGATGGTAATCAGCATATTCTTGTATAATATTTTTTTTATATTTTGATCAGTGTTGTACTGCCCATGTTGCAGCTATGATGGTGAATCAGGCTGTGTCCAGACCAAAACCCTTTAAAGTTAGGCCCAGTGCCCACGCTGTGTAGTTTTGACGTGTAGTTTCAGAAATCTGCACCAAATACGCAAGGGAAAAAATACTCAACATGGGCACAGCACTTCTGAATTCTCAAACTTTGCTGGCTTCACAATGGACATGCAGATTTCTGAAAATCTGCGTCAAAATGCACAGCGTTGGCACAGGGCCTTAGGTTCATCTAAGAGAATCTATTAAGTACTCTTAGTTCTGTTGTACACTCTGAACAGAATGTGAAGAGGCAATGTGGATTGACATATAATTTGTATAGTAGATTAGGGTCCTGTACAGAGCAATTCCACTTACTCTAATTCCACCTTCTGAAATCAATGCTCCTCTACAGATATGTCTAAGATTTCCAATCTCCACCTGATCAAGTTCAGTGAATCCTTTTCCCTCATAATGAAAGATTTAACGTTCTTCTGATGTGTCAGCCAAGGGGATGTAAGGGTATGTGCCCATGATCAGGACTCTCTGCGTTTAGAACGCAGAGAGTCCTGACCCGGGGGCCATGCGTCTCCTCCGCAGCTGCCTGTGCCCATGATCAGGGTTCAGTGCGCTGCCGTCTATTGCTTGTGTTCTCCCTACAGAGGACGCATGCGATTCCACAGCATGTCAATTGTTTGCTGCGGTCTGGAAAGAACCACCGCAGGTCAGTGTTTGCTGCAGAAAAAAGGATAGTGGGCACGGGATTCCTAGAAATCCCATCCACTGTGCTTGTACTGTACACCGCAGCGGTTTGGACGCAGCTAGAGCATGCTACGTCCGTCCAAACCGCTGCAAATACTGATCGTGGGCACGCACCCTAACAAGCTGTGTGTAGTCGTTTTTTCCCATATTACATATACAAGTTTTATACTTGGAGCCATTGAGAAAAATGACACAAATGGAATTCAGTATGGGATTCCGTCCGAATTCTTTTTCTTTGTCGCTCCATTGGGAGACCCAGACAATTGGGGTGTATAGCTTCTGCCTCCGGAGGCCACACAAAGTATTACACCTTAAAAAGTGTAACCCCTCCCCTCTGCCTATACACCCTCCCATGCATCACGGGCTCCTCAGTTTTATGCTTTGTGTTGAAGGAGGCACACATTCACTCAAGCTCCACATTTTAGTCAGCAGCAGCTGCTGATTGTATCGGATGGAAGAAAAGAGGGCCCCCTACAGGGCCCCCGGCATGCTCCCTTCTCACCCCACTAAGTCGGCGGTGCTGTTAAGGTTGAGGTACCCATTGCGGGTACAAAGGCTGGAGCCACATGCCGTTTTCCTTCCCCATCCCTTAGAGGCTCTGGGAGAAGTGGGATCCTAACCGGTCATCCATTCACTGGGACCGGGCTCCCTCCGCAGCCCCTGTGGGAATCTGACGGACAGGAGACTTGATATCATCAGGGACAGGGCCCTGCATCTAAAGGTACTCTGTGTCCCCATGGGGATGGTGCATGGAGCGCTTGTGTCACACACGCTGCAGCGGCTGCTGTTTTTTTGTGACGACCGGGACTTCCGCGCCGACCGGGCCTGTTTGCCGGCCGCGGTATTAAATTTAGTCCCCGGCTTCATGCGGCCTAGTACCATAACTCCCGCCCCCGGGCCTGCCAGTCAGGGGTAAGGGCGGGACGGTCGACCTGACGTCGACAGTGAGGGCTGGAGCATACTTTAGGTGTCCTCCTCCCCCCTCACTGATCACTGTGGGGCACCAGATTCCCGCACTTTATTAGTCGCCGCCCACGGCTCCCTCCTCCCCTGAGAGCTCCGGCAGCCATTTTTACAATCATTCTGCCGGTGGAGGATTTCAGGAACGAGCTCTGCAGCTCTGGGAGGCCCAAGGCAGGGAATCTGGTGGACACACAACCGCTTTGGGCGGTCGGTAAGCCACATCGGTCACCCGGTGCTGCTCCCCCTAGGGTGCCGAAGTGTATATGTATGTATGTATGTGTATGTATGTATGTATGTATGTGTATGCATGCATGCATGCATACATTTATTTTCTCGGTTCGGCCGCATTGTTTTTGCTTTTGGCTATATACCCTCAGTGATCACTCTCCTAGGAAACTACAGCATGTCATTCACAAGGAGCAAGGGTGCCAAGACACAGGGTTATTTTGCAACCTGTACCTCTTGTGCGGCTATGTTACCTGCAGGTTCCACCTACCCTCACTGTGAGCAATGCTCGGCCCCTGTGGCACTCGCTCAGCCGGAGCCTCGGGCACTGGTGGGACCCTCGGCTCAGGTAGAACCGCCGGCTTCCCCTGTCCAGGTGGCAGGGACAGAGTTTGCAGTTTTGGCTGAGAAACTCTGAGTCGCTTTCACATTCCATGGCTCAGTCTATGGATAAATGGTCTGCTAAGATACTAGAAGCCTTGCAGTCCAGATCGGTAACACAGGCCCCGGGCACTGTGGGATCATCGCCCCCAGGCCCCTCTCGGTCTGCGCCGCAGCGTGCTCCTGGGGTGGCATCTAGGTCTCACGGGGAGGACTCCGGCACGGACCGCAGTCCCAGACCGGCTAAGCGGGCTCGCTGGGAATCTTCCCCGACTTCATCACGCTGTTCGGGGTCTCAGCTTGAGGACTCTCTGGAGGATGAAGCGGATGTCGCAGCTCAGGGCTCTGACCCTGACGTTGCTCTCAATCTTGATACACCTGAAGGGGACGCCATAGTAAATGACTTTATAGCGTCCATCAACCAGGTGCTAGATCTTTCTCCCCCAACTCCACCTAGAGAGGAGTCGGATTCGCAGCAGGAGAAACACCAGTTTAGGTTTCCCAAACGTACACTGAGTGCGTTTTTCGATCACTCTAACTTCAGAGATGCTGTCCAGAAGCACAGAACATTTCCGGACAAGCGCTTTACTAAGCGCCTTATTGACACACGTTACCCCTTCCCCTCTGATGTAGTTAAGGGTTGGGCTCAATGTCCCAAGGTGGATCCTCCAGTCTCTAGACTGGTGGCTAGATCTGTAGTATCAGTGGCAGATGGCTCTTCGCTCAAGGATGCCACTGACAGGCAGATAGTGCTCCTAATGAAATCCATCTATGAAGCCACAGGCGCGTCTTTTGCCCCGGCCTTTGCAGCCGTGTGGGCACTCCAAGCTATCTCAGCTTGTCTGTCTGAGATTAATGCGGTCACACGTACCTCTGCTCCGCAAGTTGCGTCTTTGACTTCTCAGGCGTCGGTATTTTCATCCTACGCCATGAATGCCGTCCTGGACTCTGCTAGCCGTACAGCGGTAGCGTCCGCCAATTCGGTGGCAGTCCGCAGGGCCATGTGGCTACGCGAATGGAAGGCAGACTCTGCTTCCAAGACGTTCCTGACCGGTTTGCCTTTTTCTGGCGACCGATTGTTTGGCAAGCGATTGGATGAAATTATTAAGCAATCCAAGGGAAAGGACTCATCCTTACCCCAGTCCAAACCAAACAAACCTCAGCAACGGAAAATTCAATCGAGGTTTCGGTCCTTTCGGCCCTCAGCCAGGTCCCAATCCTCCTCGTCCAACAGGCCACAGAAGGGCCAGAGGAACTCTTATGCATGGCGGTCTAAGTCACGTCCTCCAAAGACCGCCGGAGGCACTGTCTCCAAGGCGGCCTCCTCATGACTTTCGGCCTCCCCAAACCGCATCCTCGGTCGGTGGCAGGCTCTCCCGCTTTTGCGACGCCTGGTGGCCACATGTCCAAGACCGATGGGTGAGAGACATTCTGTCTCACGGTTACAGGATAGAGTTCAGCTCTCGTCCTCCGACTCGCTTCTTCAGAACATCTCCGCCCCCCGAGCGAGCCGATGCACTTTTTCAGGCGGTGAACACTCTGAAGACAGAAGGAGTTGTGATCCCCTTTCAGGAACGTGGTCGCGGTTTTTACTCCAACTTGTTCGTGGTGCCAAAAAAGGACGGATCATTCCGTCCCGTTCTGGACCTCAAACTGCTCAACAGACACGTGAGAACCAGACGGTTTCGGATGGAATCTCTCCGCTCAGTCATCGCTTCGATGTCCCAAGGAGACTTCCTAGCATCAATCGACATCAGGGATGCTTATCTCCATGTACCGATCGCACCAGAGCATCAACGCTTCCTGCGTTTCGCCATCGGGGACGAACACCTTCAGTTTGTGGCACTGCCTTTCGGCCTGACGACAGCCCCACGGGTCTTCACCAAGGTCATGGCATCCGTTGTGGCGGTCCTACACTCTCAGGGCCACTCGGTGATCCCTTACTTAGACGATCTCCTAGTCAAGGCACCCTCCCGGGTGGCATGTCAACACAGCCTGACCGTCGCTCTGGAGACTCTCCAGAGGTTCGGGTGGATCATCAATTTCCCAAAGTCAAAATTGACACCGACCCAATCACTGACTTACCTCGGGATGGAGTTTCATACTCTCTCAGCGATAGTCAAGCTACCGCTGGACAAACAGCGTTCGCTGCAGACAGGGGTGCACTCTCTTCTTCGGGGCCAGTCCCACCCCTTGAGGCGCCTCATGCACTTCCTGGGGAAGATGGTGGCAGCAATGGAGGCAGTCCCCTTTGCGCAGTTTCATCTGCGTCCACTCCAATGGGACATTCTCCGCAAATGGGACAGGAGGTCGACGTCCCTAGACAGGAACGTCTCTTTCCCTGGCAGCCAAAACCTCTCTTCAGTGGTGGCTTCTTCCCACTTCTCTGTCGAAGGGAAAATCCTTCCTGCCCCCATCCTGGGCTGTGGTCACGACGGACGCGAGTCTGTCAGGGTCGGGAGCGGTTTTTCTCCACCACAGGGCTCAGGGAACCTGGACTCCGACAGAGTCCTCCCTTCAGATCAATGTTCTGGAGATAAGGGCAGTGTATCTAGCCCTAAAGGCGTTCCATCGGTGGCTGGAGGGCAGGCAGATCCGCATACAGTCGGACAACGCCACGGCGGTCGCGTACATCAACCACCAGGGCGGAACGCGCAGCCGTCAAGCCTTCCAGGAAGTTCGGCGGATTCTGCTGTGGGCGGAGGCCACAGCCTCCACCATCTCCGCAGTTCACATCCCGGGCGTAGAAAACACTTATCTTCTTATCCTGGTGCTCTGATAAGGGTTTTACCCCCTGGCCGTTTGCCTTACCCACTTTTCTTTCCTTCCTTCAATCCGGAATGGACAAGGGTCTGTCTCTCGGCTCTCTCAAGGGACAAGTATTGGCGCTTTCCGTGTTTTTTCAAAAGCGTCTAGCCAGGCTTCCGCAGGTCCGCACGTTCCTGCAGGGAGTTTGCCACATAGTTCCACCTTACAAGCGGCCGCTGGAACCCTGGGATCTTAACAGGGTGCTAAGGGCTCTTCAGAAACCACCTTTCGAGCCGCTACGGGATATCTCTTTATCACGTCTTTCGCAGAAGGTGGCCTTTCTAGTGGCAATTACATCGCTCCGTAGAGTGTCGGAGCTAGCAGCGTTGTCATGCAAAGCCCCCTTCCTGGTTTTTCACCAGGATAAGGTGGTTCTGCGTCCGGTCCCGGAATTTCTCCCTAAGGTGGTATCCCCTTTTCATCTCAATCAGGATATCTCCTTACCTTCATTTTGCCCTCATCCAGTTCACCAATGTGAAAAGGATTTGCACTTGTTAGATCTAGTGAGAGCACTCCGGCTCTACGTGTCTCGCACGGCGCCCCTGCGCCGTTCTGATGCGCTCTTTGTCCTTGTCGCTGGCCAGCGTAAGGGGTCGCAGGCTTCCAAGTCAACCTTGGCTCGGTGGATCAAGGAACCGATTCTTGAAGCCTACCGTTCTTCTGGGCTTCCGATTCCTT
This sequence comes from Anomaloglossus baeobatrachus, assembly GCF_048569485.1. Classification (NCBI taxonomy): domain Eukaryota; kingdom Metazoa; phylum Chordata; class Amphibia; order Anura; family Aromobatidae; genus Anomaloglossus; species Anomaloglossus baeobatrachus. The sequence continues at coordinate 509,898,705 of NC_134356.1, read as the reverse complement.
CAGGGCTGAAAGCCCATTCTACCAGAGCCGTGGGTGCGTCCTGGGCATTGCGGCACCGGGCTACGGGTCAGCAGGTGTGTCAGGCAGCTACCTGGTCTAGTCTGCACACTTTCACGAAACACTATCAGGTGCATACCTATGCTTCGGCAGACGCCAGTCTAGGTAGGCGAGTTCTTCAGGCGGCGGTTGCCCACCTGTAAGAGGGGGCCGTTGTCGGCTCCTTTTTTATCGAGGTATTCTTTTACCCACCCAGGGACTGCTTTTGGACGTCCCAATTGTCTGGGTCTCCCAATGGAGCGACAAAGAAGAAGGGAATTTTGTTTACTTACCGTAAATTCCTTTTCTTCTAGCTTCTATTGGGAGACCCAGCACCCGCCCCTGTTCCCTTCGGGCTGTTGTTCTTTTGTGTACACATGTTGTTCATGTTGAATTGTTCTTTTGGTTCATGGTTTCAGTTCTCCGAACATCCTTCGGATTGAATTTACCTTAGACCAATTTATAAGTTTCCTCCTTCCTGCTTTTGCACCAAAACTGAGGAGCCTGTGATGCACGGGAGGGTGTATAGGCAGAGGGGAGGGGTTACACTTTTAAGTGTAATACTTTGTGTGGCCTCCGGAGGCAGAAGCTATACACCCCAATTGTCTGGGTCTCCCAATAGGAGCTAGAAGAAAAGGAATTTACGGTAAGTAAACAAAATTCCCTTCTTTGCAGGGATTCAGAAGAGACTGCCTGACTAAGCAGGTTACGTAGGGGCTGAACGCAGTGTGGAATAAACTCTTGGGAAAAATTAAATTAAAAACAGTCCCAGAAGAATGATTTTCTTTGTCGCTCCATTGGGAGACCCAGACAATTGGGTGTATAGTTTCTGCCTCCGGAGGCCACACAAAGTATTACACTTTAAAAAGTGTAACCCCCTCCCCTCTGCTTATACACCCTCCCGTGCATCACAGGCTCCTCAGTTTTATGCTTTGTGTTGAAGGAGGCACACATTCACTCAAGCTCCCATTTTAGTCAGCAGCAGCTGCTGATTGTGTCGGATGGAAGAAAAGAGGGCCCCTAACAGGGCCCCCGGCATGCTCCCTTCTCACCCCACTAAGTCGGCGGTGCTGTTAAGGTTGAGGTACCCATTGCGGGTACAAAGGCTGGAGCCACATGCCGTTTTCCTTCCCCATCCCTTAGAGGCTCTGGGAGAAGTGGGATCCTAACCGGTCATCCAGGCACTGGGACCGGGCTCCCTCCGCAGCCCCTGTGGGATTCTGACGGACAGGAGACTGAGTATCATCAGGGACAGGCCCTGCATCATAAAGGTACTCTGTGTCCCCTTGGGGACGGTGCACGGAGCACTTGGTCTCAGACGCTGCAGCGGCTGCTGTTTTTGTGTGACGACCGGGACTACCGCGCCGACCGCGCCTGCTTGCCGGCCGCGGTATTAAATTTAGTCCCCGGCTTTTGCGGCCTAGTGCATTAAACTCCCGCCCCCGGGCCTGCCAGTCAGGGCTAAGGGCGGGACGGTCGGCCTGACGCCGACTGTGAGGGCTGGAGCATACTTTAGTGTCCTCCTCCCCCCTCAATCATCACTCTGGGGCACCAGATTCCCGCACTTTATTGATCACGCCCACGGCTCCCTCCTCCCCTTAGAACGCCGGCAGCCATGTTTTAAACACATTCTGCCGGTGGAGGACTTCTGGCTGCAGCTCTGGGAGACCCAAGGCAGGGAATCTGGTGGACACACACCGCTCTGGGTGGTCGGTAAGCCGCACCGGTCACACGGTGCTGGTCCCCCTAGGGTGCCGAACTATATATATATATGTATGTATGTATGTATGTATGTATGTATGTATGTATGTATGTATATATATGTATATATGTATATATGTATATATGTATATATGTATATATGTATATATGTATATATGTATATATGTATACACATATGTGTGTATATATATATATATATATATATATAATATATATACACATATATATATATACACATTGTCTAGGTTCGGCCGCAGTGTTTAGCCTTCGGCTATATACCCTCAGTGATTACTCTCCTAGGAGAGAACAGCATGTCGGTCACAAGGACCAAGGGTGCCAAGACACAGGGTTATTTGCAACCTGTACATCTTGTGCGGCTATGCTACCTGCAGGTTCCACCTACCCTCACTGTGAGCAATACTCGGGCCCTGTGGCACTCGCTCAGCCGGAGCCTCGGACACTGGTGGGACCCTCGGCCCAGGTAGAACCGCCGGCCTCCCCTGTCCAGGCGGCAGGGACAGAGTCTGCAGTTTTAGCTGAGAAACTCTGAGTCACTTTCACAATCCATGGCTCAGTCTATGGACAAATGGTCTGCTAAGATACTAGAAGCCTTACAGTCCAGACCGGCCCTTACACAGGACCCAGGCACTGCGGGGTTACGCCCCCAGGCCCCTCTCGGTCTGCGCTGCAGCATGCTCCTGGGGTGGCCCCTCAGGTATCACGTGGAGGACTCTGGCACGGACCGCAGTCCCAGACTGGCTAAGCGGGCTCGCTGGGAATCTTCCCCGACTTCATCACGCTGTTCGGGGTCTCACCTTGAGGACTCTCTGGAGGATGAGGCAGAGGTCGCAGCCCAGGGCTCTGACCCTGACGTTGCTCTCAATCTTGATACACCTGAAGGGGACGCCATAGTAAATGACCTTATAGCGTCAATCAACCAGGTGCTAGATCTATCTCCCCCGCCTCTACCTGTGGAGGAGTCGGCTTCACAGCAGGAGAAACACCAGTTTAGGTTTCCCAAACGTACACGGAGTGCTTTTTTCGATCACTCTAACTTCAGAGATGCTGTCCAGAAGCACAGAGCTTTTCCGGACAAGCGCTTTTCTAAGCGCCTTAATGACACACGTTACCCCTTCCCCTCTGACGTAGTCAAGGGTTGGCTCAATGTCCCAAGGTGGATCCTCCAGTCTCTAGACTGGTGGCTAGATCCGTAGTAGCAGTGGCTGACGGTTCATCGCTCAAGGATGCCACTGACAGGCAGATAGTGCTCCTAATGAAATCCATCTTGAAGCCACAGGCGCGTCTTTCGCCCCGGCCTTTGCAGCCGTGTGGGCACTCCAAGCTATCTCAGCTTGTCTGTCTGAGATTAATGCGGTCACACGTACCTCTGCTCCGCAAGTAGCGTCTTTGACTTCTCAGGCGTCGGCTTTTTCGTCCTACGCCATGAACGCCGTCCTGGACTCTGCTAGCCGTACAGCGGTAGCATCCGCCAATTCGGTGGCAGTCCGCAGGGCCATGTGGCTGCGCGAATGGAAGGCAGACTCTGCTTCCAAGACGTTCCTGACCGGTTTGCCTTTTTCTGGCGACCGATTGTTTGGCGAGCAATTGGATGAAATTATTAAGCAATCTAAGGGAAAGGACTCGTCCTTACCCCAATCCAAGCCAAAAAGACCTCAGCAACGGAAAATTCAGGCGAGGTTTCGGTCCTTTCGGCCCTCAGCCAGATCCCAATCATCCTCGTCCAACAGGCCACAGAAGAGCCAGAGGAACTCTTCTGCATGGCGGTCTAAGTCACGTCCTCCAAAGACCGCCGGAGGCACCGTCTCCAAGGCGGCCTCCTCATGACTTGCGGCCTCCACAAACCGCATCCTCGGTCGGTGGCAGGCTCTCCCGCTTTGGCGACGCCTGGTGGCCACATGTCCAAGACCGATGGGTGAGAGACATTCTGTCTCACGGTTACAGGATAGAGTTCTGCTCTCGTCCTCCGACTCGTTTCTTCAGAACATCTCCGCCCCCCGAGCGAGCCGATGCACTTGCTCAGGCGGTGGACACTCTGAAGACAGAAGGAGTTGTGATCCCCGTTCCCCTTCAGGAACGTGGTCGCGGTTTTTACTCCAACCTGTTCGTGGTGCCAAAAAAGGACGGATCATTCCGTCCCGTTCTGGACCTCAAATTGCTCAACAGACATGTGAGAACCAGACGGCTTCGCATGGAATCCCTCCGCTCTGTCATCGCTTCGATGTCACAAGGAGACTTCCTAGCATCAATCGACATCAGGGATGCCTATCTCCATGTGCCGATCGCACCAGAGCATCAACGCTTCCTGCGTTTCGCCATTGGGGACGAACATGCGTCCACTCCAATGGGACATTCTCCGCAAATGGGACAGGAGGGCGACGTCCCTAGACAGGAACGTCTCCCTTTCTCTGGCAGCCAAAACCTCTCTTCAGTGGTGGCTTCTTCCCACTTCTCTGTCGAAGGGAAAATCCTTCCTGCCCCCATCCTGGGCTGTGGTCACGACGGACGCGAGTCTGTCAGGGTGGGGAGCGGTTTCTCTCCACCATAGGGCTCAGGGTACCTGGACTCCGACAGAGTCCTCCCTTCAGATCAATGTTCTGGAGAGAAGGGCAGTGTACCTAGCCCTAAAGACGTTCCATCGGTGGCTGAAGGGCAGGCAGATCCGCATACAGTCGGACAACGCCACGGCGGTCGCGTACATCAACCACCAGGGCGGCACGCGCAGCCGTCAAACCTTCCAAGAAGTTCGGCGGATTCTGCTGTGGGCGGAGGCCACAGCCTCCACCATCTCCGCAGTTCACATCCCGGGCGTAGAAAACTGGGAAGCAGGATTTCTCAGTCGCCAGGGCATGGACGCAGGGGAATAGTCTGTTCACCCGGACGTGTTTCAAGAGATCTGTTGCCGCTGGGGGACACCGGACGTCGACCTCATGGCGTCTCGGCACAACAACAAAGTCCCGGCATTCATGGCACGGTCTCAAGATCACAGAGCTCTGGCGGCGGACGCATTAGTTCAGGATTGGTCGCAGTTTCGACTTCCCTATGTGTTTCCTCCTCTGGCAATGCTGCCCAGAGTGTTACGCAAGATCAAGTCCGACCGCCGCCGCGCCATCCTCGTCGCTCCAGACTGGCCGAGGAGGTCGTGGTACCCGGATCTGTGGCACCTCACGGTGGGTCAACTGTGGGCACGCCCAGACCGACTAGACTTGCTGTCTCAAGGGCCATTTTTCCATCTGAATTCTGCGGCCCTCAACCTGACTGTGTGGCCATTGAGTCCTGGCTACTAGCGTCCTCAGGCTTATCTCAAGATGTCATTGCCACTATGAGACGGGCCAGGAAACAAACGTCCGCCAAGATCTATCATAGGACTTGGAGGATCTTCTTATCCTGGTGCTCTGATCAGGGTTTTACCCCCTGGCCGTTTGCCTTACTGTCTCTCGGCTCTCTCAAGGGACAAGTATCTGCGCTATCCGTATTTTTTCAAAAGCGTCTAGCCAGGCTTCCGCAGGTCCGCACGTTCCTGCAGGGAGTTTGCCACATAGTCCCACCTTACTAGAGGCCGCTGGAACCATGGGATCTTAACAGAGTGCTAAAGGCTCTTCAGAAACCACCTTTCGAGCTTCTGCGGGATGTCTCCCTTTCACGTCTTTCGCAGAAGGTGGTCTTTCTAGTGGCAGTCACTTCGCTCCGTAGAGTGCCGGAGTTGGCAGCGCTGTCATGCAAAGCCCCCTTCCTGGTTTTTCACCAGGATAAGGTGGTTCTGCGTCCGGTCCCGGAATTTCTCCCTAAGGTGGTATCCCCTTTTCATCTCAATCAGGATATCTCCTTACCTTCTTTTTGTCCTCATCCAGTTCACCAATGTGAAAAGGAGTTGCATTTGTTAGATCTAGTGAGAGCACTCCGGCTCTACATTTCTCGCACGGCGCCCCTGCGCCGTTCTGATGCGCTCTTTGTCCTTGTCGCTGGCCAGCGTAAGGGGTCGCAGGCTTCCAAGTCAACCTTGGCTCGGTGGATCAAGGAACCGATTCTTGAAGCCTACCGTTCTTCTGGGCTTCCGATTCCTGCAGGGCTGAAAGCCTATTCTACCAGAGCAGTGGGTGCATCCTGGGCATTGCGGCACCAGGCTACGGCTCAGCAGGTGTGTCAGGCGGCTACCTGGTCAAGTCTGCACACTTTCACGAAACACTATCCGGTGCATACCTATGCTTCGGCAGATGCCAGCCTAGGTAGGCGAGTCCTTCAGGCGGCGGTTGCCCACCTGTAAGAGGGAGCCGTTGTCGGCTCTTTTTATTGGGGTATTCTTTTACCCACCCAGGGACTGCTTTTGGACGTCCCAATTGTCTGGGTCTCCCAATGGAGCGACAAAGAAGAAGGGAATTTTGTTTACTTACCGTAAATTCCTTTTCTTCTAGCTTCTATTGGGAGACCCAGCACCCGCCCCTGTTCCCTTCGGGCTGTTGTTCTTTTGTGTACACATGTTGTTCATGTTGAATTGTTCTTTTGGTTCATGGTTTCAGTTCTCCGAACATCCTTCGGATTGAATTTACCTTAGACCAATTTATAAGTTTTCTCCTTCCTGCTTTTGCACCAAAACTGAGGAGCCCGTGATGCACGGGAGAGTGTATAGGCAGAGGGGAGGGGTTACACTTTTTAAAGTGTAATACTTTGTGTGGCCTCCGGAGGCAGAAGCTATACACCCAATTGTCTGGGTCTCCCAATAGGAGCTAGAAGAAAAGGAATTTACGGTAAGTAAACAAAATTCCCTTCTTTGCATTTGTATATGGACTTCTGCAGAAAGTTGGTTATATTGCAATGAATTGGTGAGAATAATACAGCGGCATTCAAAAAAGCGTTGTAAGAAGGTAACTGATTAGTGTTTGAAGAAATAATTGAAATAAAAATAAATGCATGGTTTATTTTTTTGTGTTTTGCTATTTCTATTTGTGTAGAAATTGTAGAGTAGCAAGGCACGGAGTCTGCATTTTACACATTATTGAGGATATGCAGTTAGTTATTCACTGTAAAAAAAAATAAAAAAAAATAGTGAAATGTTTATGTTTGCAGATGTATTATAAAAGAATTACTATGAAGGCTAAAGAGGTAGTAGAGCAACAGAAAAGAGAAGACATGGAATTAAAAAGGTTGGTAGAGAGTGAGGTCCAAGGACAGATAGAGACGAGGAAAGATTCAGACCAGGTACAGATCTATCTGATGCTAACATTATAGGTTGTGAATCATGAGCTGATCTCCTTACTAACTATATAGAACACGAAATTAGCCTATTGCCAAGCTGCTGGGTCAGGAGACCCCCATGCACATTTATAGTATCTGTTTATCAAACCAAAATTAGTGGGTTTGGTCAAGTCTTAAGGTAACGTCACACATAACGAGATCGCTAGCGAGATCGCAGCTGAGTCACGGTTTCCGTGACGCAGTAGTGATCCCGTTAGCTATCTTGTTATGTGTGACACTTACCAGCGATCAGGCCCCTGCTGTGAGATCTCTAGTCGTTGCAGAATGGTCCAGGCCATTTTCTTCAAAGGCGATTGTCCTGCTGGGCAGGACACATCACTGTGCTTGACACTGTGTGACAGGGTCACAGTGACTGCTGAGATCGTTATACAGGTCGCTACTGCGCCCTGTATTCTTCCTGCATCGCTGGTAAGATTTGACTGTGTGACATCTCACCTGCGACCTCCCAGTGACTTACCAGCGATCCCTATCAGGTCGCATCGTTTTCGGGATCGCTGGTAAGTCATTGTGTGTGACTGGGCCTTTATATAAATGTGTGACCAATTTAACATGTACAGAAATTCTTACGGTGTACTTGCATTCAATTCCTAGAAATCTTTAGAACCTGTTTATGCATGTCCAGTAGTTACGTGCTTTAGGTCCATTTTGAGATAATGGAGATGGAATTAAAGAATCAAGCCACAAGACCCATTTATTTGAATGAGAATGGAAGGGTCATAAATGTCTTCCATTTGCTTTTATACATTTTTACAGAAAAAAAATATGTGCAAATTTATTTATATTTTTTTTTTTTTTTCAGCTGGATCAGTTTTCCTTTTTTTAATATTGAATCCCTTAGGCCCTGTGCGCACTGGAAAATGGAATTTTCTCAAGAAAATTCCGCAGGTATTCAAAGATTACCGCACCCGCGGTAAAAAACCGCGGCAAACCGCACCCGAAAAACGCATGCGGTTTGCTGCAGTTTTGCTGCAGTATTGTTCGCGGTATTGCCGCGGTTTTGCCGCGTGCGGGTTGGTATGTGATTTATTGCATTCAAAGCAATAAAGTACATTGAAAAGAAAAAAAAAAAAAAGATTTCATTCTGAGATAGAGAAATAGACAGAAGAATAGATGGACAGAGGGATAGATAGAAGGATAGATAGAGGGATAGATAGTCCCTGTGAGCACACTCTGCATTTCTCACGGTCGGTAGTGAGTTCACATTACCGGCCGTGGGAAATGCCCTGGAGTTACCTCTGCTGTCTCGCTGCGAGCCTGCATTCAGCAGTGTCTGTGTCAGTCGCGGCTGGATGCAGGACGCCGGAGCTGTGGATTACGCCGGAGCTTTGTTTCGGGAGGGGTTAATTAAAGGGTGAATGAGGCTTGTTTGTGTTTTTATTTAAAATAAAGGATTTTTCTGTGTTTTTTCACTTTACTTACGGTTGGTCATGTCAGCTGTCACATAGACGCTGCCATGATCAAGCCTGGAGTTAATGGCGGTGATCCACCACCATTAACTCCTTGTATTACCCTGACTGCCACTGCTACACGGCGGCAGGAAGAGCTGGGGACATTCCGGTACTGCCGCATAATGCATGCGACAGTGCCGGGGCAGCTGCGGCTGATATTCTCGGCTGCGGGAGGGGGAGTGAGGCGGGGGACATTAATCCTGCCCCTCTCCCTCCCCAGCCTGAGAATACCGGGCCGCCGCTGTGTGTTTACCTCGGCTGGACGGTAAATATACAGCGGCGCCCACGTCGTTTGTTTTCTATATTTCCGTTTGGTTTCTATGTGTGTTCTATGTGTCTGTGTGTGTATTCTATATGTCTGTGATGTCTGTGTGTCTGTGATCTGTGTGTTTACTCTCTGCATGGCTGCAAAACCGCAGGCAAGCGATGTACATTACCGGAGGTAAACCGCGAAATAACGCAGGAAAACGCAGTGAACCACACAGAATTTGCTGCCTGCGTTATTCCCTGCGGGATTTCACGATTACATTGGAGTCAATGGCGTGAAATCCCGCAGCGATGTGCGGAAAAGCATTGACATGCAATTGTTTTTGCTGCGGGAATCATGCAGCTGTCAAAATCCGCCTAGTGCGCACAGGATTTTTTTTTTTTTCCCATAGGTTTTGCTGGCGATTCACTGCAGAGCTGTTATGAACATTTTCTGCAGCGAAACATGCAGTAAATCCGCAGAAAATCCGCGTCAAAATCCGGTAAGTGCGCACATAGCCTTACAAATGCATGACAAGTGTACGTGTGAACAGAGCCTTACTATGGCATGATGGGTCGAAGACCATTGATCTGGAGTCTACTTACCTGGCTGTCTTTAGAAAGACTGCATGGGCTGGGGCTCATCACACTGAACGCCCGTACTCCTCCGTGGGAAGAACACTACTCTGGCAACATAGGGTGAGGTTACCACTCTGTGGTAAGACTTTTTCTCGATCGCTTCATTGGGGGACACAGGAAACCATGGGTGTATGCTGCTGGGACTAGGAGGTGACACTATGCAAATAAGAAAGTTGGCTCCACCCACGTAGTATACACCCACTGACTGGAGCTGAGGAGATCAGTTTTTGCTTAGTGTCCGAGGAGGTTGGACACGCAGGGGCTGCTCTCAGCCCCTCAGGTTTGTATTGTTGTGTTTTATTAATGTTTTCCCTTTGTTTTTCAGACACAGCTCGTCGTGCGACAGGGTGTAATCGCTCTCCCACATAGAGACCGGTCGCACAGAAGTGGGGTCCGTCTGCCACTTCCGTTGTCCTCCGTGTCTGTCTGGCAGGACCCTACCCCCCCCCAACACTTTCAAGACGGTTTGGGGGGCATCCGCACAGAGGGACAGGCGGATGGTCCTTGCCCCCCTCCCCAAACTCTCTCGCTTCCGAGCCTGATTGTGGGGTAGGAGGACGAAGACCGTACCCAGGATGGAGAGGTACCCTTCCGGTCTCCCCTCGACTATGCCCGGGACGACCGTCGAGATGTCTTCGCTCGCCTTCCAGGATGGATCCAGGATCACCTCAAGACAAGCCGGGACCTCAGATAAGTACTCCACTCCACCCTCCTCTTCCCCGTCCTGGGTTATGGGGAGGGATCCCGGGTATAGAAACCCCACAGCCCCTTCTCCACTTGGGTCAGGGGGTCCTACATCTCCCTCCACAGGCCCCTCTGTAGTTGGCTTCCCCTGTCGGCCCCCCGCCGTGGCGTCCACTACCTGACGTCCCCTCCGGCGACCTACTTTAAAATTTAGCACCCTGCTCCTTTGTGGCCCGGCGTCCCCTCCGGCGGCCCACTTTCAAATTTATCCCCCGGCTCCATTGCGGCCCGGCGTCCCCTCCAGCTGCCCACTTTCAAAATTTAGGCCCTGGTTCCATTGCGGCCCCCTTAGTGTCCGCGCGCCTCTCCAGGCCACGCCCCCAGCCGGAATTCTGTCCGCGCGCGTGCTTTTCAAATCTCCCGCCTCTTCTTTTTTTTTTTTTTTTTTCTCGCGCGGTCCCAGTCCTCTTTCCGGCGTCTGTCGTCATTTCCTGGCGCCAATCCCCGGTGCGCGTCATTCCTGTGCCTCCACTGGACCAGGCCCTTCCCTCCGGGTAAGCGACGCTGCTGCCGCCGCGAGGCCCGATACTCCCCGTCCGGGTAGGTTGACTCTGCAGCCGCCACAGGACCCGAGCCTCCGACCGGGTAAGCTCTGCCAGCGCCGCCACCAGGCCCGATCCACCGACCGGGTAAGCGCTCCTAGCGCCGCTCCGTCCTTCCCTTCCCAGACCACCGCCGCAAGTTTGCGACACAGCGCCCACCCGCAGGCAGTGTTGGCCCCAGCGCACCCTCACTGGCAGGGATTAGTCTACTGCTCCCCAGACTTCAGTGTCAGTCAGCGCCCCAGGCATCAAGCTGTCATGTCTCTCAGGGCTCATTCCCAGGGTACTGTTGTCTCTGAACATGCAGGCCCATTCACTGTGGTGCTATTTGTGAAGAAGCAAGTCCATTCACTATGGTACTGGTTGTGAAGGAGCAGGCCCATTCACTATGGTACTGCTTTGGAAAGAAGCCGTATGTCGCACAATTTTATTGTCTCCTGTTTTTGTGATGTACATTCACAGACATTCTCCTCACATCTTGCCTAGCACAGATGTGCTCCTGCATTCTGGACGTTCACTGTCAGTTTGCCATTCTGTCTCCCAGGTATTATACGCCGGTAGCACTAATCACTGATCCTATGTGTCCAGCTGTATTATACGCCTGTGGCACTAATTACGGACGTCACTACAGCACTCTAAATCTTCCCAGAGTATCGCTCTTGCGCCCGATTATCCGTCACGTTACGGATAGATTATAGCGCTCTACCCAGCAGTCAGAAACCCATATTTCGCTACGCACGTTGCTTACCCAGCGGTCCATGACATGGACTTTTCCGTGAGCGCTCCAGTGTCTCCGTGAACCTGTCAGCTTTCCAGTGTGTTCCAGGTTTACGTCCTGTGTTTCCATGTGCCTGTCCTCTATCCTACGTGTCAGTGTCTCTACGTGCTACCTGTCTGTTACAGTGCGCAGGTGCCTTTCTCTCTACACCAGTCTTCACCAGTGTGCAAGTGTCACCAGTGTGCCAGTGTTCTTTAGATACTAGTCCTCTTCGGTGTGCTAGTGTTTCCTCGTACTTGTCCACTATCCAGTGGGCCAGCGTTTCTCTATGCACTGACCTACTCCCGTGTGCCAGCGTTTCCCTGTACCTGTCCACTATCCAGAGTGCCAATGTCTGCGTCATGCCTGTGTGCTCCAATACCCAGGTGCTTTGGGGACCCTGCCCGCTATTCCGTGGGCCAGTGTTTCTACGTGCATTTGTTTACTCTGGTGTACCAGTGTTTTCCACGAGCCCTTACACTACTCAGTGTAACAAGGTTTCTATGCGCACCTGTCTACACCACTATAACAGTGTTGTGTGAACCCTCCCACTGTTTAGGGGGTCAGGTTTCTTCTTGCACCTGTCAGTTTTAGTGTGCTATAACCTTTTCTGTCAACCTGTCCACCATCCAGATTGACAGTTCCATAGACCTGTCCACTTGCTCGTGTGCCAGTGTCTCTATATGTCGGTCCATCTTCCAGGGTGCCAGTATCCACTATCCAGTGTTTCTCTATGCACCTACCCACCATCCGGTGCGCTAGTGTTGCCAGAATGTACCCTGTATCCTGTGTGCCAGTGTTTCTGTATGCACCTGTCTACTACAGCGTGAGAGTGATTTGATGAGCCTGCCCACTTGCCTATGGGCCAGCACTTATCAGCACCAGAAGCCCAATACAGCAACAGGCTTGAGTGCCTTGTTCAACTTTTCCGCTCATCTTCGACCGAGGCGAGTGCTCCATCCAACACTGCCCCATGAGGCGGCACGCCAGCAGCTGTCACGTTCAGTGCCAGTATTCAAGATCAATGATTCTGCCCGCTATCCAATAGGCTAGCGTTTCTCCAGACCAGAAGCTGGATACTGTAACAGGTATGTGTTGCTCTGCTCACGACCCAGTGACTCGAACAGTCTACCTCACCTAGTGGGTCATGTATCGCCTTCATCTTCGACTGAGGCGAGGACTGTGGTCTCCATGGACCCCTAACTTGGTACGGCAGCAACGGTCATTAGGTTGCTTCCCAGTGACCCGGGGGTTTTTCCCTACTTCAGACCACCCATTCAGGAAAACAGAAGGTAAACCAGAATCCTCTGGCCAGTTCATTGTCTTCTCTTTCTGCAGCAGTTATTTACTCACTTTTCAGCGATCTGCATCCATCTCCTACCTCACACCATACGTGTAACGTGATCTCGAGGTAAGGTTACACGCGACCTTCTGACTGGAGGGTCGTGTGATTCACTCCCTGCAGCAACCACGGACCCCATGACGCAGCACGGCAGCAGCCGTTCTCATCCGGTCGCTTCCCAGTGGCCCGGGACCTTCTCCTACCTTGCACCATTCATCTAAGGTAGCCACAAGGTAGGGCTTTTCTCTCTTGACCGTACGTTGGCTGCATCGCTTCTTGAAGCAGCAGTCATTTTGGTTTTCAAATGAGGTAAGCAAGGGGCAGCTCTGTCTGCTAACCAATATGTTGTCCGTTTTACTTCCTGCCACCTTCCTCGGGTGGTTCATAGTTCTTCTGGTATCTGCCTATTCTTTGGCCTAGACCAGCCTTGGCCGCGCCCTCCACTAGGGTTCCGGCCAGGTACTGTAAAGGTTTAAAACCATATATCGTTACTTACATTTTCTCTCTTTCAGATAGTGATCAGATTCCCTCAGTCCCTCCACAGTCAACAGATGAAGTTAAGACCCAGACACCGGATCGTCTAACCAGTATTGATTCCACGGAGGACCAGCTTTCACCAAGGGACTTCTAGTATCCTGACGGCCCAGTCATTGGGCCCACTCTTCCGGACAAGCTGTAAGGTTTCATATAATTGTCTTCTGTCTACTTTCCACAGCAGAATTCTTCAGGGAGCCCAGAATGCTCAGGCCACTGGGTGTCTCCACCCGAACACTCAACACTACAGCGAGTGGTCCCCGTCTAATCTGCCAATCTCCACTAACACCTAGACATGACCTGCTTCAGTTTCATGCCAAGAGGGATCTTCATTTCCCCTGTCCCGGGCCTACCTCCTTTTCCCCCTCTTGTAGCCATTCTGGATGGCTCTTGGAGATATGCTAGATCTCTCCGAAGTCCCCGCCATACCAAACTCCGCGACCACTCGCCACCGCTTGGTCTCAGACGCTTGTGCATTTCTGCACTTTTCAATCAGAGTTCCTGCCAGACCATTTAAACTCCCATATTCTGTCATTTCTTTCCCTTCGTCATCACTTCTGGTTGTGACGTGGTGACGCGTTTTATAATAATAATAGTAATAATAATAACATTTTACACATTCTTCCGTCACTCCTCCGTTTTTTCCTTGCCACCTTCCAAGGATAGGCGTCACTCCTCTGGTCGACTAGTGCTTAGGCCGGTCACATAGTTCAACCCTTCCTTGAGTCCCCTTGAAAGGGTTCTTCCTTCTCCCATTACAGGTCATACTTCCCAGGTCTTGCGCCCCTTTTTTTCATTCACAAGAGCCCTCCCCTATAGGGGGTTCTCTTTCCAGTAATTCACTTCAAGGGGCATCTAGTACCCGATTCCAGAGTTCGAGTTTTCCCAGCCACGCCATTGTAGATGCCCGGACTCCCTTCTCCTGTCTGTCAGGTCATAGTGGTAATTGGTTATTGGATTTCCTTGGCTCCTTAACCTTCTCCTTTTTCTCCGGACTTCACAGGTTCTCTAGACCGCTTCTATACACAGGGGATTTATCTCCCGTATCATCTTCCCGCCTGCAGGCTGTTTCGTCCACTAGGGTCAGATCACTTCCCTCAGGTGCTGTGTAATCAACAGGTCAAGTTCCCCTATGGCGGAATCCCCTCACAGTATCTCGTCTCCCCTGCACCATTTTAGGCAGTCAGTTTTCCTTTTAGTTGTCCTGTGGCAGTAAAGGGCCAAGGCTCCGTTGGCCTCCACTTACCTGGCACCTTCCTCTACCAGGTACCCTAGTTCTTAACTCATTCTTCCTCTCTCAGTACCATGGCCTGTCGGGTTTTTGCTCCTAGCCGACCCATTGCTGTCAATCGCCTTAGATCCTTAGCTTTCTTAGGTACAGATTTCAGAGGATGCAGTTTCTCCCTGATCATCCTATTCCCCAGCACACGCATTTTACACTAGTTCTTAGTACTCCCTAGTACTCTAACTCTTCTCCTATACTTCGGCCCCTGGCCGGGTAGGGGTTCTTTATGGGGTCTAGGACCAGGTTTCGGTCACAGAATCTTGTCTCTGCTAACCCTGTTTTCGGGTCGCTTTCTTCCCACCCTTGGGGACTGCTTTAGGATGTCCCATGGTTTCCTGTGTCCCCCAATGAAGCGATAGAGAAAAGTAGATTTTGGGTACTCACCGTAAAATCTATTTCTCGGGGCCTTCATTGGGGGACACAGCACCCGCCCTTTTCTAAGACTTCAATGGATCCGGAATGTTCTAGATTTCAAGCTTCTCCTCGTACTGCTTTTACACAAACTGATCTCCTCAGCTCCAGTCAGTGGGTGTATACTACGTGGGTGGAGCCAACTTTCTTATTTGCATATTGTCACCTCCTAGTCCCAGCAGCATACACCCATGGTTTCCTGTGTCCCCCAATGAAGGCTCCGAGAAATAGATTTTACGGTGAGTACCCAAAATCTACTTTTCTTTGTCGCTCCATTGGGAGACCCAGACAATTGGGTGTATAGCTTCTGCCTCCGGAGGCCACACAAAGTATTACACTTAAAAGTGTAAACCCCTCCCCTCTGCCTCTACACCCCCCCCGTGCCTCACGGGCTCCTCAGTTTTTATGCTTTGTGCGAAGGAGGCACACATGCACGCATAGCTCCACAATTTAGTCAGCAGCAGCTGCTGACTATATCGGATGGAAGAAAAGAGGGCCCATAACAGGGCCCCCGGCATGCTCCCTTCTCACCCCACTCTGGTCGGCGGTGCTGTTAAGGTTGAGGTACCCATTGCGGGTACATAGGCAGGAGCCACATGCTGTTTTCCTTCCCCATCCCTTAGGGGCTCTGGGTGAAGTGGGATCCTAACCGGTCACCAGGCACTGGGACCGTGCTCCCTCCGCAGCCCCTGGGGGAATCTGCTGGACAGGAGACCGGGTATCGTCAGGGACAAGGCCCTGCTCCTCTGAGGTACTCTGTGTCCCCTTGGGGACGGCGCATAGAGCGCCTGTGTAACGGACGCTGCAGCAGCTGCTGGGTGTGTTGGTGCGCCGGGACTACCGCGCTGACCGCGCTTGTTTGCCGGCCGCGCTTATAACTTTACTCCCCAGCTTTTGCGGCCTAGTACCGCATACTCCCGCCCCCGGGCCTGCCAGTCAGGGGTAAGGGCGGGACGCTGCACTGGACGTCAGCGCTGAGGGCTGGAGCATACTTCGTATCCTCCTCCCCCCTCACTGAGCACCGTGGGGCACCAGATTCCCGCACTTTCTGAGGCACGCCCACGGCTCCCTCCTCTCAGAACGCTGGCAGCCATTCCTATCAGCACTTCTGACGCTGGAGAACTTCAGAGGGGAGACAATGAGCTCCACAGCTCTGGGAGGCCCAGGCAGGGAATCTGATGGTCACACAACCGCTGCAGGCGGTCGGTAGGCCGCACCTGTCACTAGGTGCTGGCCCCCCTGGGTGCCGAAGTGTAAATTTATATGATTTATATTGTATACATTTACTCTGTACGGCCGCACTATTGCTTTGGCTATATACCCTCTCTGATTGCTCTAAGAGGAGACAACAGTATGTCGTCCGCAAAAAGCAAGGGTGCCAAGGCACAGGCTTATTTTGCAACCTGTACCTCATGTGCGGCTATGCTACCTGCAGGTTCCACCTACCCTCATTGTGTGCAATGCTCGGCCCCTGTGACACTCACTCAGCCGGAGCCTCTGCCACTGGTGGGACCCCCGGCCCAGGTGGAACCACCTGCTGCCACTGTCCAGGTGACAGGGACAGAGTTTGCAGTATTCGCTGACAAACTTTTTGAGTCTATGGATAGATGGTCTGCTAAGATACTAGAAGCTTTGCAGTCCAGACCAGTAACACAGGCCCCGGGCACAGTTGAATCATTGACCCCAGGCCCCCCTCGGTTGGAGCAGCAAAGTGCTCCTGGGGCGACTCATAGGTCCCACGGTGAGGAATCAGACATGGACCGCAGTCCCAGACCGGCTAAGCGGGCTCGCTGGGAGCTTCCCTCGACTTCATCACACTGTTCAGGGTCTCAGCATGAGGACTCTCTGGAGGATGAAGCGGATGGGGCAGATCAGGGCTCTGATCCTGACACCGCTCTCAACCTTGATACACCTGAAGGGGACGCCATAGTAAACGACCTTATAGCGTCCATCAATCAGGTGTTGGATCTTTCTCCTCCAGCTCCTCCGATTGAGGAGTCAGCTTCTCAGCAGGAGAAATTCCGTTTTAGGTTTCCCAAACGTACACGGAGTGAGTTTCTTGATCACTCCGACTTCAGGGATACAGTCCAGAAACACCGAGCTTTTCCAGATAAGCGCTTTACTAAGCGCCTTAATGACACACGTTATCCCTTCCCCCCCTGACGTAGTCAGTGTCAGCTCAGTGTCCCAAGGTGGATCCTCCAGTCTCTAGACTGGCGGCTAGATCCATAGTTGCAGTGGCAGATGGTGCATCACTCAAGGATGCCACTGACAGGCAGAGCTCCTGATGAAATCCATCTATGAAGCTATTGGCGCGTCCTTTGCTCCGGCATTCGCAGCCGTATGGGCACTACAAGCTATCTCAGCTTGTCAGTCTGAGATTAATGCAGTCACACGTGACTCTACTCCGCAGGTTGTGTCCTTAACCTCTCAGGCGTCGGCGTTTGCGTCCTACGCCATGAATGCTGTCCTGGACTCTGCGAGCCGTACGGCGGTAGCATCCGCCAATTCGGTGGCAGTCCGCAGGGCCATGTGGCTACGTGAATGGAAGGCAGACTCTGCTTCCAAAAAGTTCTTAACCGGGTTGCCATTTTCTGGCGACCCCCTGTTTGGCGAGTGATTGGATGAAATCATTAAACAATCCAAGGGAAAGGACTCGTCCTTACCACAGTCCAAACCAAACAGACCTCCACAACGGAAGGTACAATCGAGGTTTCGGTCCTTTCGGCCCTCAGCCAGGTCTCAATTCTCCTCGTCCAACAGGCCACAGAAGGGTCAGAGGAACTCCGATTCATGGCGATCTAAGTCACGTCCTAAGAAGACCGCCGGAGGAACCGCTCCCAAAGCGGCCTCCTCATGACTCTCGGCCTCCCCAAACCAAATCCTCGGTCGGTGGCAGGCTCTCCCGCTTTTGCGACGCCTGGTTGCCACATGTCCAAGACCGATGGGTGAGAGACATTCTGTCTCACGGTTACAGGATAGAGTTCAGCTCTCGTCCTCCGACTCGTTTCTTCAGAACATCTCCACCCCCCGAGCGAGCCGATGCTCTTCTTCAGGCGGTGAGCACTCTGATGGCAGAGGGAGTGGTGATCCCTGTTCCCCTTCAGCAATGGGGCCACGGTTTTTACTCCAACTTGTTTGTGGTGCCAAAAAAGGACTGATCTTTCCGTCCCGTTCTGGACCTAAAACTGCTCAACAGACACGTGAAAACCAGGCGGTTCCGGATGGAATCTCTCCGCTCCGTCATCGCCTCAATGTCCCAAGGAGACTTCCTAGCATCAATCGACATCAGGGATGCTTATCTCCACGTGCCGATTGCACCAGAGCATCAGCGCTTCCTGCGTTTCGCCATCTGGAACGAACACCTTCAGTTCGTGGCACTGCCTTTCGGCCTGGCGACAGCCCCACGGGTCTTCACCAAGGTCATGGCAACAGTGGTAGCAGTCCTACACTCTCAGGGACACTCGGTGATCCCTTACTTAGACGATCTGCTTGTCAAGGCCCCCTCTCGGGGGGCATGCCAACACAGCCTGAACATTGCTCTGGAGACTCTCCAGAGATTCGGGTGGATCATCAATTTCCCAAAGTCAAAATTGACACCGGCCCAATCACTGACATATCTCGGCATGGAGTTTCATACTCTCTCAGCGATAGTGAAGCTTCCGCTGGACAAACAGCGTTCACTACAAACAGGGGTGCAATCTCTCCTTCGAGCCCAGTCGCATCCCTTGAGGCGCCTCATGCACTTCCTAGGGAAGATGGTGGCAGCAATGGAGGCAGTTCCTTTTGCGCAGTTTCATCTGCGTCCACTTCAATGGGACATTCTCCGCAAATGGGACAGGAAGTCGACGTCCCTCGACAGGAACGTCTCTTTCCCTTGCAACCAAGACGTCACTTCAGTGGTGGCTCCTTCCCACCTCTCTATCGCAGGGAAAATCCTTCCTACCCCCAACCTGGGCTGTGGTCTCCACGGACGCGAGCCTGTCAGGGTGGGGAGCGGTCTTTCTCCACCACAGGGCTCAGGGTACCTGGACTCAGCCAGAGTCCTCCCTTCAGATCAATGTTCTGGAGATAAGGGCAGTGTATCTAGCCCTAAAGGCGTTCCAGCCGTGGCTGGAAGGCAGGCAGATCCGAATTCAGTCGGACAACGCCACGGCGGTGGCATACATCAACCACCAAGGCGGCACACGCAGTCGGCAAGCCTTCCAGGAGGTTCGGCGGATTCTGCTGTGGGTGGAAGCCACAGCCTCCACCATCTCCGCAGTTCACATCCCGGGCGTAGAAAACTGGGAAGCAGACTTTCTCAGTCGCCAGGGCATGGACGCAGGGGAATGGTCTCTTCACCCGGACGTGTTTCAAGAGATCTGTTGCCGCTGGGGAACGCCGGACGTCGATCTCATGGCGTCTCGGCACAACAACAAAGTCCCGGCATTCATGGCACGGTCTCAAGATCACAGAGCTCTGGCGGCGGACGCATTAGTTCAGGATTGGTCGCAGTTTCGACTAACTTATGTGTTTCCTCCTCTGGCAATGCTGCCCAGAGTGTTACGCAAGATCAGGTCCGACTGCCGCCGCGCCATCCTCGTCGCTCCAGACTGGCCGAGGAGGTCGTGGTACCCGGATCTGTGCCATCTCATGGTGGGCCAACCGTGGGCACTACCAGACCGACCAGACTTGCTGTCTCAAGGGCCATTTTTCCATCTGAATTCTGCGGCCCTCAACCTGACTGTGTGGCCATTGAGTCCTGGATCCTAGCGTCTTCAGGGTTATCTCAAGAGGTCATTGCCACTATGAGACAGGCCAGGAAACAAACGTCCGCCAAGATCTACCACAGGGCGTGGAGGATCTTCTTATCCTGGTGCTCTGATCAGGGTTTTACTCCCTGGCCATTTGCCTTGCCCACTTTTCTGTCCTTCCTTCAATCCGGAATGGAAAAGGGTTTGTCTCTCGGCTCCCTTAAGGGACAAGTCTCGGCGCTCTCTGTGTTTTTTCAAAAGCGTCTAGCCAGGCTTCCGCAGGTCCGCACGTTCCTGCAGGGAGTTTGCCACATAGTCCCACCTTACAAGCGTCCGCTGGAACCCTGGGATCTCAACATGGTTCTACGGGCTCTTCAAAAACCACCTTTTGAGCCGCTGCGGGACGTCTCTCTATCACGTCTTTCGCAGAAGGTGGTCTTCCTAGTGGCACTCACTTCACTTCGGAGAGTGTCTGAGCTAGCAGCGCTGTCATGCAAAGCCCCCTTCCTGGTGTTTCACCAGGACAAGGTGGTTCTGCGCCCGGTTCCGGAATTTCTCCCGAAGGTGGTATCCCCTTTTCATCTCAATCAGGATATCTCCTTACCTTCTTTTTGTCCTCATCCAGTTCACCAATGTGAAAAGGATTTGCATTTGTTAGATCTGGTGAGAGCACTCAGACTCTACATTTCTCGTACGGCGCCCCTGCGGCGCTCGGATGCGCTCTTTGTCCTTGTCGCTGGCCAGCGTAAAGGGTCGCAGGCTTCCAAGTCAACCTTGGCTCGGTGGATCAAAGAACCAATTCTGGAAGCCTACCGCTCTTCTGGGCTTCCGGTTCCTTCAGGGCTGAAGGCCCATTCTACCAGAGCCGTGGGTGCGTCCTGGGCTTTGCGGCACCAGGCTACGGCTCAGCAGGTGTGTCAGGCGGCTACCTGGTCGAGTCTGCACACTTTCACGAAACACTATCAGGTGCATACCTACGCTTCGGCAGATGCCAGCCTAGGTAGGCGAGTCCTTCAGGCGGCGGTTGCCCACCTGTAGGAAGGGGCCGTTTTACGGCTTTTACCGAGGTATTCTTTTACCCACCCTGGGACTGCTTTTGGACGTCCCAATTGTCTGGGTCTCCCAATGGAGCGACAAAGAAGAAGGGAATTTTGTTTACTTACCGTAAATTCCTTTTTCTTCTAGCTCCAATTGGGAGACCCAGCACCCGCCCCTGTTCCCTTCGGGCTGTTGTTCTTTTGTGTACACATGTTGTTCATGTTGAATTGTTCTTTTGGTTCATGGTTTCAGTTCTCCGAACATCCTTCGGATTGAATTTACCTTAGACCAATTTATAAGTTTCCTCCTTCCTGCTTTTGCACCAAAACTGAGGAGCCCGTGAGGCACGGGGGGGTGTATAGGCAGAGGGGAGGGGTTTACACTTTTAAGTGTAATACTTTGTGTGGCCTTCGGAGGCAGAAGCTATACACCCAATTGTCTGGGTCTCCCAATTGGAGCTAGAAGAAAAGGAATTTACGGTAAGTAAACAAAATTCCCTTCATTGGTGTCTGTTGGGAATTCAATATAGTACATTCCCAGCAAGGACGTGAGATGGTGAAGGTGACAGTCTCACCCTTCCACTGGCTCGCCAGGGATTAGAACCTACACGACTTCAAGGCATCCAGGGCCACTACCCCAGCTAGCAGCAACCTGCTTTTGGCGGTTACCTACTGATAGGAGATGGTGGCAAGCTTAGGTAGCTTACTGAGCACAGCGAGGTATGTGACTGGATAGTCCCAACTTGGATTCTCCAAACTAATTCAAGGGCTCACTGTTGGGTAGCTGAGCAGTTCTGTAATCCACCAGCTGAAACCATAGTACCTAGACTAAAGTCCTGTACAATCATCACATCAGTGACTGGAGGAGGCTCCTTTTTATATCACTCAACTGCCATTTCAGGGCACTGTGGCCCATAGGATGGGTGGGGGTAAGTTGAACAGAGCTGTAACCTCATTCTTTGCTAGCTCAATTAGACTGCATAATTGTCCTCCACGTGATGCAAACTAGTACACCGCAAGGGGCTGATGCAATCCATAATCAGAAGGCAGTCCACAAATTGGCATACAGAAAGGGCGCTGGGCAGCCTCACATGAAACCATCATTAATGTCTCTTGATTTACTGAACAAAGGAATAGTATGTGTGGCATAATTTAAGAATAGTTAACCCCCACACAAGTGGTCAGATTTTCCTCATTGATGCTGAATTGTCACAACAGGCTTCCCCCAATCCCTTAGGCTAGTCACAATGCTGGAAATATCTATATGTTGGATGTGTTGTGCACACCTGTATGGGACGAACACCTCTTCACAGTTGGGATTTATAATCTGAGTGTGCTATTTTCTGTCAAGCATAAAGGGATTTTTTTCACACTACTATAATAAGATATGTGTATTGCATCTAGAAAACACAACTTTGAATCACGAATATTTTTTCAGTATGGAGCTGTGCAAGGAAGTTTTATTGCACACTCTTGTGTTCCATCGGTTTGTCTCCTTCTTTGGATTTTTTTTTTTTTTTTTTTGTATCCCAATAAGGAAAGTTCGTTTGGAATGATCCAATATACAAACCTCTTGTTCCAACCCAGTGAACACTGATCCAACCATGATGCTTTTACTGTAGTACAGATATGATTATTCTGAGTCTTTATTGACTTCTATGGGGTCATTTTGACCACGATGCACCATCTGATGATGCATGTGAAATTTTGAATTTCTTTGTCGCTCCATTGGGAGACCCAGACAATTGGGTGTATAGCTTCTGCCTCCGGAGGCCACACAAAGTATTACACTTTAAAAAGTGTAACCCCTCCCCTCTGCCTATACACCCTCCCGTGGATCACGGGCTCCTCAGTTTTATGCTTTGTGTGGAAGGAGGCACACATCCACTCATGCATTCTCATATTAGTTATGTCGGTTGGAAGAAAAGAGGGCCCCCACGGGGCCCCCGGCATGTTCCCTTCTCACCCCACTATGTCGGCGGTGTTGTTAAGGTTGAAGTACCCATTGCGGGTACAAAGGCCGGAGCTTCATGCCGTCTCCTTCACCATCCCTTAGCGGCTCTGGGAGAAGTGGGATCCTGAACGGTCAGCCATTTGCTGGGACCGTGCTCCCTCCGCAGCCCCTGTGGGAAGCTGCCGGACCGGAGTCTATTCAACCTCAGGGACCGGGCCCTGCAACTCTAAGGTACTCTGTGTCCCCATTGGGGAATATGCAGGAGCGCACCTTCTTCCCGGACGCTGCGGCAGCTGCTGAATTGAGAAGACCGGCGGACTTCCGCGCCGACCGTGCCTGCTTGTCGGGCGCGGTCTCAAATTTAGTCCCCGGCTTCATCGCGGCCTAGTCGCAAAAATCCCGCCCCCGGGCCTGCCTGTCAGGGGTAAGGGCGGGACTGCCGACCTGACGTCGGATGTGAGGGCTGGAGCATCCTGCATGTTTCCTCCCCCCCTCACTGATCACTGTGGGGACCCCAGATTCCCGCACTTTCCTGGCGCTGCCCACGGCTCCACTCCTCCCCTGAGATATCCGGCAGCCATTTTTTGGGCATTCTGCCGGTGGAGGATTCTCAGGAACAGCTCTGCAGCTCCAGGGGACCTAAAGCTGGGAATCTGGAGGCACACACTCCGCTTGTTAGCGGTCGGTAAGCCACACCGGTCACCCGGTGCTGGTCCCCCCTAGGGTGCCGGAATAGATACGTATTTATATATATATATTTCTGTTCGGTCGGGCTGTATACCCTGTTTTTGCCCATATACCCTCAGTGATCCTTCTCCTAGGAGACAACAGCATGTCGTCCACAAGGAGCAAAGCTGTTAAGGCACAGGGTTTTTTTGCGGCCTGTACTTCTTGTGGGGCTATGTTACCTGCGGGTTCCACCTACCCTCACTGTGAGCAATGCTCGACCCCTGTTTCACTTGCTCAGCCGGAGCCTCGGTCACTAGTGGACCCCTCGGCTCATGTAGACCCCCTGCTCCCCCTGTCCAGCCGGCAGGGACAGAGTTCTCCTCTTTTGCTGAGAAACTCTGAGTCACTTTCACATTCCATGGCTCAGTCTATGGACAAATGGTCTGCCAAGCTGCTAGAAGCTTTGCAGTCCAGACCGGTCCTTACACAGGCCCCGGCCCCTGTTGGATCGTCACCTCCAGGCCCCTCTCGGTCTGAGCCGCAGCGCGCTCCCAGGTTGGGCCCTAGGTCCCACGCGGAGGACTCCTGCCAGGACCACAGTCCTAGTCGGGCTAAGCGGGCTCGCTGGGAATCTTCCCCGACTTCTTCACGCTGCTCGGGTTCCCAGCTTGAGGACTCTCTGGAGGACGAGGCGGACGTCGCAGCTCAGGGTTCTGACCCTGACGTCGCCCTTAACCTTGATACACCTGAGGGGGACGCATTAGTGAATGATCTTATCTCGTCCATCAACCAGGTGTTGGAGCTCTCTCCCCCGCCTCCTACTGTGGAGGAGTCGGCGTCTCAGCAGGAGAAACACCAGTTTCGGTTCCCCAAACGTACACGTAATGCGTTCTTCGATCACTCTAACTTCAGAGACTCTGTCCAGAAGCCCAGAGCGGTTCCGGACAAGCCCTTTACTAAGCGCCTCACTGACACGCGTTACCCCTTCCCCGCTGAAGTCGTTAAGGGGTGGGCTCAATGTCCCAAGATGGATCCTCCAGTCTCTAGATTGGCGGCTAGATCTGTGGTATCGGTGGCAGATGGCTCATCGCTAAAGGATGCCACTGACAGGCAGATAGAGCTCCTGGTGAAGTCCATCTTTGAGGCCACGGACGCGTCTTTTGCCCCGGCCTTTGCAGCCGTGTGGGCACTCCAAGCTATCTCGGCTTGTCTGACTGAGATTAATGCTGTCACACGTAATTCTGCTCCGCAAGTTGCGTCTTTGACTTCTCAAACGTCAGCTTTTTCTTCCTACGCCATGAACGCAGTCCTAGACTCGGCTAGCTGTACAGCTGTGGCATCCGCTAACTCTGTGGCAGTCCGCAGGGCCATGTGGCTGCGCGAATGGAAGGCAGACTCTGCCTCCATGAGGTTCTTAACCGGTTTGCCGTTTTCTGGCGAACGCTTGTTTGGCGAACGATTGGATGAGATTATTAAGGAATCCAAGGGAAAGGACTCCTCCTTACCCCAGTCCAAACCAAACAAACCTCAGCAACGGAAAATACAATCGAGGTTTCGGTCCTTTCGTCCCTCCGCCAAGCCCCAATCCTCTTCGTCCAGCAGGCAGGAGAAAGGCCAGAGGAACTCCTATGCGTGGCGGTCCAAGTCACGCCCCCAAAAGGCCGCAGGAGTCACTGCTTCCAAGGCGGCCTCCTCATGACTCTCGGTATCCCCTAACCGCATCCTCGGTCGGTGGCAGGCTCTCCCGCTTTGGCGACGCCTGGTGGCCACATGTCCAAGACCGATGGGTGAGAGACATTCTGTCTCACGGTTACAGGATAGAGTTCAGCTCCCGTGCTGCGGCTCGTTTCTTCAGAACCTCTCCGCCCCCCCGCTCAGGCCGACGCACTTTTTCAGGCGGTGGACGCTCTGAAGACAGAAGGAGTTGTGACCCCCGTTCCCCTTCAGGAACGTGGTCGCGGCTTTTACTCCAACTTGTTCGTGGTGCCAAAAAAGAACGGATCATTCCGTCCCGTTCTGGACCTCAAACTGCTTAACAGACACGTGAGAACCAGACCATATTTCGGATGGAATCTCTCCGCTCGGTCATCGCCTCGATGTCACAAGGAGACTTCCTAGCATCGATCGACATCAAAGATGCTTATCTCCACGTGCCGATCGCACCCGAACATCAACGCTTCTTGCGTTTCGCCATCAGGGACGAACACCTTCAGTTCGTGGCATTGCCTTTCGGCCTGGTGACAGCCCCACGGGTTTTCACCAAAGTCATGGCATCCGTTGTGGCGGTCCTACACTCTCAGGGCCACTCGGTGATTCCCTAGACGATCTCCTAGTCAGGACCCCTTCTCGGGTGGCGTGTCAACACAGCCTTACAGTCGCTCTGACGACTCTCCAGCAGTTCGGGTGGATCATCAACTTCCCAAAATCCAAGTTGACACCGACCCAATCACTGGCTTACCTCGGGATGGAGATTCATACACAGTCAGCGGTAGTCAAGCTACCGCGAGACAAACAGCTTTCTCTGCAGGCAGGGGTGCAATCACTTCTTCGGAGTCAGTCACACCCCTTAAGGCGCCTCATGCACTTCCTGGGGAAGATGGTGGCAGCGATGGAGGCAGTGCCGTTCGCGCAATTCCATCTACGGCAGCTCCAATGGGACATTCTCCGCAAATGGGACAGGAGGTCGGCTTCCCTCGACAGGAACGTCTCTTTCCCTTGCAACCAAGACGTCACTTCAGTGGTGGCTCCTTCCCAACTCTCTATCGCAGGGAAAATCCTTCCTACCCCCAACCTGGGCTGTGGTCTCCACGGACGCGAGCCTGTCAGGGTGGGGAGCGGTTTTTCTCCACCACAGGGCTCAGGGAACCTGGACTCCGATAGTCTTCCCTTCAGATCAATGTTCTGGAGATAAGGGCAGTGTATCTAGCCCTATTGGTTTTTCAGCGGTGGCTGGAGGGCAGGCAGATCCGTATCCAGTCGGACAACGCCACTGCCGTCGCATACATCAACCACCAAGGCGGCACTCGCAGTCGTCAAGCCTTCCAGGAAGTCCGGCGGATTCTGCAGTGGGTGGAAGCCACAGCCTCCACCATCTCCGCAGTTCACATCCCGGGCGTAGAAAACTGGGAAGCAGATTTTCTCAGTCGTCAGGGCATGGATGTGGGGGAATGGTCTCTACACCCAGAAGTGTTTCGAGAGATCTGTCGCCGCTGGGGAACGCCGGACGTCGATCTCATGGCGTCACGGCACAACAACAAAGTCCCGGCATTCATGGCACGGTCTCAGGATCACAGAGCTCTGGCGGCGGACGCGTTAGTTCAGGACTGGTCGCAGTTCCGACTGCCTTATGTGTTTCCTCCTCTGGCAATGCTGCCCAGAGTGTTACGCAAGATCAGGTCCGACTGCCGTCGCGCCATTCTCGTCGCTCCAGACTGGCCGAGGCGGTTGTGGTACCCGGATCTGTGGCATCTCACGGTGGGTCAGCCGTGGGCGCTTCCAGACCGCCCAGACTTGCTGTCACAAGGGCCATTTTTCCATCTGAATTCTGTGGCCCTCAACCTGACTGTGTGGCCATTGAGTCCTGGCTCCTAGCGTCTTCAGGGTTATCTCAGTATGTCATTGCCACCATGAGACAAGCCAGGAAGCCAACGTCCGCCAAGATCTATTACAGGTCTTGGCAAATCTTCTTATCCTGGTGCTCTGATAACGGTTTCTCTCCATGGCCGTTTGCCTTACCCACTTTTCTTTCATTCCTCCAATCCGGAATGGACAAGGGTTTGTCACTCGGCTCTCTCAAGGGCCAAGTATCGGCGCTCTCCGTATTTTTTCAAAAGCGTCTAGCCAGGCTTCCGCAGGTCCGCACGTTCCTGCAGGGAGTTTGCCACATAGTCCCACCTTACAGGCGTCCGCTGGAACCCTGGGATCTTAACAGGGTGCTAACGGCTCTTCAGAAACCACCTTTCGAGCCGCTGCGGGATGTCTCTTTATCACGTCTTTCGCAAAAGGTGGCCTTTCTAGTGGCAATTACATCACTCCGGAGAGTGTCTGAGCTTGCAGCGCTGTCATGCAAAGCCCCCTTCCTGGTGTTTCACCAGGATAAGGTGGTTCTGCGTCCGGTTCCGGAATTTCTCCCTAAGGTGGTATCCCCTTTTCATCTCAATCAGGATATCTCCTTACCTTCATTCTGCCCTAATCCAATTCACCAATGTGAAAAGGATTTGCACTCTTTGGATCTGGTGAGAGCACTCCGGCTCTACGTGTCTCGCACGGCGCCCCTGCGTTGTTCAGATGCGCTCTTTGTCCTTGTCGCTGGCCAGCGTAAGGGTTCGCAGGCTTCCAAGTCAACCTTGGCTCGGTGGATCAAGGAAGCGATTCTTGAAGCCTACCGTTCTTCTGGGCTTCCGCTTCCTTCAGGGCTGAAAGCCCATTCTACCAGAGCCGTGGGTGCGTCCTGGGCATTGCGGCACAGGGCTACGGCTCAGCAGGTGTGTCAGGCAGCTACGTGGTCTAGTCTGCACACTTTCACGAAACACTATCAAGTGCATACCTATGCTTCGGCAGACGCCAGTCTAGGTAGGCGAGTCCTTCAGGCGGCGGTTGCCCACCTGTAAGAGGAGGGCCGTTCGGCTCTTTTTATTGAGGTATTCTTTTACCCACCCAGGGACTGCTTTTGGACGTCCCAATTGTCTGGGTCTCCCAATGGAGCGACAAAGAAGGGAATTTTGTTTACTTACCGTAAATTCCTTTTCTTCTAGCTCCTATTGGGAGACCCAGCACCCACCCCTGTTCCCTTCGGGCTGTTGTTCTTTTGTGTACACATGTTGTTCATGTTGAATTGTTCTTTTGGTTCATGGTTCAGTTCTCAGAACATCCTTCGGATTGAATTTACCCTAGACCAATTTATAAGTTTTCTCCTTC
Organism: Anomaloglossus baeobatrachus; assembly: GCF_048569485.1. Taxonomy (NCBI): domain Eukaryota; kingdom Metazoa; phylum Chordata; class Amphibia; order Anura; family Aromobatidae; genus Anomaloglossus; species Anomaloglossus baeobatrachus. Next base: position 509,870,415 of record NC_134356.1, on the reverse strand, counting down.
CTGCTTTTGCACCAAAACTGAGGAGCCCGTGATCCACGCGAGGGTGTATAGGCAGAGGGGAGGGGTTACACTTTTTAAAGTGTAATACTTTGTGTGACCTCCGGAGGCAGAAGCTATACACTCAATTGTCTGGGTCTCCCAATAGGAGCTAGAAGAAAAGGAATTTACGGTAAGTAAACAAAATTCCCTTCTTTACTGAATCTGACTAGATCTGGCCATACAGAAAACTGTTAATGCAAAAATAGTGTGTAATAAATATATGCAAATTTGTATTCATTTTTGTAACAACTAATTTATCTAATATATAAAGCTGTGTATGTATGTATGGCCGCTAAAGGAATCTGCACCGTCGGATTTACCATCACGAAACTTTGCACAGACACTCCATGGGCCTCAGGGAACGTCATAGACTGTTTGGACGGGAAAATGTAACCCCGCACTTCAGTTACTCTGAAAATCCTGCCTCTGTTAAAGTCAATAGAGCTGCGAGCTATTAGGTTATTAATAGGAACTGTGAGTGGTTGCTATAGGAAAAAAGGACATTGTTGGTACAAGAAGCTTATGTGTGAGGTAATAAGATGTCAGAGAGAGAGACAGTCAAAGAGACAGACTGAGGCGGGCAGACAGACAGGGAAAGAGACACGGGCGGGCAGGCAGACAGGGAAAGAGACACGGGCGGGCAGGCAGACAGGGAAAGAGACACGGGCGGGCAGGCAGACAGGGAAAGAGACACGGGCAGGCAGACAGGGAAAGAGACACGGGCAGGCAGACAGGGAAAGAGACACGGGCAGGCAGACAGGGAAAGAGACACGGGCAGGCAGACGGGGAAAGAGACACGGGCAGGCAGACGGGGAAAGAGACACGGGCAGGCAGACGGGGAAAGAGACACGGGCAGGCAGACGGGGAAAGACACGGGCAGGCAGACGGGGAAAGAGACACGGGCAGGCAGACGGGGAAAGAGACACGGGCAGGCAGACGGGGAAAGAGACACGGGCAGGCAGACGGGGAAAGAGACACGGGCAGGCAGACGGGGAAAGAGACACGGGCAGGCAGACGGGGAAAGAGACACGGGCAGGCAGACGGGGAAAGAGACACGGGCAGGCAGACAGGGAAAGAGACACGGGCAGGCAGACAGGGAAAGAGACACGGGCAGGCAGACAGGGAAAGAGACACGGGCAGGCAGACAGGGAAAGAGACACGGGCAGGCAGACAGGGAAAGAGACACGGGCAGGCAGACAGGGAAAGAGACACGGGCAGGCAGACAGGGAAAGAGACACGGGCAGGCAGACAGGGAAAGAGACACTGGCAGGCAGACAGGGAAAGAGACACGGGCAGGCAGACAGGCTGGGAAAGACAGTTACTATCCCGGTCAACGCCCGGGTACTACAGCTAGTATTATCATATTATCAACCTTACTATGCTCTCAGATCAATCAACAGGCTTTTTAAGATTGAGAGGTGTGTATCTATATCTAAAAGCCTGTCAATTTAGTAAGCAATGGATTGAGAGATCTGCAAACAAACCCTAGTGATCAATCCCAAATACAACTTAAGAGTATTTATCCTATTCACCTCCGTGATTGCCAGTAATGTGATTTACTTTTGAATATTTTACAGCTGGAGAATGCGCAGCTTGCTGCTGCAAAGAACAGCGATTATGCTAGTGCAACAAGAGAGGAGATAATGTCTACAAAGCTCCGAATAGATACAATGTCATCACAGATGAGCCAGTGTCAAAAGCAGGTAGTGCCTCGTTCCTGGCTGGGTAGTCGCATATAGTTGAATTAAACATTTCATGTAGCTCTGTCTTTGGTAAGTGTTTAGCTGCTGTTGTTTTCCCCACTTGTTGTTTTGCAGAATATATATATAGATAGATATAATCTCACCTTGCTGTGGTTATCAGACTTGCATGCATTGGCCAATATAGATGCTAAGGTTTTTTTTTTTTCTTTTCTTTTTTTCAAATGAATTGTGTTTTTCGGCTGGCGCCTGTTCACACCTATTGGTTGTGCTGGACGGTCTTTTTATTGAGATATATCTCAAAGACTGACCTGCACATTCAATAGGTGTAAACAGGTGCCAGCTAAGAACACAACTTGACTACAAAAATACGGGCATACAGCTCCACTCTAGAATTATAACAATGAATAAGGGAACTCTGGTATTGCATTACTGCTAAAGGATGATTTGGAAAAAAGATACTTGGCTTATATATTGGCCAATGCATGTGAGCCCGATAACATTGCAAGGTGGTTTAGTGTGTGTGTGTGTGTGTGTGTGTGTGCGTGTGTGTATAATAGTGACTGTGGCAGCCAGGGGCTGTGTCAGGGCAGACTGATAACAGAGTGGGGAAAATATGTTCATCACCCATTGGCTCCTATAGTGCTTGGTAGTAAAGTCTAGCACTTTTGAGCATCTGATCTGCTAAATTCAAGTTTCAAGAACTTTTGTACTCACTTATCACTAATTTTCAGATCTGTTCAAATTTTAGCAAGATGTTTCAGACTTGCCTATGAATAATTTCCATAAGATCTCTTCTCTGTAGGCACTGCCTAATTTTACATCCAGGCCATTGCCTAACATCTGGTACTGGCTCTGGCCAGCGACACTGCTTGATTATGATCTAGAAGACTGTTTTCACTGCTTATAATCTTTCTGCACTTTCAGAAAAGGATAGCTTTAAAGAGAATCTGTCACCAGAATTTTGCTACCTCATCTGACAGCAACATAATGTAGAGACAGAGACCCCGATTCCAGGAATGTATTACTTAGTTCACTGTGTGCAGCAATTGTGATAAAAATCGCTGTTTTCGCTACTGCAGTTCTCTGAATGCTGAGCCCAGTATAACTCTGTCCACACAACTGATTTACAGGTTTCTGTGTGTACATTGCTCGAAAACTGCTAATCGGAACAAGTTGAGTAGGAAGCACCAGGCACCTTGTGCTGCAGTGATAACCTCTTGCTAATAATGCACTGATTTTATTGAAACTGCAACACACAGCATAAAACGTGATACATTGCTGTGATCGGGCTCTCTGCCCCTACATCATCCTTTTCTGAGATTACACACAAAAAGCCTGCCAACAGGAGACTTTAGCGTATCCAGATGATGAAAAATGTTAAAGGAATATGTTAGGTGTATGAAGATGGAATATGTTAATGTAGTAATTTAATGTAAACTTTGCTGTATGGCAGAACTCTGCACTGGAGAACAAGGTGAGAGAGTTACAGGAGATTCTGGACCGCTCACAAGATATGCACCGAAGACAGATGTCTGAGAAGGATAGAGAGGTGGCCGACATGAGGCATACGCTGCAGATACAGCTGGAGGAATATGAGCAGTTATTGGACGTCAAACTTGCACTGGACATGGAGATAAATGCTTACAGAAAAATGCTGGAAGGAGAAGAGCAGCGGTATGCCTGTACTTTATAGACCTGTCATAGGCTGCTAGAATTGCCACCTTTTTGTAGACAGATGTATCCATGTTTTAAGGAGGCGTTCACTACTAGGACAATACTTTAAATGCTGTATTTCCCCATGTAAAAAAAAACTGTATACCTGCCTCACGCACCGATTAGGTCTGCGTTGGGTCTCTCTTTCACATGATATTGTTTTGCCACGTGAGTGATTCAGCTTATTAGTGGCCGCTGATGAACTGCTTCCCTCACACTTCCCTCCGACAAAACTAGACCAACAGGAAAGCCAGAGAACTGCAACCCATTAGCTGCCACATATTGATTATGGCATGTGAGCACTGGGAACCCTATTACTGACATTGCTGGAATGTAGGTTGATGAGTGTAAGATATGGGTTGTTTTTTTTTTTTGTTTTTGTTTTTTTTTTAAACTGGGACTAGAGAATTTAAGAAGGTGATGACCAAGTAGTTGACAACCCCTTTAATTTCTTTTAAATTGCATTAAATTACACAATGTGTAATACCAGCTGAATACAATTTTGCACCATCAAGTTAAGATGTGTTTTCATATGGGAAAATGAAGGATTGAGGATATGTTGACATTCATACGATATATACATATATACATAAACTGAGCTTTATATATTAGATATATATGTGTGTGTGTGTATGTCCGGTAAAGGAATCTGCACCGTCGCATTTACAATCACGAACTTTTGCACAGACTCCCAATGTGACCCAGGGAACGTCATAGACTGTATTTGGGTGGGAAAATTTAACCCCGTGCTTTCCAGTTACTCTACAAAAATCCTGCAGCCATTAAACTGAATGAAGCTGGGAGCTGCAGGCTATAAATGGCAACTGTCAGTGGTTGCTATAGGAACAAAATAAACTGGTAGTATAACAAGCTTATGTGAGGTAAAAAGATGTTGGTGGTGAGATGGATAAAGAGAGACAGAGACACAGACGGAGACAGCCGGGCAAAGAGACAGGGAGAGAGACAGTTACTATCCCGTAACTACAATATATATATATATATCTATATATCTATATCTATATATCTATATCTATATATCTATATCTATATATCTATATCTATATATCTATATCTATATCTATATCTGTTGCACGTTTAATTTTGGAATATGGGTGTTTGGTTTGAGGGCAAGTTAGGTGAAGTCACATCTGTACATGTTGTTAAAGGGAATCTCTCAGTAGGTTTTGGCGATGAATTCTGCTGAGTCCTGCATGATCTGGGGGCACAGACCCAGATTTTAGATAGCCACTTACTGGAATGCTTCGACCAGTGTTAAGTGTGTGTGTGTGTGTGTGTGTGTGTGTGTGTGTGTGTGTGTGTGTGTGTGTGTGTGTGTGTGTGTGTGTGTGTATATAGAGGGAAAAAATATCTATATTCTCTGTCTCACCGGGTCACCTGATTAAATAAAATGAGTGACACTAGGGAGGAACAGGAGGAGCGACCATAACCACCGAGGCTCTGTACAGCGGTGCTCACCAGAAAGAAACCAGTCCACCAAAGATCATCGAAGAGAAGGTAGAATTGTTGCACACACTTTTGTGTAAAAGTCCTTTATTATAAATCCATAAAAAGTGAGCGGGTCCGAGACCAGATGCTGGCACTTCGGAGGACGACTGCCATTTTGCGCTGCTGCGCTTCTATGGGTCCTGGGGACACGCTTACCTTTTATGGATTTATAATAAAGCAAGGACTTTTAACACAACCAGCTTATGTAACAATTCTACCTTTTTTATTTGTGTGTGTGTGTATATATAGCAGATTGCTGTTCTGTGTATAACCCTGCTCACACTGCTGATTGACAGCTTCTTGCGTTAATTGTATGGTGATCAAGCTGTCAATCAGTGATGGTGGTGGAGTTACATATTAGCTGGACTGTCTTGCATGAGACATAGTCTAGCAGTGATAATTTATACTGAAAAAACACTATTAAAATTAGAGCAAACTGCAATGCCCTGGAATCGGGGTCTCTTCTTACATCATGCTCCTCTCAGAATAAATAGTAAAAACCTGATGACTGATTCCTTTTTTTAAAACCGCTCAATTGTATGTTGGTTATACAGTAGTTATCTGTATGCTGTTCATGTTCCTGTTCAGAGTTATGAACCATGGGATAATTTTATCACCAGTTTGTAACGTGATCTGGTTTTGTCAAATTTGTGCCAATCTAATTTTGTAGACCTGAAGCTGAAAGATAAATGATAAAGCTAAAATCTTTTTACGGTCTGTGTAAACTAGGCTGAAACTTTCTCCAAGTCCATCTCGAAGTACAGTTTCCCGGACCAGCTCAAGTCAAACGAGCCGTTCACTGCGTGGTAAGAAGAGAAAGTTAGAAGAGAGTGACAGAGGCGAGAGCAGGCCAGGGTACAAGATCATCCAGGAGGCCTCGTCTTCAGGTCCAGTATCGATAGAAGAAATAGAACCAGAAGGAAAGTACTTGAGGCTCGTGAACAATTCAGATGAGGTATTCTCTTTATGTAGTAGACCATCTTCTAAAAACTGAAGTGTATTGTGTTCAGCATTGGTGTCCATCCTCTGTCTCTCCAGCTATTGTGCAGGGATGCCTCCCAGCATGGTCGGACTGGTGTGATCAGACACGGTGGGGGTTGTAGTTTCAGAGCAGCTGGAGCGTCAGCTTGGAGACAACTCATTGGTGTTTGTAAAATTTCATCATCCGTTTAGACTGCCATTAGCACTTATATTGTTGTTTCTTCCATTTTACTTATTTGGAGAATGCACGTGTAATGAGAGAAAAACTACTACTTTTGTCTTAGTCTTATTGAGGGACACGGAACCAAGGTATAGTCTGCTGCCACCTAGAGGCTGATACTATTATTGCACTTATATAAAATTGTCTCCTGAGCAGACTATACCTCTCCTGCTGCAGTCGGGTTCCTTAACCCCTTCACGACCGCGGGCAGTGAAATTACGTCCTATTTTAACGTGACTTAACGACCAGGGACGTAACTTTACTGCCTAAAGTTCATTTGATTGCCGTGGCCATAGCAACGGCTTTCAAATGATGTCCCCTGCTGTTTCTTACAGCAGGGGACCTTTGCTTGACCCCAGGGGGGGTGGCATCGCCACCCCCTATCGACGATCGATGTGGTTGGCTGTTCAAATCTGAACCACCAACCACATCATTCACACTAATTTCGGCAAAAATAATGCCTGAATTAGTGCGATACTGTGAGATCCGGCTATGAGGTGCTGTAGCAGCATATCATAGGTGGACCTCAAACATGTCTCCCGACCCCCCCCCCCCCCCACCACCACCACCCCAGCCCCTGCAGCACTAATTGGAGCGATCGTGCTATGACGCCCCCTGCGCGCTCCCGTGACGCCCCCTTCGCGCACCCGTGATGGCCCCTGCCCGTGCCCCCCTGCGATCTGCCCCGATCTGCTCCCCCCGCGATCTGCCTGCCTCCCCCATGATCGCTATTCTGCTTCTGCAGCTCCTTCTCCGGTATCTCCCTACCCCTCTGCTCTCCCCCTTACCCCTCTGCTCTCCCCCTTACCCCTCTGCTCTCCCCCCTACCCCTCTGCTCTCCACCCAGACATCCTCTTACCTGTCTTCACTGGCCCAATTACATCTGCCTCCATCCCTGGGTCCTTCCTGGGTATTCTGCAGAGCTGTCCAACGTCCTGCCTGCTGCTCCTGTAAAGCTGTCCATCTCGCTTGACTTCTGTTCCCCCTGAAGTTCTTCTGGTCAGTGATCCTCCTGCTAATCCTCTGGGTCCTGTGAGTATAATTTTTTTTTTTTTTTTCCTGTATCCCCTGTCCATTTTTACACCTCATCCGTCCGTGCGTCCCGCCGAGCGCTGATCAGGGATGCAGATAACGTATCTGCATCCGTGGTCAATTTTTGGCGTGACTTTTTTTTTTTTTTTTATTTCATCCGACCGTGCGTCCTGCAGCGGCCGATCAGTGCACCGCGTCTGGGTGTTTGAAAAGTCAAATGGCGTTCCTTCTCTTCTGAGCCCTGCCATGCGCCCAAACAATTGATTTCCACCACATGAGGTATCTGCGTACTCAGGATAAATTGCACAATACGTTTTATGGTGCATTTTTTCCTGATACCCTTGTGAAAAAAAAAAAAGCTACCTGGTTCAAGTAACAGGTTTGTGGTAAAGTGTTTTCATGGCTCAACATTATCAACTTCTGTGGAGCCCCTTGGGGCTCGCTAAACATCTAGATAAATTCCTTGAGGGGTCTAGTTTCCAAAATGGGGTCACTTGTGGGGGAGCTCCACTGTTTAGGCACCATAGGGGGTCTCCAAACGTGACATGGCGTCCGCTAATGATTCCAACCAATTTTGCTGTCAAATGGTGCTCCTTCTCCTCTGAGCCCCGCCATGCGCCCAAACAATTACTTTCCACCACATGTGAGGTATCGTCGTACTCATGGAAAAAATACACTATAAATTTTATGGTGCATTTTTTTCCCTGATACCCTTGTGAAAAAAAAGCTACCTAGTTGAAGCAACAGTTTTGTGGTAAAAAATGTTTTCTTCTTTTCACGACTCAACATTATAAACTTCTGTGAAGCACCCAGGGGTTCAAAGTGCTCACTAAACATCTAGAAAAATTATTTGAGTGCTCTAGATTCCAAAATGAGGTCACTTGTGGGGGAGCTCCATTGTTTAGGTACCTCAGGGGGTCTCAAAATGCAACAGTACGTCAGCTAATGAGTCCAGCTAATTTTGCGTTCAAAAAATCAAATGGCGCTCCTTCCCTTCCAAGCTCTGCCGTGCGCCCAAACAATTGATTTTTTACCCCATATGGGGTATCAGCGTACTCAGGAGAAAATGCACAATAAATTGTAGGGTGCACTTTCTCTTTTCTCCCTTGTGAAAATGAAAATTTTATGGCTAAAGTAATATTTTTGTGTTTTTAAAAAGTAAAATTTTCATTTTCCTTCCACATTGCTTTGGTTCCTGTGAAGCACCTAAAGGATTAATAAACTTCTTGGATGTGGTTTTGAGCAGTGTGCGGGGTGCAGCTCTTAAAATGGTGTCACTTTTGGGTATTTTCTGTCACCTCGGCCTCTCAAAGTCACTTCAAATGTGATGTGGTCCCTAAAAAAATTATTTTGTAAATTTTGTTGGAAAAATAAGAAATTGCTGATTTAACTTTGACCCCTTCTAACTTCCTAACGAAAAAAAATTTTGTTTCGAAAATTGCGCTGATGTAGACATATGGGAAATTTTATTTAGTAACTATTTTGTGTGACATCTCAGATTTCTGGGCATAAATTTTCAAAGTTTGAAAATTGCAAAATTTTCGCAAAATTTCCTACATTTTCACAAATAAACGCAAAAAAATATCGGCCTAAATTTACCACTGACATGAAGTACAATATGTCACGAATAAACAATGTCAGAATCGCCAGGATCCGTTGAAGCGTTCCAGAGTTATAACCTGTCAAAGTGACACTGGTCAGATTTGCAAAAAAATGGCCCGGTCATTAGGGTGTTTTAGTGGCCGGGGGTGAAGGGGTTAATAGTGTCAATTGAAGGCAAGGTCTGTCCCAGGCCTGTCTTAAGTTAGGCACCAACCTTTCTTTTACTTTGTATCTTTCTTGATCTCTTTTTGTGTAAAAGGATGTAATTGTGCACCCCATTTCACCATGTAGCGCCGGAGAGTACAGGCTGTAATTGTTTAGTCCGTGTTCCCTCCCATTGGTGTGGCCAGACCATGTGTAAATTTACACAAGTCAGTAGTAGGGTACTGGTGCAGAGGTCCAGAAGTTTAGCTCTTGCCCACCACAGCACATAGTCTTCTGCATGGAGCAGAAGATAGGAAGTTATGGATCTTCAGGACAGGTAAGTATGACTCTGACAGGAGAGCCACTTTTCCCCTGCCCTCCCCATTCCTTTTCTGGAGTGGTAGTTACTGCTGATTTGTAGGCGATTTTATGTGTAGAGGGCTGCTGCCTGTCCTGCTTGCCCATCTACAGTGCCTTGTGAAAGTATCCGGCTCCCTTGAATTTTTCAGCCTTTTCCCACATTTCAGGCTTCAAACCTAAAGATAAAATTTAGCCTTCATTGAGTGACACGGCTCCCTTTCTTGGTTGCCCATTTGGGCATATGGTGATATTTCCTCTTTCTTTATCGTTCCTTTGGGAGACCCAGACCATGGGTGTTTAGCTTCTGCCTCCGGAGGACACACAAAGTACTACACTTAAAAGTGTAGCTCCTCCCTCTGAGCTTATACACCCCCTGGTAGCCAGTCCTAGCCAGTTTACTGCTTTGTGTCAGGAGGCATACATCCACACATGCATTCTCATCTGATTTGTTTGACTTTTGGAAAGAGTTTGAAGAAAAGCGGGTCCATGTCTGGACTCCCGGCATGTCCCTTCTCACCCTACTGAGTCGGCGGTGTTGTTAAGGTTGATTTACAAGGCTGCAGCCTTACATGCCGCGCTCCTTCACCATCCCTTCTGGGCTCTGGCTTGAAGTGGGAGCCAGCACGGTCTCCATGCCTGGCAGGAGTCCGGTCTCCATCCACAGCCCCTTGAGGATTCTGTTGGACCGGAGCACTCATCCCCAGGGACATGGCCCTGCGTCTCAGCAGCTAAGTACCTGAGACGTTTATGTTGGGGGTCCCGGTTTTTTATTGTAAGGGGAGAGTATGCTGTATGTGATTGTTATAATTTTTCCGGCGGGTTCTCTAGCTTTTGCCTGAGAACCGCGCCGATGGTGCCTGCTTGTCGGCCTCGCCGCTTAAATTTAGGCCCTGGCTTCGCCGGAGGCCTAGTTTCATTTTCCTGCCCTCGCATGTAACTCATGCAGAGGGACAGGTTCGGCCGTTCTTCACAGGGGAGGGACACTCCCCACTGCTGGGGCGTCCCTCCTTCCCTGCAGGTCTCTATAGCCCTCCAGTTCCCGCTCTTTTATAGGAACGCCCTCTTCTCAGGCAGAGTTCACTCTGCTCTGGGACATCCTGCATTCTGCATCTCTGCTGAGGTGCTGCGACTGGGGGACCGGGCTTCGGGATCTGGAGGGCACACAACACCGCGCTCAGCGGTCTGGTAAGCCACAGCCGGTCTCCGGTTGTGGACCTCTGTATAATCTCCCTGGGGTTCATTCTCTGCTGCTGCACCTGTGACTGAACCCCCAGCCTGGGTAGAGTCCTTTTCTAGGTCCATATCCCAGTCATTTGCTCAGGGGACTTTTGTCCAGGACTTTGATGAATATGCATCATCCCCCCTCACAGGGTGCCTCTAATACTCTTGACAGAGGACTCCTATCCTCTGACCTCTGTCCATCAGAGCTCACGGAGGATTCATCATCTGATCCCAGACCCCGTCCTTCTAAGAGAAGGCGCAGGGTTTCCTCCCCCTCCCCATCCCACGGCTCTGTCTCAAGAGCTGACTCTCAAGATGAGGAGGATTCCCTCACTGGGGGCTCGGAGGCTATGTATCCCATCGATTTCTCTGAGGGTGACTCAGATCTTAGTGATTTGATTGCTTCTATTAATTCTGTGCTGGATCTCAATCCGCCAGTGTCAGAGGAGCAACTCTCTTTGGCAGAAAAACATCAGCTTACCTCGCCTAAGAGAGTGAAGAGTGTGTTCTTTAACCACTCCAGTTTTCAGACCGCTGTGACCAAACCCAGGGCCTGCCCTGACAAACGCTTTCCAAAGCGTGGCTCTGATGACCGGTTTCCATTTCCACCTGAGGTGGTCAAGGAGTGGTCTCACTCCCCAAAGGTAGACCCTCCGGTGTGTAGGCTATCAGCCCGGACCGTTGTGTCGGTGGCTGACGGCACCTCACTTAAGGATTCCACTGACCGTCAGATTGACTTTCTGGCCAAATCTGTGTATGAAGCTGCGGGGGCCATGTTTTTCCCTGACTTTTGCAGCAGTGTGGGCTCTCAAAGCCATCTCTGCTTCTCTAGAGGAGATGCATTCCCTCACCAAGGAATCTATGCCTGAGATGGTTACCTTAACTGCTCAGGCTTCAGCTTTTTCATCCTATGCCATGTCTGCCATGCTAGAGGCTGCTCACCGCACTGCGGTGGCTTCAGCTAATTCTCTTGTTATCCGCAGGATTTTGTGGCTTCGAGAGTGGAAGGCAGATGCTTCTTTCAACAAGTTTCTTGCTTGGCTCCCTTTTGCTGGTTCACGGCTGTTTGGTGAACAGCTGGATGAAATCATTAAAGAAGCTACTGGCGGGAAGAGTACTTCCATGCCACAAACAAAGACCAGGAAACCCGCCCAGGGTAGGAATCAATCGAGGTTTCGTTCCTTTCGTTCCTCCGACTGGTCATCCTCTAAGCCTTCCGCCTCGTCCGCTAACTCAGCCAAGGATCAGAAATCCAACTGGCGCCCAAAAGCGCGTCCGCAGAAGACCGCAGGAGGTTCTGCCACTAAGGCAGCTTCCTCATGACTCTCGGCCCGCTCCAGCCACGTCCTTAGTCGGTGGCAGGCTCTCCCACTTTGGCGACGCTTGGTTAAAGCAAGTCTCCGATCAGTGGGTGAGAGACATCATACCTCACGGCTACAGGATAGAATTCTCTTCCAGCCCTCCAAACAGATTTTTTTTCTCTCAACTCCCCCCTGCTACAAGGCCGCCGCCTTCTCGCAGGCCGTGGCGTCCTTGCAGGCAAACTGAGTGATTGTCCCAGTTCCCGCTCAGGAACGGTTCAGAGGTTTTTACTCAAATCTCTTCCTAGTTCCAAAAAAGGACGGTACCTTCCGGCCCATCCTGGATCTCAAGCTTCTCAACAAGCATGTCCGGGTGCGGCATTTTCGCATGGAGTCTCTGCGATCAGTCATTGCCTCTATGACCCAAGGGGAGTTCCTGGCGTCCATCGACATCAGAGATGCCTATCTACATGTGCCAATCGCAGTGTCACATCAGCGTTGGTTACGTTTTGCGATAGGAGAGGATCATTTCCAATTCGTGGCTCTCCCCTTCGGGTTAGCCACGGCCCCTCGGGTATTCACCAAGGTCATGGCGGCAGTGATTGCGGTCCTGCACCTCCAGGGGTTAGCAGTGCTTCCTTATCTGGACGACCTTCTGGTCAAGGGTACATCCAGCGCAGACTGTCAGCGGAGTGTTTCGCTCACTCTCGCCACCCTAGCCCAATTCGGGTGGATTGTCAATCTTCCCAAATCCACTCTGACTCCGACCCAGAGTCTCACGTACCTAGGGATGCAGTTCGAGACTTGCCGGCACTTGTGAAGTTGCCCTTAGACAAACAGCTGTCACTCCGGTTGGCGATGCGCTCTCTCCTGAGGCCCCGCCGTTATACCCTCAGTCGTCTGATGCAGGTGCTGGGTCAAATGGTGGCCTCCATGGAGGCGGTTCCCTTTGCCCAGTTCCATCTGCGTCCTCTGCAGCTGGACATTCTCCGCTCTTGGGACAAGCGGCCTTCCTCCTTACAGAGGTTAGTGGCTCTGTCGCCATGGACCAGGAGCTCTCTTCAGTGGTGGCTTCGACCCCTCTCCCTGTCCCAAGGGCGCTCCTTCCTGACTCCGTCCTGGGTGATTCTCACCACGGATGCCAGCCTATCCGGCTGGGGAGTGGTACATCTCCACCACAGAGCACAGGGCACTTGGACTCCGTCCGAGTCAGCCCTTTCAATCAACGTGCTGGAAACCAGAGCTGTGCTTCTAGCTCTCCTAGCCTTTCACCACCTGTTGGCGGGCAGGCACATTCGAGTCCAGTCAGACAACGCGACAGCGGTTGCCTACATCAATCACCAAGGCGGGACACGCAGCCGCCTGGCAATGTTGGAGGTCCAACGCATTCTTCAATGGGCGGAGGATTCCAAGTCCACCATATCCGCAGTCCACATCCCTGGCGTAGAAAACTGGGAGGCAGATTATCTCAGCCGTCAATCCGTGGACGGTGACGAGTGGTCCCTGCACCCGGCAGTGTTTCAGTCAATCTGCCGCAAGTGGGGCACTCCGGACGTGGACCTAATGGCATCCCGTCACAACAACAAGGTTCCGGTTTACGTGGCTCGCTCCCACGATCCTCAGGCCTTCGCCGCGGACGCTCTGGTTCAAGACTGGTCCCAGTTTCGTCTGCCCTACGTGTTTCCCCCTCTAGCTCTCTTGCCCAGAGTCCTGCGCAAGATCAGAATGGAGGGCCGTCGAGTCATCCTCATTGCACCGGACTGGCCCAGGCGAGCTTGGTATCCGGACCTGCTCCAACTGTCCGTGGAGATACCGTGGCATCTTCCGGACCGTCCAGACCTGCTCTCGCAAGGTCCGTTTTTCCGCCCGAATTCTGCGGCACTCAAATTGACGGCGTGGCTCTTGAGTCCTGGATTTTGACGGCTTCTGGTATTCCTCCTGAAGTCATCTCCACTATGACTCGGGCCCGTAAGTCTTCCTCTGTCAAGATCTATCACAGGACTTGGAAAATTTTCCTGTCCTGGTGTCGCTCTTCCGGCCATTCTCCTTGGCCATTCTCGTTGCCGACCCTTCTCTTTTTTTTTTTTTATTTTTTTATAGTCCGGTCTCCAGCTAGGACTGTCCCTCAACTCTCTCAAGGGACAAGTCTCAGCTCTATCAGTGCTGTTCCAGCGGCGTCTCGCCCGGCTGGCTCAGGTCCGCCCCTTCATGCAAGGTGCGTCTCACATCATTCCGCCTTATCGGCGGCCCTTGGATCCCTGGGACCTTAACTTGGTCCTCACGGTATTGCAGAAACCCCCTTTCGAGCCCCTTAGGGAGGTTTCTTTGTATCGTCTTTCTCAAAAGGTGGCCTTTCTAATTGCCATAACTTCTCTCAGGAGAGTCTCTGATTTGGCTGCGCTCTCCTCGGAGTCACCTTTTTTGGTTTTTCACCAAGACAAGGTAGTTCTCCATCCGATCCCGGACTTTCTTCCTAAGTTGGTCTCTCCCTTCCACCTTAACAAGGATATTTCCTTGCCTTCCTTCTGTCCGGCCCCTGTTCATCGCTTTGAGAAAGCGCTGCATACTCTAGATCTGGTGCGTGCTCTCCGAATCTGTGTGTCTCGCACCGCTGCGCTTAGGCGGTGCACCTCTCTTTTTGTGCTAACCACAGGGCGGCGCAAGGGTCTCTCTGCTTCTAAGCCGACCTTGGTTCGTTGGATTAGGTCGACCATTTCGGATGCCTACCAGAGTACTCAGATGCCTCCCCCGCCGGGGATCAAAGCACACTCGACCAGAGCTGTCGGTGCCTCTTGGGCTTTTAGGCACCAGGCTACGGCTCAACAAGTCTGTCAGGCTGCCACTTGGACTAGCCTGCATACCTTTTCGAAGCACTACCAAGTGCATGCTCATGCTTAGGCAGATGCGAGCTTGTGAGCCTAACTTCACCCACTTGTGAAGTTAGGCTCCGCCTACTTCTTAGTTTTTCTGTTTATTCCCACCCAGGGACAGCTTTGGAACGTCCCATGGTCTGGGTCTCCCAAAGGAACGATAAAGAAAAAGAGAATTTTGTTACTTACCGTAAATTCTTTTTCTTATAGTTCCATATTGGGAGACCCAGCTCCCTCCCTGTTGCCTGTTGGCAATTTTCTTGTTCCGTGTGTTATCACCGGCTGTTGTCGTGGACAGAGTCTCCGGTTGTTCCGGTTCTTACTCGGTTCTACTTGTGGGTGGCTATTCTTCTTCAGCTTTTGCACTAAACTGGCTAGGACTGGCTACCAGGGGGTGTATAAGCTCAGAGGGAGGAGCTACACTTTTAAGTGTAGTACTTTGTGTGTCCTCCGGAGGCAGAAGCTAAACACCCATGGGTCTCCCAATACGGAACTATAAGAAAAAGAATTTACGGTAAGTAAACAAAATTCTTTTTCTTCATTTTCTCTATCGCTTTCATTGGGGGACACAGGACCATGGGTGTATGCTGCTGTGACTAGGAGGCTGACACGAAGTAGACATAAAAAAAGTTAGCTCCTCCCTAGCAGTGTACACTGAGCCGGAGGCGGATCTATGCCAGTTTTTTGCTTAGTGTCGTAGGAGGCTGAAGTGGGCCCATATCTCTGTGGGCCAACCTCAGCCTAGGCTATTGCTTTTTTTTCCGTTTTTTCATGCTATACGGCGCCGCTCAGCCCTCTCATCTCTTCTAGGTTTTTTGTCTCTTCTGCAGGGTTAAAGTCCCTGCATCAGAGAGAACCCTTGCCTTCTCCTCCCCCACGGGGTACCGTCCCCAGGGTTGTCTGAGGCTCGAGACGCCAGACCAGGCCCTATCCCCCTCCGGCCCCATGGTACCACCCCAGGGGCTGATTGGGGACCGACATTGTTAATTTTTTAAGGGCACACACTCCCCGTCGACCCCTATGGTACCGTCCCAAGGGGTACTTCTGGTGGAGGCGACGAGGGATCTCTGTTACCCAGGACCCGATGTCAATCGCAGGCTGCAGCGCAGGAGCGCTCACAGCACTAGTCCTCCCCCAGCGTTCTTCCTCCTACCCTGGGCCCAGGCAATGGATTTCTTCAGGCAGCGCAGGAGCGCTCTGCAGCGTTCCCCAAGCTCCCCAGCGCTTCCCCCTGGTGTCTCCCAAGGGCAGACTGGACTCACCGGCAGCCGCAGCATCAGAGGATGGGGCCGTGGATCAGAGCGACGCCGCCAAGACGCAGGTAGGATCTTCTCCAGCAGCGCTGCGCTCCCGGCGGCCGCTCACTAATTTAGCTCCAGGCTTCGGGCCTACCTCGGGCCGGTGCGCTCCGCCCCCCCGTTTGCACGCGCGCGCTTTTCCGGCCACGCCCCCCTCGACTTCTGCCCGGCGACAGCCAGCTCACTGCTGCAGCACGCCCCCTTTTCCTCCCAGCGTCCCCTACCATACAGGACCCAGGGAGAGGATCACAGCTGCAGCGCAGGAGCGCTCAGCAACACCAGGCCTCCCCAGTGTTCACAGGGGGATCATGGTTACAGCGCAGGAGTGCTCAGCAGTTCGGCAACTCTCCATGCAAGGCAGGATGGGACCGAGGATCACAGCGACGCCGGCAGAACGCAGGTAAGACCTCTCTGCGCTCAGCGCTGCGCCTCCGGCGGGCCGCTCACTAATCCAGTCCCCTGCTTCGGCCTACCTCAGACCATCCGCCCCCTCCCCCGTGTTGCGGGCGCGTGTTTTTTTTCCCAGGCATGACCCCTGCAGGTCCTGCCCGGTCCCAAGCCGGCCAGCCCCCCTACTCCAAAAAAAAGACAAAAATGAAGGGCTGCTTTTCTTCTTCAGCAATGCTGCCCCCGCAGGTTCTGAGACCTCTGCGGACCTGGGTGGGACACAGGACCTGGGTGAGTGCTGCTCCTGCTTAGGAACAGACAATATCTCTTTAACTTTCTTCCCCCTTTTTCTCCTGTCCTCCCCCCCCCCCCCAGCGTCACTAGTGGTTTTTTTCTAAGCACCTTTTATAGGTTTTTTTTTTTTTTTTTTTTTAGGCATGCACAGCCTGCTAGGTAGAAGCCTCCCAATCCAGGCTACACCCCCCCCCCCTTCTTGCTCGGCTTGCGCCCCACGTCACCGCCAGCACCCGAGTTCTGCTGCGCTCCCTTATCCGGAGGGGTAGACCCTCTATCCCAGTCTGTGGACTCTCTCTCAAGGGCATCTAGGACCATCGCGCAGGCTTTGCAGTCGCTTCCTACACCCGGCCATGCTCCCCCGGTCCAGCGGTCTGATCCAGACCCTACCACTGGAGCGCAAAAAGGGACCTGCTGGGCCTCCTTTCAAGCCCTCCCGGAGTTCTCATCTCCTCCAGGCCCCGAGTGTTCCTCGTCTCCGATACCGGCCGACCCTTTTTTTTTCAGGAGAAGAGTCGGATGCAGCCTCGATGCTGATTCCAGATCAGAGGGCTGATGTCACAGGTAGGGTGGATAGTTCGGCCAAAGCGGTAAGTCATACGCTAGAGTTCCAGACAGGCTATGTGGCTACCCAGTGCTTGCATGTCTCCTTAAAACAGGTTAAGCGGGCACACAGGCAATTCGGTGACCATCTTGTCGTTGCTGAAAGTCTGTACAAGCACAGACAACCGGTCAAGATATTCATCAAGGGTAAGTAGTTTGATTTTCTTTTTCCCGCTTCCTGAGGCTCTCAGAAAGGAATGGGCAGGCTCACCTATGGTCGCCCTGCTGTTTTTTTTTCCGGCGGTCATCTTCCAGTACTATCTCTCCCGCACGGGGCATCGCTCCGAGACGCCACAGTTCAAAACACCGAGAGAGTTGCCTGTTCAGTTTTTCTTCAGACGGCAGACACGGTACTCCTACTGCCCTCGCCGCCATCTAGCTGGCAGCATCCATGATGTCCGGGTCCGATAACCTCCACAACGGTTTTTCGCGCGGGATCGAGCAATCCGGAGTTCGCAACCTGGCACACAGTTTGCTCTAGCGGGTGAGTACATACTCATTGCATCTCTGTCAGCAGCTTACTGCCCAGTAATAGCGGCTAGCAGCACGGGGACCATCTGTTGGGCAATCTGGCTCAGACTAGTATGCGGACGCGGCTTCAAGGATATCACTTACAGCCCTCCCCTTCACAAGAAGTCGTTTGTTTGGGCACTGGCTGGATCAGGTTATCGACGAGATCACTGGAGCTTCGGTTCCACATGCACAAGAAAACCAGGTCCCCGCAGAGGAACAGGTAGATTTCGTACCTCAACGTATGCCCTTTCTGACCCCAGCCATCGACGACGACGTCCGAATCACAGTGCTACCCCGCAAGATGACTTTGTCGTTGCGCGCGGGCGCAGACCAGGTGGAGGGGGGGGGGGACGCCTGTCTCATCTCAATCACGACTGGCGGACTTGGATCACGGACGCCTGGGTCGGAGAGATGCTGGACTCGGGGTACATAATAGAGTTTTTCAGCAGGTCTATCGTCGGGCATACAGGTCGCACCTAATTTGCCAGTAGCACAGATGTTTCTGCGTCTCGCAATAGCAGACGATCATTTTTGGTGATTCCGCACCTGGTCGCCTTGTTGATCTGGGGTTATTCTTTTTGACGACTGTCTCCTAAGTGTTCAGGTCACCATCGATATCCTGTCCCGACTCGGCTAGCTCATCAATCGGAAGAAGCCCTCTCTGGCCCCGGCCAGCAGAATTACCTTTCTAGGCATGGAGTTCGATACCATCCAAGGACGCGTGTTCCTCCAAAGAGACCTCCCAGATCCTCCGTCACTCCAAGCCGGAGAGTCCTCAGTCGGATGGTGGCGGCAATAGAGGCAGTTCCGCTTGCCGCTTTCACCTTCGTCTCCTTCAGCTGACTTGGCCGAACGGATGGACAATTCTCTATTCACTTTTGAATCGCAGGATCCATTTGACTCCGGGAACCCGCCGCTCGCTTTTATGGTGGACCAGCGGCCCTCTTCGGTCCAGTGGAATGTCTTTCATACCAGTACACTGGCAGGCAGTCACCACCGAGACCAGTCTTCTGTCTGGAGAGCGGTGTTCCGAAACACACGGCTCACGGTCGGTGGTCCTCCCAGGAGAGCAGTCTGCCTATCAATTGTCTTTTAGGGATCAGAGTTTTCTTTGTCGCTCCATTGGGAGACCCAGACAATTGGGTGTATAGCTTCTGCCTCCGGAGGCCACACAAAGTATTACACTTTAAAAAGTGTAACCCCTCCCCTCTGCCTATACACCCTCCCGTGCATCACGGGCTCCTCAGTTTTTATGCTTTGTGTTGAAGGAGGCACACATGCACGCAAGCTCCACAATTTAGTCAGCAGCAGCTGCTGACTATATCGGATGGAAGAAAAGAGGGCCCATAACAGGGCCCCCGGCATGCTCCCTTCTCACCCCACTCTGGTCGGCGGTGCTGTTAAGGTTGAGGTACCCATTGCGGGTACAAAGGTTGGAGTCACATGCTGTTTTCCTTCCCCATCCCTTAGGGGCTCTGGGTGAAGTGGGATCCTAACCGGTCACCAGGCACTGGGACCGTGCTCCCTCCGCAGCCCCTGGGGGAATCTGCTGGACAGGAGACCGGGTATCGTCAGGGACAGGCCCTGCTCCTTTGAGGTACTCTGTGTCCCCTTGGGGACAGCGCATAGAGCGCCTGTGTAACGGACGCTGCAGCACCTGCCGGGTGTCTTGCTTCGCCGGGACTACCGCGCCGACCGCGCTTGTTTGCCGGCCGCGCTAATAAATTTAGTCCCCGGCTTTTGCGGCCTAGTACCGCAAACTCCCGCCCCCGGGCCTGCCAGTCAGGGGTGAGGGCGGGACGCTAGTCTGCATGTCAGCGGTGAGGGCTGGAGCATACTGAGGTATCCTCCTCCCCCCTCACTGAGCACTGCGGGGCACCAGATTCCCGCACTTTCTGAGGCACGCCCACGGCTCCCTCCTCCTCTCAGAACGCTGGCAGCCATTCCTATCAGCACTTCTGACGCTGGAGAACTTCAGAGGGGAGACAACACCGAGCTCCACAGCTCTGGGAGGCCCAGGCAGGGAATCTGGTGGTCACACAACCGCTGAGGGCGGTCGGTAAGCCGCACCTGTTACTAGGTGCTGGCCCCCCTGGGTGCCGAAGTGTATATTTATATGCTTATATTTGTATACATTTACTCTACGGCCGCACTATTTGCTTTTGGCTATATACCCTCACTGATTGCGCTAAGAGGAGACAACAGCATGTCGTCCGCAAAAAGCAAGGGTGCCAAGGCACAGACTTATTTTGCAACCTGTACCTCATGTGCGGCTATGCTACCTGCAGGTTCTACCTACCCTCATTGTGTGCAATGCTCGGCCCCTGTGACACTCACTCAGCCGGAGCCTCAGCCACTGGTGGGACCCTCGGCCCAGGTGGAACCACCTGCTGCCACTGTCCAGGTGACAGGGACAGAGTTTGCAGTATTCGCTGACAAACTTTTTGAGTCTATGGATAGATGGTCTGCTAAGATACTAGAAGCTTTGCAGTCCAGACAGGTAACACAGGCCCCGGGCACTGTTGAATCATTGCTCTCAGACCCCCCTCGGTCGGCGCAGCAAAGTGCTCCTGGGGCGACTCATAGGTCCCACGGTGAGGACTCCGACACGGACCGCAGTCCCAGACCGGCTAAGCGGGCTCGCTGGGAGCTTCCCTCGACTTCATCACACTGCTCAGGGTCTCAGCATGAGGACTCTCTGGAGGATGAAGCGGAGGTGGCAGATCAGGGCTCTGATCCTGACGCCGCTCTCAAACTTGATACACCTGAAGGGGACGCCATAGTAAACGACCTTTATAGCGTCCATCAATCAGGTGTTAGAACTTTCTCCTCCAACTCCTCCGATTTGAGGAGTCAGCTTCTCAGCAGGAGAAATTCCAATTTAGGTTTCCCAAACGTACACGGAGTGCGTTTTTCGATCACTCCAACTTCAGAGATACAGTCCAGAAACACCGAGTTTTTCCGGATAAGCGCTTTACTAAGCGCCTTAATGACACACGTTATCCCTTCCCCCCCTGACGTAGTCAAGGGTTGGGCTCAGTGTCCCAAGGTGGATCCTCCAGTCTCTAGACTGGCGGCTAGATCCATAGTTGCAGTGGCAGATGGTTCATCACTCAAGGATGCCACTGACAGGCAGATAGAGCTCCTGATGAAATCCATCTATGAAGCTATAGGCGCGTCTTTTGCTCCAGCATTCGCAGCCGTATGGGCACTCCAAGCTATCTCAGCTTGTCAGTCTGAGATTAATGCAGTCACACGTGCCTCTACTCCGCAGGTTGTGTCTTTAACCTCTCAGGCGTCGGCTTTTGCGTCCTACGCCATGAATGCTATCCTGGACTCTGCGAGCCGTACGGCGGTAGCATCCGCCAATTCAGTGGCAGTCCGCAGGGCCATGTGGCTACGTGAATGGAAGGCAGACTCTGCTTCCAAAAAGTTCTTAACCGGTTTGCCATTTTCTGGCGACCGCCTGTTTGGCGAGCAATTGGATGAAATCATTAAACAATCCAAGGGAAAGGACTCGTCCTTACCCCAGTCCAAACCAAACAGACCTTTAACAACGGAAGGTACAATCGAGGTTTCGGTCCTTTCGGCCCTCAGCCAGGTCTCAATTCTCCTCGTCCAACAGGCCACAGAAGGGTCAGAGGAACTCCGATTCATGGCGGTCTAAGTCACGTCCTAAAAAGACCGCCGGAGGAACCGCTCCCAAAGCGGCCTCCTCATGACTTTCGGCCTCCCCAAACCGCATCCTCGGTCGGTGGCAGGCTCTCCCGCTTTTGCGACGCCTGGTTGCCACATGTCCAAGACCGATGGGTGAGAGACATTCTGTCTCACGGTTACAGGATAGAGTTCAGCTCTCGTCCTCCGACTCGTTTTTTCAGAACATCTCCGCCCCCCGAGCGAGCCGTTGCTCTTCTTCAGGCGGTGAGCACTCTGAAGGCAGAAGGAGTGGTGATCCCTGTTCCCCTTCAGCAATGGGGTCACGGTTTTTACTCCAACTTGTTTGTGGTGCCAAAAAAGGACGGATCTTTCCGTCCCGTTCTGGACCTCAAACTGCTCAACAGACACGTGAAAACCAGGCGGTTCCGGATGGAATCTCTCCGCTCCGTCATCGCCTCGATGTCCCAAGGAGACTTCCTAGCATCAATCGACATCAGGGATGCTTATCTCCACGTGCCGATTGCACCAGAGCATCAGCGCTTCCTGCGTTTCGCCATCGGGGACGAACACCTTCAGTTCGTGGCACTGCCTTTCGGCCTGGCGACAGCCCCACGGGTCTTCACCAAGGTCATGGCAACAGTGGTAGCAGTCCTACACTCAGGGACACTCGGTGATCCCTTACTTAGACGATCTTCTTGTCAAGGCCCCCTCTCAGGTGGCATGCCAACACAGCCTGAACATTGCTCTGGAGACTCTCCAGAGATTCGGGTGGATCATCAATTTCCCAAAGTCAAAATTGACACCGACCCAGTCACTGACATATCTCGGGATGGAGTTTCATACTCTCTCAGCGATAGTGAAACTTCCGCTGGACAAACAGCGTTCACTACAGACAGGGGTGCAATCTCTCCTTCGAGCCCAGTCGCACCCCTTGAGGCGCCTCATGCACTTCCTAGGGAAGATGGTGGCAGCAATGGAGGCAGTTCCTTTTGCGCAGTTTCATCTGCGTCCACTTCAATGGGACATTCTCCGCAAATGGGACAGGAAGTCGACGTCTCTCGACAGGAACGTCTCCCTTTCTCGGGCAGCCAAGGCCTCCCTTCAGTGGTGGCTTCTTCCCACTTCTTTATCGAAGGGGAAATCCTTCCTGCCCCCATCCTGGGCTGTGGTCACGATGGACGCGAGTCTGTCAGGGTGGGGAGCGGTCTTCCTCCACCACAGGGCTCAGGGTACCTGGACTCAGCCAGAGTCCTCCCTTCAGATCAATGTTCTGGAGATAAGGGCAGTGTATCTAGCCCTAAAGGCGTTCCAGCCGTGGCTGGAAGGCAGGCAGATCCGAATTCAGTGGGACAACGCCACGGCGGTGGCATACATCAACCACCAAGGCGGCACACGCAGTCGGCAAGCCTTCCAGGAAGTTTGGCGGATTCTGCTGTGGGTGGAAGCCACAGCCTCCACCATCTCCGCAGTTCACATCCCGGGCGTAGAAAACTGGGAAGCAGACTTTCTCAGTCGCCAGGGCATGGACGCAGGGGAATGGTCTCTTCACCCGGACGTGTTTCAAGAGATCTGTTGCCGCTGGGGGAAGCCGGACGTCGACCTAATGGCGTCCCGGCACAACAACAAAGTCCCGGCATTCATGGCACGGTCTCAAGATCACAGAGCTCTGGCGGCAGACGCATTAGTTCAGGATTGGTCGCAGTTTCGACTGCCTTATGTATTTCCTCCTCTGGCACTGCTGCCCAGAGTGTTACGCAAGATCAGGTCCGACTGCCGCCGCGCCATCCTCATCGCCCCAGACTGGCCGAGGAGGTCATGGTACCCGGATCTGTGGCATCTCACGGTGGGTCAACCGTGGGCACTACCAGACCGACCAGACTTGCTGTCTCAAGGACCATTTTTCCATCTGAATTCTGCGGCCCTCAACCTGACTGTGTGGCCATTGAGTCCTGGATCCTAGCGTCTTCAGGGTTATCTCAAGAGGTCATTGCCACTATGAGACAGGCCAGGAAACCAACGTCCGCCAAGATCTACCACAGGACGTGGAGGATCTTCTTATCCTGGTGCTCTGATCAGGGTTTTACTCCCTGGCCATTTGCCTTGCCCACTTTTCTGTCCTTCCTTCAATCCGGAATGGAAAAGGGTTTGTCTCTCGGCTCTCTTAAGGGACAAGTCTCGGCGCTCTCTGTGTTTTTTCAAAAGCGTCTAGCCAGGCTTCCGCAGGTACGTACGTTCCTGCAGGGGGTTTGCCACATAGTCCCTCCTTACAAGCGTCCGCTAGAACCCTTGGATATGAACAGGGTGCTAACGGCTCTTCAGAAACCACCTTTCGAGCCAATGAGGGATATTTCTCTTTCATGCCTTTCGCAGAAGGTGGTCTTCCAAGTGGCAGTCACATCACTTCGGAGAGTGTCTGAGCTAGCTGCACTGTCATGCAAAGCCCCCTTCCTGGTGTTTCACCAGGACAAGGTGGTTCTGCGTCCGGTTCCGGAATTTCTCCCTAAGGTGGTATCCCCTTTTCATCTCAATCAGGATATCTCCTTACCTTCTTTTTGCCCTCATCCAGTTCACCAATGTGAAAAGGATTTGCACTTGTTAGATCTTGTGAGAGCACTCAGACTCTACATTTCTCGTACGGCGCCCCTGCGCCGCTCGGATGCGCTCTTTGTCCTTGTCGCTGGCCAGCGTAAAGGGTCGCAGGCTTCCAAGTCAACCTTGGCTCGGTGGATCAAGGAACCAATTCTTGAAGCCTACCGTTCTTCTGGGCTTCCGGTTCCTTCAGGGCTGAAAGCCCATTCTACCAGAGCCGTGGGTGCGTCCTGGGCATTGCGGCACCAGGCTACGGCTCAGCAGGTGTGTCAGGCGGCTACCTGGTCGAGTCTGCACACTTTCACGAAACACTATCAGGTGCATACCTACGCTTCGGCAGATGCCAGCCTAGGTAGGCGAGTCCTTCAGGCGGCGGTTGCCCACCTGTAGGAAGGGGCCGTCTTACGGCTCTTTTACCGAGGTATTCTTTTACCCACCCAGGAACTGCTTTTGGACGTCCCAGTTGTCTGGGTCTCCCAATGGAGCGACAAAGAAGGGAATTTTGTTTACTTACCGTAAATTCCTTTTCTTCTAGCTCCTATTGGGAGACCCAGCACCCGCCCCTGTTCCCTTCGGGCTGTTGTTCTTTTGTTTACACATGTTGTTCATGTTGAATTGTTCATGGTTTTCAGTTCTCCGAACATCCTTCGGATTGAATTTACCCTAGACCAATTTATAAGTTTCCTCCTTCCTGCTTTTGCACCAAAACTGAGGAGCCCGTGATGCACGGGGGGGTGTAGAGGCAGAGGGGAGGGGTTACACTTTTTAAAGTGTAATACTTTGTGTGGCCTCCGGAGGCAGAAGCTATACACTCAATTGTCTGGGTCTCCCAATAGGAGCTAGAAGAAAAGGAATTTACGGTAAGTAAACAAAATTCCCTTCTTTTTCTCCGAGCCCTACAGATTTTTTTTCAGCCCTTCATACAAGAATCGTCATCCAGAATCCAGTCGGTCATCACCGGGGCGGAGCAAGGAGCGTCATGGCGATGACATAGGTGAAGAAGATCTTACAGTGGGCATAGCCTCACCACTCCAGATTTTGTCCGCAATCCTTTTCCCCGCCGTGGAGAATTGGGCAGCAGACTATATCAGCAAGGTCTGGCGGCAGGCAAATGATTCCTCAACAGAGAGGCTTTCGAATGGATCTGCCTCAGATGAGATATTCCGAATGTGGACCTGATGGCTTTTCGATTTCACAATCAAGTCACAAGAGTCCTCAAGAAACTCAAAGCAGAGGGAATCCCAGTGACTCTCATTGCCATGATTGACCCAGGCAAGCGTTGTTCGCAGAACTCACACAGCTCATCAGACACCCCAGGGTGGCTTCCAGATCGTCTGAACCTCCTGTCGCAAAGTCCTCTTTGCCATCAATATTCTGGGGTTCTCAATTTGACCACATGGCTGTGGAACCATGGCTACTAGCCCAGGCAGGCTTTATCCCACAGGTGTTACTGACCATGGTCAGTACTCAGAAGCCTCCGTCTTCAAACATCTACTACCGCACCGGAAAGGCCTCCTTTCAAGAGTGTGAGGTCAATCGTCAACTCATCTACACTGGATCTGTCACTCCCAGTGTTACTGGCCTTCCTACACTCAGGCTTACAGGCGGGTCTCTCGCCAGCAACCTTCAAAGGGCAGGTGTCTGCTTTCTCTCTTTTCCAGAGGAATCTTGCATCTCGGCCGCAAGTCAGGACTTTCATCCAAGGAGTTGTCCATCTGGCACCGCTAGATCGTTCCCCGCTAGAACCATGGGACCTCCAGCTGGCTCTAGGGTCTCGTCAATTAGCTCCGTTCGATCCTCAATCTCACGCCTATCCGGGAAGGTGGCTTGGTTGAGGACAGTCACTTCAATCGGAGGAAGGTCTGCTCTGTCAGCCCTCTCATGTGGGTCACTTTTTTCTTGTTTTTTCACCAAGACGAGATTGTTCGGCACCCGTCTCAGGTTTTTTCCTACCGGAAGTAGTACCTGAATGAGGTGATTGTGCTTCCATCCTTCGGTCCAGCCTCCATTCGATCCTTGAAGAGGTCACGGCTTACACCGGATCTAGTGCGAGCTCGGAGGAGTTACGTTTCGAGATCTGCGCCCTTCTGCATCTTGGACGGCCTATTCGTCCTGTCTACTGGACCCAGGAGGGGCATGCAGGCGTCCAAGGCTACCACGGCGAATTGGATCAGGCCGACCTTTTCAGAGGCCTACAGGATTAGTCAGGTTTTCTCCGAGGGGTGTACAAACCTTTCCACCTGTGCAATTGGGGCATCTAGGACAATCAGACGCCAGGCGTCAGCCAAGCAAGTCTACAGAGCCGCCGCGTAGTCAAGCTTTTCTTCCTTTTCCAGGGTTTCCAGGATACAGCAAGGGGCTGTCGCACACCTATGATAGGCCGGTTTGCTTTTGCACCGAGTAGTCGTACAGAGTTTTGGATATGTTTTGAATATGTATGATTACTCCTGTACCCACCCAGGGACTGCTTTTGGACGTCCCATGGTCCTGTGTCCCCCAAATGAAAGCGATAGAGAAAGAAGAAGGATTTTTGTGCACTCACCGTAAATCTTTCTGAGTCTTCATTGGGGGGACACAGCACCCACCCTGTTTGGATATTGGGTTGCTCTTAGTTGCCGGAAGTTTCTCTGTACCCGGCATAATATATATATATATATATATAGGCGGATCTATGCCAGTTTAGTGCACAAGCAGTAGTAGGAGAAACCTGAACAACCATAACTAATCAAGGTAATAACAAGAAACACACAGTATCTTATCTAAACCCATAGTGTGTAATATATATATATATATATATATATATATATATATATATATATATATATATATATATATATATATATTATATATATATATATATATATATATATATATTACACACTATGGGTTTAGATAAGATACTGTGTGTTTCTTGTTATTACCTTGATTAGTTATGGTTGTTCAGGTTTCTCCTACTACTGCTTGTACACTAAACTGGCATAGATCCGCCTCCGGCTCAGGGTGTACACTGCTAGGGAGGAGCTAACTTTTTTTATGTCTACTTTAGTGTCAGCCTCCTAGTCACAGCAGCATAAACCCATGGTCCTGTGTCCCCCAATGCCCCAATGAAGACTCAGAGAAAGAGATTTTACGGTGAGTACACAAAAATCCTTCTTTTATTTCTCTTCTTACTGCAGTGCTTTCTCTTACAATTGGGAGAGCCTAATATGCGAGGTATAGTCTGCCGAGGAGGAGCCAATTTTATTTTGATATAATATCGACCTCCGGGTGGCAGCAGACCACCCCAAGGTTCTGTATCCCCAAATGAAGACTGAGGAACAGGTTTTAATACGAATGACAAATCTACTTATTTCAGCAGTGGAACAATTGGATGCTTCCTGGTAAATGTATTACATTTCTGTTATGTACAGGATCAGCAGCTAAGTGGATGGACCATTAAAAGAGAGCAAGGAAGTCTACCGGACATTGTTTTCAAGCTTCCTGGACGGTATATTCTAAAAGCCGGCCAGCACGTTACTGTGAGTAGTAGTCTTATAAATTGAAAGCATCTGAAGTACCAGAAGAGTTGTCAGTGAATCAAATATTGTACTACTTAATGGCTAAAGATTTTCAGAGGTGCTAATAGCATCAAATTAGTGACTTTTATATATTTTTATTTATTCATTTTTGTTTTTAATGAAAAAAAAATTCTGTTTTTACTTTGTCAATCTCCAAAGGAGACCATTATTTATACTAACATAGTATTGCAGTATTTAGTAGAAGTCATGTTCTCCTTTGAATTCTAGCCACAGGCTGATTTTTCTAATCGCAGGCACGGGGTCTTCAGCAGACCCCCTGGCTTTCACGGCAAACCAATTGCACTCCACAACTGCATTGCAGAGAGGCCAATGAATGTTTGAAACATGCACATTTAAGTCCCAGATTTGTGTATTTTAAAGGGAATCCATCAGAATAAACCCTCCTAAGCCCGCTATATGGGCATGTAGGTCATGGGAAGCTGAATAAAATGATACCTTGGTATTAATGATCTGATTCTTATTCCAGTGAAATCCATGTTTCTCTTACATGTAAATGAGCTGTTAAGATCTATGGGCCGGACACTGATCTCCCTGAGGAGCTGCCTCCAGAGATTATTGTAAAATAAGAGGGAAAGTTAACCATGTGAGATGTGTAATGACAGTCTGCTCTCATAATTTCACACTAATCTGCAGTGAGATCAAAATTAACACAGTACAGCAGAGCTAACACTGTATAGAAGAATTGAAGGTTTGTTTTTTTTTTCTAATTTCATACACCTTGCAGCTGCTGTCCTTTCATAGCGCTTCAATTTCAGAGGCAGCCAATGTGGGGGGAAGGGCAGGACAGCTGAGCTGACAGCAGTGTGAGCGGACAACTGCAAATGTATTTGTAATGAGGCAAGGTTCAATTCTGCTGTACTGATCTACCTGCAGAATCTCATTCAGATCTGTCTGACCCATAGATCCTAACTGCTTATTTACATATTAAAATAAATGTTTATTTCACTGGAATAAGCATTTGGATTATGAATATCATGGTATCTTTTTAGTCCATTTTCTATGATCTGTATGCCCATATAGATGTCTTATTAGGGTTGATGCTACTGACAGATGCTCTTTAAGTGTCAGTTAGATTGGAAAAAGGGATGATTAGTGGTTAATTTGCTCTGCCAATCAAGAATGATGCTGTGCGTTCTTCAAAAACCTCAGTTTATTTATTCAATAAACCACAATTCTTGAATTATGCACAGCATCATTCTTGACCGGCAACACAATTACCACTAATCCTCCCTCCTACTTATTGGCTCTTTGGAGCCTGTAGTTCTGCCTTTCTCCTTTCACCGAGGTGAGCACATATGATCATCTATATTTGTTTCTCTCTGATTAATTAAATCTATTGCGTGGTTTCTCCCTTTTATCTTTGTTAAAGCCTGACAATTTCATATAAAGAGAACCTGTCATCAGGAAAATTCATTCCATTCTGCAGGCATTTTGTTATAGAGCAGAGGGAGATAAGCGGAATGATATATAGTTTTGTGAGAAGATTCCGTATAATCTGTGTTTTTAATCATTTAAACCTATATATATATATGTATGTGTGTGTGTGTGTGTGCGTATATATATATATATATATATATATATATATATATATATATATATATATATATATATATATATATATATATATATATATATATATATATATATATATATATATATATATATATATATATATATATATATATATATATATATATATATAATATTATTATTATAATTATAATTTTATAAAATAAATTTGGTCCAGTTGGCGCTCCGATCAGTGACTGACTTCTGTCTGTGTGCGCTCTTAGCCTATGTGCGCACTTTGCGTTTTTACCTGCGTTTCTGCAGTGTTTTGAACTGCAGTGTTTTCGTGCCAAAAGGGATGCGTTTTGATTTTTAAGCAAAGTAATGGCAAATGGGGATTTCTTGTGCGCACTATGCTGTTAAAAAAACGCAGCGTTTAATTTGCATGTTTTTGGGAAAAAACTCCGCGTTTAAAGAAGCAGCATGTCAATTGTTTTTGCCATTTGGGCAGCGTTTTGATAACATTGAAGTCAATAAGAAGTTGCAAAACGTAAGCAACATCAAAATTTTAGCGTTTCACATGCTTTTTGATGCTGAAAACATGCGTATAGGACCAATTAATTGCATGCTTCTTTGGCGAAATATTAATGGCATGATAGAGATATATATATATATATATATATATATATATATATATATATATATATATATATATATATATATATATATATATATATATATATATATATATATATATATATATATATATATAT
This sequence comes from Anomaloglossus baeobatrachus, assembly GCF_048569485.1. NCBI lineage: Eukaryota > Metazoa > Chordata > Amphibia > Anura > Aromobatidae > Anomaloglossus > Anomaloglossus baeobatrachus. The sequence goes on along the minus strand of NC_134356.1, from coordinate 509,840,522 downwards.
ATATATATATATATATATAATATATATATATAATATAAAATCCTTAAATGTCACTTAATGCATAATTATTATCACAAACTTATCATTTGATTGATAATTTTTATATTTTTTCTTTTTTGTTTTTTTTTTTCAGTGTTTGAATGTTTAAACTTTAATTAGTAGTGTCTTTGTATTCAAAACGCATCTGACTTTAAGCAATGGAGAAGCAGGTAAATCGTGCTAAAACGCTGTAAATACGCACGCGTATTTATCGCGTTTGTGGTCAAAACCAACTTTGGCAAAAACCATTTCTGCCAGAGGATGTGTTTAGAACTGCAACAACCTCGACGCAAAGTGTGGACATAGCCTTATACAAAGAAAGCAGTCACTCACTGATGGAACCGAAAATCCTAGAAAAAGCAGAGGTTTCAGTGATTAAATCACAGGTTATACTAAATCTTTTCTCAAACTGTATAGTCTACTCCGCTTCCCTTTCTCTACAACATGGTGGCTGCAGATTGGACTTTATTTTCTTGGCGATGGGTTCCTTTTTAGATGGTTAACAGTAGTAGGCAGAGCTCGGCCCTACATGTGCTGTTAGAGGCACATTCTGATAGCCATTGTCATCAAAGTCTGGTACCCGGCATATGATGTAACAGTATATCATGTTCATGTGCCAGAGCTGGATTCATTATGTAACTGTATGGGGGCACCCTCTTTGCATTTGGTTAACTTGAAAGAGTAGTTTTCTTGAATTATTTCAAGTTTAATGCAAAAAATATAAAGTCACCAACCAGTACTGTGGCTCAGTGGTTAGCACTGCCGCTTTGCAGCGCTGCAGTCCTGGGTTCACACTTGGGTTCAAGAACAACGTCTGCGAGGAGTTTGTGTGGGTTTTCTCCCACACTTAAAAACAAACAAAAATAATAATAATTAAAAAAACTATATTGTGAGCCCCAATCTGTGACGTGCTGTGGAATTGATGGCTTGGTATAAGTTAGTGATATAAATAAAAATAACCAGTAACTTGACTTTCCAGAGGCCTTGATAGCACCATGGAGAGGGTTTGCCTCCTAGGATAGGAAAAAGATGGAACCTCCCACCATTCCTCAGTGGTTGCCGAAGAAGTCTCCTTCAAATTACTGGTTATTGTAATTATCGTTTGTTCCTTGCACCCATGACCGCACCATGAGAGATTAGCGAGAAAGCGTCCCCTAGTTTTGGACCACCGCTTGCAACATTGATGCCCATAATATTTATGAGAGGAAGACTAGAGTCAGTCTGTCTCTTTGGACGGGGGGGTAGGGGTTGAAGACCAAGTGGTTGCTTTACATATAGAATCTTTAGAAGCCTCTGCCTTTTCTGCATAAGACAAAGGAATGGCTCTAGTGTAGTGCGCTGTAAGACCCCCTAAGGCCAAAGTAGAAGAGGACTTGCAGGCCACAACAATCCACCAAGCTATGGTCCTGTTGCTAGCAGTCTTCCCTTTATTTGGTCCTCCAAACTGAACAAAAATAATTATTCAGTTGAAACTAGATAAGGTCCTCAATGTCCTGAAATATATCTGCCAGGTGACTGGCTTTGTACATTAATGTAGACACTACCTTATATGAAAGGCCCACTACTTAAAAGTAGTCTCCGTTCAATAGCCAGGCAGTCAATGTCAGGTTTTCAGTTCTGGGGTGATGAATGGGACTCTGGAATAGAAGGGCTGACATTTCAGGAAGTGGCAAAGTGGTATTACACTCAGCAGTGGAAAAGCATAATTAAGGGAGAATCTCCACACATGGCTAATTGTATGTATCACTATAGGCTGGTCCTGTTGATTTTAGAGACAATAGCAACCTTGTCTTTGCGTTTTTATCTCGTTGCAAATAAATGTACAACTGGATTCCCCCACTTGTGTGTCGTCCTGTTGTACACTGCCTGGTTCAGCCACTATTCTGACTGGATGAGAGGCCGGTGACTGAGGAAGTCCGTTTTCGTGTTTGTAAATCTCCTTTTAAATGAATAGTTGATATGGAGAAGGTATTCCCTTCTAGAAGGTCTATAATCTGACTGGCCATTCTTATTAAATCTGCTAACCTGGTACCCCCTGGTGGTTTATATAGGCCACTACTATAGTATTTAGTATTCTCCGAATTAATCTTTACATGATGGCTCACTGTTTGAGGGAGGAACTTTTTGAAAAGCTTTCAGAACTTTTTTTTCAGATTGGAAGATATACTGGAGAAAGAACAGTCCAGTTTGCCCTGCACATTGAGGCCCTTTCCCCCCCAACGATTGGGACTGGCATCGATCACTTATCGGATTTGTCACCGTCCAGGGAACTCAAACAGAAAAGTTTGACCTGATTAGCCACCATCCCAGCTCCTGGCAAGTGTCCTTGGAAATGGCCATCTGGGAGTCTAGATGCATGTCTATCTCCTTCCAGCTGCTTAACATCTGAGCGTGGAGACATCTGGGGTGGCTCTGCGCCCACGGTACCCCCGAAATGCAAGAGGTCAGGGAACCCAGGGCTCACATAGCCACATAGGGGGCTATTGAGAGCCCAAAGGGGGGAGCTTTATATGTGAGAACTCCCCCTGGTAAATAATGGCTGTGCTTTGCTATTTCTGGTGATCCTGATGGATCGGCATAGGGTTGTAGTCTTCCTGGATATTTAGTATTGCCAAGAAACTATCCTGATACAAAAGCTCCACCACTGACCTTGTCGTCTCCATTCTCAATTTGTTTTTTTTTTTCTATTTTGGAAACTTGTTCAAGATTTTTAAGTTTATAATGGTACTCCTCTTCCCATTTTTTTTTTTTTTTTTTTTTTTTTTTTTTGTCTTCTTACCAGAAATAGATGGGAATAAAGCCCCGATGGCCCTTGTTGAGTGGGGCAGGGTACTAACCGCTCACTTCTACAAACAGAAAATCTCTAATTCCAAGGCAGTTTTGCTTCTCCCTCCCTCTATAGACTGCTGGAATTTGTCCTGGGGGAAGAAAAGGGACTCTAGTTTTTAGACTAATTTTTTTTTTTTTTTTACTTCCAGGACCCAGGAATTTAATATAATCCCTTTCCCATTTCACTGTGATGAAACAATTGTGTCCCCCACCCCACCTTCAGCCTAGCGGAATTGTCCTTTTTTAGATGATCCTTTTTTTTTTTCTCAGGAAAACCTTCCGGTTGGCTCTTTTCTCCTGGGGTTTCTATCTTTGTCAAAGGAAGAGAAACTCTTTTTATCATTGGCAGCCTGTGCCAAAATATCCTCTAGGAATGAGCCAAATACATATTCTCCCTCACAGGGGATTGCACGACTAGATTTTGATGCATTATTTACTTGAATTTTTAAGCCAGAGAGCTCTGCGGCCTGAATTGATTAGGTAAGTGGAGCGAGCGTCTTAAGTAACTGAGTCTGCCATGGAATGTACCCCTTATTAGTCGATGGCCATGCTAAACTCATTGTGTCTACCGGCGTCGGATCACAGACATGACTTAGTTTGAGGCCTGGCAAGTACCAGCGTGGGAGACTGGCTGGGAAACCCCGCTTCCATTGACCCATATTCAGATAACAGATTTTCTGGCAGAGAGGCCAAGATCTGCTCTCTAGGGGTTTTTCCCTTCAGCTGGGTACCTCTTGTAACCATCTAGCATCTTTGCAACAAGCTCCTTGACAATTGCTCAGGTACTTCGTACTGGTTTTAAAATTTCCCGTCATTCTCGCACAGCCGCAGCAGTGACGTTACTCCATCACGACTTCCTGCAACGTCCTTCCTGCACTCAGATTGACTTTGCCGGACCCAAGCTGAATCTAATGTGACTGATGCGTTGTACAACGGATGACAAAGAAAAGAATTTAATTGTCGGACTCCGTTGTGTGCGGGAGGGGGCGGAGCCGAGTGGGGGCGGAGCCAGGCGCTGAGTATGTCAGTGGCAGTGCTGCGGTCTGCATGGCTGGGGACAGGTGAGTGTGTGAGTGAGTGTACACATGCGGAGTGTGGGAGGGGGAGGAGCCGAGTGGGGCCAGGCGCTGAGGATGTCAGTGGCAGTGCTGCGGTCTGCAGGGCTGGGGACAGGTGAGTAAGTGTGAGTGTGTACATGTGCGGAGTGCGGGAGGGGGGGGGGCCAAGCGGGGAAGTGTCGGCTCCCTGCACACGTAACCAGGCTAAATATCAGGTAAAGCAAAGCACCCGATGTTTACCTTGGTTACCCAATATTTACCTTGGTTACGGGCGTACACCGCTTAGCGCTGGCTTCTTGCATCGTAACCAGGGTAAATATCGGGTAACCAAGCAAAGCTGGTGACTAGTGATGAGCGAGCATGCTTGTAACTACTCGGTACTCGCACGAGTATCGCTGTACTCGGGCTGCTCGGCGGGGACCGAGTAATCTCACGATACTCGTGCTGTACTCGTGGTCTTCATTTCTGCATGTTGGCGCTCTTTTGAGAGCCAGCCCTCATGCAGGGATTGGCTGGCAGACCACTGCAATGCCACAGCCCTGTTAGTTGTGGAATTGCAGTGATTGGCCGGCCTGCACAGCGTGACCGAGCCTTTATACCGGCCGGCGCGCTGTGCTCTGCTCACAGCTATCCAGACAGTCAGTGCAGGGAGAGTGTCGCTGATTCAGGGAAAGCTTTGCGGCCCTTTATAGCTTTTTCAGTTGCAGGGCTGCAAACAGTGTGACCAAAAGTCCTTCTCAGGACTATTCTAGTTGTATACAGGCAGGCAGGGTATAGCCAGGTCGGAGTACAGTAGCAGAGTCCTTCTCAGGACTATTGTTGCTATATACAGGCAGGGTATAGCCAGGTCTGAATACAGGCTAGTGACCAGAAGAGTCCTTGTCAGGACTATTGTAGCAGTATGCAGGCAGGCAGGCAGGGTAGTGGTAACCGTATACCAGCCTTCATCATATCTGGGGCTGGTGTACACAGTGTAAAACAGTCCAGATAGTGTCTGACTTGTCTGTAATTGTCGCTCCCCAAAAAAACCTGTTAGGTTCTTATTGCGTCCGTGCTTGGTTTTTAAAACCGCACGTGTGTGCCTGTTGGTGGCAGCGTACAGGTGCACTTGTGTGCAATTTCCACAAACTTTGATATAACGCACAAGTAGTGAATATACACGTCAGCAGTGCACAGCATTGCAAAATGCGCAAGGGCATTGGCAAGGAACAAGGAAGTGGACGTGATGGTGGTGCAGGCAGAGGCCGAGGTCGTGGGCAAGCTCTAATTTCGCCACAACAAAGGGCCACATCTAGTCGCTCGCACGTCCTGTCCCAAATTCTTGGGGACCGCAGCAGTACACCGCTCTTGAACCAAGACCAGTGTCAACAGGTTGTTAGTTGGATAGCAGATAATGCTTCCAGTCAGATTGGCACCACCACAAACACTCTGTCTTCCACACGGTCAAGTGTCAGTAGCCGTGATACTGCACCGCACATTTCTGAACCTGATCCTCCTTCCTACCACCAGGCTGAGTACACGTCCTCCTCGGACATTAATGATCCCACACTTGGACACTCGGAAGAGCTGTTCACGTTTCCATTCACACATTCTGGCCTCTCGCCAGCTCATATTGAAGTGGGTCATGAGGAGATCGTCTGTACAGATGGCCAAATATTTGAGCAGCCACGTTCTCACGAAGTTGGCAACGTGTCTCAACAAGTGGTGGACGATGATGAGACACAATTGTCAGCAAGTCAGGAGGAGGAGCAGGGTGCGGAAGAGGAAGACGACGTGGTGGATGATCCAGTAACTGACCCAACCTGGCAGGAGGATATGCAGAGCGAGGACAGCAGTGCACAGGGGGAGGGAGGCGTAGCATCACAACAGGCAGTAAGAAGCAGGGTGGTGGCCCCAGGCAGAAGTTAGGCAACCGTTCCCCGGAACAACACGACGACACAAGGTGCCTGTACAAATGTTAGGTCTTCCCGAGTCTGGCAGTTTTTTAAGTTGGATCCAGATGATTCAAAAAAGGCCATTTGCAACACCTGCCGTGCCAGCATCAGCAGGGGTACCAAAACTAGCAGCCTGACCACCACCAGCATGATCAGGCACATGTCAGCCAAGCACCCGACTTTGTGGGAAGTACAACAGAGTCGAGGAGCAGTGCTTGCTGATGTCACTGCTACGTCTTCGCTGGTTGTGCATGCGAGCCAATCCCCTGTCCATGCTGCCTGCGAACAAGCCTCCTCCACTCCTGCACCTGCAGTTGCCTACGCAGAAAGAACACCATCATCAAGCACGTCCTTGTCCCAGCGCAGCGTTCAGTTATCCATTCAGCAAACCTTTGAACGCAGGCGCAAATACACTGCCAACACCCCACATGCCACAGTTCTAAATGCTAACATTTCGCGACTGCTTGCGCTTAAATGTTGCCTTTTAGGCTGGTGGAGACAGAAGCATTCCGTGACCTGATGGCGGCAGCTGTCCCACGTTACTCGGTCCCCAGCCGCCACTATTTCTCCCGGTGTGCCGTCCCCGCGTTGCATAACCACGTGTCACAAAACATCACACGTGCCCTGAACAACGCTGTTTCACCCAAGGTCCACCTAACCACAGACACGTGGACAAGTGCTTGTGGGCAAGGCCGCTACATCTCGTTGACGGCACACTGGGTTAATATTGTGGAAGCTGGGACCCAGTCTGAGCGAGGGACGGAACACGTCCTTCCCACACCAAGGTTTGCAGGCCCTACCTCAGTCAGTGTTTCACCCACACTCTACAGCTCCGGAATGTCATGCTCTTCAGCCTCCTCCTCCTCCTGCGCATCCTCATCCACTGTACCCTCCACACCAGTCACAAGCTGGAAGCACTGCAGCACTGCCTCGGCGAAGCGGCAACAGGCTGTGCTGAAGCTAATCTGCATAGGTGACAAACCCCACAATGCAGAAGAGCTGTGGACAGCTCTGAAACAGCAGGCAGATCACTGGCTCACACCTCTGAACCTAAAGCCAGGAAAGGTCGTGTGTGACAATGGCCGGAACTTGGTGGCGGCTTTGAGGCGAGGCCAGCTGACACATGTTCCATGCGTGGCCCATGTGCTCAACCTCGTGGTTCAGCGGTTTCTAAAGTCATACCCAGAGCTGTCTGATCTGCTGGTAAAAGTTCGCCGCCTGTCTGCACATTTTCGAAAGTCACCTACTGCTTCAGCCGGCCTTGCCGGCTTTCAGCGCAGTTTGCATCTTCCGGCTCACAGACTGGTGTGTGATGTCCCCACGCGTTGGAATTCAACTCTGCACATGTTGGTCAGGATATGTGAGCAGAAGAGGGCAGTTGTTGAGTACCTGCATCACCTAAGCCGTCGGGAAATGGGTCAAACTCCACACATAACACCTGAGGAGTGGAGATGGATGTCAGACCTATGTACCATCCTCCAAAACTTTGAGGACTCCACCAAGATGGTGAGTGTTGATGACGCCATTATTAGCGTCACCATACCGCTACTCTGCCTTCTAAAACTGTCTCTGCTGAAAAACAAACATGATGCATTGCAGGCGGAGCGCGATGAGTTGCAGCAAGAAACAGTAGTGGGTGTGGGTGGTAACACACAGCCCAGCCTCGTCTCATCACAACGTGCAGTGGAGGACTATGACGAGGAGGAGGATGAAGACATGGAGCAACTCTCCGGCCAAATTGAGGATATGACATGCACACCAGTCATATCCTCGGTTCAGCGTGGCTGGCCAGAGGACAGGGTAGATGAGGAGGAGGAGGAGGACAGCATGTTCAGTCATCTTGTTGGTCAGGCTACTGAAGTCCTGGCTGTTAAGAGTCTGGCGCACATGGCTGACTTTATGGTAAGCTGCCTGTCTCGTGACCCTCGCGTTAAGAACATCTTGGCCGACAATCATTACTGGTTGGTAACACTGTTAGGGTATGTGCGCACGTTGCTTTTTACCTGCTTTTTAGCTGCTTTTTCTTCTGTGCTGTTTAATGCCAAAATGGATGTGTTCTTCTATTCAAGCAAAGTCTATGGGAATTTGGGTTTCTTGTTCACACTATGTTGTTCAAAATGCTGCCTTTTTGTGGCAGAACTTTGGTCAAAAACTCAGCTTTTCAAAGAAGCAACATGTCAATTGTTTTTGCCATTTGGGTTTTGCACTGCAAAGCTGAGTTTTTGACCAAAGTTCTGCCTCAAAAAGGCAGCATTTTGAACAACATAGTGTGAACAAGAAACCCAAATTCCCATAGACTTTGCTTGAATAGAAGAACACATCCATTTTGGCATTAAACAGCGCAGAAGAAAAAGCAGCAAAAAAGCAGGTAAAAAGCAGGTAAAAAGCAACGTGCGCACATACCCTTAGACCCACGCTACAAGGAGAACTTTTTGTCTCTTATTCCCGTGGAGGAGAGGTCAACCAAAATGCAGCAGTTCCGGAAGGCCATAGTCACGGAAGTAGGCAAAGCATTCCCCTCACAAAACGCTAGCGGCATAGGTCATGAATCAGTGGACAACCGAGGCGTACAGCCGAGAGAGGCACAAGTCCAATCCGCCAGAGGTAGGGGAACAGTCTTTAAGATGTGGGACAGTTTTCTCAGCCCCTCACGTACCACAGCCCCTGAGGTGCGGGGTAGTGCCACAAAAAATCCTAAGTTTGCCCAGATGCTGAAGGAGTACCTTGCAGATCGAACAACTGTACTCCGACATTCCTCTGTGCCTTACAATTATTGGGTATCCAAGCTGGACACGTGGCATGAATTGGCTCTCTACGCCTTGGAAGTCCTGGCCTGCCCTGCTGCTAGCGTTTTGTCAGAGCGTGTTTTTAGTGCCGCAGGTGGAATCATTACAGATAAACGCACCCGCCTGTCAACTGAAAATGCTGACAGGCTGACTCTGATCAAGATGAACAAGGGTTGGATTGGGCCAGACTTCACCACACCACCAGCAAATGAGAGCGGAATTTAAAGTTTGCCATGTACCTCCACTCACCCATGGGTACACACTTCTGGACTTTGGATAATCGCTGGACTGCTCCTCCTTCTCCTCATGCGCCACCATGATGATGACCGTTACAAATTGCAATACTTAGGCCTTTGTTTCAGGTATACCCCCAGTGGTAAATTTTTTCGCCCATTCTTTGCAGAATGGACATTACAACGACAGGAGACCCGCTCCTTTGCAATGGGAACAATGTTTTGAGGCCCTCATGCACGTCTCTACCCAGGGACAACGTGGAGCCTCCCAATTTTTGGCTGCCCTGCCTAAGGGCTATACTACAATAGACCCACTTCCTTCCAATGGGCACTTCAGGTTTACAGGCCATCATGCACGTCTCTATCCAGGGACAATGTGGAGCCTCCCAATTTTTGGCTGCCCTGCCTAAGGGCTATACTATAATACACCCACTTCCTGACAATGGACACTTCAGGTTTACAGGCCCTCATGCACGTCTCTATCCAGGGACAACGTGGAGCCTCCCAATTTTTGGCTGCCCTGCCTAAGGGCTATACTACAATAGACCCACTTCCTTCCAATGGGCACTTCAGGTTTACAGGCCATCATGCACGTCTCTATCCAGGGACAATGTGGAGCCTCCCAATTTTTGGCTGCCCTGCCTAAGGGCTATACTATAATACACCCACTTCCTGACAATGGACACTTAATGTTTTGAGGCCCTCATGCACGTCTCTACCCAGGGACAACGTGGAGCCTCCCAATTTTTGGCTGCCCTGCCTAAGGGCTATACTACAATAGACCCACTTCCTTACAATGGGCACTTCAGGTTTACAGGCCCTCATGCACGTCTGTATGCAGGGGCATTGGTGAACCTCACAATTTTGGACTGCCCTGGCAAAGGAAAATACTACAAAGACTCACTTCCTCAAAATGGGCACATTAGACTCAAGAGGCCTTCATGTACGTCTCTTCTCAGGGACATCGGAGTGCCACACAATGTTTTCACGTAAAATCTTTCATGTATTAATCTCAAAAAGTAACATACACCAGCTCTATCTCACTATTGGGTATGTGCCCTTAACATTTCCGCCATGAAAAATCATTTTGGGGTCATTTTGGAAGGTTTTCTGGTGAGTCCATAAAAATGGCGTAAAACGCGGACAAAATTGTTCACAGCTGTGACTTTTCAGTGATAAATGCTTCAAGGGGTCTTACCCATGCTGTTGCCATGTCATTTGAGCACTCTTCTGAGACTTTTGTGACATTTTTAGGGTTTCTCCATGCTGCCGGGCGGTCATTTCACAAAAATACTCGGGTCTCCCATAGGATAACATTGGGCTCGTTGCTCGGGACGAGTACACGAGTATCTTGGGAGGCTCGGCCCGAGCTTCGAGCACCCGAGCTTTTTAGTACTCGCTCATCACTACTGGTGACGTGTGCAGGGAGCCAGAGAGCATGCGCAGCGAAATCCGACGGATTGCACTGCTCAAAAAACGTTACAGGCTGCGTTCCGCCCGGCGGTCAGTCGTTCCACGACTGATCAGTCGGGCGGAGGGTGCAACGCAGCATCATCAGTCACAATCCGCCGCTCATAAAAGTCTATGGGAACAACTGAATCTGCTAAACGGATTCCGTTGTTTATCAGAGCAGCGGATTGTGACTGATACAATTTAACGGAAGTGTGAACCTAGCCTTACATCTACAGGTCTCCTGTCCTGTCCTAGGATTTGGACCTTCTCTCACGGTGCGGTTATGGGTGAAGGAAAAAATGAATTTCAGCATTGCTCAGAATAACCGGTATTTTCACACTTATTTTTTTTTTTAATACAGTTATCTCCATGGATCGTTTTAATGTGATTGCTTTTGAGAACTAGAACTGTTTGGATTCTGCAATTTTTATAACTAAAGGTCACTGTAGTAATGCAATAAGTTTTTTATTTAACGGAATATTTGATGCAGTTATCTATTCTTGCCATTAATTGATACATTTCTGACAGATATGGGCTGCAGGTGCTGGAGCTGTTCATAACCCTCCCTCAGATTTTGTGTGGAAAACCCAAAAGTCCTGGGGAAGTGGAGATAATGTGAAAGTGACACTGTTGGATTCCACTGGTGAGGTGAGTTTCCTGACTAAAGTTTCTCCTAATTGCTTGCCTCTTTTCTGCTGTAAAGTTAAATTCTTTTCCAGCCATCTCCTGAGTGGAAGGTGCTGAATGTCTTTATACAGATCTAGCTCAGCTGAGCGCTCTCGCATGCCGGCGGCCGGGCCCTCAGCTGAGCGCTCTCGCATGCCGGCGGCCGGGCCCTCAGCTGAGCGCTCTCGCATGCCGGCGGCCGGGCCCTCAGCTGAGCGCTCTCACATGCCGGCGGCCGGGCGTTCGGCCACCAAGAAACAAAATAAAGTTTCTGTGATTTATAAAAAAAAAAAAAAGAGCATGCGCAGTGAGAAATAAAGGTTTCCGGCGCTCAAAAAAAAGTTACAGGCTGCGTTCCCTCCGCCCGATGGTGGATGCAACGCTGACACTTGCGTTACAGTGCGTCGTTCATACAAGTCTATGGAGAATAGCGCAGTGCGTTAACAGACTGTGCTAGTCTCCCATAGTATATAAAAGACACTGCACTCTCAGAGATGGGAAAGGAAGAAATATCAACAGATTCGTGTTTTTGCCAAAAAAAAAAAAAATTATATTTTATTAGTAGACAGACTGAGTGAAGGGGGACGTTTCGGCCCAAATGTAGGCCTTCTTCACGCCAATTTACACTCAGTTGGTGAAAGGTGATTTCTCAGGTTCTGTGCGTGCAGAGAAAGAGAGGGGGGGGTTTGTTCTAGAGGAACACCACTTAAATTATTTTCTCTTTTATTGATAATCACGGTGGACAAAACCTTGTTAGTGTTTATGTGAAATTTCTCAAAGCCAGTAATTTGGGGCTTTTTTGTACAGGTTACCATGCATTTTTTTACTTGTAGTCCCTTGAATGTTAGTATGGTCAATTCTGCAGGTGCCGGCGTAGTATAGAAGTCCATGCAGGTTGTATCATCAAGGATAATCATAAAATATGAGTTCTTGTTAGTGTTATCATGGACTCCTACTGTGTCCTCGCTTGTGAACACCCAAAGTAGTTTTATGGCTTGCAGACCCTTGGGACTGTGGTGTACACCTAGAGTCACGTGTTGTAAAAGGTTAAAAACACCACTGTGGAACTTGCTATCTTCTGTACATTCTTTGTTCAGTATAAGTACATAGCAGTGGATGGTGAATTCCTCTGATCGGCCGTCTTCCCAGACTGTGGCATTTTTTATTTTTTTTTTGCAAAAAAACGAATCTGTTGATATTTGTTCCTTTCCTATCTCTGAGAGTGCAGTGTCTTATATGCTATAGTCTGGACCTCGGTCCCCTCACTAGCACCTCATTTCCCCCCCTACTCTGGCAGAGTGCACACCATATACTCTAAACCAGTCTCCCATAGTGACGGACTGCGCTGCACACTTACATATACGGAATATATACACACACACACACACACACACACACACACACACACACACACACACACACACACACACACACACACACACACACACACACACACACACACGGAACACCCACATACATACCTTCACCATGGGCTGTGCAAAACTGTCATATTTTGCATGGATGTGTGAAGGACGCCTAAGAGAAAGTAATGGACCCCTTTTTAAGACTTTTTACTGGTCTTGTAACATACTAACTTGACATTTAACACATTATATCCACTCACCCTTTTTCACCATTTAAAAAAAAAAAAAAAATTAATATAGTTTCAGCTGTAAGTCTGATCTATCAAAATATAAAATTAATTTACCTAATCAGTGGTCGCAGTGAAAACAAAATACATTGAAATACTAGAATTCCATTTTTTTAGTCACCACAAAAAAAAACCACAAAGTTTGGATCACTCCTTATTGTATCTGCCCCAAAAGGGTCTTGAGATCTTGTGATCTGAGTGCTTGTTTTTTGCAGTCGCAGAGCTTTATTGACCAATTTCTTTCCTTGGCTTCATGGTGTTCATTTTCTATTATGAACTTGTTTTATTTATTTATTTACTAATTATATTCTGCTCCTTGTAATTTTTAAATGCCAGAGCTGATAACTAGCTTTATTCTAGATGCCCTTTTATTGTCATTTAATGGCCTTTCTGCCCATAGGTGTTAATAATGATGGATCTGCTTTTTGTTGTATATACTTGTTACCTATAGGAATATGCAATAATTACTATAAAAAGAAGAAAACCCCTGCACATTGTATAGGATCAAATCTAAGCCTTTGATCTGTTGCGAGAATGTTCTGGAACATTATTTGGGCATAAGTCTCGAGTGTATAGCATTGGAGATGCGATATGCTAATGACACTCGGCTCAGGGTCTGTCAGTCCCGGTGATCTGATTCCCATGCAGGCGAGACTCAGAGGACAGGTGAGGCAAAGAGATTGATCCCTCAATCTTCTCCATTGTCTGTCTCTGCTTATACTGCACTGCACTTGGAAGACATCAGTGCAGTCCGATGTTTCAGACGTGCCCATAGACTTGTATGGGAGCAAGCGATCTGAGACACGTGCCAATTGCAGCATGCTGTGAGGTTTTTCCTTAATCCGTTCAGAGCTGAGGAGAAACTCTCAGATCTGAGCTGCAACAGATCATTTTTTTCTTTGCACACATCCGATTTATACGCTTGTGTGAGTGAGGCCTTATTTGTGTTGGATGTAATGTACTAAATTTGCTCTCTGCATTATCCCACATAATGATCAAGCGATTAATATCTCTTGAAAATATTGCTTATCTGGGAGATCTGGATGTGATGTACAAACTCGACTGTTTATCCCCACATACATTAAATGTGGGGTGAGAAAATTGAGGGCACGTACTAATATGTTGGTGCAGTTTTTACAATACTGTTTTGATATAACAATTTATCACATCTCCAAATCATCTGGATAATCTGCAATGTCAATTTTTTTTTTTAAGCTTTTTTTTATATTTTTTAATTTCTTTTTAAATCGTAGAAAAGCATTCATTGATAAAATACATTTGTCTCGACTATTCTGTGAATCCCCCACATTGCCTCTTCTCATTCTCTGTTGGTGAGGGTTACACACTCCAGCATATACACTCAGCCCAGTGTGTGGCCGCCAAGCTATTTTTGATCTATACTGTTCTTCCCAGTCCCGGCACAAGTGAATGCCATGCAGACTCCTCTTTCTACCATTGGCATCAGTGGCCCTTTATGAATCATTGCTTGCCCTGCTCCCTGGCAACTGATTCTCTAGCCAGGTGCAATTTCCAAAATGTGGATGTGCCGATCCTTGTAACGTGTTCAGGCCATGCAAAAGGACCCCGGAGCCCAGCACATAATGCTCTTATGCATGAATTACTTCAATTAATATGTTTTCACAAGGTGCTTCTAGAATATTTATTAGATGAGCATTATTTTATGACACCATTGTATGTACCAATCGTTGCATCACCCAGTGGGTGGCAACAAGCGTTGCACTTGGACCAATGTTAATCAATGATGCAGGTAAGTGATCTGTGATTTTATTTATTTTTTTTATTTTTTCTTCCAATTTAGCATAATTTATGTAAAGGCATGATCGTGAGATATCTGTAGTACAGAGGAGTCTCCTTTGGTGACATCTGCAGTGGGTCCTCTGTCACCAGTAGGAGCCACCTTTTGTCATTTTTGCCTACTTTCATGGAGCCACTATGTTTCTTGCATAACCTAGAGTCCGTTCTTCAGTAGGACTGTGACAGGCATATACATAGGGTTTGTGAATGTTGGTGTAATCCAGATCATGTTAGGTGGGCACGCTGGCTGGTACTCACTGCTGTCAAAAGACACAAGTCTGCAATGCAGTGTTGAATTGACAATTGCTGTTAGATTTGAGCATTGGTTAGCATTTTCTCTGCTAGAACCTTGTTTTTGTAAGGTACTGTAGACCATTCTATGAAGTGATGTTTTATAATCCTGCCCTGGCCCTACAACAGTAAGGCTGGACAGAAAAGATCAGAATGTTAGTGGCTTTTCTCACATATGTCCATTATGTGACACTTGTTCTTAGGAATGTGCTGAACGCACTCTCATCAGAGTAAGGAGAGACGAAGGCGAAACAGACGAGGAGTTTCTTGATGAGGAATTGGCTGAATTTCACTCCAAGGTAATTTAAAAACATTGGTGGGGAAAATCCATGAGCTTGATCAGAATTAAAATAAGACTTGACCGTGTTTTTGGTTTATTTCTGTGTTTTGCACATCTTTAACTGATCTAGCCCAAAAGAAAGAAAAAGAAATGCTGCTTAGTGTCATGATGCAGCAGGTCTGCAGGTGAGGCCACTGGTGTGGATCATCATGTGCATGCTGCCCCCTAGTGTGTGGATCGTCATGTGCATGCTGCCCCCTAGTGTGTGGATCGTCATGTGCATGCTGCCCCCTAGTGTGTGGATCGTCATGTGCATGCTGCCCCCTAGTGTGTGGATCGTCATGTGCATGCTGCCCCCTAGTGTGTGGATCGTCATGTGCATGCTGCCCCCTAGTGTGTGGATCGTCATGTGCATGCTGCCCCCTAGTGTGTGGATCGTCATGTGCATGCTGCCCCCTAGTGTGTGGATCGTCATGTGCATGCTGCCCCCTAGTGTGTGGATCGTCATGTGCATGCTGCCCCCTAGTGTGTGGATAATCATGTGCATGCTGCCCCCTAGTGTGTGGATCGTCATGTGCATGCTGCCCCCTAGTGTGTGGATCGTCATGTGCATGCTGCCCCCTAGTGTGTGGATCGTCATGTGCATGCTGCCCCCTAGTGTGTGGATAATCATGTGCATGCTGCCCCCTAGTGCGTGTAGCATCATGTGCATGCTGCCCCCTAGTGCGTGTAGCAATCATGCCTTTAACGTGCAATTTATTGCCTAGTGTAAACCTACTATTCATGTACAAGAGACTTATTAAAGAGAACATTTAACCAAATTTTTCACATTAAACATTATTTAAAGCAACAGGAGAGTGGCATAAAATGTTCTTTTGTGCCTCTATGGAGGTATTACATTAATCCAAGTATTTGGCACCTAATGAGTTAACACCCATTTGGACTTAACAGAATTTATCAGATTGTTTTCAATGGGGGCGTTTAGTTCTTCTGACCAATCATAAGCAGGCAGAAACACGCTGGAGAAAGAAACCTGCTCTATCGGGAGCATGTTCTCAGTGAGAGATGTAATCACGCTCTGTCTGCTGTTCTCAGGAAACTGTCAATATGTCTTACACAGGAGTAACCTGCCTCAACTGGATTACATTGTGAGATATGACCATGCCCTGCTGTAATCTCACTGCAAATACAACACAACAGACATAACTGAATACTGACACAGGTTGGGGGAAGGGTAGTATAGCAGACAGTGCTAGGACAGGAGGAGAGCTGATAAAGGTTCCTAATGACAGAGCTAAACTCAGCTGTGCTGCCCCTCCCCCTATACTGACTTATACAGGAGGTTAGACCAGGAGATCTGAGCTGTATCATGAGATCTCGCACACAGAATCCTGCTGTAATCTACTGTGGGGGCGTGTTCTTTCTGCCCTGTTGCTGCCTGTCTGATTGGTCAGCACCATACAGGGGGAAGAAGTACAGGCTCCCAGTGAGAGGCAAAATATAAAAACAAGTTTATTCAGCTCTGCAGTTGCTCTTTAAACATTGTATGGCAATATATGTTAATGTTTTAGGCACTACTAATATTTTTTTTTTTTTGTATTTCCCATTAAATAAAAATACCGAATTATCTTTTCATGTAATTGTGTTTT
Organism: Anomaloglossus baeobatrachus; assembly: GCF_048569485.1. Lineage (NCBI taxonomy): Eukaryota > Metazoa > Chordata > Amphibia > Anura > Aromobatidae > Anomaloglossus > Anomaloglossus baeobatrachus. The sequence goes on along the minus strand of NC_134356.1, from coordinate 509,823,839 downwards.
TGTGCAGTTCGTGTGTTATTCCTACTAGAAATATACAAATATATTTGAGTATGGGATGTCTCTATACAGTCTCACAATGAGGACTGTTGGGTACACCGCCCATTTGGTAAAATTGCACCAGGAAATGTATCACTAAATTGACAACTGAATAACTGAAGCGTTCTAAGAAACTATGTACTAAAACTTGCTGTAAGGGTAAAAGTTATTTACTTAAATGTCGAAGTGGTGGTGGATCCTCTTAAGCCTGTTGGCAAGTGTCTACATGTGGAAGTACTATAGTGGTATGGCTGTGTAGGCACTTGTTCCCCAATATAAATGATACCTTTTTCATCCTTTTAGATGTCCGATCTGCTAGTCATGAGAAATCTAGTGAGAAGCTGTATGCAGATCAGGCTGGGAGTGTTCTGGGAGCATGTCCATGCACTTTGCTTTTCTTTGTCGCTCCATTGGGAGACCCAGACAATTGGGTGTATAGCTTCTGCCTCCGGAGGCCACACAAAGTATTACACTTTAAAAAGTGTAACCCCTCCCCTCTGCCTATACACCCTCCCGTGGATCACGGGCTCCTCAGTTTTATGCTTTGTGTGGAAAGAGGCACACATCCACTCATGCATTCTCATATTAGTACAAAGGCCGGAGCCTCATGCCGTCTCCTTCACCATCCCTTAGCGGCTCTGGGAGAAGTGGGATCCTGAACGGTCATCCAGTTGCTGGGACCGTGCTCCCTCCGCAGCCCCTGTGGGAATCTGCCGGACCGGAGTCTATTCAACCTCAGGGACCGGGCCCTGCAACTATAAGGTACTCTGTGTCCCCATTGGGGAATGTGCAGGAGTGCACCTTTTACCCGGACGCTGCGGCGGCCGCTGAATTGAGAAGACCGGCGGACTTCCGCGCCGACCGTGCCTGCTTGTCGGGCGCGGTCTCAAATTTAGTCCCCGGCTTCATCGCGGCCTAGTCGCAAAAATCCCGGGCCTGCCTGTCAGGGGTAAGGGCGGGACTGCCGACCTGACGTCTGATGTGAGGGCTGGAGCATCCTGCATGTTTCCTCCCCCCTCCCTGATCACTGTGGGGACCCCAGATTCCCGCACTTTCCTGGCGCCGCCCACGGCTCCACTCCTCCCCTAAGATCTCCGGCAGCCATTTTTTGAGCATTCTGCCGGTGGAGGATTCCAGGAACAGCTCTGCAGCTCCAAGGGGACCTAAAGCTGGGAATCTGGAGGCACACACTCCGCTTGTTAGCGGTCGGTAAGCCACACCGGTCACCCGGTGCTGATCCCCCCCCCCCCCCCTAGGGTGCCGGAATAGATACGTATTTATATATATATTTCTGTTCGGTCGGGCTGTATACCCTGTTTTTGCCCCTATACCCTCAGTGATCATTCTCCTAGGAGACAACAGCATGTCGTCCACAAGGAGCAAAGCTGTTAAGGCACAGGGGTTTTTTGCGGCCTGTACCTCTTGTGGTGCTAGGTTACCTGCGGGTTCCACCTACCCTCACTGTGAGCAATGCTCGACCCCTGTTTCACTTGCTCAGCCGGAGCCTCGGTCACTAGTGGACCCCTCGGCTCATGTAGACCCCCCCTGTTCCCCCTGTCCAGGTGCCAGGGACAGAGTTCTCCTCTTTTGCTGAGAAACTCTGAGTCACTTTCACAATCCATGGCTCAGTCTATGGACAAATGATCTGCCAAGCTACTAGAAGCTTTGCAGTCCAGACTGGTCCTTACACAGGCCCCGGCCCCTGTTGGATCGTCACCTCCAGGCCCCTCTCGGTCCTAGCCGCAGCGCCCTCCCAGGTTGGGCCCTGGGTCCCACGCGGAGGACTCCTGCCAGGACCACAGTCCTAGACAGGCTAAGCGGGCTCGCTGGGAATCTTCCCCGACTTCTTCACGCTGCTCGGGTTCCCAGCTTGAGGACTCTCTGGAGGACGAGGCGGACGTCGCAGCTCAGGGTTCTGACCCTGACGTCGCCCTTAACCTTGATACACCTGAGGGGGACGCATTAGTGAATGATCTTATCTCGTCCATCAACCAGGTGTTGGATCTCTCTCACCCGCCTCCTACTGTGGAGGAGTCGGCGTCTCAGCAGGAGAAACACCAGTTTCGGTTCCCCAAACGTACACTTAGTGCGTTCTTCGATCACTCTAACTTCAGAGACGCTGTCCAGAAGCCCAGAGCGGTTCCGGACAAGCGCTTTACTAAGCGCCTCACTGACACGCGTTACCCCTTCCCCGCTGAAGTCGTTAAGGGGTGGGCTCAATGTCCCAAGGTGGATCCTCCAGTCTCTAGAATGGCGAACGATTGGATGAGATTATTAAGGAATCCAAGGGAAAGGACTCATCCTTACCGCAGTCCAGACCTAAGAGACCCCAACAACGGAAAATACAATCGAGGTTTCAGTCCTTTCGTCCCTCCGCCAAGCCCCAATCCTCTTCGTCCAGCAGGCAGGAGAAAGGCCAGAGGAACTCCTATGCGTGGCGGTCCAAGTCACGCCCCCAAAAGGCCGCGGGAGGCACTGCCTCCAAGGCGGCCTCATGACTCTCAGCATCCCCTAACCGCATCCTCGATCGGTGGCAGGCTCTCCCGCTTTGGCGACGCCTGGTGGCCACATGTTCAAGACCGATGGGTGAGAGACATTCTGTCTCACGGTTACAGGATAGAGTTCAGCTCCCGTCCTGCGGCTCGTTTCTTCAGAACCTCTCCGCCCCCCGCTCAGGCCGACGCACTTTTTCAGGCGGTGGACGCTCTGAAGACAGAAGGAGTTGTGACCCCCGTTCCCCTTCAGGAACGTGGTCGCGGTTTTTACTCCAACTTGTTCGTGGTGCCAAAAAAGGACGGATCATTCCGTCCCGTTCTGGACCTCAAACTGCTTAACAGACACGTGAGAACCAGACCATATTTCGGATGGAATCTCTCCGCTCGGTCATCGCCTCGATGTCACAAGGAGACTTCCTAGCATCGATCGACATCAAAGATGCTTATCTCCACGTGCCGATCGCACCCGAACAATGCCACTGCCGTCGCATACATCAACCACCAAGGCGGCACTCGCAGTGGTCAAGCCTTCCAGGAAGTCCGGCGGATTCTGCAGTGGGTGGAAGCCACAGCCTCCACCATCTCCGCAGTTCACATCCCGGGCGTAGAAAACTGGGAAGCAGATTTTCTCAGTCATCAGGGCATGGATGCGGGGGAATGGTCTCTGCACCCAGAAGTGTTTCGAGAGATCTGTCGCCGCTGGGGAACGCCGGACGTCGATCTCATGGCGTCACGGCACAACAACAAAGTCCCGGCATTCATGGCACGGTCTCAGGATCACAGAGCTCTGGCGGCGGACGCGTTAGTTCAGGACTGGTCGCAGTTCTGACTGCCTTATGTGTTTCCTCCTCTGGCGATGCTGCCCAGAGTGTTACGCAAGATCAGATCCGACTGCCGTCGCGCCATTCTCGTCGCTCCAGACTGGCCGAGGCGGTCGTGGTACCCGGATCTGTGGCATCTCACGGTGGGTCAGCCGTGGGCGCTTCCAGACCGCCCAGACTTGCTGTCACAAGGGCCATTTTTCCATCTCAATTCTGTGGCCCTCAACCTGACTGTGTGGCCATTGAGTCCTGGCTCCTAGCGTCTTCAGGGTTATCTCAGGATGTCATTGCCACCATGAGACAGGCCAGGAAGCCAAGATCTATTACAGGTCTTGGCAAATCTTCTTATCCTGGTGCTCTGATAACGGTTTTTCTCCTTGGCCGTTTGCCTTACCCACTTTTCTTTCATTCCTCCAATCCGGAATGGACAAGGGTTTGTCACTCGGCTCTCTCAAGGGCCAAGTATCTGCGCTCTCCGTATTTTTTCAAAAGCGTCTAGCCAGGCTTCCGCAGGTCCGCACGTTCCTGCAGGGAGTTTGCCACATAGTCCCACCTTACAAGCGTCCGCTGGAACCCTGGGATCTTAACAGGGTGCTAACGGCTCTTCAGAAACCACCTTTCGAGCCGCTGCGGGATGTCTCTTTATCACGTCTTTCGCAAAAGGTGGCCTTTCTAGTGGCAATTACATCACTCCGGAGAGTGTCTGAGCTTGCAGCGCTATCATGCAAAGCCCCCTTCCTGGTGTTTCACCAGGATAAGGTGGTTCTGCGTCCGGTTCCGGAATTTCTCCCTAAGGTGGTATCTACTTTTCATCTCCATCAGGATATCTCCTTACCTTCATTTTGCCCTAATCCAATTCACCAATGTGAAAAGGATTTGCACTCTTTGGATCTGGTGAGAGCACTCCGGCTCTACGTGTCTCGCACGGCGCCCCTGCGTCGTTCAGATGCGCTCTTTGTCCTTGTCGCTGGCCAGCGTAAGGGTTCGCAGGCTTCCAAGTCAACCTTGGCTCGGTGGATCAAGGAACCGATTCTCGAAACCTATCGTTCTTCTGGGCTTCCGCTTCCTTCAGGGCTGAAAGCCCATTCTACCAGAGCCGTGGGTGCGTCCTGGGCATTGCGGCACCGGGCGACGGCTCAGCAGGTGTGTCAGGCAGCGACGTGGTCTAGTCTGCACACTTTCACGAAATACTATCAAGTGCATACCTATGCTTCGGCAGACGCCAGTCTAGGTAGGCGAGTCCTTCAGGCAGCGGTTGCCCACCTGTAAGAGGAGGGCCGTTTCGGCTCTTGTTATTGAGGTATTCTTTTACCCACCAAGGGACTGCTTTTGGACGTCCCAATTGTCTGGGTCTCCCAATGGAGCGACAAAGAAGAAGGGAATTTTGTTTACTTACCGTAAATTCCTTTTCTTCTAGCTCCTATTGGGAGACCCAGCACCCGCCCCTGTTCCCTTCGGGCTGGCTGTTCTTTTGTGTACACATGTTGTTCATGTTGAATTGTTCTTTTGGTTCATGGTTCAGTTCTCCGAACATCCTTCGGATTGAATTTACCCTAGACCAATTTATAAGTTTTCTCCTTCCTGCTTTTGCACCAAAACTGAGGAGCCCGTGATCCACGGGAGGGTGTATAGGCAGAGGGGAGGGGTTACACTTTTTAAAGTGTAATACTTTGTGTGGCCTCCGGAGGCAGAAGCTATACACCCAATTGTCTGGGTCTCCCAATAGGAGCTAGAAGAAAAGGAATTTACGGTAAGTAAACAAAATTCCCTTCTTTCCATGTGCACTTCCAGCCTGATTTGCCCATGGCTTCTACACTAGCTTTCTCATGACTGGCTCACCAAATTCTCACCAAAAAAAGGTATCCTTTTGTGTTGGAAGTGGAAATACAATGATAGCATATTTTTAAATATGGAAATAACGGTTACCGTTTTAACTTCCTTCTTGACATATGATGTAATGTCAGATCTGCAACTTTTTTTTTTTTTTTTTTTTTTTTAAATCAAGCTGTGCTGCATTATAAATCTATCTGCTCAGTGATGCTGTTTCAGCTCCTATGATCTGCCCCTAAAAGCTATGAGTTGTTTCACCCATTGCTGTTAACCCCTTAAATGCCACTGTCCATCTTTGACAGCGGCATTTAAAACGTATGAACCCTGAGGAATGCTGGTTTGAAAGCTAGAGTTCAAAATGGAAAATCACCATGTTGGGAAAGAGCTAGCCTTTCTTGCAGTGTGGCAAATACTGTTCATAATGCTCTTAAAGCTGAGTAGAGGAGACCGTAAATATTAGCTCAATTAGCTGACCATTATCTCTCCCAACTCTTCCATAGAAAATACAGACACAGTAAACCAAACCGAAATGTTTTTGTATGAGAGAGCCGCCTTAGGCTCTGTGCCCACGGGTGCATATTGCATGCAGTTACGCTGCGTTCTGCACCGCAGCGTAACTGCATGCGTCCTGCGTCCCCAGCACAATCTATGAAGATTGTGCATAATCCATGCGCACGTTGCGTTTTAGAACGCAGTGATTTGCATGCTGCCAAATTGCTGCGTTCTAAAAAGCAACATGTCACTTATTCCGTGCGCTTTGGATGCAGCCCCCGCTCTGTCTATGGGAGAGGCTGCATCCAGAGCGCATGAAATCTGCTTTTCATTACCCACTGTTTCTGCAGCGATTTTAAAGCACACATGTGCTGTTCAAATCGCTGCAGAAATTTCTGCAGGGACACAACGCAACATGGGCATATAGCCTTTAGACTTCTCAGGCTGGGGGCTGATCTTCTGGAGAACCGAATTATCGGTTGTTGGAATTCCAGTGTCCAGATCGTTCCGTCCCCCGCCATCTGTCTGTGAAGCCCATATACAGGACTCTCCAGAGAGTTGTATCAACTGTTTGGGGTGACTGTTGCTTCCATGATTGCCTCTGAGCCACACCTATACAACCAGCTAAAGGCACATTTAATCTTAACTTCTTTCCCCCTTTTTCTTTTCAGTCCAAGGAGCCAATGGATCCTAGCTGTTCCCTAATGTAGTGGCAAAGTGAATTGGATGCTCTCCTGTGAACTCTATCCTTCCCATTCAGGTCCTTCAAATGGTTCATGTTGGCACAAACCCCAAGGAGTTATTTTTGTTTTTCGATGGAATATGTAGGATTTTCTTGCTGTTGGTCTGAGAATCGTTCGTTGTTTTTCAATGAAGATTCGTTCATTTCAATGCTAACCTCCTAAGGGGCGGACTGTAGAGCACAAATGTGCCCATATTGACAAATGCTATTTGCAATAACATTAGTGTGTATACTGTGGGCACTTTTATAAATCACTTTTTTTTTTCTCAGATTGAAGATTTTGCTGTTTGTAAATGGGGGAGTTTTGAATGTCTGTCACATTGCTTACTGTTGATGGCAGGCAGTCGTTTACCATCTATGTGCCTTGAGAACAGTAGTAGTGTTTTTACAGTCTGTGGCCTTGTGAACCACACGGCAGGGAGAAACCTACAGTGTAATCCAGTGGTACCTGCTCTTGGCGCTTCCACCATTTTGTGTGACCATAGTCTGTTAGCAGAATGAAAAGACTGGAAATAAAAAAAAAAAAAAAAAATCATTTGATACCTTTAGTTTCATGTTTTAAAGACAGATTTTTTTTTTTTCCGAACTGTTCTAGATAAAACACATATTGAGCGCTTGTTAGTTTCGCACTGCAAAGATTGCACTGAAATGTTAGCAGCTGAGCCACTTTCATTTTTAAAAAATTTGCATACACGGGTGGCAGTATTAGAGGCCAGATGCATTGTTATAGTGATGTGTTTTGTGTTTATTTCACCTCTGATGTGGATGTCACATTCATTATTTCTGTTTATTTCAAGAAATGTGAGGGAATTGTAAACTGGAATGCAGAAAACGTGAATATAGCAACTGCAGAATGTTAAGTGCCTATATATTAATAGCTGCCAGTATACCATTGTGCCGTGTATGCGCCATGAACACTGAATGTTTTAGTTAAGGAGCTCTTATAGGGTTAATTTTGGTTGGTTGAGGGTTTTTTGTTTTTTTTTTCCCCCTACTTTCTTTTTCTGCTTTAATATGCAGAAACCTTTTTGTCTCTCTTGATTGTGTTTTTTTTAGGCAATACTTGTATTTAAAGTAATTGTTTCTTAAGTTTGCTCTGATATTCCTCCTGGAAATGTATGAATTGACAATTGAGTGTTAACTTTTTCCTTGTCAATAGCTTTTGTATCTACGTAGTCTGCTACACGTTTCCAGGAGGAATAATAGAAAAACACAGTTCTGTTTTTAAGAAAAATGTTCAAATTATTATTTCACAGGAAATGCTAATCTTTACTATAGCAAATATGACAGATTCCCTTTCTATTCAAAGATCGATTTTTTTTTTTTTTTTTCCCCCTTCTCTTCTCTCTTGGATCTTTTCATGTTCACGTTAGGTCCCATTTATGTAAGCTTTTTTTTTTTCTTTTTTCCAAAATAAAGAATCTCAACCTTCTGGGCAATAAATAAATAGGTAAAATAATCCTGATTTAAAGTTGGTATAATGGGATAGTTTCCATATTTGCATTATATTTCTGGTGCTCATTCCAGTATACAGTGTAATGGTGTATATCCTTCAAAGGTTAGTCCGATCCAAGGAGAAAGTTGGCAGGAAAGCTAGAAGCCTTGAAGTAGAGAAAAAAAATCACTTTTGTTTTTTCCCCAGAAATGTTTCTCTCTAGTGTTATCACCACAGATTGTGGGCTATTATTTTCTTGCTCTGATGTGAAGGAATAATCCGGTATTCTGTTTATATATCGAAACAACGCTGGTAGAAAATATTTTAGAATGTAATTTGTGGTTATGTTATAGTATTATATTTATTGTTAATTGTAAATAACTTCTAGTTTTCCAAATAAAACGTTAATAAAATATTTTGCCAGTTACTGTCGTTTGGTCTTTTTTCAGATTTGATCAAAATTGCATATACAATAAAAATGTTATATGTAATATATAGCAATCTGCAGGGAATACATTATGCATTAATATTATATGCATTATAGAATATATGTAATGAATTTTTCGGATTATAAGATGCACCCCAAATTTAGAGAACAAAGTGTAAAAATAAGATCCGTTCCATAATCCGGTGGTGCCCTACAGGCGGGGGGAGGCAGCAGCGGTGGTAGAGCAGGGTCACAGGAGGCAGGGGCAGTGGTGGAGCAGGGAAATGGTCCTGCAGGTGTCCTAGATGCTTGCTGCGGGCGGCTTGAGGCAGGTAAGATCCAGAAACTGCTAGGGACTGCTGTGCTGCGGGCAGTGTGGTGAGACGGGCCATCCATAGGTCGGCTGTGCGGGCTTCGCACATGACTACTCTGGGCGCCATTTGTTTGGAGATATAGCTATTGGCTCAATAATAAGCTGAGATCTCATCTGTGCACGCATCACCTCCGGGCGCTATTTTCCTTAAGTCCGCTGCTTGGCTGGAGGCTGCGCATGCGCAGATGACATCTTGAGCTGGCAGCTCAATCTGTGCACGCGCTGACTCCGCCAGCACAGTGCCCACAGCATTGCCCTTGCGGTAAGCTACATTCGGGTTATAAGATGCACCCTTCATTTTTCTCCCAAATTTTTGGGAGGAAAAGTGCGTGTTATAATCCGAAAAATATGGTATTTCTGCTGCTGTAAAAATTGTAAGCCATTCATGCTCTCCTTTCCTAACTTACAAATTGAAAAACAGAATGTGGTTTCAGGATATATTTATTATATTTGGTCATATAGACATAGCTGTATATATTAAGACAACACATTTGACACAGAATTATAACTCTGAATTGTGCAACATGTATTAGAGTATTCACAGTATAGAAATGTTTTTTTTTCTAATTTTCATAAGGAAAATAAGTCTGGCCCCTTCAGATTTCCCTGTGCTTAAAATACTTTTTAAAAGGGTCTAAGAAAAAAACAAACACATTAAAAATAGTCAACATTCATGCAACAGGTGTCACGTATGAAACAATGAAACAATCTTCGAACAATGACAAAATAGAATCTCTTTTGCACGTCCTTGTAACAGTGTCAATGTTTTCATAAAAATAAAAATCGATACAAAATAAATACATATAAAAGAGATGACACAATAAAATTGAAGTCACTCAAGTAGCAAGGCGTTCACAGAATGCCACATTCAGAAGGTTTTAAGAGTCTGTTTGTAAGATGGTGCCATTGTCTCCGGGTGTCAGTGTGATGTTCACTGTGGAAGGGGAACCACAACTTCAACGTAGTTAATTGGAAAGAACCCCGATTCCCCATTGACCATGCCTTCGAACCAGTTCTCATCAATCTGGTTGGTCAATGTGATGATATCGCCTTCTTTGAATCCAAGTTCACCTTCATTCTCTGGGTCAAAGTCATACAGTGCTCTGCAACAAGGCTGATCCAAATGCATGGTAGAACCTAGGGAATACAAATCATTAATTATTTTGTGGCAGGGCTTCTATTATCCAAGGTCATTTCTACTACAGCTGAGATAATATTGGAGTAGCTTTGCTATAGTGAAATTTTTTGGTTCACATATATTAAACATCATGTGACTTTGTTTTTAGTCAAATTGAGCTAAAAAAAAATGACAATTTTTGTGACTGTCAATAGCCCATTAAGTTGCTATACATGTAACGCCTATTTGACAACCTGTAGCAGCTAACTCCAAGCCAAACCATTTAACCCCTTAAAGAAAGGCTGCAATTTTTTGCTATTTAATCTTAAAGCAGCATAATGTAGGGGCAGAGAGGCAGATTCCATGGATGTCACTCGTTCACCAGCTTACTGTAATTTTGACACAATCTTCTGCTGATAAAACACGTATGATTACTGGAAGACTAGATGTAACGTACCACGGAGTCCACCAAATCTGTGTAACCCCACAAATGATTCAGTTTTGCAGCTTCCTGTCTTACATTGTATATTGTCAATCAGGGTTGTGGGTGGTGTTATACAGGGGCCATTATTCTGACCACTGCTACATCTACAGCAGAGAGAACCAGGATTCTATCGAGCAGTCCAGTAAGTGATACATCCCTGGAATCACGCTTTGCCCCTGCATCATGCTGCGGTTTTAGATTCCATGGCAAAAACCTGACTGATTTCGTTTAAAGGGAACCAATCACCAGAATTTTTGTATATAACCCAAAGCCAGTGCTATACTGGCACTATCAGGCTGATTCTATACATACCTGTAGTGGTCATCTCGGATAATTTAGGTTTTCCTTTCGTCACGACAGCACCCACGAGAGAGGGATCCGCCCCCTTCAGGACAGGAAACCTACAGATAAAAAGGGGCGGTCCCCCTCCCTCATCAGTTGGTTTCCTGTCCTGCAGGGATCGGAACCTACAGTACCTGAGTCCAGTTGAGTCCGTGCGGTCTCCAAGGGAACGGCGGAGCTCAGGATCCTGAAGCACGGTCGGTGGAGCTCCCCTCGTGGACTCCGTCCTCTGGTGCACCTCGTCCTCTTTCTCCTGGTCCGGCTTTGCCTCCAGGGATATGACGCCTGCAGCAGAGCGTGCTTCTTCCGGAACGTGTGCGCGGCGGGGGGGGGCCTGTCGCGTCAGCGCATGCTCCCTGCTGTAGTGACCCGGAAGTCTGCAGGAGCGCTTCCGGGGGAGCGGCCGGGAAGGTTCCTAGTGAAGCCCGTGGTCCCCTCCGTCCTGGCCGGACGCTGCGGTGCTGGTGAGTTGCTATGGCGGTCAAGCCGGAGCCTTTCCCTGACGCGTGCCTGCGTCTTCACCGCTGCACGGCGTGTGCACGCGGGACGGGGTGTCCTGGGCCTGCCGCGTCCGCGTTCTGTCTCCATGTGCTCCTGCTTCTGCGGATCGGGGGGGGTTCGGCTGTAGATCTCTGCCAGCCCTTCCCCCTGCCCTTCTGTCCGGAGTTAGTCCCCTTCTGGGACGGTCCCTCTGCCGTCAGCGTCCCTCATGCTGTGCTGTGGGCTGGGGTACCCTCTTGGTCTGTGCTCGGTGGCCTCTGTGCCCTGCCTCTGAGCTCCTGGGCCCTTGTGGACTCCTGGCCCCTGTGGCCTCCTGGCCTCGGTGGAACCTGGCCCCTGTGGCCTCCCGGCCTCGGTGGAACCTGGCCCCTGTGGCCTCCTGGCCCCTGTGACCTCCTGGCCTCTGTGGCCTCTGTGGTTTTCTGTGACCTCTGTGGACTCCTGGCCCCTATAGCCTCCTGGCCCCTGTGGACTTCTGGCCCCTGTGGACTTCTGGCCCCTGTGGACTTCTGGCCCCTGTGGACTTCTGGCCTCTGTGTCCTCCTGGCCTCTGTGGCCTCCGGGCCGCTTGCCTTCTGTGGCCTCCGGGCCTCTTGGCTTCTGTGGCCTCCGGGCCTCTTGGCTTCTGTGGCCTCCGGGCCTCTTGGCTTCTGTGGCCTTCGGGCCTCTTGGCTTCGGTGGCCTCCGGACCCCCTGGCTTCTGTGGCCTCCTGGCTTCTGTGGTCTCTGGGCCTTTTTGGCTTCTGTGGTCTCTGGGCCTTTTTGGCTTCTGCGGTCTCTGGGCCTTTTTGGCTTCTGTGGCCTCTGGGCTTCTGTGGCCTCTGGGCCTCTTGGCTTCTGTGGCTTCGGGGCCGCGTGGCTTCGGGGCCTCTTGGCTTCTGTGGCCTCTGGGCTTCTGTGGCCTCCTGGGCCTCCTGGCTGCTGTGGCCTATGGGCCTCCTTGCTTCTGTGGCCTCTGGGCCTCCGGGCTTCTGTGGCCGCTGTGCCTGTTGGCCGCTGTGCCTGTTGGCCGCTGTGCCTGTTGGCCGCTGTGCCTGTTGGCCCCTGTGCCGCTTGGCCCCTGTGCCGCTTGGCCCCTGTGCCGCTTGGCCCCTGTGCCGCTTGGCCGCTGTGCCGCTTGGCCTCGGTCCCTCCGGGATTCTGTGCTTCGGGGCCTCGGTCCTCTGTGCCTCCTGGCCTCATGCTTCTTGGCCTCGTGCTTCTTGGCCTCGTGCTTCTTGGCCTCGTGCTTCCTGGCCTTGTGCTTCCTGGCCTCGTGCCTCTGTCGGTCTGTCCCTCCGGGCCTGGGGCCTCTGTGCCTCCTGGCCTTTGGGCCTCTGTGCCTCCTGGCCTTTGGGCCTCTGTGCCTCCTGGCCTCGGGTCTCTGTGCCTCCTGGCCTCGGGCCTCTGTGCCTCCTGGCCTCGGGCCTCTGTGCCTCCTGGCCTCGGGCCTCGGGCCTCTGTGCCTCCTGGCCTCGGGCCTCGGGCCTCTGTGCCTCCTGGCCTCGGGCCTCTGTGCCTCCTGGCCTCGGGCCTCTGTGCCTCCTGGCCTCGGGCCTCTGTGCCTCCTGGCCTCCTGGCCTCGGGCCTCTGTGCCTCCTGGCCTCGGGCCTCTGTGCCTCCTGGCCTCGGGCCTCTGTGCCTCCTGGCCTCGGGCCTCTGTGCCTCTGTGCCTCCTGGCCTCGGGCCTCTGTGCCTCCTGGCCTTGTGCTTCCTGGCCTCGTGCCTCTGTCGGTCTGTCCCTCCGGGCCTGGGGCCTCTGTGCCTCCTGGCCTTTGGGCCTCTGTGCCTCCTGGCCTTTGGGCCTCTGTGCCTCCTGGCCTCGGGCCTCTGTGCCTCTGTGCCTCCTGGCCTCGGGCCTCTGTGCCTCCTGGCTTCGGGCCTCTGTGCCTCCTGGCCTCGGGCCTCTGTGCCTCCTGGCCTCGGGCCTCTGTGCCTCCTGGCCTCGGGCCTCTGTGCCTCCTGGCCTCGGGCTTCTCTCCCTCCTGGCCTCGGGCCTCTGTGCCTTGTGCTTCCTGGCCGCGTGCCTCTGTTGCCTCCTGGTCTCGTGTCTCTGGCCTCTGTGCTTTCGGGTCTTGTGCTTCCTGGCCTCTCTGCTTCCGGGCCTCCTGGCCTCTGTGCTTCCGGGCCTCCTGGCCTCTGTGCTTCCTTGCCTCCTGGCCTCTGGGCTTCCTTGCCTCCTGGCCTCTGGGCTTCCTTGCCTCCTGGCCTCTGGGCTTCCTTGCCTCCTGGCCTCTGGGCTTCCTTGCCTCCTGGCCTCTGGGCTTCCTTGCCTCCTGGCCTCTGGGCTTCCTTGCCTCCTGGCCTCTGGGCTTCCTTGCCTCCTGGCCTCTGGGCCTCCTGGCCTTTGTGGCCTCTGTGGCTTCCTGGCCTCTGGACCTCCCGGCCTTGGGCCTCCGGGCCCTGTGCCTCTGTGCCTCCTGCTTCTGTGCCTCCTGGCCTCAGGCCTCTGGGCCTCCTGCCCTCTGTGTTTCCTGGCCTCCTGCCCTCTGTGTTTCCTGGCCTCCTGCCCTCTGTGTTTCCTGGCCTCCTGCCCTCTGTGTTTCCTGGCCTCCTGCCCTCTGTGTTTCCTGGCCTCCTGCCCTCTGTGTTTCCTGGCCTCCTGCCCTCTGTGTTTCCTGGCCTCCTGCCCTCTGTGTTTCCTGGCCTCCTGCCCTCTGTGTTTCCTGGCCTCCTGCCCTCTGTGTTTCCTGGCCTCCTGCCCTCTGTGTTTCCTGGCCTCCTGCCCTCTGTGTTTCCTGGCCTCCTGCCCTCTGTGTTTCCTGGCCTCCTGCCCTCTGTGTTTCCTGGCCTCCTGCCCTCTGTGCCTTCTGCCCTCTGTGCCTCTTGGCCTCTGCGTCTCCTGCAGCTGGGCCTCTTGGCCTCTGGGCTTCTGTGCTTCTGGCGGCTTCTGTGCCTCTGGCGGCTTCTGTGCCTCTGGCGGCTTCTGGGCCTCTGGCCGCTTCTGGGCCTCTTGGCCTTTGGACCGCGGGGGCCTGTGTTCTGGTCTTCCGCTTTTTCCGCCTTGCACCTCCCTGGCCTTGCGCCGGGCCTGGCTCCTCGGGCTTCTTGCTTCGCTTCTGGTGTTTTTTGTCGGGGTATTGCTGCCTTCTTGTTCTTGCTGCGCTGTAGGCCGCCAGTCCGCACCCTACCTTGTGGTCGGCTGGGGATGCTCTTCCTGCCCTCCCTTCCTCCCTCCTCATCTGCTGTCTTCCGTTGTCCTTGTGAGGTAAATCCTGGGATATGAAGAGGAATTATGACTAGAAGTCATAATTGCTCTCATCACTCCCTGGCAGTGCCCCCCCTCCCTTCTTGTTCTCAAATGTCCAGCATCTGTGAAGGTGTCACATCCCACTTACACCTCCAACAGCCATCTCCTCTGATATGGAGATGAGATGATGTGAGGACAATGGACCCAGGATGACTCCCTGCCGTCACCCTGTAACAAGAGTTGTATCTCATTAGCAAGGCTATGGAAATAGCCAGGCAGAACGACTCCAGTAAAAAATGGTTCATATCTCGCAAGCCATATTTCCGATAAATATGGCAACCATAAAAATGGTGTCTCCGCATGTGGACGATGCCGGCACCCCCTTTTTATGGGAGCAGGACATTGGGAAATGCCCCAGGCGTGATATCAGCCAATGGGGAACTGGCAGACAGGTCATGAGTCCCCTCGTTCTGTAGCTAAATTCATAACTGTCACAATGAGAGCATTGGCGTCCGCCTACGACGCTCCCAGGCAAAGTTATGGCCAATATCCCCTTTGCTGGATAATTCTGATCCATGCAGGGGGAGTGGCAGTGCTTCCCTGTGAGGTCACTAAGGTAGGAGGGGACCTGGATCTGCCCAGGTTGATAACCCTACTTCGGCCATTTTCCAGTGTTCTTCTGCTCGGGGGCCTGGTTGGGAAAGACCTGTGAGGGAGTTCCTGGAAACCTGGTCTACAGCGCCCCCCTGTGGCCAGACGCAACAAGGTAACTGCTGGAACTGTGTATACCTGTTTGTAAACCATGCTTTATCTGTAACTGTACTCTGACATATGTATATTCTGTAGATTCCCTATTGTATATATTGTAGTTTCTAGTGTGCTTTAGGCTGATTAAATTATATAATTAATCTTGGGCTGTTCTGTTATCTCGATCTTGAATCCCACGTCTGTGTGTTCGGCTAATAGTTACCGTGAAGCGGTTGGTGGCAGCGAGTTTGGGCCAAGGATTATTGTGGGGAGGCCAGTGAGATTCGGGGAGATTTTATATATTCCGCCCGCGGAGGTCGGGGGAATATATACCCTACTCTCACCGGGGACCCTTCAATAATCGGCATAAGTAGTATAGCGGCCTCCTTGCTTATTGTCGGGCAATTCCATAATTGGCCTGACTATAAGAGGGGCGCTAGAGAGCGCATCACGTGCTCTGTCTGTCGGTCGGGAGGTATAAAGGAGGGGTGACCCCACTTGTTACCCCCCGATTGTGACGTACTGGCAGCCAGCGCGGGGGATTTCTGAGTGACCCCCCCGGTGGTTTGTGACATATTGGTGGCAAGCGGTGGGATCGAGATAATAGTGTGTGTGAGTGTGAGACCCATACTCCCAGACACTAAAGACTGCCTGCAGCAGCTGTGGCTGCTGGGGTCTTCAGACTAGCTCAACACTAGAGTGTCAGAGTGCAGATACTGTAAGGTGTGTGGAGGCATCAAGTGTCAGTTCTGTGTCAGTGACCAAAAGTCTGCAAGAATGGCTGATGGCACCAGGAGCAGAGCTATGCAACTGGCCAATGCTAAAGCAGGAGCCGAAGAGAGGGAGGACGGTGCTGTGGGCAGTAATGAGGAGGTTGCCCACGAGTCCTCCAGGAGCTCGACGCCAGAAAACAGCTCCGCAGAGGACATTGCACAACCGGGCACTGCTGGACAAGAGGAGGAGCAGCTCACCCAAGGGTCCTCAACGAGCCAGATGCCAGCCCTCCGCTCTGCAATGGACAGTGAATCACCAGGCTCCGCAGCGGGCCGCAGATCACCACGTGCCATTCCACCGAGCCTGGGAGGCTCGGATAGCCTTCTTCAAATGGCTATGGCCCTTCTCCAGGCTGGAGACCAGGAGGGCTACAAGGAACTCCTGGCAGAGCACAGGGCAGAGCGGCAGGCAGCGCGTGATGCTGAGGCTGCGGAGCGGCAAGCAGTGCGTGAGGCTGCGGAGCGGCAAGCAGCGCGTGAAGAGCGAGAGCGACAGGCAGAGCGTGACTACCAGCTGCAGCTAGCTCAGCTCCGGCCCTCATCAGCCACACGTGACCTTCAAGACACCAAACTTCCAAAGGTCCGTGTTGAGGACTTCCCAGTGCTGGAGAAGGATGGAGACTTGGACTCTTTCTTGACTGCTTTTGAACGGACTTGCTTGCAGCACCATCTGAACAAGGACCAGTGGGCCAAATACCTGACCCCCCGTTTAAGGGGTAAGGCCCTGGATGTCCTTGGGGACTTGCCTGCTGAGGCAGATCAGGGCTACGACACCATCAAGCGGGCCCTGATCCAACAGTACAACCTCACCCCGGAGTCCTACCGCAAGAAGTTCCGGAGCCTACAGAAGGGACCAAAGGACTCCTGGGCTGACCACCGGCGGGCACTTGCCCGAGCTGCCGACCACTGGACCCAAGGCCTGCAGCTTTCCACCGGACCGGAGATCCTGGACTTGTTCATCACGGAGCAACTCTTGTGGAACTGCCCTGAGGATCTCCGCCAGTTCATCCGAGACCAGAAGCCAAAGGGGTCCACGGCTACAGCTGCCCTTGCCGATGACTACACCAACAACCGGGCCCCTGAGGCCAGGAGAGCGGCCACCAGCAGCACCTGGAGAGGGGGTAAGATGAATTCTGCGACTGCCCCACCTGCCCCTAGACTGCAGGGGGTGTCCCCCTCAACTCCCCTCTCCAGGCCCGTGGCAGAACCAAGACGGTGCCACCAGTGCAACCTACCTGGACACTTCAAGGCCATGTGCCCTCAGCGTCCCAAGACCCCGGCTCCGTCCCCGTCCCAAGGGCCGCCCAAGGTGTATTGTGTGGGTGGGGGTGGTGGTAGGTCCCTGGACAGCTTCCAACCTGTCACCGTCGGCCAGTCTGTGACCATAGGACTGCGAGACAGCGCCTCGGAGGTGACTCTGGTGCGGCCTGAGATGGTGTCCCCCCAAGACTTGATCCCTGGAAAAACCCTCGCTGTCTCCGGGATTGGAGGCATTGACCCGGCGCTGCCTGTTGCTGACATTTATGTGGACTGGGGCGCAGGGCGAGGGGTGAGGGAGGTGGGGGTAACTGATCGGATCCCTGCAAACGTGCTACTTGGGACAGATTTGGGGCAAATAACCTCCCAGTTTGGCCCCGCCCCAAAGGCTGAACCTTCAGCCAGTGCTGACGTGCCTCCGGACAATGTTAATGTGTTATCTATGAATGATGTAAGGGAGGAGGGAGTGAACTCTGATATTTCTGCTTGCATAGACACCATAGACACACACTCAGCTGCAGCTGTGACAGGGGAGGGGGTCAGAGAAAGGTGTGACCATGCCTCTACAAGTAACCAGCCTGTGAGCTGGGATCTGTTGCCCTCTGCAGGGATAAGCAGAGAGCAGGGTGCTGCAGGGGGAGGACCAGTGTGTGGGGTGGGGGCTACCACAGCAAATGTGGGGTCCCCAGAGATTTCACAGCGGGGTTCTGTTGCTGCAGGAGGGGAACAGGCAGGTGAGATTGGGGCCGGTCCAGGAGCGGAAGTGCTCCCAGGTAAGATCTCGGTGCAGGGTTCCCCCACAACCGGGGTGTCAGGAAGCCAGGTAGGTCTGCCTGAACCGGCGACTTGGTCAGGAACGGAGGAGGAGCAGGCACGACCCACGGTCGCAGCGGCTGTGGCCGCTGTCACCCGCAGTGGGAGTGCTGGAAGCCAAGGGGCCTCCCGGAGGTCCGATAGCTCTTCCCCTTCTGACCAAGTGGCAGCCGAGTCAGGTGGAGGCCAGGACACAGGTCCCGGGGTACTGACTGAAGATGTGACAGTCTCGTCGATTCTGGCCACATCTAGTCAGGGGTTTCAGGCAGCGTTAGAAGCTGACGACAGCCTGAAAGCTCTTAAGGAGCAGGCGGCACAGCCTCCCTCGGACTCGGACCCGGAGCGAGTGGTCTGGGACCAAGGACGGCTGTACCGGGCCACGGTCCAGCAGGGTTCACCGGAGGCGTGGCCCAGGGACCGACAGTTGGTGGTACCCTATCCGTTCCGGACGGAGTTGTTGCGGATCGCACATGAGATTCCGATGGCCGGACACCTAGGGATCGCTAAGACCAAGGCCAGGTTAAACCAGCATTTCTACTGGCCAAAAATGGGGGCCGATGTGGCTGCCTACTGCCGTTCGTGTGAAACCTGTCAGAGAGTGGGGAAGGCGGGGCCACGCCCCAAAGCCCCACTGGTATCTCTGCCAATCATCGATGAGCCTTTCAGGAGGGTGGCTGTGGATCTGGTCGGCCCGCTGGCCATCCCCAGCAGCTCCGGGAAACGCTTCATACTGACGGTAGTGGACTATGCCACCCGGTACCCAGAAGCAGTGGCCTTGTCGTCCATTCGGGCTGACAAGGTGGCCACCGCATTGCTGGAGATTTTCTCCCGAGTGGGTTTTCCCCAGGAAATGCTCACTGACCGGGGGACCCAATTCATGTCCCAGCTGATGGAGGCCCTCTGTAAGCAAGTCCAGGTGCGACATCTGGTGGCCAGCCCGTACCATCCACAGACTAATGGCCTGTGCGAGCGGTTCAATGGCACCTTAAAGCAGATGCTTAAGATGTTGGTCGACTCCCATGGGCGTGACTGGGAGCGGTATCTCCCACACCTGTTATTTGCTTACCGGGAGGTTCCACAGGCCTCAACAGGATTCTCACCGTTTGAGCTCCTGTACGGGCGACGTGTGCGGGGCCCCCTGGCTCTGGTGAAAGAGGCTTGGGAAGGGGATTTGGCCACCCCTGGAGTGTCGGTTATCGAGTATGTCATGCGCTTCCGGGACAAAATGCAGGCCTTGACGCAACTGGTACACGACAATATGGCTCAAGCCCAGGCCGATCAGAAGCGTTGGTACGACCAGAACGCTTGTGAGAGGACCTACCAAGTGGGTCAAAAGGTGTGGGTACTGGTCCCCGTACCACAGGACAAGCTTCAGGCAGCCTGGGAAGGCCCATACCTCGTGTACCAGCAGCTCAACCCTGTAACGTACCTGGTCACCCTGGACCCTGCCCGTGGAAGGCGGAAGCCCTTCCATGTGAACATGATGAAGGCACATCATGAGCGGGAGGCATGTGCGCTCCCCGTGTGCAACCTGCCCGAGGAGGGAGAAGCGGAAACCCTCTTGGATATGCTAGCCCAGGTTAGGGCAGGCGGATCCATTGAGGATGTGGAGGTTGGCCACCAGCTCTTGGAAGACCAATGGTCCCAGCTGTGGGCCACCCTCCTCCCCTTCCGGGGGGTTGTTTACCAACCAGCCCGGAAGGACTGACTTGGCTGTCCATCACGTGGACACTGGGGATCATCCCCCGATCCGGCGTTCAGCATATCGGGTCTCCCTGGAGGTGCAGCAACACATGCGCCAGGAGATTGACGAGATGCTGGAGCTGGGGGTGATCCAGGCATCCAACAGCACTTGGGCCTCGCCTGTAGTCCTCGTCCCTAAGAAGGACCGAACCACTCGGTTCTGCGTGGACTACAGGGGGCTCAATGCTGTCACGGTCGCCGATGCGTACCCAATGCCACGCATCGATGACCTGCTCGATCAGTTGGCCGGGGCTCAGTACCTGACCATCATGGACCTGAGCCGGGGATATTGGCAGATCCCCCTGACTCGCAAGGCCAGGGAACGCTCTGCCTTTATTACCCCATTTGGACTGTACGAGTCCACGGTGATGCCATTCGGGATGAGGAATGCCCCTGCCACTTTCCAGCGGATGGTCAACACCCTGCTCAAGGGACTTGAAGGGTACGCGGCCGCGTACCTGGATGACATTGCCGTCTTCAGTCCCACCTGGGAGGACCACCTAGAGCATCTAGCACAGGTGCTCAGGCGGATCCACCGGGCAGGTTTGACCATCAAGCCGGGAAAGTGTCAGCTGGCCATGAGCGAGGTCCAGTACCTCGGTCACCGGGTAGGTGGGGGAACGCTGAAGCCCGAGCCTGAGAAAGTGGAGGCCATCGCATCCTGGCCCACCCCCAGGACCAAGAAGCAGGTGATGTCCTTCTTGGGGACCGCTGGGTACTATAGGAGGTTTGTTCCATGCTATAGTAGCCTGGCAAAGCCCTTGACGGACCTCACCAAGAAGAAGCTGCCCTCTGCAGTCGATTGGACAGTGGACTGCGAGACAGCCTTCCGGGCCCTAAAGGACGCCCTGTCCAGCCCGCCCGTGCTACAGGCAGCCGACTTCACGCGGCCGTTTGTAGTACAGACCGACGCCAGTGACTTCGGCCTCGGTGCGGTGCTCAGCCAGGTGGACTCTGCGAGCCAAGAGCACCCAGTCTTGTACCTGAGCAGGAAGCTGTTACCAAGGGAAGTGGCCTATTCTACAATGGAGAAGGAGTGCCTGGCCATAGTGTGGGCCCTGCAGCGTCTGCAACCCTATCTATACGGGCGCCACTTCATCGTGGAGACGGACCACAATCCCCTCAGCTGGTTGCACACCGTCTCTGGGACGAATGGGCGATTGTTGCGATGGAGCCTTGCGCTCCAGCAATACGGCTTCACCATTCGCCACAAAAGGGGCCGCGACCACGGTAACGCAGACGGGCTGTCCCGACAAGGAGAGGTCGCGGACGGGCGCACGGGGGAACACCGGAGTGTGCTGCCCCCTAGCGCCCTCAAAAGGGGGGAGGTGTGAGGTAAATCCTGGGATATGAAGAGGAATTATGACTAGAAGTCATAATTGCTCTCATCACTCCCTGGCAGTGCCCCCCCTCCCTTCTTGTTCTCAAATGTCCAGCATCTGTGAAGGTGTCACATCCCACTTACACCTCCAACAGCCATCTCCTCTGATATGGAGATGAGATGATGTGAGGACAATGGACCCAGGATGACTCCCTGCCGTCACCCTGTAACAAGAGTTGTATCTCATTAGCAAGGCTATGGAAATAGCCAGACAGAACGACTCCAGTAAAAAATGGTTCATATCTCGCAAGCCATATTTCCGATAAATATGGCAACCATAAAAATGGTGTCTCCGCATGTGGACGATGCCGGCACCCCCTTTTTATGGGAGCAGGACATTGGGAAATGCCCCAGGCGTGATATCAGCCAATGGGGAACTGGCAGACAGGTCATGAGTCCCCTCGTTCTGTAGCTAAATTCATAACTGTCACAATGAGAGCATTGGCGTCCGCCTACGACGCTTCCAGGCAAAGTTATGGCCAATATCCCCTTTGCTGGATAATTCTGATCCATGCAGGGGGAGTGGCAGTGCTTCCCTGTGAGGTCACTAAGGTAGGAGGGGACCTGGATCTGCCCAGGTTGATAACCCTACTTCGGCCATTTTCCAGTGTTCTTCTGCTCGGGGGCCTGGTTGGGAAAGACCTGTGAGGGAGTTCCTGGAAACCTGGTCTACAGCGCCCCCCTGTGGCCAGACGCAACAAGGTAACTGCTGGAACTGTGTATACCTGTTTGTAAACCATGCTTTATCTGTAACTGTACTCTGACATATGTATATTCTGTAGATTCCCTATTGTATATATTGTAGTTTCTAGTGTGCTTTAGGCTGATTAAATTATATAATTAATCTTGGGCTGTTCTGTTATCTCGATCTTGAATCCCACGTCTGTGTGTTCGGCTAATAGTTACCGTGAAGCGGTTGGTGGCAGCGAGTTTGGGCCAAGGATTATTGTGGGGAGGCCAGTGAGATTCGGGGAGATTTTATATATTCCGCCCGCGGAGGTCGGGGGAATATATACCCTACTCTCACCGGGGACCCTTCAATAATCGGCATAAGTAGTATAGCGGCCTCCTTGCTTATTGTCGGGCAATTCCATAATTGGCCTGACTATAAGAGGGGCGCTAGAGAGCGCATCACGTGCTCTGTCTGTCGGTCGGGAGGTATAAAGGAGGGGTGACCCCACTTGTTACCCCCCGATTGTGACGTACTGGTAGCCAGCGCGGGGGATTTCTGAGTGACCCCCCCGGTGGTTTGTGACAGTCCTCGGTTCTGCCGTTCTCCTATCAGGAAGGGTTATGGGTCTCTCGGTCGGTCCCCTCCGGGTGACTGTTTCTGCCCTGGGCGCCCTGTTTCCATCCCGTCTTGCGGGTTCTGAGGGGTTGTGCGCTTCCTTCCGGCTGGGGGCCGCTGCCAGCCGGTCCGTCTACCGGCTCTCCTCCCTGGGGTCTTGCTCTGGGGTTGGGCGCCCTACCCTTTGCGCCCTTCTTGCCCCTCTCTGTCATGTGCTCTTTCTCCCTTCCTTCCTTTCGCGTCCTTGCTTGGGGGGGCGCTGTCCCCCCCCCCCCCCCCCTTCCCTGGGTCGCTTGGCGGCTGGATGCGTTTGTTGTTTTTTGTCTTTCAGGGTTCCGGCTGTGCTCCTCTGGTGTCGTGCCGTCCTTTGCCCCGACGGCTGTGGGCTACGGTTTCCCTCGCGTCTGTGGTGCACCCTGTTCTCCTGTCCTCCTCGGTGACGGATCGTTCTCCTGCGAGGTGGCCTCCTACTTGGTGGCTGTGGCGGATGTCTCCTCGACGATTTTGTGAGACTGTGCCTTGGTCTTCTTCAGCTTTTCCGGGCTCTGCCGGCTGGCCTTTGGTTCTTCCACTAACCTTCCGTTTGGCAGCTTGGCTCTTCCCGTGGTTATCCCCCCCCTCAGTGTGTTTTCTCTCTAAGTCTCTCATGGGTGCTGTCGTGACGAAAGGAAAAGACTATATTACGTACCGGTAATGGGATTTTCCTGAGTCGACGATAGCACCCTTTACACCCCTGCCCTTTCTTTGTTTTTTCTCACGCTTCGATGTCCTGGGATTGGTCTGTGTTATTTACTAATTCTTTGGCAGTTCCTCTCCCGGTCTCTGCAACCAACTGATGAGGGAGGGGGACCGCCCCTTTTTATCTGTAGGTTTCCTGTCCTGAAGGGGGCGGATCCCTCTCTCGTGGGTGCTGTCGTCGACTCAGGAAAATCCCATTACCGGTACATAATATAGTCTTTTGAAATCCAAGAAAGTAAAGTTTATAAAATCGGCATCTTCTTGAGTGACAGCAGCTGAGGATCAGATAATATCGGGGGGGGATGCAGTGTTAACCCCTCCCCCTGTTATGCTAATTCTAAGTATTATACACACTAATCACTTTTCACTAGCAGGACCTGTGTGAGGTCATACCCATGTGACCAGAAGGGGTAGGGCCTCAGCCAACAAAGCTGATAACCAAGAAGCAACATTTTCCTGTTGGCTGAGGCCCTGACCCTTCTGGTCACATGGGCATGACCTCACACAGGTCCTACTAGTGAAAAGTTAAATTGATTGTATAATAAGGGGATAATATCTGGGGGGGGGGGTATTCATAGTTATCGGATCCTCAGGTGCTGTCACTCAAGAAGCTACCAATTTTATAAACTTTTAGGTTTTGAAATCGTAATCATCCGAGGTGACCACTACAGGTATGTAGAGAATTAGCCTGATAGTGCCAGGGTAGATGCTAGAATGTACGGGCTCCTGACAGGTATAATTTAATTTGTCATGTGATGTAATGTGTCATGTGATTGGTCAAAATGCAGCCTGATGTTTCCAGACGGATTAAACATTTCTTTTCTAAGTCCAAGTGGGCATGGAGTTGATTATAAAAGAAGCAGGGGTCTGAGGGTAAGACCCCCAGATTGGGGAGGTGCAGATGGGGGAAAGCCCCCCCCCCCCCCCTACCTTCTCTTGAATGATTATAGTGGACAGGAAGAAACATTGCCACCCCCACCAACCAAGCTGGCCATGCCCACTAACCCCTTAGGAGGCCCAACATTCTAGACTCAACCATTGTACCAGTAGCTATACTGCACTGGCTTTAGGTTATATACAAAAATCCTGGTGATTGGTTCCCTTTACTTCGCTAGAGAGCATGTGATCTCTGTGTGCCAATAGGTTTCTGTGGTGAATGTGGACTAGTGATGAGCAAGCACTACTATGCTTGGTACTTGAAATGACAATGTCGGACGCTGGAACGTGCTCGATTCGTGTACCAAGTATGACCGAAATCAAGCTTACGGAAAAATGCTAGTTGCCCAATGACTTCCATTATGCTTTATACACGAGTTGAGCCTGTCCAAGCATCCAGCTGCTCATTGCAAGTACAGAGCATGGTGCTCTGTGTTTGACTAAACCCCCCCACCCACGCACGCACGCACGCACGCCCGTCTGTCCTGTTAGAACTCTGTTAGGTAATACTAGTTTTTAAAGCAATATTTCAGCATACTGATCAAACTATTAATGGGTGGACACAAAAGAGGACACTGCGAAGACAGCCCTTTTGTAATGCAATAGCTGCAAAAAAAGAAAGTGAAGGAAGCTGTTTAGCATCTGGTAGTGGGTCCACTTGCCACTTTGGCTCCTGTGAAGCAGCATGGTTTGTTTGTCCTAGAAACAATATTAACCCCAAGGAGGACCCACAAAATATTCAGCAGATTTTTTTTTTTATTTAATGTTATCAGTGTTTGATCTACGCTATAGAGAAAGCATTTTTTTAAACCATCAAGCAAGATAGATATCACAATGCAGAAGGTTTTGAACTTGTATCAATTAACACTTTTCTGCAATGTTATACATGCCGCATCACTTTGTGTCATTTACAGCACCAATTCAGCTGTTGGTTTTTTGTTTTTTTTTTTGTTTTTTGTTTCTTTTCCAGAGCCGGAGTGGTGCTTCAAAGGTATAGGAGCAGACTGCAGAAATTTTCTGCAGAAAAATACGCACCTTGTGGCCAAAAAACGCATGTGTTTTTGTGCATTCAATGGCTGGAAGCGTTAAAAAAAAAATGCTGCTTTTCTGCACTAAAAACTGCAAGGAAAACTGAAGCATCGTGTACACAGTATTTCTGATTTCTCATAGAATTTGCTGGGATAAAGATAGACATGCAGATTTAGGTAAAAAAAAAAAAAACCTGCATCAAAAACTGTACCGTGCGCACATTGACTAAATCTAAGTCCCCTGCCCCCTGCCTTATATTTGCCTTCCAGCGTCTTCACCTTGTTTCGGTGCAGCTCCAGTCCCGCGGCATCCTCTTGTGCAGTGTTGCTCAACTCCAGTCCTCAAGACCCACCAACAGATCATGTTTTCAGGTTTTCCTCAATCAGGTTTCTCGGATTTCCTTAATGTTGCACAGGTGATGGAATTATTCCCTGTCTAATATTGAGGAAAACCTAAAAACATGATCTGTTGGTTGGTCTTGAGGACTGGAGTTGAGAAACACTGCTCTTGTGACTGTATTTTCTGACTGGCTGGAAGTCAGAAGTTACATCACAAGCTCTCAATGCTTCTCTATGGGAGACAGAATGAGGCTCTCATAGCCTTTTTTTTTTAGATGTGACCTCCGGCTCTATGGAACACTGAAGCTGCTGACCGATCACAAATCGGGAGTGATACAAAATAGATGAAGACAGAGCCAGTGGTGAAATAATGAAAAAATCAACTAGAGTGGTGCTTGTTAAAAAAAAAAATAAAAAAAAAAAATATATCTGTAGGTGTAAGGTATTTATTCCTATCAGACATAACATTAAAACTACTTTCCAAATATTCCTTTATGCAGCGCTGATGTATTACAATATGATCTTCATAAAACCTTTGAATGTGTCTCGTAGTATCTTGCACTTTAAAATATCTATTGTTTAAGGGTGGCTCTTCTTGCGTATGAAGACAGGCTGCATGCAGTCTGAAGGAACACCGCTCCTGAGACAGAGCGCTATATGTTAGAGCACATATCGGAGCCACTTTGTACTCGTGAGTGAAACTGACATGCTACGGATTTCTATAAACCTACGATACTTTGCTGAAACTGTAGGATGCTGTGTTTTAGGGTTTTTTTGCACATTGAGTTTTTGATTATTTATTTTCATTGTGGGAACATAACCTCAAATGGAAAGAACAAAGAAGGTCACCTGTACCTGATAACTTTGTGGATGAACCGCTGGAGATCCCATTTAGTTGTAGCCTTTCATCACAGTCTAGAACTGACATTATCGATCTTGACTGATGTTCCCGTTTAGGGCGACTGGATGCGGAATTCATTCTGAGAACAAAAGGTAAATGTTTCACACATAATCTGCTTAAAATGCTCGTACATTGCTGCTTTATACCAATCTGTGGGAGTTGTGGAAACAGCCGTGTACATGCTTCACTACAGAATACAAATTTGGAGAAGCAGGAGACCTGGGGTTCTGATAATGATTGGTGTCCCCAGGAATATATTGCGGGAACATTCTGTATGCACATCGTTGTAATGTTTTGTTTTTGTAATCAAATTGTCTCTCCAGGAAAGGAGACAAACTCTAGCGCAGCGCCACCTATTGGAAGTAGCGATCCTAAAAGTCAAAAGTGGATTTTTAACAATCCTTTGCGTATGACTAAAGGGTGCTTTACACGCTGCGACACCGCTAGCGATCTCGTTAGCGATGTGACACAGCAGATCGCAGATGCGATCTGCCGGATCGCACATAGGTCGGTTGATAGCGCCGGTCACATGTGTGATCTAGGCAGATCGCATCTGCGACCTGGCGTGTCACATCGCTAAAGAGATCGCTAGTGATGTCGCAGCGTGTAAAGCACCCTTTAGGATTTATGCCAGATCAGAATCCCAATTTGCAGACATGGTGTTTCGGGGTGCTTTCTCCTCGTCAGTGCAAAGTATGGGGTGTCTGATCCGGCTCATGAGAAGCTATGTGGGGACCACGGGGGGAACACTATTCTCTTTAGGCCTAAAACACACTTCCGCAAAAAAAACGTCCGTGTGACACTATCCGTTTTTCGGGTCCATGTTCCGTTTTTTTGGGGCGTTTCTCCGGTACGTATGGCATCCGTGTGATGGCGTATGCGAGCCGTGTGTACGTGTAAAATGTCCGTGTTTGTGTGTAAAATGCCCGTGTATGTGTACGTGGAATGTCCATGTGGAATGTCCGTTTGTGTGTTGCACAATGTCGTTGATACATGTCGGCTGACAGCAGACAGAGTTGCGCGATGAGAATGAACTAGGGTGAACTTCACCCGACTTCATTGTCATGCCACGGCTCTGTCTGTGTGCCGCGTACTGATTAGCGGTCACCTGTGAAGGATTCACCAGTGACCGCTAATACCCCGAGTGACTGAAGTTAGTAGCCCTCTCTCATACTCGCCGCTCCCCGATCACCAGCGCGGCGAGGAACAGCTGTGCAGAGAATACGCGGCAACAATTACTATAAATATGCAGGCCGCTCATTAATCAATCTCGTATTCCCTGCTTTCCCCACCCACCGGCGCCTATGATTGGTTGCAGTCAGACACGCCCCCCACGCTGAGTGACAGCTGTCTCACTGCACCCAATCACAGCAGCCGGTGGGCGTGTCTATACTGTGCAGTAAAATAAATAAATAATTAAAAAAAACGGCGTGCGGTCCCCCCCATTTTAATACCAGCCAGATAAAGCCATACGGCTGAAGGCTGGTATTCTCAGGATGGGGAGCCCCACGTTATGGGGAGCCTCCCAGCCTAACAATATCAGCTAACAGCCGCCCAGAATTGCCGCATACATTAGATGCGACCGTTCTGGGACTGTACCCGGCTCTTCCCGATTTGCCCTGGTGCGTTGGCAAATCGGGGTAATAAGGAGTTATTGGCAGCCCATAGCTGCCAATAAGTCCTAGATTAATCATGTCAGGCGTCTCCCCGAGATTCCTTCCATGATTAATCTGTAAATTACAGTAAATAAACACACCCGGAAAAATCCTTTATTAGAAATAAAAAAAACACAAACATATACCCTGGTTCACCACTTTAATAAGCCCGAAAAAGCCCTCCATGTCCGGCGTACTCCAGGATGGTCCAGCGTCGCTTCCAGCTCTGCTGCATGGAGGTGACCGGAGCTGCAGCAGACACCGCCACTCCTGTCACCTCCACGCAGCTAATGAAGGCAATAGCGCGATCAGCTGAGCTGTCACTGAGGTTACTCGCGGCCAACGCTGAATACAGCTGATCGCGCTATTGCCTTCATTAGCTGCGTGGAGGTGACAGGAGCGGCGGTGTCTGCTGCAGCTCTGGTAACCTCCATGCAGCAGAGCTGGAAGCGACGCTGGACCATCCTGGAGTACGCCGGACATGGAGGGCTTTTTCGGGCTTATTAAAGTGGTGAACCAGGGTATATGTTTGTGTTTTTTATTTCTAATAAAGGATTTTTTCGGGTGTGTGTGTTTATTTACTATAATTTACAGATTAATCATGGAAGGAATCTTGGGGAGACGCCTGACATGATTAATCTAGGACTTATTGGCAGCTATGGGCTGCCAATAACTCCTTATTACCATGATTTGCCAACGCACCAGGGCAAATCGGGACGAGCCGGGTACAGTCCCAGAACTGTCGCATCTAATGTATGCGGCAATTCTGGGTGGCTGCTGACTGATATTGTTAGGCTGGGGGGCTCCCCATAACGTTTTTTTAAATTATTTATTTATTTTCCTGCACAGTATAGACACGCCCACCGGCTGCTGTGATTGGGTGCAGTGAGACAGCTGTCACTCAGCGTGGGGGGCGTGTCTGACTGCAACCAATCATAGGCGCCGGTGGGTGGGGAAAGCAGGGAATACGAGATTGATTAATGAGCGGCCGGCATATTCAAAGTAATTGTTGCCGCATATTCTCTGCACAGCTGTTCCTCGCCGTGCTGGTGATCGGGGAGCGGTATGAGCCGAGGGAAGAAAAAAAACGAGCGCCAATGTAAGTATGACTGAGAACAGCAGAAAAAAAGGTAAGTATACTGAATTTAATTAAAAAAAAAAATAAAAATAAGATTGCTAGTGTAAAAGCGCACACGCATGAAACGTGCTGAACACGGACATACTCCGTGTGCGGTACGTTCAGGCACAGACCCATAGACTAAAGCGGGTCCATGCCTGCGTGCTGCCGGGCAAAAACGGACATGTTGTCCGTGTAGAAAAGCGCACACACGTACTTACCTCACGGACACACGTTCTGTGTGATTTTACGTTTGTGTGCCATCTACCATTGATTAACATGGGTCTCCGTGTGTACGTGTCTCCGGTACGTGCAAATACGTACTGCACACGTACAAATTACACGGATGTGTGTTGCGGGTCTTCAGGAGACTTTGCAAGCCAGTCTGGCTGCCAAGTAAGGGGACTTATAGCTGCAATGCTTCTCTGGGAAATATTCAAATTCTCTCTCCAGGAAAGGAGACAAATTCTAGTGCAGCGCCACCTATTGGCAGTAGCGATCCTAAAGGTCAAAAGTGGATTTTTAACAATCCTTTGCAATATGACTCAGGATATATATGCCAGATCAGAATCCCAATTTGCAGACACGGTGTTTCAGGGTGCTTGCCCCTCGTCAGTACAAAGTATGGGGTGTCTGATCCGGCTCATGAGAAGCTATGTGGGGACCACGGGGGAACACTATTCTCCTTAAGGAGACTTTGCAAGCCAGTTTGGCTGCCAGTAAGGGGACTTATAGCTGCCACACCCCTCTGGGAAATACATTTTGGGAAATTGTTTTTGTAATGTAAGTTTTATTCTGAAGTATTAAAAAGATTTATTTCCTCCAGTTGTGCATTTTTTTTCCCCAGCGTCTTGGAATGGAGATTAATACAGGAGCACATTTGTAAGACCTGGGCCACATGTGGATTGCGGTGTTTGTAATGTGTTAAAGGTTTTGAATATGGCACCAATGAAAATCTACTGTTCCTCTGGGCGCTTCTGATCTTATACAAAAGCATTTTCTCCAGTACATACATAGGGTGACTGAAGGCGGTATTGGGGTAGACACAGTCAACATACTGGTCCTGGCACTTTGTGACCCATCAAACAGGTCCAAGCCCATGGTGGTGCCTAATTTATTCGGTCGAAACAGAAAGCACCACAATTTACAATCCATCCAGTATCTCTGTTTTTGTATGTAATGCTGTTAACCTGGATCCAATATTTTTAGCCAAACCAAGGAGTAGATAAAGAAAATAGACATGGAAGATTTTGATCCATTCCTGGCTTAAAGGGAGCCTATCACCAGGTTTTTCCCATATGAGATGCGGTCACTATCATCAGTGAGCTCTTATATACAGTATTCCAGAATACTGTATATAAGAGCTCAGGCTGCTGTGCAGAATGTAAAAAACACTTTTATAATACTCACCTAGGGGATGGTCCGGTCCGATGGGTGTCACTGCTCTCCAGTCCGGTGCCTCCTCTCTGCGGCGATCTTCGTCCTTCTTCTGAGCCCGTGTGCATGGCGTGTCTTTTGTCATCCACACCAGCTGACATTGAGGTCCTGTGCAGGCGCATTTTGATCTGCCCTGCTAAAGGCAGATCAAAGTATTGTAGTGCACATACGTGGGTGGTTTTTCACATTTCCTCAAGCCTGCACATTACAATACTTTGATCTGCCCTCAGCAGAGCAGATCAAAGTGCGCCTGTGCAGGACCGCAATGGCGGCATGGGCTGGATAGGAGGACGCAGATGGCAGCAGAGAGCAGGCGCTGGACCGGAGAGCACTGACACCTATTGGACAGGAAACTTCCCCTAGGTGAGTATTATAAAAGTGGTTTTTTTTACGTTATACGGAGTGGCCTGTGCTCTGATATACAGTATTCCAAAATACTGTATATAAGGCCGGTTTCAGACATCCGTGTTTAATCAGGTACAAGTCACACGCATATTTATGGTCATACTTGTGTCACAAGACATCCGTGTTTGCATACATATGACAGGTACCGGAGAAAACACGGGTCTGTGAAATAAAAAGATTTTCCATATTTACCTGCTTTCTTCGGCTCTGCTGCTTCTCGCTCCTGACTCCCGATCATTATATTCATTGATTATTCATCGCACTCAGGACCTGGAAGCCGGAGCATCGTGGGGACAGCGTTGGGTGCAGCACCGCCGAGGACAGCATTGCGGGGACAGGTGGGTATTCTGCAAGCACAGTGACATCCAGGTCATTGGAGTTCCCAATGAACTCTGATGACATCCTGATGACCTCCACGACACCCGCACTGCAGCTTCAAGGGGTTCATCAGAGTTCATTGGGAATTGTGATGAGTCACCGATGCTGTCACCGAGATGTTCCGGCTTCCAGGTTCTCACTACACATACCTACACATAAACACACACACTCACACTCTGCTGTATACTCACCCAGCGATGTGGTCCCCAACACTGAAGTCCCCAGCGATGATCCAGCTTCCAGCTCCACAGGGTACTGAATATTCAGTGAGTATAATGAGCGGGGGTCAGGAGCGGGAGGCAGCAGAGCCGGAGGCAGCACCGCTGGATACAGGTAAATATAGAAAATATTTTTATTAAAAAGACCTGTGTTTTCTCCAGTATGTGTCACACTGATGTCACACGGATCACACCAGTGTGCGGTCCGTGTGACACCCATGCTGCCGGAGAAAAAACTGATGTTTGCGTGTGTGCGTGCGGGGCCACGCGGGTGACACGGTCTGTGTGAAAACACGGACATGTGAATAACAGCATACAATAACATGGGTACGTGTGGCATCCGTGTTAGAAACGGATGTTACACGTACCTGAAACATGGACGTCTGAAACCAGCCTAAGAGCTCACTAGTGGCGGCCACAGATCAAAGTCACCAAATCTGGTGACCGGTTCCCTTTAAAAAAATCAAAATACGGCATCAAATACCTGCCAAAAAAGTACACATGTGAATCTGGTCTCAATAGAAGTTTGTCATTAATCTACTTTTTAGAAATCAGATTTTTGGAAGGGGTGTTGTAATTTTCATGCTGTGATGTCATCTTGCTCCTTAGGTGACGGTACGTGCGGCTGACAAGATGGTTTCCTACAATCTTATCACAATGGATAAATTACAGCATTTTATCATAGAGAAAATTAATAAGATCAGTATACAAAAACAGTGTGGAGAGCTACTCATAAGGAACCAAAACATTGGCTGATCTCACCTGTTATGTAACCTGCTGTGGAGTTCTTCCATGATCTGTGTGCATTGTCTGTGGTAGTCTAGTGCCGCATCTATGAATACTGCCAGCTGGCTCACCTGCTCTATCTGGAAGAGGAGGGCGCAGATTAGTAACATGACATTTCCAGTCTAAATTCTGCAGAAAATGACAAATGCTCATTTAAAAGGCTCTGAATATTCATTTCCTATTTATTTCTTAAACTTATTGGGGTAATCTGTAGCTCAGACTTAGGCGGGCATTGCACGCTGCGACATCGCAAGCCGATGCTACGATGCCGAGCGCGATAGTCTCCGCCCCTCGTCGCAGCTGCGATATCCTTGTGATAGCTGCCGTAGCGAACATTATCGCTACGGCAGCTTCACATGGACTCACCTGTCCTGGGACGTCGCTCTGGCCGGCGACCCGCCTCCTTATTAAGGGGGCGGGTCGTACGGCGTCACTGCGACGTCACACGGCAGGCAGCCAATAGGAGCGGAGGGGCGGAGATAAGCGGGATGTAAACATCCCGCCCACCTTCTCCCTTCTGCATATCCTACGGGAGCCGCGGTGACGCCGGTAGGAGATATTCCTCGCTCCTGCGGCTTCACACACAGCGATGTGTGCTGCTGCTGGAGCGAGGAATAACATCGGACCATCGCGTCAGCGTAATTATGGATTACGCCGACACTACACCGATGATACGATTACGATGCTTTTGCGCTCGTTAATCGTATCATCTAGGCTTTACACACTACGATGTCGCCTGCGATGCCGGATGTGCGTCACTTTCAATTTGACCCCACCGACATCGCACCTGCGATGTCATAGTGTGCAAAGTACCCCTTAAGGCCCCTTCACACACAGAGATAAATCTTTGGCAGATCTGTGGTTGCAGTGAAATCATGGACATATTGTTCCATTTGTACACAGCCACAAACCTGGCACTTATTGTCCACAATTTCACTGCAACCACAGATCTGCCGCAAATTATATTTGTGTGTGTGACAGGGCCTTTAGAGAAATCTGCATCTTCTGCAGTTATCTAATCTAATATATTACAAAGTTGCTTAGGCTATGTGCCCACGGGACCTTGTTTCTGGGGATTTTGCTGCAGAAAACCTGCAGATTTTTCTGGATTTTCCAGATAAATCCGCAGGTTATAGCATGTACAGTCACTCATGGGACATGGGGAGTGCTGTGTCCACGCTGCGGAAAGTGCGGCTGCCGACCTTGCTGCGGATGTAGGCATCCGCATGTATAATTGCATGTCAATTATTCATACGGAATTACCTGCGGATGTCCCGGCCCTCCGCTATGGAGATAGGAGGCCGGGACGTCCGCAGGTAGGCCGCATGAATCTCTGCATGTTTCCCGCAGCTATTCTGCTGTAATCTAGCAGATAAAAATAGCTGCGGATGCCGGCGGGCAGCTGCGGGAAACATGCGCTCGTACCATCGGATACATCCGCAGGTACGAGCGCCCAGTACAGTTCCCATTAAGGAGAGACTCTGGTGGTCCAGCCTCTTTGTTTTGAAAATCTCATAGCGCTTTAGTGGTATTCAGGCATGCATCTTTTTTTGGTTGGTTTTCCACCTACAATGGGGACATGCTGGCTATTGTGATATAGAAGGGTCATCAAAATGAATGGTAGGAAAATTACTTTTTGTGCGTGTGCAAAATAACAAATCTTGTTTGCAGTCAATGGCGCACATTTTTATATAATTATGTTTTCAGAAGATCCTGAATACAAACTATGGACCCGACTCATGGAAGCTATCACTCCAGAAATCAGTCATATAAAGCTTTGAAGTGTCACGAAATGTTACCTCAGCTTCAAGTTGTGCCAAACCTTTGTGACTTGTTATTTACACTCAGCTCCAACAAATTGGGCAGAGCTGCGGTCATGACGAGTGGTGGCAATCATTACACCACAAATCTTACCCAACAGGCACTGGAGTGCACACAAAGGCAAATGCCAATCTTCATGAATAAGGAGCACCTGACTCCAGCATATCTTAATGTATTGGGCCCCAAGGATTTTTTGAGAAATCTGTTGGGTTGTACTCATTTATACCGAGTGGTATCGGTGTGCTGTCCGTGATTCTCAAAAACTCACTTGTATGCGTGATATTTTGATGACACACTCCAAAAAAAACGTACTTGTGAACAACACTCTAGACATTAATGGGTACATGTTCTCTCCGTGAAAAACACAGATAAAACACGTAAGTGAAAAACGGATCTTTGCATGAGGCCTTAAAGGGAATCTGTCAGGTGATTTTATCGTAGAATAATAATGTCACTAAATAGGGCTTAATGAGACCTTTCAGGATCGGTAACTTTTATAGCTGTATGTTATCCTGTTATCTTGTTGTTATCGCCATAGAATTCAGTGTGAGGTAGTAGCTAGTCAAGCATATGTAAATACAAACTGCATATTCACTGCTCCCCCTTCAACCTTCCAGTGCTGCCATCAGTGATAGTAAATCTGAACTGAATTTGCACCCCACCCATACTCCCTGACACCTCTGAGCAGTGAATATGCAATTTGTATTTACATATGCTTGACTAGCTACTACATCACAATGAATTCTACAGGAGCTTACAACAAGATAACAGCATAACGTACAGCTATAAAATGTACTGATCCTGAAAGGTCTCCTTTAAGCTGGGTTCACACTAAGCGACAGCGACAACGACGTCGCTGTTACGTCACCATTTTCTGTGACGTAACAGCGACCTTGTAAGTCGCTGTTATGATCGCTGCTTAGCTGTCAAACACAGCGACGCAGCAGCGATCATAACGTCGCTGTGCTACATGTGCAGAGAGCAGGGAGCCGCGCTTAGCGCTGGATCCTTGCTCTCCTAGGTACAGTACACATCGGGTTAATGAACCCGATGTGTACTGCAGCTACATGTCACAGTGCAGAGAGCAGGGAGCCGCGCACACTGCTTAGCGCTGGCTCCTTGCTCTCCTAGCTACAGTACACATAGGGTTAATTACCCGATGTGTACTGCAGCCACATGTGCACAGAGCAGGAGCCGGCGCTGGCAGCGAGAGCGGAGGCTGGTAACGAAGGTAAATATCGGGTAACCAGGGAAAGGTCTTCCCTTGGTTACCCGATGTTTACGCTGGTTACAGCTTACCGCAGCTGCCAGACGCCGGCTCCTGCTCCCTCTGCTCGCTTCATTTCGTCGCTCTCTCGCTGTCACACACAGCGATGTGTGTGTCACAGCGGGAGAGTGACGACCAAAAAATGAAGCTGGACATTCAGCAACGACCGGCGACCTCACAGCAGGGGCCAGGTCGTTGCTGGATGTCACACACAGCGACAGCGACGTCGCTGCAACGTCACAGAAAATGGTGACGTAGCAGCGACGTCGTTGTCGTTGTCACTGTGTGTGACACCAGCTTAAGTCCTATTTAGTGATAACATTAGTATTCTAGTACAAAAACAAATGACATATTCCATTTAATCTGCTAAAGATACAATGCATGCTGCTTGGTCTTCTACCATATTTATTAAAATCTCTAATGTCCCCAGGGTGCCAAAACTGTGGACACGTCATATTTGTTATTGTCAGTTTTACAGATAATGTCATCACTTTATGTGACAGAAACAGTTTACATAACCTCACAAAAGCATATATTTTAGCAGTTTTATGAATTACCACTAGAGGGCAGCATAAAATAGTTTTTATCCTTGGTAAATTTCAAGTGGAAGTAAATGGACAATTTCCTGTCTACTGCTTTACATTACAATAGAGAACATTTAGGGCTGAGGCTAAACAACGATGTGTCACGGGACCAATACTATTTGTGAAACTTGTCTGTGACTCTCTGGCAGACTAACTCAATTTTACTGTAAAAAAAAAAAAAACAAAACAAAAAAAACAAAACAAAACAAAAAATAAAAACCAAAACAGCCAAATTTCAGACAAGACTTATGCGACTTACATTGAAGTTTATGGAGTTTATGGCAAGTGATACTCCTGCAATCTGTTACCAGCAACAGGAAACATTTGTGAAAGTGTCGCAGACGGTCATATGTCGCAATGTAAAGCTCTAACCTCTATTTCACCAAATGGCTGTAGCCTGAAGTTTCCCATATTCTAGTTCTGGGCTGGAGCTGGTTAGAGCCAAAGCTTTAGGGCAGCTTTTCTTGATCTATCTGTTTGGATCCCATTCTACACTTAATATGGAATCAGTCAGCAGATTTTTGCTTCCTAATCTGAGAGTAGCCTAATGTAGGGGCAGAAACCCTTATTCTGTGTGAGTTGCTGGGCTGCTTTCTGTAGTTTTAATAAAATCACTGTTTTATCTGCAGGAGATTATCATTAAAGGAGTAGTAAACCTTCTGCATGTTGTCCTCCACATTCATGAGCTCTATATATTCATGACCCCATTACTGACTAACAGCTTTCTACCTATGCACAGTGTGCACAGAAAGCTGCCAATAAGTGGTGTGGGTGTTTGTTTTTTTATTGAGCCCCGCATTTAGAGAGTTGGTAGATCTAAGATAAAATAAAGTGATACATCCCTGGAATGAGGGTCTCTGCCCCTACATTAGTAAAAACCTGGGGACAGATACCCTGTAAGTCTTGCACACAGTCATTAGAGTGCAAGAGCCATATATTAATCATTTCACCAGAAAAAAAGGTTTGTTTCTGAACAGTGGCCAGCTGTATAATTACAGTAACTAGTGCTCTGCATATTGGATTTCTATCTAGACTGCTACTTCTATCCCACTATTTTTTTTCTTTTTTTAATGAATAATAATGTGTCTGCCAATTCTGGGGGATGCATTTAACAATTGGAGAGGAGCACTGAGAACTGAATTATGCATACAGATGAACTAATTCAGTTCACAGTACATCACGCTTTGGGGAAACATAATAGATCATGCCGGCGTCACATGTCCCCTTTGAGTCAAAGTGCGCTGCAAAATTATTTTAAGGGCTCGTTCAGACAAGATGTTTTCGGTCCGTTTTGCAAACAGACTGATTGTATCCAAAGTGCTTGTGCTCGTCATGGATAGACTTCCTGCACTGCAAAACTTGCAGCGTGCCCCAGAAAGATCAATACAATGGCCGTGCGGCAGACAAGAACATGGAGCTACACATGGTGCCAATCAGGTCCAGTTTGAATGGGACTGGTTTGATTTTTTTACAGTCTTAGGCCTGTTTCAAACGTCAGTGAAAAACACAGGCGTTTTTCACTTGACATGTTAAAAACACATATATCCCTCCGTGTGCCGTGATTCACGTGGGTTGTCCATGTGCAATCCGTGATCTGCACTCCGTAATACATGATTGCACATGGAGATAAACTCACCTGTCCCCGCTTCTGCTGTCCATGGTGCTGAACTCTTCGTCTCTGCTGTGTTTCCGCCCCGCTGCAGCTACTTCCGGGTCGGCTGTTCCTGCATACATGAACATGCATGCAGTAATGAGCCGGCTCTGAAGCAGAGGCAGCTGAAGCCAGGAGACAAGCAGCGCCGGAGAAGAGGAGTTAAAAATGCTTCTTATTTTCAATGTCCATGTTTTTCTGGTACTTGTTTCACGGATCACACCACTGTGTGGGCCGTGGGACATCAGTGATGCCAGAAAAAAAAGGACATGTCTCCGTGTGGAGAACACGGACATGCGTGTACACCGCACGGAGACATGGTCAGTGAAAAATCAGTGATGTGTGCGCAGACCTATTGATTATAATGGGTCTTTGTATGTGCGTGATTCTGGTATATAAAAAAAATGTCATATACGTACCAGAATCACTGACATCTGAAACAGGCCTTAGGCGGGGAGCAGCTCTCGCTCCGGGCATTATCAACTGTACACAAATCACAAATCGACAGTCCGTTTTCAACTTTAGGTAACATTCCCACCAGCTGCCATATCGGGGCCTGACAATTCCGTTACAATATGCATGTCTTCCATTTTAATTTGGATTATCAAAGAAAAATTGCATAGAATGGCTACAGATTTAACCCTTGGTAATTGTGCTGCATTTCCATGGCAACTTCACATCAAAATCTGCATTCAAGACATGCAAATTTAGTGGCAAATTAGTCTAAAGCATAAAATTACCGCACATGTGAATCCACTCACCATGTTATTGTACAGAGTGAAATCAGATCCAATATTATTCCTGCAGAATATCAATGAAGGTATTAGATTAATTTTAGATTCCTGTGATAAAGGTTAGCATCCCCCAATAGGCTCATTGCTATGGATGTAGGTCAATAGTATTGATGCATGTATAATCTAATTCACTCATTATCAGACAAGCAGGCGGTGTTCTTCATATAGCCCCTATATATATATATATATATATATATATATATATATATGTCTGTTTGGTAAACCAGGTCACTTCTGCCGTTACTTGGTGCTTCTAGTATATAAGGAAGAACGCAGTGTAGTAGATGAGCAATTATCATGCAGCTTCCCTGCCCGATCATCTGAGGAATTCTCCAGTGTGTGAAAGTGGCAATTATAACAAAAGGCATAAAATACGGATAATTCTATAATGTATCACTTCAGGTTTATTAAGTAGGTTGACTGTGACCACAATATTGGTGACTGATGCTTAGGAAAGACTGGGGGGGGTCTGACCTCTGGCACCCTGATGCTCAGCTGATATCAGTGCTAGCGGCAAGTGGATGTGAACCGAATATGAGGCTGGAATACTATGGCTCCAAACACTGTGTGGTAGCTGTTCTCAAGTATTAAGGCTCAGCTCCCATTCACTTCAATAGTTTAGCTTCAGTATTACAATTAGGGAGGATACCAGTTATCAGACCCCAAAATATCTGATATTAATTAACTATCTT
The DNA here is from genome assembly GCF_048569485.1 of Anomaloglossus baeobatrachus. NCBI lineage: Eukaryota > Metazoa > Chordata > Amphibia > Anura > Aromobatidae > Anomaloglossus > Anomaloglossus baeobatrachus. Next base: position 509,784,826 of record NC_134356.1, on the reverse strand, counting down.
CAAAATATGTCATCGATATCTACATATTAGAGAACATTGAGATAGGTGATAATTAGCTAATCACTGGGGGTCTTATTTCTGAGATCCCTACCAATCCCAAGAATGGTCCTCTCAAGTGCTCAGCAGAAATGTAGACGTACTGGACAGGCTTCTGGACATAGCCAAGTGTTGACAAAGATAGAGTCCCATTCTCAGAATCAGTCAGGGTCCTAATGGGCGATCAGAAAGTTATTAATTAATAAATAATTACAGGGAAAAAAATGATGCATAGTTCCCCCTAATTTTCCTAACCAGGACAGGTAAAGTAGCAGCTGTGGGTTGCAACCCTCAGTTGAATTGTACCTTGGCTGGTTATCAAAATAGAGGGAATCCCAAGCTGGTTTTTTTGGGTTTTTTTTCTTTGTTTTAATGTGCGGGATCCCCCCATTTTCATAACTAGCCAAGGTACAGCAGAGAGCTGGCGCCTGGTATTATTAAGGTGGAAAGGTCGATAATTATTTGGCCCTTCCCAGCCTAAAAATAACAACCTGCAGTCACCCAGAAGGGGTGCAGCAATTAAATACACAAAATCTGGCATTGTACTCATCTCTTCCCAACTACCCTGGTATGGTAGTAATCGGGGTACTGGTTTATGGGGTTGATTGCAGATGTAAATTGACAGCTAGCATCAAGCACTGGTGTTAGACACCCACCCATTACTATCAGAAACTCCCATTACTAACCCAGTACATGTAAATGGAAAAAAGAACACAAAAACATATTTTATTTAATAAAACACCCCACGACTCATCCTTATTCACCAATTTATTTTAAAAAAAAAAAAGCCTTGAAGTTCCGCCGTAATCCACATGGAGGTCCCACGACGTTCCCCAACTCAGTGTCCCAGCCAAGGGCTGGAACAGCAGCCACTGCCGGCTCTCACACCGTGCTGTATGAGAACAAATGGCAGCTGTGACAAGCTCTAAAGTGATGAGAATACCGCGATTTACAGCAGCCGTGTCACACAGTAGCCACCACCGAGAGGATAGCATCTAAAATAAAACGCTGAACATCTGTGGTAGTAACGATAATAACACGAGAGGACAGATCATGATTTCATGTATATAATGACGTGTTACACATGATGATGACTTATGTATTGTGCACAGCACATAAGTACATATTTATTATCACATCCAAGGAAGCAATTATGTCCTCAACACCCAGAATAGTCACTTAATTCCTCCTTTCCGCCTGACAGAATGTTTGCAGTATGTCAGCATGTGATTGTACTAATAATGGAAGTAAGTGATTTATTCACAAATAAACACCTTTCTCACTTAAGCCGTATTACTAACAGCTACTTCTGTATGCTATATATACCCATTTCTGCTTCTATTTTGTCAGTACAGTGGTCCATGATTTGTTCCAGGACACTCATACTCATTGTAATTTAAGTCTATGATTTATTTATTTTTTTTATGTTTTTGGGAAAAAAAATTATGTTGGCAACATTGTCGAAGACAACTCATCGTATAGTAAAAACAATCTAGAGACTCCCTGATGTATAAAGTAAAAAGGCCCAGACAAAGAAGTACAGTACATGTAGTACACACAGAAAGCAGTATATGCAGTAGAGGTAAAGGTAATTACTAGAAATGGGTGAACCCACAGATGTTCAGGAAATCCGGCTGGACTTAAAAGTCTGGTTTGGGACCGAACCCCATATAAGTCTATAGGAACTCAAACTGGTGAGCTGTAAAATGGTGTTATTAAGGGCCAGAGTGTTGCAAAAGGAAGCAAAATGGGGATTAAAGCAGGACAATTTACTCACCTAGTTTTCGCACGGCAGTCACCCTGCTTCTGGGACTGCTAATTAAACCTTATGAATATGCACTGCTTCCCCACGCCCACATTCTGTGACCGCATCTGTGATTGGTTGCAGTTAGACTGCCGGTATCTGTGACTGGTTGCCCTAACACAAGTTGTCTGGGTCCCGGAGTGGAGTGTAAAAAATAAATAAATAATTAAAAAAATGATGCAGGGTCCCTCGTATTTTGATACCTAGCGCAGATAAAGCAGACAGCTGTAGTGTGTTATATTGGCTGTGTATCAAAACACGAGGGTTTCCATGACTTAAGCCTGCTTTACACCAGGCAATCTATCGTGCGATAGATCGTCGGGGTCACGGTTTTTGTGACGCACATCCGGCATCGCTGGCGATGCCGGCCTGTGTGACACCTCCTAGCGACACAGTATCGCTCACAAATCGTGAGTCGGGTACTGCTCGTTAGGTTCCATAATATCGGTTACTTTAGTTGACCATCGTTTCCGTGGTAGCACACAGGGCTGTGGAGTCGGTAAGCCAAACCTTCGACTCCGACTCCGACTCCTCAAATTCTCTTGCACCGACTCCGACTCCGGCTCCGACTCCGACTCCGGCTCCGACTCCGACTCCGACTCCTACATATATTGCTTATAGTTAGGTGAAAAATTTATTGTAGTACATGAATATGTGTATGTGAACATCAGACATTTAATAATTTTTATGATACAATAATCAAGATATTTGGATAGAACATAAAATATATTTATTGGAATACAACTTTAGAACACAAAAAACTGTAATAAATTGTAAATATGTAATACACTATGTAATATACAGTAGATTACATATATATCTTGTGTGTGTATATACACTGTATATATACATATATATATATATATATATATATATATATATATTTTACATATTTACAATTTATTAGTTTTTTGTGTTCTAAAGTTGTATTCCAATAAATATTTTATGTTCTATCCAAATATCTTGATTATTGTATCATAAAAACAATTAAATGTCTGATGTTCACATTGTACTACAATAAATTTTTCACTTAAATATAAGCATTATACTAAATGTTATTATTTAGTAAAATATTCAGCACATTCTGCATTGCACTCCTGTCCCCAATTTATTATATATTTTAGGAGTCGGAGTCGGTGCATTTTATACCGACTCCGACTCCGACTCCGACTCCACCAAAATGAGCTCCGACTCCGACTCCGACTCCACGACTCCGACTCCGACTCCACAGCCCTGGTAGCACACGTCGCTCCGTGTGACACCACGGGAACGATGAGCAGCTCACCTGCCTCCCGCGGCCGCCGCCGTCTCTATGTGGAAGGAAGGAGGTGGGCGGGATGTTTACATCCTGCTCATCTCCGCCCCTCCGCTTCTATTGGCCGGCGGCCGTGTGACGTCGCTGTGACGCCGAACGTCCCTCCCACTCCAGGAAGTGGACGTTCGCCGCCCACAGCGAGGTCGCACGAGAGGTAAGTATGTGTGACGGGGGTTACTACCTTTGTGCGACACGGGCAGCGATTTGCCCGTGACGCAAAAAGGACGGGGGCGGGTACGATCGATTGTGAAATCGCACAATCGGTCGTACCGTGTAAAGCAGGCTTAAGGATATTTGATTTTGTTTCGAAACGCATAATGTCCGACATGAGGCTTTTCTCCTCTGTACATTTTTGGAACCTGATTTTAATATGAATTGAATAAATGGAATTTTAATTTTCCCATTTGTCCAAGGATGTTGTTGCTGGAGCTTCATGTTCATTGTTGACGCATAAGCCTGCCTTTGTTCCGTGCACTGCCCTGAACTGAATTTCCAGATATCCAGATTGGTATGGTGAGCTGAATCAAACAATTTAACCTCTATATATACAGTATGAGCGTCACATAGAACCCTACATACAGTAAGACCCCAAAAAGCCCCTTATATACAGGATGAGCGCTCATATAGCTCCCTGTATACAGTACGAACCACCACACAGTCCCCCTATATATAGTGAGTCCACTGTATACAGTATGAGCCTCACACAGAACCCTACATACAGTAAGAGACCCCCACAAAGCCCCCTATATACAGGATGAGCTCTCACATAGCCCCCTATATACAGTATGAACCACCACACAGTCCTCCTATATATAGTGAGTCACCTATATACAATGAGCCTCACATAGAACCCTACATACAGTATGAGCCTCCACATAGCTCCCTATATACAGTATGAGACTCCACCTAGTTCCCTACACACAGCACAAGCCCCCACAAAGCCCTTAAATACACTATAAGCCCCCATATTACCCCCTACATATGGTATGAGATCCCACACAGCCCCCTATATACATGCACACATCCATATACCAAAAAAATAAAAACACATACTTTCCTCACTCCCATTCCCCCAATGCTGCAGTCTCAATCGTACATCCTAATTGGTGGAAGAAGGAGCCTGCTCCTCTCTCTTCCACTAATTAATTCACTGCTATCCACATCCGTGATGTCTGGCAGCGGCAGGCATGGTGCGGCTCATGGGCCATATGAGGGTTTGTTTTTTAAAGGACGAGTTGTACTTTTGAATGACACCATTCATTTTACCATATAGTGTACTGGAAAATGGGAAAAAAATTCCAAGTTTACCATGGTCACTATATGGTAAAATGGACATGGCAATATGATGCTACATGTTAGTACGAGTACGAAGATACCAAATGTGTACAGTTTTTTTTATCATTTAGCACAAGGCAGAAAATACTTATGGGAAGTAAATATGTAAAGTAACTTATGAGTATTTTACTGCATTTCCCACATCACTTTCCATACTTACATCATTTTCTAGAAAATTAAACATGCTTCGTTCTGCCAGTTCTTTAGATTCATCAAACTTTTCCACCGCTAGTCGAATTTCTTCATCTGGAATCTTTCCTTGTCTCTTCTTCTTATAATCATAATCTAAGCGGCGGCCTTCCAACTTTTTCAAATGATACTGAAAATTGGTACATAAAAGAAAGTAAGCCATCCATTCATTTACACTTACTGAGTAGGATGATACTGATTTTTCACATGAAGTAATGTGCAAATGTATTAGACAGGTGTGGAAAAATGCTGCAAAGTAAGATTGCTTTCAAAACTACAAGTGTTAAGAGTTTATTGTTATCAATTATCAAAATGCAAAGTGAATGAAGAAGAGAAATCTAAGTCAAATTAATATTTGGCATGACCTCCCTTTTGTTCATGCCTCAGTTCTTGTAGGTACACTAACACAATATTTGAAGGAGTTCAGCAAGGAAGTTGTTCCAAATATCTAGAACTAACCATAGGTCTTATGTGGAGGTCAGGTTGTACAAATCGTTCTGTTCATGTAATTGAAAACAGACTCAATGAAGTTGAAATCAGGGCTTTGTGGGGACCATATCATCACTTTTAGGACTCCTTACTCTTTTTTACACTGAAAATACTTATTAATGACATTGGCTGCACGTTTGGGGTGGTTGTTCTGCTGCAGAATAAATTTGGAACCAATCAGACGCCTCCCTAATGGTAATGATGGATAAGAATCTGCCTGTATTTCTCAGCATTGAGGACACAATTAATCTTAACCAAATCCCCAACTCAACTTATAGAAATGCAGTTTCAAAATTGCAAGGAACCTCCACCATGCTTTACTGTTGCCTGAAGACGCTCAGTATTGTAGCGCTCATCAGCTCTTTGGCAAACAAACCGACTTCTGTCACAGCCAAATATTTCACATTTTGACTCCTCAGAACAGAGCACATGCTGCCATTTTTTTTGCACCCCGGTTCCTATGTTTCCATGCATAGTTGAGCTGGCTGTTATTGCTTTTCGGACAGAATTTTTCCACCAAGACCACATCTGGCTAAACCTTTCCAAACAGTAGATGGGTGTAGCTGGATCTCACTACTTGATGTCAAAATGGCAGTGCTGGACATCTTTCTATTTCGAATAGAATTAACCCCTTCAGCCCCCGGGCAATTTCCGTTTTTGCGTTTTTGTTTTTTTGATCCTTTTCTTCCGAGAGCCGTAACTTTTTTATTTTTCCGTCAATCTTGCCATATGAGGGCTTGTTTTTTGCGGGACAAGTTGTACTTTCAAATGAAACCATAGGTTTTACCATATAAAGTACTGGAAAACAGCAAAAAAATTCCAAGTGTGGAAAAACTGCAAAAAAAGTGTGATCGCACAATAGTTTTTGGGATGTTTTATTCACCGTGTTCACTATATGGTAAAACTGATGTGTGGGTGTGATGCCTCCGGTCGGTGCGAGTTTGTAGACACCAAACATGTATAGGTTTACTTGTATCTAAGGGGTTAAAAAAAATTAACAAGTTTGTCCAATAAAAGTGGCGCACGTTTTGCGCCATTTTCCGAAACACGTAGCGTTCTCATTTTTCGGGATCTATGGCTCAGTGACGGCTTATTTTTTGCGTCTCGAGCTAACATTTGTAATGGTACCATTTTTGTGCAGATGCTACGTTTTGATCGCCTGTTATTGCATTTTGCGTAAAACATGCGGCGACCAAAAAAACGTAATTTTGGCGTTTGGAATTTTTTTGCCACTACGCCGTTTACCAATCAGATTAATTGATTTTATATTTTGATAGATCGGGCATTTCTGAACACGGCGATACCAAATATGTGTATATTTATTTATTTTTTAACCCTTTAATTTTCAATGGGGTGAAAGGGGGGGGTTTGAACTTTTAGGATTTTTTTTTTTAAAACTTTTTTTTTACTTTTTTTTTTTTAATTTTACTAGTCCCCCTAGGGGGCTATAGCGATCAGCAATCCGATTGCTCTTATCTATCTGCTGATCACAGCTATACAGCTGTAAACAGCAGATACAGTCACTTCCTGTTTCCCTCTGCTCCGGGCCGAGGGAAAATGAAAGTGAAACATCATAGCTGCAGGCGTCATCACATGACCCTGTGCTACGATGGAAACCACCGAAAGTCACGTGTTCACTCACGTGACTTCCGGTGGGGGCGGCGGTAAGTAAAAATCATGGCCGTGCGCATATAGATCTCGCTGCCAGACTTTGGCAGCGAGATTTAAGGGGTTAAATGTTGCGAGTGGAAGCGATTCCACTCGCAACATGCAGGCACACATGTCAGCTGTTGAAAACAGCTGATATGTGTGCCGACCGCCGCCGCCTGCCCGCGGCAGGGGGCGGGGCTTAACCTGACACGCTCCATGACGGATAGATCCGTCCAAGGTCGTGAAGGGGTTAAAGATTAGTGATGACCAAATACTAAATATCCGGGTTCGGATTATTTGTACCGAATGCCTAGAACTATTCCAGTTCCTGTCACAAATAACGAACCTTATGCAAGTCAATGGGCAACCCGAGCATTTTTCTGGGAAATTTTCAGTAAAAATTCTCGGGTTCCCCATTGACTTGCATTAGGTTTGTTATTTGTGACGAATATTGGAATAGTTCTAGGCATTCGGTACGAAAAATCGGAACCCGAATATTAAGTATTTGCTCGTCACTATTAAAGATGTGTCTTTCAACAGCTGCATTAAGTTTCCTTGGATGCCGATTGCATGTGCAATCCTCAATGTTGCCAATTTCTTGGTGGTTCTTCAGAACAGCTTGACCAGCACATTTTGAAACCCCAGCCTGCTCTGAAATGTTTGCTGTGCTCGGACTTGCCATGGTGTACGACCTTGGACATGAAACAAGCTCACCTTTGTAGAGGAGTTTGGCCGTTTGCCACCCAGTTGTAAGCCTCCTACACCTAATTGTGTTTCAACCTACATATTAATAATGATGATCATTATCTGCTCTCTGGTATCATTGGTGACTCAACCACCTGACTTTGAACCAGTGTACCTAGAAGAATTAATGCTATTTTGAAAGTAAAGTGTGGCCAACCAAATAGGGATACGCTTTAGATTTTTCTTTTGTCCATTCACTTTGTATTTTGGTAATTAATAAAAAAAAAATAATAACACTTCCATTTTTTTTTAAAGCACTTACTTTGAAGCATTTTTTCCACACCGGCCAAAAATGTTTTACACAACACAGTATATCAATTAATCAGAAGGTGTCGTAATGGTTGGACATCCACCAATCTTAAGGGGGCTTTACACGGTAGCGATATCACTAGCAATTTCTAGCGATAGCGACCGTGTAAGTACCCGCCCCCGTCGCGCATGCGATTGTTTGTGATCGCTGCCGTAGCGAACATTATCGCTACGGCAGCGTCACATGCACTTACCTGGTCGGCGTCGTCGCTGTGACTGCCGAACAATCCCTCCTTCAAGGGGGAGGGACGTTCGGCATCACTGCGACGTCACCGCAACGTCACTAAGCGGCCGGCCAATCAAACCGGAGGGGCGGAGATGAGCAGGACGTAACATCCCGCCTACCTCCTTCCTTCCTCATTGGGGCCGGCGGCAGGTAAGGAGACGTTCCTCGCTCATGCGGTGTCACACATAGCGATGTGTGCTGCCGCATGAGCGATGAACCACAACGCTAAACAACCCTTACAGATTTTTGATTTTGGGACGACCTCTCCATGGTGAACGATTTTCACCATTTTTGAGGTCGCCTAAGGTCGCTGGCAAGTATTACACGCTGCGATATCGTTAATGACGCCGGATGTGCGTCACTAACAACTTGACCCCGGCGACCAAACATTAACGATATCGTAGCGTGTAAAGCCCCCTTTAGGTTGGAATCACAGATGTTGGTTTTCGCTAGCTTTTAAGACACTGTAGTAAACACAAAGGAGAAACCCAAGTCTTCTCCCCTTTATACTTTACTTTCAACTTAAATTCACTAGTGTATTTGGCTAAAAAACAAATGAATATGTTGTTTTAGCCAAAAGTTTGTTGTCTAGCCAATGGATGGGTGATACAGGTTTGTAGCTGAAATAATGGCTCACATATTTGGGTGGTTTTCCCTTTTAATGTTATATTGTATACATGGTTTTCAATACTGATTCCCCATAGGATACATAATCACATCTGGTAAATGATGAACACTTACCACAATTTCTTTCAAGTCTTTGTCTTGTAAGGACTGCAGAGGATCGATGAAGTTCTGTTTGACACTGATATCAAGAGAGTCCTTCACTTCTGACATTTGTTTCATGCTTTCTCCGACATCCAGCAAAGCGCTGCCTGGTAGAAGCGGAGAGTTTATTGACCAACTGCTGACAAGCATCGTAAGATCAAGAGTAATGTCCTTAGCACGTACAGCATGTGGGTACTTACCTAGCGAAGAATTAAAACTGTGAGCCACCAAGTAAATAAATACTAATGCGACTGTATATATTCCCTGTATTAGATCAAGGAGAAAGAAAAGTATACCATATAGGGTCAGTATACCTTTCTCTCTCCTTGATCTAATTAAGTGGGTTTTTTTGTATACCGGGAGATCCTGATGGGTGTATACATTCCCTGTACTACACTGCAACATATGTTGGTGCTATGTATATGATACATAAATTGGGCACAGCTTTCGCTAAAAAATGATTAAATATTCTCATCTGCTGGACGCATGCACAAAGCTACCTCCTTTTTTGCAAATAATATTTCTTCACATCCAAGATCCATTAAAGAAACCAAAATTCAGCTGTATGTTAAGTATTTAAAAAATATCCATTAAAACAATATAATGTTGGATCCATCCTCATACGCCTTATTTAATCTCTTCACTGCCAGAAGTTCACACTTCTTCCATACCTAGATAAGATCAGAAATGGAAAAAATAGATATCCGCATTCCCTTTATTTTCTGATATTTAACCTCTGTCACTTTACACCGACGGCATGAATGCGCTAACTAAAAATAGAATTTCAGTCGAGTTCGTATATGCTCTGATGTACAGATCACAAATGATCAATGCTAAAGAGAATTCAAATCTCCAGAATCAAGAAGTCAATAAATATTTAAATCTTTGAGTAGATAAATGGCCCCCAATGAGACACATAAGGAACTGCAATAACTGAAAAAAGCAACTACTGTATATGCGACAGAGGACAAAACCCTTATTGCTCGGTAAAGGGTTCTATACTATTAATGAATACTGATGTGATCAATGGAAAATTGTATATAGGAAAGATAACACTTGTAGACAATGTATTCCCGTCTTCTACAAAAGGGGTCTCAAACTCTGCTGGGTATATGGGTCGCACATAGAAAAAAATTGAACTTGGGGGTGCCACATTCTTTGCAGGACAAAGTGACAATTTTAATAATACAATTTTTTTTCTATACACCTTTAGATCACTTTTTTAGAACATGTTTTGCTTCTTTATTATCATTTTTTTTTTTTTAAATGGCATTCACCATATGGTTTATGGTACGGTTTTATAGCTTGGGTTGTTACGGATGTGGTGATTAACAAACACTTTATTTGTTTATTTTAGTTTATATATAAAACAGTATTTTTTAACAATTTATCCCCTTCTTGAAGTAATATTGTCTTACAATTAGCACCCTATATAGTAATTTTGGCCAACATCTTGTAGTAATGTGCAACATCCTGCTCCCCATCTTGTAGTAATGTGCCCATCCTGGTCCCTATCTTGTAGTTATGTCCCTATCTTGTAGTTATGTCCCCATCCTGGAGTAATGTACCCATCCTGGTCCCTATCTTGTAGTTATGTACCCCATCCTGGTCCCCATCCTGTAGTAATGTCCCCCATCCTGGTCCCCATTTTGCAGTAATGTAACCATCCTGGTCTCTATTTTGTAGTTATGTCCCCCATCCTGGTCCCCATCCTGTAGTAATGTACCCATCCTGGTCCCTATCTTATAGTTATGTCGCCCATCCTGGTCCCCATCCTGTAGTAATGTCCCCCATCCTGGTCCCCATTTTGTAGTAATGTACCCATCCTGGTCTCTATTTTGTAGTTATGTCGCCCATCCTGGTCCCCATCTTGTAGTAATGTACTCATCCTGGTCCCCATCTTGCAGTTATGTCCCCCATCCTGTGGTAATGTACCCATCCTGGTCCCCATCTTGTAGTTATGTCCCCCATCCTGGTCCCCATCTTGTAGTAATGTGCCCATGTTAGTCCTCATCTTGCAGTAATGTGATCCAGCCTTGTCCCCATCTTGTTGTAATGTGTCCCATGCTGGTCCCCTTCTTGTAGTAATGTGCATATTTTTATCCAATTCTTGTAATAGGGGGCCGTGTGTTTGAGAAGTAAAACTTTTCATTTTCACGTCTTTAACTTCTCTAATATCCTAAGCTTTAATATGATACCTTACACTTTAGCTTTTGATTTTTGCCCCAGTCAAGACATACAGTGGTATGAAGAAGTTTGCGCACCCCTGCTAAAAATTACTTTCATTGTCAACAGTTAAGCAAATTGAGGATGAAATGATCACTAAAAGGCATAAAGTTAAAGATGACACATTTCCTTTGTATTTTAGGCAAAAAAAAATATTTTCATTTTTTACATTTTTAAATTACTTAAAAAGGAAACATGGCCGATGCAGAAGTTTGGGCACCCTGCATGGTTAGTACCTAGTAGCACCCCCTTTTGTCAAGTATCACAGCTTATAAACGCTTTTTGCAGCCAGCCAAGAGTCTTTCAATTCTTGTTTGAGGGACGTTCATTCATTTTCCCTTGGAAAAGTCTTTCAGTTCGGTGAGATTCCTGGGTTGGCTTGTATCTTTGATCAGGGGACTGTGAGGGCCATTGTAAAACCTTCAGCATGCACCTTTTGAGGTAGTCTATTGTGGCTTTTGACTTGTATTTAGGATCATTATCCATTTTCGACTTCAGCTTTTTTAAAGCAAAAGTTCTGTGAGAGCTGCTCGTTGGGTTGCTAGAGAGGCAAATCAGAACCCCTGCTTGACTGCAAAAGACCTTCTGTAAGATTTAGCTGACTGTGGAGTTGTGGTACATTGTTCTACTGTTCAGAGACACCTGCACAAATTTGGCCTTCATGGAAGAGTCATCAAAAGAGAACCTCTCCTGCGTCCTCGCCAAAAAATTCAGCATCAGAAGTATGCAAAAGAACTTATAAACAAGCCACACATGTCTGCTGATCAGATATGTATAACTTGCTAACCTGTGTTTGTTCTTGAAAACAGTTGGAAAAAGAAATGATTGCGTACAGTTTTACGGCTGCCACTGAACTAAAAAAACAAACAAACAGACAAACCAGTAATCTCCTTAAGTGCTCCTAGTGGGGGCAAATAAAGCTTCACACACATTTCTCTTTTATGTTAGCAATGTTTGCATGAAACATCAGGGCCAGTTAATGGAAAAAATGGAGAAAAGGGTTATAGTTGGATGTCCAAATCATGAGAGGGAATTTCTGCCTTGAAGAATCATTACTTGTTATAAGAGTTCATTGACAACTAATTTATCACACAGTGTCCTCTTACCGGACCCAGCAATCAGCTGTAATCTGTATAGGCACCTATCAGTAAAGGCCCATATAGGCAATAGATGAAGGTCGGCCATACATGCTGATTTGTCAGCTCACCCACTTGCAGTGCAGCAAGGATAGGCAGGTAAAGCAGGAGTCCAGCGTGAGTATCTAATATATAAAGCTGAATGTGTGTATGTATGTGTGTGTGTGTATGTATGTATGTGTGTGTGTGTGTGTGTATATGTGTCTGTGTATGTCCAGGATTGGCATCTGCACCGTTGCAGCTACAGCCACAAAATTTTGCACACACACTTCTGGACCCCGAGAGCGTCATAGGCTATGTTTTGAGGGGAAATTTTAACCCCGCGCTTTACAGTTATTCACCAAAAAAAACTGCCTCCATTAAAGCGAATGGAGCTGGGAGCCACAGTGCAGCCAGAACTTCAGAAGAATGCGCAGCCACACCCTTAAATGGAATGTTGGCATGTCACAATGCAGCCAGGGAAAGAGACAGACACAGACTGGGAAAGAGGCAGACACAGACAGGGTAAGAAACAGACATAGACAGGGTAAGAGACAGACACAAAGAGACAGACACAGACAAAGACAGACTGACAGGGAAAGAGACAGACAGGGAAAGAGAGGGAAAGAGAGAGACAGGTTAAGAGACAGACACAGACAGGTAAAGAGACAAAGAGACAGATACAGACAAAGAGACAGAGACAGACACAGGGAAACAGGCAGACAGGGAAAGAGAGGGAAAGAGACAGACAGGGTAAGAGACAGACAAAGACAGGTAAAGAGACAGACAAAGAGACAGACACAGGGAAAGAGACAGAGGGAAAGAGACAGAGAGGGAAAGAGACAGACAGGGAAAGAGAGGGAAAGAGACAGACAGGGAAAGTGACAGAGATAGATAGACAGACAGGGAAAGAGATAGATAGACAGGGAAAGAGATTGAGACAGACGGAGAAAGAGACAGAGACAGTCAGAGACAGACAGGGAAAGAGAAAGACTGACAAAGAGATAGCGAGAGAGACAGAGAGATATATACAGAGGGGGAGACAGACATTATAATTACATTTATATTTATTTGTTTTGTGGTTTTTGTGTGCAGAATACATTTTTGTTAATACATTCTATTTTGTTAACAACAGTTATTAACCCGGGCGAAGCCGGGTAGTACAGCTAGTCTCCTTATAAAAAGATTCCTTTCTTCCAAAGTACACATCAGCAGGTAAAAACCATAGAAAGTCACAGCTTCATGATAATGTTAAAATGACCACCTATGGTTTCTACCTGCCGTTGTGTACTTGGGAATAAAGGAATCTTTTCACGAGAAGACTCTCACGCTGGACTTCTTTTTGAAAATAAGTTTTCTAAACAGATAATCCTATTTAAACAAATCCACTAACCAAGCAAGACCACAATGTGCCCACTTACCAAATTCTGACTCTTCTCCCAGTTCTCGCCCATACCGAAGCATAGACTCTCCTAGTAATCCTTCTGTCTGAGGGTAACCTGTAGTTTTTACTTGTCCTCTGATTTTTGACATAGTGTTGATCATTCCTAGTCTGGCTCGATAAGCTGAAATTAGAAGATTAATTATTACTATAATGTCTAGACTGGTAATCTCAGGCATAACACACAATGTCAATATATATAAAAAAAACAAAAACAACTGAGCTATTTGGAGTGCTTTGTCCCCTTTATTAAGGTTGATATCCAGTGGCATAATGATCACAGAGAGTGTGACCACGACTGGGCCCGTGTAGGAATGGGGCCTGCCTATGACAACCCCATTTTCAGCCGAATGTGCATCCGAGGATTCACATTCAGCTGAAGTGTATTGCGGCTCAGAGAGACACCGGCTTCCTGAGCCGCATTAGCTATAGTGACCATCAGCAGATGACGTCAGTGTGCCCATCACAGGTGTCGCATGATGTCACTGTGCTGGCTATGGAGGAGGAAGAGGGTGTAAGTGCGGATAGGTAAGATAAAAAGTTTATTTTTTTGTGTTTGAGGAGATCGCAAGAATGGGGCCATTATTGCAGGAAGGGCCCAACACGTGGGCCAGTATTAATAGAAGGGGCCAAAATAGGAGAAATTATTACAAGATGGGCCCAGGATGGGGGACATTATTGCACAAGGGGCTCAAAATGGGGGGCATTATTAAAGAATAAAGGCAAAAATTGTGGACATTATTACAGGAATGAAACAGAATGGGGGATATTATTGTAGGAAGGGCCCAGCATGGAGGCCAGTATTAATAGAAGGGCCAAGATAGGAGACATTATTACACAACAGGCCCAGGATGGTGTACATTATTAAAGAATAAGTGTGACGATGTGGAATATTATTACACATAGGGGCTCCGGATGGGGGACATTATTGCACAAAGGGCACAAAATGGGAGGGCATTATTGAAGAATGAGGGCAAGAATTGAGGACATTATTACATATAGGGGCTCCGGATGGGGGACATTATTACACAAAGTGCCCAGGATGGAAGACATTATTGCACAAAGCGCTCAAAATGGGGGACATTATTAGACAATGAGGGTGAGAATGGTGGACATTATCACAGGAATGGAAAAAATGGGGGACATTATTAAATAAAGAAGCCAGGATAGGGATCGTTATTACAGCACAATAGTATATTTTACTGTATATGGCTAGAGGGACCCATAAATCTGACCAACATGAAAGGGAGACCCCTGTCCAAAGTCTGAACCTGGCCCATAACACTCTAGCCACGTCACTGTCTATCCATTGTTTTCTCTTACTTATTTTTTTTTATATTTTTCATTATATTCAGTTATTAAAAGAGGCAGTGGAATAATATGTTACATAGACGAGTCTAAAATGATAACTGACTTCATTGTATATTTTGTGAAGGAATAAAAGCTAATTTTTCATGGTGCAGGGGATTAAATATTACCTGGATTTGGCTGTAAATATTCGGTGGTTTTGGTGAGCAGTTCGGCAACCACCTTGTTGGTGATGTCAATTTTCTAAAATACAAATGCAACAACAATATAATGTACTTTTGCTATTCACGTTTGCAAATACTTATTAATAACTTTGTTAGGTTGGTTGCACACATGAAGCTACTTATGCAGATTTTAAGCCAAAGCCAGGTATTAAAGGGAACCCGTGACCAGCTTTTTCCCTTATGAGCTGTGGCCACCACCAGTGAGCTCTTATATACAACATACTTGAATACTGTATATGAGAGCCCTGACCGCTCTGTAGAACATAAAAAAAACCACCTTTATTATAGTCAACTGTGGAGCAGTCTGGGCCCATGGGCACCACTGCTCTCAGTCCAGTGTCTCCTCCATTACTGTCCTCTTTCTCAGCCCCGTATGGATGACGCGTTCCACATCATTTACACAAAGTCTACCCTTGTGCTCCTGCGCATGCACACTTTGATCTGTCCTGCTGAAGGCAAAGTAAAGTACTGTAATATTTTGATCTGCCCTCAGCAGGGTAGATCAAAGTGTGCATGCGCAGAAGCACAATGGAGATCTATGTGTGGATGACGTAGGACATGTCATCCACACCGGGCTGAGAAGGAGAACAGCAATCGCACAAGATGGAGGAGGCACTGGACCGGAGAGCAGCGATGCCCATCGAACTGGAGCGCCCCCTAGGTGAGTATAATAAACGTGTTTTTTACGTTGTACACAATGGCCTGGGCTCTTATATACAGTACTCTGGAATACTATATATAAGAGCCTACAGGTGGTGGCCACAGCTCATAAGGGACAAACCTGTTGATTGATTCCCTTTAATAAAAAGAAAGGAAAAATATTCTGTTTTTGAGCCTTCATCATAAATGGCATGTGTGAATCCAGACTAGATATTTGATATGACTAAAGACATCATGTGTCACAGAAACATACACTGACTTGTACCTGCATCAAGTTGAGAACGCTCCCTATATGAGGTGAAGTTTACATTTTTGATTATAAAATCATTTGTTAAACATTTTCTCCTGCATGCTCTATCACATGCCGAGTAAAAGGAATGGTCTAGAAACAGAAAAAAATAGAAAAATAAAATAAAGAAAAATTGTCATTATGAAAAAATTCCTAAATATCTTTAATTAGCAAGTCACAAAAGCAATGTGAATATGACAGGTTCCTGTGAGCATGTGCAGTTGCTGTGCCCTGGAGGTTCCTACTGCACATGCTCAGTTTCATTCTACAACAGGTTTATGCCAAAGTAACAGGATCGCAGCCGTTTTTTAATGTACAGTGATTACCTCTCTAGAAAAAAATAATTGATAATTACACCTTTGTGACTGTTAATTCCCAGAAAACCCCTTTAAAGGAAATATTCCTTCAGGTAACAGTGCAATGTCATACAGAGGCACCTGACAGCGCACAAGGAGTCCCTACAGTTAGTAATGCATACAAGTATGCTTCTCCTTACTAAGACCTAAAATGAATGACTTCCTTACAAGATGGATACAGTTTGATGTTTGCAATATTTACTGCCCTTATTTAATAAAAAATATAAAAATAAGAAAGTTCATGCAACATATGAAACAAGTTCATTTTCTTTTGACAAAGGCAAGTAAAGATGTGATTCTTACCCGTTCCATTTCTTGAAAATCATGGTCGAGTTTTGTTCCTTCTGCTCCACTAATTTTCTCACTTAAAAGCTGAAAGTAGAAATAAAAATCACACAATTATTGCACAGAAGAGGCAGACATTAAACACAGTTCCATGAAATCTGCTTCTTATATTCTGAAGTGCGGAATGCTACAGTTTTACACATTTCCAAGGAAATAATATGTTTGCCACATAGACAATCATACACAAATATCATGTGTACATACTGCATTGCTGCTTCTATAGCTTAGAGGCGGGCCTCAAAAATATGGAGGTCAAAATAGTTGGTGAGGCAGTCTTAAAGGAAATCTCTCATGAGGAAAATTGCTATTAACCTGCAGATATGTGGTTAATCTGCAGGTTAATAGCATTTTGTACCTGTTCAGCACCTGCATATTGATCCCTGCTGCTGGGAGGAAATGAACTTTATTCCTCTCGGCAGTGTTCGGTCATGGAGGTGGCGCCAGTGTGAATTCAGTCACTGCTCTGTATATGGACAATGCCCCCTGCACTGACTGACAGTCGCTCTGCATTAGAATCTGCTGTCGGTCAGTGCAGGAGGCAAGGCTACAGCCACCACTCTCCATACATAGAGCAGTGACTGAAGCGGCGCCGCCCCTGTGACTGAAACCGAAACGCTGCCAGGAAGATAAAAGTTTATTTTATCCCGGCAGTGGGGTTCCATATGCAGGCGCCGGGCAGATTTAGAATGCTACTAACCAAAAGATTAACCCCATATCTGAAGGTTAATAGCAGTTTTCCATGTGACACGTACCCTTTATCAGAACTGATCATATATTGATTGCTCCTGCTGCATAGACTCTTATCTAGGTGCAATATATTGTTTAAAGGGAATATGTCAGAAGATTTTGGCTTTGTATTCTGACAGCAGAATGATGTAGGCACAAAGACCCTGATTCCAGCAATGTATTACTTAGTTTATTGGGTGCAGCAGTTGATAGATTCAGTTTTCTGCTGCCATTCTAGAAGATCTCGGAATGCTGAGCCCAATATAATCTCTCCCACACCACTGATTGGCAACTTTCTGTGTACATTGTATACAGACACAAAGCCGCTAATCAATGATGGGGTGGGGTTGAACTAGGAGGCACATAACACCTTGTCCTCTAGTGATAACCTCTGGCTGATAAAACACTTATTTTATTGAAACAGCAAAACAAAGCCTAGTAAGTGAATCATGGCTAGAATCAGGGTCTCTGTCCTTACATCAGGCTGCTCTCAGATTATAGCAAAAACTTACTGACAGATTCCCTTTAACAACAACATTGATTTCATGTCTTTATCACATGCTTACATTGGGTTCAGTTTAATTAAGGAATAGATTTCAACCTCTGGAGTGGCTGAGGTATCACCATATACTGGAGGAGAAGCCCAAGTATAGAAAATAAAATCTATAGATTAGCTTGATACTACCATACTTCATATCATGAGCAGCAGGACAAAATATCGAGGCTCCTGCACATACATTATATTTTTTCTGAAGTGTGTGCTCTAAGAAGACTTTTTCGTTCACAAACACTAGTGCTCCTGTCTGTGGGCTGCGTCTGATTGCAGCTCTGAAGCCGACCGCTTTATTCTAATCTCAAGCAACCCCTATAATTATTGCATCTTACTTGAGCACCCTATAATCAGGAATCTGACATCTCCGCACCTGTTGGCCAAATTCATGCCAGGGTTTAAGACACAAAAAAATGTAAAGAGGCTGTTCCACAGACAAAGTATAGTTTCATCAATAGATCTTGGAATAAAAATAAGTTCTACAATTGAATGTGTTATGTAAAATGTTCCTGTGTGGAGATAACTGTATTAATGAGATGGCAGCTGATTCTTTCCCGTGCTATAATGTCTGTATACTCTTTTGCTTCCTCCCGGCCCAGGAGATGTGGTATGATCAGCCCAAGTCTCTGTACGGTCAGACACGGCCATTACACAGTACACAGCAGGGGTGCATACAATGTTTATCTGAAAATAAGACAGAATCTTATATTATTTTTGCTCTGGCTAGGGCTTATTATTAGGGGATGTCTTATAATCATATGCCATTCTGGAACATCAACATAACTCTCATAACCCTGTGCGTAACACATGTGTGTGTCTATCTATACTAGAGGATAGCTAGCTAGCTAGATAGATAGATAGATAGATAGATAGATAGATAGATAGACAGACAGACAGACAGATAACTACAGATAGCTAGATAGATAGATAGATAGATAGATAGATAGATAGATAGATAGATAGATAACTACAGATAGATAGATAGATAGATAGATAGATAGATAGATAGATAGATAGATAGAGGGATAGATAGATAGATAGATAGATAGATAGATAGATAGAGGGATAGATAGATAGAGATAGATAGATAGATAGATAGATAGATAGATGGATAGATAGATAGATAGAGATAGATAGATAGATAGATAGATAGATAGATGGATAGATAGAGGGATAGATAGATGGATAGATAGAGGGATAGATAGATGGATAGATAGATAGATAGAGGGATAGATAGATAGATAGATAGATAGATAGATAGAGGGATAGATAGATAGATAGATAGATAGATAGAGGGATAGATAGATAGATAGATAGATAGAGGGATAGATAGATAGATAACTACAGATAGATAGATAGATAGATAGATAACTACCGTATTATCTATCTATCCATCTATACACAAACACTGCACATATATGCCAGTCTGTAAAATACGTTTTATTACTTTCATATGTCCTATGTAAATGGCATAGGTCTCTAGCCCCATGGGCATCTCATCACCCTGTGGGCGTCTACATACTTTCCATGATATCATGCCCCTGTGGGTGTGATACCATGGATTTACATCAGCAACGTGACTGTAGCTACTTCAGAATCTCGTGTGCGCGCTTACCATTCTCGCCGCCTCGTCCTGGTGTTTGTGTGACAGCTTCTGACGCACACTGCGCATGCTCAGAAGACACCTGCGGTTCCAGTCATGCACAGTGCGCATCAGAAGCTGAGAAGCAAGAGCCAGGATGAGAAGGTGGCAGGAATGGTAAGCATGCGAGATTCTGAAGATGCAGACGTGACGTCGCTCATGTAAATCCATGGTATCACGCCTACAGGGGCATAATATCATGGAAAGCATGTAGACACCCACAGGGCGATGTGACACCCATGAGGCTAGAGACCTAGGCTATTTACATAGGACATATGAAAGTAATAAAACATATTTTATTACTTTTATATAACAACACAGGGATGGGTAGGAAGGAGTTACTAGCTCACACAGGCTCCTGCTTGTAGGTCAGAACACTGTTTTGACCTGACAGGTTCCCTTTAAGCTGTCTTATAATCAGGGTATAAACGCTGGTGCCCCTAGGAGAGTGGCGGCCCTGAGAAATTTCCCAGCTTGCTCTCCATTCTTCTTAATGCAAGTCTGTCTCCTGTTCAGTGCTTTTAGACTGTTGCAATTAAGAGACCTTTGGTCACTTGACTGTGAAGTCATCAAAGGTCCATAAATCTTTCACATCGGAATACAAATGTTGGCGTCCCTAAGAAAGCGGGGGCCTGAGAAATTGTGCAGTACGACTCCCCCAATGCAGGCCCTTACTGTAACTAGGGCTTATTTTTGGAGTTGGACTTATGGTATATTTCAAGCATACTCCAAAAATCCTGTAAAATCATGCTAGGGCTTATATTCAGGGTAGGTCTAATTTTCGGGGAAAAGGTATATAAGATTATCTCAGAACATTAACATTTATTTTAACACATCCAATTGTGAAAATTATTCCAAGATCTATTGATTAAAACGTTTGCCCCATGAACAAAGTACATTTTAAACTGTAACCGTTGTTTTAATTTTTATTTCATAACTCACTAGTTCACATGAAAACAAGCAGCTGTGTAATATATCTCATCAGACAAATCTGCTTCTTTCTCTGCCAGAATTGATCAGTCATTATCAAAATCCTCAATTCTGGGGTAATATCTGTATTCAGTGAAGACTTTCCCATTACTGAGATAGGAGATGGCGGCTGTTACTGATGGGATTCTATGTAGATAGAAGAGGGGGAAGGGGCGGAGCTCTGCCTCTAGTTCCTCCCTCTGCCTCTAGCTCCTCCCTCTGTCTCTAGCTCCTCCAATTGCCACCAGCTCCTCCCATCACAGATTCACATCAGTAACAACTCCTTCACTGAATACAGAATTTACCCCAGAATTGAGAATTTTGATAATGACTGATCAATTCTGGCAGAGAAAGAAGCAGATTCGTGTGATAAGATATATTACAGAGTTGCTTACGTTCATGTGTACTATTGATTTATGAAATAAAAATTAAAACGACGGTTACATTTTAAGTTTTGTCTTCTCTGCCATAGTGTTTGCGTCTTTCCAGTTTGACTAAGACATGGATAGAATTCTACCATAGGGAATAACAGGAAAAAGATGAGGACTAATTGGTATGTTGGATTCTTTTAGCCATTTCTTCAGTTACCAATCCCTTCTCACAAGGTGTCCTCCAGCTGCACTCCCCTTCCCCCACAGACATTGTACATTTCACTAAATAGTAGGTTTGGTGAACAAATGTTACCTATGGAGGTTATGTAACAGACATTGAACAGGTTTCTTAAGAGTAAGAGGATAAGTGTAAGGAGAAAACTGTTACTAAGCAATTCACTGTGTGTACACAAGAGATGAAGACATGCACACATGTAATAAGAGACAAGTAAGTTCACCTCCAAATTGAAGATAAATAAGCGAAGGAAAACCAAGAGAAGCTATTCTAAAGCGGGCTTTACACGCAGCGATATCGGTACCGATATCACTAGCGTGGGTACCCGCCCCCATCTGTTGTGCAACACGGGCAAATCGCTGCCCGTGCCGCACTACATCGCCCAGAGCCGTCACACTACTTACCTACCCGGCGACGTCGCTGTAACCGGCGAACCACCTCCTTTCTAAGGGGGCGGTTCGTTCAGCGTCACAGCTGCGTCACTGAACCGCCGCCCAATAGAAGCGGAAGGGCGGAGATGAGCGGGACGTAACATCCCGCCCACCTCCTTCCTTCCGCATAGCGGCTGGAAGGCAGGTAAGGAGAGCTTCCTCGTTCCTGCAGTGTCACACAGAGCGATGTGTGCTGCCGCAGGAACGAGGAACAACTTCGTTACTGCTGCAGTAACGATATTTGAGAATGGACCCCCATGTCACCGATGAGTGATTTTGCACATTTTTGCGACGATGCAAAATCGCTCATAGGTGTCACACGCAACGGCATCGCTAATGCGGCCGGATGTGCGTCACAAAATCCGTGACCCCAACGACTTCGCATTAGCGATGTCGTAGCGTGTAAAGCCCCCTTTAGAAGTGATGATTCATAGAACATCAACAATACAAATGTAGGAATGCCAGTAATGGAGGATCCTTTTACAAACACATTTTTTAAAGGGGTTGTCTACTACCGGACAATCCCTGTTAATAGCACCAGGATGTAGCACAAATTTAAAAAAATCTATACTAGCGTCTCATACTGGTTCCACTTCTCCACTCTCAGCTCTGTGTACCCCAGGTGGTCTCCTGACACAAACAATGTCAAGTGACCGCTACAGCCAATCAGGGGCCACTGATCGGCTGCAGCCTTCTCAATTCATTCTGAGCGGAAGAAACACTGTTGTTCTACTTGAATTTAATTGTGAAGATTGCAATCAAACAATGGTAGTTTAATTTTGCAGAACATCCTCACAGCTGGGGCACAGGACTGAGAGTAAAGGAGCAGTGCTGGTCCTTAAGGTAAATATTATGTTATGCAGACCCCTGGAGTAGTTCATTAATTATTGCATTTGTTTTAGGTAAAGTGTTGCCTTTGACAAAATTAAAAATGAGAAACAATAGGGTGCATTTACAAGGCAGATTTCAGGCCGTCAAATCAATGATCGACTATAGACTATTTGATCGTTGCTCATCAATGAACTATTTTCACAGACGAATGAACAATGATGTGGACACAATGACAGCAATTACAATATCACATTATCAGCTGTTTGTTAATAGTGATAATATTTATGCAGGGACAAATAATACAATCACTGGACAATGAAGAGTTTTGCTAACAGACTGTATATATCATAGATTGTCTGCTATATATACACAATCTACGCTATATACAATCTATGTAATACACACGTGGTCAAAATTGTTGGTACCCCTCGTTTAATGAAAGAAAAACCCACAATGGTCACAGAAATAACTTGAATCTGACAAAAGTAATAAGAAAATCTATGAAAATGAACAAATGAAAGTCAGACATTGCTTTTCAACCACGCTTCCACAGAATTTTAAAAAAAATAAATAAAACTTATGAAACAGGCCTGGATAGAAATGATGGTACCTCTGAAAATAATGTGACAAAAGCGACATGTTATATCAAGTTGTGTCCACTAATTAGCATCACAGGTGTCTACAATCTTGTAATCAGTCAGTGGGATTGTATATAGGACTACAGATGCTCACTGTGTTGTTTGGTGACGTGGTGTGTACCACACTCAACATGAACCAGAGGAAGCGAAGGAAAGAGTTGTTTCAGGAGATTAGAAAGAAAATTTATAGACAAGCATGTTAAAGATAAAGTTATAAGATCATCTCCAAGCAGCTTGATGTTCCTGTGACTACAGTTGCACATATTATTCAGAAATTTAAGATCCATGGGACTGTAGCCAACCTCCCTGGACATGGCCATAAAAGGATAATTGATGACAAATCAAAGAGACGGATAATACGAATGGTAACAAAAGAGCCCAAAAAAACTTCTAAAGAGATTAAAGGTGAACTTCAAGCTCAAGGAACATCAGTGTCAGATCGCACCATCCATCGTTGTTTGAGCCAAAGTGCACTTTATGGGAGACGACCATGCAAGACACCATTGTTGAAAAAAAAAAAATCATAAAAAAGCCAGACTGGAATTTGCCAAACTACATATTGACAAGCCACAAAGCTTCTGGGAGAATGTCCTATGGACACATGAGACAAAAATGTAATTTTTTGGCAAGGCACATCAGCTCTATGTTCACAGACAGAAAAATGAAGCATATCAAGAAAAAAACACTGTCCCTTATGTGAAACATGGAGGAGGCTCTGTTCTGTTCTGGGGCTGCTTTGCTGCATCTGGCACAGGGTGTCTTGAATCTGTGCAGGGTACAATGAAATCTCAAGACTATCAAGGGATTCTAGAGAGAAATGTGTCAGAAAGTTTGGTCTCAGTCGCAGGTCATGGGTCTTGCAACAGGATAACGACCCAAAACACACAGCTAAAAACACCAAATAATAGCTAAGAGGAAAACATTGGACTATTCTGAAGTGGCCTTCTATGAGCCCTGACCTAAATCCTATTGTGCATCTTTGGAAAGAGCTGAAACATGCCGTCTGGAAAAGGCAACCTTCAAACATGAGACAACTGAAGCAGTTTGCTCTTGAGGAGTGGCCAAAATACTTGTCGAGAGGTGCAGAAGTTTCATTGACATTTACAGGAATCGGTTGATTGCAGTGATTGCCTCAAAAGGTTGTGCAACAAAATATTAAGTTAAGGAGGGTGCCATCATCTCTGTCCAGGCCTATTTCATGATTTTAATTTTTAAACATTTTTTCTGGAAGTATGGATGAAAAACAATGTCTGACTTTCATTTGTTTATTTCCTTATTTTTTTTTATTTATTATTACATTTGTCAGATTCAAGTTATTTCTGTGACTATTGTGGGTTTTTCTTTCATTAAACGAGGAGTACCAATATTTTAGACGACGTGTATACAGACTATATAAAACAGTCTATAATATATACACAATCTATGCTGTGAAAATTATGTTAAATACAGTCTGCTCCATACATAGTCTATGATATATACTCATACTATTTACATTCTACAATTTGTACACAAAGTATATACTATATACACACACACACACACACACACACACAAAGAGTATAGTGACCTCCCCAGTCTGTCTCTGCCTCTTCAGTTCCTCCAGGCTCCTGAAATTAAAGGACCTCTGGTCATGTGACCAAGATGCAAAAGAGGTCTTTCACAGGGTCCTTCTCCCATATCACACAATCAACAGAGCGAGAGATGGCTGTACAATCCAAAGAGCATTTATTCCAAGCAAATCAAAACGGTCCATAACATAATCCACAAAACAGAGGGTAAAATTGTCCAGTAGTGGCATAAATGTCCCCGTCTCTCTGAGAAGTCCGAGCTTCTCCCAGAGGATCAATCCTTCTCTCCTGAAGTTCTCAAACAGACTGACCCTTCCCCCCAGGTAAGCAGATAAGTTAGGTGGATCCCACGCCCGATCCCCCGACTTAGGAACAAAAGCCTGGCAGGCTAGGGATTAAACCTGCAAAGAGGACAATGTACACACAAGGAACACAGAATGGACAGTGAACCACGTCCAAACATTAACCTACACAAAATGGTACACAATCCACAATATTCCACCATCACAACCTTTCCCTCCTTCTAAATGAGTATGCCATGAGGTCTACACAGATCTCTGGCCATCTCACTTAAGTCCATGCTGCTCAGCTGTGGATAGTCTATGGTTCTTCTTGCTGGGACAGTCCATCAGCATTCTGGTGTTGGCTTCCACGTTTGTATTGGATGGAGAAGCTGTAGATAGTTCCTTATACAGCGGTAGGGTTGGAAGGACAAGCTTCCCTTTGTGTCCTCCTTCACTCAAACCATGTTTCCTGCACCCACAAATCGACATTGTAGATCTCCCACATCATTTCCTAGGAGAATATCTGCAGGCAGGCCACTCATCACCCCAATCACACATTGCTTGATCGCAAAGCCAAAGTCCAGATCTACAGTTGCCTTTGGGATATTCCTCCTTTGTCCTCCAGCCAGTTCAATAACAATCCCTGGACCATGATCTATCGCCTCTCGCCGAACCACTAAGGGATCAGCTATTGTGAGAAATGCCCAGGAGTCACAAAATCCAATGACTCTCTGTCCATCCAGCACAACCTCCTGTAAGTGCTTCCTTTGATGGTAGTTCGGCTGTAGAGAATGAACAGGTCGATTTAGTGCAAAGTCATTCCTCAATCGACCAGCAGGGCAAGTTTTTTGCAAATGCCCAGGTTGCCCACATTGATAAAATCTCCTCTGCGTCGTGCTCCTTCCAATGTGCATTCTGGAGAAGGCAGTAGGAGAACCTGGTGACAAAGGCCAGAGGCCATACACTCCAACAGGGGCATCTATGGTGCAGGGATCAGCGGTACACTCCTTTAGAGGTGGTGGTAACTCTTCCTCAGGCAGGATGGAATGCACAAAATGCACCGGACGAGACAGAGGTGCGTGGGGGTCCCTCCGAATCCTTGCGGGACATCTGGATTGCAGGTGCCCAGGTTGTCCACATCCATAACATCTCCTCTCTGTGATTTTCCCAGGGCGTGGTCGGAACTGTTGGGGCCCAGGATAGGGAGCCGTGGTTGTCATCGGCCTGCTGCTGGGTGAAGGGGCAGATATAACCGGAGAGGGCATGGGTGCAGGAGCAGGCTGTGGCTTATTGTCCAGAAGCCTCCTCCATTGCGGTCGGATAGTAAGGGCCTCATCAGCCAGGGCAGCAGCTCTATCCAAGGTGCACGGTGTGCGCTCTCTGACCCATTCCCATACTTCTGAAGGACACTTGTAAAGAAATTGTTCAATTAGAAATATCTGTATAATGTCTTCCACAGTGAAGGCTTCTTCCACTTCCAGCCATCTCCGACATGCCTGGGACATCTTATGGGCATACATCCTAAACGTTCCCCCCGTGGTGCATGGGAGGTCTCAGAACTGTGCCCTGTGTGAGTCTGGGGTGATGGCATGGCAATCCAGGATAGTCCGCTTTACAATGTTGTAATCCCGGTTCTGTTGTGAGTCAAACGCACGCAGCCAGAGTGGGGAACCTCCATCATGACACAGTGCTGCTCAAAGTCCTTGAAGAACCCTTCCACATCTCCGGAAGCCTCATCAAATGGCTTGAAACCTACCCGGGTGATCCATACAGGCTCCTGGATCGATGGGTTGGGATCGCTCCAACTCACATTATTCTGTCAGACTCCATTGCTTCTTGTCTCCTCTGTGCTCGGCGAGGAGCCTGCTCCTTAGATACCTAGATTGCTGAGATACACCGGGGCCAAGAGCTGCCATCTCTTCTTCGAACAACACTACCCACTGGCTTTTTGAGTCAGGGATCCCCGTCTCCAGTGTTTGTCCGTTAGACATCTGGGAGGAGGTGGACTGGCTCGCACCCACCAGTAGATCAATTAAGGCTTCTTTACTCAGTCCCTGGTAGCTCAGGCCCAGATCTTTGGCTCTCTCCTTTAGACTGGAAGCAGTCCAGTTTCTGTACTCACTCTGTTGGTGGATCTCCATTAGGCTGCGCTCTGTTGATCCCACCGCTGCCACCAGTTGTCACGGGGTCCTTCTCCCATGTCACACAATCAACAGAGAGAGAGATGGCTGTACAATCCAAAGAGCATTTATTCCAAGCAAATCAAAACGGTCCATAACATAATCCACAAAACAGAGGGTAAAATTAGTCCAGTAACACAAATATAGTCCGGTAAGCGATAAATGTCCAGTTTCTCTCTCAGAAGCCGCAGCTTCTCCCATAGGATCAATCCTTCTCTCCTCAAGTTCTCAAACAGACTGACCCTTCCCCCAGGTAAGCAGATAAGTTAGGTGGATCTCACACCCCCTCCCCCGACTTAGGAACAAAAGCCTGGCAGGGGAGGGATTAAACCTGCAAAGAGGACAATGTACACACAAAGAACACAGAATGGACAGTGAACAACGCCCAAACATTAACCCACACAAAATGGTACACAATCCACAATATTCCATCACCACAAGGTCCTTCTAACCTCATAAACAGATTTATCAGCCTATAACCTACAATTATGCAAAGACTCACAGGAGAGCTCCTTGTACATGGGGGCCCTGGGCAATTGCACAGTTTGTCTGGATGTTCACCCATCCCCTACCCAATGTCAACCAAGCATAAAATGTTTCAATAATATGATTTTGGCTTCTTCAACAATAGTATCTTTTTTGAAGGCATCGTTCACATGAGAATATTAATGGGATAAGGAAATCATACATTGCACTAGGACCAATATTAGTCAATGAGGCAGAGCAGGGCTGTGATTTTTTTTTCTCAAGCCAATTTGGCCTGAGAAAACGATTGCAGCATGCTGCGAGTGTCTGCACAAATCGGATTACGCGCACCCATACAAGTCTATGCGCACGTGTGAAACATCGGACTGTACTGATGACCTCCGAGTGCAGTGTGATATACGCCGACATAGATAAGAAATTAATCTGTCGTTCTCCTCGCCTGTACTCCGATTCTCGCATGCTAGGGAATTGGAAGACAGTAGGATAACACTTGGATCGTGCTCGCAGCAGAGTCTGAGCCAAGTGTTATTAGCGTATTGAATCCTTATTATGGCAATTGGCCAAAAACCACGTGCCCAGTGCACAGTGAATTGAGTTGATGGAGGGAATAGAGGAGGCCACTCTGGAGTCATCTGATTCCCCACCAGGGCAACGCCTGTAGGTTAAATTTATTGAAAAGCTTTAACATACAAGTTAATACACTCCAACATTATTGGCTACTTTTCAATCGTTGCTTAGTGATTGGTTCATTAAGCTTAAATGAGTGTGTTGATTGGTTCTTTGGAGAATGAAGTAAATCTTAAGCAAGGTAAAATAAATGAATGGCAAGGTGACGCATATAGCAGGGTGTTTGACCTTTATGGTCCTTATCTTATCTCGGCATATTCTGCTCTTGTGACCGTGCGTGCCTCCGCGGTCACAACGAGAGCAAAGGATGCAAGAGAGCATGCGTTTCCCTTGCAAAGCGCATACAACAGTCTGATGCAAGAAGACAGTCTTCACAAAGATGGTGCCAGAGATAGCACTATGTGCAGGTGCCGACTCCATCTACTATGCAGGTGCTGAAACTAACATCTACAGTGGGGAAAAAAGTATTTAATCAGCCACCAATTGTGCAAGTTCGGCATGTAATTGAATCATAGGTAGACCACAACTATGAGAGACAAAATGAGAAAACAAATCCAGAAAATCACCTTTTGTGATTTGGCAAAGTAGAACTGTTTGGTACAAACACAACTCGCCGTGTTTGGAGGAAATAGAATGCTGAGTTGCATCCAAAGAACACCATACCTACTGTGAAGCATGGGGGTGGCAACATCATGCTTTGGGGCTGTATCTCTGCAAAGGGACCAGGATGACTGATTCATGTACATGAAAGAATGAATGGGGCCATGTATTAGGAGAATTTGAGTGCAAACCTCCTTCCATCAGCAAGGGCATTGAAGATGAAACGTGGCTGGGTCTTTTACTTTTAGCATGATAATGATCCAAAGTACACCTCCAGGGCAATGAAGGAGTGGCTTCGTAAGAAGCATATGAAGATCCTGGAGTGGCCTAGCCAGTTTCCAGATCTCAACCTCATAGAAAACCTTTGGAGGGAGTTGAAAGTCCATGTTGCCCAGCGACTGACCCAAAACATCACTGCTCTAGAGGAGATCTGCATGGAGGAATGGGCCAACATACCACCAACAGTGTGTGCCAACTTACAGAAAACGTTTGACCTCTGTCTTTGCCAACAAATGATATATAACAAAATATTGAGATGAACTTTTGTTATTGACTAAATACTTATTTTCCACCATAATTTGCAAAAAAAATCTTGCCGAATCAGACGCGGTGATTTTCTGGATTTGTTTTCTCATTTTGAACCTATGATGTCAATTACAGGCCTCTCTCACCTTTTTAAGTGGGAGAACTTGAACAATTGGTGGCTGACTAAATACTTTTTTCCCCACTGTATGTTGGCGACAGGGGGAAGAAGACCAGGCAGGCAGACAGGGGCGGAAATAGATAGCAAAACCCCACCCACATATTCCCTTCCTGTTGCACCTGTCAATCAAATAGCAGGGCATTGCTGGAACTTTACTTGCACATATTTCTAAAATAAAACATCTAATCTCTGAACAAAAGGTATACTTACATTCAGCATCCTAGCACCAGTATAGCACTGGCTTTACTTTATATATGAAAATCGTGCTGGTTAGTTCCCTTTAACAATTCTATTCTCTCCCATCAGATGCTACCTGCTAATGTGACCCTTAGATTTAATGTTTCAAGGAGATTGGATGAAACTGATAAAGCAAAGACTTCTTTTGTCTTTGCAGAGCACATTTGCCGCTGTGTGAGTCAGTGTGCGCCAGGCAGAGCCACGTCATACAAAGTTTTACTGCTGACACCACTGAAGAACAAAAGGTCTCATCATCTCCAAACTCTAGCCCCAGTACTACAATAGACACTGTGTTCACATGTACAGAATCCACAATAAGCCATATTTAAGAATGTCAGAAGAAAACAAATCATTTATACAAGAAGTATAGGAACCAGAAATCTGATGAAAAAAAAATGTCTCAAAGAAGAAAACCAGTTCAGTTCTTAATTAATAAAAAACAGACACAAGGGGATAAAATCCTGTCCTGGTCTAGCGAAAAGCAGCTCTTAGTCATAAGATGAAAAAAACAACATTAGTCAACGACAACAGATCTTTTTTAGGTTATATTCACACATTGTGTGTTTGCAGTGTCTTTTTTTCTGCAGCAAAACGAGCTCTCCTGGCAGTAAAAAAAAGCTGCTTCCAAAAAGTAGGTTTTGCTTCATTTTTATTTTTGTTGCCTATTTTGGCTGCTTTTTTGGTGTCATTTGTCTATAGTACATGTTTAAATAAAGTTAGTTTCAATCATCAAAAAAGCAGCAAACATTCTCCAGCATCCAAGTCCATAAAATAAAAACTTCTGTTTTTATTAGATATGCATTAAAATTGCAGGTTCAACATCATAAAACCATGAATATGCGTTTCGGACATCTTGGGTCCTTAATCCTAATCCATACCATGGCATGGTTTTATGATATTCAACCTGCAATTTTAATGCATATCTAATAAAAACAGAAGTTTTTACTTTATGAACTTGGATGCTGGAGAATTTTTCCTTATCCCCATCTTTGTATATATGTTTATAGTCACCTTTCCTAACTCCACACAGCATCGCTCGTCTTCCTGTCTGTGCCAACAGCAGCACCGCTGACCTGTGTGGAGCCGTGCACACAGCGATGACGTCATCGCTGTGCACATCACTCTCCACACACATCAGCGGGCAGGCAGACAGGAGGAGGACATCGCGATGCTGCAGGGAATGGTGACCGATGAGTGTACCGTATTTATTCACTGCCCCCCGCGCTGATGATGATTCGCGAGGGACAGTGAATATAGCCACACATGTTCACTCGAGGCTGTAGTTGCCAGGAATGATTACGTGGGCCGGCTGTTTAGTATGCGCGCACCCCCCGCCCATCATCCCGCCCACCTCTCAGCATCGCCTTCAGGGCTGACAGATGATGGGCATCAGGATACAGTGCATATGAAATGAGGCTCATGAGCGGGCCACGTGGTCATGGTAGGCGCTGCTACAGCCTGCTTCTGCCTCTGATGACCCGCTGCACCACCACCGCACCCCCCTTCCCCACAGCCATCGGACTATAAGACGCACCCCCCACTTTCCTCCAAAATTTTTTTGGGAAAAAAGTGCGTCTTATAGTCTGAAAAATACGGTATTTGATACACTGCCGATTTTGCAAGTTTTCCCACCTACAAAGACTGGAGAGCTCTGTAATTTTGATGGTAGGTACACTTCAACTGTGACAGACAGAGTAAAAAGAAAATCACATTGTATTATTTGTAAACAATTAATTTGCATTTTATTGCATGAAATAAGTATTTGATCACCTACCAACCAACAATAATTCTGGCTCACAGATCTGTTATTTCTTCTTTAAGAAGCCCTTCTACTCTGCACTCATTACCTGTATTAATTGCACCTGTTTGAACTCGTTACCTGTATAATAAACACCTGTCCACACACTCAATCACACTCCAACCTCTCCACCATGGTCAAGACCAAAGAGGACACCAGGGAATAAATTGTAGACCTGCACAAGGCTGGGATGGGCTACAAGACAATAGGCAAGCAGTTTGGTGAGAAGAGGACCTGGTCAATGACCTGAAGGGAGCTGGAACCACAGTCTCAAAGATTACCGTATTTTTCGGACTATAAAACGCACTTTTCCCCCCCAAAATGTTGGGGGAAAGTGGGGGGTGCATCTTATAATCTGAATGTAGGGCATGGCTGCGGGGAATGAGGGTGCTGCGGTGGCGTGGGTCATCGGGGGCACAAGCAGGCTGCAGCAGCGCCTGCCGTGACCACGTGGGCCCGCTCTTCTCATATGCACGTCCATCATCCCGCTCATCATCTCTCAGTGCTGAAGCCGGCGCTGACAGGTGGGCGGGGTGATGGGCGGGGGTGCATTTATAGTAAACAGCCGGCCCACATGATCACCCCTGGCAACTACAGCCTGGAGTGATCATGTGCGGCTGTATTCACTGCCCCCTGGGTATTATCAGCGCAGGGGGGCAGAGAATAAGTACGGCATACTCACCAGCCACAATCCCTGCATCATCGCTCGTCCTCCTGTCTGTGCCGGCCGCGGCTGTGTGTGGAGACTAGCGGTGCGCACAGCGATGACGTCATCGCTGTGCGCACCGCTAGTCTTCACACACAATTGCGGCCGGCACAGACAGGAGGACGAGCGATGCTGCAGGGATTGTTGCCGGCTCCACACAGGTCAGCGGCGCTGCTGCTGGCACAGACAGGAAGACGAACGATGCTGCGTTGCGCGAGGAAAGGTGATGAACGTTTATTTTTTTGTGTGCCACAGGATGCGGCTATACACCAGGATGGGGTATATCGCAGGATGGGGTATATGCCAGGATAGGATATATAGCAGGATGCAGCCATACACCAGGATGGGGTATATAGCATGATGCGGCCATATGCCAGGATGGGGTATATAGCGGGATGCGGCCATATACCAGGATGGGGGTATATAGCGGG
The DNA here is from genome assembly GCF_048569485.1 of Anomaloglossus baeobatrachus. Taxonomy (NCBI): domain Eukaryota; kingdom Metazoa; phylum Chordata; class Amphibia; order Anura; family Aromobatidae; genus Anomaloglossus; species Anomaloglossus baeobatrachus. The sequence goes on along the minus strand of NC_134356.1, from coordinate 509,751,984 downwards.
ATGCGGCCATATGCCAGGATGGGGTATATAGCAGGATGCGGCCATATACCAGGATGGGGGTATATAGCAAGATGGGGGTATATAGCAGGATGGGGTATATAGCAGGATGCGGCCATATGCCAGGATGGGTATATAGCAGGATGGGAGCACATACCAGGATGTCAGTATATAGCAGGATGGGGGCTATACCAGGATGAGGGACATATATATACAAGGCAGGAGGATCATTACCAGGATACCTTAGTAGAGAATTTGGGGACATTACCTCCATAACAGTGTCAGCAGCAGATCCTCACCCCAGAACAGTGTCATGACCACATTTTATTATTATTTTTATTTTCCTATTTTTATTCTCTAAAACCAGGGTGCGTCTTATGGTCTGGTGCGTCTTATAGTCCGAAAAATACGGTACTGTTAGTAACACACTATGCTGTCATGGATTAAAATCCTGCAGAGCACATGAGGTCTCCCTGCTCATGCCAGCACATGTCCAGGCCCATTTGAATGATCCAGAGGAGGCATGGGAGCTCATGTGGTCAGATGAGACCAAAAGAGAACTTTTTTGTATCAACTCCACTCCCCGTGTTTGGAGGAAGAAGAAGGATAAGTAAAAGAACTCCTTCCCAACAGTAAAGCACGGAGGTGGAAACATCATACTTTAGGGTTGCTTTTCTGCAAAGGGGACAGCACCACTGCACCTTAGAAAGGAGGATGGATGGGGTCATATATCGCAAGATTTTGGCCAACAACTTCCTTCCCTCAGTAAGAGCATTGAAGATGGGTTGTGGCTGCGACTTACAGCATGAAAATGACACGAAACACACAGCCAGGGCAACTAAGGAGTGGCTCTATAAGAAGCATTTCAAGGTCCTGGAGTGGCCTAGCCAGTCTCCAGACCTGAACCCAATAGAAAATCTTTGGAGGGAGCTGAAACTCAATGCTGCCCAGCGACAGCCCCGAAACCTGAAAGATCTGGAGAAGATTTGTATGGAGGAGTGGGCCAAATGCCTTGCTGTAGTGTGTGCAAACCTAGTCAAGAACTACAGGAAATGTCTGACCTCTGTAATTGCAAACAAAGGTTTCTCTACCAAATATTAAGTTCCGCATTTCTAGTGTATCAAATACTTCATGAAAAAAAAGCAAATTAATCATTTATAAATCATACAATGTGATTTTCTGGATTTTTTTGTATTCTGCTTCAACAGTTGAAGTGTACCTATTACAAATTACAGACCAGGAATTCTTTTTAGGTAAGAAAACTTGCAAAATTGGCAGTGTATCAAATACTTATATTTATTACACACACTGACGTACTTTGCATTCTTGATGAAAAAATACTAAGTACTTCTCATTTTTTTTGGATGTGTAGTAATAGTGGACTTCATGTGCTATCGCGTGCTGTTGCACAGCTCTTCTGTATATGTCGCTCTACTTCTCTGATCTGGCCGAGTAAAGAGAATATTTCAGTGTTACAGGTGGGTTGGGCCAGTGAAACGATTAATGTGAATTCCCTAAATTTTAAGCTCTCTGAAGGAGATCAGCAATGGACTAAATCTCGGGTATAACCTCTGTATATCCCCCTCATGGATTGTATTCATGATTCATGCCTGGTTGTGCGATGAGATAATAAAAAAACCTTCTGAACACATTCCTGCTACACACTGTAACAGCAGAGTCCGCCATCATTGTGTCACCGCTGATTCATAACACGGCAATGTAATGATCTGCAGATAATTAGCAATTTCTGACAATTTGTAATTATTGCTTCATGTAAACGGCGCTGTTATGGCAGCTGACAGCCTCATCTCATAAACTGTTTTCTCGGTGTTTGATACTATGGACGCTGTTTTAATCAGCGTACCTCTATGTATGAAGTCACATTCATGACAACCGTGCTGCATGGAAGAAATCGCTGTTCTCGAAATGTGCACAATTAGTACAAGGGATTTCTCTGGGTGTGTACTAAATGCATCTCTGGAATGTATTGGCTGTGGTTTCTGGCTCTCCACAACTTGCAGTTTGTGTTTACATGCTGAGATGGGAATTGAATCTCTGAGGCGTCCATCTTGGAGCTGTGAGCATTGTACGAGAGCGGACGCAGCTCGATAACACTAAGCAGAGCTGATCAAATCCCAGAACAAAAGTAGTCAGCTTAAGCCCGCTTTACACGCTGCAATGTATCTTACGATGTGTCGGCGGGGTCACGTCGTAAGTGACGCACATCCAGCATCGTAAGGTATGTTGTAGTGTGTGACAGGTATGTGCGATTGTGATTGAACGTTAAAACGTTCATCGCATACACATCGTACCTTTCTCTAGAATTGCACGTCAGATTGTTCATCGTACCCGGGGTAGCACACATTGCAGTGTGTGACACCCCGGGAACGATGAACAGATCTTACCTACGTCCTGCGGCTCCCGGCCCACAATGCGAAAGGAAGAAGGTGGGCGGGATGTTTACGTCCCGCTCAGCTCCGCCCCTCCGTTTCTATTGACCGACTGCCGTGTGACGTCGATGTGACGCCGAACGTCCCTCCCACTTCAGGAAGTGGACGTTCGCCGCCCACATCGAGGTCGTATGGACGGGTAAGTACGTGTGACAAGGGGTTAATCGTTTGTGCGGCACGTTCAACAAATTGAACGTGCCACACATACAATGGGGGCGTTGCAAAATGCATACGCTATCGTATGCGAAATTGCAATGTGTAAAGCAGGCTTTAGTCACAACATTGCTGGCTGGTGTTAAGTTCGGATGGCCACTCCAGCTCATGTGCATATCATTTAATAAATCTTAGCTGGCTTCCTACAGGTCCGTAGAGTTTCAAAGTCTGTGGACCACAATTTCTGCCACAGCCACGGGTCTCCAGACTCAGAAGGTCAGAAGATACGTGGCCAGTTGGAAAACAAAGGTCAGTACCTTCACAGTGAAGCTCGGATGTTTGAAGACCTAGGACATTTTATTATTTCAAGTGTCTTGACCACAACAGAGATCATGGAAGGGATATTTTCTTTTAACCTTTCATCTAGAAGTGCATCTACAGTCTGGAATAAAGACACATTATGGCAGCATAACGAGTACTCAAAGGTGCATAATACAGACCTGGAGCCAAAGCACTTTGTACACAGAGTATGTGCATACGCCTGCTATCTGATCACTTAAAGGGGTTGTCCATTGCTAGGCCAACCCCTTCTGACGCCACGTTAGCCTATACTCATCTCCTGTACCAGCGCCGTTCCAGTGGTGCCACGACTTGCGTTGCCGAGGCAATGTCATGCAAGCCCCGAGTCTAATCAGCACCAGCGTACTTCTCCCCGCTTTTTGACACAGGAGCAATCCACAGGAAGTGAGTGCAGCGCCCAATTCCTGTTGATTAACTAGTTTAGTCCAAAAGGCGGGTAGACAAAAACCGGCGCTAATTTGTCATGCAGCTCGCATATCATCACGTGAACCCTGGCAATGCGAGACGCGACACCACTGGAATGGCGCTGGTATGGGATGTGAGTATCGGCTCTATTATTTTACCTGAGGGAAACATGTGGAATCAGAAGGGGTTGTCCTACTAGTGGACAATCCCTTTAAGACTAAAATTCTGCAAGTATTCCCATTTCCTAAAGATAATTATTAATGTACCTGTCAGGTCAGCTGACTTTTTAGAATAAGCTGTAATGCGTGTATTCACGAGGAATAACTTTGTTTTTTTGTCATCATTATGTGAATCTGTCACATACTTTCACCAGTTTTCCCCTCTAATTTTCAGTTGTCTCTGAACTAGTATGTGACAAATAGCTGCTATGATGTCTCCCGTATACTGCGATCACTGACATGAGATATTCCTTCTCACCTGCCTCTATGTAGCCCATGATCAGAAGCAGCATGGAGGAAATGTTCAGTACTGATTAGTGTAGCTGTGAATACAGCACTAAGGTGAGACACTACAAAGTAGCAGCGCTGGTCTGTGTCTCACTGCGCTGACTCCTCGCTCTCCTCCCTCTCAATAGACTCAGTAGGCAGCTGTAATCTGATACCTCAGTGAACCAGTCACAGTCCATCTTATCTTGACCAAAACAAATTAGCTGTTTTTCAGATATTTTTCTGATAAGATATACTATAAAGTTTCTTCTATTTGCTTGTACTATTGATTTATAAAAAGACTGATGAATCTCCAGTGATCATTAAGAAACAATGAAATGCTAAAGGGATTGTCTGCTGCTTAGGGATGCATTCATCTGGTTTATGCTGCTGGAAGCACAGATGGGGAGATACCTGCCTCTCAAACAGATCGGACCATGGAGAAGCTGAACCGTCTTTCAAAGAAGTTTTCTCTTAATGGCCACATTTCAAAGTAAGACATGCACAGCTACAATAGTGACACAAATCCCCACACATGAAGCTACCACTCATTACACTACCCGGTACAACCGCAGAGCATAAACGTCACCTAGCATTACTATCAAGAGAAAACACATTGGGCAAGCCTTAATTTGCTGCATTGTTATCTGCACATTTTCTATATTCCCTCACAACAATATAAATATCAGGTTCAGTGGCGCCCAGCAAGGGGCACGGCTTTCTGACGATGTATGGCCAAACAGCTAGTGTTACAAAGTCTAGCTTTGATTGTCAAGACCACAAGCAGTGCGCTTATTCTATCGGAGGTGTCCTTACTGTGAGCTTCTGATAAATCAAGCAAAGAAAAGGAAACCATGCTACAAAAATGTCCAAGGCTATATCCTGTTGACCAGGCTTTTTTTTAATAGCCAGAAATAATGTATTTAGTACAAAATTAGTGTTCAGTGTTGTCGGTGTATACCTTTGACACCACCAACAGATGTGCCTAATCACAAATACATGAAAATTATATTAAACCCTAAAGAATAGGTTGATTTTTTTCAATTTTTGAACATTCGTCTTGTCCTGCCTGGATGGAGAGTGACGCTCAACTTGTGTCTTCAGTGTTCCCCATAGGTGTTTCAGTTTGGTTCTGATCAGGGGACATACCAGGACACTGAACCACTTTCACACTGTTCTTCTTTTGATCATTGTCATGTTGAAAAAGTGCACAACTACCAAAGACACAGAGTGGTGGCAGAATCTGCTTTCTGAATATAGAGGTGTACATCTGTGAATTCATGATACCATCCATGAAATGTAGCTCTTTAACACCGGAGGCTCTCAAGCAGCCCCACATAAAGACACTGCCGCCACCATGTTTCACTGTAGGCTGCATGCATTTAGAAAAATGAATTTAAAGAAATCCATGATGCCTACAGCAAAACATGGTTGTGACAGTGTCCTTATGTGGGGCTGCATGAGAGCTGCTGGTGTTGAGAAGCTACATTTCATTGATGGTACCATAAATTCACAGATGTTCTACTCTATATTGATAGAGAAGATGCTGCCATCACCCTGTGCCCTTGGAAGACATTTGTTTGTTTTAAATGCATGGTACCTATAGGGAAATATGGTGATGGCAGTGTCCTTGTGGGGCTGCATGAGTGCTCCTGGTGATGGTGAGCTACATTTCATTAATGGTATCATGGATTCACAGATGTACTGCTCTATATAGAAAGAAGAATGGTAAAATATAGAAGTTTCAATGTATCACCAACTTGTTCATTCCTTGCTTAGAAGATAAGGTGTTGTCCTTTAAAACTCATGGAGCTCATACAAAATACTAGATAATCCAGTTGCTTTTAATATGGGGTTGTATTCATTTTTGTATCAACTAATTTGATTATGCTTTTAAAAGTATTGTCTGGCCTAGAATGAAAAGTCTGCAGTCACTCTGTGTAACTGCAGACTTGTGAATCCTCTCCCCTCACGTACTGTGAGCTACAAGGATTTGTTGGTGTCTGCGCCGGGAATGGAGGTGACGTATGCGATATGCAAACTTCCAGGGAGAACCCAACCAGTGGGTGCGGCCTAGCTCAATACAAATGTCCACTAGTTGGGTTCTGGATGGGAGAGTTTGCATATCGCATACTTCACCACAGTATGTGAGGGTAGAGTATTCACAAGTCTGCAGTTACACAGAGTGACGGCAGACTTTTCATTCTAGACTGGACAACCCCTTTAACCTGACTTTCATGTAATGGGTTAAAAATGTTCTATGAAACTTGTCAATATTTTGGAAATTGTTCTTGTATTCAGTAAGAAATTGATTAATATCTTACTTTAGCTATGGGTGTACTCATTTATGCTGAGCATTGTATAGATATGAGGTTGCCATCCAGGATTTGTTTACATATAGTTTTTTTCACTAGCGCTGTGAAACCTTTGTCTTTGTTGTGGTCTGCAACTGAAAATAGTTCCTCCTTGTATAACTCTTGTAAAACGAGATGTGGTTAAACTGTAAATGTTTATGTATTGACAGGTCACCCAGTGATGTAAGGGGCACCTTTAGGGCTCGCAAATTGTTCTTTTCTTTTCTAACAAAACATCTGACCCATTTTGCAACAAAGTCTGTGTCTGCAATCTGGGGCTGACCCTTGGGGAGCCAGAAACTATTCGATGACTTCCCATGTAAGGCGGTAAGACAACTACACGTTGTGAGTGAATGATGTAGAGTCAAGCATATTGGATTGGAAAGGGCCCTACATTGTATCTCCAGGCAGGGGATAATAGTAAGGCCCACTAGGTTCTCCGCAAGAGAGAAATATCCCTGAGAATTAAAACAAATGTGGTTTCTGACTTTTTGTGAGTACTAGGTATATCTCTGTACATGTGTAATTATTATGCCGTGTACCTCTATGGAAGTGTAACCATTATGTGGTGCACCGTTACGGACACCACTATGCAGTCCATCACTTTGCGTGTGTACCTCTAAGGATGTCTAACCACTAAGACTATTTTCTTCACTTCCTTTAAAATGGCAAAGAGAAAGGATTAGTTCATTTGAAAACTATTTGGGGAGATAATTCTGTTCCTTGGGACAGTGATACAGAAAGACTACTGGAGGAGTAAGGAGCAAAAATTGGGAGTGCTGAATCACCATTTTGTTTTTAGGAGCAGCGGGAGGTCCAAAGATCAGACTCTCGCTGATATAATATCTTAGCAATATGTCATCACTTACGATGAGAAAACCCCTTTAAAGGGGTTGTTGGATACCTAAAATGTCGTCCTGGATATATTTCTTTTTTTATACCCTAAGTAGTTTTGTCATTAGCTTTATTTAAAATAACCTTACTTTTTCCATATACAGCTAATCCTTAAAAGAATTTTGGAAATTTCAAGGTCTGTGATGTTTTGTTTGAGAGGATTCTGAAATGAGGTGCCATCAGAAGGCTGGGGCTGCACTCACTTTCACTCAACGTCATTCAAACCTCCTGAACAGTGTAAGCAGAACTGTGGAAACAACAGACGCAAAATAGGGTCTAACCAGGTATAAAAGAGTGGTGTAGATGCGGGAGAAACACTCACCTTATCAGGTTGTGCAAGTCACAACCCTTCAACAAGTATGAAAGTAAAGTGGTCGGCAGCAGTCCCGTAGCGTTGAGCTGGTTTGCAGAGTAGGAAGAAGAACGGGTTTGAATACCACGCCAAAACCACAGATTCACCGAAAGTTTGGAAGAATCCCTTTATTTCCATAGGTCTACGCGTTTCAGGGACATTTCCGTCCCCTTCATCAGGACAAATATAAGGAATAAATACCATATTAAGGCTGCTTTCACACTACGTTTATTTAACATGCGTCCTGAACATTTTTTTGCTGCAAAAGCGGATCCTGCTTTTACAGCAAAAAACGCATGTTAACGCATGTCTTACTTTGCAGGATCCTGTCACTGGATGTTTAGGGGCGGGCATTGGAGTCATGTGATCGGGAGTGAGGGGAACTAAACGTGCCAGACTGGGAGGCGGCTTCTGACAGCTGCAGACGCTCGTAACCAAGGTAAACATCGGGCTTGGATACCCGATATTTATCTTGGTTACGAGTGTCTGCAGCTGCTAGGAGCAGGGCTGCCTGCACACGTAACCAACGTAAACATCGGGTAACTAAGAGAAGTGGTTACCCGATATTTACCTTGGTTACGAGTGTCCGCAGCTCTCAGGTGGGAGAGAGAGGGAGGACAGGAAGGGGGAAAGACAGAGATAGAGAGGGTGAGGGAGGGAGGAGGAGAGAGACAGATCACGCGAGACTGGTTCTGGGCATGCTCAGTACTTTCTGGGCATGCTCAGTACAAAAGCAGGATCCTGTTACAACGCAACTCTACGCATTCTGCTAGGCAGGATCCAGCGCTCATTGAAATGCATTGCAGCTCGCGGCGCAATGTGAAGGATCCTGTGAGATGCGTTATTTTGACAAAGGTAAAAAACGCTACAAGTAGCGTTTTTGAAACATGTTAAAATAACGCAAAAGTACGGATCCTGTGTCTAACGCACGCAAACGCATGCGAACGCAGGTGGACGCGAGTCCATTGCAAATGCATTGAAGTGAAAACGCATTTGCACTGGATCCGTTTTTCCGCTAAAAAAACGTTATGGACGGATGTTAAATAAACGTAGTGTGAAACCAGCCTTATTCCTTCTATAAACCTTGGCGCTGATAGAAGAAGTAACCAAGGCGCCAGCACTCTACTCCTCCAGAGACGCATCTTCTTACTGTGAATATAGATGTCCTCAGGGGGTGATGATAGAAGCAGTATGAGTGACCCCCGCGCTGCCCCCTGGTGTGGATTCATTTGGGGGTGGTGATATAAGCTGTGTGGCAGAGCTGGTGTTACTCACCCTGCTTCTTTCACTTCCCCCTGATGATGTCTCCATGCACAGTATGAAGCTGGCACTTCTATCACTGCTATGAATTCAGGACATTTCAGAGGGCAGCTATGAAGAAAAAACTATGGTAAGTGACTGTAGTGTTGCCAGCTTATTATGTCCTGTTCCAGGTGAGGTGATAAGACGCTTGGAGCAAGTGAGTGCAGCCTCAGCATCCTGATAACGCCTCATTTGAGACTCATCAATTTCAACTGAAATATCACAGGATGTGAAGTAAAAAACCACATGTAGGGATTAGCTATATAGGGAGAAGTTGTATAAGGAGACATGCATGGTATTTTATAACACTCGCTAATAACAAAATTGATATTTATAAAGGACATTTTAGGTATTGAACCAACCCTTTTAAGGTTTCTTTAATCATCTACCTTCATCTGCCTGCAGTTTATTCATAGAACATAGGCTTAATTTTATTCTGCCAATCATCTGTATAAATGATATGTAAGCTTTATTACCGTAAATTGCATTTTATTCACCTGTAGCTGAATACTAACAGTCAGCAACATGTAAGGAAATATATAATCCTTTTAATTTTGTTATTATGGCCAGCAAAACCTTTGATAGTAGCCCACTACTGTGTGAAGAGATTTTCCAGGGAATAGTTTTTGTATTTAGCCATTGCCATTGTTTGTAAAAGCAGAGAAGTCTCTTCGCGAAAAACATGAAAATCCTGTATACTGAGCAGGCTGTGAGGGAGGAGGACCACGTAGAAGATTAAGAAGCAGAGCGCAACGTAATCCGCGCTGGATTTTTATATACCGTAAACCAAGCCCTCTCATTATTTAGGCGTACAAATAATGGGGGAGCCTCCTGGCTGCGTCAGGTCATGAAATATCTAAATTTTGTATGTGGTTAATATGAACATGGATATTGCATTTAGGGGCAGAATATTTCCTAATCCTTTAAATTTTTCTACATTTTATATCTAGATGGAAGTCAGAACAAAAGGAAACGAGGCACCTGACCAGAAAGGACGATAGATGTGTGCAGGATACAGGCTGGAAGAGAAAGTTACCGTCCGGGAAGGGCAGAGAGTTCAATGGACAAAACAAACAGGAACTGTGGGATCATCATCTGTGAAGAGCAGGAGATATCAGCATAACATGGTACATAGTGATTAGTAAGTATAAAATTGTGAAACATGATTTCCTTTTTCTCAAACCAGGATCCCTCTGTCAGCGAGCGTGAAGAAAAGGATGCTATATGGATCTCTCTTTTTAGAAGATTCATTGCGCAGTACGTAATTTGGACGTGCAGATGGTTTGTTAACTTCAATTGATGGTATAAAAGTCTACAAGGTTTGTCCAGTCAGGAAAACAAAAAAACAAGATCCACGTCCTCGATTCCCTGCAGTGATGCCGGTGGTACAGCACGTGAATGGGAGACTGCTGCAGTATCTCTGGGGTGGGGGGTGGTGGAAAGGGGGCTTTACACGCAGCGACATCGCTAGCGATGTCGCTGGTGAAAGCACCCGCCCCCGTCGGTTGTGCGTCACGGGCAAATTGCTACCCGTGGCGCACCACATCACTAGGACCAGTCACACATACTTACCTGCCTAGCGACGTCGCTGTGACTGGCGAACCGCCTCCTTTCTAAGGGCGAGGTTCGTTCGACATCACAGCGGCGTCACTAAGCGGCCGCCCAATAGAAGCGGAGGGGCGGAGATGAGCGGGCGGAATATCCCTTCCTCATTGCCGGCGGCCGCAGGTACGGTGATGTTCCTCGTTCCTGCGGTGTCACACATAGCGATGTGTGCTGCCGCAGGAACGACAAACAACCTGCGTCCTGCAACAGCAACGATAATCGGGAAAGGAACGACGTGTCAACGATCAACGATTAGGTAAGTAATTTTGATCGCTAACGGTCGTTCCTGCATTTCACACGCAACGACGTCGCTAACGAGGTCGGATGTGCGTCACGAATTCAGTGACCCCCAACGACATCTCATTAGCGATGTCATTGCGTGTAAAGCCCGCTGAAGAGGTGAGCAGTGTTTCTTTTGGTATTTTTTAATATTTATGGCTTTCTTAATTTAACAATCCATTCAATTTCAAAGTTAAGGCCCTGTTCACACACTGCGTTTTTACCCACGTTTTTTGTGCGTTTTTGCTGCAGACATTTCTTGAGAAAATAGTTGCACCTTTCTGCAGACATTCCTCAGCAAAACCTATGGAAAAAAAATAGCTGTGCGCACACTGCGTTTTCTTCTCAAGAACATTCTTTCTGCAGAATTTTTTGAGAAAAAGAATGAGCATGTCACTTCTTTTCTGCAGGTAGCTGTGTTTTTTGCCATAGATAATGGTAAAAAAAACCGCAGGGACCAACCTGTGGAAAAACGCTGCAAAACGCGGCAAACTGCGGTAAAAACGCATGCGTTTTTTGGTGCGTTATTGGTCTGTTTTTTAACGCAAGTGCGCTAATCTTTCAGACTCTCAAGATATTTCTTGAGAAAACGTCATTTTCTAGTGCGCACAGGGCCTTAATCATAAAACTATATACTAGAAAATATCCTTTATTACAAAAATTGGCGTTAAAAAAAGGCATAGCACTCGGACCAATGTTATTCAATGGGGCAGCGCAGATCTGCATTTCTTTTCCTCAGCTGTATTCGGCATGCTACAATTTGACTCCGAAATCAGTTCAAGGCAAGAAAAAAATCTGATGCCATATGGACCATCAGTAAGGTTACCATCTCACTAAACAACGTACCAGCGATTCCGATCACGATACGACCTGGTCAGGATCGCTGGTACATCGCTACAGGGTCGCTGGTGAGCTGTCAAACAGTCAGATATTCCCAATGTGTAACGATGCTGCGCTTGGTAACCAGGGTAAATATCGGGTAACTAAGCAAAGCGCTTTCCTGAGGCTATGTGCCCACGCTACAGGATTTACCGCGGATTTGCCGCGGATTTTGCCGCGGATTTACCGCGGATTTGCCGAAAATCTGCAGCAGCAGCACTTCCAAGCCATTTCAATGGCATTTTGGAAATGCTGTGCCCATGCTGCGGATTTTTCCGCTGCGGATTTGCCGCGGATTTTGATCCGGAAAAATCTGCAGCATGTCAATTGTTTGGTGCAGATTTGGTGCGGATTTTTGGTTTTGAATGGGGAAAAAAAGAAAAATAAAATCCGCATCAAAATCCGCGGTAAATCCGCGGTAAATCCGCGGCAAATCTGCGGCAAATCCGCGGGTGCGGATTTGCCGCGAAAGTCGCGGATTTTCAGGCAAAAAAATCCGCAGGGACATTCTAGCGTGGGCACATAGCCTGAGAGTCACCTGATATTCAACCTGGTTACCAGCGTACACCACTTACAGGCTGCCAGGGCTGGTTCTCTCTATACATAGCTAGGGTACACATCAGGTTACTAAGTAAAGCGTTTTGCTTAGTTACCCGATATTTACCCTGGTTACCAGCGTACACCGCTTACACAGAGTCGGTGCTCATTGGTCTCCCGCAGTCAAACACACTGATGTGTGCTGCACAGCGAGAGACCAACGAGCAGAGAATGAACCAGAACAGTGTGTAATGATCAGCGATTTCACAGCAGGGGCCAGGTCGCTGCTCAGTGTCACACACAGCGAGATCGCTAATGAGGTCACTGGTACGTCACAAAACCTGTGACTCAGCAGCGATCTCGCTATGTGAGAAATACCCCTTAGGCAACCAATTGTTACGACAACATCACAATTCTGTAAGATGGGAATCTGTAAATTTCTTAATTAATATTAATTATAATAATTAATAACCGCTAAGTAAAAAATGCGGGTTATATACGGACAGGAAACAGATGAAAAGTCAGAAAAATTCATCTCACTTTTCTGGAGGAGAATGGGAGCGATTTTTTTTTTTTTTTTTTTTTTATACCCTCGTGTGACCCTCAGCCTTAGTTGTATATTAAGTACTACATAAGTTGAGGCACCCACTTTTTTAACTATGTTTTTGTCTATGTTGCCTTTTATGTGTGGCTTATTTTTGTAATAAAGAATATTTTGCGGTTTATTTTGTCCTTGGATTTCCAAGGATAGAGCTTATATGGTAGATGATGGGATACTAACGCAGTTATAGATTAGCATATTTTGGTATTTCCTTCTTGATAGGTTATTAAACAAATTTAAAGGATTATCAAAATATGAAGTTGGCCCCTAATTACTTGATGATTTATTGATTGCTGGAGTCTGTGACTCCCTGTGATCAGTGGAACCTGGTAATTGGACTCTGTAGAACCCTGCCTTAGGCCCTATTCACACATCAGTGATTCTGGCACGTATGTTGCTATTTTGATATGTACCAGAATCAGAGACATATGCAAACCCAATAAAATGAATGGGTCTGCGCACACATCAGTGATTTCTCACTGACGTGTTTCTGTGTGGAGTACCGTACATGCGTGTCCATGTGCTCTACACAGAGACAAATCGTTTTTTTTCTGGCGTCACTGATGTCACACGGACCACAATATGGTGTGATCCGTGAAACACGTACCAGAAAAATCACATACATTTAAAATAAAAAGCTTTTTAAACTCACCCGTCTCCAGTGATGCTGCAATCAGCCACTGTTGTGTCCGCTTCCAGGACGGCCAATTATGCTCATGCATATGCAATGCGAAGCCAACCCAGAAGTAGCAGCAGCAGTGAGACAGCAGCGGCCGGAGACAGCATCGTGGGAAACCTCAGCACCACGGAGAGCAGAAGCGTGGACAGGTGAGTATAAGTGCCTGATCTCTGTGTATTATCATAGATAGCACACAGAGATCACGTGTGCCAAAAACACGACACACGCAGGGACATACGCATTTTTAACACGTCAATGAAAGACGTGTGTGTTTTTCACTGCACATGTTTATCCTCTGCTCCATTCTTTGTTTATGGGACTGTCGAAAATAGCCAAGTACAGTGTGAATGAAGCGGAGATCAAGATTGGGCACCTATGCTCCTTTTAAAATAAAGTTCAGCATAATCTAATTCCCAAGTTCCAGGGACCTTTTGTGTCCCAAGAAAAGGTCCCTGGAACTTGGGAATTAGATTAAGGTATCCCCTTATCCTTAAAGGGAACCTGTCAGTTTCAATATGCACCCAGAACCATGAGCAGTTGTGGGTGCATATTTCTAATCCCTGCCTATCTGTCCCAGGCTATAGTAGCATAGATAAAGAGATCTTTAGAAAAAGTATTTCTAAAGAGCCTTTATGATATGCTAATGAGCACAGGGACTAGTCGCAAAGGTGTTATTTCCCCCAACTAGTCCGCCACAGGAGCGTGCTAACATGCTATTCAATGCACAGTGTCATCGGCATAGATGTGCGTACCTGCATCCATTGTCACCACCTCAGAATGCCAGGTTTAGGCTCAGTTCGCATAATCAGAAGTCCCGGCAATTCCAGTCCAGTCATGCGTCCCGGCTTCAGAGAGGTCTAGTGCACATAACCAGAAGTGTCTGGATTTCTGATCATGCACACTTGAGCCTAAACCCGGCATCTTAGGCGGTGACAGCGGACACAGGTACGCACGTCTATGCCGATGACGCTGGGCATTGAAAAGCATGTTGGCACGCTTTCCGGGCTGCTGCATGTCAATTTATGCTTGTGGAGACGCGAGTGTTCAGGGCGGGAGAACACAGCAAAAATCCCAGAATCCTGATCGTGGGTACTGACCACTATGTACTCCAGTGGAGAACACTCACAGCTCTGCAAGAGAAGACACGCTGCATCTAGAACGCAGCATGCCCGGATCATAGGCACGTACCCTTAGAGAATACAAGACACATGCTTTATCACATAAGGAATCCAAAACAGCAGGGTGGGAGGATCCATCAACAGAGTCCGCTCAAATGTAATTACACCAAGTAAGTCAGCACTGATTGCCGCTTCTGTACAGATGTTTCCCAGAACTACTGTTGGATTTGACGTGCAGCCATGTCTGATTAGAAGTGTGGTCATGTGCGAAATCAGAACAAGCGAGTGGTGTTCCACCAGAAGTTGTATACATAACAGTGGCATGTGCTGATGACATCACTTATATTTTGGAAAATCCTGAAGAGGTCACCTCCTTGTTAATTAAGGAATCACGGCTTTAAACCTTTACCTAGTCAGTAAAATCCCATGTGATTGAGGTCTCATCCTTATAAACATTATCCTCCACCGTAAGTGAGCATTAAATACTACATGATTATTTCGACTGTATATAAAATACCTGCTATACCTTGGGTCATGACAGATGAGCAAGTCGTTTGTTACTACAATGCAAAATGTAAAAAACAATCCTCTGGGAATAGTAGCTGCTTTGGAGACATGAAGACTATGACATGGTGCACGTTCAGCAAGCGGCAATCACAAGACATCTTCCCTCATTCCTTCCTGAACAGTACAACCATTAATCATTCCCATTACTACATGCTCAGAATTGCACAAGGGCTTATTTTCTGGTTTTCCTATGATCGGGTTTGCATGAATCAGCATTGGGCATTGTTCATGATTTATAGAATGTGTGACACTTCTATGTCACGTTCACACGGATTCCACCAATACAATGAGTCACATTTATGTAAAGTGTGCTTTTGGCATCACGGTTTCATCAGTTAAAAAGTAGCATATTATATCAGTCATGTGTTCTACACTCATGATCATACACAAAGCTGAGAAAGTACTACACATGTGGACAAAATTGTTGGTGCCCTTCTGGAAAAGTAAGAAAAACTCACATTGGTCACTGAAAAACTCCCGCTATCTCAGTGCCTTCTGAAGACTGCATGTTTCAGCTCCTTCCAAGAGGATTTAGATCAGGGCTTATAGGCCACTTGAGAATAGTCCAATGCTTTGCTCTTAGATGTTGTTAGCTATTTTTTACCTATGTTTTGGGTCATTATCCTGTTGGGGAATCCATGACCTGTGACTCAGACCAAGCTTTCTGACCCTGGGCAGCATATGTTACTCCAAAATGCTTTGATAGACTTGAGATTTCATTGTCCCCTGCACAAATTCCACACACACTGTGGCAGATGAAGCAAAACAGTCCCCAAAAATAAGTAGGGCTTCCTCCATGTTTCACAGTAGGTAAAATGTTTGTTTCTTTGTTTGCTTTATCTTTGCATCTGTGACCATTGATCTGATGTGACTAGCTAAAAAATATCTGTTTTGTCTCATGTAGCCAAAAGACATTCTGACAGAAAATATGTGCTTTGTCAATATTATTGTCTTGCTTTTTTATCATTTGCTTTCAACAGTTGAGTTTCCTCCTCGATCATCTTCCGTGAAGTCCACTTTAGCCAAAATAGTGAGATCTGACACTGAAGTACCTTGCCATCGGAGTTCACCTCCAATCTTTTTGGAAGTTGTTCTTGGCTCTTTGGTTACATTTCATATTATTTGTCTCAATTTGCCATCGATTTTCATTTTGCGGCTACGTCCAGGGAGGTTGGCTATAGTCCCATAGACTTAAAGTGAACCTGTCAGGTGCAATATGCACCCTGAACCACAAGCAGTTCTGGGTGCATATTAGTAATCCCTGCCTAACCATCCCTGTATACACTAGCATAAATAAAGAGATCTTTAGAAAAAGTATTTCTAAAGATCCTTTATATTATGCTAATGAGCGCAGGGACAATTCGCAAAGGCTTTTTTTTCCCCCGACCAGTCACACGCATGCTCATAGGGGCATGCTAATATGCTATTCAACATCCATTGCCCAGCATCATCAGCGGTAACGCATACCTGTGTCCGTTGTCACCACCTCAGACACCAGGTTTAGGCTCAGTGCGCATGAAAAGAAGTCCTATCACTTTCAGTCATGCGCACTATAAAGTGCTGTGTACGCGTCCTTGCTTCAGAGAGATGTAGTGCGCATGACCAGAAGTGCCAGTCATTCTGATAATGTGCACTGACCCGAAAACTCCTGCACGCACCGTCCCCGCACACACCCCGACACTCTCGCACGCATCAACCCCGCACACATCCCGGAACTCCCGCATGGATCATCACCGCACATACACCGGCACTCCCGCACACATCATCCCTGCACACACCCCGGCACTCCCGCACGCACCCTGACACTCTCGCACGCATCATCCCCGCACACATCCCGGCACTCCCGCACGCATCATCCCCGCACACACCCCGCTCACATCATCCCCGCACACACCCCGGCACTCCCGCACGCATCTTCCCCGCACACACCCGGCACTCCAGCACGCATCATCCCCGCGCACTCCCGCACGCATCATCCCCGCACACACCCCGACACTCCCGCACGCATCATCCCCGCAAACACCCCGACACTCTCGCACGCATCATCCCCGCACACACCCCGGCACTCCCGCATGCATCATCCCCGCACACACCCCGGCACTCCCGCACGCACCATCCCCACACACATCCAGGCACTCTCGCACGCATCATCCCCGCACACACCCCGGCACTCCCGCACGCATCATCCCCGCACACACCCCGGCACTCCCGCACGCATCATCACTGCACATACACCGGCACTCCCGCACGCATCATCCCCGCACACACCCCAGCACTCCCGCACGCACCATCCCCACACACATCCCGCCACTCTCGCACGCATCATCCCCGCACACACCCCGGCCCTGCCGCAAGCATCATCACTGCACATACACCGGCACTCCCGCACGCATCATCCCCGCACACACCCCGGCACTCCCGCACGCACCATCCCCGCACACACCCAGACACTCTCGCACGCATCATCATCCCCGCACACATCCCGGCACTCCCACACACATCATCCCCGTACACACCCCGGCACTCCCGCACGCACCATCCACGCACACATCCCGACTCTCGCACGCATCATCCCCGCACACACCCCGGCACTCCCGCACGCACCGTCCCCGCACACACCCCGACACTCTCGCACGCGTCATCACCGCACACATCCCGGCACTCCAGAACGCATCAGCCCCGCACACACCCCGACACTCCCGCACGCATCATCCCCGCACACACCCCGGCACTCCCGCACGCACCATCCCCACACACATCCAGGCACTCTCGCACGCATCATCCCCGCACACACCCCGGCACTCCCGCACGCATCATCCCCGCACACACCCCGGCACTCCCGCACGCATCATCACTGCACATACACCGGCACTCCCGCACGCATCATCCCCGCACACACCCCGGCACTCCCGCACACATCATCATCACCGCACACCCCGACTTTACCTTAGTGACGTCACCGCTGACAGCGCGACTCCCTCAGTAGCTGCATGGAGCTGATAGAGAGCGGCGGTGTTCCACGGCCGCTCCTGTCAACTTTATGTAGCAGAGCTGAAAGCGTCGCGGGACCTCTGTGGATTACGTCGGACCTGGAGGAGTGTTTGGGGATTTTAATAAAATGGTGAAAGAGGGTGTTTTTTCGTCCTTTATTCCAAATAAAGTATTTTTTTTGGGTGTATGTGTTTATTTACTTTCACTTACACGTTAATCATTGGGTTGTCTCATAGACGCCTGCCATGATTAACCCCTTATTACCCCGATTGCCACCGCACCAGGGCAATTCAGGATGAGGCGGATAGCGTCCCGGGACTGTCGCATCTAATGCATGCGGCAATTCTGGGCGGCTGCTGGCTGATATTGTTAGGCTGGGGGGCTCCCCATAACGTGGAGCTCCCCATCCTGAGAATACCAGCCTTCAGCCATGTGGCTTTACCCTGGCTGGTATCAAAATTGGGGGGGGACCGCACGCAGTTTTTTTTAATTATTTATTTATTTTACTGCAAGATATAGACCCGCCCACCGGCAGCTGTGATTGGTTGCAGTGAGACAGCTGTCACTCAGCGTGGGGGCGTGTCTGACTGCAACCAATCACAGCCGCCGGTGGGCGGGGAAAGCAGGGAATACGAGATTGAATAATGGGCGGCCGGCATTTTCAAATCAGGAGAAGCCGCCAGCAGTGTGACAGCCGTGCAGCGCCGCGCCGGTGATCGGTGAGTGGGTGAGAGTGAGTGAATGAGTCAGTGAGTGAATGAGTGAGTGTAAGTGTGAGAGAGAGACAGAGAGAGGCTGGGGCCAAACAGGGCACTTCTGCAATGCTCGCATGACACTCAGCTCGTGCTGGCAGCTGCGGGGGGTGGGCAGGCTCTCAGGAGAGGCGGGCTGGCACGGAGGAGGGGAAGGTGGGGTTTCTCTCCCTCTCTCCCTCTGCGACTCTCGCTCTGCATGCATGGTACACCGGTGTACCGCGAGTGCAGTGCGATTTTTCTCTCGCCTCATTCACTTGAATGGGCGCGAGAGAAAAGAGTCTCGCATTACAATCGCAGCATGCTGCGATGGTTTTCTCGGTCCGACTAGGGCTGAGAAAATAATCTCTCATGTGCGCTGACAAACAGGCTAGAATTTGTCCGAGGGGAATGCGATGTTTTATCGCACTCCACTCGCACCGATTTTCTTGGGTCAGAGAATCACTTCTGGGCATGCTCAGAAGTAAAAACCGAATCCGGTACATGCTTCCAGCGTTTGATGCATGCCACTGGATTCGGCGTGCATAGACTTTCATTATGCACCATGCCGCACACAGCCGCACCCGGCGCTGTGCGGTTTTTTTATGAGACAAAAAACGTTGCATAAAATGTTCCATGCGGCTACCACATTCATTAATTAAGCCGCATCCGGAAAAAGCCGGATGCAACGCAAGGTCATAAGGCACAATCCGGCGACAATACAAATCAATGGGGATAAAACGGATGCTGTACCGGATCCGTTTTAACCGTTTTTTTCCGGATTGTGCCTGATGGGAAAAACCTGATGTGTGAAAGTAGCCTAAGGGGTACTTTGCACACTACGACATCGCAAACCGATGCCGAGTGCGATAGTCCCCGCCCCTGTCGCAGCTGCGATATGTGGTGATAGCTGGCGTAGCGAACATTATCGCTACGCCAGCTTCACATGCACTCACCTTGCCCTGCGACGTCGCTCTGGCCGGCGACCCGCCTCCTTATTAAGGGGGCGGGCCGTGCGGCGTCATAGCGACGTCACACGGCAGGCGACCAATAGAAGCGGAGGGGCGGAGATGAGCAGGACGTAAACATCCCGCCCACCTCCTTCCTTCCGCATAGCTGACAGGAGCCGCGGTGAAGGAGGTAGGAGATGTTCCTCGCTCCTGCGACTTCACACACAGCGATGTGTGCTGCCGCAGGAACGAGGAACAACATCGGACCGTCGCAGCAAGGTAATTATGGTTTTCGCCGACGCTACACCGATGATATGATTACGACGCTTTGCGCTCGTTAATCGTATCATCTAGGCTTTACACACTACGATGTCGAGAGCGACGCCGGATGTGCGGCACTTTCGACATGACCCCACCGACATCGCACCTGCAATGTGGTAGTGTGCAAAGTACCCCTTAGGCTGCCAGTTAAATATGGTTTGACAGATAATTAGGGAAATTAGCACCAGGTGCCAGATTAACACCAATAACTTGCAGGTATCTGAATGTGGTCTCTAATTTTGATCAGTGTCCTTTTACATTTATCTCCTTTAGATTTTTATTATTTGCTTTTGAAAAAATAAAATTTATGAAATAATCTTAAAATACTGTTAGTTTACTCATGTTAGGATATAATCACATAGGACTACACAAAGACCTTAATATTTAGGAAATTGTATGTTGTTCTCTAATTTTGCTCTCCAGTGTATATCTTATCAGAGAAGTACATTTCTTTCTCCTCTTGAAATTATTTATTCGCAAATCTCTGTATTCAGTGGTGACATCTATATTTAGTGAAGACAGGTTTTCATATTACTGAGATAGGAGATGACAGTTGGTTCTCATAAAGTTCTATGGAGTGAGGAGAGGGAGATACAGGCAGACACAGACATTCTGCTGCCAGTACTCCTAAAATAGTGACACTTTTTACCTTCAGTTGTGTCTGGCTGCTAGACTGATCATGCGTGGCTACCTTGGGTCCTACCATGGTCCACCTGTTCATACTGCAGCAATCAGAGATCCCTGATGATATACCCTGGCATGCTGTCACGGGGATGAGAGGGCATAACAGGGGACCGAGGCTCCTAGACTGGCCCTCAGTCTAGGGAGCCCTAGTTGTCTATTCTCCTAGAGATACTTCTAATGGTAACGTCTGGGCTGCCTTCCTTGCGCTACTCCAGGCCAGACCTGATCTAGTACGCCTCTCCCATCCCAACCCACACAAATAGACAAACAGGGAAACCAAAGCTCTATCACACTGCTAGGACACACATATATACAAGACAATACGTGATCAGGAGTAAATAAAGAGCAGGGAGGAAATAACCAGATGATGAGAGGATTTCTACAGTACACCAAGTAGCACACAGTAAATTACCAGCAACAGAAACACAACAGCACACGGACCAGGTTAGTGAAAGCTATAGTCATTACGGGAAGACACATGCATCCATCTTAAAAAGGCAAGGAGTAACTGTGATACGTTTTCCACAACGTGTGATCCAAAAGGTAACCTGCAGGCTAGCGGAAATTAACTCCTGCTAGCCCGATCACTAATGAGCAAACAGCTGGTTGATGCCGGAGACAGCCTGTGCAACTCAGAAACACCAGAGAACGCATAGTAAGTCAGAGTCTGTAGTCTGAACAGCGTCCGATGACACTCGGCGAGTTTAGAGTCAAACACCGTGTGACACATGCCTTGCCTGGCTCACATTACTGTACATTGTAATCCCGATTTTGACTTATTTTCACCCTGACCTTGCCCTCTCCCTTGTTCTTAGATACAGAATAAAGAGCTGATAAAAATAATATGTACTTTTTTCCGACAATACATTTGCTCTAATTTGCTTCATGTTTCCTGAAAGTGGGTCACTACTCCTTTTAGCAATAAAGATCGTCTGTATTGTTACTGTCCAATTAGCGCTTCCTCGATCAGTGTCGGACTGGAGACCTGGAGCCCACTAGAGGACTTGCTTTTGAGGATACAGATAGCGGTGATATGAAGACGCCAGAGTGCATGGTGCTGGACCTTTCATCAGTGGATTCCCCACAACACAGGGCCGACGTAATGGCTGCGAGGTCTGTATATTAAAAATCATTTTTCAACAAAAATATTACAACATTATTTCGTGGAGGATATAAGTACGGTAAATATTCCATCATGTGATATATAAAGCTGAATTGTGTGTGTGTGTGTGTGTGTGTATGTGTGTGTGTATGTCCGGGATTGGCATCTGCACCGTCGCAGCTACAGCCACAAAATTTTAAACACTCACACGTCTGGACCCCGAGAGCGTCATAGTCTATGTTTTGAGGGGAAATTTTAACCCCGCACTTTACAGTTATTCGCCAAAAAACCTGCCTCCATTAAAGCGAATGGAGCTGGGAGCCACAGTGCAGCCAGAACTTCAGAAGAATGCGCAGCCACGCCCTTATATGGAATGCTGGCGTGTCACAATGCAGCCAGGGAAAAACAGACAGACAGGGAAAAAGGCAGACACAGACAGGGTAAGAAACAGACATAGACAGGGTAAGAGACAGACACAAAGAGACAGACACAGACAAAGAGACAGATTGACAGGGAAAGAGACAGACAGGGAAAGAGAGGGAAAGAGAGAGACAGGTTAAGAGACAGACACAGACAAAGAGACAGAGACAGACACAGGGAAACAGACAGACAGGGAAAGAAAGGGAAAGAGACAGACAGGGTAAGAGACAGACAAAGAGACAGACACAGGGAAAGAGACAGAGAGAAACAGTGAAAGAGACAGACAGGGAAAGAGAGGGAAAGAGACAGACAGGATAAGAGAGGGAAAGAGACAGAGATAGATAGACAGACAGGGAAAGAGATAGATAGACAGACAAGGAAAGAGATTGAGACAGACGGAGAAAGAGACAGAGACAGTCAGAGACAGACAGGGAAAGAGACAGACAAAGAGATAGAGAGAGAGACAGAGAGATATATACAGAGGGGGAGACAGACAGAGAATGGGAGAGAAACAGAGAGACAGTTACTATCCCGGGGGGTTAATACATTCTATTTATACATTCTATCCCGGGAATGTTAATGCATTCTATTTTGTTAACAACAGTTATTAGCCCGGGCAAAGCCGGGTAGTACAGCTAGTTATTTACTAAAACAAGAAAGCTGAAAAATTCTGTGATAATCAATGGAGAGATACATCCCACATGTCATACAAATGTGCATTAAAAGGGATATTCCAGCAATATCAAAAAGTATTCTTTCTGCTGATAAAGTTAATAGGAACATCTAAGCAAACTATTTTAATTAGGAAAGGGATTCTGAGAACAGCCTGCAAGTGGGCGCTTTCAGGTTGCCAATGGATGTGCCCATTAACTGTGGCCAAATCCTCATGCCACTTTCATGTTCTTTGCGCTAACTGCCCGTTAATGGCGGTTCCAATGTTAGAAGAACTTTGAATATAATTGCTGCCAAAGGCAATATCTGAGATTGTAGATTTGTAGGAGAGACTAATGTTGAATAAAACCATTTATTCTGATCATCATAAACTTAGAATTGGTCCACATTAATGATCCTAATGCCTTTACTAGAGGATATAGATTATATACCTACACATGATATTGCATAGAATGAAGTGTATCCTTAGGTGACTCCATATGCCAAGCTCATCTGCTCGGCAGTTGGGTGTAAATGCCAACACATTGCACGTGTGCACATATAAGCTGCATCTAATTTTAGCGTGCCTGTATGAGCAGCGGACACATCTGGTTAAATACTCCCTCCGGCTACCTGACTCAGCAAGATCAGCAACTTCACGTGTCGCTGATCAATAACAATAATAGATGGCACTTGTCTTCATTACATTCAGGCACGGAAATGAGGTTCATCAGATGATAATTAAACGTTTAGCTTCAGAAGCTGAAAGACACATTTATAAAAGCTGATGAAAGCCATTCAATCCGGGGAAACAAAAAGCATTTCCTTCCACGATAATATAAAATCACCAGTTAATATAATAGCTTTTGTTTACCTTTAAGAAATGGGTAACACAATATGGCAATCATTACAGCTCACAGGGGGGTTGTTATCCAGCTTTTCAATCTGGCCACTGTCTTAGGCTACTTTCACACATCCGGTTTTTGCTCTGCGGCACAATACGGCACTCTGCAGAAAAACCGCAACCGTTTTTTTTGCCGCCGGTTGCGGGATTTTTTGCATAGACTTACATTAGTGCCGTATTGTGCCGCATGGGCTTGCGGTCGGTCCGGTTTTTGCCCCATGCGGCAGATTTAGCCGATGCCGCGGCCGGATGGAACGTTGCCTGCCACGTTTTTTGCTCCGGCAAAAAAAAAACGCATCGCGCCGCATCCGGCCGCTGCGGCGCATTTTCAATGCATGCCTATAGACGCTGGATGCAGCGTGATGCGGAAAAAAACGCATCCGGCCGCTGCTTCCGGTTTCTTCCACTGCGCATGCTCAGTAGCGTGCCGCAACCGGAAAAAAACGGACCGGCCGCATGTAAAAACTTATGCAAAGGATGCGGTGTTTTCGCCGCATCCGTTGCATAGGTTTCACAGCCGGATTGAGCCGCAGTGCTCAAACCGGATGTGTGAAAGTAGCCTTAGGGTATATTCACATGCGCCACATTCCTGCAAGTGTCCCTTTCAATTGTACAGGCCTTTCAGACACGTTCACATAGTGCAGAAACAACGATCTGTGCAAGACAGCAGTGGTGATCTGTAAATAAGCTGCTGTCAAAAGGGTCTGGACCTGTATATGAGCCATGGAGAAGAGCTGCTGAAGCAATATCTGATCTAGAAGCCCCAGTCCATTCTAATATGTTATATTTGGCCATGATTTACAGTGATCAGCCCCTATGGCTGTTTATAAAGAAGGGGTTGCCTTGATAAGAAAAAACCTCTTTAATTAGGACCTTTCCCAAAATTTTTCATGTTTAACCAGACACACAAGGTAATAGGTGCAGCAGACCAAATAAAACATTTTTTATATTTTTTATTGATTTTATCTCTCTCTCTTTTGTAGAGATATTAGCAACACCTAAATAGTTATTTTTTTGAAATTCTAAGTGGGCAGTACCAGAGAGATTTCACTGGGGGCGGGCACTTCTTCCAAATTCTAACCTTGACCAATCATAAACAGGCAGCAACACACTGGGTAAAGAAGAACACGCCCCCACTAAAGCTTACAGCAGGCTGTATAGGAGACACTATGACACAGTCTGCTTGCCTCACTGCAGACGGATTACATGTAGTACAGCTTTTATCTCAGACAGTTATGGTGGGGTACAGGCAGCACAACAGGGTTGGCAGCACTACACTTGCTTGGCAATGCTAATGGTCCATATGACCAAATGGTTTTTCGAATACCACATATTTTAACTTGAACTACTAGAAGTGTTTGTTGTGAGACCCAATCTCTGCAGTACTGCCCCTCCCTCACACTGACAGCTGATGATGAATGCTGGAAGCTGTCAGTTAATCACACATAGGCCTGCTGTTCTATGACATCTCATCACTGCGGATTGAGGAGCGCTGTCTGTCATTATGTCTCACACTGAGACGGCTCTAAGCTTTAGAGCTACCAGCACTATGTTAGGAGAGTTACTAGTCTAGTAGGGAACTAGGGAACTAGTCTGATTGCCGGATGTGGAGTCAGGAAGGAAATTTTTTCCCCATTGGAACTTGTTTGCCACATTGGGGTTTTTTTGCCTTCTTCTGGATCAACATTTTAGGCTACGGGTTGAACTAGATGGACTTAGAGTCTCCCTTCAACCTTAAAAACTATGATACTATGATACTAGAAGTGTTTGTAATGAGACTAAACTTCTGTAGCATTGCCGTTCCCCCACATTGATCCCTCACAGCTCTGCTATGCTCCAACACGTCATCAGTCTGCAGTAAGGAGAGCAGACTGTTAATACATGTCTCACTATGAGACTGATCTAAGCTATGGTGGGGGTGTTTTCCTTTCCTCATTATGTTAATGCCTGTTTATGATTGGTCAGTGTTAGGCTAGTTTCACACTTGCGTTGAACGGCATCCGTTGCATTGCATTGTGTGACGGATGCAACGGATGCGTTGCGTATAATGGCACAACGGATGCAACGGATCGTACAAAACAACGGAAAGCTCTTTTTTTATTTTTTTTTATTTTTTTTCTTCTTTACAGTTTTACTGGCAGCAGACTATTGACTAGACTATTAGAAAGAGGACGAAGAAAATGATCCCAGTAAATTCTCTCTGGCAATTCGCTAAAGGGGACCTAAATGGAACCTGTCATGTCCTCAATGCCCTCCAAACCAACAGAATTTGTATATTTATTGCTATGCTCCCTGTCTAACCAGCCCTTTATAATGTTAGTCACTTGAATCTATGTTTAAAAAAAGTATTTCTACGTTCAAGTTTTGTTATGCTAATTAGACCTTTGACTAGTTGATGGGGCGTTAGGGTCCCCAGACTATTTAGCCCCCTCGGCATGTTATCAGCTCCCTGGAAATTTTGCGGATGCGCACAGCTCTATTCTGCAGCGTCATTATGCCTCTGAAGCTGGGTATCTGCTTCCTGGCTTCAGAGGCGTGACCAGAAGTGCAGAAGATGGCTGTTCTTTAGCTCCTTTGTGTTCGTGAGCTGAACTTTCGGTCATGCACAGTGCGCCACTATGTGCATAATAACATGATTTACAAACGGCGGCATCACTGCACATGCACAGGAGAGTGGTTCTATTCAGCAGCATTATTATTCCTCTGAAGCCAGGTGTCTGCTTCCTGACTTCAGGGGCGTGACTAGACGTGCAGGAATGGCTGTTCATTAGCTCATATGTGTAATGGCATACCTCCCAACCGTCCCGGATACAGCGGGACAGTCCCTCTTCTGAGCCTTTGATCCCGGGTCCCGCCCGTGAGGCTGTTTATCCCGGGCTCCACCCACCCACTGTAGCCCCGCCTCTCTGTTTCTCCCTTCTATTCATTACAGAGCCGACCGCGCACCTACTCCTGTGACTGCTGCTGAGGTATGAATCACCCCCTGCAGCAGAGCGACCCCCCCCTGCAGCAGAGCGACCCCCCCTCCCCCAGAGCCGACCCCCCCAGTCCCGGAGCCTGCGTTTCTCTGCAGCTGTTCTCTGATTCCCCGTGTGCGGCTTCTCACTGCTGCAGACACGCGGGGAGTCAGGACGCTGAGGAGACCGTGCAATCAGCACTTCTCTCTCCTGCAGATAGCACTGGCCAGTAATAACCTATGCAGAGTGACATCTGCAGGCTTCTATTACCGATCAGTGGTCTCCTGCCTGTAGAGCTGCTGGGTCCTAGCTTCCCAACAACTTCAGCTCTGCTTTATCCTGGCTGCCCTACCAGTTAAAGGGAACATGTCAGCAGAAATTTCACAATGAAAGTAATAGATTCCCCTCTGCAGCTCCTGGGCTGCTTCTAGAAAGGTTCCTGTTGCTATTGTGCCCCCTTTGAGACCTACAAAAATACTTTATGAAGTCTTACCTTTTTGTATGCAAATGTGTTTTTATGGTCACGGGGGCGGGCTGTCTGGCATCCGTTATTCCCCCTCCTGCCGCTTTACGCAGTCCCCCATTGCTCATTTACATACACAAGAACGCCTTCCTCATGTAACTGTCCTCCCGAAGATTTGCGCATGTGAACGCTTTTTCAGGTGATTGCGCAGGCGCGAGATTATGGGCGGCGCTGTGATTGTCATCAGCAGCGTTAACCAAGTACCCGCCCATAATCTCGTGCCCGCACTTTTCCCTCTGACTCCACCGTTATGCGCAAGTGCTGGCCATATGAACCATGTTACCTATTACTGCTTGCACGAGATTATGGGCGGGTACTTGGATGACTTTGCTGATGACAATCACAGCGCCGCCCATAATCTCGCGCCCATGGTAATAGGTAACATGGTTCATATGGACAGTGCTTGCGCATAACGGTGGAGGCAGAGTGAGAAGCGCGGGCACGAGATTATGGGCAGGTACTTGGATGACGCTGCTGATGACAATCACAGCGCCGCCCATAATCTCGCGCCCACGGTAATAGGTAACATGGTTCATATGGACAGTGCTTGCGCATAACGGTGGAGGCAGAGTGAGAAGCGCGGGCACGAGATTATGGGTGGGTACTTGGATGACGCTGCTGATGACAATCACAGCGCCGCCCATAATCTCGCGCCTGCGCAATCACCTCAAAAGCGTTCACACTTTGCACAGTGCTCAGTCCCGCGAGAGTGGCACTGGGCATGCACAAAACTTCAGGAGGACAGTTACATGAGGAAGGCGTCCTCATGTATGGAAATGAGCAATGGGGGACGGCGTACAGCGGCAGGAGGGGGAATAACGGACGCCAGGCAGCCCGCCCCCGTGACCATAAAAACAGATTTGCATACAAAAAGGTAAGACTTCATAAAGTATTTTTTTAGGTCTCAAAGTGGGCACAATAACAACAGGAACCTTTCCAGAATGCAGCCCAGGAGCT
This sequence comes from Anomaloglossus baeobatrachus, assembly GCF_048569485.1. Classification (NCBI taxonomy): domain Eukaryota; kingdom Metazoa; phylum Chordata; class Amphibia; order Anura; family Aromobatidae; genus Anomaloglossus; species Anomaloglossus baeobatrachus. Next base: position 509,723,776 of record NC_134356.1, on the reverse strand, counting down.
GCAGAGGGGAATCTTTTATTTTTTTTGCTAAATTTCTGGTGACAGTTTCCCTTTAAAGGGAACCTATCAGGTGCAATCTGCACTCAGAGCCAGGAGCAGTTCTGGGTGTATATTGCTAATCCCTCCCTAACTGTCCCTGTATACACTAGCATAGATAAAGGCATCTATAGAAAAAGTATTTTTAAAGAGCTTATATCTTATGCTAATTAGCGCGGGGACTAGTCCCAAGGGCGTTACTTCACTTGGCTAGTCGGCTCACATAGCGTATTAGTACTCACACAGGGGCGTAATAACATGCTAACATGCTATGCGAGCCGACTAGCCAAGTGAAGTAACGCCCTTCGGACTAGTCCCCGCGCTCATTAGCATAAGATATAAGATCTTTAAAAATATTTGTTCTTGATCTCTTTATCTATGCTAGTGTATACAGGGACGGTTAGGCAGGGATTAGCAATATGTGCCCAGAACTGCTCCTGGCTCTGAGTGCATATTGCACCTGACAGGTTCACTTTAAAGGGAACCTGTCACCAGATTTGGGGCCTATAAGCTGCGGCCACCACCAGCGGGATCTTATGTACACATTCTAACATGCTGCATACCTCCCAACCGTCCCGGATACAGCGGGACTTTCACGCTTTACGTTGTTTGTCCCGTTGCCACGGGCGGGACGGCCGGCTCCCGGGCTCCGCCCACCCACTCTCTCTCCGCCTCCCTGCTTTTCCCTCCTACCATCCTAGTAGACGTGGCATAGAGAGGAGCGCTGCCTGTGCTGCTGCTGGTACAGTAAACTAATCTCCCCAGCGCTGATTTCCCTCCCTCCCCCCTCACCCCCGGCCGGAGCCTGTCTGTGCGGTCGGCCGGCCGCCTGTCTGTGCGGTCGGCCGGCCGCCTGTCTGTGCGGTCGGCCGGCCGCCTGTCTGTGCGGTCGGCCCGCCACCTGTCTGTGCGGGCGCCCCCTGCCGCCTGTCTGTGCGGGCGCCACCCGCCGCCTGTCTGTGCGGGCGCCCCCCGCCGCCTGTCTGTGCGGGCGCCCCCCTGCCGCCTGTCTGTGCGGGCACCCCCCTGCCGCCTGTCTGTGCGGGCGCCCCCCTGCCGCCTGTCTGTGCGGGCGCCCCCCTGCCGCCTGTCTGTGCGGGCGCCCCCCGCCGCCTGTCTGTGCGGGCGGCCCGCCGCCTCATTGTGCGGGCAGCCGGCCGCCTCTCTGTGCGGGCGGCTGGCCGCCTCTCTGTGCGGGCGGCCCGCTGCCTGTCTGTGAAGGCGGCCGGCCGCCTGTCTGTGAAGGCGACCGGCCGCCTCACTGTGCGGGCGACCGGCCGCCTCACTGTGGCTGCCTGCGTGTCCGTGCTGGAGGCCCGCCGGCTGCCTGCGTGTCCGTGCTGGAGGCCCGCCGGCTGCCTGCGTGTCCGTGCTGGAGGCCCGCCGGCTGCCTGCGTGTCCGTGCTGGAGGCCCGCCGGCTGCCTGCGTGTCCGTGCTGGAGGCCCGCCGGCTGCCTGCGTGTCCGTGCTGGAGGCCCGCCGGCTGCCTGCGTGTCCGTGCTGGAGGCCCGCCGGCTGCCTGCGTGTCCGTGCTGGAGGCCCGCCGGCTGCCTGCGTGTTTGTGCTGAATGGGTGTGGATGGGGAGTGGATATGGGCGTGACTGTGAAATGGGTGTGGTTAGGGGGCGTGGCCTAAAAATTTGCCGCGGCGCGCTACGCGCGCCGCAAACTTTGTCCCTCTTTTCCTTCTTTAAAAGTTGGGAGGTATGGTAATGGAGCTGAACTTTCGGTCATCTCCAGTGTGAACCTGTGGGCTTGATAACATGATTTGTAAAAGGTGGCCTTATCACACATGCACATGCGAGTGGCAGTATTTGGCAGCGTCATTATGCCTGAGAAGCTGGGTATTTGACTCCTGGCTTCAGAGGGACAATGCGCATGATCAAAAGTTCAGCTCAAGTACACAATGAAGACAAAGAACAGCCATCTTCTGCATTCCTTGTCACCCCTCTGAAGCCAGGGAGTTTGCCCCTTTGCTATGACCTCTGTTGAGCCACAAATGTTTCAGCTAAGTCTTTGACTGCAGAATATTAATGAGAAGACCAGTCCTCCCGTAGCGTAAAGGCCCCGTTACACGCAACGACATCGCTAACGAGATGTCGATGGGGTCACGGAATTCGTGACGCACATCCGGCCTCATTAGCGACGTCATTGCGTGTGACACGTACAAGCGACCGCTAACGATGCAAAATACTCACCAAATCATTGATTGTTGACACGTCATTCATTTCCCAAATATCGTTGCTGTTGCAGGACGCAGGTTGTTCGTCGTTCCTGAGGCAGCACACAGCGCTATGTGTGACACCCCAGGAATGACGAACAACAGCGTACCTGCATCCTCCGGCAACAAGGTGGGCGTGACTTTCATGCGGCTGCTCTCCGCCCCTCCGCTTCTATTGGACGCCTGCCGTGTAACTCGCTATGATGCCGCACGAACCGCCCCCTTAGAAAAGAGGCTGTTTGCCGGCCACAGCGACATTGCTATGAAGGTAAGTACGTGTGTCGGGTACTAACGATATTGTGCGCCACGGGCAGCAATTTGCCCGTGACGCACAAACGACGGGGGCGAGTGCTTTCACGAGCAACATCGCTAGCGATGTCGCTGCGTCTAAAGCGTGCTTTAGGGGACAGATGAGGGGCCAGATGAGTATAATTTGTGGGCTTTTTTTAACCCCTCACATCCATGTATTACATTTTAGGGGCAATAGGCCTCAAAACATTCATTCGAATGAAAACTGAATTCCCGTCTACTTTTGCCCATATTTGCTGGTTTGAATTTTGGCAGATTCTCTCATCTTTAGTAGAGATTGTTGTTGTTGGATTTGTTTACAGTGAAAGTGAAGCAGCAGCTGAATTTAGTTCTATTGCATACACTTGAATACATATTTTATTATAATATAGCTGACACGGTGTCCACAAAGCAATTCCCTCCTCCCCAGCAGATTCACACAAGAGGTCTGGTTTGTTTAATAGACTGCTCAACTTGAAATTACTTCTTTGCTTATCTACAAAGTCTACTTTGGACCGTGAAATCTGTCCACCCAACACAAGTACCGTGGCATATCTAACATTTCTCATAGTTCACATAGCGTTTCCAGTTCACCTAAGTTAACGATAATTTGCCTTAGGCTGGGGTCAGACAAACGTAGATTCTCTCAAATGAGAAAATCGGATTAATTCTGCAAATAACAGTGGGATCAGAGTGTGATCAGAGTGTCAGCTCATTGTGCTACGATTCTCCTGCATAAGAGAAGTGGGAGCACACTGCAGGAGAAGATGGAGAATTAAATATCTCCATCTTCTCCATTCTGTCAGTCCGTGGAAATTGGACTGCACTTGGATGTCATCCGTGTGCAGTCCTATGATTTCCATGCGCCCATAGACTTGAATGGCTGCGTGACATCCGATTTACGATGCCATTCACGACATGCTGCTAATTTTTTCTCATGCAGAATCGGCATGAGAAAAAATATGTTGATAGCTACCACCCCATACTATAGAGTGGAAACTATCGGATAGCCCTCGTCAGAGTTATACACTCATTTGAGCCCTCATAAAGCTAATATTGGTTCAGACACAAGCCACTTTTATTACAAAGTGTTTTCTAAGTACAATACTCTATATAATACTAAGAAAATATATATTTGTTATTTGCCATATTTGGGAGGATAGCAATATGAAGATAAGAAAACATGACAAGAGGTGGAATTGTTATACTTCGTTACTAAATGGTTACAATTTATCCTGTAAGTATTCATTGCCACCAATCATTGTTTTGTAGACATTATTCTTTATTTGGCTCTAATAGACTATGGCCCAGATTTATCAAAGCTCCAGAATTCTGTCAGAAAAGCTTTGAAATGTTGCAAAATTTAGGTGCAACTCTAAGTTTTCATGCCAGTCTAACCATCTCCGACAAAATGAGCAGAGCTAGGGCAGAACAGGGGCTCAGCACGGGCAGGACAAGGGCAGGACAAGGGCAGGACAAGGGCCGGACAGGGGCTCAGCAAGGGCAGGACAGGGGCTCAGCAAGGGCCGGAGAGGGGCAGGACAGGGGCTCAGCACGGGCAGGACAAGGGCAGGACAAGGGCCGGAAAGAGGCTCGGGGCAGCTGCGGGCTGATATTCTCGGCTGCGGGGGGTAGGGGGGGCATTAACCCTGCCCCTCGCCCTCCCCAGCCTGAGAATACCGGGCCGCCGCTGTGTGCTTACCTCGGCTGGACGGTAAAAATACGGCGGAGCCCATGTGTTTTTTTTTCTATATGTCCGTTTGCTTTCTATGTGTATTCTACATGTCTTTGTGTTAGTGCGATCTGTGTGTGTTCTATGTCTGTGTCTGTGATCTGTGTGTGATGTGTGTGTTTATGCTCTGCTCCGCTTCCTCTTCCTGTCATAATGACATCACTTCCCTGCAAACTGCAGGCAGTGATGAACATTACCGCAGGTAAACCGTGAAATACCGCAGGGAATAAGGCAGGAAAACGCAGTGAACCGCACATAATTTGCTGCCTGCGTTATTCCCTGCGGGATTTCACGATTACATTGCAGTCAATGGAGTGAAATCCCGCAGCTATCTGCGGAAAAGAAGTGACATGCAATTGTTTTTGCTACGGGAATCCCGCAGCAAAACATGCAGCTGTCAAAATCCGCATAGTGCGCAGAGCATTTTTTTTTCCCATAGGTTTTGCTGGTGAATCACTGCAGAGATGTTATGAACATAACATGCAGCAAAACCGCAGGAAATCCGCGGCAAAAACCGGCAAGTGCGCACAGGGCCTTAGGCGGGCTTTACGCATTGCGACATCGCTACCGATATATCGTCGGGGTCACTTCATTAGTGATGCACATCCGGCGTCGGTAGCGACATCGCAATGTGTAAATCCTGGGTGCAACGATGAACGAGCCCAAAAGCGTAAAAAATCGCTGATTTGTGTCACGTCGCTCCTTTCCTTAATATCGTTGCTGCTGCAGATACGATGTTGTTCCTCGTTCCTGCGGCAGCACACATCGCTGTGTGTGAAACCGCAGGAACGATAAACATCTCCTTACCTGCATCCACCGCCATTGCGGAAGGAAGGAGGTGGGCGGGATGTTATGTCCCGCTCATCTCCACCCCTCCTCTTCTATTGGCCGGCCGCTTAGTGATGTCGCTGTGATGCCAAACGGACCTCCCCTTTGAGGGAGGGATTGTTCGGCAGTCACAGCGACGTCGCCGACCAGGTATGTGCGTGTGAAGCTGCCGTAGCGATAATGTTCGCTACGGCAGCAAGCACCAGATATCGCATGTGCGATGAGTGCGGGGGCTATCGCGCTGGACATCGCTAGCGATGTCGCAACGTGTAAAGCCCGCCTAAGTCGTTGCCAGAAATCTCCCAATTTTCTTTCCCTAATGACAGATGCCACATTGGTTGCCACATACAACTCATGGACACCCATGGACCAGGCCAACATTTGCCCGTTTCCTCCCGGTTCTCCCCTGACCCCAATGACTTCCATAATGTCTCGTACAATAAAACAGAAGTGGTGTTTGAAGAATATACCAAGAATTACCATGAAGACTGAACAGTTTATATTACAGCTCCTTGCAATGACTCTCGTGTAAATCAGAGGCCGATTTCTGTGCACAGATTCTGCTCTGACGCACGCTCAGGACATACAAATAGTTTCTGTAAAATACTTCTTTTTTTCTGCTTCTTACTGTAATGCAAACTATTTACAGCTAATCCTATAGAACTGTGCTACTCTTCTCAATGAGTAATGGAAACCAGCAGAACAGAGACTACCACTAAAGGGACTGCTATTCAATCATTAATATGAAAATATCGCTTCCTCTTCAAAAAGAGGTTCCGCAGCTGCAGGTAATACTATACCTCCACCAAGGCACAGATCAACATCTCTTTGGTTTTGTTGATCCCATCAAGACCTCACTCGAAACAAACTGTGCTTTACTTACCCTCCTGAAAGAGCTACTGAGCTCACCGATTGGCTGCAGCGCTGTTGAAGCAACGTCAGTGCTGCACACAATAACAGACACTGGGAGCAGCAGCAGAGACTGAGCACTGGACCAGGGGAAGGTGAGTAAAGCTCAAGTTATTTTTTGTTTGCTTTTCTTTCTTTTTTTTAACGGTGCCAGGGGGACAGGAATTTTGCAAACCCAGAAAACCCGTTTAAGTAAAATAATCCTTATATGACTTGGCATACTAAACCTAGTCTTTATAATATAATGCTCAATATGAAACAGGACTTTTGTTTTTGTGTTGCAGAAATAGTTGGACAAAAGTCATAATTAATAATATTCTAATCATTATTGGATAAAAAAAAATAAATGAGTTTCAATTAAAATTTATATCTGAAGATACAGCCACCCTAGGAGTCAGCACACGGCTGGTTGTGACGTTCGCACCCATAAATCATTTTACCAGAACCATCATACTTGTGACGGATCTGGATGAATTTCATTGTCTTCTTATTGTCGCTGGTTTATTTTTACAATGACTCTTATTAGTTTCCTATCTGCACGCTCTCCTTGCAGTTCTTTGTGAGTTTGTGATCAGCGCCATTTTCAGTGAAATCCTATGCGGTGGGAGTGGATCGTACTCTTCTTTATCCTTACAATCAGGGCACTGACTTTAGGACCTGCTTTCTTACAAAGATAGGTATCATCTGACCAGACGTTAGCCTCATACAAGCTCATATCCCTGGGGCCTCAGGTACCACCAATGCCACCAATTTGATAAAGATGCATATGTAATTCAGCAGACACAATATGGGCTGTTTACCAATACGGTATTACAGAGCTATTCTCCATCAGCAGCATTGCTTCTAAGGGAGAATATGTCTGTAATATGGCATCTGAAGTTGAATGGTATGGAGGTACATTTATCAAATTGTGTCATTACTCGCCCTACAATGGATGTAAATGTGATGGTGGAGAATTTTTAAGGCACAAACTTTTGTCTAAAAAATAGGAACATTCCCGATGGGAACACCATGAAGTATACTGAAGAGCTTAAAGGAAATCCAGAGACCCTGATTCCAGTGATGTGTCACTCACTGAACTGTTTGTTGTCATTTGATGAAATCACTGTTTTCTCTGCGGCAGATCTAGCAGTTATACAGAGCTCATAAATATACTGGACTACCGGGCAGCATGACAAGTAGTCTTCTAATGATAAAATCACTGATTAATCAGCAGTAGATTATGAAAACTACACTAAGCAGCCTATTAAGTGACATATCACTGGAATCAGGATCTCTGCCCCTACATTATGCTGCTCTCAGATTAGGTGGCAATAGTCTGGTGACAGATTCCCTTTAACAAAATGTTCTCTCCATGAATTTTCCTTGGTAACATTATGGCCTAAACAATGTATTAAAATAGTGGTTATAAATGGGGACCTTTTCTACCCTTCTCTGGTATCTTCTGGCCTAAAGAGAGATACCTGCTTTTACCTTTCAGTTCTCACTTGTCTCCTAGTAGCCATCCCATAATACTTGCAGAATGTACTTTGATTCATATCGAACAATGCAACTCAGGTGGTTACTATACACAAGGCTTCACATATCTGAAATACTGTATGGTATCCCCACTCTACAGGGACCTAGCGAATATGGGATGTGTGACCCACTGATAAACAGACCACTCTGTGGAAAAGAGCTTACATTATCCTCACAGCTGTCCACCAAAAGTGGACAATGTGGACTAAGATGGAGGAAGGGAGCTGTGCTGGACTGGCTTTGGCGCTGCTAGCCTAGCTGCAAATAGCTGATCTGAGGTGTCGTCTGGTGTTGGACTCCCAACGATCTGATGATAATGACTTATTGGAGGATATCAATATCAAAGTAGTGGACAACCCCATTCATTTTCATTATTCAAAATACTCCTGTTAGGTTAAGGTCTTTTCTGTGTCCACAGTCAACGATTCATGGTACAACGTGTGTAAGCCCCAAGATGACGAGTCAAGCCTAACTTTATTCAGGACCTCAAATTTTAGATGGAACCCTGATTAAAGGGGTTGTCCCAGGACCTAAGAATTGATGATCTATCCTTTGGATAAATGTCAGATTGGAATGGGTCGCCATCCGGCACCCCCAGCACTCGACTGAAGCCTGCTCCAACAGGAGTCGGGTCCTGGACAATTCCTTTAAAGAGAACCAATCTCCAGGATTTTTGTATATAACCTAAAGCCAGTGCTATACTGGCACTATCAGGCCGATTCTATACATATCTGTAGTGGTAGCTCGGATGTTTAGGTTTTGAAATCCAAAAAAAGTAAGGTTTATAAAATAAGCAGCTACTTGAGTGACAGCAGCAATGCAGCAGATCATATATTCACAGTTATCCCCTCCCTCTATTAGAATTAGCATAAATATTATTACAAACGACTCACTTTGTCTAGCAGGACCTGTGTGAGGTCATACCCATGTGACCTGGTATCCAGCTTTGGTGGCTGAGGCCTCGCCCCTTCTGGTCACATGGGTATGACCTCACACAGGTCCTGCTAGACAAAGTGAGTCGTTCGTATAATATTTATGCTAATTCTAACAGAGGGAGGGGATAAATATGAATATATGATCTGCTGCATTGCTGCTGTCACTCAAGTAGCTGCTTATTTTATAAACCTTACTTTTTTGGATTTCAAAACCTAAACATCCGAGCTACCACTACAGATATGTATAGAATCAGCATGATAGTGCCAGTATAGCACTGGCTTTAGCTTATATATGAAAATCCTGGTGATTGGTTCCCTTTAACGTGTATTCCCACCAGCTCAGCATTCTCCAAACGTACAATGTCCAGCAGGCTCCGGTGCAGGGCACCGATGTACCAATATAGTGACCGAAAAATGGCAGGCAACTCATATCTCAGTTTTCTGGACCTGTATGAATGTGACATTGATAAGCGGAGTTTTCTGCACAGCCGGCATTTTTAGATCTTGGATGCTTTAGGCCTTGACACCAGATAAGTAGCACAATTTCTTCCATAATGTGATACACTTGCGCTGCTCCCACAGTTAACTTTCAGTTCACATATGATGTCGCACTCCCCCACACGTTCCTTAAATGCCTTGGGTGGATAGAAGAGCGATGTTTGCCTTCGGTCAGGCTCTGGCTTTGCTTGCTGTCACATTTTCGTGTCTCCCCTTGTGCACATAAACTCATTGTTTCCTTACACTTCAACTCTCAGCAATGGCATTTACCAAGCGTACAAGTAGAACAATGTGAAAGTGGATCTCCAGTCCTAGCTATAAACCAGCATGTGGAGTGGCTCAGGAGACCGCAGGGATACTCCATGGTGTACTGCGGTTATGCAATTTGTGCACATTTCTACTGCCAAGAAATTCTGTATAAAATGTTATATAGATAGGAGACCACAGGAGGAGCGGGTACTATGCCAGGCACAGAGAAGCAGGCACTCCTACAAATGCGTTGTACCAGAGCAGCTGTTCTGTGAATATTCTGCTCATTACACACAGCGTGTAAAGAACAGACCCAATATCAAAACTGTCAAGACAACCTTGTACTTTGGGATGCAGCACTTCTTCCATTGTTTCAGAATCCGTGACAGGACCTTCTCATTGAGGCTCCAATGCAGATATGAACAGAGCCTTAGGGCTGGTTCACACTAAGCGACAGCGACAACGAGGTCGCTGTTACGTCACCATTTTCTGTGACGTAACAGCGACCTTGTAAGTCGCTGTTATGATCGCTGCTTAGCTGTCAAACACAGCAGCCGAAGCAGCGATCATAACTGCGAGAGCAGGGAGCCGCGCACACTGCTTAGCGCTGGCTCCTTGCTCTCCTAGCTACAGTACACATCGGGTTAATTAACCCGATGTGTACTGCAGCTACATGTGCAGAGAGCCGGAGCCGGCAGCACTGGCAGCGTGAGAGCTGCGGAGGCTGGTAACTAAGGTAAATATCGGGTAACCACCTTGGTTACCACAGCTGCCAGATGCCGGCTCCTGCTCCCTGCTCGCTTCACTTCGTTGCTCTCTCGCTGTCACACACAGTGATCTGTGTGTCACAGTGGGAGAGCGGCTTTGAAGAAAACGAACCAGGGCTGTGTGTAACGAGCAGCGATCTCGCAGCAGGGGCCAGATCGCTGCTCGGTGTCACACACAGCGAGATCGCTAATGAGGTCACTGTTGCGTCACCAAAACCGTGCCGTAGCAGCGATCTCGGTAGCGATCAAGCTATGTGTGAAGCACCCCTTACCTTCCAACAATGTATTAATGACCTATCCTTGTAACAGGTCATCAAAATCAGTTTAAAGGTGGTGGTCGGGCACCAGCCAGCCATATAATCAGCTGACATTAGCTCTGACTAGGTCCTGTTGTGCAGTACCCCACAGCAGCCGCTACATATTGAAAGCAGCCATGCTTGGCAGTTTCCTTAAGGGCTCACCTTGCGTAATTGCATGCATTTTTTACGCTGGGTAAATGCATGCGTCCTGCGTCCCCTGCACAATCTATGAATGTGCATGAGACGTGCGCACGATGCTTTTATGAACGCAGCGATTTGGATGCTAAAATTTTGACCCAAATCCATGCGTTCATAAAAGCAGCATGTCAATTATTCTGCGCTATGGATGCAGCTCCCACTCTGTCTATGGTGAGGGCAGCAGCCAGAGCGCATGAAATCGCCTTTTTTTGTACAAAAAAACTGCATTCATTATGCAGTGTTTCTGCAGCGATTTGACGTGCACATGTGCACAATCGCTGCAGAATATTCAGAAGTTACGTGCGCATGAGCTATAAATCTCTTTAAATCTGGCCCCCACCAGAGCATATAAAGGTGATCGCTGGAGGTGCTGGGTGGAGGACACCCAACAATCTGATATTAATGACCTTAACTGTGGACACAGTGAGGAGAAATAATCAAATACTTCTTTCTCTCTGCAAAATGCAAATAAATTTCTATAATTTATACAATGTGATTTTCTGAATATTATTTTGGATATTCTATCTCTCACTGTTAAAATTAATCTACCCTTAAAATTATAGACTGTTCAGGTCTTTGTCAGTGAGAAAACTTACAAAATCAGCAAGGGATCAAATACTTATTCCCCCACTGTAGGTCATCAATATCTTGTGACCGGACAACCCCTTTTCTAAATTCTTTTTTCCTTATGTAATCACTGACCATTGTATTCCTGCGTGCATTGCTGTATCAATATTGCATCAAACGATACTGAAAACACTAAACAGCCCACACTTCATTGTGGTTCCCTTCTGAATAACTACAAATCCCAAAATTACACGCAGCTTCCAGCCAGCTTCAGTAAATGAGCAAAAATGCCACAAGATACGGTATATTTAGGAATTATTGAGGGTTTCTGAGTCAAGCAGCAACATCTGCAGTGACTGCATCATGGCGAATCCTAACAGTGTGCGACATCAATGTTCTGCCTTCCCCCCCCATCTCATTGTAGATTGTAAGCTCTCACGAGCAGGGTTGTCTTTTTTCCCTTTAAATATTGTATCTTCTGTAACTGTTACTTGTTTGTATATGATCCTCCTGAATTGTAAAGCGCTGCAGAATATGTTGGCGCTATAGAAATAAAGATTATTATTATTATTCTGCGCAGTCGCCTTGTGGTCAGTCATATATAATTTGCATACTTGTAATAACGTGCTAACTTCTAGATGAGAATCTGCTCAGCACATGGCCACAAGTATGCAAAAAACATATGAACTCTCACATGACCACCCACTCACATGGGGAATACAGGAAAATCTTGACAGTTTGTGCAGTGCACACTGTCATGATTTGGTAATCTGCAGTCACTAATCTTTGTCTAGAGCCTGAAAAATGCCTTCAACTCGGTTGTTATTAAGAAGATAATAGACTTTCTGGGTTTTCTCCTCTTAGGCTACTTTCACACATCCGGTTTTTGCTCTGCGGCACAATACGGCGCTCTGCAGAAAAACCACAACCATTTTTTTTGCCGCCGGTTGCGTTTTTTGCATAGACTTACATTAGTGCCGTATTGTGCCGCATGGGCTTGCGTTCAGTCCGGTTTTTGCCGCATGCGGCAGATTTAGCCGATGCCGCGGCCGGATGGAACGTTGCCTGCAACGTTTTTTGCTCCAGCAAAAAAAACGCATTGCGCCGCATTTTTCAATGCATGCCTATGGACGCCGGATGCGGCGCGATGCGGAAAAAAACGCATCTGGCCGCCGCATGCGGTTTCTTCCACTGCGCATGCTCAGTAGCGTGCCGCAACCGGAAAAAAACAGACGGGCCGCATGTAAAAACTTATGCAAAGGATGCGGTGTTTTCGCCGCATCCGTTGCATAGGTTTCACATCCGGTTTGAGCAGTGTGGCTCAATCCGGCTGTGAAACCTATGCAACAGATGCGGCGAAAACACCGCATCCTTGAGCCGCACTGCTCAAACCGGATGTGTCAAAGCAGCCTTACCTTTGACAACGCATGAACGTTTAGACGAGCGTCAATGTGAATGGGGAGTCCGGAGTGATCTAGTGCATATGAGGGGCCTTTAGACATCAAACATAATTGTCCACTTACTAATTCTTAAAGCAAGAAGAAGCGCTTTTCTCATATACGTTGTTTCTCCTTGGCCCCAATCCTGGTTTAGATTAGTAAGAATAGTAAGTAGGCCATATTTCCCCTGACAGCGCACGCTGCCAAGCTTGTATTCATGTTTCAGATTCACAGCTGTTATATGACATACTGCAAGAACAAGAGTGAAAGACGGCACACAAACAGAGAAGGCTCAGGCTCAACAGTCATGGCTTCCAACCATCAGCGGATCTCCAACAAATAAAAATGGTGAAAAAAATAAATTGTATAAGCAGCAAGGCCTTGCACAAAAATGAGGATAGGGCACAGCAATTTAAAAACGGCGCATGTGTGCAATGTTTTTTACTGCTTTTATGGATTCAGGGTTGTGATAAAACATCGGCTTGCTCTCACTCTAGTGCAAAACCATGAGGGCAGTGTCTATCGGCAATTGATATCTCATGCCATATTGGTATGAGAAATGATACGTAGGTAAACCTTGAGGGGTTAGAGATAAAAAGGGACATACACGGCGCCACTCTAAATGTAGTAGTTCAGATCCATACATGTTGGTTAAAAGATGTGCATAAATCGCCCTCACCATATTGCAAGTTGGATCAAACTCATAGATCCTTTTGGATCAACCTCCACAAACTCCGTCCTGATCTGCTGCAGCAGAGCATCTGTCATGTTATTTTACCTGAAGAAGGCTATCTTTTTTAAGATTTTTAGCCGAAACGCGTTGTAATATTTTATAATAGCCAAATAAAACTTCTGTTACAATACATCTGGAGATCAGCGCCAAGGATTTTCAAGTACTTCAATTGGCATGAGAAATGAATCGCAGCATGATGTGTTTGGCAGCGAGTCTCGGCTCACACGCTCCCATATAAGTCTATGGGTGCACGTGAAACATCGCACTGCACTCGCATGTCATCTAAGTGCAGTGCTATGTATGCAGAGACAGGCCGGGAAGGAGATGGGGAAAAAGTGTTCCCTCCCTTTTCTCTGCAGCTGTGATCTGATCACAAGATCGCATCATAGTCGCATGACCCTCGGCTCAAACTCACAGCAAAGGGTCATTAGCATATCGCTTCTGATGCGCTTGCATTGGAAACGGTGTGCAAGTGGAACCAAGACCAGAGGCTAAGGACATACGGCAAGTAAAAAGGAGCAAGAGGAATACGATAAAAATATATATATATATATATATATATTGCATTCCAATTGGACCAATGTTACTCTATGGGATCGCTCCCATGAGTGATTTTTTTTCTCAGCCCTTATCGGACCGAGAAAACAATTGCAGCATACTGCAGGTGGAATCCGATTAGTTTTCTATTGCATTCATGCAAGTCTATGGGTGCAAGAAAAACATTACACCGGAGTGCAGTGCGATATACGCATCACCTGACAATGGAGGAGATGGTGAGATTGCAATCATTTTCAAGAAGAAACTGAGTATTATCTGACAGAATTGCAGGGGTGCCAATACTTTTTGCCGGCAGTGTATATATATATATATATATATATATATATAATATTATTTTTTTTTTAAAAAAAGCCACATGGGATCCCTCTTACTTTGCTGCACCTCCAAGATAAGTACACAGCTGGGGGCTGTGGGGGCTGCAGCCTGTAGCCGTATGCTTTATCTGTGCTGCGTATCATAATATGAAGGGATCCAATGCCAATTTATTAATGCACCTCAATAGAGATGCACACAGCATCTGTGATTCCATGCAGTTAGTCACTCTGTCACACAGGGTGGGGGCGTGGTGTGACTGCAACCACTCACAGACTCCGGGACTGCCAGTGGTCAGGGGAAGCAGTGCATATGCATGAGGGATAATTAGCGGCCCCAGAAGTAGTGTTACAGCAGCGCGGGAGACTCGGTAAGTATAACACACCTGCTCTAATCCCCCTAGCCCTTTCTACCACCATTTTAAAGATCATGACTCGGATCCCCATAGACTTCTATAGAGATCGACGTCCGGCCAGATATCCGGAATTAATTATGAGTCCGAACCGTGTTTTTAAATCTGGTTGGACCGGCCGATTCTGGATATCTGCGGGTTCACCCATCACTAGTCACAACTACTACGTAGGGCATGGAATATGTATAACGGCTGCCGCAGAACCAATTGGTAATGGATAGTAGAAACAAAGGAGGAAAAAAGGTTAATTTCCTGAAGGAGTTTCTTACTCCAAAATGTGTAAAAGAATAAAATCCCATCATTGATCTTAATTTGATCTAATCATTACTCCACAAGGCAGCACGGGTTTAACACCTTTTCCTCCTTTGCTTCTACTATACCACAAAAAAATGGGATTTTCAGGGATCCCAATAATGTCAAGAAAACAAAAAGAAAGAATAGAAGCACCTGTCTAATTCTTCATGTGATATCATTTTCTGCAGAACGTTACTACCGTATTAATGGTGTTAAATATCTCCAGTACATGTAACGGCAGTACAGTCACTGATAGCATATTCAATACTCCACCACTGTGCAATTACTTTTATTGGCCCATAAAATAGCTTCATTACTGCACATACTTTCATTACGGCAGTTATAAAAGACAAAAATACAGGTTGTATAATAACGGTAAAGCGCATTTCTTTTGACACTATTAAAGATAAAATCTTGCCTTGCCTTCTGATCTCAGGTCATACAGCGAGAAGGTGAAAGAGGCGACTGCTAATGATTAGGAAAAAAATCTTAGAAAGTTATTCTTTTGTGCCTCAAAAACTTTACAACTTGACATTAAGGAACTTTGAACAGAGTCAATAAAAAAGGCCAGGAGTAGCCAATGATTTACACAGATCACACCCGGAGCAGATATTCCAGAACTGTACATCATGGTGTTTTGCAGTGATTGGAATGTGACTCTCGAGCCGGATCTGGGGAGTTACATTCGATTTTTACTATACAATGTTCGGTATATTTATGAACATGTACAAAGTAAGACATCAAATTGATCCCATTGATTTCTGGAAGAATGTATCATAACAAATCAAGTTCATTCTCTTAAAAAAAATGGTATTTACAGTGCTGGCCAAAGGTATTGGCACCCCTGCAATTCTGTCAGATAACACTCAGTTTCTTCTGGAAAATGATTGCAATCACAAATTCTTTGGTATTATTATCTTCATTTAATTTGTCTTCAATGAAAAAAAAAAAAATTGTCATAAAGCCAAATTGGATATAATTCCACACCAAACATAAAAAGGGGGTGGACAAAAGTATTGGCACTGTTTGAAAAATCATGTGATGCTTCTATAATTTGTGTAATTAACAGCACCTGTAACTTACCTGTGGCACCTAACAGGTGTTGGCAATAACTAAATCACACTTGCAGCCAGTTGACATGGATTAAAGTTGACTCATCCTCTGTCCTGTGTCCTTGTGTGTACCACGTTGAGCATGGAGAAAAGAAAGAAGACCAATGAACTGTCTGAGGACTTGAGAATCCAAATTGTGAGGAAGCATGAGCAATCTCAAGGCTACAAGTCCATCTCCTTAAACCTGAAAGTTCCTGTGTCTACGGTGCGCAGTGTCATCAAGAAGTTTAAAGCCCATGACACTGTGGCTAACCTCCCTAGATGTGGAAGGAAAAGAAAAATTGACGAGAGATTTCAACGCAAGATTGTGCGAATGGTGGATAAAGAAACTCGACTAACATCCAAACAAGTTCAAGCTGCCCTGCAGTTTGAGGGTACAACAGTGTCAACCCGTACTATCTGTCGGCGTCTGAATGACAAGGGACTGTATGGTAGGATACCCAAGAAGACCCCACTTCTTACCCCGAGACATAAAAAATCCAGGCTGGAGTTTGCCAAAACTTACCTGAGGAAGCCTAAAACGTTTTGGAAGAATGTTCTCTGGTCAGATGAGACAAAAGTAGAGCTTTTTGAGAAAAGCCATCAACATAGAGTTTACAGGAAAAAAAAGAGGCATTCAAAGAAAAGAACACGGTCCCTACAGTCAAACATGGCGGAGGTTCCCTGATGTTTTGGAGTTGCTTTGCTGCCTCTGGCACTGGACTGCTTGACCGTGTGCATGGCATTATGAAGTCTGAAGACTACCAACAAATCTTGCAGCATAATGTAGGGCCCAGTGTGAGAAAGCTGGGTCTTCATCAGAGGTCATGGGTCTTCCAGCAGGACAATGACCCAAAACACACTTCAAAAAGCACTAGAATATGGTTTGATAGAAAGCACTGGAGACTACTAAAGTGGCCAGCAATGAGTCCAGACCTGAATCCCATAGAACACCTGTGAAGAGATCTCAAAATGGCAGTTTGGAGAAGGCCCCCTTCAAATCTCAGGGACCAGGAGCAGTTTGCCAAAGAAGAATGGTCTAAAATTCCAGCAGAGCATTGTAAGAAACTCATTGATGGTTACCGGAAGCGGTTGTTCGCAGTTATTTTGGCTAAAGGCTGTGCAACCAAGTATTAGGCTAAGGGTGCCAATACTTTTGTCTGGCCCATTTTTGGAGTTTTGTGTGAAATGATCAATGATTTGATTTTTGTTTCATTCTCTTTTGTGTTTTTTCATTGGAAGCAAAATAAATGAAGATAATAATACCAAAGAATTTGTGATTGCAATCATTTTCAAGAAGAAAGTGAGTAATATCTGACAGAATTGCAGGGGTGCCAATACTTTTGGCCAGCACTGTATATTTCTAATCACTTACTAGATTCCTGCTTGCAGTTAAAGAATCTTGGAGGCATTCATAGACTGGAGAAGTAAAACAGAATCATGGGCACCACTTCTTTCTTCACCCACTTCTAGTTATGGCTTACAAATACTGAGGTTGTAATACTGACCAAAATACTAGTGTGACAATGTAGGCTTCAGTCCAGAGTCTTGCAAGAAAGACTACCTTTGTCAGCCAGACATCATCAGGGTGAGATTTCAGCTTCTAAAGGCCCCGTTACACGCAACGACATCGCCAACGAGATGTCGCTGGGCTCACAGAATTAGTTACGCACATCCGGCCTCGTTAGCGACGTCGTTGCGTGTGACTCTTACGAGCGACCGCTATCGATCCCAAATACTCACCAAATCGTTGATTGTTGACACGTCGATCATTTTCAAAATATCGTTGCTCGTTTGGGACGCAGGTTGTTCTTTGTTCCTGAGGCAGCACACATCACTACGAGTGACACACCGAGAATGACGAACAACAGCGTACCTGCGTCCTCCGGCAACAAAGTGGGCATGTCGTTAATGCGGCTGCTCTCCGCCCCTCCGCTTCTATTGGTGGCCCGCTGTATGACTTCGCTGTGATGCCGCCCGAACCGCCCCCTTAAAAAAGAGGTTGTTTGCCGGCCAGAGCGACGTCGTTAAAAAGGTAAGTTTGTGTGACGCGTACTTCCGATATTGTTTGCCACGGGCAGCGATTTGCCCGTGACACACAAACGACGGGGGCGGGTGCGATCGCTAGCGACATCGCTAGCAACGTCGCAGCGTGTAAAGCGGCCTTAAGGCTTCATTTGGACATCAATGAGTCAGGTGTGTGTTCTTTCCACTGATTTCATGGATTGGTAACATACTTACTATAGTCTATGGCAGTGGTCCCCAACCTTTATCTTGAGAGACACATTGAGCTCTGAGAGATGGTCGCGAAATGCATCCAGCACTACACTCTCCCATGGTAGTAAAATTCAGAGATCCTCATTACCAGTATGATGACAGCCAAAGCTTCCACTTACCAAGCACACTGAGGACATGTGCCACCTATCCTTTTAAGCAGGATGCTGAGGGTTCCCAACTTACCCCCATTCAGAAATCTCACATCAGGCACTCTCACCAAACTACTATATCCAGCTTGAAACACTTCTCCAGGTGGCATGGCAGCCTACCATATTTGTGCCCCCTCCTCGCCACCAATATATGCACTTCCACATCTGCTCTTCTGTACAGGGCTACTCACAAAAGTCGCCATCTGGAGATCGTCTCTTCATAGCTATTAGACTTGGTGCTAATGTCCCAAGCTAGTAGACAGCCATGAGCCACACATCACCAGCCCACGAGCTTGGAGACCTGTGAGTTAGGCTGCTTTCACACATCCGGTTTTTGCTGAGCGGCACAATACGGCGCTTTGCAGAAAAAACGCAACCGTTTTTTTTTGCCGCCGGTTGCGTTTTTTCCCCATAGACTTGCATTAGCGCCGTATTGTGCCGCATGGCCTTGCGTTGCATCCGGTTATTGCCGGATGCGGCATATTTAGCCCATGCGGCGGCCGGATGGAACGTTGCCTAGCACGTTTTTTTGTGCGGCGAAAAAAATGCATCGCGCCGGATCCGGGGCGATGCGGCGTGATTTACAATGCAAGCCTATGGATGCCGGATGCGGCGTCCTGCGGCAAAAACCGCATCCGACGGGCAGATGCGTTTTTTTTGCACTGCGCATGCTCAGTATCAAGCTGCATCCGTCAAAAAACGGACGCGCCGCATGGAAAAACTTATGTAACGGATCCGTTTTTTTCGCCGCATCCGTTGCATAGGTTTTTGAGCCGGATTGAGCCGTAGTGCAAAAACCGGAGGTGTGAAAGAAGCCTTATTGATCCGTGTGTGGCATCAAATTTGACAATGCTTGTCTATGGGTCCGTGAAAAAAATCAGACACCAGTCGGATGTGATTCGTGTGCTGTCTGTTTTTTCATAGACTGATAGAACCTTGGGAAACCTCCATCGTTTTTTGTTGTTTTTTTTTTTTTGTTTTTTTAAACTCAGATCAAACTCTGATGGTAAAAACTGAGTGAACAAACACTGATGACACCGGGACCATTTTTATACACCAGAAAATCACTGACGTCTGAAGGAGGCCTGCTATTGTAATGGATAGCACAAGCTTTGCACTTACATTAAAAAAAATAAAACTATTCTTGTGGAAACAAATTAATATTTTTAGGTATTTCATATTTGATTTAATAATGAAATGTGACTACCCAACAAGAAGCCGAGTTATGCAATTCTCACTTCCAAGAACATGGAACTATGATGTAGGAAATCACCGGTTTCCTGTAATAGAGGCAAAACTTGTCAACAGTCAGCTATAAAAATATCTATAGATCCATTGTGTTCCCGTAACACAATAGATCCCGTTCCGTAACACAATAGGATTTTAGCAAAATAACGTGATTGAGGCGTTCCATACAGCAATACTTGGCCTTCCATAACCTTTTAGAGAAACTCCGCAGCAAAGATGCAACAGGAATATTCCATTAATGCGGTTCCTATATGATGGGTTAAATAGGCATTTTAAGTAGAGTGAATATTTACATTCACATTGTCTTATCACATTAATCCAAAATACATTGTGTAATTACTGAAAAGTGACTGTAGTGTTCCCCTTCACACTGTATGAGTGGACTCCATTTCTGCTGCACTAACCTATACAATAAACAATAGAAACACTGCGGTATAGCATCAAACACAGGCCAAAAATATGTCTTCTGAATGGGGGCATATACACTGTGTGCAGAATTATTAGGCAAATGAGTATTCTGATCACATGATACTTTTTATGCATGTTGTCCTACTCCAAGCTGTATAGGCTTGAGAGCCAACTACCAATTAAGTAAATCAGGTGATGTGCATCTCTATAATGAGGAAGGGTGCGGTGTAATGACATCAACACCCTATATAAGGTGTGCTTAGTTATTAGGCAACTTCCTTTCCTTTGACAAAATGGGTCAGAAGAGAGATTTGACGGGCTCTGAAAAGTCCAAAATTGTGAGATGTCTTGCAGAGGGATACAGCAGTCTTAAAATTGACAAACTTTTGAGGCGTGATCACCAAACAATCAAGCGTTTCATGGCAAATAGCCAACAGGGTCGCAAGAAGCGTGCTGGGCAAAAAAGGCGCAAAATAACTGCCCATGAATTGAGGAAAATCAAGTGTGAAGCTGCCAAGATGCGATTTGCCACCAGTTTGGCCAACGTTACTAGAGTATCAAAAAGCACAAGGTGTGCCATACTCAGGGACATGGCCAAGGTAAGGAAGGCTGAAAAACACCACCTTTGAACAAGAAACACAAGATAAAACGTCAAGACTGGGCCAAGAAATAGCTTAAGACTGATTTTTCAAAGGTTTTATGGACTGATGAAATGAGAGTGACAGAATTTTATGCCCATAAAAATAATAACTTTATTAATAATCAAAAGATTTTCAATCAACCAAAACATCAAACATACAGAAGTGCATGTAGTGTGAAGGTGCACACTGAGTGGCCAGGAGTAGGAAAGCTTATAGAGGGGTCTGAGGGTGGTATAGATGAAGTATTGATAATATGGACCAGGAAGGGTTATATCCCTGATCTGTGTCCTACCTACCAATGGGGCTTTAAGCACCCTAGATTTGTGGTGCCCCCATTCCACGGCGGCTCGCCCTCGCTGTTCCTATCTACCTAATTGAATAGCCACCACCAAGATACAAAAGTGCAAAGTGCAATAAAATCAGCACAGTATTGCCAGACACAGCATCATTTATACAGACAAAAACCGAAGATTACAAGCCACCATATGTAGGAAGGATCAATGGTTATGTCCCAAGTTTTGGGACAATACACAGTGTCAATGAGTCCGTACCGGCAGCATCCCCCTACTAAAGTATTGAATAGATATAGTAGAAGATGTAAACGATACTAAGGACTTGCTATAATGTCCGTATAGATGATAGGCACACAAAAACAGTTATTACTATGTGTTTAGAAATATCATAAGGAGCAAAAATAGACAATAAACAGTGCTCCACAGGGTATAATATCCCTATAAAGCACCCTCCCTCCTCTAACAGTATATCAATATAGTAGGAGGGGTTAGAAAAAAATAATTATAATGTCCGTATAATTGATAGACACAACAGGACAGTTTCTACTATGTATTATAGATACCATAGGATATAAAACACTCCATAACCAGTGATCCACTGGGTATCCTACTTTTAGATGGGAATCCTCCTGGACTACTATGATATGATTAGTTACCAGGATTCTCCCTTCTTAAATACACATAGTGGTGCTGTGTCTGATGTGGCATATAAATTCTCCCATCGTTCACCCAACGCCTTTCCCCGCACTAGTAACTGGAGTTCATCAGGGGAATTGAACTGCGGACAGCTGTTGCATTTAAAAGTTCATGCAATGCAACCTTAGAACAATTGAATGCCCGGGGTCATGATATCCCGTAGGGCTGATCCAGATAAGTGCAGGAGATAAAGGGTTCCCTGCTGCTGGTAGTCCAGGAGGATTACCAACTAAAAGTAGGATACCCAGTGGATCACTGGTTATGGCGTGTTTTATATCCTATGGTATCTATAATACATAGTAGAAACTGACCTGTTGTGTCTATCAATTATACGGACATTATAATTATTTTTTTCTAACCCCTCCTACTATATTGATATACTGTTAAAGGAGGGAGGGTGCTTTATAGGGATATTATACCCTGTGGAGCACTGTTTATTGACTATTTTTGCTCCTTATGATATTTCTAAACACATAGTAATAACTGTTTTTGTGTGCCAATCATCTATACGGACATTATAGCAAGTCCTTAGTATCGTTTACATCTTCTACTATATCTATTCAATACTTTAGTAGGGGGATGCTGCCGGTACGGACTCATTGACACTGTGTATTGTCCCAAAACTTGGGACATAACCATTGATCCTACCTACATATGGTGGCTTGTAATCTTCGGTTTTTGTGTGTATAAATGTTGCTGTGTCTGGCAATACTGTGCTGACTTTATTGCACTTTGCACTTTTGTATCTTGGTGGTGGCTATTCAATTAGGTAGATAGGAACAGTGAGGGCGAGCCGCCGTGGAATGGGGGCACCACAAATCTAGGGTGCTTAAAGCCCCATTGGTAGGTAGGACACAGATCAGGAATATAGCCCCTCCTGGTCCATATTATCAATACTTCATCTATACCACCCTCAGACCCCTCTATAAGCTTTCCTACTCCTGGCCACTCAGTGTGCACCTTCACACTACATGCACTTCTGTATGTTTGATGTTTTGGTTGACTGAAAATCTTTTAATTGATTATTAATAAAGTTATTATTTTTATGGGTATAATATTCTGGTCTGTATACTAAGGTACCCTTGCCTGTACAATTCTGGTTTGTGTTTTGTGAAATGAGAGTAAAGCCTGCTTTACACGTTACAATTTCGCATACGATATCGTATGCGATCGTAACCGCCCCCATCGTATGTGCGGCATGTTCAATTTGTTGAATGTGCCGCACAAACGATTAACTCCCGTCACACGTACTTACCTACCATACGACCTCGCTGTGGGCGGCGAACCTCCACTTCCTGGAGTGGGAGGGACGTTCGGCATCACATCAACGTCACGCGGCAGCCGGTCAATAGAAGCGGAGGGGCGGAGATGCGCGGGACGTTAACATCCCGCCCACCTCCTTCCTTCTGCATTGTCGGCGGGAGCCGCGGACGGAGGTAAGCTGTCGTTCAATGTTCCCGGGGTGTGCTGCGATGTGTGCTGCCTCGGGAACATTGCACAACCGCACGTTCAATTTTTGAGAAATGAACGATGTGCATGAGATGAACGGATTTTCGTTCAATCGCAATTGCACGGAGGTTTTACACGCTACAATCATACTTACGATACCGGATGTGCGTCACTTACGACGTGACCCCGCCGACACATCATAAGATTTATTGTAGCGTGTAAAGCGCCCTTGACTCTTGATGGGCCAGATGGATAGGCCAGAGGCTGGATCAGTAAAGGGCAGAGAGCTCCACTCCGACTCAGACGCCAGCAAGGTGGAGGTGGGGTACTGGTATGGGCTGGTATCATCAAAGATGAACTTGTGGGACTTTTTCGGGTTGAGGATGGAGTGAAGCTCAACTCCCAGACCTACTGCCAGTTTCTGGAAGACAACTTCTTCAAGCAGTGGTACAGGAAGAAGTTGGTATCATTCAAATAAAACATGATTTTCATGCAGGACAATGCTCCATCACATGCATCCAACTACTCCACAGCGTGGCTGGCCACTAAAGGTCTAAAAGATGAAAAAATAATGATATGGCCCCCTTGTTCACCTGATATGAACCCCATAGAGAACATGTGGTCCCTAAAATGTAAGATCTACAGGGAGGGAAACAGTACACCTCTCGGAACAGTGTCTGGGGGGCTGTGGTGGCTGCTGCACGGAATGTTGATCGTACACAGATCAAGCAAACAGATATCCTCCTAAGATAGCCAAATCTAAAAAAAAAACCACTCCAACTTCCAAAAATATTAAGCTTTGATATTTATGAGTCTTTTGGATTGATTGAGAACATAGTTGTTGATCAATAATAAAAAAAATCCTCTAAAATACAACTTGCCTAATAATTCTGCACACAGTGTAGATGAACACGCATATTTGTTTACATAAGATACCAAAATCAATTAACAAGATTTCGACTCTCCCAAGTCTTTTTCACATACTGCCCGAGAAGGTGAGAGCGGCATGCGAAAAAGGGAGAGCCAAATATTATTTGATTTTGGTCACCTATATAAAGAAATACGCTGGTTCATCTATTGTGGCAACGGTGTATCACAAAAAAAAGTTTTATTTGCATCCATCCCAGAGTGTATGAAGAATACTATTTATATGCTTTTTATACCAAGCATTGTGACAAGCATACAGAACTCCTCATCAGCTCCCTATGGCAATTAAAGGGAACCTGTCAGAAGTTTAGTGCATGAGCTAATCCCACCACCTTCCTTAGTTAGCACCTACAGTACAGACCAAAAGTTTGGACACACCTTCTCATCTCTAGAATAACTGTTAAGAGGAAACTTTGTGCAGCAGGCCTTCATGGCAAAATAGCTGCTAGGAAACCACTGATAAGGACAGGTAACAAGCAGAAGAGACTTGTTTGGGCTAAAGAACACAATGAATGGACATTAGACCAGTGGAAATCTGTGCTTTGGTCTGATGAGTACAAATTTGAGATCTTTGGATCCAACCACCGTGTCTTTGTAGAAAAGGTGAACGGATTGACTCTACATGGCTGGTTCCCACCGTGAAGCATGGAGGAGAAGGTGTGATGGTGTGGGGGTGCTTTGCTGGTAACACTGTTGAGGATTTTTTCAAAATTGAAGACATACAGAACCAGCATGGCTACCACAGCGTCTTGCAGCGGCATGGGTTTAGTTGGACCATCATTTATTTTTCAACATGACAATGACCTCAAACACACCTCCAGGCTGTGTAAGGGCTATTTGACTAAGAAGGAGAGTGATGGGTGCTACGCCAGATGACCTGGTCTCCACAGTCACCAGATCTGAACCCAATCGAGATGGTTTGGGGTGAGCTGGACCGCAGAGTGAAGGCAAAAGGGCCAACAAGTGCTAAGCATTTCTTTGAACTCCTTCACGACTGTTGGAAAACCATTTCCGGTGACTACCTCTTGAAGCTCATCAAGAGAATGCCAAGAGTGTGAAAAGCAGTAATCAAAGCAAAAGGTGGCTACTTTGAAGAACCTAGAATATAAGACATATTTTCAGTTGTTTCACACTTTTTAAATTATTTCATTCCACATGTTTTAATTCCTAGTTTTGATGTCTTCAATGTGAATCTACAATTTTTAGAGTCATGAAAATAAAGAAAACTCTTTGAATGAGAAGATGTGTCCAAACTTTTGGCAGATTTTTTGCCACTACGCCATTTACCGATCGATTACTTGATTTGATGTTTCGATAGATCGGTCATTTCTGAATGTGGCGAT
This sequence comes from Anomaloglossus baeobatrachus, assembly GCF_048569485.1. NCBI lineage: Eukaryota > Metazoa > Chordata > Amphibia > Anura > Aromobatidae > Anomaloglossus > Anomaloglossus baeobatrachus. The sequence goes on along the minus strand of NC_134356.1, from coordinate 509,698,461 downwards.
ACCAAATGTGTATATTTTTTTAACCCTTTAATTTTCAATGGGTGATTTGAACTTTTAGGTTTTTTAATTTTTCAAAACTTTTTTGTAAACTTTTTTTTTACTTTACTAGTCCTCCTAGAGGGCTATAAGGATTAGCTGTCTGATTGCTCATTCATTTATTGTGTCAGAGCAGCACTGCTCAGACCGGGGGAAATGATCATCTCTTGTAACTGGCAGTACCCGGCTGCTTCTTACAGGACCTGAGTCATGTGAGCTACAGGAGTCATCACATGACCCTGTGCTACCCTGAACCATCGGATCCACGTGATCACGCCACGTGACTTCCGGTGGCGGCCTGTGAGTATGCAATTACCACGATCGCCATTAAAATGGCGCTGTCACATCTTGACAGCGCTATTTAAGGAGTTAAAAGGGAAGGGTGGATAGCGATTCTACTCGTATCTGCGAGGCACACATGTCAGCTGTACAAATCAGCTGACATGTGTGCAGGTTCCCGCCTGCAGCCCGCAGCAGCAGGTGGGGATTAACACTAAGACCACAGGGACATAATATTACTGCCTGCGGTCGTTAAGGGGTTAATGCAGATTTGTGATAAAACATTATAGATTTTTTATGATTCAGGTAAAACCAGATGGAAAGCCAGTGGATTGATGCAGTAATGTTGAATGGACGGTACTTTAAGTTTAATGTTTTTCGTGAACAACAACACCAGGTCTCCCACACATAAGTCCGGACCAGACACACGTCTAAAGTCAGCCACACGCTTATACTTAGAGCCCATGTTATGCAAGTGTTGCCGAACTTTTTCCCATGTAAACGATACATGGGATACCTTACCTCCTATGGTATCCCGGATGAGTGCCCCTCCAGAAATGTACAAAACTGGGGATAGAGACCATAGACACAAAAGAAAGGAGATATACCAGAGGACTCATGGCAGTGATTATTGATAGCAAACTCTGCCAGGGGAAGGAACGCGGACCACTCCTCCTGATTATCAGAGACAAAATAGCGCAAATACTACTCCAAGTTCTGATTCAAGCGCTCCGTCTGTCCATTAGATAGCGGAGGAAAATCCGACGAGTGAGACAGTTTAATCCCTGAGCGAGAGCAGAAAGCCCTCCAAAAATTGACAATAAATTGAGTCCTTCTATCAGACACAATATCAGATGGGACTCTAAAGCTGGTGTCACACATAGCGACAGCGACAACGACATCGCTGTTACGTCACCATTTTCTGTGACGTAACAGCGACCTTGTAAGTCGCTGTTATGATCGCTGCTTAGCTGTCAAACACAGCGATGCAGCAGCGATCATAACGTCGCTACATGTGCAGAGAGCAGGGAGCCGCGCACACTGCTTAGCGCTGGCTCCTTGCTCTCCTAGCTACAGTACACATCGGGTTAATTAACCCGATGTGTACTGCAGCTACATGTCACAGTGCAGAGAGCAGGGAGCCGCGCACACTGCTTAGCGCTGGCTCCTTGCTCTCCTAGCTACAGTACACATAGGGTTAATTACCCGATGTGTACTGCAGCTACACGTGCACAGAGCAGGAGCCGGCACTAGCAGCAAGAGCGGCGGAGGCTGGTAACGAAGGTAAATATTGGGTAACCAGGGAAAGGTCTTCCCTTGGTTACCCGATGTTTACCTTGGTTACAGCTTACCGCAGCTGCCAGACGCCGGCTCCTGCTCCCTGCTCGCTTCATTTCGTTGCTCTCTCGCTGTCACACACAGCGATGTGTGTGTCACAGCGGGAGAGCGACGACCAAAAAATGAAGCTGGACATTCAGCAACGAGCAACGACCTCACAGCAGGGGCCATCTCGTTGCTGGATGTCACACACAGCGACGGGACGTCGCTGCAACGTCACAGAAAATGGTGACGTAGCAGCGACGTCGTTGTCGTCGTCATTGTGTGTGACACCACCTTATGGAGCCTGACAATCTCTTGTATAAATACCTGGGCAAACGTTTTACCATTGGGTAAAGATAGTGAGTTGATACACACGGCAATTTCTGGGGTGGTGCTCAAGTAGGGTCCAAAACCGTCTCAAGTAGATGTAGAAACTTGGCACTCAAGATAAATGTGAATAGAGGTCTTTTATTTCATTGCCACATAGACAGCGGTGGACACCGCGTCATACCTGACTACACCAGTTGCTACACCTTCTGAGAACCCCCTGCACGCACACTGATGAAGGCCTGACCGAAATGTCTGTGCTTGTGCTGGTCCTACAAGTTCTTCTCAATAAAAGACCACTATTCACATTTATCTTGAGTGCCAAGTTTCTACATCATCTTGGAAAACATGTCCACCACTACTCAATGGGTGAAGACAACGTGACTGTCTTATTTTCGGGAAACACGGTATTAGGTTGTTTCTAGCTGTCAGAGAAGTAATTAACACATCGTCTAATATTAGATGAAATAATTCCTCGCTGAGGTCCACATTCCTCATGTACGTACCAGTTCCCAATTATCTCCGTCGTCATCAAGCAATTATATACAGTGATGAGGACGGAGGTTGTAGCAGGGATGGAGTCACCATTTCACTGTACTGGTTGTATGAAAACTTTTATGATTAGTTGCAGTCCTATATAATAACACTGACGACACGTAATTGCATTTTTACCAAATCCCAAATTCAGTTCTGGCACATGTAACAAACACGCCCGATTTCAGACCACATCATCCTCACGGGTTTATATGAGGTCGTTCGAGAACACAAAGATGCTCCGGTAAATGAGCCCGTGTTATAAAGAGCGGTAACGAGCGATTATCTCTCCCATTAACCACTGGGCAATTACTGTCATCCGTCAGGTAACAGTCTGATTAAATGGATATGCATTATTGATCATGTTGTGACCCCACATTAGTATGATAATAGAGAATATGATCAGCGTGCTGCTGGATCCATGGACAAATGAATAAAGGTGGCCATACAAAGGCTAAGATTTACGGTCAGATGCCACCACACAGGATCCTAGTGGGATTCAGTCACAAATATGGTGAGAGAACAATTACATCAAATAATCATGATAAAGTCAAAAAATATTCTAATAAAAACATCCTTGTATTTACATATATATTTCTCAACATTATGGAAATCACAGGATGGATAGACATGTTAATGATTTCCAAATAATAGAAAAAAAATATGGAAACTAAATTTTCAAAACATCTCAATTTATTCTGTAACATATACTGTATAGGCCGAATTCTCCACACATACACACTTTGGCATGGTATTTGTGAGGAATGTTCTTCTACACTGAATGCAGCTATGCAAATCATCAAGATCCGCTGCTGGCAGCTCACTGTGCAATAACTGACTGGTGATATCAACCTGCGTCCATGGTGTTGTGTAGCGATGTCACTAGCATTCGCACCCGCCCCCGTCGTTTGTGCGTCACGGGCAAATCGCTGCCAATGGCGGACAAAATCGCTAGTCCCCGTGACACATACTTACCTTCCTATCGATGTCGGTGTGGCCGGCGAACAACCTCTTTTGTAAGGGGGGCGGTTCGTGCAGCGTCACAGCAACGTCACACGGCAGCCATCCAATAGAAGCGGAGGGGCGGAGAGCAGCCGCATGAAATTCACGCCCACCTCGTTGCCGGAGGACGCAGGTACGGTGTTGTTCCTCGTTCCTGGTGTGTCACACGTAGCGATGTGTGCTGCCTCAGGAACGACCAACAACCTGCGTCCAAAATCAGCAACGATATTGGGAAATGGACAACGTGTCAACAATCAACGTTTTGGTGAGTATTTTGCATCGTTAGCGGTTGCTCGTACGTGTCACACGCAATGATGTCGCTAACAAGGCCGGATATGCGTCACGAATTCCGTGACCCCAACGACATCTCGTTAGCGATGTTGTTGCGTGTAAAGCGACCTTTAGACCCAGAATAGGGACTTAGCGCCTCTCCAGCATTTATAAAAATAACGCTTAAAGGGGGCTTTACTCACAACGACATTGCTAACGAGATGTCATTGGGGTCACGGAATTCGTTAGCGACGTCGTTGTGTGTGACACAAACGAGCGACAGCTAACGATGCAAAATACTCAACAAATCGTTGATTGTTGACACGTCGTCCATTTCCCAAATATCGTTACTGAGGCAGCACACATCGCTACGTGTGACACCCCAGGAACGAGGAACAACACCGTACCTGCGTCCTCCAGCAACGAGGTGGGCGTGACTTTCATGTGGCTGCTCTCCGCCCCTCCGCTTCTATTGGACGCCTGCCGTGTGACGTCGCTGTGACGCCGCATGAACCGCCCCCTTAGAAAGGAGGCTGTTCGCCGGGCACAGCGACGTTGCTAGGAAGGTAAGTATAGTGTGACAGCTCCTAGCGGTATTGTGCGCCACGGCCAGCGATTTGCCTGTGACGCACAAATGACGGGGGCGGGTGATTTCACAAGCGACGTCGCTAGTGATATCGCTGCATGTAAAGAAGCCTTAAGTGGTGCTGTAAGATAAAACTCATCCACGTTTATGGTGCTGTAAAACGCTACAGATTGTGTATGTGGAACAGTCACCAAATAAGCTAAGTGGATCCAGCCATAATTACATTCTCCAACCTCGTAAACTTTTTAAAAATAGTTTACAATAGTGTAAAATAATAAAAGAAGTAAATCCCCCCTTACCACTCCTCTTCTGCCCCCCATACTGACGTTACCCTGCTCCCCCACTGGTCTCTGATCACACGACTCCAGCAATGACATCATACGTAAACATGTGACCAATGTAGCCAATCATCAGCCAAATGAGTGACCTCAGTGGTGATGTCACCTATGTGCTGACATCACTGAGTTGTATTGTGATAGAAACAAAAACAAGGATATATCCGCATGAGAATGGCAGCCGAGAATTACTCCCCTTATGTCACGGAGCTGCTCATCCCCTTTTTATGCTGGGCATAGGTGTTTGGGTCTCCTGATGGTGGAGGGATATTGGATATCCTTGGTTACTGCAGAAGGTCCCTATGTCTATGTCAATGTCTGGTCAACAAAACTAGTGCTCAGCTGACGGAGATCTGGTGTCCACACACAGCAAAGCTCACGTACTCAGGGCCATAACAATGAGCCACACAGAGTCAGTATACTCCACAAGGAGTGTCTCTGGTGAAGAAGACCTGTATAATACAGTGCCCACGGAAACATGCCACCATTTCTGCCTCCATCAGCCACATCCGTACAACGATCTGACCCTCACAGACTATGGCTGGCCGCGATCAGATACATCTCACTGCCATCATCAGCAGAGGTCTATCAGGCACAGATATGTGTAACAATGGCTGCTATCTCCATCCCAAGCGTCCGCTCATGAAATCACTGCTCAGCTGCACGAGCACATACACAGTATATATATATATATATATATATATATATATATATATATATATATATATATATATATATATGTGCCATCACTGTCTGCAGCCAGGAACTAACAAGAAATAAACTTCAGGCAGATCCACCGCACATCTCCTCCCTCAGAGCTGTCTGCACATAGGCTCATCATCTGCGGGAAGAGCATTGTGTCTATGGAGAACCAAAGCCTCAGGCATGGATGGCATCATGTACATGACCAGGATGACACACGCCAACACGCCAGTGTGCAGGAGTCTGGGGGTACTAATGAGGACAGCCCCTTATATAACAGCCACCTGGTACTATGGAGGAGCATGCACCCTCCACTACAGGAGCTGTGTGTGTATGTGTACAAAGCCATGTGTATATATTATATGTACAGTGCCGTGTATATATGTGTACAAAGCCATGTGTATATATTATATGTACAGTGCCGTGTATATCTGTGTACAAAGCCATGTGTGTATATTATATGTACAGTGCCGTGTGTATATTATATGTACAGTTCTGTGTATATATGTAAAGTGCCGTGTATATCTGTGTACAAAGCCATATGTATATATTATATGTACAGTGCCGTGTGTATATTATATGTACAGTTCTGTGTATATACGTAAAGTGCCGTATATATCTGTGTACAAAGCCATGTGTATATATTATATGTACAGTGCCGTGTGTATATTATATGTACAGTTCTGTGTATATACGTAAAGTGCCGTATATATCTGTGTACAAAGCCATGTGTATATATTATATGTACAGTGCCGTGTGTATATTATATGTACAGTTCTGTGTATATATGTAAAGTGCCGTGTATATCTGTGTACAAAGCCATGTGTGTATATTATATGTACAGTTCTGTGTATATATGTAAAGTGCCATGTATATCTGTGTACAAAGCTATGTGTGTATATTATATGTACAGTGCTGTGTGTAAAATTCTATATACAGTGCTGTGTATATATGTGTACAAAGCCATGTGTATATATTATATGTACAGTGTCATGTGTTTATTATATGTACAGTTCTGTGTATATATGTAAAGTGCCGTGTATATCTCTGTACACAGCCATGTGTGTATATTATATGTACAGTGCCGTGTGTAAAATTCTATGTACAGTGCTGTGTATATATGTGTAGAGACACTACACATATATACACAGCACTGTACATATATACACATGGCTTTGTACTCGGATATACACGGCACTCGACAGTAGAGCCATGTGTATATATTATATGTACAGTGCCATGTGTATATATTATATGTACAGTACCATGTGTATATATTATATGTACAGTGCCATGTGTATATATTATATGTACAGTACCATGTGTATATATTATATGTACAGTGCCATGTGTATGTATTATATGTACAGTGCTGTGTGTATATTATATATACAGTGCTGTGTATATATGTGTACAGTGCTGTGTGTTTATATTGTATGTACAATGCTGTGTAAATATGTGTACAGTACCGTTAGTGTATATTATATACACAGTGCTGTGTATATATGTTTACAGTGCCGTGTGTATATATAATATGTACAGTGCTGTGTAAATATGTGTACAGTGCTGTGTATAATGGTGTACAGTGCCATGTGTATATATTATATGTACAGTGCTGTATACAGTGCCGTGTATAAATTATATGTACAGTGCTGTGTAAATATGGGTACAGTGCTGTGCATATAGGTGTACAGTGCCATGTGTGTATATTATATGTACAATGCTATGCATGGATGTACTATGCAGAGTGTTCTGTATGTGTGTACATGTGTACCGTGATGTGTATTCATATTTTATGGGCAGTACTGTGTACATGTGTGTGTCTGTGTGATGTACAGCGCTATATATATATATAAATATATATATATATATATATATATATAGTGTATACATGTGTACTGTTCTGTGTATGTATATATTATGTACAACAAGTACTGTATATATGTGTGATGCACAGAGCTGTTTACACATGTGTACTGTGCTATGTGTGTGATGCACAGAGCTGTTTACACATGTGTACTGTGCTATGTGTGTGATGCACAGCGCTGTTTACACATGTGTACTGTGCTATGTGTGTGATGCACAGCGCTGTTTACACATGTGTACTGTGCTATGTGTGTGATGCACAGCGCTGTTTACACATGTGTACTGTGCTATGTGCGTGATGCACAGCGCTGTGTACCACGGACACCTCCTTGTGTACATCCCCACAGCCTACAGCCCGTTATGTCCAGGGCATTCATCTTCCTACCTGGCTGGCTTTGTGGAACTGTTTCTTCAGTCCGGCCACTGACATGCTGCCCTCAGCCCGGGGGTCCCGGCTGTACACAATGGGCGGCGGTGTACACGGCTCCAGCACAGCAGATCCCGGCGGCTGCTGACACCGGACAAGAGCGATGATCCTCAGCAGACGCCTTGTCCAAGGAGGAGCCGCCCCGCTGCTGTTATTGGTCGAGGCTGGATATGCAGATGACGTGGGCGTGGTCTGCGCGATCCAGAGCGTTGTAGTCAGTGCTGGTAGATGGCGCCGTGCTCTGGTCACGCGTTACCGGTGCGGTTTCTTTCTGGACGGGGTATATGAGATATGCCGGCCTTACCATATACTCGGCGTATATGAAGGAGAGATATTTACATTTGTTGTAAAAGGGGTTATTACAGTTATGAAAAGAGTTAGTGCTCCAACCTGAGGATACAGGACGCAATAAACCTAATATTGAGCATTATATTATATAGATAATATAATCTGAGAGAAGACAGGATCTTCTATAGAGAAGATCCTGTCTTCTCTCAGATTTTTCAGATTCGCATAATGTGGCAGCTCTGTGCTGTGAACGGCTTTTCTGGATCATCAGATGCTGGATTAATGGGGTTTCCCACTTGGATGATACTCTATAGCCCTGTGCAAACAACCGATAATCTCATAAATGCTGAATGTGTACCGCCCCAGCAGCGGCCGAACCGCTCGGATCCGGATGTCACTGCTCGTGGCTCGAGGGTCTCCGGACACGGGGGCTAAGGGTCACACCTGAATGAAGAAGGGGGGTATTTACAGGGGAGATATAGTTTGTGACGCCACCCGTGGTGTGCGGTAATAGGGAGTACTGCCACTGCCATTGGGAGCACATGGGGTGATGGAGTGGGGCAGCTAGATGACGTTACCCTCCACGGGTAAGGAAAGGCCCGAGGACTCTGGATGGTGATGTGGGGTGCAGGGGGAGCACAGGATCACTGGTTACAGGGGTCACTCAGGTACTCAGCAAGAAAGCAGACGCTGACAACGTAGTAAACCAAGTCTCTGACTGCCGCTGCCCTCTTCGGGAGCTCATCCGGGTCCCGTCCCCTGCAGTACTGCCTGGTGGTCTGTGGCCTGCCTCCTGGCACCGTATTTTAGAGTGTTCTTTGTGGCTCATTAGCTTGGAGCTTTCCGGGCCCCGCTCCCTGCTATGGGTAGCAAGAGGAGCTTGCTCTCAGGAGCTCACGCTTGGGATTTCAGTGGGCTGCTTTGCTTGGAAAGCCTTATCCCCCTCATGGCGCTAGTGCCCCCGTTCTCTCAGCTTCGTGGGAACAGTCCATATAGGCCCTGTCCTCCGTAGGTTAATTGTCGGGTTGCTTGAGGCCTCTCCCCGACCTAGAGTCCATATACCCCGTCGTGCCTTCAGTTCCAGCCCGGCTATTGGAACTGCGGCTTCTGGCTATCCTTCAAGACTAGCCCAGCACACAGTTCCAATCTCCCGCAACTGGGTCTCCGACTCCTCCGGGCCCAGATCTTCGTCTGCGACCTAGTCTCCTTTTCCCCTGGGAGCTCCTACTCCCAGCTTCCTTGAGCTCCTCACAGCTCGAGGGCTACCACAGACTCTGGGGAGCTGCTACTCCCAGCTCCTCACTCACTGGGAGCTACTTCTGTTCTCCAGGGAGCTGCTACTCCCAGCTCCTCACTCTTTGGGTGCTCTCACTGTTCTCTCTACTTCCTCCCTCGCTGACTTACCTCCTCTTACCACTCTGTCTGACCCCGAGGTGGACTGCCCTATTCCAACTTAAGCAGCCCACTGGTGTGCCTGACAGGTGTGGTGCGAGGCATAACTAGGATTTGGGAATGCTGGTGGAGGCAGTACCGCAAGATAGGGACCCAGAACCATGGGGGGTTGAGCCCTGCACGGGGACAGAAAGACTGTGCAGAACCCTGTGACTACCTGACTAGTCCAGAGCGTCACATTCCCCCTTGGTTAAACGTAGCTCGTCCCCGAGCTACAGGACATCCAGAGGTTTATTTTGTAACTGAAAAGAGAAAAAATAACAAGTTTAATGAACAATTTTTCTTCCCTCGCAGGGGAGGCACATTATTTAAACGTTACATTTAAAACTCTTAGAGTTCATTTTTATTAAAGAATCCTGGGAACGCTACCGGTTGTAGCGGTAGTCGGTGCTCAGCCTACTCCACTGTAGCACCTTCCTTCGACAGTCCATTCCCATTGTCCCTCTCCCTTCAACCCGCCACCCAAACAACCTGAAGCCCCCTGCTTCCTACTTGGTTCCGTGACAGGGTTGAAGTCCTGGAGGCATAAAAGACGACTCTGGTGGGTGCACTGGGCGCAACTATATACAAAGAGCACAAGTTTGTGCTGGCCGCTGCCAGTCCCGCAGCCATGGTCCATGTTTTTTAACCTTAAATAATTTGGCAGAAAATCAGGTGACTTTCCCGCATAATCACATTTTCATTCAACATTAGCAGCATTTTCAAAACTTCACTTATTATTTTTCAGGAAAATAACAAACTAAGGAAAACAATCAAAGAAAACACAGAATTAACACATTAACTTCAAATAGCCTGGTACCGCTACCATTACTCCCTATATCTCAGTGGGGGTTGACCAAAGTTAACCCTGGTTGACCTCCTCAACTCCTGACCCTGTTCTTCCCCCTGGGCCACGACAATGACCCCTTCAGGTCCCTCACTCTCAGTGGCAGGTGTAGCTGGTAGGACTCTACGTGTTAGTGGCAAGGGCACGGGCATTACTCTAGGTGTTGAGGGGGGTGCAATGTCAGTAAGCCGTTCCTGTTCTGGTTCCTCCACGAGTTGTGGGAATGTTAACGCAGGGACTATCACTGCTCCATTTTGCATGGGCCAGTCCGCTGGGAATTCACCTAGAATAGTACAGATCATCCTCTTCTTTCTTTCTACTGTTTGAGGTTGGGGCTGGGGTTCATCTGCAACTGTTAAAGGCTCTGGACACTTCTTTAAGTGATCCCGGGAGATAGTAGACGTGGTTCTTACCGGATCCTTACTGATGAGGCAAGTCTTCTGGTTGTCAAAGTTAGATAGTTGCACCACGTAATGTTCCTTCTCCCATTGGTCATCCAATTTGTGCAACTTTCTCTCCATCTCGCCTGGTGAGAAATGGGCAGCTCTTGCCTGCTTGTTGAAATTCCTTTCTTGTTTCTCTGTACTCTGATTCAAATTCTCTTCAACATACTCTTGAATCTGCTTATACTGGATCTGGCGACGTGAGTCCCAATCCGCATTGGGCAAGTAAGCTTCAGGCAGTTCGACCTCCATCTCTAAGTCCATTGGGAGTCTCCCAGATCTGGCTCTCATCAGGTAAGCGGGCGCACATTTGGTGGATCCCACAGGAATGTTATTGTAGATGTCAACGAGATCTGGCAGTTTTTCAGGCCACTGATTCCGTTCCTCAAGTGGAAGAGTCTTCTGCAGGTTGATTACAAGATGGTTTATCTTTTCGCATATCCCATTTGTTTGAGCATGGTAGGGCCAGGGGCGTAACTACCACGGTCGCAGCGGTTGCTATTGCGACCAGGCCCGGGAGGTTAGGGGCCCACGGTCGCCCGGCAGATCAGCTGCCAGCTCCTTTCTGTGAGAGAGGAGCTGCGCTGTTCTGCCGCAGACCACGCGGCGCGGCGGCCGCTATATGACCCGGTCGCCGCCGCTGACACCGGGCCCCCCTGCCTGGTGTCAGCGGTGGCGTCACCGTGCTACCGTCACCGTGCACCCGTCACCGCGCTCCCGTCATCGCACACTGCTTTGATATTGCATAAATGCATAGCGTGGCCGACGCTGCTCTATGCATCATCAGTCTTCCCCGTGCCTGCGCGTTGACGTCACTCCTGTGCGACTGCTGTGTGTGGTGAGAGCACAAAGCGCAGGAGGATGCCGACCGGAACCACGGGGAAACCAGGACAGAGGTGAGGACGAGCAGCGGTGAAACAAGTAGAGGTGAGGACAGAGCTGCGGTGGAAGGAGAAGAGAGGTGAGTACTTGTTTTTTTATTTCTTTTTCTATAAATCAGTGAGTACACGGGGAGGCTGACTGCAGGACACATGGAGTCCTTGGAGGGGGGGCCTGGCTGCAGGACATATGAAGTCCTTGTAGAGGGCCTGGCTGCATGACACATGGAGGCCCTGTGGGGCTGGCTGCATGACACATGGAGGCCCTGGAGGGCTGGCTGAATGACACTTGGAGTACTTGGGGGGGCCTGGCTGCAGGACACATGGAGGCCCTGGGGGGCTGGCTGCAGGACACATGAACTCCTTGGGGGGGGGCCTGGCTGCAGGACACACGGAGTCCTTGGGGGGGGCTGGCTGCATGACACATGGAGGCCCTGGGGGGCTGGCTGCATGACACATGGATGCCCTGGGGGGCTGGCTGCGTGACACATTGAGGCCCTGGGAGAGCTAGCTGCATGACACATGGAGGCCCGGGGGGGGCTGGCTGCATGACACATGGAGGCCCTGGGGGGGGGCTGGCTGCATGACACATGGAGGCCCTGGGGGGGCTGGCTACATGACACATGGAGGCCCTGGGGTGGCTGGCTGCATGACACATGGAGGCCTGGAGGGGCTGACTGCATGACACATGGAGGCCCTATGGGGCTGGTTGCATGACATGGAGGCCCTGGGGGGCTGGCTGCAGGACACATGGAGGCCTGGAGGAGCTGGCTGCATGACACATAGAGGCCCTGGGGGGGGGCTGGCTGCATGACACATGGAGGCCCTGGGGGGGGGCTGTCTGCATGACACATGGAGTCCTTGGGGGGGCTGGCTGCATGACACATGGAGGCCCTGGGGGGGGCTGGCTGCATTACACATAGAGGCCCTGGGGGGGCCGGCTGCATGACACATGGAGGCCCTGGGGGGCTGGCTGCATCACACATGGAGGCCCTGGGGGGGCTGCATGACACATGGAGGCCCTGAGGGAACTGACTGCATGACACATGGAGGCCTTGGTGGGGGGAGGCTGGCTGCATGACTCATGGAGGCCTGGGAAGGGGCTAGCTGCATGACACATGGAGACCCTGGGGGGCTTGCTGATGACACATGGAGGCCCTGGGGGGGCTGGCTGCATGACACATGGAGGCCCTGGGGGGGGGCTGGCTGCATGATACAGGGAGGTCTATGGGGCTGCATGATACATTGAGGTCTATGGGACTGCATTATACATGGAGGTCTCACAGCACCCAGAACTACATCCATGGGTGCAAAAAAGAAGAAGGGAGCACCTACCAGCATGACAGAAGCCGCGGAGTCCCTATCCCAGGACATATCCTGCTTCATGTCAGGAGCGGGCCCTGCAGACCAGCGTGGACCCGGACCTAAATGGCGGCGCAGACAGGCAGCGGGACGGAGGAAAAGGAACCGCCAACTGCTACACCCAGCCTTGCAAGCGACAGCGGAGGAGCGGCAGTACCTGGAGGAGGCAAGCAGGCAATGACCTAGACACAGGTCAGAGGAGGAGGGGGTGGTTCGGGACCCACACCGCGAGGCCAAGATGGCACCGCTGTGGGTGAAAAAGAAGCACCAGAGCCCGCAGCACATGCAGAGGTGGAGGGAGGACCCCTGGCGTGGAATGGTGAGATAAGCGGCGCCAAGGTTATGCTGCAGTCAGGGTCACTAGAGAAAGGGACATTACCAGCTACCACTATACCACAACAGGCTGGTAGACCTGGTCAGGACCCACAAGATCACAATGGCGCCGAAAAGCAGGAGCAGACACCACCCCCCATAACAGAGCAGATGGAGGACCTCCAGGCCACTTGCCCACAATACAAAGTGGTAACCCCAGCTTTAGAAGCACAACAAAGAGCCCTGTCTCAGAGGAAGGGGAACCCTGAACAGGGGAATGAAGCCCACTATCACTACATGGGCTCTCCCCAGGGAGATGCTGACTCCCCGCAGGGAGTCCTGGATCAGGCGATGCAGCAGGGGAATGAAGGCCTCCGGTCTCTGAGGGACGAAGCCCTGACAGATCTCTGGGATTTAAGCAACAGAATCAAAAACATGTCATCAAGGGAGGATATGGAGCATTATGTTGCCCGATTAGAAAATGTATATAAAGCCGAACTGGTGGCTCTGAGAGATGATGTACAGCACTGGAGGGAGAGAGTGACCGCCGTGGAGGCAACTACGACATCTCTGTCACAAACGATGAACACCCACTCCTCTGACCTGTCAATCCATTCTTACCAACTGCATTATCTGGTTGATCAAATGGATGATGCAGAAAATAGAGGGTGGCGCAACAGTATAAGGATACGAGGACTCCCAGAGTCTATTGAACCGGGTGAGCTGGACAAAACAACACATTACTTATTCAATTCAATCTTAAAGGTCCCCCTGGATACCAACCTTGAGCTAGACCGTGTCCATAGAGCCTTAGGACCTAAATCAATGGACCCGGCTTACCCTAGAGATGTTATCTGCAGAGTCCATCTCTACTAGTTAAAAGACGCCATAATGGCATGGGCTCGTGTCTCTGGAATCATACGTCACCAAGATAAACAACTTCAGATACTCCTAGACCTCTCAAGATGGACTTTGCAAAAAAGAAAAGCATTGAGACCTCTTTTGGAAGTTCTTCGGCGACACAACATGCCATACACGTGGGGTTTCCCGTTCCGTCTAAGGGTCCGTCAAGAAGGTAGAGTTCACACCCTCAGTCATCCTAGAGGAATTAACGCCTTTACTGCTGCTCTACGTTTGCCGCCGGTGGAGGTCACGGATTGGCCTCAGCTGCCCTCACGTCTCTTGGGGGAGGGACCCCCACAACTTACATCTCCGCTTCCCCAGAGAAGGCGAGGTCCCAAAAGGAGGAAGGATGATCAGTGAAATTGGAGTTGCGTGCTAAGACGTTGTCACTACCCAAGTACATACCAGCTTTTGTTACAGGGACTCTCCCCATATAATCCCCAGAAGCAACCAATGAGACTCTCCTACCGGAGGCGAAGGTCAAGGAGGAGGTGATAGTCGTATAAAGACCTCCACACGGGCAGTCAAGCCCGCTTCTTTGAAGGCGGACAGTTGCCAATTGAAAAAGACGAGTGGGAGGTCAGGTGGGAGGGGGAATGTGGGGGATGATCGCTTCTCCATGCAAGGTGCTCATTTCTACAGTTTAAAAAATTTTTATGACATAACTTTACTCAGATTGGTGGTTATGAGATAATGGTTGATATGTTTTGAGTTTCAGATTGTGGTTCTGTCGGTCTGGGGGGAGATCTCCTCGGTGGAAAGCTCGCTACCCATAAGGGGAGTATTACCTCGCTGGACGCGGTACAGTAGGAAAACTTCTTTCCCCAAACCCTCTGATTCTAGGGGCGCTCCTCCTCTAGAGCAGGGTTCCCCAACTCCAGTCCTCAAGGCCCACCAACAGTGCATGTTTTCAGGATTTCCTTAGCATTGCACTGCTGTTGAAACCAGCACCTGGGCAGGTAATTACATTAACACCTGTGCAATACTAAGGAAATCCCAAAAACCTGCACTGTTGGTGGGCCTTGAGGACTGGAGTTGGGGACCTCTGCTCTAGAGGGTGCCCTATCACTTTCTATCTCAACACTCTGCTCTTCCTGATTCCTTAAATACTCTTTGAGTTTTCTTCTTTTGCTCATCTATCAATCCTCCTCTTCTTTTTCCCCTTTTTCTCCCCCCCTCTTTTTTTTTATCCTCTTTCCCTCTCCCCGTCCTCCCCTTTTTCCCTAGTCCCCAACACATGCTAGAAGACACACAGGCCCTGCATATCCTAGAATTGACAGCAACAGGAGAACATGACGTCTCTAAATTTTGGTTCCATTAACATTAGAGGCTTCAACACCCCGCAGAAGCGATCACAGGTACTTTATGGCATGCATAAACAAAAGATCCAGGTGCTGATCCTAGAGGAAACACATTTTAAAACGGGTCACATTCCTAATATTAAAGATAGGTACTTTACTGAATTGTTCCACAGCTCCAACTTGGAATCACATTCAAGGGGGGTTTCCATAGCAATCCATAAAAACCTGGGTCACTCGGTGGTTGACTCAATTATAGACCCCAATGGCAGATTCATTATGATGAAAATCAGAATCAGCTCAACTCTTTACACAATAGCGGGATGGTACTCGCCGAGCCAGAATCAAGCAAAAGCATGCGGTTCTTTCCTGAGGACCTTATCCCGGTTTGCTGACGGGGTGGTGGTGGTAGGAGGTGACTTCAACCTGACATTGAACCCAAGGGTGGACACCACATCGGGGAGGAGCGCTGTCCCGGAAGGGTCCCTACGGGCTTTGAAAAAAGAAATACATAGACTGCAGTTGGTAGATACATGGAGGATAATGAATCCCCAGGTAAAAGATTATACATTTTTCTCAAACTCCCACAACTCTTACAGCAGAATTGACTTTTTCCTATTAAGTCACCACGCTCTCCAAGCCTCGGTATTGGTCAGATTGTTTGACTGGCACTTCCAGGCAGACAAAAAACAGTGGGTGGAGTTGGAGCAAAACTGCACACCGATACCTCTGAAGAACCTTCCATGGGTAGGAAAACAGGAAAAGATACACATTGAATCCGCAGGGGTATTGGTGAAGGCAACATTGACGATGTGGGACAGACTGAGAGCAAACAGTGGGCTGACTAAAGGCCCAGTCACACTAAACAACTTACCAGCGATCCCAACAACGATACAACCTGATAGGGATCGCTGGTAAGTTGCTAGGAGGTTGCTGGTGAGATGTCACATTAAGCGACGCTCCAGCGATCCCACCAGCAACCTGACCTGGCAGGGATCGCTGGAGCGTCGCTACACGTGGAAGCATGCTGCGCTGAGAGCGGCGGAGGCTGGTAACGAAGGTAAATATCGGGTAACCAAGGTAAGGGCTTCTTGGTTACCCGCTGTTTACCGTGGTTACCAGCGTCCGCAGAAGCCGGCTCCTGCTGCCTGCACATTCAGTCGTTGCTCTTTCGCTGTCACACACAGCGATGTGTGCTTCACAGCAGGAGAGCAACAACTAAAACATGGCCCAGGACATTCAGCAACAACCAACGACCTCACAGCAGGGGCCAGGTTGTTGCTGGATGTCACACTAAGTAACATCGCTAGCAAGTTGCGCATCAGCAGCGATGTTGCTAGCGATGTTGCTTAGTGTGACCGTACCTTAAGCCTCTTAGTCCACTTACTTCCATATTCAACAATGCGGAGTTCCCCCCAGCGATCGGGATGGAGAGGTTTCTTCGTTGGCACCAAAATTCTGACCTTCAAGTGGTTCATCTATTACAGGACACTCATATCCCCACACGGGAGCAGTTGGAGGCAAGGGATCCCCCATGAAACTTTCATGGTTGCAGTATGGACAGTTGCGGTCCTTTTTGGGGAGATGGAGGGCGGAGGGCCAGCGCTCTTATCCGGTGTCGCCTACACTATTTGAAAGTTTGTTTCTCAGGAACTCACCGCCCCCCCACCTGATCTCAGTGATATATAATCACCTTAATCGACAACCTAACCACCCGGGCCCGGACTATGTCCAGGCATGGGAAAAGGAATTGGGAACTACGTTCTCAAAGGGGGATAAACAAAAAGCTTTCCTCTGTACACATAAAATGTCGGTGGCAGGGTATGCTCAGGAAAAGAATTACAAGATTCTGGCTCGGTGGTACCTCTACCCAACCAAAATTCACAAACTATTCCCTTCGGTATCGGACAGGTGCTGGCGTTGCGGAATTGAAAAGGGGACAATGTCCCACATCTGGTGGGAATGCGACAAAATCAGACCCTTCTGGGATGCGGTATTCGGGGCGTATATGAGGATTACAGGAACCCAGGTCAGACCTACCCCCCAGGTGGCGATTCTTTCCATGTTGCCAGGCTCCATTGGGGCACAAAAAAGAGATCTCCTCAGGTTTTGCCTGATTACAGCTAGATCAGTAATTCCCAGATACTGGCGGAGGATGGAGACGCCACCTGCTGAGGATTGGTTTAAGGAATTCTCACACATAGCCGTCATGGAAGAACTATCTGCAATAGCTAAGGATACTACTGACATCCACGTCCGGATTTGGCAACCTTGGATTATGCTCAAACAAACCCAGGATTTCTCGAGGTTTTTGGCTCAGTAAAGGGGGAGTTCAAGGGCTCCGATGTGTCACACCTATCCTCAACCCCATCATCTTCCCCCTCCCCCCACCTTATTTCCTCCCCGTCATCTCCCCTTTTCTCATTGCTGCCCCCCAAACCACACATTTCTCCCCCCCCTTTTTTTTTTTCTCTCTCTCTCCCACCTTTTCTCTCCTTTTCCTCTCCCCTCTTCCACATCTCTCTCTCTTACACTAGGGCATTTTATTTTTCCCTTTTTCACTTCTCAAACATCGTCTGTATTCCAATCCCCTCTGGGACTTCATTATTCTACACCTTGGGCGCAACGCTTGCTCCCTACTCATATACCTACTACTTTTTGGTCCACACCTTCGTCCTAGTCAGGTGTAGGACATAATGTTAACGATGGAGCTACGCTCAGGATCCTCCCCAGACCGAAAAATTGGAAAATGGAATAATAGCTAAGGATCTGCGCCAGACAGTAAATGGTTATAGGAACAAAGGGGTTAGTGAAGAGGGGTGAGTTTTGGTATTTTTTGTTCTCCCCTCTCACCTAAACAGAGCGCGGTTATTAGTATTATAGTCAAGGAAAAATCTTGGAATAGTAACTTTATATAAGTCAACTTATCTGAAACGCATCCGAAAGTAAAAAGACTCGGGACTAGAAGTATTATGGAATTAGCCATATAGGGAGCAATGTTACTGTAGAGTAAATGATAAGATTGTGATTTTCATTTAAGCCAATGTATGTAATTGAGTATATATGCTCGTTGGACCTGGAGAGGGACCATACTTGAGATTTTTCTATCTAATCTTTCCTTATTCCCTTCTACTACTTTCTTACTCTCTTATATAATGTTGTTTATGTTTGATTTGTGAATATTCAATAAAAAACAGATTAATCATTATAAATGGAGGCCTATGGAGGCTACTTTATACATGGAGGACTGTGGGGGTGCGTTATAAAACATGGAGGACTGTGGTGCAGTATAATATATGGATAACTATGGGGTGAATTATAATACATGGAGGACTATGGGAAATGCATTATAATACATGGAGGAATATGGAGGTGCATTCTAATATATGAAGAGTTATGTGGGACCCTTTATACTATATGGAAGGCTATGAGGGGGGCCATTGTAGTATGTGGAGTACTATATACGAGGGCGGACAAAGATACAAGCATGGGATGGGAATGTTTTGTGCTGAGGGAAAAAGGCTCTTTCCCTCAGCACCCAGCTTTCCCATGCTCTGCTGTACATCTTCTCTCAGCACCCAGCTTTCCCATGCTCTGATATGAGAAAGCTGGGTGCTGAGGGAATGATGTATAGCAGAGCATGGGAAAGCTGGGTGCTGAGGGAATGATGTATAGCAGAGCATGGGGAAGCTGGGTGCCGAGGACAAGATGGATATCAGAACATGGGAAAGCTGTGTGCTGATAGAGGGATTTCAGATCATGGGAAACCTGGGTGCTCAGGGTTAGAGCTAAGTGTCAACATCATTATCCTGTACCCCGAGTGTCAGTGTCATTATCCCGTACCCTAAGTGTCGGTGTACGCGGAGGGGGGGCCCCGGTCCAAATTTTGCACCAGGGCCCATCAAACTCTAGTTATGCCACTGGGTAGGGCGTAGGACGTGTCTTCTTACACCCATTCATGGTCTTCTTCAGCAACAGCCACTTGCCAATATCCACTAGTAAGATCAAGAGTAGAGAAATAAGTGGCAGACTTCAAGGCAGCTAACGATTCCTCAATTCGTGGTAGGGGGGTAGGCATATTTATTTGTGATCTTGTCGATTTGTCTGTAATCCACACACATCCTCATAGTGCCGTCTTTCTTTTTCACCAATACCAGGGGAGCTGCCCAAGGGCTACTACTATTGTGGCGCCCTGGACAAGCCAGGTCGTCACAAGTACTACAACAACACACCCCACACCCCGGCTAGGCACACCGAAGTCAGACAAAAATCCTTGTTGCCTCCCTCCAGGGGCTGATGTCCACACCAGGGGGTGGAGCCAGGCGGTTGGCCCCACCCACCGAGGAGTTCACAGTCCTGGAGGCGGGAAAAGGTAGTCAGATTAGTTCAGGAGTTGAGAGAGTGAAGTGGAAATGAGCAGACTGACCGTGTCCGGGTGCATGGCCCGGGCACATACAGCAAGGTTGGCAGACGGTGGTGACCATCTGCAGGAGAGGCTGATTGGAGTGAACCGTAAGGACCGGGGACGGGCGGTGGCCCGCCGGTACCGGACCGGGGAATGAAGAGAAGCCAGCACTGTTCGGCAGGGCTTACGGACCCCGACCAGGCTTGGAGTCACCGTAAAACCGGTCAAATCCGTTAGCGAAGGGAACCTCCCGGGTTTCCCAGCAGTCAAGACCCGATAGAAAGCAACAGCTCAAACCGTGAAGGGAAATACAGTCACCGCCAAGGCTACAGTTCCCAGGGCCAGAGCCTGCGGGCAAAAGGGGCTCCCTCAGCATCCATCTAAGCTGGGGAGCAGGTTACCGGTGGGAAGCCATCAGTACCAAGAACATACTAAAGGTGCAGGGAAAGACAGTTACCACCAACCTACCGGGAGCAGAAACCACCGCAGCCGTCAGTGGGACCCGTCCATCCAGCCATGTGTTTTACCAAGGACTTTGCATTCGTCATTGGCTGAGTGAGTACCACTGTGCCATGCGGCACCACGCTGCCCCTGCACCTCGCCAGGTCCCGTAACCCACCTGCCATATTCCTCCCTCACCGGGCCCCGGGACAACCAACCCCCTACCCACGGAGGGGAAAACAACAACTGCGCTGCTCCCTGTCATCGCTCCCGGGATCCCCGTCCAGAGCAGCGGTGGTGTCACAACCTCACCACAACCGTGGGTGGCGTCACGGACAATAAATCCCCAAAACCATTCCCCTTTTCAGTCACGGGCGAGGAGCGCCGCTCGAGTCCCCGGATCCGGCCCACCGCTCGAGCCACCGAGCAGCAAGCAGCAGCAGCAGCAGTGCCGGACCCGAGCGTGGTGAGCGCAGCGTCCTCCTCTCCGCCCGCGACACTATCACGGATGACCCCAGCTTCCTTCATGTTTTTGAGCATGTCCTTTGCGCACTGGTAATGGGCAGGTAGTATGGGCCTATACCTCTCCTTGATGGGTGGATGAGCGCCTGTGGGTATGTGGTGTTGTACCCCTTTTATCCGTCCAAAATCTAGTGGATGCTTGCTAAAGACCTGCTCTTACTCCTGCACAACCCTGTAGACCCCCTTGTAGACCCCTTGCTTGTGATGTGGAGATGTAGAGTCGGTGCCCACATGTAACTCTTGGCACCACTTCTCTAACTGTCACTGGGAACTGTCACTGGAGGACTGATCTGATGTGTTTGGGGAATTCACTGTATTTATGGAATCTGTGTTTACTGTGAACAGTTTGGAAATTGTGGCATATCTGGGCAATGTATCCTCCTGTTCCCCGCAATTCAACACTCGCATGGGCACCCTCCCCTTCCGGACATCGACTACCCCTCTGGCCGTTAACACTGTGGGCCAATGCTCTGAGGGCAAGGGCTCTACCACTGCTTGGTAATCTTGTCCATGGGAGCCTACAGCTGCCCTGCACCATATCATCATCTCACTCCATGGAGGCACTATAAGAGGGGCTACACTGCCAATTTCGCCTTCAGACAGATTTACCTGTTGCCGCTACAGGAGGGCTCGGATCTCTCGTTGCAGGACCCTCTGTCGCCCTGCTCCTGTAGTCTCAGATAGTGTCATGATTGACTCCTGGCTCAGCTGGAGCTGAGCCTTTTTTTTAGTTTCACTTCTGATGCAAGTCACGTTAGTAGTCAATCCTTTCTGCCTCGTTCTGGAGGTCAGGCTGCTTTATTAGGGCACTGTTTCTCTTGGACTTCACCAGTGATACTTCTGGCTCTGCTGTGTTCTGCTCTTGAGTGACCTGTTGTCTGCCCTTCCCCCTCCTGACCTCCGTGTTCACCTGACCTGTTAACCTCCTCTGTTGTCTGCTTCCATCAGTGTCTCTCCTGCTGTCTCCCTGTTCGTTCCTTATCTGTTCGCCTTAATTCTGTCTTGTGTTCCCACTCCCCCTCGCTTCTAGGCTCTGATTTCCCGGCTACTGACTATTTGCTTCCCTCTGACTACGTTTAGACTTTGCCCTTGTGTACTTACAAGACCTCATGTTGTGACACGGCTTTCTGACGATTCTACTGCCATCTGGTGGGCTTGACTAGTATTACCTCTGCTAGGGAATTCCCTGCTCATACGTTTCCTCCACTTTTACGCCCCCTAGCGGTTTACCAGCTAACTACCTTCTCAGATAGTTTCAGGAATCCTCTCAGTCCCACATTACTGCGCTGTACTGCTATTGTACATCTTAGAGTATTAGAGTACAGCGTGACAGATAGCTGTTGAAGTAAAAACAACACTTCCCCCGTAAAGTTCTCAATGACATTCGTTCCCAAAATGATCTTAAGGCCGCTTTACACGCAAGGACATCGCTAACGAGATGTCGTTGGGGTCACGGAATTCGTGACGCACATCCGGCCTTGTTAGCAACGTCGTTGCGTGTGAAACACACGAACGACCGTTAACGATCAAAATTACTTCCCTAATCGTTGATCGTTGACGCGTTGTTCCTTTCCCGATTATCATTGCTGTTGCAGGACGCAGATTGTTCCTCGTTCCTGCGGCAGCACACATCGCTACGTGTGACACTGCAGGAACGAGGAACATTACCTTACCTGCGGGCGCCCGCAATGAGGAAGGAAGGAGGTGGGCGGGATGTTCGGTCCGCTCAACTCCACCCCTCCGCTTCTATTGGGCGGCCGCTTAGTGATGCCACTGTGCCGCCGAATGAACCACCCCCTTAGAAACGTAGCAACGGCGCTAAGCAGGTAAGTATGTGTGACGGGGACTAACGATATTGTGCGCCACGGGCAGCGATTTGCCCGCGACGCACAAATGACGGGGGCGGGTGCGATCGGCAGCGACATCACTAGCGATGTTGCTGTGTGTAAAGTGGCCTTAGGGTTCCGGTCACAAGGGTCATTCTGCACGACTATAAGGCCTTGTCTTGCCAACTCTACCCGGCCCACCTTAATGGTCACCTCCTTGAACCCAATTTGAGTCACTGGTAACCCGTTGATGGCGTAGATGGTAATGCTGTCATCTGGCGGGGTGAGTTCATCATCTAACCAAAACTTCTTATACAGTACATAGGGAATAGTCGTTACCTGGGAGCCAGTATCAAGGAGTGCAGAGGTCAGCATCCTATCCAGGGTGATGGAAACGATGGGCTGTCCCCCCACATACCGCTCTCGCCAGTCTGCTGGGCCTTGGGAGTTTGTTCCTGGGGATTGGCCCTTGGCCCCAGGGGTGGCCCGTTTTAAGGACAGATCCGGGCATAATGGCCAGTCTTATTACATTTATAGCAAACAAGCTGTCCATACCAGTCGCTGGTCCGTCCTCTGTACGTCGAGGGCCTTCCTCTCATTCAGGGGACATCCTCCGGCAATTCGGCTAGCTGGATCTTCCCTGCTGGCTTGTGTGACACCCTGCACTATTCGGGTCGTCACAGGTTTCTGCACAATCTGCCCTCCCCATGCAGGGCTCAAACCCCCATGGTTCTGGGTCTCTATCCTACAGTACTGCCTCCACCAGCATTCACAAATCCTAGATACATCTCGCCTGTCCCACTAGATACCACTACCCTGTCCCGGTCCACTTCGGGTTCCCCTCAGCGGCTGGCCTATTCCTGAGGCCCTTACTGCCCCTCTCTCCAAGCTCCACACCGGAGCTCCTTCCAGACTCCACACCTCCTGCAGACTGCCTCCTCCTGCAAAATGGAAGCTCACTATATAGTTCCCTCCCAGACACTTCAGACCTCTCTGCTCCGCCCACTGGTGTTGTGTGTCACAGTTTTGGAAAGTCCCCAAGAGAGAGTGAGATCTGCACCAAAAAGATGGATGCAAACCTCTGTGACACCCTGGTTTTGCCAGGGCGTCACAAGGGCAACATCATCTTGCTGCCCCACTCCCTCACCCCGGGTACTCCCCAACGGCAGTGGCGGTACTCCCAATTACCGTACACCACGTACGTGGCGTAACGAACTATATCTCCCCTGTAAATACCCCTTTCTTCATTTGAGTGTGGCCCCTAGCCCCCAGGTCTGGAGACCCTCGAGCCACGAGTAATCACCACCTCCGGACCCGAGCGGTTCGATCCGCTGCAGGAGCGGCACACCTCAAATTTCTGGCGTCACGAACAGGATACAAACTGGGCCCACTAACCTGGGTGACGTGCGCCTTGAAACGCGAAGCTGAGGTGTCAAAATCCCGTTCCCGACATTTTTTGCCATTTTTGGCGCCAAAACGCCATCTTCCAGACCAAAAACGCGTGAAGCCGAAGCCCCACCCTTTGTCCTGAGAGTTTGGCCGGAACCGGAAGTTCCCAGAGTGCCCCAGCGCAGAAGTGAGTGGCTGACGAAAACCAAGGGGGAATGCAAGGATGTCTGCGCCGGAGGATGAAGCGTCATGGCGCTACTTCCACCAGACCAGGGTAATCCGGATGTAGCGGGCGCTGCTCCGGTCGCAAGAGCGGCGGCACTTGGGCCCGAGGCGGTCGCACCTATCATGCCGATCACCTTACCCTACGTGCCTGGCGCTGCCTGGCTCCCACAATATGATGGCTGACCCGATGCGTTGCAGGGGTTCAAGCGGAAGATCTGCACCGTTCTCGATATGTATGCCCTGACTGGCTGGCAGCGAGCCTCTGTGGTACTCAGTCAGCTGACAGGCGCCGCTGAGCTGGAACTGGAAACTTGGACTGATAAGGACCGGACCTCGGTCCCTGCCATCTTTAAATGGCTGGGAGCTGCGTTTGAACCCGCACCGAAGCTGAGCTGAGGATGAGGTTCTACAGCTGTAAACAGCGCCCCCAAGACAGCATTAGAGATTACGCCCTGAGGCTGCAAGTGGCGCTACGGCCTCTGAAATTGATCAATGACATCGGCGAACAGTAGGGGAACAAGATGCTTGTGGAGCAGTTCCTGCAAGGCCTGGGATCAGTAGAAGACCGTAAGCAGCTACGGTTGTGGGCCCTGGAGCATCCTACATTAGACTTGCTGTCCTGAAAAAACGGGAGATCAAAGCCCTGCAGCTCACGGAGGCTACTGACTCTCCCCTTCAATCCTGGCAAGCCGGCACCTCTCCTCTACACGTGAAGCCTCCTGCCTTAACATTACTGGAACCAACATCTTCAGTAGTGCCCGTAGGCGGAATCAGCGATTTATCTTCACAGGAGCTGCAGCTGAGTAGTGATGTCGCAAGGATCTTAGAGGCGATGCAGCTCACGCCATAAGGGTGTTATTTGCAAAGCTAGGTGCATATGCGGTCTTGAATATGTGGGCCAAACAATTGTCTTGAATATGTGGGCCAAACAATTAGAGAATTTAGAAGGAGGGTTGGCAAACATGTTAGAGACATATCCAACAAAAGAGATACACCACTGCCTAAACATATTTACTCCACACATAATGGAGATACCGCGGAATTCAGATTTATGGGTATTGATTTGATTGGTTGTCCAATCCATGGTTGCAACTGGGAGTGGAAAATCTTCCAAAAAGAGAGTAAATGAATTTATACCCTGAAAACACAAACCCTGTTTGGTCTTAATGAGTTGTTTAGTTGTTTTCTTTAGATATTAGGGATCCTATAGGGACACCAGGACAGCCGCCGCGGAACGGAGGTACCTAAAACTTTAAGGTGTTATTGTACCGCCCCCATGTCAGCGGCCGAGCCGCTCTTATCCGGAACCGTGGTGGCTAGAGGGGTCTCCGGACCCGGGTGGGGGATCGAGCGGACACTCGAATTTAACAAGGGGGTGAAATATGTACAGGGGGATTGGAAGTTTGTGACGCCACCCATGGTGCGTGGTAGTTTGGAGTACCACCGCTGCTGTTGGGGCGCCCGGTGGCAGTGGTATGGCAGCAAGATGTTTAACCCCTCCGTGGGTAGGGGTTTTTTGCCCCGGAGCCCGGTGATCGTAGTGAAGGGATGCCGTTGGGGAGGAAAGTCCAAGAATGCTGACACCGACAACTTGTAAACCAGAATTCTGAGCACCGCTGCAGCAGAGAGGGAGCACGTGTACCTCCGTGCCCCTTGGTGTAGTTTGATAGCCTGTGACCTTTTCCGTGGCACTTTCTTCACTATTTGGACCCTGTAGTGTGGAACTAGTCGGGTCCCGCTCACCCATATGGCTAACGGAGTGAGCTTGCTCTCAGGGTTCACGCTTGGGATTTTCTGGACTAGATACTGGGAAGGTCCTATCCCATCATTGCGCTAGTACCCCGATTTTGGACCGGGTGGAGAATGAATCTTGAAGACTTCAACCTCGTCGGGTAAATTACCAGGCTGCGTGAAGCTACCTCCTGGCCTAGGGTCCACGTACCCCCGTCGTGCCCTGGCCCCTGCCCGGAGATGGCTCAAGGCCGCTGGCTGCCCTCCTCAGCAGATCCATGGCCCTTGACACGATCCCCTGCAACCGGGGTTCCAGCTCCTACCAGGCCCAGACCAACGTTTGCCACCTAGTATTCTACAAGGAGCCCAGCTCCAGACCTCCTCTCACTTCTCCTCTCCTCACACTTCTCTCTTCCTAACACTTCTGACTCCCCCTACCAACCCCCCAAGTGGGTGGCCCTATTCCCTTCAGGCCCCCCAATGGTGTGTCTGGCCGGTGTGGTGCAAAGTGTTCCTAGGGTTTTGACTGGCTCTGCTCTTAGCAACACCGAAGGACAGGGATCCGTAACCAAGGAGGACTTGGATACTGTGTTGAAGGGCTGATTGCACAATACCCTGTGACAACCAGGGCGTCACATTATCAACTCCGTCGTCAGGCAGGACTCAGCATCTAGGGTGTTTTAGGGATATACAAGTCAGAATTTCAATGGTTGTAAATTTGCTATCAATGGTTTTAACCACCATTTACTTTTTCTTCCAGTTAGGTAAGATTACAATAATCCCTTGTCCTTAACAGCTTCCACCAATATGGATTAACAGGGATGTTAGGATTAGTTATATATAAATGTTTTTTGTTGTTTTTTTTAGGGTTAGTCGGGGTATGAGCATTTCCCTTAATATGCTAATCATCATGCATGAGGCCATTATTTTATTATATTCCCCTATTTTCCATACCTCTCTTACATGGTGCCTGTGTCATCCTTATCCTTCTCCTCATTTTGTGGTTGCTGTTTAATTGTTCTTGGCATGCTTAATACCATAGTGTCCACTTCTGTTTTTAGTATCCTGCCGAATAATTCCCAGTGTGTAGTTTTGTTTCCCTCTTATATTTTAGGGGATCATGTCATACCTTGTATGATATAAATTCTTTTCTCACCTTTTTGATATCCCTATTTGCATATGTTGATTGGTGCATTGTATTTTGTTCCTCAACAGAATGTTCAATTTGCATTTTGCTGCCACCCTCTGCTGTGTTTGGTTTATAGGGTTGCTTTATGGGGTAGGTTTATTTAATAGTGGGTACATGTTTATATCACTTCATTTATATTGGTGAACATGGTTTTCCATTGTTTGCCCTCTTTAATACGGATCAAGTTATAGGCTCCAAGGTACAGTCATATGAAAATGTTTGGGCACCCCTATTAATGTTAACCTTTTTTCTTTATAACAATTAGGGTTTTTGCAACAGCTTTTTCAGTTTCATATATATAATAACTGATGGACTCAGTAATATTTCTGAATTGAAATGAGGTTTATTGTACTAACAGAAAATGTGCAATCCGCATTTAAACTAAATTTGACAGGTGCATAAGTATGGGCGCCTCAACATAAAAGTGACATTAATATTTTGTAGATCCTCCTTTTGCAAAAATAACAGCCTCTAGTCGCTTCCTGTAGCTTTTAATGAGTTCCTGGATCCTGGATGAAGGTATTTTTGACCATTCCTGTTTACAAAACAATTCCAGTTCAGTTAAGTTTGATGGTCGCCGAGCATGGACAGCACACTTCAAATCATCCCACAGATGTTCAATAATATTCAGGTCTGGGGACTGGGATGGCCATTCCAGAACATTGTAATTGTTCCTCTGCATGAATGGCTGAGTAGATTTGGACGGTGCTTTGGATCATTGTCTTGCTGAAATATCCATCCCCTGCGTAACTTCAACTTCGTTACTGATTCTTGCACATTATTGTCAAGAATCTGCTGATACTGAGTTGAATACATGTGACCCTCAACTTTAACAAGATTTCCGGTGCCGGCATTGGCCACACAGCCCCAAAGCATGATGGAACCTCCACCAAATTTTACTGTGCGTAGCAAGTGCTTTTCTTGGAATGCCGTGGTTTTTTGCCTCCATGCATTACGCCTTTTTGTATGACCAAACAACTCAATCTTTGTTTCATCAGTCCACGGGATCTTCTTCCAAAATGTAACTGGCTTGTCCAAATGTGCTTTTGCATACCTCAGGCGACTGTTTGTGGCGTGCTTGCAGAAATGGCTTCTTTTGCATCACTCTCCCATACAGCTTCTCCTTGTGCAAAGTGCGCTGTATTGTTGACCGATGCACAGTGACACCATCTGCAGCAAGATGAAGCTGCAGGTCTTTGGAGGGGGTCTGTGGATTGTCCTTGACTGTTCTCACCATTCTTCTTCTCTGCCATTCTGATATTTTCCTTGGCCTGCCACTTCTGGGCTTAACAAGAACTGTACCTGTGTTCTTCCATTTCCTTACTATGTTCCTCACAGTGGAAATTGACAGTTTAAATCTCTGAGACTTTTTGTATCCTTCCCCTGAACAACTATGTTGAATAATCTTTGTTTTCAGATCATTTGAGAGTTGTTTTGAGGAGCCCATGATGCCACTCTTCATAGGAGATTCAAATAGGAGAACAACTTGCAAGTGGCCACCTTAAATACCTTTTCTCATGATTGGATACACCTGCCTATAAAGTTCAAAGCTCAATGAGGTTAAAAAAACAATTTATTACTTCAGTAAGTCAGTAAAAAGTAGTTAGGAGTGTTCAAAACAGGAAATTGATAACGGTGCCCATCCTTATGCACCTGTCAAATTTAGTTTAAATGCAGATTGCACATTTTCTGTTAGTACAATAAACCTCATTTCAATTCAGAAATATTATTGAGTCCATCATTTATTAGATATATGAAACTGAAAAAGCTGTTGCAAAAACCCTAATTGTTATAAAGAAAAAAGGTTAACATTAATAGGGGTGCCCAAACTTTTTCATATGACAGTATAATTTGGTGAAGTTTAAAGCACCTTTAATACGATCAAAAAATTCATAGCTGAGGATCAAAGGACATTGAGCTTTTAAGGTGACTTATATTTAAACCCCGATAGCCAATTAATTGTCTAATTGTCTTTCTTCTTGATGAAGAAGAAGGCTACAGTGGTGAGGAACGTAGACTTGCACAGAGTTGAGGGTGCGAACAGCACCAGGAATAGCAGAGCTGAGCTGATACAAACTGGCTGCTTCTGAGAAGATATCAGACGCTGCCTACAACAGAGACAAGTACAAAAGTGTGGCTTGACTTCTGGAAACACGTGGTAATAGAGTGTAACATTACTTGAATTCTCAGGGAACGTGCAGCAACCTGACTCAGCTATAAAAGTCTTGGATAATGACCTTGGAGGTGCATGCCATAGTAACTGATCAAGAAGTATGGGCGTCACCAGTAGGCTATCCTGTGCTCTACACATGTCCGTGTGACTGGCATCTTATACAAGCTTTATATATGTGCATAAGAAACAACCATCCCACTCATGGATTATGGGTGTATGAGTGGTTGGTTATCAGTATTTTGAACATGTGCTACCTTCCCCTTTTATCACTGTGGTTTGTCTGCATTTTGCATAATATTGGTTTTCTGAGCAAAAATTGTAAACTCTTTTTGTCCTGTGATGTTTTTGTGGATGTACTGTCCAGTGAATTGTTTTAATATTACTGTAGTGACTCAAAATACAATAAGGACCCTTGCCATGGTTTGCAATTTGCCCAAGATATCAACTAATACCTTAATGCCTCCTATGTATGTTTTCAACTTTGCAGCCATGTGCTGTAATTTTAGGATCAGTGGGAGGGGGATAGGTTGTTTGTTTTTGTAGGGTACACTAAGTGCACTTGTGGTGCCCCTGAATATATTAGGGTGCCACAGGATACTGCAATCCTTACCAAGAGTGCAGGATCTACCTCCCATGGTTTCAGGTTCCTAAGAAACCGGTGTCACTAACATCAGCACAAATCCCAATCACACCTCTCATCGTGACCTTTCAGACACACCAGTGGGTTGGTTAAGCGGAATAAGGCCACCCACCTAGGGTTCAGGCAGACTGGTGGGAGGAAGGAAGTAGGACAGTAGCGAGAGCCCTCAAAGAGTGAGGAGCTGGGATAAGTAGCTCCGGGGAGCTAGACAGAGGTTGGGTCGCAGACGGTGGTCCGGGACCAGAGGAGTCGGGGATTGGTGGCAGCGACATTGGAAGAGTGCGACGGACATAGTCTACACGACGGGGTACAGGACCCTAGGTCAGGAGCCAGTTTATCGTCCTGATAATTAACCTGGGAGGGAGAGTCTCTTTATGAACTTCCCTAGGAGCTCAGAGATTGGAGGCGACAGCACACCGCGGGGGATAGGGCTTTCCAGTAAAGCGGCCCACTAAAATCCCAAGTGCCAGCCATCAAGAGCACAGCTACACTAAAAACATAGTAAGCGGGGCCCCAATAGCTTCAAGCAAAGGCCACACAGCGAACTAACTTGTGCACTTAGGCGGCTCCGGATTACCCAGTGACACCAGTGGGAGTGGACACCTTGTCGAGCTCCCCCGTAGAGACTGTGATGCACAGAGTCTTTTGTTTATCTTCAGTGTGAGTGTCTGCTTTATAATCCTCATCCTGCACCACGACTACCCGCAGTGAGTACCCTGGTTCCCCTACACCCTGCGCTCCCAAACATCTCACCAAAAACCCCAGAGGCCGGGGCCTTCCCTACCTACGGAGGGACTGACACCTTGCTGTTCCCCACCATCTGCCCCAGTACTCCTTCCAGTAGCGGCGGAACTCCCATTACCGCAACCCGCTAGTGGCGTTACAAACTTCTCCCCTGTAAATAATCCCCTTTGAAGGATTGGAGCAAGTGCCGAGCCCGGGTCCGGACCCCTCGAGCCACGACCACCCTGGATCTGAGCACCCCAGTCTGTGCTGGGGCGGCACACAGTTATATGGGGACGCTGGACAGCCTGCCTGTCTGCATTCTGCAGTGTTATGATCCGGAACCATGGCAGATCACAATAGATCATTGGCAAAAAAGGTGACAAGAGCATTGGCAACTAATCTGGCCGCCATCCCCTTACTAACCATCAACACTAGAAGTAGCTGTGGGGTGAACTAACATCCTATGCACCGCGAACCCAGCCGGAGAACTAGCTATCCTAAAGGAAGGAAGGATGAACAGCTCTCTGCCTCAGAAATAGACCGCAAAGATATAGCAAGCCCCCCACATTCAAAGACTACGGTGATATAGGAAAACACAATACACAGAAGGATGATAGGATTTGCAAAGGTGAGGCTACATTGACTAAATAGGAAAGGATAGGAAAGGGGCTGATGGTGGCCAGAGAAAAACCCTACAAAAATCCAAATACCTGATAGTACAAAAAGTCCTCAGATCGCACGATCTGAACTCCATCCTATATCAGGCGCTCTTGTCAAACCAATGAACAGAAAGCAGGAACAATTACAAATTCAAGAAGCAACAAACACATGGACTATAGGAGGAATGCTCCAAACATAGCTGCAGGGAGCTTCCCAGCTAAGCAACAGAGAGGGAAGATTCCTGCATGCAAATGAACTGACAATAGCCACAATAAATGACAAATCCAGATAAAAACAAAAAGAACAAAACAACATTAGACAGAACAAGCACTTATCTGGGGTAGATGTGGTCTGGAGCAAGATGAGAAGGCTGGTAAACCAAAGAACAAAAGACAACTGGCTCAGACTGCTAGCAGACCAAGGTTTAAATAGGTAGAGAGTTAGCAATGGAAACGCCAATTGCTCCAGCACACCTGGTCTCTGTCCAAACCATTCCTGGCCACAAGAGGGAGCCTCACAGCAGCAAAAGCATAACTGACATTCACAACACTGCAGTATATTAGTATTGTGACCAGATATTGGTAATCATGGCCAGTTTTTCCAGTAATGTTATCATAGTAACTCGTCACAGACTATCAGAGCACTAGGGAGCCGGCTGTAGGGGAGGAAGCAGAGTCCTTTGCTGCATCTGGGACAGAAGAGTATTATGTGTATTATACTCTTTCTCCATATCTGGGGGAGTTCCATCCTTGCCTGTCAAGGGTGGTTGACGGTGGACTTCCTACTGAATATCTTGCACTTTCATTGCACTCTATTATTCTAACTTTAATGCTTTGAAATAATATGACATCCCCTATGTGTTATTAAAGCCTCTGTCAAAAAAGTGGATTGGTTTAATCAGTCTGAGAAAACCCTGAACTCAGCACTTTAGAATGTCTTTGTCCTGAAAGTGCCCATGCACCTTTCTGAAAGTGCCGATGTACCTTCCTGAAAGTACCCATGTATCTTTCTGAAAGTGCCCATGTATCTTTCTGAAAGTGCCCATGCACCTTTCTGAAAGTGCCCATGTACCTTCCTAAAAGTGCCCATGTACCTTTCTGAAAGTGCACATGTTCCTTCTTAAAAGTGCCAATGTACCTTCCAGAAAGTGATCATGTACCTTCCTAAAAGTGTCCATGTACCTTCCTGAAAGTACCCATGTATCTTTCTGAAAGTGCCCATGTACCTTCCAGAAAGTGCCCATGTACCTTCCTGAAAATGCCCATGTACCTTTCTGAAAGTACCCATGTTCCAAGTGTCAATGAACCTTCCAGAAAGTGATCATGTACCTTCCTAAAAGTGGCCATATACCTTCCTAAAAATGTCCATGTACCTTCCTGAAAGTGCCCACGTACCTTTCCAAAAGTGCCCATGTACCTTTCCAAAAATGCCCATGTACTTTCCTGTAAGTGTCCATGTACTTTCCTGAAAGTGCCCATGTTCCTTCTTAAAAGTGCCAATGTTCCTTCTTAAAAGTGCCCATGTACATTCCTAAAAGTGCCCATATACCTTTCTTAAAGTGCCCATGTACCTTCCTGTAAGTGCCAATGTACCTTCCCGATAGTGCCCATGTACCTTTCCAAAAGTGTCCATGTACCTTCCTGTAAGTGCCATGTACCTTCCCGAAAGTGCCCACGTACCTTCCTGTAAGTGCCATGTACCTTCCTAAAAGTGCCCATGTATGTTCCTGTAAGTGCCCACGTACTTTCCTGTAAGTGTCCATGCACCTTTCTGAAAGTGCCCATGTTCCTTCTTAAAAGTGCCCATGTAGCTTCCAGAAAGTGCCAATGTACCATCCTAAAAATGCCCATGTACCTTCCAAAAAGGGCCCATGTACCTTCCAGAAAGTGCCCATGTATCTTCCTAAAAGTTTCCATGTACTGTACCTTCCTGAAAGTGCCCATGTACCTTCCTGTACAATGCCCATGTACCTTCACGATAGTGCCCATATACTGTACCTTTCTGAAAGTGCCCATGTACCTTCTTCTAAAAGTGACTATGTACCTTCCTGTAAGTGCCCATGTACTTTCCTGTAAGTGCCCGTGTACCTTCCAGAAAGTGCCCATGTACCTTCCTGAAAATGCCCATGTACCTTTCTGAAAGAGCCCATGTTCCAAGTGTCAATGAACCTTCCAGAAAGTGATCATGTACCTTCCTAAAAGTGGCCATATACCTTCCTAAAAATGTCCATGTACCTTACTGAAAGTGCCCACAAACCTTTCCAAAAGTGCCCATGTACCTTTCCAAAAATGCCCATGTACTTTCCTGTAAGTGTCCATGTACTTTCCTGAAAGTGCCCATGTTCCTTCTTAAAAGTGCCAATGTTCCTTCTTAAAAGTGCCCATGTTCCTTCTTAAAAGTGCCCATATACATTCCTAAAAGTGCCCATGTACCTTCCTGAAAGTGCCCATGTACCTTTCTGTAAGTGCCAATGTACTTTCCCGATAGTGCCCATGTACCTTTCCAAAAGTGTCCATGTACCTTCCTGTAAGTGCCATGTACCTTCCCGAAAGTGCCCACGTACCTTCCTGTAAGTGCCATGTACCTTCCTAAAAGTGCCCATGTACGTTCTTGTAAGTGCCCACGTACTTTCCTGTAAGTGTCCATGCACCTTTCTGAAAGTGCCCATGTTCCTTCTTAAAAGTGCCCATGTAGCTTCCAGAAAGTGCCAATGTACCATCCTAAAAATGCCCATGTACCTTCCAAAAAGGGCCCATGTACCTTCCAGAAAGTGCCCATGTATCTTCCTAAATGTTTCCATGTACTGTACCTTCCTGAAAGTACCCATGTACCTTCCTGTACAATGCCCATGTACCTTCACGATAGTGCCCATATACTGTACCTTTCTGAAAGTGCCCATGTACCTTCTAAAAGTGACTATGTACCTTCCTGTAAGTGCCCACGTACTTTCCTATAAGTGCCCGTGTACCTTCCTGAAAGTACCCATGTATCTTTCTGAAAGTGCCCATGTACCTTCCAGAAAGTGAACATGTACCTTCCTGAAAATGCCCATGTACCTTTCTGAAAGTGTCAGTGTCAGTGGGTGTAAATGCAGACTCTATAGCCCCTGTTCTGTGGTAGCTGCTATGTAGCGTTCATGCAAATCGATTTACATGTCTCTAGTCTGTGGCCACTGCACAGGAAGGGAAGTACTACCTCTTACTTGCAGATATTTGCAGCTTTTCTTTTGACTTGTCAGCCTGGTGTGACATCATCATTTTGGCATGATGCTCATATAAGAAGATGGACATACTGCCATATTCCCCATTGAAGACACGAGTATTGTTATAGTGCATAATGTGTATTATTATATGCGATATTTTTAGACGGATGGATTTGACAGCAGGGAAAGGTAGAGTAGGGGGCTTTACACGCTACGATATCGTTAATGATTTATCGTCGGGGTCACGTCGTCAGTGATGCACATCCGGCGTTATTAACGATATCGCAGCATGTGACACTTTTGTACGACCTAACACGATTGCAAAAGCGGCCAAAATCATTTGCCGCGGACAGGTCGTCCTAAAACAAAAAATTGTTCTCTTCTAATTAACAATGTTGTGTTTCTCATTCCTGCGGCACCACACATTGCTGTGTGTGACACCGCAGGAGCGAGGAACATCTCCTTACCTGCCTCCACCGCCAATGCGGAAGGAAGAGGTGGGCGGGATGTTTACGTCCCGCTTATCTCCGCCCCTCCGCTTTTATTGGACGCCTGCCGTGTGATGTCGCTGTGACGCCGCACGACCTGCCCCCTTAGAAAGGAGGCGGATCGCCGGCCAGAGCGACGTCGCAGGACAGGTAAGTCCGTGTGACGGGGGTGCTTGATTTTGTGCGTGACGGGCAGTGATTTGCCCGTGTCGCATAAACGATGGGGGCGGGTACACACACTAGTGATATCGGTACCGATATCGCAGCGTGTAAAGCCCGCTTTAATGTTTGGGACTAGTTTCTTTCCTGCCTGTTTAAATTTTGTGTCGTATTCAACCATTTTTGATTTCCCACAGTGGCATTGTAAGGGGTGGGCAGACCCCTTACAAGGAAGCACAGGTTTTCTCTGAAGTGGTTAATGCTGTCCCCATAGAAACTGTACAGGAGGGAGGAGGAGCCGGCAGCTTAGGGGAAAAGGAAGTGTGTGCTGAAGGGAGTTGTGTCCGGGACGGGAGAGAAGAAACAGCCAGGGGCAGAGTGTGGAGCTGAGTGGGCAGAAAGAAAGAAAGAAAGAAGGGAGCTGGAAGAACAGGGAAGCCGGAGAGAAAAGGAGCGTGCGGAACCTCATAGTGCGAAGCAGTCCCGGTGTGGGTTCGGGCTGTGGGTAGCCATAAGTGGGAGCCAGGTGAAGTAGAGTAGCCGGGCACATCCCCACTGGAGGAGACGTCAGGACAGGCTTTCCCCAGCTAAGAAAAGAACGTGAAGTCATCTGTAACTGCCGGTTTTTGGAAAGAGTTGTGAAATAAAGAATGTCTTTTATTTGCATCGAACCATGCCTGGAGAGTGTTTATACGTCGGACGACTCTGCCCCACCAAGACATCTCCCGTCCCCAAAGTGACGGCGGAGCCAGGGGTAAGCCTGACAGAAGGGGCCACGACTACCAGCCCAGAGGCGCCCCTGGCACCCCGTTACATGTGGCATAGTCGGCAGGATCCGGATCATATGCAAGGGGTCCCGCTCCAAGAAGAAGGAGATCAAGTGATGCCGAGGACACTGGATCCAGATTATTGGAAAAGAGTCCCGATCCCATGGTGGGAAGAGGAAGAAGTGCCTAAGGCGTTGGACCGGGCACAAGATGGCGGCAAGATGGCCGTTGTCTGTGAAGACACAGAAAGCGCATGCAGAATTGGCGCCAAAAGAAGAGCCTGGGGCTGGCCGGTGCCGAAAAAGAAGTTCGGAGTACTCCGCCCAAAGAGGGGAGGTGCCGGTCCCAGGGTACGAAGGAAGATATGTGAAGTGGGCGGTATTCCAGAGAAAAAGAAGAACCGCCGCGTAGGGGTCGACCTGATGTGTGAGACTGGGGGTGGAGTATACCCAAGAGCGGGAAAAGTAAGCCCGCCTCCACTTCCTCCAGCATCTCCACTGACCCCGACGCAATTACCAGAAACGCTGACTCCGAGCAAGATGGAGACTCCAGGAAGACAGCAAGCTGCGGTAGCCGCACTAGTAGCGACTAGCCTGGGCAGAGGACGCCCGAAGCAGACTGCGGCTGCGGAAGGACCCACCCTTAACCTACCGGCTGTGCCAGGAGGACCGGAGCGGCCCACTACAAAAGAGGCCGCACAGTGGCAACAGGAAATCGAGTGGGAGGAATGCCAGTACCGGCGGCGGTCGCAGCAAAGACCGGTGCTAGCTGAACTCTCCCACCCGAGACGCACATTGGCCGTAGCTCCGGAAGTGATGCCCGGACCGAGCGCTGACCCGGAGAAGGGGACCCCGGCGGTGTTGGCTATCCACCAAAACCTGACCACTCATCCGGTCATCGTCATAGGCAGCCCTCAGCCGTCCCGTGCAGCGACCCCCTCACCCCCGTCGGGGGCAGAAGAGACCAAGCCGGAGACCGAGACGTTGGAGCAACCCGCCAACTACGAGCCCTTCCGGAGGCTGCGCCGGTTGCCCGGACAGTCCCTGTCGGAGTACGTGCAGGCCCAACGAGCCAAATGGCAACGTGCATATCATCCAGAGTGACTTTTCAAGACCGGAAGATGGCGGGCCTGTTTTTGTTCAACACCGGCGTTGTTTTGAGCCGGAAGAAGGTGTGTTGTTTGTAACCGTTCAAGTTGCTGAGCCCGGAAGAGAGCCTGATGCTGGACTGAGCCAGGGGCTCCCTCCGCGTCGTTAAGAAGATTTTTGCCGAGTTGTGTTCCTGCCAGCTAACGTCTAAGACCGGGAGTGCTGCAAAAGCCTCCGGGCAGAAACTCCACTAAGACCGGGAGTGCCTGCCGACGGCCTCCGGGCACGACTAAGACCGGGAGCTTCCAGGAGGAACTCCGGGCGCTGGACTGGTGTGCCCTTGCGGGTGCCCTCAGGTGAACATGTTCGCAGTTTCATTAAAATGACTTTGTTTCGTTTTAAAATGTGATTTTAGATTTGTGCCTTGCCGGGAGGCTTAGGCTTAAAGAGGGGAGGTATGTAAGGGGTGGGCAGACCCCTTACAAGGAAGCACAGGTTTTCTCTGAAGTGGTTAATGCTGTCCCCATAGAAACTGTACAGGAGGGAGGAGGAGCCGGCAGCTTAGGGGAAAAGGAAGTGTGTGCTGAAGGGAGTTGTGTCCGGGACGGGAGAGAAGAAACAGCCAGGGGCAGAGTGTGGAGCTGAGTGGGCAGAAAGAAAGAAAGAAAGAAGGGAGCTGGAAGAACAGGGAAGCCGGAGAGAAAAGGAGCGTGCGGAACCTCATAGTGCGAAGCAGTCCCGGTGTGGGTCCGGGCTGTGGGTAGCCATAAGTGGGAGCCAGGTGAAGTAGAGTAGCCGGGCACATCCCCACTAGAGGAGACGTCAGGACAGGCTTTCCCCAGCTAAGAAAAGAACGTGAAGTCATCTGTAACTGCCGGTTTTTGGAAAGAGTTGTGAAATAAAGAATGTCTTTTATTTGCATCGAACCATGCCTGGGGAGTGTTTATACGTCGGACGACATCTGCACCACCACACTCTGCCCCACCAAGACATCTCCCGTCCCCAAAGTGACGGCGGAGCCAGGGGTAAGCCTGACAGAAATGGCCACGACTACCAGCCCAGAGGCGCCCCTGGCACCCCGTTACAGCATCATTAGACTCTGATGGGCCGTGGTGTTAAGTTGAGCCTGGGCCCTTCCCCCGCATGTTGGTCAGATGTATGGGCCATTGTAGCATTCTAAATTCTATAAAAAATACGAGATGTGGGGTATCTCTCCCTGGATTGTGTAGTAATGACCCCCATCTTGTACTAATGTCCACAATCATGGGCCATATCATTTTAAATATGTCCCACATCCTGCTAAATATGTCCCTCATCATGGCAGTATCCTGGTATATGAATATGACCCATCACAGCAATATCCTGGTATATGTGTCCCCATAGGTCCCATCCTGGTATATGTTTCCCCATCATGGCCCCATCCTGGTATATGTGTACCATCATTGCGCCATTCTGGTATATTTGACCCCCATCATGGCCCCATCCTGGTTTATGTCCTCATGATGGCCTTATCCTGGTATCTGTCAACATTATGGCCCCAACCTGGAGTATGACCCCATCATGGCTATATCCTGGCATATGTTTCCCCATCATGCTTCTGTCCTGGTATATGTGTCCCCATCATGGCCCCATCTTAGTATATGTCCCCATCCTGGTATATGTTCCCTTCATGGCCCCATCCTGATGTATGACCCCATCATTGCTATATCCTGGTATATATGGCCCCATCCTGATTTATATGTTTCCAATATGGTTCCATGGTGATATATATGCCCACATCCTGGCACCATCGTGGTATATGTTCCCATCATAGCCCCATCCTGGTATTTATCTCCCCATCATAGCCACATCCTGTTATATGTCTCCATCCTGGCATATGTCCCTATCCTGGACGCATCGTAGTTTATATGATCTCCCATCATGCTGCACAAAGTAAAAAATATGCAATTATACTCCCCTTCCCTCCACTGCCCCGGTGTCCTCCTCCAATGCTGGCAACTGACATTAGCATGTAAGAGGCACAGCGCATGATGTCATTGTCGCGTGAACCCACTTACTCAGCCATCAGCTGCTGGCATATTCGCTGTTCTACACACCTGAAATTATGGGTGTGGTGAGCAGTGAATATCCATTTTCCTTAATAGCGGCACACGTGACCACCCAGCAGCCGCAGGAAGCCGGCTGCTGGGTGGTCACATGTGCTGCTATTAAATAAAATCAAGATTCACTGATCCTCACGCCCATAATTCCACCCACCTATCAGCACCATCTCCAGTGCAAAAAGGTGGGTGTGATTATCGGCATGGAGAGCAATGAATATTAATATCCTTAATCGGCAGCCATCATATTGCAGTGCAGGGACTTGACAGGTCTCTGTTCTGCAATGTATTTCAGCTGGCTACGTGCCCTCAAACCCACATTCAGCTGAAACAGGAGGTGGGGTCAACAGCCCCCAGGTCACAGTTGCGATTCCTGCGACCGTGATCGTTACACCCCTGTTCACCCACTATCTACTCTACATAATTTCTAGAGTTTTTTGTAAGTACAGAGTTTATTTTTAAGTTGTAGATTCTCTCAACTGTCAAACATCTAGTCCTGATCAACCATAGTAACCAGCATCATGTAGACTGCAAGGTCGAAGTGCTCGCATAACCCAAGTCCACACACCCAGCCTGGACCCCCACTTTCATGTAATGTGGGTAAGAGACAATTAAATGCAGCTAAACATGGTATTATTAGAGAATAAACTAGATTCTGCTAGCCTGCTTGTTATGCTCATTGATCATATGTTATGAGGAATGCTTTCACATCTGTTTCTCTCATATTTAAAGGGAACCTGTCACCTAGAATGTGTTCTGACCTATCAGCAGACGCATGTGTGCCCTAATTACACCTCCCGACCCATCCCTGTGTTGTAAAATTGTATAATATGAAAGTAATAAAAAACGTTTTATTACCTTCATATTTCATATGTAAATAGCAGGGAATGTGGTAACAGGGGCTGCGCCTTGCCCTATGGATGTCTGCATATTTCCGTGGTATCACGCCCCTGTGGGCGTGATACCATGGAGCGACGTCCCTATCGCTCATTCTATCCTGCGTGCATTGCAGCAGGCTTCGTTTCCGGGTGTTCAATAGCCGGCTTCAAGCGCGCACTGTGCATGCGCAGTGCGCGTCTGAAACTGACAAGGAGAACCCGGAAGAGAAGCCTGCTGCAATGCGCGCGGGATAGAATGAGCGATGGAGACGTTGCTCCATGGTATCACGCCCACAGGAGCATGATACCACGGAAATATGCAGACGTCCATAGGGCAAGGCGCCGCCCCTGTGACCACATTCCCTGCTATTTACATACGAAATATGAAGGTAATAAAATGTTTTTTATTACTTTCATATTATACAATTTTACAACACAGGGATGGGTCGGGAGGTGTAATTAGGACACACATGCGTCTACTGATAGGTCAGAACGCATATTCTAGGTGACAGGTTCCCTTTAAGCTGAAGGAAATCTTCTACCCATGCCAGCTATAAGTTATACTGTGTTGGTCTGTATGTTTGGGTGTCCTAGATTATCTGGAAATGGTTGCTTTTTACTGGTGTGGTTGTGGAGTTTAGACGTCGTCTTGTTTACTCCCTGCTCTTTCCTTCTCATCTTTTATTTTCTTATACCTTTGTGAGCATGTGCTGTGTGACAGAGTTTTGGTTTCCCCTGTCTGTTTAAAGGCATTCCCACCTTTAGGGGTATTCCTGAGACTAGGGATGGCTAGGGCCCCCTAGACAGAGGGTCAGCTTAGGAGCCTTGGTTTCCTGCTGTCCCCATAATCTTCATCACAGCCCCATTTTAAAGTCCCCCCTATTCTACTCCACCCATTTACATCCCTTCAGGTTGTGCTCTCTGTAAGCCTCCTTATTAGTAATGAGCAAATATATTCAACACTATTCGTTACTCGCACAAATATTCGCTACTTCGTCTTGTGAGTTTTGAGTTACCTCCCCACATGTTTGCACATGATTTTCAGCCACTAAAGATGTGGGTATTGCCTGCCAACCATAGTAATGCTGTAGCCATTTTGCTACTGGCATTACTTGATTGGCAGGCACAGTGAAAAAAAAATAAATGACATGCTTTACCCTGCCTATTTGTGATAACCAGCGTAAGGAAAGGAGACAGCTGGGGACTGATATTCTTAGGCTGGGAAGGTCTATTGTTATTGGGCCCTCTCCAACCTAAAAATAGCAGCCCACAGCCACCTCACTATTGGTGCATCCATTAGATGCGCCAATTGTAGTGCTTTACTAGGCTCATCCCAATTGCCCTAGTGTGGTGGCAATCAGGGTAATATATGGGGTTGATGTCAGCTGTGATTTGTAATGGAGAAGTGTGTATCAGATATCCCCCCCATTACCAACCCTGTAAGTAAAAACAAAACACAAACACAAAAAACTCTTTATTTTAAATAAAAAAGCACACATCCTCTTTAACCAATTTGTTAACCCCAAAAACACTCCTGCACGTCCGACATAATCCAAACAACTTCCCACGACAATCCCGGCTCTGCTACATCCAGAAACTGCAGTGATGGAGAACATAAATGATGACTGCAGCTTCTGAAACACACTAAGGGGACCTGGCTGTGAGAAGTGGTGACGTCAATTCGCAGCCATATTCCCATAGCACTTACAAGGTTAGCAATGGGGGTGAGTCTCCTAGACACCTCTCTATTAGCAACCCAGGGCTTGATGGCAGCTGTGATTTTTGACAAATCACAGCTGGCATCAACCCCATATATGCTAGCACACCAGGGTAATCAGATGAGCTGGATAAAGCTCTACAATTAGCGCATCTAATGGATGTGCCAATTGTGGGGCAGCTGCAGGCTGCTATTTTTAGACTGGGGATTGCCCAATAACCATGGACCTTTCCGGCCTGAGAATACCAGTCCCCAGCCGTCTGATTTATCTGTGCTGGTTATCAAAATTTTAAATAATGTTAAAACAAAAAACTTTGTGGAGGAACCTCTGTTTTTGATAACTGGCCACAGCTGTCTACTTTACATACGCTACATATCACAAATTGCACGTCAAAGTGGTGTAATACTCTGACATTGTTCCCAGAAGCGACTTGTCTTTTATAGATGCATTCAGGCATCTTCCCCAAGCTGTTTCCATTAAATTTCAGCACTTTTCCATTCATTTCAACATTTTTACAGCCCAGTCAAACATCCTGGGATGGTCCGCCGGAATTTTTGTCAAATTTCCCATTGACTTGCATTAGATTTTTTATTTGTGACAAATACACGAATAGTACAAAATATTCAACACAAATAATCTGAACCCGAATATTTCACTGTTCGTCCATCACTACTCTTCATCTGTCACTTCCCCAGCTGTTCACTATTAAAAATAGAAGAATACAGATAGATATAACGCAGACAAGAAATACAGACCAACATGAAACAATTTAAAGATAAAACACAAGGGTCCATCATACTTTTAGGAAACTCAGTTTACTTTTCATTCACACATAAAAAATATTCCCTAGAGTTCCAGAGAAGTGAAAAAACTCTAAAGAAAACATGTATATGCAATAATCAAATACATCATTATCTAAATTTAGGTATTTTCGGTTCCAAATTGTCAGCACTGAATCAATGATAGTTCAAGGCTTTTTCTTCATGCTACAAATAAAGACAAAATAATTTACATTCTCCACAGTTAAACATCGTGGGTAAAGTACACAACTGCCATTCTTTCTGTCCATTGCCCAGAAACTGTGAAGGAAAACTTTACAAACATTAGTTTTCCAAACATAATAATGAGCTCAGTTTTCGCTATCATACTACAAAGCACAATACTGTATAGACATTGAGCAAGGAATCGTTTCATTTTAACACTTCATGAAGCTTCATATGCCCCATCCAAAGACCAACCTTTGTTACCTGTAAAGACAAAAAAATGGCAATTTACATTAACAGTCTCATACTTTTCTTTTCTTCTAGCAGTTCATGGAAAAGTTACCATATAATAACTTAGCCCTTCTATCAGGCTAATCACAAGTCACATTCTAGCGCAATTCTACATGTACAAAACATAATACTAATACATAATACTAATAACACTCGGCTCAGGCTCTGCTGTGAGTGTGATCCGAGAGTCACTCACTGTGATCTGATTCTCTCGCATGCAAGGATCGGAGCACAGGTGAGGAGAAGGAGAGATTCATTTCTCTGTGTTCTCCATTGCCTGTGTCGCGGGCGGAGGAGGGGACGCCGCGCTCTCCCACTGCTCGGGTCCGGCTGCCGCTGCTGCTGCGGCCTGCTGCTGTTCGGTGGCTCGAGCGATGGGCCAGATCCCGGGGACTCGAGCGGAGCTCCTCGCCCGTGAGTGAAAGGGGATTGTTTTTTGGATTGTTTATTGTCCGTGACGCCACCCACGGCTGTGGTGATTGTGTGGACACCACCGCTGCTCTGCATGGGGATCCCGGGAGCGGTGACAGGGAGCAGCAAAGTTGTTGGTTCTCCCCTCCGTGGGTAGGGGGTGGTTGTCCCGGGGCCCAGTGATGAGGTGGGGGACTGAGGGATGGCGGGGCTGGTGCAGGGCTTGGTGGGGTGCAGGGACGCGGGGGCAG
The DNA here is from genome assembly GCF_048569485.1 of Anomaloglossus baeobatrachus. Lineage (NCBI taxonomy): Eukaryota > Metazoa > Chordata > Amphibia > Anura > Aromobatidae > Anomaloglossus > Anomaloglossus baeobatrachus. The sequence goes on along the minus strand of NC_134356.1, from coordinate 509,654,753 downwards.
CGCTGTGCCTCACGGTACTGTGGTACTCACTCAGCCTGAGACGGGGACACAGTTCTCGGTAAAACACACGGCTGGAAAGAACGGTTCCCACGGACGGCTGCTGTTGCTTTTCCCCAGTAGTTGACGGTGACGGTCCCTTTTCCTGCACCTAAGTCTATGTTGGTAGCGATGGGTTCCCACCGGTAACCCGCTCCCCGGCTTGGATATGGGCCGGAGGAGCCCCTCTTTGCCCGCAGTTGCTGGCCCTGAGAAACTGGTGCCTTGGCGGTGGCGGTGTCTCTCTCACACGGTCGGGACTGTTGCCTTCAATCGGGACTTAGCTGTTGGGAGACCCAGGAGGTCCCCTTCACTGACGGATTTGGCAAATTCACGGCGACTCCTAGCCTTGCCGGGATCCGAAAGGCCCCTGCCAATGGTGCTGGCTTCTCTTCGTATACCACTCCGGTACCGCCGGGCCACCACCCGTCCACGGTCCTTTCGGCAACCTCCGATCAGCCTCTCCTGCAGGCGGTCACCGCCGTCTGCTGACCTTGCTGTTCTCAGTCCGGGGCACACACCCGGACCAACTTCAGGCTTCCTCAACTGTCACTTTCTCCTTTACTTCAACTCCTCTCACTAGCTCCTCTACCACTTCCCTCTCAAACTCTTCTCTCCTCTAACTGTTCTTTCTCTGTTCTGCCTGGTTTTCCTGCCTCCAGGACTGTGAACTCCTCGGTGGGCGGAGCCAACCGCCTGGCCCACCCCCTGGTGTGAACATCAGCCCCTGGAGGAAGGCAACAAGGATTTTTGGGTAGCTTCGGTGTACCTATCTGGGGTGTAGGGTGTGGTGGTGTCATGACCTGTGACCCCTGGCTTGCCCAGGGCGTCACACCTGTCTCGGCGTATATTGATGTCACATGAACTCATAGAGTTGAATGGGTGTGCACCATCTGAGACATGCTGCTAAGCACAACATTCTGCGATTCTTCTCTCATGCTGAATCAGCATGAGAAAAAAATTGCAGATCTATACTACCCCATAGTATAACATTGGCCGAGTGCTGTCTGATAAAACATCGGCTAGCACTCGTCTGTGTTATACACTCCTGTGAGAGAGTCCTGATCATAATTCAGTAAAAAAAAATGTTCCTGTGCTGAGACAATCTTTATTAATTATGTGCTGTGTAATGGCAAGATATGAAAAGAAGTCTGCTCCCACCTTCACTTGAGCTCAGATGGACGAGAGCAGGCTTCCTACTGCATATCTTGCACTTGTGTTCTTTGGCTAAGAGCACATTCAGATGTCCATACACAATGGCTGTAAAACCCATGGTCAGTCTGTGCATTGTTATCCTTGATTGGACTGATGTGCACAAACTTAACTCTTAGGTCTGGGTTCCACTTGCGTTTTGCAGGGACGAGTGCAATTGGATAAAACATCGGATTGCACTCGCACCAGTGCAAAACTATGGGGCGGTGTCCATCTGCGATTGATTTCTCATGCCATATCAGCATGAGAAATGAATCACAGCATGCTATAGCAGTGAGTCTCGGCTCACATCACCCATACATGTCTATGGGTACGTGTTAAACATCGAACTGCACTTGGATATCATCCGACTGCAGTACGATGTATGCAGAGGCAGGCAGCGGAGGAGATGGGGAGAAAGTGCTCCCTCCCTCTTCTGCTGTAATCCTATTGCAAGATCAAATCACAGTTGCATGACCCTCGGCTCACACTTGCAGCAGAGGGTCAATAGCATATCGCTTCCATTGTTCTTGCATTGAAGCTCTGTGCTAGTGGAACCGAGGCCTAAGGTACCGTCACACTTAGCGACGCTCCAGCGATCCCACCAGTGATCTGACCTGGCAGGGATCGCTGGAGTGTCGCTACATGGTCGCTGGTGAGCTGTCAATCAGGCAGATCTCCATAGAAATCAGAGATCAGCCACCAGCGACCCGTGTAGCGACGCTGCGCTTGGCAATCATGGTACACATCGGGTTACTAAGCAAACCGCTTTTGCTTATAGTTACCCAATGTGTACCTTAGCTACGTGTGCAGGGAGCAGGGAGCCGGCTTCTAGAAGCTGCGGATGCTGGTAACCAAGATAAATATCGGGTAACCAAGCAAAGCGCTTTGCTTGGTTACCCGATGTGTACCTTGGTTACCAGCGTCCGCAGAAGCCGGATCCCTGCTCCCTGCACATTCAGATCGTTGCTCTCTCGCTGTCAAACACAGCGATGTGTGCTTCACAGCGGGAGAGCAACGACCAAAAAATGGTCCAGGACATTCAGCAACGACCGGCGACCTCACAGCAGGGGCCAGGTCGTTGCTGGATGTCACACACAGCGACATCGCTGTTGCATCACAAAAACCGTGACTCAGCAGCGATGTCGCTAGCGATGTCGCTTAGTGAGACGTGGCCTTAACTTTCATACTCATGTGTTGTCGAAGCTTCTGTCTAAGGCCAGAGTCACACTTGCAAGTGACTCGCGCGAGTCTCTCATCGGCATCACCTGGCACTGCCGCACACTCTCCCAACAGGAACGGGTCAAGCTGCATATATTTCTAAGCAGCCGAGACACTCTTGTCCAGAGAGTGTGCAGCCGTGCCAGGTGATGCCGATGAGAGACTCGCGTGAGTCACTCCGCGTGTGTGGCTCCAGCCTAACTTGTGGATTGGTCCTATCAGTCTGAGACAAACATGATCTCACATAATGGCCCTGATTCATCAAGACTTGCAATTTTCTTACTAGTCTTGAAGCATGAGCGTGGTGGAGTCAGACGCTCCTGATTAATGATGAGGTGAGATTTCTGGAGTTCAAAACATCACAGCTCATCATCAACTGGACGAGCAATGGCGTCACGTCCATTTTGAGGGAGCTGGGAGAAAGTGGAGACAAAACACCACAAGACGCAAAACTTTGGCTCAACTCCGAGTTGGTTTTAGGACACTTTGAGTATAAAAGCTTTGATGTATTGGAGCCATTGTCTTTGTCTTTGTCATGGATGTGGCTATGAATCTTTCACTCCCTGCTACCTCTATTCACTATAGCCAAAACAAAGCTGAAGCTTAGAATATTGAAGTAGCAGAATGAAACCAACTGAATGATTAACTTAATCCTTTGCAATATACAAACAAAAAAGATTGCTGATCCTTGCCCTAAGCTATGATGGAGCATGGTCTTACATTAGTGGTCATAGCTTAGAGGTTGTGAACTGCATGTTAGTTTATGGCCACAGTAAAAGGGTCCTTCAGACTCAACAGCACTTGGAACCAGTACTCTGAAAGGACAAACTGAAGAATTTATTTTAACCTTTCCTGTTAGTCAATTTTAGTTTTTTGTGTTTTTTTTATTTTCATCTACTTCTTCCAAGAGCCATATTTTTTTAAATTTCATTTTCCATCAACAAATCCATATAAGTGTTTGTTTTTTGTGACTGAGTTTTGAATAACATCTTTCATTTTGCCATATCACAAAATGGGCAATAAAAAGTGTGGTGAAATTGCCCCACAGAAAATGAATAAAAATATTGCCATGTGTTTTTGGATTTTATTTTTAGTGTTTATTGTGTGGTAAAAATAACCTGGCAAAATGAAACATCAGACCAGTATGATGACAGTGATACTAAAGTTATATATATATTTTTTTTTATTATTATTATTTTAGTGGTGAAAAAAATTTGGACCAGTAACTTTTTTATTTTTCTTTCGATTAAGCTGCGTGAGCAATTGTATATTGCATAGCAAGCTGATGTTTTTATCAATATCATTTTGGTGATAAAATGTTTTGACAAATTTTTATTGCATTTTTTTGTGGAGCTGTGGCAATTGAAAAATGGAAATTCTGGCTTTGTAAGTTTTTTTACACTTTACAGTTTGGTTAAATAATTTCTTTATATTTTATAGATCTAACTTTTGCGGACTATTTTTACAATATTTTATTATTATATTATTTATATTATTATATTATATTTTTACGAAATATGGACTAATATACTGACTATTCTTAGGTTTTTAAATTCTTTCTATGAAATGGGAAAAAAGTGGATGATTCAAATGCTTAATATTTTTTTTAACATTTTTGAATGTTTTTCATTTATTTACTTTATCAGTCCACTTACGGGACTTGAATCTAAGATCATCTGATTATTTATTCTCCAAAAAGTACTAACATGCTAGCCATGGGATCAGCATCCCGCAAACGCATCACTGCATGGGGTTGATGGGTGTTTGGAATGGCTCGTTCCCTTGACCCACACACCTAACAGAGATTGACAGTGTCATTTAACACTTTAAGGACACAGCAATTTTTTCATTTTTGCACTTTAATTTTTTCCTTTCCTTCTTCCAATATCCAAAAGTTTTTTTAGATTTCCAGATTTCCATCAAGATAGCTGTATGAGGGGTTTTTTTTCCAGAAAGAGTTGTACTTTTGAATGACACTTTGGGCATCAAAAGGGAAATGTAGAAAAAAAAATAAATTCTATAAATATGGTATCACGGCGGGGCGAGGAAACACCTAGCATGCAGCACAACACACAGGGGGAAAACCAGGGAAGATCTAGAGGAAGGTCCTGGTGATAGGGAGAGGGGTCACCTTCTCACTTTTATCTGTGACTGATCCCTGAGTTCCCAATTGTTCCTAGACAGGTCCTTATCCCTGTGCACCATCAAGTGCCTAGGTCTTCGCTGACTCTTAATGCACCCTGACTAAAGAGTAGGTCAGCGAGAAACTACTACAATTAAAAAACACAATGAAAGTAAGTCAAGTGAGGTGGGGAAAGACACAACAAATAACACTCCAGGTTTTTTTAACTGGAACGTCAAAGTTTCACAACTTAAAAGACGCCTCAGCTACTCCAGAGACAAAATCCTTCAAAGTGGTCATTATAGAGTTTCTATCCACGGCATAGAGTAAAACCAGTAGTGGGTAAATATAGAGGAAGGGCATGATAACAAGATGCCAAAGCTATGATTAAGACTATGAGAAATTACCAAGAAAAAAAAGCGTCCTTAACCCTTTCAGTGACAAATTAAGTAAATCACTTCAAACAAAAGATGTAACCTGCAGACGAGACACTCATGACATGGAGGAGATTTGTGCCCTTTCAGTCAAAGAAATGGCTGCAAAGTACCAATCGTAATATGAAAAATATGCATATAAAACATAATAAATATCTGAGTATTAGGAAAAAGCTAATATATTTAGTAATATGTTGGGTTATTATTTATGGTTCATAAAATGCACATTGTAAAATATTGTCATACTGTATGATGTGCTTGTGCAGCTGCTTTCTGTTACCTAGTCAGCTGCACTGATTATATTGGTGTATTCTTCACAGACACATTCAGTACCTGTAAGGATGCTAAGCTTGCTGTGTGGGTGGAAGACAGGAGAAGCCATTAATGAGGAATTACAAAGAACATGATATCTATTTTCTCCCGTGTGCTACAGACACAAATCCGTCAATCATTTCCATGCGTGCCTCTAATTTCCTGATCAGAGTAGAGGGCATCACCTCTCCGTCACAAGCATTTCAGATTTTCTTACAACAGATGAGGATGTAGGATATCTGCAGGGATGAAGCTGGGATTTTTCTGCAGTTTGCGTAGGATTGAAATAGACTGTAAAATTACGCTGTTGGATTTTTATCTTGTGGCATTAGGATTAATCCCTGGTTGAATATTTAAACCCTAATGGGCCCAGTACAGATTCTGTACGTTTCCTGACAACTCTACAAAAGTGATCAATAGCAGATGGCAGTACTACCCTTTTTTTTTTATAGCAAAAGAATGATGTGATCCCATTACAGGGGATCTCTACAACTGAACAATGTTATTAAAGAGAGCACTTGACATGTTCATGCTAAATCAGATATTATAATCCCTCTGATCCTAGGATTACACTGTTAACATACCGTAAAGAAAATGAGGACTCTAATACTTGGATGTATAAACCATGAAAAATACAACTCATTCCACAAAAAATACAAGTCCTTTTAAATTCTGAGTTGTATTTTTAATGGTTTATACATCCAAGTATGAGAGTTCTTGTTTTCATTACAGTATGTTAACGGTGTAATCCTAAGATCAGAACCCGCTAGATCGCACTGTCAAACTCTGACAGGGCGATCAAATGCTCTCTAGCGGGGATTGCGCTATTCCTTGCTTTTATCAGCGGCCTCGTGAAGAGATCAAGGGGTGCTAATGGGATGGCATCATAGCGTGTGGTCAGATGATGATCCCATCCCTGTTATGACTCACTTCCTGTGAATACCAGCAAGACAAAACAATCACTGATTGAGACAAGCCAGATAAAATACTGCCAGCAGCCAGCAAAGGTGCTCAACACAGTGAAATCCTAAGTGCATTGCCCCCTGGGAAGTATGCAAATCAAAAAGGTCAGTGGAGCCTCTGTTAGGAGTCACAACACGGAAAATAGCCAGATATCCCTCCGGGAAGGACCTAGCCAAGGAGTGGCTCTTTTTAGGAGACCACCATAACCACCATATTAAGTGGCCCTTTTAGTCAATATCCAACTCTTGACGAGTTTAAAGATATGACAAGGGAAATACCAAGGTCCGGTATCCATCCACAGACAGCTGTTTTGGGGTATTGCCCCTCATCAGTGTGGAGTAGGATTCTGGCTAGGTGGGAGCAATGCCTAATAGACCAGCAAGACAAAACAATCATTAATCTCGGGGAGACTAGCCAGAGAAAACACTGCCGGTAGCCAGCAAAGGCGCTCAACACAGTGAAATCCTAGGTGCATTGCCCCCTGGGAAGTATGCAAATCAAAAAAGGTCTGTGGAGCTTCTGTTAGGAGTCTCAACACAGAAAATAGCCAGATATCCCTCCGGGAAGGACCTAGCAATCAGTGATTGCTTTGTCTTGCTGGTCTACTAGGCATTGCTCCCACCTAGCCAGAATCCTACTCCCCACTGATGATGGGCAATACCTCGAAACAGCTGTCTGTGGATGGATACCTGGCCTTGGTATTTCCCTTGTCATATCTTTAAACTCGTCAAGAGTTGGATATTGACTAAAAGGGCCACTTAATATGGTGGTTATGGTGGTCTCCTAAAAAGAGCCACTCCTTGGCTAGGTCCTTCCCGGTGGGATATCTGGCTATTTTTCCATGTTGAGACTACTAACAGAGGCTCCACGGACCTTTTTGATTTCCTGTGAGTATCGTCAGAGTGCCAGCACTCACAGGAACACAGCATTTCTTCTGGTAAGAGCTCAGCATTGCTCTGATGAGCAGAAGCAATCAGATAGTATAGGCATAAAGGGGAACTAGTAAAATCAATTCAAAGAAATGTAAAAAGTTTAAAAATATGAATGGATAAAAAAAACTAAATGTTCAAATCATTCCCATTTTGCCCCATTGAAAGTAAAAAAAATACACATGTTTGGTATCGCCACATTTAGAAATGCCAGATTTATCAAAATATAAAACCAATGAATCTGATCAGTAAACGGCATAACGGAACAAAAAAATCAAAAAGCCAGAATTATATGTTTTTTTTGGTTGATGCAATATTGCATTAAGATGCAATAACAGGCGGTCAAAGCATCATATCTACCCAAAAATTGTATAATTAAAAACCTCAGCTCAAGATGCAAACAATCTTGAGTGGACCCGTGGAAGCACTAGGAGGTGCGAAACGGCTGTCGTCCCCTGGGGGCCTGCACATGTCTCTCTCCCCACTTTTTAATGCACTTCTTGGATTAAATAAAGCACGTTATGGATATCGAATGGATTGTGTCATTGTCTTCTGATCTCTTGGGAACCATAACCCATCACAGAGCCCTAGATTCTGAAAAATGAGAACGCTGCAGATCTCGGGAAATGGCGACAAAAGTGCAATTCTTTTATTGACAAACTTTTTAATTTTTTTCACCACTTAGATAAAAGTAAAACTATACATGTTTGTTATCTACATTCTCATACTGACCTGAGGAATAATAATACCAGGTCAGTTTTACCATACAGAAAAATGGCAAATAAATATAAAAAAACAATCAATTGTGTAATTGAACATTTTTTTTGCAATTTCACCTCACTTGGATCTTTTTCCCGTTTTCCAGTACAATATGGGGCAGAATAAATGGTGTAGTTCAAAAATACAACTCGTCCCGCAAAAAAGATGTCCTATATATTGATGAGAAATAAAAAACGATGGCTCTTGGAAGAAGGAGAGGACAAAACAGAAACGAAAAATGGTGGTGAAAGAATTAAATGTGGCATGTGCTTTGCTACAAATCTTAGTACGACTACAGAGTGGAGCAATATTTCTGGTGCATGAATTTGTCATAAAGCGAGCCGACGTCACCATGACATATTCAGTCCCAGTTACGCCCCTTGCTTTGCCCATTTTGGCAGAAAAACCAAGAGTCATAACATTTTTGTGTAACCTCACGCAAAAAATTGTGCAGCGTTTCAAGGTGTTTTAGGATAGATTTTTGTCTTAACCTTCGTCAGGCTGCATAATTTTACAACGTTAACAGCGACCCCTTATCTCGGAAGGGGGTGGAGATATTTTATTGAAATTTGGCCAATATATTCTGGACCAAAACTGCAGAGATGTCACAAAATTTCAGCCCTCTACGGCTTTTGGAAAACATTTTTTATTGCAATTTTAAAATGGAATAGTTACAATTGTACCTATTCAGCCGGACAAAGGTTAAAAATACCTTGATATCTCGGAGCCTTTTTGTTCAAGACTTACATGAGCAGATCAATTGAATAAATAACTGCATTGTCTATTCTACGTAACAAATGTAGCATTTCTTATTGTATTCAATTCCTGGCTCACAAACCACTGTAAAAACCACATCTATGAGTCTGTGGCAAAATAACATTGATTGCAGTTGCTATTGTTACCTAATAGCGCCACCGAGTGGTTAGCGCGTGTATATAAGAACGTGACTGTTCCACATATCTGATATGTGACTGTAGACGCTGACATGTTCTGTGTACAAGGATGGAGTCAGAAGGAAGGGGGTATTGTGCAAAAAATATAATATAGGCAAAATAAAATGTAAATGTAGTAGGATTCAGTAGAAGCCACATTTAGCTGGTTGAACCCAGGAATAATAGTTTGCACTCTCTTCTCTCCATATCAAGCCTTGCTCTTTGTCTATGGAGACAGATTTAGAATGAAGGACATCTCTGACCTATGCCCACATCTCTATACAATTGTAAAAGACTTTTCATTGTTACATTTTCTTTACAGTCAGCTTAACCCTTTATAGTTGTTCTCGTTACTGTATTTTTCCACAATATTTTTTTCTGAACTTATTATGTTTAACTGAAATATGGAGTTTGTATATAATTGTATTTTGCAAGAAATATCACATCTGTTTATGATGAATATATGTATGTATGCAATATCAATACATAAGTGTATGAGCCATGAGTCAGGCTGTACTTTACCTAACATGCACTGGCGGACACAGACAGAAAAGGGGTCTGTGCAAGAACAATATATGGGCCCTTTGCAGTCCAATCAAAACGCACAATTCCACCTGGTTTGGAGTCAGGGGCTGGCAAATTTTGGCCTGGGACAATCACACAGCAGTGGCTCATGAGTTCTGGTACATGTGCGATCCTATATATACAATGGAGATCAAAGTTAGAGAACAATGTATGATCGCTTGCTTTTTTCAGAAATAATGTAATCTACATTGATCAACATTGAAAGGTTTTGTGTAAGGGGCACACCATGCCACTACAACACTGTTTTACAAAAGATAAGAGTTGAGCGAGTACCTAACTATTCGTACTCACTATACTCATAACAAGTACTATCTAATTCTCTCGTAGTCATTCCGAATAGCGTGTGCAATGCAACTCAATGGGGAAAAACTCGCAAAGTAACGAGTAACCCGAATTCCATACTCTGGTCTGTCCATTTTATTGTTTCAGTGCTTTCTGTTTCAAGGAACTGCTTTACCTATTTTTCTGTGTGACTGGGGGCATTGTCCTGTATGAAAATTGCTGGATGATTGGGAGATGAATGCAAGTAAGGAACCACATTAGTCCAGTCAAAATACGAAAAAAAAACCCTTTACCCTGAACAAATTCCAAGAAAGCGTTTTATTGTTTTTTTGGTAGTATTTCATGTAGGGAAAAACATATTAAAAGTTTACCAAGATAGGGTTACCACAAAGGGTCCAAATGTGACGTCAAAGAATATGGCCGCCAAAGCTGTAAAATGTTAAGGCGACTCGCCTTTCAGTGTCTATCATATTTCTTTTACAATCATATTTCTTTTACCAGAGGAAGTGGAATGTCCGAATATCTGAGGGCCTTGTGGACTCTGTCTGTGCCAGTGTCCTCTTCCTATAGTGATGCAATGCAGGGTTTCACTCGCCAGAGCTTTGTCACCAGTAAACAACACAAGGAGGCAAGAACATCAAGGACGAGAAGAGATCGTGAAGACCTGGAGAAAATTGCAGATAAACTCGAGAACGTTTCACCTTTGTCTGATGAAGTGTGTCTTCGCAACATTATCACCGGTGTCAATGCAAATAAGGATGTGAATGTCCATAACCTGTTCACCATTGGCAGAGAAATAGTGGCAACAATGGAGGGTCAATCACTGTTTTCAGTTAAGTACAAGCGGTCAATGAAAGCCAAGACCCTGGCATCCAGTGAGGTAATTGACGTTGCTAAGGACAAAACAATAGACCCCACTCTTTTATTCCAAAGGTTTCTTGTGGTGTCTCAAACTGCTGATCTTTCCCTTGATGAGGTGATGGCCTATAACTTTCACCATACCCACCATCTCTCTTTGAGGCAAAACATCTCTTACGCAAACCAAACAAAGCACAACTGATGGCTGCTATAAAAGAACAGAGTTCAGATGACGCAGTACTCAAGGATGTACCAGAATTGGAACTGTAATCCAGCTCCGTAATTGACAGACCGCTGTATCTCATCTTTTTAGACTCGCTTGTAACAGGGTTGGTGCCTCAGGATTGGAGGATTGCTGATGTGGTACCGATATTTAAGAAAGGTAAGAGGGTAGATCCAGGCAACTACCGTCCAGTAAGCCTGACATCAGTAGTATGCAAAGTTTTTGAGGGCATTTTAAGGGATGACATGCAAAAATATGTTGCAGAAAATAATATAATAACTGACAGACAGCATGGATTCATGAAAGATAAGTCATGTCTAACCAATCTGTTGGGGTTCTATGAGGGGGTAAGTGCAAACCTGGATATTGGTAATGCAGCTGATGTGATTTATTTGGACTTTGCAAAGGCATTTGATACTGTACCACATAATAGCCTTATACTAAAGCTCCAGAAGCAAGGACTAGGGGATACTATATGCAACTGGGTAAGGAATTGGCTAAAAGATAGGAAACAAAGAGTAGTCATAAATGGAACATTCTCTAAATGGGCCATAGTCAGCAGTGGGGTGCCGCAGGGATCTGTGCTAGGACCAATTCTTTTTAATCTCTTTATTAATGACCTTGTGGATGGGATTGATAGTAAAGTGTCAGTCTTTGCTGATGACACCAAACTATGTAGGATATTAAAAACTGAACTTGATAGTATAATATTACAAAAAGATCTGGATAAGATGTCAGAATGGGCAGATACTTGGCAAATGAGATTTAATGTTGATAAATGTAAAGTAATGCACCTAGGACGGAGTAATCCTATAACTGCGTATACATTAAATGGAAGTAAACTCGGGACTACAGAACAGGAGAAGGACTTGGGTATTCTCATTACAAATAAGCTGAGCAGCAGCACTCAATGTCAAGCAGCAGCTGCAAAAGCAAACAAGATTCTAGGGTGTATAAAAAGAGAGATTAGATCCCGTGATCCCAACGTATTGTTACCCCTCTATAAATCACTTGTAAGGCCACATCTAGAATATGGGATTCAGTTTTGGGCTCCACATTTTAAAAAGAACATTCAGAAGTTAGAGTCAGTTCAAAGGTGGGTAACTAGACTACTACAAGGAATGGAAGGCCTCCCATATGATGAAAGGTTGGAAAAGTTAGATATGTTTAGCTTAGAAAAAAGACGTCTCAGAGGAGATCTCATTTATATGTATAAATACATGTGTGGTCAATATAAAGGACTGGCACATGACTTATTTCTTCCGAAGACAATACTAAGGACCAGGGGGCATTCACTGCGAGTGGAAGAAAAGCGATTCCGACAGCTAAATAGGAAAGGGTTCTTTACAGTTAGAGCAGTCAGACTGGAATGCCCTACCACAAGAGGTAGTAATGGCAGATACTATAACAGCTTTCAAAAAAGGGCTGGATCATTTCCTCAGTACACACAGAATTGTTGGTTATAAATGACTTGGTGACCAGGTGTAGAACTGGTGGAGGAAGGTTGAACTAGATGGACCTAGGTCTTTTTTCAACCTTAGTAACTATGTAACTATGTAACTGTACCAGAAGTGGAACATTATGTTTTTGACGGAGTTTCTCTTCTCCATCGACTGAAGTGGTCAGAAGGAAAGACATATTGTTCAATCGCTGAAGACTATGCATCTTTCACAGTAAAGCACTATGGTAAGGCTATGATAGTATTTGATGGTTACATTGGAGAACCAAACACTAAGTACATTACCCATCAGTGACGGCGCAAAAATCAAACAAGTAACAAAGTGAACATTGCTGAAGGAACGAGATTTGTCGGGAAAAAGGAGGACTTCCTTTCGAATGTGGAGAACAAACAGTTTCTTATCAATCTCGTTTCACAGCGCATGAATGACAGAGGTTGCCACGTAATACAATCAGAGGGGATGCAGATGTGGAGATTGTTAAGGCAGCAGAGTCAATGTCATCCAACAAAAGTACTAGTCTCATTGGCGAAGATACAGATGTTTTGGTGTTGTTACTTCATCACGCGTCAACCAGCGATGGCAACAAGCTTTATTTCTACTCGGATAAAGGGAGTCCTACAACAGTATATGACATTAAGCTTATGAAGAAGTTCCTGGGAAACCATGTCTGCAGCAGTCTTCTGTTCCTGCATGCATTCACGGGTTGCGATACCACTTCCGCGGACCATGTCAAGAAGGGCATTGTGACAATATGAGTGAGGAAGCAGTGTCTGATGATGAAAATAGTGACTATTGACCTGACATGGTTATTCAGTGATGAAGTAGGTCTTAAAATGCACTGTGTATTAATTCTATAATTTCTAGAAATGTACATGTATGTCATGACGTCATTGATGACGTCATGACCTCGCCTGTCCATGTAGTTAGTATAAAACTTTGTATAAAAATTGTTATATGAAAATATATAGTATAAAAAATGCAAACTCTTCTGTAACCTACAGCTACAGCTTTGAAATAGGGAAATATTCATTATTTTTAGTGCGATAGCTGTCATCGTCTTATGACGTCATAGTTAGGACCTTTGTGGTGATCAATTTTTGGAAAACTTTTAACATGTTGTTCACCACATATAATAGTAATAAAAAAAAATCATAAAACGCTTTCTTGGAATTTGTTCCGGGTCAAACCTTATTTTGACTGAACTACATGTTGTTGAAGAAGGTTCTGATACACACTTGCATTCATTCTGCCATGTAGCTGTATGAGAGGTCAACTCCTATTGCAGAAAACATTCCTCAAACCATGACACTTCCTCCCCCACCGTTCACTGGCTTCTTAATACACTTTGGGTTCAGTCTTTACTCAGTTTTTCGATTAACATAATGTTTCCCAGAAGACCCAAATAAATTAAACTTGCTTTCATCACTAAAATGTACTGTGGACCACTTCTCCTCTGTCCACATAACATGCTCGTCACCAAAGGTGAGTCTAGTCTTTTGATTTTTTCTGCTAGTGAGAGGTTTGGTCACTGCAGAGTGGGTTTTCAGTCCAAATGCTCTTAAACGTCGTGATACTGTACAACCCCTGGCAAAAATTATGGAATCACCTGGCTCTGAGGATGCTCATTCAGTTGTTTACTTTTGTTTAAAAAAAGCACATCACAGACATGACACAAAACTAAAGTCATTTCAAATGGCAACTTTCTGGCTTTAAGAAACACTAACTAAAAATTATGAAAACATAATGTGCTAGCCATTAATGGTTACTTCTCAAGACCGAACAGGGAGAAAAATTATGGAATCACCTCAATTTCCTCAATTATGAGGAAAAAATTATGGAATCACCCTGTAAATTTTCATTCCCAAAAATAACACCTGCATCAAATAAGATCTGCTCGTTAGTCTGCATCTAAAAAGGAGTGATCACACCTTGGAGAGCTGTTGCACAAAGTGGACTGACATGAATCATGGTTCGAACACGAGAGATGTCAATTGAAACAAAAGGGATGATTATCAAACTCTTAAAAGAGGGTAAATCATCACGCAATGTTGCAAAAGATGTTGATTGTTCACAGTCAGCTGTGTCTAAAATCTGGACCAAATGTAAACAACATTGGAGGGTTGTTAAAGGCAAACATACTGGTAGACCAAGGAAGACATGAAAGCGTCAAGACAGGAAACTTAAAGCAATATGTCTCCAAAACAGGAAATGCACAACAAAACAAATGAGGAATGAATAGGAGGAAACTGGAGTCAATGTCTGTGACCAAACTGTAAGAAACCGCCTAAAGGAATAGGGATTTACATACAGAAAAGCTAAACAATAAAAAGATGACTGCCTGAAGAGAACATGTAAATTTCCACAGTCATTGATGATATGGGGCTGCATGTCAGGTAAAGGCACTGGGGAGATGGCTGTCATTACATCTTCAATAAATGCCCAAGTTTACATTGAAATTTTGGACACTTTTCTTATCCCATCAATTGAAACGATGTTTGGGGATGAAGAAATCATTTATGAAGTTGATAATGCATCCTGTCATTGAGCAAAAACTGTGAAAACATTCCTTGAAAGAAGACACATAAGGTCAATGGCATGGCCTGCAAATAGTCCGGATCTCAATCCAATTGAAAATCTTTGGTGGAAGTTGAAGAAAATGGTCAATGACAAGGCTCCAACCTGCAAAGCTGATCTGGCAACAGCAATCAGAGAAAGTTGGAGCCAGATTGATGATGATGAGTATTGTTTTTCACTCATTAAGCCCATGCCTCAGAGACTGCAAGCTGTTATAAAAGCCAGAGGTGGTGCAACAAAATACTAG
Source organism: Anomaloglossus baeobatrachus (assembly GCF_048569485.1). Taxonomy (NCBI): domain Eukaryota; kingdom Metazoa; phylum Chordata; class Amphibia; order Anura; family Aromobatidae; genus Anomaloglossus; species Anomaloglossus baeobatrachus. The sequence continues at coordinate 509,639,625 of NC_134356.1, read as the reverse complement.
TCATGTATTGGAGTGTTCTTTTGTTTGTTTTTCATGATTCCATAATTTTTTCCTCATAATTGAGTGAGTCAATAATTTTTTTCCCCCTGTTTGGTCTTGAAAAGTAACTGTTACTGGCTAGGACATTATGTTTTCATGATATTTTTTTTAGTGTTTCTTAAAGCCAGAAAGTTGATATTTGAAATGACTTAATTTTGTGCCATGTATGTGATCTGCTTTTTTAAACAAAAGTAAACAACTGAATGAGCATCTTCAGAGCCAGGTGATGCCATAATGTTTGCCAGGGGTTGTATGATGAGACAGATCCTCAACCTGTTCAGTGCTGAACTGGTGAGCTATTCCAGCTGCAGTGTTGAAACAATTACCCATGGAGATTCGCTACATTATCTAGTCCTTTCTTGCATTGTCATCTCTTGTCCTCTCTTTTGAGGGCGACCAGCCTTCTTGGGGGACTTGAAAGAGTTTGTGATTTTGTAAAGATGCAATATTCTTGAAATTACAGACTTGGAATGATCAACTTCTTTTGCTATGGCTCATAGGGTCACCCCTTTGGCCTGCTTCTGGACACCAACAAGCAGCTGTTGCAAAGTCAATGCAAACTGGAAAGTTAGGGTATGTGCCTACTGACAGGACTCACTGCGTCCTGGATGCAGTGGGTCCTGACCTGCGGGTCCACGAGTCTCCTCCGCAGGAGAAGGCAGGAGACTGCAGCTGCTTCTACCCACGATCAGTGTTCAGTGCGCTGCAAACAATTGACATGCTGCGATCTGGAAAGACGCACCGCAGGTCAGTGATTGCTGAAGAAAAAACAATCACAGTGGGCATGGGATTTCTAGAAATCCATCCACTGTGCTTGTACTGTACAACGCAGCGTTTTGGACGCAGCTGACGCATGCTGCATCCAAAACGCTGCAAACACTGATAGTGGGCGAGCAGCCTTAGGCTGCCAGTTACATAGGGTTTGTCAGATAATTAAGGAAATTAGCACCAGGTGCCAGATTACAACTAATAACTTGCAGATATCTGAAAGTGTTCTCTAATTTTGATCTGTGTTCTTTTTCACTTATCTCTTTTACATTTTTATTATGTAGTTATGAAATAAGCTTAAAATACTGCTAGTTTACTCATTTTAGGATATAATCACATAGGACTACACAATGACCTTACCATTTAGGAAATTGCGTGTTGTTCTCTAATAATCATTCAGACGGAGCAACAATTAATTTTACTTATTTTCTATTAGTTGTAGGTGGTGTAGAACAAGTCTATCTTAAACCCCCTTCACATGTTTGTGTTTCCAAGACGTGTGGTATCCATTTTTTTCAAGGATACAGCAGGTACCCATTATAACCTATGGGGCTTCTCACGTGCCCGTGTTTTTACACAGACTGTGTCTGTACAAACCATGCGGAGGCATGTCCGTTTTATTTCGGCAGCATGGCAGACAAGGGCCAATGCAAGTCTATGGGTGTTACAAGTGTCTCTCGAGGGTGAGAGATGTGTGATGGTTCTGTGGTCAAGCGTCACTCATTCTTGTGTGGCTCAGCATATTAAACGTACAGTGGAACCTTGGTTTAAGGGTTTAAGAATAACTTGGTTGAGAGCGTTTTGCAAGACAAGTAAAGATTTTTACAAATCTGTAACTTGGTTTAAGAGCAATGCTTTGCAATAAGAGCAAATACTCACCATATACACTGCCAGTTCTGTCCTTTCACTGCACACTGACCTGCTCTGGAGGTAACTTTCTGTACCTATGTACTGTATATTGTATACAGTATACCATTGCACAGTACAGTATATACTATATAGCATGTCTATTCATTTACAGTTGTGGATACAGTATTGTACTTTCTTTCTGCTAACTAGTGCAGCACATTTCTTGTACTGTACCTCTCACACACCAACAATATTATTGTAAGCTAATATTCAGTTTAATTTGTTTTGTTTTCTACTGTACTGTACAGTATTTTGTATTAGTGTACTGTAATATTTATATGAATACAAGACATTTTGTATTACTGTAATAAGTTTGCATAAATACAGCATATATTTTTGGGTTGTGGAATGAATTGTCTGCTTTTCAATTACTTCCTATGGGAAAATTTGCTTTGATATAAGAGTAACTTGGTTTAAGAGCACACTCCCGGAACCATTATGCTTGTAATGCAAGGTTCCACTGTATTTGCTTTCTGTTGGCACTTCAGGAGTCAATGTTAGTATTTCATGCTAGCAGATCCTAGCTAATCACCTCATGTGCAGCCAGTTTGTGACCCCTCCCATCTCCTTTAAGCAGTCTCCCCATCCTTCAGTTTCCGCCGGAAATAAAACCTTCTGTTCCTGACCACCAAGGTGACTGCATGTATCTAGGAGCTGCTGAAATGTATAGGGATCCTTGTATAGGGATGCTAGGAGTGTAGGGATCAGCCTCAGGTGAGATCAGGATGTGTTCCCGCTCCCCTCTCCCTAGAGCCAGGGCCCACCATTGTTATTGTGTCCCCGGTGTCCTCCTTGGTCATTGTGTGTTGTGTAGTGCATCAGACGTCGGTCTGAGCAAACGAATGCTGGCAACTCTGAGCGTGACAATGGACGGGTGAAAAACAAGTATAGGACACAGATGTCATCCATGTGCTGTACATGTTTAACATTGCAAAGTATAGAGAAGCTTTGTAATTTATTTAGGTATCCGTGAAAAACACTGATGACAATTGATGTAAAACACTGATCCCACTGATTCTATTTTTTCATGTTTGTGTTTAAACACAGATGTGTGAAGGTGGCCTGATACATAAAATGTAAATACATGCATGGGGGTACTATGTCTGACCATTACACTCATTGGCTCAGCGGTGCCTCTAAATAACTCATTTGTATTATTTCAAATGTACAATCTAGGCCCAAGTGTCATTGTATTGTCTTTTCTGGTTTAGGAATAGACAAGTGGAATTGATGTGAAAATGTGCTGCTGGTTATCAAAAAATCCAAACCGTTTTGTACATAAAATTCTACTTGTTTATTCCTAAAACAAAAAAGACAAATGGCATTCCCGAATGTAGACCCCTTATAGATTCAGTAAATATGCCCCAATATGTTTTTACACACAAACATTTTTAATCACACATACCTTCACAGCACAATATAGTATTAGGCCCCATTCAGATGTCATTGTTATTCACGTATGCAAAACAATTATCACTCTCACAGTTTCTAGTGTCCGAATTTACCGCGTGACAGTTGCTCTCAGACCTACGGATGTCTATTGCAGTATACAACCGACAACAAACAAGGGGAACACCGGGGACACAATAACAACAGTGGGCCCTGGCTCTAGGGAAAGGGGATCAGGGAAACCTCCAAACCTCACCTGAGGCTGTATCCTGCAATCCTAACATCCCTATACAGGTTCTTTCAACCTGTCGCCAAACAGGATTCCTTGTATCATATAATCCTGCACTCACCCTGGCTAGTGAGCAGGCTGGCGAGAGCGCTGGTGCCACCACTACAAATAATACAAAACAGGGGTAAATAGACAGACAGGAGAAAAACGACACAACACAAACTTGAAAGATGCAACAACACGGCTCCAATAACTAAATCTAAATAGCAGATATCCAGCAGCTCCTAGAGATTTGCAGACACCTGGGTGGGCAGGAAGAAAAGATTCTATTTCCAGCAGAAGCTAAAAGATGGCGAGACTACTTAAGGCCTCCTTCGCATATCCGTGTTTCCGGTACGTGTGATATCAGTCTTCACACATACCGGAAAGACGGCACATATAGATCCATTAAAATAAAGGGTTGTGTGCACACGTCCGGGTTTTAACATTAACCATGCGTCTGTGTGGCACACATGTGCGTTGTGTGCTCCACATGGCTACATGTCCATTTTTCTCTGGCAAGGTAATGTTCTCTGCAGCCCCCACAGGCTTATATTCCCTGCATTCTCCACAGGCTAGCGTTCCCTGCAGCCCCCACAGGATAGTGTTCTCTGCAGCCCCCACAGGCTAGCGTTCTCTGCAGCCCCCACAGGGTAGCGTTCTCTGCAGCCCCCACGGGGTAGCATTCTCTGCAGCCCCCATAGGGTAGCGTTCTCTGCAGCCCCCACAGCCTAGTGTTCCCTGCAGCCGCACAAGGTAGCGTTCTCTGCAGCTCCCACAGGCTAGCGTTCCCTGCAGCCCCCATGGTAACATACCCATGTCCCTCCCTCAAATTAAATGAACTACGCTGTTTACATTTAACTTTCAATTCACAGCCAGGGGCTACTTGCAGGAGGGAAGCTCTGAGAGGCAGCAAACTACGAGAGCAAGAAGAGGTGGCACAGCACTGGTCCTCGACTGCAGGAACTAGTGTTGTGTCGGTCGCGAATGATCCGACACAAAGATCCGGCTCCCTGCAGTGACCGATAGGAGCCGGATCACCAAAGTGAGCCACTAAAATCTCTAAACGGCTCTTTTCGCCTCTGAAACCCCACCCACCCTACTCTGTAATCTAATTGGTCCCTTGTAAGTAGGCGGGGTTTAGCCATGGGTGGGCGTGATTTCAGAGGCGTCACTATAATCTTAAATATGTGTTCACCTGGGGTGAACACATATTTAATGAGGAGCCAAGAACGATCTGAAAGATCCGGCTGTTTTTGGTGAGCGGAGCCATGGGAACCGGATCACCAAAAAGAGCCAGACTGCCCATCACTAGGCCAGGAACAGACACCCAGGAAGTTTGTGTCTCTGCCTGATGTGAGACCAACCACGCAGAGCTGTTGCGTGTTTCAGGCTGCTACATTTTCCAGCTGCATTAAAGGTACAGTGCCACCGATAATGTAGCAAGTTGCAGAGTGGCCCTCAACAGCTGTTGGAGGAGCGACTCAGGGGGCATTTGTCCCCCTGCCTCCTGCCCCAGCCCGCCTCTGGTGTTGAATCCCTAGCCTCCGTGTAATGTTTGCCTTCACGGTGCCGACCAGCCTTTTATAATTGGTAACTGTGCCTAAGTTGTCACCTGACTCATTGTCCCCTTCTAATTTTCCTTGAGAAACACACTCCGTACAGATTGGCTCCTAGTGACCCCAATCCTCCAACAGATAGCGATCCCGTCCATTTTTCTGGAATTGAAAGGCTATGTTCACATGTTGCATTTTGGCGGTGTTTTATTTTTTATGCAAATTAAAAGCTGCTGCCAGCAAAAGCTATGAGATCTCAGAAATCTCCTGCACACACACCTGCTTTGTTTGTGTGACTCAATTGGAAAACTGCTGTGTTTTTGAAAAATACAGCGTGTCAATTCTTTCAGCGTTTTTGCATAATTTTTTCACCATAAAAAGCAATGAGAATGTAAAAACTTAAAGGGAACCTGTCAGCAGAAATTTCCCCTAAAACCTAACAGATTCCCCCTCTGCAGCTCCTGGGCTGCATTCTAGAAAGGTCCCTGTTACTATTGTGCCCCCTTTCTGACCAAAAAAAAGAGTTTATAAAGAGGTACCTTTTTGGCTTCGGATTCTATAAATGTGACACGGGGGCGGGCTCTCTGCCATCCGTTATTCTGCCCCCTGGTCCTGTATGCCGCCCCCATCGCTGATTTCCATACTTTTGGACGCTGCCCACTGCTCAAGCCATCCCCGCGCATGCCCAGTGCCAGTCTCACGGGACTGAGCAGTGTGACCGCTGGTGACGTGTGCGCAGACAAGTGATTATGGGCGGGACTGTGACTGTTATCAGCAAGTACCCGCCCATAATCTCGTGAGCGCGCAAACCTCTCCAGCACTGTGCTCAGTGTAGATGCTAGACTGTATGGGCTGCTTCCAGGGATGACGTCCCTTTGTCACGTGATAGTATTTTGAACACGCCCCTATCACGTGACAAAGGGACGTCATCCCTGGAAGCAGCCCATACAGTCTAGCATCTACACTGAGCACAGTGTGACCGCTGGAGAGGTTTGCGCGCTCACGAGATTATGGGCGGGTACTTGCTGATAACAGTCACAGTCCCGCCCATAATCACTTGTCTGCGCACACGTCACCAGCGGTCACACTGCTCAGTCCCGTGAGACTGGCACTGGGCATGCGCGGGGATGGCTGGAGCAGTGGGCGGCGTCCAAAAGTATGGAAATCAGCGATGGGGGCGGCATACAGGACCAGGGGGCAGAATAACGGCCATCAGGCTGCCCGCCCCCGTGTCACATTTATAGAATCCGAAGCCAAAAAGGTACCTCTTTATAAACTCTTTTTTTTGGTCAGAAAGGGGGCACAATAGTAACAGGGACCTTTCTAGAATGCAGCCCAGGAGCTGCAGAGGGGGAATCTGTTAGGTTTTAGGGGAAATTTCTGCTGACAGGTTCCCTTTAAAAGGTTTTTGGTGAATTAAAACGAATTAAATTAGTTTATTAACCCCTTCATTATGCTGTCCATTTACCTTTTTGCTTTTTTGGTTTTGAAATATATCTGTTACTACTACAAAACAATGCAGTATATAACAATCAATTGATGCATAAAGTGCATAAGCTAATGAAAAACACTCAATTGAGATGAATATTATATTGCCAGCAGATCAATTAATAAACAAGACCACTAGAGGGGGATCAAGTCACATTAAAATAGCAGATCTCATAGTTGTGCTGGATAGGAAAATTTAGAACAAGTGTTAAGAAAATGTTAAGATTAGAGCTGATCGAACGGCCAATAATCCGGGGCCGGCGGATCACTAACAGATTTAAAAAAGAATCCGATCCGCTCCGGAATCCGGTGCCCATATAAGTCAATGGGGACCAGAATCCGGATGGTAAAAACATTTGTGGAGGGGCTAGGGGGCTGGGAGCGAGCGCGGCATACTCACCGAGGCGCTGTCATGGCGGCACGCTCCTTCCGGGTCACGCTGTTACCTTCCGGAGCCGACAATTCAATATTCATGGTTTTCCCCGCCCACCAGCATGCGTTGGTTGCAGCTAGACACGCCCCCATCCTGAGTGGCAGCCATAACGCCGGCCGGGGGCTGGTATATACTCAGCCCACAGCCGTTCGGTATGTTGCATCTGTTAGATGCGACATACTGGTGTGCGCTACTGGCTCTTCCCGCTGGTGAGATGTGGTGCCAGTCGGGATAATAGCATGATTAGCAGCGGCGCATGGCTGCTGCTAAACCCTTGCTTTGTGTGATGGCACAGGCGTCTATTAGATACCTGCATCACACAAACCTGTAAATGACAGTAAATAAACACAGACACACAGAAAAATCCTTTATTTGGAATAAAATACAAAACACTCCTCCTTCACCACTTTATTAACCCCCAAATACCCTGCAGCTCCGATGTAATTCACAGGAGAAGTCCCACGCCGCTTCAGCTCTGCTACATCTGAATATCACAGAGAGTGGCACGACCGACCGCTCTCTGTGAGCTCCAGAGAATGAATGAGCTGAGCATTGAGCGGTGACGTCACTTGGGTCATTTGCGGTCACATCTGGAAGTTCCCACGGTCCTTCATCTGTGATCTCAGGTAACCTGACCTCAGGTGGAGGTCACTGAGTTCACAGACCTGCATCTCCTAGCAGAAAAAGCGCAGTTTTTTAGGCTAAGAGGTGCAGATTTTGTGCTGAAATTTTTATACCATATTCCTGCATCCAATCTACACCTCCTGGCAAAAAATCGCGGTGTTTTGACACAATTTTTATGCCGCGGTTTTGCCGTGATTATTTTTCCGCGATTTTTGCTGCGGTTTTTTGCCAGGAGGTGCAACATTTGGTGCTGAAATCGTCTGCACCAGCTTTCAGCACCAAATTTCCACATGTGGCAATTTTTTTTTATTTTGTTTTTATTTTTGGGGGCCAAGGGATGCAAATTTGAGCTGTGATTTTCCCACCATATTTCTGCATCCACTCTACACCTCCTGGCAAAAAAAATCGGTGTTTTGACGCAATTGTTATGCCGCGTTTTTTTGCCAGGAGGTGCACATTTGGTGCTGAAATCGTCTGCACCAGCTTTCAGCACCAAATTTCCACATGTGGCAATTTTTTTTTATTTTGTTTTTATTTTTGGGGGCCAAGGGATGCAAATTTGATGCTGTGATTTTTACACCATATTCCTATACCTCCTGGCAAAAAATCGCGGTGTTTTGACGCCTATCTGAACATGAGCGTGCATGTACCTAGAAACACATGCACGCTCCTGTCAGAAGTGTCCAGCTGCGTCGGTGATGCGCTGTCAGACTCGTGCGGGTCTGACATCACCCGTCACAGCCTGCCACTGTCTGAACATGAGCGTGCATGTACCTAGAAACACATGCACGCTCCTGTCAGATGTGTGTGCAGCTGTGCTGCGATGTCAGACTCGTGGGGGTCCCTCACTGTGACTGCTGCCTAAGATAAACCGCATGTGGGTTTTTTTTGTTTTTAAATTTAAAAAAATAATTAAAAAAAAACCCCGACTTCCGGTCCTCCCAATTTTCATTCCCAGCCATGATAACGCCGGCCGGGGGCTGGTATATCCTCAGCCCGCAGCCGTCCGGTATGGTCGCATCTGTTAGATGTGGCCATTCCGGTGCGATATCGACTCATCTTGATTGCCTTGGTCAGGTGGCAATCAAGGTAATAGCAGGGGTTAATAACAGCGCATGGCTGCTATTAAACCCCAGGTTTGTGATCACACGGGCGTCTGTGAGATACCCGCATCACAAACCTGTAAATACAGTAAATAAACAAGACACAGGGAAATCCTTTATTTGGAATAAAGTAGAAACGCAGCCTCCTCCTTCACCACTTTATTATCCCACCACAGCCCTCTGGCGTAATCCACACGAGATCCAGCGGCGACACATCCAGCTCTGCTACATGTCAGAGCGAGCAGCCACAGAGCACGGCTGCCCGCTCTGAGTGCAGCCTAGCAGCCTATTACTGAGCTGCGATGACTGCACGGCAGAGCTGTCACAGGCTGGGGGCGCGTCAGCCAGAAACTAATCACAGCTGAGAGGACGGCCGGTGGGCGCGGAAAGCACGGAAAGCTGTGTGATTGTGTGCACAGTACAGGAAGTGAAAGCGCGACCCGGAAGCAAGTGTGCCGCCATGACAGAGTCTGGTAATATGAAACGCTCATTTATTTATTGTTTTTTAACATTTTTATTAATTGCCGATTCCGGATCGTGCAGCCGGATTCTCGCGCCCGGGTCCGGCCCGGGGATAGCGCTGAAACCGCGCGGATCCGGACATTTACAGTCTGGGTCCGCTCAGCACTAGTTAAGATCCTTTTGAATCACAGCAAAATATGAAGAATAATAAAGTGTTAGTGCTATAAATATTTATTATTAGATACAGGTATCAGTCTTATTTCATGAAAATAGAAAAATTCTGGCAATAGGGATATAGTCACATAATATGCATACAATTAATAAGCCATGTGAAGGCAGGAGCACCTTCTGACGTGCGTCTCGCAGCAGTGCTTTTTTGGAAGTGGTCAGACACAACCGAGAGCACCCGGGCACAGTGCATGCATGCCCACCACTACCCCAGTCACATTAGAAATACTACAGCTGAAGCCAGAAGTTTACATACACGATCTAACAAGACACATATGCATGTTTTTCTCCCTATCTGACATGAAATCAGAATAAACTTTTCCTGTTTTAGGTCAATTAGAATTACCCAAAAATATTTAGATTTGCCAAATTCCATAATAATGAGAGCGATGTATGTATGTAATGTATTTTAATGCACACCTGAAACACACTGCTTCTTTGTGTAGTGTCATGGGAAAGTCAAAAGAAATCAGCCAAGATCTCAGGAAGAGAATTGTGGACTTGCACAAGTATGGTTCATCCTTAGGTGCAATTTCCAGATACATGAAGGTGCCTTGTTCATCTGTACAAACAATTATATGCAAGTACAAACAAGATGGGAATGTCCAGCCATCATACCGCTCAGGAAGGAGACAGGTTCTGTGTACCAGAGGTGAAAGTGCTTTGGTCAGACATGTGCATATCAACCCAAGAACAAAAGCAGAAGACCTTGTGAAGATGCTGGCGGAAGCTGGTAAGATTGTGTCATTATCCACAGTGAAACGAGTACTGTATCAACATGGGCTGAAAAGCCACTCTGCCAGGAAGAAGCCATTACTCCAAAAGAAACAGAAAAAAGCCAGATTAATGTTTGCAAATGCACACAGGAACAAAGTCCTTAATTTTTTGAGACATGGCCTGTAGTTTGATTAAACTAAAATTTAACTGTTTGACCATGATGACCATCATCACATTTGTAGTAATGAGGGAGAAGCTTTGAAGCCTTAGAACACCACCCTCCCAACTGTGTAACACGGGGGTGGCAGCATCATGTTGTGGGATTGTTTTTCTGCAGGAGGGACTGGTGCACTTCACAAAATAGATGTCATCATAAGGAAAGAAGATGATGTGGCAATAATGAAGCAACATCTCAAGACATCAGCCAGGAACTTAAAGCTTGGATGAAAATGGGTTTTCCAAATGGACAATGACTCAAAGCATACTGTCAAACTGGTTACAAAGTGGCTTAATGATAGCAAAGTCAATGTTTTGGAGTGGCCATCAAAAAACCCTGATCTTAATCCCATTGAAAATTTATGGGCAGAGCTGAAAAGGCAGGTGCGAGCAAGGAAACCTACAAACATGGCTCAGTCACACCAGTTGTGTCAGGAGGAATTGGCCCAAATTCCTACCAACTATTGTGAGGAGCTTGTGGAAGGAGAACCAAAATGTTTAACCAAAGACATACAGTTTAAGGGCAGTGGTACCAAATACTAATGAAATGTATGTAAACTTTTGACTTTACAAAAACTAATAAAAATGCCTTAAAAAGTTCTCTCTCTCTCTCTCTCTCTCTCATTATTTTGGCATTTGGTAAATATAAATAATTTTGGTTCCTAATTGACCTAAAACAGGAAAGGTTTATTCTGATTTCATGTCATATAGCGAGAAAAACATACAGATGTGTCTTTATACTGTAGATAGTGTATGTAAACATCTGGTTTCAACTGTACGTAAGGATAATGATAAATCCAGACTGTGCATACTCAAGAACGGTCACTAGATGGCAGAAGGAGCTACAGGGAATCAAAATAACATATACCTATATACTGTAGCTAATCGAAGGGCTCTACATATTCATTTAAGGTATTGGGATCAGTATAACTCATTGATTTTATATACAGATACTGTAAAGCATATCAAATAAAGAAATACAACAGTGGAAAACAAAGAAAAAATATAAATTAATAATATATAATATTACATAATACATGCTATAAAAAAACAAACTGGAAAAAAGTGATAAAATAATTGAATAAATAAAATATAAAAATAATAATATAATGAAAGAATTAAAAATTGAAAATGTAACATCAATGTATAAAAATTATATATGAAAACGTATATGAAAGAGATTAATTAATGGCGAAATGTGTAATAAGAAGATGTAAATTATATTTAATACATTGTGCATATTTAAAGTTTTTTTCATTATAAAATATCACAAGAAATTATGTGTATTAATGTGAGCAATAAGATGGAAAGTTCTGAAAATGTATAATTGTAAACCCCTTAACGACCGCGGGCAGTTAAATTACGTCCTAACCCATATAGTTGTACCCACTGGCGGCTGCTACAAGCAGCTGTCAGTGATCCGCACACATGTCAGCTGATTTGATTTAGCTATTGTACCATCACCCATTCCCTATAGACTGTGAGCCCTCACGGGCAGGGTCCTCTCTCCTCCTATACCAGTCTGTTATGTACTGTTAATCATTGTTGTACGTATACCCTCTTTCACTGTAAAGTGCCATGGAATAAATGGCGCTATAAAAATAAATAATAATAATAATAATAATTTGAACAGCTGACATATGTGCCTCGCAGGCATGAGTGGATCTGCGATCCACCCGTGCCTGTTAATCCCTTTAATCTCGATGTCAAAAAGTGACATTGCGATTTAAATCCCCGCTGCAGTAAATCTTCACTTACCCGACCCCATCGGCGGCACTGTGACGTGATCACTGTGAGTCAATTGTTGTCATGGTAGTAGAGGTTCATGTGATGACACCTGTAGCTATCATGAGTCACTTCTTCTTTCACCCAGCCGAGTGCTGCCAGTGACAAAATGTGAGTATTGATGCATAGCGCTCTCCTTGAAAATGTCCAACATTGTTGGCAGCCATAATTTCTGCTCAGCGTGAATCAACTTTCATCAGTGAACAGCACTGAGGGCCACTGGACCCTTGTCCAGCAAGACGATGATGCCAGTGCCTGGTGATATGGTCAGGTACCCGTTCAGATTATCTAGTATGCAGACCACACTGATGTACATGGTTTAGAATGTTATGATGTGATACTTGGGTGCCTCTCACCTCCCTTAAATGTGCCTGGAGTTGTGTGGCATTCCTCATCCGGTTCCAAAGCACATTGTCCACAATAAATCAGTCACCAGTATGAGATGTTTCCAAAGGACATCCACTTGTATGTCATTCTGTATCTCTTCCAGTCTCTCTGTATCTCTATTGCAATGACACTCTATGACACTCTAAGCTCAGTGGCCACTTCCGTCTGAGAACAATTTGCTGGACGCCTTGCAATGATGAGGTACTGATGAGCAATTAATAGGTGTTGTCTTATGCGGGCGTCACACAATACGATCTATCGTGCGATCGCACGAGCGATCGTACCCGCCACTGTCGTTTGTGTGTCACGGGAAATTAGTTGCCCGTGGCGCACAAAGTCGTTAAACCGCCGTCACACGTACTTACCTGCTGAGCGACGTCGCTGTGGGCGGCGAACATCCACTTCCTGAAGGGGGTGGGACATTCGGCGTCTTAGCGACGTCACACAGCGGCTGGCCAATAGAAGCGGAGGGGCGGAGATGAGCGTGACGTAAACATCCTGCCACCTCCTTCCTTCTGCATAGCCGGCGGGAGCCGCGGGATGCAGGTAAGCTGTGTTCATCGTTCCCGGGGTGTCACACGGAGCTATGTGTGCTGCCCCGGATACGATGAACAACTGGGGCAAAGAAAAATAAACGATTTTTTAAAAATGAGCGACGTGTCAGGCCTAAAACACACTTCCGCAAAAAAAACATCCGTGTGACACGGTCCGATTTTCTGGTCCGTGTTCCGTTTTTTTGGGGCGTTTCTCCGGTACGTATGGCATCTGTGTGATGGCGTATGCGAGCCGTGTGCACGTGTAAAATGTCCGTGTTTGTGTGTAAAATGCCCGTGTATGTGTACGTGGAATGTCCGTGTGGAATGTCCATTTGTGTGTTGCACAATGTCGTTGATACATGTCGGCTGACAGCAGACAGAGTTGCGCGATGAGAATGAACTCGGGTGAACTTCACCTGACTTCATTGTCATGCCGCGGCTCTGTCTGTGTGCCGCGTACTGATTAGCGGTCACCTGTGATGGATTCACCAGTGACCGCTAATCCCCCGAGTGACTGAAGTGAGCAGCCCTCTCTCATACTTACCGCTCCCCGATCACCAGCGCGGCGAGGAACAGCTGTGCAGAGAAAACGCGGCAACAATTACTTTGAATATGCCGGCCGCTCATTAATCAATCTCGTATTCCCTGCTTTCCCCACCCACAGACGCCTGTGATTGGTTGCAGTCAGACACGCCCCCACGCTGAGTGACAGCTGTCTCACTGCACCCAATCACAGCAGCCGGTGGGCGTGTCTATACTGTGCAGTAAAATAAATAAGTAAATAATTAAAAAAACCGGCGTGCGGTCCCCCCCAATTTTAATACCAGCCAGATAAAGCCATGCGGCTGAAGACTGGTATTCTCAGGATGGGGAGCCCCACGTTATGGGGAGCCCCCCAGCCTAACAATATCAGTCAGCAGCCGCCCAGAATTGCTGCATACATTATATGCGACAGTTCTGGGACTGTACCTAGCTCTTCCCGATTTGCCCTGGTGCATTGGCAAATCGGGGTAATAAGGAGTTATTGGAAGCCCATAGTTGCCAATAAGTCCTAGATTAATCATGTCAGGCGTCTCTCCGAGATACCTTCCATGATTAATCTGTAAATTACAGTAAATAAACACACACACCCGAACAATCCTTTATTAGAAAAAAAAACACTAACAAATTGCCTTGTTCACCAATTTAATAAGCCCGAAAAAGCCCTCCATGTCCGGCGTACTCCAGGATGGTCCAGCGTCGCTTCCAGCTGTGCTGCATGGAGGTGACCGGAGCAGCAGAAGACACATCCGCTCCTGTCACCTCCACACAGCTAATGAAGGGAATAGCGCGATCAGTTGAGCTGTCACTGAGGTTACTCGCGGCCAACGCTGAATACAGCTGATCGCGCTATTCCCTTCATTAGCTGCGTGGAGCTGACCGGAGCGGATGTGTCTTCTGCTGCTCCGGTCACCTTCAGAGACAGAGTACAAGGGTTGAGGCATAGTGCAATGACAAAATCGATTGGGTGGGGGGAGTGTAAGGACTCAGAATAAGAGGGGGGCAGCATTGGGAGCTCATTATGGAGAAGGGGCAGCATGTGTGGGATCAGTATGGAGTGGAGCAATGTAGGGGAGTCAATATCAAGAGTGGAGTAGTGTGTGTGGGGGGGGTGTCTCAGCATAAACGTTAGTGTGGTGGTCTTAGCATGAGTGGGGCAACATGGAGGTGTCATTATGGAAAAGAGGAAGGCAGCATTAGGAGCTCATGGAGAGGGGCAGCATGCATGGGATATTGTGAGAAGGGGGCAGCATGCATGGGACATTGTGAGGAGGGGGCAGCATGCATGGGACACTGTGAGGAGGGGGCAGCATGCATGGGACACTGTGAGGAGGGGCAGCATGCATGGGACACTGTGAGGAGGGGGCAGCATGCATGGGACACTGTGAGGAGGGGTCAGCATGCATGGGACACTGTGAAGAGGGGGCAGCATGCATGGGAAAACTGTGAGGAGGCGGCAGCATGCATGGGACATTGTGAGGAGGGGGCAGCATGCATGGGACATTGTGAGGAGGTGGCAGCATGCATGGGACATTGTGAGGAGGGGGCAGCATGCATGGGACATTGTGAGGAGGGGACAGCATGCATGGGACATTGTGAGGAGGGGGCAGCATGCATGGGACACTGTGAGGAGGGGGAAGCATGCATGGGACACTGTGAAGAGGGGGCAGCATGCATGGGACATTGTGAAGAGGGGGCAGCATGTATGGGACACTGTGAAGAGGGGGCAGCATGCATAAGACACTGAGGAGGGGGCAGCATGCATGGGACATTGTGAGGAGGGGGCAAAATGCATGGGACATTGTGAGGAGGGGGCAGCATGCATGGGACATTGTGAGGAGGGGACAGCATGCATGGGACATTGTGAGGAGGGGGCAGCATGCATGGGACACTGTGAGGAGAGGGCAGCATGCATGGGACAATGTGAGGAGTGGGCAGCATGCATGGGACATTGTGAGGAGGGGGCAGCATGCATGGGACATTGTGAGGAGGGGACAGCATGCATGGGACATTGTGAGGAGGAGGCAGCATGCATGGGACACTGTGAGGAGGGGGCAGCATGCATGGGACACTGTGAAGAGGGGGCAGCATGCATGGGACACTGTGAAGAGGGGTCAGCATGCATGGGACACTGTGAGGAGGGGGCAGCATGCATAAGACACTGAGGAGGGGGCAGCATGCATGGAACACTGTGATGAGGGGGCAGCATGCATGGGACACTGTGAGGAGGGGGCAGCATGCATGGGACACTGTGTGGAGGGGACAGCATGCATGGGACACTGTGAGGAGGGGCAGCATGCATGGGACACTGTGAGGAGGGGAAGCATGCATGGGACATTGTGAGGAGGGGGCAGCATGCATGGGACATTGTGAGGAGGGGGCAGCATGCATGGGACATTGTGAGGAGGGGGCAGCATGCATGGGACACTGTGAGGAGGGGGCAGCATGCATGGGACATTGTGAGGAGTGGGCAGCATGCATGGGACATTGTGAGGGGGCAGCATGCATGGGACATTGTGAGGAGGGGGCAGCATGCATGGGACATTGTGAGAAGGGGGCAGCATGCATGGGACATTGTGAGGAGGGCGCAGCATGCATGGGACATTGTGAGGAGAGGGCAGTATGCATGGGACATTGTGAGGAAGGGGCAGCATGCATGGGACATTGTGAGGAGGGAGCAGCATGCATGGGACATTGTGAGAAGGGGGGCAGCATGCATGGGACATTGTGAGGAGGGAGCAGCATGCATGGGACATTGTGAGAAGGGGGTAGCATGCATGGGACACTGTGAGGAGGGGGCAGCATAAATGGCACATTGTGAGGAGGGGGCAGCAGGCATGGGACATTGTGAGGAGGGGGCAGTATGCATGGGACATTGTCCTCACATCATGCTGCTCCCTCCTCACAATGTACAGATCATATTTCATAATCGAGGAAGGTGTGGTGGGTATAATTTATAAGTGAGGGCAGTGTGGTGTTTTAGTTTATTAGGGGCAGTGTGACAGTCACACTATATAAGTGGGGACGGTGTGGTGGGAATATTTTATACTCATGCTATGTTTTGATGTGCCTGTGGTGATCCCCATTGGGGGGGGGGTTAGTGCCCTTCGTTTCTCATTGATACTTGATAAAGTGTTTTACAGAGGAGATCTGCCTTAAACAGATGTCGTGTGCGAAAACTAAGTTTTACGTTGTCACTAAGGGGCGCGACCACTTAAAGTGCCTAGGGCAGCATGAAGGCAAAATACAGCCCTGGCTGGGGGGCTCCCCATAACGTGGGGCTCCCCATCCTGAGAATACCAGCCTTCAGCCGTATGGCTTTATCTGGCTGGTATTAAAATTGGGGGGACCGAACGCCGTTTTTTTTAATTTTTTTTTTTTTTTTACTGCACAGTATAGACACGCCCACCGGCTGCTGTGACTGGGTGCAGTGAGACAGCTGTCACTCAGCATGGGGGGCGTGTCTGACTGCAACCAATCACAGGCGTCTGTGGGTGGGGAAAGCAGGGAATACGAGATTGATTAATGAGCGGCCGGCATATTCAAAGTAATTGTTGCCGCGTATTCTCTGCACAGCTGTTCCTCGCCGCGCTGGTGATCGGGGAGCGGTATGAGCCGGGGGGAGAAAAAAACCGAGCGCCAATGTAAGTATGACTGAGAACAGCAGAAAAAAAGGTAAGTATACTGACTTTAATTTAAAAAAAACAAAAAATAAGATCGCTAGTGTAAAAACGCACACGCACGAAACGTGCTGAACACGGACATACTCCGTGTGCGGTATGTGCAGGCACGGACCCATAGACTAAAGCGGGTCCGTGCCTGCATGCTGCTGGCCAAAAACGGACATGTCGTCCGTGTAGAAAAGCGCACACATGTACTTACCACACGGACACACGTTCCATGTGATTTTACGTGTGTGTGCCATCTACCATTGAATAACATGGGTCTCCGTGTGTACGTGTCTCCGGTACGTGCAAATATGTACCGCACACGTACAAAATAAACGGATGTGTGTTGCGGGTCTCAATGATACACGATTTGCGAACGTTCTGCGTCGCTCGTAGGTGTCACACGGGACGACGTCGTAAACGATGCCGGATGTGCGGCACGAAAACCGTGACCCCGACGACATATCG
The DNA here is from genome assembly GCF_048569485.1 of Anomaloglossus baeobatrachus. Taxonomy (NCBI): domain Eukaryota; kingdom Metazoa; phylum Chordata; class Amphibia; order Anura; family Aromobatidae; genus Anomaloglossus; species Anomaloglossus baeobatrachus. Next base: position 509,622,041 of record NC_134356.1, on the reverse strand, counting down.
CACGATAGATCATCTCGTGTGACGCCCGCATTAGATTCATGTCAAAATGTAAACAGCACGATGAGGAGGACTGTTTAAATACCAATTCTAATTGAACTCTATATTGGGGAATTCATGGATCAAACATCTGTGGTGAATTTTGCCATTAAGCTCCTTGTTTGGGAACAGCAAATTGTGCAAAAAGTACTGAATCACTGAACAGTTGGACATGTGCATTCAGAAGATTAGAGAAGGCCACATTAAGTTCTCCTGATAGAGTGCAGTTTAGGATCATCCTGAAATTTTTCTAGAAAGCCAAATATCCCTACGTTTTGTGAGTTGTGATTACCGTATGGTTCACTGTGGATATAGTTTTCATTAGAAAAAAAATCTTAAAAGCTGTTTAATCTTCACAATGCTTATGTTCCTATAAGTACGGTAATTGAAATTTTTCATTGACTGTAAGCCTAAATGCATGTAGGGTTTATTTATACAGTTGCGTACATCTGCCATTGACTTTTAGTTAAAAAACAATCATGCAATATGTTTTTTTAAGGTTAATTATTAGTGTCTGCACTTTTGAAGCATCGCTTGGCAGGAAAAACAGGGTTGCCTTGTTTTTGACACTTTTTTAAATGTGCTTTTTGCATGTGTATTTTTTATTGCTTTCAATGGTGAAAGAATTGACAAGCTGCTGATTATTTTCTGCACCAAATCTCCACAGAAAAAAAAAGTTTTGTGATAAAACGACATTAAAAATGCATGAAAAATATAAAAACGCACTGTGTGCAGACAGCCTTAGGGCATTTGCACACGTTGTGTGACGCTCTGGACTAGCCAGGTAATCACAGGTAGGCCCTTGCACAAACACCCTTCCCCCTAACAAGGTAACAGCAGCCAACCTAAAAACCCTGAGTCACCCCTCTCGGGTCTTGACGTTCACACCAGGCTGGCGGAGCCAGGCGGTTGGCCATGCCCACCGAGGAGTTTGGATAGCCTGAGGCGGGAAAAACACAACCAGATCAGTTTTGGAGGTGAAAGAGTGTAGTAGTAAAGAGTAAACGTCTGTCAGCGGTCTGGGTCGTAGCCCAGATACCCTGTGATCAGGAGGCAGACGGTGGTTGCCGCTTGCAGGAGTCGGGAAGACGGCTGGTGGAACCGTAAGGGAACGGGACAGGGTAGTGGCCCGCCGGTACCGAACCGGGGAACCAACTGGAAACCGGAGCACCAGGAGGAGTCCTCAGACCCAGAAAGAGGTCCAGAAGCCACTGGACCAGGTCGAATTTACTGATTGAGGTCTGGACCTTAGGTCCTTTCCCGTCCCAAGACCCGAAAGACGGCAACAGCCCACCGAGGGGGATAGAAAGCTACCGCACAGGCAGAGAGATCCCATGGGCCAGCGCCTGCGGGCAAACGGGTTCCCTGACACACATCGAGCCGGGGAGCAGACTACCATTGCTGAAGGATAGGCAGTCAAGTTCTACAAAGTGAGGTGCAGGAGAAAGGTGGGAACCACCGAACCGGGTGGGGGACCAAGCGCAGCCGGCTGCGGGCACCGACCATCATCCTTTTGGTTTACCAGAGACTCCGGTGTATTTGTCATAGTGAGTACAACAGTGCCCTCGGGCTGCGCACCGCGCCGCACCGACACGCCCGCACCTCACAACCATCGGGCCCCGGGACCATCACCCCCTGCCCACGGAGTCGTCAATACCAGGCTGCACAACACCGTCCCCGGGAGCCTAGTTAACGGCAGCGGTGGTGTCCACATTCACCACAACCCGTGGGTGGCGTCACGAACTTACATACCTAAACACCACGGCCCCGGCCGTGAACATCCCCACCAAAGATCACCCTCCTTCCCGTAGCGCCAGCTTCCCTTCAGAGCGATGTGACCCCCGGGTGCCTGAGGCGCTCGAGCCACCCACCGAACGAGCCCGGACCCGAGCGGCTCGGCTGCAGCCGAGTGCGGGGCGGTACAGTTGCATAAGTTCATGCATTTACACTGCGTTTAGCACTGCAGCGTAAATGCATGCGTCCTGCGTCCCCTGCACAATCTATGTAGATTATACATAATCCTTGCGCACGCTGCTTTTTTGAACGCAGCGATTTGGGTGCTAAAATTTTGACCCAAATCCATATGTTCAAAAACGTAGCATGTCAATTATTTGTGCGTTCTGGATGCAGCTCCCACTCTGTCTATGGTGGGGGCAGCATCCCGAGCGCATGAAATCGGGTTTTTCTACAAAAAAAACTGCATCCATTACGCAGTGTTTCTGCAGTGATTTGAAGCGCACATGTGCTGTCAAATCGCTGCAGAATATTCAGCAGATACGTGCGCATGAGCCCTTAGTGTTTTAGGCTAGAGAATGGTAATATATACATAAAAACGGACATCATATGGATGCCACACAGTCCAATTTGAAGTAAGGATAAACTCACAGATCTGCTCTGCCTCATTGGTCTGAGTGCAATGCGATCTCAAATTGCACTCGTCCGTTTCATGCGACAGTGGGAGAGAACCCTAAAAAGTACTATCAGGCCATGTGCGCACGTAAGTGTGTTCTGCGCCGCAGCGTAAAGTCACTGCTTGTGCGATTCAGAACGCAGCTGAAAAGCTCCGTTCTGAAAGTTTGGTGTCTGCAGAATTCCTGCAGAATTCGTGTGTTCTGGATGCTGCCTCTCCCATAGCAGAGTGGAGAAAGCATCCAGAACGCACAAAACAATTGACATGTTACTTTTTAGAACGCAGCATTTTGACAGCATGCTAAACGCTGCGTTCTAAAAAGCAACATGCAGATGGATTTTGCACAATCTATATAGATTGTGCTCGAGACGCAGGACGCATGCTTTTACGCTGCGTTGCAGAACGCAGCGTAAAAGCATGTAATTACGCAACGTGCGCACAAGCCCTTACACAGTTCCACTATATATCGAAACCAAAAGAAAAACACTGCACCTGCAATATTAAATATCCGCTGTAGATGGCAGGATAAAAGAAGAGTAAATCTGGAATTCAAAGCAAAATAAAGTATGATTTTTTTTTGCCATCTATGAAAATCACATTTTTACGTGATGAATAACCTCTTTCACTCCAGGGCGATTTTCCGTTTGTTATCTTCTTTTTTTCCTCCCCTTCTTCTAAGAGCCATAACATTTTTATTTTCATGTCAATATTGCTATATAAGGGCTTTTTTTTGCACTTTTGAATGAAATCATTACTTTTACCATATAACATATTAGAAAATGGTGAAAAAATTCCAAGTGCGGTGAAATAAAAAAAACAACAAAAAAAACGATTGTTTTGGGGTCTTTTATTCCCATGTTCACTATATGGTAAAACTGATGTGTCCATATGATGCCTCACATCGGTATGAGTTCGTAGATACCAAACATGTATACTTTTACTTTTATTAAATGGGTTACAAAAAATTCAGACGTTTGTCCAAAAAAAGAATAGTGCTTTTGTAGCCATTTTCCGACACACGTAACATTCTCATTTTTCAGGGTCTGGGGCTCAGTGATGGCTTATTTTTTGCATCTTGAGCTGATGTTTTTAATGGTAGCATTTTTGTGTAGATGCAGTTTTTTTGATTGCCTGTTATTGCACTTTCAAATATTTGACCAAAAAACGTAATTTTTGTCCTTTTGATTTTTTTTTTTCTCCACGCCGTGTACCGATCAGATTAATTCGTTTTATATTTTGATAGATCGGGCATTTCTGAACTCAGCGATACCATATATATGTATATTTTTTATTTTTTTAACTGTTTTATTTTCAATGGTGCGAATGGGTGATTTTAACTTTTAGGTTTTTTATTTTTTCATATTTTTTAAAACTTTTTTTACATTTTTTATTTATTTTACTTTTCCGATCACTTGTTCATTTCTGCTGATCAGAGCAGCATCGCTGTGATCAGCAGAAATGCAATGCTCCTGCGAGTGTCGCCGCACTCTTGGCTCTCACTGGAAGTGAGTCGTAGCAGCGTCAGAGTTCATCAGCTGACCCCGCACACCATGGCAACACATAGGCGCCCGTTGATCACATCATGGGGCCACCAATGGCAGTGAGGAACAGCTTGATCCTCACCGCGGCGGAAAGATCTCTGATCCGCCTGCGCCTGTTAGCCACACATCTCTGCTGATCAGATCAACAAATCAAACCGGGGCGAGGCGACCAAGGACATACAATTACGTCCTTGATCGTAAAGGGGTTATTAAAATGTGTGCGCGATCTACGTAGGCGGGCAAGATCTCGCGCCTGTGCAGAAACATTTCTGGCTCGCGCATGCGCACTTTGGATGTGACATTTTGCCCAGCTACGTGGATAACGCAGGTGACGTCATCCACATCGCTAGGCAACATCTTGTGCATGCACAGAGAACTCACTGGCTCACACAGGTGAACCGATGTTTTCGGCACTGCCCGCAATAGAGCAGAGCGAAGTGCACCTGGGCGAGCAGGCAATGTGTGTGGTTTTGCCTGGCTCATCAAAGGAGGCTGGAGATCAGTGCAGAAAGGAGGGATAACATGAATGGTGTCATTCAAAGTACAATTCATCCCGCAAACAACAAGCCCTCATATGGCTGTACTGACGGAAAAATAAAAAAGGTTATGGCTTTTGGAAAAAGGAAATAAAAAACGGAAAATGGCCATGGTTTGAAGAGGTAAATTACCTTTTCTCTGCCGCTTCCTCTGAGCAATGTTTCGTACTAATAAGGACCTTGTCTGCTGCCATTTTTACTTGTCTTTCCTTCAGAATGTATCTTCTGACATATGGTGGTCCTCCTATTTGCACATAACACCATTTCTATGCAGGTATGCAAGCAGCTAGACCATATAGGTCTGCCACTTCTCAACCTTAAACCCTATCTAAACAGTAAACAGGAAGCTCCTCCCTCTGTGTCCATGTAACTTCTCCCATCCTGGGCTGGTCCCCAACTATTAACCCTATCTGCTGCTAACTCACTGCTGGGCACAATATAGCTAAAACAACATTTTAAACATATCAATGCATTATATAATCACAGGAACTTGGAGGTGGACTGTGGACAGCTTCTTCATTACCTTACACATACATAGCTGGAATCGGGGTCTCTATCTCCAATTCATGGTGCCGTCAGATTACATAGCAAAAACCTGCTGACAGATTCCCTTTAATGATATTATTTAAAGCTTTGCAATAAACTTTATCATTTTATTTTGATCCAATATTGTGTCTCTAGTAGTTTTTGTGTCCATTTAACTATAAGTTTTTTTGAGGGATCTGTAATTAGTATTTTGATGTTATTTGATGGCTTATGCTAGTATTTTGATCAATCCTTATTTTTTCTTACATCTTCGGCATACTTGCAGTATTTGGGACTGGAAGTGACCAGGTGTGACCGCCCAGAGAACGCGGAGCCAAGACACTGGGCGGTATCGCCTGGAGTTAGTGGGTGGGAATGGTGAAAGTGGGCATAACTACTTATTAATAAATAATTATGCAAGGAGGACTATGCCCCTCCTACACCCCCTTGCCTGGGGGGTCTTACCCTTAGACACTTTCTTCCATTATAAAGAACTCCTTGTCCACGTGGACTTAAAAATTAATGTTTATTCCACTGCGTTGCAAAAGGAAGCCCTGGGCCACCTAAGTTGGTCATGCCCACCCTATCTCCACTCCCGCCTACTAACTCCTTGCACTCTGGTCCACTATGTCCGCTCCTCCCACTGTCTCCGGGCAATCATTTCCAGTTCCCCGATACTGCAAGTACTGTATGCTCCATCTTCTAGCTCCCAAACATATTAGATAGTTGTCCCTATCCTGCCAAAATTATTAGGTATTCATCTTGTGCCTCAAGCCTGCTTTACACAGTACAATTACGCATACGATATCGTATGCGATCGTACCCACCCCCATCGTATGTGCGGCATGCTCCATTTGTTGACCGTGTCGCACAAACGATTATTTCCCGTCACACGTACTTAACCTTCCATACGACCTCGATGTGGGCGGCGAACATCCACTTCCTGGAGTGGGAGGGACGTTCGGCGTCACAGCGACGTCACGCGGCAGCCGGCCAATAGAAGCGGAGGGGCGGAGATGAGCGGAATGTAAACATCCCGCCCACCTCCTTCCTTCCGCATTGCCGGCGGGAGCAGCAGGACGCAGGTAAGCTGCTGTTCATCATTCCCGGGGTGTCACACACTGCGATGTGTGCTACCTCGGAAACATTTAACAAACCGACGTACAATTTTTAGCTTTTGAACGACGTGCATGCGATGAACGTTTTTTTGTTCAATCCCAATCGCACGTAGGTTTTACACGCTACAATATTACTTACGATGCCAGATGTGCGTCACTTACGACGTGACCCCGCCGACACATTGTAAGATGTATTGTAGCGTGTAAAGCCCGCTTTAGGGAGACAGAACAATATTGCATTGTGTACTACTGTATTCACAGACGTTTTTGGTAAAACCTATCTAGTTAACTTTATTTTTCTTATCTTATCATTCCAGTTTGATCAGACTATTGGTATCAAGACCTGTTGTGGATGTCTGAGTGATGACCAGATCTTTGTCTATTGTTGATACAAGTCACAAATCAATATCACCCATTGAAGTCTATAGGTCCATGAAAATCACATTTAGCAGACAAATGCCATTCATGTACAATCCATTATCGTCCGTGATAACGGTTGTAGTTGATAAGATAACCTTTGCAATTTATTTATTTTTTCATAATCACTGATAATAAAAATTGACATATTGACCACACACTTGTTGAGGAGAGCCATAAGATGAAATACTTAATTAACCTCTGGACATAGAGCACTGTGAGAAGTGTATTCAAGTAAATTAATTCTCTATACATAAGCCAGTCAGTCTTCAGAGGAACCCAAGATGGCCCCCGATGACATCACAGACCCTACCATCAGCATGATCCACCAGATGACGTCCCTCCCATCACCATCACCATGGATTCATCCATTGAAGTCAGACCCGCCCATCAACAGCAACACAGATCTCCACATTGGCTAACTCATGAACTGTCCCACTAAATGGGCATATCTGAACTTGTGTACGTCCCTAGCCTATATCAAGAGGACGCATGCTCTGTACTCTCTCTGTTTGGTGCCATCTTTACTGTGATCAAGAATAGATATCACATTCGACTGTGTCTGGTGTGATTTCTTTACGCATGCACTTGGTCCATACCAATTAGGTCAGGCAGTAGGCAACTAGTGATCTCTGGTTAAGAGTTCACCCTAACATTAATGGTGCCCAATGTGGGGCCAATAGACGGAGACACCTGAAATCCTGATGAACCGGCAACTGGAATGGCATGACGTGCTGGACACCCCAGGAATTTGATCACCTCCTAACGAGAGCACGGTAAGTCTGCTGATTTTTTATAATCTGTAGTCTTCCCATGGTCTCGGGGGGGTGGGGGGGTGTTACTGATTGCCTAACCGTCTGCCCGGTCTCACTGCTATTGGCCATATTAATCTGGGAAGAACCGTCACATATTCAGTTGCCTGCTGTCTGTTGTGAGTTTGTCTTGAGGGAAGATTGACTGGTAGTTAGGAGGACAGCAAGTGGATTTTTGAGCGGTGTTTGGAAATGTGGAGGACGCTCTATGTGGTGTTATGTGGTTTTTGCCTGTGATACGGTTTGTGATTCTAGTGGAGACCTAAGTGGTTAATAAGGTTTGGTACAAGGTCTAGAGTGAGTGACTCGGCCTAGTACATTAAGTTGTTGGCACGTGGTCTAGAGTGAATGACTCTACATGGAGCCTGGTAAATTGAGTTTGGCGCTCGAGACCTAGAGTGAATGACTCAGCTCGAGGTGTAGTAAATAGAGTTTTGGCTTCAGGCCTAGAGTGAATGACCCAGCAAGAGGCCTAGGGATATAGCGCAGTTTTAATTGGTCAGGTTAGGCACATGTTTTTCACGGGCTCTCAAATTTGTTGATATGGTTTTGTACAAGGCCTAGATAAGAAGCTGGTATGTAATGACTAGAGCTATAGCGCGGTTTTAATTGGTCAAGTTAGGCACGTGTTTTCCACGGGCTCTCAAATTGATAAAGCGCAGGTTTTAATTGGTCAGGTTAGGCACGTGTTTTCCACGGGCTCTCAAAGTTGTTGATATGGTTTTGTACAAGGCCTAGTTAAGAGGCTGGTATGTAATGACACAAGATATAGCGCAGTTTTAATTGGTCAGGTTAGGCACATGTTTTCTATGGGCTCTCAAATTGATAAAGCGCAGGTTTTAATTGGTCAGGCTAGGCACGTGTTTTGCACGGGCTCTCAAAGTTGTTGATATGTGTTGTTGCAGGGATTAGTAAGAGACTTAAGTTATAGAACACAGAATCAGACAGGGACCACGTGGCAAAATAAGGATGGATTTGGAAGTGTGTGCTGCAAACTGTAAGTTTTCTTTAGTGTTTCAGTTGTGAGTCAATACCCCCATCTTTTTGTTTGTCTGTTGTTCTTATCTTGGTCTGCATAGAGAAAGATTGTTTGTTTGGTGTTGTTTATCTTGAGAGAAAGATGGAGAAATTGATGAAGTTGTGTCTATTTGTGGTCAGAAAAATCCTGATGAGAGTGGACTTTGTTGGGATGTGGGGACTCTAGGCCGCAATCCTGTGATAAACCATATGCTATTCATGGTGGCAGCCATTTTAGGTCAGATTTTAAAATGGTGGATGAAGCACATGGTGGCCGAGGCATGCATGGTTTAAACAAAGAAAAGGAAGTGAGTCGGGGGATGCGTGAAGAAGACCATGTGCTCTGTAAATGTTTGAACAATGGATTGGATGGAATACTATATACTTAGACAGAAAAATAAGTTTTTTATCTATAATTAGACTTAGATCGTGGACATATATGTGTGTGTGTGTGTGTATATATATATATATATATATATATATAATGTACAGACTACAGAAAATTGTAGAGAGAGAGTTGGAGCAGATGTGAGGTCCTTTTCCCTGCCACATGCCAAAATGGTGGATGAAGCATATGGTGGCCAAGGCATGCTTGAGATAAAGAAAGGAAGTTAGTGGGGGGAGGTGTGAGATAAACTATGTGCTATTCCTGGTGGCAGCCATTTTAAGACAGAGCATGTGTAAAGTAACCAGAAGATCATAGGTTGTTTGAATGTCTGAACAATGGATTGGATGGAGTACTACATACTTGGACAGAAAAATGAGTGTTTTTAACTGTAGTTGAACCAGGACTGTGGATATGTGAAAAAAAATGTGTGTGTGCGTGTGTGTGTGTGTCTGTGTGTGTGTGTGTGTGTGTGTGTGTAAAACACAGACAATAGAATATAGGGGGGAAATAGTTGAGCAAAAGAAAAAATCAGTTTACCCTCCCACATGCTTCCTTAGAAAAAAGAATAGGAAATCATGTGCTGTGGTGGCCATCTTTTCACTTCTAGTGAAACTGACAAAACTGCACCCACTGAATAATATGAAGTGTTAGTAAGGGTAACTGCACATATTGATACAGTAATATTTGGTAGTCGGGACAGTCATAAAAAGAATATCAAATTAGTAGGAAATTAGATAAAATGAGTATTTGTAGTGTGAGACTTAAGCTGGTGTCACACACAGCGACAACGACAACGACGTCGCTGCTACGTCACCATTTTCTGTGACGTTGCAGCGACGTCCCGTCGCTGTCGCTGTGTGTGACATCCAGCAACGACCTGGCCCCTGCTGTGAGGTCGCCGGTCGTTGCTGGATGTCCAGCTTCATTTTTTGGTCGTCACTCTCCCGCTGTGACACACACATCGCTGTGTGTGACAGCGAGAGAGCGATGAAATGAAGCGAGCAGGGAGCAGGAGCCCACGTCTGGCAGCTGCGGTAAGCTGTAACCAGCGTAAACATCGGGTAACCAAGGGAAGACCTTTCCCTGGTTACCCGATGTTTACCTTCGTTACCAGCGTCCGCTCTTGCTGCCAGTGCCGGCTACTGCTCTGTGCACATGTGGCTGCAGTACACATCGGGTAATTAACCCGATGTATACTGTAGCAAGGAGAGCAAGGAGCCAGCGCTAAGCAGTGTGCGCGGCTCCCTGCTCTCTGCACTGTGACATGTAGCTGCAGTACACATCGGGTTAATTAACCCGATGTGTACTATACCTAGGAGAGCAAGGAGCCAGCGCTAAGCGCGGCTCCCTGCTCTCTGCACATGTAGCGACGTTATGATCGCTGCTGCTTCTGCTGTGTTTGACAGCTAAGCAGCGATCATAACAGCGACTTACAAGGTCGCTGTTACGTCACAGAAAATGGTGACGTAACAGCGACGTCGTTGTCGCTGTCGCTTAGTGTGAACCCAGCTTTAGGGATCAATAATTAAAGTCCATTACAATATTGAAAATGATAGATTAGGAAGCATTAAGATAAAAATTCTTAAATAACGTACCTTTGCAGTAGAGGTCATGATAAAAAAGTAAATAATAAATATTCCAGTTATGGATCTGATAGATTGATCCTGAGAGTTGCATGTTTTAAAAATAAAAATAAATAGATAAATATATCCAAGGGAAGAGAGGGTTTGGCTTGTTGAGTTGTCCTGCAGAAAAAAACAAAACAAAACAAAAAAACAAACAAACCTGTTTTTGTGGCTTCAGGGGGAGGAGGAAAATACAGGTTTTCCACTAGAGTTTCAGGTTACAAGGGGGGGTTAGTCCTATCTATTGTTTTGTCATAAAAAAGCCAAAAGAGGGAAAGAAAAAAAAGGTTTCCACATTTAATTCATTGTAAATTATAGTGGAAAAAGTAATTGCAAATAGTTTATTTTACTAATTTAATCCCAAATGAATAAATTAAATTGTGGACATGTTTAGATTTATTGGTAGATACGGAAGCCTTTTCTATTGCAAATCAGCATATTATGGTGATAATAATAGTAGTAGTAATAATAATAATAATAATCTTTATTAATAATCTAATTTATTAATAATTACAATAATTTGTTTGAAGGTATGTGGATGATTTATTGAATTCTGTGTTTGATATTTAATGTATTGAATCGTCTGCTTTCTTTTTATAGAAAGAATGATTGCAATGCAGATTTCTGTGGTCCAAGCAAAGGTTAAAAAGCCATTAAAAGGATTTTCCATGGTTAAGTTACAGATAAAAACAATATTTATGGTATTCCCGGTTAGGTACAATCTACCAATTGTGACTTTTATGCCTAAATGTAGAGCTCCGGGGCCACACACTTTTTGAATCTAATTATGTTTTGGATAATAGATTCAAAAGGGGGGGAGAAGATGATGTGGAAAATCACACATATTATTTAAGGTTTTAATTTGTTCATCAATTGAGTTTTTCTATTAAGTTTTCTTTATATGTTTATCTGTAAGGAGGATACTGTAGACAGACATATATCTCAAGATTGCTCTGATGTAACAAAAATTGTCAGGTTTTGAACATGTCTGAGATTATTCCATTGCTAATGCAGATTTTGAGTTGTTCCGTAGATGGATCCAGATACCAAGATGTTGGTTGATTCTACACTGGATATGCTGAGGTTACGCAACATGAGGTAATAAAAATCGAACCACTCGCTCCTCTCCCATCGGAATAGGAGAATGAGATTAAGATTTGCAATCACTGTGGTTCGTAGAGCGGAAGGGGGTAAGATAGTCAAATGTGGATATAGGCAGCAGATCTTTTCTAGTGTGATGTGATAAACCTATAAAGACCGTAGAGTGGGTGTGAGTCCCGGTGGAGAAACTCCTGTTATCAAAGGAGCCGGTGGCTGATGGAGTCGGAGGAGATGCTTGCACAGGTGCAAACAACAAACTAGCAGTGAACGGGCCTAGAGTTGAGAGTCCTTTACCAATGCAGACCAGTACCATACCTCGGTGGCTCCTGTCACGTCCGTGACATTGGTCACTACTTGTGTTTTTAAATCCCTACAGAAACAAGCGATTCAGCAAGGAACGGAGTGTGAGACGCAGGAAACCAGCTGATTGAGGAAGGTCTGGGGATAAAGGGCCGTAAGCTTTCTCTGCCATGAGCGCTCTACTCAATAATGGCCCAGGTAACCAATGAACACATGACAAAGAGTGTGATGGTGGACAAGAGATGGGCAGCACCACTGCTTCAGTACCCAGGTGGCCAGACACATCCAGTCTTGTAAGACGTGTGCCTATTAAGGTAGAAAAACTGTAAACACCTCGTAGAAACACCCCCCTCATCCGCTCTACTGCTCCGGTGATTGAAGATTAGTCATATACATCTACCATGAGTAGGTTTATATGAGTTTTGTGCGTGTTGTGTGAATTTCTTTTCAGGCTTGCTCTGAAACATATCCAGTATGGAAAACGTTACTGCTGAAAAACTCATGGTGCTGGTGGTATGTAAAAATGGAGTTTCAAAAAGTGGAAAAAGTGCATATTCTATAGCAGAGATCATTATAGAGATCTTACAGTATCTGGGGATTAGCAGCTATTATGAACAAGCTAGGAAAATGGTTACACTAATGGTCCTCATCTGGGGATACCACTGATGAACCCCTGTCTGCCATTGTGAAGAGGGGAGAAACGCGAAGGGCTTCTTTCAATCTAAGTGTTTGACAAATATGTGTTTATTTTTATTAGCCTGAGGGTGAATTGGACAGTGGAGGGTCTGTGATTGGACAAGATCTCCTCATGACTTTACCTGGCCTTAATATTATTATATTTATACAGTGAGTATATGTTATACATTTGAAATATTCAATCTGTTTTAGAGTTTGGTCCTAGAATTTGCTAGATCATATTGACTTAAGCTACCAAACAGCTATTTAAAATACAGTTTGAATATTTAATCTTTGGCAATGAATTGGATATATATAGTTGCATACTGACGCCTCTTTATCCCCGATATCTTACGGTTTCTATATTCCCTCACTGACATTAGCAGCACGTATTAGCTTAGCAGTGTAGGGATAGGGAGGGTGAGCTGTCGGTGAGTGGGGGCGCCAATTCGCCTTATAGGGTGCCGAACTCCGCTGCGAGGTAGGGAGAGTTTAGGGCTATTGCCCCAATCCCTGCCCCCTACTTTATTGGAATATTTAATTGTGTCTATAGTTACTCACATGGGTGTATGTATGTTTGGAATTTTAATGATTATAACATAAACATGTAACAATCTACAAGATAATGGTGGACGCTGGCAAATCATGTAACAAATGTTTGTTTTCCTTTTTCTTAATAATTAGATCTTTATATAAGATATTTTTGGTTTAGCACATAGAACGTGATTATATTTCTCATAGATATCACACTGTATCTAAAGTATCCTGACAAGTGATGTATGAGCCTTATACAACTGCCTATATAGTGTGTTAAACATGTGTATCCTCCAATTCCAGATCCTAAATCAGTATTAGGAGAACGTGGTCTCAAGCGTGATCCTAAAAAGACAAGCGAGAAAAAGCCATGAGTCAAAATCAGATGGGCTGATCCAGCTTTTCCCAAGCACAGTAACTTTCATGAAGCTTGAGGGAAAACCCATTTGGAGACAACAGCCGCTGTAAAGAGTCCATCGTACCGGCAGAATGAGGGTCACAACACACATAGTGCTGGATTATCTCACGTAGAACCTTATGGAGAATTTCTAGATTGGGGATGATACATGGGAGATAACTATGATAAGGGAAAAATGGGTACAGGAACATTACACAAATAAGGGCTCATGGTGGGAAAAATGTCATCTGACCTGAACCAAACAATTAGTTTAAGGGTTCAAGTGACCTTTTTAAGGATAACATACACTTCTAGGTAACTGGTATTGTCTTATTTGTTGGTATTTGAAGCCGTAAAAGTGCTACTCTGTGTTACTGAAGGTAATCGGATCCATGTGTAAGGGAAATCTTGTTAAAGGCCTCCTGGTGATAGATTATGGACCCGAGACAAAAAGAGATCCATTAGGCTGGGTTCACACATAGCGACAGCGACAACGACGTCGCTGTTACGTCACCATTTTCTGTGACGTAACAGCGACCTTGTAAGTCGCTGTTATGATCGCTGCTTAGCTGTCAAACACAGCGACGCAGCAGCGATCATAACGTCTCTACATGTGCAGAGAACAGGGAGCCACGCACACTGCTTAGCACTGGCTCCTTGCTCTCCTAGCTACAGTACACATCGGGTTAATTAACCCGATGTGTACTGCAGCTACATGTGCAGAGAGCAGGGAGCCGCGCACACTGCTTAGCGCTGGCTCCTTGCTCTCCTAGATACAGTACACATCGGGTTAATTACCCAATGTGTACTGCAGCTACATGTGCAGAGACCAGGAGCCGGCACTGGCAGCGAGAGCGGCAGAGGCTGGTAACGAAGGTAAATATCGGGTAACCAGGGAAAGGGCTTCCCTTGGTTACCCGATGTTTATCTTGGTTACAGCTTACCGCAGCTGCCAGATGCTGGCTCCTGCTCTCTGCTCGCTTCATTTCGTCGCTCTCTCGCTGTCACACACAGCGATGTGTGCGTCACAGCGGGAAAGCGCCTTTGAAGAAAACGAACGAGGGCTGTGTGTAACGAGCAGCGATCTCACAGCAGGGGCCAGATCACTGCTCAGTGTCACACACAGCGAGATCGCTAATGAGGTCACTTTTGCGTCACCAAAACCGTGACGTAGCAGCGATTTTGGTAGCGATCTCGCTATGTGTGAAGCACCCCTTAGTGTTGTGATACAATTAGGTGTATTCAGGTAGAAAAGTCTCAAAGACGCAGACAGCACTCGGATGTTACCTGAGAATCAGTCTTTCAGAAACAGTAATCCTAAAAGCTGCAGCATAACGGTAAGAAGCTTATTCTAAAGCGGGCTTCACACGCTACAATATCGTTAATGAATTATCGTCGGGGTGACGGTGTTTGTGATGCACATCTGGTGTCATTAACGATATCGCAGCATGTGACACTTCTGAGCGACCTTAAATGATCGCAAAAGCGGTCAAAATCGTTTGCCGCGGAGAAGTCATCCTGAAACAAAAAATCATTTTCTGCTTATTAGCGATGTTGTTTGTCGTTCCTGCGGCACCACACATCGCTGTACGTGACACCGCAGGAGCGACGAACATCTCCTTACCTGCTTCCACCGGCAATGCGAAAGGAAGGAGGTGGGCAGGATGTTACGTCCCGCTCATCTCCGCCCCTCCGCTTCTATTGGACACCTGCCTTGTGACATCGCTGTGATGATGCATGAACCGCCCCTTCGAAAGGATGCGGTTCACCTGCAATTTGCCTGTGTCGCACAACCGACGAGGGCGGGTACGATCGCTTGCGATCTCGCTAGCGAGATCGAAGCGTGTAAAGCCCGCTTTACAATTGCCTAAAAGGGGCTTTACACGCTACGACATCGCTAATGCGAACTCGTTGGGGTTACGGAATTGGTGACGCACATCCGGCCGCATTAGCGATGCCGTTGCGTGTGACACCAATGAGCGATTTTGCATCGTTGCAAAAATTTGCAAAATCGCTCATCGGTGACATGGGGGTCCATTCTCAAAAATCGTTACTGCAGCAGTAACGAGGTTGTTCCTCGTTCCTGCGGCAGCACACATCGCTCCGTGTGACACCGCAGGAACGAGGAAGCTCTCCTTACCTGCCTCCCGGCCGCTATGCGGAAGGAGGGAGGTGGGCGGGATGTTACGTCCCGCTCAGCTCCACCCCTCCGCTGCTATTGGACGGCCGCTCAGTGACGTCGCTGTGACACCGCACGGACCGCCCCCTTAGAAAGGAGGCGGTTCGCCGGTCACAGCGACGTCGCCGGGCAGGTAAGTATATGTGACGGGTCTGAGCGATGTTGTGCGGCACGGGCAGCGATTTGCCCGTGTCGCGCAACAGATGGGGGCGGGTACCCACACTAGCGATATCGGGACCGATATCGCAGTGTGTAAAGCCCGCTTTACTCTTTCTAATCGATCAATCTCAAAATCTGGGTGAGCTCTTCAGCATTAAATAGTCTGTTCTAAGGACTGGGACATTACCTATGCTTCTGTGAATTGTGTGCTAGGGATGCGATCAACTCTCTGATCAACAGTCTGTACAAGTGGGGGCAAAGGCTTAGCATTGCTTGTATAGCGGATAGCAAAACGATAAAAAGTTGCAGTTAAAGCATTAGAGCTGATGTATTAGAGGACCACGGTAGGATCAGAAGGTTAATAAAGTATTTAGGGGGACTGTTGAGGAGAGCCATAAGATGAAATACTTAATTAACCTCTGGACATAGAGCACTGTGAGAAGTGTGTTCAATGAAATGAATTCTCTATACATAGGCCAGTCAGGCTTCAGAGGAACCCAGGATGGCCCCCAATGACATCACAGACCCTACCATCAGCATTGATGCACCAGATGACGTCCCTCCCGTCACCATCACCGTGGATTCATTCATTGAAGTCAGACCCATCCATCAACAGCAACACAGATCTCCACATTGGCATGCCCATGAACTGTCCCACTAAATGGCCATATCTGAACTTGTGTACGTCCCTAGCCTATATCAAGAGTATGCATGCTCTGTACTCTCTCTGTTTGGTGCCATCTTTACTGTGATCAAGAAGAGATATCACATCCTACTGTGTCTGGTGTGATTTCTTTACGCATGCACTTGGTCCCCACCAATTAGACCAGGCAGTAGGCAACTAGTGATCTCTGGTTAAGAGTTCACCCTAACACACTGATGAAAATTGGATCAAAAACACTGATGAAACTCGGCCCATTTTTTTATGTTACAGAAAAATCACTGAATCATCTGAATAAGGCCTTATGAGGCGGTTGTCGCCACAGAGCCAAGTTTTTGGCTCAGTATAGCTGAAATTTGTAGTCAGACATAGTAATTAGAATGAAGCTGCTTGGAAGTTTGTCATGTGAGAAAGCAGCTGAAGGGATGTCTGATCCGCTGGGGTGCCACGCTCCTTTGATTAACATCTTGAGTCGCTGGAATGTGCTAAGCGCTAAACCTTCTGTATAAGACACATTTTTAACTCTGTGGCTTCTATCTTTCTAAGCTCCCAAAAGAATTAATGAGCTAAAGTTTAGATTTAGTGTGGTGTGACAGGAGATCTGACAGTTACATCCTGGATGGAAGGGTCAGCAGGTTTAGAAACACATTGCATAGCAGAGTTTAATGTAACCTCTCCACTAATAACAACGTGTGCTGTATGTCACCCATCAATAAAAGGATTAGTATCAAACAACACAGAGACTACTAATTATATGTCCTCTTACCTTGCCTGACCTCGATGTGATGAGGAAGTTTAGATTTTTTGCACATTTTATAACATTTTTGGAGACAGTCTGGACAGTCAAGAAATTGAAGTGAAGCAACTTTCACATAAGGCAGGATTATAGTTCCTTGTGTCTTCATTGGATAAATACAAGGCTTTAAAATGTGTATTTTCAACAGTACTGGGAAGATCAGGAACACTAAAGCGGGCTTTACACACTGCGATATTGGTCCCGATATCGCTAGTGTGGGTACCCGCCCCCATCTGTTGCGCGACACGGGCAAATCGCTGCCCGTGCCGCACAACATCGCCCAGACCCGTCACACATACTTACCTGCCCGGCGACGTCGCTGTGACCGGCGAACCGCCTCCTTTCTAAGGGGGCGGTCCGTGCGGCGTCACAGCGACGTCACTGAGCGGCTGCCCAATAGCAGCGGAGGGGCGGAGCTGAGCGGGACGTAACATCCCGCCCACCTCCTTCCTTCCGCATAGTGGCCGGGAGGCAGGTAAGGAGAGCTTCCTTGTTCCTGCGGTGTCACACGGAGCGATGTGTGCTGCCGCAGGAACGAGGAACAACCTCGTTAGTGCTGCAGTAGCGATTTTTGAGAATGGACCCCCATGTCATCAATGAGCGATTTTGCACGTTTTTGCAACGATGCAAAATCGCTCATCGGTGTCACACGCAACAGCATCGCTAATGCGGCCGGATGTGCGTCACCAATTCCGTGACCCCAACGAGTTCGCATTAGCGATGTCGTAGCGTGTAAAGCCCCCTTTAGGCTGTGTGCGCATGTTGTGTTTTTTCCTGCGTTTACGCAGAGTTTAAAACAGCAGCGTAATCAAGACAGAATGATATAAATGTTCTTAAATGTTCTTTAGTGTAACAAACTGTATATGGCTATAACCATGCAAAGCCTTTCATGTTTCATTGCATTCTTGTTTTTTTTTTTTTGTCTCTATTTGGGGGTTTGCCTTGGTCTGCAGCCCTGCTTATTGTATCCAACCTTAATTTTTCAATAAAAAAGATTAAACATAAAACAGCAGCGTAAATGCATGCGTTGTGCTTCCCCAGGAAAGTCTACGAGAAGTCAGTAAATTCCATGCGCACGTTGCATTTTTAAACGCAGCATATTGGATGCCAAATACTGTATTTGACAAAATCGATGCATTTAAAAAAGCAGCATGTCACTTCTTTTGTGCGTTTTGGTTGCATTTCCACCCATTGAAATCAATGAGGTGTGTCAAAACGCAACCAAAATGCGCTTGCACTGCATTTTTGTTGCGTTCTGCATGCTTTTTTGACAAACAGAACGCAGGTCTTTCAGTCTCTCTCTCTGTCTGTGTTGGTCTCTCTCTCTCTGTCGGTTGGTCGATCGGTCTCTCTCTCTGTCAGTCTCTCCCTCTCTCTCCCTCCTTCATGCTCAACGATCACCGTCATGGCGCTGCACAGCTGTCACACTACTCCGGCGGCTTCTCCTGCTTTTGAAAATGCCGGCCGCTCATTATTCCATCTTGTATTCACTGCTTCCCCCGCCCACCGGCGCCTACGATCGGTTGCATTCAGACGAGCCCCCACACTGATTGACAGCTATTTCACTGCAACCAATAGCTGCCGGTGGGCGGGTCTATATAGGGTAGTAAAATAAATAAATAATTTTAAAAAATGGCGTGCGGTCCCCTCCAATTTTGATACCAGCCAGGGTAAAGCTACACGGCTGAAGGCTGGTATTCTCAGGATGGAGAGCCCTACGTTATGTGGAGCCCCCCAGCCTAAAAATATCAGCCAGCAGCCGCCCGTAATTGCCGCATCCATTAGATGCGGCAGTCCCAAGACTCTACCCGGCTCATCCCAAATTGCCCTGGTGCGTTGGAAGTCAGGGTAATAAGGAGTAAATGGCAGCCCATAGATGCCACTAAGTCTTATTTTAATCAAGGTAGGTGTCTATGAGACACCCCTCCATGATTAATCTGTAAGTTAAAGAAAATAAACACATACACCCAAAAAAAACCTTTATTTGGAATAAAAGACAAAAAACACACCCTCTTTCACCACTTTATTAATCCCCAAACACCCCTCCAGGTTCGGCGGAATCCACACGAGGTCCCACAACAC
The DNA here is from genome assembly GCF_048569485.1 of Anomaloglossus baeobatrachus. Lineage (NCBI taxonomy): Eukaryota > Metazoa > Chordata > Amphibia > Anura > Aromobatidae > Anomaloglossus > Anomaloglossus baeobatrachus. The sequence continues at coordinate 509,602,732 of NC_134356.1, read as the reverse complement.
TTTCAGCTCTGTTACATAAAGCTGACAGGAGCGGCCACAAAGCAGCACCGCTCACTGTGAGCTCCACGCAGCAACTGAAGTGAGTCGCACTGTCAGCGATGATGTCACTCAGGTTACCCGCGGCCACCGCTCTCAGGTGGAGGACTTCAGCTGTGGCCGCGGGTCACCTGAGTGACTGCACCACTGATCGCGCAGCTCACTTCATTCACTCAGGGGATTTGCGGTCACCGGTGAGTCCTTCACCTTTGATCGCAAATCAGGCCGCGGCACACAGACAGAGCCGCGCGATGACAATGAAGTCGGGTGAAGTTCATCCGAGTTCATTGTGATCGCATGGCTCTGTCTTACAGTCAGCCATGCTCTATGGGGATGTAGCAGAGCCGAGTGGGACCGCACTGTCAAAAATGCATCCAAAATGCATCCAAAATGCATGCGTTTTGGATGCTTTTTTTTTTTTCAAACGCAGTGTTCACAAATATCCAGTCTGCCAGAGGGTGCATCTTTTTCTGTACTTGACAGAACGCAATGTGCGCACATACCCTTAATCTATTACATGCTTTGCCTAGATCACCCCCTTATTAAGGCACCAATACAAGTTGTTATTATGTTTTGCTCATATAACATCATCATATTCCACAGCTGTTTACAAACACTATCATCACAGTAACCATTGGGGCTCACAATCTAAATTCCCTGTCAGTATATCTTTGGAGAGTCGAAGCAAACAAAAGTACCCAAAGGAAACCAGTACAAACTACTTGCAGATGTTGCCCTTGGTGAGATTTGATGCCAGGACACCAGGCTGTAGACATAGAAATCATGGACCATAACATAACTTCTAATTGGGCCCCTTCACCAAAAATAAAAGAAATACATTAATTATGATGCCAACAAAAGTGCCCCCCTTCCCCACACACAGTATGATTCCCCCCACAGTGAATTTCTCCACAGCACCCTCCACACTCACAGCATGATGATTTTACTGTACCCACTCTCAACTACCTTGGCAAAGTATGGTGACCCCAACACAGTATGATCCCCAACTGTGACCCCCACACAGGCCTCCATGCAGTATAATGGGCCTCCATACAGTATAATGGCTGCAACACCTCTCCACATTGTTTAATGGCCCCACTAGTGTGACGCCCTGGACCCCAGGGGTCACAGGTCACTACACTCACCACATACACCCCCACACTAGAAAGGTACCACCAGTAAACCACAAAGACCTGATTGCCTCCCTCAGAGTCAGACAGGCACACCAGGTGGGCGGAGTCAGGCGGAAAGACACGCCCCCCGAGGAGTCGGCTGGCCTGAGGCAGGAAAAACAGTAGACAGTCCAGTTCAGGACAGTGGAGTGGAGAGTAGTGGAGTACAGTTCTGCTTGGGACCTGGGCTGGAGCCTAGGACCCCAGATCAGTCAGTCAGGCAGACGGCAGTGGCCGCCTGCAGGAGACCGGGAATACGACCGGTGTAACTGTGAGGGACCGGGACAGGGTAGTGGCCCGCTGGAACCCAACCGGGGAGCCAACAGGATACCGGAGCACCAGGCAGGGTACTCAGACCCAGAACTAGGCTATATGCCACAACCATAGTCGAATTAACTGATTGCGGTCTGGACCTCAGGGGTTCATTCCCACCAAAGTCCCGTTTGAAGGCAACAGCCCAACCCGTTCGGATAGAAGCCACCGCCAGAGGCCAGAGATCCAAGGGCCAGCACCTGCGGGCAAAAGGGGTTCCTACGACACATACACGCCGGGGAGCGGACTACCAGTGCCCAGGCACAGTGGTCACACTACAAACACAGGTGCAGGAGAAAGGCGGACATTGCCAACCCGACTAGGAAGCTGCAGCCGGCTGCGGGCCCCGTCCATCCCTCCGTTTGGTTTACCAGTGACTCTGTGTGGTTTAATTGTGAGTACACCAGTGCCATCCGGCACCGCACCGCAACCCTGTGCCCTGCACCCCGGCTCTCACACAACCGGGCTCCAGGACCAACATCCCCTACCCACGGAGGGGTCAACACCTAGCTGTGCCACTACACCGCTCCCGGGAGTCCCCGCATCTTCACCGCAGCGGTGGTGTCCACCATCACCACAACCCGTGGGAGCCGTCACGAACAATCATCCCAAAACCAAACACCCGCATTCCCCCACACGTAGCGCCAAACCCCTTTGCAGAGCAATGTGACCCCCCGGTCCGTGAGAGGCTCGAGCCACCGTCCGCAGTGCGAGCACGGATCTGAGCGGCTCAGCAGTCGCAGCCGAGGCCGCGGGGTGGTACACTAGTCCTCCAAAGAGTATAAGGGGTACTTTGCATGTTGCGACATCGCTACTGCGATATCGTCAGGGTCAAATCGAAAGTGACGCACATCCGGCGCCGGTAACGACGTCGCAACGTGAAAAGCCTAGGAGAGCAGATGAACGAGCGTGAAACAGTCAAAAATCGCTGATCTGTGTCACGTCGTTCATTTTCATAATATCGCTGCGTCCGCAGGTACAATGTTGTTTGTCGTTCCTGCAGCTCCACACATGGCTGTGTGTGAAGCCGCAGGACCAAGAAATATCTCCTTACCTGCGCCCGCCGTCATCGCGGAAGGGAGAAGGTGGGCGGGATGTTTACATCCCACTCATCTCCGCCCCTCCGCTTCTATTGGCCGTCCGCTTAGTAACGTCGTGGTGACATCGCTGTGACGCCGAACGCACCGCCTCCTTGAAGGAGGGATCCTTCGGCAGTCACAGCGACGTCGCCGACCAGGTATGTGCATGTGAAGCTGCCGTAGCGATAATGTTCGCTACAGCAGCTCGTACAACATATCGCATGTGCGACGGGGCGGGGGCTATCGCGCTCGGCATCGCTAGCATTTGCTAGCGATGTCGCAACATGCAAAGTACCCCTAAGAGTCTCTGCATGGTATGACGGACTCCGGACTCCACACAATCCTTCACACTATATAATTGCCTAAATACAGCATAACGGCTTTCAAATAGCCCTCCATAAAGTGTAAAGACTCCCTCATAGCCCTCCAGATATTATAATGGCCCCCAAATAGTCTTCCATATAATATATTTGGACCCACACAGTCCTCCATATAGTATTATGCAACTCCCATAGTCTCCCAGCTGGTATAATGGGTCCTACATTGCCTTCCATATAGTATTATAATGCACCCCATAGTATTCCATATAGTATAATGCAAAATTGCCTTTTATATATTATAATGAACCCCCATAATCCTCCATATAGTATAATGGGCCCAATTTAGTCCGGTATACAATATAATGCACTCCATAGTCAAGCATATAGTATAATGCACCACATAGTTCTCCAAATAGTATAATGGGCCCCACATTGCCTTCTATAAAGTATAATGCATCCCATAGTCCTCAATATAGTATAATGGGCCTCACATATTCCTCCATATATTATAATGCACCCATAATGCTTCATATAGTGTAATGCACCCCCATACCCCCATAGTCCTCCATATAGTATAATGCACCTGTTATGCTCGTGAGCATGGTATTAGTGGGTCTACTGGACTGAACGTACCGTTCACTTGCCAGGAGGAGCGAACTGGATCAGCCGCCGAGTCTTCACTACTGCCACAGGAGGTGGCAGCAGGTACACAAGCTGCTAAATAAACCTAATCAAAACAACACCTTCTAAAAAATACTTTTATTAACAACTTAAAATGCAGTCATACAGTATATGAATACAATTCAATTAAAAAAAGTGCCACGTGCATATGAAAAAATATCCAATCTAGTGGGGTATAGAGGTAATCAGATTATTAAATTTGATTTTAGATAATATCAATGGAGGGGACAGTGTGTCATCTAGATGTATCCTAAATTATCCCCTCCTGACAGCGGAGGACATCATAAATTGTTGGATATCCCCCACTCCATGATGACTAGCCCTATTTAACCCTGTACTGCACTAGCTGGAACCATTACCATAATATTCCATATGCTATAAAGAAGTGACAGACAGGACAAATTTATAGACACTAGACAAGTGCAGAACTGTGATACAGATAAACAGTCCAAAAGATATTTTGCAAGTTTTTAAGTGAGGAATGTACAGTAAAGACACCCTCTCTCGGTGACCTATCTAAAACAGGTAGCAAGTTATTATGTATAATCCTACGGTTTATATAACAAATAGTAAATAGTAGGTTAAAAATGATGAAGAAGGAGTGGACTACTCCCTCTTTCATAATTGCTTTCAACAGATAGAATTGCTGTATATAGCAAAAATCACAGTCTTCTTTGAAGCCCAGCCACAGGCAGGTTTCAAAGGAGCGCAGCTATGACAATGAGGTCTTCAAACGACACCCTGATGCTATAGCAACTTGTCAGCGACCTGTGTTCTGGAAGATAGCCACCAGGTGATATTCCAAGGAATATCATGGCACTGTGACAGCTGACCCCAGGGGTCAAGGATGAAGGGATGGGCTCAGGTGCAGACAGAACGGCTGGTGCAGACTGGACAGCTGGTTCAGAGGGTACAGCCGATACAGTAGGTATAGCAGGTACAGCAGGTGTAGCAGATACAGCGGGTACAGCAGGTATGGCAAGTTCAGGTAGGTACTAGTACACAGGTTACGAGTTAGCAGGTATAGGTAACAGACAGGATACAGGGAACAGGAATGGGACCTGACAACTAGTAGTGTGTCTCTAGCAGGAGAACTACATTGCTCAGGCACCTCACATAAGTGAAGGATGTCTTAAGTATCTAGTGCCTTTCAGCCATAGGCTGAGAGGCACTTCTGGGTTAGGGTACAGCCCTTTAAGAGCAGAAAGAACCCCGTGTGCCCTAATTTTGCTCCAGGGAGAGCTGTGCAGTGTGTGCAGGCTGGAAGGAGGAAAGAAAAGGAACAAATGCCACTGCTAAGCAGGAAGCAGAGCAGCTGGTATGGCTGTTACAGTATACAGTACAAGCCCAACATGAAGTTTCTTTATTTTTTGTGTCTTTTTTCATCTCTCTCTACCCCCCTCTGCAGGGCCGTATTTACCGCTAGGCACCCATGGTATGGTGCCTGGGGCAGCGTGCTGCGGGGGGCAGTACTTTCTGGCAGCAAAAAAAAAATATATTTTTTTTACATCTTCCCCCCTCCGTTAGACAGTCTAATAAATCCGCTGTGTTTTCGGAGGGGAGTGGGGGGGACAGGCGCACCTCCATTTATCTGTATTGTGCGTATTTAAGACGTGAATACAAATAAACTGCAAGAGCTGGGTACCGGGAGCTGATTGACCCTGCCTGCATTGGCACCTGCACTTCCGGGGTTAGAGGTGCTCCAATCAGCTTCGTGCTGTGGCGTCCAATGCTGCAGATCCCGCGAAGTTGGAGAGAACACTCACTGGACCAAGTAGAAGGAGGATGACAGACACCATAGGAGCAGCAGCAAAAACAAGAGGAGGAGGGTGGTGGGCACAGGAGCTCGCAGAGCTGACGATTCCTAGGGTTGGTGCGGGTGTTCCTAATGCTGTAAACTGAGGATTGTGGGGGAGGGGAAGGCAGAGGGTATGAAGTTAGGATTGTGGAGGAGGGGCAGGTGAGGCTATAAACTGAGGATTGTGGGGGAGGGGCAGGCAGAGGCTATAGATTGGGGATTGCTGGAGAGGGGCAGGCAGGGGCTATAGTCCGGGGATTGTGGGGGAGTGGAAGGCAAAGGCTATAGACTGAGGATTAGGAGACCTATTATTGTAGTCTGGGGATTAGGTGACCTATGACTCTAGACAGTGGTTAGGGGGGCTGTGGCTATTAGTATAGTCTTAGATTTAGGGGGCCTATTAAAGAAGATGGCGGTCAAGGGGGCCTATTGCTGTAGAAATGGTTTAGGGAGCCTATTGCTGTAGGAGGGGGGTTTAGGGGGCCTATTGTTGTAGCAGGTGGGTTTAGGGGGTCTATTGCTGTAGATGGGGGCTTTAGGGAGCCTTTTGCTGTAGGAGGGGGATTCATGGGGCCTGCTGCTGTAGATGGGGGGTTTAGAGGGCTTTACAGAGTGAGGGATAGTGCAAGGGACAAAATCAATGGAGAAAAGTGTAAGGATTCAGTATGTTGGTGGTCTCAGCATGGAGAGGGGTAGATGCAGAAACTTGGCACTCCAAATCAATGTGAATAGTGGTTTTTATTGTGAAAAACTTGTAGGACCAGCACAAGCACAGATGTTTTGGTCAAAAGACCTTCAACAGTGTGTGTGCAAAGGGTCCTCAGAAATTATAGTAGCATTGTGAGCGGCATAGCTGAGTATGATGTGGTGTCCACTACTGTCTATGTGGCAGTGATATGCTTGTGGTGGTCCTACAAGTTCTTGACAATAAAAAAACACTATTCACATTGATCTTGAGTGCCAAATTTCTACATCTACTTGAGACGGTTTTGGACCCCAGAAGTGCCGTGCGTATCAACTCACTAAGTATGGAGAGGGAGAAGCATTGGAAGCTCCTTATGGAAAAGGGGTAGCATGGTGGTTCAATATGAACAGTGGCGGAGTGAGGGCTCAGTAGGGAAAGGGGAGAGCATGGGTAGGTTCAGTATAAAGTGGAGCAATGTAGGGGACTCAGTATGAAACATGAGGTAGTGTGGGGGGGCTCAACATTAGATGTGAGGTATCATGGAGGTCATTGTATGATGAGTGGAACAGCATGGAGGTCTCATTATGGAAAAGAGGCAGGCAGCATTTGGAGCGCATTAAGAAGGCGCAGCATGGGAGGCTCAGTATGGAGAAGGGCAGTGTGAGGGCTCCATATGGAGAGGGGCAGCATGCATGGGACATTGTGAGGAGGGAGCAGCATGATGTGAGGACAATGTGCAGATCATATTTCATAATTGAGGAAGGTGTGGTAGGTATAATTTATAAGAGAGGACAGTGTGGCATTTTAGTTTATTAGGGGGAAGTGTGGCGGTCATAGTATATAAGTGGGGACGGTGTGGTGGGAATATTTTATAGGAGAGGATAGTGTGGAGGCCATGTACATTAAGAGGGATTGTGTGGAGTAATATTCTTTTGCGGGGAGCACAGTCAGGAGCAGTTATGTTTTTCAGTCAACAGCATAAGGCTTGTTTATGGCACAGCATTTGTGGTTATTGTTATTCAGGAACATTATAATGACATTGTTATTTTTCAGGGCACCATGGTGAGATGTGCTGCAGAAGACCGGAGAAGAGGGAATTCTGCAGAGACGAACTGTGGATGTGAAGTCATTATGGAATCGGGGACATGAGAAAACAGCGATCAGTGAGTGAATTATCACAGATGTTACACTACACTAACATTTACACAGGTTTAGGGGAAAAAATGACTTTAATTTATTATGCAAATGAGGGCATTTTACTGCACTATTGGTGTGGTCTTTGCTTTGGTGCACCGTTGGAGTGGTCTTTGCTTTGTTGCACCATTGGGGTGGCCTTTGCTTTGATGCACCATTGGTGTAGTCTTTGCTTTGGTGCACCATTGGGGTGGTCTTTGCTTTGGTGCACTGTTACGCCCTCATATTTGTATTTTAAAGTCTTTTGCTTTTATTGACAGCGCTCTTATAGTAAAAGTGAATGCTGTCTAATATCAGCTTGTCTAGGGTCCAGCAGTATACAGCGTCCCACTGGCCATTAGCACACATGTTGAAACTGAGCTGTGTGTGAACACATATGCCAAAAGTGTGCTGTGTGTCTGTATATACATGCTATTGCAGGTTATACGTCCCAGTTCTCCTCTGATGAACTCTCTGATTATTTGGAGAGGGAAACATGTTGAGAGGGGTTAATTTTCCCTGTGGCAGCCAGCTTGATTTGGGTGCTACCCTTGTAAGGGCGGAAGCTAATGCATGGGCACGAGAGGGGTTAGTGTGTACTGACGTGTCCCCCTCCCCCTTTTGTTTAAGTCGGCTCTCTTTCGCCTGTGTATCCGGTGGTGTGTGATCTACTCGAGGAGAAGAATCGGTTGAGATCTATCTTTTTCTTGTTTACATTTAATGCACAGCACTTTATATTATATTATGTATTGTCTGTTTTTAGACATTTAGTATTAAAAGTTATATTTTAATCCTTGCTATATAAACTAGCAATCACAATACAAGGAAGCCCATTATTTTTTTTTAATTATTTAAAAAAATAATTAAAAAAAAAATGTGTGGGCTCCAGCCGTATTTTGATCGCCAGTCAGGTAAAGCCAGGCAGTTGGGGGCTGGGATTATCCACAGCCTGCAGCCGGCCCTAGAAATGGCGCATTGTTTCTTAGCGCCATTTCCAGGCATTTTACCCGGCTCCACCAGTGGCCCTGGTGGCGGTGGCACGCTGGGTAATATAGGGGTTAATACCAGCTTTGTATTCTTCGATGGCACTAAGCCTGAAATTCATGGAGTCACACCATATTAGACATGGCCACCATGAATTTCTAGTAAACAGTAAAAAAAAAAACAAAACACGTACATAGAATTTTTTTTCTATTAGAAATAAAACAAAAAAAAAACATTTAGAGACTCTAACCTTATTATAAAAAACTCCTTAGTCCAACGTAATCCACTGGGACAGGAATGTCAACTCTGCTTCATCACTCTGTAAAGACAAGCGGCTCTACTGAGAGAGAATCAGAGAGAGCATTGTCAGCTCTGCTACATCGCTCTGTACAGAGCAAGAAACAGGCTGACAGTGAGGGTATGATTCCACCTTCCTGATTCCAGGACCTTCGATGAAGTCATAGTCATGTGACCAGTCTGTAAGCTAATGTCTGTACAACATACACAGCAGACTGGTCGCATGGCTATGACGCCATGCAAGGCCCTTTAGGCAGTGGTGCTAACTGGGGGCACAGCAATGATCAGACGCAGAAGCAGCGGCCGGGAGATAGCGTGTCTGCAGGACGCGTCACGGGACCTGTAAGTATGATCATAATGTTTTTTAATAATGTGCTTTTTTTTTTTTTCAGCCCCTGGACCCGATATGGACCTGATCTGTAACACGAGCTTCCTAGGAAAGCTCGTGATCAGGATCGTGTACATGATCACTATGTGACCAGTCAGAGTATCTAATGAACTCGGGTGACCTCATGATGACACTCCAGTGACACCCGCGCTACTGCGAGTGTTGCACCAATAACGTCATGGACTCATCAGAGTTCCCAATGAACTCTGATGAACCCGTGAGCCACTGTAGTGACACCAGCGGTAGCGCGGGTGTCGTGGGGATGTGGTCACAAGGTCATCCGATTTCATTGAATACTCGGATGACCTCCTGATGTTACTGCAGACACACTGCTTGCTGTATACTCACCTGTCCCCAATGCTCATGTCCCCGATACTGATGTCTCTGGCGATGCTGCTGCTTCCAGGTCTGCAGTGCAGTTGAATATGCATGACCATAATTAGCCGACCTGGAAGCAACTGCAGAGGCAGAGACAGCACCACTCGAGACAGGTGAGTATAGAAAATCATTTCATTTCAAACACACATGTTTTATCCGGTACATGTCACACTGATCACATAGGTACGTGTGGTATCCATTTTAAAAACGGATGTCACACGTACCTGAAACACGGTCGTCTGAAAGTGGCCTTAGAGAGTTTAGTAAGAGCAGTTTCAGTAGCGTGCAAGGAGCGGAAGCCGGATTGTAAAGGTTAAAGTAGAGAGTTATTGGTGAGATAGCGGATTAGATAGGACTGGACCAAGTGTTCCAAATGTTTAGAGATGAAGGGGAGATTGGAGATTGGAGACAGATTTGTAGTTAGCGTGCAATTTTGGTTGTGGGATGGTTTTTTTTTGTAATTGGTGTATGTTGGCATGTTTGAAGGAAAAGGTAAAGACACCAGATAAGAGAGGTGAAATATTTTAGTTAGGTTAGTCTGGATGAGGACTGTACATCACTCATAAATTATCATAATGTCATAATGAATCATAATGAAAGGGAGTACTCTAATACGATCATCCAAATTTATGAAGAGGTCCGGTTTGGGGATTTTAAGAGGTCCGGTTTGGGGATTTTAATAAAATGGTAAAAGAGGGTGTTTTTTTGTCTTTTATTCCAAATAAAGTATTTTTTTGGGTGTATGTGTTTATTTACTTTCACTTACAGGTTAATCATTGGGGTTGTCTCATAGGCAATTCCAGGCGGCTGCTGGCTGATATTTTTAGGCTGTGGGGCTCCCCATAATGTGGAGCTCCCCATCCTGAGAATACCAGCCTTCAGCCTTGTGGCTTTATCTTGGCTGGTATCAAAATTGTGGGGGGGGGGGGCGCAATTTTTTTTAATTATTTATTTATTTATTTTTACTGCACGATATAGACCCGCTCACCGGCGGCTGTGATTGGTTGGAGTTAGACAGCTATCACTCAGCATGGGGGCGTGTCTGCCTGCAACTAATCATAGGCGCCGGTGGGCGGGGGAAGCAGTGAATATGAGATTGAATAATGGGCGGCCGGCATTTTCAGATCAGGAGAAGCCGCCGGAGCTTTGTGACAGCCGTGCAGCGCCGCGTCGGTGATCGGTGAGTGGGTGAGAGTGAGTGAATGAGTCAGTGAGTGAGTGAGAGTGAGTGAGTGATTGATTTTCTGAAAAGCAATGAATTTATTAGTATATCTAAAAACAATTTTTATTGAAATTTATTAAAATAACTCAACATTCCACCTGTGAAAAAATGTGACACACACAAAAGATCCCTGGACCATGGGACAGCCCCAATAGTTTCCACCAAGGGAACAAAGCAAGTTGTTCCACTATTATATCACCTTAATAGTACTGCCAATGGGAAAAATCTCTAGATGACCCTTGTTCTCTCATTCCTCTGCCTGCCAATGGAGATATAACTTAAGTTACACGCACCCTAAAGGTAAAGAGGTGCCCCCATTCCTCGGCGGCTTTCCCTCCTATGATATCCCTGAACTCCCTTCTTATCGAGTAGAATCTAGAGGGTTATACCATCAATTAGTGAGGGAAAATAGAAAAAATTGCACTTATCTGAGATACTTTCGGGTCAAAAGTCCCTTAGCAGTATTTCTCTCTAAAGGTGAGGGTGTCCGGGCTTTCCATGGTCCTCAACCCAATAATATAAAATCACAGAGTTTCAGTCTCGACGCGTTTCTCCCCATTTAATTAATTGGGGTTCATCAGGAGACAGTATTAAATATATGGCTCAGTCGCCTGTGGAATAAATAGATATCAAAAACCCCAAATCTAAACCATGTAAAATGTCCTTAAAGTGTTAGGTCACATGGGTTACGTACCAAAAGGTTGTCACGGGGCTACTCGTTCTGCAGCACACACCGCTCCATGTAGATGTATAGCATGGACGACCTGCCCTGCAACTAACCATACTTAAATACCCCCATGTAAAGATAATTGGCCAGGTGATTAACCCGAGCACGCCCACGTATCCATAGGAACCCTGGATGTTTATCATAAAACCAATCATCATTCAGGGAACTCGGAGCCCGCACCGGATGTAAATAATACCATGTGACCGCACAGGCTACGTCACCGGGTTACCATGGATTAGTTATACACAGCGTGAGAGGCCAGGACGTGACGCACAGTCCAATGGCTCGTATATCCCAGCTGGTAGCGTCCACATGGGCGTTACCCCCAGAGTCACATGACAGCATAGTTCGTTCCCCTCGGGTACGGAGTAAATCTCCACCCCCCTCAGCGTCATTTGTTTTGAGCAGGGAAACAGGGACAGCAGAAGAAGGGAGCGATCGCCTGGGACATAAAACTCTCCCCCAGCGACGCCTATAAGCGCATCTTCACGGGACCACGTGATTCACAGTAATAATACATAGGGTCCACGCGCAGTACCATTCACCACAGCCTTCTTTTTGGGTAATGGGTCCAACACATCACCTACTGGGGCCACTATATTGATGACGTCCTGGTCCTTTGGACCGGGACGGTCGGTTCCTTCCAGGAATTTGTTAAAGATCTAAATATGAACAATATTGGTCTGTCATTTACGTATGACATAGGCATTGATAAACTGGGTTTCTTGGATGTCCTGCTGATGAGGGGAACCAAGGGGCAAATAGAAACCCAGGTTTTCAGGGAGGAGACAGCGACAAATAGTTTTCTACACTGGACGAGCCATCATCCGGAACCCCTAAAGAGAGGGATACCAAGAGGCCAGTACTTGAGACTAAAACCTGATGTGTGTACATACCCGAAACTGGAGTAAAAACTCAAAAAGTTGCAACATTGTTGTACAGCCCAAATTTCACATTTTTTTTCTGTTTGAGCAGTTTTATGCCAGAAAACTGGCAAAATGTATCTGATGAATAGGGGACCATAAATCTGATACATACTTCAAGAATGGTTCCAGAATGTCTGTCTCACTTTTCTTTTATACATCTTACATCACATATATACTTATATCTCATGATTCCAATAAATTAATAATGTTATTATATAAGGTAAGATTAATCTATCACCTGTACCTTCTAAAATTTGTCATATAGTGTACAGCTTCTCAAGCTGTGTGTACCAGTCCAATAGTGCACCTCCGTCAGCTCATGTGAATTTCAGGTCAACCAACTGCTAATAGCATCTCCGCAGGGATTACAGGCATTGCCTGCTAGTAAAGTGAGCAGCCGCGATTTTAAAGTCACTCATCCATTGAACACATGCTGAACATTTGCTCATGAATGACTTCAATCAATATATAGAATCCCTGGAACATTTATTGACATGGTTTTATTATGAAGGTTACATGGTGGTTGTGGTTAATTTTAAGTTCATTTACTATGTAAAATCACAGATGTACATGACTACATATTTTCAATTAATGCGCCGGGTTATGTATAGTAGATTTCATGTAATACTTATATAGCTGTTAGAACTATCTTCAGTTTAAAGCCAGCATACGATATCGTATGCGATCGTAACCGCCCCCATCGTATGTGCGGCACATTCAATTTTGTTGAATGTGCCGCACAAACGATTAACCCCCGTCACACGTACTTACCTTCCATACGACCTCGATGTGGGCGGCGAACGTCCACTTCCTGGAGTGGGAGGGACGTTCGGCGTCACATCGACGTCACGCGGCAGCCGGCCAATAGAAGCGGAGGGGCGGAGCTGAGCGGGACGTAAACATCCCGCCCACTCAATCGCAATCGCACGTAGATGTTACACACTAAAATGTACCTTACGATGCCAGATGTGCGTCACTTACGACGTGACCCCGCCGACACATCGTAAGATATATTGTAGTGTGTAAAGCGGGCTTTAAACATGGCACTCTTCAAGATTCATTGGACTGTATAAGGGATACTATTTGTGTCCGGTGCAGCCCACTAAACTGTAATTGAGGGTTGTTATGGTTTTATATGCTGTTTTAGGCTATGTCCGCACTTTGCGTTTTTACCTGCGTTTCAGCTGCGTTTTCAACTGTAGCGTTTTCATGCCAAAATGCTGCATGCGTTTAGATTTTCCAGCAAAGTCTATGGGAAATAGGGATTTCTTGTGCGCACTTCGCTGTTCAAAACGCTGCGTTTAATTTGCATAATTTTGAGCAAAAACTCAGCGTTCACAGAAGCAGCATGTCAATTGTTTTTACCATTTGTGCTGCGTTTTGCTAACATTGAAGTCAATGAGAAGTTGCAAAAAGCAAGCAACCTCAAAATTCCAGAGTTTTACATGCTTTTTAGCTGCAGAAAGCATGCGTTTATGACATCAAAATAATGGAATGATATGTCCCTTTACACACACACATAGTCCGACAATTAAATTAATGAAAACTATTAATTTATTGTTATTTTAGCCATAAATAGTATAAAATCGCTATAATTATATTAAATAAAACTATTTTAGTTATGATTTATAAAATTATGTTTTCATTTTTTTCCCCTTTTTTATAGTGTTTGTATGTTAAAACTTTATTTAGTAGTGTGTTTGTAATCAAAACGCATCTGAGTTTAAGCAATTAAAAAGCATGTAAAAAGCACTAAAAACGCGGCTAAAACGCGGCAAATACGCACGCATATTTATCGCATTTTCGTGGTCAAAAGCAACTTTGGCAAAAACCATCATTTCTGCCAGAGGATGCGTTTTCAACTGCAACTACCTCGACACAAAGTGCGGACATAGCCTTACAAGTTTTCTAAAATGTGCAAATGTGATTGATTCCTAATTTGCACATTTTTTGAGCGATTGTCCCTCCCAGAAATATAGGTTGGAGGTGATATGTGTGTATCTATTCCGATAATATAGATCAGTGGTCCAAAACCTTTGTTACCTTGACAGCAACATTCAGCTTTGATAAAGGGTCGAACACCATATCCAGAACCCCCACCCCACTCTGAGTAGAGACATCCAGCTCCTGCTCTCCCCCTTCATAGTATTGACACCAAGATCCCCATTACTCCCCACACACACCCCTCTGCGCTAGCGTCAGTGATTGGAACCTGTGTTAATGGAAATTAGTATTCACCCCCTTCCCCACCTACTCCTCAGTGCTGGCACACAGGGGTGGGCAGAGTAAGGTGGTGAATATTAATTTGCCAATAATACACGTTCCAATTGTCGCGGGCGGGGAAGGACGCTGCTGCGATGGCTGCTCGGTGGCTCGAGCGGTGGGCCGGATCCGGGGACTCGAGCGGCGCTCCTCGCCCGTGAGTGAAAGGGGGTAGTTTGGTTTGGGGATTTGGTCCGTGACGCCACCCACGGGTTGTGGTGAGGTTGGGCACCTTCGCTGCTGGTGACGGGGATCCCGGGAGCGATGGCAGGGAGCAGCTGGGATGTTGTTTTCCCCCTCCGTGGGTAGGGGTTGGTGGTCCCGGGGCCCGGTGAGATGACAGGGAGGCAGGGTTGGATGGGTGCAGGGTCGCTTGGACTGCGCGGCGCGGTGCCAGACGGCACGGTAGTACTCACTCAGCCACAAAGGTACGCAAAGTCTCTGGTAAACCAAACGGCTGGATGGACGGGTCCCGCAGCCGGCTGCTGTGGCTTCTCCTGGACAGTTAGTGGTGGCTGCCTTTCCCTGCACCTTTGTGTATGTTCGGTCCCGATGGATTCCCACCGGTAACCCGCTCCCCAGCGTGTGTATGTGCCGGAGGAGCCCTTATGCCCGCAGGCTCTGGCCCTTGGAACTCTAGCTGTGGCGGTAGCTGTATTTCCTTCTGTTGGTTGGACGGTTGCCTTCAATCGGGTCTTGGCTGTTAGGAAACCCCTGGGGTTCCGGTCACTGACGGATTTGACCTCTAATGGCAACTCCAAGCCTGGTCGGGGTCCGTAGGCCCTGCCTGTGTGTGCTGGCTTCACTTCGTTCCCCGGTTCGGTACCGGCGGGCCACCGCCCGTCCCCGGTCCTACGGTTCCGCGTTCATCTGCCTCTCCTGCAGACGGCCACCACCGTCTGCCAACCTTGCTCTTGGTGCCCGGGCCACACCCCCGGACATGGTCAGTTTGCTCCTCTCCTACCACTTCCCTAACTGAACTCTCCTCTCCACTCCACTGACTTCCTTCTCCCGCCTCCAGTATTGTGAACTCCTCAGTGGGTGGGGCCAACCGCCTGGCTCCACCCCACCTGGTATGGACATCAGCCCCTGGAGGGAGGCAACAAGGATTTTGCGTCTGGCTGATGTGCCTGTCTCGGGGTGGGGGATGTGTTCTGCAGTACCTGTGACGACCTGACATATGGATATAGTCCATATCTGCACAGTGGTAGTTTTTTCACATATCCACTAATCCTACGTACTATCTATGTACTGGGCAGCAGTATACTATCTACCATGTGTAGTAGGTTGTTGGTAATTAATTATAACAAGGATTTTGTGTCTGGCTGATGTGCCTGTCTCAGGGTGGGGGTGTATGTTGTAGTACCTGTGACGACCTGGCTAGTCCAGGGCGCCACACAATCACTGACACCTGTGCAGAGGGGTGGGTGGGGGAAGGGGTGAATATTAATTTTGCATTAACTAGCTGGCATGTGACTATAAATTTCTGGGGCTTACAGCAACACAATGGGGGAATGTACACCAATGTAAGTTACATACCCTAAAAGGGCTGTCCAAGACCAATTTCAGGACACAATTATAATATGGCACACAACTAGCGCTTTTTTTGGAGTAGGGCTTATATCAAAAGCATACTCCAAAAAGGCCAAAACATTCTGCTAGGACTTATATTCGGGTTAGGTCTTATTTTCGGGGAAACACTGCACAATGGCGCACCCTAATCATGTGTATAGCGGAACCTCAGTCAGCACATCATCATGCTGTTACTGAAAATAAATCACTATACAAAGACCAACACTGATATTACCGGTATATGCTGAGTATATAGTGGTAGATAATATCAGTCCTGCATCACAAACAAGTGATTACAGTACAATTATAGATAGTGACTTACAGCTGACGTTCTTTCTAATGAAGTTTTTCACTTTTCTCATCTTTCCCATCTTGCCCAGACCGACATGACAACTTCTTCCAGCTACAACTCGTCTGCAGAATTTTTATCATAGACACATTTGGCTTCTCACAATTCCAGCATAATCTTTATCTATTCCCAAACTGCACAAAATCATCATCCTATGATTTATCATTATCCTAATCCAATGCTGAGCTGCTGCCATATGTGGCCCTACTACGGTACTACACCTGCTGTGTTGCACAAAAACAGTGCTCCTGTCAATTGCCTCCTTTGTGTGCCCTGTAGATGTTAAAATTTCCCCCTAGAAAATATTAATTCCCTGTGTAAGTTTCCTAGAAAAGTGTTCACATTTTGCTCCTTTAAAAGTAATAAGCCCCATGGCAATCACAAAACTCTATAACAACAGTGCTTCTTAATTGACCAGTTAACATTTATTAATTTCCTGTGAGTCCTCCCATGTACAGCTCCCATATACAAAGTATGATAGTTACATAGTTACATAGGTTGAAAAAAGACCCTGGTCCAGCTAGGTCAACCTTCCCCCACCAATTATATATTTTGTCATTGAGCCATTTATAACCAACAATGTTGTGTGTACTGAGGAAATCATCCAGCCCTTTTTTAAAAGCTGTTATAGTATCTGCCATTACTACCTCTTGTGGTAGGGCATTCCACAGTCTGACTGCTCTAACTGTAAAGAACCCTTTCCTGTTTAGCTGCCGGAATCGCTTTTCTTCCACTCGCAGTGTATGCCCCCTGGTCCTTAGTATGGTCTTTGGAAGGAATAAGTCATGTGCCAGTCCTTTATATTGACCACACATGTATTTATACATATAAATGAGATCTCCTCTGAGACGACTTTTTCTAATCTAAACAAATCTAACTTTTTCAAGTTACAGCTCCCCTATACACAGTATGATGGGTCCAAAGTTCCCCTATGCAGTATGATGTCCCCCAAATATCCCCTATACACAGTATCATGGGCCCACAGCTCTTACATGCACAGTATGATAGTATGATGGGCCCACATATACTCAGTATAATGGGCCCACAGCTTTCATATACACAAATGAAGGCCCCCAGCTTCCATACACAGAGTATAATGGGTCCACAGCTTTCCTATGCAGTATTATACCTCCCACAGCACCCTGTACACAACACGATGACTTACTTTCTGGGATACTATCACTGATAGATTTGTAGTACTTGGGCTCGTGCAGACGACTGTATTTTCAGTCCGACTGCTATTTGACAAAACATTGGCTCATGCTTGGACCAATGTTATTCAAAGGCCTCATCTGCTGTGGCCATATGTGGCACCCCTGAGGCTCTGGTTGCCACAGGGTACTACACCTTAATTAAGATGCGGTATCTATCTCAGGTAAGGAGGGGGTTAATTACTGGTGTTCCACGAACACACACGGCATACAGCTTAGGAGCATTCACATAGGGTGGGTTGGCTCAGGGTAGGCAGGGGGGTGGTCATAACAGTCATGGGACTTCCCAGTCACTGAAGCCTGCCACCTGGGGGGCGGGTTCCACCTGGGGTAGAAATAGGCGCAACACACTCACATCAAAACAGACCCGTCAGGAGCATAGTTTTGGCAAGACATCTCTGGAAAACTTGAACTTGACTGGTCCCGGGGCTTGGAGCGGGATCTCAGCCAGGGTACCAAACTGCTGAGGGGGACACCCTAGAAATAGGACACCCTCTCTCCTTCTTTTTCCAAACACCGGTGGTGATCCCTTAGTGGATCTGGGATTGACCTGAGCCCTTCACGGCAGTGGCCAGTGTGACCGGGCTGGCAACTGAAGTTGTGAGTAAACTATACCCTGAACCCACACCGCATGTCAGTTTACAAGCACAGTGGGCATGGGATTTCTAGTAATCTATCCACTGTGCTTGTACTGTACATCGCAGCATTTGGATGCAGCGATAACATACTGCGTCCAAAACCCTGTGAATCCTGATCGTGGGCACGCAGCCTTATACTCGGTACACGAGTATTGCCCATCCGAGTATCTGACTGTGTGGCGCCCTGGACTAGCCAGGTCGTCACAGGTAACACACACACCCCCCCACCCCCACTAGACAGTAACATTGGCCAAACATAAAATAAAATCCTTGTTGCCTCCCTCCAGGGTCTGATGTCCACACCAGGAGGGGCGGAGCCAAGCGGTTGGACCCACTCACCGAGGAGTTCACAGGCCTGGAGGTGGGAAAAGCTGACAGTGTTTAGTCCAGGAGGTGAAGTGAGAGGAGTAAAGTGGAGAGTGTCTGGGTTTGTGGCCCAGGCACTGACAACAAGGTTGGCAGACGGTGGCGGCCGTCTGCAGGAGTGGTGAATCAACGCGGAACCGTAGGACTGCCGGTACCAACCGGGGAGCGAAGTGAAGCCAGCACACACAGGCAGGGCCATCGGACCCCGACTAGGCTTGGAGTCGCCGTCAACAGTCAAATCCGAGTGTGACAGGAACCCCAGGGGTTTCCTAACAGCCAAAGACCCGTTAGAAGGCAACCGTCCGCACCGTGAGGGTATACAGCTACCGCCTAAGGCTAGAGACCCAAGGGCCAGCGCCTGTGGGCAAACAGGCTCCTCCAGCATCCATACACCGGGGAGCGGACTACCGTTGGGGATCCACCGTAGTCAAACAAGTACACAAAGGTGCAGGTAAAGACAGCCGCCATCACCTGTCTGGGGAGAGACACTGCAGCCGGCTGCGGGACCCGTCCATCCAGCCGTTTGGTTTACCAAGGACTTTGTGCATCTCTTACTGAGTGAGTACACCCGTGCCATCCGACACCGCGCCGCGCTGCGCTGTCCCTGCAACCCTGCACCTCTCCAACCCTGCCTCCCCGTCACACCACCGGGCCCCGGGACCACCGACCCCTATCCACGGAGGGGGAAAACAACATCCCAGCTGCTCCTTACCATCGCTCCCGGGATCCCCGTCACCAGCAGCGGTGGTGCCCATCTTCACCACAACCCGTGGGTGGCCTCACGGACTAAATCCCCCAAAACCAACCACCCTTTTCACTCACGGGCGAGGAGCGCCGCTCGAGTCCCCGGATCCGGCCCACCGCTCGAGCCACCGAGCAGCAGCCGCAGCAACGCCGGACCCGAGCGTTACCGAGCGCAGCGGCAGCGTCCTCCCCATCCGCGACAACTGCTCTTTAGGAGTACCCGAGCATGGTGTCTCTCATAGTCTGCAGCAAGGACAAAACGTTACCAGCGCTTCTCCAATAACAAATTGGACAATAGTGCTGAGTTCAGTGATTGGATGTAGCACTGTCCACATGATGTCATGGCTCCACCAATAACAGAATCTGGGAGCAGCGGCGGAGACTCAGCGCTGGACATAGAAATACAAACAAAACATACAAAATGTGGTCAGGGACAATGTGTTATTTGAAACTGGAAAGTCCCTTTAATGTTTTAATATCTTTACAAGGTACACATTGTGTATTGTAGATATCAGTCACATTCTATCTTACACCATGTAACAGTCTATTACATATATACATTGTGACAGGGGGATGGAGAGCAGCTAGAGATCACATTTTATCTGGTGCACACTGTTGCAGCCTTATGATTTCTATATAAGCTTAGAAGAGCTGATCATAACGATGCACAGCTGCAGGCTCCCAGCGTCAGAGCGGATCACTTCGGCTGCCAAGCCATGCAGCATTGGGATGACATGTGAAGCTAGCTAGTTATACACAAGTTTACACTCCAAATGTTCTGCCCAGATTGATCCCTGCGAGCGGAATGTCACCAAGGCCAAATCTTTTACATTTTCGTTGCCTGGTATGTTACTTAAGATCTAGGCACTGCTTCTGGCTGATGATCTATTTAGGAATTATAAAGTAACAAACCATATAGACAGAAGCAACCTATCTTCATGATAGGTATAATATTATACTTATGTAAGGATATTAGGCTGAAATTAAAGTAAATTCCTTCATTAAACTTGATGTATTATTAAGTAAAATAATAAAATCAGTAAAAACATGAAATGACGTTGAGAACTAACAAAATTGTAAATTTAACCCCTTCACCCCCGGGCGATTTTCCATTTTTCGCCTTCAATTTTTCCTCCCCATAACTTTTTTTTAATTTTCCATCAATAAAGCCATATGAGGGCTTGTGTTTTTGCAGGGCGAGTTGTACTTTTGAATGACACCATTCATTCTGCCCCATATTGTACTGAAAAAAAGGAAAAAATTCCCCATGTGATGAAATTGCAAAAAAAGTGCAACTTCACAACAGTTTATTTATTTATTTTTTTTATTTACCATGTTCATTATATGGTAAAACTGACCTGGCAGTATAATTCCCCAGGCCAGTATGAGTTCATAGATACCAAACATGTATAGTTTTATTTTTATTGAAGTGATAAAAACAGTTCAGAAGTTTGCAAAAATACAAATTGCTCTTTTGTCGGCATTTTCAATTACCTGTAGCTTTCTCATTTTTGGGATCTGGGGCTGTATGATGGCTTATTTTTTGCACCTTCAGCTGATGTTTTGAATTATACTATTTTTGGGTGTATGTGATGTTTTGATTGCCTGCTATTGCATTTTAATCCAATGTTGCAGCAACCCAAAAACTGTAATTCTGGTGTTTTGATTTTTTATTTCTCGCTACACACTTTACCAAACAGAAAAAAATATTTTATATTTTGATAGATCGGGCATTTCTGAACTCGGCAATACCAAATATTTGTATTTGTAATAATAATAATAATAATAATTATTATTATTATTATTATTATTTTCAATGGGGCAAAATGGGGGGGATTTCAACTTTTAGCTTTTTTTTCCAGATTCTTAAAACCTTTTTTTTATTGATTTTATTAGTCCCCTTATGGAACTTGAAGCTGACACTGTCTGATCGCTTTTGCTGTTCACAGCAATGCTTGAACATTCCTCTGAACAGCAGAAATGCTGATGATCTGTGAAAGTCGGCGCTCTGATTTTGAGCCCCATTGGGGACAGTGTTGCCAATGTATGTAAAGCGCTGTGGAATTAATAGCGTTGTATAAGTGAATAAATATAATATTATTATTATTATTATTATAGTAACACGCGTGGCTGTCTCTCCAACCACCTGCATCTGTTAGCTGCACATGATGGCTGATCAGATCAGCTGACGTGTGAGGAACAATGTAGGCTCGACCAATGACATATAGAGGTGTCATTGGTCAGGATGGACTTAAACGGAATGTGTAAGGAAAAAAAAAATGCTATTAACATTCAGATATGACATCTGCAGGTTTATAGCGTTTAAAGCACCACATCTTTCTTCCAGACCATAACCCTTCCAGTGTATCAAATATTTGAAAGAACGACAAACAAAACGAAAATCCACGATTCTTGCTACCTGAAACTTTAAATTACAATAAACAATAGCTGGAGGCGGTGGAAAGGGTGACGGCTCCAAAGATGCAACATACTTTTTGAGCAATGATCTGTGGAACACATTATGGATTCTGAGTGCTTGTGGTAGCCCAAGAGAAAAAAGCCACTGGATTAATAACGGCAATTACTTTGTATGGACCAATGAACCTAGGACCAAGTTTCCAAAAAGAAATCTTCAACCTAATATTTCTAGTGGACAGTCACATATTCATTCATGCTCAGAGCCAGACCTGACGATCGTCTTTTATCAGCCATGCTTTTGTATCTGTCCCCTGTAACCTTGCCATACAGAAGAGTGCTACAAAGAAAAACATTCCTCCTCAAGCACCCCCAAAGACCTATCTCAACTGAAAGCACAGAACTGAGGGTGAAAGCCATATGCACCAAAAAATGGTGACCTACCAGTAGACTCATTATGATGATTGGTTAATGCAAACTCAGACGTTCCGTCTGACCAGTTGATTGAAGATGGAACGTTAAAGAAAAGGAAAGCTATACATCCAGACAAGAGCAAAACGATTTCCAAGATTTAGATACAAACTTGGTCCCCCGGTCTGACACGACATTGGAGGGAACCAAGGGAAGCTTCACAATCTCAGTGAGGAACACTTGAGCTAAAGTTTTAGCATTATGGAGAGCGGGTCAGGCAATGAAGTTCACCATTTTACTAAATCTATCCACCACTGCTAAAATTACACTTTTTCCAGTGACTAAAGGAAGGATAGTGATAGAATCCATGGATAAATGTGTCCATTATCTATCAGGTATAGCCAAAGGTAGGAGAGACCCAGAAGGACAAGTGTGCCGCCCCCGTGCCAGCAGCCAGTGCTGCTCAGATCCGGATCTACGGTGCGGCTTGAGGGGTTCTCCGGACCCGGGGGTCGCGCGGACACTCCGAATAAAAGGGGACGTAGTTGTCTCGGGCGGGGAAGGACGCTGCTGCGCTTGCTAACGCTCGGGTCTGGCGCTGCTGCGGTGGCGGCTCGGTGGCTCGAGCGGTGGGCCGGATCCAGGGACTCGAGCGCTCCTTGCCCATGAGTGAAAGGGGGTAGTTTGGTTTGGGGATTTGGTTCGTGACGCCACCCACGGGTTGTGGTGAGGTTGGGCACCACCGCTGCTGGTGACGGGGAGCGATGGCAGGGAGCAGCTGGGATGTTGTTTTCCCCCTCCGTGGGTAGGAGTTGGTGGTCCCGGGGCCCGGTGAGATGACGGGGAGGCAGGGTTGGATGGGTGCAGGGTCGCCTGGACTGCGCAGTGCGGTGCCGGATGGCACGGTTGTACTCACTCAGCCACAAAGGTACGCAAAGTCTCTGGTAAACCAAACGGCTGGATGGACGGGTCCCGCAGCCGGCTGCTGTAGTCTCTCCCGGACGGTTAGTGATGGCTGCCTTTCCCTGCACCTTTGTGTATGTTCGGTCCCGATGGATTCCCACCGGTAACCCGCTCCCCAGCGTGTATATGTGCCGGAGGAGCCCTTTTGCCTGCAGGCTCTGGCCCTTGGAACGCTAGCTGTGGCGGTAGCTGTATTTCCTTTTGCTGGTCGGATGGTTGCCTTCAATCGGGTCTTGGCTGTTAGGAAACCTCTGGGGTTCCGGTCACTGACGGATTTGACCTCTAATGGTGACTCCAAGCCTGGTCGGGGTCCGTAGGCCCTGCCTGAGTGTGCTGGCTTCACTTCGCTCCCCGGTTCGGTACTGGCGGGCCACCGCCCGTCCCCGGTCCTACGTTGATCGGCCTCTCCTGCAGGCGGCCACCACCGTCTGCCAACCTTGCTCTTAGTGCCCGGGCCACACACCCGGACACGGTCAGTTTACTCCTCCGTTACTCTGACTGTTCTGACTTCCTTTTCTCACCTCCAGAACTGTGTACTCCTCGGTGGGTGGGGCCAACCGCCTGGCTCCACCCCACCTGGTGTGGACATCAGCCCCTGGAGGGAGGCAACAAGGATTTTGTGTCTGGCTGATGTGCCTGTCTCAGGGTGGGGGTGCGTGTTGTAGTACCTGTGACGACCTGGTTAGTCCATCAACAGTTTATGCAGTATAAATCTTCCCTTACGGGAGGCAGGTCACTTGAACGGTGCAAAACACATATATTTACATTTTTAATAACAACGGACGGACGGCTTCCGCTCTCCCACCCAAGCAACCTAGCCCTGATGCTGCCCCTAAGAAGTGGGCAGCACCCCTTGACCCCAGTCCAGATCCAGGCTGCCCGAGCGGGAACGGGTACGGTGCCTCACACCCGGCTGTCACTTCAGGGGACCCCACGTCCATGGAGGACCCCTGACCCCCGGAGGATCACCACCGGTTGCGGTAGTGGTGGGCCTGGGCTATCACTTTCCTCCAGGCCCATCCTCCAAATCAGCCTCTCCGGAGGCGGCAACGGAAACATGCCCCAACATATTTACAATCCCACAAGTTCGTGGGTACCCTGCAAGTTCTCAGGCATGTCCATGAAGAGTTCCTCATGCAACGGTACAAAGGGTCCCTACGGGGACAACTTGCCGGCAACGGCCGGGTCAATCACGGTGTCAATCAGGTTACTTTCTTGGTTGATTCATTCATTTACTTAACAGGTTACGGTACTGGTGGTCCCAACGGGGACAACGGTGCAACTGAGGGACCGCTGCCTTATTTCAAGTCCACACCACAGGCTGGAGGAGGGGACTGGGTCGGTTCTTGGGCCTCCTGACCTCCTCTCAGCTTGGCATCAAGGGCAAACCAGCCCCTCTCTCCACAGTGCCACGTGTATGTCACTAGATCGCCTGGGAGCAAGTTACGGCCCGGGTGGCCCTCTGGCAGGTGGGCATTGACATCCCGCTGGGCCACAAACACCTCGGCTTCCAGGCCCGGCTCGAAAATAAATCCATAACCCCGGCGGGGGTCAAATCTTCGCACCTGACCCTCGTATCTCGGGCCCCAGACCCGGAAGGTGGCTCTGTGGAGGTTCTCTTTTTCTTGAATCGTGCGGGCTATCAGCTCAGCCTTCTGCTTCTCCCTCTCCGCATTTTCCCGGCCCAGCTGGCTCGGCTCCCTGTCCCAATAAGGGGCGTCTGTCTGCCCCTGCGCGTGGGTCGGGCCCCGCAGGATCTCCTTCACACTGCCCACTACTGGCGTTCGCTGTGGAAGGTCCCGCGGTGTCATGGCCTGGGGTGCTGCCTCACAGCGGTGACCCGCCGCAGCCTCAGCCGAGGCGGGGGATAAGGGTACAGGGGTCCTCACCTGCTGAGCCTCCGCCTCCTCCTGGACGAAACGGATCACTGGAGCCGGAACGGTACTGGGTGCGGTCACTTCCGATGCCACCGGTGTGTCTTCGCAGACCGACGCTGCCCTCGGGAGCTTCCACGGAAGCGGTGCGGGTCGTCTGCGGACCTCGTCTGCAGGCTGGTCCGCTCGGGCGGAGAGGCAGGGTTCCGCTACCAGTTGTGGGGGTAGCTGGCCTAGTGGAGGGGCGGCAGCAGCCAACACGGGTAGCGGGGGAGGCAGCAGGGTGAGCGGGCACAGACCGGGCCCCTCAGCCGCGACGACCGATCCTGTAGGAACACAGGGGCGTGGGTCGCTTACCCGCTCCTCCAAGACTTCCTCCACCTCGCGTCTCCGTATGGCCACCACCACATCTGCCATGTCGGCCTCCCACTCCTCCAGGAGGAGCTGCACTTTCACCTGCAAACAGCTGCTCAGACGGACGGCCCGGATTTCTACCCACGCTGCGGTGCCGGTGCCGGGCGCGGGCTCGGGGACTGCGGGGCTACCGGACGGACGGTGCATGCTGGCAGCGGTATCTTGCAGGAACCAAATGGCGGCAGAGTCCTGGCGTCCCTGCTTTTATGGCCTCGGTTTACATGCGGCCGGACGCCATCCGTCCCCCTTTGGTCTCTTCTCGACACCTCCTCTTCAGGGGCGGGGCTTCGGCTTTCGCGCCTCCACTGCTCGAGAAGACGCTCGAGCGGGAAAATCTTCACGCCCAAGATGGCGGATTCTGAAATTTTTCGGCCGGACACCGCCGGCGGGGCACAAGGCGCACTTCTACCAGCTGGCAAAACGGTAAGATCCTGTTCGTGATGCCAAGTTGTCGCGGGCGGGGAGGACGCCGCTGCGCTGCGCTCGCTAACACTCGGGTCCGGCGCTGCTGCGATGGCTGCTCAGTGGCTTGAGCGGTGGGCCGGATCCGGGGACTCGAGCGGCGCTCCTCGCCCGTGAGTGAAAGGGGGTAGTTTGGTTTGGGGATTTGGTCCGTGACGCCACCCACGGGTTGTGGTGAGGTTGGACACCACCGCTGCTGGTGACGGGGATCCCGGGAGCGAAGGTAGAGAGCAGCTGGGATGTTGTTTCCCCCCTCCGTGGGTAGGGGTTGGTGGTCCCGGGGCCCGGTGAGGTGACAGAAAGGCAGGGTTGGCAAGGTGCAGGGTCACCTGGGCTGCGCAGCGTGGTGCCGGACGGCACGGTTGTACTCACTCAGCCACAAATGTACGCAAAGTCTCTGGTAAACCAAACGGCTGGATGGACGGGTCCCGCAGCCGGCTGCTGTGACTTCTCCTGGACGGTTGGTGGTGGCTGCCTTTCCTTGCACCTTTGTGTATGTTCGGTCCCGATGGATTCCCACCGGTAACCCGGTCCCCAGCGTGTATATGTGCCGGAGGAGCCCTTTTGCCCGCAGGCTCTGGCCCTTGGAACTTTAGCTGTGGCGGTAGCTGTATTTCCTTTTGCTGGTCAGACGGTTGCCTTCAATCGGGTCTTGACTGTTAGGAAACCCCTGGGGTTCCGGTCACTGACGGATTTGACCTCTAATGGCGACTCCAAGCCTGGTCGGCATCCACAGGCCCTGCCTGAGTGTGCTGGCTTCACTTCGCTCCCCGGTTCGGTACTGGCGGGCCACCGCCCGTCCCCGGTCCTACGGTTCCGCGTTGATCGGCCTCTCCTGCAGACGGCCACCACCGTCTGCCAACCTTGCTCTTAGTGCCCGGGCCACACACACGGACACGGTCAGTTTACTCCTCCGTTACTCTGACTGTTCTGACTTCCTTTTCCCGCCTCCAGGACTGTGTGGTGTGGACATCAGCCCCTGGAGGGAGGCAACAAGGATTTTGTGTCTGGCTGATGTGCCTGTCTCAGGGTGGGGGTGCGTGTTGTAGTACCTGTGACGACCTGGCTAGTCCAGGGCGCCACATATTTATACAGGATTGGTTGTAGAATGTCTGTGACGCCACCCACGGTGTGTGGTGAGATGTAGCACCACCGCTGCCACTGCGGGGCTCCCGGGGACGTTGGGCTGGCAGCTGGATGTTAACCCCTCTGTGGGTAGGGATGGATGTCCCGGGGCCCAGTGTCTCTATACTGAGGATAGTGAGCGCATGGGCCAGCGCACCCGGCCAAGCCGGGTATGTTACTCACAGTCGAATAAAGCACACAAGTCCTGTGGTAAACCAAGGTGATGGTGGCCGGCTGCCGCAGACGGGTGTATCTGATCCCACACCCCGGTTGGTAGTCAAAGTCTCTCTCCTCTGCACTCAGTGTTTTGTAAGTAGGACTTCCCGGTGTGAAACATGAGAGTCCGCTCCCGGTCCTTTGGTTGGGAGACATGCCCGTCCCTTGGGATCTACGGGTCCGGGCAGTGGCCCTATCCCTCTCTGTGGGTGGTTGTCTACTTTTTGGGACTTAGGTTGGGACAGGACCTAAAATCCTGCCCTCAATTGGTTAATTAGCTAGGCCTTCGGTGCCGGTCCTAGCTTCAGGGTCCAAGTACTCCCTCTGTGCACACGGTTTCCGGGTCGGTTCTCCGGTGTCGGTACCGGCGGGCTCCAACCCTGTCCCGGTCCACCTCGGATCTCCACAGCCATCTTCCCATCTCCTGCAGACTCTGGCTACCGTCTGCCACCTAGCCAAGGTGTTAGGGCACCGACCCTGGCACCTGTCAGCTTGCACCTCCACTCCAAACTTAACCTTCAACTTCATCTGACTGTTTTCCCACCCCGGGCTCTCCAGACCCCTAGGTGGGTGTTCCCTATCCACCTTGTCCCGCCCACTGGTGTGTCCATCCTTCCCTGAGGGGTGTGACTAGGGTTTCAGGTCGGCTGATTTAACCCTTCGTGGGATAGGTGTTATGCGGGGGCCTACATGTACAACTACTTGGTTTTCCAGGGCGCTACACAAGTATGCGGGATCTTAGAAGGCGCACAAATTTTGTGGGTGGACACACAAAATCGATCACAAAATCGATGTAACCTTGGCCACCAAAAACGACGAGAAAGAAGTTCCAATGTCACTTTATTACCTGGATGATCCACACGAGCCTAGTTATGATGCTCTCCTTAAATTTTTAGGCGCAAATGCAATGGCACAAACAATTGTACTGAAGGACAACCAGCAGGGACATGTCCCTGAGACTTCAACACCTCACCCTTAAGATCAGAGGAAATGGTGGAGATGGTAGAGAAAAGAGTGTTCAGACAGTTACCCTTAGCGAAATTACATCACCCAATAATCTCCCTGGACTGCCATCGGATTGTGCTTATCCAGTCAGGGAAGGCCCAATACTATAGAGGCAGGAAGGCCTTCAAGAACATGACATCATAAATTCATTGTAAAGGATCCCTATGCGAAGGTTCAGGTTATGCACAATTCATGTCCAAGAGGCGCAGAGCTGACAGCAAATATGTGGATAGGTTTCATCAGAACACTACAAGAGAGACCATGAGACTGGATGAGCTGCACATCCGCCATATTGCCTCGCGCACCATTATCCAAAAGAACAGGTATATTCTCAGTCTTTGTACCTCTAACAACCTCTGCAGGTAGGACAAACTGAGATGTACATGTGGAGGAAATATATACTCTCAGGCTGCAATCCTCCTCACAACCTCCGTTTTTCAGATAAATTATTTTTCAGCTTACATACTGAAGGACATGCACCAATGAAATTACCCTTTTTTATTCAAAAGAAATAACTCCCATCTTTCGGTGAAGAGCAGTTGACCCAGCCTGAGGAGGGACTCTCCCTAACTGCATTGGTTGATCCAGAACCCCAAGGAGATCTACTGAAAAACGGGTCAACACAGGTTTATCCCTTAGACATTTATCAATCTAGATGGTTAAAATTTGTTGCCTTCTAAAGACTCTGGCGCTTTGTACATAGCCAGGGGATTCTTAAGCCTTTCACTTAGGCCCTGCTAAAAATGACTTCTGAGAGCAGGTTCATTCCACCTGGTGTCAGGATCTCATCTGCAGAACTCTGAACAGAATTCCTCTACTTACCAATCCCCTTGCTTAAACTTATCAAGAGAGACTCTGTCCAGATCATCATAAATAAGACCCAGGGCTGCAAAGCTCTCATCTACTGACTGAAAGGACTGAGAGTCGGTCAGAAGGGAAAAGGCTCAGGACTGGGGATCACCTTGCAGGAAAGAGTCAACAATCTCCACCCGCTGTTCCTCACTCCCAGAGGAGCAAGGATGAAGCTTAAAATACAGTTTGCAAGCTTTCTTGAAATCCAAAAATATATCTCTCCCCCCAGAAAATCTGTGCAGGAGGGCAATCTACTGCAGCTGCTGCACAACCTGTGACCGCAACTCTGTTGCTTCCAGAGATAAACTCTGCATTTTTTGTGCCAGAGCCGCAACTGGATTCATTTTGAAATCCTCAAAATTGGGGGCTGATTATAATGTCACAATGTGTTTACAGGTGTCAACCAGGTTTCAGTGGTCTCCCGGCGATTGGCGCAACATAGTGGGAACATTTGGTTAGTGTTGCATCGGGGGAGGGGATGATCCCCGGCAAGCGACATAACACAAAGGGAACACAATAAAATGGTTGACCCTGGCGCTATAGAAAGGGTAGCGGGAACACCTCCTAACATTCAGCTAAACTTGATCCCTGTAGTCCTTAATGACCCTAGACAGGTCCTTCCCCCCGTGTGCCCATCACGAGCCTAAGTCCTCACTGGCCCTGAATTTTTGGTCCAAATTCCTGGCACAAAGTAAGCCAATGAATATGTAGTGTAAACAGACTAGACAGTCTTAACCCCTTCAGCCCCCGGGCACTTTCCGTTTTTGCGTTTTTGTTTTTTGCTCCTTTTCTTCCGAGAGCTGTAACTTTTTTATTATTCCGTCAATCGTGCCATATGAGGGCTTGTTTTTTGCGGGACGAGTTGTACTTTTAAATGAAACCATAGGTTTTACCATATATTGTACTGGAAAATAGCAAAAAAATTCCAAGTGTGGAAAAACTGCAAAAAAAAGTGTGATCGCACAATAGATTTTGGGATGTTTTATTCACCGTGTTCACTATATGGTAAAACTGATGTATCTATGTGATGCCTCAGGTCGGTGCGAGTTTATAGACACCAAACATGTATAGGTTTACTTGTATCTAAGGGGTTAAAAAAAATTCACAAGTTTGTCCAATAAAAGTGGCGTACATTTTGCGTCATTTTCCGAAACACGTAGCGTTCTCATTTTTTGGGATCTATCGCTCAGAGATGGCTTATTTTTTGCGTCTCGAGCTAACATTTTTAATGGTACTATTTTTGCGCAGATGCTACGTTTTGATCGCCTGTTATTGCATTTTGCGTAAAACATGCGGCAACCAAAAAACGTAATTTTGGCGTTTGGATTTTTTTTGCCACTACGCCGTTTACCAATCAGATTAATTGATTTTATAATTTGATAGATCGGGCATTTCTGAATGCGGCGATACCAAATATGTGTATATTTATTTATTTTTTAACCCTTTAATTTTCAATGGGGTGAAAGGGGGGGTGATTTGAACTTTTAGGTTTTTTTTTTTTTTAAACCTTTTTTTAATTTTTTTTTTTTTATTTTACTAGTCCCCCTAGGGGGCTATAGCGATCAGCAATCCGATCGCTGTTATCTATCTGCTGATCACAGCTATACAGCTGTAAACAGCAGATTCAGTCACTTCCGGTTTCCCTCTGCTCCGTGCCGAGGAAAAACGAAAGTGAAACTTCATAGCTGCAGGCGTCATCACATGACCCTATGCTACGATGGCAACCACCGAACGTCACGTGATCACTCACGTGACTTCCGGTGGGGGCGGCGGTAAGTAAAAAACATGGCCGCGTGCATATAGATTTCACTGACAGACTTTAGCAGCGAGATTTAAGGGGTTAAATGTTGCGAGTGGAAGCGATTCCACTCGCAACATGCAGGCACACATGTCAGCTGTTGAAAACAGCTGATATGTGTGCCGACCGCCGCCGCCTGCCCGCGGCAGGGGCGGGGTTTAACGGGACACGATCCTTGACGGATAGATCTGTCCAAGTTCATGAAGGGGTTAAAGGGAATGTCAGCAGGTTTTTGCTATGTAATCTGAAAGCAACATGCTACAAGGGTTAAAACATAGAATTCAGAGATACTTGTCCTGTCAAGTCTGAAGTCTGATCTATTATTTATTTGTTATGTTTGTTTAGGCAACAGAAATTATCATTGCTCAGTCTTCAATGTCACACGCACAGCGATTGATAGCTACCTCACTGTCAATTGCTTGACAATTATAAAACATCATGGACCACTTTTATAAATTTGGCACATTTTGAAACCTAGTGCACACTCTAATAATTAGACAATGGAAAGAGATCCCAATTAATGTTGCTAAAACAGCACAGCTCCATTCTGTCATGGAGGTACCACAATGGAAAGTAGTTTCCACTATTTCAAGTGTCAAAAAATCACAGCGCATGGCTACACGCAAACTTGCATTGGTTGCATCTGCTTTGCTTTCCAGTTAGCTGTGCAGTTTTTCCTTGGTCCGGTGTTGCAAGGGTTAGGTAGTTATTTTGGTCTCTATAAGTGATCAGTCCTGGGTTAACCCAGCTGTTATGATTTTTCCACCCCCCTTTGCTATAACTACTCATTTCTCATCTTGGGTAGTTGCCAATGATAGCATGCTATAACTTGGCCTTGGTGTGGAGGTGTGAGCTGTGGACAAAGAAGTTGCTAAGGAACCGTTTCTGGAGATAACTGCTTGGAAGTTTGTTTTGTGTCTTCTCATCCTTTATTCCCTTTTTGCTTTGCCTCAATATACTTTCCTTTTACTGCTTCCTGTAGTCTGGTGTGCATTGTAGGAATGCAGTTTCTTTTACCCTTGTCTGTTGTGAATGTCGTCTGTGTGGGTGCTGTTTTGAAGCTCCCTCTGGTGGACAGGAATGGCAGTGGAGCTGAATCTGAGCCTGTGACTCAGACAGGTGTCGGCGTTAATTAGGAATTAGGGAAGTCCTATTGCAGACAAGTCTGGTCTACATAGGAGAGCACTTTTTGCCTTGCTGGCTCCGGTTATAATTGTATACTCCTCAGAATCTGTTCCTGGCTTGGAGTTGGCTTGGAGTTCTGTCCATCCCTGTTTCCCTGAGCAAGACTTCTGCAGATAAGTTCTCAGTTTTTTCCTTACTTCTTGGTTTACACCTTAGGGTGGTTGTTTTTCCTTGTTTTGCTTTGTATCTGTTTTCTTGCAGGTGAAGCTTGGTTACTCTTGTGTTGTGAGCATGGGGGTTCCCCCTTTGCTAGCTTTCCTGCAGGAAAAGGGATTTTCTCCCTGTCTAACTTGATTATTCTAACTTCTGTATTTTGGTGTTCTTTTTGGTATTTTGTTCTCCCATTATTTACAGGAGTACCTGATATAGTGGGAGTGAGGATTTTTGTACTGACCACAATCAGTTTCCTTTCCTTTTCTTTGTATGAAGTTAGCTGGGCCTTGCTTTGCTAAATCTATTTTTTCTATCTGTGTATCGTGTTTTCCTACATCACTGTAATCTTTGTATGTGGGGGCTATCTACTTCTTTGGGGACTTCTCTGAGGCAAGGTAAATTTCCTCATTTCTCTCTGTGAGGCATAGCTAGTTTCTCAGGCTGTGACGAGGCGTCTAGGTTTTTAGGAACGCTCCACGGCTACTTCTAGTGTGGTCTGATAGGGGATTGCGGTCAGCCCAGGTTCCACTACTCCTGTTTTCTTGATGTTTTTTCATCAATGGGAGTTTTTTGTAATCTTACATGGTTACCGGATTATAACACTTGTCTGTCTTTTCCCTCTTGTGTCTTTATCGTAGAGTGGGAATAGTGTTCCTGCTGCACTGCACACTAGTCAGAATTGTGATTAGGGAAAAATAGGAATAGGAACGTGATTGCCGCACAGGGTGAAAGAACCTATATAGAGACGTCAGGGAGCCCAGAGTTAGTCAGAGAAAGTGACAGGGGTTCCATTCCCTATTCTTTTCCAGTGGCAGTCCATTGCTTCCTCTCCACCAACCTGACACTGATGACCTATAGGTCATCTATGTCATAAAGCTGGAAAAGCCAATTAAGGCATTAGTACTTCCTAATCCCCATCCTATTGATTGGCTGGTGATAGAGAGTGGAACCTGTTTAGTACCAAGCCACATCACAGTATTATGATTACTGTGAATAGTACTACAGAACAGAAACACTGCTTTTCCCATCAGAGTGATGCATGCAAATCAGTGAAACTGACCTATGAGCGCGTCCATCAGTTCTGACAAGAATACCATTCAATGGAATATCAGATGGCCTATCAGAGCAAATCCCCTCCATTGTGTTAGATTGGTGCAGATTTATAATGCTTAATGGTAAGCTAGTACTGCACACCTTCTTAGACTAGGGCTACTGTGATGAATATACACTGGTCGCACACTTCATTGTATAACTTCATTTTTTCATTCATGTCGTAGACAGGTTAGGGTCTTCATATGTGATGACAGGTTTCCTCTGGAAACAGAAGTCTTTACAGCAATTGTGCCTGTTACATGACTTCCCTTATTACATATCATTCAGAGAAAGCTAATACATATATTATGTATGCATTATACTGTATATACAGCATCTGAAATAAATATTGAACATGTCCCTAATTTTCGAAGTAAATATATTTCTAAAAGTGCCATGACATTTTCAACAGATGTCGGTGACAAGCCATTTAATCCACACAGATAAACAAAATAAACAAATTAAGTTCTGTGAAATATTGAAATATGACACAGGGAAAAAAAAGTATTGAACACATGAAGAAACAGAGGTGCAAAATGCCATGGAAATTCATGACAGCAGCTGAAATGTATCAGTATATAAAAAGGTGTCTCATTAACACGGTGTCACACAAGAAACATCTCATGAAGGGTAAAACTCAAGCCCTTCCCAAACTTATTATTGCAAAACATACTGATAACATTGGTTACAAAAAAAAAATCTAAACTATTGAAGTCTCCAGTAAGCACTTTTGGGGCAATAATCTGGAAGTGGAAAGAACATCATTTCACCATAAACCGGCCACACTCAGGTGCTTCTCGCAAGATTTCAGACCTAGAAGTGAAAAGAATGAACAGAGCTGCCCAAGAGCCAAGAACCACCTCTGGAGAGCTACAGAAAGACCTCGAATAATGAGGTACAATTGTTTTTAAAAAAACAATAAGTAATGCACTCAACCTCTATGGCCTGTATGTACACCCACCATGCAAGGCTCCATTGCTGAACAGAATGTGTGTTCAAGTGCATTTGAAGTTTGCTCAACTACATTTAGCCAAACCTATGAAGTACTGGGAGAAAGTTGTTGATTCAGATGAGACCTGAATTGAATTATTTGGATGCCATTATACACACGATGTTTGGAGGCCTTTAACACCATACCAACAGTGAAGTTTGGCGTTGGGAAAATCATGGTGTGGGGCTGTTTTTAAGCGTACAGTACTGGCAAACGTAATTTAACCCCTTAAGGACGAAGCCAGTTTTGTACTTAATGCCCAGGCCATTTTTTGCAATTCTGACCAGTGTCACTTTATGAGGTCATAACTCTGGAACGCTTCAACGGATCCCGGTGATTCTGACATTGTTTTTTCGTGACATATTGTACTTCATGATAGTTATAAATTTAGAACGATATTTTTTGCTTTTATTTGTGAAAAAATCGGAAATTTGATGAAAATTTTGAAAATTTTGCAATTTTCAAATTTTAATTATTATGCCCTTAACCCAGAGAGTTATGTCACACAAAACAGTTAATAAATAACATTTCCCACATGTCTACTTTACATTAGCGCAATTTCTGAAACAAAATGTTTTGGGGTTAGGAAGTTAGAAGGGGTCAAAGTTCATCTGCAATTTCCCATTTTTTCAACAAAATTCACAAAACCATTTTTTTAGGGACCACATCACATTTGAAGTGACTTTGAGAGGCCTAAGTGACAGAAAATACCTAACAGTGACACCATTCTCAAAACAGCACCCCTCAAAGTACTCAAAACCACATCCAAGAAGTTTATTAACCCTTCAGGTGCTTCACAGGAACTAAAGCAAAGTGGAATGAAAAAAAGCAAAAAATAAAATTTTACCTAAAATGTTGCTCTACCCCAAATTTATTCACTTTTAGAAGAAATAACACAACAAAATGAACCCCAAAACTTGTTACCCACTTTCTTATGAACGTGCCAATACCCTACATGTGGTCAGAAACCTTTGTTTGGACAAATGGGAGGGCTCGGAACAGAAGGAGCAATATTTGAATTTTGGAAAGCAAATTTGGCTAAAATAGATTGCGGGCACCATGTTGCATTTACATGTCCGCTAAGGTACCTAAACAGCAGAAACCCCTCACAAGTGACACCATTTTGGAAACTAGACCCCTTAAGGCTTCTATCTAGGGGTATAATGAGCATTTTGGATCCACAGGTACTTCACAGATTTTGATAACGTTACGTTGTCACATTGAAAATTTTCATTTTTTTCTCAAAAATGTTGCTTTAGCATCAATTTTTTCACTTTTTCAAGAGGTAATTCCAAAAATGTGACCACAATGTTTGTTACCCACTTTTTTATGAGCGCGGAGATACCTCACTTGTGGTCTGAAACCTTTGTTTGGAGAAATGGGAGGGCTTGGAACGGAAGGAGCAATATTTGAATTTTGGAAAGGAAATTTGGCTGAAAAAGATTGCGGGCACCATGTCGCATTTGGAGGACCCCTAAGGTACGTAAACAGCAAAAAAACACCACAAGTGACCCCATATTGGAAACTAGGCCCCTCAAGGAATTTATCTTGATGTTTGGTGAGTACCCTGAACCTCCAGGTGCTTTACAGAAGTTTATAACGTTGAGCCATGAAAATAAAAAAATAAAATTTTACCACAAAATTGTTACTTCAACCAGGTAGCTTTTTTTTCACAAGGGTAACAGGAAAAAAATCACCATGAAATTTATTGCGCAATTTTTCCTGAGTTTGTTGATGTCTTATATGTGGTGGAAATCAACTGTTTGGGCACACTACAGGGCTCAGAAGAGAAGGAGTGCAATTTGACTGCAAAATTGGCTGGAATCAATAGCGGACGCCATGTTGCATTAGGAGAGCCCCTGAGGTGCCTAAGCAGTGGAGGTCCCCCACAAGTGACCCCATTCTGGAAATAAGACCCCTCAAGGCTTTAATCTAGGTGTATATTGAGCATTTTGAATCCACGAATACTTCACAGAATTTGATAAGCTTAGGTTGCCATATTGAAATTTTCATTTTTTTCACAAAAATGTTGATTTAGTGACACATTTTTCACTTTTTCAAGAGGCAACAACAAAACGTGTACCCCACAGGTTGTTATCTAATTTCTTGTGAGCGCAGGGATACCCCACATGTGGCCAAAAACCTTTGTTTGGATAAATGGGAGGGCTTGGAATGGAAGGAGCACCATTTGAATTTTGGAAAAGTTGAAGTAAATTGCGCGCACCATGTCACATTAGCAGGGCCCCTTGGGTACCTATACATCAGAAACCCCCCACAAGTGACCTCATTTTGGAAACTGGACCCCTCAAGGATTTTATTCAGGAGTATAGTAAACATTTTGAATCCACAGGTACTTCACAAAAATGTTGCTGTAGCAACAAATTTCTCACTGTTAAGGGGGCTTTACACGCTGCGACATCGCTAATGCGGAGTCGTTAGGGTCACGGAATTGGTGACGCACATCCGGCCGCATTAGCGATGTTGCTGCGTGTGACACCGATGAGCGATTTTGCATCGTTGCAAAAACGTGCAAAATCGCTCATCGGTGACATGGGGGTCCATTCTCGATTATCGTTACTGCAGCAGTAACGATGTAGTTCGTTGCTCCTGCGGCAGCACACATCGCTATGTGTGACGCCGCAGGAACAAGGAACCTCTCCTTACCTGCCTCCCGGCCGCTATGAGGAAGGAAGGAGGTGGGCGGGATGTTCTGGCCACTCATCTCCGCCCCTCCGCTTCTATTGGGCGGCCGCTCAGTGACGTCACTGTGACGCCACACGGACCGCCCCCTTAGAAAGGAGGCGGTTCGCCGGTCACAGCGACGTCACCGGGCAGGTATGTGTGACGCGTCTGCGCGATGTTGTGCGGCACGGGCAGCGATTTGCCCGTGTCGCACAACAGATGGGGGTGGGTACCCACACTAGCGATATCGGGACCGATATCGCAGCGTGTAAAGTAGCCTTTAGGCTATGTGGCCATGATCCAGCGACACGGCGTCTAGTACCCAGTGTCAGCCTCCTGCAGAAATGTGAGTGTTGTCCACGGGAGAACGCAGCTGCCCATGCCCACGATTTGGGTTCAGGCTGCTGTGGACTTTAGTTCTATTCTACCTGCAAAGAACACTCATCTCCGCAGCATAAATTGACATGCTGAGGCTCGGGAAGCTGCGCCACAGGTCGATTTATGCTGCGGAGAAAAGAAACACAGTGGGCACGGGATTTCTAAAAATCCTGCCACTGTGCTTCTACTGCACAACGCAGCGTTATGGACGCAGGGAAAACACTCTGCGCCCAAAACGTTGCAAACCCTGATTGTGGGCACACAGCGTAAAATGCTACAATGGATGAATGGATAGATGTCAAACATATATAACGTCCCACCCCCCTGCATACTCTAAGCTGGCGCCCTTTAGTGCCTTTCATGTGACACTAAAGGATGCCTAGCCTTGTATTTAGCCCAAAAAAAAAAAAAAAGAATTAAAATAAATGACGTGGGGTCCCCCCTATTTTTGATAGCCAGCTAGGGTAAAGCAGACAGCTGTAGCCTGCAAACCACAGCTGACAGCTTCACCTTGGCTGGTGATCAATTTGGAGGGCTCCCCAAGCTGTTTTTTTTTTTTAATTATTTATAAATAAATAATTAAAAAAAACAAAACAAACGTGGGGTCCCCCCAAATTAGACCACCAGCCAAGGTGAAGCTGACAGCTGGGGTCTGGTACTCTCAGGATGGGAAGAGCCATGGTTATTGGACTCTTCCCAGCCTAAAAATAGCAGGCCGCAGCCGCCCCAGAAGTGGCGCATCCATTAGATGCGCCAATTCTGGCGCTTCGCCCCAGCTCATCCCGCGCCCTGGTGCGTTGGCTAATAAATGGGGTTGATACCAGGTGTGTAATGTCACCTGGCATCAAGCCCAGCAATTAGTTATGTCACGGCGTCTATCAGATACCCGACATAACTAATTGACAGTAATAAAAAAAAAATTGACAACAAAAAAAAATTTATTTGAAAAAACACTCCCCAAAACATTCCCTGATTGACCAATTTATTGAAAAGAAAAAAAAAAATCCACTGTAATCCATTTGGACGTCCCACGTCGACTCTGGACCTTCTAGAATATGGGGGACACGTTCAGGGAACGTGTCCCCATTTTCTAGGAGGGCAGACCCTCCATATGAGGAGAGTGGGTGCAAAGAATTTGCACCCACCCTCCCCGGGTCACAGCTGCACAGTGTCGAGCAGCAGCAGCAGCCAGCGTCCTGAACACAGGAAGCTGTCAGCTGCTCGGCACATGTGACCGGCGTCTGCTGAGAAGGAGCCGGAGGAGGGGGCCGCGGGGGATCAGCGCTCCGACAGGTATGTAGGACACCGGGGAACACCGGGGGGGATAGGGGGGGACCCGGCAGGGCCTAGGGAGCAGGTTTCTGTTGCATGTGTTATGGCACATACGACAGAAACCATAGGAACAGTGTAAATGCGGCCGGCGCGCTGCTGTGCTCGCCGGTGCGCGCGGCCATCTTGGATTTTCGGGAGAGGGTTGGGGGTCGGGGGGGGCACTTTGGGGATACCGAGGGGATCGGAGGGAACCGGGAAAAAGATTTATCTCCCATCTGGCATGTTTGATCATGCCAGATGGGAGATAAATCATTTTTTACCGGCGCGGTCATTTACTATAACTTGATGATCGGTATACGGTGTATACCGGTCATCACGTGACT
The DNA here is from genome assembly GCF_048569485.1 of Anomaloglossus baeobatrachus. Classification (NCBI taxonomy): domain Eukaryota; kingdom Metazoa; phylum Chordata; class Amphibia; order Anura; family Aromobatidae; genus Anomaloglossus; species Anomaloglossus baeobatrachus. Next base: position 509,563,741 of record NC_134356.1, on the reverse strand, counting down.
GGGGACCGGAAAAACCGGCCCGAATCATGATCTCCAGGGTCTCAGCTACCCCCGGCAGCTGAGACCCCGGAAATTTTCTGACTCTGGGGGGCGCTAGACCCTTTTTTCCGACCGCCGTTAAAAAGCGGCGGTTTGGAAGAAGTACCCTAATTTGTCGCCGTTAAAAGGCGTATCGGCGGTCGTTAAGGGGTTAATGAAGGATGAATGGATAAATGTACTGAGACATTCTTGATAGCAATTTTCTGCTATATACTATACTGATGAAGATTAAATGAGGGAGGACAGTTCAGCAAGCCTATGATCCCAAACACACAGCCAGGGAAACTATATCGGTTACAGCGAAAGAAAATAAAGCTGCTAGAATGGCCCAGCCAATCACCTCACCTGAATCCTATAGAAAATGTAAGGTAAAAACCTAAAGGTCAGAGTTCATAGAAGGATGTCACAGAACCTTCAACATTTGAAGAGTATTTGTTTGGAAGATTGGGCTTAAATCACTCCTCCAACCAGTTTCCACATACAGGAGACATCTTGAAGCTGTCATCACCAACAAAGGCTTTTCTACGAAGTATTAATTCGATTTCAGAGTGTTTAATACTTTTTCCCTGTGTCATTTCATTACATTTATGAACACTTGTGGTTTAATTTTTTGTGTGGATTAGATGGGTTGTTACTGACATCTGGTAAAAAAAAAAATCATGTCAATAGCACCTTTAGAAATATATTTTCTTTGAAAATTGCAGACGTGCTCAATACTTATTTCACCTGCTGTATTATACACACACAAACTATCGGTCAAAAGTTTGAACACACTCATACCTCCCAACTTTTAAAGAAGGAAAAGAGGGACAAAGCGCGCCGCGGCAAATTTTAGGCCACGCCCCTAACCACACCCATTTCACAGTCACGCCTATATCCACTCCCCATCCACACCCATTCAGCATGGACACGCAGGCAGCCGGCGGGCCTCCAGCATGGACACGCAGGCAGCCGGCGGGCCTCCAGCATGGACAGGCAGGCAGCCGGCGGGCCTCCAGCATGGACACGCAGGGAGCCGGCGGGCCTCCAGCATGGACACGCAGGCAGCTGGCGGGCCTCCAGCATGGACACGCAGGCAGCCGGCGGGCCTCCAGCATGGACACGCAGGCAGCCGGCGGGCCTCCAGCACGGAGAGGCAGGCAGCCGGCAGGCAGCCGGCAGGCCCCAAGCACGGAGACGCAGGCAGCCGGCGGGCCTCCAGCACGGAGACGCAGGCAGCCACAGTGAGGCGGCCGGTCGCCCGCACAGTGAGGCGGCCGGTCGCCTTCACAGACAGGCGGCGGGCCGCTCGCACAGAGAGGCGGCCGTCCACCGCAGAGACAGGCGGCCGTCCACCGCAGAGACAGGCGGCCGTCCGCCCGCACAGAGAGGCGGCAGGCCACCCGCACAGACAGGCGGCGGGGGGCACCCGCACAGACAGGTGGTGGGGGGCGCCCGCAAAGACAGGCGGCGGGGGGCGCCCGCACAGACAGGCGGCGGGGGGCGCCCGCACAGAGAGGCGGCGGGGGGCGCCCGCACAGAGAGGCGGCGGGGAGCGCCCGCACAGAGAGGCGCGGGCCGCCCGAACAGAGAGGCGGCCGTCCGCACGCACAGAGAGGCGGCCGCCCACACAATGAGGCGGCCAGCCGCACGCACAGTGAGATGGCGGGCCGCCCGCACAGACAGGCGGCCGTCCGCCCGCAGAGAGAGGCGGCCGGCCGGGGGGGGGTGGCCACGTCACGTGTTAGGATGTAGGAGGGAAAAGCAGTGAGGCGGGGTGAGAGTGGGTGGGCGGGGCCGGGAGACGGCCGTCCCGCCCGTGGCAACGGGACAAACAATGCAAAGCGTGATAGTCCCGCTGTATCCGGGACGGTTGGGAGGTATGCACACTTGTTTATGTAGTGTTTTTTCTTGTTCCTATTAGAATGCGCACATTGAAGATTCAGGTTGAAGGCATCAAAACCACAAACTTAAACATATGGAAACAAGGAATAAAGAAACATATGACGCAAACCAGAATATATTTTAATTCTCAGATTTCTCCATCTGCTTCATCAAGTAGTCATTTGGAATGGCTTCTAATGGATAGGTTTGCCTTATCAAGAGTTTATTTCTGGCATCACAGGCCTGTGGCAACTGTTTGCAACCATCAGGTATATTTTGCAGTGACACAGGTGGTAAACAGTTCCATAGACTATTGAGCCCTATTCCACAGATGTTCTAACCCAAACTATAAAATAGAAGAATTGCCGGTACGCCCTAATCACATAGTCTGAACTGGTGCAAACTGAACATAGTATATATTATCAAAAATAGCAGCTGCACTCAAGTAAAGGAAAGAAGAAAAAACAAAGAGATTGTATATGGTGAACTTTTGAATGCAAATATGCATTACGGCAAAGAAAACAGGAAAATGTTTTTGGTGAAAAAATTAGTTATTTTGCAAATAAAATTGGCCAAATTTACTTGAGCCCAGTTTTCACGTCAAGATAAGTCTCGACTGGGTCCTAATCTCAATTTCTTTATAAGGGCTAGAGAAAATATCTCTTTGTTTTTTTCTCCTTCCCTTTACTTGAGTGCAGCTGCTATTTTTGATAATGTATACTATGTACAGTTTGCACCAGTTCAGACTAAGAGATTAGGAGTCCTTTGTCTGTGCACAGCGTTAGGGAGCTGACGGAGCAGGAGTGGGGCAATGCTGAGGGCCATGGGCTGGGAGGAGTGGATGTCCCAACAGTGCGAGACAAACGTGGCAGGAGTGTAGTCCCTGCTGCGGCATACTGCGGCTAGGGAGGAGGGTACAGACAGTGCAGATAAGTTAGGATAAGAAAGCCTGCGGTGCCCGTATGTTTCTCCATCACATTACTGGTGTAAGTGGTGTATCCCCCATCATGCTTGGACATGCTGAGATGATGGAAGCTGTAGATTAACAACAGCTGCAGAGCCACACAGGTTGTACAAAACTGCTGTCCCCATACAAGAATGTTGCACAACCTTTGGCCCTCTAGCAGCAGACCACCCCCATAACAGTGCATTAGCAGACCACCCCATAACAGTTTGAGCAGCGGGTCCCCCATAACAGTGGCAGCAGCTGATCTCCTCCATAACAGTGCATCAGCAGCAGATCCCCTATAATAGTGTCAGTAGCAGATTCCCCCAAAACAGTGCACCATCCGTTGATGTTCTCAGCTACTGTGACCCTATAACTATGAAGGACGCATTGCTTATATTTTTTTCATTACTGTATTTTGGTGCAGAAAGATACAATAGCACACCATGTTCTCTTGCTGATTCTACCGTATTTGTGGAAAGACGTCAGAAAAGCAGAAAAGGATTTCATATTAAAGTCATTTTAAATTGGAGACAGCGAAGTACGCCAAAGAACATGGGAACAGAGCAGCAGAGAGACACTTTGGGCCACCTCCAACCGAAAAAATGAAACAGCAATGGAGGAAACAGGAGGATCAACTGCAAAAAACAGACAGAATGAAACAATGTGTTTGTGGGCATGCTGCAAATCGGCCACAGTTATAAATGGATATGAAAGAGTGGATCATATGTCACAGGAACAATAGCTTTTTAGTATGTACAAAAATGATCATATATGAAGCCAAACGTGTTGCTGCCGAGAAAAGCATTGAGGACTTCACTGGATCAACATCATGGTGCCACAGCTTTATGAAGAGATTTGGCCTTGCTATGTGCACCACAATTAGGATTGCATCAAAAATGCCAATAGAATATGAATCCAAGACTGTCTCTGTTCACAAATTTGTACTGCATGTAGGAAAGGAAAATGAATAGGAATGATTGGATACCTCAAATATTCGGCTTCGCGAATATTTTCCGAATAGGTCGCCGCTATGCGAATATTCGATGTGCAATGAAATTATATGGGAAGCCCGAATAGTTCCGAATAGTTGTTATTCGGGTTTCTCATAGACTTACATTGCGCATCGAATATTCGCAAATAGTTGAATAGCGGCGACCTATTCGGAAAATATTCGCAAAGCGAATATTTGAGCTATTCGATCATCCCTAAAAATGAATCTAAAATAAGCCAGATTGGATCATGGAAGAAGTGCCGTGAACCTTTGATGTTCCATCAAACAAGACTATTTAACAGAATAAAGGAAAGAAAAAAAGAAGAGGACAACGGGGCGCCAAATCTAAGTGTAGATGTATGTAAACACAGATTGCAATGATCGTATGAATTTTACACTCACCGTGCAGATTTCTTCTGTTTTCGCTTGTGTGATCCGTGTAGTGGATCAACTCTTTTATTAATCCTCCAGTATGCAGCATGAATCCTCGTGAAAAACAATGAGAGTCCTGAACAGGTGCTCCCACATGGGTAATGGAGTAAATAAAAAATCCCTTTCGGCGCTTCCGGAGGATAAATGGGATATCAGTGCAAGTTTGCAAAAAGTTCAAGAACAAGGGTTTATTAATAGGTTCAATAAAAAACGGACAATTAAGGACAACGCGTTTCAGCTAACAAAAGCCTTCATCAGGTATAGTCTACATTGCTGGTATTAAGAAAATCTAATTTATAGACTGATCTGTCTATGTGTATGATGTAGGCGGGTATGAGGAACATGGTTGTGTACTTTTTTAGAAATATGCCCGACCTTGCCACCTCCACTCTCGGAAATTTTGCTTCCCAGATTGGAGAGCCGATCAAGTATAGCGGCATCTATACAGACCCCAGGACAAAATCCCATAACAAAGTACTTTTCGCGGATACAGAAGTTATCCGCAAAAAGAAAAAGAGGGCCAGAGGTACCAGGGGAAAAGGAAGTAAAAAAAGCATTTTTGAATGCAGAACTAACAAACTTGTAATGACAGTCCAACAGGATGATCCCGCCACTGGTGAAAACGAAGGGAGGACACTTGTGGGTGATACAATAAAAATATTTAATCTATCAAAACACACTCTCACTGGAGCAGAGATAAAAATATTTCAAAATGGTCTGAACTTTTGCCCCACCCAGAAAGCAAAAGAATTTGACCTCTTTTTAGATCTCAAGCGTTTTGTGCGCAAATTAACTCTGAAACGTCATTTTGCTTTACAAGAGAAAACACTAGGATTAAATAAAACTACAGATAATCCCAATTCAGACTTTAGAAAGGACAGTATACACAAAGATGTTCATCCAAGATCAAATTTTAATCCAGTACATCATAGAGGGGGTTGCCTTGATACATTTTACACCTTGGTAGCTGATGAATTCCGTAATTTAAACTCAGAGAAAAATTTCATTCAGTTAAAACAAAAATCTAATCATCTTCTATCATCCAAGATGACTTCTATCAAATTTAACACTACAAATAGAGGAGGGATAAACACTACTAGTCATATAAAAATGAATATTTCAAAAGCTGAAAAGGGAGCTCTCAGACATTTAAAAAACAACATTAGTATAGTCATCAGACAAGCTGACAAAGGGGGGGGGTGGTAATTCAGGATAAAAAAGCGTATCTGGCTCAGGCATACAATATATGATCAGATCAAAAGTATTACAAAAAACTAGAAACAGACCCAACAAAAATTTTCAACGTAGAATATAATTTCCTCATAAATGAAGCTTATACAAAAAATATCATAAACAAAAAAGAAAGACGTTTTTTGACAAACAAAAAACCCAATAGATCAACATTTTACCACTTACCAAGAATTCACAAAAACACAAAGACCCCCCCCCCCCAGAAGACCCATAATTTCGGGTATAGGGTCCTTAACAAGTTATTTATCACACTACATTGATTTACACCTGCAAGATCTAGTTACCCACTTACCGTCTTATCTCAGAGATTCCAACCAGCTAATAACAGAATGCAGCAGCTTAGATTGGAAAAAGGAATATTTATTTATCACACTGGATGTTAACACTCCAACATTGAGCATATGAAAGGTATCCAGGTTTCTCATTATCTAATGGGAATACCAAACATGCCAGCTCACCAAAGAGACTTTCTTTTAGCGGGACTAAAATTCATTCTAGAGCACAATGTTTTTGAGTTTCAGGACTATTTATATCTGCAGCGGTACGGCACCGCGATGGGGACTCGGGTCGCACCAAGTTTCGCTAATATTTTCATGGGGCGATTCGAGTCCTCATCACCCCTAATACTACACCCTTTAAGGAAAATATATTGCTAGACAAACGCTATATAGATGATCTTATTATTTTCTGGAAGGGTTCGGAGGAAGACCCAACTTACTCATACAGGAGCTTAACAAAAACAGTTGGGGTATTTCCTTTACCCATAAGATGAGTAAGGATAAATTTCACTATCTAGACCTTGAAATTAGTCATGCAGACAACAAAATTATAACTAAAACCTTCTTTAAAAAAACTGACTCAAACGGATTTCTTGACTTTCGTAGTGCTCACTATCCTAAATGGAAGCAGAATATACCGTTTAGTCAATACCGACTAATTCAGAAGAATAATACTTTGGAGTCAGATTATATTGAACAATCCAAAATTTTAACAAAAAAGTTTTTGGATAAAAAATATCCCCAAACATTAGTAACAGAAGCCTTTGAGATAAACCTAAAAAAAACCCAGATGGATTGTTTGGAAAGAAAAAATAAAGAAAATACTACTTTGATTCAGTTAAACACAGAACAACAGGTAGATCCACATGGGAATAATGACAAAAGAAAAATTGAACACAGAGGGACAAAATGGCAATATAATTTTATAACTGCATTTAACCAGGGTAGTAATTTGATCAGGACAATTTAAAAAAAACATTGGCACATTTTAAAAATGGATCCTTTTTTAAACAAATGGTTACCAGAGGTACCAGGTATTACGTTTAAAAGGGGGATAACAGTGAAGAATATTATTGCACCGAACGTTTTAAAAAAACCTTTGTCAGTTTTTAGCGCAGCAAAATTCTCCACACAGAAACCCCCGGGCGTTTTCAAATGTGGATCAAAAAAATGCTCCTGTTGTGGTATTATTAGTCACAAACAGAATAGTATCACATGAAATAGCACAGGAGAGACGATTAATATTAATCAACATCTAACATGTGACAGTGACCATGTAGTCTATGTGGTCAGCTGCGACTGTGGTCTTCAGTACGTTGGCTGCACCACACAAACGGTGCGGTCACGCATGAATGGCCACAGGCACAAGGCAAAAAAAGGTTTTCTTAAACATAGTCTTTCCAGACACCTGTTAATCAAACATCAAAAAAATGTTGATATAAAAGTGACCCCTGTAGAAGAATTGCAGAGGACGATAGTGACGGTTTTAAAGAAATTAAATAGGAAGGAGTCCTATTGGATTTTTAAGCTGAAAACCTTATACCCAGATGGTTTGAATGATGTGATAGAGAATGTAAGGGTAAGAACGCACTTTGCTTTTTACCTGCTTTTTACCTGCTTTTTCAACTGCAGCGTTTAATGCCAAAATGGATGTGTTCCGCTTTTCAAGCAAAGTCTATGGGAATTTGTTTTTCTAAACCGCACTATGCAGTTCAAAATGCTGCCTTTTTGTGGCAGAAATTTGGGCAAAAACTCTGCTTTGTAGTTCAAAACTCAAATGGCAAAAACAATTGACATGTGCACCCACCCTTATGATCCAATATGTCTTATAATACAAGAAATATGGGGTATATATATATATATATATATATATATATATATATATATATATATACTGTAAATACCCAAAAGTTTTAAGAATTACACAAATTTTGTATTTTTTTTAGATGCTTTAGTCAGATTTTCCTATGATAGACTAAAGTACAATTCATCCATGTTTGATCTTTTCAAGTTGCTCTTGGGGGATGTTGTGCTATTCTTTATTCATGGCAGTGTTCTAAAGGCCGCTTTACACGCAACAACATCGCTAACAAGATATCGTTGGGGTCACAGAATTTGTGACGCACATCCGCCCTCGTTAGCGACGTCGTTGCGTGTGACACCTATGAGCAACCGCTAACGATCAGAAATACTCACCAAATTGTTGATCGTTGACACGTCATTCCTTTCCCAAATATCGTTGCTCATTTTGGACGCAGGTTGTTCGTCGTTCCTGAGACAGCACACATCGCTACATGTGACACCCCAGGAACGACGAACAACAGCGTTCCTGCGTCCTCCGGCAACGAGGTGGGAGTGATGTGAATGCGGCTGCTCTCCGCCCCTCCGCTTCTATTGGTGGCCTGCTGATTGACGTCGCTGTGACGCCGCACGAACCACCCCCTTAAAAAAGAGGTTGTTTGCCGCCCACAGTGATGTCGCTAGGAAGGTAAGTTCGTTTGACACGTCCTAGCGATATTGTTTGCCATGGGCAGCGATTTACAGTGTATACAGTACAATGGCAGCTCAACAAACTCTGGTCACATGCTGTCATGTGACCGGAGCATGTGACCCGGAAGTTACCAAGCTGCCATTGTACTGTATCACACTGTAGTGGAATCCGCCAAATCTGACAAACCGGTGAAAAGCCGGATGTGTGAATCTAGCCTAAAGGTGGCTTTACACGCTACGAGATCACTAAAGCCACCTCGTTGGGGTCACAGAATTTGTGACGCACATCTGGCCGGCGATGTCATTGCGTATGACACCTATTAGTGATTTTGAATCGTTGCAAAAATGTTCAAAATCGCTAATCGGTAACATGCCCCCCTCTTCCCAATTATCGTTGCTGCTGCAGTAACGATGTTGTTCCTCGTTCCTGCGGCAGCACGCATCGCTATGTGTGACACAGCAGGAACGAGGAACATCTCCTTACCTGCGTCTCGCCAACAAAGACGAAGGAAGGAGGTGGGCGGGATGTTTGTCCCGCTCATCTCCGCCCCTCCGCTTTGATTGTGCGGCTGCTTAGTGACATCGCTGTGACGCTGAACGAACTGCCCCCTTAGAAAGGAGGCGGTTCACCGGTCACAGCGACGTCGCCGAGCAGGTATGTGCGTGTGACGCTGTCGTAGCGATAATGTTCGCACGGCAGCGATCACCACATATTGGCCGTACGATGGGGGCGGGTGCTATCACGCTCGACATCGCTAGCATTGGCTAGCGATGTTGCAGCGTGTAAAGCAGCCTTTAGGCAAAATTGTGAGGCATTCTCATTGATTAAATTATTCTTTTTAAACACCCAATGGTATAAAATTCTGTGAGGCACAATTGGTGTCAACATGCTCATTGCACCCTTAGATGAATTCATTGAGGGATGTAGTTTGCAAAATAGGGTCACTTATGGGATTCTTCTTTTCTAGCCCCTCAGGGTCTCTGCCAATGTGACAATCCGCACTGCAATATTCACTCCTTCCCTTCTGAGCCTTGCATTAGGCCTTAAAAGTAGTTTTTGACCACTTGTGGGTATTGGTGAACTCAGAAGAAATAGTGTAACAAATTTTACCATTTATTTTCTCCTATTACCATTTTGAAAATTAAAAACTTGAGGTTAAAGCAACATTGCATTGGAAAAAATGAGAAATTTGCATTTACTCATCCCAATGTTATACAAGTTTGTGAATCGTCTGAGGGTTAAAACTGCTTACTACACCCCTATATACATTCCTTGAGAGGTGCAGTTTCCAAGATGCGGTTACTGGTGAGGTATATGCTGTTTTGCTATGTCAGGGGCTATTCAAATAGGAAATGTCGCCTGCAATCTTTTCCCCACTTAAAATGGCACTCCAAAATTCAAATTGCGCTCTTTCCCTTCTGAACCCCGCCATGCCCCTAAAAAGTTGTTTTCCACCACATATGGGATATTGGTGTACACAGGAGAAATTGCACAACAAATTTTAGGGCTCATTTTCTCTTGATGCCCTTGTGAAAATTAAACATTTGGGGTAAAAGCAACATTTGTGGGAAAAATATTTTCTCATTATCACTGTTCAATGTTAAAAAAATCTGTGAAGCATCTGTGAGTTCAAAGTGTTTACTAAACAACTAAATAAATTCCTTGAGGGATTTACGTTCCAAAAGAGGACAGTTATGATGGGTTTCCTCTATTTAAGCATGTCAGGGGCTTGCCGAACGTTACATAGCGTCCCGTATTTATTTCAGCCAAATTTGCGTTCAAAAAGTCGAATGGTGCTCCTTCTCTTCCGAACCCTGCTGTGCATCAAAATAGTTTTCCACACATATGAGATATCTGTGTACTCAAAATATATTGTACAGCAAATTGCATATTCTTCTGTTACCCTTGTGAAAATTAAAAAATGGAGGCAAAAATAGCATATTTGGGGGGAAAATGTGTTTTTTTTTTCCATTTTCACAGCTTAATGTTGTAAACGTCTGTGGGTTCAAGGTGCTCACCACGCCTCTTGATAATTTCCTTCATGGGTGTAGTTTCAAAAATTGAGTCACTTATGAGGGTTTGCACTTTTTAGGCCCATCAGGGGCTCTGCAAAAGTGACATGGCATCCAGTATCTATTTCAGCCACTTTGCTCTACAAAAGTCGAATGGCACTCCTTCCCTTCTGTGCCCTGCATTGCACCCAAACAGTAGTTTTCCACCACATATGGGAAATGGGAAACCATTGTACTCAGAAGAAATTGCACAACAAACTCTATGTTCCATTTTCTCTTGTTACCCTTAAAAAAATGCAAAATTTGGGGTTAAAGCAATATTTTTGTGGAGAAAAAGTGAAATTTTTGTTTTTTCCTTCCACATTGCTTTAATTTCTGTGAAGCACCTAAAGGGTTAATAAATGTCTTGAATGTTCTTTTGACCACATGGAGGGGTGCAGTTTTTAGAACGGTGTCACTGTTGGGTATTTTCTGTCACCTAGGCAACTCAATGTCACTCTGTAGGCTCTATAAAATTGTTGTTTTTTTTAATTTTTGGAGAAGAATGAAAAATTATTGATAATCTTTTAACCTTTATAACAAGAAAAAATATGTTTTAAATATTGTGCTTATCTAAAGTAGACATGTGGGAAATGTTATTTATTAACTATTATGTGTGACATTACTCTTTATTAAGAGCATAAAAATTAAATTTTCATCATAATTACGATATTTTCACAATTAAATGTAAATTATAATCAACCTAAATTTACTACTATCATGAAGTACAATTTGTCATGAAAAAAAAAAATCTCAGAATCACTCGGATCAGTTGCAGCATTCCAGAGTTATTACCACAAAAAAGTGACACTGGCCTTGTCAGGAAGGTGAAAACAGGCTCAGTAAGGGGTTAAAAATGTATATAAAATGCTCATAATTGCACTTCATTAACCAGAGAAACTTTTGACTAAAATATATTAAAACACTGAAGCAGCAAACCTTGTCAAAAACAAAATTTGTCAGTCTCAACATTTTTGGCCACAATATATATAAAGTTACTCAATTTCCATGTACTCTATGATCCTGTAATGGGAAAAAAGAAAATCTCTGCATACGTTAATATACACTACTCGCAAAATGTTAGGGATATTTGGCTTTCAGGGGAAAATTTACATAAAGTTCAAAGCTACAGTGATATTTTATCATGAAAGATGGAGATTTTCTAATTTTAAAAAAAATATGATGCGACCTCAATGAGCTGGAGTATTGTCGTCCATGAAGATGAAATTAGGCCTGTGTTGCTTATGCCGAGGCACAATGACTGGATTAATGATGTTATTCATGTAATAAGGGCTGTCACTGCACCAGTCACAAAGTGTAGGGCATTTCTGTAATGACTAGACACATCTACCTACAATGTAGCACCATCACCACCAAAGGCTTATCTGGTGCCAATAGTGGCTGATGCTTAGCGCTCTCCTTAATGTCTCCAACACCATTGGCAGCAATCATTTCTACTCAACATGAATTGAATTTCATTGGTGAACAGCACAGATGCCCACTGGTTCTTCATCTAGCAAGACGATGATGCCTGCACCTGTGGTGTGGTTGCAGTTAATCTACCACGCAGCCATGCTGATGTTAAAGGTTTTAAATGGTCTGACTTGACACTTGGGTGACTCTCACCGATCTTAAGTGTGCCTGGAGTTGTGTAGCATACATCATCTGGTTCTGAAGAGCATTTTCCACAATAAAGCGGTCATCAGTTTGGAATGTGGCCAAAGGATGTACACTTCTATGCCTTCCTGTAAATTTTCAAGTCTCTCTATATCCCTGTTGCAACCAGCTGATGACACTCTGTGATTCTCTAAGCTCAGTGGTCACTTCCATCTGAAAACATCCTGCTGGAAGCCTCACAATGGTGAGGTACTGTTGATCAATTGTTAAGTGTGGTCTTGGTTTCATGAGATCAAAATGGGAACAGCAAGATGAGGAGGTCTTTTTATCTACCAATTCTAATTGAACCCCAAAATGTATTGGGTGATTCATGGATCACACACCTGTTGTGAAATTAGCCATTTAGCTACTTGTTAGAAAACAGCAAGTTGTGCAAAAAGTACTGAATCATTGTACAGCTGGACATGTGCATTCAGAAGTTTAGAGAAGGTCACATTAACCCCTTCAGCCCCAGGGCGTTTCCGTTTTTGCGGGGGTTTTTTTGCTCCCCTTCTTCCGAGAGCCATAACATTTTTATTTTTCTATCAATCTTGCTGTATGAGGGCTTGTTTTTTGCGGGACGAGTTGTACTTTTAAATGAAACCATAAGTTTTACCATATAGTGTACTAGAAAACAGCAAAAAAATTCCAAGTATGGAAAAATTGCAAAAAAAGTGAGATCGCACAATAGTTTTTGGGATATTTTATTCACCGTGTTCACTATATGGTAAAACTGATGTGTCAGTCGGTACGAGTTTGTAGACACCAAACATGTATAGGTTTACTTGTATCTAAGGGGTTAAAAAAATTCACATTCACAAGTTTGTCCATTAAAAGTGGCGCACGTTTTGCGCCATTTTCCGAAACCCATAGCATTTTTATTTTTCGGGATCTATGGCTCAGTGATGGCTTATTTTAGGCGTCTCGAGCTGACGTTTCTAATGGTACCATTTTTGCGCAGATGCTACGTTTTGATCGTCTGTTATTGCATTTTGCGCAAAACTTGCGGTGACCAAAAAACGTAATTTTGGTGTTTGGAATTTTTTTGCCGCTATGCCCTTTACTGATCAGATTAATTGATTTTACAGTTTGATAGAGCAGGCGTTTCTGAATGCGGCAATACCAAATAAGTGTATATTTTTTATTTTTTTTAACCCTTTAATCTTCAATGGGGCGAAAGGGGGGTGATTTGAACTTTTAGTTGTTTGGGTTTTTTTATTTTTTAAACTTTTTTTTGAATTTTACTAGTTCCCCTAGGGGGCTATATAGATCAACAATACGATTTCTCTGCTCTTACTGTAGATCTCAGCTACAGAGCCGAGATCTGCAGATATGCTGCTTTACTCTCCTTGCTGGCACTATGCCGGCACTGAGAGAAAGTGACTCATGTTAGCTACATGCGTTATCACATGACCCTGTGCTACCATGGCAACCACCGAAAGTCACGTGATCACGCACGTGACTTCCGGTGGGGGGTGTCGGTAAGTGAAAGTAATGGCCGGACTTTGGCAGCAAGATGTAAGGGGTTAAAAGTTGCGGGTGGAATGCGATTCCACTCGTAACATGCAGGCACACATGTCAGCTATTGAAAACAGCTGATATATGCGCATATCGCCGTGACCTGCGCACGGCGGGGGGTGGGGATTAACCTCACATGATCCATGACGGATATATCCGTCATTGGTCGTGAAGGGGTTAAGCTCACCTGAAAAGGTTAGAGTGCATTTTAGGATCATCCTAAAATTTCAGCCAACTACTCCCAACTTTTTGTGTGTAGTGTAATTGCTAGCTTCATATTTATTTTATGATTCAACAAAATTGTTGTAGAAAGAGTAATATTAGTAAATTCAGTATTCTGAATATTTAATGCACAAATTATTTTGCATATTATTTTACATATTCTGTATTTCTCAGAGATTAACAACAGCAAGGCTATGTTCACACCGGGCGTTTTTGCTGCGTTTTTTTTCTGCATTAAAACTGTAGCAAAACCTCATCTCTTGGCAGAAAATAACCTGCGATTTTGGTGCATATTTTCTGGCGAATTTTGCACTTCCTCATTGCTTTGTATGGGTTGAAAACAGTGGCAAAACCGCAGAAAGAATTGACATGTTGCATTTTTGAAAAACGCAGCAAAAACTAAGGAGGCTGACATAACAGTCAGGAAAAAAAGCAGGTGTTTTGAATGTGTGTGCGTGAGATTTCTGGAATCTCATAGGCTTTGCTGGTACTGTAAAGGCAGCATATTATTAGCATGGATTTGCATAAAACCAATGCAAAAAAAAAAGCGGCAAAAACAAAACATGGCCTAACGGGGATTTCCCCTGAGCAACAGCTAAAACGTATTTTTTTTCAATGCAATCAACAATCCAAACACTAGAGGGTGATCAACAATCAGAATCAAACGTTCCCAATGTTTCTTTCATTTACAAGGTAGAGTCTTTCACCAAGTCATAATGTAATTTCACCGTTTGAATTTTGAGATATTTATTTATGTCATAAAAAATAGAAAATAAAGAAAATCCAATGACTTTCTTACATTGTAAACAATAATTTGTTTTCAGTCAATTAGTGATAAAAGCGATTCTTACTTTTTATGCTTTTTTTGTTTAACACCAACATTATGTATATTTTGTGGAATTTTAATTGCTGAATTCACATGGCAAATCCTCAAGAAAATACAGTGCAATGTAAGTGAATGGAGCTTTAAGAAAGTCATTAATGTACTTTGTCAATATTCTGGACATGCTGTGATTTTTTTAAGATCTGAAGTATGCTGTATCTGTTGTAGAAATGCAGTAGACTTACAATTTAATACAAGTCAGAAAAATCTTCTCCTACATAAAAAAGAGTTGAATGTCAAAACTCCATTTTTGCCAGAAATGTACAACAGTCCCTGGCTTTAGTCACATTTCTGGTGGAGGCATGTGCCGGTTGTAAGCTGCATCTTTTTTTGTGGTGCCGGGCAGGCTTTTTCATGCTTTGTCCTGCCTATTTTTCCTTAGCTGAATGGTACTGGCGTAAAAAGATCAAAGATATCAAAATTTTCTAAAATATCAAGGCCAGTGTTCATATAGTGAAAATAGCTACTGTTTACAGATGTGATTGACCATTTCAAAAAACAATACAAGCAAAGTGTACAATATTCTATATATAATATTCATATTGGACAATTTTGAGAATTTTGTAGCAAAACCACAAAAGAAAATATTTGGAAAAAAGGAGTAAGGAAACACATGTAAAATAAATCAGAATATGTGTTAATCCTAGATTTCTCAATGTAATCCTCTTTTACTCTTATGATAGCTTCATCAAATAGTCACCTACCTAGAACGGCTTCTAATAAACAGGTATGCATTTCCAAGAGTTCATTTCTGGCATCACCAATGTTCAAAAATTGTTTGCAACCATCAGGTATATTTTGCAGAGTCAGTTTAAGTATACAGTTAAATACATTGATGACTCCTTTCCCAGATGGAATGAATCAATGCACTAAGTAAAAAGAAATTGTAGTCTAACATTGACAAAACTTTATGTTTATGTAATCTGCAACCTTGAAGTATGTTCAGGTGCATGAAATAATCAATCTCTATTAGGAAAATTGGCGATAATGAGAACCACCAAGGAAGACCAACAATTACCTCTGCTGCAGAGGATAAGATCATCAGAGTTATCAGCTTGAGGAAAAATTGACAGGACCTTAGATAACAGCCCTAATAAATGATGTAGAGACAAGTAACAGACACATCTCTACATCAACTGTCCAGACGAGACTGCAAGAAGCAGTCCTTTTGGTTTGAATTGCTGAAAACAAGCTACTACATAGGACCACAAAGAAGAGACTTGTTTGGCACATTAGATCAGGGGAAATTTATACTATAGTCTAATAAGTCAAAATTTTAGATTTTTGGTACCCCATCAAATCTTTGTGAGACACAAAAAAGGTGAGCATATGGATTCTACATATATGTTGCACACCGTGAAGCATGGAGGTTGAGGTGTAATAGTGTTGAGGTGCTTTGCTGAATACACTGTTGGTGATGTATTCTACATTAAAAGCATACTGGCCCAGTGTCATGAGCAGTAGTGCTGGATTGCTGGCCAGCAGGACAGGTAATCAGAGAAAAAAATGGAAAGCCACATTATAAAAAGCAGGAAGTCCAGAAAGGTAAGCTGAATTGACAGGCAAGAAGTTAGTCAGAGATAACATCGTCAATAATAGGAAATGTATTCTTAAAAAAGGATATGTGGGGAGAATTTTAATCAGCGGTCTGTGTGGACACTGCACCAGGCTCTCTGGGGGTACTTTTAAAAATGGATCTGGGGGGGGAATTTTAATAAAGGCTCTCTAGGGATACTCTCAAAAATGGTCTGTAGGAGGAATTTTTTTCCCTAACACGACATGGTATGCACTAAAAATTCCAGCAAATTTTACGTTCAAAAAGTCAAATGCCGCTGCTTCCCTTTTGATCCCTGTGATGTGCCTAAAGAGTAGATTTCCACCATATATAGGGTATATGCATACTCAGGAGAAATTGTACAACAAATTGCATGGTTTATTTCCTCCTGTTACCCTTGTAAAAATGAAAGATTTGGGTTTAAAGCAACATTTTTGTGGTAAAAATGTATTTTTTCATTTTCCTTGGGTGTTCAAGGTGCTCAACAAACATCTAGACAAATTTCTTGAGGGGTTTAGTTTCCAAACTGGAATCCATTATTTAGGCACATCAGAGGCTCTCCAAACATGACACGGCATCCAATATCTATTACAGACAATTTTGCATTCTAAAATTGAAATGACGCTCCTTTCCTTCCAAGCCCTGCCGTGTGCCCAAATAGTAGATTTCCACTACACGTGGGGTATTGGTGTACTCAGGAGAGTTGCAGAATAAATTGCATGGTGCATTTTCTCTTGCTCCTCTTGTGAAATGCAAAACTTGGGGCTAAAGTAACATTTTTGTAGGAAAAAGTAACATTTTCATTTTGTTTCCTTCCATGTTGCTTTAGTTTCTGTGAAGCACCTAAAGGATGTATTTTTCAGCAGTCTGAGGGATACAAATTTTAGAATGGTATCACTTTGGGGTATTTTTGTCACCTAAGCCTTGTATGCATAAAATATTCAACCGAGGACAGCTTGTCATTACCTCTGGACAGTCTGGCACACATGAGTGAATACATGCTGCATTTCCTGTGCAAAGACCACCGAGTTGCCCAAATTATTAACAGTCCTGATTAGTGGGTGACCACCCTTCTGGATCCCTCCTACAGACATGCTGGTAATTTTTAGGGTTTTTACGGCTGTAGACAGTATTCCTTCCTATCCTTTCCTATAAAGATAGTTTGGGCCTCATCTTTGCTGAACCTGTATTTCTAGCTTTGTATTGTGTTTGGGGGGCTATCTATATCTTTGGGGATTGCTCCGAGGCAGATTAGCTTTTCTTATATTTCTATCTGTAAGAATATTTAGTTCTCCGGCTGTGTCCAGACGACTAGGTTATCGTAGGCTCATCCCACGGCTACTTCTAGTTGTGTGTCAGGGTTAGATCTGCAGTCCGTTAAGGTTCCAGCCACTCTGGTTACTTTTTGGGTTTCCACATTTTTTAATCCTCCTCGGTCCCTGAATCATAACAGTTGGCTCTGAAATAAAAAAATATTACAATGTTGGCTACCTCCGCCTTCTCCTCTTCCACCTACACATGCCACGTCCACCTCCACCTCCTCCAATTGAACCTTCGCCTCCTGGTTTAAGATATTTTTTATGTTAATTTAAAGGGGTTATGTGTGCTCTGTGGTAGAAATGTGAAAACAAGCTCTGTTGCTGCACTGGCTCTGTGAGGAACTCTGAAAACAGGCTCTGCGGCTGCACTCTTAACATGTTGACACTGTGGGGAACTCTAAAAATAAACTCTGTTGCTGCATTCTTAAAATGTTGGTGCTGTGGGGAACTCTGAAAAAAGGCTCTGCACCAGCATTCTTCAAATTTTGGCTCTGTGGGGGAACTCTGACAACAGACTCTGTGGGAGCACTCTTAAAATGTTGGCTCTGTGGGGGATCACTGACAACAATCTGTGTGGGGCAACTCTGACAACAGTCTCTGTGAGGGCACGCTTACATTTTTTTATTTTATTATTGCTATGTTGACAGAACCCCTTTAAGTCATTTCACTTGCCAAATGTGTTTTCAGGGCAATTGTCCTGCTCTTACCCACATTCTGCTTCCTTTTGCAGCTCCCTAGCCCTTAATATAAACATTTTAAAGCCCAAACGTTCGGCTACCCATTAACTTCTATAGGGTTCGGATTACGGGTCAAGTTCAAGTCAAGTTCTAGTACTGAACCAAACTTTTAACTACAGTTCAGCTGAACCCGGCAAACTCAAACATCAACGGGTCCACTCATCCAAAATACTGAATTACAGACTGAGAGCTCCTTCTGCATAAGCACCACTCTGGACGCCATTTCTTTGAAGCCCAGACCACCAACAGTGCATGTTGGACACCTGATGCACTGGCCTGCTCCACACAGGCACCACAGCTTCCATTGCCAGCACAGACCCCACCGCTGCCAGCACAGACCCCACTGCTGCCAGCACAGACCCAACTGCTGCCAGCACAGACCCCACTGCTGCCAGCACAGACCCCACCAGCACCGCCCCTGCCTCCTGTGACTCCACTCCACTATCGCTGCCGTCCCCCTCCAGTAAGACAACACTGGAGCACCAGAGTATAAGACGGACCCCAATTTTATTTACCTTTTGTTATCTCTAAATTTGGGGTGCGTCTTAGTTATAATCCGGTGCGTCTTATAAAAACAAAAAAAATGGTATGTTCTTCTTACAGAGCCTGTGATCTTAAGATATACTTTAGACAATGTGGTTATGTTGTGGTTCTCTCAGCAGTTTTACCATAAATTGTCCCAATTTAATTAGCTTTACCTGTGGTCGAGACGAATCCGGTGCAGTTGTCAGTTAGACTGCAGCACAACTCAAAGACAACTGCAGCACAACTGCAAAGTCTGAGTGTATCTATCCTAATGCATAATTGATGTCAAGAAGAGAAGATAAGAAGCCACTTTTCTCAGAGGAAAACATCAAGGAAGGACAGATATTCTACAGAAAGTGCAGGATTGGACTGTAGAGTATCTGTCACAAGTATTTCCCATTGATTTTACGCAAGTATTACTCCGTTTGTTTATCTTATCTTAAGAAAACAATGTGACTTGAGGCCTTTATTGATTGTGGTTCTGTTGCCAATTTTGTTGATGCCAAGGTAGACAAAAAACTTGACTTTATGTGTTCCTTTGAAAGTCATTGCCATTAATAACACAACACTCACCCAGGGAGTACTGCAGGTTGTCCCTAATGAGGTTTTACTGCTCATTGGTACTCTACATAGTGAATCCATCTCATTTTTTGTTCTAGAAAATGAATCCGTGGCTTTGGTCTTGGGCATGCCTTGGTTACATAATCATAACCCTGTTATTGACTGGTACTTGGGTTATATTGTATCCTATGCTCTGGAACACACTACCAAGAGCAATCCGATTAATTCCCAACATCCACACCTTTAAGCGGGCCCTAAAAACACGTTTCTTTAGACTAGCTTATCACCTCACTGCCCTGATCGAATCTAGACTCTTTCTGCCCTTCATAATAAAAAACAAAAAATGTACTTCCAATTCTTGTCCCCTGTACCGGTATAAATTCTGGCCAATGACTGGTTCATGCAGCTGGTTTTGAATACCCTTTTAAAGCGATGGCCGGACCATATATAACAAGCTTTTCTCCCCATTCACATTTTGTGCCTCCCCTATTTCCTCATAGAATGTAAACTTACGAGCAGTGCCCTCACTCCTCCTGGTATCTTAATTTTTTTTTTTTTGGTATTGTCTCAAATTGTCTGTACATGTCCCCTCTGAATTGTAAAGCGCTGCGGAATATGTTGGTGCTATAGAAATAAAACGTATTATTATTATTATTGAGGGGTGCATCTTATAATCCAAATGTAGCTTACCAGGGGGTGGTGGAGAGGGATAGCAGGAGGAAGAAGCAATGCTGCGGCTGCTGTGGAGGGTCTGCGGTGGCCGTGCAGGTTCTGCAGCGACTGTGCAGGCTTTGCAGAGGCTGTGCAGGGTCTCCTGTTGCTGAGCACAGGCTGTGGCAGCTGGGCTGGGACTGTGGGCGGTGAGGGCTTCATATAATGGCACCCAGAGCCGACACGTGCGCAGATGGAGCTCTCGGCTCAAGATCTCATCTGTGCACTTGTGGTGCCCCAGTATCTGGTTGCCACAACAGCGTTGCCCTCCTCCAAAGGGTTAATGCTGAGCCTGGAGGTAATTGGGGAAGTCTATTGGCCAGTAAGTACCAACATTCAACACTGTTCTCCCTCAGGCCAGCAGAGGGAGCTCTAAACCTGGAGTTCCAGGGAGCACTCCCTTAAGCTCTGACCTGAGGGAGGAGTTAGGTAGTCTGTGAGGGAAGTTCAAGGAGAGAGGAGCTGAGTAGACGGTCTTGTGAGCTGGGCTTTGGAGCTAGGCTAGCTCAACCCAGGAGAAGCAGGAGCCGTAGCGAGGCACGGAGAGAAGATTCTAGGGGAGAACTGGTCAGAACCTGTTTGCCTCAGAAGAACAGACCAAAAATTAGACATCGAAGTCTGTGGTTGCCAGGGTGTTAGATCCCCCAGTAACCGAATCCGAAGGGCAGGAGGACTGTAGGTCTAGTGGCCCCCACAACAACCCGAAGGTACAGCTGCATCACCAGGGCCCGGTGTGGACCCCAGCAGGGAAGCATCAGAGAGGGCCTGCGCAGCCTATCCTATGAGAAAGGGACGTACCACCAGTCCCAGCAGCAAGAGGGCCATTGCTAAACCCAGAGTGCAGGGTCCTGTAGAAGCAAAGGAAGATCAGGGAGTAGGCCTCAATACTCGACTGGCCAAGGAGATCACCCCAGGTACTTCCAGGCCGACCGGATCCCCTTCACCACCTGTGACGGTCTCCCAGGATTAGACTGTTAAAAAGTAAAAGAAAAGAAGGTAAAAAGACTGTTGTTTGTGTCGGTTCTTTTCACTGTCCTGATTAGCCCTGCATTATTTCCAAAGCGCCATAGACTTTAATAAGCACCAACGGTTGCCCCGGGGTACCGCTCCACCTGTGGGGAGCAGAACCATCCCAGCTGCTAATCCATCAGCCCCGGAGGTCCCATCCAGCAGCGGCGGCTCCTTAGTCGCAATCCACAGGTGGCGTCACGAATATTTCCACAAACTTTAATTAAAGTTACGATCCCCACAACTGCCACATTAGTTGACCCCACCAGGGTCACGGAGTCGGGCCCCGCCACCACTGACTACCCCCGGACTAGTCTGGCCCGACACCGGGTGTCCCAAAGCCCTGGGGTGGGCGAGTCACACTCGCCGCCTCTGACCCATTGATCTCACAGCAGCGGACTTAAGGAAAATGGTGCCCGGAGGTGGCGCATGTGCAGATGAGATCTCGGTTTGTCACTGACCGAGAGCTCAATCTGCACACTCGCCAGCTCCCGGCGCCATTATTTGAAGCCCAGCCACCGCCGCAGCCCCATCCAAGCTACCCCAGCACAGCCACCCCAGCACCAGCACAGCCGCCCCAGCACCAGCACAGCTGCCACAGCCGACACTTTCTGGGACAGCATTTGGGATACTCGCCGGGGGTACCACCAACAGCATCGCCCTCCTCCACCACCGCCCTTGCCCCCTGTGACCCCACTCCACCACCGCTTCTGCTCCTTTCCGGTAAGACACCAAATGATTATAAGACGGATCTGATTTTTTTTTTTCACCATTTATTTTCTCTAAATTTACGGTATGTCCTTATCTGTAAATCTGTCTAAAACCATAGTTTGGTTTACCTCATGTGTTGAACATTTTCTAATGTTTTTTCTGTATCTGAATTCGAAAATTGCCCCCACACAGAGCTTATGATTGTCCTATTGATCTTATATCTAATTTATGTCTCCTTATGGGTAAAATATATAATTTTTCTGTTCCAGAACATCAAGCATTGAACGATTATATAGCAGATAGTCTGCAAAAGTATTTTTTCAACTATCAAAATCACCAGTAGGGGAAAGCTTCTTTTTCGTTGATAAAATTGATTATGGTCTCAGACCTTCTATTGTATTGACTATAGGGAACTGAACAAAATCACTGTAAAGAATCAGTATCCTCAGCCACTCATTCCTGATCTCTATAATCAGTGTTTGAGAGCTCAATGGCTCAGCAAGCTTGGTCTCAGGGGTATCTGATAGGTATAGATAAGTGGAAGATGGCATTCAACACACCTAATGGTCACAATGAGTATATTGGGATGCCCTTTGGCCCAAGTAACCCCCCAGCGTTTTCTCAAAATGTTGTTAATTAAATTTTCTTCAGAAATATAACCGGTCATAATGTGGTTGCCTAGTTTAATGATATCTTGTTTTTTTCTTCCAATTATGAATTAAACATCCTACAAAGATGTACTCTGTGGCTGTACTCATGTCCTAGAACCAGGGGCGTAACTACCACGGTCGCAGAGGTTGCCACTGCGACTGGGCCTGGAGGTGAAGGAGGCCCGCCGGCCCCAGACCCTGATTCAGATAGATGTGTGTCGGAGGCTGCGCATTCAGCTGAAATACATGGCAGCACAGAGATCCGTCGGGTTGAGGAAGTAAAGATGGCTGGGAATTTAGGAGGTAGTGATTATGCTATCCTCGAATTTGGGATTACAAGAGGAGAAAGACCTTTGAGGACTTTCAGATTAGTCTTCGGAAAGACATATTTTAATTGACTCATAAAGAGGGTAGGAAAGGTCCAATGGAAATGTCCAAGAAGGATGGGATATTTTGCTAAATGAAATTCTCACTACACATTCAGTGACAATGTTTAAAAGAAAGAAGACTTGGAAAAAAATAAAGAGACCAGGATGGATGAATAGAGAGCTTAAACACTTGCTAAAGAGGAAAAGAAGAAATGTATATCAAATGAAAATATATCTAAAGAAGAATATAATGCTCTTTGCAGGGAGTGCAGAGCAAGTTTTTGAAGACCTAAAGCCAGTAATGAAGTGAAGCTTGCAAGAGAGGCCAAAAGCAATAAAAAAGGTTTTGGGGGTATGTCAAAAGCAAAAGTCAAAGATGCCATATGATTTTTACAGGATGAAGTGGTCCAAAATGATGCTGAGAAGGCTAAACTTTAAAATCGTATTTTGCAACTGTGTTTTCTGATGAAGCTAATGTAACATCAACTAATCTTCACTGTACATACTATCAAATAAATAAAATAATCCACACTATCTATAAACAGAAAGATGGTGAAAGAGCACTTAGCTAATTTAAATTAATATGAATTTAAATCTCCTGGTCCAGATAAATTACAAACTAGCAGATATCTAGATATCTAGAGATAGCATAGAAATTGCAGAACCACTAGCCAGAATTTTTCAAAATTCCTGAAGAACAAAAGTCCCAGAATATTGAAGAAGAGCAAATTTTGTCCCAATATTCAAAAAAGGAAAGAAGATGGAGCCAGGAAAATACAGGCAAGTAAGCCTTATGTCTATACTAGGAAAGATCTTTGAAGAAATTATTAAATAGCATGTATGTAAGTATTAGGCTAAGAATACAATAATTAACCAGAGCCAGCATGGGTTTGTAGCAAACAAGTCATGCCAGACTAATCTTTTTTCTTTCTATGATGTACTCATTGACTGGGTGGATGAGGGAAATGAGGTAGATATAGTATATCTTGACTTCAGCAAAGCATTTCATAAAATATCTCATACTATCCTCATTGAAAAAATGACCAAGTATGGGATTGACAAGGATAGAGTCAGGTGGATTCATAACTGTGAATGTTTCAAGTGGAGTACCACAAGGTTCTGTCTTGGCTCCAGTGTTGTTCAAGATTTTTAAAAATGATCTCGTACGTAAACTAAACGTAAATTTACAGATGATGTAAGGCTAGGAGGGTTAACTAACACAACAGAATACAGAGAAAGGATTCAGACGGATCTAGATAAGCTGAAAGAATGGGCAGAGGCTAATAGAATGGTGTTTAACGGAGAAATACAAAATTCTATATCTGGGCAAGAAAAACTAAAATAACATCTACAGAATGAGAGGAATAAAAGTAGGCAACAGCACGTGTGAAAAAGACTTGGGTATACTAATAGATCACAGACTACACATGAGTCAACAGTGTAATGCAGCAGCAAAAAAGACAAATATAGCTCTGGCATCTATTAAGAGAGGCATAAAGTATAGATCACATGAAGTAATTATTCCCCTCTACTCTTTGTCAGACCTCATCTGAAATACTGTGTTCAATTATGGGCACCAGATTTTAAAAAAGACATTGAAAAACTGGAGCAAATTCAGAGAAGAGCTACCAGTATGGTCAGCGGACTGCAAACTATGTCCTATTAGGAACACTAAAAGGATCTAGGAATGTTTAGCTTGCAAACAAGAAGGCTAAGAGGAAACTTACAAATATCTGAAGGGATGTCACAGTGTAGAAGGGATCATTCTTATTCTCATTTGCACATATTAATAGGAGAAGCAATGGAATTAAACTGAAAGGAACAAGATACAGATTAGATATTCGAAAAAAAACTGTTTCACAGTGCGGGTGATTAATGAGTGGAACAGGCTGCCATGAGACGTGGTTAGATCTCCTTCAATCGAAGTCTTCAAACAGAGGCTGAACAGTCATCTTTCTGAGATGGTTTAGTGAATCCGGTATTGAGCAGGTTGTTGAACACAAGACCCTGGAAGCCCCTTC
Source organism: Anomaloglossus baeobatrachus (assembly GCF_048569485.1). NCBI lineage: Eukaryota > Metazoa > Chordata > Amphibia > Anura > Aromobatidae > Anomaloglossus > Anomaloglossus baeobatrachus. The sequence continues at coordinate 509,538,951 of NC_134356.1, read as the reverse complement.
CAATTCTAAGATTATATGATTCTAGGTCACTCATATTTGAAGGGCGCCTTCTCCCAAAAGTAATTTTAACATCTTTTCACAGGTCACTCATATCTGAAGGGTGCCTTTTCCCAAAAGTAATTTTAAGATCTCTTCCAATTCAAGAAATACTTCGATTTTTTGGAGCAAGTCCAGAGATCAATAACTGATCTGTCACATTATTAATGTTTTCAAGAATTCAGATGTATTTGATTAATGGTTCTATTAAGGATACAACTTTTTATAATATCTATATCCCTATGACATTGTACAGGTTACTGTAATGTCCTGGATGTGGATTCACTGGGCCGTGCACCGGACTCCCCCAGAGAAGCAACCCGGAGCTAACCCCTATACAGGGACTGTCCGGTCACCCCGCCAGAGGGCCTAAATGCACGGTAGCCAGAACACGGGAGGTACGGAGTCCAAGTACTAGAGAAGTCTGCAAGAGTCCAAAGGGAACTGTAGGCAGGACGGATGACTGGAACCGGGTTCAGGTGCCGGGTAGGAACAACAGATGGGGTCCGGGTCCAGCGAGACATGCAGGCTGAAGTACCAGGTACAGTCAGGAATCGGTGACAGGTGCAGGCTGACGGAAGATGGCGGGATCCTCAGCAGATGGTCACCGGGACACTTCCTGGAGAACCAATAGTCAGGACCAGCGGACAGACTCTGCAGATGAGACAGTGTTAATAGCGAGACAAAGCACAAGGGGACCTGAGCACCTAGCTCTGGGAACACGTTGATCAGGCCTTGCCCACATGGAAAGGGAAGTCTTATATACCCTGCACCTGTATCAGCCATATCCTGTTCCAGGGATGCTGGGCCTGTAAGACAAGGTGAGTGGGCGCGGCCCCGCCCTATACACATGCATGAAGCTTAGGAGCCAGAGGCAAACACAGGAGGCCTGGGACAGGACGCAGGGGAGCACGAGCGGGAGCAGCGGCTGCGACCGGCGGCCACGTGAACCGGATCAGTGGGTAAGGAGCGGTGCTGTGATGGTGAGGCCGGATCAGTGGCTACGGAGCGGTGCCATGACGTTGAGGCTGGATCAGTGGGTAGGGAGCGGTGCCAGGACACCGGGAGCGTGACAGTTACATACAATGCTGCATGGTGCAATAGAAATTTAAATTGGTGGTGATATGATATTAAAATGTCCTTGATTGACATAGTATGAAAATAAAGGCATGCTATGTCATTAAAAGCTTTCAGTAAGGTGCATTTGTATTATATGTGCTCTGTCTGTTATAAATGGCCTTTATAGGCATGAAACAGTGCTTCTCAGAAATGTATTTTGTGGAATAGGCTTCTTAGTGTTCTGTGTCCAAAGAGAATAGCAGAATGACAGTAACATTGTAGTTATAGCCTGTGCAGTCCACACTAATGTTCTCCTTTTGAAATGTTAATGATACAGAATAGCATTAGTCTTACAAATGACACATCTGTATGGAGAGCATTCTGCTGGGATTTGGGGTTAATTCAGCAATGACTTGTGATGGTATGTCATAAACCCATTCATTCCATCTGACCTGCGAGTACACATCCGCTGTACTACAGCCCAAGCCGCCATCTGACAGTGGCGTACATTTACAAGCCTCATCATTCTGATTAAAGGTTTGGTTTTGTTAGGATGTCATGTACAGTATATCAAAGGAGATCAGTAACCAGTCTGAAAGTCAGATGACAAAGAAAATAAGCAGCACATGCACAGTACTGTATAAAGAAATGCCTTCATTTAATGAGTCATAATTTGGGGTGGGGGAGTGCTTCTGAGTGTCCCCCTAGTCTCCTGAAATCACAGCGTTCAGTGATAATCAGGACATGAAGAAAGTAAAAAAATACTGTGTAGGTTCCTCAGCACAACGCTCCACGCAAATCAAGAAAACTGACCTTGCATAGAAAAACTTCTATAGTATATGTCCAAACATTTGGAAGCAATTTTCCCTACATTTATTGGGCTTTGTCCAGCATTTCTGGTAAATGGATCTGCTAGATTAAAAAATTATTCTCTTTTAATCAGGGGATAATGAGGAGCATTCGTTTCTAACCTGCGGATAAGTCCAAGACATCACCGTATTTTCCAAGGAGAAACACATGCTGCACCCTATGTTCCATAAACCCGTATTAACTCAGGGACATGTGCTAAGAATTAAACGTATATTATAATTCTTCCTACCTTATAACAATTTAATTTTTATAATACTCTGTCTTTTAGGTTTGATCTCTTGTTCTGGCTGGATATCTAGGCATACAAAACGAATGGAGGCAAATTGTCAACAATGCACTAGACATTTTTCTTGTAGGATTTGATTTGAAGTACAGTATATAATAAAGAGAAAGGGAAGGCAGCAATGAGGAAAAAGTTTATTTTGTTGGTAACTGTGATTATATTCTGATATATATATATAATGTATATAACAAAAAATATTAATTGTGATCAATATAGTATTTTTTTGCTGCACAGTACAATTGCACATTGGTCATCTTTAGGTTTACTGTAGGCTTACAATAATGGTAAATGTCTGCAACGCATGCATACTACTGGGCACAACATTGGTATATTGTACTTCCCTAAGTATAAAAACATTTTCTCCTAGTTAATATACAGCGATGAGCAAAAGACTAACAATGTTTTGAACCTTTGACTTTCAGGCTCCATATCTCCCCATCCACTACAGCTTTGAGCGTGAGACTACACCTTTATTTATAGACAATCATCTTAGCTATCTCATACATAAATTTGATGTGCAACTATTTAGGCTATATGCACACGCTGCATTTTTTGTCGCGTTTTTTAGTGCAGTTTTGTTGTCATAAAGTTCAGAATTTTGACTTCCCAGCAAAATCTATGAGAATTGAGACTTGCTGTGCTCATCTTGCAGTTTTTTGTCTGCAGTTTATTTGTCACAAACTTCTGAGAAAAAAAATGCAGCATGTTCATTCTTTTTGCAATTTGTCCTTGCGTTTCTCACTATTGATGGGAGGATTCGCAGATCAATCCGATTCGGGGTCGGCGGGGGATTGATCCCCGGTATCTGGCCGGATGCGTAAAGGGAGTCGATAATATTGTTCCTTTTGCTTTTTGTCCTGATGAAGAAGACAAATATGTCTTTGAAACGCATTGACCTGCAGAAATAAAGAAAAAGGATTTCATCATATATCCTTGGATTCTTGTGGTTTCTAGCGCAGCATTAAACCCGGATCTCTTTTATACCACATTGTTTTATCGCTTTTTTCGGGGCTGCTGCTGACCACCATTTGAAATTTATGTTCTTATAAGGAGTTGTGCCTGACACAACTTTATCAGGTGAGTGTACCTTTGGAACCCTATCTGTGAAATCCCATACCTGGTAAGACCCTATGTGCGCTTTCTCTTCCACAGATAAATAATTCTTGTAAAGGGAGTAGAAGCAAGCGCTTTATACTTACTGATCACCGGCGCGGCTGTCACACTGCTCCCGCAGCCTCTCATTCTTCTTTCAGGGCTGTTCATTAGGCTCATACATATTCACTGCTTCCCCCGCCCACCGGCATCTGTGATTGGTTGCAGTCGGATGCGTCCCCACGCTATGTGACAGCTGTCTGACTGCAATCAATCACAGATACCGGTGAGCAGGTCTATATCATACAGTAAAATAAATAAATAATTTTAAAAAATGCGTGGTGTTTCCCCAATTTTGATACTCGGTCAAGATAAAACCCCACAGCTGGGGGCTGGTATTCTGAGACTGGGGAGGCATATGGGTATTAGGCCACCCCCCAGCCTAAATATATCAGTCTGCATGCACCCAAAATTGCTGCATCCATTAGATGTGACAGTCCTTACACTTTACTCGGCTCTCCCCGATTGCCCCGGTGCAGTGGCAATCAGGGTAATAAGGAGTTAATGGCAGCCCATAGCTGCCAATAAGTACTAGATTAGTAATGGCAGGCATCTATAAGATGCCCCCATCACAAATCTGTAAGTGAAAGTAAATAAACACAAACACCCAAAAAATCCTTTATTTGAAATAAATAGACAAAAAAGCACCCTTTTTCACTCCGTTATTAATCCCCCAAACACCGCTCCAGGTCCGACGTAATCCACACGAGGTCCCACGATGTTTCCAGCACTGCTACATCTGACAATCACAGTGAGCACCATAGGACATGACTGCCCACCATGAGATTCAAGTCACGACTAAAGTGAGCCGCATGATCAGTGGTGATGTCACTCAGGTGAGACCTCCACCTGTGGCTCACTTCAGTCGTGGCCTGATTTGTGTTCACAGGTGGAGGATTCCAGCTCTGTCAGCAGCTAAACTGAGTGACATTATCGCTGATCACGCCACTCACTTCAGTTGCTGTGTGGAGCTCACAGCGAGCAGTCATGTTCTATGGGACTCGCTGTGAGCGTCAGATGTAGCAGTGCTGGATGTGTCATGGGACCTCATGTGGATTACTTTGGACCTGCCGGGGTGTTTTGTGGGTTAATAAAGTGGTAAAAGAGGGTGCTTTTTTGTCTTTTATTTCAAATAAAGGATTTTTTTCGTGTTTGTGTTTATTTACTTTTACTTACAGATTTGTGATAGTGGGTGTCTCATAGACGTCTGCCATCACTAATCTAGGGCTAGTAGTGGGCTGTTATTAACTCCTTATTACCCTGATTGCCATCGCACTAGGACAACGGGAAGAGCCAGCTCCAGTGCCAGAATTGGCGCACCTTATAGATACGCCACTTCTGGCTTCTGGGGCGGCTGTAGGCTGCTGTTGCTAGGCTGGAAAGGGCTAAATTACCATGGCCCTTCACACGCTAATAATACCAGCCCCCAGTTGTCTGCTGTACCACGGCTGGTTTTAGAAAAATGGGGGGGCCCCACTTCATTTTTTTTTAAATAAATTAAATTAAAAAAAAGTGTGAGATCCCCTTTATTTTTCATAACCAGCCAAGCTATAGCAGACAGCTGAGGGTTGCAGCCCGCAGTTGCTGCTGTTCCTGTGCTAGATAAGAAAAATGGGGGCAAAACCCACGTCATTTTTGTAACCCCAAAAAATAAAAAAAACAGCTGGCCAAGCTAGCTATGCCTCTATCAAGCTATTCTGTTATTTCTTTCTATATATTCTATCTGTTCTTTCTTATTATCTATTCTATATGTTCTTTCTAACTATAAAATATGTTCTATCTATTTTTTCTGTCTATTTATCTATTCTAGCTATCTATCAATACTATAATTTTTTGTTTCTCCTTTAAAAAACCCATTAAAAAGAAAATGGCAAAAACACGGGAAAAAAACGAGGCAAAAATGCACCATCATAACAAGTGTTGTTTTTTTACATTTCCTGGTTCTCTGTGACAAGGTGCAGTTTTGATTGCAGTTTGGGTGCAGTTAAAACTGCAGCGTGTGCATATACCCTTAGGATATAATTAGTTATACAGATTCTCGTCATGTCACTACATTGGTACTGTTTTGTTCCTGGTGTTTGATTCCCAAGCAAAAGGTCACTGGATCAAATCGAGGAACATAAAAAAGAAGCTTTCCCAAGAAAAGACAAACCACATCATGTGTGCCGCCCCCGCGACAGCCGTACTGCTCGGATCCGGATCCGCAGTGGCTCGAGGGGTCTCCGGACCTGAGGGGGTCACGCGACCTTTCAAAATAAAAAGGGGGGTTTGTTTTGGATAGTGTTCGTGACGCCACCCATGGTGTGTGGTAACGTGAGGGACCACTGCTGCCGGTTTGGGGAGCCCGGGGACGCTGGTGCGTGGCAGCTGAAGTTGTTAACCCCTCCGTGGGCAGGGGAGTGCTGTCCCGGGGACCGGTGATGGATGGCGTGGGGAACCTGACGGGTGCAAGGGGGGTAACGTGTACTCACACAGTCCAAAGTCACTGAAGCTGACACCAGGTAAACCAAACTCTTGAGCACTCTGTGGTCCTTGTACGGGCACGCTGGGTCCGTGTCCTCTTGGTGCTGCTTGTTGACCTAAAGCCTTGTCCTTTGGGACTGTGTGTCCTACGTGTGGTACCCCGATTCTGGAGCAGGTGGGGAACAGTTCCTGAAGATTCTGTTCCCCATCGGGTGAATTACTGGGCTGCGTGAAGCTACTTCCCAGCCTAGGATCCGCATACCCCGTCGTGCCCTGGTCCCTGCCCGGTTGTAGTGATGATTTCTTTTTTCCTGAAGGAGGGGAAAGAGATGTCCCTGAAATGCGTAGAACTGTGAAATAAAAGAGAAATTTTTAAATATACAGCATCTGTGGTTTTTAGCGCGGCATCAAACCCGTTTTCTATTTTTCAACTATATATTATACGGTTGTAGCACAAGGCAGCCGGCTTGCTCTCTGTAGCAGCACCGTGCTCCCTGCCACTACCCCCTGCGACCGGTGTTCCAGCTCCATCTGGCCAGGCCAACATCTGGCACCTGGGATGGGTACAGGAGCCCAGCTAAACAGCGTGACATGGACTGTCACCACTGTCTCTCCTTCCACCTCCGCTCTCCAACTCTACAACTCACTAACTGCACTGACACTTCCGCTCTCCTTCTACAAGCCCTCCATCTGGGTGGCCATATTCCCCTCAGGCTGCCCAATGGGTGTTTGGTGGGTGTGGTGCAGAGTGTTCCTCAGGATTTGTGTATACCTGTTGGTAGAAACACCAATGTGACAGGACCCGTAACCAAGGAGGAGCGGGTACCATGCAGAAGTGCAGATTACATGGCACCCTTGTGACGACCTGATAGGCCAGGGCGTCACATTCCCCCTTCATTAAATGTGGCTTGTGCGCGAGCCACAGAATACTAAGTATTTATTTATTTATTTTTTTAGGTAAGGAAAAAGGGTTAACAACATTTTTATTTTTTTTAACTGGTTCATCCCACACAGGGGAGGTGCATTCTTAAACCGTTTCAAACATTTTTAAACTAGAGTTCATCTGCCACAGGGACGCCACCGGTTTTGATGGCAGCGGGGACCCAACCTTCCACGTTGCGGTCCCTCCCTGCGACAGTCCATTCCCAATGTCCCGGATCCCAATAACGCCCCCACCCACATAACCTGGTTCCCCTGGAAACCTAGATGGGTCCTTGAGCCGGGTTAAGGTCCCGGGGTGTGCCAGGCGACTCCAATGGCACAACGGTGCAGTTTTTTTACAAGACACAAGTTTGTCAAACTAGAAAGAATGGTTTTTAGAGGCAGTATATCAAATTTTAACTAGCAATCCTACCTTCATTAAATATTTAAAACATCAATTTTAATTAGATACGTTTAAAAATACAAAATGATTCTACACCGTGAGTAAATACACATAACCAACATAAACAAAAAAATTCAGACACAATGAGGCCACAGTTGGGGACCTCCTTATATGCGGAGTTATTGTGGAATTCTCGGTACTATATATCTAGATTAGGGCACAAAAATCTAAATACACCCTACATCAATCTGTCCGCTACCTGTCAATGGAGATATAGCTTACGTTACACGCACCCTAAAGTTAAAAAGGTGCCCCCATTCCACGGCGGCTAGCCCTTGGAAGCTGCCCCTAAACTCCCTTACTAGTACAGATATAGGCAGCTTAGGTATATAAATAATTATTCAAAAAATGGTCACTTATCATAAACATTCTTACGGCTGCTAACACAAATACAATCCGCAAATGAGTCCACAGGAAAAACTCATGAGGCCACATATGGATGACCTCTTCATATGCGGGGTTATTGTGGGAAACCTCAGTACTGTCTATCAAGATCAGGGCAAAAGGATCTAAATACACCCTACAACAGTCTGTCCGCTACCTGTCAATGGAGATATAACTTTCGTTACACGCACCCTAAAGTTAAATAGGTGCCCCCATTCCACGGCGGCTAGCCCTTGAAAGCTGCCCCTAAACTCCCTCACTAGCTCAGATAAAGGCAGTTCAGATATTTAAATAATTATTCAAGATGGTCACTTATCTTAAAAGTTCTCACAGCAGCTTTTCCACATAAATATAGTCCGCAATGAGTCCAAAAAGAAAACTCGACGCGTTTCCCCCCATTAGTGTATATTGGGGTTCATCAGGAGTTTAAAGGCACAATCGCCGTTCTGATGTTCAGCTGCACATGTGGCAGCAAGAGTCCCTCAAAGACGGTGCTTGTGGCAGACCAAACTGCCTATATCTGTACTAGTAAGGGAGTTTAGGGGCAGCTTCCAAGGGCTAGCCGCCGTGGAATGGGGGCACCTTTTTAACTTTAGGGTGCGTGTAACGTAAGTTATATCTCCATTGACAGGTAGCAGACAGATTGATGTAGGGTGTATTTAGATTTTTGTGCCCTAATCTAGATATATAGTACCGAGAATTCCACAATAACTCCGCATATAAGGAGGTCCCCATCTGTGGCCTCATTGTGTCTGAATTTTTTTTGTTTATGTTGGTTATGTGTATTTACTCACGGTGTGGAATTATTTTGTATTTTTAAACGTATCTAATTAAAATTGATGTTTTAAATATTTAATGAAGGTAGGATTGCTAGTTAAAAGACACAAGTTTGTGTTGCTCACGCCAGTCCTGTGATCGTGGTCCATTTTTAATCAACTATAAAATGTAGAAGTCCTTATAAAATCACACCTAAAAGTCCTGTACCGTAGTACAACTGTTGCAAATTTAGAGAAAATCAGGTTACTTTCCCATGCAATTAGTGTTTCATTGGTTCTCTCATTTTCTAACATTTTCTATATGAAAAATAACAAACTGTGGAAAATAACAAACGAAAACACAAATACCTAACATTTTGACGGTACCATATTTGTCTGCTAATAATATATGGTCGGGTCCCGTAGCCATTCCTCCTTTCGCCTGAGTGCTACTTCTGCGGACATGTACCCTTCTTCAAACATGACATGTTTGGTCACTTCCAGGCCATACAGCCCCTCTCCCCGCAGTGTCGAGTGTAAGTAACCATTTCTTCTGGCTCTAGGTTACGGCCAGGATGCTTCCAAGAAAGGTATGGGGATACATCCCGCTGGGACAAAAATACCCCTGCTGTGAGGTCTGCTTCACGAATGAAACCCCATCCCTGCTCGGGGACATAGCGATCCACCAGACCTCGGCACCATGGCCCTCTAACACGTGAACCAGCGCTCCTCACCTGCTTCTTCTCTGCTCTGTTACGAGCGGCCAGCTCCTGCCGCCGCTGTTTCCTGGTAGCAATTTCCTGCTGTAATTCTTGGCTGTGCCTCTCCCATTAGGGGGCATCGGCGTCTGGCTTCAGCTCCCCCACTGGCTCCGGCTTCAACTGGACTCAACGGCCCCAACAGCCGTCCAGATACCACGCGGTGGTGGGACTGGTGGACTGGGAGGTCCCACCTCCGCTGCTGTAGAGAAGACAACCGACTGCTCCGCAGCCGGGATAGCAGGGCCTGGGTGCTCCGCCTCTAGGGACAGGCCCGGTGATGCGGCCGGGTCTGATCTGGCCAGGCTCTGGGGAACCGCTGACGTGACCGGGATGGTGATGCACTTTGGAGCTGTTGCCGAAGCTTCATAACAACAGACTGCAGGTTCCGCTGCCGGGATGGATAGCGGCAGCTCGGCGTCCACCGAGGACGGGGCAGGTAACTGTGGAGTGGGTGTGTGACGCCCTGGACTGGCCAGGTAGTCACATACATACCAAAACACACACCCCCACCCTAGGTAGTTATGAAGCGATGGCCGAGAGGACCACCGCGGTGCAGAGTAGGTTACAGTACAAAAGACGAGGTGCGAACAACAAGGGTGTATTTATTAACAGGCGGGGAAAGATGTGGAGAAGGCAGGTTCAAGCACGGGGCATACAGTGGCAAAAAGCAATTTAACAACACTTTTGTATTCTCTAGCTGGTCCGCTCAATAGCACGGTGCTCCAACTATTACAGGTTCAAGAAACACAAAAACAGTCAGGTACAATGCTACCCTACATGTAACCTCTCTGGCCTCTGCTAAATGGGCCACACGGATGCCGTGTTCTACCTACTGAAGCCTACTTTAGCCCCTAGTATATGCACAATATTAAACTCACAGTGATGCTGGGGACGTGGATCCAGTCCCGGGGGCCCCCAACAACAGTCTCATCCGAAGGTGCGCCCGTCTCCTGGGCCGAGTTAAGGGGAACAAAATCTTCTTCTTGCTTCAGATTCCTCGCTGGTTCCCTGGGATCTGTGAGTCTCTCTCTCGATTCAGAAGAAAACTCCAATCCTCCGAGACACACCGTCTGTGTGTTCCTTCACACGCATCCAAAGGAATAAAAGAAACTCCCTTCTCTTCTTACACTCGGGCTGTCCATTAGCACACTTTCTGCAGGGGGAGCAGAACATTCCATTACCCCCAGACATGGGGAGGTTTCTGTCTCTTAAAGTGGCAGCGTGTTTCTTATTGTCTATAGCAGTAACACCCCCCCAATAGTTACACCAGCCAAACCAAAAACCCTTGTTGCCTCCTTCCAGAGTCTGATGTCCACACCAGGTGGGGCGGAGCCAGGTGGTTGGCCCCACCCACCGAGGAGTTCACAGGCCTGGAAGCGGGAAATGTGTCAGATTAGCCTTTGAGGTGAAAGTGAGAGGAGTGAACACTTGAGGTGTCTAGGTTGGAGCCCAGACACTGACAGCAAAGTTGGCAGATGGTGGTGGCCATCTGCAGGAGTTGGTGGAACTCCGCAGAGCCGTAAGGACCGGGGTCGGGCGGTGGCCCGCCGGTACCGGACCGGGGAACAGAGTGAAGCTAAGCACACAGGCAGGGCCATCGGACCCTGACCAGGCTTGGAGCCGCCGTCAATAGTCAAATCCGAATGTGACAGGAACCCCAGGGGTTTCTAAACTACCAAGTCCCGATTGAAGGCAACCGTCCACCCAGAGAGGACATATAGCCACCGCCACAGGCTAGAGATCCAAGGGCCAGTGCCTGCGGGCAAAACGGGCTCCTACGGCACCTATACGCCGGGGAGCGGACTACCAGTGGGCAACCACAGGAGTCAAGAACATTCTCAAAGGTGCAGGGAAAGACAGCCACCATCAGCCGTCCGGGGAGAGCACAACAACAACACTGCAGCCGGCTGCGGGACCCGTCCATCCAGCCATTTTGGTTTACCTACGACTCTGTCAGTGATTGTCTGAGTGAGTACACCAGTGCTGTCCGGCACTGCGCCGCGCAGTCCTTGCACCCCAGCCATCCAGGCTCCCCGTCACACCGCCGGGCCCCGGGATCACCAACCCCTCTACCCACAGAGGGGACAACATCTCAGCTGCACCCTACCATCTCTTCCGGGATCCCCGTTACCAGCAGAGGTGGTGCCATCACCACGTCCCGTGGGTAGCGTCACGAACAATCTCCCTAAACATAACATCCCCATTTCCCTCACGGGTGAGGAGCGCTGCTCAAGTCCCTGGGTCCAGTCCACCGCTCGAGCCACCGAGCAGCAGCAGCAGAAGCCCCGGACCCGAGCCTGGCGAGCGCGTCCCCTCCGCCCGCGACAGTTGCCACAAGCGGGGGCAGACCGGATCCCTCAGTCGCCATGGCCGGATTAGCATAATCAATAAGGACTGGGTAACCGCTCACCCTTCCTTCACGTGGGACTTCGATCTCACGGGCTCGCACCGCCACTGCCAGACCCCTCATCTCTTCCCTCCAGTGGTTTAATATGAACAGGAACTGTGTCCGAATTCTCCTGCACAGCTGCTCGGTCTCTTCTTCGATCCAGGCCGCGGTCCCGGGAACAGCACGTTCCGGTGACCAGCTCTGCTCTGCCATCTTGCCTCTGCGTCGTCCAGGAACAGTATAGCAGTGTCCTGGCATCCCTGCTTCTCTTCCGCTTTTTCTACATTCGGGCACGCCCCCTCGGTTTTCTCCGAGCACTCTTTAGCGCGCTGTAGCTCTCTGGGAACTTCCGGTTCCTGTTTCAGGCTGAAGACGAAGGGCAGGGCTTCGGTTTCTCGCTCTTTTGCAAGAAGATGACGTTTTTGGCACGTAAATAGCGGAAAAATTGCGGGCGTCGCGGAAAAAGGGATTTTGGATCGCGACTTTCACTTTTCAAGGCGCACGTCACCCAGGTTAGTGGGTCCTGCTCGCATCCTGTTCATGACGCCAAGTTTTTCGAGGGTGTGCCGCCCCCACGACAGCCGGCGGGCTGCTCGGATCCGGCTCGAGGAGTCTCCAGACCCGAGGCTGGGTCGCGCGGCCTCTCGAAATAAAAAGGGTGGCTTGTTTTGGATAGTGTTCGTGACGCCACCCACGGTGTGTGGTAACGTGAAGGACCACTGCTGCCGGTTTGGGGAGCGGGTGCGGAACGGTTCCTGAAGATTCCGTTCCCGTCGGCTGAATTACTGGGCTGCGTGAAGCTACTTCCCAGCCTAGGGTCCGCGTACCCACTCGTGCCCTGGTCCCTGCCCGGTTGTAGCACAAAGCAGCCGGCCTGCTCTCTGTAGCAGCATCGTGCTCCCTGCCACTACTTCCTGCAACCGGAGTTCCAGCTTTTTCTGGCCAGGCCAACATCTGGCACCCGGGAGGGGTACAGGAGCCCAGCTCCACTGCGTGCCCTGGACTGTCACCGCTGTTTCTCCTTCCACCTACGCTCTCCAACTCTACAACTCACTAACTGCAATGACACTTCCGCCCTCCTTCTACCAGCCCTTCATCTGGGTGGCCCTATTCCCCTCAGGCTGCCCAATGGGTGTTTGGTGAGTGTGGTTCAGAGTGTTCCTCAGGATTTGTGTACACCTGTTGGTAGCAACACCAAAGTGACAGGACCCGTAACCAAGGAGGAGCGGGTACCTTGCAGAAGGGCAGATTACATGGCACCCTTGATAGGCCAGGGTGTCACATTCCCCCTTCATTAAACGTGGCTCGTCCGCGAGCCACAGAATACTAAGTATTTATTTATTTTTTTAGGTAAGGAAAAAGGGTTAACGTCACAGCACCCTTGTGACGACCTGATAGGCCAGGGCGTCACACATGCAGCTCATCAATAGTGGTATCTTGACAAATAAAATTACCAAACTGCATCATGTGAGAGCCATGACAGTTGCAAGAATAAGAAATTAAGTCCATCCATCTATTCAAAAGCCAAGAGGTGGACATCCAGGCAAAATATCAAGTTGGCTCATCACAAGATTTATCAGCTCTGTCACAACAAACATTGAAGTGGAGGAGGCTCATATGCTTCAAATACAGTGGCTCGCCCCAATACAGGCAAGTGTTACAGTTTGTGCAGGTCATGGACTCCCCTGACTCCGACACCCTTTCGCATCCTGATGAAGTAGGATATGAAATGTGCGCTGGGTAAGTGGGACTGGACGGATCCGCATTACTTTGTAGTAAGTTCGTTAAATGACAGCCTTTTTATGTGCTTCTTAATTGCCTATACAATTTAACCAGTGATGCGCATACTATATATCTATGCACTCTACTCTGTGGGAATATTGAACCTATGTAGTTTATATACTTAAGCTAGCTATGCTTATTTATGCACTTTACTTTTAGAGGTTACTGAGCCTATACTACTATTTCTTCTATGCACTTTTGAGCTGGGTTTGTGCAATATTTACACTAAGTACTCTCTAGTTACAGGTTACAATAGGACATTTTTGCACTATATCCTCACAGTATGGATTATACTGATAATTTATTGGGAATAATAGGTTAATTTAAAAACCTTACAGTGTACAATAGGTTAACCTCAATATCCTATATTTTTTTAATTATGGCACATAGATACTGTTTGTGTAGTAATTGTTCTTATAGGCTGTATATAATAGCTATAATATGTATATATATTTTATATAGTTATAACATCTTTTACATGTGTGACGCCCCTGGACTATAAGGTCGTCACAGGGTACTGCACAAACTGCCCTTCTGTGCAGTATTCCGCCTCCCTCTTGGTTCTGGGTCCCTACTTAAGTGGTGCTGTCTCTAACAGCAAATCAAAATCCTAGAGACACCCGGACGGCTTGAGTGGAATAGAGCCACCCACCTGGGGGGTCAGGGAGGGGAGGTGATGTGTGGAGAGAGTTGAGTTGAGTCGCAGAGAGGAGAGGAGTTGGAAGTAGCCCTTGAGCTGAGAGGAGCTCAGAGGAAGTCGGGAGTGGTGACTCCTGAGGTAACTGCCTAGGTTGCAGACGGTGGTCTGGGCCTAGAGGAGTTTGACCCCCGGTCGCAGGGGATTGTGGCAAGGGGCCTGGAACTGTCGAGGACAGCCGGCAGCCTAGCACTATCACCGGTCCGGGACCGAAGGCACGAGTAGGTCGGGGAGTAGCTTCAGGCAACTCGACAATTCACCTGAGGAGAACGGAGCCTTCCCGATCCGTTCCCACCAGCTCCAGAATCGGTGCACTAGCGCAACGAGGGGGATAGGACTTTCCAACTAAAACGGTCCAGAAAATCCCAAGCGTGAGCCCTGAGAGCAAGCTCCCATACTTAGCCATAGTAGGGAGCGGGGCCCGGTTAGTTCCAAGGTACCGGGCCATCAAGTTGAAGTCTAAACTAAGTGCCAGGAGGCAGGTCACCGATCACGAGGCAGCACCACTTCGGGACGGGACCCGGACGAGCTCCCCTCAGCGGCAGCGTTACCCAGAGACTTGGTTTACCTGGTTGTCGGTGTCTGCTTATGAACTGAGTGAGTACGAGAGTGACTTCTGCATCCCCACGGCATCCCCCTCACCGAGTCCCAGGGCATTCCCTTCCTGTGGAGGGTTCCAACACCTTCCTGCCCCGTTCCATCATCCCCGGGTAATCCCAACAGCAGCGGTGGTACTCCTAATTACCACACACCACAGGTGGTGTCACAAACTATAACTCCCCTGTAAAAACCCCCATTTTCATTCGAGTGGCTGCATGACCCCTGGGTCCGGAGACCCTCGAGCCACAGCGAACCTGGATCCGAGCAGCCCGGCTGCTTCCATGGGGGCGGTACACATGTACTATATACACTTGGCACTTTCTTAAAGGAATGTTTCCTCTATTTATAAAAAATGAAAAATATTTTCTGTACATTGTAAATTATTTTTTACTGTGCACTATTTAATGCTTTTTCATCTGCTCCCCATACCTGTATTACCATAGCCTTTGTTACCAAATGTTTTTGTAAATTTATGTTAATGAAATTGAATATTTTAGGCCATATACTTTTTGTCTTATTGTTGTTGTTCATATGCTAAATAGTATGAGAGTGGTGCTTTAAGGGGGTTGTCCACTACTTGGACAATCCTCTGTCAATCCATATGTTTCCTGCTTTTAAAATATTAACCCTTATACTCACCTACACTGCCAGTGCCATTCTGGCAGAAGAATGAAGTGGTCGTTGATTGGCTGCAGGGATTGCGTGATGTAACACTGTTATGCGATCCCAGGAGAGACAGAGCCATCATCGCTGGAATGGCATTGGCATCGCAGGTGAGCATAAGTGTTATTATTTTAAAAAGAGAAAATAAAATACGGATTGAGAAGGGGTTATATGAGTAGTGCTGCATGCACTTTGGCACGTAAATCATCAAGAACCACTGCTGGTAGCTCCTTTTGAAATTGCTGTCCAATGATGTCTCAGATATGCTCAATGAGAGACAAGGTCATGATAGCATTTTCAGACCATGCAGGTTGCTTATAGTAGAATGAGCAACATGCAACCTGGTGTTGTTTTGGAAAACATCACCTGAGATATTGTAGCGCCGGCATCCCTGCACTACCCTGCCTCTCCCCAGCAGGGACGCCGACATACTCACAGCAATATTCGCCTGCACTCCCACGGTCATCCATATGCTCCTCTGCCTCCTCCTCCCGGGGTCTGTGCATGCCGCATAGGTCCCCTGGGAATGCACTTGGGCTCGCACACCGCTGTACCTATATACTCCAGCCATCCTATCTTCCTCAGCCATCCTGGATGCACCTGCCTGCACTAGAGACTATACCCACATGCACCTGTGTCTGTCCCTGCATTTTCTGTCTTGGGGGTCAATTGCCACAGTTCCGGACACAGCCTTGAGAGTGGGACCTGGCATCTACGTTGGTGGTTGCTTAGTCACGCCCCTCCCACATCAGGGTGATCAGGGTCCCTCCTGGGGTTCAGTGGGTCCACTCTTACTACTACTCGCCCCAATACAGGTAAGTGTTACAATTTGCGCAGGTCATGGACTCCACTGACTCCGACATCCTTTTGCTTACTGCACTGCACTTACTTGCACAAAGGTTTTCGATTCTCTGAGATGGCTCATCTAGATTCTGGATCTGTTGGGAACTTCATTTAACAGACTGTGGTGGATTGGTACCAGATGTCCATCCGCCGCTGCCGAAGTCCCTTGACTGTGTCCTCAGTGGATGGAACTCTCTGGACGGAACCAATATGCTTTATTTCTGAGCAGGTTGAACTTCAACTGGGATCTTCTCCTTCAGAAAAGATATCTTTGCTGGTGTTTCCAGACTTGTCCTGTTCACTTTTCCTGGGTCTGCCTGCGCTCTGCACCTATGAGCCTGCACAGGACTGGAAATTTGGAGAAGTTCTCCATTGGGGGCAGAATTGCCATAAGACATGTCTGTTTCCTGAAGTCTTTGTAAGCAGTGCTATCTGCCTTTCAGGATATGGGAAGAGGCCTTTCAAGCAACAACCCCTCCACTGCCCATTGGTAGAGCTTTCAAAAACATCTTGCTGGAGAGAAGAAACCTTCAGGCCTAGTGAAGAGTGGGCGCAAGGGTGGGTGGGTGTACTGTAGCTCCGGTGTCCCTGCACTACCCTGTCTCTCCCCATCAGCAATGCTGACTCACTCACCGCCACAGCCGGACTGCTTCTGTGGCGCCCCTGAGGCTCCAGTCGCCACAGGGTACTGCATCTCATTTAAGGTACAGTAATCATCTTGGGTGAGGAGGGGGTTAATCACCGATGATTCCACATTTCATATAACATACAGCTTAGGTACCTTCCCACAGGGGACTGGAATAGGGTAGGCTGGGGGTGGCCACCACGAGGCATGGGACTTTCCCGGTCACTAGGACAACCACCTGGGAGGCGGGCACCACTTGGGGTAGAAGTAGGCGCAACCTTAACACAATCTTCAGTCAAGTAAAGACTACAGTTCTGGCAACACGACACCACTTTCTTCATCAACTTCTTCTCAGAGCCTGAGGCTTGGAGCGGGAAGCTCAGCCCGAGTTCTTCACTTCACTGAGGGGCAACCTTTGAGGAAAGGACACACTCTGACACCGGTGGCGACCTTCGACGTACCCTGGATTGGCAGAAACTGGCACTCCGTGTGCGGCTATCATACAGTGAGTAAAGACCTGGAACCGCATCCACTGTGTCAGCCTGCCCTTGCAGTCGCCGTCGCCCCGTGCTCCGACCCCAACGGCCACTACTACCACCATCATCCTCTCCTGGGGCTTGGCTCTACCTGTGGAGAGCCAAACCATCTGAGCTGCGACACCATCCGCCCCAGAGGACAGCAAAAGCAGCGGCGGCTAATCCCTGGCCGCACACAACAGGTGGTGTCACAAGACAATTACAACTCCCAACATCCCCCAATCCATTCATCCCATCATCCATTCCCCTTTTGTGGACACCTCTGGCCACAAAACCGGGCAGGCCACAGCAACATCCCTCTCCATCTGTGACACCCTGGACCCCAGGGGTCACAGGTAATAGCACCAACCACATACACACACCCCCCCACCCCCTGTGAGGTCACACACATACGTCACCCGAAAGGGAGACCTGATGCCTCCCTCAGGGCCAGTAGGGCACACCAGGTGGGCGGAGTCAGGCAGAAAGGCACGCCCACCAAGGAGACTACTGGCCTGAGGCAGGATATACACGGAGTTAATTGAGAGAACAGTTTGGAGAGTGAGGTGAAAAGGAGAGAAACTGTCAGGGACCCGGGTTAGAGCCTGGGCCCCCTTGGAAAACATCAGGCAGACAGACGGTGGTGGCCGCCTGCAGGAGTACCGGTACAGCAACCTGCGGAACCATACGGACCGGGCCTGGGTTGGAGCCCACCGGTCCTAAACCGGGGAGTCAACCGTGTACCAGAGCACCAGATGAAGGGTACTCAGACCCCGTCCTAGCTTAGAAACTACCGAGTATAGGCAAATTGACTGATTGCTGGCTGGACCTTACAGGTTCATCCACACTCAAAGTCCCAAAAGAAGGCAAAAGCCCACCGAGACCGGGTGAGCGCCACCGCCAAGGGCCAAACACCTGACGAGCCAGCGCCTGCGGGCAACTGAGTGCTCCTCCGGCAGCTCAACGCCGGGGAGCGGGCTACCACTGCTCAGGCAGGGGAGCCGAACTAACCACAAACGGAGGTGCACGGGAAAGGGGCCACCATCAACCTCACGGGGGACACGAGCAGCCGGCTGCGGGACCCGACCATACCCGAACTTTGGTTTACCAGTGACTCTGAGTGTGAATTAATCGTGAGTACACCAGTGCCATCCGGGCACGACACTGCACCACACCACGGCACCCCTGCACCCCAATAACAACATCAGCGCTTTCCGTTCCCTCCACCACTGGGTCCCGGGACACACTGCCCCTACCCACGGAGGGGCTAACATCTCGGCTGCGGCCGCAACACCGATCCCGGATGAGCCCGCCATTACTTCAGCTGCAGCGGTGGTGCATCCCGTCACCACGACCCGTGGGTGGCGTCTCGACCTGTTGGGCGACAGCGCGACCCTCCCCGGCTGCGTGCCTCATCCCACACCACCACCATCCCTACTGACTTCCCCTTAACAGAGCGACATGGCCCCCGGTCCAGAGGCGCTCGCGCCACCGACAACCCGAGCCCGGACCTCGAGCGGCTCGGCCCGAGCAGCGGAGAGCGGCCGGGCCCCTCACAGGGCGGTACACATCACCGGCCCGGTAACAAGTATAAATAAACCCCGGCCCCGTGGGGTGCTCCATAACCTCCTCTGCAATCCCACAGTCGTCCCTGTGCTCCTCTGCCTCCTCCTCCCGTTGTCTGTGCACTCCGCACAGGTCCCCTGGGAAAGAGCTTAGGGCGCGAGCATGTGCCAGGCTGTATGTTGCTCATGCTACTGTGAGCAGTCTGTATGACCTAAACGTGTTACCTTGGCCTGCAGCATTTCTGGACTTGTCTCCCATTGCGCACATCTGAGACATCTGGAAATTGGAAAGGGAGCCACAGTGGATCTTGATGATTTGCATGTCCAGGTGCATCCAGCATGGCAGAACATTCTTCAGACAACCATTAATAACCTTAATGATAACATGCCAAGGCATTTAAGTATGTCTATTTCGTGATTTGATGGTTATAATTCAATACGAGTAAATACTAAATAAATTGAGATGTTCTGAAAATTTTCATACCATTTTTTTATCATGTGAATATCATTAAGTTGTCTGTCGTTCCTGTGATTATTATAATTCCACAACTTTTCCTTCTTTGTGTTGCAATTTCAATGTTGAGGACTGCAGATTGGATCTGTTACAATTTTAAGTAGTGCACTATCCCCTAAGGAATATTGATCATGTTGATACGTTCATTAAGTAAGCAGATATGTGGTAGGACAACTTAACTCATTTGTAGTATATGGAAACCTTCTCAGCTAATAAATAATTAAGACGTTTTCAAAGTACATTTCTGTTTTTGCCTTAAATTAGCACTTAGCATAGTTTAGTCTAATAAACGGCTTTATGTGGCTAAGAGGGACACTGATAAAATTGAATATCAATTTTAAATGTTGCCTGTTTTCTTTCACATTTTTACAAAGGGGAGTTTTGCATCATTTGTTTGCTGAAAAAAATAATTTAGTATTTCAGGTATGTGGAGGTTGCTCTAAACTCCTTGGCTTCTTTGGTTCAGCACCCACCATCAATCATTCTCAAAGACTAATCTAGATGTAACAAATTAGGGCAAGCGAGCTTGCCTGTATTTTGTTTTATTGAAATTCCAAACATAGATGGGAAAACTCAGGACTAGTGGATAGAGAAGTAACAAAATGAAGTAACCTTTAAGGCCCTGTCACACACTGAGATAAAGCTGCGGCAGATCTGTGGTTGCAGTGAAATTGTGGAAAATCGGTGCCAGGTTTGTGGCTGTGTACAGATGGAACAATATGTCCATGATTTCAGTGCAACCACAGATCTGCCAAAGATTTATCTCTGTGTGTGACAGGGCCTTAAGGAGAAATGCAGCTTATCTTGGTGATCTCACATTACAATTGTGTTAGGCTGGCTGCAAATGAGCATATGAGAAATCCTCCAGATTTCATCCAGAAAACTTGTGTGACACATGGAGTTCAGTGTACCCAGGAAGGCGGCCATGGATCAAATCCTCTAGTATGTGTCTCAGGTGGTGGTGGCTGTGTCCGGCACCTGGCGCTCCAGTAACAGTGAAGAGCACAAAGCTGTGGATGTATCAAACTACGCCCCCTCTTGTATCAGGCCACGCCTCCCATTGTAGGAGGACACACCTCTTCCTGTTTTAGGCTTTGCCCCCTCTGTCTCCCTTTGGTTAATCATCCAGAGAGCGCACACAAAATCATAGCCTTGTATTCTCCTGGATTGAGGTATTTTCAGTTGCAGCAGTGCTTGTCTGCTCCGTTCTGGGTGCTTTCTCTGAGTACCCTGTGTGTCTGCTTGTCATTGCTGTGTCTGATGCAGGCACATTGGTACTCTATTGAAAGGACACCGTTGTCTTATGCAGGCAGAGCATTTGGTGGGCAGAGCCAATGCTTCTATTAGGCCCAGTGATCACATTATCGCCTGCCTGTAATGTAGAGACAAAGATACTTGGCACTCGAATGGTATGAAGAAGAGTTCCAATTTTTATTATAAAAGTGTTTGCAATCCAAAATAAACGTTTTGGTCACAACTGGACCTTCGTTAGTAGGGATTGCCAGGACACATCTGTGTAAAACAGCACAATGTTGCAGCGTCCGCCTACAAGGCGTGCGGTGGACCCCGCACCATTGTGCTGTTTTACACAGATGTCTCCTGGAAATAGCAACTGTAGACATGCCATAGTTACTTTATAAATGGCCAGAAAATAGATAGAAAAATAATGTCACATACCAACGAAGATCCAGATATTAACGTTCTTTATTTCATCCAACGGTGCAGGTACAAAACGGGAGGAGAGCTGGGTGCGGGTCCCCTCAGGACGACAGCCGTTTCATCATGGATCCGTAGAAGTGCTTTTGGGCACGAAACGTCCATCGTCCTGAGGGGACCCGCACCCAGCTCTCCTCTCGTTTTTTACCTGCACCGTTGGATGAAATAAAGAACGTTAATATCTGGATCTTCGTTGGTATGTGCCATTGTTTTTCTATCTGTTTGCTGGCTTTATGAGAAAAATCCTCTGTTCAATGAGCACCCACGGCCAGTCTACCTCCTGGAACAACTTGAACTAACCTACTCCTTGCTGATACCGGTGCAAAAAACAGCTCGGTGGTGCAGGACCACTTCTTTCTATTGTTTGTTACTTTATGAATGGCCACCTGGATGGCAGAGCAGAGCTCATGGGACCCATTTCAGCTCTTGTGACTTCTTCCTGTAACATCAGCTCTTCAGGAGGCTCATATATAGGGTGCAGTGGAAAAGACGCAAACCAACTAAGCATTTTTTTTTTAGCTTTTTGGTGACAAATCCTATGAAAAATCTATGTATCAACATTATTTTCATTCAGTTTATTAAAGGGGTTCTCCGGGGTTGAGGTAAAAGTTTGCAGTCACTCTATGTGACTGCAGACCTTTGAATTCTAATGTGGGCTTTACACGAGACGATATATCGTGTGATATGTCGTCGGGGTCACGGTTTTCGTGACGCACATCTGGCATAGCGCACGACATCGTCTCGTGTGACACCTCCGAGCAACGCAGTATCGCTCACAAATCGTGAGTCGTGTACTCGTTGTTAACTTTCATAATATCGTTTATTTTCAAGGGTGCAGGTTGTTCATCGTTTCCGAGGCATCACACCTTGCTCCGTGTGACACCACGGGAATGATGAAACAGTGTACCTGCGTCCCACGGCACCCGCCGGTTTAATGGAAGGAAGGAGGTGGGCGGGATGTTTACATCCCGCTCATCTCCGCCCCTCCGCTTCTATTGGCCGGCTGCCGTGTGACGTCGCTGTGACGCCAAACGTCCCTCCCACTTCAGGAAGTGGACGTTCGTCGCCCACAGCGAGGTAGTCCGGAAGGTAAGTGCGTTTGACGGGGGTTAAACGAGTTTGTGCGCCACGGGCAGCGATATGCCCGTGACGCAAAAACGACGGGGGCGGGTACGATCGCTCGTGCTATCGCACAATAGATCGACTCATGTAAAGCAGGCTTAAGAGCATGCGCATCACACATTGTGAGGATTCTCCAGTGCCGCCAGCAAGCAATCATATGACCACAATTATGTGATTTGCATACTCCCAGCCACATTCCAACTAGACGTGTGGAATCTCACTCAATACGCTTGCTTTGATTGGGCCACACCCATCTGGTAAGTACCTGACTGTATGTATGCAAGTCATATACTTGTGGTCACATGACTGCCCGCTGCGGCACTGGAGAATCCTCACAGCGTGTGATGCAGTTGCTGTTAGGATTCAAATGTCTGACATTAACCTCAAGCCTGAACATCCCCTTTAAGAAAATTTATATTTTATTATATATTAAATATATTAAAATGGTTGTCCACTATCTGGGAAATCCCTTTTAAAGTAAAGTAGTTGGCCTTGTAAAATGTCTGGTGCAAGCTGCTTGATGAGTCAACTTTTGTGATGTTATAGTGCAACAGGTGTATACATTATATAATCTGCAGACTAATAATGGGTGATGTCACCTATGTAAACCAAGAAAACATTATACTAACTGAGGAATCCGCTGGATTAACCCAAAATAAGATTCATTTCTATATATATATTTTATTCCGGCACTTTATTGAATTTTGTCTTCTAATTGTGTCATTTTCATTTGTCTGTCATTTAAAATGGTAAAACGAAAACACCAAAAAAATATGTTTTATGTTACACATGAGACTGAATGAATGATGAATTTCTTGAATGAATGTATAAGGATTACATACAAAATCCTGAGTGTATAAAGGAGTTCAATTAGGTTTGGTAGACAGTCATTTGTGGACTGAAGACAAATTATAGGTTATCACAAGGCCACGTGCACACGTTGAGTATTTGGGGAGTTTTTTACCTCAATATTTCTAGCCAAAACCAGGAGTGGAGCAATCAGAGGAAAAGTACAATAGAAAAACGGGCCCCACTTCTATATTTTTTACCCACTCCTGGTGTTGGCTACAAATAAAAAAGTAAAAAACTCACCAAATACTCAACATGTACATGGGGCCTAAATGTTTAAAACACCTAGGTACACGCCACCTGATCCCGAATAGATAATATTTTTTGTTGTCTTACCTATACCCATATACTGTAGGTATTGTTATATGTAGGTATTGTTATATGTGTTTCATTTAGTAACACCGAGTGACTGAAACCTCCAAGGTTCAAAAATAAACACAGGCTAGACCTGTGGCAGTCGAGTGGGACATTGTTACTATCACTGTAGAGTTAGTAGAGTCCACGGTGGTGGTGCTCTGAATACCTGATTTTAATAACAGGAACATCTCTGGATAGAAAGAGGTGGTGTCGATGGAACTTTATCTCAGCACTTAGGTCTAGGAGTAGGAGGGAACTTTTATATTGTCTTGTACATTCTCCTTGTCTGTTGTTGGAGATGTTGTCAGTGTTAAGTACTGAAATAAAATACTCTTGAGTGTTATCAACAGATATGTTATATCTGACACTAAAGTACTAAGGTACCGGATTGAAATATTTTACAAGTTCTAACATTAGATTGGCTAAGTGTCTGCATGTCAGCGTTCATCATGACAGATATTGATTTTTAAAATTGATGCATGCATATATGTATACACTATCTATACATTATATAAATATATATATATATATATATATATATATATATATATATATATATATATATATATATATATATATTGTGAGACTCATGTGGGATTAGTGGATGAGGGCAGGTATATCTCACCCCGGTATCGGTCCTATGTGACTTAGCCTGGTCAGGATCACCTGGCTACTAATGGATTAATGGGATGTGAAGGACGGAGGTAAAAGGAATCTGGGAAGTTGGGGGAGGGTCTCCATCTGGGCAACACAGTAAGCCTGTCTGTGTAGGAGACACTCGTAAGTTGGAGCAATGCTTGATGTCTGTATGGTTTAGCTGGAAGGGAGAAGCCCTCCAGTTGGTAGTTAGGATATCATCCTGTATAGTTAGCGCCGGACAGGCAAGGGTTTATTTTGTTGGTGTTTTTTTTTCTTTTGTTTATGCTTCACTGCAATAAACCTGACCAAGCGTCAGTTACACCTTGAATTCGGCTGTCTGCCTGAGGTGAATACGTGCCCTTTGAACCCAGCAAAGGCGATCCCGGAGCATGTTATCACATTGTGGTGGAGAATGCGGGCAGCACGTTAAAGCGCATCATAATGGATGACGTGGTGAAAGCGCTGGTACAATTCGCAGCTGTGCAGCAAGAAGCTAATCGCTTGATGTCGGCACAGTTGAAGGAACTGGTGGAATCGACGGTTAGAGACCGCCAACTTTTGCAGCAGGTGGCGCAGCGTCTGGCGACCGTACCTGAGAGTAATGCGGAGGCTGACCAGAGGGTGATTCATGTGAGTCGGTGCTGGCAGAAATTAACCACAGAGGACGATGTGGAAGCTTACCTGACCACGTTTGAACGGACGGCGGAGCGGGAAAAGTGGCCAAAGGAGCGATGGGCAGGCTTGCTTGCCCCGTTTTTGGCAGGTGAGGCCCAAAAGGCCTACTTTGATCTCGAGCCTGAAGCAGCACATGACTTTGATAAACTAAAAGCCGAGATCCTTGCCCGGCTGAGAGTGACGATGGCCGTGCGAGCACAGAGAGTTCACCAATGGACTTATCAGCCCAATAAACCACCACGGTCACAGATGTTCGACCTTATTCACTTGACCAAGAAATGGCTACAGCCCGAGGTTTTGACAGCGCCAGAGATGATACAAAGAATTGTCCTCGAGAAGTACCTAAGAGCTCTACCGCCATCTCTGAGAAAGTGGGTAAGCCATGGAAACCCCACGACAGTGGATCAGCTAGTGGATCTAGTGGAGCGTTATTCCTTGGCAGAAGGACTTATGGACGATGCTACACATCCTCGCTCTTCTCCTTTTCGACGAGGATCTGGTAAGACTGTTCCAGGGTCATGGGGAGGAGGAAAATATCCTAAGGCAGTGGAGGAGGAAAACAGGACTGCTGGCCCTGTGAGGGCTAAGGTGCCAAACTATGGTCTTAGCAAGGGGCCCGTGAGGTGTTTCCGCTGCCAGGAGGTGGGCCACATTGCTGCAAACTGTCCAGTAACTGCAGAACCGATGCAGTGCGATGTCACAGACTTTGAAAAACGCATGGCTATGGTTGCACGGGTAGTGTGTATTGCGGCATGTCAAGGCGATATGAAAAAACACCTGTGTGAAGTGTCCATTGATGGCAATACTGTTGTTGCACTATTAGACTCGGGAAGTGTGGTGACTCTGGTAAAGGCCAGTCTGGTAGCAGTCCCGATGGGACCGTCAGATAAATTTTCTGTGACATGTGTGCATGGAGACACCTGCTCGTACCTCACAACGGTCTCCTGCATTACTACGCCCTATGGGTCTGTGCATCATAAGGTGGGACTAGTACCAGCATTATTGCATGATATCATTTTGGGCAGGGATTTTCCCCACTTCTGGCAGTTGTGGGAGAAACAATTAGTACCCCAGGGTAGCCGCACAGATGGTCCTTCTCCCACACCTTGTGTGGGCCCGGAGCCACTAGAGGATGCCCCACAAGAGGAGTCAGAGATGGAATCCTCTGAGAACAACCCCCAGTTCCCCTTTTCAGTTCTGGCGGGTGATTCCGATGAACCCGGGGTAGAGGCGGACACGGGTGGCTGTCCCCCTTCCTCTTGGCTGAATTCGGACGTCCAGAAAGATGACTTCCAAAGTGAGCAAATGAGAGATCCTACCCTTTCTCAGGCTATAAAAAATGTTAAAATGATAAACTGGGTGCAGGTGGATGCAGGTACTAGGCTGTCTTACCCCTACATGGAACTGGAGAATGACTTTCTCTATCAGATAGAGAAGAAGGGGGATGACACAGTACAACGATTGGTTGTGCCGAGAGCCTACAGGCGGAGAGTGCTGGACCTGGCACACGGACACGTGATGGGGGGACACCTGGGGGTCCAGAAAACTACCGAAAGGATATTACACTGTTTTGTTTGGCCAGGCATGCATCACGATATTCGCACCTATTGTGAGTCTTGTCCTGACTGCCAATTGTCTGCACCTAGGCCCCGTTTCTGTAGCCCCTTAGTACCTCTGCCTATCATCGAGATCCCATTTGAGAGAATTGGGATGGATTTAGTTGGACCCCTCCCCAAGTCTGCACGAGGACACCAGCACATCCTTGTCATCTTGGATTATGCCACTCGTTACCCCGAGGCCATCCCTTTGCGTAACACGGCCACCAAGACCATTGCCAAGGAGCTGGTCCATGTGTTTAGTCGGGTTGGTGTCCCAAAACAAATACTCACAGACCAAGGAACCCCCTTTATGTCCAAAGTAATGAAAGAACTCTGCAGGCTGTTACAAATAGCACAGTTACGCACCTCCGTGTATCACCCTCAAACGGACGGACTGGTCGAACGGTTTAACAAAACTTTGAAACAGATGCTCCGTAAGGCGATAGACAAGGACGGGAAGAACTGGGACTACTTACTCCCGTATTTGCTTTTTGCCATCCGGGAGGTGCCCCAGTCTTCCACCGGGTTTACTCCTTTCAAGCTTCTGTACGCCCGACGTCCCCGTGGACTGTTAGATGTCGCTAAAGAAACCTGGGAGGGACAGGTCACCCCGTTCAAAAGCGTAATAGACCATGTAACCCAAATGCAGGACCGTATTGCGGCTGTGATGCCCATCGTTAAAGAGCATATGATACAGGCTCAAGGAGCACAGAAAAGGATTTATGATAGGGGGGTCAAGATCCGTACTTTTGCACCCGGAGATAGGGTGTTGATCCTGGTCCCCACGGCAGAAAGCAAATTTCTGGCAAAGTGGCAAGGCCCCTTTGAAGTTATGGAACGGGTGGGTGAGGTAAACTACAAAGTGTACCAGGCTGGTAAAAGGAAGCCTGAACAGATTTATCACGTGAATCTGATAAAACCCTGGAAGGACCGTCCAGCTCTATCAGCAGGTGTGGCCCTTCCGGTCTGCAAGCATACCATACCGGAGGTCGGGACTGTGGAGACTCTGTCGGAGCGGCAAAAGACAGACGTCAAGCAGTTTGTAATCAACAATCACGAGTTTTTCTCGGAAAAGCCGGGCAGACCACTCTCATTAAACATGACATCATAACAGAGCCTGGGGTAACAGTTCAGGTAAAGCCCTACCGAATACCGGAAGCTCGGCGGGAAGCTGTCTCCCGAGAAGTGAAGACAATGTTAGGGTTAGGTGTAATCGAGGAATCGCATAGTGCCTGGTCGAGTCCCATTGTGTTAATACCGAAACCAGACGGCTCCATTCGATTCTGCAATGACTTCAGGAGATTAAATGTGGTCTCCAAATTTGATGCATACCCTATGCCACGGGTCGATGAATTAATAGATCGGCTTGGAAAAGCCCGGTATATCACGACCCTAGACTTAACGAAGGGCTATTGGCAGATCCCGCTAACAGAGGCCGCTAAAGAGAAAACTGCGTTTTCTACACCGGAAGGTTTATACTAGTATGTGTATATGCCGTTTGGACTACACGGGGCGCCGGCAACCTTTCAAAGGTTGATGGACCGAGTCCTGAGGCCCCATAGGCAGTATGCTTCTGCGTATTTGGATGACATAGTCATATACAGCCTGGACTGGGAGACGCACCTCCAGAAACTACAGGCCGTGATTGAGGACCTGCGGGAGGCGGGTCTAACAGCAAACCCCAAGAAATGTCATATTGGGTTGGAAGAAGCCCGGTATTTGGGATACGTAATTGGGAGGGGAATTGTTAAACCCCAGATTGACAAGATACAAGCCATTCAGAACTGGCCGCAACCAGTCAACAAGAAGCAGGTGAGAGCTTTTTTGGGAATAGCCGGATACTACCGACGGTTCATTCCCAATTTTGCGGCTACCGCTGTTCCCCTGACGGACCTTACCAAAGGGAAAGACTCTGTCATGATCAAATGGACCTCGGCAGCCGAAGAAGCCTTCCATAACTTAAAACTAGCTCTTTGCTCTCAACCTGTGCTAATGACTCCTGACTTCCGCAGCGAGTTCGTGGTCCAAACGGACGCTTCTGATGCCGGTATAGGGGCTGTATTGTCACAACTGAAGGACGGAGAGGAACATCCGGTCCTTTATCTTAGTCGGAAACTTAATAAGCATGAACGCAACTATGCCATAGTGGAAAAATAATGCTTGGCCATTAAGTGGGCTCTAGAGTCCCTTAAATATTACTTGATTGGAAGGAAGTTCCGGCTGATCACTGACCATGCCCCTCTCAAGTGGATGCACTTGAATAGGGAACGGAATGGCCGAGTGACCCGGTGGTTCCTTGCACTTCAGGCCTACCGTTTTACAGTGGAGCACTGCCCGGGGGTGCGGATGGGGAATGCTGACGCCCTGTCTCGTGTGCACTGTTTTGTGGGTACCGTTGCTCAGCTGCAGTGGTCTAAGCAGAGGGGGGGGATATGTGAGACTCATGTGGGATTAGTGGATGAGGGCAGGTATATCTCACCCCGGTATCGGTCCTATGTGACTTAGCCTGGTCAGGATCACCTGGCTACTAATGGATTACTGGGATGTGAAGGACGGAGGTAAAAGGAATCTGGGAAGTTGGGGGAGGGTCTCCATCTGGGCAACACAGTAAGCCTGTCTGTGTAGGAGACACTCGTAAGTTGGAGCAATGCTTGATGTCTGTATGGTTTAGCTGGAAGGGAGAAGCCCTCCAGTTGGTAGTTAGGATATCATCCTGTATAGTTAGCGCCGGACAGGCAAGGGTTTATTTTGTTGGTGTTTTTTTTTCTTTTGTTTATGCTTCACTGCAATAAACCTGACCAAGCGTCAGTTACACCTTGAATTCGGCTGTCTGCCTGAGGTGAATACGTGCCCTTTGAACCCAGCAAAGGCGATCCCGGAGCGTGTTATCACAATATATATATATATATATATATATATATATATATATATATACACTAGCTGTACTACCCGGGTTAATAGCTGTTGTTAACAAAATAGAATGTATTACCAAAAATGTATTCTGCACACAAAAACCACAAAACAAATAGATAGAAATGTAATTATTAAAAGGCAAAAACTAAGCTAATAGAAGCATTTCACAACATATATTTCAACACCACAGATATTCCACACAGATTTAACTAAATTGGCCAAGTAATGTGCTCCATCTGTCTCTTTATAGGTCTGTCTCTTTCCAGGTCTGTCTCTTTCCCCATCTGTCTCTTTCCCCGTCTGTCTTTTTCCTCGTCTGTCTCTTTCCCTGTCTGTCTCTTTCCCCATCTGCCTGTCTCTGTCTGTCTCTTTTTTTGTCTGTCTCTATCTCTCTGTTTCTTTCCCCATATGTCTCTTTCTAGGTCTGTCTCTTTCCCAGGTCTGTCTCTTTCCCCGTCTGTCTCCTCGTCTCTTTGTCTGTGTTTTTTCCTGTCTGTCTTTTTCCCTGTCTTCCTGTCTCTGTCTGCCTCTTTCCTTGTCTGTCTCTATTTCTCTGTCTTTTTCCCCGTCTGTCTCTATCAAGGTCTGTGTCTTTCTCCATCTATCTTTGTCTGTCTCTCTGGTTGTCTCCTCCTTCCCTGTCTGCCTGTCTCTGTCCCTGTCTGCATGTCCATCTGTCTCTTTCCCCATCTCTCTCTTTCCAGATCTGTCTCTTTCCAGGTCTGTCTCTTTCCAAGTCAGTCTCTTTCCAGGTCAGTCTCTTTCCAGGTCTGTCTCTGTCTGTCTCTTTCCCTGTTTGTCTCTGTCTGTCTCTTTCACCGTCTGTCTCTGTCTGTCTCTTTCACCGTCTGTCTCTGTCTGTCTCTTTCACCGTCTGTCTCTGTCTCTTTCACCATTTGTCTCTGTCTGTCTCTTTCCCTGTCTGTCTCTATCTCTCTGTCTCTTTCCCTGTCTGTCTCTGTCTGTCTGTCTGTCTCTCTGTCTGTCTCTGTCTGTCTCTCTCTATCCATCTCCCCACTGACATCTTATTACCTCACATATAAGCTTCTTATACTATGAATGCCTTTTGTTCCTATAGCAACCAATCACAGCTCCTACTAATAACCAGTAGTTCCAGGCTCCATTTACTTTAATGGAGCCATGTTTTTTGGAGAGTAACTGTAAAGCGCGGGGTTATGTTTTCCTGTCAAAACATAGTGTACGACGTTCCCTGGGTCACATGAGGTGTCTGTGCAAAATTTCGTGATTGTAAATGCGACGGTGCGGATACACTTTTTGTTTCACTTTTTCCCCATTATGTAGATAGGGGCAAAATTGATTGGTAAATTGGAACACACGGGGTTAAAATTTCGCCTCACAACATAGCCTATGACGCTGTTGGGGTCCAGATGTGTGAGTGTGCAAAATTTTGTGGCTGTTGCTGCGACGGTGCAGATGCCAATCCCAGACATACACACATACATACATACATACATACACACATTCAGATTTATATATTAGATGTATATATATATATATATATATATATATATATATATATATACACTAGCTGTACTACCCGGCTTCGCCCGGGTTAATAACTGCTGTTAACAAAATAGAATGTATTAACAAAAATGTATTCTGCACACAAAAATCACAAAACAAATAGATATAAATGTAATTATGTCTGTCTCCCCCTCTGTATATATCTCTCTGTCTCTCTCTCTTTGTCTGTCTGTCTCTTTCCCTGTCTGTCTCTGACTGTCTCTGTCTCTTTCTCCGTCTGTCTCAATCTCTTTCCCTGTCTGTCTATCTATCTCTTTCCCTGTCTGTCTATCTCTGTCCCTTTCCCTGTCTGTCTCTTTCCCTCTCTTTCCTTGTCTGTCTCTTTCCCTCTCTTTCCCTGTCTGTCTCTTTCCCTCTGTCTCTTTCCCTGTGTCTGTCTCTTTGTCTGTCTCTTTACCTGTCTTTGTCTGTCTCTTACCCTGTCTGTCTCTTTCCCTCTCTTTCCCTGTCTGTCTGTTTCCCTGTGTCTGTTTCTGTCTCTTTGTCTGTGTCTGTCTCTTTACCTGTCTGTGTCTGTCTCTTAACCAACCTGTCTCTCTCTTTCCCTCTCTTTCCCTGTCTGTCTCTTTCCCTGTCAGTCTGTCTCTTTGTCTGTGTCTGTCTCTTTGTGTCTGTCTCTTACCCTGTCTATGTCTGTTTCTTACCCTGTCTGTGTCTGCCTCTTTCCCTGTCTGTGTCTGTCTCTTTCCCTTGCTGCATTGTGACACGCCAACATTCCATTTAAGGGCGTGGCTGCGCATTCTTCTGAAGTTCTGGCTGCACTGTGGCTCCCAGCTCCATTCACTTTAATGGAGGCAGGTTTTTTGGTGAATTGCTGTAAAGCGCAGGGTTAAAATTTTCCCTCAAAACATAGCCTATCACGCTCGGGGTCCAGAAGTGTGAGTGTGCAAAATTTTGTGGCTGTAGCTGCGACGGTGCAGATGCCAATCCTGGACATACATACATACATACACACACACATACATACACACATTCAGCTTTATATATTAGACTAGCTGTACTACCCGGCTTCACCAGGGTTAATAACTGTTGTTAACAAAATAGAATGTATTAACATTACCGGGATAGAATGTATAAATAGAATATATTAACACCCGGGATAGTAACTGTCTCTCTGTTTCTCTCCCATTCTCTGTCTGTCTCCCCCTCTGTATATATCTCTCTGTCTCTCTCTCTCTATCTCTTTGTCTGTCTGTCTCTTACCCTGTCTGTCTCTGACTGTCTCTGTCTCTTTCTCCGTCTGTCTCAATCTCTTTCCCTGTCTATCTATCTCTTTCCCTGTCTGTCTATCTCTGTCACTTTCCTTGTCTGTCTCTTTCCCTGTCTGTCTCTTTCCCTCTCTTTCCCTGTCTGTCTCTTTCCCTCTCTTTCCCTGTCTGTCTCTTTTGCTCTTTCCCTCTGTCTCTTTCCCCGTGTCTGTCTCTTTGTCTGTCTCTTTACCTGTCTTTGTCTGTCTCTTACCCTGTCTGTCTCTTTCCCTCTCTTTCCCTGTCTGTCTCTTTTGCTCTTTCCCTCTGTCTCTTTCCCCGTGTCTGTCTCTGTCTCTTTGTCTGTGTCTGTCTCTTTCCCTGTCAGTCTGTTTCTTTGTCTGTGTCTGTCTCTTTGTGTCTGTCTCTTACCCTGTCTATGTCTGTTTCTTACCCTGTCTGTGTCTGCCTCTTTCCCTGTCTGTGTCTGTCTTTTTCCCTGGCTGCATTGTGACATGCCAACATTCCATATAAGGGCGTGGCTGCACATTCTTCTAAAGTTCTGGCTGCACCGTGGCTCCCAGCTCCATTCGCTTTAATGGAGGCAGGTTTTTTGGCGAATAACTGTAAGGCGCGGGGTTAAAATTTCCCCTCAAAACATAGCCTATGACGCTCTCGGGGTCCAGACGTGTGAGTGTGTAAAATTTTGTGGCTGTAGCTGCTACGGTGCAGATGTCAATCCCGGACATACACACACACACACACACACACACACACACACACACACACACACACACACACATTCAGCTTTATATATTAGATATAATGTGCATCCATGTGTATCCAGAGGCTGTTTGGAAAGATAGAGACAATGCTTAGGAAATATATAATAAAGATGGTGTGTATAAATAAAGCCCTTCCCTCAGACGGTAGTTTTTGCACAAAGACATCAGTAAAGTTGTCTCTTTGTTTCCAAATGAATAGTATCTTGTGTTATGATTATAGTCAGTGTATCGACCTAAGAATCGTCCACTAATATTAAAAATTCACTGGCTGTGTGGACAGTACGATAAAATATAACCTTTATTATTAAATACTATTAAAACATTTTTGATAACAATTCCAAACAATTTTGAAGCCTATCTGAAACACACAGTTAAAAATAACCGGGTTCAGATACAAGAATAGCAGGTAGACTGGTAATTGTTATCTCAGTTAAAGCTGCTACAGTTAATTCTATAAAATATGTCCAGGCCTGAACAATAATTATGCTTATGCAGACTCATATATGTTACTGAAACACAATAAGGTCACAAGACTTCAAAGCCTGTCCCTTTGGTATAGGGACAACCATACACACCCTAAACTATAGGCTACCAGTTCACTATCGCCTATTAAATATATTTGTAGGCTAGTATAATGATGTTCTAGATGTCCCATAACGACTGGGGAAGAAGTCAATTTAGACTCTTTTCTATATACTAGAAAAGGATATTATGTGTGCAGGAGTAGGACATCTGTCCCCAAATTTACACTTCTCCCAAATATCCTTTACTTAGTCCTATTTATCATCAAATGTCCCAGTGAAACGTATAGTTTTGTTATCCTCCACTTTCTTCTTCGGAACTAGTAGGGATGCCCTATCCGCTGCTCTAGCATGATGGTATGCTGTTTCAACAACCCTGGCGGGATAGCCCCTCCTTTCAAATCTACCAGCAAATTCACCTGCTCTCACATCGTATTCCCGAAAGGAAGAGCAGTTCCTTCTTAAACGAAGGAACTGCCCTTTTGGTATCCCCTTCTTAAGGAAATGGGGATGATGGCTGGTCCATTGGAGCAGGCTGTTTGTTGCTGTAGTCTTTCTGAAGATGGTTGTTTAGAGGTTTCCTAAATATCCGATGGTAATCAAAATATCCAGAAACAAAACTTCCTTCCTGCTCATGGTGTACGTGAATTTGAGCCCGATATTATTATTGCTCAGAGCTCATTGTTCTTCTGTCCCTGTCCAGATAATTAGGACATCATCGATGAACCTTAGCCACATCGATATAAATGAAGTCCATTCAATGGTGCTCTCACTGAACACCTGCGTCTCCTCCCACCTGCCCAGGAACATATTTGTGTACGTGGGGGCACAAGGGCTCCCCATCGCGGTGCCCCTGAGCTGGTGGTAGAATTTGGGGACAGATGTCCTACTCCTGCACATATAATATCCTTTTCTAGTATATAGAAGAGAGTCTAAATTGACTTCTTCCCCAGTCGTTCTGGGACATCTAGAACATCATTATACTAGCCTATAAATATATTTAATAGGTGATAGTGAACTGGTAGCCTATAGTTTGGGGTGTGTATGGTTCTCCCTATACCAAAGGGGCAGGCTTTGAAGTCTTGTGGCCTTATTGTGTTGCAGTAACATATATAAGTCTGCATAAGCATAATTATTATTCAGGCCTGGACATATTTTATAGAATTAAAGCAAGAAGGCCTGCGGAGACACCATCACATGTCTCAACGCTGGCAGGAAACTAGCCAGGTCTTTCACCGGGAAGGAACAACCACAGGAAGAGCAGTCTCCAGTCAAGGAGACCACCTATGCCAAACATGGTATCCATCCACAGACAGCCGTTTCGGGGTATTTGCCCCTCATCAGTGTGGAGTAGGAATCTGGCTAGTGGGAGCATTGCCTAGTAAAAGACTATGTGAGCAAGGATGGTTGACCTTAGGGAGATCAACATCCACCACTGCGGAGACACCATCACGTGTTTGTCAACGCAGTGATTCTAGAGCAATGCCCCCTGGGTAATATTCAAAGCAAGAAGGCATGCGGAGACACCATCACATGTCTCAACGCTGGCAGGAAACTAGCCAGGTCTTTCACCGGGAAGGAACAACCACGGGAAGAGCAGTTTCCAGTCAAGGAGACCACCTATGCCAAACATGGTATCCATCCACAGACAGCCGTTTCGGGGTATTTGCCCCTCATCAGTGTGGAGTAGGAATCTGGCTAGTGGGAGCATTGCCTAGTAAAAGACTATGTGAGCAAGGATGGTTGACCTTAGGGAGATCAACATCCACCACTGCGGAGACACCATCCCGTGTTTCTCAACGCAGTGATTCTAGAGCAATGCCCCCTGGGTAATATTCAAAGCAAGAAGGCCTGCGGAGACACCATCACATGTCTCAACGCTGGCAGGAAACTAGCCAGGTCTTTCACCGGGAAGGAACAACCACGGGAAGAGCAGTCTCCAGTCAAGGAGACCACCTATGCCAAACATGGTATCCATCCACAGACAGCCGTTTCGGGGTATTTGCCCCTCATCAGTGTGGAGTAGGAATCTGGCTAGTGGGAGCATTGCCTAGTAAAAGACTATGTGAGCAAGGATGGTTGACCTTAGGGAGATCAACATCCACCACTGCGGAGACACCATCACGTGTTTCTCAACGCAGTGATTCTAGAGCAATGCCCCCTGGGTAATATTCAAAGCAAGAAGGCCTGCGGAGACACCATCACAGGTCTCAACGCTGGCAGGAAACTAGCCAGGTCTTTCACCGGGAAGGAACAACCACGGGAAGAGCAGTCTCCAGTCAAGGAGACCACCTATGCCAAACATGGTATCCATCCACAGACAGCCGTTTCGGGGTATTTGCCCCTCATCAGTGTGGAGTAGGAATCTGGCTAGTGGGAGCATTGCCTAGTAAAAGACTATGTGAGCAAGGATGGTTGACCTTAGGGAGATCAACATCCACCACTGCGGAGACACCATCACGTGTTTCTCAACGCAGTGATTCTAGAGCAATGCCCCCTGGGTAATATTCAAAGCAAGAAGGCATGCGGAGACACCATCACATGTCTCAACGCTGGCAGGAAACTAGCCAGGTCTTTCACCGGGAAGGAACAACCACGGGAAGAGCAGTTTCCAGTCAAGGAGACCACCTATGCCAAACATGGTATCCATCCACAGACAGCCGTTTCGGGGTATTTGCCCCTCATCAGTGTGGAGTAGGAATCTGGCTAGTGGGAGCATTGCCTAGTAAAAGACTATGTGAGCAAGGATGGTTGACCTTAGGGAGATCAACATCCACCACTGCGGAGACACCATCACGTGTTTGTCAACGCAGTGATTCTAGAGCAATGCCCCCTGGGTAATATTCAAAGCAAAAAGGCCTGCGGAGACACCATCACAGGTCTCAACGCTGGCAGGAAACTAGCCAGGTCTTTCACCGGGAAGGAACAACCACGGGAAGAGCAGTCTCCAGTCAAGGAGACCACCTATGCCAAACATGGTATCCATCCACAGACAGCCGTTTCGGGGTATTTGCCCCTCATCAGTGTGGAGTAGGAATCTGGCTAGTGGGAGCATTGCCTAGTAAAAGACTATGTGAGCAAGGATGGTTGACCTTAGGGAGATCAACATCTACCACTGCGGAGACACCATCACGTGTTTCTCAACACAGTGATTCTAGAGCAATGCCCCCTGGGTAATATTCAAAGCAAGAAGGCCTGCGGAGACTCCATGACATGTCTCAACGCTGGCAGGAAACTAGCCAGGTCTTTCACCGGGAAGGAACAACCACGGGAAGAGCAGTCTCCAGTCAAGGAGACCACCTATGCCAAACATGGTATCCATCCACAGACAGCCGTTTCGGGGTATTTGCCCTTCATCAGTGTGGAGTAGGAATCTGGCTAGTGAGAGCATTGCCTAGTAAAAGACTATGTGAGCAAGGATGGTTGACCTTAGGGAGATCAACATCCACCACTGCGGAGACACCATCACGTGTTTCTCAACGCAGTGATTCTAGAGCAATGCCCCCTGGGTAATATTCAAAGCAAGAAGGCCTGCGGTAACACCATCACATGTCTCAACGCTGGCAGGAAACTAGCCATGTCTTTCACCGGGAAGAAACAACCACGGGAAGAGCAGTCTCCAGTCAAGGAGACCACCTATGCCAAACATGGTATCCATCCACAGACAGCCGTTTCGGGGTATTTGCCCCTCATCAGTGTGGAGTAGGAATCTGGCTAGTGGGAGCATTGCCTAGTAAAAGACTATGTGAGCAAGGATGGTTGACCTTAGGGAGATTAACATCCACCACTGCGGAGACACCATCACGTGTTTCTCAACGCAGTGATTCTAGAGCAATGCCCCCTGAGTAATATTCAAAGCAAGAAGGCCTGCGGAGACACCATCACAGGTCTCAACGCTGGCAGGAAACTAGCCAGGTCTTTCACCGGGAAGGAACAACCACGGGAAGAGCAGTCTCCAGTCAAGGAGACCACCTATGCCAAACATGGTATCCATCCACAGACAGCCGTTTCGGGGTATTTGCCCCTCATCAGTGTGGAGTAGGAATCTGGCTAGTGGGAGCATTGCCTAGTAAA
The DNA here is from genome assembly GCF_048569485.1 of Anomaloglossus baeobatrachus. Taxonomy (NCBI): domain Eukaryota; kingdom Metazoa; phylum Chordata; class Amphibia; order Anura; family Aromobatidae; genus Anomaloglossus; species Anomaloglossus baeobatrachus. Next base: position 509,501,630 of record NC_134356.1, on the reverse strand, counting down.
AGACTATGTGAGCAAGGATGGTTGACCTTAGGGAGATCAACATCCACCACTGCGGAGACACCATCACGTGTTTCTCAACGCAGTGATTCTAGAGCAATGCCCCCTGGGTAATATTCAAAGCAAGAAGGCATGCAGAGACACCATCACATGTCTCAACGCTGGCAGGAAACTAGCCAGGTCTTTCACCGGGAAGGAACAACCACGGGAAGAGCAGTTTCCAGTCAAGAAGACCACCTATGCCAAACATGGTATCCATCCACAGACAGCCGTTTCGGGGTATTTGCCCCTCATCAGTGTGGAGTAGGAATCTGGCTAGTGGGAGCATTGCCTAGTAAAAGACTATGTGAGCAAGGATGGTTGACCTTAGGGAGATCAACATCCACCACTGCGGAGACACCATCACGTGTTTCTCAACGCAGTGATTCTAGAGCAATGCCCCCTGGGTAATATTCAAAGCAAGAAGGCCTGCGGAGACACCATCACATGTCTCAACGCTGGCAGGAAACTAGCCAGGTCTTTCACCGGGAAGGAACAACCACGGGAAGAGCAGTCTCCAGTCAAGGAGACCACCTATGCCAAACATGGTATCCATCCACAGACAGCCGTTTCGGGGTATTTGCCCCTCATCAGTGTGGAGTAGGAATCTGGCTAGTGGGAGCATTGCCTAGTAAAAGACTATGTGAGCAAGGATGGTTGACCTTAGGGAGATCAACATCCACCACTGCGGAGACACCATCACGTGTTTCTCAACGCAGTGATTCTAGAGCAATGCCCCCTGGGTAATATTCAAAGCAAAAAGGCCTGCGGAGACACCATCACAGGTCTCAACGCTGGCAGGAAACTAGCCAGGTCTTTCACCGGGAAGGAACAACCACGGGAAGAGCAGTCTCCAGTCAAGGAGACCACCTATGCCAAACATGGTATCCATCCACAGACAGCCGTTTCGGGGTATTTGCCCCTCATCAGTGTGGAGTAGGAATCTGGCTAGTGGGAGCATTGCCTAGTAAAAGACTATGTGAGCAAGGATGGTTGACCTTAGGGAGATCAACATCTACCACTGCGGAGACACCATCACGTGTTTCTCAACGCAGTGATTCTAGAGCAATGCCCCCTGGGTAATATTCAAAGCAAGAAGGACTGCGGAGACTCCATGACATGTCTCAACGCTGGCAGGAAACTAGCCAGGTCTTTCACCGGGAAGGAACAACCACGGGAAGAGCAGTCTCCAGTCAAGGAGACCACCTATGCCAAACATGGTATCCATCCACAGACAGCCGTTTCGGGGTATTTGCCCCTCATCAGTGTGGAGTAGGAATCTGGCTAGTGGGAGCATTGCCTAGTAAAAGACTATGTGAGCAAGGATGGTTGACCTTAGGGAGATCAACATCCACCACTGCGGAGACACCATCACGTGTTTCTCAACGCAGTGATTCTAGAGCAATGCCCCCTGGGTAATATTCAAAGCAAGAAGGCCTGCGGAGACACCATCACATGTCTCAACGCTGGCAGGAAACTAGCCAGGTCTTTCACCGGGAAGGAACAACCACGGGAAGAGCAGTCTCCAGTCAAGGAGACCACCTATGCCAAACATGGTATCCATCCACAGACAGCCGTTTCGGGGTATTTGCCCCTCATCAGTGTGGAGTAGGAATCTGGCTAGTGGGAGCATTGCCTAGTAAAAGACTATGTGAGCAAGGATGGTTGACCTTAGGGAGATCAACATCCACCACTGCGGAGACACCATCACGTGTTTCTCAACGCAGTGATTCTAGAGCAATGCCCCCTGGGTAATATTCAAAGCAAGAAGGCCTGCGGAGACACCATCACATGTCTCAACGCTGGCAGGAAACTAGCCAGCCTTGCTCACATAGTCTTTTACTAGGCAATGCTCCCACTAGCCAGATTCCTACTCCACACTGATGAGGGGCAAATACCCCGAAACGGCTGTCTGTGGATGGATACCATGTTTGGCATAGGTGGTCTCCTTGACTGGAGACTGCTCTTCCCGTGGTTGTTCCTTCCCGGTGAAAGACCTGGCTAGTTTCCTGCCAGCGTTGAGACATGTGATGGTGTCTCCGCAGGCCTTCTTGCTTTGAATATTACCCAGGGGGCATTGCTCTAGAATCACTGCGTTGAGAAACACGTGATGGTGTCTCCGCAGTGGTGGATGTTGATCTCCCTAAGGTCAACCATCCTTGCTCACATATTTTATAGAATTAACTGTAGCAGCTTTGACTGAGATAACAACTACCAGTCTACCTGCTATTCTTGTATCTGAACCCGGTTATTTTTAACTGTGTGTTTCAGATAGGCTTCAAAATTGTGTGGAATTGTTATCAAAAATTTATAATAGTATTTAATAATAAAGGTTAAATTTTATCATACTGTCCACACAGCCAGTGAATTTGTGTTATGATTAGACATAAGTGATTTCAACCTGTAAAGTTCAGAGTTCATACCAGAGACCGGGTGTCCGGGCTCGAACTCCAACACATACTTTTAAAAAAAGTACATGTCCGAGTTTGGAATTCGACTGCTGTTTGTTTGCTAATAAAATTTGTTGAAAGGCTGCAGCGCAACCAATCAACTAACTTTATTGCATGGGGAAGATGCCTGTACGCTGCTGTGAACAAAATAAATACATTTTTTTTTTTAAATGAGTGGGGTCCTTCCTATTTTTGATAACCAGCACAGGTAAAGCAGACAAGCTGTCTGCTTTACCTTAGCTGGTTATCAAAAATAGAGGGCATCTCACATTTTTTTTTTTTAAATATATTTATTTAAATATTTTAAAAAAACTTAGTGGCATCCCCCCTATTTTTGCTAACCAGTCAAGGTAAAGCAGACAGCTGGGAGCTGGTATTATCAGTCTGAGAAGGTCCATGGTTATTTGCACCTTCCCAGCCTAAACATAGCAGCCCACAGCTGCCACAGAAGGGGCACATCCATTAGATGCACCATTCAGGGTAATACTTTTGGGGTTGATGTCAGCTGTGAATTGAGGCCAGGGGTTAGCAATAGATAGGCATCTATGAGACATCCCCATTGCTAACCTGGCAAGTGTAAAGTTAAAAAATGCACGCGTAGGAAATAGTTTATTTGAATAAAGACTCCCCCACACGCCTTTGTTCACCAATTTATTAATTAAAAAGAAATCTTCCCATCAGCAGCTACTCTGTAGATGCAACCCTGGGCCTGTTGTAACTCTCTATCTCAGTACAAGGGTGTAATGGTGAATAACAAGGATCCTTTGCAACCTGCAGAAAAGAGTGGCTTGTGTCAAGTCTGTCTGATGAAGTCTTTTTTAGCTCATGGCCTTAGAAAAATCCTAACATTTAGGAAAAAAGTTTTAGCTAGTTTATTTTTTGTTAGGGTTAATTCAACCAATCTAGCATCAAGCTCCTAATTCCATTTTGTCTAAAGGAATTTAGATGGCACATTTTTACAGTGTGCGCAATGAGATTATGGAACGCTCTGCCACATGATCTTGTAATCCTTAATTCTTTAAAAAAAAAAATAATGGACGGCCTTTCATGAGTAATCAAATACTGCAGGTTATTGATACTAGATTTCGTTATGGGACATTGATCCAGGGATCTAGTTTGATTGCTATACGTGGAGTTGAGAAGGAATTTTTGCCTTAATATGGGGCAAATAGTAACTGCCTCATGGGGTTTTTGACTTCTTCTGGATCAACACATTAGCTTTTAGGTTGAATGTAATGGACTTTTAGTCATTCAACCTTAAAGTGATGAAACTGTCCCTGTATTGAAGTTCAAGGGTGTAGTCCAGGGTTCCATTGGGTCCAGCAGGAATGGAATGTTTTTATCTCTGTTCATCCCAGGAAGCCTTTTTGAGCTGACTGCCTTAGACAGATCCCAACATTTAGGGGGAAATAGCTTTAGTTAGTTAAAGGTTTTTTTCCATGAGCATACTTAATTTTTAATGTTAATTTTAATCAATAGATCTTGGAATAAGAATAAGTTCCACAATAGGATGTGTTTTAAAACATGCTCCTGTGCTGAGATAATCTTATATATGTGCCCCTGCTATGTACTGTGTAATGGCCGTGTCTGACCGTACAGGAACATGGTCTGATTATAACACAGCGCTTTGGCAGGGGAGGGAGTAAAACAGTATACAGATATTACAGCAAGGTATCACAAATTATTCTTACTTTGAAGTAAAACATTTTTTTAAAAAGGCAGGGAAATACTTTACATCACAAAAAGAATCATCTGTGATCCTGTTCTGTAATGTTTTTATACTCTTTTGTTCCTTCCCCTGTCCAGGAGATGTGGTATGTTCAGACCATGTTCCTGTACGGTCAGACACAGCCATTACACGGTACATAGCAGGGACAGATTTCTAACATTATTTCAGCACAGGAACATTTTCTTTAAACACAACCAATTGTGGAACTTATTATTCCAAGATCTATTCATTAAAGTAAACTTTATTTGTGGGGAAAACCACAAAAAGCTTTAATTAAAGGCAAAGCCACAGAAAAATATTTCTTTGGTTTTTGTTTACTATATTGAACTTATAAACTTTCAGGGAAGTTTAATTCCTTTTTCTGTGGCTTTGCTTTTAATTTTAGTATAGGGACTCGCAAGATAATGAGGAACCTTGACGAGGGTTGCGAGCTTGTGTACTTTGGCCAGAATATCAACCAATGCCACATAAATTTATTATATACTGTATATTTTTATGCGTTATATCTCTTTTCATGCAGGATGCAGCCAAGTTCATCTATGTTGGTCTTGTAAACTAGGGTGTCTGTGATGGTGGGGTGTACTGATAGAGCGCTGAGCAGCCCGCCTAATATACTACAGTCATGGCCAAAAGTTTTGAGAATGCTACAAATATTAATTTTTACAAAGTCTACTGCTTAAGTTTTTCTAATGGCAATTTGCATATACTCCAGAATGTCATAAAGAGTGATCAGCTTAACAGCAATTACTTGCAAAGTCAATATTGGCAAAGAAAATGAACTTTAACCCCCAAAACACATTTCAACATCATTGCATTCCTGCCTTAAAAGGAGCAGCTAACATTGTTTTAGTGATTGTTCCATTAACACAGGTGTGGGTGTTGATGAGGACAGGGCTGGTGATCAATCAGTCATGATTAAGTAAGAATGACACCACTGGACACTTTAAAAGGAGGCTGGTGCTTGGTATCATTGTTTCTCTTCAGTTAACCATGGTTATCTCTAAAGAAACACGTGCAGCCATCATTGCTCTGCACAAAAATGGCCTAACAGGGAAGAGTATCGCAGCTACAAAGATTGCACCTCAGTCAACAATCTATCGCATCATCAAGAACTTCAAGGAGAGAGCTTCCATTGTTGCCAAAAAAGGCTCCAGGGCGCCCAAGAAGGACCAGCAAACGCCAGGACCGTATCTTAAAACTGTTTCAGCTGTGGGATCGGACTACCAGCAGTGCCGAGCTAGCTCAGCAATGGCAGCAGGCTGGTGTGAGTGCTTCTACACGCACTGTGAGGCAGAGACACTTTGAGCAAGGCCTGGTTTCAAGGAGGGCAGCAAAGAATCCACTTCTCTCCAGAAAAAACATCAGGGACCGACTGATATTCTGCAAAAGGTACAGGGAGTGGACTGCTGAGGACTGGGGTAAAGTCATTTTCTCAGATGAATCCCCTTTTCGATTGTTTGGGACATCTGGAAAACAGCTTATTAGGAGAATAAGAGGTGAGCGCTACCACCAGTCTTGTCTCATGCCAACTGTTAAGCATCCTGAAACGATTCATGTGTGGGGTTTCTTCTCAGCCAAGGGAATAGGCTCACTCACAGTCTTGCCTAAAAACACAGCCATGAATAAAGAATGGTACCAGAATGTCCTCCAAGAGCAACTTCTCCCAACTGTCCAAGAGCAGTTTGGCGCCCAACAATGCCTTTTCCAGCATGATGGAGCACCTTGCCATAAAGCAAAGGTGATCACTAAATGGCTCATGGAACAAAACATAGAGATTTTGGGTCCATGGCCTGGAAACTCCCCAGATCTTAATCCCATTGAGAACTTGTGGGCAATCATCAAGAGACGGGTGGACAAAAAAAACCAACAAATTCTGGCAAAATGCAAGCATTGCTTATGCAAGAATGGACAGCTATCAGTCAGGATTTGGTCAAGAAGTTGATTGAGAGCATGCCAGGGAGAATTGCAGAGGTCCTGAAGAAGAAGGGTCAACACTGCAAATATTGACTTGCTGCATTAACTCATTCTAACTGTCAATATAACCTTTTGGTACTCATAATATGATTGCAATTATATTTCTGTATGTGATGTAAATGTCGCGGGCGGAGGAGGGGATGCTGCACTCTCCCACTGCTCGGGTCCGGCTGGCGCTGCTGCTGCGGCCGCTGCTGCTGCTCGGTGGTGGCTTGAGCGGTGGGCCGGATCCCGGGGACTCGAGCGGCGCTCCTCGCCCGTGAGTGAAAAGGGGGATGATTGGTTGTGGGGGTTTTGATTATGGATATTTGGATATTGTCCATGACGCCACCCACGGTTATGGTGATCTTGGTGACACCACCGCTGCTCTGGACGGGGATCCCGAGAACGGTGACAGGGAGCAGCTGAGTTGTTAGTTCTCCCCTCCGTGGGTAGGGGGTTTTGTTGTCCCGGGGCCCAGTGATGGGGTAGGGATGGATGATGGCAGGCGGGTTGCGGGACCTGGTGAGGTGCAGGGTCGCGGGGGCAGCGCTGTGCCGCACGGCACGGTGGTACTCACTCAGCCTGAGACGATGACACAGTTCTCAGTAAAACACACGGCTGGAAAGACGGGTCCCACGGACAGCTGCTGTTGCTTTTCCCCGGCAGGTTGACGGTGACTGCCTTTCCCTGCACCTATGTACTTCTGACGGTTCCAATGGGTTCCCACCGGTAACCCGCTCCCCGGCTTGGATATGGGCCAGAGGAGCCCCTTTTGCCCGCAGGCGCTGGCCCTGAGAAACGGTTGCCTTGGCGGTGGCGGTGTCTCTCTCACTGGGTTGGACTGTTGCCTTCTGTCGGGACTTGACTGTTTGGAAACCCAGGAGGTCCCCTTCACTAACGGATTCGGCAAATTCACGGCGACTCCTAGCCTTGCCGGGGTCCGAAAAGCCCCTGCTAATGGTGCTGGCTTCTCCTTGTGTACCGGTCCGGTACCGCCGGGCCACCGCCCGTCCACGGTCCTTACGGTAAACTACGATAGGCCACTCCTGCAGACGGTCACCACCGTCTGCCAACCTTGCTGCTCCGTCCGGGCCACACACCTGGACTCACTTCAGATCGCTCAACTACCACTTTGCTCCTCACACTTGCTCCTCCACAACTAATCTGGTTGTTGTTCCCTCCTCCAGGACTGTGAACTCCTTGGTGGGTGGAGACCAACCGCCTGGCTCCACCCCCTGGTGTGGACATCAGCCCCTGAAGGAAGGCAACAAGGGTTTTGTGTTCTGGCTTTGATGTGCCTAACTAGGGTGTAGGGTGTGGTGGTGTAATTACCTGTGGCCCCTGGCTTGTCCAGGGCGCCACATTCCCCCTTAGCAAAATGCAGACCGTCCGAGGGCTGCCCGTCCATCACCGGTTTTATTTTCACCAACTGAAAAAGATATAAATAACGATAACAGACATACAATTAAAATAACATCTTCCCACATCGGGAGGTACTCTTACTTAAACGTTGCAACGGTAAACGGTTACGGCTTCCGCTCTCTCCCACCCAAGCAACCTGGCCCTGATGCTGCCCCTAAGCAAACAGGCAGCACCCCTTGACTCCAGTCCTGCACAAGTTGCCCGAGCGGGTTCTGTCCTTTTCAGGGGACCCACGTCCATGGGGGGCCCCTGAAACCCCCAGAGGATTGCCACCGGTTCCGGTGGTGGCTGGGCCCCAGCCTACTCCACTGTGGGCCCTTCCTCCAATCTGCTTCTATGGAGGCGGCAACGGTGGGAGCTGTAACAACATAATTATTTACAGGACACAAGTTTGTGGTTGCCTTGCAAGTTCTCAGGCATGTTCATAGTAGTTTCTATGAAAAACTGTAGACGGTCCCCACGGGGACAACGGTGCCCGCAACAACCGGTTTTAATCAGCAGTTGACAATCAAATGAATTTTCGGTATATTATGCACTTATCATTCAAAACTTCTCAAACTTTAAAACACACACATGTTCCCAACGGGAACGGTGACAACGGCATTCCGCTGCCCTTACTCCGAGCCGTCGGTGTCTGTTGGGGGAGAGGGTGCGGCGGACACCCGGGCTTCCTGACTGCCCCTCAGCTTGGCATCCAGCGCAAACCACCTCCTCTCCCCACAGTGCCGGGTGTACTGCACCAGGTCGCCCGGCATCAGGTTACGACCTGGGTGCTCTTCTGGCAGGTGGGCATTGACATCCCGCCGGGCTATGAATACTTCGGCCTCCAGGCCCGGTTCTTATATAAAGCCAAAACCCCGGCGGACATCAAACCGCCTCACCTGCCCTTCATACAGGGGGCCCCGGACACGGAAGGTCACTTGTCTCAGGCTCTCTTTCTCCCGGATTGCACGGGCCACCAACTCCGCCTTCCTCCTTTCCCTCTCCTCGATTTCTGGGCCCAACGGTACCGGCTCCCTATCCCAGTATGGTGCTGCTGCGAGCTCCAGCGCATGGGTCAGGCCCCGCGAGACCTGTTGAACACTGCCCACTGCTGGTGATCTGGGCGGAAGGTCCCGTGGTGACTTGGCCTTGGGCGCCGCCTTGCAGCGGCAACCCGGCGCAACCTCAGCCAAGGTGTAGGGGATGGGCACAGGGGCTTTCTTCCGCTGGGCCTTCGGCACGGAGCGGGCTGTCAGCTCCGGCTCGGGGAATGCCTCCGGTTTGGGCTTCGGGGCTTTCCAAGGTAGCACCTCCGGTCGGCTACGGGCTCTGGCTACAGGTCGGTCCGCCGGGGCGGACATGCTGGGTATCGCTACCGGTTGCGGTGGCAGCGGGCCTAGTGGCGGGGTCACGGCAGCCGGGACGGGTGGCGAGGCAGGCAGTAGGGCGAGGGGGTTCAGACCGGGTCCCGCAGCCACGATGACCGGCCCACTAGGGGTAACGGGGCGTGGGTCACTCACCCTCCCCTCCGCAACTTCCTCCTCGCGTCTCCGCACAGTCGCTATGACCTCCGTCATGTCGGTCTCCCACTCCTCCAAGAGGAGCTGCATCTTGACCTGCAGCCTCTGATAGAGCTGCGCGGTCCGGATCTCCACTCACACCGTGGGCGTGGGGGCTATGGTGCTTCGGGATGGCATGTACATCTTGCTGGCGGCCTCTCCCAGGAACAAGATGGCCGCAGGGTCCTGGCGTCCCTGCTTTTATAGCCGCGCTCACATGCGACCAGCCGCCATTTCGTCCCCCTTAGCCTCTTTCCGGCTCCTCCTCTCCAGGGGCGGGGTTTTGGCCTTCGCGCCTCCACTACTCGAGGAGACGCTCGAGCGGGAACTTTTCGCGCCAAAGATGGCAGCTTCTGAAATTTTTCGGCTGGACACCTCCGGCGGTAACAAGGCGCACCTCTACCAGACGGCAGAGCGGTAAGATCCTGTTCGTGACGCCAAGTTGTCGCGGGCGGAGGAGGGGACGCTGCGCTCTCCCACTGCTCGGGTCCAGCTGCCGCTGCTGCTGCGGCCGCTGCTGCTGCTCGGTGGTGGCTCGAGCGGTGGGCCAGATCCTGGGGACTCGAGCGGCGCTCCTCGCCCGTGAGTGAAAAGGGGGATGATTGGTTGTGGGGGTTTTGATTATGGATATTTGGATATTGTCCGTGACGCCACCCACGGTTGTGGTGATCTTGGTGACACCACCGCTGCTCTGGACGGGGATCCCGGGAGCGGTGACAGGGAGCAGCTGAGTTGTTAGTTCTCCCCTCCGTGGGTAGGGGGTTTTGTTGTCCCGGGGCCCGGTGATGGGGTAGGGATGGATGATGGCAGGCAGGTTGCGGGGCCTGGTGAGGTGCAGGGTCGCGGGGGCAGCGCTGTGCCGCACGGCACGGTGGTACTCACTCAGCCTGAGACGATGACACAGTTCTCGGTAAAACACACGGCTGGAAAGACGGGTCCCACGGACGGCTGCTGTTGCTTTTTCCCGGCAGGTTGACGGAGACTGCCTTTCCCTGCACCTATGTACTTCTGACGGTTCCAATGGGTTCCCACTGGTAACCCGCTCCCCGGCTTGGATATGGGCCGGAGGAGCCCCTTTTGCCCGCAGGCGCTGGCCCTAAGAAACGGTTGCCTTGGCGGTGGCGGTGTCTCTCTCACTGGGTTGGACTGTTGCCTTCTGTCGGGACTTGACTGTTTGGAAACCCAGGAGGTCCCCTTCACTAACGGATTCGGCAAATTCACGGCGACTCCTAGCCTTGCCGGGGTCCGAAAAGCCCCTGCCAATGGTGCTGGCTTCTCCTTGTGTACCGATCCGGTACCGCCGGGCCACAGCCCATCCACAGTCCTTACGGTAAACTCCGATAGGCCACTCCTGCAGATGGTCACCACCGTCTGCCAACCTTGCTGCTCCGTCCGGGCCACACACCCGGACTCACTTCAGATCGCTCAACTACCACTTTGCTCCTCACACTTGCTCCTCCACAACTAATCTGACTGTTGTTCCCTCCTCCAGGACTGTGAACTCCTTGGTGGGTGGAGACCAACCGCCTGGCTCCACCCCCTGGTGTGGACATCAGCCCCTGAAGGAAGGCAACAAGGGTTTTGTGTTCTGGCTTTGATGTGCCTAACCGGGGTGTAGGGTGTGGTGGTGTAATTACCTGTGGCTCCTGGCTTGTCCAGGGCGCCACATAAACATCAGACAAACACAATTAAAAACCAGAGGGCAACAGATCATGTGAAAATATAATTTTGGTGTCATTCTCAAAACTTTTGGCCATGACTGTACTATGGGTGTCACTAACAGGCTGTAAGCCAGGCACTGTGCACTTCATGTCTATTACCAGGACCCTTAGGCGGGCTTTGCATGTTGCGACATCACAAGCCGATGCTGCGATGTCACACACGATAGTCCCCGCCCCCGTCGCAGGTACGATATCTTGTGATAGCTGGCGTAGCGAAAATTATCGCTATGCCAGCTTCACATGCACTCACGTGCCCAGCGACCGTCGCTCTGGCCGGCGACCTGCCTCCTTCCTAGGGGGGCAGGTTGTGTGGCGTCATAGCGACGTCACACGGCAGGCGGCCAACAGCGGCGGAGGGGCGGAGATGAGCAGGATGTAAATGCCCACCTCCTTCCTTCTCATTGTAGCCGGGAGGCAGGTAGGAGATGTTCCTCGCTCCTGCGGCTTTACACACAGCGATGTGTGCTGCCGCAGGAACGAGGAACTACATCGTACCTGTCTCTGCTCCGGCATTATGGAAATATCAGAGAATACACCGATGATACGATAACGACGCTTTTGCGCTCGTTAATCATATCATCTAGGATTTACACAGTACGATGTCAAAAGTGACGCCGGATGTGCGTCCCTTTCGATTTGACCCCACCGACATCGCACATGCGATGTTGCAACGTGCAAAGCCGCCCTTAGGGTATGTGCACATACATTTGTTTCTTGAGCATAAAAATGCATCCTCTGGCTGAAAAACGCACTTCTGGACGAAAAACGCATCATAAAATGCATGCGTTTTTGCCGCGTTTTGGTGCGTTTTTACCCCTGTTTTTGCCCATGCGTTTTTTCACTATATTCAATGGAAAAATGCAGGGAAAAATGCAGAAGTGACATGCTGCTTCTTTTTTCAGCACCCAAAACTGCAGGCAAAAAAGAAGCAACGTGCGCACAGCCTTTCGGATTTCTCATAGACTTTGCTGGGGAAGGTCATGAATGCAGTTTAGGACCACAAACTGAACCCAAAAATGCAGGGAAAAAAAGCAGCAAAAACATCAGTGTGGCCTTGCAAGCATTATCTGTGTGCAATGGTAATACTGAGCAACCACCTCCTCCATGAATTGGTATGTTGTGAGTGGTTGTCTCATTAGTATTTTGCACCTGTGTTACCTCCCCATCCTTGTTACGGATCGCTGCTGCATGTTATTACTGCATTAGATTCTGTGATCTGGGCAGATAAATACTATTACTTTTTTTTGCTATATTAAATTTGGGGAATTTTAATTCATTTTTCTGTAGTTTTGCTTTTATTTAGTATAGGGACTCACAAAACAATGATGACCCTTGAAGTGGATTGTGAGCTTGTGTATTTTGGCCAAAATATCGACCAATACCTCATATGTTTCTCATATATTTTCTTTATACCATTGACTGCAATGATAGAGTGCTGGGAAGTCCGGGCACTGGGCACTAAATGTGTCTTACCAGTGCCCTATACAAACATTATCCATAATAGAGGCAATTACCAGATTCTCATATTTTAATACACTATGTGCTATCTCCACTTGCATGTGTGACGCCCTGGACTCCAGGGGTCACAGGTCACTACACAACATCATACAACACCCCTTCCCTGGACAGGTTACACCAGTCAAACATTAAACCCTTGTTGCCACCCTCCAGGGTTGATGTCCACACCAGGTGGGGCGGAGCCAGGCGGTTGGCCCTGCCAACCGGAGTTCACAGTCTGGAGGCGGGAAAAACACAACAGTCTGAGAGAGAGTCCAGTTTTCGGCAGTGGAGTGAGAGGAGTGCACACTGTTGGTGTCTAGGTCACAGTCCAGGCACTTCCAGCAAGGTTGGCAGATGGTGGTGGCCATCTGCAGGAGTTGGCGAAGGTCAGAGGAACTGTAGGACTGGGGTCGGGCGGTGGCCCGCCGGTACCGAACAGGGGAGCCAATTGGAGCCAAGCACCAGACAGGGTACTCAGACCCCGACTAGGCTTAAAGCCAACCTCTAGTCAAATTTTCTGATTGCGGTCTGGACCTCAGGGGATCATTCCCACCCAAGTCCCGATTGAAGGCAACAGCCCAACCATTCCAGATAAGTGCCACTGCCAAGGGCCAGAGATCCAAGGGGCCAGCGTCTGCGGGCAAAAGGGCTCCTCCGGCACGTATACGTCGGGGAGCCGACTCCCGGTGACCAGGCATCGGAGTCAACACACAAAACACAGGTGCAGGGAAATGACAGCCACCATCAACCCATCCAGGGAGAACACCGCAGCCGGCTGCGGGCCCCGTCCATCCAGCCGATTGGTTTACCAGAGACTCTGCCCATTTGTGTCTGAATGAGTACAACAGTGCCATCCGGCACCGCGCTGCACCGCAACCCTGCATCCTGCGAACCCCATCCTACGGGAAACCAACCTCCTACCGGGCCCCGCGACCAACAGCCCCTACCCACGGAGGGGTTAACACCAAAGCTGCTCCCCGCCATCGCTCCCGGGAATCCCGTCACCAGCAGCGGTGGTGCCCACCATCACCACAACCCATGGGTGGCGTCATAAACTCTATCCCAAATTCAAATCCCCCCTTTTCACTCGTGGGCGAGGAGCGCTGCCCGAGTCCTGAGTCCGGCCCCACTCGAGCCACCGAGGAGAAGGCACCGGATGCGAGCGCGATATTCCCGAGCAGCCCCCGCGACGGGGAAGCTGGCCCCCGCCCGCGACACATGCAGTCTTGAAAAATAGAAAAAGGAGTCTTTCCACAGAAATATAAAACAGAACAAATTTTTTTAACCCCTTAGTGACGGAGCTAATTTTCACCTTAATGACCAGACCAAATTTTGCAATTCTGACCAGTGTCACTTTATGAGGTTATAACTCTAGAACGCTTCAACGGATCCCGGTGATTCTGAGATTGTTTTTTCGTCACATATTGGACTTCATGTTAGTACCAAATTTAGGACAATATTTTTTGCGTTTATTTATGAAAAAAATTGAATATTGGCAAAAATTTTGAAAATTTTGCAATTTTCAACTTTTGAATTTTTATACCGTTAAACCAGAGATTTCTGTGACACAAAATAGTTAATAAATAACATTTCCCACTTATCTACTTTACATCAGACCAATTTTGGAAACAAAATTTTTTTTTGTTAGGAAGTTAGAGGGGTTCAAAGTTTATCAGCGATTTCTCATTTTTACATCAAAATTTACAAAACCATTTTTTTAGGGACCACATCACATTTGAAGTGACTTTGAGAGGCCTAGATGATAGAAAATACCCAAAAGTGACACCATTCTAAAAACTGCACCCCCCAAAGTACTCAAAACCACGTTCAAGAAGTTTATTAACCCTTCAGGTGCTTCACATGAACAAAAGCAATGTGGAATGAAAAAAAGCAAAAATTAAATTTTACCTAAAAATGTTGCTCTAGCCCAAATTTATTCACTTTTAGAAGAAATAACACAACAAAATGGACCCCAAAACTTGTTCCCCACTTTCTTATGAGCACGCCGATACCCCACATGTGATCAGAAACCTCTGTTTGGACAAATGGGAGGGCTCGGAACAGAAGGAGCAATATTTGAATTTTGGAAAGCAAATTTGGCTGAAATAGATTGCGGGCACCATGTTGCATTTACAGGTCCGCTAAGGTACCTAAACAGAAGAAATCCCTCACAAGTGACACCATTTTGGAAACTAGACCCCTCAAGGATTCTATCTAGGGGTATAGTGAGCATTTTAGATCCACAGGTACTTCACATATTTTGTTAACGTTACGTTGTCATATTGAAAATTTTAATAATTTTCTCAAAAATGTTGCTTTAGCATCAATTTTCTCACTTTTTCAAGAGGTAATTCCAAAGATTTGACCTCAAGGTTTGTTAACCACTTTTTTATGAGCGCGGTGATACCTCACATGTGGTCTGAAACCTTTGTTTGGACAAATGGGAGGGCTTGGAACGAAAGGGGCAATATTTGAATTTTGGAAAGGAAATTTGGCTGAAAAAGATTGCGGGCACCATGTCACATTTGGAGGACCCCTAAGGTACCTAAACAGCAGAAACCCCGCACAAGTGACCCCATTTTGGAAACTAGGCCCCTCAAGGAATTTATCTAGATGTTTGGTGAGTACCCTGAACCCCCAGGTGCTTCACAGAATTTTATAACGTTGAGCCATGAAAAAAAAAAATAAAATTTTACCACAAAATTGTTATTTCAACCAGGTAGCTTTTTTTTAAAAGGAAAATATTCAGCATAATATTTATTGTGCAATTTCTCCTGAGTTTGGCGATACATTATATGTGGTGGAAATCAACTGTTTGGGTGCACAGCAGGGCTCGGAAGGGAAGGAGTGCCATTTGACTGCAAAAT
The DNA here is from genome assembly GCF_048569485.1 of Anomaloglossus baeobatrachus. Lineage (NCBI taxonomy): Eukaryota > Metazoa > Chordata > Amphibia > Anura > Aromobatidae > Anomaloglossus > Anomaloglossus baeobatrachus. Next base: position 509,486,408 of record NC_134356.1, on the reverse strand, counting down.
TGGCTGGAATCAATAGCGGACGCCAGGTTGCATTTGGAGAGCCCCTGAGGTGCCTAAACAGTGGCTGTCCCCCACAAGTGACTCCATTCTGGAAACAAGACACCTCAAGGCTTTTATCTAGGTGTATAGTGAGCAGTTTGAATCCACGAATACTTCACAGATTTTGATAAGCTTAGGTTGCCATATTGAAAATTTTCATTTTTTTCACAAAAATGTTGCTTCAGCATCAAATTTCTCACTTTTTCAAGAGACAACAACAAACCGTGGACCCAACAGGTTGTTATCCAATGTCTTATGAGCACAGGGATACCCCACATGTGGCCAAAAACCTCTGTTTGGATAAATGGGAGGGCTTGGAATGGAAGGAGCACCATTTGAATTCTGGAAAAGTTGAGATAAATTGCGGGCACCATGTCACATTTGCAGGGCCCCTTGGGTACCTATACATTAGAAACCCCCCACAAGTGACTCCATTTTGGAAACTGGATTTTATTCAGGAGTATAGTAGCATTTTGAATCCACAGGTACTTCACAAAAATGTTGCTGTAGCAACAAATGTCTCACTTTTAGGCTATGTGGCCATGATCCAGCGACACGGCGTCTAGTACACAGTGTCAGCCTCCTGCAGAGATGTGAGTGTTGTCCACGGGAGAACGCAGCTGCCCATGCCCACGATTTGGGTTCAGGCCGCTGTGGAGCTCTATGCTACCTGCAGAGAACACTCATCTCCGCAGCATAAATTGACATGCTGAGGCTCGGGAAGCTGCCGCCACAGGTCGGTTTATGCTGCGGAGAAGAGAAGTACATTGGGCAAGCACATTGGGCATGGGATTTCTAAAAATCCTTCCACTGTGCTTCTACTGCACAATGCAGCGTTATGGACGCAGGGAAAACAAGAAATAGAAAAAAATAAAGACAAAAAAAAATTTATTTGAAAAAAAACTCCCCGAAACATTCCTCTTTTACCAATTTATTGTAAATAAATAAATTTCGGTCGCTGTAATCCATTTTTGAGGTCCCACGCCGTCTCTGGATCTTCTAGAATATGGGGGGCACGTTCAGGGAACGTATCCCCCATTTTCTGGAAGAGCAAGCTCTCCATGAGCAGTGTGGGTGCAGTAATCTGAGAATACTGCACTCACACTGCCCCGGTCCAACCTAGGGCAGAGTGACCTGCAGTAACCTCATTCTAGAATATGAGGGGCACGCTCACAGAACGTACCCCCCATTTTCTAGAACAGCAGGCTCTCCATGTGAGGAGTGTGTCTGCAGATTACTGCACTCACCCTCCCCCGGTCCACAGTGGAGCAGCCTACTGCAGCAGCGACATCAGCGTCCCTGCTTGCAGGGATCCAGCTGACAGCCGCTGTCTGCGCATGCGCCGCCAGCATTCAAGAGAAGGAGGCGGCGTGATCGCGGGGCCGGAGCACCAGCAGCCAGGTAACGTATGACCGGGGGCTGGGGGGGGTGACGGGGGGACCTAGGGACAACTTTCTGCCGCATGTGACGTGTCACATGCGGCAGAAAGAGTAGGATGAATGCGGCCGCCATTTTCCACGCTCCGGAGGGGAGAGGGGGGAGGCGGCTCTGGAGAACCGGAGGGGGCTCCGGGGACCAGAGATCTCCGGTGTACCGGAGGAGGGGTCAGGGGGAGGACATTTCCCTCCGATCTGAAATGTTTGATCATTTCAGATCGGAGGGAAATGAATGCAGAGCCGACGGCGGCGGCAGTTTTCAGCGCGCGTCGGCGCCATCTTGGATTTTCCGGAGGGGGGGTAGGGGTGGTGGGGGGACTCTCCGGTACCGGGGGCTTTGGGGGCACTAGAGGATTATATTTATTTCTCATCTGACATGTTTGATCACATCAGATGAGAAATAAATCAATTTTACCGGCCATTTTTTTTTTTTTAATGTTGTCGCCGGTATACGGTGTATACCGGCGATCGCATTAACGGGGTCCAAAAAAACCACCCCGATTCATAATCTTGGGGGTCTCAGCTACCTCCGGTAGCTGAAACCCCCGAGATTTTTCGTCACTGGGGGGCGCTACAAGCTTTTTCCGGCCTGACGTCTCAAGACGTCGGAACAGAATAAGTACCCTGTTTTTCCGATGTCTTGAGACGTTAGGCCGTCGCTATGGGGTTAAAGATCTACCATTAAAAACACATTTATTTCAGTGAAGGAATCAGAGTTCACATGTGCTTCAATCCTCATAGCACAACTATGAAAATAGATAATACCTTTACATATCCAGGCATCAGATTATAAGACAGGGGTACAATCATTATATTAGTATAGTTTCTACATTACACCTGTACAAATCACAGTAAATCCATGGATGTCACTTACGTGCAGTGGGCAGTAATACATGAGCAATGCTCTACAATCTTCATCTTTATTTGTGAGCAGCAGAAGATTTCGGCCTCCTACCTGTGGTACCCTTATATGAATCCGTCATTGCTGCGCATAATTTCACTTAACACCAGCCATAGTATGTGGGACATTCAAGCATGTACCCGGAACCTGGATTGAAAATATTAATACTGTAGTGCATTACCTATGATAAAGATGAGGAGGTCCACTTACTGCTACCCATTATCCATGTGCAATTTTAATAATGAGCAACCAACCCCTCCATGATTGGTAGTTTGTGAGTGGTTGTCTCATCAGTATTTTGCACCTGTGTTGCCTTCATCTTTATCAAGGTTGGCTACTGCATCCTGTTTCTGTCACCTGGGCAGGTGTATACTGTTGCCTTTTCTTTTGCTATATTTAATTTAGGATTAAATGAATCGATAGCTTCAAGCTCGCTCCTCCGGCCAGCAGCTACTCTGCAGGTGTAACCCTGGGCCGGTGGTAAGTCTCTAACCCTGTACAGGGGTGTAATGGTGAAGCCAGGATTCCTCTAGAACCTGCAGAATGAATTGCCTTGTGCCAAATCTATCAGAGTAAAGGCCCCGTCACACATAGAGATAAATCTTTGGCAGATCTGTGGTTGCAGTGAAATCATGGACATATTGTTCCAATTGTACACAGCCACAAACCTGGCACTGATTGTCCACAATTTCACTGAAACCACAGATCTGCCGCAGATTTATCTCTGTGTGTGACAGGGCCTTAAGCCTTTTTGAGCTGTTAGCCTTAAGCCTGCTTTACACCTTACAATTAGGTGTGCGATCTCGTATGCGATGTGCCACGCCCAGGTCGCATATACGATCTGCCGAGATTGTACGTAGGTCGTATATTTGCCGTCACACGTGAGTTATGAAATCTATGCAAAATTGATCAATATGTTGTATGATCTTTTAGATCATGTGTGCTATGATGTCAGCATAGCCCACCCCTTTTTTCCAGAATGGACGAGGCGTTTTTTTTTCCTCTTGGTTAAACTTTTTTTCTTTTTTTTTTCTCGTTATCACACAAATACAATATAAAAAAAAAGTGAAGCAAACTTAGCCCAAAAAAACAGAATCAAAAAGAAAAATATTAAAGAATTAAAACCTACCGTCAAAAACAAAACAAAATCAAATCACAATGTGTGACACACCAAAAAAACGCACAAAGGACACAGAAGCGCACGCAAGGAGGGAAGGAAGATTCCAGCATCCACGGACTTGGATCAGGACTAAGAGCGTCTAATCACTCGAAACTCGTACCATCTCCATACCCTTGTCCTTATAGGGATTTTATTTCTCAGGATGTGATTCTCCATCTTCATTTTAATGTTTTTTCAATAAAGAAATACTTTTTATATAACCTTTGGACATGGATGCTGGAATCTTCCTTCCCTCCTTGGAATCCACAGCCCGGCCGGCTTTTCTTCCCGTGCACCTGTCCTGCAATTGGGTCTCCATCAGACTGGATGAACTGAACTTTATCTTCCTTCTTTGTTTATACATAAATACAGTATTTTACCACAGTAGCAAAAGCCTATTAAAGACAGAACAAGCCGTATCGCAGGTGCGAACAATTAGCTTATGGGGGGGCCTGAGTCATGTCGTGTCACGACACACCCCCATAGCATATAACGTTGATAATTTCAATTAGACAGATCCTTAGTAGGGTGCCACACGTTACAATATACTCGTTTCGTACAACAAAACGTACAATATTTAGGAACTGAACAACGTGTATGCGATCAACATTTTTGCGTTCAATCTTGATCGCATGTAGGTGTCACAAGCAACTACGTCACTAACGATGCCGGATGTGCGTCACTTACGACGTGACCCCAACGACACATTGTAAGATCTATTGAAGCGTGTAAAGCCCACTTTAGATCCTAACATTTGGGAAAAATAGCTTTAGTTAGTTTATTTCTGTTTTTATTTCAGAAAAACACATGCGTTTTTTACACGTCAGTGAAAAACGTCTATGTCCCTCTGTGTGTTGTGATAGCACAGGGAGATAGACTTACCTGTCCTCGCTCCTGCTGTCCTTTGTGCTGAACTCTTCGGCTCTTCTGTGCTTCCGGCCGCCGCTGACCCCGCTGCAGCTACTTCCGGGTTGTGGTGCCATGCATAAATGCATATGCATGACCATAATTAGCCGGCCTGGAAGCAGCAGAGAGCAGCGGCTGAAGTCAGCATTGCTGGAGAAGGTGAGTATAAAAAGCTTTTTATTTTCAATGTCTGTGTTTTTCTGGTATGTGTTTCACGGATATCACCACTGTGTGGTCCTTGGAACATTAGTGATGCCAGAAAAAACGAACATGTCTCTATGCCGAGCACATGGTCACATGTGTATGAGTGGCGCCCTGGAAAAGCCAGGGGCCACAGATAACAACACACACCACACCCCCACCCCCAGCAGTTCACAGCAGACATCCCCAAAGTGACCTGCTTTCTTCCTCGGGCTCAGACAGACACACCAAGTGGGCGGAGTCAGGAGATGGAGACGCCTACCCAGGAGTTTGGCTGGCCTGAGGCAGGAAACAAGCCCAGTCAAGTCCAGGGAGAGGAGGAGAGAGAAGGTCTGCAGGGAGACAGAAGCAGACAGGGGCCTAGGTTTGAGCCTAAGACCCCCGTGCAGAGAGTGAGGCAGTGAGTCTGCGAGAGCCGGGAAGACAGTTGGTGGAACCGTAGGTAGCCGGGGCTGGGCGGTGGCCCACCGGTACTGAACCGGGGAGCCAGCTGGAAACCGGAACGCAGGAGGAGTGTGCACGGAGGTTAAAGAAAGGACTTACACCACCAAACTGGGTCAGGGGAGAAACAACAACCGCAGCCGTCTGTGGGACCCATCCATCCAGCCGTGTGTTTTACTGAGAACTGTGTTATCATCATTACCGGCTAAGTGAGTACCACCGTGCCGTGCGGCACCGCGCTGCCCCCGCGACCCTGCACCTCACCAGGCCCCGTAACCCGCCTGCTACCCATCCACCTACCTCACCGGGCCCCGGGACAACCAACCCCCTACCCACGGAGGGGAGAACTAACATCTAGCTGCTCCATAGCATCACTCCCGGGATCCCCGTCCAGAGCAGCGGTGGTGTCACAATCTCACCACAACCGTGGGTGGCGTCATGGACAATCTCCCTTACCAAATCCCCTTTTACTGTGGAGCCTGGGATCACAGACCGGGTCACGCCACCGTGATACCCACAGAAGTGACCCCGTGGCCCGGATCTGAGTACCCCTGGTCCCCGGGCGAAACATTTGGCGTCACGAACAGGATCCTACCGCTCTGCCGTTTGGTAGAGGTGCGCCTTGTTACTGCCGGAGGTGTCCGGCTGAAAATTTTGCAAAGCCGCCATCTTGGGCGCGAAAAATTTCCCGCTCAAGCGTCTTCCCCGAGCAGGAAAGGCGCGAAAGTGGAGCCCCGCCCCCTGAAGAAGGAAGTGCTAAAAAGAGGCTAAGGGGGACGGGATGGCGTCCGGCCGCATGTGAACCGCGGCTGTGGAAGCCGGGACGCCAGGACTCTGCCAGTGTTTGGTTCCTGGAACACCGCTGCACGAGATGTCCCGTCCGTCCGGCACCGCTGAAACCTCGGTGCCCGTGCCCGCGGCCAACTCCCCGATCGACCCGTTACCCCTGTCACCGGTAGCGGAGCTCGCAGCGTCTGCGAGGGAGGGCCCAGACCTGGGGTCCCCAGGTCTTACCTTTGTCACCGCCCTGCCACCGGTCCCGGCTTCCATCCCAGTGGCACCGCCAATGACGACGGCCCCAGCAGTCCGCCCGGCCGCAACGGCAGCGAAGCACCCATCCCGTTAACTATCTGGGCAGCCTGGTTCTGGAATGGGGTCAAGGGGTGCTGCCCATTTCTTAGGGGCAGCATCAGGGCCACGTTGTTTGGGTGGGTGACGAAAGGACCCGTTCCGTTGCCATTATTAAAAGTGTTTATTTTTGTTGCAACGTTGAAGTAATGTGCATCCCGTTGTGGGAGGTTTGCAAGGTAATGCTTGTGTTTTGATGTTTTATTCTTTTTGCAGTTAAAAGAAAAATAAAACCGGTGATGGACGGGCAGCCCGCGGACGGTCTGCATTTTGCTAAGGGGGAATGTGGCGCCCTGGAAAAGCCAGGGGCCACAGATAACAACACACACACACACCCCCACCCCCAGCAGTTCACAGCAGACATCCCCAAAGTGACCTGCTTTCTTCCTTGGGCTCAGACAGACACACCAGGTGGGCGGAGTCAGGAGATGGAGATGCCTACCCAGGAGTTTGGCTGGCCTGAGGCAGGAAACAAGCCCAGTCAAGTCCAGGGAGAGGAGGAGAGAGAAGGTCTGCAGGGAGCCAGAAGCAGACAGGGGCCTAGGTTTGAGCCTAAGGCCCCCATGCAGAGAGTGAGGCAGACGGTAGTGGCCGTCTGCGAGAGCCGGGAAGACAGTTGGTGGAACCGTAGGTAGCCGGGGCTGGGCGGTGGCCCACCGGTACTGAACCGGGGAGCCAGCTGGAAACCGGAACGCAGGAGGAGTGTGCACGGAGGTGAAAGAAAGGACACCACCAAACTGGGTCAGGGGAGAAACAACAACCGCAGCCGTCTGTGGGACCCGTCCATCCAGCCGTGTGTTTTACTGAGAACTGTGTTATCATCATTACCGGCTGAGTGAGTACCACCGTGCCGTGCGGCACCGCGCTGCCCCTGCGACCCTGCACCTCACCAGGCCCCGTAACCCGCCTGCTACCCATCCACCTACCTCACCAGGCCCCGGGACAACCAACCCCTCTACCCACGGAGAGGAGAACTAACATCTAGCTGCTCCATACCATCACTCCTGGGATCCCCGTCCAGAGCAGCGGTGGTGTCACAATCTCACCACAACCGTGGGTGGCGTCCGACAATTACGGACTCCCTTACCAAATCCCCTTTTACTGTGGAGCCTGGGATCACAGACCGGGTCACGCCACCGTGATACCCACAGAAGTGACCCCGTGGCCCGGATCTGAGTACCCCTGGTCCCCGGGCGAAACATTTGCCGCATGGAGACACGGTCAGTGAAAAATCCCCGATGTGTGCGTAGACCCATTGATTTTAATGGGTCTGCATATTCAGTGACTCTGGTATGTATAAAAACTAGCACATACGTACCAGAATCACTGACGTGTGAAAAAGGCCTTGGGGTTAATTCAGCCGTTCAAGCATCAAGATCCTAATTCTCTTTGTCTAAAGGAAATTATATCGCACTGTGCCACATGATCATGTAATTCTTAATTCTCTACAAAAGTTCATGGATGGTCTGTGTGCCTTTCTTGAATAATATACTATTACAGGCTATTGGTGCTAGATTTTCTTATGGGACATTGATCCAGGGAACTAGTCTGATTGCCACATGTGGAGATGGGAATTAATTTTTCCCTTAATATGGGGCAATTAGCATTAGCTTCAGGTTGAACTTTATGGACTTGTGTCTTTTAACATTAAAACTGTCCCTCTATTGAAGTTCAAAGGTGTATGCCAGAGTTCCTTTGTGACCAGTAGAAATGGAGTGTTTTGCTCAAAATCTGTGCAAGGAAGCCTTTCTGAGGCAATGGCCTCAGAAATATTCTAACACTTAAAAAAGTAGCATAAGGCTATGTGCGCACGCTGCATTTTTTTTTTTTTTACTACAAAGATGCCGTGTTTTTTTCTTCTGGTGACCACATAGATGCAGCATTTTTATCTTGGTGTCTCTCAGCCACCCATGGACAGCAGTACTTCTTTTTCGCTCTGCCGTACGGGCAGGGCCAAGGTAAGAGAATCCATACTGCCAAAGACACCAAGATGTGGGCGGACAGGGCAAGCAAATGTAGTCGTGTGTGCAGGGGTTGCCAGGCCGCAGAACAGCCGCTCGGTAAACCCTTGCCTCCTAGTCGCCACTGCACTGCTGGAATGTTTTCGCCACAGTTCATTCGTTCTCTAAGTCAATAAAACAGACAAAAGGGGATTTCCTTTAAACAGACGATCTTTACTGAGCTTCAATACAGGGACATTTCTCATTCGTATAACACGGGCACCGCTTCTGGTCCCGTTGGAGTCCCCTCCAGACTCCACTTCCACAAGTAATTTGACAGCTGACCGCTTCCCTGTCACCTGTGCTCCATCGGACACCGCTAGGCCCCTCAGTCTTCCGTCTGAGGTCATGCTGCACGAACTGATCCAAATTGTTCTTAAGCCTAGCTGTCCCACCCACAGGGATTAGCTTGCACTTTGGAAGGGCTATGTGAATCAACACTCCTCCGTTCGTGCTAATGGCCAAAACATACCCTTCTCCTTTAAGGGCCCACTGACCTTCGGTCTCGCAAGGGATCTCTTTGGATTTCAAATCCAGGAAAATACAGACGCCTACACGACAGACCGGACTAAACCCCCTCTTCTGGGGACGCAGTTCCACAGTCCTCTAAAGAGCAGCACCCCGTGTGTCAAAGGGTTGACCCTTAGGATCATTAATCAGTGTATATTTGGGCTTGTTCTCTGTGTCTCTGACTCTCCTGCCCTCCCTGAGGCCTCTGCCACACTCACGTGAATTTCACGCACGTGCCGAGAGACACGTATTTTCCCTGCGTGTTGCGTGCAGGTAAGTACGTGTCTCTGGTACGTGCGTGACACGTGTGTTCTACGTGTGCTATCCGCGATAGCACACGTAGAACCGGTAATTATTATACTCACCTGGTCCTTCCTGATGTCCGCGCTGCTGTCCGTGGTGCTGATCCTCGGTCTCCAGCCCTCCCGTCTCCCCGCTGCTGCTGCTGCCAGGCAGTGAAGTGAATATTCAATGAGAATAATGAGCGGCGGTCGGCAGCAAGAGGCAGCAGCGGCAGAGACAGGAGGGCTGGAGAAGGTGAGTTAATGTTTTTTATTTTTTTCCCTGACATGTGTGTTTACTCCGGCGCGTGTCACACGGGACCGCATCCACACTACACCCGTGTGGTACGGGTGCGGGCCGTGTAACACCCGTGCTGCCGGAGAAAACACTGACATGTCAGCGCTTTGAAAATCGCACACACGTACAAACGCACACGGACACACGTTCCGTGTGGTTTTACGTGTGTGTGCCTGCTACCATAGGGTAGCATTGCTGTACATGTCTCCGTGCCGCCGGTACGTGTAAAAAATGACAAACACGTGCCGGAGGCACGGATGTGTGGCGCAGGCCTAAAGTAGTGTATTCTTATTTTTTTTCTCATGGACAATCAGCCTGAGAAAGATGGGTTAGTGTGCTGCCTGTGGGCTAGTCAATTAAAAATCAGATAGCACACTTCCGATTTATACACTTTGCTGCTTGAGCTTGTAAAGAAGGGTAAACCACTGTGACTTCATGCGACATCACAAATGTGAATCACTCTGCTAAACTGCTGTGACTTTACAATTAGTTGTTAGATAAGCTTCTGTGATATGATGAAGAGGCTTTTAGGCTGGGTTCACACATAGCGACATCGACAATGACGTCGCTGTTACGTCACCATTTTCTGTGACGTAACAGCGACTTTGTAAGTCGCTGTTATGATCGCTGCTTAGCTGTCAAACACAGCGACGCAGCAGCGATCATAACGTCGCTACATGTGCAGAGAGCAGGGAGCCGCGCACACTGCTTAGCGCTGGCTCCTTGCTCTCCTAGCTACAGTACACATCGGGTTAATTAACCCGATGTGTACTGCAGCTACATGTGCAGAGAGCAGGAGCCGGCACTGGCAGCGAGAGCGGCGGAGGCTGGTAACGAAGGTAAATATCGGGTAACCAGGGAAAGGGCTTCCCTTGGCTACCCGAAGTTTATCTTGAATACAGCTTACCGCAGCTGCCAGATGCCGGCTCCTGCTCCCTGCTCGCTTCATTTCGTCGCTCTCTCGCTGTCACACACAGCGATGTGTGCGTCACAGCAGGAGAGCGCCTTTGAAGAAACCGAACCAGGGCTGTGTGTAACGAGCAGCGATCTCATAGCAGGGGCCAGATCGCTGTTCAGTGTCACACACAGCGAGATCGCTAATGAGGTCACTGTTGCGTCACCAAAACCGTGACGTAGCAGCGATTTCGGTAGCAATCTCGCTATGTGTGAAGCACCCCTTAGTCAGGCAACCAACTCTGAACGCACTACTCTCTTTTTGTCAGATAAGCCCCTGAGACATCATGTGTGGGTTTCATTCAGAAAATAGATGTGATTTCATAACTGTGCTTCCATCAGATGAGTTAAGGGGTTGACATGTTACATTTACCATTAAATTCATAGATAACAACCGAAGATGGTACATTCTGTTCTTTTATAGGGTAAAAAAAAAAAAAAATAAAATTTTATATACATATACATATATATATATATATATATATATATATATATATATATATATATATATATATATATATATATATATATATATATATAAAGCTGAATGTGTGTATGTATGTGTGTGAGACTGTATGTGTGTGTGTGTGTGTGTGTGTGTATGATCGGGATTGGCATCTGCACCGTCGCAGCTACAGCCACAAAATTTTGCACACTCACACGTCTGGACCCCGAGAGCGTCATAGGCTATGTTTTGAGGGGAAATGTTAACCCCGCGCTTTACAGTTATTCGACAAAAAACCTGCCTCCATTAAAGCGAATGGAGCTGGGAGCCACAGTGCAGCCAGAACTTCAGAAGAATGCGCAGCCACGCCCTTATATGGAATGTTGGAGTGTCACAATGCAGCCAGGGAAAGAGACAGACAGGGAAAGAGGCAGACACAGACAGGGTAAGAAACAGACATAGACAGGGTAAGAGACAGACACAAAGAGACAGACTGACAGGGAAAGAGACAGACACAGACACAGAGACAGACACAGACACAGGGAAACAGACAGACAGGGAAAGAAAGGGAAAGAGACAGACACGGTAAGAGACAGACAAAGACAGGTAAATAGACAGACAAAGAGACAGACACAGGGAAAGAGAGGGAAAGAGACAGACAGGGAAAGAGAGGGAAAGAGAGGGAAAGAGACAGACAGGGAAAGAGATAGATAGACAGACAGGGAAAGAGATTGAGACAGACGGAGAAAGAGACAGAGACAGTCAGAGACAGACAGGGAAAGAGACAGACAGACAAAGAGATAGAGAGAGGAAGACAGAGGGATATATACAGAGGGGGAGACAGACAGAGAATGGGAGAGAAACAGAGAGACAGTTACTATCCTGGGCGTTAATACATTCTATCTCGGGAATGTTAATACATTCTATTTTGTTAACAACAGTTATTAACCCGGGCGAAGCCGGGTAGTACAGCTAGTATATATATATATATATATATATATATATATATATTTATATATATACAAAGAAACCTACCTTCTCACCCCCTGTGGATGGTTATTTGTCCTTCCTCATTCTCGGGTCCTCTACCAGAGGCCTGGGAGTTTCAGGGTTCTGCGCAGGATCTTGGTTGTTCCCAGTGTGGCACCCCTGACCTGCTCAGACACCACTAAGTACTGCACCCATGCTGGGGGCAGTACAACACAGGTAATCCAGAAGACTGACCGAGGTGTGATTACACAGGTGCATAGTAATCAGGTCTCCCACATCTACCTTTGATAGGGACCCCTGGGGAATCCAGGAGGGGGGTGTGGCCTCCATGTCCACTCAAGGGGTGTGGTAGAGAGCCTGGTTGCTAAGTTGCGTAGGCAGGCACAGAGGGGAGGGAGTAGTGAGCCAGTTAGTGCAGCTCAGGGAGAGCAGTCGCAAGAAGCAGACCCTGGAGGCTGTCACGACTCTGACAACGCACGTGCAGGGGCTACCGACGGGGGAGATCGGTCACCTGGTAGTGCCACCCGAAATCCACCCAAGGCTAGAAAGAGCAGAGGGGTGGCTGAGTACGGGGACTGCCAGGGAGGTACCAGGCCCGCACGGGTTACAGGTCCCAGTGCAGAGATTCATTCAATTTTCCCTGCCAAACCTGCTGGAGGGGGCATTTCAGACCCTCACCATAACACCAGAGTCCGCAGCCACGTAGCAAAGAGAGGGCCCATAGCTCACAGGAGGCAAGCAGCCGGAGTGACCTGGTCCAGGCTACAAGCAAATGGGACAAAATGAGGGGAGAATAGGCAGCAGCAACTTCCCTGGGCGACCCCAGCAGGACTACAAGTCGGGGTCATATATATATATATATATATATATATATATATATATATATATATATAGATAGATAGATAGATAGATAGATAGATAGATATAAATATATATATACAGTTAGGTCCAGAAATATTTGGACAGTGACACAATTTTCGCGAGTTGGGCTCTGCATGCTACCACATTGGATTTGAAATGAAATCTCTACAACAGAATTCAAGTGCAGATTGTAACGTTTAATTTGAAGGTTTGAACAAAAATATCTGATAGAAATTGTAGGAATTGTACACATTTCTTTACAAACACTCCACATTTTAGGAGGTCAAAAGTAATTGGACAAATAAACCAAACCCAAACAAAATATTTTTATTTTCAATATTTTGTTGCGAATCCTTTGGAGGCAATCACTGCCTTAAGTCTGGAACCCATGGACATCACCAAACGCTGGGCTTCCTCCTTCTTAATGCTTTGCCAGGCCTTTACAGCCGCAGCCTTCAGGTCTTGCTTGTTTGTGGGTCTTTCCGTCTTAAGTCTGGATTTGAGCAAGTGAAATGCATGCTCAATTGGGTTAATATCTGGTGATTGACTTGGCCATTGCAGAATGTTCCACTTTTTTGCACTCATGAACTCCTGGGTAGCGTTGGCTGTATGCTTGGGGTCATTGTCCATCTGTACTATGAAGCGCCGTCCGATCAACTTTGCGGCATTTGGCTGAATCTGGGCTGAAAGTATATCCCGGTACACTTCAGAATTCATCCGGCTACTCTTGTCTGCTGTTATGTCATCAATAAACACAAGTGACCCAGTGCCATTGAAAGCCATGCATGCCCATGCCATCACGTTGCCTCCACCATGTTTTACAGAGGATGTGGTGTGCCTTGGATCATGTGCCGTTCCCTTTCTTCTCCAAACTTTTTTCTTCCCATCATTCTGGTACAGGTTGATCTTTGTCTCATCTGTCCATAGAATACTTTTCCAGAACTGAGCTGGCTTCATGAGGTGTTTTTCAGCAAATTTAACTCTGGCCTGTCTATTTTTGGAATTGATGAATGGTTTGCATCTAGATGTGAACCCTTTGTATTTACTTTCATGGAGTCTTCTCTTTACTGTTGACTTAGAGACAGATACACCTACTTCACTGAGAGTGTTCTGGACTTCAGTTGATGTTGTAAATGGGTTCTTCTTCACCAAAGAAAGTATGCGGCGATCATCCACCACTGTTGTCATCCGTGGACGCCCAGGCCTTTTTGAGTTCCCAAGCTCACCAGTCAATTCCTTTTTTCTCAGAATGTACCCGACTGTTGATTTTGCTACTCCAAGCATATCTGCTATCTCTCTGATGGATTTTTTCTTTTTTTTTCAGCCTCAGGATGTTCTGCTTCACCTCAATTGAGAGTTCCTTAGACCGCATGTTGTCTGGTCACAGCAACAGCTTCCAAATGCAAAACCACACACCTGCAATCAACCCCAGACCTTTTAACTACTTCATTGATTACAGGTTAATGAGGGAGACGCCTTCAGAGTTAATTGCAGCCCTTAGGGGCACTTTGCACACTGCGACATCGCAGGTGCGATGTCGGTGGGGTCAAATTGAAAATGACGCACTTCCGGCATCGCATGCGACATCGCAGTGTGTAAAGGCTGGATGATACGATTAACGAGCGCAAAAGCGTCGTAATCGTATCATCGGTACAGCGTCGGCGTAATCCATAATTACGCTGACGCAATGGTCCGATGTTGTTCCTCGCTCCTGCGGCAGCACACATCGCTGTGTGTGAAGTCGCAGGAGCGAGGAACGTCTCCTACCGGCCTCACTGCGGCTTCCGTAGGATATGCGGAAGGAAGGAGGTGGGCAGGATGTTTACATCCTGCTCATCTCCGCCCCTCCGCTCTGATTGGCCGCCTGCCGTGTGACGTCGCAGTGACGCCGCACGACCCGCCCCCTTAACAAGGAGGCGGGTCGCCGGCCACAGGGACGTCGCACGGCAGGTGAGTGTGTGTGTGAAGCTGGCGTAGCGATAACTTTTGATACGCCAGCTATCACCACATATCGCTGCTGCGACGGGGGCGGGCACTATCGCACTCGGCATCGCAGCATCGGCCTGCGATGTCGTAGTGTGCAAAGCCCGCCTTAGAGTCCCTTGTCCAATTACTTTTGGTCCCTTGAAAAAGAGGAGGCTATGCATTACAGAGCTATGATTCCTAAACCCTTTCTCCGATTTGGATGTGAAAACTCTCATATTGCAGCTGGGAGTGTGCACTTTCAGCCCATATTATATATATAATTGTAATTCTGAACATGTTTTTGTAAACAGCTAAAATAACAAAACTTGTGTCACTGTCCAAATATTTCTGGACCTAACTGTATATATATGTTAAATAAACCAAAATATTTTACAATAAACATATAGTTTATTAGTAAATTAAAAACTGATTTATCTCAAATCTATTAGGGGACATAATGTCAATAGCATAGATTCAAAATTCTCCTTGTAAACATACACAGACGATTTTGCAATCGATGGATGGATGGATTTCATTTTGTATCCTTCCAACTGTCATGGCACTCACATTATGCAGTTTGGCAATTTTCTTGGCCACAAGACCGCTATCGCTGAGCTGGATGATGCTGTTCCTCTTTTCTTTGGAAATCTTGTTCATGGCTGCTCCTCGATCTGAACATGTGTTTTTTTTCCTCTTAGGAATCAACCTAAGGCTATGTGCGCACTTAACGGATTTTGCCGCAGATTTTTTGCGGTTTTGCTGCATGTTTCGCTGCAGAAAATGTTCATAACATCTCTGCAGTGAATCACCAGCAAAACCTATGGGCAAAAAAAATCCTGTGCGCACTAGGCGGAATTTGACAGCTGCATGTTTTGCTGCGGGATTCCCGCAGCAAAAACAATTGCATGTCACTTCTTTTCCACACATCGCTGCGGGATTTCACTCCATTGACTCCAATGTAATCGGGAAATCCCGCAGGGAATAACGCAGGCAGCAAATTCTGTGCGGTTCACTGCGTTTTCCTGCGTTATTCCCTGCGGTATTTCGCGGTTTACCTCTGGTAATGTACATCGCCTGTCTGCGGTTTTGCAGGGAAGTGATGTCATTACAGGAAGAGGAAGCCGTGCAGAGAGTAAACACACACACACACATCACACACATCACACACATCACACACATCACACACATCACACACATCACAGACATCACAGACATAGAACACAGACACAGACACATAGAACACACATAGAAAGAAAACGGAAATATAGAAAACAAAGAACGTGGGCTCTGCTGCATATTTACCGTCCAGCCGAGGTAAGCACACAGCGGCGGCCCGGTATTCTCAGGCTGGGGAGGGAGAGGGGCAGGGTTAATGTCCCCCACCTCACTCCCCCTCCCGCAGCCGAGAATATCAGCCGCAGCTGCCCCGGGACTGTTGCATGCATTATGCGGCAGCAGCGGCGTGTCCTCGGCATTTCTTGCTGCCGTGTAGCAGTGGCAGCAAGGTAATACAAGGGGTTAATGGTGGTGGATCACCGCCATTAACTCCACGCTTGATCATGGCAGCGTCTATGTGACAGCTGACATGATCAACCCGTAAGTAAAGTGAATAAAACACACACACAGAAAAATCCTTTATTTTAAATAAAACAAACAAGCCTTGTTCACCATTTTATTAACCCCTCCCGAAACAAAACTCCGGCGTAATCCACAGCTCCGGCGTAATCCACAGGTCCTGCGCTGCTTACATCCAGCCGCGACTGTCACAGCGCTGAATGAATGCAGCAGACAGCAGAGGTAATTACCGGTCATTTCCCACGGCCGGTAATGTGAACTCACTGCCGACTGTGGGAAATGTAGCGATCTGTCCTCTATCTATCTATCCCTCTATCTATCCCTCTATCTATTCTTCTGTCTATCTATCTATTATCTCAGAATTAAATGACTTTTTTTTTTTCAATGTGCTTTATTGCATTGAATGCAATAAAGCACATCCCAACCCGCACGCGGCAAAACCGCAGCAATACCGCGAACAATACCGCGGTAAAACTGCGGCAAACCGCATGCGGTTTTCGGGTGCGGTTTGCCGCGGTTTTTTACCGCGGGTGCGGTAATCTTTGAGAGCATGCGGAATTTTCTCAAGAAAATTCCATTTCCCAGTGCGCACATAGCCTAATAACAGAATGTGCTATTAGGGAATGTAAGAAAAGGTGGTTAACTTGTATACAGGAAGAAAAAGACCGGAAGGTCAGGAAACCGCTTGCCAAAGGGACGATTCACTTAGTCCGTAAGAGTTCGTAGTGGACAATGGAGGAGGAGATAATCCAGAATGCTTTGCACCATCCTGGAGAAACGGATTCCGCAGAAGAAGGAATCCGTGATGCTCTGCAGAATCCTGGCAAAGCAGATCAAGCCATTGTAGGAATTCAGAATGTTCCAAGATGATCTCAAGGGTTAAGATGGCAGCAATGGAATCCAGGGCATAAAATGAAGCCATGAATGATGGACCAACTGCTGGAGATTCTGTAAAGACAAAGAGGTAAATATCTTGCATAGCAGAATAGGGCACTGTTACGAGGGGGACCCGGGGAAGCGTGCCAAGATGGGAAATGGACTGCTTCCGCCGGTCAAGGTCCACTGTGCGGTGTAAGGGACCGCCGCTATGGTGGGTGAAGAGTGAGCGGGTTGCTGCTAGCGATCGTCTGGAATGTCACAGACGATCTATGTACACCGATCTGCCCTAACCCGTGAGGGTTGTATGGCACAGATCTCACGGCTCGGTGTACCTGTTGCACGGGGAAGCACAGAGGTGCCCACGCACGTGCGCCAGTGGAAGTCACGAGAATTTGGCATGAGGGTAGCACAGAGGTGCCCACGCACGTGTGCTTTCAATAACCAGGTGAGTCCAATGGAGACTTGAGGAGCTCACCTGGGACAGGAACACGGCCTGTTGACGGGGGTACTGCCGGAGCAGCAAGGCAGGAACACGGCCTGCAAACGAGGTACTGCCGGAGCAGCAAGGGCCAAGCCCACAAGAGACAGTAATACCTGAGCAGTGGCGTGGCAGCACGCTGCCAGACATCCAAACATAGAAGGACGGTCGCGCGCCGCCATGATGGCAGGGGGAGCTTTTAAGGAGGTGCAGCTCCACCCGAGGGCGGGCGTGAGGCGGAGATGACGGACTTGACCCAATCAGGGTCCACGACGTCCCAGCCTGGCCAGTCAGGATTCACCACGTCACCAGCCTTGTCATCAAGCCGTGTGACGTCAGTGAGCGAATCAGGACCCACCACGCATTGCACATGCTCACCCTCCTGCCTCTGGGAAATAGAGGCGGGATCCTCGGTCTCACAATGTGGAGAGATAACGGGAATCTCACTGCTTCCCTGAGCAGTAAACCTCTGCACATTGCGCAGCCTCGCAGACCTTCGGGGCCGCTGAGCAGGAGAGTCTGCGGCAGGCCAGGAATGGGAGACCGCTTCACTCCTTGTAACAGGAGAACCACTAGGTGTCACCCTTCTGCTGCCTCTCTGAAAAGGTCTCTCCTGCACACTGCGCAGTCTGGCAGACCTTCGGTGCTGCCGAGCAGGAGTGCTCGTGGCAGGCAAGGAATGGGAGACTGCCTCAGTCCTTGCCTCAGGAGAGCCACGAGATGTAACAGGGCACAGTCAGCGAGCAAAGTACTGCAGTAAAGGGACTGAACCCTAGCAACGTTCTAAAGGAATGAGCATGTTGCCCAGGCACCACCCATAAGGAAAAGGTGCCTTAAAAGCAGGGGACAATCAAGCAATCAGAATCAACAGAACAAGGAACAGGAGTACTGCTCCTTTAAATAATAGCAGAGTGCGGCGCGCACTGCCTAAGCACGCTCTCAGAGGACCTGCTCAGAGAATGTAGGTTCCAAGAGGAGAAGGAGGTGGAGGAATGCTCAGCACAGTGGACAAGGGTGAGTGACACGCTGCGCAGCAGCGATGGAGCCAGCAGCAGAGGCAGGAATGGAGGTGCGGGGAGAACGTCGATCTTCCTGCCCATGGGAGGCCGACCCTGCGACGGAGGGCATGACATTACCCTTTTGGTAGTCAATCTATATGGAGGACTATGGGGTGCATTATACTATGAGGAGGATTACGGAGTGCATATAACTATATAAAGGACTATTGGGGCTGCTTTATACTATATTTAGGACTATGAGGAGGCGTATTATACCATATGTAAGGTAATGTGGGGCCCATTATACTATATGGAAGAATATGTGGCAGCCATTATAATATTTGGAGAGCCATATGGAGGACATTATACTATTTGGTGGGCTAGGTGGGGGCCATTATACTATTTGAAAGGCTATGTGGGGACCATTATAACATTTGGAGAGCTATGTGGAAGCCCTTATACTTTATGGAGGGCTGTATAGGGGCTATTAAACTGTAGGCAAAAAATTATACAATGTGAAAGTTTGTATGTGTCACGCCCCCGGTGTCCCGGCACCGCTCCTTACCCACTGATCCGGGCCCGGTTTCCCGGCACTGCTCCGTACCCACTGATCCGATCCCCGTGCTCACTGACCGCGGCCCCGGCTACCGCTCCTGCTCCCCTGCGTCCCCCGTGCTTCCTGATCGGCGGTCCCCCCGGCTTGCTGCGACTCAGGACTCTGCCTCCGGCTCCTCTGCATCCTGTCCCCGGCCTCCTGTGCTTGCCTCTGGCTCCCGGGCTTCGCGCATGCGCATTAGGGCGCGGGCACGCTCATTCACCTTTTCTTAAAGTGCCAGCATCCCTGGAACAGGATATGGCTGATTGCAAGAGCAAGGTATAAAAGACTTCCTGTTACATACGGGCGGTGCTTGTTCAATAAGTTCTCACAGCTTAGTATCTTGTGATAGTGTTCAAGCCCTCTGTGTTCTGTTCCTGGATTAGCCCTGTCTCTGTCCTCAGAACCTGACGACGCCCGGTGTGTGCCACAGCTGGTCCGGCCCCCTGGAGATTCCCCGGTGTCCGTTTGCAGTGGACCTCTCCATAGTCCTTCTGCTTCACTTCGCCACCGGCTCCGGATTACATCTGAAGTCTCCAGCCTGCACTCATCACTGGTCCCGGACTCCGCCTGCTGCCTTCACCCGCCTCTGGTCATCCGTTCCGATTCCCTCCGGTCCAAAGTCATCACGGGATTGGCCTCAGTATTCCCTCCGGACTTTCCAAGGACGCTCCCGGTATCCCGCCTTTGTTCTGGCCACTGTGCATCTAGGCCCTCCGGGGTGGTCGCCAGACAGTCCCTGTATAGGGGTTCGCTCCTGGTGGCCTCCCTGGGGGAGTCCGGTGCACGGCCCAGTGGGTCCACTCCTGGACTGAACGTAACACTATGGGGTCCATCATAATATGTGGGGACAATTTTATTGTTTGGAGGGCTAGTTGGGGTCATTAAAAAAGTGTGTAGGGGTGTGAAAGCTGTTATACTGTATCTAGGCCCTTTATATTATACATGTAGAGCTACAGTGGAGGAATTCACTATGGAGGTATCATACATCATGTGTGGGGCACATTTGTGGCATAATACTTTATGGGCGCAATGAAAGGGAAATCTAGGCGTTTTAATAGGAGGAAAATAACTTTGTATGGGCTGCAAAGCTGTGATATATGCTGTCCTGTGACCGTGCGAAATATTATTTTTCTTTTTTGGAGGGGTGGTGGGCCCAATTAGAACTTCTGCTATGCGGCCCCATAATGTCTATGTATGCCCCTGCATACAGTTTACTATTTTACAGGTTTCAGATGCAGGAGATTCCTTACATCAAAACACATATAGCGCAAGACCCGTCTGACTCCACATACAGTAGATCCACTTCAAGTGATACAATGTGGCACATGAAAAGGTAATAAATAGCCTTTTAGCCTATAGAACAAAAGAGTGAAAAATAAACATCTGAAAGGGATAATATTTCTCTTACCAAAGCAATAGTTTTTGCTGCTTGCCAGTCTGGACAAAGACATACAGGTAAGCAAAATTGCCCTGCCAGAATAGAAAATTTACAAGTAGCTTAGGAGTAGAAGCATACTGCAGAAAATGTGTAATAAATAACCTGTGCGATGGCCAGGAATAACCTGTGCAATACAAATGGCTACTCTGTTCTTTATAATAATGATGAATCTACCAATTCTAAGCTCAGTCCATTATGTTCCATACATTAATGGCAGTCACATTAGCTTTCACCCACCCTTCCCCATAGGAGAGCTTCATTATAAAATGCCTGTTCACATCCAACCTACCTCAGCTACCGAACCCTTCACAAAGACTGCTGACTTGCAGATATTTATGGTGTGGTTAATGTTTTGTTAATGAAACTATGATCAGAACAGGCCTTATATTGTAAATGTAATACATTTATTATCACAATAATTATTGTGCAGTATGATCTCATTAAACTAACACTTCCATGACAGCCTGTAAATAAATTGATATATTCTTACATTGCATTGATTATAGGCAAATCAAGGATTATTTCTACATTACTCCTCTAATGTACCACATTATGATATAAAATGTGTTCTGTTTAGTGGTGAGTAGTGATGGGCGATCCCCTGATGTTCGGATTGGGAGCCTTGCCGGATCGTTTTGTAAAGATCGAGATCGGGATCAAGATAATTCGAACTTGCGTCCGATCACTGAACTCGGGCTTTACAGTTATGGGATGGGGCGGGGGGGCTGTAAATAAAGAATATAGTTAATAATAATCATTGTCATTAGACTTACAGGTCCGCGATGCATCCTGCAGACACTGTCTCACGGCCGCTTCTGCTTCCGCGTCCGATCATTGCTGTGCCCCTAGGTTACAGGACCTTCCATGACGTCATAGCCATGTGACCAGTATAGTGTGAATGTTGTACAGACATTGGCTTACAGACTGGTCAAATGGCTATGACGTCATCAAAGGTCCTGTTAACTGAACTTTGACTGTCACTGTGCGAGTGTCGCATCGGCATCACCCAGTACGACTCACACTCTCCCAACATGTATTTCCAAGCAGCTGAGGCGCTGGAGAGCATCAGGCCGTACCGGCTGATACCGATACGAGGCGCAAGTGGAATCATACCCTCACTGTCAGCCTGCTTCTCACTCTGTACAGTTCCGATTGGCGTGACTTGAGCACCTGAGTTTCGTAGATGTCAATGGGGGACTCAACATTTTTTCCGGCAGATTTCCCAGAAGAATGCTCGAGCCTCCCATTGACTTTCATTATAATTGGGTACTTAAGTCACACCCATACGAGCATCCAAGTGCTCTTACTGAGTACCGAGCACCCCAATATTGTAGTTCTCACATATCACTAGTAGTAATTATTAATTTCAGAAGGCACAATACTTTATTAACATAGCCATATATGGCGTCACCCCACAAGTTATAGATTGCTACATGTATACAAGATTAGAAACAATAACTGTGCATGAATACAGAGACAACTTCAATACATTACATAAGTACTGTACGAAAGTAATCATCTCTACACAAATTCTGCACCAGAACCATCATCAGCACATGAGCACAGCACCAAAACCATCATCATTACATTAATAGAGCACCAGAATCAGCATCAGTATATGACTACAGTAACAGAAAACTCTCAGTACATTATTAAACACCAAAACCACTATCAGTACATGAATGTAGAACCAGAACCAACATGAGCACATAAATACATTACTAAAAACCTCCATCAGCACATGATTCCAGCAACAAAACCGCCAATATTGCATGAATATATCACCAGAACCAACATCAGTGCATGAATACAGAACCAAGATCACAGCAGGAATACAGCACCAGAATCAACAACAATATAAGACTTGATCAACAGAACCACCATCAGTACATGAATACATCACCAGAACCATCATCAATACTTGAATGCATCTTCAGACTCCCCATCCCTATGGGAATATATCACCAAAAGCAACATCAGTACATGTATGCATCACCAAACTTAGTACAGCGATATATTATAATGTCAGAAACTTCGGAACTGAATAAATGAAAATAAGGATTGATTTCTCAAGTGATATTTTATTAGTCTCAGACCAATGAAACTGTTAATAAACTTCATATGAAAGATATAACCTTTATAGAAGACTAAGCCGACAAAATGTCGGTTATTACCTGTTTCATTCGTTCAAGGCTAATAAAATATCCCTTAAGCAATCAATCATTACTTTCGTCTATTCAGTGCCGAAGTGACATATATTGTTTACATTACACACGAACGGCATGCAGTTGAGCAGACAATTTTTTTGTTCTAGTTGCAATGTCAGGTCACCCCTTGATATATTCAATTGTATTACATGAACCTACAACTCCCTATATGTCTATAACAGTGGTAAGGTGATACCATAATTAATTGTTAGCAGCAAATATCAGATTGCAGACCATACAGGAACTATATGGTCTTACGTAGTGCTGTTTAGATGCAGTCAGTATCACAAAGAAACATTTACATCTAGGAACCTGATAGGAAAAGTATTTTCTGATTGGAGTTATTCTCATCTATTCTCCATTTAGTCCTCCTGACTCCATGATGACTTTTCAGATCTAGAGCTTGTCTCTGCAGATGTCTGACTCCTGAGTCCAGCATATCCCAACACAGTGTTTTTAAAAATAGCATTGTCATTATAATACCCCCTATATAAAAACCTACCTATGCTGTTCTCCTGAATAAGTAATGAATCCCCCTTTAGAATTTAAGCCCGCAAGGGCAGGGCCCTCTTCCCTCTGTACTAGTCTGTCTATTGTCACTTGTAGATGTACTCTTTATGTAACCCCCTCTCATGTACAGCACCATGGAATCAATGTCAGTCAATCAATCAGTCTGCCGAAAATCCCAGTCCCCAGCTGCCTAGTTTTATCTGACTGTTGATCAAAATACGGCAGGATCTCACGCATTTTTTTTTATTATTATTTTTTTAAATAATTTAAAAAAAATAATGGGCTTCCCTGTATTTTGATTGCCAGCCAAGGTAAAGCCAAGCAGATGGGGTTGGCAGCCCGTAGCCATCCGCTTTATCTACGCCGAGAATCAAGAATACCGTGGAGCGCTGCATCATTTTTTTTAATGATTTATTTTGCTAATTTTATATTGCTCATTCTCCACTGTTTCCACCAGCCTGTCCCTATTTTCACAATGCCTCTTGATTTGATCCCCAACTTCAGTGTGAGACTCCCACTGCCCATGTGCACACTGTACACTGTACACCCCACATTGGACCCTCTTCACACTATCCCCTCACATTGCCCCCACTCTCGACATTGTGCCCTCACACTGACTTCTCTCCACAGTGTGCCCTCACCTTACTCTGCCTTCAAACTGAACCCCAGTACTGTTCCCTCCACACTGTCCCTCTCTATACTGTGTCCCTTCTCAGTTTCTCACTTTCATACTGCCTCTTCTTCATACTGTAAAGGACAGTGCACAGGGGAGGAGCCAGTGCACAAGGTGGGTAGACAGCACACAAGGGGGAGACTGTGCATGAGGGAAGGGAGACATCGCACATGGAAGACAGTACACGGGGGGAGGGAGACAGGCAGCACACAGGATGTGAGACAGTGCACGTGGGGGACAGAGAGGGGGGCAGCGCATTGTGCAGGGAGACAGCGCTCCCCCGTGGTATCTATTAAAGGGGCCCACTCAGACTCTCTCGCCCATGGCCCATGAGAACTTGCAACCGGCCCTGCCCCTTGAGATCAACATCAGCAAAGAGTTTGTATGGTCTCCCCGTGCTTGTGTGGGTTTCCTCTGGGTACTTCAGTTTCCCCATACTCCAAAGACTTACTGATAGGGAATTTAGATTGTTAGCTCCCAAGGAACAGTGATGATGTTGTCTGTAAACCGCGGCAGAATATGAGGGCGCTATATAAGAACAGTGCTAGCCAAAAGTATTGGCACCCCTGCAATTCTGTCAAAGAATACTCAGTTTCTTCTTGAAAATGATTGCAATCACAAATTCTTTGGTATTATTATCTTCATTTAATTTGTCTACAATGAAAAAAGAAAAAAATTGTCATAAAGCCAAATTGGATATAATTCCACACCAAACATAAAAAAGTGGGTGGACAAAAGTATTGGCACGGTTTGAAAAATCATGTGATGCTTCTCTAATTTGTGTAATTAGCAGCACCTGTAACTTACCTGTGGCACCTAACAGGTGTTGGCAATAACTAAATCACACTTGCTGCCAGTTGACATGGATTAAAGTTGACTCAACCTCTGTCCTGTGTTCTTGTGTGTACCACATTGATCATGGAGAAAAGAAAGAAGACCAAAGAACTGTCTGAGGACTTGAGAATCCAAATTGTGAGGAAGCATGAGCAATCTCAAGGCTACAAGTCCATCTCCAAAGACCTGAAAGTTCCTGTGTCTACGGTGCGCAGTGTCATCAAGAAGTTTAAAGCCCATGGCACTGTGGCTAACCTCCTTTAGATGTGGAAGGAAAAGAAAATTTGACGAGAGATTTCAATGCAAGATTGTACGGATGGTGGATAAAGAACCTTGACTAACATCGAAACAAGTTCAAGCTGCCCTGCAGTCCGAGGGAACAACAGTGTCAACCCGTACTATCCATCGGCGTCTGAATGAAAAGGGACTGTATGGTAGGATATCCAGGAAGACCCCACTTCTTACCCCGAGACATAAAAAAGCCAGGCTGGAGTTTGCCAAAACTTACCTGAGAAAGCCTAAAACGTTTTGGAATAATGTTCTCTGGTCAGATGAGACAAAAGTAGAGCTTTTGGGGAAAAGCCATCAACATAGAGTTTACAGGAAAAAAAGAGGCATTCAAAGAAAAGGACACGGTCCCTACAGTCAAACATGGCGGAGGTTCCCTGATGTTTTGGGGTTGCTTTGCTGCCTCTGGCACTGGACTGCTTGACCGTGTGCATGGCATTATGAAGTCTGAAGACTACCAACAAATTTTGCAGCATAATGTACGGCCCAGTGTGAGAAAGCTGGGTCTTCCTCAGAGGTCATGGGTCTTCCAGCAGCACAGTGACCCAAAACACACTTCAAAAATCACTAGAAAATGGTTTGATAGAAAGCACTGGAGACTACTAAAGTGGCCAGCAATGAGTCCAGACCTGAATCCCATAGAACACCTGTGGAGAGATCTCAAAATGGCAGTTTGGAGAAGGCACCCTTCAAATCTCAGGGACCTGGAGCAGTTTGCCAAAGAAGAATGGTCTAAAATTCCAGCAGAGCATTGTAAGAAACTCATTGAAGGTTACTGGAAGCGGTTGTTCGCAGTTATTTTGGCTAAAGGTTGTGCAACCAAGTATTAGGCTAAGGGTGCCAATACTTTTGTCTGGCCCATTTTTGGAGTTTTATGTGAAATGATCAATGATTTGATTTTTGTTCCATTCTCTTTTGTGTTTTTTCATTGCAAGCAAAATAAATGAAAATAATAATACCAAAGAATTTGTGATTGCAATAATTTTCAAGAAGAAACTGAGTATTATCTGACAGAATTGCAGGGGTGCCAATACTTTTGGCCAGCACTGTAATCATAATAATAACAAGATGAATGGGACAGATTTATAGGAAAATACATTAATAGGAATGCTTATTTTGAGATTCCACAGCTCATTTTCACTTTACAGAGCCTCTAGCTGTCTGCTTTATCTGCTCTGGGTTTCAAAATTTGGGGGACCCTATGCCATTTTTGCCAATTATTTATTTATTTTTACACTCCAATTCGGGTACCCAGACATATAATGTGAGGGCAACCAATCACAGATGCTAGTAAAGAGGGTGAGGGCGCAGTTTGACTGCAACCAATCACAGATGCTGACACAGGGTGGGTGAGGGAAGCAGTGAATATTCATAAGCTCTAATGAGCAGACGAAGAAGCAGTGTGATAGCCACGTGGAAACTCGGTAAATATACTGTGTTTTTCCAAAAATAAACTTTCTCCCAAAAATAAGACCTAGCAGGAATTTTCAACATTTCTGATGTAAGGCTTAAATATAAGCCCTAGCCCAAAAATAAGCCCTAGTCACGGTTCAGTAATGAAGTGTCCATGCAGCTAAAAAAGTTAAAGAATACTGGAAGACATTTCATTATACTGTAGAAAGCAGACACCCCTAAAAGAGAGAAGAGAGAAGACCGAAGATCCCCGCAATCATACTCACCAGACGCCAAATGGGAGGAACTGCAGTGGAACGCACACCCACACATCAGATCGCACACCCACACATATCAGATTGCGCACATATACAATCACCACTTCCGGTGATACCAATTGCTTCTGGCCGGCAGGGGAACCTGGGAAGCAGTGCAGTGGAGCATGAGGACCTGTGGTGTAATGTATGAATGACCTGCAGTGGAATGCATTCATGTGTTCCACTGGAGGTCTTCTATGCATTCCACTGCAGGTCTTTGCACTCCACTGCACTGCTTCTCAGGTTCCCCTGCCGGCCAGAAACAACTGGTATCTCTTTATGGGGTGTGTGCGATCTGATGTGTGATTGTGTGTGCGATCTGATGTGTGTGTGTGTGTGTGTGTGTGTGCGTATGTATATTAGTGTGTGTGTGTGATCTGATGCACGTGAGTGTGTGTGGCGCCCCTGACCTGGTCAGGCACCACTGAGTACTGCACCCATGCTGGGGACAGTACAACACAGGTAATCCAGAAGGCTGACCGGGGTGTGGAACACAGGCGCATAGTGATCAGGTCTCACACATGTACCCATGAGAGGACCCCTGGGGATCCCAGGAGGGGGAAAAGCCTTCACCTTCACTGGAATAGTGGAGGGGGCCAAAAGCCTCCATCTCCTCTCAAGGGGTGTGGTAAGAGAGTCTGGTTGCTAGGTGGCGTAGGCAGGCACAAAAAGGGAAAAGAGAAGGAGGAGTAAACAGTCTAGAGTCTGCAGCAGAGTGTGGAGGAGTGAGGAGCAGGAAAGTGAAGCTCAGACAGGAGCAGAAGTGAAGGTCCCAGATGTGAGCCGGTTCAGAGCAGAGTCCAGGGAGCTCCGAGGAGAGCTGACCCCTTCCCCTGGGCTGCTGTAGTCTGACAGCGTCCGCGCAGTGGCTACCGACGGGGGAGAACGGTCAACTAGGAGGGCTACCCGAAATCCATCTTCAGCTAAAGAGAGAGCACGGAGTGGGAAGTAAGGAGACTGCTAGAGAGCACCAGGCCCAAACGGGCGGCAGATCCCGAAGCGGAGATAGATCCAGCTTTCTTTTGCTAAACCTGCCGGTGTGAGGCTCTCAAAGCCCACGCCACAACACTACAAAAGCCGCAGCCACGTAGCCACAGTTAGGGCCCATAGGTCACAGGAGGCAAGCAGCTGGAGTGGCCTGGTCCAGGCGACAAGCAAACGGCAACCGAAGGGGAGAGAGGCTGCAGCATCTTCCCTGGGTGACCCCCATAGGGACTCAAAGTCGGGGTTACCCCAAACCACCAAGGGCTAAGGAAGGCGAGTTAGTAGTCACCCTCACAAGTCAGCCTGAAGGACACCTGGTTCCCACTTGGTTCATCCCAGCTACGCCCGGGTCACTCACCCTGCCATCAACTGTGAGTAAACACCCTGAAGGACATCCTGCCTGTGTTGAGTCATTCTGCGCCTTGTAGTTCTACACATCTACACAGGGCCCTGGGGCTTGCCTCACTCTCAGGGGGCTATTCCAACTAACTGCACTCACCATCAGCCCCAGGCGCCCCTCAACCTGCAGTGGCGGTCCCCCCCACTGACCGCAATACTGAGAGTGGCGTCACGACAAGAAGAAGATCTCCTACCTGTGACAGATCCAGCCGAGTGGAGTCCCTGAAGGTAATGCACCGACACAACACCTGTGGGGCTTCACATCTGGCGTCACGAACAGGATAAGGACTAGACCTGTTCAGACAGGTGACCATGTGCCTGGGCGGTCCGCTTGAAAAATTGGAAGCGCCGCCATATTGCCACCATGAAAAGCGCGCTGAAAAACAACAGCAGCCCGCGCTGGGAGAAGTTACCGCCCACGAAGAGGTGTGGCTACCCAGAGATCCCCTGCAGAGTTCTGACCTCGCTTGTGAAGAAAGCGGAAGCGTCCAGAGACAGCGGGAAGGAAAGAGAGCCACAAGCCTGCTGCTGCAGAGAGAAGAAATGGAGTCCGGACGTGGATACCCAGAACCAGGCTCTGCTGCCTGGTGGTGCCGGGAGCTTGCTATCTTCTGCGATCAGCTGGAGGCCAGGATTATGCGACAGCTCAGAGAGGAACGCATGGAGCTTCTGGAGATGGCTGCGGCGGTTCGGACCTACGAGGAGGGAGCCGCGCGACGCCTGCCAGATCGAGCGGCGACGACTCAGATCCCGATGGTGCCACCGATGGGTGAGTCCAGAGTTGCCCCGGCCAGCGCAAGTGCTCCGACCCCTGCTGCTACGACCGCGGTCCCAGAAGAGGCGCCTGGCGCGGCGACGCTGAGCGAGGCCGCAGCCACGCTAGGTGCGGCCCGCCAAATCCAGGCCGCCGCAGCGACACCCCGCCTGGCCCGCAAAGGTCCGACTGCCACGGCGATACTCATCCGTGCCGCAGGTGTGACGCTGACCCAGGCTGCCACCCTGCTGAGCCCAGTCCGCCAAGACCCCACCGCAGCAGCGACGCTCGTCCGAGCCGCAAGTGAGATGCTGAACCAGGCCGCAGCCCCGCCAGGTGCGGCCCGTCAAGCCCCGATCACTGCAGCGATGCCCAGCTCCACCTGCACGGACCCCATCGAGGATGCGACGCCAATTCAGACCGCGGCCGCCGCAGCGATGCCCTGCTCGGCCCACCAAGACCCGGTCCCTGCAGCGACGCCCAGCCCAGCCTGCACAGATCCCATCGCAGCTGCGACGCCGATCCAGGCCGCCGCCATACAGGGCGCGGCCCGCCAAGACCAGGCCGCCGCCATGCCGAGCGCGGCCCGCCAAGACCAGGCCGCCGCCATACAGGGCGCGGCCCGCCAAGAGATTGCATCACCACTTACCCCGGCCTGCAAGGCCAGAGCAGACACCGCTCCCCAGCCTAAGGAAGTCCCTACTAGGAAATCCCTGATAGGTGAAGACTCCGCATACTGGCAGCTGAAGGCTGACCTGGAGGCCAAGTTCCCACAGGAGATGGTGGACCGATACATGCTCCCTCCGCACACCCCTAAGGCAACCCCTGCAGCAACCACGCTGAAGAGTCCACCGCCTGGGCCAGCTGAGGAACACTCATCCCCGGCGCTGCCACGACCAGAGTGCAGCGAAGAACTAAGGGGGAGAGGAGGGCAAGAAGCTGAGGAGTTGCCCCCGGAGCCAGCAGCAGTGCTAGTCCCAGAGCCGGAGATGCTGCCATATTCCCGCTGGGACGAGGAAGACCTGACACCTCCTGCTGACGAAGAAGACCTGCCCAACCGCCCTACCTGGGAGCTTGTAAGCTGCACTTCGCAGAATCCAGCCCGCAAGACACAGCGCCGCAGCAGAACTCAGTTTTCCCCTGCACCGCCATCCCCAGAGCAGAGAGATGACATCACGGCCAGAGACCTACAAGAAAAAAGGTTCCTGAGAAGAGCCAAAGCACAGGTCCGAGGACCCCTTTGCAGAGGAGTAGTGGAGGACTTCAGCCTCAAGTCAGGATACGGGTTCATCGTAGCACCTGGTATCAAAGAAGGCATTTTTGTCAATAGGAGAGACGTCAGAGCTAATCTGCCCAGAGGACACCCTGGCAGAAACTTAAAAATGGGAGACTCCGTACAGTTTACCCTGCATCAAGGCGAAAGAGGGTGGTATGCGCTAGATGTAGTGCCATGTCCCAAAGAAGAAGAAAGAAAAGACCAAAGACCTAATGATGAGACCACTACAGATGAGGAAAAAGGTCAAGAAACCAACAGGTGCCGCAGCCCTACAGGCCCAAGCCCTGGTGAAGAGGAGTCTGCATAAGTTAAGTAAAGTACAGCAAGTTTTGACCAGTTTGGAAAGTTTGTTTTGCAACGTTTTAAAGTTCAAGTATGTGCCCACATAAACTATTGTGAGAAATAAACCTTAAGGCTATGAACTGGCTATAGCCACAAACT
Source organism: Anomaloglossus baeobatrachus (assembly GCF_048569485.1). NCBI lineage: Eukaryota > Metazoa > Chordata > Amphibia > Anura > Aromobatidae > Anomaloglossus > Anomaloglossus baeobatrachus. The sequence continues at coordinate 509,455,852 of NC_134356.1, read as the reverse complement.
CTCGCAGTGTAAATAGTTACACCAAAAGGGCACCACCACCACCAGAGTCAGCCTGTTTAGGGGCTTGGCTCGTCTGCAACCAGGAGGAGCCCGTCCGTATATAGGGCCTTGGCTCGCCTGCGACCAGAGAGCATGCCTGTTTATGGGGCCTGGCTCTCCACCACAAAGAGGGTACCTGGTCAGCACCAACTGTGGAGGCCGCCTCTGCATCCTGCCAGAAGAGGCTGAAGGCGCGGATCCACCAGGCCAGGTATACCCTGAAACCACCAGCCCATGAAAGCCGCCTCTACATCCTGCCAGAAGTGGCTGAAGTCGCGGCCAACGTGAAAGGGTTTTGGGTGGGTTAACGGACTTGTGGGTGGAGGGTGGTGATGTATGGTACCTGGTGCTTTTAAAAATGTTTTACATGTTTTAATGTTTTATGCATTTTAAAATGTTGTCTTGCAGCCCGAGGACGTGCTGGTGATAACTAAGGGGGAATGTGGCGCCCCTGACCTGGTCAGGCACCACTGAGTACTGCACCCATGCTGGGGACAGTACAACACAGGTAATCCAGAAGGCTGACCGGGGTGTGGAACACAGGCGCATAGTGATCAGGTCTCACACATGTACCCATGAGAGGACCCCTGGGGATCCCAGGAGGGGGAAAAGCCTTCACCTTCACTGGAATAGTGGAGGGGGCCAAAAGCCTCCATCTCCTCTCAAGGGGTGTGGTAAGAGAGTCTGGTTGCTAGGTGGCGTAGGCAGGCACAAAAAGGGAAAAGAGAAGGAGGAGTAAACAGTCTAGAGTCTGCAGCAGAGTGTGGAGGAGTGAGGAGCAGGAAAGTGAAGCTCAGACAGGAGCAGAAGTGAAGGTCCCAGATGTGAGCCGGTTCAGAGCAGAGTCCAGGGAGCTCCGAGGAGAGCTGACCCCTTCCCCTGGGCTGCTGTAGTCTGACAGCGTCCGCGCAGTGGCTACCGACGGGGGAGAACGGTCAACTAGGAGGGCTACCCGAAATCCATCTTCAGCTAAAGAGAGAGCACGGAGTGGGAAGTAAGGAGACTGCTAGAGAGCACCAGGCCCAAACGGGCGGCAGATCCCGAAGCGGAGATAGATCCAGCTTTCTTTTGCTAAACCTGCCGGTGTGGGGCTCTCAAAGCCCACGCCACAACACTACAAAAGCCGCAGCCACGTAGCCACAGTTAGGGCCCATAGGTCACAGGAGGCAAGCAGCTGGAGTGGCCTGGTCCAGGCGACAAGCAAACGGCAACCGAAGGGGAGAGAGGCTGCAGCATCTTCCCTGGGTGACCCCCATAGGGACTCAAAGTCGGGGTTACCCCAAACCACCAAGGGCTAAGGAAGGCGAGTTAGTAGTCACCCTCACAAGTCAGCCTGAAGGACACCTGGTTCCCACTTGGTTCATCCCAGCTACGCCCGGGTCACTCACCCTGCCATCAACTGTGAGTAAAAACCCTGAAGGACATCCTGCCTGTGTTGAGTCATTCTGCGCCTTGTAGTTCTACACATCTACACAGGGCCCTGGGGCTTGCCTCACTCTCAGGGGGCTATTCCAACTAACTGCACTCACCATCAGCCCCAGGCGCCCCTCAACCTGCAGTGGCGGTCCCCCCCACTGACCGCAATACTGAGAGTGGCGTCACGACAAGAAGAAGATCTCCTACCTGTGACAGATCCAGCCGAGTGGAGTCCCTGAAGGTAATGCACCGACACAACACCTGTGGGGCTTCACATGTGTCTGCCAGAAGCAGGGGAGGATCATGTGGAGCATACTTGCTGTGCTGGGAGCATCCGCCAAAGATCGCAGGAGGACCTAGGAGCACCACAGACATCCGGGGTCTGGTAAGTATGATTCTCCTGGGAAGGGGGGGTCTGCTTTTTTTGGGAGGGGGGGAACTCACCTCCAACTGTGTTTCCCCGAGAATAAGCCCTATCCTGAAATAAGCCTTAATGCTTTTGCGGGGCAAAAACAAATATAAGACATTGTCTTATTTTTGGAAAACACAGCAATCGTCCTGCTTTAATTGCCATTTTGCTTCCTTTTGTAGCCCCCTAGCCATTTTATAGCACTTTAGTTCAGGTCCCCATAGACTTATATGGGGGTTCAGGATTTGGGGTGCAAGTTCGGGGTGAAGTCTGGTCCCAAACTGTACTTTTTGTAAAAGTCCGGCTGCATCCGCCGAACCTGAATATCTGTGGGTTCGCCCATCACAGCATGAGCAGAGGCGTAACTACAGCGGTCGCCATTGCGACCGAACCCGGGAGGTTAGGGGCCCGGCGGCCGCCAGGAAGATCAGCAGCCATCTCCTTTCAGTGAGAGAGGAGCTGCGCTGATCTGTCACAGACCACGCGGTCGCTATATGACCCGCTGCCGCCGCCGACACCTGGCCCCCCTGCCTGGTATCAGCGGCGGCACTGGGGCCCCCAAGCCAGGTGTCAGCGGCTGCGGTGTTTCCCCCATCACCGCGCATCCCCCGTCACCGCGCACAGTAATGATGAAGCATAGCGCGGCCGGTGCCGCGCTATGCATCATAATTCTCCCCTTGTGCCTGCATGGTGACATCACTCCCGTGCGTCTGCTGTGCTGAGTGCACAGAGTGCAGGACGGGAGGACGCTGATCGCAGCACCGAGAGAACGGGGAAATGGGAGGATGAGCAGCGGTGGAAGAGGAAAGCGCTGAGGACAGAGCAGCGGCTGGGGAACGAGGGGAGAGGTGAAGCAGCAGCGGTGGAATGAAGAGAGAGGGTGAGTACTTGGGGTTTTTTTTGTTTTTTTTTTTATATAAATTAGTGAGTACACGGAGGCCAGAGGCTTGGGAAGGCTGCATTATACATGGAGGCCTAGAGAGGCTGCATTATACATGGAGGCCTGGAGAGGCTGCATTATACATGGAGGCCTGGAGAGGCTGCATTATACATGGAGGCCTGGAGAGGCTGCATTATACATGGAGGCATGGAGAGGCTGCATTATACCTGGAGGCCTGGAGAGGCTGCATTATACATGGAGGCCTGGAGAGGCTGCATTATACATGGAGGCCTGGAAAGGCTGCATTATATATAGAGGTCTGGGGAGGCTGCATTATTGTACATGGAGGCCTGGAGAAGCTGCATTATACATGGAGGCCTGGAGAGGCTGCATTACACATGGAGGCCTGGAGAGGCTGCATTATATATAGAGGTCTGCGGAGGCTGCATTATTATACATGGAGGCCTGGAGAGGCTGCATTATACATGGAGGTCTGTGGAAGCTGCATTATTATACATGGAGGCCTGGAGAGGCTGCATTATACATGGAGGTCTGGGGAGGCTGCATTATTATACATGGAGGCCTGGAAAGGCTAACTGCTACATTATACATGGAAGCCTGGAGAGGCTGGCTGCATTATTATACATGGAGGACTGGGGAGGTTGGCTGCATTATTATATATGGAGGTGTGGGGGGCTGCATAATACAAAATGAAGAACACTTTATACATGGAATATAGGGGTGCATTATGTGACTCGCCCACCCCAGGGCTATGGGACACCCGGTGCCGGGCCGGACTAGTCTGGGGGTAGTCAATGGTGGCGGGGCCCGACTCCGTGGCCCTGGTGGGTGTCAGTTTAAATATGGCTGGTGACTTGGGGTTTGAATAAAGTTTGTGTTCGTGACGCCACCTGTGGTATGCGGCTATTAAGCCGCCGCTGCTGTATGGGGCCTCCGGGGCTGTTGGATATGCAGCTAGGATGGTCCTGCTCCCCACAGGTGGAGCGGTAAACCGGGGCAACAGTTGGTGTTCATGAGAGTCTATGGTGTGAATAACACGGTGCAGAGCCGACAGGCAGTGAAAGAAACAGGCACAAACAGTAGTCTCTTTACCTTCTCTTTTACTCGGCAGCAGTTTAGTCCAGGGAGACCGTCACAGATGGTAAAGATGGTCCGGCCGGCCTGGAAGTGCCTGGGGGTGATCTTTGGCCAGTTGAGTATGAGGCCTACTCCCTAATCTTTCTTTTCTTTACTATTATAGGACCCTGCACTCTGAATTTAGCAAAGGCCCTCCTGCTGCTGGGACCAGTGGTTCGTCCCTTTTTCTGTGTGGTAGACTGCGCAGGCCCTCTCTGGTGCTTCTCTGCTGGAGTCCACACCGGGCCCTTGGGATGCAGCTGTACCTTCAGATTGCTTCTGGGCCAGGGGGCTTGCAGCTCTCCTGCCCTCCGGATTCGGCTACCAGGGAAGGATTTTATACCCTGGCAACCACAGACTCCGATGTCCGAGTCTCTTCTGTGCCTCTCTGCACTTCTTGCTTCACTGGGCCAAGCTATTCCAGCTCTAGGCCCCAGTTCCACAAGGCAGCACTACTCTGCGTCTATTCTCTTTGCTTCCTTTCTACAAACTGCACACTACTTCCTCCCTCAGGTCAGACTTAAGGAATGCTCCCTGGAATTCCAGGTTCAGAGCTCCCCCTGCTGGCCGGAGGGAGAACTGCGTTGGATGTTAAACTTACTGGCCAATAGATCTCCCAATTACCTCCAGGCTCAGCATTAACCCTTTGGGAGGGCAATGCTGTTGTGGCGACCAGGTCCTGGGGCGCCACACTCCCCCTTAGTTAAATTCAGTACTCCCGGACTGTAGAAACAAACATAACATGTTAGAACATTTCATCCCATTATGGGAGGCGCATTACTTAAATGTTACAAACTTAAACACTACTATAAGAGTCCAGTGTGGCTCCCTGCCGGGTGTCCATTACACTGCTCCATGGGGGACCCGCCGCGATCAAACCCCCAACGTAGGCTCTGGGCATGCGTCAGAGCATTGATGACCCCACTCTATGCACGCCGGACGGGTTTTTCTTCAGGGGTGTTGAGCACACTGGTGCTAACTATGTACAATTAGAGTGTTAGCCACCCATAGTCCAGTGGCCCAATTGTCCATTTACTTAATCACCTAAAACAAAACATTACATACAAGACATTTTCACATAACTATTTACACTCTGTTAGGTATTTTACTTTCTATGTTCTATAGCTTGGAGGGGGCTGTCCCCGAGTGCTACGTTGGGACCGGCGTAGCTCTGGGGTTTGTCCCTGACTACTTGGAGTGTCTGCCCCCCCCGTGTTATTGGTAGGCCTAACCCTGACAGGGATGCATGTTGGTTGCCTACGGGGTCTCAGATTCGCCAAGGGTACGGCAGGTTCACCACTGGCAGGGGGTTGAGCCTCCTGTTCTACTGCTGGCGTGTCATCTTGTGTTGGAGCGGACGGTTCTTTAGGTGGATCTGGAACCTCTTCTGTTTCTGGCTCGACCAACTACGGGAACGTCAAGACTGGTACCACTATGGCATTGTTTATTCGGGTCCAAGTTTTGGGGAATTTTCCAAGGATTGTTTGGATCATCTCTTCCTCTTTTTCTTGACTTTGGGGACTTTCTTATACTTCTTCTACTTCTTTTTGGGTTCTGCACCGTTCAGGGCACGCTTTCAGGCGGTCTCGAGAAACTGCTTGATAGGTCTTGCTTTCATCTTTGCTTATGAAGCATACCTTACTATTGTCAAAGTTGGAGGGAATAATGGTGTAGGGTTCATTCTCCCACTGATCATCTAATTTATGCGCCCTCTGCTTTTTCTTGAGGACCTGTTCTCCAGGTGCTAAGGGAGTTGCTGGGGCTGTTTGTAGTTTTGCTCTTGTCTCGTTCTTGCTTGGGACAGGCTCCTTTCTACGCATTCCTGGACCTTGCGGTACTGCTGTTGTCGCTCTGTATCCCAATCTTCTATCTCCTGAACCGCTTCAGGTGACACAGTCCCCATCTCAAAGTCTACAGGTAACTTGCCAGGTCTTGCTCGCATCAGGTAAGCAGGGCTGCAGTTGGTCGAATTTACTGGGATATGGTTGTACAGGTCTACCAGATCTGGTAACTTCTCTGGCCATTGGTTTCTTTTTTCCAGAGGTAGAGTCTTCAGCATATCAATAACCACATGGTTCATCTTCTCGCACAATCCATTGGTTTGGGGGTGGTACGGTGTTGTTCGGATTTTCTTACAGCCGTACATGTTACAGAACTCTTGGAACACTTCGGCCTCGAATGCAGGACCTTGATCAGTCAGTACCCTTTCCGGATAACCGTGAGGCCGACAAAAGTATGCCTGGAATGCTCTAGCTGCTGTTCTGGCTGTCTGGTCCTTCACAGGCACTACTACCAGGAAACGAGAGTAATGGTCCACAATGGTGAGGGCGTACACATAGCCTGACCGGCTTGGTGTTAACTTCACGTGGTCCAGGGCCACCAACTCCAGGAGCTGCTTCGTGACAATTGGCTGTAGGGGAGACCTCTGGCTGGCATCATCCTTCCGCCTCAGGTTACACGGACCACAGTCTCGGCACCACTTTTCGATCATCTTTCTCATGTGCACCCAGTAGAACCGATCGCGGAGTAGGGTCTCCAACTTCTTCCACCCGAAGTGTCCTGCTTTATCATGGTAAGCTGCTAGGACCATTGGAGCATCCCTCTGTGGGACCACTATTTGCCAGACGAGTTCATTCGTTCGCCAGTTGACATATCTCTTGCAGAACTTGCCTTAGTAGGTGAACAGTCGTCCCCTCTCCTTCCACAACTGCTGGGCTTCTTGTGGAGCGTCTGGACCGAGATGGGTCTCAGCTTGTGCTAGCTTTTCTTTGACCAATCGCACGGCCGGGTCACCGTTCTGTGTCTCTTCCCAATTATGGTGGAGTAATGGGTTGACCGAGACCTCGTGCTGGCTCGAGCGCTTCACTCCTACAGCATGCTCACACTGGGAAACACCTTGGTGATGGAAAGCCGGTAACTCTATCTCTTCGAGTTCATCCAGGTCTTCTCCAGACTCGGGTAAGTGAGGCATTCTGGACAGCGCATCAGCATTGTTATTCTTCTTGCCAGCCCGGTATTTGATGGTAAAGTCAAAGTTAGACAGCCGGGCCATCCATCGCTGTTCCAACGCACCTAACTTGGCTGTTGCCAGATGTGTCAACGGATTGTTGTCCGTGAAGATGGTGAACTTGGCCGATGCCAGATAGTGCTTGAAGCGTTCAGTCACTGCCCAAACAATAGCGAGGAACTCTAGCTTGAAGGAACTGTAGTTTTCTGGATTCCTTTCTGTGGGCCGAAGCTTCCTACTGGCGTAAGCTATCACCTTCTCTCTGCCTCCCTGCACCTGGGACAGAACTGCTCCCAGTCCCACGTTGCTGGCGTCTGTATACAGTACAAACGGCTGGCTGTAGTCAGGGTAGGCCAGAATTTCTTCTCCCGTGAGAGCCCCTTTCAGCCGGACAAAAGATGTTTCTATTTGGCTGTTCCATTCAAATGGAGGGCTCTGCTTCTTAGCCTGCTTTGGCTGGCCCACCAGGAGATCTTGAAGAGGCGCTGCTATCTTTGTGAAACCATCAATAAACCTTCGGTAGTAGCCCACCAGCCCAAGGAACTGCCGCACCTCCTTTACCGTGGTGGGTCTTGGCCAGTCCTTGATTACGGTGACTTTCTCCGGATCAGGTGCCACACCTTCTGCGCTGACCACATGACCCAGGTACTGTACCTTTGGCTTCAAGAGGTGACATTTGGACGGCTTTATCTTCAGGCCATACTCCGACAGGGACTCAAACGCTTCTGCTAAGTGCCTCAGGTGATCTTCGTAGGTCTTGGAGTAGACTATGACGTCATCCAGGTACAATAGCACGGTTTCAAAGTTGTGATGGCCCAAGCAGCACTCCATCAATCTCTGAAATGTCCCTGGGGCACTGCAGAGCCCGAACGGCATACAATTGAACTCACAGAGACCCATTGGTGTCGTGAATGCAGTCTTCTCTTTGTCCGCCTCTGCCACGGGAATCTGCCAATACCCACTGGTGAGATCCAGGGTGGAGAAATAATTAGCTGATTTTAAGGCCGTTAGTGACTCTTCTATTCTGGGTAGTGGATAAGCATCTTTATGTGTAATGCGGTTAATTTGTCTGTAATCTACGCACATTCTCATTGTACCATCTTTTTTCTTTACGAGCACTAGTGGAGCTGCCCAAGGGCTACAGCTATCTCTGATAACCCCAGCCTCCTTCATTTCCCGTAACGTTTCTTTGGCACGCTGATACTGTGCTGGGGGTACAGGGCGGTATCTCTCTTTAATGGGATGATGATCACCCGTGGGGATTTGATGTTTAACCCCTTTCACCTGCCCAAAATCTAGGGGGTGTTTGCTGAAGACCCGCTCGTACTCCTGTACCACCCGGTAAACCCCATGCTTTTGGTGTGAGGGGGTGGAGTCGGTGCCCACATGTAATTTTTGGCACCAGTCTTCCAGCTGTCCCTTGGAGCCATTGTCTTCCGCCTGGTCAGACGGGATCAAGGGTTCCACTGCTTTGATGGTATTGTTACTGACAGTGTACAGTTTTGCTACAGTGGCGTACCGGGGCAATTTGGCTTCCTCCTCCCCACAATTCAGGACACGGACGGGCACTCTTCCCTTGCGGACGTCTGCCACCCCTCTAGCTATCAGGACTCCAGGCCTACTGTCTGAATACACCGGTTCTACCAAGGCCTGGTAATCCTGACCCTTGAGGCCTATTGCTGCCCGACACCATATCAACATTTCACTTCTTGGGGGTATTGCAATGGGGAGGGGGTCACTTACCCTCACACTGCCAATTTCTCCTCCTGCCAGCTCTACCTGCTGCCTCCTCATCAGGGCTCTGATCTCCCTCTGTAGGGCACGCTGCTGCCCGGAGCTGGCAGTTTCAGATGCCTGTTGCAACAAAATTATCACTTCGGCAATACAATTTTCTATCAAATTTGTACCAATGGTTAGCAGTGGGTCAGATTCTTTGCGATCGATATCTACAATTATCATCCCCTGACATGGCAAATCTACCCGCCCCACTTTAATGGTTACTTCTTTATACCCAATTTGAGGCAAGGGCTGACCATTACTGGCCACAATTGTTAAATCATCATCTGGGCCATGGTCAATGTCTGAATCAGCCCAATATCTTTTGTACAGTTTATAAGGGATGGTTGTTACCTGGGACCCCGTATCCAGGAGGGCATTCAAAGGGATCCCATCCAGCACAATAGGAAGGACCGGGCGTCCTCCCACATACTTGCTGCGACTGGGGGTTGAGCCGGGCTTCCTTACACCTGGGGGTTGGCTCCTGGCCCCAGGCTCGGCCCATTTAAAGGACAGTGTCTTGCCATATGGCCCGCCTGGCTGCAGCGGCGGCAGATCGGTTGTCCCGTTGAATCATACCAGTCTGTGTCTTTTCCTCGGGTCGGCAGAATCCTCCTCTGTCGCATCCATGGGACGTCATCTGGGCTGGAGGCCAACTCGATTCTTGCAGGCGATGGGGTCACTTGTAGAGACTGCACGGTCTTGGCAAGGGCAGCTACAGTCTTGGTCAGCTCCTGGACCTGCTGTCTGAGCTCTGCAGCGGGATCCTTATCCAGGGACTGCGCCTCAGCCCCTGCAGCGGCTCGTGTTGCAGGCACCACCCCGGGGTACGTGATAGCAAGAGGCCGGAGGGGTACTGGGTCATTCGGTGTAGATTCCCTCAGTACCCGGATGGCCTGGTCCTTAAACTTTGCAAAGTCCAGAGCAGGGTTCTGCAGGACCATGATACGCAGCTGGGTCCTGTGGGCATCTGACAGGAGCCCTTCTATGAACTGCTCAGTTAGGAGTTTGTCTTCTTCACGTACACTCTCTGGGTCCACCTGTTTAATTGCTTTCAGGGCCTCCTGCAAGTTTAAGGCATAGTCCCTTATGCTGTCTGTGGCCCGTTGTTTGCACCCAAAGAATCTCATCTTTATTTCTGCTGCGGTGCGGGTGTCGAAAGTACTCTTTAACTTGGCCAGTATCTGGGTTGCTGTCCCTTTATCTGTATCAGGCCAGGACTTCACTTCACGCTGGGCTGCGCCGGCTAGCTGCCCCATTAATATGCCCACCTTCTGGCTCTCAGTCAGCGGATACACCCGGAACAAGCTGTGCAGCCTTTCTCTGAAGTCGCTCAGGGTATGTGACTCCCCGGAGTACTGCGGCAGCCATTCTGCTCCCGGGATGTACGGCATTGTGATCGGCATTACCGGCGCTACCGCAGGGGCTGGGGTGATGGCGACTGGGATTACATCGGCCGGTGCTGCTGCGTCTTGAACTACTACAGCCACCGGCTCTCCCACGGTGTCGGACATCTTCCTCCCCCTTAGTGAACCTTACCAGGCTCCGCTTTCTTTTTACAATCTCTTCCGGGTAGCGCGGGGTTAACGACCCTCCGCTCTGATGGCGCGCTCCCTTCGCGCTCTTTTTCGGGCACGCCCCCCTTCTTCCTGCACTCAGCGAAGCTAATGGCGGCGGCAGTCTTCAAACAGTAAACACACAGTCTTTTCAAAGGCGCACAGTACCCGGTGGGCGCCGGGCACGAAATTCTGTTCGTGACGCCAAAAGTTGACTCGCCCACCCCAGGGCTATGGGACACCCGGTGCCGGGCCGAACTAGTCCGGGGGTAGTCAGTGGTTGCGGGGCCCGACTCCGTGGTCCTGGTGGGTGTCAGTTTAAATATGGCTGGTGACTTGGGGTTTGAATAAAGTTTGTGTTCGTGACGCCACCTGTGGTATGCGGCTATTAAGCCGCCGCTGCTGTATGGGGCCTCCAGGGCTGTTGGAATGGCAGCTAGAATGGTCCTGCTCCCCACAGGTGGAGCGGTACCCCGGGGCAACAGTTGGTGTTCATGAGAGTCTATGGTGTGAATAACACGGTGCAGAGCCGACAGGCAGTGAAAGAAACAGGCACAAACAGTAGTCTCTTTACCTTCTCCTCTTTTACTCGGCAGCAGTTTAGTCCAGGGAGACCGTCACAGATGGTAAAGATGGTCCGGCCGGCCTGGAAGTGCCTGGGGGTGATCTTTGGCCAGTTGAGTATGAGGCCTACTCCCTAATCTTTCTTTTCTTTACTATTATAGGACCCTGCACTCTGAATTTAGCAAAGGCCCTCCTGCTGCTGGGACCAGTGGCTCGTCCCTTTTTCTGTGTGGTAGACTGCGCAGGCCCTCTCTGGTGCTTCTCTGCTGGAGTCCACACCGGGCCCTTGGGATGCAGCTGTACCTTCAGATTGCTTCTGGGCCAGGGGGCTTGCAGCTCTCCTGCCCTCCGGATTCGGCTACCAGGGAAGGATTTTATACCCTGGCAACCACAGACTCCGATGTCCGAGTCTCTTCTGTGCCTCTCTGCACTTCTTGCTTCACTGGGCCAAGCTATTCCAGCTCTAGGCCCCAGTTCCACAAGGCAGCACTACTCTGCGTCTATTCTCTTTGCTTCCTTTCTACAGACTGCACACTACTTCCTCCCTCAGGTCAGACTTAAGGAATGCTCCCTGGAATTCCAGGTTCAGAGCTCCCCCTGCTGGCTGGAGGGAGAACTGCGTTGGATGTTAAACTTACTGGCCAATAGATCTCCCAATTACCTCCAGGCTCAGCATTAACCCTTTGGGAGGGCAATGCTGTTGTGGCGACCAGGTCCTGGGGCGCCACATATGCATGGAGGAGTATGGGACTGCATAATACAATATGAAGTTTTATGGGGTTGTGTCGCGGGCGGGGAGGAGGGTGTCAGCACACTACGCTCACCCCTTCTGCTCGGGTCCGGCGGTTGCTGCTCAGTGGTGGCTCGAGCTGTGGGCCGGATCCCGGGGGTTCTCGAGCGGCACTCCTCGCCCGTGAGTGAAAGGGGGGTGTTGGGTGTGGGGATAGTTTATTGTCCGTGACGCCACCCACGGTTGTGGTGATTTCACCACCGCTGCTCAATATGGGGATCCCGGGGATGGTGATGCGGAGCAGCCAGGTGTTGTGTTGCCCCTCCGTGGGTAGGGGTTGGTGATCCCGGGGCCCGGTGATGAGATGGGAGATGCAGGGCCAGGTGGGCGCAGGGACGCGGGGGCAGCGCTGTGCCTTGCGGCACTGTGGTACTCACTCAGCCTGAGACGTTGACACAGTTTTACGGTAAACCACATGGCTGGAAAGACGGTTCCCACGGACGGCTGCACTTGCTCTCCCAGTAGGTAACGGTGATGTCCCTTTGACCTGCACCTAGTGTTTCTGTGTTGGTAGCGATGGGTCCCCACCGGTAACCCGCTCCCCGGCTTCAAGCTGGACTGGAGGAGCTCTCCTTTGCCCGCAGACGCTGGCCCTGAGGAACTGGTGCCCTGGCGGTGGCGGTGTTCCTCCTTAATGGTTGGACTGTTGCCTTCAATCGGGACTTGGTTGTTGGGGGATCTACGTCCCCTTCACTGACGGATTCGGCAAATTATGGCGACTCCTAGCCTTGCCGGGGTCCGAGAGGCCCCTGCCCTGGTGCTGACTGTCCTTTGCACGCTGCTCCAGACCGCCGGGTCACCACCCGTCCGCGGTCCTTCCAGGAACTCCCGAACAGTCACTCCTCTGGACAGTCACCGCCGTTGCTGACCTTGCTGACCCTGTCCTGCACACAGCTGGACTCACTTCAGGCTTTCTTTCTGTCACCTTTCACCTTCCTTCACCTTCCCTTACTCCTTACTCCTCCTTTACCACTTCACTTCCTTAGCTTAACTTCTTGTTTTCTCCTTCCACCTCCTCCTCCTAAACTGAACTTTACTCGAGCCCTGCCTGGGCTAATCTGCCTGGTACTTCCTGCCTCCAGGGCTGTGTACTCCTCGGTGGGCGGAGCCAACCGCCTGGCCCACCCCCTGGTGTGAACATCAGCTTCTGGAGGAAGGCAACAAGGATTTTAGTTTAGCTTTGGTGTTCCTAACTGGGGTGTAGGGTGTGTTGGTGCATGACCTGTGACCCCTGGCTTGCCCAGGGCGTCACATTCCCCCTTAGCAAAATGCAGACCGTCCGCGGGCTGCCCGTCCAACACCGGTTTTATTTTTCTGCAAAATATAACATTGTAAACGGTAACATATATACATTTTTAATAATTCTTCCCATAACGGGAGGCGCTTTTACTTAAACGTTTCAAACGGTTTACAGTTACGGTTTCCGCTCTCTCCCACCCAAGCAACCTGGCCCTGATGCTGCCCCTAAAGCCCAGGCAGCACTCCTTGACCCACAGTCCAGCACACGGTACCCGAGCGGGATCTGTCTTTCCCCTCCAGAGGGTAGCCACCGGTTCCTGTGGTGGCTGGGCCCCAGCCTGCTCTACTGAGGGCCCCCCCTCCAACCTGCCTCTCCGGAGGCGGCATTGCGGAAAACGGTAACGGTAAACAACTTATTCACAAGCCACTAACGTTTGTGGTTGCCCTGCAAGTTCACGGGCTTGTCCATGGATAGTTCCCATGCAAACTTTTTAAACGGTCCCCACAGGGACAACGGTGCCGGCTCCGGCCGGTTGCAAATCACTTTTTGACAATCAGGTGAAGTACACGGTAATCATTTTTTTCTTATCATTTTCTGTAAACTTTTTCAACTTTCAAACACTAAAGCAACTCTTTACATTCCCTGACCCCTTTTACTCACAGGACGGTCTCCCTGTACCTAAGTGGGGGTCTACCTAGGTTGGGACGGGTGGACCTCCGGGGCCCGGTGTCAGTGAGGCTAGACAGTGGGGTAGAGGGAACAATCGGTTCCTCCTCCCTGCTATAGTGTGGAGCAGGCGGAGGTATAGGGGAGCTGGGTACAGGTTCATCCCTGGGCACTGGCACTGGTTCTGGCTCACGGTTGACCGCTTGCACTACTTCTTCATCCACGGGTTGTGGGAACAGTATCACTGGAAGAATCACCGCGCCGTTCTGTGTAGGCCAGTTTGCTGGGAAGTCACCCATTACAGTGTGGATTACCTCTGCTGCCTTCTCTGATGGTGGAGGAACCGGTACTTCAGCCTCTGCCCTCAATGCTGGTGGGCACCTTTTTAGATGGTCCCGGGAAACTGTGGCCAGAGTGCCCCCTTGGTCACGACTGATCTGGTAGGCCTTCCCATCTCCCCATTCTGTGGGTTGTATGACGTAAGGAACTTGTTCCCACTGATCATCCAGCTTGTGGGTCTTCCTCTTCCGCTTCAACACCACATCTCCTGGCTGGAAAGGACCCGCGGACGCCTTCTGGTTGAACCGGTGCTCCTGCTGTTCTCGACTTCGACTGAGGTTTTTCTCCACGTACTCCTGGATTTGCCGGTATTGTGCTCTCCTCCGACTTTCCCACTCCGCTGTCGAAGGAAGCACTTCTGGGGCCTCCAACCCCATCTCCAGATCCACCGGCAGGCGGCCAGGCCGAGCCCTCATCAGATACGCTGGGGTGCACTTCGTCGAGCTAGACGGGATATTATTGTACATGTCGACCAAGTCGGGTAACTTTTCCGGCCACAGGTTCCGTTCTTCCAGTGGTAGCGTCTTGAGGAGCCCCAGGACCAAGTGGTTCATTTTCTCACACATGCCGTTGGTCTGGGCGTGGTAAGGAGTGGTCCGGATCTTCTTGCAGCCGTACAACTGGCAGAATTCGTGGAACACCTCTGCTTCAAAGGCCGGGCCTTGGTCAGTCAGCACCTTTTCTGGGTATCCATGGGGTCGGCAAAAATAAGCCTGGAACGCTCGAGCAGCAGTTCGACCAGTTAGGTCCTTAACGGGGACTACCACCATAAATCTTGAGTAGTGGTCTACAATGGTCAATGCGTAGGTGTACCCACTTCGGCTGGGGGTGAGCTTGACATGGTCTAGGGCGACCAGCTCCAGTGGCTGATGGGTGACTATTGTGTGTAGGGGCGCCCTCTGGCTAGTCTCGTCCTTTCTCCTCAGCGTACAAGGACCACACTCTCGGCACCAGGCTTCCACCGATTCACGCATCCCACTCCAATAGAACCGCTCCCTCAACAGCATCTCCAGCTTCTTCCACCCGAAGTGCCCAGCACCATCATGGTATGCCCGCAGGACAGTAGCCACGTCAGCTTGAGGAACGACCAACTGGCAGATTTTCTCATGGGTCTTCGGGTTGATCAGCTCACGGTACAGCCTCCCTTGGTGTAGGTAAAGCCGTTTCCGTTCCTTCCACAAGCGTTGGGTTTCGGCTGGAGCGGCAGGGTCTATTCCCACAGCACCCTGTTCCACCAGAGTCTTGACGAGGCGAACAGCCGGCGCCTGGTTCTGAGCTTCCTGCCACTCTTGACTGGGCCGTGGGTCCAGATCCACCCGTTGCTGATGTACTTGTACCCTCTCAGTAGGCGGCTGGTGAAACGCAGGCAACTCGATCTCCTCGAGGTCGTCATCCTCGCACCCCTCTTCTAACAAATGGGGCATTCGGGAGAGTGCATCAGCATTTATGTTGACACGACCGGCTCGGTACTTTATGGTGAAATCATAGTTGGCTAGCCGGGCTACCCACCGCTGCTCCAGCGCACCCAACTTGGCCGTGTCCAGGTGAGTCAACGGATTGTTGTCCGTGAACGCGGTGAATTTTGCTGCAGCCAAGTAGTGGCGGAACCGCTCCGTGATAGCCCATACCAACGCCAGGAGCTTGAGCTTGAAGGAGCTGTAGTTCTCAGGGTTCCTTTCAGTCGGCCGGAGTTTTCGGCTAGCATAGGCAATCACCTTCTCCTTTCCATCCTGGACCTGGGATAGGACTGCTCCTAGTCCCACGTTACTGGCGTCTGTGTGGAGGATGAACGGGCGCCCATAATCAGGGTACGCCAGGACCTCTTCTCCGGTCAAGGCCGCCTTCAGCTGGCAAAAGGATTCCTCATGCTTGTCCTCCCACAACAGTGGGGCTCCAATGGGTCTACCACCTTTGGTCTGTCCCACAAGGAGATCCTGCATGGGGGCAGCCATCTTCGTGTACCCCTTTATAAAGAGCCGGTAGTACCCTACCAGGCCCAGAAACTGCCTTACTTCCCTCACTGTGGTTGGTCTCGGCCAGCTCTGGATGGCAGTAATCTTCTCAGGGTCGGGGGCGACACCGTCTGCACTCACCACGTGCCCTAGGTACTGCACCCTGGGTTTCAGCAGGTGACACTTAGAGGGCTTCAATTTCATCCCGTACTTGGCAAGGGACGCGAACACCTCGGCCAGGTGCTCCAGATGGGCTTCATACATCTTGTTTCCGTCCCCCTTAGCTCTTTCCGGCCCCTCCTCTCTCGGGGCGGGGTTTTGGCCTTCGCGCCTCTGCTACTCGAGAAGACGCTTGAGCGGGAACTTTTCGCGCCAAAGATGGCGACTTCTGAAATTTTTCAGCCGGATACCTCCGGCGGTAACAAAGCGCACCTCTACCAAACGGCAGAGCGGTAAGATCCTGTTCGTGACGCCAAGTTGTCGCGGGCGGGGAGGAGGGTGTCAGCACACTACGCTCACCCCTTCTGCTCGGGTCCGGCGGTTGCTGCTCAGTGGTGGCTCGAGCTGTGGGCCGGATCCCGGGGGTTCTCGAGCGGCACTCCTCGCCCGTGAGTGAAAGGGGGGTGTTGGGTGTGGGGATAGTTTATTGTCCGTGACGCCACCCACGGTTGTGGTGATTTCACCACCGCTGCTCAATATGGGGATCCCGGGGATGGTGATGCGGAGCAGCCAGGTGTTGTGTTGCCCCTCCGTGGGTAGGGGTTGGTGATCCCGGGGCCCGGTGATGAGATGGGAGATGCAGGGCCTGGTGGGCGCAGGGACGCGGGGGCAGCGCTGTGCCTTGCGGCACTGTGGTACTCACTCAGCCTGAGACGTTGACACAGTTTTACGGTAAACCACACGGCTGGAAAGACGGTTCCCACGGATGGCTGCACTTGCTCTCCCAGTAGGTAACGGTGATGTCCCTTTGACCTGCACCTAGTGTTTCTGTGTTGGTAGCGATGGGTCCCCACCGGTAACCCGCTCCCCGGCTTCAAGCTGGACCGGAGGAGCTCTCCACCTGTGGTATGCGGCTATTAAGCCGCCGCTGCTGTATGGGGCCTCCGGGGCTGTTGGAATGGCAGCTAGGATGGTCCTGCTCCCCACAGGTGGAGCGGTACCCCGGGGCAACAGTTGGTGTTCATGAGAGTCTATGGTGTGAATAACACGGTGCAGAGCCGACAGGCAGTGAAAGAAACAGGCACAAACAGTAGTCTCTTTACCTTCTCCTCTTTTACTCGGCAGCAGTTTAGTCCAGGGAGACCGTCACAGATGGTAAAGATGGTCCGGCCGGCCTGGAAGTGCCTGGGGGTGATCTTTGGCCAGTTGAGTATGAGGCCTACTCCCTAATCTTTCTTTTCTTTACTATTATAGGACCCTGCACTCTGAATTTAGCAAAGGCCCTCCTGCTGCTGGGACCAGTGGCTCGTCCCTTTTTCTGTGTGGTAGACTGCGCAGGCCCTCTCTGGTGCTTCTCTGCTGGAGTCCACACCGGGCCCTTGGGATGCAGCTGTACCTTCAGATTGCTTCTGGGCCAGGGGGCTTGCAGCTCTCCTGCCCTCCGGATTCGGCTACCAGGGAAGGATTTTATACCCTGGCAACCACAGACTCCGATGTCCGAGTCTCTTCTGTGCCTCTCTGCACTTCTTGCTTCACTGGGCCAAGCTATTCCAGCTCTAGGCCCCAGTTCCACAAGGCAGCACTACTCTGCGTCTATTCTCTTTGCTTCCTTTCTACAGACTGCACACTACTTCCTCCCTCAGGTCAGACTTAAGGAATGCTCCCTGGAATTCCAGGTTCAGAGCTCCCCCTGCTGGCCGGAGGGAGAACTGCGTTGGATGTTAAACTTACTGGCCAATAGATCTCCCAATTACCTCCAGGCTCAGCATTAACCCTTTGGGAGGGCAATGCTGTTGTGGCGACCAGGTCCTGGGGCGCCACATATGCATGGAGGAGTATGGGGCTGCATAATACAATATGAAGTTTTATGGGGTTGTGTCGCGGGCGGGGAGGAGGGTGTCAGCACACTACGCTCACCCCTTCTGCTCGGGTCCGGCGGTTGCTGCTCAGTGGTGGCTCGAGCTGTGGGCCGGATCCCGGGGGTTCTCGAGCGGCACTCCTCGCCCGTGAGTGAAAGGGGGGTGTTGGGTGTGGGGATAGTTTATTGTCCGTGACGCCACCCACGGTTGTGGTGATTTCACCACCGCTGCTCAATATGGGGATCCCGGGGATGGTGATGCGGAGCAGCCAGGTGTTGTGTTGCCCCTCCGTGGGTAGGGGTTGGTGATCCCGGGGCCCAGTGATGAGATGGGAGATGCAGGGCCTGGTGTGCGCAGGGACGCGGGGGCAGCGCTGTGCCTTGCGGCACTGTGGTACTCACTCAGCCTGAGACGTTGACACAGTTTTACGGTAAACCACACGGCTGGAAAGACGGTTCCCACGGATGGCTGCACTTGCTCTCCCAGTAGGTAACGGTGATGTCCCTTTGACCTGCACCTAGTGTTTCTGTGTTGGTAGCGATGGGTCCCCACCGGTAACCCGCTCCCCGGCTTCAAGCTGGACCGGAGTTGCTCTCCACCTGTGGTATGCGGCTATTAAGCCGCCGCTGCTGTATGGGGCCTCCGGGGCTGTTGGAATGGCAGCTAGGATGGTCCTGCTCCCCACAGGTGGAGCGGTACCCCGGGGCAACAGTTGGTGTTCATGAGAGTCTATGGTGTGAATAACACGGTGCAGAGCCGACAGGCAGTGAAAGAAACAGGCACAAACAGTAGTCTCTTTACCTTCTCCTCTTTTACTCGGCAGCAGTTTAGTCCAGGGAGACCGTCACAGATGGTAAAGATGGTCCGGCCGGCCTGGAAGTGCCTGGGGGTGATCTTTGGCCAGTTGAGTATGAGGCCTACTCCCTAATCTTTCTTTTCTTTACTATTATAGGACCCTGCACTCTGAATTTAGCAAAGGCCCTCCTGCTGCTGGGACCAGTGGCTCGTCCCTTTTTCTGTGTGGTAGACTGCGCAGGCCCTCTCTGGTGCTTCTCTGCTGGAGTCCACACCGGGCCCTTGGGATGCAGCTGTACCTTCAGATTGCTTCTGGGCCAGGGGGCTTGCAGCTCTCCTGCCCTCCGGATTCGGCTACCAGGGAAGGATTTTATACCCTGGCAACCACAGACTCCGATGTCCGAGTCTCTTCTGTGCCTCTCTGCACTTCTTGCTTCACTGGGCCAAGCTATTCCAGCTCTAGGCCCCAGTTCCACAAGGCAGCACTACTCTGCGTCTATTCTCTTTGCTTCCTTTCTACAGACTGCACAGTACTTCCTCCCTCAGGTCAGACTTAAGGAATGCTCCCTGGAATTCCAGGTTCAGAGCTCCCCCTGCTGGCCGGAGGGAGAACTGCGTTGGATGTTAAACTTACTGGCCAATAGATCTCCCAATTACCTCCAGGCTCAGCATTAACCCTTTGGGAGGGCAATGCTGTTGTGGCGACCAGGTCCTGGGGCGCCACATATGCATGGAGGAGTATGGGACTGCATAATACAATATGAAGTTTTATGGGGTTGTGTCGCGGGCGGGGAGGAGGGTGTCAGCACACTACGCTCACCCCTTCTGCTCGGGTCCGGCGGTTGCTGCTCAGTGGTGGCTCGAGCTGTGGGCCGGATCCCGGGGGTTCTCGAGCGGCACTCCTCGCCCGTGAGTGAAAGGGGGGTGTTGGGTGTGGGGATAGTTTATTGTCCGTGACGCCACCCACGGTTGTGGTGATTTCACCACCGCTGCTCAATATGGGGATCCCGGGGATGGTGATGCGGAGCAGCCAGGTGTTGTGTTGCCCCTCCGTGGGTAGGGGTTGGTGATCCCGGGGCCCAGTGATGAGATGGGAGATGCAGGGCCTGGTGGGCGCAGGGACGCGGGGGCAGCGCTGTGCCTTGCGGCACTGTGGTACTCACTCAGCCTGAGACGTTGACACAGTTTTACGGTAAACCACACGGCTGGAAAGACGGTTCCCACGGATGGCTGCACTTGCTCTCCCAGTAGGTAACGGTGATGTCCCTTTGACCTGCACCTAGTGTTTCTGTGTTGGTAGCGATGGGTCCCCACCGGTAACCCGCTCCCCGGCTTCAAGCTGGACCGGAGGAGCTCTCCTTTGCCCGCAGACGCTGGCCCTGAGGAACTGGTGCCCTGGCGGTGGCGGTGTTCCTCCTTAATGGTTGGACTGTTGCCTTCAATCGGGACTTGGTTGTTGGGGGATCTACGTCCCCTTCACTGACGGATTCGGCAAATTATGGCGACTCCTAGCCTTGCCGGGGTCCGAGAGAGGCCCCTGCCCTGGTGCTGACTGTCCTTTGCACGCTGCTCCAGACCGCCGGGTCACCACCCGTCCGCGGTCCTTCCAGGAACTCCCGAACAGTCACTCCTCTGGACAGTCACCGCCGTTGCTGACCTTGCTGACCCTGTCCTGCACACAGCTGGACTCACTTCAGGCTTTCTTTCTGTCACCTTTCACCTTCCTTCACCTTCCCTTACTCCTTACTCCTCCTTTACCACTTCACTTCCTTAGCTTAACTTCTTGTTTTCTCCTTCCACCTCCTCCTCCTAAACTGAACTTTACTCGAGCCCTGCCTGGGCTAATCTGCCTGGTACTTCCTGCCTCCAGGGCTGTGTACTCCTCGGTGGGCGGAGCCAACCGCCTGGCCCACCTCCTGGTGTGAACATCAGCTTCTGGAGGAAGGCAACAAGGATTTTAGTTTAGCTTTGGTGTTCCTAACTGGGCTGTAGGGTGTGTTGGTGCATGACCTGTGACCCCTGGCTTGCCCAGGGCGTCACAGTTGCGTTATAATACATATAGGACTATGGGGGTTACATTATAATATGCGGAGGACTATGGAGCCTACCTTATATATGGACTATGGGGGTGCATTATAAAACATGGAGGACTATGTGGTGCAGTAGAATATATGGAGTACTATGGGGTGAATTATAATATATGGCGAACTATGAGAAATTCATGATAATAATTGAAGGGCTACTTTATACATGGAGGATTATGGGGGTGCATTATAATATATGGAGGACTATGTGGTGCAGTATTATATATTGAGTACTATGGGGTGAATTATAATGCATGGAGGACTATGGGAAATGCATTATAATACATGGAGGACTATGGAAGTGTAGTCTAATATATGTAGGGTTATGTGGGACCCTTTATACTATTTGGAAGGCAATGTTGGGGCCATTATTGTATTTGGAGAACTATATACAAGGGGGGGGACAAAGATACAATCAGGGGATGGAAGCGTTTTGTGCTGAGGGAAAAAGGTTCTTTCCCTCAGCACCCAGCTTTCCCATGCTCTGCTATACATCTTCTCTCAGCACCCAACTTTCCCATGCTCTGATATGGGAAAGCTGGGTGCTGAGGGAAAGATGTATAGCAGAGCATGGGGAAGCTGGGTGCCGAGGACAAGATGGATATCAGAACATAGGAAAGCTGGGTGCTGATGGAGGGATTTCAGATAATGGGAAACCTGGGTGCTGTGGGTAAGAGCCAAGTGTCAGCATCATTATCCCGTACCCCAAGTGTCGGTGTATGTGGAGGGGGGGCCCCGGTCTGAACTTTGAAAAATCATATTATTTATACAGCCCCGACATAAACCAAAGGATGGCTCAGAGAGTGACTGATATGAGTGGTAGAATCATGCACTGTGCAAGAGAAATCGTCTGTTACATGCAAGGCTTATTAAACCCATGTTTTGGTATGGCACAGTGTGCTTGAGAGAACAGCTTCTGATTCCATTTGTGCTTACCACAAACCTTATGATTTATGGATTACTAAATATAATATTTTTAAAGGACACTAAAAGCATTATATCTCTTTGACAGATACTGAGACACTGAAATACTAAATAAATCATATTATAACCTGTGGGAACCACTTGAAAAAACATCATCTAAGGAGAATGGTTACAGCTCATTGGAACTCTATTAAGCTCAGTGAGAGCTGGGCTGGTGGAACAGCTAAAAGCTATGAATGAAAATATTGGCAGAGTATATGTTTGTAATAGCAGGCAGATCATTGCAATGTAAGTATGGATTGTGCTGCCATCCTCCAGCACTCGTAACATCTTCAGCAGACATTATGAATCTTAAAAAAGACACTAGAGCAGCAATAGTTGTGAGTGGAGAATAAATCAAGTGAGCATCATTATCTGTATTGTATACATGCAATTATGTAAACTTGGACAGGGATTTAGCTGTTGGGAAAGAGGTTATATGAGTGCTATCAGTAGTCTGTATTGATAAACACTTTTCAGACTGCATACTGTTACAGATCTTTATGGAAATGAAACAGTTGCCATCTAGTGATGAGTGAACCTAAACTGTAAAGTTCGGGGTCTGTACCAGACAACTAGTATCTGTGCATGGACCCCGAACACGACCTTCTCAGGGAAGTCTGTGTTACTGTTCGGGTTCGGCCACCCGGATAAATGTGTAAAAATAGGAAAAAGTAAGCAAAATGACAATTAGAACAGGACATTTATACTTATTGGCTTTCCGCGTGCTCGGCTGTCACACTGCTCCCGGGTCCATTCATTAAATTTCATGAATATTCACTGCTTTCCCCTCCCACCCTCTGTGACAGCAAGTTCACCTAAGGTCACAGTTGTGGTACCGTGGGAACCCCAGCTGTGACCTAAGGGGAAGTCATTGTAACTCAATGCCGGATTACTGGATTAAGCTATGTGTGCACGTTGAGTATTTGCTTGCAGACATTTCTGCACCAAATCTGCATCTCCTGGCAGAAAAATGCACCAAAAAATGCATCAAAAACACATTGCATTTCCTATGGTACCTCAGCAGTGACTTCAGGTGAACTCACCTCAGGTGAACTCATTTAACTCAATCCTAGATGACCAGAATATGTCTACATTCTGGTAATCCAGCATTCTGTTCAATGCTATTGGATTACCAATTTATTGACTTCAATGATCCCAATTAATCAGATAGTCCGGCACCATTGAAGTCAAAAATCTGGTAATCCAGGACCATTGAACTCAATATGGGATTAACGGATTTGAGTTCAATTAGTTCACCTGAAGTGAGTTTACCTGAGGTCACAGCTGAGGTACTGTGGTAACTGCCAGCTGTGACCTCAAGTGAACTCACTGAAGTCACCATTCTCACAGCTGCATCTCCTTCACTGTCTCCCTGACATCACAGTGCGCGGTCGTGTTTTCTAATTTGACAGTGCACTGCGACCTCAGGATACAGCAGAGGCGGGATAGTTGTGGGATGTTGTGTCTGTGGATTATGTTGGATCTGCAGGAGTGTTTTGGGGTTAATAAATTGAAAAAAGAGTGTGTTTTGTTTGTTTTTTAAATAAAGTATCTTTCTCTGTATTTTGTGTTTATTTCTTTTTACTTACACGATTAGTAATGGGGGTCTCGTAAACCCCTACCCATTACTAAATTTCAGCTTGATGACAGCTGTGATTTTTTGACAAATCACAGCTGTCATTAACTCCTTATATTACCCCAATTGCCACAACTCCAGGGCAATCGGGATGAGCCGGGTAAAGCACCAGGATTGATGCATCTAATGAGATGCGCCAATTCTGGGGTGGCTGTGGGCTGCTATTTTTAGGCTTGCGAGGGCCCTATAACCATGCACCTCTCCAGACTGAGAATACCAGCCCACAGCTGTCTGCTTTATCTTGGCTGGGTAACAAAATTTGGGGGGGACTGTCCACCATGTTTTTTAATGACACAGACAGCTAGTGTGAGGGCAAGCAATCACAGATAAAAAACAGTATTACTCAGAGCACCTACATAGTGGAGACGTTGTCTATAGCAACAGGAGATGGACGTCCAGACCAAGGGATTCTCTTGGAAACTTGTAACAACAAAGTAGTAAAGGACAGCTCCTCCAGGGAATTTTGGTGAAAAAAATCATTTCTTAAAACCTTGTGCAATGTTTCGACCATGAGGTCTTTTTTAAGCATGCTTGAAAAAGACCTCATGGTCAAAACGTTGCACATGGGTTAAACAAAACATGTTTTCAATTATAAAGATGGACACTAGCGCTCCCACAAGGAATGGGAAAGGGGCTATACTTAACTCTAGGGGTATGGAGGTGATGCCAGGGTGGGGACACAGATCTGAAAATATCAGTTAAATCTATAAAAAAGGGTGAGGAAGGGAATGAAAGCTGCAGGCAGTTGGCAGGGTCCGCGTAAACCTGTCTAAAAGAAGAAATAAATGAAAAACTACCGCGCTAACTGGATGAGTGGGAAAAGGGAGTGGATGGGTAGACCTAAATTTAGGTATACAAATATAGAGACACAGCAGGGAATTGGTAAAATGTAAACTGATTTATTGTATAATAATTTAAGGTAAAACACAAGTTTTAAAATTATAAATAAAAACAAAACAAAAAACCTCTGCGTGGAGGTATTATTGAGAGGGTCCTGGTGAGGAACTTAGGGACAGAAGGGGAGAGTTGGGACCTGTTAGGAATACAAAATGACAGGAATGAATGCAGGTAAACTGATAATAGGAATAATGAGGATCTGGGTTGAATACTAATTACCTGGTGGTTATGAACACATTGAGGATGAAAATGTAGAATTTGTGAAAATGACAAGAGGAGGAGAGAACAACTTTTGGTGTTTCTCCTTTATGTAGGAACCTGTAAACCAAAATAAGTAGATTAAGGCCCCGTCACACTAAGCAACATCGCTAGCAACATCGCTGCTAACGAACAACTTTTGTGACGTTGCTAGCGATGTTGCTGTGTGTGACATCCAGCAACAACCTGGCCCCTGCTGTGAGGTCGTTGGTTGTTGCTGAATGTCCTGGGCCATTTTTTAGTTGTTGCTGTCCCGCTGTGAAGCACAGATCGCTGTGTGTGACAGCGAGACAGCAACAACTAAATGTACAGGCAGCAGGAGCCGGCTTCTGCGGAGGCTGGTAACCACAGTAAACATCGGGTAACCAAGAAGCCCTGTCCTTGGTTACCCGATATTTACCTTTGTTACCAGCCTCCGCCGCTCTCACTGTCAGTGCCGGCTCCTGCTCTGTGCACATGTAGCTGCAGGACACATCGGGTTAATTAACCCGATGTGTGCTGTAGCTAGGAGAGCAGGGAGCCAGCGCTAAGCATTGTGCGCTGCTCCCTGCTCTGTGCACAGTTAGCTGCAGCACACATCGGGTAATTAACCCGATGTGTGCTGTAACTAGGAGAGCAAGGGAGCCAGCGCTCAGTGTGCGCTGCTCCCTGCTCTCTGCACGTGTAGCTCCGTGCGCTGGTAACCAAGGTAAATATCGGGTTGGTTACCCGATATTTACCTTAGTTACCAAGCGCAGCATCTTCCACGCGGCGCTGGGGGCTGGTTGCTGGTGAGCTCACCAGCAACTCGTGTAGCGACGCGCCAGCGATCCCTGCCAGGTCAGGTTGCTGGTGGGATCGCTGGAGCGTCGCAGTGTGACATCTCACCAGCAACCTCCTAGCAACTTACCAGCGATCCCTATCGTTGTTGGGATCGCTGGTAAGTTGCTTAGTGTGACTGGACCTTTAGTCTGTGTTGACAGTAAGCTCCACAGTGTGGGGGCTTCCTAAAAGGGGGGGAAGGGGAGAGGGGGGAAACCTACCAGTACTGGTCTTTTGAGTGCCTGTGTATTTGCTTTTGGAGAGGTCCCCAACTCCAGTCCTCAAGGACCACCAACATTGCATGTTTTCAGGATTTCGTTAGTATTGCACAGGTGATAATTTAATCCTCTGCACCAGGGCCGGACTGGGACTAAAATTCAGCCCTACATTTTGAGGTACACAGGCCCACTTTTCGCGTGGTGAATGTGTAATATCTTTGTGCACTTGTAGATTGTGTAACACGACCATATAGCATGTAGTCACGGCTGCATCCAGTATTACAGCTCAGGCCTATTTATTGCTCTTGGTAGCAGGACCTGGTGAAGCCGATATTTTCCCTACAGAGCTGGGTATCGCAGATAATGCAGAGGATGCTGCTCTCCACATAATGCTGCGGTCACATAGCTGATGGGCAGGGGTACAAAATCAGATCCCCCTGAACTAATACTGATGACCTGTGCTAGAGATAGGTGATCAGGAAGCTGTTGCTGTCACTAGTGATAATTTTGGACACATACCACTTAGGGAATGTGCAATGACATTTTTTGGGGGCAGATCCCCCCATGGATACTACTATGAAAAATAGTGGAATCACCATATGCATCTATCGCTGTGCACAGGTTCAGGATTTTGAGCATCTTTTACCAACTTCAGGTTTCTAAAACCACCAAGTGATTAAAATAAGTGGCCGCTCCATTCTTCTGGTGTTTTCCACTCGGAAAACGCTCTGTATTTTCCAATGCAAATCAATGGGAAGGCTCGGAAGATGCCGGAATCTATGACTCCCAGCTTGTCCTTAACAATGGTGAGGAGATGCTGGGAGTTGTTGTTATCAGAATGCGGACCATACAGGAACCACAATACTAATAAGACGCAGGCAATATCACAAATAATCATTTACATCCAGGTACCTTTATAGGTGACATCTTCTGAGTCGATCCCTTTTGTCTCCACGCAGTACAGACACCATGATAAGTTTCATGCCCACCGCTCATCTCTGAAGACCTCCCTCTTTATTCTTCAGCAGCACTTCCCCACACAGCACCTTTAAAAATAAAAGTATCACTATACTGCCTCATAAATATAAATATCCCCCATGCTGTGCCCCTGAATAATTCATTGCTGTGCTTCATTCACAAAATATCCCCCTACACTACCCTGATCCAAAATACCTCCCACACTGCCTCTCTCCTTAATATACCCCCACGCTGCCTCTTTCCATAATGTCCCCATACACAGCTTCTCCACACTGCTCTCTTTATAATATACGCCCACACTGCCTCTCTCCATAATATCCCCCCATATTGCCCCTTTTTTATTATTATTATTATTATTATTATTATTTATATATTCCCCCAAAACTGCTCTTTTGTAATCCCCCCCACACATTAACACACAATACACTGCACACCCATTACTCCTATACAGACACACACACACACACACAATACAATGCACCCTCCATTACCGCTCCACACACACAATACAATGCACCCCCATTACCCCTCCCCCCACACACAATACAATGCACCCCCATTATCCCTATACACACAATACAATGCACCCTCCATTACCCCCCCCACACACACAAAATACAATGCACCCCCATTACCCCTACACAGACACACAATACAATGCACCCTCCATTACCACTCCCCCTCCCACATACACACACACACAATACAATGCACCCTCCATTACCCCCCACGCACAATACAATGCTCCCCCATTACCCCTACACACACAATAGAATGCACCCTCCATTAACCCCCCACACACACAATACAATGCACCCCCATTACCCTCCAAACACACACACACACACACACTACAGAGATTCGAGACACCACCGGGGAACCAAGTGAGACGCAAGACAACACGGTCGCTGAGGGGAGATAGATTTAATAGCTCCCTCAGGACCAGCGCACATCTCAGGGTGTGGAGTCCTAGGCTGGTGGGCACTTCACGGCCTGCCAGTAGAATCCACCGGTCAGAGGATTTCAAGTGGCCCACAACAGTGCCCGGGGCAAACCAGCATATAGAGCCAGGAGCGGTGACCATAGGGCGTCCCATCAATAGACCCGCGCTACATGCTACACGGGATGGGGAACATAACCACCCCAAAGACTTTGGTCCCTGTGTAGCTTCAAGTCGCAGGGACTCAAACAACAGAGCGCAGGGAGGAAGGACTCACGAAGAATCCCACCGGTATCGGGCCCCAAACTATTCGGGATCATCTGGAGCCCATCACAGCAGAGTCTGGCAGTCCAACGACAGGAGCAACTCAATGAGTAAACACCTTAAACTGCAACCACTGTATCATCTGATCATTCCCGCGCCCCGCGCTTCCCATACTGGGGTGGACAACAACCCTCAACATCCTCCCTGGGGCCTAGCTCTGCCTGTGGAGAGCTGCAACATCTGAGCTGCGTTACCATTCGCCACAGCTGAGAGAGACCTTGTGCAGAGGCAGCTCCCCTCATAGCTGTATACCACAGGTGGTGTCACGAAAGACGAGAAAGAGGCCTACACCTGTCTGTCATGCATCTTTTTATTTTTGACATTTACAGTACCAATGTGGCGCCCTGGACAAGCCAGGACATCACAAGCACAACATCAACACACCCCACACTCCCGGTCAGGCACACCGAAGTCAGACAAAAACCCTTGTTGCCTTCCTCCAGGGGCTGATGTTCACACCAAGGGGTGGGCCAGGCGGTTGGCCCCGCCCACCGAGGAGTTCACAGTCCTGGAGGCGGGAGAAAGAGAGGAGTTTCAGTTTGGAAGTGAAAGTGAGAGGAAGGAAAGTGGTAGAGGAGCAGACTGAAGTTGGTCCGGGTGTGTGGCCCGGACGGATCAGCAAGATTGGCAGACGGTGGTGACCGTCTGCAGGAGTGGCCTATTGGAGCTAGCCGTAAGGACCGTGGACGGGCGGCGGCCCGGCGGTACCGGACCGGTACGCAAAGAGAAGCCAGCACCATCCGGCAGGGGCTTACGGACCCCGGCAAGGCTAGGAGACGCCGTGAATTTGCCAAATTCGTCAGCGAAGGGAACCTCCTGGGTTTCCCAGCAGCCAAGTCCCGTCAGAAGGCAACCGTCCAACCGAGAGAGGGAAACACAGTCACCGCCAAGGCTAGAGTTCCCAGGGCCAGGGCCTGCGGGCAAAAGGGGCTCCTTCGGCACCCATCCAAGCTTGGGGAGCGGGTTACCGTTGGGAACCCATTGGAACCGTACACGTTACACAGGTGCAGGGAAAGGCAGTCACCATCAACCTGCCGGGAGGAGAAACACCGCAGCCGTCTGTGGGACCCGTCCATCCAGCCGTGTGTTTTACCAAGAACTGTGTCCTCATCATTGGCTGAGTGAGTACCACCGTGCCGTGTGGCACAGCGCTGCCCCCGCGACCCTGCACCTCACCAGGCCCCGTAACTCGCCTGCCATTCACCCCTACCCCCCCATCGCCGGGCCCCGGGACAACCAACCCCCCTGCCCACGGAGGGGAGAACTAACATCCAGGCTGCTCCCTGTCATCGCTCCCGGGATCCCCATCCAGAGCAGCGGTGGTGTCACCAATATCGCCACAGCCGTGGGTGGCGTCACGGACAATATCCAATCCCCACAATCAATCCCCACCCTTTTCACTCACGGGCGAGGAACGCCGCTTGAGTCCCCGGGATCCGGCCCACCGCTCGAGCCACCACCGAGCAGCAGCAGCCGGACCCGAACAGTGGGAGAGCGCAGCGTCCCCTCCTCTGCCCGTGACAACTTGGCGTCACGAACAGGATCTTACCTCTGTGCCATCTGGTAGAGGTGCGCCTTGTTACCGCCGGAGGTGTCCGGCCGAAAAATTGGAGAAGCCGCCATCTTGGGCGCGAAAAATTCCCGCTCGAGCGTCTCCTCGAGTAGTGGAGGCGTGAAGGCCGAAGCCCCGCCCCTGTAGAGGAGGAGCCGGAAAGAGACTAAGGGGGACTGATGGCGTCTGGCCGCATGTAGCTCGCGGCTATACAAGCAAGGACGCCGGGACCCCGCGATCTGCTGAGCCCTGCAAAGGATGTCTGCCCCACCTAGCTATGCGGAGGCTACCGAGCCGGTGCCTGGAACAGCGGCATGGCTGAGGGCCCGAACGGCAGGGATCTGCCGACACTACCGGAGTCAGATATGTAGGCTGATGGAGCAGTGGACCACGGAGGTGGAGGAGGTAGCTGCAGTCGCCCGGGTGTATGGAATGGAGGCCATGATGGAGGAGCTGGTGAGTGACCCACGCCCCTGTGTCCCCGAGGGACCGGCTGTTGCGGCTGAGGGACCCGGTCTACCCCTGGCCCCCATGCCGCCTCCGTCTACCTTGCCCGTGCACTGTGCTGCGCCTGGTCCATCTGGCATACATGCCTTCGTGGCAGTGGCTGAGAAAGTGGAGAGCCCAGAGGCTGCGGCAGCTGGCGGCGGCCCACCTGGCGCAGGAACGGATGATAGCGACTCCAGACCAGACACAGAGCCTGTTTCCGAGGAAGACGAAGGGATCGTTGCCCTGTGTGACATGGAGGCCACTTACATCCCCCGGAGCGGAAATAATGGGTACCGTGCGGCCCTTCCCCGTCGCGCCTGCTATGCGCTGGAGGGTCTGATCCCCGTGTTCCTCCACCCAGGGCTGGCTGAGGGTGATGAAAGCGAGCAGTGAAGTCGGCGGTCCTCCGCCTAAAAGTTGTCCCCGTTGGGACCACCACTTGTAACCGTTTAAAAGTTGAAAATGAATGATAAGAAAAAATGATAACCGAAGTTCACCTGATTGACAATCCGTGATTGAAACCGGTCGTTGCCGACACCGTTGTCCCCGTGGGGACTGTTTTCAAGATTTGCGTAAGGGACTCTGTGTCGCCCTGGGCAAGCCAGGGGACACAGATAACAACACCACTACACCCCACACTCCAGGTAGGCACACCTGCTAACCAGAAATCCTTGTTGCCTCCCTCCAGGAGTCTGTGATGCACACCAGGGGGTGGGCCAGGCGGTTGGCTCCGCCCACCAAGGAGCTCACAACTCTGGAGGCAGGAAGTAATCAGGCAGAACAGTCAGAGACATGAAGGAGTGAACAGCAGAGTAGCCCGGGTAGGGCTAGAGGAAACAACCGGAAGTGAAAGTGAAGGAAAGGAAAGTGGAAAAGGAGGAAAGCAAGAAGTGGTGACAGAGCAGAGAGAAGGAGAAGCCTGAGAGCCCAGCTGTGTGTAGGGCTAGAACAGCAAGGTCAGCGACGGCGGTGACTGTCCGGAGGGGGACCGTTTGGAAGTTCCTGGAAGGACCCCGTTGGCTGTGTGCCCGGTGGTCTGGAGCAGTGTTCCGAAGGACAGTCAGCACCAGGGCAGGGGCCTCTCGGACCCCGGCAAGGCTAGGAGTCGCCCAATTTGCCGAATCCGTCAGCGAAGGGGACGCAGATCCCCCAGCAACAAAGTCCCGATTGACGGCAACAGCCCGACCATTACCGGGGAGACACCGCCACCGCCAAGGCACCAGTTTCCCCAGGGCCAGCGCCTGCGGGCAAAGTGTAGAGCTCCTCCGGCCCAGATTGCAGTCGGGGAGCGGGTAACCGGAGGGAATCCACCGCTACCATCAGTCAAACAGGTGCAAGGAAGAGAGACGTCACCGTCACCTACCGGGAGTGCAGGTGCAACCGTCTGTGGGACCGTCCTACCAGCCGTTGGTTTACCGTACAAACTGTGTCCGTGTCTCAGGCTGAGTGAGTACCACAGTGCCGCAAGGCATAGCGCTGCCCCCGCGTCCCTGCGCCCTCCAGGCCCTACACTTCACATCTCTTCACCGGGCCCCGGGATCACCAACCCCTACCCACGGAGGGGCAACACAACACCTGGCTGCTCCCATCACCATCCCCGGGACCCTCACACTGAGCAGCGGTGGTGCCATCACCACAACCGTGGGTGGCGTCACGAACTATAATCGCAACAAACACCCCCTTTTCACTCACGGGCGAGGAGTGTCGCTCGAGACATCCCGGGATCCGGCCCGCAGCTCGAGCCACCAGGAGCAACTGCCGGACCCGAGCAGAAGGGGTGAGCGCGGTGTGCTGACACCCTCCTCCCCGCCCGCGACAACTTGGCGTCACGAACAGGATCTTACCGCTCTGCCGTCTGGTAGAGGTGCGCCTTGTTACCGCCGGAGGTATCCGGCAGAAAAATTTCAGAAGTCGCCATCTTTGGCGCGAAAAGTTCCCGCTCGAGCGTCTTCTCGAGCAGTAGAGGCGCGAAGGCCAAAACCCCGCCCCGAGAGAGGAGGGGCCGGAAAGAGCTAAGGGGGACGCGATGGCGGCTGGCGGCATGTAGTCGCCGCTATAAAAGCAGGGACGCCAGGACTCTGCAAACATCCCGTTCCTGGAAGCAAACAGCAAAGACACCATGTGGATGCCATCCCGAAACACCGTGGCCCCCGCACCGGGAACCGCAGCGTGGGTGGAGATCCGGACCGCGCAGCTCCATCTAAGGCTGCAGGTCAAAATGCAGCTCCTCCTGGAGGAGTGGGAGACCGACATGGCGGACGTTTTGGCAGCCGTGCGGAGACGCGAGGAGGAAGCGGAGGAAGGGAGGGTGAGTGACCCACGCCCCTATGTCCCGGAGGGACCGGTCGCTGCGGCTGAGGGACCCGGTCCAAGCCCTCTCCCCCCGTTGCCTCCTTCGCCACCCGTCTCGGAGGCCGTGACCCTGCCACTAGGCCCGCTGCCACCGCAACCGGTAGCGATACCCAGCCCGTACGCCCCAGCGGACCGACCTGTAGCCGGAGCCCGAAGCAAACCGGAGGCATTGCCATGGAAGGCCCCGAAGATTGCGCCAGAGACAGTCGCCGAGCAGTTCCCCGAGCCGGAGCCGATGACCCGCTCCGAGCCGAAGGCCCAACAGCGGAAAGCCCCTGTGCCCATCCCCCACACCTCGGCTGAGGTGGCGCCGGGTTGTTGCTGCAAGGCAGCGCCCAAGGCCATGACACCGCGGGATACGCCACCCACCTTCCTGACAGTGGGTAACGTGCTGAATGTCCCGCGGGGCTCAACCCGTGCGCCGGAGCCATACTGGGACAGGGAGCCGACCAAGCTGGGCCTGGAGATCGCGGAGAGGGAGCGTAGGAAAGCCGAGCTGGTGGCCCGAGTCATACGGGAAAAGGAGAACCTGCGGCAAGCGACCTTCCGTGTCCGGGGCCCGTTCTACGAGGGGCAGGTGAGGCGATTCGATATCCGCCGGGGCTACGGGTTCATATACGAACCGGGCCTGGAGGCCGAAGTATTTGTAGCCCGGCGGGATGTGCATGCTCGCCTGCCCGAAGAGCATCCTGGCCGCAATCTTATCCCGGGAGACATGGTGCGGTACACCCGGCACTGCGGAGAGAGGGGGTGGTTTGCCCTGGATGTAAAGCTGAGGGGCAGCCCGGAGGGCAAGATGAGCTCTGCACCCCCTCCCTCGGATGAAGCAGCAGCAGGACCGGAGTAGGGCAATGGAGGCCCGCAGCACCGTCCCCGTAGGGACCAGCGCTTTGTTTGTTTGAAAGTTTTGCCAAAGATGATAAGTGAAATTACCGAAGAAGTCACCTGATTTGTTGTTGATTTGCAACCGGCTGGAGCCGGCACCGTTGTCCCCGTGGGGACCGTTTAAAGTTATGCATGGGAACTAGCCATGGACAAGCCCGTGAACTCTGCAGGGCAACCACAAACGTTAGTGGCTTGTAAATATGTTGGGTACCGTTACCGTTTCCGCAATGCCGCCTCCGGAGAGGCAGGTTGGAGGGAGGGCCCTGAGCAGAGCAGGCCAGGGCCCAGCCACCAAAGGGACCGGTGGCTACCCTCTGGAGGGAAGGACAGATCCCGCTCGGGTGACTTGTGCTGGACTGTGGGTCAAGGGGTGCTGCCTGGGTTTTAGGGGCAGCATCAGGGCCAGGTTGCTTGGGTGGGAGAGAGCGGAAACCGTGACCGTACACCGTTGCAACGTTAAAAAGTAAAATGTGCCTCCCGTCTTGGGAAGAGTTGATTGAAAATGCTTATGTTATGTTTAACCCTGTTATCCCCTTTTTACAGAAAAATAAAACCGGTGTAGGACGGCAGCCCGCGGACGGTCTGCATTTTGCTAAGGGGGAATGTGTCGCCCTGGGCAAGCCAGGGGACACAGATAACAACACCACTACACCCCACACTCCAGGTAGGCACACCTGCTAACCAGAAATCCTTGTTGCCTCCCTCCAGGAGTCTGTGATGCACACCAGGGGGTGGGCCAGGCGGTTGGCTCCGCCCACCAAGGAGCTCACAACTCTGAAGGCAGGAAGTAATCAGGCAGAACAGTCAGAGACATGAAGGAGTGAACAGCAGAGTAGCCCGGGTAGGGCTAGAGGAAACAACCAGAAGTGAAAGTGAAGGAAAGGAAAGTGGAAAAGGAGGAAAGCAAGAAGTGGTGACAGAGCAGAGAGAAGGAGAAGCCTGAGAGCCCAGCTGTGTGTAGGGCTAGAACAGCAAGGTCAGCGACGGCGGTGACTGTCCGGAGGGGGACCGTTTGGAAGTTCCTGGAAGGACCCCGTTGGCTGTGTGCCCGGTGGTCTGGAGCAGTGTTCCGAAGGACAGTCAGCACCAGGGCAGGGGCCTCTCGGACCCCGGCAAGGCTAGGAGTCGCCCAATTTGCCGAATCCGTCAGCGAAGGGGACGCAGATCCCCCAGCAACAAAGTCCCGATTGACGGCAACAGCCCGACCATTACCGGGGAGACACCGCCACCGCCAAGGCACCAGTTTCCCCAGGGCCAGCGCCTGCGGGCAAAGTGTAGAGCTCCTCCGGCCCAGATTGCAGTCGGGGAGCGGGTAACCGGAGGGAATCCACCGCTACCATCAGTCAAACAGGTGCAAGGAAGAGAGACGTCACCGTCACCTACCGGGAGTGCAGGTGCAACCGTCTGTGGGACCGTCCTACCAGCCGTTGGTTTACCGTACAAACTGTGTCCGTGTCTCAGGCTGAGTGAGTACCACAGTGCCGCAAGGCATAGCGCTGCCCCTGCGTCCCTGCGCCCTCCAGGCCCTACACTTCACATCTCTTCACCGGGCCCCGGGATCACCAACCCCTACCCACGGAGGGGCAACACAACACCTGGCTGCTCCCATCACCATCCCCGGGACCCTCACACTGAGCAGCGGTGGTGCCATCACCACAACCGTGGGTGGCGTCACGAACTATAATCCCAACAAACACCCCCTTTTCACTCACGGGCGAGGAGTGTCGCTCGAGACACCCCGGGATCCGGCCCGCAGCTCGAGCCACCAGGAGCAACTGCCGGACCCGAGCAGAAGGGGTGAGCGCGGTGTGCTGACACCCTCCTCCCCGCCCGCGACAACTCCTTATGGACAAGCCTGAGAACTTGCAGGGCAACCACGAACTTGTGGCTTGTAAATAATTATGTTTGTGGCTTTCACTGTTGCCGCCTCCAGAGAGGCAGATTGGAGGAAGGGCCCGCAGTGGAGCAGGCTGGGGCCCAGCCACCACCGGAACCGGTGGCGATCCTCTGGGGGCTTCAGGGGTTCCCCATGGACGTGGGTCCCCTGAAAAGGACAGAACCCGCTCGGGTAACTTGTGCTGGACTGGGGTCAAGGGGTGCTGCCTGTTTGCTTAGGGGCAGCATCAGGGCCAGGTTGCTTGGGTGGGAGAGAGCGGAAGCCAACACCGTTAGCAACGTTTAAGTAAGAGTACCTCCCGATGTGGGAAGATGTTATTATGCTTGTAATATGTTTACCGTTATCTTTTCCAGTTTGTGAAAATAAAACCGGTGATGGACGGCAGCCCGCAGACGGTCTGCATTTTACTAAGGGGGAATGTGGCGCCCTAGACAAGCCAGGACGTCACAAGCACAACACCAACACACCCCACACTCCCGGTCAGGCACACCGAAGTAAGACAAAAACCCTTGTTGCCTTCCTCCAGGTGCTGATGTTCACACCAGGGGGTGGGCCAGGTGGTTGGCCCCGCCCACCAAGGAGTTCACAGTCCTGGAGACGGGAGAAAGAGAGGAGTTTCAGTTTGGAAGTGAAAGTAAGAGGAAGGAAAGTGGTAGAGGAGCAGACTGAAGTTGGTCCGGGTGTGTGGCCCGGACGGATCAGCAAGGTTGGCAGACGGAGGTGACCGTCTGCAGGAGTGGCCTATTGGAGCTAGCCGTAAGAACCGTGGATGGGCGGCGGCCCGGCGGTACCGGACCGGTACGCAAAGAGAAGCCAGCATCATCCGGCAGGGGCTTATGGACTCCGGCAAGGCTAGGAGTCGCCGTGAATTTGCCAAATTCGTCAGCGAAGGGAACCTCCTGGGTTTCCCAGCAGCCAAGTCCCGTCAGAAGGCAACCGTCCAACCGAGAGAGGGAAACACAGTCACCGCCAAGGCTAGAGTTCCCAGGGTCAGAGCCTGCGGGCAAAAGGGGCTCCTTCGGCACCCATCCAAGCTGGGGGAGCGGGTTACTGGTGGGAAGCCATTGGAACCGTACACGTTACACAGGTGCAGGGAAAGGCAGTCACCATCAACCTGCCGGGAGGAGAAACACCGCAGCCGTCTGTGGGACCAGTCCATCCAGCCGTGTGTTTTACGGAGAACTGTGTCCTCATCATTGGCTGAGTGAGTACCACTGTGCCGTGCGGCACAGCGCTGCCCCCGCGACCCTGCACCTCACTAGGCCCCGTAACTCGCCTGCCATTTATCCCTACCCCCCCATCGCCGGGCCCCAGGACAACCAACCCCCCTGCCCACGGAGGGGAGAACCAACATCCAGGCTGCTCCCTGTCATCGCTCCCGGGATCCCCGTCCAGAGCAGCGGTGGTGTCACCAATATCGCCACAGCCGTGGGTGGCGTCACGGACAATATCCAATCCCCACAATCCATCCCCACCCTTTTCACTCACGGGCGAGGAACGCCGCTCGAGTCCCCGGGATCCGGCCCACCGCTCGAGCCACCACCGAGCAGCAGCAGCAGCCGGACCCGAGCAATGGGAGAGCGCAGCGTCCCCTCCTCCGCCTGCGACACCTACAAGTAGTATTCAACCCCCTGCAGATTTAGCAGGTTTACACATTCGGAATTAACTTGGCATTGTGACATTTGGACTGTAGATCAGCCTGGAAGTGTGAAATGCACTGCAGCAAAAAAAGAATGTTATTTCTTTTTTTTTTGTTTTGTTTTTAAATTGTGAAAAGTTTATTCAGAGGGTCATTTATTATTCAACCCCTCAAACCACCAGAATTCTGTTTGGATCCCCTAAAGTATTAAGAAGTATTTCAGGCACAAAGAACAATGAGCTTCACATGTTTGGATTAATTATCTCTTTTTCAAGCCTTTTCTGACTAATTAAGACCCTCCCCAAACTTGTGAACAACACTCATACTTGGTCAACATGGGAAAGACAAAGGAGCATTCCAAGGCCATCAGAGACAAGATCGTGGAGGGTCACAAGGCTGGCAAGGGGTACAAAACCCTTTCCAAGGAGTTGGGCCTACCTGTCTCCACTGTTGGGAGCATCATCCGGAAGTGGAAGGCTTATGGAACTACTGTTAGCCTTCCACGGCCTGGACAGCCTTTGAAAGTTTCCACCCGTGCCGAGGCCAGGCTTGTCCGAAGAGTCAAGGCTAACCGAAGGACAACAAGGAAGGCGCTCCGGGAAGATCTCATGGCAGTGGGGACATTGGTTTCAGTCAATACCATAAGTAACGTACTCCACCGCAATGGTCTCCGTTCCAGACGAGCCCGTAAGGTACCTTTACTTTCAAAGCGTCATGTCAAGGCTCGTCTACAGTTTGCTCATGATCACTTGGAGGACTCTGAGACAGACTGGTTCAAGGTTCTCTGGTCTGATGAGACCAAGATCGAGATCTTTGGTGCCAGCCACACACGTGACGTTTGGAGACTGGATGGCACTGCATACAACCCCAAGAATACCACCCCTACAGTCAAGCATGGTGGTGGCAGCATCATGCTGTGGGGCTGTTTCTCAGCCAAGGGGCCTGGCCATCTGGTCCGCATCCATGGGAAGATGGATAGCACGGCCTACCTGGAGATTTTCGCCAAGAACCTCAGCTCCTCCATCAAGGATCTTAAGATGGGTCGTCATTTCATCTTCCAACAAGACAACAACCCAAAGCACACAGCCAAGAAAAGCAAGGCCTGGTTCAAGAGGGAAAAAATCAAGGTGTTGCAGTGGCCTAGTCAGTCTCCTGACCTTAACCCAATTGAAAACTTGTGGAAGGAGCTCAAGATTAAAGTCCACATGAGACACCCAAAAAACCTAGATAACTTGGAGAAGATCTGCATGGAGGAGTGGGCCAAGATAACTCCAGAGACCTGTGCCAGCCTGATCAGGTCTTAAAAAAGACGATTATTAGCTGTAATTGCAAACAAGGGTTATTCCACAAAATATTAAACCTAGGGGTTGAATAATAATTGACCCACACTTTTATGTTGAAAATTTATTAAAATTTAACTGAGCAACATAACTTGTTGGTTTGTAAGATTTATGCATCTGTTAATAAATCCTGCTCTTGTTTGCAGTTTGCAGGCTCTAACTTATTTGCATCTTATCAAACCTGCTAAATCTGCAGGGGGTTGAATACTACTTGTAGGCACTGTAAGTGCGAAGCCACATCCTATGTATTGCATGAACCACTGGGCCATACCTCCT
Organism: Anomaloglossus baeobatrachus; assembly: GCF_048569485.1. NCBI lineage: Eukaryota > Metazoa > Chordata > Amphibia > Anura > Aromobatidae > Anomaloglossus > Anomaloglossus baeobatrachus. Next base: position 509,417,736 of record NC_134356.1, on the reverse strand, counting down.
TGCTGTGCAAAGACACTATGGTGAAATGGGGGGAGGGGGCAATTGATGTCACTGTCCTGCTGTCTACCTGAAATGTTTTTAAACATTTCTGTTGAGTTTTAAAATTTAACTGCCAGGTCAAATCCTGTGTGTTAAGTCCGCTTTACACGCTACAATATATCTTACGATGTGTCGGCAGGGTCACGTTGTAAGTGACGCACATCCGGCATCGTAAGGTACATTGTAGTGTGTAACAGCTACATGCGATTGCAAATGAACGGGAAAACGTTCATCGCACGCACGTCGTTCATTCCTCATGAATTGAACGTCAGGTTGTTCATCATACCCGGGGTAGCACACATCGCAGTGTGTGACACCCCGGGAACGATGAACAGATCTTACCTGCGTCCTGCGGCTCTCGGCCAGCAATGCGAAAGGAAGGAGGTAGGCGGGATTTTTACGTCCCGCTCATCTCCGCCCCTCCGCTTCTATTGGCCGGCTGCCGCGTGACGTCGATGTGACGCCGAACGTCCCTCCCACTCCAGGAAGTGGACGTTCACCACCCACATCGAGGTCGTATGGACGGGTAAGTACGTGTGACGGGGGTTAATCGTTTGCGTGGCACATTCAACAAAATTGAATGTGCCGCACATATGATGTGGGCGGTTACGATCGCATACGATATCGTATGCAGAATCGTAACATGTAAAGCAGGCTTAAGTCAACACAATTGGGCAGTGCTTAAATTAATAGTCATCAGAGAATGCAGTTACACAGCTACAGAGTTGTAGAACACTATCCAGGTGGAGTTTGATAAATGGCTGTCTCAAGTGAACCTGGAGCCAGGAAAGACCATGTGCGATTACGGTGTAAACCTAGTGGCGGCACTATGCCTGGGCGACATCACATATGCACGGCATGGATCAACCTAGTTGTGCGGAAATTGGTAGGGCACTATTATATCCTGGATTCACTGCCGCAGAAGGTACAGTCACTGTGTACTCACTTTTTAAAATGGAAATGCTGGGCCACAGCCTGTGTTTTGCATGGACCATACCTCCCTGCTCTTTTAAGTCCCTATGAGGAGGGGGGCAATTGATGCTACTGTACTGCTGTCTGCCTGAAAGTTTTTAAAATATTGAAACTTGAAGATGGGTCTCAAAGTTTTGTCTTGTGGCTGGTGCCACACGTCTGGGAGCAAGAAGCCTACACCAGTCACTCAAGCATGTCTTCATTTTTAAAATTAAAATGCCAGGCCACAGCCTGTGTGTTGCATGGACCGTACCTCCCTGCTCTTTTAAGGCCCGATGGTGAGGGAAGCAAATGATCCTACTGTACTGCTGTCAGCCTGTAAGGATTTGCAATGTCAAGACTACAAGAAAGGTCTCAAAGTTGTCTCTTGTTTGTACTGGCAGGGGTACGGGCACATCAGCCCTACATATATATATGATATAGACATAGATATATATATATATATATATATATTTGACATAGATATATATATATCCACCTCTATATTTATTATATACCACCAATATCACAACCCACTTGTGGGGGCTCAAAGCATATGAATTACTCCTACCAACACTAAAGACAAAATATGCAAGCCAAAATAATTAAAGATAGAAATGCAGATATCCTTTATTAAACAAAATTAAAATACAATAAAAATGGAACAACCCAAGGGGCAGATGGTATGAATTGGGGAGATCTGGCAACAATCCTAATGCAAATACACTGTGTGCAGACTTACTGGGCAAATGAGTATTTTGATCACATGATACTTTTTATACATGTTGTCCCACTCCAAGCTGTATAGGCTTGAGAGCCAACTACCAATTAAGTAAATCAGGTGATCTCTGTAGTGAGGAGGGGTGTGGTGTAATGACATCAACACCCTATATCAGGGGTGCATACTTATTAAGCAACTTCCTTTCCTTTGGCAAAATGGGTCAGAAGAGAGATTTGAAGGGCTCTGAAAAGTCCAAAATTGTGAGATGTCTTGCAGAGGGATGCAGCAGTCTTGAAATTGCCAAACTTTTGAAGCGTGATCACCGAACAATCAAGCGTTTCATGGCAATAACCAACAGGGTCGCAAGAAGCGTGTTTGGCAAAAAAAGGCGCAAAATAACTGCCCATGAATTGAGGAAAATCAAGTGTGAAGCTGTCAAGTTGCCATTTGCCACCAGTTTGGCCATATTTCAGAGCTGTAATGTTACTGGAGTATCAAAAAGCACAAGGTGTGCCATACTCAGGGACATGGCCAAGGTAAGGAAGGCTGAAAATTGACCACCTTTGAACAAGAAACATAAGATAAAATGTCAAGACTGGGCCAAGAAATATCTTAAGATTGATTTTTCAAAGGTTTTATGGACTGATGAAATGAGAGTGACTCTTGATGGCCCAGATGGATGGGTCAGAGGCTGATCAGTAAAGGGCAGAGAGCGCCACTCCGAATCAGACGCCAGCAAGGTGGAGGTGGGGCACTGGTATGAGCTGGTTTCATCAAAGACAAACTTGTGGGACCTTTTCAGGTTGAGGATGGAGTGAAGCTCAACTCCCAGACCTACTGCAAGTTTCTGGAAGACAACTTCTTCAAGCACTGGTACAGTGTTAAAAAAACCCGTGAATTTCATGCAGGACAATGCTCCATCACATGCATCCAACTACTCCACAGCGTGGCTGGCCAGTAAAGGTCTAAATGATGAAAAAATAATGACATGGCCCCCTTGTTTACCTGATCTGAACCCCATGGAGAACCTGTGGTCCCTCATAAAATGTAAGATCTACAGGGAGGGAAAACAGTACACCTCTCGGAACAGTGTCTGGGAGGCTGTGGTGGCTGCTGCACGCAATGTTGATCGTAAACAGATAAAGCAACTGACAGAATCTATGGATGGTAGGCTGTTGAGTGTCATCATAAAGAAAGGTGGCTATATTGGTCACTAATTTTATGGGGTTTGTTTCAAAAATGTTTATTTCTAAATTTTGTGCAGTTATATTGGTTTACCTGGTGAAAATAAACAAGTGAGATGGGAATATATTTGGTTTTTATTAAGTTGCCTAATAATTCTGCACAGTAATAGTTACCTGCAAAAACAGATCTCCTCCTAAGATAGCCAAATCTAAAAAAAAAAAACACTCCAACTTCCAAAAATATTAAGCTTTGATATTTATGAGTCATTTGGGTTGATTGAGAACATAGTTGTTGATCAATAATAAAAAAATCCTCTAAAATACAACTTGCCTAATAAGTCTGCACCCAGTGTATGCTAACTGCATTCTAGATGAAGTCATTGAGGATTATAATTTGTAAAATGGGGTCACTTGTGCAGGGGTTCAGCTGTTCTGGCACCTCATGGACTTTGCACATGTAACATGGCATCCACATAATATCTGAGCAAAAACTATTAGTTAAACAATACAAAATGAGTGCAATGTCTCACTAATTTGTCACAAACTGAACTAGAATAAACTGTGATGTTTATACAACAGTAGTTTCACACAGAAAATACAATATTGGGTGCAGCACTTCCTGACACTGCAGAGTGAGAGGTCCTGTGTCATTCTAAATTGTCACTTCAATTATACTCCTAAGTGTATGATTGACAAAGCATGACATAAGACATTAGTCCTTAATTGAATGTCAATATCTAAGGCTGGATTTCAGATGGCTGCCTATTACTTGGACTAACTGTGAGTCTACTGACCCAAACCTACAGTCTCAAATGTGCTTATAAAGGTTCCGCCATCTAAACGTGGCCTAACACACCCCTGTCTCTCTCTAAAATATCTCTATTAATGTAAATCTATTGTGTTAGAACACACTGTATTCTCTATTCTGTGTACTTAGTCTCTGAAGGAGCTCTAAGGGATACATTGCACGTTGCATTGCACATCCGGCGCCGGTAACGACGTCCTGGTAACGACGTCACAACGTGTAAAGCCTAGAAGCACCGATAAACGATCGCAAAAGCGTTGAAAATCGGTGACCTGTGTAGTGTCGGTCATTTCCATAATTTCGCTGCAGCGACAGGTACGATGTTGTTCCTCGTTCCTGCGGCAGCACACATTGCTGTGTATGAAGCCGCAGGAGCGAGGAACATCTCCTTATCTTCATCCCGCCTGCAAAGAGGAAGGGAGTAGCTGGGCGGGATGTTTACGTCCCTCCGCGTCTATTGGTCGCCTGCCGTGTGACGTCGCTGTGACGCCGCACGACCCGCCCCCTTAGGAAGGAGGCGGGTCGCCAGCCAGAGCGATGTCGCAGGGCTGGTAAGTGCATGTGAAGCTGCCGTAGCGATAATGTTCGCTACGGCAGCTATCACAAGATATCGCATCTGCGACGGGGGCGGGGACTATCGTGCTCGGCATCACTACAATCGGAAAGCGATGTCGCAGCGTGCAAAGTACCCCTAAGGTACAATCTCCTATCTACATTCCTCACAAAATGATAGGATCATCGCTTTACAGACTACAAGTCATCAGAGACCGCTGTCACTCATTATTGGCTGTGAAATAAGTGGAGGTGCCTACAGCAAAGCATAATGGGGAAGCCTACCGGACTGTGTTGCAGGTCATAGGACATTATGTACTATCTTATGCTATCTGTAACATTGTGGAAGTAATTTTAAGTCAAGTAAAGGCCCCGTCACACACAGAGATAAATCTTTGGCAGATCTGTGGTTGCAGTGAAATCATGGACATATTGTTCCATTTGTACACAGCCACAAACCTGGCACTGATAGTCCACAATTTCACTGCAACCACAGATCTACCACAGATCTGCCACAGATTTATCTCTGTGTGTAAAGAGGCCTTTGTGGCGCCCTGGCCTAGCCAGGTCGTCACAGATAACATACAAACACACCCCACTCCATTAGACAGGGACACCAGCCAAACAAAAACCCTTGTTGCCTCCCTCCAGTGTCTGATGTCCACACCAGGTGGGGCGGAGCCAAACGGTTGGCCCCACCCACCGAGGAGTTCACAGGCCTGGAGGCGGGAAAAGTGACAGAGTTTGGAGTTTGAAGTGAGAGGAGCAAGCACTTGGGTGTCTGGGTTTGTGGCCCAGGCGCTGACAGCAAGGTTGGCAGACGGTGGTGGCCGTCTGCAGGAGTGGTGGAGCAACGTGGAACCGTAGGACCGGGGACGGTCGACGGCCCGCCGGTACCGATCGGGGAGCGAAGTGAAGCCAGCACACACAGGCAGGGCCATCGGACCCCGACCAGGCTTGGAGCCGCCGACAATAGTCAGATCCGAATGTGACTGGAACCCCAGGGGTTTCACAACAGCAAAATTCCTGATTGAAGGCAATATCCCACACCGTGAGGGTATACAGCTACCGCCTAAGGCTAGAGACCCAAGGGCCAGCGTCTGCGGGCAAACGGGCTCCTCCGGTCCCCATACATTGGGGAGTGGACTACCGTTGGGAATCCATAGTAGTCAGAAAGAAGAACATGAAGGTGCAGGGAAAGACAGCCGCCATCACCTGTCCGGGGAGAAGCACTGCAGCCGGCTGTGGGACCCGTCCATCCAGCCGTTTGGTTTACCGAGGACTTTGTACCTTTCTTGCTGAGTGAGTACACCCAAGCCATCCGGTACCGCGCCGCGCTGTCCCTGCAACCCTGCACCTCACCAACCCTGCCTCCCCGTCACAACAACATCACCGGGCCCCGGGACCACCAACCCCTACCCACGGAGGGGAAAACAACATCCCAGCTGCTCCCTACCATCGCTCCCGGGATCCCCGTCACCAGCAGCGGTGGTGCCCATCTTCACCACGACCCGTGGGTGGCGTCACAGACTAAATCCCCCAAACCAACCACCCCTTTCACTCACGGGCGAGGAGCGCCACTCGAGTCCCCGGATCCAGCCCACCGCTCGAGCCACCGAGCAGCGGCAGCAGCAGCGCCGGACCCGAGCGTTATCGAGAGCGCAGCAGCGACACCTTTAGTCTGAAAAATGTTTGGATTTGCTAATTTTCTAACATTTCTAATAATTCATACTGAATTCGATCTGAACAGAATGAGTTAATTAATCTAATGTTTCCTTGTTGTATATTCCATTAGATGCTGTGTTATTGACTGATGGACCCGTAGAAGCGCACAACACCGAGAAATGGCCGTAGTCCTGGGAGAGCCTGCACCCGGCCTCGTCACTGGATGTTTTTATGTGCACAATTTGAATAAATCGTATCTTCACTGACTGGCATTGGAGAAATGCCGTTTTTCTTTTTCTCTACATGTAACATGCCGTATTATTGACCTATGCAGGCCCACCATATGACTGTCACATTTGGTGATCGCTGCCGTAGCGAACATTATCGCTACGTCAGCATCACACGCACATACCTTGTCAGCGACGTCGCTGTGACCACCGAACAATCCCTCCTTCAAGGGGGAGGTGCGTTCGGCGTCACAGTGACGTCACTGCGGCGTCACTAAGCGGCCGGTCAATAGAAGCGGAGGGGCGGAGATGAGCGGCCGGAACATGCCGCCCAACTCCTTCCTTTCGCATTGCCGGTGGACAGGTAAGGAGATGTTCGTCGTTCCTGCGGTGTCACACATAGCGATATGTGATTCCGCAGGAACGACGAACAACATCGTACCTGTGACAGCAGCGATATTAAGGAAAGGAGCGACGTGTCAACGATCACCGTTTTTTAACGATTTTGCGATCGTTAATCGTCGCTCCTTGGTGTAACACGCTCCGATGTCGCTACCGGCGCCGGATGTGCGTCACTAACGACGTGACCCCGACGATATATCGGTAGCGATGTCGCAGCATGTAAAGCACCCTTTAATGTTCCAGCGGTCTGCTGAGAACCAAGCATATCCTATCGCTGGCTGGGAATGTCCATGACCATTGAGGAAGGATTCTCCAGTCGTGCTGTATGTGTGTTACCCACCAATACCATCTGTAAATAATACACGAACTGCATGTGACTTGGTTTAAAATTGGCCACAGCAGCCTTTATTACCTATTATTTACATACTAACACAAGGGGGCGCCGTCCAACGGGCGACCCCAACAAATAACAATAGGTAACACAGTAACCAATACAGTAAATATACAACCCTGAGTAGGCCCAGTCCAGGAACCACTTCTCACCCCAGTATCCCTGGCCGCAACACACCGACCCAGAGATGAGGTATTAATCACCTACGGATTAACCCCCCAACTTTGCAGAACCCCGTGCCTGCAACATCCCGGAACCTGGAGCCACCATACCAAGATGGTGTCTCTCTGTCCAGTTACCATTGCCTTCAACCGCCTCTGGACCAGACCTACCCCCCGCTGCTGTGACAAAGAAACAACCCAGACCAAATTCCCCTCGGCATTAAACACAAGGGAGGGTGGGCGGGGATCGTTCCATATCCGGAAGTCAAGAGAGAGGGGGTAAGTCAAAGTCCTTTACTTACACCCCTCAACTGTCCCACCTCTTCCTCCAGGGAACTCCTCCTACCCACCAATCCCTTTACTCTGCCTTATAAACAAACCATTCCTGTTTCCATTAACCCCATCACTCCTTCCCTTCCCTCTAGTCATGTCGCCCCTCCACCCTATGGGTTCCATGGCTTTCTTGACCATTGAGGAAGGATTCTCCAGTCGTGCTGTATGTGTGTTACCCACCAATACCATCTGTAAATAATACACGAACTGCATGTGACTTGGTTTAAAATTGGCCACAGCAGCCTTTATTACCTATTATTTACATACTAACACAAGGGGGCGCCGTCCAACGGGCGACCCCAACAAATAACAATAGGTAACACAGTAACCAATACAGTAAATATACAACCCTGAGTAGGCCCAGTCCAGGAACCACTTCTCACCCCAGTATCCCTGGCCGCAACACACCGACCCAGAGATGAGGTATTAATCACCTACGGATTAACCCCCCAACTTTGCAGAACCCCGTGCCTGCAACATCCCGGAACCTGGAGCCACCATACCAAGATGGTGTCTCTCTGTCCAGTTACCATTGCCTTCAACCGCCTCTGGACCAGACCTACCCCCCGCCACAGGACAGGGCACGTGACTCCTTACGTGGCCTGGACCCGCCACACACCAAAAGCTTGTACCACACCTCCACGCAATCCCAGCGTCCACAAAACAGCACCAAGCACGTGAAGATGCACCCCTATCGCATCCCCAAAACCACCAGTTCAGCGCCACCAACTTTTGGCGCCGCCCCCCCAATAAGGCTCGATTGATACTGCCTATCGCACGAGCCACACGCCATTCCAACCTGGTCACACTATCAAAACTACCCCACGATTAAGCTCAGGTATGTCTTACACAATGCAACAACCAACAATTTTTTTTTTTTTTTTTTTAAAACATTCATAAATAACTTCTCGAGATACCAAATCGCTGCCTCCAATTTACTGGACCAGTACCATCGACCCGTCCAGACCCAACTGGCAACATTCAGGCGAGCCTCAGACCGTCGAGGCCCCGAGAACCAACGAATGCCCAAATATCCAAATGAGGCACACCCTCACCACAAAAACCCAGGGGTTATAAACCCACAGATAACACCAACCTGTTACGCCAACCCATTCCACTCCCAAAAGACTCAAATGCCCCCATTGCCTTAACCCGATAACAACTGAGGCCAAACGTAACACCGAAACAAGAGGACTCCCACCTCCCAATACTTCTCACAACCCCTTTTCTGAGCCCACCGAGGGGCCTCCGTGGCAGCCCAATCCAGAAGGAATACGACCCATAGTATTCCGGGCGCCCACCCCCGCCACCTGCAATCAAGTCTGCAGCACTGCCACAAAATGGTACCTTAACAAACGCGACACAATAATGAGCCTGGGTGCACTCACAACATAATTCCGCACCCGGGACCGCGTATAACAACACCAACCTTCACCACCCGCCTAATCTAATTCGGTGAGCGACAAAGCCGGCGCTCAACCCACTGCACCACCTCGGACACATCCTCCAACATCCAACCTCCGCTCTTGACCATAGATGGGCTGACCAACCCCACAATCTCAAAGCCCCCCAAAAGGCTAACACAAACCGTTTTGGACAAGGGAAACAAAAACCCGCTCGTGCTCAGATGAACATAGCCGCCACAAACCACTCACCAAACCCTGCCACAAAACAACGGAGACGGACCCTTGTATCCCGCTCCCTCACACCCTTACGACCAAACCCTTCAAGGCCTGCCGCGCCCTAAGATCCTGCGAAAACATCTCTCCACATCTAATCCTTAACAAGACAGCCACAGCCGCCACCCTCTGCTCCACTGCGGACGCCGGCCTAGCAGCCTGAAAACCGTTACTCACCACTGCCAACGCCACCATCAAATACTCCACCGGGCCTTCCTCACACATTGTCCCAAACGTTATCCGCGCCACCCATACTTCTGAATATCAGCCCCAAATAACCTCAGTCACTGGGCACCGAGCCGCTCCCCAACACAGCCACACCAGACTCCACAAGCCCTCCGGACACACCGTGCCCACCTCGTCTGCTACCCGGCCTCAACTCCCGAGACCTGCAGAACTGGAAGGAAACACAGCAGCTGCTATTCCCTTGGCGAACCCCAGTACTGGTTGCGCCACGCATAACATTTTTTTTTTTTTTAAAACACATCCAATTGAGAAACCAACTGTCGCAAGTACGCCACCCTTGGCCCCAGGATTAGCAAACCAACTATTAATCGAATTCTCCACCAACTGATAGCCAGAATGACAGCACACCTTCCTCTTGGAAAAAACTGCCAACCTCCACCACCCGACCACTACCACCGATTGGAAGCGCTACCCCACAATGCCCAACCAGAAAACAACTGGACCCGCTGCCTCCGAGTACCGCAGCTACGTTCCATCAGGTAGCACCTTACCCAGCCACAATCCGCGGCCACTAAATCGCCGTAAGAAAAAACCTCCTACACCATCAGATCATCATTGATCTCCCTCGTGACCACACACAAAGGATCCGATGGCTGCACCCTTGGCGCAGCCATCGCCAGCCGTCCAGCAGACACGCACCCCAGCGGCGTAACTCTGCACCCGTGGTTCGACCGCCCCTGCAAAGACTGCACCGCCTGAAACCGCACCGTCTTAGCTGACCTAACTGCCTCTATCGCAGCCCATAGGACCACACCATTACCCACGAATCCTACCCCTCTGACCATAACATCAAACTTTATCCCCACAAACCGTATCACTGGCGTTGGACCCTCAGTCTTCGCCTGCGCCAACAGGCCCAAAAGAGTATCCACCACCATCTGTAATAAAACAATCAACCTCAACGAATCATCAACCCGCCAACCCGATGTAAAGAGAATCAACCTATAATGAATAAGAGGTGTAAGCTGGGACACACCACGCACAAACCACTCCACCAAGAAATAACCGCCTCCAAAGGAACATAAAATGGGACAACAACCCATTAGCACCCACCGATCAACATAATAATAACTCCCCTCCCCACCGCAGCACCAGAACTGCTAGCTAGCAGGGTGGACCAGTAACAACCTAAATGCCGCCTCCAAATTCGCCTTTGCCATCAATGCTCCCCGGCTCACCGCCTTTACCAAATCCCACCCTCTGTCAAACGACACATAATAAACCGCCGACAATTCTGGAGCCAAGCAGGCATACACCGATGACTCCTCCAGATAAGATACGTTTTGAACAAGCCGAAATATATACATCTATATACGGCTCATTTCCGGCACTACCCCCCAACAGAGAAACCCAATCGTGACAAGGAGGGCCCCGAATGGCCCACCCATCCTGCCCAACACCACTTCCTGACCCCTCTTTCCACTGACAACCACCAGGTGTCCCCTAGCCCAGCGCAAACTTCCAATAAGGAGGCAAAGATCCACCAATATAAATAGAATGACGCAGAATTACTATGTTCCTTACCACAACCCAACACTTATGCTTAAGACAACCGTCCGCGCCAAATCTGCACCACCCATCCTTCTATTCCCCCCAAAAAACCCTCATCGTCCGTGTCGCCGGGGTTCCAAGCCCCGAACAGCCAACTACCCCCCAAAAAGGGGGGGGGGGCTGACTAGGAGCCGCCATCCACTGCAGCCATAAGGATGTGCCCGTATGATCCTACCGCATACTGGCACGCAACACCTTCCCTTGCTGAAATTACTCGGCGTACTGAAGCCAGACTAAACCGCCATATGACCTAACAAGCCACCCCAAATGGATCCATATAACCGAACCATGCCGAACCAATTACCCAATTCCTTCCCCCGATACCCTTGCCAAAAAACGCAAATGCCCGCAGCCACGTTGCAAATGTACGAGGGTGAGCCTCCACCGGCGCTCCCCTCCCTCTACTTATCCTTCCTGGAATCACTTGGCTTAACCTAATCCAGGTGAAACTGTTCCCGGGGGAGCAGCGAAACTATTGCTACACGTTCCCCATTCAAATCTTATCCCTCACATCCTCCAGCAAGTGAGCCCCCCCAGCGGGCCTTTGAAGCACCCATACCTCTCACACTTGGCCACTGTCAGCCAGACGCACCACCTCATCCCCCTCTTCGTTCCTCACCACTCACTCTGTCACAGCCCTTGCCGCCTCTGCCCGAAAATGCTCCCCTGCCGCCTCATGCGCCCTCACTCTGCCTGCCGCACCTGCGCCTACTAACCACCGATCCCGTCCATGCCGCCGGCGGTGCATGCGCACTCTCCACAACCGTATACACCACTTCAGTAAACCCCATACCTGGTCAAAACACCAACCCACTCGGCGCTGCCGTGTCCGCAGCCGCCCCCCCCCCAGCCCTGCCAAATCCACGGCCGTCTCACCCGACCGCGACCCGGCATATCCTGGAATAAAAATCACGCCATCCGGACGTCTGATTCATCCGTCGCTGCTTCCTCCTCCTCCTCGCTGGAGCCGACCGCCTCTGGCTCATGTAATGCAGACGCCGCCGAAGCGCTGCCACCACCACGGCCGTCCTCCTGGTACGCCGCGTGGGCACCATCCTCCAAGCTCCATCTTCTGTCCCGCGGCGACAACCCCGGAAACCGTCCCGTCCTACGGGCTGCCACCGCGGGCCTTATCTTCTGGCCTGACCCCCCCTTGCTACCTGCAAGGACAGGGGGTACCTGTGGCCCGACCCGCTGCCAGCAGACTCCCATCCAGAGCCGCCAGCCTCCTGCCCTCCTGGGCCCAGAAGGCATCCGTCCGCCGGGCCCTCCCCCCCTTGGGGGAGACCGCCGCTGCCGGGAGCTGCACGCCTGCTCTGGGTGACCAGGCGGGGACCGCAGGGCCCCCGCCGTCACCCCCACGTACCGACGCCTCCCGGGCATCCGTCGCACCATGCTCGCCTGCCCTGGTGCCGGACCCCTTGCTGGCTGCAGCCCCCCGGCCCCCCCCCCCTCCACCCGCGGGGGGGGGGGGGTAACGCTGGCCTCCGTCCTCGCCGGGCGCTCTCCTGGCCAGGAGCCGCCGCATCCAGCCCTCCTGGGCCCCATGAAAGCCTCTGTCCGCTGGGCCCTCCCCCTCCTGGGGGAGACCGCCGCGGCCGGGAGCTGCAACCTGATCTGGGTGACCAAGCAGGAACTGCAGGGCCCCTGCCGTCACCCCCACTCACCGACGCTTCCTGGGCACCCGTCGCCCCAGACCCGCCTGCCCTGGTGCCGGACCCACCACTGGCTGCAGCTCCGCGGCCCCCCCCCGCCTTCCGCGAGGGGTAAAGCTGGCCTCTGTCACCGCCGGGCGCTCTCCCCGTCCGGGAGCCGCCGCATCCAGCAATCCAGGCCGCGGCTCGGACCGGAAGTAGGCCGCAGCCAAGCCACGCCCCCCTCCCGGCTGCCGCGGCCCAGACGGAGATTCCTCCCGCGGCCGGAGCAGCAGCTGAGTACTGCCCTGCCCACGTCCTACCGCGGAGGGTCCCCGAAGGGGCTCTCGCATCTCCTCCTCGCTCCCCCCGCACACGGCAAGTACCTGAGATATGAGGGAGGGGGGACGCCGCCCGCAGCTGACAGGGGAGCGAGGGGAAAGTGCCAACGGGTTAACCCCCAGCAGCCAAGACGTGGGACCGCGCTGCCAGGGGCCCGTGCACTGCCATGATGAATCCGCTGCTCCCGGGTAGCAGCCATCCTGTCGCACGTCCGGATCATTCCATATCCGGAAGTCTGGTGATGTGAGGGGCTGGGGAACCTCCATCATGACGTCCTTGTACAGATCTTTGTGTCCTTCTAAATACTCCCACTCCTCCATGGAGAAATAGAAGGTGACGTCCTGACACCTTATAGGAACCTCTCCAGTCAGATCGTTCCATATCCGGAAGTCAAGAGAGAGGGGGTAAGTCAAAGTCCTTTACTTACACCCCTCAACTGTCCCACCTCTTCCTCCAGGGAACTCCTCCTACCCACCAATCCCTTTACTCTGCCTTATAAACAAACCATTCCTGTTTCCATTAACCCCATCACTCCTTCCCTTCCCTCTAGTCATGTCGCCCCTCCACCCTATGGGTTCCATGGCTTTCTTAGCTAGAGGGAAGCTTAAAATTTCAGAGAGATAAAAAAATGTCCTATACTATACACGCTTAGGCCCTGTGTGCACTTGCCAGTTTTTGCCACGGATTTCCTACGTTTTTGCTGCATGTTTCGCTGCATGTTATGTTCATAACATCTCTGCAGTGATTCACCAGCAAAACCTATGGGAAAATAAATGCTGTGCGCACTATGCGGATTTTGACAGCTGCATGTTTTGCTGCAAAAACAATTGCATGTCACTTCTTTTCCACACGTCGCTGCGGGATTTCACTCCATTGACTGCAATGTAATCGTGAAATCCCGCAGGGAATAACGCAGGCAGCAAATTCTGTGCGGTTCATTGCGTTTTCCTGCGTTATTCCCTACAGTATTTCGCAGTTTACCTGTGGTAATGTTCAGCACTGCCTGCGGTTTGCAGGGAAGTGATGTCATTATGACAGGAAGAGGAAGCAGTGAAGAGAGTAAACACACACAGATCACACACACACACAGACATAGAACACACACACATCACACTCACACACAGACACAGACACATAGAATACACATAGAAAGCAAACGGACAACTAGAAAAAAAAAACACGTGGGCTCCGCCGTATTTTTACCGTCCAGCCGAGGAAAGCACACAACGGCGGCCCGGTATTCTCAGGCTGGGTAGGGCGAGGGACAGGGTTAATGCCCCCTCCTCCCGCAGCCGAGAATATCAGCCCGCAGCTCCCCCCAGGACTGTCGCATCCATTATGCGGCAGTACCGGAGTGTCCCCGGCTCTTCCTGTTGCCATGATGCGGTGGCAAATCAGGGTAATATAAGGATTTTGTCACGCTCCCCGGGTCCTTGGCTTCCCTCCCCGGGTCCTCTGCTCCGCTCCCCGGGTCCTCAGCCCCGCTCCCCGGCTCACCTGCCACGCTCCCCGCTCTCCAGCCTCCGGTCCCCGTCCTTCCCAGGCCCCCTGGTCCCCGATCGCGGCGCCCGACGGCTTCCCAGGCCCTGGCCGGCTCCCCTGCGTCCTCTTCTCAGCCTCCTTCCCTGGCTTCTGGCACCCGGGCTGCGCGCATGCGCATTAGGGCGCGCGCGCGGTCACTGACCCTTTCTTAAAGGGCCAGCGTCCATTAACAGGTAATGAGGCTAATCAGGTACAGGGTATAAAGGGGTGTATTGTCCAAGGGGGCGGGGCCTGATCTTCGTGTTCCCTAAGCTAGGAGTCAGGTCTCCTGGTGTTTCAGTGCATGTACTCACCTATCTCTCTTTGTAGAGCCGTGCTTGCCTCGCCATCCAGTCTGCCGTATCCTGAACCCCGAACGCTGTCCTTCTGCCATCCTGACAGTCCGCACCATCTCGGATCCCTGCGGTGACCCGTCATCTTGCTCCCAAGGTTCCGGACCCCGCCTGACATCATCTCGGCTTCCGAACCTGAGCTGCGTCACCCGGACCACCACCCATAACTCCGTGGTCCCAGGGACTTCTCCGCTATTCCCGTGTGCAAGGACTGTTCTGCTGTTTCTAGTGTTCCAGCTGCCGGACTCTTTCCTACCATCTAGGAGTTCGGTCCAGTGGATCCACCTCCTGGGCCTGCCCGTACACCTGGCCGTGACAGTAAGATCAGGCCATGGATCCCGCTGCAGCACTAGCGGCCTTGCAAGAGGAACTCCAACGCCAGCGTGAAGTCCAGACCCGCATGCTGAACTTCATGACTTCCGTGGACACCCGCCTGACCATGCTACAAGCGGCAGTCACGTCTACAACATCCCAAGCCGCCACTAGTCAAGCCACGTCCCCCGCTCCCGTGGCCGCTTCTTCGGATGCTTCCAGACTGCGTTTGGCCTCACCACCCCGGTACGCCGGAGATCCCAAGACTTGCAGGGGGTTTATAAACCAATGCTCCCTCCACTTCACGCAGCTGCCACATCTGTTTGCCTCCGACCAAGCCAAGGTCGCCTTCATCATGTCTCACCTGGAGGGCGAGGCACTGGCGTGGATGAACCCGTTGTGGGAGAAGGAGGACCCTATGACCAAGGATCTTCAAGAGTTCCTGCAGGCCTTCCGCAGCACCTTTGACGAGCCGGGACGCGCCTCTGCGTCTGCTTCATCCCTCCTCCGCTTACGTCAAGGAACACTGACGGTGGGCCAATACGCCATCCGTTTCCGCACGTTGGCTTCTGAACTCGGGTGGAATAATGATGCCCTAACAGCCGCCTTCTGGGAAGGACTCTCGAGTCGCATCAAAGATGAGTTGGCGGGTCGTGACGTGCCCTCCACCCTAGATGCCCTGATTGCCCTAGCAACTCGAGTGGACATTCGTTTTCAGGAGCGCTCCAAAGAGCTGTCTCGGGAGAGACGTCCGGTACGACATTCCCCTCCTCCACAGAAGCCCTCCGTATCGCAGTCATCAACAGCTGGGATTCCCGTCCACGAGCCCATGCAGATCGACCGAGTACGGCAATCTGAACAACGTCGAGCAGAGCGGCTCGCCAAGGGCCTCTGCTTTTACTGCGGAGAGGACACTCACCTCCTACGCTCCTGTCCGGAAAGGCCGGGAAACTCCAAAGCCTAGGGTTGGTAGGAGAGGCCACCCTAGGTGCTGGGACTCTCTCAGACCCGGTTATGTGGACTGTGCAAGTGTCAACGGGAGAGACGCGCTTCACGGCTGAGGCATACCTCGACTCTGGAGCAGCAGGCAATTTCATCCAGCAGGCCACGGTGGACAAGTACCAGCTGCCTGTTACTCTACTCGAGAAGCCCCTAGTGATTGCCTCTGTGGATGGGAGACCCCTCTCTGATACCATCTCCTGGGTCACCAGACCGGTCGAACTGCGTATCGGTGCCCTGCACACCGAGAACATCACTCTCTACGTCCTTCCACACATGTCCCACCAGATCCTGCTGGGACTTCCCTGGTTGCGGACACACGAACCATCAGTCAGCTGGGGTACTGGCGAAATCACCCGATGGGGTTCTGCTTGTCATGAGAAGTGTCTGAAGTCCATACAACCTATCCGACGACCTCCGGTTCCAGAGAACCTACCGGAACTGCCCTCGGCCTATTGGTCCTTCGCAGACGTTTTTGACAAGAAGGAGTCTGAGGTACTTCCGCCACACCGTCCCTACGATTGTGCCATCGACCTGCTCCCAGGAACAACACCACCTCGAGGACGGATATATCCGTTGTCTCCGGCCGAAACCAGGGCCATGTCTACCTACATCACAGAGAGCCTGGCAAAAGGATTCATCCGGAGATCCTCCTCTCCTGCGGGAGCAGGCTTCTTCTTCGTGAAGAAGAAAGAGGGTGACCTACGCCCATGCATCGACTACCGGGGTCTAAATCAGATCACCGTCAAAAACAAGTACCCTCTGCCGCTCATCCCCGAATTGTTCGACCGGCTCAGAGGAGCCCGTGTGTTCACCAAGCTGGATCTTCGGGGTGCCTACAACCTAGTTCGTATCCGCTCTGGGGACGAATGGAAGACCGCGTTTAATACTCGCGATGGGCACTATGAATACTGCGTGATGCCCTTCGGCCTGTGTAACGCACCAGCAGTCTTCCAAGAATTGGTGAACGACATATTCCGGGACCTCCTCTACGTCTGTGTCGTAGTTTATCTGGATGACATCCTTATCTTCTCTCCGGACCTCCAGACCCATAGAGAGAACGTACAGCTGGTTCTGCAAAGACTGAGGGAGAATCGTCTTTACGCCAAATATGAGAAGTGCGTCTTTGAGCAGTCTTCTCTTCCTTTCCTGGGATACATCATCTCGGGCACTGGACTGCAGATGGATCCAAAGAAGGTCTCCTCCATACTCAACTGGCCTCCTCCTTCTGGACTGAAGGTAATCCAACGGTTCCTGGGATTCGCCAACTACTACCGCCAGTTTATCCCTCACTTCTCTGCCCTGACTGCTCCTCTCTCCGCTTTGACCAAAAAGGAGGCTAATCCAAAGGACTGGTCACCTGCGGCCGACGCCGCGTTTTGCTCCCTGAAGCGAGCATTTGCCTCCGCTCCTGTACTCCACCGTCCGGAGTTAAACCGCCAGTTCACCTTGGAAGTGGATGCCTCCTCCTCGGGGGCTGGAGCAGTGCTCATGCAGAAATCCTCCTCCGGCAAGATGGTGACTTGCGGTTTCTTCTCCAAGAGCTTCTCCGCGCCGGAACGTAATTACACCATCGGTGACCGAGAACTATTGGCGGTCAAACTGGCTCTGGAGGAGTGGCGCTACCTCCTGGAAGGAGCAGTGTACCCCGTGATTATCTACACGGACCACAAGAACCTGGAATACCTGCGGTCCGCTCAGCGACTGAACCCACGGCAAGCCAGGTGGTCCTTATTCTTTGCCAGGTTTGACTTCCAGCTCCATTTCAGACCCGCGGACAAGAATGTACGTGCTGATGCCTTGTCTAGGTCTTTCGTGCCCATGGAGCAGGAGGAAGAGACTACCCAACCTATCATCCCTCCTAGCAAGATTATTCCGGTGGCCCCTGTCACTCTGGCCCAGATACCGCCCGGGAAGACCTATGTCTCTGAGACTGACAGGCAAAAAGTGTTACACTGGGGTCATGCCTCCAAAACAGCCGGTCATGCAGGCCAGAAGAGAACATGGGGTGCGATTGTACGCCATTACTGGTGGCCATCCCTTCGCACGGACGTCGCTGCTTATGTCTCTGCCTGCTCCTCTTGTGCCAGGAACAAGACGCCCAAACACCTGCCCTATGGCCGTCTTCTGCCTCTGCCTATACCCTCAGTTCCGTGGCAACACATAGCGATGGATTTTATTACGGACTTGCCATTATCCTCCGGACACACAGTCATATGGGTCGTGGTGGACCGGTTCTCCAAAATGGCTCACTTCGTCCCTATGGCCGGACTGCCCTCTGCTCAGGAACTCGCGGAAGCCTATATACATCACATCTTCCGCTTGCATGGCTTTCCATCCCACATCGTGTCCGACAGAGGAACTCAGTTCACCTCCCGCTTCTGGAGGGCGCTCTGCAAGCATCTGGGAGTGACTCTGGACTTTTCTTCTGCTTACCATCCTCAGTCTAATGGCCAAGTGGAGAGGGTCAATCAAATCCTGACATCCTTCTTACGTCACTATGTCAACGCCCATCACGACGACTGGTCCACGCTTCTGCCTTGGGCTGAATTCTCACATAACCACCATATCAGTGAGTCGTCCTCCAAATCTCCCTTCCATGTCGTTTACGGACTTCAGCCCTCCGTTCCATTGCCTATATCCCCTTCTTCGGATGTCCCTGCGGCTGATACTGTAGCCCGTGACTTCGCTACCATTTGGGACTCTGTCAAGGCGTCCCTTGGACGCGCTTCCCAGCGGATGAAGAAACACGCTGACAAGAGGCGTCTGGACCCTCCGTGTTTCTCTCCTGGTGACCTGGTCTGGCTTGCTTCCCAGTACATCCGATTGAAGATACCTTCCTACAAGCTGGGTCCTCGCTACATCGGGCCGTTTAAGGTCCTCAGCAAGATCAATGAGGTCTCCTACAAGCTACAGCTCCCGGCCACGATGAGGATTCCCAACTCTTTCCACGTCTCCCTGCTCAAGCCGGTCGTCCTTGGTCCCTTCTCCGCTGCTGCCAGTCCAGCTCCTCCACCTATTGCCGATGACGACATCTATGCGGTAAGGGATATCGTGGCCATGAAGACCGTTCGAGGTCGTCAGTTCTTCCTGGTGGACTGGGAGGGGTATGGTCCTGAGGATAGGTCCTGGGAGCCCAGGGAGAACGTGGGCACTCCTCTGATCCGTGCCTTCATGTCCCGGTTGCGGGGAGGGGGGCGTGGGGGGGGGGGGTACTGTCACGCTCCCCGGGTCCTTGGCTTCCCTCCCCGGGTCCTCTGCTCCGCTCCCCGGGTCCTCAGCCCCGCTCCCCGGCTCACCTGCCACGCTCCCCGCTCTCCAGCCTCCGGTCCCCGTCCTTCCCAGGCCCCCTGGTCCCCGATCGCGGCGCCCGACGGCTTCCCAGGCCCTGGCCGGCTCCCCTGCGTCCTCTTCTCAGCCTCCTTCCCTGGCTTCTGGCACCCGGGCTGCGCGCATGCGCATTAGGGCGCGCGCGCGGTCACTGACCCTTTCTTAAAGGGCCAGCGTCCATTAACAGGTAATGAGGCTAATCAGGTACAGGGTATAAAGGGGTGTATTGTCCAAGGGGGCGGGGCCTGATCTTCGTGTTCCCTAAGCTAGGAGTCAGGTCTCCTGGTGTTTCAGTGCATGTACTCACCTATCTCTCTTTGTAGAGCCGTGCTTGCCTCGCCATCCAGTCTGCCGTATCCTGAACCCCGAACGCTGTCCTTCTGCCATCCTGACAGTCCGCACCATCTCGGATCCCTGCGGTGACCCGTCATCTTGCTCCCAAGGTTCCGGACCCCGCCTGACATCATCTCGGCTTCCGAACCTGAGCTGCGTCACCCGGACCACCACCCATAACTCCGTGGTCCCAGGGACTTCTCCGCTATTCCCGTGTGCAAGGACTGTTCTGCTGTTTCTAGTGTTCCAGCTGCCGGACTCTTTCCTACCATCTAGGAGTTCGGTCCAGTGGATCCACCTCCTGGGCCTGCCCGTACACCTGGCCGTGACAGATTTAATGGCGGTGGATCACCGCCACGAAGTCCAGGCTTGATCATGGCAGCGTCTATGAGACAGCTGACATGATCAACCCGTAAGTAAAGTGAATAAACACACACATCGAAAAATCCTTTATCTAATATATAAAGCTGAATGTGTGTATGTGTGTGTGTATGTATGTATGTATGTATGTATGTATGTGTGTATGTCCGGGATTGGCATCTGCACCGTCGCAGCTACAGCCACAAAATTTTGCACACTCACAATTCTGGACCCCGAGAGTGTCATAGGCTATGTTTTGAGGTTAAATTTTAACCCCGCGCTTTACAGTTATTCGCCAAAAAACCTGCCTCCATTAAAGCGAATGGAGCTGGGAGCCACAGTGCAGCCAGAACTTCAGAAGAATGCGCAGCCATGCCCTTATATGGAATGTTGGCGTATCACAATGCAGCCAGGGAAAGAGACAGACACAGACAGGGAAAGAGGCAGACAAAGACAGGGTAAGAGACAGACACAAAGAGACAGACACAGACAAAGAGACAGACTGACAGGGAAAGAGACATACAAAGAGACAGAGACAGACACAGGGAAACAGACAGACAGGGAAAGAAAGGGAAAGAGACAGACAGGGTAAGAGACAGACAAAGACAGGTAAAGAGACAGACAAAGAGACAGACACAGGGAAAGAGACAGAGGGAAAGAGGGAAAGAGACAGACGGGGAAAGAGAAGGAAAGAGACAGACAGGGAAAGTGACAGAGATAGACAGACTGGGAAAGAGATAGATAGAAAGACAGGGAAAGAGATTGAGACAGACGGAGAAAGAGACAGAGACAGTCAGAGACAGACAGGGAAAGAGACAGACAGACAAAGAGATAGAGAGAGAGACATAGATATATATACAGAGGGGGAGACAGAGAGAGAATGCGAGAGAAACAGAGAGACAGTTACTATCCCGGGCGTTAATATATTTTATTTCGTTAACAACAGTTATTAACTCGGGCGAAGCCGGGTAGTCCAGCTAGTTTTAAATAAAACACAAAAAAGCCCCTGGTTCACCATTTTATTAACCCCCCCCCCTCCCGAAACATACAGCTCCGGCGTAATCCACGTCCTGTGATGCTTGCATCCAGCCGCGACTGACACTGACACAGCGCTGAATGCAGCCTCGTAGCGAGACAGCAGAGGTAATTATCGGTCATTTCCCATGGCCGGTAATGTGAACTCACATTACCGCTCGGGAGAAATGCAGCGTGTGCTCCCTCTATCTATTATTCTATCTATTCTTCTATCTGTCTTCTATTCTTCTGTCTATTTATCGGTCTGCTATCTATCTCAGAAGGAAATTACTTTTTTTTTTTTTTTTTTTAATGCATTAAAGCACATGTACCAACCCGCATGCGGCAAAACCGCGGCAATACCGCGAACAATACCGCGGTAAAACAGCAGCAAACCGCATGCGGTTTTCGGGTGCGGTTTGCCGCGGTTTTTTTTACCGCGGATGCGGTAATCTTTCAGACCCTGCAGAATTTTCTTAAGAAAATTCCGTTTTCCAGTGCGCACAGGGCCTTAGTGTTTTATGTATCATTTATATGTAATGGCTATTTTTATTCATATAAAAATATTGTGTCTTCCTATGAAATTGCGTACTGTCCCTTTAACAAGCATGTAATCTTTGTTTCACTGAGCAGACATATTGTCTTGCAGAAGAGATATCTCTGACACACAGGATTAGCTGGTAGCAGTGAATCATTACAGGTCTGGTCCTCCTTCCACATTCCACAGGGCCACATAAGCAGGATGGCAGATGGGGAGAAGTCCTAATTATGTGTACGGCGGCATGCTTACCTCCGGAATTGGAGGAATGTTTTGATGATGGCATTAACAACTAAAGCCATTTTATTATACAACAGTTTTAATTATTTTTCACACAGTTTTTCTGAAAACAAATAGTTCTGACACACCATATGTTAATGTTTCAATACACATACATACAGCGATGCTTACTGCATACATTTTTTTTAAACCAAGCAAAGCACAGTCAGGTTTAGGTAAATAGTATTTATTAAAGCGCACCAATCATCAGGATTTTCGTATATAACCTAAAGTCAGTGCTATACTGGCACTATCAGGCTGATTCTTTACATACCTGTAGTGGTCAGCTCGGATGTATAGGTTTTGAAACCCAAGAAAGTAAAGTTTATAAAATCATCAGCTTCTTGAGGGACAGCAGCTGAGGATCAGATAATAAATGGGGTATTCATACTTATGCTAATTCTAACAGGGGGAAGGGTCATACCCATGTGACCAGAAGGGGCGGGGCCTGAGTCAACAGAAAAATGTTGCTTTGTAGTATCAGCTTTGTTGGCTTAGGCCCCGCCCCTTCTTATCATATGGGTATGACCTCACACAGGTCCTGCTAGTGAAAAGTGAATCGTTTGTATAATAGTTATGCTAATTCTAACAGGGGGAGGGGATAACTATGAATACTCCCCTCAGATATTATCTGATTCTTGGCTGCTGTCATTCAAGCAGATGCCAATTTTATAAACTTTACTTTCTTGGGTATCAAAACCTATACATCCGAGCTGACCACTACAGGTATGTATAGAATCAGCCTGATAGCGCCAGTATAGCCCTGGCTCTAGGTTATATACGAAAATCCTGGTGATTGTTTCCCTTTAATAGGCAGTATGCTAAAAAAAAAAAAAAAGGTATGAGGGTCCATCAGGATTCTAAATGAAAATACTTAGGCTATGCGCCCACGAGAGCTTTAGTGGAGTTTTTGACGCTGTGTATTTTCGCTGCATCAAAAATACAGCATCTTCCATATCAAGTAAAGTAGATGGGATTTATAGAAATCTCCTGCCCATGGTGCTTCCTTTTTACCCTGCGTAATCTCACCTGTGGTGTGTTCTTCAAATCTGCAACTTGCCAGTTTCTCTTGTGAATACGCTGAGTTTTTTGTGCAGATTTTCCCCATAGACTTGCATAAGATGCAGAAAATCCGCAGTTAAAAAGCACATGCATTTTTAGGGCTCATGGACACATAACTGCTGAATATTCTGCAGCGATTTAACAGCACATGTGCGCGTCAAATCGCTGCAGAAACACTGCATAATGGATGCAATTTTTTTGTACAAAAAAGCCGATTTGATGCGCTATGGTTGCTGCCCCCACCATAGACAGAGTGGGAGCTGCATCCATAGCGCACGGAATAATTGACATGCTCATTTTATGAACGGACGGATTTGGGGCAAGATTTTAGCACCCAAATCGCTGCATTCATAAAAGCAACGTGCGCACGTATCATGCACAATCTTCATAGATTGTGCAGGGGACGCATTTACACTGCAGTGCAATACACAGCGTGCCCACGAGCCCTTAGGCTATGTGCGCACGTTGCATTTTTTCATGCATTTCCACAGCGTTTTGAACTGGAGCGTTTTAATGCAAAAATGCATGCGTTTTGATTTCCAAGCAAAGTCTATGGGAAATAGGCCTTTATTGTGCACACTATGCTTAAAAAAACGCAGCGTTTTTTGTGACAAAAATTTTCCAAAATATCAACAACATGTCAATTGTTTTGAGCGTTTTGACAGCGTTTTGCTAACATTGAAGTCAATGAGTCTTTTCAAAACGCATCCTAAATCAAAATCTTAGCGTTTTACAAACATTTTTGATGCAAAACGCATGTTTTTTTGTCAAAATCAAAGCATGCGTTTTTGGCAGTATAGTGAGGTCAAGAGGTTTCCTTTTGCCCTCACATCCAGGCCAACTTTAAAAAAAGAGTCAAACAATAATTTAAATTTAATTTTTAAATAAATAAGAAATATCAATAATCTTTTCCAGAAAATTAATATTATAGTATATGATTTAAAGCATGACAATTTTTTTTTTCATTTTTTTACTACTGTTTGAATGTTCAAACTTTATTTAGTAGTGTCTTTGTATAAAAAACGCATCTCAATTTAAGCACTGATAATGCATGTAAAATGCAGTCATAACGCGGCAAAAATGCTAAAAAATGCATGCGTATTTCCTGCGTTTTTGTGGTCAAAACCAAATTTGATAATGACAAATTCTGCCAGAGGATGCGTTCATTTCTGCAAGGTACTGAACGCAACGTGCGCACATAGCCTTAGTGAGTTTCTGCTACGTAAAAGCAAGTAATCCGCACCTAAGAATGTCAATAATGTTTTGTCAAAATCAAATACAAGGAAGTTTCAAAAACAAATAAGCTTTATTTAAAACATGATATACTTAACAGAGGCAAAAAACGGAGCGTCAAAAATGTGATAAAAACGCATGTTAAAAAAAAGCACACAAAAACTTAATGAAAAAAGCACCAGGACACCTAATTTACATAATACAGTATGTGCAGAAATGGTGCAGAAATTCTGCAATTTCGAAAACTCAGAGGAAACCTACAGTATTGATCACTACTCAAAAAAATGAAGGCCAGAATACCTATATTTATATAAACCTATAAAATAACACTTCACTGGTAATAATCAAATGACTTCTTTATTAGAAAATACAATTAAAAATAAATAAAAACAGGTGCACAGCATATGGATAATGACAAAAAAGTTAAAGCATGCCTGGGTAAATCAATGGTAATTTTTTAACTGCAATGACAGGATAAGGCTATGTGCGCACGTTGCGTTCTATTCCACACTGCATGTGCGTCTCAGAACGCAGCCGAAAAGCTGCATTCTAAGACGCATTGTTAGTGGAGAATTCCTGCTGAATTCATGCATTCTGGATGCTTCCAGAACGCACATTTTTGACTGTGCAGTCCCACTCAGCTCTGCAGCATCCCCATAGACTTGCAGCAGAGCCGAGTGGGACAGCACTGTCAAAAAGAGCATGGCTGGCTGCAAGACAGAGCCCGTGCTATCAGAATGAATTCGGATGAACTTCACCCGACTTCATTGTGATCACACGGCTCTGTGCGTGTGCTGTGGCTTGATTTGCGGTCACACGTGAAGGACTCACCTGTGATTGCAAATCCCCTGAGTGACTGCAGTGAGAAGCTCAGCTGTGCTTTCACTCAGGTTACTCGTGGCCACAGCTGCATTCCTCCACCTGAGAGCGGTGGCCGCGAGTAACCTCAGTGACAGCACAGCTGATCACGCGACTCACTTCAGTTGCTGCATGGCGCTCACAGGAGCGGCGGTGTTCTAATGTCGCTCCTGTTAGCTTCCGATGTAGCAGAGCTGAAAGCGTCGTGGGACCTTGCGTGGATTACGTCGGACCTGGAGGTGTTTTTGAGGGGTTAATAAAGTGGAGAAAGAGGGTGTTTTTTGACTTTCATTACAAATAAAGGATTTTTTGGATGTGCGTGTTTATTTTCTTTAAGCTACAGGTTAATCATGGAAGGCATCTCGGGGAGAGGCCTGCCATGATTAACCTAGGACTTAGTGGCAGCTATGGGCTGCTGCCATTAACTCCTTATTACCCCGTTTGCCACCGCACCAGGGCAATTCGGTATGAGCCGGGTAGAGTCCCGGGACTGTCGCATCTAATGGATGCTGCAATTCCGGGCGGCTGCTGGCTGATATTGTTAGGCTGGGGGGCTTCCCATAATGTGAGAATACTAGCCTTCAGCCGTGTGGCTTTACCCTGGCTGGTATCAAAATTGGGGGGGACTGCACGTTATTTTTTTTATTTTTTTTTTACTGCTCGATATAGACACGCCCACCGGTGGCTGTGATTGGTTGCAGTGAGACAGCTGTCACTCAGCGTGGGGGCATGTCTGACTGCAACCGATCATAGGTGCCGGTGGGCGGGGGAAGCAGGGTATATGAGATGGATTAATGAGCGGCCAGCATTTTCAAAAGAGGAGAAGCCGCCACAGTGTGAACGCCGTGCAGCGCCGCGCCGGTGATTGTGGATCGGTGAGTATGAGAGAGGGGGTGAAGGGGGAGACCGACATGGACAGAGAGAGAGATAGAGACTGAAAGATCTGCGTTTGCATGTCAAAAAAACATGCGGATCGCAACAAAAATGCAGTGCAAATGCATTGCTTAGCATTTTGGTAGCGTTATTCTACAACTCATTGATTTCAATGGGTGTAGAACGCTGCCAAAACGGACAAAAGAAGTGACATTCTGCTTTTCTAAACGCAAAGATTTTGACAAATCTTTGACAATCAAAACGCTGCGTTTAAAAAAGCATCGTGGGCACGGATTTTGCATGATTCTCATAGACTTTACTGGGGAAGCCGAACGCATGCATTTTGACAATGTGACGCTGCAGCTTAAAATGCTGCAGAAACTCAAAAAAACCCGCAATGTGAACACATGCCCTTACACACATACCTGGATGTAGAAAAGTAGTGCAAATAAATAAATAAATAAATATTATCACAGTTATGAATAAATGATGCCACAAAGCAACATCAAAATAATATCACAGTGATTATATATAAATAATACAATAACAATAAGTGCACATACTGATAGACAAGTCAAATATTAAGAAGAATATTAAGAAAGCAAAAAGGCCATGTGCAGCCTAAATGTATATGAGACCCAGTTACATACTAAAGACTTTACCATAAGACACCTGACGCGCCTTTCACAGTGGCTTTTTCCAAGGGCATATGTGATGTAATTTGATCATTATTACCTGTGTAGTCTTATTCTATAGGTTTATATAATATAAAACAACTCACCAAAAGCATATTGTGGGAACATAGCTTTAGGCTGTGTGACCACCGAGTTTTGTGTGAGTTTTTGAAGTTCCATATTTTTATCATTGTGCAAGTTTCTTATCTACAACATGTCAATTTCTCTAGTGAGTATTAGTGATGGGCGGACCCGGACTCTAAAAGTTCAGATTCGTGCGCGTTCAAGAGTACTCAGGGAACTCTGGGTAATGACCCAAATCAAGCAACTCGAGTAATTAAAAAAAAATAAAGAAAAGTAAGGGGAAATGCAGGCGCGATAACTTACCGAGTCTCCCGAGCGGCTGTAATACTGCTTCTCGGCCGCCCACACTATTTCACACTTCTATGCACTGCTTTCCCCGCCCAAAGGCAGTCCCCGCTTCTCTGATTGGTTGCAGTCAGATGCGCCCCCAGAATGTGTGACAACATGTCTGACTGCTTTCAATCACAATGTGCTGTATGTGCATTTATATTGGTGTAAAAATAAATAAATAAACAAATAAATTGACATAGAGTCCACCCATATTATATACCAAGCACAGATAAAGCATACAGCTACAGGCTGCAGCCCCCAGTAGTGTGTTTTTCTTGGATTTTTCAATTTTTTACTGTTTCACTTAGTCCCTATATGGGACACTAACTATGACTACTCTGATCGCAGCTGCAATGTTCTGCAGTGCTTAATCACTGTACTACTTCGCAGCTGTCAGAGCTGTACTGTGAAAGCTTGAGTGATCATGCTGCCGGCATGATCCATAAGGCTTTCCATAGTCAGGTGACCCGCAGAGGAGAAGTTGTGCGATCCCTCTCCCAATCTTTAAAGTGCCGTCATCGAGAATTAAACAGCCAGGGAACACGTACTCCGTCCCTGTCTGTGAAGGACTGTCGGTAAAGCCGAGGACGTATCGGTACTTCCAAGGTCAGGAAGAATCCGAAAAATAGGATGTAGTGGTATGTCCAAGGTCATAAAGGGGTTAAATGTGCCCATAAAAAAATTGGCTTTCTAAATTTTCTTGGAAAAATGAGAAATTGCTGATAACTTTTAACAATTCTAACTTCCTAACAAACAAAATTCATGGTTAAAAAATAAAGCTGATGTAAAGTAGACATGTGGGAAATGTTATTTGTTACTGATTTAGTATGGTATAACTATCTGGTTTAAGGGCATATAAATCCTAACTTTAAAAATGGCAACATTTAAAAATAAAAAAAAAAATAAAAAAAAGGTACATTTTCAATATTTTCATAAATAAATGCAAATATTATCAACCAAAATGTATTGCTCATATAAAGTACAACATATCTTGAAAAAGCAATCTCAGATTCACTTGGAAATGTTGATGCGTTCCAGAGCTAGTTACCTCATAAATTGATACTGGTCAGAAATGTAAAATTTGGCCTGGTCAGGAAGGTGAAACAGGCTGGGGAGGTGAAGGGGTTAAAACATGACATATCAACCAGAGGCAAAAAACGGGCAATCAAAAATGCTACAAAAACGCACACAAAAATGCAATCTGCATGAGAAAAAAATCGCAGATCTGCTCTGCCTCATCAAATAACATTGGCCAGAGTGCAATGTGAGATTTTATCACATAGTATTCCTCTGTATTATATATCAGTGTGAGCGTAGCCTAAAGCCCGCTTTACACGCTGCAATGTATCTTACAATGTGTCGGTGGGGTCACGTCGTAAGTGACGCACATCCGGCATCGTAAGGTACATTGCAGTGTGTGACAGCTACGTGCGATTGCGATTGAACGTTAAAATGTTCCTCGCATACACGTCGTTGAATCCTGACGAATTGCACGTCGGGTTGTTCAATGTTCCCGAGGCAGCCCACATCGCAGTGTGTGACACCCCGGGAACATTGAACAGATCTTACCTGCCTCCCGCGGCTCCAGCCAGCAATGCGGAAGTAAAGAGGTGGGCGGGATGTTTACGTCCCGCTCATCTCCGCCCCTCTGTTTTCTATTGGCCGGCTGCCGCGTAACGTCGATGTGACGCTGAATGTCCCTCCCACTCCAGGAAGTGGACGTTCGCCGCCCACATCGAGGTCATATGGAAGGGTAAGTACGTGTGACGGGGGTTAATCGTTTGTGCGGCACATTCAACAAATTGAACGTGCCGCACATACGATGGGGGCGGTTACGATCGCATACGATATCGTATGTAAAATCGTAACATGTAAAGCAGGCTTTACACTCATACTCCTGTGTTTTCATCCTTTTTTTCATCTGCGGCGCCACCTTGTGACCGCAACTTCTGACTTGCCGGAAGTCAGAAGTCATGTCTCAAGCACTCAATACAAGTCTATGAGAGCCAGAACGAGGCCAGAATGAGGCTCTCATAGACTTGTATTGATTTTTTTACCTCCAGAGCGCTCCATGAAACACTGGAGCTGCCGGCAGGTCACAAATTGTCAGAGAACGACTGTAGCGGAAACAAATGAAGACAGCAGCAGGTGAGTATATGACAGGTGGCAAGGAACTTACATTTAAAGCACCACTCCAGCGGTGAAGTAAAAAAAGAAACACTGAAGTAGTGTTTTAATACTCTATCCATGGCGGCAAAACCACACACCATGACAAAACACACGCTTCTTCTGTTACATGTGAGCATAATTTAATGTAAGTTTCTATCACCTTAATATGCTGTTTGTGCACTGTATGTTGCATAGCATTAACAATATGACTGATTCAAATTTGTCCAAGCAGGCGTTTTTTTCTTTGGAAAGTGAATTTGTCTACTGGCCAAGAAAGAGTTACACCTTCATATTCCACCATCAGCCACACATTCCAAAGATTAAAAACTGCAGAATTTCTTTCTGGCCTAATGGAATACATTTTAGCGTAGAATTACACTCAAGCACATAGAAAAACAAACATTTTATACTTCAACCTTAACGGCAGTACAACTATGTTTTATTTAATATGAGCAACTAGCGCACCATCACAAGCAGATACCGCACCTTTAAGTGCCTTAGTGTTGGATGTCTCCATATACAAAAACAGAAGCTGAGATTATTTTATTTTAATGGAAGCCTCCATATTCCGTTTTGATAGTTAAATGCTCATGTCAACATTTTCCTGTAATCAAATTTAAGTGTGATACTTTGTAACAAATTTAGATATGTTTCACATTAACATTTTGCACTTGCCCCATTATAGTAGATTTGAGCAAAAAGATTTGCACTTCCCTGGTCCGGCATCCAGTCAAGTCCTCTGTGGCAGCCATACCAGCGCAGTCTCGTCAATGGGGTTCATCAGATTGTGCAAAACTGATGTCCAGCATGGGAGACATTCAGCATTACCTTTATTACATTGTATAACATGTAGGAGAAATTAAAATTCCATGCAGCATCCATCAAAACATCATTGTGTGGAATAGTAGTTACGAGGCCAATGAGTCAATGAATCCACTGCCCCCCCCCACCATCTACCCAAATAATATGTCCACAGGTGGATATATCAGAACCTCTCAATGATTGCAAGCGAGTGGGAGAAGGCCACTTTATTGAGCCCTCTGTATTTATTTTTATCAGCAGTTAAAGTGAAAATGTCGCCAGATTTGGTGACTTTAACCTGCGGCTACCACCAGTGGGCTCTTATATACAGCATTCTAACATGCTGTATATAGGAGCCCAGACCGCTGTGTAGAACACAAAAATCACTTTATAATATTACTCACCTAATTGTCGGTGAGGTGCAGACTGGTCAGATTTGTGTCTCTAATACCGCGCCTCCTCTTTCGGTCATCTTTGTCCTCCTTCTTCTGAAGCCGGGATGCATGACGCGTCCTACGTCATCAAAACAAGCCGACATTGGGGTCCTGTACAGGCACACTTTGATCTGCCCCGGGCAGGGTAGATCAAAGTATTGTAGTGCGCCTGCGCGAGACCTCAATGCTGGCCTGTGTGCATGACGTAGGACTCGTCATGCATCCAGACTTCAGAAGATGGAGGACAAAGATGGCCGAAAGAGTGGTTAAAGGGTTTAAAGGGGTTTTCGCCGCAAACAAAGTTACTTTTAAAGTTAATTTTAATCATTAGATCTTGGAAAATAATATGTTTAAAAAAATGTTCCTGTGCTGAGATAAAGCTCTATACTGTGTAATGAGCGTATCTGACTGTACAGAGACATGGCCTGATCATAACACATCTCCTGGGCAGTGAAGGACATAAAAGAGTAAAAAGTCACTACTGCATGGGATCATAGCAGATTCTTTTTGTGAGGTAAAAAATTTCCCTGGCTGTTTTTAAAAAATGTTTTATCTCAAAGAAAGAATTATTTATGATCCCGTCTAATGTCTGTATACTTCTTTACTTCCTCACCTAGTAATGCTTACAATGTTGAGGCAAGCAGTAGTCAGCATGGACCCACTGGACCACAAGCGAAACCCGGGCTACCCTGACATTGGAGAGGTTTCACTAAGCGATCACCAAGGTAGACGGCAGGTGCCACTCACAGGTTAGTGTCCAGGACTGTAGCAGCTGACCCCCAGGACAGGGAATGCAGGGACAGACAGGTGCTGGTAGGTACAGGTATGGTGAGCATAAATGTTAGGTGCTGGAGAGAAGAATGGGTATAATGCCGCGCTACTGCCAATGAGAAAAATTGTTGATTAATAAAAATATTTTTTATTTTGTAGGTCGACGCGTTTCTGGGATCCAGTCCCCTTCCTCAGGACCAAGAAAATCAACAAAATGACATTTTGGTTTTTTTCTTGGTCCTGAGGAAGGAACAATTTTTCTCATTGGCGTTAGCGCAGCATTATACCCATTCTTCTCTCCAGCACCTAACAGTTAACCTACGTGGGGCTGCAGCAGCCACCATTATTTCTTATGCATCCATAGGGGTTGTACCTTCCACAACCCTGCCAGGTGAGTGTTATGGCTGCTTTACACGGTACGACCGAGAATTGTGCAATTTCACAATCGATCGTACCCGCCCCCGTCCTTTTTGCGTCACGGGCAAATCGCTGCCCGTGTCGCACAAAGTCAGTAACCCCCGTCACACATACTTACCTCTTGTGCGACCACGCTGTGGGCGGCGAACGTCCACTTCCAGGAGTGGGAGGGACGTTCGGCGTCACAGCGACGTCACACGGCCGCCGGCTAATGGAAGTGGAGGGGCTTAGATGAGCGGGACGTAAACATCCCACCCACCTCCTTCCTTCACATAGCCGGCGGCGGCCGCGTGACGCAGGTGAGCTGCTGTTCATCGTTCCCGGGGTGTCACACGGAGCGATGTGTGCTACCCCGGAAACGATGAACAACTAAATTAAACGATATTATGGAACCTAGCGAGCAGTACACGACTCACGATTTGTGAGCGATACTGCGTCGCTAGGAGGTGTCACACAGGCCGTCACAAAAACCGTGACGTGATGTGCGTCACAAAAACCGTGACCCCCGACGAGCTATCGCATGATAGATTGTCTGGTGTAAAGCAGCCTTTACTCCTAACACACCTTACTTTTTAATCTGGTAAAACCCTATTGCGCTCTCTATTTTTATAGTTTGAGGTACGGTGAGCATGACAGAGTCAGACAGGTATGGGAGGGCAGATACAGGTGTAGATAACGGGACAGGAGTACGAGACCTGACAACTAGCTAGCAGATGTGTAAACTGACTGTTACGCCCCATTTCTTGAAGAGCCGGCATCCCATAACCTGGAAGCTATCCCGAGGTCTCTTGTTACCTTAACGGTATTTAAGACTGCCTCCTCTTACAGTAGGCACCTGAGCAACGTTGCCTATTAGAATGTTGCTAGTTCTCAGGTCCCTGTGTGCTAATTTGTCTAGTTCTGCTATTATTGTCCTAGTACCAGTCCAGTGTTTCTAATCTGTGTCTCGTCCTAGAGCCTTCTCTCTACCATCACCTTTTCCAAGATGACCCACTTTACGCTACTCATCGGTTTACCGTTCGCTCCAGTTCTTGCTGAACAGTTCTTCCAGCACATCTTCCAGTTACACGGTTTGCCCCTCCACATTGTGTCTGATAGAAGGGTCCAGTTCACGGCTAGGTTATGGAGAGCTGTCTGCAAGATGCTGGATGTCACTTTGAACTTTTTGTCGGCCTACCATCCGAAGTCCAAAGGCCAAGTGGAACGTGTTAACCAGATCCTGATGAACTGCCATTGCCATTTCGTCAACAAACACCACAGCGACTGGGTCAAGCTTGTCACCTGGGCAGAATTCACCTACAACAATCACATGAGTGAGTCCTCCGCCAAGTCTCTGTTCCAGGTGGTTTATGGGCAGCAACCCAAAGTTCCATGTCTGGAGGTATGTTCCTCTGGCAATTCAGCAGCTGATACACTAGTGAAGTCCTTCTCCAACATCTGGGCAGAGACCAAGTCCGCTCTGGAGCACTCCTCCATTTGTACGAGAGACACATAGACAAGAGAAGCATAGAGGCTCCCTCTTTCCAGCCCGGAGACAAGGTATGGCTCTCGTCCAAATACGTCTGCCTGAAGATGCATTTATTGGTCCCTTTGAGGTGCTCCAGTGGATCATCGAGGTATTTTGCAAGCTGAAGTTGCCACGCACTTTACGCATCCCAAACTCCTTCCACGTATCCCTCCTTAAGCGTGTCATCCTGAGTCAGTTTTACTGGGATCCTGGTACCTAACCTTCTCTGGTGATTGATGAAGACATCTTTGAGGTAAAAGTTATCCTTGCGGTGAAGGAGGTCAGAGGTAAAACCTACTACCTGGTAGACTGGAAGAGGTTCGGTACTGAGGAGAAGTCCTGGAAACCAGAGGAGAATGTTGATGCCCCTCTTCTCCTTAGGAGATTTCTGAATAGGAGGGGGCGTAAGGGGGTAAGTGTATCGCCCGGTCCCAGCGTGTTATCCCCGCACATCCCCACTCCCAGGCACCGGTGGGAGCGCCCTCCCTCTAACCTGCCCAGTTCTAGCAAATATTCCTGCACGCTCCTGTTCTGTGGCACCGGTGGGGGTGTCCTCTCTCTTACTTGCTCGGTGGCTTCATTCACTCCTCTCCTGCCCCGGGGTCTGCCGCAGCCTCCATCTACATCCGGGCCACGCGCAGTTCGACTGTAAGTGCCCGTAGGTTGTGTGCGCGGTCAGGCCCCCTTTCTTAAAGGGCTGATGTTCCAATACCCGGAAGCTGCGTCAAGGTCACCTGTTACCTTAACCCCTTCACGACCGCGGGCAGTAAAGTTACGTCCTATTTTAACGTGACTTAACGACCAGGGACGTAACTTTACTGCCTAAAGTTCATTTGATTGCCGTGCCATAGCAACGGCTTTCAAATGATGTCCCCTGCTGTTTCTTACAGCAGGGGACCTTTGCTTGACCCCAGGGTGGGTGTCATCGCTACCCCCCATCGATGATCGTTGTGATTGGCTGTTCAAATCTGAACTGCCAACCACATCGATCACACTGGTTTCAGCTAAAAACAATGCCTGAACCAGTATGATTCTGTGAGATCTTGCTATGAGGTGCTGCAGTAGCCGCAGCAGATCATAGCTGGAGCTCAACCATGGCATCCCCCAGCCCCTGCAGCACTGATTGGAGCGATCGTACTATGACACGCAATCGCTCCAATCAATGTACAGTGGGGCGGTCTGATCTGGAGGTGACCGCCCTCCCTGTGTTGGTCTGGGGAGCCTCCCCCAGCATGTCTGCAGCGTGCACTGGCTGGTACTTGTAGTACCACGCCGCCGCTGCTGCTGCCCGAACGCCGCTCCATGTGAGTATTGCTCCCCCTGATGGCCCCTGCGCACTCCCGTGATGGCCCCTGCGCACTCCCGTGATGGCCCCTGCGCGCTCCCGTGATGGCCCCTGCCCGTGCGTGCCCCCCCGCGATCTGCTTCCCCCATGCCCCGATCTGCCCCCCGACATCCCGATCTGCCCCCCCCGCGATCTGACTGCCTCCCCCGTGATGTCTATTCTGCTTCCTTGCTTCTGCAGCTCCTTCTCCGGTCTCCCCCTCCCCCTCTTCATCTGCTCTCCCTCTCCGACGTCCTCTTACCTGTCTTCACTGGGTCGTCCGAGGTCTTCAGTGGCCCGATCACATCTGTCTCCATCGCTGGGTCCTTCCTGGGTCTTCTGAAGAGCTGTCCAACCTCCTGCCTGCTGCTCCTGTAAAGCAGTCCATCTCGCTGCCTTCTATTCCTCCTGCAGTTCCTCTGGTCAGTGATCCTCTTGCTAATCCTCTGGGTCATGTGAGTATAACTTTTTTTTTTTTTTCTGTATCCCCTGTCCATTTTTATACCTCATCCGTCTGTGCATCCCACCAAGCGCTGATCAGGGATGCTGATAACGTATCTGCATCCATAGTCAATTTTCGGCGGGACTTTTTTTTTTCTGTAACCCCGACGCTTTTTGTATCGCATCCGTCCGTGCGTCCCGCCGAGTGCTGATCAGGGATGCACATAACGGATCTGCATTCGTGGTCAATTTTCGACGGGACTTTTTTTTTTGTCCGTATCTTGCATAGTTTTTTGCATCTCATCCGTGTGTGCGTCCTGCAGCGGCCGAGCGCTGATCAGGGATGCAGATAACGGATCTGCATCCGTGGTCAATTTTTTGGCGGGACTTTTTTTTTTTCTGTAACCCCGACGCTTTTTGTATCGCATCCATCCGTGCGTCTCGCCGAGCGCTGATCAGGGATGCACATAGCGGATCGGCATCCCTGCTCAATTTTTGGCATGACTTTTTTTTTCCGTATCCCCGACGCTTTTTGTATCTCATACGACCGTTTGTCCTGCAGCGGCCGATCAGTGCACCGCGTCTGTGCGTTTGAAAAGTCAAATGGCGTTCCTTCTCTTCCAAGCCCTGTCGTGTGCTCAAACAATTACTTTCCACCACATATGAGGTATCTGCGTACTCGGGAAAAATTGCACAATATATTTTATAGTGCAGTTTTTCCTGGTACCATTGTAAAAAAAAAATCTACCTGGTTGAAGCAAAAATTTTGTGGTAAAAAAAACCAAACATTTTCATGGTTCAACGTTATCAACTTCTGTGGAGCCCCTGGGGGTACAAGGGGCTCACTAAACATCTAGATAAATTCCTTGAGGGATCTAGTTCCAAAATGGGGTCATTTGTGGGGGAGCTCCACTGTTTAGGCACTATAGGGGGTCTCCAAACGTGACATGGCGTCCGCTAATGATTCCAACCAATTTTGCTGTGAAATGGCGCTCCTTCTCTTCTGAGCCCCGCCATGCGCCCAAACAATTACTTTCCACCACATATAAGGTATCTGCGTACTCAGAAGAAATTGCACAATACGTTTTATGGTGCATTTTTTCCTGATACCCTTGTGAAAAAAAAGCTACTTGGTTCAAGTAACAGTTTTGTGGTAAAAAAAAAAAAAAATTGTATTCATGGTTCAACTTTATCAACTTCTGTGGAGCCCCTTGGGGCTCGCTAAACATCTAGATAAATTCCTTGAGGTGTCTAGTTTCCAAAATGGCATCACTTGTGGGGGAACTCCATTGTTTAGGCACCTCAGGGGGTCTAGAAATGCAACATTACGTCAGCTAATGATTCCAACCAATTTTGCTGTCAAATGGCACACCTTCTCTTTTGAGCCCCGCCATGCGCCCAAACAATTACTTTCCACCACATATGAGGTATCGTCATACTCAGGAAAAAATGCACGATAAATTTTATGGTGCATTTTTTCCTGATACGCTTGTGAAAAAAAAGCTACCTAGTTAAAGCAACAGTTTTGTGGTAAAAAAAAAAAAAATTCTTTTCACGGCTCAACGTTATAAACTTCTGTGAAACCCCCAGGGGTTCAAAGTGTTCACCAAACATCTAGAAAAATTATTTGAGGGCTCTAGTTTCCAAAATGGGGACACTTGTGGGGGAGCTCCATTGTTTAGCCACCTCAGGGGGTCTTCAAACCCGACATGGCGTCCGCTAATGAGTACAGCTAATTTTGCACTCAAAAATTCAAATGGTGTTCCTTGCCTTCCGAGCCCTGCCGTGTGCCCAAACATTTGATTTCCACCACATATGAGGTATCTGTGTACTCAGGAGAAAATGCACAATACATTTTCTGGTGCATTTTTTCCTGATACCCTTGTGAAAAAAAGCTACCTAGTTGAAGCACACGTTTGTGGTAAAAGAAATTTTGTTTCTTTTCACGGCTCAATGTTATAAACGTCTGTGAAGCCCCCAGGGGTTCAAAGTGTTTACCAAACATCTAGAAAAATTATTTGAGGGCTCTAGTTTCCAAAATGGGGTCACTTGTAGGGGAGCTCCATTGTTTAGGCACCACAGGGGGTCTTCAAACCGGATATGGCGTCGGCTATTGAGTGCAGCTAATTTTGCGTTCAAGAATTCAAATGGCGCTCCTTGCCTTCCGACCTCTGCTGCGCGCCCAAACAATTGATTTTTACCACATATGGGGTATCAGTGTACTCAGGAGAAGTTGCGCAATAAATTGTATGGTGCATTTTCTCTTTTCTCCCTTGTTAAAATGAAAATGTTATGGCTAAAGTAACATTTTTGTGTTAAAAAGTAAAATTTTCATTTTTTCCTTTCACATTGCTTTGGTTCCTGTGAAGCACTTAAAGGGTTAATAAACTTTTTGCATGTGGTTTTGAGCAGTGTGAGGGGTGCAGTTTTTAGAATGGGGTCACTTTTGGGTATTTTCTGTCACCTCGGCCTCTCAAAATCACTTCAAATGTGATGTGGTCCCTAAAAAAAAATTTTGTAAATTTTGTTGGAAAAATGAGAAATTGCTGATCAACTTTGACCCGTTCTAACTTCCTAACGAAAAAAAAATTTGTTTCGAAAATTACGCTGATGTAAAGTAGACAAGTGGGAAATGTTATTTAGTAACTATTTTATGTGACTTATGTGGTGCCCCTGAGGCTTCCGTCGCCACAGAGACATTGCACCTCAGCCAGAGGTGTGATGTCCCATCCTAGGTAAGGACAAGGGTAAATACCGGTTCACAGGCAAATTCACACTACACCTATTGTTAGGCATATATTGGGACCGGAGATAGTGGCAGCTACCCCCATGCTGTAGTCAGGGGGGGCCGTAAGACCCATCTCTTCTCCCATAGGGTGGGGCCTAGCAACAAAGAAAGTGGGAGGAGCCAACTGAAAGTGAGAGTAGAGACAGATAGTTCAAGTTCAGTGAGTCGTGGAGAGGGAGAAGGAGAGGGAGGTAGTTACTTCAAGAGAGAGGAGAGAAAGTGACAGAGAGAGAAGTTTCCTGGTGGAGATCCTGGGGCCCAGCTAGGCTCAGGTGACACCACAGACAGAGAAGAAAAGATTCCAGGGCCACGGAAGGGCTTATTAGCTCGTGGCCTGTTCCACTAAGAAAATCGGGTGGAGGGATCTGGCTGCATTCGGGGACGGTCCCCAGACAGAGGGAAGAAAGACATTTCCTCATAAAGTGACACCGAGGCCCAGGGTGGCTACAAGCACCCAGGGCCACAACCTGCCGTAGATCCCCTGGGAAGAGGGCAAGATTCCAGTCAGGCAAGCCCCCTTGACCAGATTCTATGGTGGAGGCTAAGACAAGTTCATCTATAAAAGTCAAGGCTGTGAAGTCAGTCGAAGAACGTGACATAAAAGTGGTGCACCGGTAATAACCCTAAGGCGGGCTTTGCACGTTGCGACATCGCAAGCCGATGCTGCGATATTGCACGCGATAGTCCCCGCCCCCATCACAGCAGCGATATCTTGTGATTTCTGGCGTAGCGAACATTATCGCTACGCCAGCTTCACATGCACTCACCTGTCCTGCGATGTCGCTCTGGCCGGCATCCCGCCTCCTTCCTGAGGGGACGGGTCGTACAATGTCAGAGCGACGTCACACGGCAGACGGCCAATCAAAGCGGAGGGGCGGAGATGAGCAGGATGTAAACATCCCGCCAACCTTCTTCCTTCCGTAAAGCCGCCGGCGGCAGGTAAGGTGATGTTCCTCGCTCCTGTGGCTTCATACACAGCGATGTGTGCTGCCACAGGAACGAGGAACAACATAGTACCTGTCGTGGCAGCGTAATTTTGAAAAAGTCGGAGCCTACACCGATGATACGATAACGACGCTTTTGCGCTCGTTAATCGTATCATCTAGGATTTACACACTACGATGTCGAAAGTGACGCCGGATGTGCGTCACTTTTGATTTGACCCCACCGACATCGCACGTGCGATGTTGCAACATGCAAAGCCACCCTAAGAATTACCTGGGTTCGGCGGAGGTCCCTGACAGTGAATTCCAGCACTCCAACGGCAACCAGTCTGCTGCAGCTCTGGCAACAGTGAGTAAAAACCTTGAAACTGCAACTCCTGGTGTCGCCTCCCTTTTGTTCTACACCGCACCACCATTGCATAGACTCTTATAAGCACTAACGGTTGCCCCGGGGTACCGCTCCACCTGGGGGGAGCAGAACCATCCCAGCTGCCATTACATCAGCCCCGGAGGCCCTATCCAGCAGCGGAGGCTCCATAGCCACAATCCACAGGTGGCATCACGAATATACTTCCACAAACTTTATTATTAATCACCATCCCCAGCAGTCATCATATTAGTTGACGCCGCCAGGGTCACGGAGCTGGGCCCTGCCACCGCTGACTACCCCCGGACTAGTCCGGCCCGGCACCGGGTGTCCCAGAGCCCTGGGGTGGGCGAATCAACTTTGGCGTCACGAACAGGATTTCATGCCCGGACCCACCGGGTACTGTGCGCCTTACAGAACTGTGTGAAAAGACTGTGTTTTACTGTTTGAGAACCGCCGCCATTGAAACTGCTGAGCGCGGGAAGAAGAGGGGCGTGCCTGAAGAAAGAGCGCGAAAATAAGCCCCGCCCCGTGTCTTGAGAAAGAGCGCGAAGTTAAGCCCGCCTCCGCTATGCAAAGAGGAGGCTTGGAAAATGGCGTGTAAAGAAGCTGAAAGGCTGGCAAAGTGATCCTAAATGCCATACCTGAAGTCCGCTAGAATGTACTGGATCGTAGGCGGAGTGATGCCTCCCATGGTGGGCTAGGTGCCAGTTTGGCGCCAGGCGCTGGTACAGCCCCTGGCTCCGCCTCCAGAAGGGAAGAGGGTGCGGCCGAGTGGCATGGTCGAGTGCTCGAGCAGTGCAGACGTGAGCAGGAACCAGGCCGGAAGCATGGCGGAACACCTGCAGCCAGGCACCCCAGGGAATAAGCAATTGGACCCCGAGCTAAAGCTCCTCCGGGAAGAAGTGGAGCTCCTCACCCGGAGGTTGAGCAACTTACAAGCGGAGGTGGAGAGGCGGATGGAAGAAGGAGCTGGAGGGGCAAGCGCCAAGGAGGACAGGGCAACACCCGAGGTCGTGGGCCAGAGAGAGCAGGCCGTAGTAATACACTCGGGTAAGCTGTATGCCGCCCCTACCCGGCCAAGCCCAGGGCGCTATGAAGCACCGCCGCCCAGCCCCCCTGCAGGCTTGCAGGGGGTCCCCGCTGACTCTGACAATGAGGATGACTCCCCAGAAAGCCCGGACCCCGACCAACTAGTGGGTCCCTTACCAAGTCCTCCCACCGGCACACCTGGTGCGTCCTCGCCTGGGATCAACTGGGACGCAGCACCGGTCCGTGACCGGGGACTGGCTTGTCCCATACTCCCTGCCTCGACCCCGCTTGCCACCCACATGGCCTGCGCCCGGGAACTAGAGCAGTTCCAGTATGAAAGGGAGCGCAGGGAGGAAAAGAGGAGAGCAATAGAGGCCGCTAACCTAGCCTCCAAGGCCCACATCAGAAAAGCACGCAAAGGGTCCCAGGGCCCAGTCAAGAGGGGCCAAGTACTAGATTTTAGAATGGAGGAGGGCTGGGGCTTCATCCGGGAGCCCGGCCTGGGGAAAGACGTGTTTGTCTATCGCCGGGATATTGAAGAGCATCTGGAGAGAGGCCACCCAGGGCGCGATGTCCAGCCTGGCGACCTGGTCGAATACACGCGGTTGATGGAAAACCGGGGGTGGTACGCCCTGAATGTTCACGTACTACGGGAGGAAGCAGCCCCAGAGGAGCCAGCGTGGCGCCGTCCCACTCCAGTCAACAGTCCCACTCCAGCCCGAGCCCAGGCCACAGCACCCCGCAGCCGACCTGCCACAAGCACACAGGAGACCCAGACCATGATCTCCTCGGCCTACTTGCTGCCTGGAGCCATGCCAGAGTGGGATCCTCGCATTTACCCTCGTGATTGAGTAAAGAAGAAGTTACAGAACTGTAAATAGCCCCTGTTTGTCCCTCATCCTTTGTGAAGATGTCCCCTTTGTACCGCCCCTTTGTTCTTTTTGAAGAAGTCACCCATCTCTGAAGTTCTGCCCCTTTGTGCTTTTTGAAGACGTCACCCCCCCCCCCACTGTTTGTGTGTTACCGGGCCACTGGACTTGAAAGTGGTCCACAGTTAAATGTGTATTTATATGTGTAATGTTTGACCAAGCCACTGGACTTAGTGGCTGGTTTTGCCCACTAAGTTAAAGTTAAACAGACGCTTGGGCCACAGGACTATGTGTGGCGAGCCATCCCCATGTAAATATGTTGCACCAGTTGTACCCCTACCAGAATTCTGGTGGGAACGTACCGCAGCACTTGTGCACTGGACTGAAAAGTGCACGAAAGACTTTAAAGTTTTATTTTTACATGTTTGCAACGTTCAAGAAAAGTGCCTCCCATAAAGGGATGAAAAGTTTTATAATTTTACTGTTTTATGCATATAAAAATTTGCAGTTTCTTTCCACTGTATTTTCTTGTTTCAGCCCGTGGACGTGCTGGGATTTGCTGTGGGGGAGTGTGGCGCCCCTGAGGCTTCCGTCGCCACAGAGACATTGCACCTCAGCCAGAGATGTGATGTCCCATCCTAGGTAAGGACAAGGGTAAATACCGGTTCACAGGCAAATTCACACTACACCTATTGTTAGGCATATATTTGGACCGGAGATAGTGGCAGCTACCCCCATGCTGTAGTTAGGGGGGCCGTAAGACCCATCTCTTCTCCCATAGGGTGGGGCCTAGCAACAAGGAAAGTGGGAGGAGCCAACTGAACGTGAGAGTAGAGACAGGAAGTTCAAGTTCAGTGTGTCGTGGAGAGGGAGAAGGAGAGGGAGGTAGTTACCTCAAGAGAGAGGAGAGAAAGTGACAAAGAGAGAAGTTTCCTGGTGTAGATCTTGGGGCCCAGCTAGGCTCAGGTGACACCACAGACAAAGAAGAAAGGATTCCAGGGCCACGGAAGGGCTTATTAGCTCGTGGCTTGTTCCACTAAGAAGGTCGGTGGAGGGATCTGGCTGCATTCGGGGACGGTCCCTAGACAGAGGGAAGAAAGACATTTCCTCATAAAGTGACACCGAGGCCCAGGGTGGCTGCAAGCGCCCAGGGCCACAACCTGCCGTAGATCACCTGGGAAGAGAGCAAGATTCCAGTCAGACAAGCCCCCTTGACCAGATTCTATGGTGGAGGCCAAGACAAGTTCATCTATAAAGGTCAAGACTGTGAAGTCAGTCGAGGAACGAGACATAAAAGTGGTGCACCGATATTAACCCTAAGAATTACCTGGGATCGGCGGAGGTCTCTGACAGTGAATTCCAGCACTCCAACGGCAACCAGTCTGCTGCAGCTCTGGCAACAGTGAGTAAAAACCTTGAAACTTCAACTTCTGGTGTCGCCTCCCTTTTGTTCTACACCGCACCACCATTGCATAGACTCTTATCAGCACCAACGGTTTCCCCGGGGTACCGCTCCACCTGTGGGGAGCAGAACCATCCCAGCTGCCATTACATCAGCCCTGGAGGCCCTATCCAGCAGCGGCGGCTCCATAGCCGCAATCCACAGGTGGCGTCACCAATATACTTCCACAAACTTTATTATTAATCACCATCCCCAGCAGTCGTCATATTAGTTGACCCCGCCAGGGTAACGGAGCCGGGCCCTGCCACCGCTGACTACCCCCGGACTAGTCCGGCCCAGCACCGGGTGTCCCAGAGCCCTGGGGTGGGCGAGTCACTTATCTCTCAGATTTATAAGCATACATTTTCAAAGTTTGAAAATTGCGAAATTTTCAAAATTTTTGCAACATTTCCAAAATTTTCACAAATAAGCGCAAAAAATATCAGCCTAAATTTACCACTGACATGAAGTACAATATGTCACGAAAAAACAATGTCAGAATCGCCAGGATCCGTTGAAGCGTTTCAGAGTTATAACCTGTCAAAGTGACACTGGTCAGAAATGCAAAAAATGGCCCCATCATTAGGGTATTTTAGTGGCCGGGGGTGAAGGGGTTAAAGGTATTTAAGACTGCTTCCCCTTACAGGAGGTGACTGAGCAACGTTGCCTATTAGTGCGTTGCTAGTTTTTAGCTACTGTGTCTAGTTCTGATATTGTGTCCTAGTACCAGTCCCATGTTTTTCATCTGTGTCTCTTCCTAGAGCCTGCTCTCTACCGCCACCTCTGTGCTGCCACATCAGAGCCACTACCTCTGTGCTGCCACATATGAGCCAGCACCTCCGTGCTGCGATGTCTGCGCTTCTACCTCCGTGCTGCCACGTCTGAGCCACCACCTCTGTGCTGCCACCTCTGAGCCTATACCTCCATGCTTCCACGTCTGAACCACCACCTCCATGCTGTCACATCTGAGCCACCACCTCCGTGCTGCCAAGTCTGATATACCATCTCTTTGCTGCCACATCCGAGCAGCACCGGACAATAAGAGAGTATACCAGTCTGCAAGAGCAGATCACCACTGGTTCCTGGAAGTCGTACATTTAGGACCCCGGTTGCTGCGCCAGAGAGCTCCTGGTTGCTCCTTCTGGGGAGTCTGATGTACGGCGACTGTCACAAGTACAGGAAATGCAATGCATTCAAGATAAATATGGGTCCAACCTCTAGCACTCTCATTAGCCTGGAGAATGAAGGTCCTGAAATCCATTATTGAAAATTCATGACAGCCGTAGTCATAGTGTTCAAAGCATGTGTCCTTGTCTATTAGGCCTCACTCAGACGTCCGTTTTTACCATACTTGTTCTATTCAAGGCTCTCTTAGGTAAACACATATACATTATAGTCTAGACGGCTGCTCCCATGATCGTGGTTTTCTGCGAAACGTGTGTTCGCAAGAATATAATCAAGACATGGCCATTATTTTTTTATTAGCGTCAGAGATGAAAAATCACTTGTTCAAGTGTATGGGTCCATGAAATTCATGTACATTTTAAACTGACACACTGACCAAACACTGCAGAAAATCAGATCGAACACACTGGTGACATTTGTACCATATTTTTGTGCACATGAAACAACACGGATGTCTGAATGAGGCCTTCGGCTACTTTCACACATCCGGTTTTTGCTCTGCGGCACAATATGGCGCTCTGCAGAAAAACCGCAACCATTTTTTTTGCCGCCGGTTGCGGGTTTTTTTGCATAGACTTACATTAGAGCCGTATTGTGCCGCATGGGCTTGCGTTCGGTCCGGTTTTTGCCGCATGCGGCAGATTTAGCCAATGCCGCGGCCAGATGGAACGTTCCCTGGCACGTTTTTTGCTCCAGCAAAAAAAACGCATTGCGCTGCATCCGGCCGCTGCGGTGCATTTATCAATGCATGCCTATGGACGCCGGATGCGGCGCGATGCGGAAAAAACGCATCCGGACGCCGCATGCGGTTTCTTCCACTGCGCATGCTCAGTAGCATGCCGCAACCGGAAAAAAACGGACGGGCCGCATGTAAAAACTTATGAAAAGGATGCGGTGTTTTCGCCGCATCCGTTGCATAGGTTTCATAGCCGGATTGA
The DNA here is from genome assembly GCF_048569485.1 of Anomaloglossus baeobatrachus. Lineage (NCBI taxonomy): Eukaryota > Metazoa > Chordata > Amphibia > Anura > Aromobatidae > Anomaloglossus > Anomaloglossus baeobatrachus. The sequence continues at coordinate 509,373,272 of NC_134356.1, read as the reverse complement.
GCCGCACTGCTCAAACCGGATGTGTGAAAGTAGCCTGAAGAGATGTAGTCCCTCTATGTGACTGAAGACTGAAGGGTCTTGATTCTCCGGTGGTGGCAGCGAGAGCGAGCGGTCACAAGACTACAAGTATGCTATTTGCATACTTCTAGCCCCATTCTGAATAAACGTGCACGGCCTTACTCAATACAAGTGTGGAGACCGTCTGGCATGCGTCCGCATGTATGTTGAATCTTCGGTTAAATTTTATAAAGGTGGCAGCCACCAAAAGAAAGCCACATAGAGGGTCACAGGCTAATGGGAAAAACTGCTTATTTCACTCTGCCCATTAAAAAAAAAAAAGTGTATGTGTCGCGGGCGGAGGGGACGCGCTCGCCACGCTCGGGTCCGGGGCTTCTGCTGCTGCTGCTCGGTGGCTCGAGCGGTGGACCGGACCCGGGGACTCGAGCAGCGCTCCTCACCCGTGGGTGAAATGGGGATGGTATGTTTAGGGAGATTGTTCGTGATGCCACCCACGGGACATGGTGATGATGACACCACCGCTGCTGGTAACGGGGATCCCGGGAGAGATGGTAGGGTGCAGCTAGGATGTTGTCCCCTCCGTGGGTAGGGGTTGGTGATCCCGGGGCCCGGTGGTGTAACGGGGAGGCCGGATGGCTGGGGTGCAGGGACTGCGCGGCGCGGTGCCGGACGGCACTGGTGTACTCATTCAGACAATCACTGACAGAGTCGTAGGTAAACCAAAACGGCCGGATGGACGGGTCCCGAAGCCGGCTGCAGTGTTGTTGTTGTGCTCTCCCCGGACGGCTGATGGTGGCTGTCTTTCCCTGCACCTTTAAGAATGTTCTTGACTCCTGTGGTTGCCCACCGGTAGTCCGCTCCCCGGCGTATAGGTGCCATAGGAGCCCGTTTTGCTGGCCCTTGGATCTCTAGGCTGTGGCGGTGGCTGTATATCCTCTCTGGGTGGATGGTTGCCTTCAATCGGGACTTAGTAGTTGGGGAACCCCTGGGGTTCCTGTCACATTCGGATTTGACTATTGACGGCGGCTCCAAGCCTGGTCGGGGTCCGATGGCCCTGCCTGTGTGCTTAGCTTCACTCCGTTCCCCGGTCTGGTACCGGCGGGCCGACGCCCGACCCCGGTCCTTATGGCTCTGCGGAGTTCTGCTAACTCCTGCAGATGGCCACCACCGTCTGCCAACCTTGCTGTCAGTGTCTGGGCTCCAACCCAGACACCTCAAGTGTTCACTTCTCTCACTTTCACCTCCAAGACTAAACTAACACTTTTCCCGCCTCCAGGCCTGTGAACTCATCGGTGGGTGGGGCCAACCGCCTGGCTCCGCCCCACCTGGTGTGGACATCAGGCCCTGGAGGGAGGCAACAAGAATTTTTGGTTGACTGTTATAACTGCCTAGGGTGGGTGTGTGTGTGTTGGTATGTATGTGACTACCTGGCTAGTCCAGGGCGTCACATATGTTGAAAATATTTATGATGGAGGGAGAAATATCTGTGGTTAAGCAATTCTCAAACTTCACTATTTATTGTGTATTGTCTGATCACAGCCACTATTTTATCCTGAATATATAAATGACATTTATATACTTGTAAAGAGATTTTGAATGTGGTTTTTTTTTGTTTCGTAAAACCAGAAAACCTCTTTAAAAGAAGCTGTGGTATATAACCTAAAAAACTAGATAATTGAGGAAAGTTATATTGAAACTGATTTGCTTATATAACTACCGGTACTTCCCGAAATTTGCCATTTTCTGGTATTTGATATGTGTTCTAACAAGTTACAGACAATTAGAATACGTACATGGAACAGTGTTTAAGGCTGTAAGAATAATTTAGTAAAATTGTGATAAGTCAAAAAGGAAGTAACATTCATATATTTTTATATATAGCAATTCCTTACGCCTTGTTTTTCTGTCCCCAGAAAAGTCATAGACTCACAGTATAACCCCTTCAGCCCCCGGGCACTTTCCGTTTTTGCGTTTTTGTTTTTTGCTCCTTTTCTTCCGAGAGCCGTAACTTTTTTATTATTCCGTCAATCTTGCCATATGAGGGCTTGATTTTTGCGGGATGAGTTGTACTTTTAAATGAAACCATAGGTTTTACCATATATTGTACTGGAAAACAGCAAAAAAATTCCAAGTGTGGAAAAACTGCAAAAAAAGTGTGATGGCACAATAGTTTTTGGGATGTTTTATTCACGGTGTTCACTATATGGTAAAACTGATGTATGTATGTGATGCCTCAGGTCGGTGCGAGTTTGTAGACACCAAACATGTATAGGTTTACTTGTATCTAAGGGGTTAAAAAAAATTCACAAGTTTGTCCAATAAAAGTGGCGCCATTTTCCGAAACACGTAGCGTTCTCATTTTTCGGGATCTATGGCTCAGTGACGGCTTATTTTTTGCGTCTCGAGCTAACATTTGTAATGGTACCATTTTTGCGCAGATGCTACATTTTGATTGCCTGTTATTGCATTTTGCGTAAAACATGCGGCGACCAAAAAACGTAATTTTGGCGTTTGGAATTTTTTTGCCACTGCGCCGTTTACCAATCAGATTAATTGATTTTATATTTTGATAGATCGGACATTTCTGAACGCGGCGATACCAAATATGTGTATATTTATTTATTTTTTAACCCTTTAATTTTCAATGGGGTGAAAGGGGGGTGATTTGAACTTTTAGGTTTTTTTTTTTTTTTTATTTTTTAAAACTTTTTTTTTACTTTTTTTTTAAAATTTTACTAGTCCCCCTAGGGGGCTATAGCAATCAGCAATCCGATCGCTATTATCTATCTGCTGATCACAGCTATACAGCTGTAAACAGCAGATTCAGTCACTTCCGGTTTCCCTCTGCTCCGTGCCGAGGAAAAATGAAAGTGAAACTTCGTAGCTGCAGGCGTCATCACATGACCCTGTGCTACAATGGCAACCACCGAACGTCACGTGATCACTCACGTGACTTCCGGTGGGGGAGGCGGTAGGTAAAAAACATGGCCGCGCGCATATAGATCTCGCTGCCAGACTTTGGCAGCGAGATTTAAGGGGTTAAATGTTGCGAGTGGAAGCGATTTCACTCGCAACATGCAGGCACACATGTAAGCTGTTGAAAACAGCTGATACAGTGCCTACAAGTAGTATTCAACCCCCTGCATATTTAGCAGGTTTACACATTCGGAATTAACTTGGCATTGTGACATTTGGACTGTAGATCAGCCTGGAAGCGTGAAATGCACTGCAGCAAAAAAGAATGTTATTTCTTTTTTTATTTTTTTTTTTAAATTGTGAAAAGTTTATTCAGAGGGTCATTTATTATTCAACCCCTCAAACCACAAGAATTTTGTTTGGTTCCCCTAAAGTATTAAGAAGTATTTCAGGCACAAAGAACAATGAGCTTCACATGTTTGAATTAATTATCTCTTTTTCCAGCCTTTTCTGACTAATTAAGACTAGAGTTGAGCGCGGTTCGTGGTTCGTGGTTCTCCAGTTCTAGGCTCGAGTGATTTTGGGGCCTGTTCTAGATCGAACTAGAACTCGAGCTTTTTGCAAAAGCTCGATAGTTCTAGAAACGTTCGAGAACGGTTCTAGCAGCAAAAAAACAGCTAAATCCTAGCTTGGTTTCTGCTGTAATAGTGTAAGTCACTCTGTGAATCACACTATTATGACATTTCAGTGTATAGTGTGCGTGAACAGCGCCTTCAGATCACTGCTGTTTTTTTTTTTTTTCTTGTCTTCCTTCCCTAAGCGTCTTGTGGGGCGGGCCAGCATGTCAGCCAATCCCAGACACACACACAGCTAAGTGGACTTTGAGCCAGAGAAGCAACGGCATGTGTGATAGGATGTCCATGTCACATGTCCCTGCATTATAAAACCGGACATTTTCTTCCAGGACGCCATTATCTGCCTTCTGCGTCTTTGGTGTCAGACATCACTGTCGCAGCTCCGTCCTCCTGAGTCCTATCGCCGATACAGCTGTATGCGCTGCATACACAGCGTTAGACAGCATAGGGGGAGCACTTTATAGCAGTCCTTTTAAGGGCTCAAACCGGCAGGGTCAGAGTTAAGGTGACAGGTCCTGAAAACAGCGCCAGCGTCTGTGTAGCCAAGGTCAGGGATTTCCTCCCTGCATTTCCCTATTAGGAGGGATAGAAAGGCAGGCTTCCATTCCTCTACCCAGAGCCCCAAAATCCTGGCACTGTACCCTCGTGTCCTCTGCATACTCCAACTCATTATAACTAAGCCATTATACTAGCAAACACTCAGTGTACCTAGTGGCATCCTATCTGTGGCTATTGGACTTTGCTATAGTCCCACTAGTGCAAAGACATTTGCAGAGCACATCTGCCTGCATTGCACACTCCAACTCATAACTAAGCCATTATACTAGCAAACACTCAGTGTACCTAGTGGCATCCTATACGTGGCTATTGGACTTTGCTATAGTCCCACTAGTGCAAAGACATTTGCAGAGCGCATCTGCCTGCATTGCACACTCCAACTCATAACTAAGCCATTATACTAGCAAACACTCAGTGTACCTAGTGGCATCCTATCTGTGGCTATTGGACTTTGCTATAGTCCCACTAGTGCAAAGACATTTGCAGAGCGCATCTGCCTGCGTTGCACACTCCAACTCATATAACTAAGCCATTATACTAGCAAACACTCAGTGTACCTAGTGGCATCCTATACGTGGCTATTGGACTTTGCTATAGTCCCACTAGTGCAAAGACATTTGCAGAGCGCATCTGCCTGCATTGCACACTCCAACTCATAACTAAGCCATTATACTAGCAAACACTCAGTGTACCTAGTGGCATCCTATCTGTGGCTATTGGACTTTGCTATAGTCCCACTGGTGCAAAGACATTTGCAGAGCGCATCTGCCTGCATTGCACACTCCAACTCATAACTAAGCCATTATACTAGCAAACACTCAGTGTACCTAGTGGCATCCTATACGTGGCTATTGGACTTTGCTATAGTCCCACTAGTGCAAAGACATTTGCAGAGCACATCTGCCTGCATTGCACACTCCAACTCATAACTAAGCCATTATACTAGCAAACACTCAGTGTACCTAGTGGCATCCTATCTGTGGCTATTGGACTTTGCTATAGTCCCACTAGTGCAAAGACATTTGCAGAGCGCATCTGCCTGCGTTGCACACTCCAACTCATATAACTAAGCCATTATACTAGCAAACACTCAGTGTACCTAGTGGCATCCTATACGTGGCTATTGGACTTTGCTATAGTCCCACTAGTGCAAAGACATTTGCAGAGCGCATCTGCCTGCATTGCACACTCCAACTCATAACTAAGCCATTATACTAGCAAACACTCAGTGTACCTAGTGGCATCCTATCTGTGGCTATTGGACTTTGCTATAGTCCCACTAGTGCAAAGACATTTGCAGAGCGCATCTGCCTGCGTTGCACACTCCAACTCATATAACTAAGCCATTATACTAGCAATTTTTGCTGCCAGTTTAAGGGCCGTAGTTGCATTGTCAGGGATATTTATTCTTTATTATTCTGCTGTTAATAAAGCTAGACCACCACTGCAATCTTCACCACCTCTCAATTTTTACTACCACATTTTCAGTCCACAATCTTGTCGCAATCAACATGAGTGGCAAAATGACAGATGCTGGTGGAAAGGGGAAGAGGCGTGGTGGAAAAGGCAAAAAAGGTTTTGTCTGTGGGGAAGGTGGCAAAGCTCCATTATCATCTGCTGAAGATAGACCATCTACCAGCAAAAGTAAGATGTCTACTACTTACCGTGGGCAATCCGATGTGCTCCCTTTTTTACGGACACGAACAACAGGAAGAAAGGTAGATGATGGGCAAAAAAGGAAAATGCTTGAATGGATCTCAAGTGGTCCAACTAGTGCCCTCTCAGCCACTTCAAGTACCGCATCCAAAAAACACCAGTCCTCTGAGTTGTCATCCCAATCACACTTGATTTCTCCCAGCTCTGAAGTCTCCATCAGCTCTGCACAGTATGGTGGAACTGAGATGGCTGAGTCTGCAGAGCTGTTCAGTCACACTATAGCCTGGGAATCAGAGGTCTGCTCCCAAGCTACAGTGAGTACAGAACAGGAAATGGTCTGCAGTGATGCCCAGAACCTTTGTGACTCTGATTCAGGCCGTGAGGACCAAGTTTCTGAGCATAATGTTGACCCTTTGTCACAAACTGTAACACCTGTGGTTATAGACAATGAGGAACATACTGATGAAGATGAGACGCAGATACCCGATTGGGATGACAACTTAAATATTCGGTCAGGGCAAGAAGAGGCTCGGTCTGAGGGGGAGGGGAGTGCAAACACAACAATTGATGATGAAGTTCTAGATCCCACCTACTGTCAACCCCCAGTCAGGCACTCGAGGAGGTCAACAGAGGCGGTGGAGGAGGATGCAACCGACGACGAAGTTACCTTGCGCCTTCCTGGACAGAGTCGGAGCACTGGTAGCACGTCTACAACTGCATCCTCAGCCACCACTCTGCCTATGAGCATTATTCGGGGTGGATCAACAGGTCGCATGGCCTCTAAGCCTTGCCTAGCCTGGTCCTTTTTTGACATAGCAAAAGATCGCCCAAATTATGTGATCTGTAAACTTTGTCATGATTCTCTTAGTAGAGGTCAAAACCTCAGCAGTTTGACAACTTCTTCCATGAATCGTCACATGAATAAATATCATAGGTCCCGGTGGGAAGCTCACTGTGCTGCAATGCGGCCTAGCGGAGCGAACCATCCACCGCCTGCCCCTTGCAGTGCATCCGCGCGCTCTTCATCTTCTAGGACTGTGGGGACAGCTGTCACACCTGTTTTTCCACGCAAAACTTCCACCACTGTAACCGCAACAGGCAGTTTGCTTGGTAGGTCGTCAGTTGGTTTGGAAGGGGAAACAAGTGAGTGTGTACAGCTCTCTCAGACATCGATAGCACCAACGTTGGATGAAGGTAACATCATGTCTCCGCCTGCACTTTCCTCACAAACCTGCATTTTTCCAGGGACACCCTACTCAACACCGTCTACACACAGCAGCCAGATCTCTGTCCCTCAGATGTGGTCAAATAAAAGGCCACTTCCTCCGACCCATGACAAAGCTAAGAGGTTGACTCTATCCCTCTGTAAGCTGTTGGCTACCGAAATGCTGCCTTTCCGCCTAGTGGACACACAGGATTTTAGAGACCTTATGTCTGTCGCTGTGCCCCAGTACCAGATGCCTAGTCGCCACTACTTCTCTAAGAAAGGTGTGCCCGCGCTACACCAGCATGTCGCACACAACATCACCGCTTCCTTGAGAAACTCTGTGTGTGAACGGGTGCATTTCACCACCGATACTTGGACCAGTAAGCATGGACAGGGACGTTACATGTCGCTGACTGGGCACTGGGTAACTATGGTGATAGATGGTGAAGGGTCTGCTGCACAAGTCTTGCCGTCCCCACGACTTGTGTGTCAATCCTCTGTCTGTCCTAGTTCCGCCACTGCTTCTGCATCCTCCACCTCATCTGGGTCCACCACCTCCGCCCCAAGCCTGCCTGGTCAGGCCACCAGCGTTCTCACTGCGCAGAAGGAATCACGCACGCCTCATTACTATGCTGGCAGCAGAGCGCAACGGCATCAGGCGGTCTTTAGCTTGACATGTCTTGGGAATAAGAGTCCCACAGCTGAGGAGTTGTGGTCAGCTCTGCGGTCCGAGTTTAATAAATGGTTGTCTCCACTCAACCTGCAGCCTGGTAAGGCCGTGTGCGACAATGCTGCAAACCTGGGTGCGGCCCTTCGCCTGGGCAAGGTGACACACGTACCTTGTATGGCTCACGTGTTGAACCTTGTCGTCCAGCAATTTTTAACACACTATCACGGCCTAGATGGCCTTCTGAACAGGGCACGAAAACTGTCTGCTCACTTCCGCCGTTCAAGCGCCGCAGCAGAGCGACTTGCATCGCTCCAGAAGTCTTTCGGCCTGCCGGTTCATCGCCTGAAATGCGATGTGGCGACACGCTGGAATTCAACTCTCCACATGTTACAGCGACAGTGGCAGCACCGCAGAGCCCTGGTGCAATACGTCATGACGTATAGCCTGGGCCAACGAGATGCAGAGGTGGGGCAGATCACCCTGATGGAGTGGTCTCAGATCAAGGACCTATGCACCCTTCTGCACAGTTTCGACATGGCGACGAATATGTTTAGCGCTGACAATGCCATTATCAGCATGACGATTCCAGTCATTTACATGCTGGAGCACACGCTAAACACTATTCGGAGTCAGGGGGTGGGACAACATGAAGGGGAGGAACTACAGGAGGATTCATATGCGCAAGGGACAACAACATCACCAAGGTCCAGACGTTCATCATCACCAACGCAGCAGGCATGGGACCATGGGGGACAGAGATCGACAAGGGCGCATAGTAGCAGGCGAAATGTTGAGCAAGGTGCAGGAGAACATGAAGAAATGGAGGACGAACTGTCCATGGACATGGAAGACTCAGCGGATGAGGGAGACCTTGGTCAAATTTCAGTTGAAAGAGGTTGGGGGGAGATGTCAGAGGAAGAAAGAACGGGTAGCACCTCTATGCCACAAACACAGCGTGGACTTGGTCCGCATGGCTGCGCAAGACACATGAGTGCCTTTTTGTTGCACTACCTCCAACATGACAGTCGTATTGTCAAAATTAGAAGTGATGATGACTACTGGATTGCCACACTATTAGATCCCCGGTACAAGTCCAAATTTTGTGACATAATTCCAGCCATAGAAAGGGACGCACGTATGCAGGAGTATCAGCAGAAGCTGTTACTCGATCTTAGCTTGGCTTTTCCACCAAACAACCGTGCAGGTGCAGGGAGGGAATCTCCCAGTTGTAACTTGACAAACATGGGACGGTCTCGTCATCTTCAACAGTCTACCCGTACCAGTAGGACCGTATCTGGTGCTGGTAACAGCAATTTTATGGAATCTTTTCATAATTTTTTTAGACCCTCTTTTGCAAGGCCACCAGAGACAACAAGTCTGACACATAGTCAACGGCTGGAGAGGATGATACAGGAGTATCTCCAAATGAACATCGATGCCATGACTGTGCAACTGGAGCCTTGCTCCTTTTGGGCTTCAAACCTAGAAAAAAGGCCAGAGCTCGTAACTTACGCCTTGGAGATTTTGTCGTGTCCAGCTGCCAGCGTTGTCTCTGAACGTGTCTTCAGTGCTGCTGGGTGTGTGCTGACAGATAAGCGCACGCGTCTGTCCAGTGACAATGTGGACAGACTGACGTTCATCAAAATGAACAAGTCATGGATCCACAAGGAATTTACTACCCCTGTGTCATCCTGGGGAGAGTAAATGCTTGTGTATTTGGAATGTGCTTGATGCAAATCAAAACATCCTGTTTGCAACTAGGGCCCAAGTGCTGCCACTGATGGGGTGGGTGTGTGTGGGGCCCAATTTTTGGAAAAAAGGGAGACTCCGCTTGGAGTAACCCTTGCTTACATTGTTTTTAAAAGAAGCCAAGATGAACAGAGCTGGGATCAGGAAAGACTTTGCTACCTACCCCGGTGTCATCCTGGGGACGGATAAGAATGGCGTATTTTTGAATGTGCTTGATGCAAATGTAGCTGTGAAGTGTCCAACTGGGGCACAACTGCTGCTACTGAAGGGGTGGGTGTGTGTGGGGCCCAATTTTTGGAAAAAAGGGAGACTCCGCTTGGAGTAACCCTTGCTTACATTGTTTTTAAAAGAAGCCAAGATGAACAGAGCTGGGATCAGGAAAGACTTTGCTACCTACCCCGGTGTCATCCTGGGGACGGATAAGAATGGCGTATTTTTGAATGTGCTTGATGCAAATGTAGCTGTGAAGTGTCCAACTGGGGCACAACTGCTGCCACTGAAGGGGTGGGTGTGTGTGGGGCCCAATTTTTGGAAAAAAGGGAGACTCCGCTTGGAGTAACCCTTGCTTACATTGTTTTTAAAAGAAGCCAAGATGAACAAGTCATGGGTCAGCAAAGACTTTATCTACCTACCCCGGTGTCATGCTGGGGACGGTTAATTATGGCGTATTTTTGAATGTGCTTGATGCAAATCAAAACATCCTGTTTGCAACTAGGGCCCAAGTGCTGCCACTGATGGGGTGGGTGTCTGTGTGGCCCAATTTTTGGAAAAAAGGGAGACTCCGCTTGGAGTAACCCTTGCTTGCTGTGTTTTTAAAAGAAGCCAAGATGAACAGAGCTGGGATCAGGAAAGACTTTGCTACCTACCCCGGTGTCATCCTGGGGACGGATAAGAATGGCGTATTTTTGAATGTGCTTGATGCAAATGTAGCTGTGAAGTGTCCAACTGGGGCACAACTGCTGCCACTGAAGGGGTGGGTGTGTGTGGGGCCCAATTTTTGGAAAAAAGGGAGACTCCGCTTGGAGTAACCCTTGCTTACATTGTTTTTAAAAGAAGACAAGATGAACAGAGCTGGGATCAGGAAAGACTTTGCTACCTACCCCGGTGTCATCCTGGGGACGGTTAATTATGGCGTATTTTTGAATGTGCTTGATGCAAATCTAGCTGTGAATTGTACAACTGGGGCACAACTGCTGCCACTGAATGGGTGGGTGTGTGGGGCCCAATTTTTGGAAAAAAGGGAGACTCCGCTTGGAGTAACCCTTGCTTACATTGTTTTTAAAAGAAGCCAAGATGAACAAGTCATGGGTCAGCAAAGACTTTATCTACCTACCCCGGTGTCATGCTGGGGACGGTTAATTATGGCGTATTTTTGAATGTGCTTGATGCAAATCAAAACATCCTGTTTGCAACTAGGGCCCAAGTGCTGCCACTGATGGGGTGGGTGTCTGTGTGGCCCAATTTTTGGAAAAAAGGGAGACTCCGCTTGGAGTAACCCTTGCTTGCTGTGTTTTTAAAAGAAGCCAAGATGAACAGAGCTGGGATCAGGAAAGACTTTGCTACCTACCCCGGTGTCATCCTGGGGACGGATAAGAATGGCGTATTTTTGAATGTGCTTGATGCAAATGTAGCTGTGAAGTGTCCAACTGGGGCACAACTGCTGCCACTGAAGGGGTGGGTGTGTGTGGGGCCCAATTTTTGGAAAAAAGGGAGACTCCGCTTGGAGTAACCCTTGCTTACATTGTTTTTAAAAGAAGACAAGATGAACAGAGCTGGGATCAGGAAAGACTTTGCTACCTACCCCGGTGTCATCCTGGGGACGGTTAATTATGGCGTATTTTTGAATGTGCTTGATGCAAATCTAGCTGTGAATTGTACAACTGGGGCACAACTGCTGCCACTGAATGGGTGGGTGTGTGTGGGGCCCAATTTTTGGAAAAAAGGGAGACTCCGCTTGGAGTAACCCTTGCTTGCATTGTTTTTAAAAGAAGCCAAGATGAACAAGTCATGGGTCAGCAAAGACTTTATCTACCTACCCCGGTGTCATGCTGGGGACGGTTAATTATGGCGTATTTTTGAATGTGCTTGATGCAAATCAAAACATCCTGTTTGCAACTAGGGCCCAAGTGCTGCCACTGATGGGGTGGGTGTCTGTGTGGCCCAATTTTTGGAAAAAAGGGAGACTCCGCTTGGAGTAACCCTTGCTTGCTGTGTTTTTAAAAGAAGCCAAGATGAACAGAGCTGGGATCAGGAAAGACTTTGCTACCTACCCCGGTGTCATCCTGGGGACGGATAAGAATGGCGTATTTTTGAATGTGCTTGATGCAAATGTAGCTGTGAAGTGTCCAACTGGGGCACAACTGCTGCCACTGAAGGGGTGGGTGTGTGTGGGGCCCAATTTTTGGAAAAAAGGGAGACTCCGCTTGGAGTAACCCTTGCTTACATTGTTTTTAAAAGAAGACAAGATGAACAGAGCTGGGATCAGGAAAGACTTTGCTACCTACCCCGGTGTCATCCTGGGGACGGATAAGAATGGCGTATTTTTGAATGTGCTTGATGCAAATGTAGCTGTGAAGTGTCCAACTGGGGCACAACTGCTGCCACTGAAGGGGTGGGTGTGTGTGGGGCCCAATTTTTGGAAAAAAGGGAGACTCCGCTTGGAGTAACCCTTGCTTACATTGTTTTTAAAAGAAGACAAGATGAACAGAGCTGGGATCAGGAAAGACTTTGCTACCTACCCCGGTGTCATCCTGGGGACGGTTAATTATGGCGTATTTTTGAATGTGCTTGATGCAAATCTAGCTGTGAATTGTACAACTGGGGCACAACTGCTGCCACTGAATGGGTGGGTGTGTGTGGGGCCCAATTTTTGGAAAAAAAGGGAGACTACGCTTAGAGTCACCTTGCGGTGTTTTACATGATTTTAGAAGGGCGTGCCATGCCTATATCTGTGTGTCCTCCTCTTTTTCCTTGTCCAGCTGTTTTGTTTTCGCATGAGTATATGTCCTTGTCACTTTCCCATGTGTTGTGAGTTGTTTGTCACCTTTTGGACACCTTTGAGGGTGTTTTCTAGGTGTTTTTCTGTGTTTGTGATTGCCTGCCATTGTTTCCTATGCAGTTCGAGTTCGGTTCGTCGAACGTTCGACGAGCCGAACTCGAACGGGACCTCCGTTCGGCGAACCGACCTCGAGCCGAACCGGGACCGGTTCGCTCATCTCTAATTAAGACCCTCCCCAAACTTGTGAACAGCACTCATACTTGGTCAACATGGGAAAGACAAAGGAGCATTCTAAGGCCATCAGAGACAAGATCGTGGAGGGTCACAAGGCTGGCAAGGGGTACAAAACCCTTTCCAAGGAGTTGGGCCTACCTGTCTCCACTGTTGGGAGCATCATCCGGAAGTGGAAGGCTTATGGAACTACAGTTAGCCTTCCACGGCCTGGACAGCCTTTGAAAGTTTCCAAAGTTTCCACCCGTGCCGAGGCCAGGCTTGTCCGAAGAGTCAAGGCTAACCCAAGGACAACAAGGAAGGAGCTCCGGGAAGATCTCATGGCAGTGGGGACATTGGTTTCAGTCAATACCATAAGTAACGTACTCCACCGCAATGGTCTCCTTTCCAGACGAGCCCATATGGTACCTTTACTTTCAAAGCGTCATGTCAAGGCTCGTCTACAGTTTGCTCATGATCACTTGGAGGACTCTGAGACAGACTGGTTCAAGGTTCTCTGGTCTGATGAGACCAAGATCAAGATCTTTGGTGCCAACCACACACGTGATGTTTGGAGACTGGATGGCACTGCATACGACCTCAAGAATACCATCCCTACAGTCAAGCATGGTGGTGGCAGCATCATGCTGTGGAGCTGTTTCTCAGCCAAGGGGCCTGGCCATCTGGTCCGCATCCATGGGAAGATGGATAGCACGGCCTACCTGGAGATTTTGGCCAAGAACCTCCGCTCCTCCATCAAGGATCTTAAGATGGGTCGTCATTTCATCTTCCAACAAGACAACGACCCAAAGCACACAGCCAAGAAAACCAAGGCCTGGTTCAAGAGGGAAAAAAATCAAGGTGTTGCAGTGGCCTAGTCAGACTCCTGACCTTAACCCAATTGAAAACTTGTGGAAGGAGCTCAAGATTAAAGTCCACATGAGACACCCAAAGAACCTAGATAACTTGGAGAAGATCTGCATGGAGGAGTGGGCCAAGATAACTCCAGAGACCTGTGCCGGCCTGATCAGGTCTTATAAAAGACGATTATTAGCTGTAATTGCAAACAAGGGTTATTCCACAAAATATTAAACCAAGGGGTTGAATAATAATTGACCCACACTTTTATGTTGAAAATTTATTAAAATTTAACTCAGCAATATAACTTGTTGGTTTGTAAGATTTAGGCATCTGTTAATAAATCCTGCTCTTGTTTGAAGTTTGCAGGCTCTAACTTATTTGCATCTTTTCAAACCTGCTAAATCTGCAGGGGGTTGAATACTACTTGTAGGCACTGTATGTGTGCCGACCGCTGCCGCCTGCCCGCGGCAGGGGGCGGGGCTTAATGGGACACGATCCTTGACGGATAGATCCGTCCAAGGTTGTGAAGGGGTTAAAGGGAATCTGTCACCAGGTTTTTGCCACCTAATTTGAGAGCAGCATAACGTAGGGGCAGAGACCCTGATTCCAGCAATGTGTCATTTACTGGGCTGCTTAGTGTAGTTTTGTTAAAATCACTGATTAATCAGCAGTAGATTATCATTTGAGGACTACTTTGCGTGCTGCCCAGTAGTCCAGCATATTCATGAGCTCGGTATAATTGCTAGATGCAACATTGGTCCGTGCATTTTTTTACCATTATCTATGGCAAAAAACGCAGGAACCTGCAGAAAACAAGTGACATGCACATTAATTCTGCAGCGGAAATTCCGCGAGTAACTCTGCAGGTATAAAAAAACACAGTGTGCGCATAGCATTTTTTTTATACCCATAGGTTTTGCTGGGGAATGACTGTAGCAATGTTAGACACATTTTCTGCAGCAAATCCGTGGTAAAATCCGCGGTAAATCCGCAGCGTGCGCACATAGCCTAACAGGGTTTTTATCAGAATTAGGGTCCATATGAGTTGCAGACTCTTTTGCTCTGGTTTACCTACACAGTCTACATGGTATTGGCTATGCTGAGGATGGCAGTGTTGTCTTATTGAAGTGAATGGGACCCAGTACGGCTGCCGCTTGTTTTTGTACAGGTAAACAGAGCAGAAATGGCTGCAGCTCTCTTTTTTCAGACCTGTACTACCAGCTGTATAGAAACACATGATGTGAACTGAGCTCAATGCAACAAGCTGTTTTGAGGCTGAGGCTACATGGCGACTTTGACCACAACACTGATCACACAGAAAAAGATTATGTTCTGCTGCTGAATCACAGCGTAACACAGGTGAACATTATCACACTATCACGCCTAGGATATTACGACCACTTCAATGCACAGAGAGTTGGACCTAGACTGATTTTTTGCGACTTGGTTGTTGTGGTCACAGTACCATACAGGTCATTATGCAAACCCATTTACTTAGGCTGAGTGTACATGTCCAGTAATCATCCATTAGAACGGATCCTGCAGAGATGTGATGCGCCCACGAGGCCTCAGGGCTACTCATCACCGGGCCAGTGGTGTTTGGGGTTGTTGTGAATGGCCTGACCTGGCTCTGTGGCCCCGTCGGTGTGAATAAAAGGTGCAAGGTGACCGGTATAGGGGGATGATGGGGGTTTGCTTTGTAGCGAAACCCGTGGTATGCGGCCAGCGATCAGCCGCCGCTGCGAGATATTGCTCTCCTCTCGGGTAGATGGTAACACAGCTCAGATGGTCCAGCTCCCCACAGGCAGAGCTAGGCCCCCAGGGAGGACAATGGTGGGGGGTAGTGGCCATTGGCGCCGGAGCGCGGGGCGACGGCAATCACGGGACGACACCAGGACAGCGGACAAAGTTGTTTTACTTACTGTCAGGTCACCACACTCGGAGTGCCGGTTTCCACCATGATGGACCACAGAAGATCACAGATGATTCAGAGGCCACCACCGGTGTTGTGAAGCTGTGAGACCTTCCTTCATTGCGCTCTGTAGTGTGGATCACCGTGGCGTGAAGCTACTTAGGGACCCCAGTGTCCTTGGGTTTAGTTCCCGTCCCATCCACAGGCAGCGTGAATCAGATGTGGAGCCGACCGTGGTCTTGACTCCTGACTCTATATGCTACTGTGCCCCGGGACCTTTGTGGTCGGCAATGGGACATAAAATCCCCTTTCTCTGCAGATTCTGATGGCGCAACGTGGAGTGTACGCCACCCTAGGGGTCTGCATCCTGACTGCGCCGGTCCCAAAGGGGCTGTTAGGCTCACCCCTCGGCTACCGTGTTGCTCCTCTGTCTCTCCAACTCATCCGATAAACTCCTGTTTCTTTCAGTCTGCCTAGTCCTAACTAAGGAAGCTCTGAAGCACTCTCCTTAGTGGCTGTGTTTCTGCGAGTCCCTGGATGTTATGGTACTCTTGTCCTTCTCCCTCCAAGGAAGCTCTAAAGCACTTCTCCTTGGCTGGTCTCTCTGAGGGGAGCTCTAAAGCGTTCTCCTTAGCAACCATCTTGCTTCAGTTCCCAGACTATTCTGAGGTAAAAACTGTGTGTTTCCTTACTTCCCCTGTGCTGCCCCCACCTTCCTGATGACTGGGAAAAACCCGTTGTTATGGTGACCACCTTTAGCCCAGTTCCAGTGGGAAAGCACCTGGCTGTGTGTGAGTCGTGTAAGTGAAAACCAATGGTTAACCTCTTCCTTAGGCTGCTTTCACACATCCAGTTTCTGCAATGCGGCACACTCCAGCACTTTGCAGGAAAATCGCAACCGTTTTTTTTTTGCTGCCGGTTGCGTTTTTTCTGCATAGACTTTAATTAGTGCCGCATTGTGCCGCAAAGCCTTGTGTTCCATCCGGTTTTTGCCGCATGCGGCAGATTTAGCCGATGCAGCGGCCGGATGGAACGTTGCCTGGCACGTTTTTTTCGTGCGGCAAAAAACCCCGCATCGCGCCGCATTCGGCCGATGCGGCGCATTTTTCAATGCATGCCTATGGCGGCCGGATGCAGCGCGATGCGGCAAAAACCGCATCCGGCCGCCGCATGCGGTTTTTGCCACTGCGCATGCTCAGTAGCATGCCGCAAGCGGCAAAAACCGGACGGGCCGCATGGGAAAAACTTATGCAAAGGATGCGGTGTTTTCACCGCATCCGTTGCATAGCTTGCACAGCCGGATTGAGCCGCAGAGCTCAAGCCGGATGTGTGAAAGCAGCCTTACCCGGGATGAGTATTGCACCTTAAATCAGATGCAATACCCTGTGGCGACTGAAGATCCGTTGGCAAAATGATGTCTGCCAGATCCATTTTTTTAACATGGGAGTCTATGAAGAATGGATCTGTTAACGGATTGATATTTATCTTCCATTTGAAATGAATCCTGTAGGAAAAAGCAGATCAGTTACAAATACAGGAATAACAGTTGACTAAATATCGGATCTGTTCGCCATTTAACAACGGACAAAAAAGTTGTGTTTCCAGAACTTTTTTGCTAATGGATCTGTAGCGCCCCTGAAGTCATCAGGGAGCTACAAGGTTCTGCATCCTCACCAGGATACAGGGCCTACCCCTTAGGTCCTCGGAAGACTAGTGCTGGTCACACACAAAAACCCCAGGTAATCCCAGTTTTTCCCAACAATCCCCCATACCATGGTACAGGGCTATGGTCGGACCAATGGATGGCCGCCTAGAGGTGGAGCCAGTCCAGTCTACTACTTGACCAGGTGGCAGGGGTGGACTGTGGACAGTGGACAGTGAGTGAGATGGAGTCGAGCAGTGAAGGTGGACAGGAGGAGACGCACTGACAAGGAGTTGACAGTAACCTGGTGCCCAGGAGGGCAGTTGCCAGTGGGGCACGGTGGAGTACTCCCGGAACTACGCACCGACGGGGTACAGGACCCTTGGACAGGCAGAAGCTCCAGGCAGGCCTCTTAACACCTGCACAGTGAGGGGACCATCAAGGACCTCGCTGACCCTAAAAATCCGAGACTCAGTAGCAAAGGGAGAACAGGGGACAGGACCAGAGACTTCAACCCCACAGGGTTCACGCTACCGTCAGGCGGACAGCAGTGGAAAAACCACAGAATGGGGACCCCCAGTTGCTCTACGCCACAGAAACCCACCAACCAAAGACAGGTGCAGAGGAAGAAGGCACCAGATTACTAAACTGGCATTGGGACTAAGGGAACCTGAAGGTGAAACCAATTGGCCTCAGGTAACCAGTTACCACCAGCAAAAGTAAGTAAAAACCCAGTTGTACTGAACTCTTGTGTGGACTACCTTCTTCCGACACCCGTCACATCACCTACCCTCTGGGGCCCGTCCCTGCTTGTGGAGGGCCTATCATCCAGGCTGCCATTAACACCAGCCCCAGTAGTGGACATTGTGCAGCGGCGGCTCCATCCACATAGCTGCAAAACCGCAAGTGGCGTCACGTGTGAACACTAATCTAATCCTGTAAATACCTCCCCTTTACAAAAAGAGCCCAGGGCACGGAAGCGGGCAATGGCCACCACAGTGACATTCCCCAGCTATACACTGCCCGGGACCGAGTACCCCATAACCCTGGGTGACAGAGATCTTTGCAGGATCCGTTCTAATGGATGATTACTGGACATGTGAACATAGCCTTAGGGCTCATGCGCACGTTGCGTAATAGCATGCATTTACGCTACGTATTGCACTGCAGCGTAAATGCATGCGTCCTGCATCCCCTGCACAATCTATGAAGATTGTGCATGAAACGTGCGCACGTTGCTTTTATGAACACAGCGATTTGGGTGCTAAAATTTTGACCCAAATCCGTGCGTTCATAAAAGCAGCATGTCAATTATTTCTGCGTTCTGGATGCAGCTCCCACTCTATCTATGGTGGGGGCAGCATGCCGAGCGCATGAAATCAGCTATTTTTAACAAAAATACTGCCTTCATTATGCAGTGTTTCTGCAGCGATTTGAAGCGCACATGTGCTGTCAAATCGCTGCGGAATAATCAGCAGTTACGTGCGCATGAGCCCTTACATTGCGATGTAGCAGTGACCTATATCATTGAGAAGCCCCGACCTTATCATTATATCTATATTGCAGAACACCTTGGATTGGTTGATTTTAATGCTAAAATTTTTTGCTAGAACCAATATTGCATCATACTGGACTAATTGTTCTGGCAATGTCAAAATCTTTGACAGAAACCATGCAGACCCTATTATACTCAATGGCTCAGCAACACTTTGGTCCAGCATGGAAGGAATGGGGTACTACCTTTTAAGGAGTGGTTCATTACTCTGCAATAGTAGCCCCATCCCTGTAAAACCGATAGGGAAGGCTTTTACTAAATACCTTGTTCAGCCAATTCTGCCTCTTAGCGGCTCTATAGAGGTCCTCTCATCGCCATCACGTGACCCCCGGACTCTGAGACTTCTGAGATCCGTGATGTCACTCCAACTTCCAGTTGACCCGACAACACTGAGCTCGGCCCCAGTCTTCCTGAGTGACTGGGCTGCGGGCGGCGTTTCACCGTTCATCACAGCACATAATCTCACGCATGCTCTCTCTGTTGTGGGCGGGGGCGCAGGCCACGGCCAGTGGGGAGCTACTTGAGACGCTTGGATCCGGGATCGTGGCTGTGGCTCGAGTGGCAGCCGGATCCGAGACTCTTGCAGCGGCCCGTCGCCCACAACAATAATAAAGGGGTATTTACAGGGGAAGAGTTTGTCAGTGACGCCACCCATGTGTGGCGATGATTTGTTGGTGACACCGCCGCTGCCTTTGTATGGGACACCCGGGGCTGATGGAGCAGGGCAGCAAGATGGTATTCCCCCCACGGGTATGGGAGGTGTTGTCCCGAGGCCCGAGTTTAGGTGGTGTGCAGTGCTGGAGCGCTGTCTGCGGACTGGACCGGATGACACCGGTGTACTCACTGTTGTTGAATAAACCACAGAAAGTCCAAGTCGTAAACCAAGTGCAGGATACCGGTAGCCTTCGGAGGGGTGTGCTCGGGTCCCACACACCGGTTGACAGTACAGGGGCCCTTCCTCCTGCACTTCAGTGTTTTGTCTTGTGTGTTGACTAGTCCGCATGAAACGGGAAAAGTTCGCTCCTGGTGTCTTTGCTGTGGGAGCTGTTGCCCGCGAGATCAGACCCTTGGGATTTTTGCAGGCACTTGCAGACGCCCTATCCCCCCGTGTTGGGCTTCCGTCTCGCTCTATCTGGGCTCACTGGTGGGACAAGACGTGGAATCTTGTCCCCTGCTGGCTAATTGACAAGGGGTTGAAGCTGTCCTCGCCCTAGGGTCCAGGCACCCCGACTATGCACGGCCTCCGGACCGGATTCCTGCTGTCGGCAACGGCAGGCTACAACCTTGCCCCGGTCCACTTAAGGTCTCCCACGACCGGATCTCCGTCGCCTGTAGCCCTGTTCTGCTGTCTGCCACCTAGTCAGCTCAGGTAGTCCGGTAGTCCGGGAGCTACAACCCCCGACTACCACTTCTCCTCTCACTATCTCTGTCTACTCAGTTCTGTGTCTCAGCTCTTTCTTGTTGTGCTCCCTCCCCTGACACCTCAGGACCCCTAGGTGGGCGTCACCATCTGCCTGGCCCCGTCCACTGGTGTGTCCCTATTGTCCTGGGGGGGTTGACTAGGCTTTGTGGCTGGTGTTGTACCTGTGTGTGGGTTTGTGTTGGTAGGACAAGGAGGAGGGGATCCTGCATCTGAAGGATGGATGCAGTCTCCTGTGACAACCTGGTTTTGCCAGGGCGTCACATTTCCATCGCTGCAGTGCGCCGAAAGCAGGTCAAAGCTGAGCTGTGACGCTGGGCTGTGATGAGCAATGAAACGCCGCCCACAGCCCTGTCACTCAGGAAGAATGGGGCCGGGCTCAGTGATGTTGGGTCAACTGGAATTTGATGTGACACCACGGGATCTCAGAGCTCATGGAGCCTAAGGATTATGTGATGGGGATGAGTGGACTGCAATAGCGCCTCTCAGAGGCCGAATTGGCTGAACAAGGTGTTTAACAAAAGCCTTCCCTATCAGTTTTAGGCCTCTTTCACACGTCAGTGATTCTGGTACGTTTGTGCTTTTTTTTAAACGTACCAGAATCACTGACATACGCAGACCCATTATAATGAATGGGTCTGCTCACACGTCAGTGATTTTTCACTGCACGTGTCTCCGTGCGGCGTACCCGCGTGGGCGTGTTTGCCGCACGGAGACATGTCCATTTTTTTCTGGCATCACTGATGTCCCACGGACCACGCAGTGGTGTGGTCCGTGAAACACGTGCCAGAAAAAAAACGTGCTTTTAAAATAAAAAACATTTTAACTCACCCGGCGTCCAGTGATGTCCTCTGCAGCCCGTTCTGCCGGCTGCTTCTGAGCCGGCTCATTATTGTCGCGCATATTCATTATGCGCGACACAGCCGACCCGGAAGCAGCTGCTGCGGGGGTCAGCGCCGGCCGGATGCTGCACCGCGGGAGCGATCAGCACCATGGACAGCGGGAGCGCGCACAGGTGAGTAGTTTTCTAAGTGCAATCACGGGCCACGGAGAACGGAGCCCGGATTGCACTTAGACAACCCACGTGTGCCATGAATCACGGCACACGTAGGGACATGTCCGTGTTTTACACGCCAGTGAAAAACGTCACTGTTTTTCACTGACGTGTGAAACGGGCCTTATAGAGATGTGGCCACTATTGCAGAGTAGTGAACCACTTCTTTAACACATCTTATATCATACAGGGAAAAATAAAATTCTCTTTAACTTCCATAAAAACACTATTGTCTTCAGCTGTAGTTACACGTCCACTGTACCGATGAGAGAAGTGGTCCACCACTAACTCCCCATATAATGTGTCTACAGGTGGATACATAAGAAGCCATCAATCATTGGTGAGAGTTCCACAATATTAAGCCCACTGAATTTATGTTTTGCCAGCAATTAACCCAATAATGACCAAGTGCCATAATTTTAAGGCACTTGGTCCACAACTTTAACCCTTTAACCCTTTGCAAATTTACAACATGTCAATAAAGCTCCTGCAAGTACCTCTCCTTTACTAGCAACATAGCACTTAGGCCAAGTTTGCACGACCATATTTTCAGTCCAAGTGCTGTACATAAAAAATAGACAGGACACGGACAACTATAGGGTGTCATCAGAGCGGAATACGGGTGAAGAATTGGACCTGTCACTCCTTTTAACCGCTAGATGTCTTTAGAGACTTGAAGAGGTTCAAAGACACTCAAAAGGCTGAGAGAAGATGCGCAAGGTCATTTTTTGAGCATTTTCGGAGCGCTTTTTCTAGTGGTTTTCGTTGTGGTCTCGCCTAAAAAAGACATTGTGTGCACATGCCCTTACTTTGCTGCCTTGAGGGTATGTGCCCATGATGCGTTTTTACATGCTTTTCTGTAGCGTTTTCAACTGCACCTTTTTGATGCCAAAATGCCTGCGTTTTGATTTCCAAGCAAAGTCTATGAGAAATGGGGATATATTGTGCGCACTTTGCTGTTCTAAACGTAGCGTTTAATTTGCATATTTTTGGGCAAAAACTCTGCGTTCAAAGAAGCAGCACGTCAGTTGTTTTTGCCATTTGGGCAGCGTTTTGCTAACACTGAAGTCAATGAGAAGTTGCAAAAAGCAAGCAACCTCAAAATTCCAGCGTTTTACATGCTTTTTAGCTGCAGAAAACATGCGTTTTGGACTACATAAATGCATGCGTTTCTGACATCAAAATAATGGAATAATATGTCCCTTTACACACACACACATAGTCCGACAATTAAATTAATGAAAAATATTAATTTATTGTTATTTTAGCCATAAATAGTATAAGACCGCTATAATTATATTAAATATAACCATTTTCGTTATGATTTAAATAATTATATTTTTTTCATTTTTTCAGTGTTTGTATGGTAAACCTTTATTTAGTAGTGTCTTTTTAATCAAAACGCATCTGACTTTAAGCAATGGAAAAGCATGTAAAAAGCGCTAAAAACGCGGCTAAAACGCGGTAAATAGGCACGCATATTTATCGCGTTTTAATGATCAAAACCAACTTTGTCAAAAACCATTTCTTCCAGAGGATGCGTTTAGAACTGCAACAACCTCGACGCAAAGTGTGCACATAGCCTTAGACTTGAAGAGGTTCAAAGACACTCAAAAGGCTGAGAGAAAATGTGCGAGGTCATTTTTTGAGTATTTTCGGAGCGCTTTTTCTAGTGGTTTTCGTTGTGCACCCGCCTAAAAAAAGACATTGTGTGCACATGCCCTTACTTTGCTGCCTTTAAATAGGACAGTGTGTTCTTGTGACAAAAGGAAGCCAATATAAATGTTACAGGGTATGGAACAGTCATTTCACAAATTGTGTAACATGAATCTGCAGGGGCTAAATGTTTGGTGTCCCCCCTGGACAGTCTGTTCTGAATTGGAAGGGTTAACCTCCTCACAGTCACTCCTGGCCAGTGTGTCCTGTATGGGAAGGGTTAACCTCCTCACAGTCACTCCTGGACACTGTCCTGTATGGGAAGGGTTAACCTCCTCACAGTCACTCCTGGCCAGTGTGTTCTGTATGGGAAGGGTTAACCTCCTCACAGTCACTCCTGGACAGTCTGTTCTGTATGGGAAGGGTTAACCTCCTCACAGTCACTCCTGGACAGTCTGTTCTGTATGGGAAGGGTTAACCTCCTCACAGTCACTCCTGGCCAGTGTGTTCTGTATGGGAAGGGTTAACCTCCTCACAAGTGACTGTTGTGTCACACTGGCTGAGTGTCTGCATCTGAAACCACTTCACAGGGAATTCTTCTCAGGAACATTTAGGGAATTTCAGAGGGACTTGTCATACTGAAGATTACTGCATTTGGGAGGGAATGGGGGGGCTGCACAGAGGTTGTGTTTGTAGTCTGCACCTGGGCCCTGCTCATCTGGGGGACTGCGGTGCATGGTGCTTGTGCACAGCCCTGGCCACTAGGAAATAGTCCCCAGGTGTTGCTGGCCATCTGGGGGAGGGGCAGAGCAGCAGATTAGTGAGGGGTTAATGAGCTGAGCAGTCAGGGACATGATGAGGTGACACCACACAGCAGAGGCCAATCCCAGCTGATAAGAGCATGTGACCGCTCCACTGCGCCCCCTCATGGTGGGAGCACACATGTGACTGCAGGGGTCTACACAGGAGCTAAGACGTGGGGCGCCTGCTGCCAGTAAGTAGTGTCCTCAGAGTGTCTGCATGATGGCCGCACAGGTTGTGCTCAGCCTGGAGCACATTTATATATCTGCTGCCATACAATGCTGGCCATGTGCTGGAGCAATCCTTCCTGCTCTGGGCACTGGTTATTATGTCTCTGGTTTATTATGCCAGTCTGTGACACCACTCACTGAGTAGTTGGATAGATACAAGGCAGCACATACAAGTGACATACAAGTGCTAATATATTGGACCTGTTCATACAATGCGGAGAGTCCACAAAATGGTGTAAAAATAGAACTTGTGAATATTGGGACTTTGTCAGTAATGTCAGGAACTGCTTGTGAATGTCTTTGGGTCTATGTCTATGTCTATCGGTGTTAGCAGCGTTTTAGACACGGTGTATTTTTCGTTGCGTCCAAAATACTGTGTTGTACAGTACAAGCACCGTGGATGGGATTTATAGAAATCTGCCATGTGTTCTTTTCTACGCAGTGTAAACGGACATGTGACTCAGCTCTCCGAGCCGCAGTATGCCACTTTATGCTTGAGGAGACGTGAGTGTTCTCAGTGAGAGGACACAGCGACAGTCCACTGCACCCAGAATCCTGATTGTAGGCACGGACCCCATTGTCTCCGCGAGAGGAATGACGCTGTGTCTAGAACGCAGGGTCTTCTGATCGTGTGCATGTACCCTTATAAAAAGCTGCATCAGTGTATGCCTATAGCCCGATTTTCTAACTGCGCCATTGTTCTTACGCTGTGCCTCTCAACTCATAAAAGGTGCAAAGGTCGGTTTACATACTACGCGCCATAATTTTATAATCTGATTACACAGGGGAACTGCACTTAAGATGCGCACTGATCAGTGTGGTACAGATCTGTAATATTTATTATACATTGCTTAAATAGTGCCTTTAATTCCACCGCACTTTACATACATTATCATCACCGTCCCTTGGGCCTCAATCTAAATACTGTGTGTGTGTCTTTGGAGTGTGGGAGAAAACCCATGCAAACACAGGGAGAACATACAAACTCCTTGCAGATGATGTCCTTGGTGGTATTTGAACCCAGGACCCCAGCGCTACAAGACTGCAGTGCTAACCACTGAGCCACCATGATGCCCAAAATAGATGTTCTGTGCACATAGGCTGCCATTGTTCTCGGCGACACAGGATCTGTTTATGTCGCGGGCGGGGAGGAGGGTGTCAGCACACCGCGCTCGCCCCCTTCTGCTCGGGTCCGGTGGCCGCTGCTCAGTGGTGGCTCGAGCCGTAGGCCGGATCCCGGGGGTTTTCTCGAGCGGCACTCCTCGCCCGTGAGTGAAAGGGGTTTGTTGGGTGCGGGGATTGTTATAGTTCGTGACGCCACCCACGGTTGTGGTGATTTCACCACCGCTGCTCAATGCGGGTTTCCCGGGGATGGTGATGCGGAGCAGCCAGGTGTTGTGTTGCCCCTCCGTGGGCAGGGGTTGGTGATCCCGGGGCCCGGTGATGGTTTGTGAGGTGCAGGGCCTGGTGGGCGCAGGGACGCGGGGGCAGCGCTGTGCCTTGCGGCACTGTGGTACTCACTCAGCCTGAGACACGGACACAGTTTGTACGGTAAACCAAACGGCTGGTAGGACGGTCCCACAGACGGCTGCACCTGCTCTCCCGGTCGGTGACGGTGATGTCCCTCTTCCTTGCACCTATGGTTGACTTGTGGTAGCGGTGGATTCCCTCCGGTTACCCGCTCCCCGACTACAATCTGGGCCGGAGGAGCTCTACTCTTTGCCCGCAGGCGCTGGCCCTGAGAAACTGGTGCCGTGGCGGTGGCGGTGTCTCTCTGCTTCAGGTTGGACTGTTGCCTTCAATCGGGACTTGGTTGCTGGGGGATCTACGTCCCCTTCACTGACGGATTCGGCAAATTTGGCGACTCCTAGCCTTGCCGGGGTCCGAGAGGCCCCTGCCCTGGTGCTGACTGTCCTTCGGAACACTGCTCCAGACCACCGGGCACACAGCCAACGGGGTCCTTCCAGGAACTTCCAAACGGTCCCCCTCCAGACAGTCACCGCCGTCGCTGACCTTGCTGATCTGGCCCTACACAAAGCTGGACCCTTCAGGCTTTCCTTCCTTCTTGTCACCTCACTTGCTTTCCTCCTTTACCACTTTTCTACTTTCACTACTTGTTTACTCCTTCACTTAGCTCCTCACTCAAGCTCCCCCTGAGCTAATCTGCCTGGTTTCTCCCGCCTCCAGAACTGTGACCTCCTCGGTGGGCGGAGCCAACCGCCTGGCCCACCCCCTGGTGTGGATCATCAGCCTCTGGAAGAAGGCAACAAGGATTTGTAGTTTAGCTGTGATGTGCCTACCTGGAGTGTGGGGTGTGGTGGTGTTGTGACCCGTGACCCCTGGCTTGCCCAGGGCGTCACATTCCCCCTTAGCAAAATGCAGACCGTCCGCGGGCTGCCGTCCTACACCGGTTTTATTTTTCTGAAAAAGATAACATTTGGAAAATCAACATATATACATTTTTAATAACTCTTCCCAAGACGGGAGGCACATTTCTTAAACGTTGCAACGGTTTACGGTTACGGTTTCCGCTCTCTCCCACCCAAGCAACCTGGCCCTGATGCTGCCCCTAAAACCCAGGCAGCACCCCTTGACCCACAGTCCAGCACACGGTACCCGAGCGGGATCTGTCCTTCCCTCCAGAGGGTAGCCACCGGTTCCTTTGGTGGCTGGGCCCCAGCCTGCTCTGCTGAGGGCCCTCCCTCCAACCTGCCTCTCCGGAGGCGGCATTGCGGAAAACGGTAACGGTAACCAGGGCTGTGGAGTCGGTAAGCCAAACCTTCGACTCCGACTCCGACTCCGACTCCTCAAATTCTCTTGCACCGACTCCGGCTCCGACTCCGACTCCGGCTCCGGCTCCGACTCCGACTCCTACATATATTGCTTAGTTAGGTGAAAAATTTATTGTAGTACATGAATATGTGTATGTGAACATCAGACATTTAATAATTTTTATGATACGATAATCAAGATATTTGGATAGAACATAAAATATATTTATTGGAATACAACTTTAGAACACAAAAAACTGTAATAAATTGTAAATATGTAATACACTATGTAATATACAGTAGATTACATATATATCTTGTGTGTGTATATACACTGTG
The DNA here is from genome assembly GCF_048569485.1 of Anomaloglossus baeobatrachus. Lineage (NCBI taxonomy): Eukaryota > Metazoa > Chordata > Amphibia > Anura > Aromobatidae > Anomaloglossus > Anomaloglossus baeobatrachus. The sequence continues at coordinate 509,346,414 of NC_134356.1, read as the reverse complement.
TGTATATATATATATATATATATATATATATATATATATATATATATATATTACATATTTACAATTTATTAGTTTTTTGTGTTCTAAAGTTGTATTCCAATAAATATTTTATGTTCTATCCAAATATCTTGATTATTGTATCATAAAAACAATTAAATGTCTGATGTTCACATTGTACTACAATAAATTTTTCACTTAAATATAAGCATTATACTAAATGTTATTATTTAGTAAAATATTCAGCACATTCTGCATTGCACTCCTGTCCCCAATTTATTATATATTTTAGGAGTCGGAGTCGGTGCATTTTATACCGACTCCGACTCCGACTCCACCAAAATGAGCTCCGACTCCGACTCCGACTCCACGACTCCGACTCCGACTCCACAGCCCTGACGGTAACCAACATATTTACAAGCCACTAACGTCTGTGGTTGCCCTGCAAGTTCACAGGCTTGTCCATGGATAGTCCTCCATGCATTTTTAAACGGTCCCCACGGGGACAACGGTGCCGGCTCCGGCCGGTTCAATCACTAAGCAAATCAGGTAACTGTTCGGTAATTATCATTTTCATCAGTAGAACTTTCAACTTTTCAACACACAAACAAGTGGTCCCAACGGGGACGGTGCTGCAGGCATCCGCTGCCCTACTCAGATTCTTCGGCTGCGGCGGACCCATCCTCTGCCACCAGCATATCCAACATGCACTGACATGCCCGCGGTGACAGGGTCATCCGGTACCCATTCCCACCGGTACACGGAGTATGAACAACCACAGGGTCTCCTACACAGCAGGTACGCTCACCTGCCTCTTCGCACTCAACAGCAGAATCGAGGCTAGGGCAGGAGTCGTCATCTCTTGTTCCTGCGTCAGGCGGGTTGCCGCCAGCTGTCGCATCTTCCTGACCTCCAGCATCCAGCATTTCAGACCCTTCCGCAGTAGCACGGAGCAGCATATTAGGCGAGCTTACACTGAGACGCCTCATCAGTAACGGTAAGGGCGGTGCATAGGCCGAGACTAGGCCGGGCCCCTCAGCCGCAGCGGCCGGTCCTGGTAGGACATAGGGACGTGGGTCACTAGTCGACTCTGCTACATCCATTTCCCCTCCGCACATCGGGGCAGTTGTAATCAGCTCTCCCACCTCGTTGGTCCACTGCTCCATCATCCTGAAGATCTGTTCCTGCTGGCGCTGGTGGAACTGAATCACCCGGGCCCTCATCCAGGCCACGGTCCCGGACTCGGGGCCTGGCACCATCACTGCCGGGGCTTCTGGCACAATGCTGTTAAGGGGCCGCGGTTCTAGCGGTTCCCCCTGGTGTACTTCAGGGACGTCCCGATCGTCGGCAGCCGGCTGGTCCGCCGGAGCGGCTGGGCAGGGTATCGCTACCGGTTGGGCAGGTAGCGGGCCTAATGGCGGGGCGGCAGCAACTATCAGGGGTAGCGGGGAGAGAGGCAGGGTGAGCGGAAGCCGGCCGGGCCCCTCAGCTCCAACGGCCGATCCCTCAGGAATACAGGGGCGTGGGTCGCTTACCCGCTCCTCCAAATCCCCTTCTGCCTCGCGTCGCCACATAGCAGCCACCACGTCCGCCATGTCGGTCTCCCACTCCTCCAAGAGGAGCTGCATCTTGACCTGCAGCCTTAGGTGGAGCTGCGCGGTCCGGATTTCCACCCACGCTGCGGTTCCCGGCGCGGGGGCCACGGTGTTTCGGGATGGCATCCATATGGTGACTTTCTCTTTTCCTTCCAGGAACGGTATGCTTGCAGGGTCCTGACGTCCCTGCTTTTATAGCTGCGACTACATGCCGCCAGCCGCCATCGCGTCCCCCTTAGCTCTTTCCGGCCCCTCCTCTCTCGGGGCGGGGTCTTGGCCTTCGCGCCTCTACTGCTCGAGAAGACGCTCGAGCGGGAACTTTTCGCGCCAAAGATGGCGGCTTCTGAAATTTTTCTGCCGGATACCTCCGGCGGTAACAAGGCGCACCTCTACCAGACGGCAGAGCGGTAAGATCCTGTTTGTGACGCCAAGTTGTCGCGGGCGGGGAGGAGGGTGTCAGCACACCGCGCTCGCCCCCTTCTGCTCGGGTCCGGCGGCCGCTGCTCAGTGGTGGCTCGAGCCGTAGGCCGGATCCCGGGGGTTTTCTCGAGCGGCACTCCTCGCCCATGAGTGAAAGGGGTTTGTTGGGTGCGGGGATTGTTATAGTTCGTGACGCCACCCACGGTTGTGGTGATTTCACCACCGCTGCTCAATGCGGGTTTCCCGGGGATGGTGATGCGGATCAGCCAGGTGTTGTGTTGCCCCTCCGTGGGCAGGGGTTGGTGATCCCGGGGCCCGGTGATGGTTTGTGAGGTGCGGGGCCTGGTGGGCGCAGGGACGCGGGGGCAGCGCTGTGCCTTGCGGCACTGTGGTACTCACTCAGCCTTAGACACGGACACAGTTTGTACGGTAAACCAAACTGCTGGTAGGACGGTCCCACAGACGGCTGCACCTGCTCTCCCGGTCGGTGACGGTGATGTCCCTCTTCCTTGCAACTATGGTTGACTTGTGGTAGCGGTGGATTCCCTCCGGTTACCCGCTCCCCGACTACAATCTGGGCCGGAGGAGCTCTACTCTTTGCCCGCAGGCGCTGGCCCTGAGAAACTGGTGCCGTGGCGGTGGCGGTGTCTCTCTGCTTCAGGTTGGACTGTTGCCTTCAATCGGGACTTGGTTGCTGGGGGATCTACGTCCCCTTCACTGACGGATTCGGCAAATTTGGCGACTCCTAGCCTTGCCGGGGTCCGAGAGGCCCCTGCCCTGGTGCTGACTGTCCTTCGGAACACTGCTCCAGACCACCGGGCACACAGCCAACGGGGTCCTTCCAGGAACTTCCAAACGGTCCCCCTCCAGACAGTCACCGCCGTCGCTGACCTTGCTGATCTGGCCCTACACAAAGCTGGACCCTTCAGGCTTTCCTTCCTTCTTGTCACCTCACTTGCTTTCCTCCTTTACCACTTTTCTACTTTCACTACTTGTTTACTCCTTCACTTAGCTCCTCACTCAAGCTCCCCCTGAGCTAATCTACCTGGTTTCTCCCGCCTCCAGAACTGTGACCTCCTCGGTGGGCGGAGCCAACCGCCTGGCCCACCCCCTGGTGTGGATCATCAGCCTCTGGAAGAAGGCAACAAGGATTTGTAGTTTAGCTGTGATGTGCCTACCTGGAGTGTGGGGTGTGGTGGTGTTGTGACCCGTGACCCCTGGCTTGCCCAGGGCGTCACATTTACACAGGACGATGCGCCGCTGAGAACGATGATCTTATGCACAAATGAAAAAATCCTTTCAGTGAGCGTTTTGATTGTTCACCAGGTCTTCAGCAGCATAATTACACCATATCGAGCAGTGTAAATGGACCATTAGTCACAATACATCCATAGTATGAGAATATTGACTTATGTGCTGTTTGTCATGTTTTTTTTGTCATGTTTAGGCTATGTGCGCACGTTGCGTAATTGCATGCAGTTACACTGCGATCTGCACCGCAGCGTAACCGCATGCGTCCTGCGTCCCCTGCACAATCTATGGAGATTATGCAGGGGCCGTGCGCACGTGGCGTATTAGAGCGCAGCGCTTTGGCTGCTGCCCGAAGCGCGCGTTCTAAGAAGTGACATGTCACTTCTTCCGTGCGCTCTGCATGCAGTCCCCGCTCTGTCTATGGCAGGGGCTGCACTCAGAGCGCATGGAATCGGCTTTTTTTTTTTTTCATTACGGACTGTTTCTGCAGCGATTTGAAGCGCACATGTGCTGTTCAAATCGCTGCAGAAATTTCTGCAGTGACAGTACGCAAGCTGGAGCCATATGGTATCTTTGGCCCCGACGTAGGTCGCACGGCCAAAGATGCTTCTGCTGCATTGCAGCATAATTCATGTGTAAGGAGTGACATTACAACCTGCAGGGTACAGTGACAACAGCTTCCAAAGAACATCAACAGGTTCTGCCTCTTGCAATATCTCATGGTCGCGCTACCCTTTACAGGTTGCAATGTGAATATATTGTCTTGCGTTCTGCATGCAGCGGTTTTTGGTGGCACAATCTGTAGTGTGACCAAAGTCACTGTGCATCCCAAGTTGCTGGCTACATAGTGATGTGTTGCTTGGTGGCAATCTTCAGACAAGTCGTGGGACAAAAACCATTTCTTCAAATTGCTGTTGCACAACTATTTTAGAGCTATGATTTTGCTATTAAAAAAAGCGCAAAATCGCAGACTAGTCACATGTGACTTGCATTCAAGCCTATTGGACGTGAGTCACATAATGCTGTGACCAGATAAGGATGCATAAGGCTGCTTAGTTTTTTGCAATCAGGCACAATCCGGCGCTTTGCAGAAAAAACGCATCCGTTTATTTTTTGCCGCCGGATGCGTTTTTTCCTCATAGACTTGCATTAGCGCCGGGTTGTGCCGCATGGCCTGCGTTGCGTCCGTTTTTTGCCGGATGCGGCATATTTAGCCGATGCGGCGGCCGGATTGAACGTTGCATGCAGCGTTTTTTGTCTGCGGCGAAAAACTGGATCCGGCGCAATTTACATGTAGCGACCGGATGGAACGTTGCATGCAGCGTTTTTTGTCTGCGGTGAAAAAACACATCGCAACGGATCCGGCGCGATTTACAATGCGAGCCTATGGACGCCGGATGCGGCGTCCTGCAGAAAAAACTGGATTCGGCCGCCGGATGCGGTTTTTTTCAACTGAGAATGCTCAGTATCAAACCGCATCCGTGAAAAAACGGACGGGCCGCATGGAAAAACTTATACAACGGATCCGTTTTTTTCGCCGCATCTGTTGCATAGGTTTTTGAGCCGGATTGTGCCTGATGCAAAAAAACTGATGTGTGAAAGCAGCCTAATACATTTGGAAATATTTGCAGCGCTGTAACAATGCAATATCCTAGGAAATCATTAGATGCCTTGTCACAATCACAGAACGTGTAGACCCAGAAGTGGAGGAAAGTAATGCCAAGATCTGATTGGAGTTATTTTTGGACATCAACAGGACTTGTCTTATTTCTGTATATAATGACCACTATATTTGGGGCATATTTATTACTTTCCCTTCGGTACACTACTATGGAGATGGTATGTATCATGTGCACAGTGGTAAGGCCATGTGCACACGTTGACTATTTGGTGAGTTTTTACCTCCGTATTTGTAAGCCAAAACCAGGAGTGGAGCAGTCGGAGGAAAAGTATAAGGCTGCACTAACATGAGCGTATATATCAGACAAGTGCTAGCCGATGTTTTAGCGGATATCACTTGTTCCAATGTTATACTACGTGGCAATGGCAATCAACGTATTTTTTTTCTGCTGCGATTTGGCATGAGAAAAAAAAAATAGCAGCATGCTGTGATTGGTAGCGTTTATCGGATGCATGAAGCCATTAAAGTCTATGGACGCATGGAAATCTTCGGACGGCACTCTAATGACATCCAAAATTTTGTTCTCCACTCATCACCGTGTGCTATGATTCTCTCATACTAGAGAATAAGGATCACATTAGGCTGAATTTCTAAACAAACTTTCTGAGCAAAGCAGAGGTGTATGTGGGGAAGGGGGACTGGCTGGGCATTTGCCCCGGGCACAGTTGTCAGGGGGGACACTATCGGGCCGGCTGATGCGGAAGTTTCAAAGTTTCCTCGGGGGCTGCCTTTTGCAGTCCCATAGTGGGAGCCTACTAATCTGATTTCCAGCTGTCAGATGACAACCCAGACTCATAGGCAGTACAGCGCGCCAGGTCCCAGTGATCAATTGTACTCGATCTTTCAGACGCGAGGATAATTGAAGCGGTGACTGACAGAGCGACGTCTGTAGTGTGATCAGCTGATCACACTACAGAGCAAGTTAGTAATCATGCAGGGCAGTCAGTAATGAAGGCAATCTGGCGTGTTATTTTTGGCCTGAGGCTGTTGGGCGCCATGGCCAGATTGCCCTCATCTGTCATAAGCGTGTGCCGGCAGGGAGTGATCCTGCTGATCAGCTGCACAGTGCAGGCAGCGGAACCGCAGCAGGGGAATCCATCTGTAGCTAGAATGTAGTTGCTCCTGTGAAGTGATGTCACCGGAAGGGGCGGGGCTTCTTCCTCCTGTGCAGGGCTGATCCCATCATTCCAGTGCTCAGCATTGTGCTGTGGCTGCTGGAAATGAGGTGCTGTGGAGAGATCACACTGAGGGACTGTACCAAGGAGAGAGAGGCTAAAGGTTAGTAATGTGAGGTGGTTGGTGCTTTGGGGGCACAAGATAACTGGATGTTCCTACATGGGGACTGCATTTTGGGCCATTGTACAGGGGAAGGGGTGATTTTTACATCCATGGGGCTGGATGGGGAAGAGGGTGATGTATGTGTGGGGCTACGTACTGGGAGGCTGTGCAGGAAAGAGGGTGATGTTGTTCACTTGGGGAAGGAGGGGGGGGGTGTTACAGGTGCTGGAGGGCTTTATGCATGGAGCTGCAAGGTGAAGCGGGTGATGTTGCGTGTTGGGGGCCTGCCGTCATGGTGATAGGGATGATGTTACATGCAGGGGCATGTATAGGGAGGGGGTTATGTTATATGCGGGGGCACAGTATGGGGGAGAGAGGATGGGGAGAGGAAAGTATACATGAACACAGTATTTGGAGTTAGGGGGGCTGAGTATGGCGGTAGTGAGGAGACCGTATGGGATGAGCAAAATGTGTGGGGGCACAGCACAGAATAAAGACGGAGTAGTGGCGGGTGGGGCAGCATGGAAAGGCGGTAGCTTGTGGGTACAGTATGAGGCCATAGTGAGGAGTGGGAGTGTGATGAAAGGGCACAGTATAAAGGCTGCGCAGTTAGGGGACACAGTGGGAAAGGACAGTGTGAAGAGTGGGCTCAGTATTGAAAGGAGAGGCCGGTATGGCGGGCATGTACCATAAGAAGGACAGTGTGTGTGTGTCATATTTTGTGCAGAGAACATAGTTTGTGCAATTATTTATTCTGGGGCACAGTGTAGGGCAGATATCTTTATATAGGAGTATTTTAATCATTCTGCTATTTTTAAGTGTATCGTGCCAGGATGTGCTGCAGAAGACCGGAGAGGATGGAAGTCTGCAGAGATGAACTGTGGATGTGAAAAGTTATGGAGTCTGGACAAGAAGAAGAAAATAAAGAAACAACTCCAATCAGAGGCAACTTCTTCTATAAGGTTATTTGTGATACTGACTAATTCTCATTATTTGGCCTCTGTCCCACTTGCGCAACGCTATCCATGCGATATGCTAATGACCCTTGGCTCGCATTCTGCTGCAAGCATTAGCCGAGTGTCAGGTGACTGTGATCGGATTACATCTGTGGAGAAGATGGAGGGAGCACTTTCTCCCCATCTCCTCCGCTGCCCATCTCTGTGTACATCATACTGCACTCTGATGACACCTGAGTGCAGTGGGTTATTTCACATTCTCCCATAGACTTGTATGGGTGTGTGTGAGCCGAGACTCGCTGCCAAACCCAGCATGCGGCAAGTCTTTTCTCATACCGATATGGCATGAGAAATCAATCGCAGCTGGGCACTGCCTCATAGTTTTACACTGGTGCGAGTGCAGACCGATGTTTTATCAGATTGCACTCATCCGTGCAAAACTCAAGTGGAACTGAGGCCTAACTGTGGTTCCTGTATGGTCCACAGTCTGATGATGACTGATAACTCCCAAGAAGTATCTCCTCACCATTGTTAGAGGAAATCTATCATCGGGGGGTTTGCTCCCACATCTGAGAGCAGCATAAGGTAGAGACAGAGACACTGATTTAAGCAATGTGTCACTTACTGAGCTGTTTCCTGTCATTTTGATAAAATCAATGTTTTTTCTGCTGCAGCTCTAGCAGTTAGAGCTCATGAATATGCTGGACTACCTGGCAGCATGCCACGTAGTCCTCTAATGATAATCTACTGCTGATTAATCAGTGATTTTATCACATCTACACTAAGCAGCCCAGTAAGTGACACATCGCTGGAATTAGGGTCTCTGCCCCTACATTATGCTGCTCTCAGATTGAGGCCATGTGCACAAAACTATACTAATCAGCCCAGTAAGTGACACATCGCTGGAATCAGGATCTCTGCAGCTACATTATGCTGGTCTCAGATTAAGTGGCAAAAACCTGGTGACAGATTCCCTTTAAGGATGTACTGGAAGTTGTTGGTTCATGCAATACAAATGTACAGTATATGGGTCTGAGCTGACATTACAATCGATGTACCATGCACTGCTTTTGGTTCTGCTGACGTACTTCTTTATTGATGCTGTGTTTCTGAAATGATGGGGTTATATGGATGTATTTATGTACTGCTAGTGGTTCTGAAGATGAATTTCTTTACTACTTGTGGGTCTATGGTGAATTTCTGTATTTCTGGTGGTACTGATGATGAATTTTTGTACTGCTGGTTGTTGTGATACTGTGTTTCTGTACTGATGGGGGCCTTAATTATGTATTTTTGCACCTCTGGTGGTTGAGATGCTGTTATTAGTTCTGATCCTGTACACAAGTAATTCATATATTGTAATATTACTTTAACATTAATGACCTATCTTTAGAATAGGTCATCAATGTCTGATCTGCCGGGATCTGGGACCCCCGCTGATCAGCTGCCCTTGGTTCAGGTGGCCGGAAATGCTTATTTCCGGATCTGCTTTCTCTTCTAATAGTGTCCGCGGCCGAGTACTGCACATGCTCCTCATTAATTTGATAGGGGACTGCTGCCACTATTAGAAGACGGAGCAGATCCGGATGTGAGCACTTCCAGTCACCCGCCGGCACCTAGAACCGGCGATTGGCGGGGGTGCCTGGTGCTGGACCCTGGTCGATCAGGCATTGGTGACCTATCCTGAGGATACGCCATCAATGTTCAACTTCTGAATTCTCACAGTGCGCACACTGCACGCTATCAAGATTCTCTGGTGCTGGCAGTGAGAGTGGAAGGTCACAAAACCACAAGTATGCGATTTACATACACATGGTTACTTGCTGACTAGACATGGATGGCCTCGCTTGCTGAAAATGAATTGACTGAGGCTGGACATGTAAAATTAGAATGTGGCCAGAAATATCCAAATCACCTGTGCTCATATGATCATCCAATCTCGCCACTGGAACAGGAAAATCCTAAAAGTGTGCAGAGCATGCATTGTGAAATATCAGAAGCCTGCAGTCACATAGAGGGACACATAGTGATTGCAGACTTCCATCTCAAACCTGGACAAGCACTTTTATTATGAAATTAAGCCCTGTAGCCCACTCCTCACAGCGTGTAATATACTCACTGTCTGGATTCAGCTCTGCTTGCTGGTTCCAGCAGTCATCACATGGCCTCTCATTCGATTTTCATACTTGAATGTGACAATTACCTTAGCCTTTCTTCCCACATTTATTATTGGAGATTGAGATCATTATTAATACAGTCATGTGATGACAAGCTGCTAAGTGTGCAAATCACATAAGCATGATTGGTCACATGACGACCACCCAAACCGCTTGGGGGGGAGGCGCCAAACTGAACTCTTGTCTTGGGTGCTGGAAAGCCTAGATCCACCACTGGAGCAAAGCGTGTCATTACCACAATCAGCCCGATTCTATTGCATAAGAGAATTTACAGCTGAATGACGCAGCCTAATAGAAACAAGGCACCAATTCGGCATTTTCTTTTTTACCCATTCCATTTTGGCCTACAAATACTAAATAGAAAAACTCACCAAATCCTCAATGTGTGCATGTGACCAAAGATGCTGTGTTTTTTCTGGAATGAAAATGCATCTCGTGAAAAACTCTCCTAAAACATATCATGGGCACATAGCCTGAATTATGTTCTTGGAGTCTGGGTTTCTTTTTTTACTTTATTATAAACTAGCTGTAGTACCCGGGCATTGCCCGGGATAGTAACTGTCTCTCTGTCTCTCTCCCAGTCTCTGTATCAGTTTCTGTCTCTTTCCCTGTCTGTCTCTGTATCCGTCTCTGTCTCTCTCTCTGTGTTTGTCTCTCTATCTCTCCATCCGTCTCTTTCCCCATCTGTCTTTGTCTATCTCTTTCCTTGTCTGCCTCTGTCTGTCTCTTTCCCCATGTGTCTTTCTGTCTGTCTGTTTTTTTTTTTTCCTATCTGTCTGTTTGTCTCTGTCTCTTTCCCTGTGTGCCTCTTTCTCTGTATGTGCCTGTATGTCTGTCGCTCAGTCTGTGTCTATCTTGGTGTCTCTCCACCAACATCATATTACCTCACACATAAGCTTCTTATACTATGAATGTCCTAAGTTCCTATAGCAACCAATCATAGCTCCTATTAATAGCCTGTAGCTCGCAGCTCCATTCCCTTCAATGGAGGCATGATTTTTGGAGAGTAACTGTAAAGCGCGGGGTTACATTTTCTTGTCAAAACATAGTCTAGGACAGTCCCTGGTCCAGGAAACCATCCCCCATTTCCGTGAGATGGCTGGATTGTCATTGTAAATAAGCACTTGTACCTTGCCCCCCCCCCCCCCCCCCATATCTCATTGTAGATTGTAAGCTTTCACGAGCAGGGTTGTTTTTCTTTTTTTTTTTTTTCCTCTAAATATTGTTTTTTCTATAACTGTTACTTGTTTGTATATTATCCTCCTGAATTGTAAAGTACTGCGGAATATGTTGGCGCTATAGAAATAAAGATTATTATTATTATTCCCTGAGTCACATGGGGTGTCTGTGCAAAATTTTGTGATTGTAAGTGCAACGGTGCGGATTCCTTTAGCGCACATGCACACATACATACTCCGCTTTATATATTAGATTTCGAAACTCCTGAAATAATACTTTTGCAAAAGAGGTAAACATTTTAAAAACATAAAAAAAAATAAAAAAGCCGTTTTTGAGCACCCAATGCATCTAATAAGAGATTGTAAGGACTGTTGTCTGCCCTCTTTGTATCCGCTGCTGTTTTTCTTAAAAAAAAAAAAAATGCCACAGTTCTGCTGGTCCGATTTTATAATTCGTGGAGGAAGAGGGTTAAGTCACTTTGTCTTTTGGAGATCGTTGACATTTTTTTTGCTACAAATTATTCAAAATAGCGAACCTGATTCTTGACTGTTGTGCATAAAATGCATATTTTGCAAAAATGTCACAAAATGTGTGCAAAAATTCCAAACATATTTAGAATCACTCCAGGAAGGATTGGAGCAATTTTTCTACAAAAATTTGGCCACTTTTAGGCTACTTTCACACATCCGGTTTGAGCAGTGCGGCTCAATCCGGCTGTGAAACCTATGCAACGGATGCAGCGAAAACACCGCATCCTTTGCATAAGTTTTTACATGCGGCCCGTCCATTTTTTTCCGGTTGCGGCACGCTACTGAGCATGCGCAGTGGAAGAAACCGCATGCGGCGGCCGGATGCGTTTTTTCCGCATCGCGCCGCATCCGGCGTCCATAGGCATGCATTGAAAAATGCGCCGCAGCGGCCGGATGCGGCGCTATGCGGTTTTTTTGCCGGACAAAAAAAAGTTACACGATACGTTGCCTCCGGCCGCCACTTTACTTAACTTTGCCGCATCCGGAAAAAAACGGATGCAACGCAAAGCCATCAGACACAATCCGGTAACAATACAAATCTATGGGGATAAAACTGATGCGGTACCAGATCCGTTTTACAGTTTTTTTCCGGATTGTGCCTGATGGAAAAAATGATGTGTGAAAGTAGCCTTAAACAAGTCACAATTTTATGTATCAACTGAAAACATCAGGTAATTCCACACCCCACACACAATGAGGAAGATAAAGAATACAAAACAGGAGAAAACACATAAAATGCATAAAAAGGTGCAAAGAAAAAGAAAAAAACATAAAAAATAGACAATAAAAGATGCAAAATTGAATCAGACCATACATGTGTGATAGTTAATTACTCTACAATACTGTGTAAGTAGGACATTTATGATCACCTTTTTTTTTTTTTTTTTTTTTTTTTTTTTTGCAAAAAGCTTCAAATGACATTCTGACATTCTTTAAGCGTTCCCATTTGATTTGTATTTTAACGTAGAGATTGTCTTCTGAGTGGAAAACATTGAAGAATGCCACATAAGTATTTGCCACTTAGGCTATGTGCACACGTTGCGTTCTTTTCCTCAGCGTGTACATCACTGCATGTGCGTCTCAGAACGCAGCCGAAAAAGCTGCGTTCTGAGACGCATTCGGCAGAACGCAACGTGCGCACATTCCTGCAGAGTTCATTGCGTTCTGGATGCTTGCTCTGTAATAGAGTGGGAAAAGCATCCAGAAAGCACATTTTTCACAGTGCGGTCCCACTCGGCTCTGCAGCATCCTCATAGACTTGCAGCAGAGCCGAGTGGGACCACACTGTCAAAAAGAGCATGGCTGGCTGCGAGACAGAGCCGTGCGATCAGAATGAACTCGGATGAACTTCACCCGACTTCATTGTGATCGCGCGGCTCTGTGCGTGTGCCGCAGCTTGATTTGCAGTCACACGTGAAGGACTCACCTTTGATCACAAATCCCCTGAGTGACTGCAGTGAGCCACGCGATCAACTGTGCTTTCACTCAGGTTACTCGCGGCCACAGCTGCAGTCCTCCACCTGAGAGCGGTGGCCGCGAGTAACGTCAGTGACAGCACAGCTGATCGTGCGACTCACTTCAGTTGCTGCATGGAGCTCACAGGAGTGGCGGTGTTCTACTGCCACTCCTGTCAGCTTCCAATGTAGCAGAGCTGAAAGCGTTGTGGGACCTTGCGTGGATTAAGTCGGACCTGGAGGTGTTTTTGAGGGGTTAATAAAGTGATGAAAGAGGGTGTTTTTTTGTCTTTCATTACAAATAAAGGATTTTTTAGATGCGTGTGTTTATTTTCTTTAATTGACAGGTTAATCATGGAAGGTATCTCGGAGAGACGCCTGCCATGATTAACCTAGGACTTAGTGGCAGCTATGGGCTGCCATTAACTCCTTATTGTCATGATGTATTTTACCTTCTCACTGTATTTGCTGTAATACTATGTCTTGGGATGTAAGTAACCATACCTTCCCCCCCATCTCCTGTGTCTCTGGGCCCATAATGCAATTATCTCTTGTCCATACAGCCAGGGGAACTTCTCATTGTTTCGTAAGCAGTGGATAACGCCAACTACACAAACCTGTAGACATCTCGGAGCCAACCTTCTAGAATCTTCTAGTGGGCCCAACCATTGCATAGAGCTGAGTTTTGAAGAGGAAGGGAGCAAGATCTGATTCTGCGGACAGATCTCGCCGTCCAGTGGATTGTGTGGGATTTCTGGGACTCTGAAGAGGACTATTTCGTCGTGATCTGGCACTTTGGATTATCGGGAGGTGCCCCCGAATCTGTTTTATTTGGACTTGTCGTGTGCTGTTCCTGTATTCCTGTTAGTAAACCTGTTGGATCATCCTCGGCCTGTTGTCTCTCTTTGCTCTGATGTACACCCCGTCACAAACTGGTGGCAGCGGCGGGATCAGAGCAGAAGAAATGGAGGACAACGGCCAATCAACGTCTGACACCAGAACCTCAGGATACAGGAACTGGACTGTGGTGAGCCTACAAACAAAGGCCCGTGAATGAGGTGTCAGCTACAAAGGACTCTCTAAGGAGCAACTAATTGAGGCATTGGAAAACGCTTGCGTGCAAGATGGCACCGAGGAACAATTTCCACAGCAAGGGGAGCAAAGACGGGAGCCGGAGGTAAATACCCAAAAAAGTCAATGGGTTGTGTGGTACGAGGAGGAGATGGCCTTGCTGGGAGAGGAGACCACCATAGAATATAAGATGGAGGTCATGCGTGGAGCTAAAGAGAAGGAGCGCAGGATAGAGGAGATGGCACTGCTGGATAAGCAGCTCGCTGTGGAAGCCGCGAGAGGTTCCAGACAGACTGTAACCCCAGCACCCATCATGAGGGAACTTCCCAGGGTATCCCGCAAAGACTTCAAGCAGTTTAATGAGGCTGCTGGTGACATTGAGGGCTTCTTCCAGGACTTTGAACATCAGTGTCGATTAATGGAAGTCCCAGAAAGGGAGCGCGTCCGGCATCTGGTTGGGCTCTTAGAGGGTGGAGCTGCTGCAGCCTATAGAGCTATGGACCCTCGGTGGAACTGTGAGTATGCGGATATTAAACAGACTATTCTAGAACATTATGCTGTAACGCCAGACACTTACAGGACTCAGTTCCGTACTTTAGCATGTGATGATGAAGTGTCCTTCAAGATGTATGCCCACAAACTCAAACATCTGTGGCATCGTTGGCTGGAGGCAGAGGAGGCCTTAACCTTGGAGACTGTCCTCCAGGTCCTCCTAAAAGAGCAGTTTTACTTCAAGTGCCCCGCTGAGATCCGGGAATGGGTGCGTGAAAGGAGACCAGCCACTGTGGAGGAAGCTGCAGCTCTAGCTGATGAGGCTCTCACCATCAAGCCTCAGTGGAAAAAACTACTACCCAGTGAGAAAAAAACCACCAACCCCCCAACGCTGGCGGCCCCTGGTCCTTCTGGCCCCAATGTTCACCATCACCCTAGACCGTCAACTCATGGGGACCTTCGTGTGACTGTGCCTCACATTACTCATGCTCCACCTTTGGGAATACGACGTGGAGGAAGAATCCCAGAGCGCAGATGTTATGGGTGTGGGCAGCCTGGGCACATGCAATTCCAATGTCCAGGTGTTCGGAGACAGAACAGCTACAGACCGCCTTTTGCCTGTTCATTATCTACAGACACCTTCACCAGGAGAAGAGCTGGATTCTGTGCCTGATGACTTGCCAAGTGACTCAGATATCCTGGCTCCCCTACTCGGAGTCTATGGGGTGCGAGCTCCAGCCACCTGTTCTTCTGATCTTCAGGACAAACATCTACAGGAGGTCGTGCTGGATGGCCAAAAAGCTGTTGGCTTCCGTGACACTGGGGCTTTCCTGACCATAGCCGATCCCCGAGTAATTCAACCACAAGCAATTCAAAAGGGACCAGGAATTGCCATTGAACTGGCAGGAGGTACCCAGAGATATATTCCAAGAGCGAGTGTGACCCTGGATTATGGCTTTGGGGCAAAACAATGTGTGGTCGGTGTGATGAGCGGCCTCCCTGCAGACGTTATTCTAGGAAATGATGTGGGGAATCTTCATTGCCACTTTGTCGGTGCGGTAACCAGAAGTCAAGCCAAGAGAGCAGCCCATGTGGACGTGTACAACCCATCCATTGAAATGAGGCCACCAGAACTGCCAATACAGCCGGTGAGTGATTCTTCTTGTGGGGATAATATGAATGTTACTTGGGATAAAGTTCAGTTTAGACAAGAAGTAGAGACTGACCCCACCCTTGCTAGTTTTAGAGCCCGAGCTGAAATAGGGCAGCTAGGGGAGAACGGAGAAAGAATTATCAGAGAAAATGGACTTCTGTATCGGGTTGCCAATGCCGACTCCCTAGATAAGCCCTGCACTTATAGCAAACAGCTGATTGTTCCTCAGAAGTACAGAATTCCCCTATTACACCTGGCTCATGACATTCCTACGGCTGGCCATCAAGGCAAAACCCGCACCGAGAGACTATTGACTCAAACTTTTTATTGGCCGGGGATTTCCCAAGCAGTGGCGCATTTCTGCCGAACTTGTGACATATGTCAGCGTAGAGGGCGACCCGGAGATCACCCAAAGGCACCCCTGCAACCGCTCCCTATAATAGAAGAACCCTTTCAAAGAGTAGCTGTTGATATCATTGGACCTCTGGCTAAACCAAGTAAATCTGGAAATCAGTACATTCTCACTGTTGTGGACTATGCCACCCGATATCCAGAAGCCGTGGCCTTGTCAAGTATCTCTGCAGCCAAGGTGGCCGAGGCCTTGGTTATTATTTTTACCAGAGTAGGATTCCCCAGTGAGATCTTGTCGGACCAAGGCTCCCAGTTTATGTCAGAGTTGGTCCAGTGTCTGTGGCGCACCTGTGGAGTACGAGCGATCCGAACGACCCCGTATCATCCCCAAACAAATGGACTTTGTGAACGATTCAACGGCACTCTGAAGAATATGCTGAGGGCCTTCACGGACCGAGATTCAGACTGGGAGAAGTACCTACCCCATCTCTTGTTTGCCTATCGGGAAGTTCCCCAGGAGTCCACTGGGTTCTCCCCCTTTGAACTACTCTATGGAAGAAAGGTCCGAGGACCCTTAACCCTGCTCAAGGAATACTGGGAGGGGCAAGTTGAAGATACAGGAACCCCTGTTGTCCCTTATGTCCTAAAGCTGCGAGAAACCCTGGCCCAACTTGCTAGTTTTGCCCAGAGTCATTTGCTTATGGCTCAAACCAGACAGAAGACATGGTATGACCGTAAAGCACGCTATCGGGAGTTTGTAGAAGAACAACAAGTCTTAATGATTGTTCCCCATCGGCAGAATAAACTGCAGACCACATGGGAGGGTCCCTTCCTGGTTCTCAGAAAACTGAATGATACCAATTACCTTCTTGCTTTAGATGATCAGGGGCTAAGGCAAAAGACTGTCCATGTGAATATGATTAAGGAGTACCATGACCGGAACATTCCAATGATAGCAAGCTGTCGGTTGGCTTCAGAAGATGGTCAAGAGGATGAGGACTCTCTACCTGATCTCGTGGAAGCAGCGAGAGCCCCATCCACTGTGGAACAGGTTCCCCTGGGAGATTACCTGGACTCCTTACAGAAAATCCAGATGCTGGAAGTGCTTCAACAGAGACGGGCTGCTTTCTCATCCCAACCAGGTCGAACCACCGTCACCCAACATCATGTGGACACTCAGGGCATCCGTCCCATACAACTGGCTCCTTACCGGGTACCTGAATCAGTTCGAAACACCATGCAGCACGAACTGGAGGAGATGTTACAGCTTGGGGTAATCCAGGCCTCCCATAGCCCTTGGGCCTCCCCTGTGGTGTTAGTACCCAAGAAGGATGGGAGTACTCGATTGTGTGGACTATCGGCGACTAAACGACCATACCGTCAGCGATCCTTACCCAATGCCTCGTATTGATGAACTTCTAGACCGACTGGCTGGGTCCCGATATGTCACTACCTTGGATCTCAGTAAGGGATACTGGCAGATCCCTCTAACGGATGAAGGGAGAGAACGGTCCGCTTTTATAACCCCCTTTGGTCTGTATGAATTTCTAAGCATGCCTTTTGGAATGAAAAATGCCCCGGCCACCTTCCAGAGAATGGTGGATCAGATCCTCCGGGGATGTGGTGACTTTGCTTGTGCCTACTTGGATGATGTCGCCGTCTTCAGCCACACATGGCAGGAACATCTGAATCAAGTAGCCATTATTTTGGACCTGATTCTTGCAGCCGGCCTAACTATTCGACCCGATAAATGCCAATTGGGGATGGGGGAAGTCCAGTACCTAGGGCATAGAGTGGGAGGAGGGAAGCTCCGTCCTGAGCCTGCCAAAATCCAGGCTATTAGAGACTGGCCTGTACCCCAAACTAAGAAACAAGTTATGGCTTTTCTGGGCACTGCCAGTTATTACCGAAAATTTGTTTCTCATTTCAGTACTGTGGCCAAGCCTCTTACCGACCTGACCAAGAAAACAATGCCCCGGCTGGTGATCTGGACTCCAGCCTGTGATGAGACTTTTAACCGGCTGAAGGACGCTCTGGTCTGCGATCCTGTCCTGGCTGCTCCAGACTACAAGCGGAGATTTATTGTGCAAACGGACGCCTCTGCTTATGGACTGGGAGCTGTCCTCAGCCAGGTGAATGCAGCTGGGGACGAACACCCCATTGCCTACCTCAGCAGGAAACTGCTGGACCGAGAAGTGGCCTATGCAACTGTTGAAAAAGAATGTCTGGCTGTAGTGTGGGCCCTTAAGAAACTACGGCCGTATCTGTATGGACGGGAATTCACTGTGGTTACTGATCACAATCCCCTCACCTGGCTGAACAGAGTCTCTGGGGACAATGGACGATTACTGCGATGGAGCCTGGCTCTGCAGCCCTATAACTTTACCATACAATATAGAAGGGGCAGCCAACACCAAAATGCAGATGGACTATCCAGGTAAGAGGAGCCTTGAGTCCTTTCAGCCATGCCTGCGTGTACTTAACCAGCGACCTGTAGAGGTCCCTAGTACGTACACAAGTTGGGAGGGGAAGGAATTGTCATGATGTATTTTACCTTCTCACTGTATTTGCTGTAATATTATGTCTTGGGATGTAAGTAACCATACCTTCCCCCCCCATCTCCTGTGTCTCTGGGCCCATAATGCAATTATCTCTTGTCCACACAACCAGGGGAACTTCTCATTGTTTCGTAAGCAGTGGATAACGCCAACTACACAAACCTGTAGACATCTCGGAGCCAACCTTCTAGAATCTTCTAGTGGGCCCAACCATTGCATAGACCCCTACCCTTGAGGGGCGGGCCCACGAGCTCAGACAATTCACTCCTGTTTCTAAATGCAGTTGGGAGCTGAGTTTTGAAGAGGAAGGGAGCGAGATCTGATTCTGCGGACAGATCTCGCCGTCCAGTGGATTGTGTGGGATTTCTGGGACTCTGAAGAGGACTATTTCGTCGTGATCTGGCACTTTGGATTATTGGGAGGTGCCCCCGAATCTGTTTTATTTGGACTTGTTGTGTGCTGTTCCTGTATTCCTGTTAGTAAACCTGTTGGATCATCCTCGGCCTGTTGTCTCTCTTTGCTCTGATGTACACCCCGTCACACTTATTACCCAGTTTGCCACCGCACCAGGGCAATTTGGGATGAGCCAGGTAGAGTCCCGGGACTGTCGCATCTAATGGATGCGGCAATTCCGGGCGGCTGCTGGCTGATAGTTAGGCTGGGGGGTTCCCCATAATGTGGAGCTCCCCATCCTGAGAATACCAGCCTTCAGCCATGTGGCTTTACCCTGGCTGGTATCCAAATTGGGGGGGACCGCACGTCGTTTTTTTTTTGTTTTTTTATTTATTTACTGCTCGATATAGACACGCCCACCCACGGCTGTAATTGGTTGCAGTCAGACACGCCCCCACGCTGAGTGAAAGCTGTCTCACTGCAACCAATCATAGGCGCCGGTGGGCGGGGGAAGCAGGGAATACGAGATGGATTAATGAGCGGCTGGCATTTTCAAAAAAGAAGCCGCCACAGTGTGAACGCCGTGCAGCGCAGCGCCGTTGATCGTGAATCGGTGAGTATGAGAGAGGGGGTTGGAGGGAGAGACCGACAGACCAACAGAGAGAGAGAGACCGAAAGACCTGCGTTTATTATGTCAAAAAAAATGCGTATCGTAACAGAAATGCTTAGCATTTTGGCAGCGTTTTTCTACAACTCATTGATTTCAATGGGTGTAGAACGCTGCCAAAACGGACAAAAGAATTGACATGCTGCTTTTCTAAAAGCAGAGATTTTGTCAAAAATTTGACAATCAAAACGCTGCGTTTAAAAAAGCATCGTGCTCATAGACTTTGCTGGGGAAGCAGAACGCATGTATTTTTTCAATGACACAGTGCAGTTGTAAACGCAGCCAAAACGCAGAAAAAAACGCAACGTGCGCACATGGCCTCAATCTGAGAGCAGCATAATGTAGGGGCAGAGACCCTAATTCCAGCGATGTGTCACTTACTGGGCTGCTTAGTGTAGATGTGATAAAATCACTGATTAATCAGCAGTAGATTATCATTATAGGACTACTTTGCGTGCTGACAGGTAGTCCAGCATATTCATGAGCTCTGTATAACTGCTAGATCTGCAGCAGAGAAAACATTGATTTTATCAAAATGACAGCAAACAGCTCAGTAAGTGACACATCGCTGGAATCGACGTCTCTGTCTCTACATTATGCTGCTCTCAGATGGGGGAGCAAAAACCTGGTGACAGATTCCCTTGAAACCTTGAAGCAAGTAAGACTGTCAAAAGCCAAAACATTTGCATAGTAAGTCATTTTTACATCGAAATACATATGTTCATTATTTTGTGCATTTTCTGATAGGTTTTTCAGGCAGAATCTGCCTGAAAAAAAGATGACGAGTGCACATATTGTAAAGAGGCTGTCCGGTCACTTTAATTTGTTACGAAAAAAAACGAAGAAAAAAACATTCAAAGTGACAAAATCATAGACGTTAACACTTAGGCTATGTCCGCACGTTGCTTTTTACCTGCTTTTTTGCTGCTTTTTCAACTGCAGCGTTTAATGCCAAAATGGTTGTGTTCTGCTTTTCAAGCAAAGTCTATGGGAATTTGGGTTTCTTGTCCGCACTATGCAGTTCAAACTGCAGCTTTTTTGTTGCAGAACTTTGGTCAAAAACTCAGCTTTGCAGTGCAAAACCAAATGGCAAAAACAATTCACATGTGAATTGTTTTTGCCATTTGGGTTTTGCACTGCAAAGCTGAGTTTTTGACCAAAGTTCTGCAACAAAAAGGCTGCAGTTTGAACTGCATAGTGCGGACAAGAAACCTAAATTCCCATAGACTTTGCTTGAAAAGCAGAACACAACCATTTTGGCATTAAACGCTGCAGTTGAAAAAGCAGCAAAAAAGCAGGTAAAAAGCAGGTAAAAAGCAACGTGCGGACATAGCCTTACTTTACTAATCCTGCTCCCCTCCCATCTGACGCACTTCAGGTTCTCTGCCGGTGTGTGCACCTCTTGATCAGACTTCATGGTCAGGTTACTGATACAGTTGTGAGCAGCATTATGATCTTCACTAAACTATTGCCATATTCTGCAGTACAGTGGCATGCAAAAGTTTGAGCACCCCATGTCAAGTTTACTGATACTCTGAACAATTAAGCAAGTTGAAGATGAAATTATCTGTAAAAGCCATACAGTTAAGGATAACACATATCCTCTGCATTTTAGACAAAAAAAGAAAATATATATATAATATATATATATATATATATATATATAGATATATATATATATATATATAGATATATATATATATATATATATATATTTTTTACATTTTTAAATTCATGACAAAAAAAAAAAAGTTGGCCAATGCAAAATATTGGGTACCCTGCATGGTTAGTACCCTGCAGCACCCCCTTTGGCAAGTATCAAAGCTTGTAAATGTTTTTTTGTAGCCAACCAAGAGTCTTTCAATTCTTGTTTGAGGGATTTTCATGCTTTCTTCCTTGGAAAAGTCTTCTTGTATTGTAAGATTCCTGGGTCCTCTTGCATGCACTGCTCTTTTACGGTCTAGCCACAGATTTTCAATGATGTTCAGATCAGGGGACTGTGAGGGCCATTGTAAAACCTTCAGCTTGTACCTTTTGACATAGGCTAATGTGGATTTTGAATTGTGTTTAGGATCCTTAACCATTTGTAGAAGTCATCTTCTTTTCAACTTCAGCATTTTTACAGATCGTATAATGTTTGCTTGAAGAATTTGTTAAACTTTAATTAAATCCATTCTTCCCTCTACCCGTGAAATGTTTCCAGTGCCATTGGATGGAACACAACCCAAAGAATGATTAATCCACCCCCATGCTTAATGGTTGGCGAGATATTCTTGTCATGACATTCTGTCTCCTTTTTTCCCCAAACATTTGGTTTGATCATTGTGGCCAAGGAGTTCTATTTTAACCTCATCAGTTAACACGACTTGTTTCCAAAATACATCAGTCTTGTTTAGATGTTATTTTGCATACTTCTGATGCAAAATTTTATGGTTAGGACGCAGGAGAGGTTTTCTTCAGACTCTTCCATGAAGGCCATTTTTCTGTAGGTGTCTCTGAACAGTAGAACAATGTATCACAACTGCAGAGTCAGCTAAATCTTCCTGAAGGACTTTTGCAGTGAAGTGAAGGTTCTGATTTGCCACTCTAGCAATCTACGAGCAGCTCTCACAGAAATTTTGCTTGGTTTTCCAGACCTTATCCTGACCTCCACTGTTTCTGTAAGTGCCATTTTTGAATTACTTTTCGAACTGAGGAAAGGGCAACTTGAAAACGCTTTGCTATTTTCTTTTAGCTTTTTTCTGCTTTTTGGGCCTTCACCATTTTGATTTTCAGAGTGCTAGGCAGCTGCTTTGAAAAACCCATGGCTGTTTTATTTGCACAAGGTTAGAGGAAGCTGGGTTTTTATAAAGCTGTGAAATTTGCATCACCTGCCCTTTCCGAACTATAATAATGAACAAGCCACAAACCTTACAGGCTAATTAAGGTCTGAAATGATAGTCAAAGTTATCTGAGCACACAAATCTCCAAGGGTGTTCAAACTTTTGCATTGGCCCATTTTCATTTTTGTAGTTTTTAAAATGTTAAAGATGAAAAATATTTTTTTTTGTTCTTGCCTAAAATATAAAGGAAATGTCATCTTTAACTTTATGCCTTTTTAGAGATCATTTCATTTTCAACTTGATTAACTGTTCACAATAACAGTAATTTTGACCAGTGGTGCTCAAACTTCTGCATAGCACTGTATGTCAACCCCATAAGGCTGTGTGCACATGGTGCGCTTTTGCCGCGTTTTTTCTTGCAGATGTTAAGAAATGTGGTGTTTTCAATGCATTTTTTGGTGCAGTTTTGTGAGAAAAACGCATGTCTCACTTCCCAGCAAAGTCAATGAGAATTCTGAAGTGTTGTGCGCACGTTGCTTATTTTTTCCTTGCAGCTTTGGGTGCAAAACAAATGTGCAGCATGTCAGGTCTTGGTGTTTTTTTTTCTCCTGCGTTTTGTAGCCCTTCCAGCCATTGATTTCACTTATGGCACAAAAACGCACCGTTAGGCAATGTGCGCACTAGAAAGTGACATTTTCTTAAGGAAAAAAACTGACCCTCTGAAAGAATCCCGCACCCACGGTAAAAATCTGCACCAAAACCGCAACGAAATCCGCATGCGGTTTTATCGCGGATTTACCACGGATTTTCCACAGGTTGGTCCCTGCGGATTTTTACCATTTATCTATGGCAAAAACTGCAGGTACCTGCGGAAAAGAAGTGACATGCTTATTATTTCCGCAGTGGAAAATCCACTGGTAAATCCGCGGGTATAAAAAAACGCAGTGTGCACACAGCATTTTTTAAAACCCATAGGATTTGCTGGGCAATGACTGCAGCAATGTTAGACACATTTTCTGCAGCAAATCCGCGGTAAATCCGCAGCGTGCGCACAGGGCCTAAAACATACCAAAACAGTCTTTCACCAATTCAAATGAATGTGGGAAAAAAAGTAAAAACCCATAAAAAATTCACATATCAAAAATGCACACAAACATGATCTATACAATATGTAAAATCAAGGCTAATCTGTCAAGGAATATTGGTATCCACAAATGCTGGAATTATGTAATTATCAATGGGTTTATGCACATTTTTATATATTAGAGCAGCAGTAATTTGCGGATAACTGCTATCCTGAGGAACTGAGCATTCTGCGAGCAGTGATCCTTGACTGTGGCCTGATGGATAGTAATAACCGCATTGTGATTATAGCCACCTGTGTCATGTCAAAAGCGGTTTAATTGCTGTGCCTATCCATACAGCGTTAACTCTATCATGCACCGAGGGCCTTCTGGCAATATGGATTATGTAGGCCTTGCCTGCTTCAGCATGCCATTAGCCTAAATATGCATTACAGAACATACTAATGTACATTTTTAGTTATGTAAAATACAGGAATTACTGCAATCCAAACATTTTTGTCTGAAATAATATAATACACCTGTTAAATGTATTTTGTTATAAAGTATTTGTAAGATTACATTTTTAGGAAAACTGTGCTAGCCGCCATTCATTTTAATTCAGACGTCCCTGAGTTAGTTACCCGGGGTCTGTAGCCAAATATCTGCCATTATAATCAGGGATACATACCCTAATCCTTACTTCTGTGTACGTTTGTTCACATGGCCATATTGCGGAACTGTGCTGTATGGATCTTTTCGTATGTCAGGTAGAGTGGGGAAAAAAAGTATTTAGTCAGCCACCAATTGTGCAAGTTCTCCCACTAAAAAAGATAAGATTTGCCTGTAATTGACATCATGGGTAGACCACAACTATGGGAGACAAAATGAGAAAACAAATACAGAAAATATGATTTGCCAAGATTTTTTTTGCAAATTATGGTGGAAAATAAGTATTTGTTCAATAACAAAAGTTCATCTCAATATTTAGTTATATAACCTTTCTTGGAAATGACAGAGGTAAAATGTTTTCTGTAAGTCATAATAAGGTTTGCAAACACTATTGGTGGTATGTTGGCCCATTCCTCCATGCAGATCTCCTCTAGAGCAGTGATGTTTTGGGCCTGTCGCTGGGAAACATGGCCTTTCAACTCCCTTCAAAGGTTTTCTATGGGGTTGAGATCTGGAGACTGGCTAGGCCACTCCAGGACCTTCATATGCTTCTTAAGAAGCCACTCCTTTGTTGCCCTGGGGGTGTGCTTTTGGGATCATTATCATGCTGAAAGACCCAGTCACGTTTCATCTTCAATGCCCTTGCTGATGGAAGGAGGTTTGCACTCAAAATATCACAATACATTGCCCCATTTATTCTTTCATGTACACGGATCAGTCGTCCTAGTCCCTTTACAGAGAACCAGCCCCAAAGCATGATGTTGCCACCCGCATGCTTCACAGTAGGTATGGTGTTCTTTGGATGCATTCTGTCTCCTCCAAAAACAACGAGTTGTGTTTCTGCCAAACAGTTCTAGTTTGGTTTTATCAGACCATATGACATTCTCCCAATACTCTTCTGGATAATCCAAATGCTTTCTAGCAAACTGCAGATGGGCCCAGACATGTACTGACTTAAGCAGGGGGACATGTCTGGCACTGCAGGATCTGAGTCCCTAGCGGTGTAGTGTTACTGATGGTAGCCTTTCTTATGGTGTTCCCAGCTCTATGCAGGTAATTCACTAGGTCCCCCGTGTGGTTCTGGGATTTTTGCTCACCGTTCTTGTGATCATTTTGACCCCATGGGGTGAGATTTTGCATAGAGCCCCAGATCGAGGGAGATTATCAGTGGTCTTGTATATCTTCCATTTTTTTATAATTGCTCCCACAGTTGATTTCATCACACCAAGCTGCTTGCCTATTGCAGATTCAGTCTTCCCAGCATGGTGCAGGGCTACAACTTTGTTTGTGGTGTCCTTCGACAGCTCTTTGGTCTTCACCATAGTGTAGTTTGGAGTGTGACTGTTTGAGGTTGTGGACAGGTGTCTTTTATACTGATAACAAGTTCATACAGGTGCCATTACTACAGGTAGTGAGTGGAGAACAGAGGAGCCTTTTAAAGATGAAGTTACAGATCTGTGAGAACCAGAAATCTTGCATGTTTTTAGATGACTAAATGCTTATTTTTGCACCATAATTTGCAAAAAAATCTTGACAAATCAGACAAGGTGATCTTCTGGATTTGTTGTCTCATTTTGTCTCTCATAATTGTGGTCTACCTATGATATAAATTACAGGATTCTCTCATCTTTTTAAGTGGGAGAACTTGCACAATTGATGGCTGACTAAAACTTTTTTTTTCCCAATGTACTTGTAGAACTCTATAGGCCCATATTTTCTCGATGTATGAAATTAAATTAACATGAAATCTGTATGGAAAAAAAAATCTTGACACATTGCATCAGATATTACAGAGGTATTTTAGGTTGTACTCTGGCATAACTACAAAAAGGTGCTGGGATTGCAATTGCATGTGGGCCCTGGAGCCTAAAGTGGCCAAAAAGTCCCTTTTGGGCCATATGACTAGAATAATAAAGACTCACAATCTGAGTGAGGTCTCAGGCCACGTTCACATGTCAGTATTTGGTCACTACACTGTGTGCAGAATTATTAGGCAAATGAGTATTTTGATCACATGATAATTTGTATACATGTTATCCTTCTCCAAGCTGTATAGGCTTGAGAGCCAACTACCAATTAAGTAAATTAGGTGATGTGCATCTCTAATGAGGAGGGGTGTGGTGTAATGACATCAACACCCTATATAAGGTGTGCTTAATTATTAGGCAACTTATTTTCCTTTGGCAAAATGGGTCAGAAGAGAGATTTAACGGGCTCTGAAAAGTCCAAAATTGTGAGATATCTTGCAGAGGGATGCAGCAGTCTCGAAATTGCCAAACGTTTGAAGCGTGATCACCAAACAATCAAGCATTTCATGCAAATAGCCAACAGTGTCGCAAGAAGCGTGTTGGGCAAAAAAGGTGCAAAATAACTGCCCATGAATTGATGAAAATAGAGCGTGAAGCTGCCAAGATGCCATTTGCCCCCAGTTAGGCCATATTTCAGAGCTGCAACGTTACTGGAGTATCAAAAAGCACAAGGTGTGCCATACTCAGGGACATGGCCAAGGTAAGGAAGGCTGAACAACTACCACCTTTGAACAAGAAACATAAGATAAAACGTCAAGACTGGGCCAAGAAATCTCTTACTGATTTTTCAAAGGTTTTATGGACTGATGAAATGAGAGTGACTCTTGATGGGCCAGATGGATGGGCCAGAGGCTGAATCAGTACAGGGCAGAGAGCTCCACTCAGACGCCAGCAAGGTGGAGGTGGGGCACTGGTATGGGCTGATATCACAAAGATGAACTTGTGGGACCTTTTCGGGTTGAGGATGGAGTGAAGCTCCATTCCCAGACCTACTGCCAGTTTTTAGAAGACAACTTCTTCAAGCAGTGGTACAGAAAGAAGTCTGTATCGTTCAAGAAAAACATGATTTTCATTTCGGACAATGCTCCATCGCATCCAAGTACTGGCCAGTAAAGGTCTAAAAGATGAAAAAATAATGACATGGCGCCCTTGTTCACCTGATCTGAACCCCATAGAGAACCTGTGGTCTCTCTTAACTTGTAAGATCTACAGGGAGGGAAAACAATACACCTCTCGGAACAGTGTCTGGGAGGCTGTGGTGGCTGCTGCACGCAATGTTGATCGTAAACAGATCAAGCAACTGACAATCTATGGATGGTAGGCTGTTTAGTGTCATCATAAAGAAAGGTGGCTATATTGGTTACTAATTTTTTGGTGTTTTGTTTTTGCATGTCAGACATGTTTAATGCTAAATTTTGTGCAGTTATATTGGTTTACCTTGTGAAAATAAACAAGTGAGATGGGAATATATTTGGTTTTTATTAAGTTGCCTAATAATTCTGCACAGTAATGGCTACCAGCACAAACAGATATCCTCCTAAGATAGCCAAATCTAAAAAAAACTCCAACTTCCAAAAATATTAAGCTTTGATATTTGAGTCTTTTGGGTTGATTGAGAACATAGTTGTTGATCAATAATAAAAAAAAATCCTCTAAAATGTCCCCGAAAGTAGGACCCCCCCGAAAGTAAGACAGGGTGGGGGTTACGGGGCCTCCCCCGAATGTAAGGCAGGGTTGGGGGGGCGCTGTGAAATGTAAGGCCCTTACCTTTGGGCCGCCGCTGTCCCCCATTGGGTCCCCAGGCTCCAGAGGTGTCCTCAGGTGCAGCTGGGCGGGTCCAGCGCTCATGGGGTTAACTCGCCGTGTTAACCCCGCAATCCGCCCAGCTCAACAGCTCATTGGCCGCCCCTGCTCCCCACGTCACCTCCGGCCCCCGGCTCGAGCGCTGATTGGCCCAGCAGCTCGGGCTGTAATTGGCCGCCCCTGCTCCCCACGTCACCGCCGGCCTCCGGCTCGTGCGCTGATTGGCCCAGCAGCTCGGGCTGTAATTGGCCGCCCCTGCTCCCCACGTCACCGCCGGCCCCCGGCTCGAGCGCTGATTGGCCCAGCAGCTCGGGCTGTAATTGGCCGCCCCTGCTCCCCACGTCACCGCCGGCCCCCGGCTCGTGCGCTGATTGGCCCAGCAGCTCGGGCTGTAATTGGCCGCCCCTGCTCCCCACGTCACCGCCGGCCCCCGGCTCGTGCGCTGATTGGCCCAGCAGCTCGGGCTGTAATTGGCCGCCCCTGCTCCCCACGTCACCGCCGGCCCCCGGCTCGAGCGCTGATTGGCCCAGCTAAGACCTCCCCCGAAAGTAAGACAGGGTGGGACTTTTTGGGGTAAAATTAATGTAAGACAGGGTCTTACTTTCGGGGAAACACGGTACAACTTGCCTAATAATTCTGCGCACAGTGTATTTTAAATCTGTATTTGTAAGACAAAACCAGGAGTGGGTAAAAAATGCAGAAGTGGTGAATAGAGATGAGTGAACCTGCAAACACCAAATTTAAAAATCAAGGTTCGCGTTTGCAGATCGGATGCTCTACGTGCGAACAAAACTCATGTGGGCAACGCCGTGCTTCGGGACGCTCAGTGCTCAGCCCTGTGTGAGCCGCTTGCAGTGTTTGAACGGCTCACATTCGGGGTAACATCAGCGTGATCAGATGTAGTGTACAAAAACAAAGTTTGAAAAAGCCCACCCTGCATCAGTCGTGATCTGGTTATGGCTGGCTGTATGTGGGCTGAGACTCAAACTGCCAATCAGTGACTTGATACGGGGTTCGGGTCAAGCTTGCTGCCGGCAAACCGATCCTCGACGGAACCCGCTCCTCTCTAGTGGTGACTTGTTTCTATTCTACTTTTCCTCTGATTGTTGCACTCCTGATTTTGGCTTACTAATATAAAATACAGGTAAAATATATCTTTGTACAGTGTTAGCCAGTAGAGATAAAAAATTGTTTAAAAGAACTGAAGTCCTCAGTGGTTGACTGAGGACTTCAGTTCTTTTAAACAATTTTTTAATATAAAATACTGAACTTGTGAATGTGGCCTATCTATGCGTTATGCTTATTTAAAAACCTTCATTATGCTATTTTTTTACTTAAAACCTAATGGCTTGATTGGCATGAGCAAGAAATTAATATTCTAATCTTTATTGCTAGGACCTGCTATCTTATTATGGTTGGTAAAGGTCAATCCAGCAGGTCTCCCACTAATTAGGACAATGAAAAGGTGGCAGCAGCACTGGTTTTTCAGGTGGATGCAGCTGTCTGCGGTTCCATGTACAGCTGGGGGCGCTGCTGCACAGGGAGAACTTAGAAGGGGACCCAATAGTATGGCCCTCGGATTGGTGTGGGTGCTTCGGATCGAACTGGCCTCATTGATCATAAAGTGACGGAGAATTTGCCCTGCAGTTAATAGTGGGGGGGTATCCTAACAAGTACTATCACATTGCAAGATAACCTCTAAAGATGACCAAAATGTCAAAAATCGATTAAATCAAAATAATTCTAAAATGGGCAAATTAAATTTCAGCCATATTTTCGCACCAACAAGAAGCCCTCCCTTGGAAAATACCCTATCCTCAGGGCACACTTACAGGTATTGAAGCATAGCCGTATAAATCATAGAGAATGTTGGGTCAGATCTGTGTCATCTGTGCATTAAACGACACGCAGCGCGCACAGGTCTGCCGAACATTTTGTGCCACTAAACAAGCCATAGCAAGTTTAGAAGCTTACAAGGAAGTCTCGCAGTGATGTGTAACTCTGCCCATGTCTGTGGTTAGGAAGAGGTTAATATGGGTGACCTTAGTAGGAATACTACAGCATGTCCCAGCTGGTGCCTGATTGGAACATCCTGCCGCCTGTGGCAGAGGAATTCCAATGCACAATGGTCACATTCACAACCCAACCCTGACAAAGAGCAGGATTGGGAAACTTTCATAAATAATGCCTCAAAACATAAGGATCCAAGATTCCTCACCAATGTTTTCAAGGTGTAGTCCCGCATCCCACTGAGGGCACAAGGCTGCGAATAGTGAACAATCTAATAGGTAGCATATTGCAGACTATACATTTTTTTTTCCCTTACCAGACAGAATGTTTTGAAATATTATTTTACTTTCCTTAATGATCATATTAGGTTCTACATTACCTCGAAAACGATAGCTGCTCCGCTGTTACATGAGAAGACTGTCAGGAATTTGCAAATGTCACCTATAATAATTCTAATTAATGACCAAATAAACTTTGTCACAGATTACACTGTATAGATAAATTAGGGACCTGCTGTACTAAAGCCATGATCACAGGGTGTGGGGTTTGCTATGTGGAAAAAGTGCTGGAGTCAGAGGTTGGCTTGTGGGCAAGAAAGAAAATAGAATTTAGGCACGTTTCTCACAGAGGTGATACTGGCGCCTTTTAGCATCTATATTCTAATTAACCACGTGAAGTCACGGTGATACAATGAACAGAACTGTGATGTTTTGGAGTATACAACAGCTGCAGGCTTATGCTACGGAGACGTTTGCCTATGTGCCCACGGGACAATGTACCCGCAGATTTTGCTGCGGAAAACCTGTGGATTTATCTGGATTTTCTACATAAATTTGCAGGTTTTAGCAAGTACAGACACTCTCCATGTTATCCTATGGGACATGGGGAGTGTTGTGTCCATGCTGCGGTATGTGCGGCTGCGGAATATGATGCGGATGTCCCGCAGCCACACATAACTGCATGTCAATTATTCCTGCGCAATTACCTATGGAAATCCCAGCCCTCCACTATGGAGATAGAGGCACGGACTTCTGCAGGTAAGTCGCATGAATAGTCTGCAGGTTTACCACAGATATTTCGCTGGAATCCCGCAGCATTGGATAGCTGCGGATTCCGGGGAGCTGCTGCAGGAAATCTGCGGATATATCCGCAGGTACATTGTCCCATGGGCACATAGCCTTGTTGCGCTGCCTGCAGAGGGTGCCAAGTTTGATTTGGTATTCTCGTGTTATTAAATTGCTCTATTGCGTTGGACAGCATGAAAATGAGAAAGTTTTCACTTGACTTGCTTTTCTATCTGCTTTCATTCTCCTGCATTAGAGCTTTTATCTTTCAAAGTGTTCAGCTGGTTTCCATTAAACTATGCCACTAGCGACTGGGCAAGTAGTAATAATTTTTATTCATTTATGTAGCGCCATTAATTCCACAATGCTTTACATACATCAGTAACACTGTCCCCATTGGAGCTCACAATCTAAGTTGCCTATCAGTATGTCTTTGGCGTATGGGAGCAAACCGGAGTACCAGGAGGAAACCCACGCAAACATGGGAGAGCATACAAACTCCTTGCGGGTGTTGTCCTTGGTGGGATTAGAACCAAAGACCCCAGTGCTGCAAGACTGTGTATGCCTAGTATTTGCATTCCAGGAAAAGGGTTAACGCCTAACCTACTGGTTTCTACAGCCCATCGATTTCTACACCGCAATTAGCTGCTCACCTTCCTCCCCTCACTCTCTGCTCCTTGCAAGCTGAATTATTGCATTTTGCAAAATCGGCCGTCTCAACATTGGCTGTTTTAGCTAGCCTCTTAAGGTACCGTCACACATAACAAAATCGCTAGCGAGATCGCTGCTGTGATATCGCTAGTCATTGCAGAATGGTCCAGGCCATTTTCTTCAAAGGCGATGTCCTGCTGGGCATTACACATCGCTGTGTTTGACACTGTGTGACAGGGTCACAGTGACTGCTGAGATCATTATCAGGTTGCTACTGCGACCTGTATCGTTCCTGCATCGCTGGTAATATCTGACTGTGTGATATCTCACCAGCGACCTCCCAGCGACTTACCAGCGATCCTTATCAGGTCTCAGCGTTTTCGGGATTGCTGGTAAGTCGCTAAATGTGATGGGGGCTTTAAACCTCAGTCTCATTATTTGACACTGTGTGGTTGTTCAAATACCTTGTTATCTCTAAGTGTAAATATAATGAAAGCTGTGTACAATCCTGAACAAACCACTGACAGCTGATTATGTTACAGCAGAACTTGTGTTGAGTTTTATGGTTCTACTAATGCTACAGTTACTGACCAGAGTTGTCGCTCAAGGAGAAGTGCCCGCCCTACCAGAAGCCAGGAGTTGATAGATACTGGAAAGAAGTGTGCGGCTCGAGAGACAGCATAAGAATAACCCTATTACCCCTTGCCGCAATAGAGCATACAGTTATGTCCTACTGTGGCTCTGACTTTGATGTCGTCTAACAAGCTGAGCCCACATGTTTCCTGGCAGATGATGGCTGTAATATTCAGCCACCATCTGCCACGAACAGCCGCACGTGGAGCAGAGTTCCACCAACAACTGTTAACCTATTAAATGGCACTGTTAATCTTTGGCAGTTGTATTTACAACATACCGATGGGTGCACACTATTTTAGCAGCCCATCTGCACCTGTGTTACATGATTGTGGAGTGCTTGTGGGTTGCGATCATGGCGAAGGTCTCCTGAGGATCCCCTTGTGCTTGTTATGACAGTTCTCCCGTAAACACCAGCTTCGGTTTATAAGACACTGTGATTTGTGCTATACCCAGCAGTACTGTAGTGCTGTATATAGTACAAGCAATTAGACAACCACAGGTTGAAGTCCCTTAAAGGGACTAACAAGGGAACGTGGAAACAAAATATTTTTAACCCCTTGACCACCCAGCCTGTTTTCACTTTCCTGACTGGGCAATTTTTTTCAATTCCGACCAGTGTCACTTTGAGGTTATAACTCTGAAACTTCAACGGATCCCAGTGATTCTGAGATTTTTCTGTCGTGTCATATTGTACTTCATGTTATGGATAAATTTAGAACAAAATTGTTTGTTTGTAAAAAAAAAAAAAAAAAAAATTGGAAATTTGGTGAAAATTTTGAGAATATTGCAATTTATATGTTTATACTCTTAACACAGGTTACACAATATAGTTAATAAATAACATTTTTCAGATGTCTACTTTACGTCAGCACCATTTTTTAAACATTTTTTTTTTCCTTAGGAAGTTAGAAGGGTTCAAAGTTTAGCAGCAATTTCTCATTACCACTTACTGTATCCTCACCCATTCCCTGTAGACTGTGAGCCCTTGCGGGCATGATCCTCTCTCCTCCTGTACCAGTCTGTTTTGTATTAATCATGATTATTGTACTTATTTTTTATGTATATCCTTTTCACTTGTAAAGCACCATGGAATAAATGGCACAATAATAATAATAATAATAATAATAATAATAATTAAAAAAAAAAATTATTTCCAACAATTTACAAAACTACATCACATGTGAGGTGACTTAAGAGCCTATAAGACAGAAAATACCCAAAACTTACACCATTATAAAAATTGCACCCCTCAGAGTGCTCACAACCACATCAAAGAAGTTTATTAATTCTTCAGGTACTTCACAGGAACTAAAGCAATGTGGGATAAAAAAAATGAAAATATAAATTTTGACCACAAAAATGTAGCTCAGAAGGAGTGCAGAATTAGTTGAAATGATTTGGGGGGGCAGTGTCACATTGGCAGAATCCCTGACATGTGCGGAAAGCAAAGCCCCCCCCCCCATAAGTGACCCCATTTTACAAACTGCACCCTCAATGAATTCGAGGGCTGCAGTGAGCATACTGACACCACAGGTGTGTCACAAAATGTTATACTATAGGGTGGTGAAGAAAACATAATTACATTTTTAACACTAAAATTTTGTTAGTCCCAGATTTTCAATTTTCACAAGCGGAATAAGTAAAAAAAAAGGCTCCTTAATGTGTTACACAATTTTTTCCTGAATGTGGCAATACCCCACATGTGACTGTAAGGTACTATTTGGCCACAAGGCAGTGCTCAGAGGGATGGAGCTCCATTTGATATTTGAAGCATAGATTTTTATAGAATAGCTTCCAGACTACATTTGCAGAGACCCTAAGTACCAAAAAAGCAGAAACCCCCTCAAGTGACCACATTTTGGAAATTACACCCATCTGGGAATTTATTAAGTGATGATTTAGACTCTGGGAAAACACTGTGGAGTAAAACGCAGTGAACAATGCAGAATAAAAAATTGCAAATAAGTAGTGATGGGCGAACCCAAACTGTAAAGTTCGGGGTCCGTACCAAACACATAGTGTTCATGTACACGGTCCCGAACACAAGATTTCCTGGGAAGCTTGTGTTACAGTTTGGGTCCAGGGACTGTAAAGAAAAAAAAAAAAATCAGTAAAAAAACCCATCATGATTATACTTGCTGGTCCTGCGACGTGTCTTGCAGACCCCGCTCAGTCGCTGTCTCCCGGCCGCTACTGCTTCTGGGTCCGATCATTAACTTCTGGTGGTTCATTGCACTGCTCGTCACTCGTCATTTTTCGGCTTTTTTCGTCCGTGTTCACGGTGACGTCAGGGTTCACCTGAGTTCACGAGCCATGAAGTCGATTGAATTTGGACTGTCACTGTGCGAGTCTTGCATCGGTATCACCCGGCACGGCGCACACTCTTCTGACAGGAGCGGGTCGGCTGCATGTATTTCCATGCAGCTGGGGGGCTCCTGTTAGAGTGTGCGCGGTGCAGGGTAACACCGATGCGAGAGTCACAGGAGTCATATGCAAGCCTCTGCTGTTCACTTGGGTGAAGTCTCTAGGGGGCTTTACACGCTGCGACATCGCTAACGATATATCATCGGGGTCACTGTGTCTGTGACGCACATCCGGCGTCGTTAGCGACATCGCAGCGTGTGACAGGCTGGAGCGACCTAAAACGATCGCAAAAAAGACAAATCGTTTGTTTTGGAGAGGTCGTTTAATAACAAAAAATCGTTGTCAGGTAAGTAGCGATGTTGTGCCTCGTTCCTGCGGCATCACACATCGCTATGTGTGACACCGCAGGAGCGATGAACATCTCCTTACCTCCGTTCCGCCGGCAATGAGGAAGGAAGGAGGTGGGTGGGATGTTCGGCCCACTCATCTCCGCCCCTCCGCTTCTATTGGCCGGTCGCTTAGTGACGCCGCAGTGTCATCGCTATGACGCCGAACGCACCTCCCCCTTGAAGGAGGGATTGTTCGACCGTCACAGCGACGTCGCTGACAAGGTATGTGCGTGTGACGCTGCCGTAGCGATAATGTTCGCTACGGCAGCGATCACCACATATCGCACGTGCGACGGGGGCGAGTGCAATCGCGCACGACATCGCTAGCTATAGCTAGCGATGTCGTAGCATGTAAAGCACCCTTCTGACCGCTCTCAGCTGAATTTGTGTTTATCTTCTTGCATAGATGTAGCAGAGCTGAAGATGCTCGCCCACCTTTGGACTACGTTGGAGGGTTTTTCCTGGGAAATAAAGATGGAGTCCTAAATGTCTTCTGTTTTTTTTCTAATAAAATATTTTTTGCTGTGTTGTTGTTTTATTTTACTTTTAAAATAACAAACAATCACAGACGCTGTCAGAGAGTGGGCATCTTTGATTGGTTGCTGGAGTAACCTGAAACCAGCCCATGCATTCTAGCATCTAGAATATATGGGCAGATTCCAGGTTACTCCAACAGCCAATCAAACGCCCATTTTGTTTGACAGCGTCTGAGATTGGCTGTTGGGTCCCTCACACATGGTAGTGTAAAAATAAATAATTTAAAAAATTATGTATTTTTGATTCTCAGCACAGATAAAGCAAACAGCTATGGGCTGCCACTCCCAACTGCCTGGCTTTACCTTGGACCGCATTCAAAATACAGGGAAGCCCATACTTTATTTTTTAAAATAATTTAAAAAAAAAATAAAAAAATAAAAAAAAAATGTGTGGGCTCCCACCATATTTTGATTGTTAGTCAAGTAAAACCAGGCAGCTGGGGGGCTGGCATTCTCTGCAGCCCAGAGCCGCCCCTGGAAATGGTACATTGTTTGTTTCTTAGCGCCTTTTCCAGGTGCGTTACCCGGCTCCACCAGCGACCCTGATGGCGGTGGCATGCTGGGTAATAAAGGGGTTAACACCAGCTTTGTATTCTCAGCTGGTACTAAGCTCAAAATTCATGGTGTCATGCCAAATTAGACATGGCCACCATGAATTTCTAGTAAACAGTAAAAAATTATTTAAAAGAACTGAAGTCCTCAGTGGTGGATACCTTTTTAATGGCTAACTGAAAAGATGGTAATAATAGCAAGCTTTCGAGACTCTCAGGTCTCTTCTTCAGGCTCGGTATAACACAAAATCTGAAGAGTCACATATTTATACACAACAGGACACAGAATGTGAAATTACAGTGAATTTCCATTGGAATTTTGTTTGAACCATGTTTTTTAGAGATTTACATGTAATCCCTGTTCTAAGCATTCAGCCTAGAGTGCACAATAAATGTGAGCCATGCAAATATTGGGAGGCAGAATGAAAAAATCAATAGTAGTTGTTGTAGTAGTTGAAGAATTGCTTTTATTTGTTTTTACGCCATTCACTTTGTGGTATAAGGGATTAGGTGGCTTTATTCCGCAGGTCAGTACAATTAGGCTGCTTTCACACTACGTTTATTTAACATGCATCCTGAACGTTTTTTTGCTGCAAAAGCGGATCCTGCTTTTACAGCAAAAAACGCATGTAAACGCATGTCTTACTTTGCAGGATCCTGTCACTAGATGTTTAGGGGCGGGCATTGGAGTCATGTGATCGGGAGTGAGGGGAACTAAACGTGCCAGACTGGGAGCCGGCTTCTGACCGCTGCAGACGCTCGTAACCAAGGTAAACATCGGGCTTGGATACTCGATATTTATCTTGGTTACGAGTGTCTGCAGCTGCTAGGAGCAGAGCTGCCTGCACACGTAACCAACGTAAACATCGGGTAACTAAGAGAAGTGGTTACCCGATATTTACCTTGGTTACGAGTGTCCGCAGCTCTCAGGTGGGAGAGAGAGGGAGGAGAGGAAGGGGGAAAGACAGAGATAGAGAGGGTGAGGGAGGGAGGAGGAGAGAGCGACAGATCACGCGAGACTGGTTCTGGGCATGCTCAGTACAAAAGCAGGATCCTGTTACAACGCAACTCAACGCATTCTGCTAGGCAGGATCCAGCGCTCATTGAAATGCATTGCAGCTCGCGGCGCAATGTGAAGGATCCTGTGAGATGCGTTATTTTGACAAAGGTAAAAAACGCTACAAGTAGCGTTTTTGAAACATGTTAAAATAACGCAAAAGTACGGATCCTGTGTCTAACGCACGCAAACGCAGGTGGACGCGAGTCCATTGCAAATGCATTGAAGTGAAAACGCATTTGCACTGGATCCGTTTTTCCGCTAAAAAAACGTTATGGACGGATGTTAAATAAACGTAGTGTGAAACCAGCCTTACAGCGATTTTCAAACTTTTTGTTTTAGGTTTGGGTGCCATGACACTAAAACAGTTTAACTTATTAAAAAAAAAAAAAAAAAAAAAAAAAGGTTTTTGACCTCATCGAATTCTTATTTATCAGGTTATAGTTTTTTGGGTTTTTTTTTCTGCAGACAGTCATGCAAGGGTTTGTTTCCTTGCTGGATGAGTTGGAGTTTTTCTTGGTACCATTTTGGGCGACGTAATATTTTTTGATCGCTTTCTATTCTGCATTTTGTGAGACAGAATCTAGAAGAAATAGCAATTCAGGTTTTGTTTTTTGTTGTTTTTTTTTTAACGCCTTTCAGTGTCCTAAAATTGATAAGACCGCTTTATTCTTCAGGACCGTAAGATTACAGCAATACCACACTTACTGTGTGCTATAATTCATGCCAGATTTATTGATTACGTTGGACAGCATAGTTTGTGTTGAAATTGTGCATAACAAAGATGTGATAAAATTGGGATTTTCTATACAACATGCTGATCTATTGCAAATGTGCAGCAAATTCTGAAACACATTAATGTGGATTTTATGATAGAGGATTACTGTAGCAATATCTGGGTCAGATATTTTTTGTTATGTTTTCCCAGACCCCTTTAGGCTCTCTTTACATTGTGTACAAGCCCTTCATTTGGCATATTATGGGAGAAACTTGCCGGAAATATATCATAATAAAGTTATCTTTCAACATCCACACCATTCTAATTATAATAAATACTCCAAATATCACAAATTTAAAGTGTGGTATATAAGGACCATGGAAAAATCGCCACAACAACACCAGAACTAAGAAAGAGAAGCGATCAACCTTCCTATATGAATAATTATTTTATTAAATGCAAGATATAAACTGTGTTTCCATTACTTTATTCTGTGGTCCACACTGGATTGGACACCCTCTCTTTTGTATGTTTGTCACTGTGCTTTATATCTTGCATTTAATAAAATAATTATTCATATAGGAAGGTTGATCGCTTCTCTTTCTTAGTTCTCGGAAATATATCATGTGTAGCCATATGTCTCTCTTCTCCTTTTTTACCTTCTGATGCATACTATAGCCAAATGGCTCAGATGCAATGTATATTATAAAACAAAACCTAAGATAAAAATAATAAGCACATACACTGCTGTAAAAATTATGTGTATATAACTAACGTAGGGTACATGATACACGCTGTTTTTGATTAACAAAAAAACATTAAGCCATCCCACCATAAGGTATACCCCAATCGAGACTGTCCCTAATCTAATTTTGAAACTTTACCTTGCATCTAATAAAGAGAAGGACTGGGGCTCAACTGTGCGGCAGGGTATATGGCATTTACAGTTCTCTTCAAGGTGCTATCCATCACTCCGCAGCCAGTCCCCATCGTAGACGTAGTAGTGAAATACTTGACACAAGAGTTCTTTTGGCAACCAGAACTTAAACAGTTTATTTTCCTTCATGGCCTCACACCTATGATTCGACCCTCTAAGCCGTCAGGTGGTGGGTGGGTTTGATCATCCTGTGACGCTGCATATTCATTAGCATGTTAATACGCCCACAGGGGCATACTAACATATTAATGGGGGCGAGTGGTCGGGGAACTAACGCCCAGGGGACTACTGCCTTCGCTCATTAGCATACAGTAAAAGATCATTAAAAATACTTTTTCTAAAGATCTCTTTATCTATGCTAGTGTATACAGGGACAGTTAGGCAAGGATTAGCAATATGCACCCAGAACTGCTCGTGGCTCTGGGTGCATATTGGACATGACAGGATCCCTTTAAGCAAGAAAACCTAATATAGAAACAAAATGATACTACATCTACATTGATGCTATTTAACGCAAGGTGAGGTTATAATATTGGATTAGGGACCGGTCTGATTGGGGTACACCTTGTTGCTGTGGGATGGCTTTTGCTTTTTTTTTTTATTTAATAGTATAAACAGTATGTACTAAGTATCCTATGTTATTCATATGTGTTATTATGTTTACTTATTTTTTCACAGCAGGGTATATGGCCGTTTTTGTTTCTATCTTTGGTCATTTAACAAAACCACAGTGTGAACATTCTTTTATGCATTGCATGTATACCAACTTATACTCCGGCTCATGCTTTTTGTTTTTGAAATGTACGCTGAAAATTTGCAGATGTCTTTACAATAGTTATTACCTGTTGAGATTCCTATAGAAAACCTAATTTTCAGATATATACACTACAGTTCAAAAGTTTAGGGTCACTTAGATATTTCCTTATTTTTGAAATAACAGCACATTTTTTTTTCAATGAAGCTAACATTAAATTAAACAGAAATACACTCTATACATTGTTAATGTGGTAAATGACAACTATGTGTACTACTCCCTTCAGAGGAGAGCACAAACAGGCTCTAAGCAGAGTAGAAAGAGAAGTGGGAGGCCACGCTGCACAACTGAGCAACAAGGCAAGTACATTAGAGTCTCTAGTTTGAGAAATCGATGCCTCACAGGTCCTCAACTGGCAGCTTCATTAAACAGTACCCGCAAAATGCCAGTGTCAACGTCTACAGTGAAGAGGCGACTCCGGGATGCTGGCCTTCAGGGCAGAGTGGCAAAGAAAAAGCCAGATCTAAGACTGGCTAATAAAAATACAAGATTAATATAGGCAAAAGAACAGACATTGGACAGAGGAAGATTGGAAAAAAGTGTTGTGGACAGATGAATCGAAGTTTGAGGTGTTTGAATCACACAGAAGAACATTTGTGAGACGCAGAACAACTGAAAGGATGCCTGAAGAGTGACTGACGCCATCTGTCAAGCATGGTGGAGGTAATGTGATGGTCTGGGGTTGCGTTGGTGCTGGTAAAGTGGGAGATTTGTACAAGGTAAAGGGGATTTTGAAGAAGGAAGGCTATCACTCCATTTTGCAATGCCATACCCTGTGGACAGCGCTTAATTGGAGCCAATTTCATCCTGCAACAGGCCAATGACCCAAAGCACACCTCCAAATTATGCATGAACTATTTAGGGAAGAAGCAGGCAGCTGGTATTCTATCTGTAATGGAGTGGCCAGCCCAGTCAACAGATCTCAACCCTATTTAAGCTGTTGTGGGAGCAGCTTGACCGTATGGTACGCAAAAAGTGCCCATCAAGCCAATCCAACTTGTGGGAGGGGCTTCTGGAAGCATGGGGTGAAATATCTCCAGATTACCTCAGCAAATTAACAGCTAGAATGCCAAAGGTCTGCAAAGCTGTAATTGCTGCAAAGGAGCATTCTGTACCTAAAGCAAAGTTTGAAGGAGAAAATTATTATTTCAAGTAAAAAAATCATTATTTCTAACCTAGTCAATGTCTGGACTATATTTTCCATTCATTTTGCAACTCATTTGATAAATAAAAGTATGATTTTTCATGGAAAAGACAAAATTGTCTGGGTAACCCCAAACTTTTGAACGGTAGTGTACTTCACCATGGATTTAGATTTCATAGAAATGAATGCTTATGTTCACAAAAGTATTTGAAACGTTTCATTGATTGAAAGCCTAAATGCACGTAGGATTTATCTATACAGTTGAATGCATCTGCCATTGACTCCCATTAGAAAAACAATCATGCAATATGTTTTTTAAGGTTAAATTCCCACGATAAGTTTTTGTCTGAGCTACGTATTTTCACCGGCCACCAAAAAACGTAGCATCTTACAGTTCCAAATGACGAGATCCACTTATAGTGATCTTATCTTTATTAAATTCATCAGGTACATAAAAGGCTCAGATCAGTGTGACCATAATATATATAATTAGTCACACTCATATGACCACTATTATGTACCTGATGAAGGCAGATACTGCCGAAACGCGTAGTACAACAAGCAATGTTTTTAAAAAATGTAAAACTTTTAATAAAGACAAGATCAGTGTAAGTGGATCTGGTCATTTCGTGCTTATGTCTAAAGGCCCTGTCACACACTGAGATAAATCTGCGGCAGATCTGTGGTTGCAGTGATATTGTGGACAATCAGTGCTAGGTTTATGGCTGTGTACAAATGGAACAATATGTCCATGATTTCACTGCAACCACAGATCTGCCAAAGATTTATCTCTGTGTGTGACGGGGCCTTTAGCCACCAGATTGTGTGCGGACCGCCCTTCTCCTTTGGTCTTTTTGTTAAACTCCAAGCAGATTTATTTATAACATGACACATGGAAAACATAAAAAAAACGCAGTATCAAAAACCTAATTAAAGATTAAAAATGCATATAAAAAAAATGAAATGGGAAAAAAAACCCAAAACTTAATTTACCTAATGAGAACAAAGATGCTGCAGAAAATTTTTCAACATCAAATACTCAAAAATTACTCATTGTGGGAACATAATTCTTTTTTTTTTTTACTATCTTGGCAAGTCTTGTCGACTTTTGACGCAATGGTAAAAGCCTAATCATGGCTTATGACACCTTGGACATAAATGTCGGTTGAATTACCTCCCATTTAGTATGAACCTACAGCCAAATTTTGTGATATGGGCCTAGTCTAAGACCATGTGCACACCAGAGTATTTGGAAACCAGGAGTGGGTAAAAAATCCAGAAGTGGTGCCCGTATTATTATAATAATACTTTTTGTCTGATTGCTCCACTCCTGGTTATAGGTTACAGATATGGAGGTAAAAAACTCACCAAATACTGAATGTGTGCATATGACCTAAAAGCAGTTTGTAGTTTTTTGGGGGGAGGTTTTACACTTTTGATTTATATTTTTTATGTCTTTAATAGACAAAGGAACAGAAACATCTATTACCTGATAGTACACCTGGTACATTTTCAAGCACTACTAGGAACTAAGCATATCTCCTGCCTCCGTAAAATGATTTCGATCACTCCCCAGTTAAGAGTTGGCTGTCATTTTAGTGAATTGCTACTTATATCATTTAATATTGTAATGATTAGACTGGCTCCAAAGGCGTACATTTATATTAAGAGCTCACAGATAATGTTTCCCCTAGGTGGCATTTACATCTAAGAACAGTGGATTGGCATGCTCAGACGGCATCTCTGCAGCATCACATGGCAAGTCACAATCAACGGTATTTAGCAACTTCAGTGGTGGCATGCCCTGTCACGTTTATGCCTCCTGCATTCATAATTATACTTATGACTTCTCGCATGTCTTCTAGCCAGAGCTTTTCTAGTGGTTGAGACCCGCCCTGGTAGCACTGCTATCTAGCCTGACGAAAGAGTAAAACAATGTTTCTTTCTATTGCCAGTCTGCCATTGTACAATAATTTACAAGTGGAGGAGTGGATTCTTTTAATCAGAACAGCAGATATTGTTTATATATATCACGATCAGCTTGAGAATATTGAGGGGAACAAAAAACCATGGCATGAAAAAATGTTCAGGTCTAAAATGAATTCTGAAAATGAAAGTTTACATAAAGTATCAAGAGTGTGCAGGTATATAATTTTTGCCGATGTACACACATTGGGCCCACCACATGGAGATTTTGGCTTGGCAACACAGTTGACCTGCTGTACTGGAATCCAGGCCTTAAATCCAATCACTGAATGCTTCTGCATAGACTGCATTCATGTTTTGCCCTCTCATGTTTGACTTTTCCTTCTGTTGTTTTAAATTTCTCACATATCTCAAAAACCTAGTTCAGTTTTCTTGCTATTAAAGGGAACCTGTCAGCAGAAATGTCCCCTAAAACCTAACAGATTCCCCCTCTGCAGCTCCTGGGCTGCATTCTATAAAGGTCCCTGTTATGATTGTGCCCACTTTCTGACCGAAAAAAAGTGTTTATAAAGTTGTACCTTTTTGGCTTCTGATTCTGTAAATCCGTCACGGGGGCGGGTTGCCTGATGGCCGTTATTCTGCCCCCTGGTCCTGTATGCCGCCCCCATCGCTGATTTCAATACTTCTGGACGCCGCCCACTGCTCCAGCCATCCCCGCGCATGCCCAGTGCCCATCTCTCGGGGATGAGCACTGTGCCCAGCGTCACCGCTGGTGACGTGCACGCAGGGTTAAGATTATGGGCGGTGCTGTGATGTTTATTCCTAAGCAACCGCCCATAATCGCGGGACCGCGCTTTCCCCCTCGGCCTGCTTCTTTCTGCGCAAGCGCGCTGCTGCTGACCTCACTTCGCCTCCTTCCCATCTTGCCCCGAGGCAGGAAATAGATGGGAAGAGCGTGGAGCAGTGACTACACCGAAAGCGCGGTCCCGCGATTATGGGCGGTTGCTTAGGAATAAACATCACAGCACCGCCCATAATCTTAACCCTGCGTGCACGTGACGCTGGGCACAGTGCTCATCCCCGAGAGATGGGCACTGGGCATGCGCGGGGATGGCTGGAGCAGTGGGCGGCGTCCAGAAGTATTGAAATCAGCGATGGGGGCGGCATACAGGACCAGGGGGCAGAATAACGGCCATCAGGCAACCCGCCCCCGTGACGGATTTACAGAATCAGAAGCCAAAAAGGTACAACTTTATAAACACTTTTTTTGGGTCAGAAAGTGGGCACAATCATAACAGGGACCTTTATAGAATGCAGCCCAGGAGCTGCAGAGGGGGAATCTGTTAGGTTTTAGGGGACATTTCTGCTGACAGGTTCCCTTTAAATTTACTTCTATTGTTTCCATTAAGGAAGGGGGGGGGGGGAATTGTTCATTGACCTATTTTATAGGTCTGTGGGTCTCTATTCCATGAGTAAAAATTGCTTGGTTGCTATCTAAGGCTACTTTCACACATCCGGTTTGAGCAGTGCGGCTCAATCCGGCTGTGAAACCTATGCAACGGATGCGGCGAAAACACCGCATCCTTTGCATAAGTTTTTACATGCGGCCCGTCCGTTTTTTTCCGGTTGCGGCATGCTACTGAGCATGCGCAGTGGAAGAAACCGCATGCGGCGGCCGGATGCGTTTTTTTCCGCATCGCGCTGCATCCATCGTCCATAGGCATGCATTGAAAAATGCGCCGCAGCGGCTGGATGCGGCGCGATGCGTTTTTTTTGCCGGAGCAAAAAACGTGCCAGGGAACGTTCCATCCGGCCGCGGCATCGGCTAAATCTGCCGCATGCGGCAAAAACCGGACCGAACGCAAGCCCATGCGGCACAATACGGCACTAATGTAAGTCTATGCAAAAAAAACCCCGCAACCGGCGGCAAAAAAAACGGTTGCGGTTTTTCTGCAGAGCGCCATATTGTGCCGCAGAGCAAAAACCGGATGTGTGAAAGTAGCCTTAGATGGATACTGTACTTTGAGTATAATCAGCCATCAGTAAGCCTTTTATAACTCATAGCATTTATTTTAATTAAGATAAATACAGTGGGGGAAAAATATTTAGTCAGCCAGCAGTTGTGCAAGTTCTCCCACTTAAAAAGATGGGAGAGCCCTGTAATTGCCGACATAGGTAGACCACAACCATGAGAGACAAAATGAGAAAACAAATCCAGAAAATCAC
The DNA here is from genome assembly GCF_048569485.1 of Anomaloglossus baeobatrachus. Classification (NCBI taxonomy): domain Eukaryota; kingdom Metazoa; phylum Chordata; class Amphibia; order Anura; family Aromobatidae; genus Anomaloglossus; species Anomaloglossus baeobatrachus. The sequence goes on along the minus strand of NC_134356.1, from coordinate 509,302,022 downwards.
CTTGTCTGATTTGGCAAGATTTTTTTTTGCAAATTATGGTGGAAAATAAGTATTTGGTGAATAACAAAAGTTAATCTCAAAATTTTGTTATATATCCTTTGGCAACGACAGAGGTCAAACGTTTTCTGTAAGTCTTCACAAGGTTGGCACACATTATTGGTGGTATGTTGGCCCAGTTCTCCATGCAGATCTCCTCTAGAGCAGTGATGTTTTGAGCCTGTTGCTGGGCAACACGAACTTTAAACTCCCTCCAAAGATTTTCTATAGGGTTGAGATCTGAAGACTGGCTAGGCCACTCCAGGATCTTCATATGCATAGTCACTCCTTCGTTGCCCTGGCTGTGTGCTTAGTATCATTATCATGCTGAAAAACCCAGCCACGTTCCATCTTCAATGCCCTTGCTGATAGGAGGTTTGCACTCAAAATCCCACGATACATTGCCCCATTCATTCTTTGATGGAGCAGTCGTCCTGGTCCCTTTGCAGAGAAACAGCCCCAAAGCATGTTGTTGCCACCCCCATGCTTCACAGCAGGGATGGTGTTCTTTAGATGCAACTCAGCATTCGGTCTCCTCCAAACATGACGAGTTGTGTTTCTACCGAACATTTCTAGTTAAAGGGGTTATCCGGCTTATTTTGAGTTTTTTTCATTATTACCCTATTGGGCTACATTGGGGCAGGTAAGTAGATAGAGACCACTTACCTGCCCTGCTGTCAGCCCCTCTCCCCCGGCTCAGAGTGGTCATGTGACTGCTCCTGCCGCGATTTTGCTGCTTCCGGTCATTTCATGTCAACATGCGCAGGGCCATGTTGACATGCAAATCTGGAACAGCATGTCTCCTCCCTGCTGGGCTGTACAGTGCGTGGAGTCCCCGCCCCCCTTCCCTGCACCCTCCCACACATTCCCCCGCACCCCGTACTCTGCCCACAACCTCCCCCTGCACTGCTGTGGGGTCCGTGACCTGGGGGTGGGGTCTGCCTGCGGCTGCCGTGGTGTCACCGCCAGCACCGGGCCCCTGCTCAGGATCACACATTCAAATGTACCGGCATCACAGATCACAGATGCCGGTATATTTGAAAGCGCTGATGAAAAGGAGCGTTGCGCTTCTCATCACTGTCCTGCTGTCTGTGCTCTCTTCAGCACAGCGGTGACGTCACTACTGTGCTGATATGGCCAGAGCACAGACAGCGCGCGAACGTGCAGGAGCGATGGGGACCGAGGACGGGTGAGTATGTACTCCCTACATGTGTTCCCTATGGGGGGGTCGGTACAGAGCGCCGTGTGTGCGGTGCAGAGCCCGATGTGTGTGTGCGGTGCAGAGCCCGATGTGTGTGTGCGGTGCAGAGCCCGATGTGTGTATGCGGTGCAGAGCCCGATGTGTGTATGCGGTGCAGAGCCCGATGTGTGTATGCGGCGCAGAGCCCGATGTGTGTATGCGGTGCAGAGCCATATGTGTGTGTGCGGTGCAGAGCCATATGTGCGTGTGTGGTGCAGAGCCATATGTGTGCGTGTGGTGTGCAGAGCCATATGTGCGTGTGCGGTGCAGAGCCCGATGTGGTGTGCGGTGCAGAGCCCGATGTGGTGTGCGGTGCAGAGCCCGATGTGGTGTGCGGTGCAGAGCCCGATGTGGTGTGCGGTGCAGAGCCCGATGTGGTGTGCGGTGCAGAGCCCGATGTGGTGTGGGGTGCAGAGCCCGATGTGGGGCTATTATTTGCAATGCTGTAGTGATAACAGGTCAGGTGCTGGGGCAGAATATACTGACAGGGAATGTGTGTGCAGGGGGCGGGGAGGGGGCGGGGCTGGACACTGGGGAGGGGCTGGACACTGAGGCCGAGCGGTGCCAGCTCTGACTGAGGTTTTGCACAGGAAGTGGTCAGTTTGCTTGTGCTGAATGCAAACAGAGAGCTGCAGAGAATAAAGGGTGAATTCAAGAGGAACAAAAGTTAGAAAACAAAAAATAACAATGTATGGGGTGATTTATAAGAAAATACAGCACAGATTAGCTTAAACTCAATTTTTGTTATGTCGGACAACCCCTTTAAGTTTCATCAGACCATATGACATTCTCCCAATACTCTTCTGGATAATCCAAATGCTCTCTAACAAACTTCAGATGGGCCCAGAGATGTACTGCCTTAAGCAGGGGAACACGTCTGGTACGGCAGGATCAGAGCCCCTGGCGGCGTAGTGTATTACTGATGGTAGCCTTTTGTTACGGTGGTCCCAGCTCTATGTAGGTCCCCCCATGTGGTTCTGGGATTTTTGCTCACCATTCTTATGATCATTTTGACCCCACAGGGTGAGATCTTGCGTGGAGCCCCAGATTGAGGGAGATTATCAGTGGTCTTGTATGTCTTCCATTTTTTTATTATTGTTCCCACAGTTTATTTCATCACACCAAGCTGCTTGCCTATTGCAGATCAGTCTTCCCAGCCTGGTGCAGAGCTACAATTTTGTTTCTGGTGTCCGTCGACAGCTCTTTGGTCTTCACCATAGTGGAGTTTGGAGTGTGACTGTTTGATGTTGTGGACAGGTGTCTTTTATACTGATAACAGGTTCATACTACAGGTAATAACTAAGTGAAGGACAGAGGAGAAGAAGTTACAGGTCTGTGACAGCCAGAAATCTTACATGTTTTTAGATGACTAAATACTTATTTTCCACCATAATTTGCAAAAAAAATCTTGACATCAGTTAAGGTGATTTTCTGGATTTGTTTTCTCATTTTGTGTCTCATAGTTATGGTCTACCTATGATATAAATTACAGGACTCTCTCAACTTTTTAAGTGGAAGAACTTGCACAATTGGTGGCTGACTGAATACTTTTTTTCTCTACTGAATATAAAATTATTAATGCAAAGAAGCTTTGAACAGAAGCGCTTCCTCATAAGTATAGTTGAGCGAGTACCTAACGTCGTACTCACTATACTCATAACGAATACTGTCTAATGGTTGCGTATTCATTCGGAATAGTGTGTGCAATGCTATTCGCTACTCGCACGAACAGTTCGGCATTCGGGTTACTCGTTACTTTGCAAGTTTTTCCCCATTCACTTGCATTCCACACGCTATGCAGAATGAGTATGCGAGTGTTAGACAGTACTCGTTATGAGTATAGTGTGTACGAATAGTTAGGTACTCACTCAACTCATAAGGGTAAGATCCCTTACATCAATTGTGCACCAATTAGGTTTTTGAAATAGATTTTCTTTTTCTTTTCATGCTTTTTTTGCAGGTCATGTTTTAAGTTAAGCTACTTTGTTTCCATTTATAGTACGTGCGCAGAAACACGCAAAACACCCAGATGCATTTGTCACGGGTGTGTCACAGGTGACAGTCTTGTGGTGTCCGGCTATAGAACGTCACAGCGTTTGGCTGCACAATTTTCTCCCTGACCTGCTATTATTTCTGCTTGCTTTTTATCCCTTTTCCTTTAGGACCCTGCAGAGTTCCTCACTCTTTCAGCTGCTTTTCATCAGCACTTCCCTTGGTGTCTTTATGTACCTTCACTTCCTATTACTTGGTGCTGGTGATGGCTCTTATACCCTTAATAAATCTTCAAAATCTTCAGTGCAAGCAGTTGTTTGTATTTATCTGGAGAATCTTTGTGGTTGTTGCACTTCCTCTCTGAGTAATTTGTAGATAAGTTGTTCATTCACTTTCCCCATGTTTGTTATTCCGGTGTCTTCTTTAGTGCTTAATGGGGTTCACTAAGCGCTCACCTCATCCACTCCAGCCCTGGTCATACTTCAGGGTCAGATATCTGGCTTGTCACATAGGTGTGGAACCTAGTGATGAGAGAAATCAGGGCCCAGCGGTAGGCTCGGTCGTTGGTCACCATCTCTCCCTTCCCTAGACACAGAGTTTCCGTTCCCTTTCACCGTTCGGTTGGTACTTCCCCGTGCCTAGCTTGACAATTTATCTGCGGATTTCCCGCATGTAATACAATTCTATTGGGAAAGGCCAAGCAGAAAGCTGAGTGCACTCGCATATTAAAAATTGACACTGCTATTCTGGTGCAGTATTCAGGTAGTGATGGTGGTTCTGGTTTTGTATGCATGTACTATTGGTGATTTTGGTTATGTATGCATGTACTGTTTTTAGTTCTGATCTTGTATATGTACCAATCTATAATTTGCCAGATAACTTTATACCCGGCTATGTTAATAAAGTAGCGTGCCATCAGACAATATGAGGATTACTACATCAGTTTTTATTACAATAAAAAAAAGGTACAAAAAATAATTGCAAAAACCTGTATAGTTTTTAGAAAATGTTTTATAATGTTTAACCACTATCTTCTGGTTGTCTAACACCTTTCCAATTAGACTACAGCATTATTGCTGGATGAGTAAGAATATATGATCACATCTTATTCTGACTTTTCTATAAATTACTGTAGCCTGTGTATTCTGAGCTCCTGGTAGCAAAACGTTAAATGGAAATTAAGGGATTTATAAATGTGCATTAATATTTACTTGTGTTCTTAGTAAGGTATATGTACACATCAAAAAATAAAATAAAAACCTTCCAGGATGATTTCCTTTAACTGTCTGTGCAAAGGATCTCTAATTGTAATCCTTGCATTCCAGATCAGTCTGGAATTTCGAAATTGCCGGTGTTGGAGCATTTTTCTTATCATTTCCAGCTAGGTATTTATGTAATGGTGCATACTTGCAGAACAGTGTGATTATATAAATGACCAGTAAATGGGTTAGAAAAAGCCAAACAACTCCTTCAGTGCCAGAGATTCATTGCAGACCAGTACAGATGGGTCTGTTCTAACAAACACCAGATACATGTACGATGGAGGAGGGATTTATAGATGCCAGCCTCTGTGGAGGTACATGAGGGGTTTATGAATCAACAATCCACTTATGAATTTCTATAGCCTTCATACAACACAAGAAAATATGGGGAGATTTGTCACTGGTAGCAGAAATGGCTTTGATATGACAAATACAAATGAGACTAAAGGGGGCTTTACACACAGCGATATCGCTAGTGATATCACAGGTGAAAGCACCCGCCCCCGTCGTTTGTGCGTCACGGGCAAATCGCTGCCCGTGGCGCACAAAATTGTTCGGAGCCGTCACACGGACTTACCTGCCTAGCGACGTCTCTGTTGATGGCGAACCTCCTCCTTTCTAAGGGGGCGGTTCGTGCGGTGTCACAGCGGTGTCACTAAGCGGCCGCCCAAATAGAAGCGGAGGGGCGGAGATGAGCGGCCCTAACATGCCGCCCACCTCCTTCCTTTCACATTGCCGGCGGCCGCAGGTAAGCTGTAGTTCGTCGTTCCCGAGGTGTCACACGTAGCGATGTGTGCTGCCTCAGGAATGACAAACAACCTGCGTCCTCAACAATCAATGATTTTTTGAAAATGAACGACGTGTCATCGATCAACGATAAGGTGAGTTTTTTTGATCGTTAACGGCTGTTCGCTGGTGTCACACGCAACGACAGCGCTAACGACACCGGATGTGCGTCACGGAATCTGTGACCCCGGCGATATATCGTTAGATACGTCGTTGCGTGTGACGGGGTCTTAACTCTTTAATATCAGGAGTTGGAGGGACTGGTGTGTTGGTAAGGCTAAGTTCACATTTCCGTTGTTTTGTATCAGTCACATGCGTCGCTTGACGCATGTGACTGATGCGCTGTTCAACGCTGTACAACGGATGACAAAGAACAGAATTCTTTGTCGGATTCCGTTGTGTGCGGGGGGCGGAGTTCGGGGGGGAGGGGAGCCGAGCGGGGCCGTGGCACTGAGGACGTCAGTGCCGCAGGGACTGCAGGACAGGTGAGTGAGTGAGTGAGAGAGTGTGTGTGTGTGTGTGTGTGTGTGTATACACACATGCTAAATGCGGGAAGGGGCGGAGCCAAGCGAGGGGCGGGGCCAGGCGCTGAGGATGTCAGTAGAAGTGCTGCGGTCTGCATGGCTGGGGACAGGTGAGTGTATGTGTGAGTGAGTGTGTGTATGTGCATGTATGTATGTATGTATGTATGTGTGTGTGTGCACATGCAAAGTGCGGGAGGGGGCGGAGCCGAGCGGGGGGCGGGGCCAGTCGAGGGTGTCAGTGGCAGTGCTTGTCTGCATGGCTGGGGACAGGTGTGTGTGTGTGTACATACATGTTCGGAGTGCGTGAGGGGGCGGGGAAGTGTCGGCCTCCCTGCACACGTAACCAGCCTAAATATCGGGTAACAGCAAAGCACCCGATGTTTACCTTGGTTACCCGATATTTACCTTGGTTACGTGCCTACACCGCTTAGCGCTGGCTCCTTGCACCGTAACCAGGGTAAATATCGGGTAACCAACCAAAGCTGGTGACGTGTGCAGGGAGCCAGAGAGCATGCGCAGCGAAATCCGACGGAGCTCGCTGCTCAAAAAACGTTACATGCTGCGTTCCCCCCGCCCGGCGGTCAGTCGTTCCACGACTGATCAGTCGGGCGGAGGGTGCAACGCAGCATCATCAGTCACAATCCGCTGCTCATACAAGTCTATGGGAGCAGCGGAATCCGCTAAACGGATTCCGTTGTTTACAAGAGCAGCGGATTGTGACTGATAGATTTTAGCGGAAATGTGAACTTAGCCTAATACAATGGTAAACCTTCTAATGATTTTCTGCTGGCAACACAGCTGTAGCCATTTGCTTATTTTGTGTACCTTTCTTCTAATAGGATTTTATTTATCATTTATAAATGTATACAGATGTGGACAAACTTATTTGTATCCTTCTGTTATAAAAGGAAAAACCCACAGCAGTAATTGAAATAACTTGTAACTGAGAAAAGTAATTTTCAATTTAAATTTACTGAATAATAACAAATTAAAAACAGACTTTTTGAATTTTGGTTCAACAGTAAAAAAAACAAATTAAAGAAACTGACCTGGATAAAAATGATGGCACCCTTAATTTAATAATTTGCTGCACACACTTTTGAAACAATCACTGCAAACAAATGGTATATGTAACTCTCAATGAGACTTCTGTACCTGTCTACAGGTATTTTGTCCCTCTCCTTGTGACCACACTGCTCACTCTCTCAGGTGTGAACGTGCCTTCTCTAGGCTGCATGTTTTTGCTCCTTCCACAGATGTTCAATAGGATTTAGATTAGGGCTTTTAGAAGGCCATTTCAGAATAGTCCAATGTTTTCCTCTTAGGCTATGTGCGCACTTTGCGTCGAGGTAGTTGCAGTTCCAAACGCATCCTCTGGCAGAAATGTTTTTTGCCAAAGTTGCTTTTGACCACAGAATCGCGATAAATACGCGTGCGTATTTACAGCGTTTTTAGTCACGTTTTTAGCGCTTTTTACATGTATTTCCATTGCGTAAAGACAGATGCGTTTTGAACATAAAGACACTGCTAAATAAAGTTTAAACAGTCAAACACTATGAAAAAAGGTAAAAAAAGCAGAAAACAAATATAATTATTTAAATCCTAACGAAAATAGTTATATTTAATATAATTATAGCTATTTTATACTATTTTTGGCTAAAATAACAAATTAATATTTTAATATTTTTCATTAATTTAATTGTTGGGCTATGTGTGTGTGTGTGTAAAGGGACATATCATTCCATTATTTTGATGTCAGAAACGCATGCGTTTATGTAGTCCAAAACGCATGTTTTCAGCAGCTAAAAAGCATGTAAAACGCTGGAATTTTGAGGTTGCTTACTTTTTGCTACTTCTCATTGACTTCAATGTTAGCAAAACACAGCCCAAATGGCAAAAACAATTGACATGCTGCTTCTTTGAACGCTGAATTTTTGCCCAAAAATATGCAAATTAAATGCTGCGTTTTGAACAGCAAAGTGCGCACAAGAAATCCCCATTTCCCATAGACTTTGCTTGAAAATCAAAACGCATGCATTTTGGCATGAAAACGCTGCAGTTCAAAATGCAGCTGAAACGCAGGTAAAAACGCACATAGCACATAGCCTTAGCCATTGGAACTTTTTAGCTGTGTTTTGGATCGTTATCCTGTCCGAGGACCCATTACCAGCGACTCAGACCAACCTTTCTGACACTGGGCAGCACATTTTGCTCCAGAATGCCTTGATAGCCTTGAAATGTCATTGTACCCTGTACAAGTTTAAGACACCCTGTGACCAATACAGCAAATTGGCTTCAAAACATATCTGTTTCCTCCATGTTTTACAGTAGGTACAATGCCCTTTTTTTTTCTTTTTTTTAAACTTCGATTTTGCTTCTGTTAATATAGAGTTGATGGGATTTGCCAAAAAGCTCTAGTTTTGGTTTTTGTTTTTTTTTCATCTGTCCAGAGAACCTTCTTCCAGACCCATTTTTTTTTTTGTCAATATACATTTTGGCAAATTTCAGTTTAGCTTTTTTATGATTTTGCTTTCAACAGTTGTTTCCTACTCCGTAGTCTTTCATGAAGCTTACACTGGCCAAGACCATGACAGATTGTGCGATCTGACACTGATGTACCTTCACCTCAGAGATCACCTCTTATGTCTTTGGAAGTTGTTCTGGGCTCTATGGCTACCATTTGTAATACTGTTCTCTTCAATTTGTCATCAGTTTTACTCTTGCTATAGTCCCATAGACACCCCAGGGTACCAAACAGATTAGTAACTACTTTTCACCCTGTAAACGGAATCTGACATTGCATTTGACCTATCTAAACTATTAATATGGGCATACAGGTTATAGAATGCTGAAAAATGTCATACTTGAATGTCTCATACCAGATACCTTGCTGTGGATAAATCATATTTTATTACTTTATATAAATGAGCTCTTCCAGGCTATGGGGCGGATGCTGCTTGGAAGATAACAATGCCTTCAGAGATTTTCAATAAAAGAGGAGATACCAGTGTGATAGCCACTCTCTTCTCTCCCCAGCTCCCTGCAGAGTGATGTGTGATTATAACTGACACTTCTGCAGGTGCCTTTCAGTTTCAGCCTCCATCTCACAGGCAGACAGTGTTGCAATGAAGCAGAGCTCAGGGAGCTGCAAAAAATGTTTGCAAGACGACAAATGTTGTTTCTTCTGTTTTGTGTCAGTTACTTGTCTCACACTGGTAACGCCCCTCTTATTTAAAATATGATCTGGAGGCGGAGTTATCTTCCAGGCAGCATCCGTCCCATAGCCTGGAAGAGCTCATTTACATAAAGTGATGAGAATTTAGCCACAACAAGACGTCTGATATGAGACAGACATGTATGACATGTTTCAGCATTCTATAACTGTATGCCCATATTAATTGCTTAAATAGATCAAATTTGGTGACACACTCCCTTTAAATAGGCAGACTGATTACCAGCTTGTAGGCTCCTGATGCTAAATTAAGTACACATTAAGTACACTAGCCAGGTAGTCACAGACAGGCCCTTGCACAAACACCAGTCCCCTAACAAGGTAACAGCAGCCAACCTAAAAACCCTGAGTCACCCCTCTCAGGTCTTGACGTTCACACCAGGAGGCGGAGCAAGGTGGTTGGCCACGCCCACCGAGGAGTTCAGATAGCCTGAGGTGGGAAAAGAGTTCTGATCTGTTAGGAAGGAGAGTGGAGTAGTTGAAAAGTAGTAACGTCTGTCAGGGATCTGGTTCGTAGCCCGGATACCCTGTGGCCAGGAGGCAGACGGTGGTTGCCGCCTGCAGGAGCCAGGAAGACGGCTGGTGGAACCGTAAGGGACCGGGACAGGGTAGTGGCCCGACGGTACCGAATCGGGGAACCAACTGGAAACCGGAGCACCAGGAGGGGGTACTCAGGCCCAGAACGAGGCCCAGAAGCCACTGGACCGAGTAAAATTCACTGATTGGGGTCTGGACCTTAGGACCTTGCCCAAGTCCCGACTGAAGACAACAGCCCAACGAGGGGGATAGAAAGCCACCCCTCAGGCAGAGAGATCCCACAGGCCAGCATCTGCGGGCAAACGGGCTCTCCCGACACACACAAAGCCAGGGAGGGATAGGACTACCGTCGCTGAGGCATAGGCAGTCACAATTCTACAAAACAAGGTGCAGGAGAAAGGCGGGAACCACCGAACCGGGTGGGGGACCAGACGCAGCCGGCTACGGGCACCAACCACCATCCTTTTGGTTTACCAGAGACTCCGGTGTATCTGTAATAGTGAGTACAACAGTCCTCTCGGGCCGCGCACCTCCCCGCATCGCACCAAAACACCCGCACCCCCACATCTCCCACCTCGCAACCCCCGGGACCATCACCCCCTGCCCACTGAGGGGTCAATACCAGGCTGCACAACACCGTCCCCAGGAGCCTAGTTAATGGCAGTGGTGGTGTCCACACTCACCACAACCCATGGGTGGCATCACAAACTTAAATTCCTAAACCCCACAGCCCCGGCCGTGAACCTCCCCACCGAAACCCCTCACGTAGCACCAGACTCCCTTCAGAGCAACGTGACCCCCGGGTCCGGAGGCGCTTGAGCCACCCACCAAACGAGCCCGGACCGGAGCGGCTCGGCTGCAGGTGAGCGCAGGGTGGTACATTAGTTCATCTCATTAACAACTACCGATATTCCTTTTCACAATAATCATTAAGGGTCTTTATTCCTCAGCACCGTGTATTCTGAGGAATAAGAGGATAGCGTACTCCAGCTGTCAAAAATGCAGCGGGAGTCTGCTATATATGATGGCTAACACTTTACAGGATCTATCTGACCGGGTTTGGAACCAGTCAGGAAATTTTAACCTCCTGGATGCCACGGTCAACCACAACAGCAGCAGATAGACTGTTAGGCTGGGGCCACACGGGGACTACTGCGATCCTCTCATGACACTTGGCTCACGCTGGCAGCACAGCGGGAGCCGAGTGTCATGCAAGTGTCATTGCGACTGAGGTCCGATCATGCGATGGGACCACATCTGCGAGGGGAGGGCCTGTGCTGAGGAGGGGAGGCAGGGATTTCTCTCCCTCTCTCTTCCGTCGCCGGCTATTGCCATTCTCGCTCTGCAATTGCGGACACCGGTGTACTGCGAGTGCAGTGCGATTTTTTTTTTTTTTCTCTCAGCGCATAGACTTGAATGGGTGCGAGAGAAACAAGGATCGCATTGCACCCGCAGCATGCTGGAATTGTTTTCTCGGTCCGATTAGGGTTGAGAAAATAATCGCTCATGTGCACTGACACACAGGCTAATATTGGTCCGAGTGGAATGCGATGTTTTATCGCATTCCACTCACTCAGATTTTCTCGTCGTGTGGCTTAGGCCTTAAAAGCGGGATGGGCTCACTCCCTCATTAACAGTATCAGCTTTCTGTGATCATCATTGCAAATTTTGATAGTTGTTATCACAAACCGAGATCATCTGGTGACCTCTGGGTATGGCAGAATGTTAAACCCTATTATAAGCCCCACTGATCATGTGCAGAACCTAGAAAATTACAGTCAGATAATAAAATGAAAGCATGTTTGAAGGGGGATGAAGAAAGAATATAAAGTTTTAATAAGAAAAACTGTAGGTGATACATTACCTACCAGTGGCTTTGTCTGTTTATAGTTTAGAACAGGGGTCTCAAACACGCGGCCCGCGGTCCGCATGCGGCCCATCAAGCTGCTTCATGCGGCCCCCAGCCTCGGGACCCTGTTACTATCGCGGCCGGTGCAGGGGCCGCAGCCACTGTCTGCACTTTGTTAGATGAATGTTTTGCCGGCGCTGATCTGAGTCAAGGACTCTGCGCTCTCGCGCCGGCAAAACAATCATCTGACAGAAATCACTGACAGGGGCTGCGGCCCCTTCACCGGCCGTGATAGTAACAGGGGCACGGGTCTGGGGGCCGCACGAAGCAGAGATGAGGAGCCGAGGGACAGGTGAGAAGAATTGTGTGTGTGTGTGTGTGTGTGTGTCTTGGACGTTAACCCCTTAGCGACCTATGCGTACTGGGTATATCATGGCTCCCTGGTACTTAAGGACCCATGACGTACCCAGTATGTCATGGCGAGATCACAGCCCCGGTGGCTGCGATCGCTTTGCATTGCAAATACCTTAGATTCGAGGAGGAGGGGACCTCAGGAGGGGTGGTGTCTCCTCCCCGGACCTACGGAGGCTGTGATTGGCTGACGAACGCCGCTCAGCCAATCACAGCCACTAATATTTCTGCCATTGAAAACGGCTGAACATTGAAATCCAGTCATGATCAGTGCAGCTGTAGAACCGATCATTGGCTGGAGCTGGGTGACCTCAGTTTCACCCGCCCCCAGCTCTGATTGGAGAGACCGGCCTTGTGACCGATCTCTCCAATCACTGTGGATCTGGGGCCAGAGACCGCCCCCTCAGCTTCACTCCAGAGTCTGTGGAAGCTGAGCGTGATCGGTAAGTTATAGCCACTGCCCCCCCACCCACCCATTACTACAGGATGGGCACATTACTATAGAATAGGGACAAGGTGGGCACATGACAATAGGATGGGGACAAGGTGGGCACATGACAATAGGATGGGGACAAGGTGGGCACATGACAATAGGATGGGGACAAGGTGGGCACATGACAATAGGATGGGGACAAGGTGGGCACATGACAATAGGATGGGGACAAGGTGGGCACATGACTATAGGATGTGGACAAGGTGGGCATATGACTATAGGATGGGGACAAGGTGGGCACATGACTATAGGATGGGGAGAAGGTGGGCACATGATTATAGAATAGGGACAAGGTGGGCACATGATTATAGAATAGGGACAAGGTGGGCACATGATTATAGAATAAGGTCAAGGTGGGCACATGACTACAGGATGGGGACATGGTGGGCACATGTCTATAGAATAGGAACAAGGTGGGCACATTACTAAAGGATGGGGACATTACAAGGATGGGCATAATACTATTGGATGGGGACATTACTATAGGATGGGCACAGTACTACAGGATAGGGACATTACTACAAGGGAACAAGGATAAGAAACTTTACTATAGGATAGGGATAAGGCTGGGGACATTACTATAGGATGGGCACATTACTATAGAATGGGACAACTATATGATGGGGACAGTACTACAGGATAGGGAGATTGCTACAAGGGGACAAAGATGGGGAACATTACTATAAGATGGGGGACAAGGCTGGACACATTACTACAGAATGGGCACATTACAACAAGATGGGGAACATTACTAAAAGATGTTGGCCAAAATGTCTATATAGTGATAATTGTAACACTATTAGTTACAAGAAAGTGATAAAATGTAAAAAAAAGATTTTTCACCATCACATTTTTTTTTTATATATATATTTAAACAAAGAATGTGCACATTTATTATAATAAACAAGTGAAAAATGTTCAAAATCAGTGATCCAAAGGAGTGTAAAAAAAAAAATATATATGGTACCAATAAAAATGTCACTTTGTCCTGCAAAGAATGCGGCCCCCCAAATTATTTTTTTCCTCTGTGCGGCCCATACACACAGCCGAGTTTGAGACCCCTGGTTTAGAATGTAGTAAAGTAATTTTCTGGAATTGTTTGATGCATGATTTTAGAAGTGTTGAAGTTTGGAATAAGGGAAAATATACCACACCCATGTTAATATGTGTAAGTGACTTTACTTGCTCATTAAAACAGCCTGGAGCATCAATCACTTCACAATATCACTAGAGCTCTGAAATGTATACTGGTTACTGTGATTGTTCATGAATCACAGGCGAGGTTGTTGTAGTGCTAGTCAGTGTTTTGCTCCATATGCGTCGGAGGATCACAAGTCACTACGGTACAGTCTTGCATCATAGGGTGTCTGGATAAACTCTTTGGATGCCTTTTCTATCTGATAACCTTGGGACCTGCAAAGTATGGGGAAAATCCATTGGAGGGTTTCACAGATGGATAAAATAACTACCAATCTAACAGCAGAATCCGTGATGTCGTTTGTTAATAATACACAATTGGCATTTGGAAGTTTGGACTTTGTATATTTGACTGCATTATTTGGTCATAACTTTTTCATCAATTCATTTTTTTAACTTATTTATGACAAGGTGCAAAAACGAATTGATGAGAAATACTAGGATTTGGAAGAGAACTGCAAGATTATTTTCATCTTTTCCATGGAAAGGACCTAAAACCCCATTCTCTTGCATTGTAATATACTTTTTTGGATTTTCAGTAAAGAATACCAAAAGTTATAGCCATTGGTATAATACAGCACATGGACATTGCACCAAGTTGGCATAATTTACCTGAAAATGAATATTAGTCTAAAGATCTTGTCCCTGTACATTCCCCTGCGCTCCAACCATTCTAAAAAATAAATTGGGGTGCAGGGTATAGAAAAGGTGTATATGAAAATAATTAATACTGTTGTCCTTGGATGAATCATTAACACCAATCTTGTTGATTTACAAGCCTTCTGGTCAGAGTATCAGTCCATACGTTGCAGATCAAAACAGCATGTCTGAGAAATGGGGCTTTGTGAATTGAGACTATAGAGGCATCAAAATGTGGAGGAAGGACTGTGTATGACACGGTCGCAGCGGGGCCTGGGGGTTACTAGTTACTGGGCCGGCTCTGTTCTGCTCAGTGTATGTCACGGCAACAGGGCCCGGTTCCGTGACCCCGGTGGTGTCGTTTTAATAAATGGCTGAGGATGGTGAGGGAATATTTATAGGGGAGATGTCGTGACTCTACCTGTGGTATGCGGCAAGATAGGAGCCGTCGCTGCGGTTCAGTTTCCGCTGGGGTTGGTGGTGACGCAGCAGAGTTGGAATCGCTCTTCACAGGTAGAGCTGGGCCCCAGGGCTGGTGGGAGTCCGTAATGGTGGAGTGCAGGACACTGGCAATAACTGGACAACACAGGGGCCGTAGTTTCCTTCACCTTTTACTCGGTAGTAAATGATACAGGCCCGGGAAACTGGTCCAGCTGGTAGCGGAGGTCCGGTCAGCCTGGAAGCAATTGAGGAGATCCACCTAGCCAGGTGGGCTCAAAGGCCTTCCTGCTTGCGCTGTGATGTGTGGGTCCCTGCGGCTTGAAGCTACGCTATGACTCTCTTCCTTGTGTCAGTAGTGGTTGTCACCCGTATGGCAGGCAGCGCGAGTCTTTCACTGGTGCAGTTCCTCTGGTCACGACCCCTGGCTCTACTGTGCTGCTGTGCCCCGGGCGCTCTGGGTTAGAAGACCTGCAGTCTCCTGCCCTCCGGATTTCGCTGCGGGGATGTCAGTATCCACGACGCTTGGCACTGAGGAAGCTATGGCGCAGCTCCATTCTCAGCGACTGTCTTCTCTCTACTGCTGACTTGTTCTGCTCTTTTAGTTTTACTTGTCTGTGTGTGTGTGTGTATACTAACCCCTCCTTTAGGCCAGAATGCATAGGGAAGCTTCCCTCAAACCGGGTTCTTGAGCTTCACTTTCTGGTCTGGAGTTAGGAAGTGTTGAGTGCTGGTGCACCTAGCATGTGAGAACCCCCCAATTGTTTCCAGGTATAACATCACCCCCTGTGAGGAGGGCAATGTTACTGTGGCAATCGGACCACTGGAGTGCCACACCTACATAGCACTGTGGGGTCATCATACTGTGCTTATGAGGACAAATTATATGGGGGAATTCACTAATGTGTGTGTGTGTGGGGGGGGGGGGAGGGCATTTTTGTGCAACTTCATACTCTATGGGGGTATGAAAGGGACATCATGGTGGATGAGAACACAAAGGGGGCTTTAGTAGGGGCAAAATTTTAGTTTTATCTGCCATAGTAAATGTCCCTCACCTTGATTTTAAAAATTGGGTGGTATACCCTTTTGTGACAGTGTTTATGTGCTGTGATCCCACTCCCCTCCCCACCAATTCTCTCTTCCTGGGGAGGGGAGTGGCAGTATTTGTAATTTTGCTATAGTGGCACATGATTTCTTTGTATGCCCCTGTCTCTAATAATGTTGACTGGAGTAGAGTTGGTGCAAATCAATTTGCCTCTTGTAGTAATGTGACCATCTTTGTTCCCTTTTACTAATGTGCCCATGCAGGTTCTCTTCTTGTAGTAATGAACCTTTACTGGTCTTCTTCTGATAGCAATGTGCAATCCTGGTCCCCTATTGCGCACGCACGCGCACACACACACACACACACACACATACATACATACATACATACATACATACATACATACATACATACATACATACATACATACATACATACACACATACATACACACATACATACACACATACATACATACATACATACATACATTCTTCTCACCTGTCCTCCATTCCCTCGGCGTATTCTTCTCTGCATCTTGCGGCCCGCAGGCACGTGGATCCGGTACGTCTCGCTTTATTTCAGATTAACATTTTACCAGGGGGCAAACTCCCTCTGCACAGTTGGCCGCGTGTTTGAGACCCCTGTTCTAATGGAAGGAAGGGGAGTGCAAGGTCTCTAACGGCCACCTACTCTGTGATGCTGTTCTGGAGGAGTGGATTGTGTGAGGCCCTAGTGACCTACATGCCCAAGAGAGTTAAGACAGTCCTTGAAAATAATGGTGTCCACAGAAAATTTTGACACTTTGGGCACAATTTGGCTTCTTTCACATAGGGGTGTACTCGCTTTTGTTGCTAGCGTTTTAGACAGGAATGTGTATGTATATGTATTTGTGTGTGTGTGTGTGTGTGTGTGTGTGTGTGTGTGTGTGTGTGTGTGTGTGTATGTATGTATGTATGTATGTATGTATGTATATAATATAATTAATGAATTAGTGTAATGTATCTCATGATATTTCGTCTGATATACTTGCATGTTCATAAAGACTTTAGGGTACGACCGCACTTTGCGTTCACCTACATGCAGTTCAGAACGCACCTTTTTGCCTTAATTGATTTGACCAAAGTTGCCTTTTCCAGAAATTTAGCGCTGAAAACGCATGCGTATTTTCCGCGTTTTACATGCGTTTTCAGCGCTTTTTGCCTGCTTTTTCACTTGCGTTTTGATGGACGCGTTTTGAAGAAGACACAGGCAAATAAAGTTGCATTAGTCAAAATAAATGAAAAAAAGAGAAAAAAAAATGGTTTAAAGAAGTATTTATTAAAACTATAATAAAAATGTTAATTTTTAATGAAATTATAGCGGTTAAACACAATTTTATGGTAAAATAGGTATATTTTATTAATTTAAATCATTTAAATTGTCGGGTTTTGTGTGTGTGTAAAGGAACATTATAATCCTTTAATTTTATGGTTGAAAAGCATGCGTTTTTGGTCTCCAAAACGCTATGGAAAAGCAGGTAAAACGCAGGAATCTGGATTTTGGGTGCATTTTGCCATTTCTCATTGACTCCAATGTTAGCAAAACTGACCGAAAATGGCAAAAACAATTGACATGTTGCTTCTTTGCTTCTTTGAACGCATGGTTTTTGACTCAAAATATGCAAATTTTAACTAGCATTTAGAAACGCAAAGTGCGGTCGGGAAAACTACTTTTGCCATTGGTTTTAATGGAAAATGGAAACGCATGCATTTTGGCATGAAAAAGGTCTTCTTCTATAAACGCAACCAAAAAGCAATGGAAACGCAGTTGGAAACGCAAAGTGCGGTCGTAGCCTTAAGCCCTTCATGACCTTGTGATTTTACGTTTTCATTTATCCTCCTTTGCCCAGAGCCTTATTTTTCTATCAATGTAGCTGTATGAGGGGTTTTTTTTCGTGGGGACAAGTTGTACTTTTGAATAACACACGAATCATTCTGCCACTTAGTGTACTGGAAAATAGGAGAAAAATTGCAAGTGAACTAAAATTCAAATTTACGTGCGGTGACATTGCAGAAAAAAAAAAGTTAATTTCTGCAATTATATTAATTTGGCGTTCACAACATCATAAAAATTTGGTTTTTTTTATAATTATCATTTAAGTGGTGAAAAGAAAATGCAGAAATTTGTTAAAAAAAAAAAAATTGCTTTCCGAGATCCGTAATTTTCTCATTGTTCGGAATATTGGACTGTGTGTGTGTGTGTGTGTGTGTGTGTGTGTGTGTGTGCGCAATAGGGACCAGGATTGCACATTGCTATCAGAAGATGACCTGTAAAGGTTCATTACTACAAGAAGAGAACCTGCATGGGCACATTAGTAAAAGGGAACAAAGATGGTCACATTACTACAAGAGGCAAATTGATTTCCACCAACTCTACTCCAGTCAACATTATTAGAGACAGGGGCATACAAAGAAATCATGTGCCACTATAGCAAAATTACAAATACTGCCACTCCCCTCCCCAGGAAAAGAGAATTGGTGGGGAGGGGAGTGGGATCACAGCCCATAAACACTGTCACAAAAGGGTGCTTATTTTTTTATTCCCCGAACTGACGTTTTTACAGATACCATTTTTGGATAGATTTAATTAGCCATCAAGTGTCTCTCAAAGCAGTTAATCAGTTAAATGCCGCTGTCAACCTCTCTGACAGTAGCATTTAACACACACTTACGGGAAGCACTACACTGGTCCGCCGAATGGTGTCCCTGTCAGGGCGCCATGGATGTAATGACAGTCAGGGATCTGTTAATGACTCCGTGCCTGTCACTGCGATCCTTCTGTGAACACTGGCCCTTGGCACTTCTCTGTATAGCATAGGTGATGAGCCAATTGCAGCCTCAAGTCCTCTAAGAAGACTATTAAACCAAGTAAAAATTTCATTTTTTTTACAAAATATAAAAAACACAACTTCAAATCACCTCCCTTTTGCCCCATTAAAAACAAAACAAAAAAAACATATTTGATATCACCGCGTTCAGAAATGCTTGAAATATCAACATATGAAATAACCTGATCATTAACCAGCGTAACGAGAAAAAAAATCAAAACTCCAAAATTAAGAGGCGATCACAATATTGTATCTACCCCAAAATGGTATAATTAAAAATGTCAGCTGAGTAAATAAAAAAAAGACTATAATTTTTTTTTTTATCCACGTACTCATAATGTCCTGGGGAATCATATTGCCAGGTCAGTTAAGGCTACTTTTACACTTGCGTTCAGCGCAATCTGCCGCTATGGAGAATAGCGCAGTCCGTTTACGCACTGCGCTATTCTCCATAGACTTGTATTGACGACGCACTGTAACGCAAGTGTCTGCGTTTCATCCGCAGGACGATGTGTAGTTATTTTGACGCAGCGTCGAATGGAGGGAACGCTACATGTAGTGTTTTTTGGGTTGTTAAAATAACGCACCTTGACTGATTCCGTTGGAATCCGCCAAGGTGTCTAATGATTGTCCATGGTGGCGGACTCCGCCGCTATGCGCTAAGCGGCGGAATCCGCTGACTGATTCAGTCACGTTCTACTGAGCATGCTCAGCATATCCAGCAGAACGATCGATCTAAATTGTTTAAAATCACTCCTGGTCTCTCTTCCCCCCTCTCACACCCACTCTCATACTCACCAATCACGGGCGCGACGCTGCACAGTTGTCACAAAGCTCCAGCGGCTTTTCCTCTTTTTAAAATGCCGGCCACTCATTATTCCATCTAGTATTCACTACTTCCCCCGCCCACCAGCGCCTATGATTGGTTGCAGTCAGACCCGCCCCCATGCTGAGTGACAGATGTCTCACTGCAACCAATCACAGCCGCCGGTGGGCGGGTCTATATCGTGCAGTACAATAAATAAATAATTCAAAAACCCGGCGTGCGGTCCCCCCTAATTTTGATACCAGCCAAGGTAAAGTCACTAAAGTCACACGCCTGAAGGCTGGTATTCTCAGGATGGGGAGCCCCACGTTATGGGGATCCCCCCAGCCTAACAATATCAGCCAGCAGCCGCCCGGATCTGCCGCATCCATTAGATGCGACAGTCCTGGGACTCTACCCAGCTCATCTTGAATTGCCCTGGTGCGGTGGCAATCTAGGTAATAAGGAGTTAATGGCAGCAGCCCATAGCTGCCACTAAGTCCTAGGTTAATTATGGCAGGCGTCTATGAGACACCCACAATGATTAACCTGTAAGTGAAAGTAAATAAACACATACACCCAAAAAAAAAACTTTATTTGGAATAAAAGCTAAATAAAACAACCTCTTTCACCACTTTATTAATCCCCAAATACCCCTCCAGGTCCGGCGTAATCCACACAAGGTCCCGCAACGCATCCAGCTCTGCTACATGAAGCTGACAGGAGCGGCCGTAGAACACCGCCGCTCTGTCAGCTCCAGGCAGCAACTGAAGTGAGTCGCGGTAGTGCCGGTGTGTATGCGGTGATGAGTGTGGTAGTGCCTGCCTGTGTGCGGTGATGATGGGAGCGGTAGTGCCGATGTGTACGGTGATGATGAGTGCGGTAGTGCCAGTGTATGTGCGGGGATGATGGGGGCGCTACTGCCGGTGTGTGTGCATTGATGATGATGAGTGCGGTAGTGACGGGGTGAGTGCGAGGATGATGATGGGTGCGTTAGTGCTGGGGTGTGTGCGGGAATGATGATGGGGGCGGTAGTGTCGGGATGTGTGCAGTGATGATGGGGGCGGTAGTGCCATGGTGTGTGCAGTGATGATGATGAGTGTGGTAGTGCCGGGCTGTGTGCAGTGATGATGGGGGCTTTCTCTCTAGGCTTAACGCAATGCGTTATTTCACAGGAATCCGTTGCCTTTATATCACACTATTTACAACGCATCCGTCACATGCGTCACACAACGCATTGTGACGGATGCCGTTCAACGCAAGTGTGAAAGTAACCTTAATCCTATAAAAAAAAAATGTGTAATAGAGCTCTATTGCAATTTCACTGCACTTGGAATTTTTGTCCAGTACAATTTGTGGCAGAATGAATGTTATTCAAACGTACAACTCGTAACGCAAAAAACAAGCCCTCATGTGGCTATATTGATAAAAAAAAACAACTTATTGTTCTTGGAAGAGAGGGAGGAATAAACTAAAACAAGACAACTTTAAAATTGTCCAGGGTTAAAGGGTTAAGATTAGAGATGGGCGGACTCAGATAACTGGGATCGGCGGGTCCCTGTTTTAATTTTTTTTTTTTTAAACCCAGTTCCGATCCGGAATCTAATCCCCATATAAGTCTATTGGGATTAGAAAGCGGAGTTTTAAAATGTTGGTAAAAGGAATAGGAAGATAGGAGCGCGTGCTGTACTTACTGACGATCTGTCATGGCGGCAAGTTGCTTCCAGGTTGCACATTCACGTCCGGAGCAGCTAATTATCCTTCATTGAATATGCACTGCTTTTCCCGCCCACCAGTGCCTGTGATTGGTTGCAGTTGGATGCACACCCACACTGAGTGTCAGCGTGTCAGCTGACTGCTTTATCACAGGCGCTATGCTCGTCTATATCGTAGGCCGGGGTCCTACTTGTGTTTGGCATCCAATACAAGAGCATCGAATCTTATATGCTAATGACCCTCGGCTCAGGCTCTGCTGCAAGCGTGGTCCGAGAGTGACTTTGACCCGATCCTGCGATCGGATGACAGCTGCAGAGGAGAGGGAGGAATTAATCCCCCCTATCTCCTCCATTGTCAGCCTGTGCATATATCGCACTGCACTTGGATAACATCCGAGTGCAGTCCGATGTTTCTCTCACACCCATAGATTTGTATGGGTGCAAGTGATAAGAGATTCACAGACAATCGCAGCATGCTGCAATTTTATTTTTTTTATCAGTCCGATTAGGGCTGAGGAAAATTCTGGCAGATAGTGAGCCGAATTCCGTGCGAGATTTTCTAACTGCACTTGTGTGAGTCATATGTCAGTGTGACTCTACCCGTACAGTAAAAATAAATAAAATTTGCGTAGGGTCCCCCCCATATTATATCAGCACAGATAAAGGCCACGGCCACATGCTGCAGCGCTAATCTTAGCTGTGTATCAAAATAAGAGGAACCGCCTGCTGCCTTTTTTTTTTTTCTTGTAAATTATTATAAATAATTTAAAAAAAAAAAAACGTGTACGGTCCCCTCCAATCTTGATACCCAGCCACGATAAAGCCCAACAGCTGGAGGCTGGTATTCTCAGACTGGGGAGGGCCATGGTTTTTGGCCACCCCCTCAGCCTAAAAATAGCAACCTGCAGCCGCCCACGATTATCGCATCAATTAGATGTGACGAGCCTGGTGCTTTACCCAGCCCTTCCTATTGCCCTGGTGAGGTGGCAAGTGGGTTAATAAGAGCCCACAACTGCTACTAAGCCCTAGATTACTGATGGCAGGTGTCGGAAACCCACTCTATCACATCACTAATCTGTAAGTGAAAGTAAATAAACACGGACACCAAAAAATCCTTTATTTGGAATAAAATACAAAAAACACCCTTTTTCACCACTTTATTAACAACCCTGCACTGCATATCCGACGTAATCTACATGAGGTCCCACCACAATTTCAGCCCTGCTACATCTTGGTCACAGAGAGCGGCTGTCTGCGGCTGTCTGCTGGGAGCTTCAGGGAGAGAATGAATGAGCCACGATGAGAGATCACTGCTTGCAGGCAGATGCTGTCACACAGGCTAGGGGCATCTGTCTGACTGCAACCAATCACAGAGGTCAGGCTGTCAAGTGGGCGGAGAAAAGTAGGGAAAGCAGTGCATATGGATGAGCAATGATGAATGGCTCTTGGAGGCTGCAAGAACAGTGTACAGCTGTGCGGGAGCAGTTTACAAACACCAAGAATGCCTTTGAATCCGGGCAACTTTGAAATCGCGCAGATCCGGACTTCTACAGTCCGGGTCCGCCCATCACTAGTTAAAATGCCACTCCAGTGCTGAAAAAAACCATACCTTGAGTAGTAGTCTATTTTATGTTTGCTTGGGTTTTTTCTAATCTAGTAACTGCAGAATACAGTGACCAGTGAGTATTGCAGTTTACTCTCTGCATTCACATTACTATTAAAAAAAAATTATATCATCGGAGTGGTCCTTGAAATCACCTGCATTTTGTGCGATGTATGTACAGAAGATCATCTTTGGATTTTAACTTGACGTAAAGGACTAGGCAGCACCACAGCTTTGGTTGCGCAACGGGAAGTTACACTCATGGTTATGGTTAAACAACTTTTCTCTCCAGAGGCCAAAGACCTAGACTAAATCTTTGTGTTCATAAAGCAAGGAATTTTAAATGATAAAATGTAATTTTTATTTACAGTTATGTCACAAAACTGTAATTTATAAGTTTCTCTGACGCAGAATTGTGCTAACCAAATTAGAAGGATTTAGTTGTAGAAATGCTGCAAATTTGCCGTAGCTTTGATGCTTTGCCGTTCAATGATCGGCAGCATAAATTGACATGGTGTGGATTTTAAATCCGCTGCACATGTTAAACCATCCGGAAATTATTTCAAGAGCGCATGAATGAGATTCATACAATCTTATCCACAGTGCACCTACTCTAATACGCAGAGGAGTTTCCACCCAGAAAATGAGTATGGAAGACGGTGCTGCGCTCCTGTACCCTTTGCTTATACCCTGCATTGATGTTTTGTGCATTTTCACTTTTTAGCTTTTCTTTGAGCAAACATTAGCAGCTTGCAATAATCATGATTTTCTCCTGTCAATTTGAAAAGGCCTGTGGCATTTTACTAATTGACAAGGACAATGCTTAGACTATTGTCCTGAACTTTAACACTTTCACTACTGTATGGGTATTCTTTAATATTCAAAATATTTTTGTAACATTAATCTACTCTGAAAGTTGAGATAGATATAGATATATATAGATCTTTTTTTTTTTTTTTACTTTTTTAAGCATTATCTGCTTAAGTGTTTAATGACTGGATGTCATCTACTTTTATTTATTTTATCTCATGTACGGTCTTGAATACCACAATTCAGTGCTTCTATCAAATCTGCTTTTAGTTTCACAATTCTCTGACTAATTCTGATTTCACTGGACCCCCTCCACACGGTGTCATGTAGCAGAGGGTTCCTCCGTGTTCCACGCTGAGGTTAAAGCGTCCGACCTCATGAAGACATCTGGCAGAAGCTGTGGGTGTTGGCTGTGGCAGATCCTAGGTTCGTACCAGTCTCTACAAGGAAGCTGTCACGCCTGCTGATTTATCATTCCATAATGTCATGGGATATGGGATGTTGAAATTGTGGATAGAATGTGAAATACCAAAAACATGAAGTTTATGATTTAGAGTTTGGGGAGGATCACTGCTGGCCCCTCTGCTTATGACTTAGAGATGTTCTGTTCAGAGACCTCTATGTGTAGGTGTATCTATGATGGAGCCACATTACTACTATTAATATTTGTAGTTCTTGTTTGATTGCACTTTGTGCGTCATCACTAAAGTAAGTTGTTTTTTTTTGTTTTTTTTTTCACCATAGAAATATACAATTAATGTTTTTGCTTTTAT
Organism: Anomaloglossus baeobatrachus; assembly: GCF_048569485.1. Lineage (NCBI taxonomy): Eukaryota > Metazoa > Chordata > Amphibia > Anura > Aromobatidae > Anomaloglossus > Anomaloglossus baeobatrachus. Next base: position 509,277,766 of record NC_134356.1, on the reverse strand, counting down.
GTAAAATATACAATGTTAAATTTATGGTTTTATATAGTACAGTGTTCTGGAATATGTAAATATATAATAGACATACTGGTTATTGAGAAGAGGTTGTAGGAGTTGGGGATAACCCCATTAGAGTGTTTGCATCCATTAAAATAAAAATACCCATTCTCGCCGTCGGTTCCGTTACCTTTCCAGCAGTGTCGGCACTCTCTCTATCCTGGGGCTCACATGACGTTGCTACATCACATGATCCCTGCATCCAGTCAGCATTGTTTTCTCTCTCCCCACCTTTGGACGTATCAAACTGTAGCACCCAGGGTTATGGGGTACTCTGTTCCGGGCAGTGTACGTCTTGGGAATGTCACGGTGGTGGCAGTTACCCGGTTCCATGCCCTGGGCCCTTTTTGTAATGGCGATATTTACAGTGGATTGTTGAATAAAGTTTATATGTGACGCCACTTTGCGGCTAAGTGTAGTGAGCTGCCTGCCGCTGCAGAATGCCTCCATTGGGGCTGGTGGTATTGGCAGCTAGTATGGTAGTCTCTCCGCAAGTAGGGTTCTGCCCCAGCAGGTGTATGGTGCAGTGGACGTCGGAAGAAGGGAGTCCACACAGGTATTCAGTGCAACTGGTTTACTCACTTTCTTGAGATGGTAACTGGGGGCCCAAGGCCGGCTGGTTTCATCTCCAGGTCCCCTTTTTGCCAGTGCCAGTCTGGTTTCTCTGGTACCTTCATCCCCTGCACCTGTCTCTGGGAAGTGGGTCCCCATGGTATAGAACACTGGGGGTCCCCGTTCTGTGGTTTTTCCACTTCTGTCCGCTTGACGGTAGTGTGAACCCTGTGGGGTTGGAGTCTCTGGATCTGTCCCCGGTTCTCCCTTTGCTACTGAGTCTTCGGATTCTTTAGGGTCAGCAAGGTCCTTGATGGCCTCCTTTGCTTTGCAGGTGTTAACAGGTCGGCTTGAAGCTTTTTCCTGTACTAGGGTCCTGTACCCCGTTGGTGCGTAGTTCCGGGAGTACTCCACCGGCAACCACCTCTCCTGGGTACCAGATCGCCGTTAACCCAGGTCAGGTTGTCACTTCGCTTCCACCTTCACCTCCTACTGTCTGACACTTTCAACAGTCACCGCAGTTCTGACTACTGTCTTCCCGACTACTCTCCACAGTCTGCCCCTCCCACCTGGTCAACTAGTGGACTGGAGTGGCTTCTACTCTAGGCGGCCATCCATTGGTCCCACCCTAGGCAAGTACCATTGCATGGGAGATTTGTTGGGGAAACCTGAGATTACGTGGGTTTTTGTTGGTACCGGCACTGGGGTTCTGGGTCCCTAAGGGGGTATTCCCTGTATCCTTGTGGGGATGCAGAACCTGGTAGCACCCTGATGGTTTCAGGGGCGCTACAAAACCTCACCAGGATGTGAGCAGCAGCCACAGCTCTGACTTCTTCTCGATGTTTAATTCTTCCGAAGGAGAGTTAAGCCAGCGCTGACTGGGCGTGAGGCTCACGTGATGTAACAACTTCTTGTGAGTGCCAACATCGCTGGAACGACAATAGCACTGAAGGGGAGTATAACTGTTTTTATTTTAACTGGGACAAACACTCTGAGAAGGGCCGAGTAGTGAACAACCCTTTTAAGAAAAACCTGACCTGTTATCATCTTTACATTAGATTTCAATAAAAGCCAGAAGCTAAGGGTGAGAATTCAAAGCATAGTTGTTTAGATGTTCTACTTCAAAATGTCTTTGTAAATACTCTTTATATTTTAACCTCATAACGACGGCCGTACGACTTAAAGCGGCGGCAAAACAGGGTACTTATTCTGTTCCGCCGCTTTAAAGCGGCGGCCCGAAAAAACCCTGTAGCGCCCCCCAGCGACCGAAAATCTCGGGGGTTTCAGCTACCGGGGGTAGCTGAGACCCCCCAGATTATGAATCGGGGTGTTTTTTTTGGACCCCGATCATGTGATCGGCGGTATACACTGTATACCGACGAACACATGAAAAAAAAAGAAATGGCCGGTAAAACTGATTTCTTTTTCATCTGACATGATCAAACATGTCAGATGAGAAAGAAATCTAACCCCCTAGTGCCCCCAAAGCCCCCGGTACCGGAGAGTCCCCCCACCCCCACCCCTACCCCCACCGGACATCCAAAATGGCGCCGAAGCGCACAGAAAACTGCCGCCGGCGCCGGCTCTGCAGTCATTTCCCTCCGATCTGAAATGATCAAACATTTCAGATCGGAGGGAAATGTCCTCCCCCTGACCCCTCCTCCGGTCCACCGGAGCCCTCTGGTCACCGGAGCCCCCTCCGGTTCTCCAGAGCCACCACCCCCCTCCCCCATCCGGAGCGTGGAAGATGGCGGCGCACAGCGCGCGGCCGCCTTCATTCTGCTCTTTCTGCCGCATGTGACACGTCACATGCGGCAGAAAGGTGTCCCCAGGTCCCACTAGGTCACCCCCCCCCCAAGCCCCCGGTTATACGTTACCTGTCTGCCGCTCCGGGCCCGCGATCGCCGCCTCCTTCTTCAATGCTGGCGGCGCATGCGCAGACAGCGGCTGTCAGCTGGATCCCTGCAAGCAGGGATCCTGCTGACGTCGCTGATGCACAGGCTCCACTGTGGACCGGGGGAGGGTGAGTGCAGTGATCTGCAGCCACACTCCTCACATGGAGAGGCTGCTGTTCCAGAAAATGGGGGGTACGTTCTGTGAGCGTGCCCCTCATATTCTGGAATGAGGTTACTGCAGGTCACTCTGCCCTAGGTTGGACCGGGGCAGTGTGAGTGCAGTATTCTCAGATTACTGCACCCACACTGCTCATGGAGAGCTTGCTCTTCCAGAAAATGGGGGATACGTTCCCTGAACGTGCCCCCCATATTCTAGAAGATCCAGAGTCGGCGCGGGACCTCCAAAATGGATTACAGCGACCGGAATTTCTTTATTTTCAATAAATTGGTAAAAGAGGAATGTTTCGGGGAGTGTTTTTTCAAATAAATTTTTTTTTTGTCTTTTTTTTTTCTATTACTGACTGGGTTAGTGATGTCGGGTATCTGTTCAGATGCCGTGACATCACTAACCCCAGGGCTTGATGCCAGGTGACATTACAGCTGGTATCAACCCCATATATTACCCCGTCTGCCACCGCACCAGGGCGCGGGATGAGCTGGGGCGAAGCGCCAGGATTGGCGCATCTAATGGATGCGCCACTTCTGGGGCGGCTGCGGCCTGCTATTTTTAGGCTGGGAAGAGTCCAATAACCATGGCTCTTCCCACCCTGAGAATACCAGACCCCAGCTGTCCGCTTCACCTTGGCTGGTGATCTAATTTGCGGGGGACCCCACGGTTTTTTTTTTTTTTTAAAAACGCCTGGGGAGCCCTCCAAATTGATCACCAGCCAAGGTGAAGCTGTCAGCTGTGGTTTGCAGGCTACAGCTGTCTGCTTTACCCTAGCTGGCTATCAAAAATAGGGGGGACCCCACGTCGTTTATTTTAATTATTAATTTTTTGGGGGGCTAAATACAAGGCTAGGCACCCTTTAGTGCCACATGAAAGGCACTAAAGGGCGCCAGCTTAGAATATGCAGGGGAATGGGACGTTATATTTGTTTGACATCTATCCATTCATCCATTGTAGCATTTTACGCTGTGTGCCCACAATCAGGATTTGCAGCGTTTTGGGCGCAGAGTGTTTTCCCTGTGTCCATAATGCTGCGTTGTGCAGTAGAAGCACAGTGGAAGGATTTTTAGAAATCCCATGCCCAATGTGCTTCTTTTCTCCGCAGCATAAACCGACCTGTGGCGCAGCTTCCCGAGCCTCAGCATGTCAATTTATGCTGCGGAGATGAGTGTTCTCTGCAGGTAGCATAGAGCTCCACAGCGGCCTGAACCCAAATCGTGGGCTTGGGCAGCTGCGTTCTCCCGTGGACAACACTCACATCTCTGCAGGAGGCTGACACTGTGTACTAGACGCCGTGTCGCTGGATCATGGCCACAGAGCCTAACAGTGAGACATTTGTTGCTACAGCAACATTTTTGTGAAGTACCTGTGGATTCAAAATGCTTACTATACTCCTGAATAAAATCCAGTTTCCAAAATGGGGTCACTTGTGGGGGTTTTCTGATGTATAGGTACCCAAGGGGCCCTGCTAATGTGACATGGTGCGCGCAATTTATTTCAACTTTTCCAGAATTCAAATGGTACTCCCTCCATTCCAAGCCCTCCCATTTATCCAAACAGAGGTTTTTGGCCACATGTGGGGTATCCCTGTGCTCATAAGACATTGGATAACAACCTGTGGGGTCCACGGTTTGTTGTTGTCTCTTGAAAAAGTGAGAAATTTGATGCTAAAGCAACAGTTTTGTGAAAAAAATGAAAATTTTCAATATGGCAACCTAAGCTTATCAAATTCTGTGAAGTATTCGTGGATTCATACTGCTCACTATACACCTTGATAAAAGCCTTGAGGTGTCTTGTATCTAGAATGAAGTCACTTGTGGGGGACCGCCACTGTTTAGGCACCTCAGGGGCTCTCCAAATGCAACCTGGCGTCCGCTATTGATTCCAGCCAATTTTGCAGTCAAATGGCACTCCTTCCCTTCCGAGCCCTGCCATGCGCCCAAACAGTTGATTTCCACCACATATAAGGTATCGCCAAACTCAGGAGAAATTGCACAATAAATGTTATGCTGAATTTTTTCCTTTTACTCTTGTAAAAAAAAAAGCTACCTGGTTGAAATAACAATTTTGTGGTAAAATTTTATTTTTTTTTTTCATGGCTCAACGTTATAAAATTCTGTGAAGCACCTGAGGGTTCAGGGTACTCACCAAACATCTAGATAAATTCCTTGAGGGGCCTAGTTTCCAAAATGGGGCCACTTGTGCGGGGTTTCTGCTGTTTAGGTACCTTAGGGGTCCTCCAAATGTGACATGGTGCCCGCAATCTTTTTCAGCCAAATTTCCTTTCTAAAATTCAAATATTGCTCCTTTCGTTCCAAGCCCTCCCATTTGTCCAAACAAAGGTTTCAGACCACATGTGAGGTATCACCGCGCTCATAAAAAAGTGGTTAACAAACCTTGAGGTCAAATTTTTGGAATTACCTCTTGAAAAAGTGAGAAAATTGATGCTAAAGCAACATTTTTGAGAAAATTATTAAAATTTTCAATATGACAACGTAACGTTAACAAAATCTGTGAAGTACCTGTGGATCTAAAATGCTCACTATACCCCTAGATAGAAGCCTTGAGGGGTCTAGTTTCCAAAATGGCATCACTTGTGAGGGGTTTCTTCTGTTTAGGTACCTTAGCGGACCTGTAAATGCAACATGGTGCCCGCAATCTATTTCAGCCAAATTTGCTTTCCAAAATTCAAATATTGCTCCTTCTGTTCCGAGCCCTCCCATTTGTCCAAACAGAGGTTTCTGACCACATGTGGGGTATCGGCGCGCTCATAAGAAAGTGGGGAACAAGTTTTGAGGTCCATTTTGTTGTGTTATTTCTTCTAAAAGTGAATAAATTTGGGTTAGAGCAACATTTTTAGGTAAAATTTAATTTTTGCTTTTTTTCATTCCACATTGCTTTTGTTCATGTGAAGCACCTGAAGGGTTAATAAACTTCTTGAATGTGGTTTTGAGTACTTTGGGGGGTGCAGTTTTTAGAATGGTGTCACTTTTGGGTATTTTCTGTCATCTAGGCCTATTGAAGTCACTTCAAATGTGATGTGGTCCCTAAAAAACTGGTTTTGTAAATTTTGATGTAAAAATGAGAAATTGCTGATAAACTTTGAACCCCTCTAACTTCCTAACAAAAAAAAATTTTGTTTCCAAAATTGTGCTGATGTAAAGTAGACATGTGGGAAATGTTATTTATTAACTATTTTGTGTCACAGAAATCTCTGGTTTAACGGTATAAAAATTCAAAAGTTGAAAATTGCTAAATTTTCAAAATTTTTGCCAATATTCAATTTTTTTCATAAATAAACACAAAAAATATTGTCCTAAATTTGGTACTAACATGAAGTCCAATATGTGACGAAAAAACAATCTCAGAATCACCGGGATCCGTTGAAGCGTTCCAGAGTTATAACCTCATGAAGTGACACTGGTCAGAATTGCAAAATTTGGTCTGGTCATTAAGGTGAAAATTAGCTCCGTCACTAAAGGGTTAAATTATTTTTTGGGGGTAATTGTTACTGAAAGTTGGCCTCATAAGAAAAACCCGCTGTCAAACTCCAGTAATGCATTTTGAATTAACGGAGGTTAGGTTAAATACACACAGCGTTTTTGGCTACTGTCAGGCATATACGCTTATGAGATATTCATCCAACAGTGGATGAAGTATAGATGAAGGTTATGAATCGCTCCACTGTAAGAATCCATATTGCAATGATGTCACGACGTACAAAGGGCTAGTAAGACTTAGTACAGCGTATTCCTCACTAGGTGGCAGCAGAGTAGTGGAGAGTCAAAGTAACACTGTAACAGAAAGGCAGCTGAAGTACAGCAGAGTAACTTCAGTAGGCAGATAACAGACAAACCACCAGGGAGCAATAGAGTAGTCAAACAGTCAGGTCTAGCCAGGAGAGTCAAGTCACTGCAAAGAGAGGATCAAAATCAAGCAAGAAAACAGAACAGAGTCAGAAGCTGGGAGATCAGTTATGCAGAGGGAAATGCAAACAGACAGGAACGGGAAGTCAGGGACAGGGTTAGACAGGTGAATGGGGGAGGGTACAGGTCAGGGCACGTTAAGAAGGCGTCAGATCAAAAAGGAAATCTCACCAGAGCTAGTCACAGGCTGCATAGCAGAACTATAACCAGCACAGGAATGCAAGTGCAGAGACCATATATAGTGTCTCCTGAAACCAGAACGAGGCTGATGGGAGTTAACCCCTGACATGACCAGGCCTTGTCTGGGAAACTCTGGAGCAGAGAATACCAGTCCTGGATCATGACAAATGGCTTTTTAAAAAGAAAAGTGCAGTCTGAAACATTTTCTTATGCAAATAAAGGGTTTGGGCGAACCTGATTGAGTGACCGTTCAGACCAGCAGCACCATCGCACATCTGCTTGACTGAGCGCTAGTAGAGTAGGTGAACTGCACTGTAGAACTGCTGAAGCATATGCCCAGGTGCAGCTCTATGGAAATTAATGTGGCTAGAGTGGTGACCTATATCAAGAGCAAGCGCCAGACTGTGCGCTACCAAGATCCTGGCCTGGATTATTGTACGCTTATATGAATGTACTTTTCAGACCAAATGGTGCCTTTAAAACAGCGTCTTTGCCTCTGAAGGACCCATCATTGATGTTTTACTTCATTGCTGGTTTCCCTGTGGGTGAGTTGCAGCTACAAATTACCTTGTGATCAACACTTATATTATGATACACCTCTAACAAACTCTTGTTCAAACCAGGCAATATACCTATAGATCACTATAGACCAAGTACATTACCAGTTAATAACAGCAATGTAACAGTTACTTTGATGACAGTCACACTGTAAGGCATTTCACCACCTGACACCAGTTGTGACTATTTGTGACATAAAATAGCCCAAGGATAGTTTGGATTTGAAAGGTTTTCTAATTGACTGACTTAGAGGCGGTGAAGAAAGTTGTTTTTATTAGAATATTATTATACATGACTGCTGCTTATAAATAGCCAATACTAATAGATTTGGAAAAAAGTTTTGGACAGACCATTTAATTCAGGTTTTTCATTCACAGTTGTATAAAATCCAGCCTCTAGCCATGCCATCTGCATTTACACACTTTTTGAAATAATTGGTCATTCTAAAATGCACACTGAATTTGAGTATGGCACTGAGACGCCATGGCAAAACTAGGTAGTCACACAAATAGGCCCCCGCATAACACCAGCCCACACAGGGTTATACACACCCGACCTGAAACCCTAGTCACCTCCCCCAGGGTAGGAAAGGCACACCAATGGGCGGGACCAGACCGATGGAGAACGCCCACCTAGGGGTCTGGAAAACCGGGGCAGGAAAAGCAGGAGTTCTAAGTTGAAGTTAAAGTGGAGAGGAGTGGAGTAGTTGAGGAGGAGAAAGTAAAGGCTCATACAGAAAGGAAAGGCGTCGGGGTTGGAGCCACGGCGTACTGGCTAGGTGGCAGACCGTGGTCAGTGTCTGTCAGGAGACGGGAAGAAGGCTGCCGGAGATCCGAGGTGGACCGGAGCAGGGTTGGAACCCGCCGGTACTGACACCGGAGAACCGACCCGGAAACCGTGCACAGAGGGGGTACTTGGACCCTGAAGCCAGGACCGGAACCAATGGCCTAGCTAATTAACCAATTGAGGGCAGGATTATAGGTCCTGTCCCAACGAAAGTCCCAAAAGCAGACAACCACCCACCGAGAGGGATAGGACATCCGCTAGGGCCCAGCAGATCCCAAGGGTCAGCGTCAACGGGCAAGGCTCCCAACAAAAGGACCAGGAGCGGACTCCCGTGTTTCACACCGGGAAGTCCAACACACCAAACACAGTGAAGAGGAAAGTGACACAGACCATCAGCCCGGGTGTGGGACCAGATACACCCGGCCGCGGCGACCAGTCACCAGCAGCTTGGTTTACCACAGGACTTGTGTGATTTATTCACCCGTAAGTAACCTAACATTCCCCGGTCTGACCGGGCGCGCCGGCCCCTGCAATCACCATCCCGATATAGAGACATTGTGCCCCAGGGCAACCGTCCCTACCCACTGAGGGGTTAGCATCCAGCTGCCATCCCATCGACCCCGGGAGTCCCACAACAGCAGCGGTGGTGCCACAATTCACCACACACCGTAGGTGGCGTCACAGACAGTTTACGGCAAATTCCGTACAAATACGTCCCCTTTTATTTGAAGTGTCCGCGCGACCCCCGGGTCCGGTAGAATCCCTGGAGCCAAACTGCGGTTCCGGATCAGAGCAGCCCAGCTGCTGGCACGGGGGCGGCACAGCACAATCATAGGATTCCAAAGTCAGTTCATTATTTATTTTAAAAAAATCTTTTATAGAAGAGGGCATAATTTTAAAGTTCAATGCTTGTTTTAATAGTTCAATTTAGCAACCATACACCCCATACTGTTTTTGAATGCTTATTTCTGGTTATGAACTTGCTTGTAGCTATTTGGTAATATAACATTTTAGGCTAAAGCGGGCTTTACACGCTACGAGATCGCTACAGCGATCTCGTTGGGGTCACGGATTTTGTGACGCACATCCGGCCACTGTAGCGATGCCGTTGCATTTGACACCTATGAGCGATTTTGCATCGTCGCAAAAACGTCCAAAATCGCTTATCGGCGACATGGGGGTCCATTCTCAAATATCGTTACTGCAGCAGTAACTAAGTTGTTCCTCGTTCCTGCGGCAGCACACATCGCTCTGTGTGACACCGCAGGAACGAGGAACCTCTCCTTACCTGCCTCCTGGCCACAATGCGGAAGGAAGGAGGTGGGCGGGATGTTCGTCCCGCTCATCTCTGCCTCCTCCTTTTCTATTGGGCGGCGGTTCAGTGACGCTGCTGTGACGTTTCTGTGACTCTGAACGAACCGCCCCCTTAGAAAGGAGGCGGTTCGCCGGTCACAGCGACGTCGCAGAGAAGGTAAGTAGTGTGACGGGTCCGGGCGATGTTGTGCGACACGGGCAGAGATTTGCCCGTGTCGCACAACCGATGGGGGCGGGTACGCATGATGGCGATATCGGTACCGATATCGCAGTGTGTAAAGCGGCCTTTACATTGCATTTTTAATGTTGAACTGTTTTACTAGTCCAGTTTAACAAGTGTACGCAACACTTCTATATTGCTATCTACTGCTGCAATTTATTTTACATGCATATACATATACAGCAACATAGTTTTCCAAAGATACAAAAAATGTAAGGAGGGAGTTGAATTTCAAACCTCTCTTCATGAATCAGGAACGTCTGACTTCAGAGCAGCATCACCTGCCCATGTGGGAAAAGCAAACTGACTATTTAAGAGGAGTATGGCTCAAACTGTCCTCCCTTTTTCTCCTCAATCATCTTATCGGTAACTTGTGCACACCCGTAAGAAGTGACTTGTAGTTGTCATTAAGTCCCATCATCCTCTTCATCTACTGCTTTCCATACTGTTCTTGACTACCTCCTTTTGTGTTATCAGTTAATCTTTTGCGTGCCGGAAAAAAAAGCTTCCAGTCTTCTGTATCTGTGGAAACTGAACTCTCGCATGTCCAAATGCACCACTATCAATGACCAATCACCTGGATTTTGTACTGACTTTTGTCTATGATTGCAAGCAGTCGGACTCTGTCACAGAGGCTAGGGGCTTATCTGACTGCAACCAATCACAGATGTCAGACTTAGGACAGCCGCAGGGCGGGGGAAGCAGGAAATATGGATGAGCTATAATGAGCGGCCCGAAAGTAGTTACCGCATCGGAGACTCTAAGTATAGCGCACTTGCTCTAATCCCCCTATCTATCCTACCACCACTTTTAAGCGCCGTATTTTGGTCCACATAGCCTTAGTCCAAGTCTGGTAAGTCCTACTGATCCTGGATAGCTGCAAATTCGCCCATCACTATTCACAATCTCACCAGTGCACTTTTGTTTTGCCAAATGTACCAAACTGTTTATTTGGCAACTACTAACATTTCTGATATCTCTCTGATGGATATCTTCTTTTTTCAGCCTAAATGGTTGTTTCTTTACTGTTGTTAGCTCTTTTGACCACATATTGTAGGTTCACAGAAACAGCTTACAAATGCAAATGCCACACCTGGAATGAGCTCCAGATCTTTCATCTGCTTAATTAATGATAGATTATCGAGGCAATAACCCATGCAGCTCATTAAAGAGCTTCTGAGATGATTGTCTAATTACTTTTGGTAAGTGGCTGCTATATATTAAAGAGATGTAATTCCCAAGCCCTTACTCCAATTGAGATGTAAATTCCCTCAAAATAAAACTGATAGTCAGTATGTTAACCTTTTTTCTAAGAGCCATAACTGTTTCATTTTTCCGTCAATATAGCCGTATGAAGGCTTATTTTTTGCAGGACAAGTTGTACTTTTGAATGAAACCATTCAGTTTACCATATAGTGCACTGGAAAATGGAGGGAAAAAATTCAAGTGTGGTAAAATTGCAAAAACAGTGTAATTTCACAATTGTTTATTTACCAAGTTCACTATATATTAAAATTGAACTTGCAATATGATTCTTCAAGTCAATAAGAGTATAGAGATGCCAAACGTGTATAGTTTTCTTTGACTTTTAAGTAGTGAAAAAATATGCCAAAGTTTGTAGAAAAAAATTGCTTTTGGTGCCATTTTCTGAGACCCATAACATTTTTTATTTTTTGGGAAATGGGGCTAAATGATGGCTTATTTTTTTTTAAACTTAAGCTGACATTTTTACTGACACCATTTTTGAGTAGATGCCATGTTGATGGTCTTGTATTTTATAGTAATCTTGCAGCGGCCAAAAAAACCGTAATTGGCTTTCTTTTTTTTTCGTTAATGCTGTTTACTAATCTTATTCATTTATTTTATATTTTTGATAGAAAGGACAATTCTTAATGCAGCAATACCAAATGTGTATTTTTTATTTTTTGGACAAAAAAGGGGTGATTTTAACTTTTTTGTTCTGTACAGAGCAGTGCATTAGTACTGCTCTGTACAGCAGCAATGATTACTTCCTATGAATGCCGGCTCGCAGCTGGCCTTCACAGGAAGTCTATCATGACAGACACAGAAGTCATCAGCTGACCTCAACCTGTCATAACAACCCATCGGCAACCAGCGTTCACGTCACGAGGCCGCCAATAGGAGCGGGAAATGGCGCGCTCCCCGCTAGCACATGTTAAATCCCGCTATCAGATTGACAGTAGGATTTAATGGGTTAATAGCCATGGGCGGATCTCTGATCCACTCACTGCTGTTAGAGGCACATCTCGGCTGATCAGATTAGCCAACATCTGCAGGGGAAAAATGAGAGTTTGGGGTGCAAACCCGCATCAAAGGCAAGGACACTACCTTAGATGTATCAGTATGTCCAAGGTCATAAAGGGGTTAAGCCCATTTTGCTTATATAACTGTAGCTTGACTATGTTTTGGTAAATGGCAAAAATGGCAAAACTTGCCACTGTTCAAATATTTCTACCTTTTTATATAGACATTTTTGTATCTTGTTCAAGCCGGTATATCATTAGCAGTTATTTATATGGTTCTTACAGTGATCTTCAACCATCTCCATTTGAACAAACAATTCTATTAATAACTTTCTAATTATGAGGGACAAAAGCCCAGTTTATAGTCGCAGTGATTTAGAATTGTATGCCATTTTAAGAACAAACTACAGAATGTTTAATCTCCGAAAGATCACAAGTGGCAGAGCCCAAACCTGATGTTCTACTTTTAAGGTTTTCCAGGATTGAGTTGTAAATTGCTCTCTAAACCAGAGATAATTGGACGTGGAGCATTGAATTTTGTTGTCTGGAAATTGTAGCATTAGTCAGAGTTCAACATTCTTCGTTGTCGGGGTCAATGATACAAAATCGTCTGTAGTATATAAACTATCGCTGCTAGTTTCCACTACTTTTTAATTATGGGTAGATCTTGGTCTAGATCTGATGTGGGGGAATGCTGCTGGATTCATTTCATGACTATTCTATGTGAATAATTTCGCTAACGAGAGGGATAAGACCACATCATAAAGTACCTTTTGGATTGGAGTCAAGTGCAAAACTGTCACAATCCACAGAAATTCTGGATTACCCAATTTCTGAAATGTCCTTTCCTACTCAATAATGATGTCCTTTACAAACATTTTGCTTGTTGAGTCAGTCATGATATATGTCATCTTAATAAATAAAATGTGTCTACATTTCTCAGTTTGTCCCAGATTTGCTCATGTTTTTTGTAAGTCGCAGTCACACTAATCACATAGGACTAGACCAGTTTACATATACAAAACAGTTATTTTCCCATGTTTTCAGGATTTTGCTTTATTAAAATTTCTACAGTAGCATGTCAAGTATATTGGAGTTTAGTTTCTTTCTTTATTCTTCATATGACCTGACAAAATATTGCAGAATGCCCCATTAGTATGGAGTATAAGTGTGCTGCCCCGGCAGCGGATCGAACCGCTCTGATCTGGGATAATGTCAGTTTGTGGCTCGAGCGTCTCCGGACCCGGTGGCTTAGGGGCCACACTCTAAAGTAAAAGGGGGATATTTACAGGGAAGTTGTAGTTCGTCACGCCACCCGTGGTGTGCGGTAACTGGGGGTACTGCCGCTGCCGTTGGGAGTACCCGGGGTGATGGAGTGGGGCAGCAAGGTGTCGTTGTCCTCCACAGGTAGGGGTAGGCCCCGGGACTCTGGATGGTGTTATTGGGTTCCGTGAAGGGGAAATTACTCAGGTACTCACTCAGCCAATAAGCAGACGCTGACAACCGGGTAAACCAAGTCTCTGGGTGCTGCTGCCTCTCAAAGGGGAGCTCGTCCGGTCCAGTCCCCTGCAGTGCTGCTTGGTGATCCGTGACCTGCCTCCTGGCACAAAGTTTAAAGTCACCGTAGTTGCCCAGTAGTCTGGAACTTGCTGGGCCCCGCTCCCCACTGTGGCTAAGTATGGGAGCCTGCTCTCAGGGCTCACGCTTGGGATTTAAGTGGGCTGTTTGTTTGGAAGGCCCTATCCCCCTCGTTGCGCTAGTGCCCCGATTCTGGAGCTAGTGGCAACAGTCCATAAAGGCTCCGCTCTCAGCAGGTTAATTGCCGGGTTGCGTGAAGCTTCTCCCCGACCTAGGGTCCGTGTACTCTGCCGTGTCTTCGGTCCCGGACCGGTGATAGGACCAGGCTGCTGACCGTCCTCATTGACAGGTCCAGGCACCTAGCATCAATCCCCTGCGACCGGGGGTCCGACTCCTCTAGGTCCAGACCACCACAACCTAGTCAGCTTCTCCTGGGAGCCACTACTCCCAACCTCCTCCACTATACTCCTCTCTCTTCACTCCTCACCTCCCCTCCCTGACCCCTAGGTGGGCGACTCTATTCCACTCAAGCCGCCCACCAGTGTGTCTGGTGGTTGTGGTGCAGGGTGTATCTAGGATTTGATTTGCTGTTGGAGGCAGCACTGTAAGATGGGGACCCAAAACCATGAGGGATTTGAATACTGCACTAAAGGGAAAGCGCGTGCAGTACCCTGTGACGACCTAAATAGTCCAGGGGCGTCACATGAGGCTATGTTCACACAGTGCATCTTTTCTAACCACAAAGATGCAGCGTTTTGGCCCCAAAAAACACACAAACGCACCCGCGGCAAAAACTCATCAACAAACACATGCATTTTTGTCGCATTTTGCCCAATGCTTTTTTTTTTTTTTTTTTTTAAATCAAATCTATTGACTGGAGGGCTCAAAAACGCTGGTAAAACGTAAAAAGAATTAATAGTCTGCATCTTGTCGGCATCTTCAAAAACGCAGCCAACAAAAGATGCCCAGTGTGGACAGCAAAATCAAAATCTCATAGACTTTGCTCGGAGAAGGAAATGCATGCATTTTGGTGCATCTTTGTGACCTCAAAAACGCAATAAAAGATGCACTGTGTGAACATATCCTAACATTCCCACACCTCTAAAAAGCATAAGATGGAAGCAGTGCAAAGGTACAGAGAGACAAGATGCCTCTGTTTTTGCCCCAAACAAACTGCTTGTGAAAAATGTGGGGTTTTTTTTACCTTACAGTGGCATAGCTATATGACACTAATTGATCTAAAGACAAGTATATAGCAGTTCCAGGATCAGACGGAGTTCCAGACCAGTATGAGCTGGGCTAAAACACTATTACTAGTGATGAGCAACCGCTAAAATGCTCGAGCGCTCGTTACACTAATCGAGCAAATCAGAATGTGAGAGTGCTCGTCTAAATTAACAAAAATATAATTGAAGTCAATGAGAAACTACAGCATTTTTCCAGAAGACCCTCCCATGATGTTCGAGATGGCATGAAAAACGCTGAAATGGATGGAAACTGTGCTCAAATGGAATGAGAATTTGACGCCCTGGCCTATCAGGTCGTCACAGGGTATTGTGCAATCTGCCCTTCTGCACAGTATCCACTCCTCCTTGGTTCCGGATCCTGGTCCTTTTGGTGTTGCTAACAGCTTAGCAAGTCAAAATCCTAGGAACGCTTTGCACCGTACCCACCAGATACACCATTGGGGGGGCCTGAAGGGAATAGGGCCGCCCATATGGTGGTTGGGAGGGAAAAGTGACAAGATAGAAAAGGAGTAGTGGAGAGTTGTGTGGTGACTCTCAAGAGGAGGGGTCACAGGTTAGGAGCTGGGCTCCTTGAGTACTAGGTGGCAGACGTTGGTCTGGGCCTGGTAGGAGCTGGAACCCCGGTCGCAGGAGATCGTGTCAAGGAGCACGGACTGCCTTGAGCCATCACCGGGCAGGGGCCAGGGCACGACTGGGTACGTGGACCCTAGGCCGGGAAGTAGCTTCACGCGTCCCGGTAATTTACCCGACGGGGGTGAAGACTTCAAGATTCATCCCCAACCTGCTCCAAAATCTGGGTACTAGCGCACCGATGGGATAGGACTTTCCCAAACCACAGTCCAAAGAAATCCTACGCGTGAACCCTGAGACCTAGCTCACTCCGTTAGCCATACGAGTGAGCGGGACCCGAATAGCTCCAAACTTGAGGGTCCAATAGTGAAAAGGTGCCACGGAAAAGGCCACAGGCTAACAGCAATACCAAGGACACGGATCCAGGCGTGCTCCTTCCGTGCTGCAGCGGTGCTCAGAATTCTGGTTTACAAGCTGTCGGTGTTATTATTCTTGGACTGAGTGAGGTACACTGAAAAACCCCTTTGCCTCTTTCCAATCGGCACCCTGTCACCGACACCTAACGGGCCCGGGGCACAAACCCCGTACCCACGGAGGGGATAAAACATCCTGCTGCTACACAATCGCCACCGGGCTCCCCCCTCTCCAACAGCAGCGGTGGTATTCCACATTACCACGCACCATGGGTGGCGTCCCGAACTTCCAATTCCCCCTGTACATAGTTCACCCCCCTTTAAATCGAGTGGCCGCATGAACCCAGGGCCACCGCAGTACCGGATCTGAGCAGCCCGGCTGCTGGCACGGGGGCGGCACAAGAAAACCATGCTTGGACACATCTGACTCCTAAATGGCTGCTGGGAACAATGTTGTCAGAGTATTATAGCACTTTTATGGACTGAAAATAAAACCTACTAAACCAAAGAAAAAATGGTAAGAAATATTATTTCCTGTATCATGACTTGTATATAAGGCAAAGTAAAAAAAAACAAAACGCAAAAAACACCTCTTCCACCCGTTATGCTGTGTGGTTGATGCCACTTGTCCAGCTTGGATAGCCATTAGCTGTATGGCTCAGAGGATGGTGGTATGGTAAGGTCGGCTAGGTAATCCTTCATCGTCTTCATAAACATTTATCTGCTTGTGTCAAGTACCCAGCGTATCAGGGCCTGGGCACTGGGAGAGTCTAATCAAACTGTCCCAGACCTTTAATAGTGATCCACTGCCTCTGGTGGTCCTGTTGTGTATCTCCCTCTGCTCTATTCCTTGGTTGTCCAAACAACACTATACTCTGCCACCAGCATTGTCAGATAGGAATTTTTTGACCAATTCTTAAATTCTGGCCTTCAGTTATTGCACCATTGTAGTAACCCTCTCTGTCGCAGGTAGGTGAGATGGAAAATTCTCCTTGTAGCATGGGTCAAGAAGGGTGCATAACCATTAATCATGTTGGCCAAAATGTGTATACTGCGAGGGTCACAGGAAAGGTGGCAGGACATAGTCTGCCATATGTTCCAGACTCCCCACAAGCTAAACTTCCCTGTCCTCACCAGAAGCATGACTGTTCATCTCCTCCTTCTCCCTTTCCTCCTCCTGTTCCTCCTCCTCAGGCTATCCACGTTGAACAGACGAAAAGCTGGTGTTGGTAGTACTCTTTGTAGAGCAGGCAACCATCTCCTGTTCCACCACCTCCTCCTGATTATAAGCCAATCCACACTAAGAAGATTAGATGAGGCTGGGCTAGGTACACCCTGTGTCGTTTCTTCCTCCATCTCTACCTGTGAGCAGCGAGCATTTGAGTAGACAAAGAAACGGAATAGTTTACACTGATTATGGCATCAGTGCCGCTTACCATTTTGGTTGATTCTTCAAAGTTTGGAGAACTGCACAGATGTTAGACATCCAAAACCACTCATCTGTTCTTTTATGTGCAGAGGCAGACTGGAATACAGATGGGCAGGTTGTACCTGGTATTCAACTACTGCTCTCTGTTGCTCACAAAGCCTTGCCAACATATGTAATGTGTTCAAGCGTGTGGTCAGAACGCAAAACAGTCAGTGAGCTGGCACTTGCAAGTGTTGATGCAGCACTGCCATAATGGCGGCAGCTGTATGTGACTTGTGGAACTGGGCGCACACGTGGGTTAGCTTGACAAGTGGCTCAGTCAAATGTTCTTAAGTTTTTAGAACATTTAAGAATATCGGCTAGGCAGTATGTTGGCAGCTTTCCAAACTTCAGAGCCGCCACCAGGTTATAACCATTGTCACACACAGCCATGCCTGGCTGGAGGTTCTGCAGTGAGAGCCACAGATCTGTCTGGTCTGTTAGACATTTCAACAACTTTGCAGCGGTGTTCGTTTGTCACCTACAGATATCCGTTTCAGCAGACCCTGTTGCCTCTTCACCGAGGCAGTGCTTCGAGCTTGCAACTGATGGTGATGACAACTTGGAGATTGCGGAGGAAGAAGAGGAGGGGGTGCAGGAACTGGTGTAGGAGGTGAGGGAAACCCTGATTTAACTAGGGCCCGCAATTCTTAGTGTCGCTAACTCGTGTCGTCCCAGGGTTCAAATATGTTTCATCCTCCACAAAGTTCACAGAGTGTGCCATCAGGTAAATGTTGTGTACCAGGTAAATGTTGTGTACCAGGGCATGGGTAATGTTATGAAACACATGCTTGTGTAAGGTGGGGGTGGCACACCAGGAAAAATAATGGCGGCTGGGGACCGGCTGCCAAGGGATGACCGCCACCATCAGGTTGCGGAAAGATTCAGTGTCCACAAGCCTAAATGGCAACATTTCTAAGGGAAGCAATCTGGAAATTTGCCATTTAGTGTTTGGGCCTGTGGTTGGGTGAGTGGGTATTTTCCCTTGCGTTCCAAGGCCTGTGATAGAGACAGGTGAACGCTACACTCAAACAAGAAAGTGGACGTGGTTGCGAATGTGCAACGACAGGTGCAGGGTGAGAGGCAGCCATGCCTGTGTCCTGGACAGGGGATTGCCCAGCTCATAACGCGTGAAGAGGCAGATGTGTCATCTGACTACACTGATTGTGGACCCAGGTGTTCAGCCCACCAAGTGCTTGGATGACATGTTCCTGAGCATGCTAGTGGGGATAAGTCTGGTAGTGGTTTGCTCCTGTTGAGATTGGTATAACACCGGTTGGAAATAACAATTTTCTTCTCTTCTGCATTTTCC
Source organism: Anomaloglossus baeobatrachus (assembly GCF_048569485.1). Lineage (NCBI taxonomy): Eukaryota > Metazoa > Chordata > Amphibia > Anura > Aromobatidae > Anomaloglossus > Anomaloglossus baeobatrachus. Next base: position 509,259,269 of record NC_134356.1, on the reverse strand, counting down.
TTTAAAAAAAAAATTCAGATTGGAAAATATGTAACCCTTGACCTCAGATCCCGCCGCGTGTGAGTGCTTTGGGGAACAGTTGCCCACCTTCTCCCGCTAGCCACCCCACTGCCTGTTGCGGTTCTGTGGACCCCTCCCCTTCTGTGCTGCTGTGCCCGCTCTGCATGCCATCTTGCCAGGTTGGAGTCAATTACTTAATCATCCACCAACTCAACGTCCGCACTCTAGTCCTCCTCCTGACTTGTTGACTTAACTTGGCACCTGTGTTTCATCATCATCCATCTCTTGAGACAGAAATTGCTTTTCCCCCACCGTCAGTTTCTTCTGACCATGGCTGTTCAAATACTTAGGCATCATCGCACACTGTCACCTCTTTTCACTCTTGAAATGTGCATGGTGAGAGGCCAGAAGAAACCATAAATGGAAAGGTAAAAAGCTCCTCGGAAGATCAAGTGAGGGGCCACTTGTCTCCTGGGATTTGCCGTGATGGGAGGAAAGAGGATCAGGGTGAGAATTAAGTGGCCCAGACCTTTGGCTATTGAGACTGGACCATGTGGAAGACAGGGTGGTGCTGGGAAACAAACTGAAAGTGTTATCTGACATCCAACCCACAACCTACTTGCACTGTTCTGGCTTCTACAGTGGGATCCCATGCCCAGTGCAAAGTGGGACAGGAAGCTAGGTTTAGATTATACATGTGTTTGGTGTGCTGCCGCAGCAGGCCAGTTTGCTTGGCCCACGGCCTCTGCGTGTCATACAATCGGCAGGATGCCAACTTCCCTGTCTCTTACCACACGCCTTGTGCATTTTATATTAGGTATGTAGATAACAGTGATGATATTGGAGAACAGAATGTATTTAAATGAGCCCTGAAAAGAACTGCTGGCTGTATCTGGCAGCACTAAAGACTTTAACACAATGAACCCGGGCTAAAAGCCTCTAATACACTATCCCTACTTCAGCAGCAAACCTTAAACTAATTGTAGCTAAGAGCAGTATTATGATAGAATAGAATCTCTTTGAATTTGCTCTGAAAAGGACTTTTTTTTTTTTTATTTAAAATTTTGTACAAACATGTACTGTTACGCTATACAAAACTGTCCCTTCACCATCATAAACTCTCCCTACACGATTTCTGGGTACAGTGCGCAGCGCATTGTATCACTTGGTCTTATATAGACCCGATGACGCTATGCAGCCAGCCATTCACAGTAATGCCAATAGCTAACATGGCTACGGCATTGTCTTGATTGGCAGGCAATCGCATGTTTAGTGGCTGGAAAAAAAAGCCACAAAACATGCAGGGTGGGGACTTGAGCATGGCGCCCGAGTAGCAAAAATCTCAATTAGGCATCTTGAGCGCCCCAATGCTTGATCGAGTACTTAGCAGTGCCGAACATGCTTGCCCATCACTATTTCTAAATTTAGTACAGGTTACATAGTTCTAATTCTTGAATACCCAAGTTTTGTGCCAAACAGTCACTGAGAAGCCTTACAACTTCTTGAAGGTATACAGGGCCATTTATCAGGATTCCAACCATGGGCTGAGCTTTTGGCTGTTAAAGAGCAGATGATGTCTGAATAACTCAACCATCATTTGCTGGCAGCCAGCATATGACATACTAGTACTTTATATGTTAGTAAAGGGTTAATGTATCAATTTGACAAAGTTTTCATTATTGTATTGATTCAATATGATCGTAAAAAAATAGGGCCTACATAGCTTTAATATTAAATTAATATACAGGTGCACAAATATGCTCTGCGGCCTATATACAAACATACACTTACACTATGATTAATGAATACATGAACTCTGCTATTTCTGTCCACATTTAAAACGTAAAGGGCTTGGTTAACCTTTTTGATGAAAAAGTGCAAAAGTCATTCAACCACATCAGGGATACCTACAGATGGTCCCTATCACTAATGTCTTACCTCATCATGTGCGAAGCCAGTCCTCATCTGAACTGGACAAGTGAAGGGAAACAAGACACACAGCTCACAATGAAAACCTTATCTGAGAATGATGGATGTCATGGCTCAATTTCAGTACTTTGTGTGGTCAATTCCCCTCTCTCTTGAACCACAGCCTGTTGTGCCTCAGTCCAACTGCTATTAGTTCTCATGTCTTTCCTTTGCCTTGCCTGTTTTATTTCTGTTCGGGTGTGTTCATTCCTTTTTTTTTTTGTTTGCCCTATCACATCTTGGAAGGTGCTATTTATTTTTGCTATGCACATTTCTTCGGTGCTGGCTATATTCCAAAGTTGATGGATATTTGGAGTCCCAGATCCTTAGTTTAGGATCAGTGATGAGCGAGCACGACCATGCTTGGGTTCTAGGTACTTGTGTGCCGCCCCCGTGCCAGCAGCCGTATTGCTCGGATCTGGATCCATGGTGGCTCGAGGGGTCTCCGGACCTGGGGGTCGTGCAGCCACTCAAATGAAGGGGGTATTTACAGGGGATTGTGTTTAAAGTTCGTGACGCCACCCATGGTATGTGGTAATTTGGCGTACCATCGCTGCAGTTGGGAGTACCCGGGGTGATGGACGGGGGCAGGCAGGTGTTGGAACCCTCCACTGGTACGGGAGAATGCCCCGGGACTCAATGATGGTGTTTGGGGAAGTGCCGTGGGGAGCGAAGGGGTCACTTTCGTACTCGCTCAGTCCATTTAGCTGACACAGACAACTGGATAAACCAAAGTTCTGGATACCGCTGCTGCTGAGGGAGCTAGTTCGGGTTCCGTCCCCAATGGTGCCGCCTGGTGATCCGTGACCTGCCTCCTGGCACTAAGTTTACTTCTCTGTTGGTCCCAGTAGTATGGAACTTGCCGGGTCCCGCTCCCCACTATGGCTAAGTGTGGGAGCTTGCTCTCAGGGTTCACGCTTGGGATTTTCTGGACCGTTTTGGTCCCCCTCGTTGCGCTAGTACCCCGATTTTGGAGCGGGTGGAGAGCAGATCTTGAAGGCTCTATTCTCATTGGGTAAATTGTCAGGTTGCCTGAAGCTACTCCCTGACCTAGGGTCCACATACCTCATCGTGCCCTAGTCCCAGCCCGATGATGGTGCAAGGCCGCCAACTGTCCTCCTCGACAGTTCCGTGCCCCTTGCCATGATCCCTTGTGACCGGGGGTCCAGCTCCTCTAGGCCCAGACCACCGTCTGCCACCTAGATAGCTTCATAGGAGCCCGATTCCTGACCTCCTCTCTCCTTCACTTCCAGCACTCTTCTCTTTTACTACTCCTGACACTCCTAACCTCCCCTAACCAACCCCCTAAGTGAGCGGCTCTATTCCAGTTAGGCCGTCCACTGGTGTGTCTGGTGGGTGTGGTGCAGAGTGTACCTTGGACTTTAATTAGCTGATGTAGGCAACACCATGTAGTTGGAGACCCATAACTAAGAAGGAGGTATATAGTGCACGGGAGGGCAGATTGTACAATACCTTGTGACGACCTGATAGTCCAGGGGCGTCACACTTGTAACAAGCAGTTTGAAGCTCAGACGGGCTTGACTCGTGTACCAAGTATAATGGAAGTCAAGGGGGAACTCGAGTATTTTTCTGGAAGATTTTCTGGAAAAATGCTTGCATTCTCCATAAAAGTCCATTATTCTCAGTACACAATTAGAGCCCATCCGAATGTCAAACTGCTCGCTACGAATACCGAGCACCCGAGCATGGTCGTGCTCAATCATCATTATTTAGAATATCTTGCTGTGCTATCACTTTTCCTTGCAGTTTGTGTGTTTTCCCTTTACAGCATTATCTCATTCTCATAATTTCTTTTAGGATTAACAGGGGTTCTACTTATTCCGGAAGTCTTTTTGGGTTTCTTTCAGTTTACTCAGTCTTCCCTGTATGACTGTATGAACATGTCTTTACCTCTGTGTCTCATGCTCTGCCTGTATAAACTTTTTTTTTATGTTTATTGGTGCTTGCTTTTACACTTCGTTCATAGTTTAGGGCACAGATAAGAACCCTGAGGGGAGGCAATATTTATTTGGGGCACCATTGTGTGACTTTAGGGTGCCAACCTCCATGGTCAAGCAGGGATAAAACCGGGTCAGGTTTAGGGAACACCTCCCTTGGTTTGTTTGTCTCCTTGTGAGTAGAAGGGCTCAGTCGTAACATTGGGTGGATAAGACCAGGTTTTAATTGAGTTGTGTGCCTAGTATAATTTCAGTTCTCCAGTTCAGATGAGATGTAGGATAGTGGTGATCGTCCCTATTTAGGTACACCTTAATGTGGTTGCATGGCTTTTGCACTTTGATCAAAAAATGTTAACCAAGGACCTTACATCGAGCATTTTACCAGAAGATTTCCCGGAGAAAATTCTGGGGTCACCCATTGACTTCTATTATACTCGGATATTAAAGTCGCGCCCATCCAAGCATCCAACTACTCTTAACCCCTTCATCCCTGGCCATTTTTTCATTTCCTTTTTTTTTTTCGCCACTTCTTCCGAAAGCCGTAACTTTTTTTTTATTTTGCGTCATTCTTGCAATGTGAGGGCTTGATTTTTGCGGGACGAGTTGTACTTTCAAATTAAACTATACGTGTTACCATCTAGTGTACTGGAAAACAGCAAAAAAATCCAAGTGTGGAAAAATTGCAAAAAAGTGCAATTGCATGATTGTTTTTGTGATAGTTTATTCACCTTGTTCACTATATGGTAAAACTGATGTGCCGTTATGATGCCTTAGTTGGTGTCAGTTCGTAGACACCAAACATGTATAGGTTTACTTTTATATAAGGATCTAAGGGGTTAAAAAAATAAAAAATTTGGCCAAAAAATGTGGCGCACTTTTTGCACCATTTTCCATGACCCGTAGCATTCTCATTTTTCAGAATCTATGGCTCAGTGACTGCTTATTTTTTTGTGTCTTGAGCTGACGTTTATTATGGTACCATATTTGCACAGAGGCTACGTTTTGATCACCTGTTATTGCATTTTGCGCCAAATTTGCGGCGACTAAAAAAATAATTTTGGCATTTGGAATTTTTGTGATATGCTATTTACCGATCAGATTAATAATTTTATATTTTGATAGGGCATTTCTGAACACTGCCATACTAAATGTGTGTATATTTATTTTTTAACCCTTCAGTTTTCAGTGGGATGAAAGTGGGGTAATTTGAACTTTTTAGGTTTTTAGGGGGCGATAAGGATCAGCAGTATGATCACTCATTCATTTCTGTTGATCACAGCTACATAACTGAGATCAACTGAAATGCTAATGTCTTGTAACAAGCAGCACTTGGCTGGCTGAAATAGGAAGTGAGTCGTGAGCTACAGGAGTAATCACATGACCCTGTGCTACCATGACAACCATCGGATCAGTGATCACGTCATGGCACCGTCGATGCAGCCAGGGGAGTAAACATTTACTACAGTGGGCATTTAAATTGCGTTGTCACATTTTAACAACGCAATTTAAGGGGTTAACAGGCGTGGGTAAATTGCGGATCCACTCGTGCCTGCGAGGCAAACATTTCAGCTGTTCAAAGCAGCTGATGTGCAGGAATCACCGGCGGCTGCCTGCAGCAGCCGCTGGTGATTTACAGCTGTATGGCTTTTGACGTACCAGAATGGCCTGCTGTCGTTAAGGAGTTAATGAGTAACCGAGCATGGTGGAGCTCGCTCATCACTAGTGACAACCTATTTAACCTCATTCTGAGCTGGAAGGTGAAAATAGCATGTACAAATGCATATAAACATACATGTGATATACATTATAGTTAATACATTTTAATAGTATAAAAAAAAACACCATCAAGATACTGGACGACAGTCTGAAGGACATGATGATCTAAAACACCTTTTCGATATTGATGAATGAAGATGTGCTTTAAGGTATTCGCAGAAGATCCCTGTGCGCCTGATATGCCGCCACCAGCGTGCAGAATGTAGAGCAGGCTGCTGTTAACACACTGTCCATCACGACTGTTTACTCTTGTAATGACAGTTTAACACATCTGGACTACATACTGCTTTTTGATCTGGACGACCAGATGCTGTCCACCAGAATCGATGACCAAACCATGCCCAGGGTGAGGAGTTCAGATTATAATATCGAAAGGGGTTTGTGTGTCAAGTATGCTATCTTTTTCATTGTATCGACCCCTTTTATTATGATACACAGATGATATTTGAATATATCCCTATATAATGTAATGAATGGGCATTGTATGACGGTCAGTCAGTTGTAAGTGTCTTAGGTACATGTGACCACTTATTCTGGAGTATTTGCCATATGCTACTATTCTTTCTATAGCACCAGTAATACCGTATACAGTGCTGAACTTAAAGGGAATCTGTCACCAGGTTTTTGCTCCCCCACCTGAGAGCAGCATAATGTAGAGACAGAGACCCTGATTCAAGCAATGTGTCACTTACTGATCTGTTCGCTGTCATTTCATAAAATAAATGTTTTCTCTGCTGCAGATCTAGCAGTTAAACAGAGCTCATGACTATGCTGGACTACCTGGCAGCATGACAAGTACTCCTCTAATGATAATCTACTGCTGATTAAACCGTGATTTTATCAAAACTACACTAAGCAGCCCAGTAAGTGACACATCGCTGGAATTGGGATCTCTGCCCCTACATTATGCTGCTCGCAGATTAGGTGGCAAAAACCTGTTGACAGATTCATTTTAAACTGTTATTCCATAGAACATGGTCTACTGTTTTGTTTTTTTTATCTTTTTTTAATATGCCTAATTTTATTAGTCCAGCTTCCCTAGAAGTTCAATAATCTTGGTATATACATATTCTTGGCAGAACAATCGTGATCCCAGTAGCTGTTTTACAGAATTATATATGTTTTTTTTACTAAAAAGGAACTGAAATTCCCGAACTAATTTGATAATTTATGATTAGATTTTTATTTTCTGTAATATACTGTTTATTTGATGATTATATATGCTGATTGATGTAAATTTGGCTGCAGTGGCCTTTTGGCATAGGTGGAGCAGGTGTGTATGTGTCTTATACTGTAGCTAGGCACACTCCAGTGCAGCACAATGAGGTCATTGTTTAACGCCAGCATTCCTACAAAGACTAGATACTTGAAGCAGAGAGCTTAACATCTGGGAAATGGATCCCAGGTGAGAGATTGGAGCCATGTTATTCAAAGACAAGGCTTTGCATCTTCTTGTCCTATTTATTTAGTGTATTGGCTCTTTTCAGTTCCTTCCAAAAATGTGATGAAATGTATTGTCACTCAGTATTTGTTATCCAAAGACTTAAAAAGAACAAAAAAAGAGCTATATAGATAAATAAAAAAAATCTACCAATACTTTTGGCAATGATGGGCATGCAGGTTTTGTCATACCTTTATACTAGGCAGTGTAATGGTGTGATTTTTATTTTTTGTCTTTAATTCATAGAGCAGTCATAATACACAAATCTGCTTAATATTCGTGCAGGTCCTCCTGTTGCTGTCAAAACAGCTCTAAAAGTCATCATGTCACAAAATCACTTAAGTTGTTCTGTTGAATTTGGCATCAAGACATTAGAAATACATTTAAGTTCTGTAACTTGTGAGATCATGGATCAGATGCACATCAATGACTATTGGGCACCCATCACCCTGTCACCATTGCATTGGTTGCCCTGTCTTGGACCACTTTTGGTAGTCACTAACCATTGCAAAGCGATAACACCCAAAATATCTGCCACTTTTGGAAATGAATCAACCCGGTCATGTAGCCATCATTATTTGTCTGTTAGCAAATCTTTAATATTGCCCATTTTGCCTGCTTCCAATACATCTTCTTTAACCCCTTAGGCCACTTTGACACTGTGTTGTGATCTCCTTTCAGTGATCCTGTCGGGACCTCTGTCCGAACCACCCAACCCCCCCCCCCCCCCAGCAAAATGGGTTTCCGATGCATGCGCCAACAGGTCCATTGACTATAATATTACAGAATGAGTCACTGTGTGCACCATTTTCAGGAGTATACGCTTACTGGGGGCGGACACCGAGACAGTCTCCTCTGTCTCGGTGTCCACCTCCAATAAGCGTATACTCCCGAAAATGGTGCACGATAGAGAACATAGTGACTCCGTCTGCAACATTATAGTAAATGGCCCTGTCGGCGCATGCGTCGGAAACCCGTTTAGCGTGGGGTTTGGACGGAAGCCCCGACAGGATCACTTATCGTTGGTTAGAACGCAGTGTGAAAGCAGCCTTACAGACATGTGCTATAAGTATACAATGAAAGTTTAGAGTGCCTGTATGGAGCGGGCTCACAAGCTGCCCACATATCAGGCAGATAATGGCTGTGTCACAGCAAGGATCTGCAAGTAAGCTTCAAAGAAAAGTGTGATTTTTACTATATGAAGCAATACTGTGGAATTAATATATATTCCATAAGGCATTGGTCCCCAACTTTTTTTTTTTGTTTTTTACCATGAGAGACACATTTAGCTCTGATAGGAGGTCACAAGCCACATCAAGTAGCAACATCCAGCTTCTAATCTTCCTTTCCCCTATAGTAGCGACACCCAAAGCTCCCATTACCAATATATTCACAGCCAAATTAGTATAGAAATAATACAAAGGATGTATACTAACCCTACTGACTTCCTATGAACGCTGGCATGGAGTTGGCTTTCAGAGGAAGTTTGTCATGACCGTGACATGAGTAATCAGATGACCCATCGGTGTCCCGCGATCATGTCACAGGGCCGCCGATGAGAGCAACGCTCTCCCCACTGGTGCACATTAAATATCGCTGTCCGATCAGATCAGCCGACGAGCAGGGAAAAATGCGGGCTCAGCATGTAAGCCCCCATTAAAGTCAGGGAGCAGACATAGGATGGTGTATTCTATGTCGGTCAGGGGATAAGTTGATCTGTAAACAGAAAAAATTAAAAAAGCCAAAATTTTGTTTGTTTTGATTTTTGGTCGCCACAAAAAAATGCAGGAAAAAGTGATCCAAGTGTCATATGAATCCCCCAAAATGATATCAATAAAAATATTTTCTCACCCCCACAAAGCACAAGCCCTCATACAAACAAAAAATTAAAACGTTACGGATCTTGGAAAATGGCCGAACAATCAAAGTTTAGTGGGTTTTTTATTGACCTGGACAATCATGGTGACAGGTCATTTTTACCACAAACTGTACACCATAAAAACAATTCTTATAACACAATGTCAGAATTGTATGTTTTTGGAAATTTCACTACACCTAGAATTGTTTTCCTGCGCTCCAGTACTCTGGGGTAAAATAGATAGTGTAATTCAAAAGGACACTCGTCCCGCAAAAAACAAGTCCGCATACGCCTGTGGACAGAAAAATCAGTTATGGGTCTAAGAAGGAGGGAGAAGAAAAGAAAAATGCAAAAAAACGGAAATTGGTCCTGTGAGAAATGGGTTAAGGACTTCCTCTTCCTGCTGTGTAACACGACTTGCCCAATGACAGGTGGTTTTGTAAAGTTTTTCATGGTTCTCTTGATTTTGTATGTGCTATCTTCTTTTTTTTTTACATTATTAAAGCATTTGGATTTCAACCTGCCCGACACCTGCACATTGAACCCCGCTGCTGGGATTGAAAGAACTGTAATCCTCCCACCAACTTTCGGGTTTGTCACATGGGCGGTGCTGGCTCGGGTTTAGTCAGTGCTCTGAGACTGAAGATCAACAGCTGTAACCACCCCCCGCACTGACTGACAGCCACTCAGCATTAGAACCAGCTATCAGTCAGTGCGAGAGGTGGTTACAGCTGCAGCTCTCCATATACAAAGCAGTGACTGAACCCATGCCGGCGCTGCCTCCAAGACTGAAACTCGAACATTGCAGGGAGGATTATAGTTCTTTTCCTCCCAGTAGCAGGGTTTAATATGCAGGTGTCGGGCAGGTTTTAAATGCTATTAATCTGCAGATTAACCCCATATCTGCAGGTTAAGTGTTTTTACACATGACAGGTCCCCTTTTAATTTGTTTAGGCTTTACTTCGGTATATATTTTGAAAGGGTTGAGTGACAGCATAGCTACTTTAAGAGACCACACAAAAAAAATCTTTATAGCATGGTTGCATCAATTCTAATTTGTGTTTTGAGACATTACTTTTGGGATGTCGATCTCTCTACTTCAGTCTACATGCAAAAATATATACTTGGTTAGTAAAGCACTGGGTCTCCATGACCCAGCACCCCTTATCTCCTGCGCTGCTCTTTTGGTTGGGAAAGAGATGTCAGTGAATGACGTCAGTCCCTGCTATGTGCTTCAAAGAGCTCTGCTCATATTTCGTATTGGATGTCAGCACAGACTCTGGAAGATGTTTCACGCTACTTCTTCCTCCTTTTTTCAATGGAGAAATGCAGTAGTTTTAGGTTATGGCCGGAGTACCATCATAATCCAACTACCTTGCTTGCAGTCATTCGTTCTACAGCTTTCTATACATGTAACTATTGCCTGACAAAAGGAATATAAGTAGGATCAACCCTCCTAAGCCGTCAATATGGCAAATGGCAATGGAGGTCATAAAGTCGATTAAAATGACACCTTGATATCTACAATCCAACGTTTTATTACATAGAAAGCTATATATATATTATGTATGTATGTATGTATGTATGTATGTATGTATGTATGTATGTATGTATATATAATTATAGTGTGTGTGTGTGTGTGTGTGTAGTATATAATATATTGTGTGTGTGTGTGTGTGTAATATATAATATATATATTACAGTACAGACCAAAAGTTTGGACACACCTTCTCACCTCTAGAACAACTATTAAGAGGAGACTTTGTGCAGCAGGCCTTCATGGTAAAATAGCTGCTAGGAAACCACTGCTATGGACAGGCAACAAGCAGAAGAGACTTGTTTGGGCTAAAGAACACAAGGAATGGACATTAGACCAATGGAAATCTGTGCTTTGGTCTGATATGTTAAAATTTGAGATCTTTGGATCCAACCACCATGTCTTTGTAGAAAAGGTGAACACATGGACTCTACATGCCTGGTTCCCACCATGAAGCATGAATGAGGAGGTGTGATGGTGTGGGGGTGCTTTGCTGGTGACACTGTTGGGGATTTATTCAAAATTGAAGGCATACTTAACCAGCAAGGCTACCACAGCATCTTGCAGCGGCGTGCTATTCCATCCGGTTTGTGTTTAGTTAGACCATCATTTATTTTTCAACAGGACAATGACCCCAAACACACCTCCAGGCTGGGTAAGGGCTCTTTGACTAAGAAGGAGAGTCATGGGGTGCTACGCCAGATGACCTGGCCTTCAGAGTCACCAGACCTGAACCCAATCGAGATGGTTTGGGGTGAGCTGGACCGCAGATTGAAGGCAAAAGGGCCAACAAGTGCTAAGCATCTCTGGGAACTCCTTCAAGACTGTTGGAAAACCATTTCCGGTGACTACCTCTTTAAGCTCATCAAGAGAATGCCAAGAGTGTGCAAAGTAGTAATGAAAGCAAAAGGTGGCTACTTTTAAGAACCTAGAATATAAGACATATTTTCAGTTGTTTCACACTTTAAGTATTTCATTCCACATGTTTAAATTCATAGTTTTGATGCCTTCAATGTGAATCTACAATTTTCACAGTCCGGAAAATAAAGAAAACTCTTTGAATGAGAGGGTGTGTCCAAACGTTTGGTCTGTACTGTGTGTATGTGTGTATATATATTATACATTTTTTTTTTTTTAAACAAGTAAATGAGCTGTTAAGTAGAGATGAGCGAACCTGAGGTTCGGGTTTGGAAACAGACTACCAATAAAACAAAGTTCGGGTTCAAAGTTTGAGTGAGTTACGAGTGCAAACTACTCAAGAGAGCTGTGCTTGGTTGTGAGTGATGCTCAGCCCTGTGCGAGCCGCGTGCAATGTTTAAATGGCTCACACTTAAGGTAAAATCAGCGTGATCAGATGTAAAAAATATAGAAAAATGAAAAACTCTGCCCACCCTCCTTCGGAAGTGTTCTGCTTATGGCTGGCAGAATGTGGGTGGAGTCATGAACTGTCTGTCCAATTACAGACTTCCTTAAGTCACGGTCACAAACAAAATTTTTTTAAGGTTCAGCTGTACCTGCTGGACCAAACTATGAAAGGTTTGCTCATCTCTTCTGTTAAGATCTATGGGCTGGACACAGGTCTCCCTGAAACTCTGCCTCCAGGTCTCAATTTAAATGAAAAGGGGCGTTATCAATGTGAGACATGTATGTTGTCCTATTTCCCTATGTTAACAATTTAGTCCATTCTTAGTTTTATTTGCATTTTAGATAGCCAATACACCTACCTGGCTTTACTAGACTCTAGACTGACAAGTCTGCCTTCATAAGACGTCTTGGATGAGGCTATAGTTTAATGAATAAACATCCAATTTTTGAGTAAACCTGCAAAAAAAAAAACCTTTTGAAATGAAACCCTAAAAAAACAAATCTTCTGTATTCCCTACTAATATGCAGTTTTTTGCCCTATCATGACAATGCAAGATAAATTGCCCTTTTCAGTAAAATTCAATGAAAATTTTACAACCGCTACATGGGTTGCTCGGTAAAATCATCAGGGGTGATTGGTGAGGGTATGAAAACTGGGATGTCCACTGATGGACAAAGCTCCCATTCTGTTAAAGACAGCACACTTTTATCCCCATTACAAAATCAAGTGACAGGTTGGATGCCTGACCACTAATGATGAGCAAGCGTTCCCACCAATGCTCAAGATTTGATTGAGCATCTGGGTGCTTGGGTATGCTCAGTATTCGGCCAAATATTACAGGTACACATTTGTGAATAGTACAACACAAAGCCGACGCACCCCAGTGAGAGCCGCTTGCAGTCTCTGGCTCTTACTCGCGGTAAAACCATGTGTTCAGATGCCGTTTAAAAACAAAAAAAGCCCCGGAAATGCTCTGTTCATGGCTGGATGTTTGTGGGCGGAGAACCAGACAGCCCAAAAATTGACTTCCAGGATAATGGTTACTTAAGTAAGAGCGTCCAACCTGCTTGACTTGAGTAAAGGGCACCCGAGCACTTTTGTGCTCACTCATTACTGACCACCACTCATTTTCTGTGTGGCTGATGGAAAAAGCTGAATGGAGTGTAGCCCCATAGGGAATGAATGGTGAGACATGCACACTACCGTTCTATTCTAGTGGAAATGAGGGTGTCCCATTCAAATGTTTGCGGGTACTTGCAGTTGGCCCCCCCCCCATGATCATTAAGTTATCACCTATCCTATGGATAGTTGACAACTTGTTTTCTCGGGACAACCCCTCCAAAACAGCAGTGATAATGTAGACGTTTAACACAGAATTCCATAAAAATAAGTTAACTAAGCAAAAAAAATAAATAAAAAATCTGAAGTAGTTGGAAAACCCGGCCAAGTCATGGTACTGACACTGTCAGCCCTCTGTGGGGAGTGAAGGAATGAATACCTTATGTAACCCAGCGATTATACCAAGTACGTGGTGGTACTCCTTAAATAAACTTTTTTTCCTGTCTTAGGTATGTTTGGAGCTCTGCCTTATGTTTAAGTGGACCAGAGACGTTTACGGGTGGTACAAGTCATGCAGCGCTCATTAACTCCTTGAAGGGAGACCTAACTCAAAACAGGTTGGTTTAAAGTACACAGCATTGCATGTTGGAGAAGATCCTACCAGTTCTGTTAAATGCCTTCATGACATTGTGTCTGTGTGTTTACAAGTATATATACATTCTTCTTCAAGTCATCTGAGACTTTTCATTATCTGAATAATGTAAACCAATGATACACTTCAAGCTAGTGAGATCAGTAAATAACAAAACAGTAAAAGTCTCATACCTTTTGCTTTTCTTCTGTTGGCTACATGACAGCTTTTGAGTATGTTGTGTATACAAACAACAAAAAGTGACATATACTTTATAGACTAAAGATTTGGAAAAAAAATGTGAATTGAATGCACTTATTTTTCAGGACTATTCTTGCTAAATCCTGCTGTCCTTCCCATGTTAAAAGCAACAGGGCTGTGCGTCTTTGTGGCTAGATTCGATTTGTGTGTTGTTGTTGTTTTTATATTGAGTTAAGTATGGATCTTTAATTCTTGTTTGTTTTTTGCACAATAAAAGAGAACCTGTCAGAAATATTTTGTAATAGAAATCAAAGATACAGCTGTAGAGGTTCTGTAATACTGCATAAGTTGATATCTTTTGGTGATGAAGTCTGCTTTGTTCTTCTTTAATCCCTATTTGAAGTTTCCTGCTAATTAGATTTTGGTGCACAGGGGCCGGACTATACACTGGGTCTTACCCTCCCTGTCTGTGATTCTCTGGCTCCTCCACTTGCCTCTGGTCTTTGAATGACCTGCCTCCAAGCGGAGGGACTGGAGAATCACAGAAAGAGAGAAGACCCAATGTACTGTCCGGCCCCTGTGCACCAAAATCTATTTAGCAGGAAACTTCAAATGCCATTTAAAGAACCACAAAGCAGATTTTTTTTTTTTTACCACCAAGTGTATTAACATAATCTGCATTATAACACCAATACAGCTAGGTCCCATTACAAAATTGCGCTGACAGGTTCTCTCAGTAAAGGACATGTTTGTTTCACTTTTTTTTTATATCACTTTTCAATTCAAAGCGATGTGTTCAGAATTTACACACCATATGTTTTTTAGCAGAGTGTATACAGTAATACATCAATAGGATAAAAATACACATAAAAACTGGATTGGATACCCTAATTAAATTTTATTTCACACTAGATATTTAGTTATATAGCTTCATATATTCTGCACCGCTGTGTATAGATTGTCATCATTGGCTTGCTGTACAGCTGACTTGCCTTTTTTAGACATGTACCTGTATGGAAGTATGATGTCCAATAATTAAATACTGGTTGCACTGCTTAGGTTTTTTTTTTACCATTTGGAGCGGGATTCAAATAGGATCTTTGTACATCAGGGCATGAGATGGAACTCAGTTCAAGCAAATCCATAGATCGAGCATAAACGTGAGATTAAAATTAGAGAACAACACAGTTTCCTAAATGTTAAGGTCATTGTGTAGTCTTATGTGATTACATCCTAACATGAGTAAACTAGTAGTTTTCTAAGCTTACTTCATAAATTTAATTTATTCTAAAGCACATAATAAAAATGTAAATGAGATAAATATAAAAGAACATGGATCAAAATTAGAAAATACTTTCAGATACCTGCAAGTTATTGGTGTTAATCTGGCACCGGGTGCTAATTTCCTTAATTATCTGACAAACCCTATTAAACTGGCAGCCTAACTTTTCCAATTTGCACGGAGTTTGCAAAAATGGTCTGCTGTTCAAAAGTGACTGAAATCCTCCAGCAGCAGGTTGTCCAGATGAAGGCCAAAGGGGTAACCCTATCAGCCATAACAAGAGAAGTTGGTCGCTCCAAGTCTGTGATTTTAAGAATATTGCATGTTTAAAACATCACAACTTTTCAAGTCGTCCCAAGAAGACTAGTCGCCCTTGAAAGTCAAATGCAAAAGAGGACAGGACAATGCGGAGAATCTCCATGAGAAATCGCTTCAACACTGCAGCTGGAATTGCTCGCCAGTTCAGCACTGAACAGGGTAAGGATCTGTCTTGTCATACAGTGAGAAAAAAGTAATGAGACTTCAGCTTACCATTGGCAACTTCGCTCCAGGACTTGCAGGTGCTCGTGGTCCTCCAGACCGGCCAGTTTGATATATAGCTGAAAAGAAGTGAAGGGTGGACCCAGCACCACAATCTAGTATATTAAAATTATCAAAAATGTATTAGTTATTAAAAATCCAACGGATCCAAAACTTGAGTGAAGACTCATAAGTTCACCTTACGCATTTTGGACAATAAATAAAAACAAGTCCATAATCATAGGTGCGCTTATGCGTTATGGCCAAGAAACCAACAACATTCAAAGAACTGTGGAACAGACTGGAAGAAGATTGGCCCAAAATCACACCAGAGCAGTGTGAGAGACTAGTGATGTCCTGTGGCCACAGATGTGCTGAAGTCATTCACAGCAAAGGCCTGTACACTTCTTACTGATTGGTGACTGGTGTTACCTTCAGAAAATGTACTTATAATCTTTCTCTGTGCTACAGTCATTGTTGTTCTCTAATTATCATCATCACGTTTTGTGTAAAATAAATCTTCTAGTGGCATGGTGTACCCCTCCAAAAAAATTTAAAATGTTGATCAATGTAGATTATATTATTTCTGAAAAAAGCAAGTGATCATACATTGTTCTCTAATTAGAAAGAACATCTCAGCACTGCCAACAAAAGTTACTGTTATCTATGAAGCTATTGGCTTTCAAAACTAACCGTACAGAGAGCAACAGCCGTTTTACCTATGGACTTGTTTCCTCTAGTGTAGGGAAAGTGTGTTTATACACGACACTGTCGTGGATAGTTCTCGGAGTACAATTGTCTTTAAAGACAAAGGAAAATAGTAGGGAGTAGCACACTATACTTCTCGATGCTGGGACCTGTACATAGTCCATTCAAAAAAAGCAAATTAATCTCAGTGTTTGTTTTTTAGACAAGTCAGAGGAAATGAGAGCACCTAGAGGAAACCCTACTACTGTAAATCCTGGTAAAATGTAACCACATCCATTTCTCAAAGAAATCGAAATCATTTCCAAATGAAAGGTATTGAGTTATAAACACTAATTTTCATGTTTCCGGTAAAGGTTCTGGTGCTTATGATAGCAATTACAGCTTTACTATTACCATTAAGTACACCAAAGTCTCTACTGAACTGATAACCATAATATATTACAAAACAGGTTATATTAAAAACTATATAGGTACATCCATATCACTTTTTTAACCTGATGTTTTTGAATTGCTATTTGCTTGCAGGTAAATCATGCCTGGCTGGCTTTCTGGAGCAGCGGCTATAGAGAGAAACTACTGTATTTTTCACTTTATAAGACGCACCTGATTATAAGACGCACCTAGGTTTTAGAGGAGGGAAATTAAAAAAAAAAATTGAGCCAAATAGTGTGCTAAAACATTTTAATAAAATTAAAAAAAACCATTATTTTAACAATTTAGACTCAACAGGAGGGTCTGTTATGGGGGGATCTGTGGATGATGCACTGCTGTGGGGGACCTGTGGATGACACTGCTATGGGGGACCTGTGGATGACACTGCTATGGGGGACCTGTGGATGACACTGCTATGGGGGACCTGTGGATGACACTGCTATGGGGGACCTGTGGATGACACTGCTATGGGGGACCTGTGGATGGCGCACTGTTATGGGGGACCTGTGGATGGCGCACTGTTATGGGGGACCTGAGGATGATGCACGATTATGGGGGACCTGTGGGTGATACTGCTGTGGGGGATCTGTGGATAACGCACTGCTATGGGGGACTTGTGGATGACGCACTGCTATGGGGGACCTGTGGATGACGCACTATTATGGGGGAAATGTGGATGATGCATTGCTATGGGGGAACTGTGGATGATGCACTATTATGGGGACCTGTGGATGATGCACTGTTATGTGGGATCCGTGGATGACACGGCTATGGGGGACCTGCATGATGCACTTTTATGGGGATCTGGGACTACCACCCCCCTCATCCTTAGGAATACACCCATGTACTGTATACCATACATGGCTGTATTCTGAAAGATGAGGGGGGTGGTAGTCACATTTACACTTTGGCCACTACATTAGTGTAAACACTCCAGGGAGGGACTAAAGGACTACAGCCCCCATCATCCTTCAGAATACACCGATTGATACAGTATATTCTGAAGGCTGATGATGGGGGTTGTGTTCCCCATTGTTCCCCCATGTTCCTGACATTTGTCAGGCTCAGATCACTGATTGGTGGAGGCAGCTCTGCAGAAGTTGTCTCCACCAATCAGCATCCAGCCCTAGCGAGGAGAGGGAGAATCGTTCTTCTCTCTCTCCTCTTTCTTATGATAGTCTCCGTCTGCTGCGGAGATCTAAAATGGAGCCCGCGCATGCGCAGATCGCGATCTTCGAGAGCTGCGATCTCTATCTGCGCCTGCGTAGCCTCCGACGCGATGGACTTCAGGAAAATGGCTACGGAAGGCAGCGCATGCGCAGATGGAGATCTCGCTTCTCTGAGATCTCCATCTGCGCCTGCGTCACCTCCGCAGCCATTTTCCGGAAGTCGCGTTGGAGGCAGCGTAGGCGCAGATAGATTTCGGCTATGGTGACCGCCACCGCAGCCGATTGCCGGGGGATCCATGGCGGCCGCCACCGCAGCCGATTGCCGCGGGATCCATGGCGGCCGCACCAGCCTCCTGTGACTCACTCCACCGCCGGATTACTGCCCGGTAAGTTACATTCACTTTGTAAGACGCACCCCTTTTTTACCCACAATTTTGGGGGAAAAAAAGTGCGTCTTATAAAGCGAAAAATACGGTATATTCTCCCTGCAGCCACTCTTTCAGCCATTGGGGCGGTAGAGAGAGCTGTAATTCAATGTTAATTATTCAGTGAGCCTGCTATAATCTCTATGGAACATTGACTGACAGCCTACTCTGCACACATATGCTGCAAAGCACACTGTCAATCAATGTACTGGGAAGTTATTACAGTGCGCTCACTGTATGAGTGACGGTAACAGTTCAGTGCATTACCCGATGACTGAAAGCAAGTGGCTGCAGAGAGAATATAACTTCATTTTCTCCAACCAGACATAATTTAAGCTCTATTTACCTGCTGCCAGTGAATCGCAGGTCTCTCCCTATTCACTCACACCGGTAGAGAGACCGGACACTCAAGGGGAGCGGGTGGGGAGAAGCAGTCGGTGGCCTTTAAAGTAGGGTTTTCTCTTAAACACTACAGCGTTTCATTGTCCAATATACATGGCTGAAATCATACATTCAGCATCTGATACATTTGGCCCTTAACACTTCCTTGAAGAAGTTGTTTGGTTGAGACCCTTTCTGCTTTTTTTTGGTGATCCTGGCTTTTTTAGCCACTTTCCAACCACCCAATTTCATCCTCCAGAACGTTCTGCAGATGCCTGTGTAAGGACATTTTTGCATGCTCTTGCACCGTCAGCAGCTGTATGAAGATCCATGCAGCTACGTAAGTGTGGAGCCAGAGAAAGAAGGCAGAAGATGGCACAAGCAATTTATTATAGTCTCTTCCTTCATGATGACTGTATACACAGAGCTGAATAAGCACTGTATATACAGTTCATTAAGCAGTGTTAGTGCTCCGGCTCCTGTCCCAGAGATCACATGATTGATAGGTGGTATTGAGCTATAGTAACTACTGGACGTTGGCAAACCTAGAATAGCTGTACAATGTAGTGAAAAGCTAGGATAAGCCCCTTTATGGCAAAAAAAGTGGCACAAATGATTTGAATAAGCAACAACTAAAACTTAATTATTCATGGACAAGAAAACCTAAAAATGTGTAATTATGAATAGAGGGAAAAAGGCCTGATCTTGTACTGCCAAAGGGATTGTCTGCTGTAGACCACCCCTTTCCACATACCTATTTGTGTAACAGATAATGGTGCATTAATGAGGACCTTGCTTTTTATCCAGAGGATAAAACAATACAAATTGAGATTTTTTTTAATTTATTTATTTTTTAGTTGTTAATTTAAATATGAGTCCGTTTAAAGAGTGTGTATCTGGGACTTTAAAAAAATAAATAAAAAAAATAAAAAGAAAAAAGTGCCTAAATAATAACAGGCAGGTAGTTGCAGAGCCATTTTTTGCCAGCACAGAGCGTCCACAGACTGCTCCTGCCAGCAATAGAGTAGCTTCATCAGCCGACCAGAGGCTTCTGTTCCACTCTGCTTTTAGATTGGGCAGGATAGCCCATGTCGTGCTGATTGACAGCCGGCTTCCCGCTGCCTAACTGGAGGAGCCAGCTGTCATTCAGCATGATGTTGGCTGTCCAGCTCCAGATGCAGAGCGTATAGGAGCCTCCACTCTGACGTGACATCAGCGGAAGCAGCTGAATCTATGGGTGTAGCGACCTGTGCTGGCGCTAAAGGCACCTGCCTATTGGTGCTTTATTTTGATACAAGTAAAATATATCTTTGTACCGTGTTAGCCAGTAGAGATAAAAAAATTGTGTAAAAGAACTGAGAGTCCTCAGTGGTTGATACCTTTTAATGGCTAACTGAAAAGATGGTAATAATTGAGTAGTCTCGAAAGCTTGCAATTATTACCATCTTTTCAGTTAGCCATTAAAAGGTATCAACCACTGAGGACTCTCAGTTCTTTTACACAATTTTTTTTATTGGTGCTTTAGGCTTTTTTTTTTCTTTTTAGTTTAAGTCCTGGCTATACTATTTAAACTTCATTTGTCTTACAGGTGGTTATGCTAGTAATAATCATCAAAGGGTAGGGATGCCAACTTGACTGTTTTGGGGTTTTTTTTTGGACAGTTTATCAAAACATTACGGACATTTCAATATTTTTTTACAGGCACATTAGAAGACCATAATAAATCATTATGATTATAAGTGATGCATGTCTACAGCACAGACTTCAGATAAGACATTAGCTACATTCACTGTAAACTGTAAAATGATGATAATTAGTCAAAAGAATCTGTATACTTTTCTTCAAAAAAATTACGGACTCCTTACATTTTTTTTTTAAGGAAAGCCTATTTTTACGGACTATCTTGGAAGTTTTGGACAGTTGGCAACCCCAGTCCCAAGGTCAGGAGGGGTGGAGGCCTCATGTAAAAGGAGCCTGCAAATCCCAATTGCCTAGACTATGAAATGTTCATACATTCTGAATCTTTAACTTTTGATATCCATAACACAGATCTTTTTTCTATTTTACAATGAGCTATCTGCAGAGCTGTAACTGTCGGCAAGTAAAGTTCATTCTACTGGAGGAATGTCTGCTGCTATCAGCTTGCAAAGTGACAGTACTGTGGTTTTAGCTGTGAAGTTTGTATGTCTGGATTAGGTCACTTAGCTCCTTTTATAGTTAGAACCAGCCACAACTTGTACTGCAGTGACACACATCTGCTGACTCGATGGATCAGCGCTTTAAGCTTGAGGCTGACTGGTGGGCCATGCTTGAAAGCGTTTTGGCATGTGCTGGTGCCTGCATTTTTCACCCTTGACTTAAAGCATATGCTTCATACAATTGAGACAGTGTTAGCGTGTGGGTCCCAGGCAGCTTCCTACACATCTGGCAGAGCCTGGCCCTCCTTCCAGGTGAATCATCTCTCCTGGGAGGGTGGCTTCCAGCACTGTGGCATCTGCAGAGTGGCAGGAAGTGTCTGAATTCATCTGAAAGTGATTTCTATCTACACATGCTTTTCCAATTTCATCAGGCCCCGTTCTGCTCCATTCCAAGTGACATGATCAAATACGGCAAAACAAAAGAAAGATTGATTTATAAAAAGTTTCCCTTTGACCTCACAGACTTTTGAAGGAACTGCGAGGGCAAACTATTAAAGTGTAAAAGTTTTGCTTTCTAATGAAGGCCATGAAAAAAATGTAAAGCAAACATTTGTGCATTTGGGACCCCTGCAGATTGTTGTGAAAGTGTTGTGTGTTTCTGGTTTCTTTAATTTTCCCCATGACGTTTCTCTTCCATCCTCCGGGTTAGTCCTCAGGATGCTAGAGATCTGTCATTAATGGAATTTTCTCATCTAGCCTAGATATCAGGGTTAAAGCAATGTGAACACAACAGAAGGAATTTGGATATTTACTATATGCAAAAGGGGAAAAAAAGAGTTCCTGAATTTAGGAACACTCTTTTGTTTTTTTTTCTCATTCAAGTGACAGTCAGCGGCCACCAAGCATGAAATGTTGCTTTTTTTACCACCTCATAGGTTGTTTATATCCAGGCACCACCTGAGCAAATTTGAGTTGATTAGTTGGGGTGTCTGGTGAGAGAGCCCCACTGGTTTCATCTTGATTACCTACCCTGTGGTCATTATTAGTTGTTAGGTCCTGTGAAATCACTTCAACATCAGAAGACTTTGTAGACCCATGAATATCCCCCCATTGTGTCCTGCAGACTAATTGACAATGCATAAACTCCTGGTCTCCAGGGGTGATCACTGCTGAATTCAGAAGGGATCAATGGGGATTCTAGAGGTGGGACCTGTTGGGTGTCGGGAGGTTTCCCATTGTGAAGCTGAGTCTGGGACATCTTTGGATCTAGCGGTCTCCCATTCGGACTTGACTGATGGGGTTGCTGCTCAGCTTTGCCTTTGCTCCAAGTCCCACACTGTGCAGGTAATTCCTGGGTGTTCTGCACCTGAGCACTTAGTGAATGCTGTGGCGTATGTGTGACGCCCTGACACTGCAGGTAGTCACACATAGACCCCCGCATAACACCTTCCCTCACCTAGGTTACACACAGCCAACCAGAAAACCCTAGTCACCTCCCCCAGGGAAAGACAGGCACACCAGTGGGTGGGACCAGACGGAAGGAAACGCCCACCTAGGGGTCTGGCGAGCCCGGGGCAGGGTAAAGTAGTTGGTTGGAGTTAGGAGGAAGGAGTGAGCAGTGGAGGGGAGTGAGTCCAGGCCTCTGCTTCAGGCCTGAGGCTGAACTGACAGGTGTCAGGGTCGGACCCTGTGCACATTGGCTAGGTGGCAGACAGTGGGCCCTTAGCTAGCAGGAGAAGGGAAGACTGCTTGGCAGATCCGAGGTGGACCGGGACAGGGTTGGAGCCCACCGATACCGACACCGGAGACCCGACCGGAAACCGTGCGCAGAGGAGGTACTCGGACCCTGAAACCAGGACTGGAACCAACGGCCTAGCTAATCAACCGATAGAGGGCAGGATTTTAGGTCCTGTCCCAACCGAAGTCCCAAAAAGAGACAACCACCCACGGAGAGGGATAGGGCATCTGTCAGAGCCTGTAGTTCCCACGGGTCAGCGGGCATGGCTCCCAACAGTATTACCGGGAGCGGACTCTCAAGTTCCAGACTGGGAAGTCCACAACACTACAGCACAGTGCAGAGGGAAGAGATACGGACCACCAGCCCAGGTGAGGGACCAGAATACACACAGCCGCGGCAGCCAGCCACCATCACCTTGGTTACTCAATGGACTTGTCTGACTTCTTTAATCGGGAGTAAGCTGAGACTCCCTGGTCTAACCAGGCGCACCGGTCCTTGCCATCACCGTCCCCTGCACCAAGTCACCGAGTCCCGGGGCTACCATCCCTACCCACGGAGGGGTTAACAACAAGCTGCCATCCCATCGCCCCGGGTGTCCCACAACATCAGCGGTGGTGTCACATCTCACCACACACCGTGGGTGGCGTCACAGACAGTTTACTACCATCCCCGTACAAATACGTCCCCTTTTAGTCGGAGTGTCCGCGCGACCCCCGGGTCTGGCAGAGTCTCTCGAGCCACATCGCGGATCCGGATCCGAGCAGCGCCGGCTGCTGGCACGGGGGCGGCACATATGCGCAGATGAAAAATGACCATGACATGGCAACGTCCTATTGGTGGTCCAGTGTCAGCAGACCTGATGACGTGTCCCCACCTGATTGGTCCAAGGGTGACGTCATCTGTAACTGGATGTAGCTGTTTGGGGCGGAGCTCAATCTATTAAAGCTGCATCGGAGTGCATAGCGGTGCGCAATTATCATTATATCATTGGAGATGATGTGTGTGGTCGTCCTCAATCTTGGTTCCACAGGGTATTGCAATCCTTACCAAGGGTGCAGGGCCTACCCCCCCCCCCCCCCCCCCTGGTTCCAGGTTCCTAAGAAATCGTTGTCACTACCATCAGCACAAATCCCCATCACACCTCACATCATGACCTGTCAGACACACCAGTGGGTTGGATAAGCGGAATAAGGCCACCCACCTAGGGGTCAGGCAGACTGGTGGGAGGGAGGAAGCGAGGAGTTGAGTAAGAGCCCTCAAGGAGTGAGGAGCTGGAGTAGTAGCTCCCGGGGAGCTAGACCAAGGTTGGGTCGCAGACGGTGGTCCGGAACAAGAGGAGTCGGGGACCGGTGGCAGCGACATTGGAAGGGTGCGACAGACATGTCTAGGAGGACTGTCTACATCAGAAACCCAAAATAACTGAAAGGTACCGAGCACGACTGGGTACAGGACCCTAGGTCAGGAGCAGGTTCATCTGTCCTGATAATTAACCTGGGATGGAGAGTCTCTTTATGAACTTCCCTAGGAGCTCAGAGATTGAAGGCGACCACACACCGCAGGGGATAGGGCTTTCCAGTAATGCGGCCCACTAAAATCCCAACTGCCAGCCAACCCCAACAGTTTCACGCCAAGGGGCCACATAGAGAATTAACTTGTGCATGGAGGCGGCTCCGAATTACTCAGTGACACCAGTGGGAGCGGACACCTGGACGGGCTCTCCTGTAGAGACTGTGATGCAGAGTCTTTGGTTTATCTTCAGTGTGAGTGTCTGCTTTATAATCCTCATCCTGCACCACGACTACCCGCAGTGAGTACTCTGGTTCCCCTGCACTCTGCACTCCCAAACATCTCACCAAACAACTCCAGAGGTCGGGGTGTTATGATCCGGAACCATGGAAGACCACCACAAATCATTGGCAAAAGGTGACAAGAGCATTGGCAACTAATCTGGCCGCCATCCCCTTACTAACCATCACAACTAGAAGTAGCCGAGGGGTGAACTAACATCCTGTGCACCGCGAACCCAGCCGGAGAACTAGCTATCCTAAGAAAGATGAATAGGAAAGATGAATAACTCTCTGCCTCAGAAAATAGACAAGAATAGCTAGCCCCCCACATTCAAAGACTGCGGTGATATAGGAAAAACACAATACGCAGGTAGATGACAGGATTAGCAAAAGGTGAGGCCCCGCTGACTAACATAGGAAAGGACAGAAAAGGGACTGATGGTGGCCAGAGAAAAACCCTGCAAAATACCAACTTCCTGATAGTACAAAAAGGCCCTCAGATCGCACGATTTGAACTCCATCCTATACCAGGTGCCCTTGTCATACCAATGAACAGAAAACAAGAATCATAAAGTCAACAAGCCACAAACACATGGACTCAAAGGAGCTATACTCCACACAGAACTGCAGGGAGTTCCCCAACAATACAATGAGGGGGAAAATCACTGCAAGCAAATAAACTGAAACCAACCACAGCAAATGACAAACCCACATAAACAAAAGAACCAGACAATAAATAAAGAGCAAGCACTTATCTGGGGAAGATGTGGTGTAGAGCAGGATTAAGCAGGCTGGAGATACAAAGAACAACTGACACCTGGCAACAGCCTGCAATCAGACCAGGATTTAAATAAGCAGAGAGTTAGCAAAGGAAACACCCACTGCACAACACACTTGGTCCAAGTTCAAACCATTCCTGGCCACCAGAGGAGCCTCCCAGCAGCCAAAACATAACTAACATTCACAGCAGTACCCCCCCCTTGAGGAGGGGTCACTGAACCCTCACCCACGCCACCGGGTCGCTTGGGATGAGCATGATTGAAGGCGCGAACCAACCTGTCCGCATGAATGTCAGAAGCCACAACCCAAGAGTTATCCTCCTGCCCATAACCCTTCCATTTCACAAGGTACTGAAGCTGACGCCTACTGGGACGGGAATCCAGAATTTTTTCAACCTCATACTCCAGATCCCCTTGTACCAAAACAGGGTCAGGAGGCGCTGCTGCAGGAACTGCTGGCTCCACATGTTTCTTCAACAAGGACTTATGGAAGACATTGTGAATCTTAAATGACGCAGGCAGAGTCAAACGGAAAGATACAGGGTTAATAATCTCTGAAATCTTATAAGGTCCAATAAATCTGGGCTTAAATTTAGGAGATGGAACTCTCATAGGAATATTTTTAGACAACCACACCATGTCCCCTACTTTAAACCGGGGACCAACAGTCCGACGCCGGTTGGCAAACTTTTGGGCAGTTTCTTGGGACTGAAACAATTTATCCACTACCTGCCCCCAAATCTGCTGCATTCTGTTGACCACCGAATCCACCCCTGGACAGTCAGATGCCTCAAGCTGCCCTAAGAGGAACCTAGGGTGATAACCAAAATTGCAGAAAAAGGGGGACACCAACGTGGTAGAGCTAGCTCTCTTGTTAAGGGCAAATTCAGCCAAAGGCAAAAACAAAACCTAGTCATCCTGATCCGCAGAAACAAAACACCGTAAATAGGTCTCCAGGGTCTGGTGGTTAGCCCTTTCAGTCTGACGTTGGTCTGAGGATGAAACGCCGAGGAGAAAGAC
The DNA here is from genome assembly GCF_048569485.1 of Anomaloglossus baeobatrachus. NCBI lineage: Eukaryota > Metazoa > Chordata > Amphibia > Anura > Aromobatidae > Anomaloglossus > Anomaloglossus baeobatrachus. The sequence continues at coordinate 509,233,096 of NC_134356.1, read as the reverse complement.
AGCTGAACACCCAATTTGGAGCAAAAAATCCTCCAAAACCTGGATACAAACTGCACCCCTCTGTCAGAAACAATGTTTTCGGGAATACCATGCAAACGAACAACATGTTGGAGAAACAAAGGCACCAACTCTGAAGACGGCATCTTAGATAGGGGAACCAAGTGGACCATCTTGGAGAATCTGTCACAGATCACCCAAATCACAGTCATTTTCTGAGAGACGGGAAGCTCTGAAATAAAATCCATAGAGATGTGCGTCCAAGGTTTTAGATACAGGCAAAGGCAATAATAGCCTACTAGAACGTGAACAACAGGGCTTGGACCTAGAACAAACTCCACACGACTGCACAAAACGACATACATCTCGGGACAGGGAAGGCCACCAAAAAGAGCGTCTCACAAGATCCCAAGTACCAAAAATGCCAGGATGACCCGCCAAAACAGAGCAATGAACCTCAGAGATAACTCTGTCTCTCCATTGGTCTGGGACAAACAGTTTTCCTGTAGGACATCTCTCAGGTTTATACCCCTGAAATTCCGCCAGTGCCAACCGCAGATCAGGCGAAATAGCCGAGAAAACTACACCATCATTCAGGATAGTAGACGGTTCGACAACCTCCAAAGAGTCAGCGCAGAAACTCCTGGAAAGGGCATCGGCCTTAACATTCTTGGTGCCTGGCAAAAAAGACCACAAAATTAAACCGGGTAAAAAACAAAGCCCACCTGGCCTGCTGAGGATTCAACCTCTTGACAGATTCCAGATAGATGAGATTCTTGTGGTCCGTAAGCACCACAACTTGATGCCTAGCCCCCTCCAACCAATGCCTCCACTCTTCAAATGCCCACTTCATAGCCAATAATTTCCGGTTCCCCACATTATAATTCCGTTCAGAAGGAGCAAACTTCCGAGAGAAAAAGGCACAGGGCTTAAGTTTACCCAAAGTAGCGTCTCGTTGAGACAGAACAACACCTGCTCCGATCTCTGAGGCATCGATCTCAACTTGAAATGGGCGAGACACATCAGGTTGCTGCAGAACTGGGGCAGAAGTGAATCGCCTTTTAAGCTCCTGGAAGGCCACAATTGCCTCAGGGGTCCAATGCTCAGCATCAGCTCCCTTCTTTGTCAAATCTGTCAGAGGTTTGACAATGGCAGAAAAATTGGCTATAAATTTACGGTAAAAATTAGCAAACCCTAAAAACCGCTGCAGGGATTTTAGAGAAGTCGGTTGCACCCAGTCGTAAATAGCCTGAACCTTAACCGGGTCCATTTCGATAGCGGAGGGAGACAGGATGAAGCCCAAAAAGGATATCCTTTGCACCCCAAAGAGGCACTTTGACCCCTTAACGTACAGTGCATTATCCTTAAGGATCTGAAAAACATCCCGTACTTGCCCCACATGAGAGTCCCAATTATCAGAAAAAATCAAGATGTCATCCAAATACACAATCAAAAATTTACCAATAAGGTCCCGAAAAATATCATTCATTAAGGCCTGGAAGACGGAGGGTGCATTAGTGAGCCCAAAAGGCATCACTAGGTACTCAAAATGCCCCTCAGGAGTAGTAAAAGCCGTCTTCCATTCATCACCCTCCTTAATACGGATGAGATTATACGCACCCTTGAGATCCAGTTTCGTAAACCATTTGGCACTCTTCACTCTAGAGAACAGATCAGACATCAGAGGCAAAGGGTACTGATATTTGACCGTAATTTTATTAAGAAGACGGTAATCAATACAAGGCCTCAACGAACCATCTTTCTTAGCAACAAAGAAGAAGCCGGCACCCAAAGGAGAAGATGAGGGCCGAATGTGCCCCTTCTCCAAGGATTCCCTGATGTATGACCGCATGGCATCATGTTCGGGCACAGACAAGTTGAAAATCCGCTCCTTGGGAAATTTACAACCGGGCACCAACTCAATGGCACAATCACAGTCCCAGTGTGGGGGCAGAGAATCAGATTCCTGGTCATGAAATACATCACGGAAATCGGACAAGAAGGCCGGAACATCAACTGCCTGAGCAGACGTGGATGACATGGAAAGGTCCTGATGCACACCTTGACAACCCCAACTAGCTACCGACAATGATCTCCAGTCAAGAACCGGATTATGGGTCTGTAACGACGGAAATCCCAGTACCAAGGTATCCTGTAGATTATGCAATACTAAAAATGTACAAGTATCCTGATGCGCTGGTGCAACTCTCATAGGCACCTGGGTCCAAAATTGGGGTTTATGTTCTGCCAAAGGGCATCAATGCCCCTTAAAGGAATAGGAGTTTGCAAAGGAACCATGGGGAAACCACAATCCCTAGCAAACCCAAAATCCATCAAATTGAGCGCTGCCCCTGAATCCACAAAGGCAAATGCAGAAAAGGAAGCCAATGAGCAAATCAATGTGACAGACAAAAGAAACGTTGGTTGCAAAGAACCCACAGTAACAGAAGTAGCCAATCTCCTTTCACGTTTAGGGCAGACAGATATGTTATGAGAAGCGTCTCCACAATAGAAGCACAGTCTATTCTTCCGTCTGAACCCCTGCCGACTAGCATTAGAAAGGACCCTATCACACTCCATAGGCTCCAAAGGCTGTTCCACAGGCACAAAACCAGCAGGTATCTTCCTGCGCTCACGTAAACGCCTATCAATCTGAATGGCCAAGGTCATAGAGGCATCAAGACCAGAAGGGACGGGAAATCCTACCATTTACATCCTTCACAGCATCAGCAATACCCTTCCGAAAAAGAGCCGCAAGCGCATCATCATTCCATTTGGTAAGGACGGCCCACTTTCGAAATTTATGACAAAACGTTTCTGCAGAATCCAAACCCTGAGTTAAGGACAACAAGACCTTTCTTTGTCGCTCTATTGGGAGACCCAGACAATTGGGTGTATAGGCTATGCCTCCGGAGGCCGCACAAAGTATTACACTCAAAAGTGTTAAGCCCCTCCCCTTCTGCCTATACACCCCCGTGCTCCCACGGGCTCCTCAGTTTTTTGCTTTGTGCGAAGGAGGTCAGACACGCACGCACAGCTCCACAGATTGGTCAGCAGCAGCTGCTGACCATGTCGGATGGAAGAAAAGTGGGCCCATATAGGGCCCCCAGCATGCTCCCTTCTCACCTCACTCTTGTCGGCGGTGTTGTTAAGGTTGAGGTATCCATTGCGGGTACGGAGGCTGGAGCCCACATGCTGTTTTCCTTCCCCATCCCCCTCAGGGTTCTGGTGGAAGTGGGATCCTATCGGTCTTCAGGCACTGAGACCGTGCTTCATCCACAACTCCTGTAGAGCCTGCTGGATAGGAGCCGAGTATCGTTCAGGGACATGGCCCTGCTACTTGGAGGTACTCTGTGTCCCCGTGGGGACCGCGCACAGCAACACTCCAGATTTGCTGGGTGTGCTAGTGCACCGGGAACCGCGGAGCTGACCGGGTTAATATGTGCCATTACACACTCAGCGTTGCTGAGTGTGTTTATGTATGGGGACTGTCGCATTGACCGCCACTGCCTTGGAAATTCTGCGGCGCGGCTGGGACTTGTAGTGCGCCGGGGACTTCCACGCCGGCCGCGCTTTTACGGCGGCCGCGTTTATTACTAGAGTCCCCGGCTTTTTGCGGCCTAGTTTCCTTTCCTCCCGCCCATAGCCCTGACAGGCAGGGGAAGGGCGGGACGCTGCATAGAACGAGCAGCACTGAGGGCTGGAGCATGCTTTGCATACTCCACTCCCCTCACTGTGCACAGTGCAGGCACCAGTTCCCGCTCTTTCTGGGTCACGCCCACGGCTCCCTCCTCTCCTCAGGACGCATTCCTGTCAGCTCCTCGGACGCTGCAGAGGGGGACAAAATCTGGGAGACACAGGCAGGGACTCTGGTGGCCTCACAACCGCTTTAAGCGGGTGGTAAGCAGCACCTGTGGTGCTAGCCCCATTGTGCAGTAGTGTAACATTATATATTTACTTTACACTGTATAGTGCACAGTTGTTTTCTGGCTATATACCCTATTGTGTTGCTCAGGGAAGATAATAGCATGGCGCCCACGAAAGGCAGGGGTGCCAAAACACAGGCTTATTATGTTGCCTGCGCCGCATGTACGACCCCGCTACCGGCAGGTTCCACTGATCCTCATTGTCTGCACTGTTCGGCCCCTGTGGCACTTGCTCAGCCAGAGCCTCTGCTAGGGGGGGCCCAGGGGGAGCCACCTGCTAACACTGTTCAGGTGACAGGGACGGAGTTTGCAAAACTCTCTGAGACTATGGCTAAGATACTAGAAGACTTGCAGTCCAGGCCGGTATCTCAGCACAGGGACTCTGTTGATTCTTTGTTCCCGGGCCCACCTCAGCTGGACCAACAATGTCCTCCCGGGGTATCTCATGGATCCCAAGCTGAGGGTTCTGACACAGACCCCAGCCCCAGACCGACTAAGCGAGCTCGCTTAGATTTTCCCTCGACATCATCATATTGTTCAGGGTCTCAGCGAGGGGAATCGCTGGTCGATGACGCGGAAGTAGCTGATCAGGATTCTGATCCTGAGGCCGCTCTCAATCTTGATACTCCGGACGGGGACGCCATAGTGAACGACCTTATTGCGTCCATCAATCGTATGTTGGATATTTCTCCCTCAGCTCCTCCGGCGGAGGAGTCGGCTTCCCAGCAGGAGAAATTCCGTTTCAGGTTTCCCAAGCGTACACCGAGTATGTTTCTGGACCACTCTGATTTCAGAGAGGCAGTCCAGAATCACCATGTTTGTCCAGATAAGCGTTTTTCTAAGCGCCTTAAGGATACACGTTACCCTTTCCCCCCTGACGTGGTCAAGGGCTGGACTCAGTGTCCCAAGGTGGATCCTCCAATCTCCAGACTGGCAGCTAGATCCATACTTGCAGTGGAAGATGGGGCTTCACTCAAAGATGCCACTGACAGGCAGATGGAGCTCTGGTTGAAATCCATCTATGAAGCTATCGGCGCTTCTTTTGCCCCAGCATTCGCAGCCGTATGGGCGCTACAAGCTATCTCAGCAGGTCAAGCGCAAATTGACGCAGCCACACGCACGTCCGCGCCACAGGTGGCGTCCATAACCACTCAGACGTCGGCATTTGCGTCTTACGCTATTAATGCTATCCTGGACTCTGCGAGCCGTACGGCGGTTGCAGCCGCCAATTCGGTGGTACTCCGCAGGGCCTTGTGGCTACGGGAATGGAAAGCAGATTCTGTTTCCAAAAAGCGCTTAACCAGTTTGCCAATTTCGGGCGAACGATTGTTTGGCGAGCGTTTAGATGAAATCATCAAACAATCCAAGGGAAAGGATACATCCTTACCCCAGCCCAAACCGAACATACCCCAACAGAGGAAGGGGCAGTCGAGGTTTCGGTCCTTTCGGGCGCGGGCAGGTCCCAATTCTCCTCGTCCAAAAGGCCTCAGAAAGATCAAAAGAACTCTGATGCATGGCGGTCTAAGTCACGTCCTAAACAGACCACTGGAGGTGCCGCTACCAAAGCGGCTTCCTCATGACTTTCGGCATCCCCACTCCGCATCCTCGGTCGGTGGCAGGCTCTCCCGCTTTTGCGACACCTGGCTGCCACGGGTAAAAGACCGTTGGGTGAGAGACATTCTGTCTCACGGTTACAAGATAGAGTTCACCTCTCGTCCCCCGACTCGATTCTTCAGGTCATCCCCGCCTCCCGAGCGAGCCGAGGCTCTTCTGCAGGTGCTGGGCATTCTGAAGGCAGAAGGAGTGGTGGTCTCTGTTCCTCTTCAGCAACAGGGCCACGGTTTTTACTCCAACTTGTTTGTGGTCCCAAAGAAGGACGGGTCTTTTCGACCTGTCCTGGACCTGAAACTTCTCAACAAACACGTAAAGACCAGGCGGTTCCGGATGGAATCCCTCCGCTCCGTCATCGCCTCAATGTCCCAGGGAGATTTCCTTGCATCGATCGATATCAAGGATGCTTATCTCCACGTACCGATTGCTCCAGAGCACCAGCGCTTCTTGCGCTTCGCCATAGGGAACGAACACCTGCAGTTCGTGGCACTGCCGTTCGGCCTGGCAACAGCCCCACGGGTTTTCACCAAGGTTATGGCTACTGTAGTAGCGGTCCTCCACTCTCAGGGTCACTCGGTGATCCCGTACTTGGACGATCTGTTGATCAGGGCACCTTCTCTAGAGGCATGCCAACACAGCCTCGACGCTACCCTGGAGACTCTCCAGAGTTTCGGGTGGATCATCAATTTTCCAAAGTCAAATCTGACACCGGCCCAATCGCTGACATACCTTGGCATGGAGTTTCATACCCTCTCAGCGATAGTGAAGCTTCCGCTGATCAAGCAGCGGTCACTACAGACAGGGGTACAATCTCTCCTTCAAGGTCGGTCACACACCTTGAGACGCCTCATGCACTTCCTGGGGAAGATGGTGGCAGCAATGGAGGCAGTTCCTTTCGCGCAGTTTCACCTGCGTCCTCTTCAATGGGACATCCTTCGCAAATGGGACAGGAAGCCGACGTCCCTCGACAGGAACGTCTCCCTCTCGCAGGCGACCAAAGCTTCCCTTCGGTGGTGGCTTCTTCCCACTTCATTATCGAAAGGGAAATCCTTCCTACCCCCATCCTGGGAGGTGGTCACGACGGACGCGAGTCTGTCAGGGTGGGGAGCGGTTTTTCTCCACCACAGGGCTCAGGGTACGTGGACCCAGCAAGAGTCCTCGCTTCAGATCAATGTTCTGGAAATACGGTCAGTGTATCTTGCCCTGAAAGCGTTCCAGCAGTGGCTGGAAGGCAAGCAGATCAGAATTCAGTCAGACAATTCCACAGCGGTGGCATACATCAACCACCAAGGCGGCACACGCAGTCGGCAAGCCTTCCAGGAAGTCCGGCGGATTCTACTGTGGGTGGAAGCCACGGCCTCCACCATCACCACCATCTCCGCAGTTCACATTCCAGGCGTGGAAAACTGGGAAGCAGATTATCTCAGTCGCCAGGGCATGGACGCAGGGGAATGGTCCCTTCACCCGGACGTGTTTCAGGAGATCTGTTGCCGCTGGGGGGTGCCGGACGTTGACCTCATGGCGTCCCGGCACAACAACAAGGTACCAGCGTTCATGGCACGGTCTCAAGATCCCAGAGCTCTGGCGGCAGACGCCTTAGTTCAGGATTGGTCGCAGTTTCAGCTCCCTTATGTGTTTCCTCCGCTGGCACTGTTGCCCAGAGTGTTACGCAAGATCAGGGCCGACTGCCGCCGCGTCATCCTCGTCGCTCCAGACTGGCCGAGGCGGTCGTGGTACCCGGATCTGTGGCATCTCACGGTCGGCCAACCGTGGGCACTACCAGACCGACCAGACTTGCTATCTCAAGGGCCGTTTTTCCATCTGAATTCTGCGGCCCTCAACCTGACTGTGTGGCCATTGAGTCCTGGATCCTAGCGTCTTCAGGGTTATCTCAAGACGTCATTGCCACTATGAGACAAGCTAGGAAACCAACGTCCGCCAAGATCTACCACAGGACGTGGAAAATTTTCCTGTCGTGGTGCTCTGCTCAGGGTATTTCTCCCTGGCCTTTTGCTTTGCCCACTTTTCTGTCCTTCCTTCAATCTGGACTGGAAAAGGGTTTGTCGCTCAGCTCCCTTAAGGGACAAGTCTCGGCGCTCTCTGTGTTTTTCCAGAAGCGCCTAGCCAGACTTCCACAGGTACGCACGTTCCTGCAGGGGGTTTGTCACATCGTCCCTCCTTACAAGCGGCCGTTAGAACCCTGGGATCTGAACAGGGTGCTGACGGTTCTTCAGAAACCACCATTCGAGCCAATGAGGGATATTTCTCTCTCACGCCTTTCGCAGAAAGTGGTTTTTCTAGTAGCGGTCACTTCACTTCGGAGAGTGTCTGAGCTAGCAGCGCTGTCATACAAAGCCCTTTTCCTGGTGTTTCACCAGGACAAGGTGGTTCTGCGTCCGGTTCCGGAATTTCTCCCTAAGGTGGTATCCCCCTTTCATCTCAATCAGGATATCTCCTTACCTTCTTTTTGTCCTCATCCAGTTCACCAATGTGAAAAGGATTTGCACTTGTTAGATCTGGTGAGAGCACTCAGACTCTACATTTCTCGTACGGCGCCCCTGCGCCGCTCGGATGCACTCTTTGTCCTTGTCGCTGGCCAGCGTAAAGGGTCACAGGCTTCCAAATCAACCCTAGCTCGGTGGATCAAGGAGCCAATTATCGAAGCTTACCGTTCGGCTGGGCTTCCGGTTCCCTCAGGGCTGAAGGCCCATTCTACCAGAGCCGTGGGCGCGTCCTGGGCTTTGAGGCACCAGGCTACGGCTCAGGCGGCTACCTGGTCGAGCCTGCACATTTTCACGAAGCACTATCAGGTGCATACCTATGCTTCGGCGGATGCCAGCCTAGGTAGACGAGTCCTTCAGGCGGCGGTTGCCCACCTGTAGGAAAAGGCCGTTTTACGGCTCTTTTACGAGGTATTATTTTACCCACCCAGGGACTGCTTTTGGACGTCCCAATTGTCTGGGTCTCCCAATAGAGCGACAAAGAAGAAGGGAATTTTGTTTACTTACCGTAAATTCCTTTTCTTCTAGCTCTAATTGGGAGACCCAGCACCCGCCCCTGTTTTTTTGTGTACACATGTTGTTCATGTTGAATGGTTTCAGTTCTCCGATATTCCTTCGGATTGAAGTTACTTTAAACCAGTTTATAATTCTTTTTCCTCCTTCTTGCTTTTGCACCAAAACTGAGGAGCCCGTGGGAGCACGGGGGTGTATAGGCAGAAGGGGAGGGGCTTAACACTTTTGAGTGTAATACTTTGTGCGGCCTCCGGAGGCATAGCCTATACACCCAATTGTCTGGGTCTCCCAATTAGAGCTAGAAGAAAAGGAATTTACGGTAAGTAAACAAAATTCCCTTCTTTCTGCTTGGTCCACAATATTGAGTTCGTCATATAATAAACCCAAGGCCTGAAAAAAGGAGTCCACATCACTGAGAATCGGATCATCAGACGCTAAAGAGAAGGCCCAGTCCTGAGGGTCACCACGCAGCAAGGAGATGACAATCTTAACCTGCTGTATGGGATACCCTGAGGACTTAGGGCGCAGGTCAAAAAATAATTTACAATTATTTTTGAAGCTCAAAAATCTCGACCTATCTCCCGAAAAAAATTCAAGAACAGGAATCTTAGGCTCTGCAAGGGGAGTCTGTGCAAGATAAGACTCTATACGACGAACCTTAGCATCAAGATGAGCAACACGCTCATCTAATTCATCGATGCTAGAAAAAGAAATCTTCCACAGAACCCAAAGAAGAGGAAAAATACCAAAAAAAAAAAAAAAAAATGTTTTCTCAGCAGCTTTTTTTTTTTTTTTTAAATTCCTTCTTAAGAGTACCCTTTAAATTTGTTTGCCGGATGTACTGTTATGATCCGGAACCATGGAAGACCACCACAAATCATTGGCAAAAGGTGACAAGAGCATTGGCAACTAATCTGGCCGCCATCCCCTTACTAACCATCACAACTAGAAGTAGCCGAGGGGTGAACTAACATCCTGTGCACCGCGAACCCAGCCGGAGAACTAGCTATCCTAAAGGTAGGAAAGATGAATTAGGAAAGATGAATAACTCTCTGCCTCAGAAAATAGACAAGAATAGCTAGCCCCCCACATTCAAAGACTGCGGTGATATAGGAAAAACACAATACGCAGGTAGATGACAGGATTAGCAAAAGGTGAGGCCCCCGCTGACTAAAATAGGAAAGGACAGAAAAGGGACTGATGGTGGCCAGAGAAAAACCCTGCAAAATACCAACTTCCTGATAGTACAAAAAGGCCCTCAGATCGCACGATTTGAACTCCATCCTATACCAGGTGCCCTTGTCATACCAATGAACAGAAAACAAGAATCATAAATTCAACAAGCCACAAACACATGGACTCAAAGGAGCTATACTCCACACAGAACTGCAGGGAGTTCCCCAACAATACAATGAGGGGGAAAATCACTGCAAGCAAATAAACTGAAACCAACCACAGCAAATGACAAACCCACATAAACAAAAGAACCAGACAATAAATAAAGAGCAAGCACTTATCTGGGGAAGATGTGGTGTAGAGCAGGATTAAGCAGGCTGGAGATACAAAGAACAACTGACATCTGGCAACAGCCTGCAATCAGACCAGGATTTAAATAAGCAGAGAGTTAGCAAAGGAAACACCCACTGCACAACACACCTGGTCCAAGTCCAAACCATTCCTGGCCCCCAGAGGGAGCCTCCCAGCAGCCAAAACATAACTAACATTCACAACACCGGGGCCTTCCCTACCTGCGGAGGGACTGACACATTGCTGGTCCACACCATCCGCCCCGGTACTCCTTCCAGCAGCGGCAGTACTCCCATTACCGCAACACACAGGTGGCATCACAAACTTCTCCCCTGTAAATAATCCCCCTTTCAAGGATTGGAGTGAGTGCCGAGCCCGGGTCCGGACCCCTCAAGCCACAACCATCCCAGATCCGAGCACCCCGGCACACTATAATCCACTAGTTGTTCCCGCAATTCTGTGGCCTGGTTTCGGCGAGAGGGTTATTCCGCAATTGGACCAGGCTGCTTAGGTACAAGCTCTGCTTAATACCGGTAATGTGAGAGGGTTGCTCTACGTGCTGGCTTGGTGACTCGGGCAGGTAGTATCTGGCACGGTTTGGGTAAGCTCAGTCTGCTCAAGAGCCTTAGCTAGACTAGGCAGGTATAGTGTGCTCAGTGACCTGGATCTGAGAGGTTTGCTCTACATCCAAGAGTGTCACCTAGGCAGGAACACTAATCGCATGATGTGCATACATCTTCATTTAAGTTTATTCCTGTGTAGCGTTGCCTCTGTGAAGCTAACAGAGGTTATCACGTTTTTAACTTTTGCGTGCATTATCCCTGTGATGTTTAACAGGGATTATTGCTGTATATCCAACACTCCTGTGTGAATTAAAACAGGTAGTGATATAGACACCTCAGCTATTACTTTAGTTGTTGAGATCTGTCTAGTCCAGAGGGTTACTTAGCAGCAGCATTCCTCCACTGCACAGTGGACCCCGGTTACAATTGCAAATTTCTTTATTAATTATTATTTGCAATTTGTCAGCTGTAACAGGACCACTCCCCTTCCCCCAAGATCAGCAAGTTTGTGACTGGTATGTCACGTGTGACAGTCATGTGGTTTCTGGCCATAGAAGGTCACAGCGTCTGGCTGCGCAGAAGGCTCCCTGACTTTCCATTGTTGCTGCTGTCAGTATTCATTGGTATAGGTAGCTTTCCTGCTGGATTCATCTCTCTCCCTTTTGGACCCCAGAGGAGCTCAACTTCCAACCATATGTTGATTATCAGTATTCTCTTGGTGTTTAAATACCCCTTCCTTCTTTTGGACTGTGCTGGTGATATTTTAAGTTCTTTCAAGCCAAGGTTGCAAGCAGGTCATTTGTACTCCTCTGTAGTATTGTTACTGAAAGTTCTGCAGAGCTTCTACCTGCGTCTTCTTATGATAAGTAGCTCATGCTTTTCCCCCAGTGTGTCCGCCATGTGTCTTCTATAGTTGTTTAGTGGGGTTGAAGAAGAGCTCATCCCATCTGTTCCTTCTTTAGGGCCCAGCACTAGGGATACCTGGGGTCAGGTATCCGGCTTGGCGCATACGTGCGGAACCTATATAGTGTGGTGAGGGACCCCAGGGTTGGTCAGGGGTCACCATCCTCTCCCTAAACATGGGGTTTTCCTTTCCTTTCGCCGTGTTCTTGGTACTTTCCCATACCTAACGTGACAAAGTTATCACCTGTTCTGTGGATTGGTGGTAAGTCTATAACTTTGGTACAAATTCCTTAATTGCTGAGAGATTTATACATCTTTATTGAACTGGAAACCAAATACTTTATATGTTCTCTATAGAACGTGAGCACTTCCTTTTATATATCAAAAGAACGCCCATTATAACCAGATGTTCACTTTTTAAAAGGGCATTTGGACTTCAACGCAAAATAATAGGCTATAAATGACTGCTAGATGGAGGGCTCACCTCATGGAAAGAAGTGCAGTTGTCGAGTGGTACCCAAATTGATCAGATGTGTATGGCCTTTCCTGTGGATATGCCATAAATGGCTTAGATAGAAAATGCTCTACTCTTCTAGCCTCTGGACTAACAGCGCAACTGAAGGTATAGATCAGTGATGGCAAACCTATGGCACGCTTGCCTGTCGGGGCACGCAGAGCCCTTTTTGCCAGCACACGTGCTGTCGCCTGATCCTGCCGCTGTTGTGTTGGAGCGGAGGGATATTTCTCCTTGCTCTGATAATCCTCCTCTCCTGGGCCGCAGGTCTGTTACCTAGGAGACGGAGGAGCATCAGTAAGCGACGCCGGCCTAATGACTTCTTCTGGCCGCACGGGAACTGAGGACCCAGCGGCGCGCAGCGGTGGAGCGGGTGCTGGAAGGTGAGTTGTGTGGTTTTTTTTTTGTTTTTTTTTTTAACTTGTGTGCTGCTATGCCAAGGTGGGGGGGCAGCGCCAGCATGGGGAAACATGCATGCCAGGATGGTGGGGGCAGCGCCAGCATGGGGAAACATGCATGCCAGGATGGGGGGGGGGGACAGTGCCAGCATGGGGAAACATGCATGCCAGGATGGGGGGGGGGGCAGTGCCAGCATGGGGAAACATGCATGCCAGGATGGGGGTAGCAGTGCCAGCATGGGGAAACATGCATGCCAGGATGGGGGGGCAGTGCCAGCATGGGGAAACATGCATGCCAGGATGGGGGTGGGGGCAGTGCCAGCATGGGGAAACATGCATGCCAGGATGAGGGTGGGGGCAGTGCCAGCATGGGTAAACATGCATGCCAGGATGGGGGCAGTGCAAGCATGGGGAAACATGCATGCCAGGATGGGGGCAGTGCAAGCATGGGGAAACATGCATGCCAGGATGGGGGTGGGGCAGTGCAAGCATGGGAAAACATGCATGCCAGGATGGGGGGAGGCAGTGCAAGCATGGGAAAACATGCATGCCAGGATGGGGGAAGGCAGTGCAAGCATGGAAAACATGCATGCCAGGATGGGGGGGCAGTGACAACATGGGGAAACATGCATGCCAGGATTGGGGGGGCAGTGCCAGCATGGGGAAACATGCATGCCAGGATTGGGGGGGCAGTGCCAGCATGGAGAAACATGCATGCCAGGATGGGGGTGTGGGCAGTGCCAGCATGGGGAAACATGCATGCCAGGATGAGGGTGGGGGCAGTGCCAGCATGGGGAAACATGCATGCCAGGATGGGGGGGGGCAGTGCCAGCATGGGGAAACATGCATGCCAGGATGGGGGTAGCAGTGCCAGCATGGGGAAACATTCACGCCAGGATGGGGGGGGCAGTGCCAGCATGGGGAAACATGCATGCCAGGATGGGAGTGGGGGCAGTGCCAGCATAGGGAAACATGCATGCCAGGATGGGGGCAGTGCAAGCATGGGGAAACATGCATGCCAGGATGGGGGCAGTGCAAGCATGGGGAAATATGCATGCCAGGATGGGGGCAGTGCAAGCATGGGGAAACATGCATGCCAGGATGGGGGTGGGGCAGTGCAAGCATGGGGAAACATGCATGCCAGGATGGGGGGAGGCAGTGCAAGCATGGGAAAACATGCATGCCAGGATGGGGGAAGGCAGTGCAAGCATGGAAAACATGCATGCCAGGATTGGGGGGGCAGTGCCAGCATGGGGAAACATGCATGCCAGGATTGGGGGGGCAGTGCCAGCATGGAGAAACATGCATGCCAGGATGGGGGTGGGGGCAGTGCCAGCATGGGGAAACATGCATGCCAGGATGGGGGCAGTGCAAGCATGGGGAAACATGCATGCCAGGATGGGGGCAGTGCAAGCATGGGGAAACATGCATGCCAGGATGGGGGTGGGGCAGTGCAAGCATGGGGAAACATGAATGCCAGGATGGGGGGAGGCAGTGCAAGCATGGAAAACATGCATGCCAGGATGGGGGGAGGCAGTGCAAGCATGGGAAAACATGCATGCCAGGATGGGGGGGGCAGTGCCAACATGGGGAAACATGCATGCCAGGATTGGGGGGGCAGTGCCAGCATGGGGAAACATGCATGCCAGGATTGGGGGGGCAGTGCCAGCATGGAGAAACATGCATGCCAGGATTGGGGGGGCAGTGCCAGCATAGAGAAACATGCATGCCAGGATGGGGGGGCAGTGGCAACATGGGGAAACATGCATGACAGGATTGGGGGGGCAGTGCCAGCATGGGGAAACATGCATGCCAGGATGGGGGGGCAGTGCCAGCATGGGGAAACATGCATGCCAGGATGGGGGGGCAGTGCCAGCATGGGGAAACATGCATGCCAGGATGGGGGGGGAGAGTGCCAGGATGGGGGGAGGGGCAGTGCCAGCTTGGGGAAACATGCATGCCAGGATGGGGGGGCAGTGCCAGTATGGGGAAACATGCATGCCAGGATGGGGGGGGCAGTGCCAGCATGGAGAAACATGCATGCCAGGATGGGGGGGGGGGGCAGTGCCAGCATGGGGAAACATGCATGCCAAGATGGGGGGGGTAGTGCCAGCATGGGGAAACATGCATGCCAGGATGCGGGGGGGCAGTTCCAGCTTGGGGAAACATGCATGCCAGGATGGGGGGGGGCAGTGCTAGCATGGGGAAACATGCATGCCAGGATGGGGGTGGGGGCAGTGCCAGCATGGGGAAACATGCATGCCAGGATTGGGGGGGGGCAATGCCAGGATGGGGGGAGGGGCAGTGCCAGCGTGGGAAAACATGCATGCCAGGATGGGGAAAATATGCATGTGACCCGCCCCAGGGCCGTGGGGTACTCGGTTCCGGGTGTTGGTTAATGGGATTATGTCACGGGGGCCTGTGCCCGGTTCCGTGGCCCTGGTGGTCGCTGAAAGTCAATAAATAATAAAAATAAAAAAATAAATAAATGTATTTTGTGACGCCACCTACGGTTCCAGTATGGTTACTGGGGCTGCAGGTCAGACCTCTGGGGTGATGGTTAGGCAGCCAGTTGTTTACGCTTCCCGTAGGTGAAGCGGGGTCCCCAGGGCACTTTTAGTAGTACACAGATATGGCGGTTTTTCTTCACAGCCTTTTCAACTGTCACTTTAGTGCAGCAGCCTATGGCTCCTCAGATGAAGAAATAAAGTGCATCACACCAATTCATTAACTCTGACCAGATTTTACTTGCAGGTGTTAAAAAGGGGTTCAGTTTCTGATGTTACAGTTTTTGGTAATCTGGGAACAGTTCAGGATCTCTGCACCAGGTTAGCTGTGTGGCCTCCCTGCTGCGCTATGTTTCTCCTTGGTACTAGGCTGCCTGTAGCTATACCTTGTCCTTCTCTCACTGTCTTCACCTGTATGACAGGCAGCGGGAGCTTCTCTAAGGGGCACTGCTGTACTCACTGCGATCCCTAAGCTCTGTGTAGCGGCTTTGCCTTCAGGTGCTGCTGCGGCCAGGAGATCTGCAGTCTCCCTGGCCCCCTGTCTTTATTGCTCGGCAGATTAGATCCCTCACAATCTCAGACACCGGTGTCCGATAATCAGCGCTGTTCCTTGGGGATAAACCGGTCTGGCTCCACCTCCCCGGTCACTCCTCTTTTGCCTCACTCTTGATCCCTCAGGCGGTCACACAGTTACTTGTGCGGGCTAAGCACTGCCCTCTCCATTTTGATGTCTCCCCTCACTCTCTGCTCGCACAGTCTCCTTTTCTCCAACTGTCAACTGTCTCTCTGACTCCGCCTCCAAACCTGGCTTTAAAGGGGACCTCATCTGAACTCGACTTGTAGAGCTCCCCCTCCAGGCTTGGAGTGGAAATGTTGTATGTGGGATTACCTGATGTGGAGATCCTTCCCTGCCCAGATACAGGTATATTTGTGGCAACTGAACCCTGGGGTGCCACATTCCCCCTTAGTTAAATTCAGTACTCCTGGACTGGAAACACAAACTTATAAAACACTAGCAACAATAAAGAGTAGTACAAAGTCTTAAAAAAAATAAAAATTACAAAAACCAATAAAACAGAAAAATGCAGTCCTTCCGCTGCAAAATGTGAGTATGGTATATATAAGAACGTTTTTGACCACTACCAGTTCTGTGGTCCATTGGTCCATAAAAGTTCAAGAAGATGCAAAAGTTCATGCAAAAAGTCCTGCAGGCTCAACACGCTTGACGGTTACGGATTTACTTAGTTGCAATAAACAAATAAATAAAATATTTTTACATTTTACTAACTACTACACTTTCTATTTAATATTCTTCTATATAACGGGACGGGGGCTGACCAAAGTTGCTACGGCTAGACCTACGTAATGCCTGTGTCACAACTCGTCGGTGCAGTGTACTGGTACCTAGTGCTGGTGCTATGCGTGCACTATCTACTAGTCTGCATGAGGATATACGCAATATTGGTATGCGTGAATGTTGTCTTAGTCTTACCATAGGACTGGCAGGATTCCCAATAGCAGGGTTCTCTGGTTCTACTGCGACAGGTAGTTCTTCTGAAATGTTGACCGGTTCTTCCAGTCTTTCTGGGACTTCTACTGGTTGAGTGCCAGTCAATAATGGTATAATTATGGCTCCATTGTACTGAGGCCAACTTTCAAGAAAATCACCAAGTACTGTTCTTATCATCTTCTCTTTCTTTTCCTCTTTAGGTTGAGGTATACAGGGGATTACTTCTTTTTGCTTCAACTGTTCAGGACATTTTTTAAGGTGGTCTCTATAAACTGCCGCTGACGTTTTTCCCTTATCCTTGCTGATTAAGCAGATTTTCTTGTTGTCAAATTTAGAGGGCAATACTGTGTATGGTTCTGCTTCCCACTGGTCATCAAGCTCATGGGTCTTTCTTTTTCTTTTTAGAACCATCTCTCCAGGTATTAAAGGAGCAGCTGGTGCATTCTTGTTATAATCTTTCTCTTGCCTTTCTCTAATTTGGTCTAGGCTTCTTTCTACGCACTCCTGTACCTTTTTGTACTGCTCTTGGCGCTTAGTGTCCCAATCAGCTTCAGGTAAACTGGTTTCAGGAACAACAATTCCCATTTCTAAGTCAACTGGTAACTTCCCGGGTCTTGCTCTCATCAAGTATGCTGGCGTGCAATTGGTGGAACTCACAGGGATGTTGTTGTACATGTCCACTAAATCAGGCAACTTCTCTGGCCACATGCTTCTTTCTTCCAAGGGCAAGGTTTTTAACAGGTCTATAACAACCTGGTTCATGTTCTCACACATGCCGTTTGTCTGTGGGTGATTCGGTGTGGTTCGGATTTTCTTACATCCATACAGGTTGCAAAACTCCTGGAACACTTCAGCTTCGAACGCAGAACCTTGATCCGTCAACACCTGTTCCGGGTAGCCATGTGGTCTGCAGAAGTAGGCTTGAAAGGTTCTCGCTGCGGTTCTTGCTGTCAAGTTCTTTACAGGTACTACCACCAGAAACCGGGAATAGTGGTCCACCATAGTGAGGGCATACGTATAACCGGATCTACTGGGTGTCAATTTTACATGGTCCAAGGCTACAAGTTCCAGCGGCTGCTTGGTGACAATTGGTTGTAGTGGAGCTCTTTGACTGTCACGATCCTTTCTTCTCAGGTTACATGGGCCACAGTTTCGGCACCAGTTCTCAATGGTAGTTCTCATGCCAACCCAATAGAATCTGTTGCGTAACAGTACCTCAAGCTTCTTCCACCCGAAGTGTCCTGCTCCGTCATGGTACGCCTCCAGCACCATCTGAACATCTCTCTTCGGTACCACTATTTGCCACACCCTCTCATAGGTTCGGGGGTTGATGTAATGTCTGCATAGCCTACCCCTGTAGATGAACAATCTGCTCTTTTCCTTCCACAGGTGCTGCGCTTCCGGTGGGGCATCTGGGCTAAGACTTGAGTCTGATTGGATTATTAGCCCTTTAACTAGGCGAACAGCTGGATCGCTGTCTTGCGTTTCCTCCCACCCGTGGTAAGTTAACGGGTTCAGCGTGGCCTCTTGGCGTTTGCCTTTAACACCTTGGTTACACTGGGATGCACTGTTGCGGTGAAAAGCCGGCAGCTCTATCTCTTCTAGCTCATCCGAGTCTTCTCCTGCATCTGGTAAATGGGGCATTCTCGACAATGCATCAGCGTTAGCGTTTTTGCGGCCTGCCCGATATTTGATGGTGAAGTCATAGTTTGACAACCGGGCCATCCATCGCTGCTCTAGTGCACCTAGCTTTGCGGAGTCCAAGTGGGTAAGCGGGTTGTTATCCGTAAATACGGTAAACTTCGCAGATGCCAGGTAGTGCTTGAATCGTTCAGTGACGGCCCAGACTAAGGCCAGGAATTCCAGCTTGAACGAACTGTAGTTTTCTGGGTTTTTCTCAGTAGGACGGAGCTTCCTGCTTGCAAAGGCAATTACACGTTCTTTGCCATTCTGCACCTGCGACAGCACAGCTCCCAATCCCACATTACTGGCATCTGTGTACAGCACGAATGGCAGATTATAATCAGGGTAGGCCAGGATTTCCTCACCGGTCAGGGCCCACTTCATGTGCTTGAAGGAGTCTTCTTCTTTCTCACCCCATTCAAACGGAGGGCCGGAAGTCTTGCCCTTTTTGGTCTGGCCTACCAGGAGATCTTGCAAAGGCGCCGCTATTTTCGTGAAGTCCTTTATGAACCTCCTGTAGTATCCTACCAGCCCCAAGAACTGACGCACCTCTTTGACGGTTGTTGGCTTTGGCCAGTCTCTGATAGCAGTGACCTTTTCAGGGTCTGGTGCCACACCATCCGCACTGACCACATGCCCAAGATACTGAACCTTCGGCTTCAGCAAATGGCATTTTGAAGGCTTTAGTTTCATACCAAACTTTGACAATGCTTCAAACACCTCGGCCAGGTGCTCCAGATGTTCCTCATACGTCTTGGAATACACGATGATGTCATCAAGATATATCAGTACAGTCTCGAAGTTTCGGTGCCCCAGGCAACACTCCATCAGCCTTTGGAACGTGCCGGGTGCATTGCAGAGTCCAAATGGCATGCTGTTGAACTCACACAGACCCATCGGCATCGTGAATGCGGTCTTCTCTCGATCTTCTTCTGCCATGGAAACCTGCCAATACCCACTGGTAAGATCTAAGGTGGAAAAGAAATTAGCAGCTTTCAGTGCAGCAAGTGATTCCTCAATGCGGGGCAAGGGGTAAGCATCCTTGTGTGTTATGCGGTTTATCTGCCTATAGTCAATGCACATCCTCATTGTGCCATCTTTCTTTCTTACCAGGACAAGTGGAGCTGACCAGGGGCTACAACTATCTCTAATAACCCCAGCTTCCTTCATTTCCCGTAACATATCTTTAGCACACTGATAGTGAGCTGGTGGGATAGGCCTGTATCTCTTTTATAGGTGGATGGTCTCCCGCGGGTATGCGATTGTGTACCCCTTTTATCTGCCCAAAGTCTAATGGATGCTTACTAAAGACCCGTTCATATTCCTTCACCACCCAATAAACTCCGTGCCTTTGGTAAGAAGGGGTGGAATCAGTGCCGACATGCGGCTTCTGACACCAGTCCTCCAGCTGTCCCTTGGAGCTGTTGTCCTCCGCCTGGTCGGACGGGGTCAAGGGTTCCACTGCCTGAATTGAGGAGTTGTTGACAGTGAACAACTTGGCAACAGTAGCATATCTGGGTAGCTTGACCTCTTCCTCTCCACAGTTTAAAACTCGTACAGGTACCCTCCCTTTGCGTACATCAACTATCCCCCTGGCTGTCAGGACTGTGGGCCTACTATCTGAGTACATGGGCTCTACCATTGCCTGGTAATCCCGCCCTCTGAGGCCTATAGCTGCCCGACACCAAATCATCACTTCACTTCTTGGGGGTAACACAATGGGGAATGGGTCGCTTACCCGTACACTGCCGATTTTCTGCACCAGACAACTCTACCTGTTGTCTCTGCAGAAGGGCTTTGATTTCTTTCTGTAGGACCCTCTGCTGCCCAATGCTGGCAGTTTCTGCAACCTGCTGGAGCAAGAAAAGAACTTCTCCTAGACAATTTTCAACAACATTGGTACCTAATATCATTGTTGGATTTCTTTCACAACAATCAGTATCCACCACAATAAGTCCTTGGCCCTTTAGCTCCTCCCTCCCCACCTTTATCGTCACCTCCTTGTACCCTACTTGTGATACTGGCTGTCCATTAGCAACATATATAGTAAGGTCTGGGTCTGGGCGAGTGAGCTCAGAATCGGCCCAAAATCTTTTGTAAAGGATATGCGGGATCGTCGTCACCTGTGAGCCAGTGTCCAATAGAGCAAGTGTGGGAATGCCATCTAGCACGATAGATAGGAATGGTCGTCCTCCCACATATCTATCGCGCCAGTTCGATGGGCCTGGTTGTTTTATTCCTGGTGGCCGGCCCGCTGCCCCAGGAGTCGCTGGTTTAAAGGACATGACTTGGCAAAGTGGCCCGCCTCGTTACAACGGCGGCAGACAGGTTGTCCTGACGAGTCGTAGCGGTCGTTGGGTCTTCCTCTGGGCGGTGGGTTCCTCCTTCCTCGCATCCACGGGATGTCCTCAGGGCTGTCAGCCAACTGGATCCTCTCCGACGACTGTGGTTTCTGCTGGAGTTGCATGGCCTTTAGGAGCATGGCCACATCTTTTGTCAGCTGCTGTACCTGGGAACGCAAGTCATCAGAGGCACCAGGTATTACAGCCTGTCCATTGATTTCTGCTGGAGTTAAGGAAAGGGACACCACCTCTGAGGGAGAGGTGATGGCTTGCCGCGGTTGAGGTGCGGGGTCTGTAGTCACAGGGACTCGCAGTGCTCTAATGGCCCAGTTCTTCAGAGTTACAAAGTCTAGACTCGGATGCTCCATGACCCATAGACGCAGCTGTGTTTGATGAATTGGTAAATGTAGCCCCTCAAGAAATTGTTCAATTAACATTTTATCTTCCTCTCGTGCAATTTCAGGGTCTACCTGCTTTACAGCCTGCAGCGCCTCCTGAAGGTTCAATGCATAATCCCGTATGCTATCCTGCGGTCTTTGTTTGCAGTTGTAAAACCTCATTCTTAGCTCAGCTACAGTATGAGTTTCAAAAGCAGCTTTTAAATTAGCAAATATCTGGGTTATTGTCCTTTTATCTGTATTCAGCCAGGATTTAACCTCTCGCTCTGCTGCACCCGTCAGTTGCCCCAGCAAAACAGACACTTTTTGCTTGTCAGTCATAGAGTATAAATCCAGGAAATTGCACATCTTTTCTCTAAATTCAGCTAGGGTATTGGGCTCCCCAGCATATTGCGGTAACCATGCCGCCCCTGGGACATACGGCAGAGCAAGCGGCATGATTGGGGCTACAGCTTCAGGTGCTGCAGCTGCTCCAGCGGCATCAGCATCGCCTTGCATCTCCATCCTCACTGTGTTTCGCAGTTAGTTTTTCAAATGCTCAAAATGGCGGCAAAGTTCAGTTATTATTAAACAGTTTTCAAGGCACACGTTACCCAGGGTTACTGGGCCTTGTCCAGATCCTGTTCGTGACGCCAAAAGCTGACCCGCCCCAGGGCCGTGGGGTACTCGGTTCCGGGTGTTGGTTAATGGGATTATGTCACGGGGGCCTGTGCCCGGTTCCGTGGCCCTGGTGGTCGCTGAAAGTCAATAAATAATAAAAATAAAAAAATAAAGAAATAAAAGTATTTTGTGACACCACCTACGGTTCCAGTGTGGTTACTGGGGCTGCAGGTCAGACCTCTGTGGTGATGGTTAGGCAGCCAGTTGTTTACGCTTCCCGTAGGTGAAGCGGGGTCCCCAGGGCACTTTTAGTAGTACACAGATATGGCGGTTTTTCTTCACAGCCTTTTCAACTGTCACTTTAGTGCAGCAGCCTATGGCTCCTCAGATGAAGAAATAAAGTGCATCACACCAATTCATTAACTCTGACCAGATTTTACTTGCAGGTGTTAAAAAGGGGTTCAGTTTCTGATGTTACAGTTTTTGGTAATCTGGGAACAGTTCAGGATCTCTGCACCAGGTTAGTTGTGTGGCCTCCCTGCTGCGCTATGTTTCTCCTTGGTACTAGGCTGCCTGTAGCTATACCTTGTCCCTCTCTCACTGTCTTCACCTGTATGACAGGCGGCGGGAGCTTCTCTAAGGGGCACTGCTGTACTCACTGCGATCCCTAAGCTCTGTGTAGCGGCTTTGCCTTCAGGTGCTGCTGCGGCCAGGAGATCTGCAGTCTCCCTGGCCCCTGGTCTTTATTGCTCGGCAGATTAGATCCCTCACAATCTCGGACGCCGGTGTCCGATAATCAGCGCTGTTCCTTGGGGATGAATCGGTCTGGCTCCACCTCCCCGGTCACTCCTCTTTTGCCTCACTCTTGATCCCTCAGGCGGTCACACAGTTACTTGTGCGGGCTAAGCACTGCCCTCTCCATTTTGATGTCTCCCCTCCCTCTCTGCTCGCACAGTCTCCTTTTCTCCAACTGTCTCTCTGACTCCGCCTCCAAACCTGGCTTTAAAGGGGACCTCACCTGAACTCGACTTGTAGAGCTCCCCCTCCAGGCTTGTTGTATGTGGGATTACCTGATGTGGAGATCCTTCCCTGCCCAGGTACAGGTATATTTGTGGCAACTGAACCCTGGGGTGCCACACATGATGCATGACAGGATGCGGAAAACATGCCAGGATAGGGTAAA
The DNA here is from genome assembly GCF_048569485.1 of Anomaloglossus baeobatrachus. Taxonomy (NCBI): domain Eukaryota; kingdom Metazoa; phylum Chordata; class Amphibia; order Anura; family Aromobatidae; genus Anomaloglossus; species Anomaloglossus baeobatrachus. The sequence continues at coordinate 509,210,420 of NC_134356.1, read as the reverse complement.
TTTACCAGGAATGGGAACATTTACCAGGATGGGGGAACATATTGGGATGGGGAAACATGTCAGGATGGGGTACATTTACCAGGATGGGGAACATGTCAGGATGGGGAATATTTACCAGGATGGGGGATTGTGTTGGGATGGGGAATATTTACCAGGATGGGGGAACATGCTAGGAAGGGGGACATTTACCAGGATGGGGGAACATTTACCATGATGGGGGTACATTTACCTGGATGGGGGAACATTTACCAGGATGGTGGAACATTTACCAGGAATGGGGTATGTTTACCAGGATGAGAAACATGCCGGGATGGGGCAACATTTACCAGGATGAGGAATATGTACCAGGATGGTGAATATGCTGGGATGGAGTACATTTACCAGGATGAGGTACATTTACCAAGATGGGGCCATAATGGGGACAAATATACCAGAATGTAGGAAATATCTATCAGGATGGTGGACATGTTTACCAGGAAGTGGCCCAAGAAGGGGGACTACACAATGAAAGGGGAGGATAGCAACTCGTACGTCTTTATGGGATTTTGTTCAGACTTTGAAATGTAGATGTGGATTACAGAGTGAAATCTGATTGCATTCCATGCTAAAATCTCTGTCTAATATGCTGCAATTTTTTCCAGAGGGATCAATCCAACTGCTGTGTCTGGAAAGGGCAGTGGCTCAGTTTCAATGTATGGTAAGCATGCATGAGCGTGATGCCCCTGCTGAAGAGATGAGAAGACGGCAAAGGTAAGGTTAACATCAATTATTTGCATGATAGGATTGGTTGGCACTTCGGAAAAAAAATTGGGTTTAGGGCTAAAGTTTGGGCACCCTGCCTGTAAAAGGTTCACCATGACTGGTGTAGATCATGGTTCTCCTTTCAGCGTCAACTGTAAAACGGACAATTTCCAGTATACAATATGTAACTTAGACTTCGAAAAGAAATCAGCAAACCTAGAGGATTGGGGCAATATGATAATATGTAGGATAGGGTAGATATGACAAAAACAGCTGCTTTATATATATTTATGTAAAATTGATCTAAAGTGGAGGAAAGAAATGAAAAGTATAAATACACTACATACATTCAGTAGAGGTGAGCGGACCAGTGGAAGTTTGGGTTCTGCAGGTTCAGCTGGACTGTTGATAAAGTTCTGTTCTGGACCCAAACTTGAAGTGAATCCCAATGGAAGTCAATGATTCAGCAGTTCGGCTTTCCGTTCACATGCAGCCAGCCATAAGCAGAGCACTTCTGGGGGACGGAGGGCATGTTTTTTTTTGTTTTTTTTCTTTCATTTTATTTTTTCTGCACACACTACATCCAATAACGCTGATTTTACCCCCAGTGAGAGCCATTCAGACACTGCAAGCGGCTCGCACTGGGCCGAGCATCGAGTGTACCTGAGCATAGTGATGCTCGATCGAGTGGTTTGCATACGTACTGTTCGGTCCGCATATCTCTACTCTTCAGCGCTATGAGTTTTACATAAAACATCATTACCATTCCCAGTATCATTACTAATTACTTTTGCTTATAACTTGCATTTGGAAAAAGTATTAATTGTGTTCCTTTACCATGCCCACAGCTATTTATATTGCATACATAATGCTGAACTACACATCTGCATCATAACTGGAATTGGTAAAGAAATTGCTTTACATTATAGATGTTTGTCCTATTGATTTCACGACTGATGTAATTGATCATTTATAGGAACAACAAACAGCTGGATTTCTAGTCTTCACTGACCTTGCCAGGGTAATATCTGATTATTAGAGATGACAGACCCAGCGTGTAGCATGAAAGTACGTTCTCTGGTCTTAATCCTAGTCATGCATACTAAAGAAACCTTATCCAGACCTTTATAATAACTCTTTATATTTCAAACATTGCAGAATTCAACAATGCTTGGTTATTGCAATATACTGCCTGATAAGGATGAGCGGACCCATGGATTTTCAAGTTCAGCCGGACTGTTCGGTTTGGGACCCGAACTTGACCCCAGACCCTGAACCCCATATATCTCAATGGGGACCCGAACTTTGATGCTGTAAAATGGTCATATTATGGCCTAGGGGGATGCCAAAGGAAGCAAAATGTGGATAAAAGCAGGACAATTGCCAATTGCCCTCAAGCAAATGTGGATAAAAAATAAAAAAGCCCCCCCACGCAATTTTGATAACCAGCCATGGTTACTGGGCACTTCCCAGCCTAAAAATAGCAGCTTGAAGCCACCCCAGAGGTGGCACATCTGTGGCACCCCTGACCTGGTCAGGCGCCACTGAGTACTGCACCCTTGCTGGGTCAGTATAAACAGGTAATCCCAAAGGCTGAGTAGGGTGTGTATGCACAGGCACGAAGTACCCAGGACACACACACACAGCTTAGAGGAGACCCCTGGGCAGACCCAGGAAGGGGGCGTAGCCCTCGCATCCCAGCTAGTGGTGGGTAGTGGGACTGGAGACTGGGAGTTGTGCAGTGGCAGTCAAAGGAGTAGGAGTGTAGCAGCCGAGTCTGAAGTGTAGAGCTGAAGAGCAGGATGCTAGTCAGACCCTGCACCTGTAGTGGCTGCTGGCGGGGGAGTTCAGTCACCACAAGTTAGACGGAAAGACACTGGGGAAATCAGCTAGTCTGGAGGACACTGAGGGAACCAGCTGGTCGTGTACGGAGACTTTTGGAGGACTAGGCACACAGGGGAAACAGGTTCCCGAAGTAGGCTCAAGTTTAACTACCTACTAAACCTGCCGTGGGGTGGACAACAAGTCCCACACCAACCACCACAGAAATTTCAGCATCAACAACAACGAGGGGGCCCATAAGGAGGATCAAGCCTGGAGCCATCTTATCCTTGGTCCACGCTGTCAGCAAACTGGTCAGAAAGGGGAGAAAGGCAGTCACGACTTCTCTGGGGAATCCCGCAGTACTTCAAGTTAGGGGTTATCCGAAACAAGAAAGTGCTACGAAGGCGAGTCATCAGTCACCACTATTTCAGCCTGAGGGATACCCAGTTCCACCTGGTTCATCATAGAGTGAGACAACCCGGGCGATGCTATCAGCAAAAAGTGAGTAAAAACCCTGAAAGACATTGCTGCCTGTGTGTGAGTTATTTTGCGACCTGTGTGTGACGACATGGACTCTCATGGGTTAAAGTTTCTTAACATTTAGCCAGACAGGATGATAGATTGTTTATAGACGGGGGATACGTCCCTCATTGTTTTTACAAGACTCTTTTGGACTCATGTAATTGTGTTGGCCACTGATAGCCAGACGTATTGTTTCTCCAGACTTTTCCAGTAATCATTGTATTGTAGTTGTGTATTGCTAATGTGATTACCTTAGTAGCCATTGTCTAGTCGGTGACTCCCAGACTACATGTATACCCTCAGTCTTTCTGTAGACATCATTTGGATGAACATTGTCCATGCAGCTTGAGATTCATCCAATGGGAGAGGCGCTCTTGTCCAACCAATCGATGAGGATGCAGTGTATCTAAGTGGAAGGCTGTGGCTATAAAAGGGACTTTAAGCCACCAGGTGGTTAATGGATGCTGATGGATCCAGTCTAAGCTCTCAGGAGCTGACTAGAGGATCAGGATATCTTATGGCTTCAATCTAGGGACTCCAGTTCCGGTTGGAGACCATATCCACAGCCTAGGGATTTCGACGCCGGCTGCCAGGATTGTAACATCATACCAGGACTACCTAAGGAAGACACTCAGGTTGGGACAGTTCAGTCACCTGGTACAGACTTTGCAGACCTCACACAGCTTCCTAAATCTGGCGCTATTCCTTTCTCGGTGGGTGCCCGCCAAAAGCGGGGTGCTGCTGGATTGGAGTAAGTGGCCCTGGAAGCTCTGAGGCATGGACATTCTAAATCCCTGGTGAGCCAGCGGAAGGGTGAGACTCTGTTGCCTGTTACATTTGTGTTTTGCTGGTGGTGTTATGTGCCGTTAATAGTTTGGGGATCCAATAAAGTCTAATTATTGTGGTTCCCTCACCCTGTGTTGTCTGAGTAGTGTTCCGCCCATGGTTAAGGAGGCCGGCGTTCAGTTGGGATGAGCCCTGAGCCACGCGGTCTTTCTAAAGGCGGCGGGTTTTACTGGACGAGAGCACCCACTGAGCCCCGTGTCTCCACACTGTGGTACTACACACTTACACCTGAGCCCCTGGGGCCAGCCTCACTCTTGGGAGGCCATAACACCACACTGCATTTACCATCCGCCCCAGAAGCTCTCTAAACTGCAGTGGTGGTCACCCCCTGACCGCAATTACCGAGAGTGGCATCACGATTCCTATTGAAGTTAACCTGACATACCTGTTGCCAAAAGATTCCCAGCACGTGAAGACCCTGAGGTGACCTGCAGGTGAGGGGCTTCACACATCCATTAGATTTGCATTGCCCAGCTCTTTCAGAATGCCCTAGTGTGGTGGCAATCTGGATAATAATTTTGGGGTTGATGTCATATATGAATTGAGAGCTGGCATCAAGCCCACAGGTTAGTAATGGATAGGTATCTGTCAGACACCCCCATTACATAGTCGGTAAGTGTACAGTTAAACTATTTTTTCCAGTGTGTGTGTGTGTGTGTGTGTGTGTGTGTGTGTGTGTTTTAATTTGAATAAACAAACACTCACACATGTTAGTTCGCTAATTTATTAATTTAAAAAATCCTTAAAGTTCTGACATGTAATGGTGTAATGCCCCATGACATGCATCAAATCCTATGGAGCATTGTTCTTCTTTACCTTGGCTGGTTATCATAAATAAGGGGAACCTTATGACTTTTTTTTTAAAATTTACCTAAATCATTAAAAAAAACTGCATGGGATCCCCTTAATTTTTGATAACTAGGCAAGATAAAGCAGATAGCTGAGGGATACAGCTGTGTTTTATTAAACTGATAGGACTTGCTTTGAAAAGGCGCACAACTGTCTATATAAGATCTCACAATGCATGTCCGATCAAATGAGAATCATGAGGTCAAAGGAGCTGCCCAAGGAGCTCAGAGACAGAATTGTAGCAAAGCACAGATCTGGCCAAGGTTACAAAAGAATTTCTGCAGTACTCAAGGTTCCTAAGAGCACAGTGGCCTCCATAATACTTAAATGGAAGAAGTTTTGGACCACCAGAACTTTTCCTAGACCTGGCTGTTCAGTCAAACAGAGCAATCGTGGGAGAAGAGCCTTTTGTGAGAAAGGTAAAGAAGAACGCCAAGATCACTGTGGCTGAGCTCCAGAGATGCAGTAGGGAGATAGGAGAAAGTTCCACAAAGTCAGCTATCACTGCAGCTGTCCACCAGTCGGGCCTTTATGGCAGAGTGACCCAACGAAAGCCTCTCCTCAGTGCAAGACATATGAAGCCAGCATAGTTTGCAAAAAAACACATGAAAGACTTCCAGACTGAGAAATAAGATTCTCTGCTCTGATGAGTTGAAGATAGAATTATCACCAAAAAGTTCTAAGTGGTATGTGTGAAGAAAACCAGGCACTGCTCATCACCAGCCCTACACAATCCCAACAGTGAAACATGATGGTGGCAGCATCATACTATGGGGGAGTTTAGGGACAGGACGACTGTTTGCAAATGAAGAAAAGGTGAATGTGGCCAAGTACAGAGAGATCCTGGAAGAAAACCTATTCCAGAGTGCTCTGGACCTCAGACTTGGCCGAAGGTTCACTTTCCAACAAGACAATAGCCCTAAGCACACAGCTAAAATAACAAAGTAGTGACTTCAGAACAACTCTGTGACCATTCTTGACCGGCCCAGTCAGAGCCCTGACCTAAACCCGATTGAGCATCTCTGGAGAGACCTGAAAATGGCTGTCCACCAATGTTCACCATCCAACCTGGCAGAACTGGAGAGGATCTGAAAGGAAGAATGGCAGAGGATCCCAAATCCAGGTGTGAAACACTTGTTGCATCATTCCCAAGAAGATTCATTGCTGTACTAGCTCAAAAGGTGATTCTACTCAATACTGAGCAAAGGATCTGAATACTTATGGTCATGTGATATTTCAGTTTTTCTTGTTTAATAAATTTGCAAAAATTTCTACATTTCTGTTTTTTTCTGTCAAGATGGGGTGCAGAGTGTACATTACATTAATGAGAAAAAAATGAACTTTTTTGAATTTACCAAATGACTGCAGTGAAACGGAGTGAAAAATTTAAAGAGGTCTGAATACTTTACGTACGCAGTGTATATACCAAGGTAGCAAGATTTATTTTGTCGTTTAATTTTGTATTTGTGCATTTATCTGAACACTATGTCCAAACTGCATTGGAGAGAAAACAAAACTGCTGCGCAGGACAAATTCAGTGCTTGACAGGGACCCACTGTTACAAGTCTTCTAAGAGCGAGTCTCTGATAACTGGTGTATTGTGCATAGTCTTTCAACTCTATTATAATCATCATTATCGTGAATCAGCAAGGCTGTGTGCACACGGTGCGTTTTTGCCGTTCTTTACTTGCAGATTTTCACAAATCTGCAAGGATATCCCTATGCCAGGAAAGTCTGAGACTCCTGAACTGTAGTGCACATCTGGATTTTTTCCTTGCAGATTTTGTTGCAGAAAACATTTCAGATTGTTTTTTGTTTTTTTTCCCCTGTGTTTTCAGCATTGAAAGCAATGAAAAAATGCATCCAAAAAACATGGCAAATTGCAGCAAAAAAGCACTTTTTTGCCTCAGCGTTTTTCCTGCAAGAACATGGAGATTTGGTTGCAGATTGTCTGCACCATGTGCACATAGCCATAACCTCTGCAAAGGTAATTTAGGATTTTTTTTTTGTCCTGTTGTTTTTTCTTTAAAAAATAGGAATTAATTCTATCTACTCAAATAAACCACTTTGTGTATATTTTTCCTTTGTAGGCTGAGATCTGTATGTTTGAGAGTCTGAACATCCTATATACAGATTTTATAAGGGTTGTTCACCTTTGGGATACAAGTCTGTAGTCAGTCTGTGACTGCAGATTTGTGAATCCGCACAGTGTGCGCACTCCATGCTGTAAGGATTCTCCATCGCTGGGCGTGTGACTGCAAATATGCAATTTGCATGCATCTACCAATTATACATACCCAACCTTGCGTAATGTAAGAGAATTAAGCAAGGACGACTACTTCTAGTCAGAATGTGGCTGGGAGTATGTGTCGTTACCAGAGGATTCTCATGGCATGGATTGTGTGAGCTGTGAAGATTCAAAAGTCTGCAGTAGCTGTAAGATGAGGTGTACACTGCTGGGTTGTTTTTTTCTGCAGCCAAAACCTACTCTTGGCAGTAAAAAAGCTGCTGCCAAAAAGTAATTTTTGCCTCTTGTTTTGTTGCACTTTTGTCTACATTACATGTTTAATTTCCACAAAAGCAGAAAAAAAACCAAAGCAGTTGCATTTTTGCACTCTCGTTTCTTTGAATAGTGAAAAAACGCTGAAAGAATTGACCTGCTGCTTCTATAAAAAATGCAGCAGTTTTCCGTTCACTCAGGGAAAAAAAGCAAGTGTGTGTATTAGATTTCTATTCTCTGTAAGGAGAAGAGTCTTCCCCCGTGATCCCCACAAAGATTCTCATAAGCCAGATCAGTTACCACCTTTGTACTGACGAGGGGCAATCACCCCGAAACACCGTGTCTGCAAATTGGGATTCTGATCTGGCATATATCCTAGGTCATATGAAAAGGCTTGTTAGAAGGCCACTTGTGACTCTTAGGATTGCTACTTCTAATAGGTGGCGCTAGAGTTTGTCTCCTTTCCTGGAGAGACAATTTGAATAATTCCCAGAGGGGCATTGCAGCTATAAGTCTCCTCACCACTGACAGCTAGACTGGTTTGTCAGGTCTCTGTAAGAAGAATAGTCTTCCCCCCGTGATCCCCACAAAGCTTCTCATAAGCCAGATCAGTTACCCACACTTTGCACTGACAAGGGGCAATCACCCTGAAACACCGTGTCTGCAAATTGGGATTCTGATCTGGCATATATCCTAGGTCATATGAAAAGGCTTGTTACAGTCATATAAAAAGTTTGGGCACCCCTATTAATGTTAACCTTTTTTCTTTATAAAAATGTGGGTTTTTGCAACAGCTATTTCAGTTTCATATATCTAATAACTGATGGACTGAGTAATATTTCTGGATTGAAATGAGGTTTAGTGTACTAACAGAAAATGTGCAATCCGCATTTAAACAAAATTTGACCGGTGCAAAAGTATGGGCACCCTTATCAATATCTTGATTTGAACACTCCTAACTACTTTTTACTGACTTACTAAAGCACTAAATTGATTTTGTAACCTCATTGAGCTTTGAACTTCATAGGCAGGTGTATCCAATCATGAGAAAAGGTATTTAAGGTGGCCACTTGCAAGTTGTTCTCCTATTTGAATCTCCTATGAAGAGTGGCATCATGGGCTCCTCAAAACAACTCTCAAATGATCTGAAAACAAAGATTATTCAACATAGTTGTTCAGGGGAAGGATACAAAAAGTTGTCTCAGAGATTTAAACTGTCAGTTTCCACTGTGAGGAACATAGTAAGGAAATGGAAGCACACAGGTACAGTTCTTGTTAAGCCCAGAAGTGGCAGGCCAAGAAAAATATCAGAAAGGCAGAATGGTGAGAACAGTCAAGGACAATCCACAGACCACCTCCGAAGACCTGCAGCAGCATCTTGCTGCAGATGGTGTCACTGTGCATCGGTCAACAATACAGCGCACGTTGCACAAGGAGAAGCTGTATGGGAGAGTGATGCGAAAGAAGCTGTTTCTGCAAGCACGCCACAAACAGAGTCGCCTGAGGTATACAAAAGCACATTTGGACAAGCCAGTTACATTTTGGAAGAAGGTCCTGTGGACTGATGAAACAAAGATTGAGTTGTTTGGTCATACAAAAAGGCGTTATGCATGGAGGCAAAAAAACACGGCATTCCAAGAAAAGCACTTGCTACCCACAGTAAAATTTGGTAAAGGTTCCATCATGCTTTGGGGCTGTGTGGCCAATGCCGGCACTGGGAATCTTGTTAAAGTTGAGGGTCGCATGGATTCAACTCAGTATCAGCAGATTCTTGACAATAATGTGCAAGAATCAGTGACAAAGTTGAAGTTACGCAGGGAAAGATATTTCAGCAAGACAATGATCCAAAACACCGCTCCAAATCTACTCAAGCATTCATGCAGAGGAACAATTACAATGTTCTGGAATGGCCATCCCAGTCCCCAGACCTGAATATCATTGAACATCTGTGGGATGATTTGAAGCGTGCTGTCCATGCTCGGCGACCATCAAACTTAACCCCATAGCGACGGCCTAACGTCTCAAGACGTCGGAAAAAACAGGGTACTTATTCTGTTCCGACGTCTTGAGACGTCAGGCCGGAAAAAGCTTGTAGCGCCCCCCAGTGACGAAAAATCTCGGGGGTTTCAGCTACCGGAGGCCCCCAAGATTATGAATCGGGGTTTTTTTTTTTTGGCCCCCGAAAATGTGATCGCTGGTATACACCGTATACCGACGTACACATAAAAAAAAAAAAGGCAAATAATACTGATTTCTTTCTCATCGAACATGATCAAACATGTCCGATGAGAAAGAAATATAATCCTTTAGTGCCCCCAAAGCCCCCGGTACCGGAGAAACCAACCCCCACCCCCCCCAGACATCCAAAATGGCGCCGCCGCGCGCCGAAAACTGCCGCCGGCTCTGCATTCATTTCCCTCCGATCTGAAATGATCAAACATTTCAGATCGGAGGGAAATGTCCTCCCCCTGACCCCTCCTCCGGTGCACCGGAGATCTCTGGTCCCCGGAGCCCCCTCCGGTTCTCCAGAGCGCTCCCCCTTCCCCCCTCCGGAGCATGCAGGATATCTGCGTGCAGCGGCCGCATTCATCCTGCTCTTTCTGCCGCATGTGACACGTCACATGAGGCAGAAAGGTGTCCCCAGGTCCCGCCGTCACCCCCCGTCACTCCCCCCAGCCCCAGCCCCCGGTCTTACGTTATCTGGCGGCTGTTGCTGCTCCATCCCCGCGATCACTCCCTCTGGAAAGCTGGCGGCGCATGCGCAGACAGCGGCTGTCAGCTGGATCCCTGCAAGCAGGGACGCTGACGTCGCTGCTGCACAGGCTGCTCCACTGTGGACCGGGGGAGAGTGAGTGCAGTAATCTGCAGCCACACTCCTCACATGGAGTGACTGCTGATCCAGAAAATGGGGGGTACGTTCTGTGAGCGCACCCCTTATATTCTGGAATGAGGTTACTGCAGGTCACTCTGCCCTAGGTTGGACCGGGGCAGTGTGAGTGCAGTATTCTCAGATTACTGCACCCACACTGCTCATGGAGAGCTTGCTCTTCCAGAAAATGGGGGATACGTTCTCTGAACGTGCTCCCATATTCTAGAAGGTCCAGAGTCGCCGAGGGACCTCCAAAATGGATTACAGCGACCGAAATGTATTTATTTTCAATAAATTGGTAAAAGAGGAATGTTTCGGAGTTTTTTTTTTCAAATTTTTTTTTTTCTCTTTATAATTTTCTATTACTGACTGGGTTAGTGATGTCGGGTATCTGTTTAGATGCCGTGACATCACTAACCCCAGGGGTTGATGCCAGGTGACATTACAGCTGGTATCAACCCCGTATATTACCCCGTTTGCCACCGCACCAGGGTGCGGGATGAGCTGGAGCGAAGCGCCAGGATTGGCGCATCTAATGGATGCGCCACTTCTGGGGCGGCTGCGGCCTGCTATTTTTAGGCTGGGAAGAGTCCAATAACCATGGCTCTTCCCACCCTGAGAATACCAGACCCCAGCTGTCCGCTTCACCTTGGCTGGTGATCTCATTTGGGGGGGGACCCCACGTTTGTTGTTGTTTTTTTTTTTTTTGTTTTTTTTTTTTTTTAAAAACGCCTGGGGAGCCCTCCAAATTGATCACCAGCCAAGGTGAAGCTGTCAGCTGTGGTTTGCAGGCTACAGCTGTCTGCTTTACCCTAGCTGGCTATCAAAAATAGGGGGGACCCCACGTCGTTTATTTTAATTATTAATTTTTTGGGGGGCTAAATACAAGGCTAGGCACCCTTTAGTGCCACATGAAAGGCACTAAAGGGCGCCAGCTTAGAATATGCAGGGGGTGGGACGTTATATATGTTTGACATCTATCCATTCATCCATTGTAGCATTTTACGCTGTGTGCCCACAATCAGGGTTTGCAGCGTTTTGGGCGCAGAGTGTTTTCCCTGCATCCATAGCGCTGCATTGTGCAGTAGAAGCGCAGTGGAAGGATTTTTAGAAATCCTATGCCCACTGTGCTTCTTTTCTCCGCAGCATAAACCGACCTGTGGTGCAGCTTCCCGAGCCTCCGCATGTCAATTTATGCTGCGGAGACAAGAGTGTTGTCTGCAGGTAGCATAGAGCTCCACAGCAGCCTGAACCCAAATCGTGGGCATGGGCAGCTGCGTTCTCCCGTGGACAACACTCACATCTCTGCAGGAAGGCTGACACTGTGTACTAGACGCCGTGTCGCTGGATCATGGCCACATAGCCTAAAAGCGAGAAATTTGTTGCTACAGCAACATTTTTGTGAAGTACCTGTAGATTCAAAATGCTTACTATACTCCTGAATAAAATCCAGTTTCCAAAATGGGGTCACTTGTGGGGGGTTTCTGCTGTATAGGTACCCAAGGGGCCCTGCTAATGTGACATGGTGCCCGCAATTTATTTCAACTTTTCTAGAATTCAAATGGTGCTCCTTCCATTCCAAGCCCTCCCATTTATCCAAACAGAGGTTTTTGGCCACATGTGGGGTATCCCTGTGTTCATAAGACATTGGATAACAACCTGTGGGGTCCACGGTTTGTTGTTGCCTCTTGAAAAAGTAAGAAATATGATGCTAAAGCAACATTTTTGTGAAAAAAATGAAAATTTTCAATATGGCAACCTAAGCTTATCAAATTCTGTGAAGTACTCTTGGATTCAAACTGCTCAATATACACCTAGATAAAAGCCTTGAGGTGTCTTGTTTCCAGAATGGGGTCACTTGTTGGGGACCTCCACTGTTTAGGCACCTTAGGGGCTTTCCAAATGCAACATAGCGTCCGCTAATGATTCCAGCCAATTGTGCAGTCAAATGGCGCTCCTTCCCTTCCAAGCCCTGCTGTGCACCCAAACAGTTGATTTTCATCACACATAAGGTATCAGCATACTCAGGAGAAATTGCACAATACATTTTATGCTGAATTTTTTCCTTTTACACTTGTAAAAAGAAAAGCTACCTGGTTGAAGTAACAATTTTGTGGTAAAAATGTATTATTTTTTTTTCACAGCTCAACATTATAAACTTCTATGAAGCACCTGAGGGTTCAGGGTACTCACCAAACATCTAGATAAATTCCTTCAGGGGTCTGTTTTCCAAAAATGTGGCCACATGTTTAGGAGCTTCACTGTATAGGCACCTCAGGGGCTCTCCAAATGCAACATGGCGTCCGCTATTGATTCCAGACAATTTTGCAGTCAAATGGCACTCCTTCCCTTCCGAGCCCTGCCATGCGCCCAAACAGTTGATTTCCACCACATATAAGGTATCGCCAAACTCAGGAGAAATTGCACAATAAATTTCATCGTGATTTTTTTCCTGTTACCCTTGTGAAAAAAAAAGCTACCTGGTTGAAATAACAATTTTGTGGTAAAATTTTATTTTTTTATTTTCATGGCTCAACGTTATAAAATTCTGTGACGCACCTGGGGGTTCAGGGTACTCACCAAACATCTAGATAAATTCCTTGAGGGGCCTAGTTTCCAAAATGGGGTCACTTGTGCGGGGTTTCTGCTGTTTAGGTACCTTAGGGGACCTCCAAATGCGACATGGTGCCCGCAATCTTTTTCAGCCAAATTTCCTTTCCAAAATTCAAATATTGCTCCTTTCGTTCCAAGCCCTCCCATTTGTCCAAACAAAGGTTTCAGACCACATGTGAGGTACCACCGCGCTCATAAAAAAGTGGTTAACAAACCTTGAGGTCAAATTTTTGGAATTACCTCTTGAAAAAGTGAGAAAATTGATGCTAAAGCAACATTTTTGAGAAAATTATTAAAATTTTCAATATGAAAACGTAACGTTAACAAAATCTGTGAAGTACCTGTGGATCTAAAATGCTCACTATACCCCTAGATAGAAGCCTTGAGGGGTCTAGTTTCCAAAATGGTGTCACTTGTGAGGGGTTTCTTCTGTTTAGGTACCTTAGCGGACCTGTAAATGCAACATGGTGCCCGCAATCTATTTCAGCCCAATTTGCTTTCCAAAATTCAAATATTGCTCCTTCTGTTCCGAGCCCTCCCATTTGTCCAAACAGAGATTTCTGATCACATGTGGGGTATCGGCGTGCTCATAAGAAAGTGGGGAACAAGTTTTGTGGTCCATTTTGTTGTGTTATTTCTTCTAAAAGTGAATAAATTTGGCTTAGAGCAACATTTTTAGGTAAAATTTAATTTTTGCTTTTTTTCATTCCACATTGCTTTTGTTCATGTGAAGCACCTGAAGGGTTAATAAACTTCTTGAATGTGGTTTTGAGTACTTTGGGGGGTGCAGTTTTTAGAATGGTGTCACTTTTGGGTATTTTCTGTCATCTAGGCCTAATGAAGTCACTTCAAATGTGATGTGGTCCCTAAAAAAATGGTTTTGTAAATTTTGATGTAAAAATGAGAAATCGCTGATAAACTTTGAACTCTTCTAACTTCCTAACAAAAAAAAATGTTGTTTCCAAAATTGTGCTGATGTAAAGTAGACATGTGGGAAATGTTATTTATTAACTATTTTGTGTCACAGAAATCTCTGGTTTAACGGTATAAAAATTCAAAAGTTGAAAATTGCTAAATTTTCAAAATTTTTGCCAAAATTCAATTTTTTTCATAAATAAACGCAAAAAATATTGTCCTAAATTTGGTACTAACATGAAGTCCAATATGTGACGAAAAAACAATCTCAAAATCACCAGGATCCGTTGAAGCGTTCCAGAGTTATAACCTCATGAAGTGACACTGGTCAGAAGTGCAAAATTTGGTCTGGTCATTAAGGTGAAAATTAGCTCCGTCACTAAGGGGTTAACTGAACTGGAATTGTTTTGTAAACAGGAATAGTCAAATATACTTTCATCCAGTATCCAGGAACTCATTAAAAGCTACAGGAAGCGACTAGAGGCTGTTATTTTTGCAAAAGGAGGATCTACAAAATATTAATGTCACTTTTATGTTGAGGTGCCCATACTTTTGCACCGGTCAAATTTTGTTTAAATGCGGATTGCACATTTTCTGTTAGTACAATAAACCTCATTTCAATCCAGAAATATTACTGAGTCCATCAGTTATTAGATACATGAAACTGAAATAGCTGTTGCAAAAACCCAAATTGTTATAAAGAAAAAAGGTTAACATTATTAGGGGTGCCCAAACTTTTTCATATGACTGTAGAAGGCCACTTGTGACTTTTAGGATTGCTACTTCCAATAGGTGGCGCTAGAATTTGTCTCCTTTCCTGGAGAGACAATTTGAATATTAGATTTCTGAAATCTCAGAGCTTTTGCTGTGACTGAAAACTCATGGAAAAAAAAACTGCAAAAAAATATGCAGCAAAAAAGAAATGTGTGAACATGGTCTAAGGCTGGACAACCCCTTTAAGTAGATTCGACCAAATTTAATAACTTCAGTAAGTACCCGCTTTCAGCAGCTGCAGATTTAAAAAAAAAAACAAAACATCATTTTAAGAGGACTTGCACACTCACTAAACACAGTAATGCCAGTGAAGCAAAAGGGGGAAATTTCTCATTTTGGAGACTTCTAGGGCATGTAATGCACCTCTGGGAAATTAAATATACAAAAAGCTTCATGGAGGAAGAGGACTGGAACGCTAGTTTCTCCATTCTCCATGGCAAGGAGGTATGTCCAGTGTTGGTGAAGGAAGGCACGGACGCCAGATAGTTTGGGTGCTGCGCTCCTTCGCCAAAGAGACTGTGTATGGGTGGGACTTTGGGTGGGGTGCATGACACTGGTTTCTTTAGACTTGTGTCCATCACCCAGCTGCCGGTCTGTATCGTAGACTAAATAGTAACCCACACAACACCAGAGTTCACTTGGCAATCAAACTTGTTCAGTTTATTCTTCACACCATTATGACAGACATGGCCTCAATCCTCATGGTTCTGTTTCTGCTGTTTCTGGCGTACTATTTCTTGACCTGTCTCGTACTATCTTGGAACTTGCTCTTAAGTTGCCAGGTCCGTGTCGGTTTCCCCCTCTTCCTTACACCTTTGTCCAGTTCTGGACCCAGATGACTCTCTAGTGGCACGACTCTCTAAGCCCGCGGGGGTGAGCCGTAGGCTCCAGACCTCTCGAGGTTCCCTAAATGGCCCTGCCACGTCTTTCCTTACTCAAACCCTATCCATAACTGTCACACCATGAGGCCTGCACTACTAGCCAACCCACTTGCCCTGACCCTTCTCCCCTACCTAGACTTAACCCTATCCTATCTGATATCTAATCTACCGCTGCTCCAGTCCACTGGCTAGGTGGTGCCCTGCACATAAACAGCCCCGCTCGGCTACATTGAGAACCTACACTCCGCTAGCAGTATTTACATGTTAACACACATTTAGAATATCCAACACCATATAATATGTTTAGTATAAAACAGCTTTCACAGTACAGGTAGACAACATATAACATAAAACAGCATAGGGACTTGACCACCTCTACAGTGGACTGGGCAGTCCAGGGCTCAACATGAGAATTGTCTCTGGCAGCCTAAGCTAGAATTATATGCAAATATTATCTGTTCTATGTTTGTACCTGGTGTGCAATAATTTTTCTTATTACAACTTTCTAAACTTTATTTTATTTTCCCATTGACATGGCCATATAGCAGCTTGTTTTGCTTAGTTTTCTGGTGCTTTTTTATTTTAATATGTGCAGTAAAATAACATCATTTTTATTCTAGAGGTCAAGCAAGTTGACATTTTTAATGCGCATTTTGGGATCTATATGATATTACCTTGTTACAGTATTTTTTGTGGTATTGCAGTGACACCAAACAATTTTTAATTTTGGTGTTTAACATTTTTGCAAAGTTGTACTTTTGAACGACTTCATTTTACCACATTGTGTACTGTAAAATGGGGGGAAAAATCCAAATGGGGAGGAATTGAGAAACCCAACTCATGATTGCTTGGGAATTGTTTTTAGGCCTCAGGTCCACTTGCACATTGTTACTGATACAAGAGCATCAGAAGTGATATGATAACCCTCAGCTCAGGCTCTGATACGAGTGTGAGCTGAGAGTCATTACATCATCGGCTCATAGAATGTCATGCCCAATACCAGTGTACTATTAATGCCACTTTCAGAGTTTGAATGCTCGCCTGCACTCGCGATGCTTAGAGGCGGGTCCTAGCTGTAAAACACAGCCATTACCTGCCGTCTATGGGGTCAACTCACCCAGTGGGCCCCCTCCATACACCCACTGCCAACCTGCACATAACATAGGTGGATGTCAGTTAGGAGTTAAGACCATTTGACCATTATGCGAACACCAGTGCAAAACGTTTTATATATTTTTTTTTTTTTTTTTTATTTTTTTTTTAAACTATGGCCTCACTAGTGTACAAATGCTACCATGCAGAGTTTATATTGCTCCCAGCAGTTCTAAAAACACACTATCCATACGTTGCATAAAATATACCACCTCCCTATCTGCACCAGAGTCCACTGTAAAATATCTCCCCAGAAGCTCCAAGCTCCACAGTGCAGCACAAAATACCTCCTCGGAAGCCTCAATCAATTTTATTTATTTTTTTTTTAAGCGCCACCAGCTCGCTCGCGAGCCATGGTGATTTCATGGAAAAACACTGTAAGGGCATGTGCACATGTGTGCATATTGCATGCATTTAGGCTGCGTCTAGAACTGCAGCGTAAATGCATGCGTCCTGCGTCCCCTGCACAATCTATGAAGATTGTACATAATCCGTGCGCATGATGCTTTTTTTAACACAGCAATTTGGATGCTGAAATTTTGATCCAAATCGCTGCGATCAAAAATGCAGCATGTCACTTTTTTCATGCACTTTGGATGCAGTTCCCACTCTGTCTATGGGAGAGGTAGTATCCCGAGCGCATGAAATCTGCATCTATTCTGCTGAAACACTGAATCCATTATGCAGTGTTTCTGCAGCGATTTGGAGCGCACATGTGCTGACAAATCACTGCAGAATTTTCAGCATGTACGTGCGCACACAGCCTTAGGTCTGTTTCACACATCAGTGAAAAACACAGATGTTTTTAACTGACGTGTAAAAAAACTCATATGTCCCTCCATGTTCCGTGATTCATGGCACACGTGGGATGCCCATGTGCTATCCGTGATGCGTGATCCGTACTCCGTGATTGCACATGGAATTTTATACTCACCTGTCCCCACTCCTGCTGTCCATGGTGCTGAACTCTTCGTCTCTGCTGTGTTTCCGGTTGGTGCTGACCTCCGCTGCAGCTACTTCCGGGTCGGCCGTGCCTGCATACATGAATATGCATGCAATAATGAACCGGCTCTGAAGCAGCAGCCAGCTGAGGCCAGAGACAAGCAGCGCTGGAGAAGGCGAGTTAAAAATGTTTTTTATTTTCAATTAGCTGTAGTACCCGGGCGTTGCCCGTGATAGTAACTGTCTCTCTCCCAGTCTATGTCTGTGTGTCGCTGTCTGTCTGTGTCTCTGTCTCTTTCTTTGTCTGTCTGTCTGTGTCTCTGTCTGTCTGTTTCTATCTCCCTGTCTGTATTTGTATTAGTCTATCTCTATGTCTGTCTGTCTCTCTCTCTGTGTCTGTCTCTGTGTGTCTGTCTGTCTTTCTTTGCCCGTCTGTCTTTCTTTGCCCGTCTCTCTTTGCCTGTCTGTCTCTCTGCCGGGCTGTCTCTGTCTGTCTTTGTCTCGCTCTATCAGTGTCCCCAGTGACATCATATTACCTCACACATAAGCTTCTTATACTAACAGTTTATTTTGTTCCTATTGCAACCACTGACAGTTGCTATTAATAGCCTGTAGCTCCCACCTCCTTTCCGTTTAATGGCGGCAGCTTTTTGGAGAGTAACTGTAATGCGCAGGGTTACATTTTCCTGTTAAACAGTCTACGACGTTCCCTGGGTCACATGGAGCGTCTGTGCAAAATTTCGTGATTGTAAATGCGACGGTGCAAATTCCTTTAGCGGGCACACACACACACACACACACACACACACACAGCTTTATATATTAGATGTACATTTCTTTCTGGTATGTGTTTCACGGATCACACCATAGTGTGGTCCGTGCGACATCAGTGCTGCCAGAAAAAAATGGCAATGGCATGTGGCAATCACGGATACGCTGCACGGAGACACGGTCAGTGAAAAATCACTGATGTGTGCGCAGACCCATTGATTATAATGGGTCTGCGTATGTCAGTGATTCTGGTACATATATAAAAACTAGCACGGACATACCAGAATCACTGACGTCTGAAACAGGGCAAGCACGCACTTTGCTTTTTACCTGCTTTTTTGCTGCTTTTTCAACTGCAGCGTTTAATGCCAAAATTGATGTGTTCTGCTTTTCAAGCAAAGTCTATGGGAATTTGGTTTTCTAAATCGCACTTTGCAGTTCCAAAAAGGTGCCTTTTTGTTGCAGAACTTTGGTCAAAAACTCAGCTTTGCAGTGCAAAACCCAAATGGCAAAAACAATTGGCATGTCATTTTGTTTTTGCCATTTGGGTTTTGCACTGCAAAGCTGAGTTTTTGACCAAAGTTCTGCAACAAAAAGGCACCTTTTTTGAACTGCAAAGTGCGGTTTAGAAAACCAAATTCCCATAGACTTTGCTTGAAAAGCAGAACACATCCATTTTGGCATTAAACGCTGCAGTTGAAAAAGCAGCAAAAAAGCAGGTAAAAAGCAGGTAAAAAGCAACGTGCGTTCTTAGCCTAAGGAAGATCAATCTTGTGCAGTCTAGATAGGTCCACCAGATTATATGAAGTCATTGGGTTGCTGGTCTTCCTCTTCGCCTTGTTCCTTCTATTTTTTCAACCATGATGTCTATTTTTTTATTTTTCAATTAAGTTATAGCACAATTTGTAATTGCCTTTCGTAGTCAGTGGGATTTTTCTGAGATGTTCATTAACTTGCCAAATCTTTGTAAGTATTTTGGAAAATGTAATATTTTTTTTTTGTATAAGAGCATGAGTACTACGGTATATTAGGCATTCTTACTAGTAAATAAACTGTATGAACTGATGTTCTCTGATAAAATCTAGTTAGTGTACACTTTAATTTCTGAAGCTCCTGTTAAAGCACATTCCTGGAAATAGTTCTGCTGCAGTAGTGTAACGACAAGCTGGGTTTGTCTGATGAATACATTTTTGCCTCTCTGATGTCCACTTCTGCAGAACCACTTGGGAAGCAGCCATGTCAATCAAAAAATTGTTGTAAGAATTCCTCATAATCTTGAGGGACTTGGACTGGAGAGATTGACAACACATGTTCCCAGTAGGTTCTGCCATGCAGTTGTCCAGCCATATGTGAATGTGTGTGGCCCATTTAGACTTGTCTAATATTTTTTTTTTTCTTCTAACCACTAACCAGAATATGTCTAGTCTGCATGTGGAATCTGCCTTCTCCATACAGTTCTTATTCCCCACCAATTTTCTTTTTATGATGCAGTTAATTTGTAAAACGCCTACTTATTAAATTGCCAAAGTTTTATTTAAACAGTCAATAAGAAATAAAAATCACCCTTGTTTTTCTTTAGTTGTTTCATTAAAGCCTAACTTGGCTTACATAAAAGAAAATTCGATCCTATTCCCGCATTTTAAAAATGTTTTCCTCCAGGGATAGATAACCCCTTGTTTCGGTGAAAGAATCCTTGATGCAGCAGCTTAGCTCCTTTTTCCTTGACCTCCTTGATTATGACGAGAGAAGATCTATCCCGGAGACAAAACTCTTAGAATGAGCGCGTTTTATTGGAAGTCCTAGTACGAAGAAGCCAGTGGATGCAAATGCACCCAATAAACATTAGACTGGAACAGTGTACAGGCTAAGGAGTTCTAGAAGCTGCTGTGTTATACAAGGTTGGGTAAAAAATAAACCTCTTTACTTTTATTTTTTTTCTAAAAACAGAATCGCTGTTATCCCAGGGCTGTGAATGTTATTGCAGCGAAACCACATTATTTTGGAATGGGCTGGCTGCAATATCTGACTTCACACATAGACAGGAGTGCAGCTACTTTTTTTTTTAAAGGACCAAGAGGCTTTCAAGATAAATCAACATTAGAAATTTGTGCAATTTTACAGCAATTTGTTGCTGTTTTTTCAATTAAAATTCAATAGGAAATTCATTCCAAAAGAATTTGAAGTGGTTATTGATTTGGATTTAGTTTTTGTTTGTGGTTTTTTAACTTGTATTTTGTAGAGTATTTCGCTCCCTCCCAAAAAACAAGCTGTGAACATGCCCTTGAAATCTAGCGCCAGACATTAATGATAGTGTAATGAATAATGCTGCAAACTGTATAGAAATGAACCGTGAGTGATTTTCGATGTTGCAATACACATGAGCGTTGCATGAAGAATTAGTATTTACATGTTTTTTTGTGATCGGTGACTCGCAATCTAGCTGTAAGTGTACGGTTCAACTTGCGTATAGCTTCCGATGCGAGGACATCGGAAGCGATATGCTAATGACTTTCTGCTGCGTGCGCCAGCTGAGGGTCATACGACAGTGATGCGATCTTGCTGTGGAGAAGATGGAAGGGGCACTTTTTTCCCCATCTCCTCCGCTGCCTGTCTCTGCGTACATCGCACTGCGGTTGGATGACATGCGAGTGCACTGCAATGTTTCACACACTCCCATAGACTTGTATGGGGGTGCATGAGTCGAGACTCACTGCCAAACACGGCATGCTGCGATTAATTACGCATGCCGCTATGGCATGAGAATTCAATCGCAGATGGACATAGTTTTGCACTGGCGCGAGTGCAATCCAATTTTTTATTGGATTGCACTCGTCTGTGCAAAACACAAGTGGAACTGAGGCCTTACTCACCTATCGGATCCAGGATGGAGTTTTTTCTTCTCCTGCTTCAACCGGCTCCCTCTGCTCTTTGATTCATTGGGTTATGATGACGTTAAACTTTCAGGCCATAATGGGCAACTTATGCGGTGGCGTTTCACATGAGTATTTAGGTATTCTGGCGTTACCACCACTACAGATGACTGCTTTCTTGTGCCATCTCTGCATTAACCTCCTGAAAAACTTTGCTCTGTTGCCAATTCAATTCTACTAGACCTCTGAGCCATTTTTGCATTTGGATCCTTGACAAAACTGAGTTTTCAGTCAGCCTTGCTGCTCTGTTGGACTTTGAATAGACACAGCAGCACAGCTGAGTTTGTCACTTTGTCTGCCAAATCTGCACCAACAATACTCCATTTTTCGTTAACCTCTTCTAGCCATGGTCAATTTCCGTTTTTTCATTGTTTCCCCCTCTTCTTCTAATGGCCATAACTTTTTTTTTTTTATTTTATTTTTCTGTTTAAATCGCCATGAGGTTGTTTTTCTGCAGTGCGTGTTTTACTTTTGAATGACGACATTCATTTTACTACAGCATACTGGAAACCAAGAAAAAAAAAATCAAAGTGCGGTGAAATTTAGAAAAAATGCAATTCTGACACATTATTTGGGAATTCTTTTTACAGCATTCATTGTATAATAAAAATGACATCGTAAAAAATAAGTTTTTTCATTGTTCCCATTTTCCGAGACCTGTAACTTTTTCATTTTTTTTGGCGATGAAGCTATATGAGGGCTTATTTTTTGCGGGACAAGACCAAATGTTTTATTCTAATGACTTTTTCATTGTTTGGGGTTTTTTTAACAGAATTGTTTGCTTTATTGCAGAGACCAAAAACCCACAATTTTTTGTAGTTTTAGTGTTTTTTGTTTATTTTTTTCTATTTTAGTGTTTACCAATTAGATTCATTTATTTGTACGTTTTGATAAATCTGATTTTTATGGAGGAAGCGATACCACATGTACTTTTTTAATTTTTCTTTTATTTACCATCTTTAATTTTTAATGGGAAAAAAGTTTGGTGATGTGGTGTTTACTTTTCATAGTATTTTAGTCCCATTAGGGCACTTGAACGTGCAATTGTCTGATTGCTGGTACTATATACAGCAATATCACAGTATTGCCACATGTAGTAAAAATCACAGTCTCCTTTGAAGCCTAAGCACAGGCAGGGTTTCAAAGGACTTCCATGATAAAAGGCATGGAGGTCTTCAACAGACCCCCCCCCCCCACAGCTGTCATAGCAACCCCTCTTGTAATCATGTCACGGGAGTGCCGATAGGTGCACAGAATGACACACTGTTAATTCTGCTGTCAAACTAGAGTACCCATGACTCAGAGATAGGTGCTGTCTGTAACACACAACCATTACCTGCCTGGTATGGGGTGAGCTCACCCCGTGAGCCCACTCCATACACCTGCTACTGACTTGTGCTGTATATGTACAGAGGATATCAGTAATGTATTAAAGAGATTGCTCACTAGTCAAACGATCCCTTCTTAACCACCATATTTCGCCCTTATAAAATAATACCTATACTCTTTCAGTGCAGGCGACATTCCATCATTTTCTGTACTGGCTAACCCGGGATTCAAATTGGGTTACACAATCCCTGCAGAAAATCGGTGGCTGTTTTGCTCTCCCTTCTTTTAGACAACTCAAACATTCAGAGGGAGTGAGAGCAGACACCACTTGAATGGCGCTGGCACCAGTGGCGAGTATAGATGATCTTTTTGTATAGGGGAAACGTGATTTAGAAGGGGTTGTCCGAGTAGTGCATATATAGTGTGTGTGTGTGTGTGTGTGTGTGTGTGTGTGTGTGTGTGTATAATACCAAAAAGTATATAGAGCCAAAAATAGTGTGGGGGGTTATTGGTTTTTCCCCCTTTCCATTCCCTATTCCTGCATTGGGGTCTGTGACAAACTGAGCTCTTCTAGTATGCCAACTCTTCTTTTCCACTGTATGAGCTCTGCATTGGCTTCTGTTACAAGCTAAGCTCAACTAAATTGTAGAATCTACCCCACTTTTTTTCTGGATTACAACTATTAAGTCTGTTGCAATTGCTTCCACTCTGCTTCATCGTTTCCCATAGTTCCACTTCTGCTCTTCCTGCTATCCAGCCACAAGAGCCTCCATTGCCCCATCTGTGTCATCCTGCTACACCGATGTTGTCTGTTGTTGTGGAACATGGGCCTCAAGGAACAACCTCACCAAGTAAGGCAGGGATCCCCAACCTATAGTTCGGAGGTACGTGTGGCTCGCGGGTCCGTAATGTGTGGCTCACGGCTGTCTTCCAGCTTGATGCATAAACACCAGGTCTAGAAAGCAGCTGTGAAGAGCTGGTCTCCAGATGATGAATTTTGTGAGTTAGCCCTGCACAGAAGAGCAGATCTGAATGAACCCCTGGATCTTGGTATACTGCCTCGGTGTGATTTCTGTGGGAAAGCTTTGACTGTCCTTATACTAGTAATTAGGGCTCTGGATGACACAACTGTGAGGAGGGCAAGGGATGGATTTGGCTTGCGACCCTCTCTCAGACCTAAATGTGGCTCTCAAGTTCAGAAAGGTTGGGGACCTCTGACATAAGGTGTAACTCTTGCAGTTTGTTGCATGAAGAGCTCTACTACATTCGCAATTATTATTCATGATGCTACAATATGACCTTGTAATCTTGGTGCTGTGTGACCATAATCGGCATATTGCCCTCGCCTTTCTGCAATTTTAGGCTTCATATGTGGAATTTTCTGGGATGCTGACATAAAGAACAAAATTTGTAAACGTCATACTGTACAGATACATGTTGCCCTGCCAAGCCATGAACACCTGTGCATAAAAGGAGCGTGTCACAATGCCAGAATGTCCCTACTGTTATTAATTTGTATGTGTGCCCGTAAGCTTCATCTCCTAAAATGCTTCCTGAGTGAGGCTGCTCTACTGAGAATGACTGACTGCATTGTTGAGAATCTCACATGTATTACAACAATCTACATTCTTCATTGCCTCTGGGAACATTGTTCTATCATAGCGTTTTAAAAGAGTTTTTTTGGTTTTTTTTTTGTAAGGTCCAGATCTTTCTGTGTTAAAAATTGCACGAGTGTGACATTTTTCTTTAAACTTTTAAAAATGAAAGTATTTGATATATTTGCGTGCCTCCCTGCCCTTGTTTCCCTTCAATACTTGGGGTGAATGTGTAGGAACAGACATAAAATGGTGCAATATGATCCTTTTCCATGCAATCTCCTTCATTAGAGAGTTGCTGATGGGAGCTGTCACTCAACAGCTGCAAACCCACAGCTCAAAGACAGCCACCTGTAGACACTTCTACAAGTACCGAACTTCAAGTCCATGCATCAGCCGAAGGGGGGAGGTCACCGCTATTTTGGAATTCTTTGGCAATGCAAGGGAAAATTAGATATTTCACTTGACCAGGATGCACATTTAAACTTCATCCATGAACTATCTTCACATTCCGGCTACATGACAACAGACGTTGTCTAATGGTGTGTGTATACACCATGTGCAGAATTATTAGGCAAGTTGTATTTCAGAGGATTTTTATTATTGATCAACAACTATGTTCTCAATCAACCCAAAAGACTCATAAATATCAAAGCTTAATATTTTTGGAAGTTGGAGTGTTTTTTTTTTTTAGATTTGGCTATCTTAGGAGGATATCTGTTTGTGCAGGTAACTATTACTGTGCAGAATTATTTGGCAACTTAATAAAAACCAAATATATTCCCATCTCACTTGTTTATTTTCACCAGGTAAACCAGTATAACTGAACAGAATTTAGAAATAAACATTTCTGACATGCAAAAACAAAACCCAAAAAAATTAGGGACCAGTATAGCCACCTTTCTTTATGATGACACTCTACAGCCTACCATCCATAGATTCTGTCATTGCTTAATCTGTTTACAATCATCATTGCGTGCAGCAGCCACCACAGCCTCCCAGACACTGTTCCAAGAGGTGTACTGTTTTCCCTCCCTATAGATCTAACATTTTATGAGGGACCACAGGTTCTCTATGGGGTTCAGATCAGGTGAACAAGGGGACCATGTCATTATTTTTTCATATTTTAGACCTTTACTGGCCAGCCACGCTATGGAGTAGTTGGATGCATGGGATAGAGCATTGTCCTGCATGAAAATCATGTTTTTCTTGAACGATACCAACTTCTTCCTGTACCACTGCTTGAAGAAGTTGTCTTCCAGAAACTGGCAGTAGGTCTGGGAGTTGAGCTTCACTCCATCCTCAACCTGAAAAGGTCCCACAAGTTCATCTTTAATGAAACCAACCCATACCAGTACCCCACCTCCACCTTGCTGGCGTCTGAGCCGGAGTGGAGCTCTCTGCCCTTTACTGATCCAGCCTCTGGCCCATCCATCTGGCCCATCAAGAGTCACTCTCATTTCATCAGTCCATAAAACCTTTGAAAAATCAGTCTTAAGATATTTCTTGGCCCAGTCTTGACATTTTATCTTATGTTTCTTGTTCAAAGATGGTCGTTTTTCAGCCTTCCTTACCTTGGCAATGTCCCTGAGTATGGCACACCTTGTGCTTTTTGATACTCCAGTAACGTTGCAGCTCTGAATTATGGCCAAACTAGTAGAAAATGGCAACTTGGCAGCTTCACGCTTGATTTTCCTCAATTCATGGGCAGTTATTTTTCCCCTTTTTTGCCCAACACGCTTCTTGCGACCCTGTTGGCTATTTGTCATGAAACGCTTGATTGTTCGGTGATCACGCTTCAAATGTTTGGCAATTTCAAGACTGCTGCATCCTTCTGTAAGACATCTCAGTTTTGGACTTTTCAGAGCCCGTCAAATCTCTCCTCTGACCCTTTTTAGAAAGGAGTTGCCTAATAATTAAACACACCTTATATAGGGTGTTTATGTCATTACACCACACCCCTCCTCATTACAGAGATGCACATCACCTGATTTACTTAATTGGTAGTTGGTGCTCAAGCCTATATATAGCTTGGAGTAGGACAACATGTATAAAAAGTATCATGTGATCAAAATACTAATTTGCCTAATAATTCTGCACACAGTGTAGAGATAATAAATTTATATATAATATATGTATATGAGAAAAAAGACCAGTCGCACACTGTGAAAAAAACAAAATTAAATTCTACCTTATAACATTAAATGGAGGTATTTAGAATATTATAATGGCCATTGTAATACCAGCCCAGCGCCCCTTCACGGCACCCTCCTTTGCTGGGTCCTACACTACACTGCATCTCCTCTGGGTTTTAAAAACTTACAAGATCAGCTGGAGAACAAAAAGGAGGCTAATGAAGGGGCCAGGAGCTGGGGTGCAAATCCAGCAAACCAAGCACCACTCCCTGTTATATGCTTATATAATACTAGAAGGTGGCCCGATTCTAACGCATCGGGTATTCTAGAATTTACGTATTGTGTAGTTAATGTATGATTTTTGTATATATATATATATATATATATATATATATATATATATATATATATATATATATATATATATATGTTGTGTGTAGTTACCAAGTGTTTGTGTAGGGCGCTGTAAATGTTCTGGGTGTTATCTGGGTGTGGGGGTATGTGAGAGCGGTGTTGTGTGTATGTTGCATTGTTTGTGGAGCGCTGTGTGTCTGCAGCATTCTGTGTGTGTGGTGCTGTGTGTGTTGCGCGGTTTGTGTGGGTGTGGAGTGCGTGTGTGTGTTTTGGGGAGAGGTATGTTTTGTGCAGTGTGTGTGTTGCGCGATATGTGCGTATATTTATGTATGCCGCGGTGTTTGGGTGTTGTGTGTGTGCAGCGTTGTCTGTGTGTGTGTGTGTGTGTGTGGGTGTCTGTGTAGGGCGGTGTTTGTGGTTCCCAGTGTGTGTGTGTGGTGTGTTGTGCGGTGCGCGTGTGGCGGTGTGTGTGTGTGTTTTGGGGGGAGGTGTGCACCCACATCATGCTCCATCCCCCATGCTATGCACCCCCCATCGTGCTCCATCCGCCATGCTGCGCACCCATCATTGTGCTCCATCCCCCCATGCTACGCACCCCTCATCGTGCTCCATCCCCCATGCTGCGCACCCATTGTGCTCCATCCCCCCATGCTGCACACCCCCCATCGTGCTCCATCCCCCATGCTGCGCACCCCCATTGTGCTACATCTCCCATGCTGCGCACCCCCCATCGTGCTCCATCCTCCATGCTGCACACCCCCCATCCTGCTCCATCCTCCATGCTGCACACCCCCCATCGTGCTCCATCCTCCATGCTGCGCACCCCCCATCGTGCTCCATCTCCCATGCTGCGCACCCCCCATCGTGCTCCATCTCCCATGCTGCGCACCCACCATCGTGCTCCATCTCCCATGCTGCGCACCCCCCATCGTGCTCCATCCTCCATGCTGCACACCCCCATCGTGCTCCATCCTCCATGCTGCACACCCCCATCGTGCTCCATCCTCCATGCTGCACACCCATCGTGCTCCATCCTCCATGCTGCACACCCCCCATCGTGCTCCATCCTCCATGCTGCGCACCCCCCATCGTGCTCCATCTCCCATGCTGCGCACCCCCCATCGTGCTCCATCTCCCATTCTGCGCACCCCCCATCGTGCTCCATCTCCCATGCTGCGCACCCCCCATCGTGCTCCATCCTCCATGCTGCACACCCCCATCGTGCTCCATCCTCCATGCTGCACACCCCCATCGTGCTCCATCCTCCATGCTGCACACCCCCATCGTGCTCCATCCTCCATGCTGCACACCCATCGTGCTCCATCCTCCATGCTGCACACCCCCCATCGTGCTCCATCCTCCATGCTGCGCACCCCCCATCGTGCTCCATCTCCCATGCTGCGCACCCCCCATCGTGCTCCATCTCCCATTCTGCGCACCCCCCATCGTGCTCCATCTCCCATGCTGCGCACCCCCCATCGTGCTCCATCCTCCATGCTGCACACCCATCGTGCTCCATCCTCCATGCTGCACACCCCCCATCGTGCTCCATCCTCCATGCTGCACCCCCCCCATCGTGCTCCATCCCCCATGCTGGGGCCACCGGGGGCGAGTCAGAGCGTGGCAACGTGTGCCGGGGGCGGGGCTGAGCGGGCGAGGCGTCAGCGTATGCCGGCTCCCTGCACATGTGTACCGGGAGCCGGTGTACGCTGGTAACCATGATACACAACGGGTAACTAAGGGAAGCGCTTCCTATAGTTACGCGATGTGTATCATGGTTACCAGCGTACACCGGCTCCGTCACGATCCCAGTATCGCAAGGTTATGTCCGCCGGGGGCGGAGCCGAGTATGCCAACGTGTGGCGGGGGCAAGCGGGCGAGGCGTCAGCGTATGCCGGCTCCCTGCACATGTGTACCGGGAGCCGGTGTACGCTGGAGCGGGTGATGCGTGCGGAGGGCCGGGGCGAGAGGCTAATCCATGCGGGGGGCGGGGCCAGGCCGAGGCGAGCGGCCAATCCGTGGGGGGGCGGGGCCAGGCCGAGCCCAGCGGCCAATCCGACAGTTGTGACTCTAACGACACTGTCACGGTGACACTGTCAAGGTGATACTGTCACGGTGACACAATTTTGGAGCAAGACAGACAGACAGAATAAGGCAATCATATATATATAGATGTGTGTGTGTGTGTGTGTGTGTGTGTGTGTGTTAAATGAAAAGGTGTGCATATATCTATAAATTAAAAGGCTAATCTAGAATAACAGTAGATAGTAGGCAGTCGCTGTAATAGAAAATGCATGCACTTAAGGGATGAGTTATTGTCCAAGTGAGTTTGTTTGCAATGACTTCCTTCAACACCCCACCCCCCACACACACACACACTTCCCTGCTTGGTGCCACCCATATAACACTGTGAATTCCTGTACAACGCTTCAATGTGACTGAGTATAGCGGAAGCCTTTCTCCACCACTCTGGTGAGTAAATGGCACGGTATTTTTTTCCCTCAATGCCCACCCCAAACTGCTGAGTGTGGGTCACGGCATCCTCTACATTACAACCAATTAGTTGTCAAGTTCCCCTCCATTGGCCCACACATAAAAATGCCATGTAATCTAGAAAAGGCTGGAAGACAAAGGAGCGCAACTAGGGTCTAATTCAGGTGAGAGGATAATGGCAGGACACTGAAAGAGGCTGTTCAATGCCCAGCGTCATCAGCGGTGAAGCGCGTGCCTGTGTCTGTTATGACCGCTTCAGAACACCGAGCTTGGGATCAGTGCGCATGATCAGAATGCACAGCACTGTGGGTGTGCTAACATGCTAAGAGGGCGGAATGAGCGCAGGAACGCCCTTGTGACTAATCCCTGCGCTCATTAGCATATCATAAAGGACCTTCAGAAATACTTTTTCTAAAGAGCTCTTTATATATGCTGCTAGATACAGGGACAGTTAGGCAGGAATTAGTAATATGCACCCAGAACTGCTCGTGGTTCTGGATTTATATTGCACATGACAGGTTCCCTTTTAAAGCAAGTGACATGAGCCAAGCAATGTCGTTTTGTGTTTTTACTTTACAAGCTGCCTTTGTGGTGCTTTTTTTTTTTTTTTTTTCTTCCAAGTCTGAATCGACCTGAAAGACATTGTATGCACATAGCCTTACACATGTTTTTCGCCATGTACAGTGCTGGCCAAAAGTATTGGCATCCCTGCAATTCTGTCAGATAATACTCCGTTTCTTCTTGAAAATGATTGCAATCACAAATTCTTTGGTATTATTATCTTCATTTATTTTGCTTGCAATGAAAAAAACACAAAAGAGAATGAAACTAAAATCAAATCATTGATCATTTCACACAAAACTCCAAAAATGGGCCAGACAAAAGTATTGGAACCTTCAGCCTAATACTTGGTTGCATAACCTTTAGCCAAAATAACTGCGAACCGCTTCCGGTAACAATCACTGAGTTTCTTACAATGCTCTGCTGGAATTTTAGACCATTCTTCTTTGGCAAACTGCTCCAGGTCCCTGAGATTTGAAGGGTGCCTTCTCCAAACTGCCATTTTGAGATCTCTCCACAGGTGTTCTATGGGATTCAGGTCTGGACTCATTGCTGGCCACTTTAGTAGTCTCCAGTGCTTTCTATCAAACCATTTTCTGGTGCTTTTTGAAGTGTGTTTTGGGTCATTGTCCTGCTGGAAGACCCATGACCTCTGAGGAAGACCCAGCTTTCTCACACTGGGCCCTACATTATGCTGCAAAATTTGTTGGTAGTCTTCAGACTTCATAATGCCATGCACACGGTCAAGCAGTCCAGTGCCAGAGGCAGCAAAGCAACCCCAAAACATCAGGGAACCTCCGCCATGTTTGACTGTAGGGACTGTGTTCTTTTCTTTGAATGCCTCTTTTTTTTTCCTGTAAACTCTATTAATGGCTTTTCCCAAAAAGCTCTACTTTTGTCTCATCTGACCAGACAACATTCTTCCAAAACGTTTTAGGCTTTCTCAGGTAAGCTTTGGCAAACTCCAGCCTGGCTTTTTTATGTCACGGGGTAAGAAGTGTGGTCTTCCTGGGTATCCTACCATACAGTCCCTTTTCATTCAGACGCTGACGGATAGTACGGGTTGACACTGGTATACCCTCGAACTGCAGGGCAGCTTGAACTTGTTTGGATGTTAGTCAAGGTTCTTTATCCACCATCCGCACAATCTTGCGTTGAAATCTCTCGTCAATTTTTCTTTTCCTTCCACATCTAGGGAGGTTAGCCACAGTGCCATGGGCTTTAAACTTCTTGATGACACTGCGCACTGTAGACACAGGAACTTTCAGGTCTTTGGAGATGGACTTGTAGCCTTGAGATTGCTCATGCTTCCTCACAATTTGGATTCTCAAGTCCTCAGACAGTTCTGTGGTCTTCTTTCTTTTCTCCATGCTCAATGTGGTACACACAAGGACACAGGACAGAGGTTGAGTCAACTTTAATCCATGTCAACTGGCAGCAAGTGTGATTTAGTTATTGCCAACACCTGTTAGGTGCCACAGGTAAGTTACAGGTGCTGCTAATTACACAAATTAGAGAAGCATCACATGATTTTTCAAACCGTGCCAATACTTTTGTCCACCCCCTTTTTTATGTTTGGTGTGGAATTATATCCAATTTGGCTTAATGACAATTTTTTTTTTTTTTTTCATTGAAGACAAATTAAATGAGGATAATAATAATACCAAAGAATTTGTGATTGCAATCATTTTCAAGAAGAAACTGAGTATTATCTGACAAAATTGCAGGGGTGCCAAAACTTTTGGCCAGCACTGTATACATACAAATGTGACCTGTTGAATGTGCAAGCCAAGAACAGTCCATAAACGTAATTATAATCTTGGTTGCTTATGGTGGTAATCCCATTCTCCTGACCTGCTGATGTAACTGAGATAATGAATAGCTATGATAAATTTTGCCAGTTCTCAGCAAAATAAATGAAGGTTTGTAGACACACATTGTAATGTCAGGTGTAGACTGGGCATTTCCTTTGTGCACACTGTGTAATGCCGTGGAAAATTAAATGTTTGTTTTAAAATAAACAGTTGTCACAATTTAAGTGTGTACAAAATTAGACCACAAATTCCTAAATTCTGCTGACCTGACAAAGCTAGTAAACATATAAAACCATCACTACAATATTGTTAAATTGAGGGTCTCATAGAAGTTTCCATTAATGAGATTTTCCTGATATTAAACAGGTTATCTGTCACATGATCAAAAATGTTAGTTTACATCAGAAAATAAATGCCCTACCTTCCTGTCCCCAAAAAACATAGCATGCAATAACGTCACGTGCAACAATTTTGGGCTAGGTGTACATAGCGATTACCACTACATTCTGTAGCTCCATTGGGGCATACAGTTGAAACTACAAGCTTCCATCGACTATCTAAAAAGACACATCTGCATGTTTTTCTCACTATATAAATCAGAATAAATCTTTCCTGTTTCAGGTCAATTTAAAATTACCAAAATTATTTACTGTATATTTGCTAAATGCCAGAATGAGAGAGATAATGTTTTAAGGCATTTATATTACTTTCTGCAAAGTCAAACGTTTACATACACTAAAAGTACTATGCCTTTAAACAATATGGGACAGCCCATGTCTTTGGAAGCTTCTGATAGGTTTAAATAGCACAGATGTGGCCAGTCGACACCTGTGGATGTATTTTAATGCACACCTTAAACACACTGCTTCTTCATAAAGCATCATGGCAAAAACAAAAGAAATCAGCCAAGATCTCAGGAAGAGAATTGTGGACTTGCACAAGTCTGGGCCATCCTTGGGTGCAATTTCTAGACAATTGAAGGTAACTCGTTCATCTTTACAAACCATCATACGCAAGTACAAACAAGATGGGAATGTCCAGCTATCATACTGCTCAGGAGAGAGACAGGTTCTGTGTACCAGAGATGAACGTGGTTTGGTCAGACATGTGAATATCAACCCAAGAACAGAAGAAAAAAAAAAAAACCTTGTGAAGATGCTGATGGAAGCTAGTAATATTGTGTCATTATGCACAGTAAAACGAAGTACTGTAAAGCCACTCTGCCAGGAAGAAGTAATTACAGCAAAATAAACATAAAAAAAGCCAGATTAAGGTTTGCAAATGTGCACAGGAACAATACATTTGGACAAAACAGGGAAAAGCTTTGAAGCCTAAGAACACCATCCCAACTGTGAAACACGGGGGTGACAGCATCATGTTGTGGGGTTGTTTTGCTGAAGGATGGACTGGTGGACTTCACAAAATAGATGGCATCATGAGGAGATTGTGGCAATACTGAAGCATCAACTCAAGACATCAGCCAGGAACTTAAAGCTTGGGCATAAAAGATTCTTCCAAATAGACAATGACCCGAAACATACTACAAAACTGGTTACAAAATGACTTCAGCTGGAATCACACTTGCAAGTGTAAAATCTGTCCGATTCTCATGCTAGAAAGTCGGACGATTTCTTCTCACATTTCATCAGTGTGCTGTCAGTGTGCAATCAGTTTTTACCCTCAGCAGCTGCTATTCATGTACTCTTATGTACAGGAGCATTTACATTGTTCTCTGCTACATGCGTGAAATGTATTGAGAAAACCGCATGTCACTAGGATGGTGTGTGTGCCGTCCGTGTGACATCCGTTTGTTTTCCACGCACCCATAGACTTGCATTGAAGAGACTCGCGCGACAAACTCACCAAAACGCAGCATGCTGCGATTTTTTTTTTTTTCTCAGTCCGATTTGGAGTGAGTAAAAAATAGCAAATGGGAGCTGCCTCATTGATTAACATTGGTCCCAGTGCAATGCGAGAATTTCTAGCATAGCACTCATGCGAGTTAATCGCAAGTGTGAAGCCGGCCGTAAAGATAACAAAGTCAATGTTTTGGAGTGGCCATCACAAAGTCCTGATCTCAATCCTATTGAAAATTTATGGGCAAAGCTGAAAAGGCAGATGTGAGGAAGACGACCTACAAACATGGCTCAGTTACACCAGTTCTGTCAGGAGGAATGGGCCCAAATTTCTACCAACTATTGTGAGACGCTTGTGGAAGGAGATCCAAAATGTTTGACCCAAGTCATACAGTTTAAGGAAATGTTACCAAATGCTAATGAAATGTATGTAAACTTTTGACTTTGCAGAAAGTAATAAAAATTCCTTAAAACATGTTCTCTTTCTCTCTTTCTCTTTCTCTCTTTCTCTTTCTCTCTGTCTCTGTCTGTCTGTCTGTCTCAATATTGGTTCATGTAAGATAGAGAGAAAAACATGCATATGTGTCTTTTTAGATAGTGTAAGTAAACTTCTGATTTCAACTCTACAGCCGATCCCCCATAAAACAGGATTCAGCATATGCACCAACGAGGTGAGACTGAGTCACCGGGTGCTCTGTTGTGCATCATATTTGGCCGTATGCTTCTGTTGGAAGCGGGCATGTGAACCCAGTAATATAGACGATTTTTTCATAAAATTCACACTTTGTAAATGCACCCAGTCTGCACGGATCTGAAAATAAAGTAAAATTCTGAGGTTTGTTTACTATAGATTACTGCTGTTACTATTCCCTTAAATGCAATTGTCATAATTTATTTTGTAAGGACATCATAAACATTTGTAATTAGTGTATGATTCTGTGATTGAAGCAGAACTGCCAAATGTGAGTGGTTTTACATCGTCTGCACTAGCACAGCAATGCTTCCTCTGCCCCTGGCATTGAACTAGATGTGACGGCTACGAATCTGCTGGAATGAGCACATGGACACTGCTAATTACCAACACATTAGACTGGCTTTTTTCCAGAGGTTGTGGCACAAATTAATGAAAGGAGTAGGTGAGAAACATATGGTGCTCCACTGGTCAAATACTTGGTGGTCTGAAATAACAACATGACATTTTATTACATGTAAAATTAAATAGGGCAAGACTGATTTTGGTTCTCTGATGACAATTTTCTGCATTTAACTATTTCTCTACCTACAGGATATTTAGTGGGGTTTTTGGTGTTGTGTGGATAAAGTATATTCACTGCATTATGAAGAAGTATCATACTTTCTAAAATAACCTGTGGATTAACAATAGGAGTACATTAAGTGACCATTCCACTGTTCTACTTCTTAGGCCGGTGTCCTACTTGCGATTGCCTCGCGTGTATCTCGCGCGAGTTTCGTGGTGTATCACCCGTCACGGACTCACACTCTGCTCACAGGAGCGGGTCGGGGATGCATAGAGATGTATGCAACCACCAATCCTGTGAGCAGAGTGTGAGTCCGTGCCGGGAAATGCACCACATAACTCGCGTGAGATACACGCTATGCAATCGCAAGTGGGACACCAGCCTTAGGTGCAATTTCACTATTCTCTTGTACTAATTCTGACAAATCATCTTCCTTTTTTTTGTTTTAACTCAAATGAATGGAAGACTTAATTGTTAACATCCAGAATTGGATCATGTTTTTCTTACCCAAGTGCTCAAAGTGTTTGTTTAAGACCTTGGAACGATAATTTGCCATCCAAAATGTAGCCGGTTAGACAGACAAGTTTTCAAGAATGGCTCCGTTCAGTGATGTCAAGCAAAGCTTAAAGAATTTATTATACAACAATCAGGCTTAATTTACATAAAACTGCAAAACTCCTTTTTAGGCTTTCCTAAAAGTTTTATTTCATTTTTTAAGCCATGACTTTGAGGGCCTTTTTATTTGTGCACAGACGCATACCTCCCAACTTTTACAGACGAGAAAGAGGGACAAAGCTACGAGCGCCGCAGCAAGTTTAGGCCATGCCCCTAACCACACCCATTTTGCAATATGTCACGCCCACATCCAATCCTTTTCAGCACTGCTGATCACATTGTTTAAGGCTGCGTGCCCACGACCAGTGTTTGCAACATCTTGGATGTGGTGTGTTTTTGCTGTGTCCAAAACGCTGCGGTGTACAGTACAAGCATAGTGGATGGATTTCTAGAAATCCCATGCCCACTGTGCTTGTTTTTTCTGCAGCAAACACTGACCTGCATCTTTCCAGACTGCAGCATGTCAATTGTTTGCTGCAGTCGCATGCGTCCTCCGTAGGGAGAAAACAAGCAGGAGACCGCAGCGCAGTGAACCCTGATCGTGGGCACGGGCAGCTGTGGTCTCCTGCGGAGGAGACTTACAGCCCCGCAGGTCAGGACCTAATGCGTCTAGGACACAGTGAGTCCTGATCGTCGGCACATACCCTTAGGCTGAGACCGCACCTTGCGTTCACCTACTTGCATTTGTAAACGCACGTTTTTGGCTTAATTGATTTGACCAAAGTTGCTTTTTTCAGAACTTTAGCGCTGAAAACGCATGCGTATTTACCGCTTTTTTTATGAGTTTTCAGCACTTCTTACATGCTTTTTCACCTGCGTTTTGACAGATGCGTTTTGAACATCAAGACCCTGCTAAATAAAGTTTAAACAGTCAAACATAATGAAAAAACAGAAAAAAGGATCATATCTATATTAATGGGAAAAATAATGAAAATAGATATATTTCATTAAATTATAGCAGTAATATACATTTTATCGCTAAAATAGCAATAAATGCATATTTTTCTTAAATTTAATTGTCGGATTATGTGTGTGTGTAAAGGGACAAATTAAATCATTATTTTGATATCTAAAAAGCATGCGTTTTGGTAGTCCAAAACGCATGTTTTCTGCACTGAAAAAGTAGGTAAAACGCAGGAATTTGAAGGAATCTTGTTTTTTGCCATTTCTCATTGACTTCAATGTTACCAAAACGCACCCAAAATGGCAAAAACAACTGACATGCTCCTTCTTTGAACGCATGGTTTTTACCACAAAATATGCAAATTAAACGCAGCATTTAGAAACGCAAAGTGCGGTCTAGAAATCCCCATTTTTCCATAGACTTTGCTGTGAAATCAAAACGCATGCCTTTTGGCATGAAAAAGGTGCTTCTCAAAATGGACCTAAAAAGCACCTAAAATGCAGGTGGAAACGCAAAGTGCGGTCTCAGCCTTATAAACAATAACTGTAAACAGAAAAGTTATCTACATTACTGAATTATATTCTTAATGAAAATGTAGTATTTCTTGTATGTCTTTTAAATTTGAATATTTTAAGCTACAAAATTCTATTGTAAATCAGATCTGAACCCTAAATCTGCACTGTGTAAAATTACTGTGCTGCGCATTACCTATCAGGTCTAATCTGTTAGATAAAATATCTGTAATAACATTATGCTTCTGGTTAATAGAAGCAATTAGAGAATACTGTAGACTTAAGGCCCCTTTACACGCTACGATTTATCTGACGATATGTCGTCTGGTTCACTGTTTCCGTTACGCACTTCCGTCATCGTTAGCGACTGCATTGCGTGCGACTCTGAACAATCTTAAAAATAGCGAAGATCGTTGACACGTCGTTCAGTTTCAAAATATTGTTTGTCGTTTTGAACGCAGCAGACATATTACTACGTTTGACACCCTGCCAACAATGAACAACATCCACATGGCCGCCTTGGTCAAACAATATATCGCTGAACGATGTTGCGTCGTTTGTGAGATGTGTACGTGTGACCACTACAAAATGACCTATGAGCGATCTCGGTAAATCGTAGCAACAATCTGGGCGTGTCACATCGCTAACGAGATCGCTAGCGATATTGTTGTGTGTAAAGCAGCCTTTATTGTTCTGCTTTGCTGCTGAAATCATGAGATGCCGCTTTCACACTGCGTTCTGGTCTCCGGTCAGTGGTCCCTTAGGGGCTTCGGTCTGAACCCACCGCAGAACGGGTTTTGAACATATGCACTGAGGGGGCCATTTACTATAAGGCTATGTGCCCACGGGACTATGTACCCGCGGATATATCCGCAGGTATGTCCGCAGGTTTCCTGCAGCAGCTCCCCGGAATCCGCAGCTATGCATTGCCGTGGGATTCCAGCGAAATATCTGCGGTAAACCTGCGGACATTCGTGTGACTTACCTGCAGAAGTCTTGGCCTCTATCTCCGTACTGGAGAGGCGGGACTTCCACAGGTATTTCCGCAGGAATAATTGACATGCAGTTACGTTCGGCTGCGGGATATCCGCAGCATATTCCACAGCCGTGCATACCGCAGCATGGACACAGCACTCGCCATGTCCCATAGGATAACATGGGGAGTGTCTGTACTTGCTAAAACCTGCGGATTTATCTAAAAAATCCAGATAAATCCGCAGGTTTTCCACGGAAAATTCCGCGGGTACATAGTCCCGTGGGCACATAGCCTAATGGTGCAGACGGAGTCACCGTGTGCTCTGTTGTGCACCATTTTCAGGAGTATACACTTTCTGGAGAAGGACACCAAGATGAAAAAGACTCTGGCCCCCATGCACACACAGAAACTCACATAAACAAATACGTACACGTACAGGCATATGTACATATACAGTACATATTTGAAGACAAATTCCCTAAAATACATACAAGTAAAATATATCTTTGTACCGTGTTAGCCAGTAGAGATAAAAAAATTGTTTAAAAGAACAGAGAGTCCTCAGTGGTTGATACCTTTTAATGGCTAACTGAAAAGATGGTAATAATTGCAAGCTTTCGAGACTACTCAGGTCTCTTCATCAGGCATGGTATACTTTCACACTGAACTGCAGCAGTATTTATGGCTAGAACAGCTTGTCCCCCTGCCATAGAGATAGTTCTGTTTCATATAACTTGTTCCTTTTTTTTTTTTTTCTTTTTTTTTTTTTTTTTTTACTGCACTATTCTAAGTCCTGTTGTGTATAAATACGTGACTCTTCAGATTTTGTGTTATACCATGCCTGATGAAGAGACCTGAGTAGTCTCGAAAGCTTGCAATTATTACCATCTTTTCAGTTAGCCATTAAAAGGTATCAACCACTGAGGACTCTCTGTTCTTTTAAACAATTTTTCTAAAATACATATAAACATACAAATCTATACACAGTAATATATACTGACCTATATCGATATATACATCATACATATAGACACATTAGAGGTAATAATATGGGCAAGTCGGCAGCAGCCTCATTCACCTCCCCCGCTTGTCTCCTGTCCACTCCACCTCGGCATGTGATTGGCATCACTTAAACAGACCTAGCCTCGCACAGTGCACACTGACACTGCTGTATATTTATCACAAGGGAGGATGTTTTTTTTTTTTATATATATATATATATATATATATATATATATATATATATATATATATATATTATATACTAGCTGTACTACCCGACTTCGCCCGGGTTAATAACTGCTGTTAACAAAATAGAATGTATTAACAAAAATGTATTCTGCACACACAAACCACAAAACAAATAGATATAAATGTAATTATAATGTCTGTCTCCCCCTCTGTATATATCTCTGTTTCTCTCTCTCTAGCTCTTTGTCTGTCTCTTTCCCTCTCTTTCCCTCTTTCCCTGTCTGTCTGTTTCCCTGTCTTTGTCTCCGTTTCTTTGTCTGGCTTTGTCTGTGTCTGTCTCTTTACCGGTCTCTCTCTTTTCCTCTCTTTCCCTGTCAGTCTGTCTCTTTGTCTGTGTCTGTCTTTGTGTCTGTTTCTTACCCTGTCTGTGTGTCTCTTTCCCTGGCTGCATTGTGACGCGCCAACATTCCATATAAGGGCATGGCTGCGCATTCTTCTGAAGTTCTGGCTGCACTGTGGCTCCCAGCTCCATTCGCTTTAAAGAAGGCAGGTTTTTTGGCGAATAACTGTAAAGCGCGGGGTTAAAAGTTTCCCTCAAAACATAGCCTATGACGCTCTCGGGGTCCAGACGTGTGAGTATGCAAAAGTTTGTGGCTGTAGCTGCGACGGTGCAGATGCCAATCCCGAACACACACACACACACACACACACACACACACACACACACACACACACACACACACACACACACATATATATATATATAATAATTTATATATATATACATATAATTTATATATACATATATACACACATATACATATATATATATATATATATATATATATATATATATATATATATATCTGGGGGCTACAGTATATACATCACAGGAGTGCCTGGGGTTATGGTATGTTTTGGGGCATAGACAGTACTTGAGGGGGCATACATATTAGGCCTATTTCAGACGTCAGTGATTCTGGTACGTATGTGCTAGTTTCTATACGTACCAGAATCACTGACCTATGCAGATCCATTATAATCAATGGGTCTACGCACACATCAGTGATTTTTCACTGACCGTGTCTCCGTGCGGAGTACATGCGTATCCGTGACTGCCACACAGAGACATGTTTGTTTGTTTTTTTCTGGCATCACTGATGTCACACGGACCACACTATGGTGTGATCCGTGAAACACGTACCAGAAAAATATGGACATTGAAAATAAAAAGCTTTTTCAACTCGCCCTTCTCTAGCAATGCTGTGTTCCGCAGCTGCTCTCTGCTTCTTCCTGGCCGACTCATTATGGCATGCATATTTATTTATGCAGCCAGAGCCGACCCGGAAGTAGCTGCAGAGGTGAGAGAGAGCGGTCTCTGGATGCTGAATCGCGGGACTGTTCACCACCACGGACAGCAGGTGCGGGGACAGGTGAGTATATGTCCATGTGCAATCACGGAGTTCGGATCACGTATCACAGATTGCACATGGACAACCACCATGTGCCGTGAATCACGGAGTATGAAGGGACATATGCGTGTTTAATAAGCCAGTGAAGAACGTCTGTGTTTTTCACTGAGGGGCATACGTTACTAAGGGGTATACAGATTACTGGGGGAAATACACTTTACTGTGGGGCATACAAAGTACTGGTGGCATAGATGTTACTAGGGGGCATGTAGCTCTGGTGTTGAGGCTCATACAGCTCCTGGGGCACATACAGCTCTGATGGGGGGGTGCCTATAAAGCTCTGGTGAGGGGGCTGGGGGCATACAGATCTGGTGGGAGGGGGCATACAGTTCTGGCGAGGGGGGGCTGGAGGGATACAGCTCTGGTGAGGGAGTGGCTGGAGGCATATAGCTCTGGTGGGGGGGCTGGGGGGTATACAGATCTGGTGAGGGGGCTGGGGGGCATACAGATCTGGTGAGGGGGCTGGGGGGCATACAGATCTGGTGAGGGGGCTGGGGGGCATACAGATCTGGTGAGGGGGCTGGGGGGGCATACAAATCTGGTGTGGGGGCTGGGGGGCATACAGATCTGGTGAGGCGGGTGGCTGGAGGCATATAGCTCTGGTGAGAAAAGGGCTGGGCTGGGGGATACAGCTCTGGGTAGGTGGGGGGGGGTCACATACAGCGTTCCTTAGTGCTGCAGCCCCTTTCCCTCCAGTCTCTTCATCTGTGGACAGAGCTCAGCATGTCACGCGGTAGCTCTGCCCACAGATGCACTTCCGTACACAAGCAGCCCAGTTGAGAGCAGTGCACTGGGCTGCAGGTGCTGGGTTTAAAGCGCCGGCAGTCAGGAAAGTGCTGCTGCCACCGACCCATAACAGCGGCAGCACACAGAGCCAGAGCAGTGAAGTAGCGCTCGCCTCTGCTCATGTGGATAGGAGGGGGAGAAAGTCAGACGGGAAGAGAGTGGGTGGGTGGAGCCACGGGACACATGGCTCACGGCCGTGATACCGAGACACCCGCTCAAAACCGGTACAGTCCCGCTGTATCCAGGACGGTTGGGAGGTATGCAGATGTATGTATGGATTTTTGTTTGCTTTTCTATAGTGAAGTCTTTGGGAAAACATGAAAACAATGTCACACTTAATTTATGCTGCGCTTGTACGCAAAAAAGATGCCACATAATCTGTGAAAAAGCCACAAAAATGCAGAGTTTGTAGAGCATTTCATATTTTTCCTTGCCTTCCAGGTAACATATTCCCACAAAGTTAATTATCAAGCTGTTAAAAATGCCAGGTGGCAACTTGGTAGCCAAGAATGTATGAGATTCGTCCTGGCTACTAATGGATTGCAGCTACAAAGGTGACGTTTTGAAGCTGAGATTTTCAGAATCGCCACTGTAGTCGTGACCCGGCCCAAAATATTGGGGTTAAAGTCAACGGAGATCATTGGGTGTCTTTTTAGCTGGCACTCTCACTTCCTGATTTACCTTTTAGAGTTTGAGTGGAGTGTCATTAGCATTTTTCTTGTGATGAATACTGGAAAAGTATTTGGTAAGCATTATCTGAATACGAATAGTTAGGCTATGTGCGCACATTGCATTCAATTCCGCAGCGTGTAAATCACTGCCTGTGTGTCTCAGAACGCAGCTGCTATTTATATATTTTTTTTTAACTGCTCGATATAGACACACCCACTGGCGGCTGTGATTGGTTGCAGTGAGACAGCTGTCACTCAGCGTGGGGGAGTGTCTGACTGCAACCAATCATAGGCGCCGGTGGGTGGGGGAAGCGGGGAATACGTGATGGATTAATGAGCGGCCGGCATTTTCAAAAGAGGAGAAGCCGCCACAGTATGAATGCCGTGCAGCGCCGCGCCGGTGATCGTGGATCGGTGAGTATGAGAGAGTGGGTGGGAGGGACAGACCGACATGGACAGAGAGAGAGACGACCGACAGACAGAGAGAGACCGAAAGACCTGCGTTTATTATGTCAAAAACACATGCAGATCGCTAGTAAAAAGCAAGTAAAACGCATTCTTCTTGAAAAATATGCGTTTAGACATTTCCCATTGACTTCAGTGTTATTAAAACGCTGCCAAAATAACAAAAACAATTGACATGCTGCTTCTTCAAACGCAGCGATTTTGACAAATTTTCCGCAACTAAAATGCAGCGTTTATAAATGCATCGTGCGCACAAGAAAGCCCTATTTTCCATAGACTTTGCTTGGAAATCAAAACGCAAGCAATTTTGCATTAAAACACTGCAGCTCAAAACCAGGGGCGTATCCAGGGGGGGCTGGCGGGGCATCTGCCCCGGGCGCAACTATGAGGGGGGCGCCTGATGCAGCACTGTGAAAGTCTCCACGTGGGCTGCGGTTGCCGCTCTGCAGTAGGAGCCGCTATTCTCTGACTGAGCGCAGCGGTCACGCTGACAGCCGCACTCATATAAAGTAAAGCGCGCGGCTCCCACTGCTCAATTGTTCTAATATCTGTCAGACACGAAGACAATTGGAGCGGTGACGCCGGCGCTGACTTCCGGGTCAGAGCGACGGCTTTCATGTGATCATGTCAGCTGATCACACTGCTGACCCAGACGTCATGCCCGCAACGCAGAGGCCGCAGAGAAACGCTGATAAGTGTTCCAGTTTGGAGCTGAAGACACGGACGGAGGTACATTATGGGGTGAGGGGGGAGGTATCTATGCACACGGAATGGGGAGACAGAGGGTGGGGAGAGGGAACTATTAGTGGACACATTATGAGGGGATAGAGGGTGGGGAGGGGGCAGTATCTAAAGACAGTATGGAGGAGAGAGGATGGGAAGGGAGCAGTATCTATAGACACAGTAGGGGTGAGGGGGAATGATGTTTTGACAGTATGGTGGGAAAAGAGGTTGGGGAGGGGGAAGCATCTTTGGGCACAGTATGGAGAGAGAAATGATGAGGGATGATGTATGGGGAGAGAGATGATGAGGGTTGATGTATGGGGAGAGAAATGATGAGGGATGATGTATGGGGAGAGAAATGATGAGGGATGATGTATGGGGAGAGAAATGAGGGGTGATGTATGGGGAAAGAAATGATGAGGGATGATGTATGGAGACAAAAAGGATGAGGGATGATGTATGGGGAGAGAAATGATGATGGATGATGTATGAAGACAAAAATGATGAGGGATGATGTATGGAGAAAGAAATGATGCGGGATGATGTATGGGGAGAGAAATGATGAGGGTTGATGTATAGGGAGAGAAATGATGATGGATGAGGTATGGGGAGAGAAATGATGAGGGATGATGTATGGAGAGAGAAATGATGAGGGTTGATGTATGGGGAGAGAAATGATGAGGGGTGATGTATGAGGAGAGAAATGATGAGGGGTGATGTATGGGGAGAGGGAGGATGAGGGGTGATGTATGGGGAGAGGGAGGATGCGGGGTGATGTATGGGGAGAGGGAGGATGCGGGGTGATGTATGGGGAGAGGGAGGGGTGACGTATATAGACATGGTAAGGGGAGCAAATGGGAATGAAATTTTGAGGACACAGAATAAAGAGTGACATGGTATGAGGAGCAAGTGGGCAGGATGGAGAGTGAGGTGGAAAGCTTTATGGACACGCAGGAGGTAGTGAGGAAGACAGTAAGAGATGAGAAAAATGTGAGGGGGCACAGAATATAGACTGGGTAGTGGAGGGACATGGTATGGAGAGGGGGCAGAATTGGAGGACAGTGTGAGGCCATAGCGAGGAGGGGGTGGGATGAGAGGGCACAGTATAAAGACTGGGCAGTATAGGGTGATACAGTGAGAGCATAGTGTGAAGAGTAGTATGGAAAGGAGAGGAAGTGTGTGGGGCATGTAAGATAAGAGGGGCAGTGTGTGGGTCATATTTTGTGCAGAGAACACAGTGAGGAGCCATTATGTGTTCAGGGGCACAGTGTAGGGCAGATATTTTTAAGTAGAAGTATTATAATCATTCTGCTATTTTAGGGGCATCGTGATGGGATGTGCTGCAGAAGACCGGAGAAGATGGAAATCTGCAGAGACGAGATGTGAATGTGAAAAGTCATCATGGCGTCAGGACAA
Source organism: Anomaloglossus baeobatrachus (assembly GCF_048569485.1). NCBI lineage: Eukaryota > Metazoa > Chordata > Amphibia > Anura > Aromobatidae > Anomaloglossus > Anomaloglossus baeobatrachus. The sequence goes on along the minus strand of NC_134356.1, from coordinate 509,166,164 downwards.
GGTGAATAGAAAGAAACGACTCAGAGGCAACATCATCTATAAGGTACCTGAATGTAAATGTTTATTTGTGATACTATGTCCCATCATTAGGCCTTGGTCCCATTTGCGCATTGCTTCTGATGTGAGCACAATGGGACCCCCACTGATCAGCTGTTCTTGGTGCGGGTGGCCGGAAATGCTTATTTCTGGATCTGCTCCATCCTCTGATGGTGTCCGCGGCCGGGTACTGCACATCAGCCTCATTGATTTTAATAGGAACCTGTTGCCACTATCAGAAGACGGAGCAGATCCAGAACTGAGCACTTCCGGCCACCTGCCACCACCGACATGGCACCTAGAACAGGCGATTGGCGTGGGTGCCAGGTGCCGGATCCCGACCAATCAGACATTGGTGACCTATCCTAAGGAAAGGTCTTCAATGTTAAAGTAGTGGACAATCTCTTTAATAAAGTCTTGTGCCGTCTGACAAGTTAAGGGTTACTATGTTTTTATTTATGTTGTTAGGAGCATTAAAGGGGTTGTCCAAGTTTGTGATGAGTCTGCAGTCACTCTGTGTGTCAATCTATGTGACTGCAGACTTCTGAATTCTCACAGTGTGCACACTGCACGCTGTCAGGATTCTCTGATGCCGGCAGTGACAGTGGGAGGTTATGAAGCTGCAAGTATGCGATTTACATAGATGTGGTTATGTGCTGAACAGACATGCTCAATGAAAATGAATTGACTGAGGCTAGACACATCAAACTAGAATGTGGCCAGAAGTCTACAAATCTCATACTTGTGCTCACATGATCGTCCATTCTCGTCACTGGCACCGGAGAATCCTAAAAGTGTACAGAGCATGCATTGTAAGAATTCAGAAGCCTGAAGTCACGAATAGTCACTGCAGATTTTCATCTCTAATCTGGACAATCCCTTTAATTACAAAATTAATTAGTGTAGTATCCTCAGTTCTAACAGCGTGTAATATACCCACTGTCACAATTCAGCTCTGCTCGCTGGTCACCACATGGCCATTCCACTCATGTGATTTTCATACTTGCATGTGACAATTAGCTTTTCTTCATACGTTTCTCATTGAACATTGAGAGAATTATTAAGAGAAGCTCGTTACCACATGACTGTAAGTGTGCAAATCACATATGAGTGATTGGTCACATGACGACCACCCAAATTGCTTGGTGTTGGGGGGGCGCCAAACTGAATTCTTGCCCCGGGTGCTGGAAAGCCTAAATACACCTCTGTCAAAGCGCTGCTGAAAAGCATGAAAAAAAGAAAAGTGCGCACATAGCCTTACTATTCACCCATCTCTAATTTACTGACAATAAAGGCATTATAAAGTAACACAGTTCAACAATTGCAGAAGAAGTGGGGGTCTTGCTTGCAATTTTGCAAAGAAATGGGGTGGGAGTGGGGGGGACACAATACGTAGAACATGCTTGTCATGTATGGTCCAGCCATCATTATAATCAGTAAGCGTTATGATATAAAGCTATACTATCTGGTCATCAGTCATTTGTCAAAGTATGGTTACCAATTGCTATTGGGTGCATGGAGGACGTGAAGACAGATGAATAAGAGTGATTGATTAGATTCTGAGGAAAAATTAGAAGGGGGAACAAGTAGTTAGATTACTGAAGTAAGGTGATAGACCTGTCTAAAGAGGTGTGTTTTAAAAACATGTTTAAAAATGTGGGGTTTAGGTATTAAGCGGATCATCCGGGAGTAGTGCATTCCAAAAAACTGGAGCAGCAACAGTGAAGTCCTGGAGATGGAAGTTGGAGGTTCAGATTATGGTTTAGATCATTTGCTGAATGGAGAACACATATAGGGTGATAGGCAAAGATGAGGGAGGAGATGTATGGTGGTGGAGATGTGTAGAGCACTTAACGGGTGAAAGCGAGTAAGCTTATATTCTACTCTGTAGTGGATGTATAACCAGTGCAAAAATTGGCACAAGGTGGAGGCATCAGTGTACTGACTGGATAGAAATAGGATCACATTTATCTTGCGTTCTATACTGAGCGCTTACATTGGAGATTACGTTTTTAGATCTTTGAAAAGCATGATTCAGACAAAATTCCCAAAGGAAAATTTACTGTAATGAGGCAAAGGGAATCGCCTTGGAGTCCTGTCTGGCCATTGGTTTAGTGATGTCCATCTTTTCACAAGTCTTTTTAGGTGTGCACAAAAGCGCAGTCAACAACAGTTTTGTGCATCTTTGAAAAGTTTGACACTGCTGAACAGAAGCCAAACAGTCTGGAGTAACTCTTCTGCCTCATTATAGTGAAGAGATCTGTCAGGGGTTTCACCCGAAGCACGGATTTCAGAGATGTAGATGGAAACCCTCATGTACTGAAAGTGCTCAGCATAGAGCACAGGATAAATGCGAACTGATCCAAAATGTTCTGCACCCCAAATTGCCACTGAATAGCATTCAACTCAACCCACAAAAACACAAGTAACCACTCTGGTCCATCATCTGGTAACGGAAATATAGGGGGCTCCATGTTACTGATGGCACACAAGTTCTGTAGAAGCCTTATTGTACCCCCAACCCTCAAAAAAAAGACAAAAAAAAGTGAAATCTGCGCTCCCAAATACAAATGCCCACCTGCCTTGTTAAAATTGGAAATTCTGGGGTTAAAACATTTTAGTGGTAAATATGCAAATAATATTTCTTCACCACCCAATAGTATAAACTTTTATGACACCTGTAATGTCAATATGCTCACTGCACTCCTAGATGAATTCATTGAGGGGTGTAGGTTGTAAAATGGAGTCACTTATGGTGTATTTCTGCTGTTCTGACACCTCAGGGGCTTTACCAATGTGACATTGCACCCGCAAACCATTCCAGCAAAATCTCAACTCCAATATGGTGCTCCTTCCTTTCTTCCCTTTGAACTGTGTCTCTCAAAAGTAGTTTTTGCTCACCATATGGGGTACTGGGGAGAAATTGCACAACAAATTGTAGGGTTCATATTCCCCTGTTACCCTTGTGAAAATGAAGCATTTGGGGTTAAAGCAACATTTTGGTAGAAATGTATTTTTAATATTCACGGCTCAATGTTTTATAGATTTCTGTGAAGCACCTGTGGCTTCAAGGTGCTCACTACATGACTAGATAAATTCCTTGAGCAGTCTAGTTTCCAATGTGGAGTCACTTGTGCCTAAACAGTGGAACCCTTCCACATCAGGGGCTTTCCAAATACAACTTGGCATCCACTAACAATCCCAGGCAATTTTGCATTCAAAAAGTCAAATAGCGCTCCCTTCCTTCATAGCCCTACTGTGCACCCAAACAGTAGTTTTCCCACCACATATCGATATTGGCATACTCAGGAGATATTGCACAACAAATTGTATGTTTCATAAATGGCATTCAAAAATACAAATCCTCCTGCAAAAAACAAGCGCTCATATGGCTATTGGCTATATTGACAGAAAAATTAAAAAAAATTATGGTTCTTGGAAGAAGGGGAAGAAAAAAAATGGAAATTCGGTTGGGGGTGAAGAGGTTAAAAAGAAAGCATAAAAGGTCAAATAATAACCCCCCTTTTATTACACACAAAATTCAGAACTACATACACACACACACACACACACACACACACACACACACACACACTAAAAGTCTGATCTAGCAAAATATAACAAATTAATCTGATCGGTAAACACTGTAATTAGAAAAAAAAATGCCAGAATTGCAATTGTTCGGCAGCTGCAACAACAGAGAAAAATGTAATAACATACGATCAACACATCGTATATACCACAAGATAATTTCAATAAAAATACCAGCTTGGGCCTTCCAACAAACAAACCTCACATAGCCCCAAATCCCCCTAATTGAAAATGTTACAGCTCTCAGGAAGACGACGTCATGACACGAGAAAAATATTAATTTTTTTTCAAAAATTTCAGTTGATTTTTCTCCTTTTTTTCCAAGATCTATAACTTTTATTTTTCCATCCATATAGCCATATGATGGCTTATTTTTTGTGTGATGGGTAGAGATGAGCGAACCTAATCTGCAAATGTCAAGGCTCATACCGAACGCTAGGTGTCTTGGGCTCAAACCTAAACATCTTTAAAAAAAATAAAAAGTCCATGTCTGAGTTTTGGGGGGGGTGTTTGTATGCTAACCACTGTATTGAGCGTTGGAGTTCTTGAGTGCGCTCACTGCTCGGCCCAGTGAGAGCCGCTTGCAGTCTCTGTATGGCTCTCACTGGGGGTTTAGACAATGTTTTCTGATTCTGGGTGTCAAAAAGAAAAACAAAAAAAAAACATCCTCCCCCGGAAATGCTCTGTTTATGGCGGGCTGTATGTAGGCGGAGAGCCAAACTGCCCAATCAGTGACTTCCATTATACTCGTTAGTCAAGTCGAGCTTCTTAGTTTGTGTCTCGATTTGACTTATATAGTGGGAACAAATTCCGATCAAGTGTAAAGCGGGCTTTACACATTGCGACATCAAGATATAAAACATTGAAGGACCACATAAATTGGCGTATAATGCAGGCAACAACTCAGATTACATAAGAACCAGAGAGAGTAGAGTCTTTAGATTTGCCCAGTAACAGAAACACCCAAACAAGCCATAGTTAGAAATGTATGAAACATTTTATTATATAAATGCTGTAGGGTGTAACAAAGACATAAACATATATATAGAGGACCAGGGGCTAAGAAGTGCTGAGGGTGAATAGAATAGGCTAAGTGCCCTGCAATTTTCTTCAGATCTCCTGGAGACTTGTTCTCCTCTATCTTCCTCCGGGACACATGGGGTCTATTCCCCCTCAGCACTTCTTACCCCCTGGTCCTCTATATATATAAATGTTTATGTCTTTGTTACACTCTACAGCATTTATGTAATATGTTTTATACATTTCTAACTATGGCTTGTTTGGGTGTTTCTGTTACTGGGCAAATCTAAAGACTCTACTCTCTCTGGTTCTTACACTGCGATATCACTAACGATGTCGCGAGCGATAGCACCCGCCTATGTCGATGGCGCGTCACTGGGTGATCACTGCCGTAGCGAACAATATCGCTACGGCAGCGTCGCATGCAATTACCTCTTCACAGACATCGCTGTGGCCGCCGAACAATCTCTCCTTTAAGGGGGAGGTTCGTTCGGCGTCACAGCGGCGTCACCAAGCAGCCGCCCAATAGAAGCGGAGGGGCGGAGATGAGCGGCCGGAACATCCCGCCCACCTCCTTCATTCCTCATTGAGGTCGGCCGCAGGTACGGTGATGTTCCTCGTTCCTGCGGTGTCACACATAGCGATGTGTGCTGCCGCAGGAACTACGAAGAACCTGTGTTCTGCAACAGCAACGATAATTGGGAATAGAACGACCTGTCAACGATCAACGATTAGGTGAGTAATTTTGATCGTTAACGGTCGTTCGTGCGTTTCACACGCAACGACGTCGCTAATGAGGCCGGATGTGCCTCACTAATTCAGTGACCCCAACGACATTTCGTTAGCGATGTCGTTGCATGTAAAGCCTGCTTTAGTCCCGAAACAGACATTTAACTAAAGTTCAGATGAACCTGAACATGCACGTGTCCACTCATCTCTAGGGACGAATTGTACTTTTCGAATGACCTCATACTAGTGTATGTCCCCCATCATGACTATATCATGGTATATGTATCCCTATCATGTCCCATCCTGGTATGTCTCCATACTGACATACAGTGCCTACAAGTAGTATTCAACCCCCTGCAGATTTAGCAGGTTTACACATTCGGAATTAACTTGGCATTGTGACATTTGGACTGTAGATCAGCCTGGAAGTGTGAAATGCACTGCAGCAAAAAAGAATGTTTATTTCTTTTTTTATTTTTTTTTTTTAAATTGTGAAAAGTTTATTCAGAGGGTCATTTATTATTCAACCCCTCAAACCACAAGAATTCTGTTTGGTTCCCCTAAAGTATTAAGAAGTATTTCAGGCACAAAGAACAATGAGCTTCACATGTTTGGATTAATTATCTCTCTTTCCAGCCTTTTATGACTAATTAAGACCCTCCCCAAACTTGTGAACAGCACTCATACTTGGCCAACATGGGAAAGACAAAGGAGCATTCCAAGGCCATCAGAGACAAGATCGTGGAGGGTCACAAGGCTGGCAAGGGGTACAAAACCCTATCCAAGGAGTTGGGCCTACCTGTCTCCACTGTTGGGAGCATCATCCGGAAGTGGAAGGCTTATGGAACTACTGTTAGCCTTCCACGGCCTGGACAGCCTTTGAAAGTTTCCACCCGTGCCGAGGCCAGGCTTGTCCGAAGAGTCAAGGCTAACCCAAGGACAAAAAGGAAGGAGCTCCGTGAAGATCTCATGGCAGTGGGGACATTGGTTTCAGTCAATACCATAAGTAACGTACTCCACCGCAATGGTCTCCGTTCCAGACGAGCCCGTAAGGTACCTTTACTTTCAAAGCGTCATGTCACATGTCAAAGCTCGTCTACAGTTTGCTCATGATCACTTGGAGGACTCTGAGACAGACTGGTTCAAGGTTCTCTGGTCTGATGAGACCAAGATTGAGATCTTTGGTGTCAACCACACACGTGACGTTTGGAGACTGGATGGCACTGCATACGACCCCAAGAATACCATCCCTACAATCAAGCATGGTGGTGGCAGCATCATGCTGTGGGGCTGTTTCTAAGCCAAGGGGCCTGGCCATCTGGTCCGCATCCATGGGAAGATGGATAGCACGGCCTACCTGGAGATTTTGGCCAAGAACCTCCGCTCCTCCATCAAGGATCTTAAGATGGGTCGTCATTTCATCTTCCAACAAGACAACGACCCAAAGCACACAGCCAAAAAAACCAAGGCCTGGTTCAAGAGGGAAAAAATCAAGGTGTTGCAGTGGCCTAGTCAGTCTCCTGACCTTAACCCAATTGAAAACTTGTGGAAGGAGCTCAAGATTAAAGTCCACATGAGACACCCAAAGAACCTAGATAACTTGGAGAAGATCTGCATGGAGGAGTGGGCCAAGATAACTCCAGAGACCTGTGCCGGCCTGATCAGGTCCTATAAAAGACGATTATTAGCTGTAATTGCAAACAAGGGTTATTTCACAAAATATTAAACCTAGGGGTTGAATAATAATTGACCCACACTTTTATGTTGAAAATTTATTAAAATTTAACTGAGCAACATAACTTGTTGGTTTGTAAGATTTATGCATCTGTTAATAAATCCTGCTCTTGTTTGAAGTTTGCAGGCTCTAACTTATTTGCATCTTATCAAACCTGCTAAATCTGCAGGGGGTTGAATACTACTTGTAGGCACTATATGTCCCCATCATGGCCCCATCCTGGTGTATGTCCCCCATTATGGCCCCATACTAGCGTATGTCCCTATCATGCCTCATCCTGGTATGGCCCCATCCTGGCATATGTCTCCTCCCTTCATGGCCACATCCTTTTACATATGATCCCCTCTCATGCCACACAGTTATTAAAAAAATAAATATTATACTTACCTTCCCTATGCTACCCCAGTGTCCTCTTCTGATGCTGGCATGCATGAAACTGACCTCAAAGTGTAAGTGGTGCAGCGTATGACATTATCGTGCGTGCCCACTTACACCGCTGTCAGATGCCGGCATATTCGCTGCTCCACACGCCTGGTATTATGGGTGTGGGGAATCGTGAATATCCATGTTCTTTAACAGCTGCAGGAAGCCTGCTGCTGAGAATTTGTGTATGCTGCTATTAAAGAACATAAATATTCACTGCTCCCCACAACCATAATCCCACCCATCACTCAGAATTAGCTTCAATGCAGTGAGGTGATGGGATTATGGGCGTGGGAAATAGTGAATATTCATATCCCTAATCAGCGGCTGTCACATTGCAGTGCAGGGACCTGATGGGTCTCTGTGCTACTATGCATTATAGCTGGGTGTGCGCCCTCAATCGCACATCCAGCTGAAACAGGCACTGGGTTTGCTGTGAACAAAAAATTTCAGCCTGTAGATGTGCATAGCTGGTAGAGACATACTCTAAAACATTTACAGCATTGCAGCAAAAGGTGGTCCTGTAAAATATCGACTCAAGTGGGCTGAATACAAGTGCAAGTCACAATTTTCAAATTCATGTTTTTAAAATCTATAGAAAACCCTGTATCGTCTACTTTACACTTGAAAAATACTTGCTACTTAGTTTTGATAAATCAGATAAAATACAATTTAAGTTTGGGTGAAACATGAAAAAAAAAATGTGGAAAAGTTCACGGGGTATGAATACTTTTTCAAGGCACTGTATGTTTTCAGTGAACACAGACTTTCCCATTACTGAGATAAGAGATCACCGTTGGTGCTCCTAAAGTTCTATGGATAGGGTAGAAGGGGGAGAAGTTATGCCTCTAGCTCTTCCTTTCTCCTCCCCCTCCCTCTTCCTTCTACATTAAATCAATAGCAACTGTCATTTCATATCTCCTCCAATGTAATAATCGGTCTTCTCTGAATACAAATTTTCATGTGAATTGAGAATTTTGAAAATGACTGATCAGTCGAGGAGAAGAAAGAAGCAGATTTTCCATATAAGATATATTACAAAGTTTCATATACTCACTCATGAGCTATTGATTTATTAAATAAAAATCACAACAATATGAAAGTTAAGCCATTGTTTTAATTTTGGAATATTTTTATAGAAGGAAGTCCAAATAATATTTAGGTCCCAGACATGGTATTATGCTATTTTGTCTATTTTACTCTACTAAGAGAGGTAGGTGTACAAGATATACAAACCAATGTCCCCAGAAATATTTTTTTGCTTAACTGGTTTCAAGGTAAAAATATAAATTAGTTGCCAAGCTACTTGACCTTTCATCAGTCAGCGATGGTGTTACACAGGGCTGCCACTGGGAATTTCAGGGCACCATACTGGCAAAATTTTCGGGCCTTCTTGAGACTCCGCGCAGACCCCATCGTAGCTCCACCTCCATCCCTCGAACATTCCACAGTCCCACCACCCACTCTTAGAAAAACTCATGCATTTGTGAATACAGTGTACATCACAAATGTAGTGGCTCCATTGGCCGAAAAATGAAAATGTTACTTACGGGTCTATAAACATGGTGACACGAACACCCGCCCTTCACCCCCCCCAAAAAAAAATCATACCCATTTTTTTTTCACCACTAAAATAATAAGAAAATTGGACATATTGGGTATCACCATAATTATACCCATGAAGAGAATATTTTTTTACCAGATAATATATGCTGTAATACAATCCCATAAAACAATATCAGAATTGTGTTTTTTTTTTCCCCACAATTTGAATTTGACTACACTTTGAATTGGTTTCCTGTTTTCCAGTACACTATGTACATTGGGCTGTATACACAATAGAGGCGGCTACTGCTGCTGGCTGTATTCAGGATAGAGGCAGCTATTACTGCTGGCTCTACAAGGGATAGTGGCTGTGGGCTGTATACAAAATAGAGGCTACGGGCTGTATACAAAATAGAGGCTGCAGACTGCATACAAAATGGAGGCTGCATACAAAATGGAGGCTGTAAGCTGTCTATAGTGTATACACAGCACTATACTGTATACACATCCACACTATATACATATAGTGTGTGTCTATATACTGTAATACAGGATATAGTGTGGACCTGTATATACAGTATAGTACTGAGTGTGTAAGTGCTGGAACACAAACATACAAATCATACTTGCCAGCTGTGGGCACCACCAACGCTCAAATCCTGGCACGCTCTGCGGTGACCTCTGGTTTGTACTACGCACAGCATACTTGGTGCATGCGCAGTACAAACACCCTGAGAAACAGAGCAGGCCGGCAGCATCTGATGTCACTGAAGATGTCACTTGGCTGGTCCCCTCTGCATTGTGTGGTCACAGTGCAACTAAGAGGAGGGTGGGTGAGCCCTAGGGCAGAGTGGGGCCCGGTGAAGAGACGGGGGCAGGGCCCTGGGGCTTAATAAATAAAGTGTAAAGTACTTGCCCCACGGCCTGGGCCACCCTCTTCACCAGGCCCCATACAACAGTAAGGGTTCTAATGATACCGCTTTCAGGATGTGGGGTAATGTGATACTTCTAGGCTGCGTGCCCACGATCCATGTTCACAACGTTTTGGACGCTGAGTGTTTTCGTTAAAGCCAAAACACTGCGTTGTACAGTATAAGCACAGTGCATGGATGTTCCCGCAGTGTAAACTGACATGCAGCGTGGCTTTCTAAGCCTCAGAATGTCAATTTATGCTGCAGATAGAGATGAGCGAGTACTGTAATATTTGTAATCGCTATACTTGTAACAAATAATTTGTAATACTCGCATACTCATTCCGAATAGCGAGTACAATGCAAGTCAATGGGAAATGCGAGTAATTTTCTGCTGGACCCAACAAAGCGGTCTGGAGGCCTGAGTAAAAGGCTGAAATGGATGGGAAAGTGATGAAACGGAATGGGGAGAGCCTGGAGAATATACCTGCATGCATTTCTGACTCTGTTTGTTTGTCTGGGATCCCCTGAAGCCACACAGAATAAATTGGTGAAAGAGGGAATGTTTTGGGGAGTGGTTTTTTTTTTATCATCACTGACTGGGTTTGTGATGTCGGGTATCTGATAGGTGCCGTGAGATCACAAATGCCAGGTGACATTACACAGCTGGTATCAACCCCATATATTACCCCGTTTGCCAAAGCACCAGGGCAACGGGATGAGCTGTTTTGAAGCGCCAGGATTGGTGCATCTAATGGATGCGCCACTTCTGGGGCGGCTGTGGCCTGCAATTTTTAGGCTAGGGAGGGTCCAATAAGCATGGACCTCCCTAGTCTGAGAATATCAGACCACAGCTGTCTGCTTAATTTAAAATAATAGCGTGGGGTGCCCTCTGTTTTGGATTACCAGCCAAGGTGAAGCTGCCAGCTGTTGTCTGCAGGCTGCAGCCGTCTGCTTTGATGGCTACAGAAAATAGGGGGGACCCCACGTTGTTTTTTTTAATTACCGTATTTTTCGCTTTATAAGACGCACTTTTGTTCCCCCAAATTTTGGGGGAAAGTAGGGGGTCCGTCTTATAAGCCGAATATACGGGGGGGGTATATATACATGTACACTGCAGGGTCCAGGGGAGGTGGGGGCAGCAGCTCTGGAGTGCAGGGGAACGCTGCGGGCTGCAGCCTTTGATCTCCTGCTCCCTCTCATATAATATGCACAGCCGCTGTCCATCTCCAATGGTGCTGAAATCGCACGCAGTGATGGGCTGGGGCAGCGGTGCATATTATGAGCCTGCGCCCCCCTGTGATTGCACATGCCCCCACTGTGTTAGATTTGGCCCCCAGGCTGCTGCTCATTCTAAAATAAAAAAGCTTTACTTACCCCCTGCAGCGTTTCTCCCCGTGTCCCTGCTTCCACTGTGATCAGGCACGGAGAGATTTCAGTCTGCTGTGCCGATCACCTGACCGCACTGAGAACCAGGAAGTAAGGAACAGAAGCACGGAGGGAGACAGGAGGGAGATCAGCGCTGGAGGAGGTAAGGAAAGAGGGTTTTATTTTACTATGGGCAGCAGCCTGGGGGCGATATCTAACATAGGGGGACTTGTGCGATCTATATAGGGGCCATGGGCAGCACTAAGGGGGCGATATCTAACACAGGGGGACTTGTGCGATCTATATAGGGGCCATGGGCAGCACTATGGGGGCGATATCTAACACAGGGGGACTTGTGCGATCTATATAGGGGCCATGGGCAGCACTATGGGGGCGATATCTAACACAGGGGGACTTGTGCGATCTATATAGGGGCCATGGGTAGCACTATGGGGGCGATATCTAACACAGGGGGACTTGTGCGATCTATATAGGGGCCATGGGCACCACTATGGGGGCGATATCTAACATAGGGGGACTTGAGCGATCTATATAGGGGCCATGGGCAGCACTATGGGGGCGATATCTAACACAGGGGGACTTGTGCGATCTATATAGGGGCCATGGGCAGCACTATGGGGGCGATATCTAACACAGGGGGACTTGCGCGATCTATATAGGGGCCATGGGTAGCACTATGGGGGCGATATCTAACACAGGGGGACTTGTGCGATCTGTAGGGGCGATGGGTAGCACCATGGGGGCGATATCTAACACAGGGGGACTTGTGCGATCTATAGGGGCCATGGGCAGCAGCATGGGGGCATTATCTAACACAGGGGAACGTGTGCAATCCATAGGGGACCATAGGCAGCACAGGGGAATGTATGCAATCCATAGGGGGCCATAGGCAGCACAGGGGAATATATGCAATCCATAGGGGGCCATAGGCAGCACAGGGGAACAGGTGCCATCACAAGGGGGCTATATTCAATATAAGGGGGCCATATCCAGATTAAGGGGGCTAATTTTAGGATGGGGGGCTATGAGGGACATATACCCTATATGATTTGTTAGAGGGACACTGGCATTATAAGATGGACCCCATTTAACATTAAAAAAAAAATTCTCTTTTCCTTCACCAAATTTGGGGGTGCGTCTTATAATCAGGTGCGTCTTATAAAGCGAAAAATGCGGTATGTATTTTTTTGCTAAATACAAGGCTAAGCATCCTTTAGTGCCACTTGAAAGGCACTAAAGGGTGCAAGATTACAAATTACAAGGGAGTGGGACATTATATATGTCTGTCTATTCATCCATCTATCTTTCTAGCTTTTGACTGCATGTAACCCTCCTTCCATTTTTTTTTTTTTTGTGGACCGCAAAAAAAACGAAAGGCACATGGATGTAAAACGGACCGTATACAGAACAGAAAGGATGTGGTTGTCACTTGGATGTGCATTGTTTAAAAAAAATAACCCTATGGGCTGAGTCATGGTTGACGCAGGAAGTCCCCATCACAAGGGCCTCCAATGACAAATAGGCTGGAGTAGGAGTGCTTAGTGAGTTGATACATTTGGTACTTCTGGGGTGGTGCTCAAGTAGGGTCCAAAACAGTCTCAAGTAGATGTAGAAATGTGGCACTCAAGATCAATGTGAATATGAAAATGTGGTCTTTTATTGAGAAGAACTTGTAGGATCAGCACAAGCACAGACGTTTCGGTCAAAGACCTTCATCAGTGTGCGTGTAGAAGGTATAACAGCTTGGCAACTGGCATAGTCACGTATGATGCAGTGTCCACTGCTGTTGTCTCCGTCCCACTGAAAAATAATGGGATTTGCCAAGATTGAGCTGCCCTCACCTGGTCTCAGAGTTTCTGACTACTCTTCCCTGGGTTACAATACCCTGGGTCAGCAGTGATTTAGCCTAATGCTGATTGGTTACAGTACAGCCAATCAGCGTTAGTTTTCTTTGTGTGACCTCACAGCTCAGGTAAGGACCTGTGCTGTGATTGGTCAAGCTCCTGACCAAACACCGTCTGCACATTGTACAGAGGAGCCGAGGGACAGTGATGGCTTCAGTGTCTGCGTGAGTACATAAAATATATGCCTGACTCCTTCTCCAGCCTCTGGCATTACCTGACTTGAGGCACTGAGGGGATGGGGCTCTCAGGCAATTTAAAAATTTAAAGGGAAGAGGAATCCCACAGAAAGTTTCTAATTTACTGTGAGCCCCCTCCTCCACTGTGTCCTATTTAATTTACTGTGGGCCACCTCCCTCATTATGGCTCTAATTTAATGTGGGCCCACTCCCCCACTGTCACCTCTCATTTCCTGTGGGACCAGTGGTGTAACAAGAGTTTGATGGACCCCGGTGCAAAGTTTGCAGCTGGGCCCCCCCCCCTCCACGTACACCGACACTCTGGGTACGGGATAATGACGCTGATACTTGGCTCTTTTCCTCAGCACCCAGGTTTCCCATGATCTGAAATCCCTCTATCAGCACCCAGCTTTCCTATGTTCTGATATCCATCTTGTCCTCGGCACCCAGCTTCCCCATTCTCTGCTATACATCTTTCCCTCAGCACCCAGTTTTCTTCTATCAGAGCATGAAAAATATGGGTGCTGAGAGATGTATAGTACAGCATGGGAAAGCTGGGTGCTGAGGGAAAGAGCCTTTTTTCCCTCAGCACAAAACTTTCCTATCCCACGCTTGTATCTTTGTCCCCCCTCATATATAGCTCTCCAAATACTATAATGGCCCCCACAAAGCCTTCTATATAGTATAAAGGGTCCCACGTAACCCTTCATATATTAGAATGCACCCCCATAGTCATCCATGTATTATAATGCACTTCCCATAGTTCTCCATGTATTATAATTCACCCCATCGTTCTCCATATATTATACTGCACCACACAGTCCTCCATATATTATAATTCACCCCCATAGTCCCTCCATGTTTTATAATGCACCCCCATAGTCCATGGATAAGGTAGCCCCCATAGCCTTCCAGAGCGCGCTGCTCGATGCTTCACCTCCAAGGTCATGAAGGGGTTAACAGCCTCCATAGTACTGTGCATGTGGAGCCTGTATTCAGAAAACATTTTACAGCCTTACTCACAGTGAACTCCTGGTTTGACTGATGCAAAATACATGATAAATTGCTCAATGTAAGGAGTTTTTATTTAATGGAAGAACAAAGAATTTCTCGCCATGTGAAGAAGCTAAACGTATGTAGCCTGCTATGTTACCGAGCAGGAACCCATCTGATAAGGTAGCCACTAGCCACTGTCCGAAACACTCCCCATCATTCAGGGTGAAGACAGAATCTTTTGGGGTTTTCTTACATTCCCTTTCCATGACTTGCTATGAATTCATCCATTGCTAGTTGGAAGATCTCGGGTTAACCACATACAGGTGTACACAGTAGAGTATTTTCATTCACTATCTACAAGATGACTATCAGTACTCTTATCCATCCATTACTACTTTGTATTTAAGTCTGTGTTTTTTCCCCTAAATTATGTAGTGTGGTTTCCATAACTTTAAAACTGGAAATGCAAATTTCATGTACGGAGAAGAAAGATGACTTTCTGTGCAGGTTACTGTGATGACTTCCAGATCATCTAATGCTTCAGGCACAGTTAGGTCACCCTTATGTCTCCGTGACCCTTCCTAACCCACACTGGTCAGCAGGCTAAGTCTGGTGTCAGTATTGTTTACTTGGCTGAGACTGATGGCGTCCAGGTGGACCCTTCTGTACTGTTACCCTGCACTGCTACTTTGGAGCTCTTCTAATCTCTGGTTGAACTTCGGGACCTTCTTGTTGTACGTAGCAGTAGTTTCTTGCAAATATCCTAATCTTGGTGAAACTTCTAGATACATGAACCCAAAATTCTTGTATTTATTTTAAATTGACTTTTATAATTAGGCTATGCCTTTTTGACATCACATAAAAGCACTTTGTCCACCCCTTATGTCCCAGAAAATACCAAGAATTTTTTTTTTCTTTCTCCCATAGACATCACTGTCCTTGGAGATTTATAGGACTTTCTTTGTAAACATTATTCCATTAAATGGTCTGTCTATGCTAAACCTCTTTGACCTTGACAGTCCTGTTGAAGATGTTGATGAGTGAACATTCCTACAAGAAAATCATCCTACACAACATTTAGTACCAGCCACATCACAGATTGCACGAAAGCATATCATGTTTTACTGAATAGAATATTCCCTTTTTAAGTGGGTCACCAACACTAAGGCATTTTAATTACAGCTAGGGCCATACAATGGATCTTTTCAGTAAATTATACATCTGGATTTCTTATGGCGGAAGTGACATATGCTGTACATGGCAAAGTGATAAACAAATATTTTCATCATTTCTTTAAAAAGAGACTTTCAGATTTGCAATCTCCCATCTTTTGTAACCCAAGAGAACATCATCCCGTTTGTGCTGACCCTGAAAATCTGGGATATTTGTTAAGACCATGGCCTGAATTGAAGGTTTGTGTATTCCTTCTTGGTGGCTAAGGTGTTGCTTTTAGAGGACAACTTTGTATGTATAGCATCCAAAGTAGCGTGCTTCCATTATTTGTGTGTATATATTTTTATTTGTATGGAATACAATGATAAATCTCTGTATAAGGATGTGTGACGTTGAAGGCATACGGAGGCACATTAGTATTAGGGCAATGTTCCCCACTTCAGTCCTCTACGCCCACCAACAGATCATGTTTTCAAAATTAGGCTATGTTCCTGTAGGGGGTGGGCAGACCCCTTACAAAGGAGCCCGGAAATGTTAATGCTGTTTAATAAAAATGTTTTATTGTATTGTATTGTATGTATATTGGGTTAGGGTACCCCCTAGTGGCCGGGTGGGACGGATGTCACCACAGTGGAAAGGAGGAGCCGGCAGGAGAAAGGGGAGGGAAAAAAGGTTGTTGTTGAGGAAAGTGTGAGATCAGCAGGCAGTTGGTTGTGGGACGGGAGAGAAGAAGGAGAGCAGGGGCAGAGTGTGGGAGCTGGATAAAGGAGAAGCCGGAGAGTAAAGGAGCGGGCAGAATCTCAAGAGCGAAGCAGACCGGTGTGGGTCCGGTTTGTGGGTAGCCAATAGTGGGAGCCGGGTGAAGCAGAGTAGCCGGGCACATCCCCACTGGAGAGGACGTCAAGGGCAGGTTTCCCCCAGCTACAGCAGTGTACTACCATCTATATCTGCATGTCTGCCGGTTGTGTGAAGAAGCTGTGAACAATAAAGCTGCTTTCTTATTTCACTGGAACACGGCTGAAGAGTGTTTTATTACGACGGACAACAGTTGCACCACCACACTCTGCCCCACCATGACATCTCCTGTCCCCAAAGTGACGGCGGAACCAGGGGTAAGCCTGATAGCAAGGGCCACGACTACCAGCCCGGAGGCGCCCCTGGCTCCTCGTTACATTCCCACAGTGCATCTTATTTTAACCACAAAGATGCAGCGTTTTTGTCCCCAAAAAAAACACCTACGGTAAAAAAGCATAAAAACGCATGCATTTTTGACACGTTTTTACCCAATGCGCTTTTTTTTAAGTCAAATCTATTGACTGGAAGGGCTCAAACGCTGGAAAAACGCAAAAAGAATTGACATGCTGCATCTTTAAAAACTCAGCCAAGATACAGACAAAAAAAGATGCCCAGTGTGGACAACAAAATAGAAATCTCATACACTTTGCTAGGGGAAGGAAATGCATGCATTTTGGTAAATGATGAGCGAGTTTCAAAATACTTGGATTCGTGATACGCGTAACGAGTCCTGTCTAATACCCGCATATTCATTCTGAATAGTGTGTGCAATGCAAGTTAATGGGGAAAAACTCGCAAAATAATGAGTAACCTGAATTCCGCACTATTCACTTTTTTTTTTTTTGCTAGTCCCTTTTGGGGACTTGAAGCGCATTCACTCCAATTGCTTCTGCTGTTTAGAGCAATGTTTTAGCACTGCTCTGTACAGCACAAACACTGATCTCCTATGAATGCCGGCACTCAGCCGATGTTCACAGGGACTACATCATGACAGTGACAGGGGTCATCCGCTGACCCCCGGCTGACGTGACAACCCATCAACACCCTGTGATCACGTCATGGGGCTGCCAATGGCGATGGAGAATGTCAGAGATTGACAAGTGTGGGGAAACCTGCAGGCTCGTCTTGCAAGCCCACATTAAAGGGACAGACATGACCTATAACGTACCGGTATGTCATAGGTCGTGAAGTGGTTAAATAAAGCTGCTTTGTTTTTGAAACTTCTAGTATTTGTTTTTGTCAAAACTTTGACATTCTTAGGTGTGGATTACATGCACTTTTTATGTGTTTCCACAATGGAAATGCACTCAAAACGCATGAGCGTTTTTTACCTCTGTATATACTGCATCTAATGCAAGTCTATGGAGAAAATCTGAACATACAACTCAGTGTACCCACAAGAGAAATTGACATGTTGTGGACTGGAAAAACGCCCTGCAGGTCAGTTTATACAGAAAAAGAGTAAAAAACATGCACAAGTGGGCAGGAGAGTTCTATAAATCCTATCTACATCGCTGGAACTGTAAGATGCTGCACTTTTACCACCGAAAACACGCAGCGTAAAAAAAAAATCAGCAAAAGCACATGGTGGGCACATGGCCTAAAGAGATTTTCTGAGAATGTAAAAAAAAAAAAAATGAATTAAATTGTAGACCCCCACGGCTCCACCACTGATTCTCCAGAAATCTTTGCCAGTCTTCACACTTGGCTACAGTGATCTTGTGGCTGCAACTTCTGTGATATCTGCAAAGGAAATAATGACCTGCAGGGATCCTGGAGTATTGGCACTGAAGTCAGAGGGGAGGAGCAGTGGAGTTTGAATGACATATGGTTTTTTTTTTATTTTTTATTCTGCGGTTTGTGAGGTATGATGTACAAAAATAAGGCATTGTACTAATGTTTCCTATTCTTTGATTGTTAGAGATTCACATGACCGTATTCTCAATCCGAGCGATGTCTGTGAAAAAAAAAAACGGTCAGCCCTCTGCCCCCAATGTCATTCAATCAGGCAGTGCAGACAAGTGATTTTTTTTTTTTTTTTTTTATGTTGCCTGACTCTGTGTGAAAAAAATCACACCTTGCTATAATTTCTACTGTAAATTGGATGAGACTCTCCAGTTCAAATCTATGGGTGCATGTAAAAAATCAAATGCTACATAGAACCACAGTGTAGCATGCAGTTTTTTTGTTTTACAGATACCAGGGCTGTGGAGTCGGTAAGCCAAACCTCTGACTCCTCAATTTCCCTGATTCCGACTCCCTCATACACGACTCATGTTCTTGATAAATTTACTGTATTAATGGTAACATCAGGCTTTTAATCATTATTATGATGCAATAATCAAGCTGTTTAGATAGAACATATAATATATTTATTGGAATATAACTTTAGAACACAAACTTTAATAAATTGTACATATACAATACACTATGCAGTAAGTGGGAAAAACAGTTTTCAACAAAAATGTATGGAATAACATTTGTGTGGTCTGTATTTGTTCTGAGAAATAGTATCACCTCCATTAGGTCCTCCTTCATAGATGGCCTCAAATCTGACCTAATAATTTTAAGGCTAGAGAACAATCTGTCTACACTAACTTGGATTGGTGGCAAAGCAGGGACCACATGGCCAACATCTCTAACAATCTCAGGGTATAAAGGAATTGCCTCATGCACAGTCAGTTCTGATGAACGGTTGAACTCTTCTACTACTTTGAGAGCAAGTGAAACATTTTGCTGAATATGGTCAGTTTGTAATGTGAGTGGAATCTTTTTCCCTGAGGCAACGTTTTGCCTGCTGCATGTCGTCTAAATACTTTTCAAAATTAAACTTCTCATCTGATGAGGCTGAAGATACAGGAGCTGTAGCACTTTCAGGATCCAAGTCCTCTTGCTCTTGGCAGTCCTGTAGCCCACAAATCCTAACTGCTACCTCTGTCAGAGCTTCTTTTCCATTAGTAAGCTGTTGATCAGCTCTTGCAATATATGATGACTTGGGTCCACATACATAGCTGCCAGAAGAATTTTATTTTCTAATATCATTCTGTCTTCATTTTATTGAAGCAGCAATGCCATCTTCAATTAAACCTCTTTGGGATAGACAAAAGAGCAAGTTCTTCCACTACTTTCTGAAAATGCCTAGATTTAAATCCTCAGATTGTAACTTTTTAGTCACTGTAAATGGGTGATGAAGCAATTCCTTCAATTCAGCCACCTGTGTCCATTGACCTTTATTTAGTGTTACCTGAGCGTTGGCCATGTATACAAGAAGGGGTTTCAGCTCAAGCAATCGCTCAATCATTAAATAAGTGCTGCCCCACTGAATGGCTTGATCGACAATTGCCCTTTTTCCAGCACGTCTCTTCAAGATGGAATACATTTTAGTGGTTCTGGCAGTAATAACCAATTTCCTCCCTTTGCCAATCAGAGTTCCTGCCCTCTTGCAGACTGTTATTACCAGCTGCAGTGTGTGCACAAGACAGCACATGTGATGAATAGGAGAGAGATGCTTCAACAAGATCATCTAAGACTGCTTTCACACTACGTTTTTTTAACATGCCTCATGAACGTTTTTTTGCTGCAAAAGCAGATCCTGTTTTTGCAAAGAAAAACGCATGCAAACGCATGTGTTATTTTACAGGATCCTGTCACTTGAAGTTTATGGGCGGGCATTGGTGTCATGTGATCGGGAGAGAGGGGAGCTGAGCGTGACAGACTGGAAATTCAGATGCAGCTGGGGGAAAAGAGAGGAGAGAGGAAAGAGGAGAGAGAGGAGAGAGATGAGAGGAGGGAGAGAAGAGAGGGGGGAGAGAGAGGAGAGAGAGAAAGAGAGAGACTGTGATCACGCCAGGCTGGTTTCTGGCCAAACAGGATCCTGTTTATCAGCATGCCAGCGTTCACATGCGTTTGCGTGCTGTTTAGTCAGGATCCAGCGACTTGCAGTATTTGGACGCAGCTCAAAAATGCTACAAGTAGCGTTTTTGAAAAATGTTAAAAAACTGCAAGTCGCTGGATCCTCACTATACCGCATGCAAACGCATGTCAACGCATGTTAACGCAAGTCCATTGCAAATGCATTGAAATGAAAACTCATTTGTACTGGATCCGTTTTTGCGTTAAAAAAACGTTCAGGACATATGTTTAAAAAAAACGTAGTGTGAAAGCAGCATAATTCTAAAGGATCATCTTGTTGTTTATTGAAAATTTAGACTTGCTTTAAGAAATACTTACCTTAGGGTACCCACACATCAACGTTTTTCTGCCGCACTCGCAGATCCGGCATAAGGGCAGTACAGTACTTTACAGTTCACTGGCAAGCTCTGGCACATAGGGTCATGTGACCGGACCATGTGACAGCATGTGACCGGGGCGTGCCGCACTGTCTGTGAACTGTAAAGTACTGTACTGCCCTTATGCCGGATCTGCGAGTGCGGCAGAAAAACGCTGATGTGTGGGTACCCTAAAGGCCCCGTCACACACAGAGATAAATCTTTGGCAGATCTGTGGTTGCAGTGAAATCATGGACTTATTGTTCCATTTGTACACAGCCACAAACCTGGCACTGATTGTCCACAATTTCACTGCAACCACAGATCTGCCGCAGATTTATCTCTGTGTGTGACAGGGCCTTTAATCCTACTTTCCTGTTCACTCTAGAGTCTCTAGCAGTTCTGAGATTGCAGGCATTCTTTGTTTTTACCCTTTTCTGTAGAGGAGGAGCTTCACTACTTATATCAAGGAGCTGAAGTGCAGCACAGTTTCACCTCCACTAAAAGCCTAGATCTTTGATCAGGAATAGAGCAGATATTTATAGGACATTTCAGAACTTTACCAAAATCCTTATGAAAAAATGTTTTTCACATACTGCATTGAACTGCTATACCCAATTTATGATATATTTTAGGAGTCTGAGTCGGTCCATTTTATTCCGACTACACCAAAATGGACACAGACTCCGACTTCAAAGCCCTGAGGGATACAGTGCAATTCTGTAACATAGGAAACTGTAAATGATCCTGTAAATGATTAATAGTTGTTACTGTAAAAAAATGGATTGTACACGGATGACAAGTGAGCACAAAATCGTCCTACTTTTCTGGATGAAGCGCTGAACGTTTTTTTTTTTTTAAAAGCTCGTGTTAACCTACCTTAACAATGTCGTGGTTGGAATATTTTAGGATTGGGGACCCACTTTGAATTTTCGCCTTGTCATAGGTGCATGTGACTTCCATTGAAGTCTATGGCAAATAAATTATGCGTTATTTGAAAACATTTGCAATGTGACACCATAGGACATCATTGGATTCAATGCTGTAATGCGACACCATGACCTTGTCATATGACATGTCGCTGAGTAACCTAAAGGCTGTTCATGTGTTTGTATCACAGTTCTGAACTCTAAACCTCTATTGTTTAAAACTGTTATGGTTTTCAAAAAGTTATCTGGTCAATTTTTTGATAAGTCATCCAGAAAACAACCCTGTCAATACTACAATCCATAATATGTCACCCAGCTGAAGTATTGGGGACCAACACTGTGAAGACATGTGCACAAAAATCCGCATGCCTCACCTGAAGTCAGCAAAGTCTGAGATTTCTGAAGTGCTGTGCCAACGCTGTTTTTTTTTCCTTGCAGATTTGGATACAGAAAAAATCTGCAGCATGTCAATTATTGGTACAGACTTGCAAGGTTTTTTCACCCATTGACATCAATGTTGTGATGAAAAGACGCTGTAAATTTGCAGGTGTTCACACAGTGAGTTTGTGGTGCAATTTTGCCACATTTTTTAACACCAAAATATGCATGGCTAAAACAAGATGTGATGTCATGAGGAGCAGGACAATGGGAAATTAAACAGAAGAATGGATGAAGCAAAGTGAAAAATTGCAAAAAAAGTGCGATTGCATGATTGCTTTGGGGTATTTTATTCAGGGTTTACTACATGGTAGAATTGATGTGTTGGTATGATACCTCAGGTCGGTACTAGTTCGTAGATACCAAACATGTATAGGTTTACTTTTATCTAAGGAGTTAAAATTCAGAAGTTTGTCCAAAAAAACTGGTGCACTTTTTGCGCCATTTTCCGCAACCCATAGTGTTCTCATTTTTCAGGAACTATGGCTCAGTGATGGCTTATTTTTTGCTTCTCAAGCTGATGTTTTTAATGGTACAATTTTTGCGCAGATTCTATGTTTTGATCGCCTGTTATTGCATTTTGCGCAAAATTTGCGACAACAAAAAACATTTTGGCATTTTGGAAAGTTTTTTGCTGCTATGCAGTTTACAGATCGGATTCATTAATTTTGTAGTTTTATAGGGCATTTCTGAACTCTGCGCTAATATACGTGTGTATTTTTATTATTTTTTAACTTTTTAATTTTAAATAGGGCGAAAGGGGGTTGATTTGAACTATTTTTTAAAAATGTATTTATATAATTTTTTTTTTTTTATTTTATTTTACTAGTCTCCCTAAGGGACTATAAAGTTCAGCAGTCTGATTGCCGATTCATTTGTGTTCATTCTTCAGCAGAAATGCTGCTCTCCTGGTATAGCTGGTGCTCTGCCAGGTGTAACCAGAACTATGTCATGATAGCGACAGGAGTCCTCACTTGACCCGTTGCTACCATGGCAACCATCAGCTCCCCGTGATCGTGTCTAAGGGGTTAACAGGCAGGGGTAGATGGCGGATCCACCTGCGCCTGTTAACCGCACGTCTGTTGTTCAAGTCAGCAAACATATGCAGGGATTGCCGCCGGCTCACCGCAACAACTTTATGATTTAGGATGTACCAGTATGTCCTTGGTCATGAAGGGGTTAATCTAGCTTTATGGACAGTCTTTTCCTTGTTGCATGTAAAAAAACACACCCCAGAAAACGCAGCAAAAATGCATAAAATAGTGCACCAAAACCACACGGTGTTTGCTGTGTTTTTCACCAAAAGATGTAGAAATTGTCTGCACCAAATCTGCAGCGTGTGAACATACCCTATTTTTTTTTTGCGAGTTTTTGACATTAAGTAAAAAACACAGGATCTTACAGGTCCAGTAAAGTGGATGGAATTTATAGCAATTGCATGCCTATTGAGCTTCTTCTTTTTCTGCGGGTAGTTTTATTTGCAGAGTTTTATTTGCAGATTTTGCCCATAGAATTGCATTAAATGTGGAGAATAAGCAGGTAAAAAACCGCATAGAATCTGGACATGACTGTATCAATAGTGTTTTGTGAAAGCCAAATACCAGGAAGTATAAAAAACTAAGCAGCTTTAGTTAAAAATGACATACCAAAAGCAGACAAAAAAGCAGAGTCAAAAATGAGATAAAAATGTGAAATATGAAAAATAATTGGGGCCCCAGTCATCCATGCCACATAATGTACTACACACACAGCCCTCAATACAGAATAATGGGCCCCACATAGTCCTCCATACAATATAATGTACTACACACAGCTCTTCAACAGAATAATGGCTGACTCGCCCACCCCAGGGCTATGGGACACCCGGTGCCGGGCCGGACTAGTCCGGTGGTAGTCAGTGGTGGCTGGGCCCGGCTCCGTGGCCCTGGTGGGTGTCAGTAGAATATGTGGCTTGCTTGTTAATGTTTGTGTTCGTGACGCCACCTGTGGTATGCGGCTACTAAGCCGCCGCTGCTGTGTGAGGCCTCCGGGATGATGTTGTGGCAGCAATGATAGTACTGCTCCCCACAGGTGGAGCAATGCCCGGGGCACAGTTGGTGCTCGTGAGTGTCTATGCAGATGAAATAACTGAGGCAACTTCAGAGGTGCAGTTCAAGTTCTTTTACTCACAGTTCTTGTCAGGGCAGGCAGAACCCTTGGACTGCTGGGACCGCTGTCAGGGACCTCCGTCTTCTGGGTGATTCAGAGTGCGAAATCCGGTACCCTCTCTCTCTTAGTGTCTCTTTCTCTGCTGTCTTCACTAGCCTTGCCTTAGTTTGATGGACTTGGCTTGGCCTCCATTACAGCCTCCAGGCTGGGGGGTCACCTGTCGGCTGATTACCCCTTTTCTGAAGGTCTGCTCTGGGTTCTGGCCCTGGGAGCTTGCAATTCCCTGGGCCTCGGTTTTTACTGTCTGGAGATTGTCTTTTCACTCCTCCAGTTTCTAGGGACCGTCCCCTGTCGCAGCTAATCACTCCACCGATGTCACCGTGGAACGGGCCACCGCAGCCTGCAGCTACCCGTAGCGCCTCTGGGCCCTCGGCAGCGGTACCCAACAAGGACTGCTCGTGGTACCTTACAGGACTACCCGCGGCCCTGCGACCCTTTCTTCTCTTCTCGTCCTACATGCTCACTCCTCACTCTCCCACTCCCTGAGCGAACTGACTAAACTTGACCTTTCCCATCTGTGTCGGCTTTCTGTGGCTCCTCCCACCTCCCCAGTTGCTAAGCTACCACCCTATGGGAGCAGGGATGGGTCTTACAGCCCCTCTCAGCATGCAGCATGGGAGGGTTGCCTGCCACTTTCCCTGGTCCTGTGTGTCCCTAGCAATGGGTGTAGTGTGAATTTACCAGGGGACCGGAGTTCACTCTCTTCCTCCCCCAGAATGGGGCATCACACCGCAGATGGGGTGCAATGACCTGTGGCGACGGAAGCCTCAGGGGCGCCACATGGCCACACATAGTCCTCCATGTAGAATAATGGGCCCCACATATACCTCCATATAGAATATTGCATCTAAAGTTTAGCGAGTACCTAACTATTTGTATCTCTATACTCATAACGATTACTGTCTAATACTTGTTTATTTGTTCCGAATGTAATGCAAGTCAATGGAGAAAAACTAGCAGTGTAACGAGTAACCCGAATGCCGTACTTTTTGTGCGACTAGCGAATTGTACGGCATTCTGGTTACTCGTTACATTGTGATTTTTTTTCCCCATTAACTTGCATTCTAAATGCTATTCAGAATGAATACGCGAGTATTAGACAGTATTCATTACGAGTATAGCGAGTATGAATAGTTAGGTATTCGCTCAACTCTAATCACATCGCGTTTCGATGCATTTTGTTTGCAAGAAAATGCAGATTTGGTGCACGAATTTGGTGTTGAAATTCCAGCACCAAATCTGTATCTCCTAGCAGAAAACTGCACAAAAAAAACAGTTTTGATGCAGTTTCTTGCTGTGTTGTTTTTTTTGTGAAGTTTTCTGCTAGAAGATGCAGATTTGGTGCTGGAATTTATACACCAAATTCCTGCACCAAATCAGCATCTCCTGGCAAAAATACAATGCATCAAAACCATATCGCGTTTTGATGCATTTTTTTGGCAGGAGATGAAGTATTAGTGCAGGACTCTGTGAATAATTCCAGCACCAAATCTGCATTCCTTGGGAAAATTTCTGCCAGGAGATGTAGGTCTCATTGAGTTCTATACGTGCACCTGTGGTGAGTTTACCTGCGGTCAAAGGTGGGGTACCGTTGCAACCTCCAGCTGTGACCGTAGGTAAACTCAGTGAAGTGACATCACCGCTGTGGCTCAGTCGGTGTCTGCTTAAAGCCGCAGTGGGCGGTCATGTTCTCTGATGTGCCCGCGTGCTGCGACTTCATTATGTAGCAGAGCCAAGATTGTCGTGGGACGTCGTGGTGTGGATTACATCTCACCTGAGTGTTTTGGGGATGACGTTTTTTCTTTTTTTTTTCTTAAATAAATAAAATTAAAATAAAGGATTTTTTTTGTGTTTTATTACTTACAGGGTTAGTAATGGGGGGTCCTATAGACAGTCCCCATTACTAATCCAGGGCTTAATGCTTAATGGCAGCTGTGAATTTTGACAAATCACAGCTGTCATTAGCTCCTTATATTAGCCCAATTGCCACCGCAACAGGGCAATGTGGATTAGCCGGGTAAAGCACCGGAATTGTCGCATCTAAGGCCCGTTTCACACGTCAGTGAAAAACAGTGACTTTTTTCACTGGCGTGTAAAACACGCACATGTCCCTGCGTGTGCCATGAATCACGGCACACGTGGGTTGTCTAAGTGCAATCCGGGCTCCGTTATCCTTGGCCCGTGATTGCACTTAGAAATCAACTCACCTGCGCCCGCTCCCACTGTCCATGGTGCTGATCGCTCCCGCGACGCAGCATCCGGCCGGCGGTGACCCCTGCAGCAGCTGCTTCCGGGTCGGCTGTGTCGCGCATAATGAATATGTGCGACAGTAATCAGCCGGCTTAGAAGCAGCCGGCAGAACAGGCTGCAGAGGACATCGCTGGACGCCGGGTGAGTTAAAATGTTTATTTTAAATGCACGTTTTTTTTCTGGCACGTGTTTCACGGACCACACCACTGCGTGGTCCGTGGAACATCAGTGATGCCAGAAAAAAATGGACATGTCTCCGTGCAGCAATCACGCACACGTGTGAACGCTGCACGGAGACACGTGCAGTGAAAAATCACTGACGTGTGAGCAGACCCATTCATTATAATGGGTCTGCGTATGTCAGTGATTCTGGTACGTTTGTGCTTTTTTTTAAACGTACCAGAATCACTGACGTGTGAAAGGGGCTTTATGGATGTGAGAATTCTGAGTGGCTGCTGGCTGCTATTTTTAGGCTGGGGATGCGCAATAACCATGGGTCTCCCCAGCTTGAAAAAAACAGCCCCTAGCTGTCCGCCTTTTCTTGGCTAGGTATCAGAATTGGGGGGGACCGTACTTCATTTTTTATTTAGATTAGTTTTAAAAAGCCACATGGGGTCCCTTGTATTTTGATACACAGCCAAATTAATGCACACTGCTGATGACTGCAGCCTCTAGCTGTCTGATTTATCTGCACTGGGTATCAATATATGGGGGACCCTACTTTATTTTAAAATATATTTATTTTTACACCACTATAATACAGGTAAAATATATCTTTTTGTACCGTGTTAGCCAGTAGAGATAAAAAAAATTGTTTAAAAGAATGGAATTCCTCAGTGGTTGATACCTTTTTAATGGCTAACTGAAAAGATGGTAATAATAGCAAGCTTTCGAGACTACTCAGGTCTTTTCATCAGGCTCAGTATAACACAAAATCAGATCACATTTTGTGTTATACTGAGCCTGATGAAGACACCTGCGTAGTCTCGAAAGCTTACTATTATTACCATCTTTTCAGTTAGCCATTAAAAGGTATCAACCACTGAGCACTTCAATTCTTTTAAACAAACAATTTTTTTACACCACTATAGGGACCAGACAGCGTGTGTGATTCAAACCAATCACAAACGATGTCACAGAGGGTAGGAGTGCCGTCTGACTGAAACCAAAAACAGACGGCGGGACTGAGGGTGGGCGGGGAAAGCAGTGAATATGTATGAGAGCTAATGAGCAGACCTGAAAACTGAGGAATTTTTTTTTGCAGATTTGATGCAGTTTACTGTGTAGTTTGTTGCCCAAATCTGAATGTCTATCCTTATGCCAGCAAAGTCAATGAGAATTCTGAAGTGCTGTGTGCAAGTTGCTTCTTTCTTCCTTGCAGTTTTGAGTACATAAAACATCTGCAGCCTGTCAATTTTTGGTACATATTTTTCCTGCGGTTTTTAAGCTCTTCCAGGCATTGATTTAACAAAAAAAACGCACAAAATATGCGTTTTTCTGCCACAAGGTGCATTTTTTTTTTTTGGGTGCAGAAAATTTCTGCACCTAATCTGCAGTGTACGCAAATACCCTTACAGCTGCAGAAAAGGTGGGTAAGTATAACTGGCCTGCTTTATTCCTTATTTTTGTTTTGCAGCTCCCCTAGCCCTTACTAGCACTATTTTATAAAACATAAGTTTGGGTTCCTCCGACTAAGGCCCCTTTCAGATGTCCCATGTTTCAGGTACGTGTGACATCCGTTTTTAACACTGATGCCACACGTACCTATGTCATTCTATGGTGTAACTCACACGGCCATATTTTCACATGGACCGTGTGGCCAGGCACGTACACACGTACACACGAATACATGTCTGTTTTTTTTTTCTCTGGCAGCACAGATGTCACACAGATAGCACACTGATGTGATCTGTGTGACACGTACCAGAGAAAACACGTGTCTTTGATATAAAATTATTTTCTATACTCAACTGTCTCCAGCCTTGCTGTCTTCGGCGCTGCTGTAACTTGCTTCTGACCCCTGCTCATTATGCTTATTTTGCATATGCACTGCACCACGGATCTGGAAGCAGCATCATCACCGGAGACCTGAGCATCAGGGACAGCATCACCGGGGACAGGTGAGTATCCAGCAGTGTGTGTGTAGCGACGTCAAGAGGTCAATGTATCCAATGAACTCTTGCTACAGTGGGTGTTGCGACAGTGACTTCACAGGTTCATCAGAGTTCATTGTGGACTCCGATTAACCCATGACGTTATTGCCGTAACACCTATGGTAGCATGGGTGTTGCCAGGAGGTCATCTCAGTTCAATGGATACTCTGATGAACCTGTGACGTAACTGCTGCGTCTGCACACACACTGCTGTGGGCGCCCCTGCGGTGACCTGGGCAGACCTTATGCCTGCAGGGGCTGCTCTCACAATCAATGGGTAACGTTCAGGTCTCCATTGAATGTGCTAGAGAGTATGGCATCGAGTGCCCCCCCCCCCCCCCCAATTGGATTACGGCGGACTAGGATTAGGATTATTACTCTTTGTCCTACAACCAATGTGTCCCACCTGTGCTGCTGCCTCGCTGACCTGCAAGATGGCGGCCCTGGCTGCACTGCTGGTGGGGCCTCTGAAGTCAGTGAAGTGGACACGCTGCAGGAGCAGCTGGCGGCGGTCTGGTGGCTGGAGCGGTTAGGCCTGCTGCTTCTGCTCCCGGGCCGGCGCTGTGCGCTCGGCGGGCGCGACCGCCGGAGCGCTACTCCCCTGGCGGGGGGAGGAGGAATAGATCTGGGAGCCCCCCCCCTTGGGGACCCTCCGGGGCAGCGGAGCTCTCCTCACCTGTCTGGAGAGTCACCAGCCGCCGGGAGGAATCCTCGCCGGAGATCCCGTAGGCCGGAAGTGGGCGGAGCTTTGCCAAGGCCTACTTCCGGTTTGCGGCCTGCACGGCCCCGGACCGGAGCGACGGCAGCCCCCAGTGAAGAGCTGGCTGGGGGTGGTGCCCAGCGTGGTGGAGCGGGAGCGGAGAGCTCCTGCAGGCGGCAGGGCAGCGATCGTTGCGTGACGGGCGGCGCGGATCAGAGCGGCAGCCGGAGAGGACCGGGAGCAGGGCCCTGCAGTCCACAGGGCCGGATGCTCCGGTCAGTAATAACGGTCCCCCCCAGCAAGGATCCGGCTGGGGGGAGTTCCCTGCGTACGTCGGAGTGACACGGCCTCCCTGCAGTCGGCAGGGAGGGAGACCCATACAAATGACTGAAAGGGGGGATGGCGCAGCAGGCAGGAGTGGAGGCAGCGAAGAAGAACGGCGGCAGGACGCCGCGTAGCATAAAGACAGAGGCCCAGCGGGAGACGCCCGGAGGAGCAGGGTGAGGTGACCGTGGGGGTTGACGGCCGCTGGAGGCAGGCTGTCCCCTCGCTGGTCCCCCCTGTGGAATTCAGCGGCGTTTCTGAAGCCGGCGAGGAAGAAGGATTGGAGGAGGCGGCTGAATGGATGGAGCGGCAGCAGGACGTTTCGTGTTACGGCTGCTCGGTTCAGAGGCAGCTCGGTAAGAGGACGACCACTATTGTTTGATGTTGTGGGTAGCGGGGATGGGGGTTCCTCTGCGGGGGGTAGTATGCTGGGGGCGGTCAGGCGGTCGGTGTTACCCGGGGCGGAATTTTTGGGCTTAGCTGTTGGGGGGTATTGCAGGGGTTGTTGGTGGAACGGTTAGGTCAGAGTGGGCCTGGGTCCGACGGGGGGGCTTTGGGTGTGTTGCCAGTGGTGCCGGTGCGCGAGGTAGAGGCTCAGGAAATTGTGCTGGGTCAGGCGGACGGCGTGGCGGCTGAGGCGGTGGTTAGCAAGGACATGGAACAGACAAAAGGAAAGAAGGACGAGGTTGCGCGTTTGGGCGATAGGGCACGGAGGGCAGTAGCAGTATACGTGGGTGTTGGAAGTCCGTTGGGGGTACAGTAAAAAAAAAAAAAAAAAAAAAAAAAGAGGTAAGGGAGAAGATACGAAAAGGGGAGTATGTGAAAAAATTTTCCCTGCTTCCCTTGGAAAAGTTTAACGTGGACAAAGGAAGTGAGTGATTCCAAGAAGGAAAAGGAGGAGGAGGAGAAAAGGAAGTATAGGTTGCTCATTGTTACTAACGGGCTACAGTCCTTTGTGGCCCTAGCCAGGGTGATTGAGAAAAAGGAGCCGGAGCGTTCCACCCCCCCCCCCCCTTTTTCCGGTTACATGGACTCGATCGGCGAGGCTAACGGAGGGTATGGGGGTTTAGGCTGGCTGTGATATGATGCGCAGTTCCGGCAACGGAAGGCTCTGCGGCCTGGCATCCGGTGGGACCGCAAAGATATTTCTTTGTGGATGCGGTTAATGACGGCCTCGGCCCAGCCCTTTCGAGGGGGTGCCGGGAGCTCGGGGGGCGAGCGGCGAGTCCCCGGCTGGTCAGAAATAGGTCCAGGCTGGCAATTTAATGAGGGGCAAGTGAGTTTGGGGGCGTCGTGTCGGTTACAATACGAGTGTTCCGGGTGTGGAGGCTCCCGCTCTTTGGCCAGGTGTTTCGACCAAGGTTAAGGAGAAGTTGGGGGAGGGGTCTGGAAAGGGAGGCCGCCAGTGAGGGTAGAGGCGATGCGCCCCTATTTAAATAGATATCCGTATGTTCGGGCGGTGGAGCTGTTGGCGACAGGTTTTAGGGAGGGTTTACGGATTCCGTTTGAATCCGAGGCGTCGGTGTTTCGCCCGGGTAATTTGAGGTCCGCTAAAAAACATCTGGAGGTGGTAGGGGGAAAAGCTGCAGAAGGGGGTGGAGTTGTGGATGATGGCGGGCCTGTTCAAGGACCCGCCATTCTACAGCTTGAGGATTTCGTTACTTGGGATGGTGCCCGGGAAGGAGCCGAACACCTTTTGGCTCATTCATCATTATCCTATCCGGCAGAGTTGTCAGTGAACGATGGGTTTTCACCTGAGTTGTCTGTGGTCTGCATGTCTCATTTGACACGGCATGGGAGTCACTGCGGGTAGCCCGGCAGGGGGGCCCTGATGGCCAAGGCGGATGTGGAAGCAGTTTTGGTTAATTCCGGCATCTGGAGAATTTTCAGCTTTCAGGGTGCATGTGGGATGGTGAATACTATGTGGATCGGTGCCTGCCCATGGGGTTGTTCCAGTTCATGTGTTTATTTTGCAGCGTTAGTTCTTTTGTGGAATTGGTATTCAGGGATGTGGCAGTAGTCCATGCAGTGATTCACTATTTGGTTGATTTCTTTACGTTGGCCCGGTGGGCTCCTTAGTTTGTTCCTTGTTGATATTTACGTTAGAGCGGATAGCGGGAAGCCTAGGTATTCCGTTTGCAAAGAAAAAGCGGGAGGGCCAGTGATGGCTCAGGGTTTTCGGGCAACGGAATGGATACGGTGGCTATGGAACGCCGATTGCCGGTGGGGCAAGCTGCGTGATTTGAAGGCGTCAGTGCAGTTTTGTCTTAGGCTGGGAAGGTGCGGTTGCGGGATTTGCAGTCAGTGCGTAATAAATTGAATTTTGCTTGTCGCATTATGCCGATGGGGCAAATAGTTAATAGGCGATTGGCAAGCGCAGCTACAAGGGTGACTGCTTCGGATCATTTTTGTCAGAGTGACGAAGGGATGAAAGGAGATCTGCTGGTGTGGGATGCATTTCTTGACCAATACAATGGAAAGATGTTATGGATGGGCAATGGCATTGTCAAATAAACAGCTGGAATTCTTTACGGACGCGGGGGGGCGTCGGGTTTGGGGCAATTTTTCAAACACATTGGTGCGTTGAAAATGGCCACGGCTTTGAGTAAAAAAAAAAGGGGGCTTGTAAAGAATCTTGCGCTGCTGGAATTGTTTCCCATCTTAGTGGCTTTGGAGTGGGGCCCCGAATTTGGAGGCAAGAAGCTTGGCATGTATGGTGATAACATGGCGGTGGTGCATTCTAGCAATTCACTGTCGGCTAAATCACCTCCAGTAGTGGGGTACTTGAGGCAGCTATTGTTGCGTTGCTAGGCGCTTAACATTGGGGTGGTGGCGCGGTATGTGCCGGGGTTCAAAATGAAGTGGGTGATGCGCTATCTCGTTTGCAGTAGCACAGGTTCCGGTGACTGTGACGGGAGCAGACGAGGATGGAGTGCTATGCCCGTAATGGCTGTGGTACCTGGTGTCGGTGTAGCATTTGAGGGAATTAGGAGATCGGTGTCCGAGGCTACTGGTTGCCGGTATCAGTCGGTGTGGCAGAAATGGGTAGAGTTGGTGAAGGCGGATGGGATGGAGCCTGGTTACACGGGAGGAACGTTGGGGTTTTTTTTGTCGTTGATTAGTGGGGAATTTTCTGCAGGTCGGTATGTTCGGCCATAGGTTACAAGTTGGAGGCGTGGGCTTTCTTGTTTGAAATGCAAGGGGTCGGGACGCGACAAAGGTTTTTCTGGGACGGCAGGCGATGAAGGGGTGTTCGAAAGGGGGCGCGGTCGCGGGTCACAAGGCGGCCTATAGCGTTCCCATTGTTGGTTCGTTTGGTGGGGTGTTTGTGGGGATATATGCTCGTTTCCTTATTAATGAGCCTTGTTCACGGTGGCCTTCGTATTGGCGTTCTTTGGGCCTTTCGCATCGGAGAATTGGTTAGCCCGGCTGGGCAAGCAGGAGGCGGACTGTTGGTGAAGGGTGTGATGCTTGGGATGGATAGAGCGGAATGCTGGCTACGGTTTTCAATGACAGATCAAGTGGGCCGGGGATGCCTGGTGGTGTGTTTGAATTTCCAGGGCACCGGCTATGCCCGGTGGTACAAGTGAAGGAGTTTTTTGAAGGTGGGGTGGTTACCCTGTTGTTTTCCTTAGGCATGGGGATGGATCCGCTTTATAGCGATTCCAGTTTATCGCAGTGCTGCAGACGGCTTTAGTACGGGTGTGGGAGGAGACAAGGGATTGAGGGTCCCACTCCTTCTGGATTGGGGCAGCGACTGAAGCCGTTAGGTGAGGTCTGAGTGAAGAATGGTTTCGGCAGATTGGGAGATGGTGGGAAGCTTTGCGGGCGGATGGTCACCGGGACGGTCGGCAGCTTGGAGTGGCGAAGACGGAAGCCCGTCTGAAATGGCTCGGAAATTGGTCATGACCTGGGGGAGAGTTCGCCTTGAGGTGGTGTTTTATAGCTGTATTGATCAGGAACCGGATGCGTTAATTCAGCATGTGGGAGGGAATGACCTTGGAGTGAGGGTGGCGACAGAGTTGAAGAGGGATATCAAGTTTGACTTGTTTTATTTGTGGAAGGCGTTCCCTGGTATTTTGATTGTAGGGTCCGGTATCATAGCCGGAAGCAGTGGCGTTTCGCGAGGTCGGTGGATCATATTAACAGGGCCCGGGTACAAAAATTGAGCCGGGCATTGGCAGGGTCGGAGCGCGAAATTGAGGATTGGTGGTCCGACAGGGAGAGCTGGAGGAGTCCACCGAGCATTATTTGAGGCGAGATGGGGTTCATCTCACGGGCAGAGGTTTGGATTTGTGGATGTTGGTTTTGAAGGATGGCTTAAAGCAAACAATGGGGGTGTGGAGGGCCCGGGCCAAGTAAGGTGTCACTTGGCCGGTCTGTGGCGGGGTGATAGGTCCGTTCAGAGAGGTTGGAAGTACCGACAGTCGGTTTGTTGGTATGAAGCCACTCAGGGGGAGTGGCTTCGGTTTGGATGGGAACTTGTGGGCGGAGGTCCTGCAGGTTCTGGGGAGGGGTAATTAACGATGGAACGTTATTACCCCACATCTCGGGTCGGTTGGTCACGGCCGAGGTGGTCCTCTGGGCCGGTTGGAGGTTACGGCCGGGGGATAGGAATGATGGTTTGGCCTCTCAGACGGATCTATCAGGTGTGTTTTGTGGAGAATAAGTATATATGTACAGGTTATGTGTTATTAATGGGTGGCATGTGGAGCCACGAGTTTGGGTACATATATACTGTTAAATAAAGCTGTGGCCATTCGTGCAATAAAGTCGTAGTCTGTGTCATTATTTTAGGTACGGTTGGTAAGGGTTGGTAAGGGCAAGTTTTACATTGGAGACCCGCTTATCCCTATAGATACGTCAAGAAGGGCAGTGAGCCCCATAGGGGTGAATAGGCCCCATGACGATCGGGAGGGTTCAGGGTAGGAAAGGGTTAAGGTATATGGCTAGAAGGTTGTATATGGGGCTTTTGGATTGGTGGGAGAAATGGCAAAGGGGATTGGGGGATAGACTGGAAGGGGTGGGGTGTTGCAGGGGGTATAAAAGGGGACGTGCATAGGTCACTGCCTCTTTGTCCTACAACCAATGTGTCCCACCCGCCCGCCCTGCAATAATGTAAAAAAAAAAAAAAAAAAAAAAGAAGAGAATAAATATTTAGTTAAAAAAAAAAAAAAACCCTCAGTTATACGGGGGTGGAAGTATCATAAAAAAAAAAAAAAAAAAAGAAAATAAAGAGTTTTTGTTGTCACAGCGGGGTGATAGGTCCGTTCAGAGAGGTTGGAAGTACCGACAGTCGGTTTGTTGGTATGAAGCCACTCAGGGGGAGTGGCTTCGGTTTGGATGGGAACTTGTGGGCGGAGGTCCTGCAGGTTCTGGGGAGGGGTAATTAACGATGGAACGTTATTACCCCACATCTCGGGTCGGTTGGTCACAGCCGAGGTGGTCCTCTGGGCCGGTTGGAGGTTACGGCCGGGGGATAGGAATGGTGGTTTGGCCTCTCAGACGGATCTATCAGGTGTGTTTTGTGGAGAATAAGTATATATGTACAGGTTATGTGTTATTAATGGGTGGCATGTGGAGCCACGAGTTTGGGTACATATATACTGTTAAATAAAGCTGTGGCCATTCGTGCAATAAAGTCGTAGTCTGTGTCATTATTTTAGGTACGGTTGGTAAGGGTTGGTAAGGGCAAGTTTTACATTGGAGACCCGCTTATCCCTATAGATACGTCAAGAAGGGCAGTGAGCCCCATAGGGGTGAATAGGCCCCATGACGATCGGGAGGGTTCAGGGTAGGAAAGGGTTAAGGTATATGGCTAGAAGGTTGTATATGGGGCTTTTGGATTGGTGGGAGAAATGGCAAAGGGGATTGGGGGATAGACTGGAAGGGGTGGGGTGTTGCAGGGGGTATAAAAGGGGACGTGCATAGGTCACTGCCTCTTTGTCCTACAACCAATGTGTCCCACCCGCCCGCCCTGCAATAATGTAAAAAAAAAAAAAAAAAAAAAAGAAGAGAATAAATATTTAGTTAAAAAAAAAACCCTCAGTTATACGGGGGTGGAAGTATCATAAAAAAAAAAAAAAAAAAAAGAAAATAAAGAGTTTTTGTTGTCACAGCGGGGTGATAGGTCCGTTCAGAGAGGTTGGAAGTACCGACAGTCGGTTTGTTGGTATGAAGCCACTCAGGGGGAGTGGCTTCGGTTTGGATGGGAACTTGTGGGCGGAGGTCCTGCAGGTTCTGGGGAGGGGTAATTAACGATGGAACGTTATTACCCCACATCTCGGGTCGGTTGGTCACAGCCGAGGTGGTCCTCTGGGCCGGTTGGAGGTTACGGCCGGGGGATAGGAATGGTGGTTTGGCCTCTCGGACGGATCTATCAGGTGTGTTTTGTGGAGAATAAGTATATATGTACAGGTTATGTGTTATTAATGGGTGGCATGTGGAGCCACGAGTTTGGGTACATATATACTGTTAAATAAAGCTGTGGCCATTCGTGCAATAAAGTCGTAGTCTGTGTCATTATTTTAGGTACGGTTGGTAAGGGTTGGTAAGGGCAAGTTTTACATTGGAGACCCGCTTATCCCTATAGATACGTCATGCTTATTTTGCATATGCACTGCACCACGGATCTGGAAGCAGCATCATCACCGGAGACCTGAGCATCAGGGACAGCATCACCGGGGACAGGTGAGTATCCAGCAGTGTGTGTGTAGTGACGTCAAGAGGTCAATGTATCCAATGAACTCTTGCTACAGTGGGTGTTGCGACAGTGACTTCACAGGTTCATCAGAGTTCATTGTGGACTCCGATTAACCCATGACGTTATTGCCGTAACACCTATGGTAGCATGGGTGTTGCCAGGAGGTCATCTCGGTTCAATGGATACTCTGATGAACCTGTGACGTAACTGCTGCGTCTGCACACACACTGCTGTGGGCGCCCCTGCGGTGACCTGGGCAGACCTTATGCCTGCAGGGGCTGCTCTCACAATCAATGGGTAACGTTCAGGTCTCCATTGAATGTGCTAGAGAGTATGGCATCGAGTGCCCCCCCCCCCCCAATTGGATTACGGCGGACTAGGATTAGGGCTTTGACAGGGAAATAAATTGGAAACGAGGGTGTCTTGTCCTTATTTATTGAATAATTTTCTTTTTATGTCTTTTCAGGTTTTTTTGGGGGGAATGTCGTGGGACCTCACAATGGATTACGGCAGACCTTTTTTTTTTTTAAAAAAAAAAAAAAAACAAATTGGTGAACAAGACTGGAGTCGTGGGGGGGGTTCTGTTCAAATAAACTTTTTTTTTTTTTTTTAATTCTCCTTTCAAATACTGGATTAGTAATGGTGGTGTTAGACGCCACCCATTAATAATACCAGGGCTTGATGCCAGCTGGACCTGGCATCAACCCCACAAATATTACCCCATTTGTCAACGCACTAGGGCAATGGGAAGAGCCGGGTCCAGCACCAGAATTGGCGCATATAATGGATACACCACTTCTGGGTCGGCTGCGGGCTGCTATTGTTATGCTGGAAAGGGCCAAATAATCATGGCCCTTACCACCCTAATAATATCAGACCCCCATTGTCTGCTGTACCTTGGCTGGTTGTAGTAAAATAGATTGGACCCCATGTCATTTTTATTATTTATTTATTTAGGTTTTTTTCAAATCAAAAAAAGTTTAAAAATAAGCATGGGATCCCCTCTATTTTTTACAACCAGCCAAGGTTCAGCAGAGAGCTGAGGGTTTCAGCTGCTGCTGTTCCTGTGCTGGTTTTAAAAATTGGGGGGGACCC
Source organism: Anomaloglossus baeobatrachus (assembly GCF_048569485.1). NCBI lineage: Eukaryota > Metazoa > Chordata > Amphibia > Anura > Aromobatidae > Anomaloglossus > Anomaloglossus baeobatrachus. Next base: position 509,128,673 of record NC_134356.1, on the reverse strand, counting down.
CACATAATTTTTTAATTAAAAAATAAAAATGCTGTAAACAGCTGGTCAAGCTAACTATCTCCATATCTATTGAGCTATTCTATCTGTTCTTTTTTTTCTGTTTATTTTATATGTTCTTTCCTATTTTCTTTCTTTATATCGCTCGATCTTATCTGTTCTATTATCTATCGATCTATCCATCTTATCTATTCTATCTTTCTATTTTATCTATTTGATCTATCTTTCTATATCTATAATTGTCCAGGCTTTTTACATCTTTTACACATTAAATAAACATTCATTTTCAGTACCATGCATTTTTTACCGGTACCAGTCACACGTATGCAAACATGGACGTCACACGGCTGACCATACTGGTACGTGTAGCTTGTATCTGTTTAAACACGGACGTCTGAAAGGGACCTTTTATAGGGTTTGGCCTCCGGTGTCAAGTTCGGCTGCCGAACGCGATTTTATTTATTTTTTTAGTCGGTGCTGGCTCAGGGAACCTGAATGTCCACTGGTTCAGTCATCACTAGTGATCAGTATATGGATTTCATTTCTTAAATTGCAATTTTAAAAATAGATTGCTATCATTATACTGCCCCTGAAAAGGTTAATGATGTAGGGGGTTCAGGGGAGAAGTGAGCCTTGCTTTCTTTGTGACAATTCGGAATGCTGCAGCTACAGTAGTTTATTTTCTGTTCCTCTGAAGACGGCGCTGGCATGGTTAGTGCATCTTCCTGTTTTCTACCTATTCCACGCTGCTATCTGCACTTCTGAAAACATCACTGAAGTTGAAACATGACTTCAGGAATGTTCTGTTTATGTGTACTCTTGGCCTATAGGCTTCTTTTAATTGGATGCAACAGAAGAGGGATCACCAAGTAGATGGATATCTTTGCAAAGCAGAGTGGCGCTTTTGCTCACATACATCTCTCATAAACCATTAGGAAAAAAGAGACTTTTTTGTTAATTACTAAACTCCTGGTGACAGACCAGACTTGCCTGTTATAACTTGTGTGGCAATTTATGGATTAAAAGCCACACCTCTAGGGAACATCCGTACCAGAACTGTTTTTTTGTTGTTGGAGACGGTGCTTGTTTAAAATCGGTGATCTTCTGTTCCAGTATTATACACTGAATGTGACACAAAATGAACCCTGCAATGTGTCATCAGGGAAATTTCTACAAGCTAGGCTCACACATGGGGAGGGGGAAGATAGTGGAGCATCGGAGACCTGCACCACGGTAGCAGATGTCTGAAAGAGAGAGGTGTCAGAAATTATACACTTCTCCAAGAGCTTAACCTGCAATCGCGCAGGAAATTTTTGTGGAGGTTCTTGATGCAGGTTTTTGAGCCAAACACAAGGGTGTATACGGAAAGGATACATATGGATTTGGGTTTAAGTCTGGTGACTAAAACTCCAGTCTTGATCAATTTATAGTGTTTTGTTTGAATCTATTAGAAGATGCATATACAGTAGTAACAGTGGTAGAAACTAGTAGGAAGGCTTTTTAGCTCATTCAGACAATTCTTGGCTAAATAAATGAGTTTAGTACTCTATAATTTGGCTGGTTATTCTAAAATTGTATCATGCCTCCAGGAAAACTGGCAGCATTTGTACAGAACTGCCGACCGATCGGCCCCGGTGTTTGCACTAGACTGGCGACTGATCGGCCCCGGCGTTTGCACTAGACTGGCAACCGGTCAGCCCTGGCATTTGCAATAGACTGGCGACCGATTGACCCCGGCGTTTGCACTAGACTGGTGACCGATCAGCCCCAGCGTTTGCACCGATTGGCAAATTTAGTGTGGACTGGTAGCATGTACCCTTTAGTGGGATCAAGTAAACTTTCCGCAACAGTGTTCCTGAGTCCTGGTTGCAAAGATGGTCTCGTTGCCCAACTTGAGGACTCCCGGTGAGGAGTCCTATCCTGGCTGTCCCACTTACACAAAAAGCATGAGTACTCTGTGTATCCTCCTTGCTACATAGGATAACTTTCAGATCACCACATATTGATCATCCTTGATCCTCATAGTTACGTTTCTTGAAATAGTCTTAATTCTCATAGCTTTCCTTCAAGTGCACAGAATGCCCTACAGGCAATGAAGCATACTTGCTGCCATTGTGCAGTAGCAGCTTTCAGACTTTTGGATGACTCAATAAAGTCTCCACTCACTCACATTGTACTCGATGTTACATTTTTCCATCACCCCAGGAACATTACTGCAATACACAGTTTTGAGAAAAGTATAGAAGAAATTCCTTTTCTCTGCTTCTGTACCATGAAAAACTGGTACCAGGAGCTAGCAGGTTCTTTTCCTTTAGTCTAGTGCGTAAAAATTCTGCAGAATGTTTAGGAAGGTCCAAGTCCCTGACTAATCGTCTCTGCCCTCAGCAGCCAATGACAGCACAGCGTCCATTAATTTCTAAACAATCTAAACACCCCAAAATTATCCACCAAATGTCACACAACAGAGGCAAATCATGGTGCAAGAAAAAGCCTATGGAGTCGGTTTTTATGAAAAACTGTACATGGTGGAATTTTTTCTAATATTTTTACTTAGTTCAGCAATTGAAAATAAAAGGTGATCTTTATGTACTTTCGAACAATTTCACCTTTGCAAACTTGTGTAATAGAAAAAAAAATTTAAAAAATGCTTAGTTTAAAAGTGTAGCCAAAATGTGCATGAAGCCTTAGGGTACGTGCTCATAATGAGGACCCTCTGCTTCCTGGACACGTCGGGGCCTGACCTGCGGGGCTGCGAGTCTCCTCCATAGAAGACCGCAGCTGCTTGTGCCCACAATCGGGGTTCGGGGCGCTGTGGTCTCTCGCTTCTGTTCTCCCTACGGAGGAAGTTTGTGACTCCGCAGCAAAGAATTGACATGCTGCGGCTCAGGAAAGTCGCACTAGAGGTCAGTTTTCGCTGCGGGCCGTACATAAACAGTGGGCATGGCATTTCTACAAATCTCATCCACTGCGCATGAAGTGTACAAGTGTACATCGCAGCGTTTTGGACACAGTGAATACATGCTGCATTCAGAAAGCTGCAAACACTGATCGTGGGCACACACCCTTAGAGCCTCAAAACTGTGATCAGGCTTTTGTGTCTGCCTCAAAAAGGTGGACACTGCAGAATTGGACGCTACACAGAGGACCATGTGTATTCATCTGCCTCATTAAAGTGAATGGCCCCATGAGGCTTTCTGCACAAATTCCATTTTTCAGGACTTTAGAAAGAATCCATGACAGAGTTGAAGAGGGGAGCAACCTTCAGGCTGAAGATCCTCCACACTCCTGCCCCATTAAAGCTATGTGTCTGTGACATGCCCCGACCGGGGTGTGTAGCACTTAATTCAGACTCCATCACCCCGCTGCCGATCCCTGTTGTAAACGTAGCAGGACCACGCACAACACAGTCTTTCTTGTAAAATGGTCAATAGGAACAACTTTATTCTTGGTACAGATTCATCAGTACAGACATGGCCTTTAACGTTCTGCTCCTGCTGCTGCTATTTCCTGGAGGTACTCTTGCTTCTAGCCTTCACTCTGGGTATTGTCCTCCAGCAGCCAAGACTACTCTGTAATTCTTCCCTGTTACTTATCTTTACAGCAATCACATCCCAAACAGCTATTTAGTCTTGACCAGTACAAGGATTTGCTGCTGGCGCTTTACCCCCATGGCCTACTGATCCTGGTACGCGCTCTAGTCCGATCCTCGAGGCGAGCCTTAGGGGTACTTTGCACACTACGACATCACAAGCCGATGGTAGCGATGCCGAGCGCGATAGTCCCCGCACCCCATCACAGCTGTGATATCTTGTGATAGCTGCCATAGGGAACATTATCGTAACGGCAGCTTCACAGGCACTTACCTGCCCTGCGACGTCGCTCTGGCCGGCGAACCGCCTCCTTCCTAAGGGGGCGGGTCGTGCGGCGTCACAGCAACATCACACGGCAGGCGGCCAATAGAACCAGGGGGGCGGAGATGAGCGGGACGTAAACATCCCGCCCACCTCCTTCATTCCTCATTGCAGCCGGGACGCAGGTAAGGTGATGTTCCTCGCTCCTGCAGCTTCATACACAGCGATGTGTGCTGCCGCAGGAACGAGGAACAACATCGTAACATCGGTCCTTCCGAAATTATGGAAATGACCGACGCTACACCGCTCATACGACTTCGACGCTTTTGCGCTCGTTAATCTAGTAAAAACGATTCACACACTACGATGTCGACAGCGACGCCGGATGTGCGTCACTTTCGATTTGACCCCACCGACATCGCACCTGCGATGTCGTAGTGCGCAAAGTACCCCTTAGTCTCTGGACACAAGGGAGGCTTCCTCCCGCTTCCTGGACAGGCTCAAGCTACTAGGCCCGTCCTTACTCCTGGAACCACGCTGGAGAACTTCAGTCACTTCCTGGCCTGTCTGCCTAACCAATCCTCTGCTCCTCCCTCTGTCTCTAGGTCTCCTAGATTTCCAAAGTATCTATCTCTGGGCCTGCTGCACCTAAGGCTGCTTTCACACTACGTTTTTTTAACATGCGTCATGAACGTTTTTTTGCTGCAAAAGCGGATCCTGCTTTTACATCAAAAAAACGCATGCAAACGCATGTTATTTTGCAGGATCCTGTCACTTTAAGTTTATGGGCGGGCATTGGAGTCATGTGATCGGGAGTGAGGGGAACTGAACGTGAAAGACTGGGAGCCGACATCTAACAGCTGTGGAGGCTTGTAACCAAGGTAAACATCGGGTAACTTGCTTGGATACCCGATATTTACATTGGTTACGAGCGTCTGCAGCTGCTAGGAGCAGGGCTGCTGCTCTCTGCACACGTAACCAAGATAAACATCGGGTAACTAAGACCGCGGTCTGCAGCTCTCAGGCGGAGGAGGGGGGAGAGAGGGAGAGAGGGGGAAGGAGAGAGAGGGAGGTGGAGAGAGAGACTGATCATGCGAGGCTGGTTTCTGGGCATGCTCAGTAGAGCAAGCAGGATCCTGTCTATCAGCATACCAGCGTTCACATGCGTTTGCGTGCTGTTTATTCAGGATCCAGTGACTTGTAGCGTTTTTGAGCTGTGTCCAAATACTGCAAGTAGCGTTTTTGAAAAAAGTTAAACTGCAAATCGCTGGATCCTCACTATAACGCACGCAAACGCATGTGAACGCATTTTGACGCGAGTCCATTGCAAATGCATTGAAATGAAAACGCATTTGCACTGGATCCGTTTTTGCGTTAAAAAAACGTTCATGACGGATGTTAAAAAAACGTAGTGTGAAAGCAGCCTTACACTCTTTTTATTGCTAACAAATTATAAAGTGTTTCCCCGAAAATAAGACCTAGTCGCAGTTCAATAATGAAGTTAAATGTGACAATACCATTAAGTTTACATTCCGACTATGAGGTTTTGGTGAGTTTTTGATATGGCAGCATTTCTGCACTTAAGTAAATAGAGTTACTTATGATTTTCATTGCATTTTTAAAGAGGTTATCCGCTACTTTCATACTGATGGACTCTCATCAATGTCTGATCTGCCTTTGTCCGACACCCGGCACCCCCGCCGATTAGCTGGCAACAGTAGGCAGCCGGAAATGCTAAGTGTCTTCTCCAGTCTGTCAATCCGTGAAAATCAAACCATACTCTGGTTTCGTTTTTGTTGTTTTTTTTACGGACCCATTGAGTTGAAATTAAGGAGGCAACTCGGGCATGCAGAGAATTTTTATTTATTTTTGTCCTTGGACAGACTGTCTGAGGAAAATATCAGACTTATGTATGGCCCCATAGACTAAGATTGGTCTGAGTGTGATCTGACAAAACATCGGATCCCACTTGGTCCAATGTTAGTCTTTGTGGTCATGCACAAGTGTGATTTTTATTTTTTCCATGGACACAGTCTGTCCAAGTAAGGCTGCTTTCACACTTGCATTGAACGGCATCCGTTGATATCCGCTGCCTTGAGGAATTACAGTAATTGTTGCAGGAAACAGTTTTCTTTCTCATAGACTTCTGTTAGCTACAGATAGCAACGGATGGCCTTGCGTTGCATCCGTCAGCCGATGCTGCGTTGCATCCGACTTGCGGATGGAACGCTGCATGTAGCGTTTTTCTGCGCTTGGCGGAGCGTCAAAAAAACCTGCAGGACTCAGTCGGCGCCCGCTGTTTTTATAATGGACGCCTATGGTGACAGATTCCGTTAGAATCCGTCCTTTGACGGATTCCGTTAACGCATTTGTCTTTACACAACTGCACATGCCCAGATGTGTAAAGTCAAGGAAAAAAAACTAACGGATTGCGTTATTTTGTACGATCCGTTGCATCCGTTGTGCCACTATATGCAATGTATCCGTTGCATCCGTCATACAATGCAATGCAACGGATGCCGTTCAACGCAGGTGTGAAAGCGCCCTAAAAAAACAGGACCTCAAATACAGTTGTCTGCATGTGGACTTACAGTCAGAAAACCTGTGCTGCAATGTTCTGCTCACAAAAGTAGAGTAGCCGTGTAAACGATATGATCAGGTTTTCCAGTGTCAATTCACTGACAGCAAACACAGGTACTGCACACACTAAGAGAAGTATAAAGAGAAAAGTAAAGTACATTATAATGAAAAAACCCACTATACACATAAGAAGTACATTCACGTTGCTTTCTGAAGTGATGGGTGGAATGTCCTGCTGCCTCGGGATTGAATGCAGTATTTTTTTTCTTGGCGACTTCCTCCATGTGACTGTGCTGACCAAATGATGTCCTTTTTAAATTGAAGGAATGTTTGAAAGCTTTCTGTTCACCTTTTCAAAGGTACAAGTATATGTGTCCTTAGGTTGTAATCTGACTCTCACTTGTACCCTTCAATTTTCATAGCCTTCAGCAACACTAAAGTGCCCCATAAATCCCTCGGATGGCTCACAATACTAGGATGACTGTCTGATGTTAGAGCAGCACTACCAGCGTACAAGACACGCAACCCTGCCATGACCTTATCCTGAAGGGTATTAAGTGGGGCTTTCTGCTGCTCTCCTGGGCTATTATCAGCTCACTCAAAGTAAAGATTTTTGTCTCTGTTTACCTTTCCTAAAAGAGACTGTTTACCACCTTCTGATGCCTGTCCTGAGTTCATGGCTACGTTCGTTTTAGGAGCGATGGGTGACTGTGGGATGTGTAAAGCCAAGGTCAAAGGAGAATTGTTTTGTTCTTTTTTCTTGCATATTTGTGTTTTTTCATTATATCTAAACTAATGGATATATGGGAGACTTTTCATATTTACAGTTATAAGAATCTGATTCCATCGTCAGTTTCATGTTCCTGCTTCTTGGTATGCACAAGACTACCGGCAGGGTGCACGTTGATCTTATGAAATATTGGCCCTGATTTTATCTTTTTTTTCTGAGTTTTCCGTTCACATTTATTGAGCCAAATTAAGCAAAATGGCAGAAAGTAAAAAAAAGTGTTCCCGTCATTAACCTTTTCTGCGACTTTCTGACAAACATTCAGAAAACTACACCTGAAGACAACTAGTGTATCATTGCGCCAAACTTTCCAGTTTTGGAAAAGTCGCAATTGATGAATCAGCCAAAAAAATCTGTAATTAAGCTCCACTCTCGAAGCGGAAAACAACAAAAAAAAAACCAGGTGAGCACATGTAAAATAGACTATATAAAGGTGCAAAGAGAATAATGAATTGGGTGCAAACAAAAAAAGCTGAAAAAGAGACAAAAAAGAACGCAAAGGCAATGATGAATCCAGACCTCAGTGCATATATTTTAATTATTTCTTTTTAAAGGTTTACTCCAGTTGATTTAGGCTGTCTGTCTGGAGGGAGACTGTATCCATTCTTGTGTATGAACTAGAGCACAGAAAATTGATTTGCTTTCAACGTTTCGGCTTTCTAAGCAACAATCTGAAATCGGAGGAAGGTTGGGTTTCCAGAGCGCATTTTCTTGGAATGTTGGACAGTCTACTATGAAATTAATTTGTTCTCACAGGTGCTTTATATTTTTCATGTGGAACCCTTTTACGCTCCCTGTGATGAGGTTTCAGTATATGTACTTTACAAATCTTGCTTCTTTTCAGAATAAATGTGAACATTATGGAAAGAAATTGGCATATACCTTCATCGGAAATCACCTAATTGTTGACTTTTTCTAAACATTTATAGAGCAAAACTGATGATCACCTTGCTAATTATTACTAGTAGACCTACTTCTTACTTTTAGGGCGGCGTCACACGCTACGATATATTGGGCGATATGTCGTCGGGGTCACGTCGTTAGTGACGCACATCCGGCATCGTTTGACATATCGTAGCGTGTGACAGCTAAAAGCGACTGTTAACGAGCAAAAATACTCACCTTATCGTTGCTCGTTGACACGTCGCTCATTTTCATAAAAATCGTTCCTCCTTCTGCGCGGCAGTTGTTCATCGTTCCCGACCAACACACGTCGCTCCGTGTGACACCTCGGGAACGACGAACTGCAGCTTACCTGCGGCCGCCAGCAATGCAGAAGGAAGGAGGAGGGCGGGATGTTACGTCCCGCTCATCTCCGCCACTCCGCTTCTATTAGGCGGCCGCTGTGTGACGTCGCTGTGACACCGAACGTCCCTCCCCCTTCAGGAAGTGGATGTTCGCCGCCCACAGCGAGGTCGTTCGGGAGGTAAGTACGTGTGACTGGGGTTTAACAACTTTGTACGCCACGGGCAATAAATTGCCCGTGACGCACAAACGACGGGGGCGGGTGCGATTGCTCATGCGATCGCACAATATATCGTCCCGTGTGACGCCGCCCTTATTCTTAAGCTGGCTGGCTCGAAGAAGATTATTTATATATATTGAAATAAAGCACATTTCTGTTTTAAAGCCTGTGATCTGCTGCAGCAGTCAGGTGACCAAGGAACTGGATGTCATTGTTCCTGTCCAATTGGAGACCACTGAAACAGGCTGCACAGGAGCAAGGTGGGTTAGAGCAGGTACGTATGTCATTTTATTTATTTATTTTAAATCATGCCTTCTTACTATAAATGAAGCTATTGGGTTACTTTTGCTGTGTGTTTTTCTAGTTATTCATCTGTGCTATGAACACAGTCCTATGTGTTTGGCAGCAGTTGCCTAAGGCCCCCTTTCACACATTCATGTCTCCGGTACGTGTGACATCTGTTTTCACACGTAGTGGAGACACTAACACACGTAGACCCATTAAAATCAATGGGTCTGCGCACATGTGTGTGTTTTTACATAAACAGTGTGTCTGTGTGGTGCATACGTATGTCCATGTGCTTCACACGTAGACATGTCTGTTTTTCTCCAGCAGCACGGGTGTCACATAAACCACACAGATGTGCTCCGTGTGACATCAGTGTGTCACGCAATGGAGAAAACCACGTTTCTGTGAAATAAAATTAATTTCTGCACTCACCTTCTTCAGCACTGCTGTCCTGCTGCTGCTGACACTTACTTTCGACCCCCGCTCATTATGCTCATCGCATATTCACTGCACCAAGTACCAGAAGCAGCAGCAGCGGGGAGTCAGTAGCGCCAGAGACTGCAGAGCGGAAGACATCAGCACCGCGGTCAGCAGCGCCAGAGACAGGTGAGCATAAAGTTTCTGTTCTCCGTGTAGTATCACGGATAGCACACGGAAAAAACTCAAGTGTCAAAATCACGGCACACGGAGGGCCATACGCACCCTTTACACGTCTGTGCAAAACGTGTGGTTTTTCACAGACGTGAGAAAGAGGCCTAAGGCTCTGTGCCAATGATGACTTATTAGTGTGTTTCTGAAGCTGCATATTTTCACTGCCTCAAAACGCAGCAGTTTAACCCCTTAACGACCTTTGACGTACTGGGTACGTCACGGTGACATGGTGCTAAACGACCCATGACGTACCCAGTACGTCATGGCGAAATCGCGGTCCCGGAGCCCCGGGGAGTCCAATTTCTTTAATTAAGCGGTAGATTCGGGAAGGAGGGGACTTCTGCCTGACCTCAGGAGGGGTGATGCCTCCTCCCCGAACCTACAGAGGCTGTGATTGGCTGACAAACGCCGCTCAGCCAATTACAGTCACTGTAATGTTCCAGCCATTGAAAATGGCTGGAACATTGAAATCCAGCCCTGATCAGTGCTGCTGTAGCACTGGCCATTGGCTGGAGCTGGGTGATCGGTGCTTCACCTGCCCCCAGCTCTGATTGGAGAGACCGGTCTTGTGACCGGTCTCTCCAATCCATGTGGATCTGGGGCCTGTGACCGTCCCTGGAAGCCGAAGCTCTGCGGGTGCCCATCGGTAAGTTGCTGCCCCCGCTGCTCGCCCCTGTCCCCGCTCGCCCTGCCAGCCCCGCCGCTTGCCCCTGTCCCCGATCGCCCTGCCAGCCCCGCCGCTCGCCCCTGTCCCCGATCGCCCTGCCAGCCCCGCCGCTCGCCCCTGTCCCCGATTGCCCTGCCAGCCCCGCCGCTCGCCCCTGTCCCCGATCGCCCTGCCCGCCACCGCCGCTGTCTCCGATCGCCCCGCCCGCCACCGCCAGCCCCGCCGCGGGTCCGATCGCCACCGCCAGCCCCGCCGCTGTCTCCGATAGCCCCGCCGCGGGTCCGATCGCCACCGCCAGCCCCGCCGCTGTCTCCGATCGCCCCGCCAGCCCCGCCGCTGCTCCCGATCCACCGCTGTCCCCGCCGCCACGCTCGATTTACCGCTGTCCCCGCCGCCGCTCCCGCCACTGTCCCCGCCGCCGCTCCCGATCCACCGCTGTCCCCGCCGCCACGCTGCCACGCTCGATCCACCGCTGTCCCCGCCGCCACGCTCGCCACTGTCCCCGCCGCCGCTCCCGATCCACCGCTGTCCCCGCCGCCACGCTCGCCACTGTCCCCGCCGCCGCTCCCGATCCACCGCTGTCCCCGCCGCCACGCTCGATCCACCGCTGTCCCCGCCGCCACGCTCGCCGCTGTCCCCGCCGCTGCTCCCGATTCACCGGTGTCCCCGCCGCCACGCTCTCCACTGTCCCCGCCGCCACGCTCGCCACTGTCCCCGCCGCTGCTCCCGATCCACCGCTGTCCCAGACGCCACGCTCACCACTGTCCCCGCCGCCGTCGCACCCACCTTTTTCAGCCGCTGCCGCCCCCGAATCGGCCGCCGCCTCCTTCATCGCCACTACACCTCCTATCCCTCCATGTGCTGCAAGCCACCCTCCCCTCACATGTGGGGGGAGGGTGGCTTGCATCACATGTGGGGGGAGGGTGGCTTGCAGTGCTCCACATGTGGGGGGAGGGTGGCTTGCAGCACATGTGGGGGGAGGGTGGCTTGCAGTGCTCCACATGTGGGGGGAGGGTGGCTTGCAGCACATGTGGGGTTAGGGTGGCTTGCAGTGCTCCACATGTGGGGGGAGGGTGGCTTGCAGCACATGTGGGGGGAGGGTGGCTTGCAGTGCTGCAAGCCACCCTCCCCCCACATGTGCTGCAAGCCACCCTCCCCCCTCCATGTTCTGGGGGCCACCCTCCTCCATGTGCCATCTCTCTCTCCCATCAGACTCTGCCCCCCTCCCCGATCTGCTGCCTGCTCTCTCCCATCCTCTTCATCTACTGCCCCCTCTCACCCTCCTCAATCTGTTGCCTCCTTCATCTGCTGCCTCTTCTGTCTGCTGTGATCCTGCTGCCTAGATCCATCCTGTAAGGTAGGTATCCCCATCTCACCTCCCTCCCCCCCCATCCTCTGCCGCTCCTCCACCCGCTGCGCCCTTTCCCATCCTCTGCCGCTCCTCCATCCGCTGCGCCATTTCCCATCATCCATCCGCTGCGCCCTTTCCCATCCTCTGCCGCTCCTCCATCCGCTGCGCCATTTTCCATCTTCCATCCGCTGCGCCCTTTCTCATCTGCCGCCCCGCCCTCTCGCATCGCATTATCCAGCGCAGTTGCTCACTTCCAGACTGCAGTGGATGATGCGATGCGAGACTCGTGCATCGCTCTCACGTTTGGCACTGGTCTTAGTGGCAGGCGCTCACAATTTTTTTTTTTTTTATTCATTTTTTTTTTTTTTACTGATGTCTGTATTTTTTATTTCGCCAAACTAATTTTTTTGTATGGGGGGGTCTAGTTTCCAAAATGGGATCACATGTGGGGGAGCTCCATTGTTTAGGCACCTCAGGGGGTCTCCAAATGCAACATGGCGTCTGCTAATAATTCCAATCAATTTTACTGTGAAATGGCGCTCCTTCTCTTCTGAGCCCCGCCGTACGCCCAAACAATTGATTTCCACCACATATGAGGTACCTGTGTACTCAGGAGAAATTGCACAATACATTTTATGGTGCATTTTTTCCTGGTACCCTTGTGAAAAAAAAGCTACCTGTTTTAAAAAACAATTTTGTGGTAAAAAAAATAATAAAATATTTTCACGGCTGAACATTACAAACGTTTGTGAAGCCTCCAGGGGTTCAAAGTGCTCACTAAATAGCTAGATAAATTCCATGAGGGGTCTAGTTTCCAAAATGGGATCACATGTGGGGGAGCTCCATTGTTTAGGCACTTCAGGGGGGTCTCCAAACGCAACATGGCGTCCGCTAATAATTCCAACCAATTTTGCTGTGAAATGGCGCTCCTTGCCTTCCGAGTTTTGCTGTGTGCCCAAACATTTGATTTTCCACCACATATGAGGTATCTGCGTACTCAGGAGAAAATGCACAATACATTTTATGGTGCATTTTTTCCTGATACCGTTGTGATAAAAAAAGCTACCTGGTTGAAGTAACAGTTTTGTGGTAAAAAAAATTGTTTTTCTTTTCATGGCTCAACGTTATAAACTTCTGTGAAGCCCCCAGAGGTTCAAAGTGCACATCAAACATCTAGAAAAAATATTTGAGGGCTCTAGTTTCCAAAATGGGGTCACTTGTGGGGGAGCTCCATTGTTTAGGCACCTCAGGGAGTCTTCAAACCCGACATGGCGTCCGCTAATGAGTGCAGCTAATTTTGCACTCAAAAATTCAAATGGCGCTCCTTGCCTTCCGAGTCCTGCTGTGTGCCCAAACATTTGACTTCCACCACATATGAGGTATCTGCGTACTCAGGAGAAAATGCACGATACATTTTATGGTGCGTTTTTCCTGATACCCTTGTGAAAATACTAATTTTTATGGCTAAAGTAACATTTTTGTGTTAAAAAAGTAAAATTTTCATGTTTTCGTCTACATTGCTTTGGTTGCTGTGAAGCTCCTAAAGGGTTAATAAACTTCTTGGATGTGGTTTTGAGCAGAGTGAGGGGTGCAGATTTTAGAATGGGGTCACTTTTGGGTATTTTCTGTCGCCTAGGTTTCTCAAATCACTCCAAATGTGATGTGGTACCTAAAAAAAATTTTTATGTAAATTTTGTTGGAAAAATGAGAAATTGCTGATGAACTTTGAACCCTTCTAACTTCCTAACGGAATTTTTTTTTTTTTTCAAAAATTGCGCTGGTGTAAAGCAGACAAGTGGGAAATGTTATTTAGTAACTATTTTGTGTGACATATCTCTCAGATTTATGAGCATAAAATTTCAAATTTTGAAAATTGCGAAATTTTCAAAATTTTCGCCAAATTTCCGAAATTTTCACAAATTAACGCAAAACATATCGGCCTAAATTTACCACTGACATGAAGTACAATATGTCACGAAAAAACAATCTCAGAATCGCCAGGATCCGTTGAAGTGTTCCAGAGTTATAACCCGTCAAAGTGACACTGGTCAAAATTGCAAAAAATGGCCGGGTCTTTAAGATGAAAACAGGCTGGGGGCTGAAGGGGTTAAAGTTCAAGCAAAGTAGATGGGATTTATAAAAATCTCCTGTTCACTGCGCTTCTTTTTTACTCCGCGTAAATTCACCTGCGGTGTGTGTTGCACAATTGCAACATGTCAGTTTCTCTTGCGGTATGCAGAGTTTTATGTGTGTATTTTTCTCATAGACTTGTGTTTTATGTGGAAAATATGCTGCAACACCAGCAAAGATCAAAAACTAACAGCTTTGTTTAAAACATGAAATATAAATGTGACAAAAAACGCAGTGTCAGAAATTAATGTAAAAAAACCCCACAAAAACGCATGTAGCCTAATTTACATAATGCTGCAAAAGTGCTGCAACATGAAAAATTTAACAAAAGCTCATTGTGGGAACAGAGTCTAAGGGTCCATTTACAGGAGTATCCTGAATAGGCCAGGTTCACACAACAGTATGTTGAAAAAAGGTCGGATTTTCATCCTGAAAAGTGGAATGATTTTTTTTTTTCTAACTTGTCATCTTTCAATCTTTTTTTTTTTTTTTTTACAGTACCAGTTATTAATCATTTATAGGGCCATTTACAGTTTGTTAGAGTTGACATGTACCCTTAAACATCAGATACCATACTATGGCATCCGATTTTATTTTATTTTTTCTTGCACTCTGTCTTCAGAGTGGAGTTGCAGCGTGCTGCGATTTTTTTTTTTTTCTACACCTATTAGATGTGAATAAAAGTATGTAATCGCACTCTTCCAGTTTATACACTCATGTGCACGAGCCTTTAGCATTCCTAATCATCTTGCAGTCTAAACAGCCTGATGATCGCCTATTGATGAAAGCGTAAAGGTCCAGTCACACTAAGCAACTTACCAGCGATCCCAACAACGATAGGGATCGCTGGTAAGTTGCTAGGAGGTTGCTGGTGAGATGTCACACTGCGACGCTCCAGCGATCCCACCAGCAACCTGACCTGGCGGGGATCGCTGGAGCGTCGCTACACGAGTTGCTGGTGAGCTCACCAGCAACCAGTGACCAGCCCCCAGCGCCACGTGGAAGATGCTGCCTTGGTAACTAAGGTAAATATCGGGTAACCAACCCGATATTTACCTTGGTTACCACCGCACGGAGCTAAACGTGCAGAGAGCAGGGAGCAGCGCACACTGAGCGCTGGCTCCCTGCTCTCCTAGTTACAGCACACATCGGGTTAATTACCCGATGTGTGCTGCAGCTAAATGTGCACAGAGCAGGGAGCAGCGCACAATGCTTAGCGCTGGCTCCCTGCTCTCCTAGTTACAGCACACATCGGGTTAATTAACCCGATGTGTGCTGCAGCTAAATGTGCACAGAGCAGGGAGCAGCGCACAATGCTTAGCGCTGGCTCCTTGCTCTCCTAGTTACAGCACACATCGGGTTAATTAACCCGATGTGTGCTGCAGCTAAATGTGCACAGAGCAGGGAGCAGCGCACAATGCTTAGCGCTGGCTCCCTGCTCTCCTAGTTACAGCACACATCGGGTTAATTAACCCGATGTGTGCTGCAGCTACATGTGCACAGAGCAGGAGCCAGCACTGACAGAGCAGAGGAGGCTGATAACAAAGGTAAATATCGGGTAACCAAGGACAGGGCTTCTTGGTTACCCGATGTTTACATTGGTTACCAGCCTCCGCAGAAGCCGGCTCCTGCTGCCTGCACATTTAGTTGTTGCTGTCTCGCTGTCACACACAGCGATCTGTGCTTCACAGCGGGAC
This sequence comes from Anomaloglossus baeobatrachus, assembly GCF_048569485.1. Taxonomy (NCBI): domain Eukaryota; kingdom Metazoa; phylum Chordata; class Amphibia; order Anura; family Aromobatidae; genus Anomaloglossus; species Anomaloglossus baeobatrachus. The sequence goes on along the minus strand of NC_134356.1, from coordinate 509,113,209 downwards.
AGCAACAACTAAAAAATGGCCCAGGACATTCAGCAACAACCAACGACCTCACAGCAGGGGCCAGGTTGTTGCTGGATGTCACACACAGCGACATCGCTAGCAACGTCACAAAAGTTGTTCGTTAACAGCGATGTTGCTAGCGATGTTGCTTAGTGTGACGGGGCCTTAAAACGTTCATTTATTGTATGACATGATCTTTTGTGTTGCACAAAAGATTATTGTGCTCGGCAGCGCATCGTCCACTGTAAACAGGACTCCAGAAACCATTGTTCCCAGCAGCACATCTATCATCTATTATAAATCATTCATTGTTTATCATTAAGTGCAGTCTGTCTAAACGAGCTATTAAATTACTCCGACTGGTAAATGTTTACTGTTTGGTTATCATTTAATACCAGCTTTTCCATGGCCCCCCTGGGCAGATTACCTGGGACCACAGTGCTCGAGTAGCAGCCACATCTTGCTGGCTTCTGGCCCTTTAAAGCCCCATGTGCTCTGCGAGTTTAGTACTGAACGCTGCACGTGCATACACCAAAGGTTTAGGTCCTCACGTTTGCTAGTGCCAGCGTGTTGAGGACGCTCTTTGTGGATGTGGTTAGCGCACAATGCTCTCCCAACCCACAGAACTTAGAACCAGAGCAGCAGCTCCATCCCATTACTGTATATGTCTCCCAGTGCTGTATGTGCCACCCACTGATGTATATACCCCTCAGCTGCCTACTGATGTATGTGCCTAACCAATGCTGTATGTACCCTCCCAGTGATGTATATAACCACGAGTTCTATTTGTGCCTCCCAGTGTTGTCTGTGCCCCCATTGATATATATATATATATATATATATATATATATACCCCCCAAAGCTGTCTTCCCCAAAGTGATGTCTATGTCCCCAGTAATCACAAAACAGACTGTTTGCAGCACCTCAGATGGAATCCTTCATCAAGGATAGGGGACTGTAAGTCCAAGGGATCCTCTTGGTTACCATATCACAGATAAAAAGCATAGTAAATTGATTGACCAAATATTTTAAGGTAATTTACAAGTTGATCATTTTGTGCGGCCCCCGAATGATGGTAGATATTTGCAATGGCCCTGGGCAGAAGAGAGGTTTCCCACCTCTGGTGTAGATGGACCTTAAATGTGGGCAGAATTCATAGCTTGATACAATTTAGAAATGATCCTTCTACTTCTATTTGCAGTCATAACATCAGTAAAAGTAGAAGAAAGCCGTAAGAAAAGGAAATAGAGAAATAAGTGCTAGGGTGAGTATGTCAATGGATATTGGAATAAAATAATGGGAAAAATATATAACATAACAATTTATAGTATATAACAACTATGGACAATAAAGTTGATTTTTTTTCCAATCATATCAGAATCCTCAGACATTGGTAGCCAACCTAGCTGACTTCTAATGGCTTGAAAAAGGTGACCTAGATCCCCAAATCACGTTGTCTATTTGTAAGTTATTATTTAAATTTTTTTATATCCTCCTTTTTTTTTTACCATATTTCCATCATAATTTGGAACTTTTCACTTTTATTTACATTGTAATAAACCTATTTATGTTGCATATGAAGGACCAATGGGTTAATTCGTGCTGTAATATTTTTTTACCTTTTTGGGGGCTTTTCTGATTCCCCTCGGTTTTGCACGTATCTTTTGAATCAACAGTAAAATGAAGTGACCTAGTTCCACTGGTATCCAGTAATTATGGCCGGCTCTCCAGGTCCAAAGTAAGGCCCCTTTCAGACGTCCGTGTTTAAACAGGTGCAAGCCACACGTACCGGTATGGTCATCCGTGTGACATCAGTGTGTCGTCCGTGTGATGTCCGTGTTTGCATATATGTGACATCCATGTGACTGGTGCCAGTAAAAAATCCATGATGCTGAAATTGAAGATTTTAAATGTGTAAAAGATGGGCAAAGCCAGAAAAGATAAATAAATATAGAAAGATAAATAAATAGAGCAGATAAAATAGATGGCTAAAATAGATAAGATAGAACAGATAAGATGGATATAAAAGAAAATAAGAGAGAACATAAAATAGATAGAAAACAACCCATAGAACAACGATAGAGATAGCTAGCTTGGCCAGCTGTTTTGCAGCATTTTTATTTTTTTATTTAAAAAAAAAAATGTGGGGTTCCCCCCAATTTTCATATTCAGCACAGGAACATCAGCAGCTGTGGGCTACAACCCTTAGCTCTCTGCTGTACCTTGGCTAGTTATTAAAAATAGAGGGGACCCCACGCTTATTTTTTAAAATTTTTAGATTAGAATAAAAAAAGAAAAATTGACGTGGGGTCTCCTCCATTTTACTAGAACCAGCCATGGTGCAGCTGACAACTTGAGGCTCATATTATTAGGGTGGGAAGGGCCATGGTTATTTGGCCCTTTCCAGCCTAACAATAGCAGCCCATAGCCGCCCCAGAAATGACGCATCCATTAGATGCGCCAATTCTGGTGTTGGATCCACCCCTTACCGTTGCCCTGGTGCAGTGGCAAACAGTGTAAGGCTATGTGCGCACGTTGCGTACAGTCACTGCAGAAATTTCTGCAGCGATCTGAAGAGCACACGTGCACTTCAAATTGCTGCAGAAAATGTCCGTAGTGAAAAAAAAAAGCCGATTCCATGCGCACTGCCTGCAGCTCCTTCCATAGACAGAGCAGGGGCTGCAGGCAAAGCGCATGGAAGAAGTGACATGTTACTTCTTAGAACGCGCGCTTCAGGCAGCAGCCGAAGCGCTGCGCTCTAAGACGCCACGTGCGCACGGCTCCTGCATAATCTCCATAGATTATGCAGGGGACGCAGGACGCATGCAGTTACGCTGCGCTACAAAGTGCAGCGTAACTGCATGTAATTACGCAACGTGCGCACATAGCCTAATACTTGTGGGGTCGATGCCAGCTCCAGCTGCCATCAAGTCCTGGTACACCGCAATTACTAATTCAGTAGTTGAAAGGAGAAACAAAGTTTATTTGAACAGAAACTCCCGACTCCAGCCCTCGTTCACCAATTTATTTGATTTTTATAATAAAAAAAAAAAAAAAAGACAGGTGAGTATGGAAGATCATTTTATTTCAGACACATGTATTTTCTCTGGTACGTGTCACACTGATGTCACACTGATCACATCAGTGTGTGGTATGTGTGACACCCATTCTGCCGAGAAAAACGGACATGTCTGTGTGTTGTGACGTAGCGACCACCAACGTGGTAAATGGTCGCTATATGTCACAGTGGAGAAGGTATCTACGATATCTAGATGAAAAAGGTTGCTATGGGACTTGTAGTCCACAAAGGCTTCTTGCTACACATAAGGGTCAGGTTCCCTTTAATAATCCCAAGGTGCTCTGCAGGGCTGAGATTCACAGACCTCCACCTGTGGGTGTGGCTCGAGGGGTTAAAGCAATCCAGTCTCAGAACCTGGGTGGAGTGTGTCTAGGGCAGTCTAGATAGAGACTAGCTCTAGACTTCCAGCGTGTGTGCTGGGAGAGAGTGAGAGCAGAGCCGAGAGCTCTGCATGGAGCAACCTGTGTGGAGGCTGAGCACAGGACTCCGTTATTAAGACTGAGGTGAGTGCAGCCAGACGAGGGCTGTAAGGCCGAGCCTCTCCTGGAGGAGACACAGACCCGTGGTCTGCAGAGGGCCCTGGGGCCGCGAGGGAACCTCAGCTAGAGGTGTCTGCTGGCAGGGGCCAGAGAGTGGGGAAGTGGTTAACTTCCACTATGAACTTGTAATAGAGTCTGCTCTGTAAGCTGCAGAGCCGGAAGCCTGGAAAAGCTCCAGGCCGGCGTGGAGCGCTTATAAGTTTGTGGACCCTCCTGGAACAGCCGAACGGGGCATCGTAAGACAGTCTCCTACGGCAAGGGGTGCCTGTGTGACGGGGACCCGCATGGACGGTGCATAACCCGGCTGTGTTCCGGGTGAATTTACATGTACAGCGAGGACAATAAAGCTGTTTGGATCGGACTATTTGAGTCACGGCGTCTTTGTAGTCCTGGGGGACCCCCACCCCGCTACAGTGTGTGCGTGCATGCGGGAAAAAGCGGGGCCACACGGTCCGTGTGAAAACACGGATGTGTGAGGAACACCATAGAGTAACATGGGTACGTGTGGCATTCGTGTAAAAAACTGTTTTCACACATACCTGAAACATGGACATCTGAAACCAGCCTAAAATGGTGCTCATAAAAATGGGAGGAATTCACAACCACTTCCACGGGCAGCTATACATGCCAAATCCTGAACCACATTACACAGATGATGCGGTGTACTTTATATTTTGAGTCCTTTCTTGCTTTTTTTCATACTATATTTATTTATTTATTTATTTTTTTTTCTTTCCTCCATTCTAGTACTATAAATCGGGGTATTGCCTAGATAACTAGCGTCGTGGGTTCTAAATATAAAATAGTTCACTTTTACAGATTTCTTTTTAAAAAAATTATTTTATACTTCTGAAACCTCCCCTTCCAATTAACTTATCTGTATTTACCTTTCGCTGCTACTGGCCCCACCCTATAGTAATTCCTTGCTTAACAGTTTAAGATTTTCTTTTTTTTTTCCTGCTTGGGGCATTTTTACTATACAAGTTGACTGTGCCATGCGCTTTTGTTAAAAACCTCATATTGGACTTCCGGGAGGCGGAGCTACGAGGTAGCTGCTTTTATCATGAGCTCCTGCAGCAGCCTAGGCCAAAAACGTTATCCAGGTCCATCCTAACATCTCAAGGCTGCAGGGATAAGGCCAGGACAAGGGGCGCACATCAGGCCCGGCTCTCCTGATACTCCGGAGGTGAAAGGTGTATGCTGCACCACAAAGAAAGGAGTGCTCTGACACAAAGCACCAGGCTGCAGGCTGTGGGCTGTGCTGCACAGAGGAACGCTGCCCATCCTCCCTGCTCCCCCTGCAGCTGTGCCACTGCAAACGGAAAGCACCCGGGACCTGGTAAGAGAGGGGTTAAATATCGGGCACTAACATCCAGAAGGAGACACGGAAGGGGACTGAAGTGCTTCCAGCGGCAGCCATAGTTTTCAGTGAACTCTCACACACTCCCCTCCCTGCCACAGAAGAAATAGTGAAACACCGAGCAGCAGCAAGCTCAGCAAACAGGACTGCACGCTGTGTTTACCTGTCACACAGAGCTCCGTGGACAGGCCCACCGTCTGAGATACTGTGAGTGAGGGGGGAGCTGAGAGCCCCTGGAGACACTCGGCTGTGAGAGCAGGTCAGGAGATAAACAGGGGGCTGTGAAGGGAGCAGATACATCCCTGCAGGTCTCATCTTAAATGGCTGCTGCACAAGGCCTGTAATCTGCAACAGTAAACAGAGGCAGATAAGCCTGAAGTGCATCACAGCTCAACTTGATTAACCCCTACTTCACCACTTCACCAGCACTGACAGTATAGAAGAGGGTGAAAAACAAAAAGAAGTGGGATCGGTCATCTGGCCTGCCTCCTGCCCTTCTGACTGGTCTTTTTCAAGTAACATCTATACACTCTCATACACAGCGTGGAAATAATTCTGAAACAGCCAAGTTTACCACACAGATGTAATTAAGCTTATGTTATTGTGACGTCACCACAGTCTCTAAAGAAGCTCCATATTTACAGTTCTTACTATGGATAAATTTGTGGGTAAGAGCAATGCCACACAACCAAGTAAAGGAATTAGACCGCAAAGACGAAACCAAAATGCACCCCCATCACCAGGAGCTTCCCCTGAGGCAACTGTCGCGGGCGGGGAGGAGGGTGTCGGCACACCGCGCTCACCCCCTCTGCTCGGGTCCGGCAGCTGCTGCTCAGTGGTGGCTCGAGCGGTGGGCCGGATCCCGGGGGTTCTCTCGAGCGACACTCCTCGCCGGTGAGTGAAAGGGGTTTTTGTGGTTGGGTGTGGGGGATTGTTATAGTTCGTGACGCCACCCACGGTTGTGGTGATTTCACCACCGCTGCTCAATTCGGGGATCCCGGGGATGGTGATGCGGAGCAGCCAGGTGTTGTGTTGCCCCTCCGTGGGTAGGGGTTGGTGATCCCGGTGGTGGAGACGGAGGTGCGGGGCCTGGTGGGCGCAGGGACGCGGGGGCGCAGCGCTGTGCCTTGCGGCACTGTGGTAGTCACTCAGCCTGAGACACGGACACAGTTTGTACGGTAAACCAAACTGCTGGTAGGACGGTCCCACAGACGGCTGCACCTGCACTCCCGGTAGGTGACGGTGATGTCCCTCTTCCTTGCACCTATGTTTGACTGATGGTAGCGGTGGATTCCCTCTGGTTACCCGCTCCCTGAATGCAATCTGGGCCGGAGGAGCTCTACACTTTGCCCGCAGGCGCTGGCCCTGAGAAACGGGTGCCGTGGCGGTGGCGGTGTCTCTCTGCTTCAGGTTGGGCTGTTGCCTTCAATCGGGACTTGGCTGTTGGGAGATCTACGTCCCCTTCACTGACGGATTCGGCAAATTTGGCGACTCCAAGCCTTGCCGGGGTCCGAGAGGCCCCTGCCCTGGTGCTGACTGTCCTTCGGAACACTGCTCCAGACCACCGGGCACACAGCCAACGGGGTCCTTCCAGGAACTTCCAAACGGTCCCCCTCCAGACAGTCACCGCCGTCGCTGACCTTGCTGTTCTGGCCCTACACAAAGCTGGACCCTTCAGGCTTTCCTTCCTTCTTGTCACCTCACTTGCTTTCCTCCTTTACCACTTTTACTTTCCTCACTTTCACTTGGTGTTTACTCTTGCCCTGCCTGGGCTTAACTGCCTGGTTTCTCCCGCCTCCAGAACTGTGATCTCCTTGGTGGGCGGAGCCAACCGCCTGGCCCACCCCCTGGTGTGAATCATCAGCCTCTGGAGGAAGGCAACAAGGATTTCTGGTTAGCTGTGATGTGCCTACCTGGAGTGTGGGGTGTGGTGGTGTTGTGACCTGTGACCCCTGGCTTGCCCAGGGCGACACACAACTACAGACCCACCCCAGGACACTGCTAAGGCCATCACGGATCTCTTGATGCCGGTGATTGATGGGCGGCTGGCAGCCTTCCAGTCTTCATTAGACATTATAGTCACCCAAGTTAATGCCCAGGGTTCAAGGCTAACAGATGTGGAGCAGAGGGTCTCTGACATGGAGGACTCTGTAAAGGAAATTTCAGAGATGCTGGAGAGCAGAAATAAGGACATTGCTGTATTGCTGGACAAGGTAGATGATCTTGAGAACAGGTCCAGACGCAATAATTTAAGGTTGGTGGGCGTCCCTGAATCGGTTCGGCAAGCTGATCTACTGAAACTCACTTCAGAATGGCTACCAGGAGCTTTGAAATTGGATCTAAAGTCGGGGCCAATTGCTATTGAAAGGGCCCACAGAGTGGGCCCACCTCGAAATGATGGAGAGGTCAGACCCAGACAAGTAATTTTTAAGGTCCTGAACTTCCAAGACAAGATCAGATTGCTGACAGCATTTAGAAAAAATCGCTCACTTACCTACAATAACTCTAAACTGCTTTTTTTCCAAGATTACTCAGCAGCCTTGACAACAAGACGCAAAGCCTTCAATCCAGCATGCAAACTATTGGCGGAAAAAAATATTCGCTTCAGTCTACTGTATCCTGCTGTTCTACGCTTCACTACAGGGGGAAAGAATTGGACTTTTGAAGATCCTAAGTTGGCTTTAAATTACCTTCTTCAGGAAAATGGAGCTTCGCCAGCAGTCACACAGACACTTAAATCGGAGACGTCACTGTGCTACAGTTCTGATATTCATTCTGTTTTTCCTTTTTTTTTTTTCAGTGTCAGGACTGCTAGAGAGGCAGGTGACATTGCCATTAGATTAAGGTTTTTGTTTAGATGGGAAGGGGTTAGGGGGCTCTGCGTGCGTACCTTTTAGTTTAGCTCTCATATGGGTTGTCGCGTTTACTCGCTGGGATGGACGAGGGAACCCAAATAGGTTGTTTATAATTTTACAATTAATTCCTCCTTCTGGAATAGGATAAATGACTAACACAGAGAGCACAAATGTGTCCACGATTAAATCGCTGTATTGGTGCTCCTGGAATGTTAACGGGTTAAACTCTCCTATTAAGAGGAAAAAAGTTTTAAATTATCTGCATCGTTTAAATTGCCATATTGTCTTCTTACAGGAAACACACTGGATGAAGGGCAATCACCCATTTCTTCACAGCAGAAAATATGCCGTATGCGCAGAAGCGTCATTTACGAGAAAACAAAGAGGGGTAGCTATATTGATCAATAAGCATATTAGTCATGAAGTTCTGGAGGTTTCAGAGGACCCTATGGGGAGATTATTATCGGTGAAAGTGAAGATAAAGGGCACTATCTATAACTTGGCAAACATATATGCACCAAATATTCCTGATCCACAGTTCAGAGCCAGATTGATCGAAAGTATCACAGGTTGGGATATGACTAATTTAATTGTAGGCGGAGATTTCAATGAGGCTCATGATGGAATTTTAGACAGGTCAAGTCCCCAGCCATCTCCTCTATTGGCGCTCCATAGTGGTTTGCAATATCTCGTCAATCAATTGGGACTAATAGACACATGGCGCATGCAGCACCCAATAGATAAAGATTATACATTTTATTCACACGTCCATGACTTACATACACGGATTGACTATTGGCTACTAAGCCCAGCACTGACGCCACATTTACTTTCCTCCAACATCCTAGACATCTGTATTTCGGATCATGCACCGGTTACTTTTAATTTGTTATTATCTACCACAATACTACGGGAAAGAAGGTGGAGGTTTCCTTCATATTTATATCAATCTGAGGATTTCAAAGCTTCTTTACAAAACTACTGGAGCTTTTATGAGAAGGATAATCACGAGCATAGTGGGGACGCTGGTTTGTATTGGGCTGCCTCCAAGGCAGTAGTAAGAGGTCAGATAATATCATATGTCAGCCATAAGAGAAAAAAAGCTCCTGGAACAAACTATATCAGCACAAAAACTTCTCACGCAGGCATATAAAGATTTTAAAAATAACAACACGGATGCGACAAAACAACATTTCTTAGAGGCCAAGGAGGCGGCGGACACCTTGGCCCATGAGATGGCACTTCGTAATCTGGACTACCAGAAACATAAATACTTTAAATGGGGCAACAAACCTGGGAAATTACTAGCTTCCTTAACCAAACCCTTTAGAACCACCACTAGAATCCACAAAATTAAAAAGAAAGATGGTACCATGGTAACAAAAGATGAGGAAATAGTGGAGGAGTTCAGGGCATTCTTTGGCTCGCTGTATGAGGCGGAACCGAGGGAGGTTGACGGGGAAGCTGATTTTATCCATGGTACCGTAGCGCCCATCTTGACAGAGGAACAAAGAGTAGTACTAAACGCCCCTATAAATATTTCAGAAATAGTAAAAACTATTGCCACTCTTAAACTAGCCAAAAGCCCAGGGCCCGACTGATTTAGTAACGAATATTAGAAGATCTTGGGAGCCTCTATCGGTCCTCATCTATGTGCAGTGTATAATAAGATAGTCACAGAATAATTCCCGACAGGTTCAATGAGGCAAACATTATAGTATTACCTAAGCCAGGAAAAGACCCACTACAGGTGGAGGGATACAGACCTATCTCATTACTCAACTCTGATTTTAAAATCTTTACTAAAATACTAGCTGGTAGATTACAACAAGTGATTCCAGATCTTATTCTGCCCTTCCAACCGGGATTCGTGCACGGGAAATCCATCACCTATAACATCAGGACGGCTATTGGGGCTATCTCTTATAGCAGGAAGCATAGATGTACCAAACATATAGTAGTTAGCCTTGATGCGGACAAGGCCTTTGACAGGGTCTCTTGGGCCTATTTACATAATCTTTTGGCATGTCGCCAGGTGGGATCCTGGTTTTGCGAAGCAGTCAAGATGATATACACAGAACCCAAATCCAGACTATCTATAAATAATACATTCTCTGAGCCATTTGAGGTACAGAGGGGAACGAGGCAGGGGTGTCCCTTGTCACCTTTATTGTTTAATTTGGCTCTGGACCCAATGTTGAGGACCCTACATAATTTAGCAATATTTCAGGGCATGAGAGTCGGTGGGACAACAATTAAACTTTTGGCTTTTGCCGATGATATTTTATTGTTTATTGCCAATCCCTCTCAAGCGATTCCAGAGATAATGAACACATTGAATAATTTTGGAAAGGCCTCAGGCTTCAGGGTAAATTACAAAAAAACTGAGGCATTGGCAATGTACAAATCGGGTAAAATTGATAACAACTTATTTCCCTTCCAGTGGTGTACCAGGTCCATTAAATATTTGGGGATTCAGCTCCCAGCAAACCCCTTGTTACTATATCAAATTAATTATAAGCCTCTTATAACTTCATTAATACATCTACTCCAATCTTGGAAACATCTGAAAATATCCTTTTCGGGCCGATGTCACTTAATTAAAATGGTAGCATTCCCCAAAATAATGTTCTTATTTCAGACTCTCCCGTTGCTTCTACGCAAATGAGATATTAAGCTACTAAATTCATCCTTTGGAAAATTCATTTGGGGGCACAAGGGGCATACTAGGATCAGCATAATCAAGCTTCAATTATCAAAAGGGGCAGGGGGCATTAATCTTCCAGATCTGGGCAGATATAATCTAGCAGCAAATTTTAGATATGTGGTGGACTGGGTGCGAAGAGTATCTCACTTTGCCAATGTACAATTGGAACAACAGCTATGTTCACAAGTCTCGTTAACAGCATTGCTGCATTTAGGGAACGAGGAAATACCGAGTGAGGTTAGGGATCATCCAACACTATGGCATACTATACAAACGTGGAGGAAGGTGAGGAAACTTGGTAAAATTAACACTTCAAGTTCCCCATTTCAACCCTTTGTTGGAAATCCCAGATTCCTCCAGGGTCGCCCTCCGAGGATTTATGAAACATTGTCAATGCAGGGTTGTGCTTATGCTGCAGATCTAATGGAGCCGGATTGGTCGTTGCTTTCTTACGAGAAGGCGGCACACCGATTTCCAGCTTTTGTGGGTCAGCCTTTTCTTTTTCTTCAGGCGCGTAGCTTGGCACAAAAATATCTTGTTGACAAGCCAAAGGGAGATCTTGGAGGAAGTGTGGATAACTTTCTTAGGAGGGCAAGAAGCCAGGCGTCCTCGACTAGTCAGGTTTATTCAATGTTGCGTACAGTTTGGACATGGGAGGGGAAAACAACAGGTCCAGCAAAATGGAAGGTAGACATGCCAGAGTTCGAGGTAAAGGATTTTTTACAAGCCACGCTGTTGCAACGTAAATTTCTGTCGTCCAGTAGCTACACAGATATGGCCTTGATGATTCTACATAGAGCATATATTACTCCAAAAATTCAATCAAAAATGGACACAAATGCCTTATACTCTTGTTCTAAATGTGGCATAAGAGACACAGAGTTTCACCACTTATGGGACTGTTCAGATACAGGGAGTATGGAGAAGGGTTCACTCAGTCTTACAAAATACATACAATATTCAGTTTGCTCTGACACCCCAGTGGGCGATTTTTAACATGTTGGAGGAGGCTCAACAAAGTCTTCCGAGAGGTACCAGGGCAATGTTAACTATTTGGGCCTCGGCCACTAGGAAAAGTATCCTACATCTCTGGGTAAATCCTGAAGCACCCTCTCTAGCGTTTATCCAAACAAAACTAATGTTCATATTCAAAATGGACTGGCTGGATGCACTGTCGAATAAGGAGAAGTTGACTAAGCGTTTCTTTGAAACATGGTCTTTATTTATACCTAACTTGGCTACAGTGCTTAAGGATAGACTTAAATCTCAGTTTGGACAGACCTCTTGGTACCTTCTTGAACTGCTCAATGGACACATACCAATTACATAAGTTACCATTTTAAGTTGCTTCTGGTCGCACGCAGAGCGGGGGGAGGGGTGGGCGGGACTGTTTTGATTATAATGTCATCAATGAAATGCTCTTTGTATAAGAGCAGATTGTAAAAGAAATTCGGTTAAAATTCAATTAAAAGATGTTTAAAAAAAAACGAATTTCATATTGTGTGAGAACCCCTTACCAACATTTGATGTGCATTTGTAATATGCTGTATCCGTAATTTGATGCAGGCTCGCAAGCAAAACACGCATCTTTCCCGGCAGATGATGGCTGTAATATTCAGTTATCATTTGCCTTCTACAGCTGGGCATAGACTGTTGCTACATCCACGACTAATAATCTGTTAAATGCCGCTATCCATCTCTGACAACAGCAAGTACTGCACGTCAGCAGGTGGCACATCATTCCATGGGTCCACCAGCGCCCCTTGACTTAATCATAGAGCGTTAATGAATTGCTATGATGGCCGGGTGGGGCTGCACAGGGGCCCAAGAGGTTGAAGGGCCCATTTCTACCTCCAAAGCAGGTGGAATTGTGCTTTTTGATGAGCTCTTGGGCTGCAAAGGACCCTAATATTGTTCTTGCACAGGGGCCCTTTTTTGTCTGTGTCCGCAAGAGGGTCGGATTATTGCAGGTTCAAGTCCTTTAAAGGTACTAATAAATATAGCAAAAAGTCCTAGATTCTCCCTTTTTGTCGGCGCTGGGTAAAATTAAAATTGGCATAAGAATACCCAGCCTCACGTTGAGCCAAATTTTGCAATATTTTTATTTATTTATTTTTTTAAACAAAGCTTGTTACTCCAGGTTTCTGGCATAAAGTTTTTGGTGAAATTCAATTCATCTGAATGTGACATGAAATAATAAGGTAAAAGCTCACACTGGACCACAAAATGGTTTATCAGCCACTTGTGAATTTACTTTAAATATTATGAAAATGGAGGTACAACTTAATGTGTATTTAATTCCTAAATGGTTAATGCAATTGTTGTAAAAACACCTGTAATTAAAGCCTAGTGTGTATACTTCAATCACATCTTGATGACTTTGATACATTGTCTAAATAATAAATTCTAAAACTGTCAAAAATCCACCTTGACCCCACTGCTTGTGTATACTATATTTTTTGTTTTATAAGATGCACAAGATTATCAGACTCAACACTTATTTAGAGGAAAATAAAGGTAAAAAAAAAAAACCATGGGGTAAGTCTTTTATAATTCGGTGTTGTCTTACCGGAGCGGTGGTGGAGCAGGGTCACAGGAGGCAAGGGCGGTGGTGGAGTAGGGTGATGCTGCAGCAGGTGTCATGAATGCTCACTGCGGGCGCTGAGGCAAAAGGAACATCCAGAAACTGTCAGCATTCGGGCTTCAAAGAAATGGTGCCCGGAGTCGGCGCGTGTGTGGATTGAACTATCAGCTCAATGACAAGCCGAGATCTCATCTGCGCACGTGTCAGTTACGGGTGCGCTATCTCCTTAAGTCCGCTGCAGGGAGATCAGCGGGCCGGAGGCGGCGCATGCGCAGATGAGATCTTGAGGCCAGAGTTCCATCTGCGCACGCGCCAACTTCAGGCCCCATTATTTGAAGCCAGCACCACCAACATTTTCAGAATGGTGGCCCCTGCCACACCACCCACAGCACAGCACACCTCCTGCAGCATCAACCCTGCCTCGTGTGACCCCGATCCACACCCCCCCAGTAAGCTACATTCGGATTATAACATACACCCATGGGCGTACCCAGGATCAAAACTAGGGGGGGGCAAGCCATGGTCGTTCAGGTTGTAAAATATTAAAACGGAAAAGGTGAATGAAATGAAAATTTTAAGAGAATTAAATGTAATAATAGCACGATTAATGACTTCGCGCTCCTCCCCACACACACACACACACACACTAATGCACCCCCATTACACACACACACACAAAATACCATGCACGCTCCATTACTCCCCCCCACACAAAATACAATGCACGCTCCATTACTCCCCCCCACCCCACCCCACACACAATACAATACATCCCCACGCATCACCCACTACACACACACACACACACCATGCACCCCCATTACCATCTCCCCACACACACAATAAATCACCCCCCCAAACGTGCGCACACACACACAATACACCCCCCATCAACCCCTACACACACACACAAAAAAAACAATGCACCCCTACACACACACAATGCACCCCCCCATCACCCCCTACACACAATGCACCCTCCCATCGCCCCCTACACACACACACACACACACACACAATGTACCCCTCATTACCCCTCCCCCCACACACACACACACACACACACACACACACACACAGAAACACAATACAGTGCACCCTCCATTTTCCCTCCCCCCACACACAATACAATGCACCCTCCATTACCTCCTCCACAGACATAATACATTGCACCCCCCATCACCCCCTGCAGACACTCCTGCTCTCCCCTTTCCCTCGGAATACAGTGCTCCTCCTCTGCCTGTCACAAAGCTGTGTTCCTTCACAAGTGTTCCCCGTTAGGTGTCATCAGCCCCTCCCCACACATCTCCATTTATTACACCTGTCTCTTCGGCTCCTCCATGGAGTGCTTACCGCTTCCTGATCCTGATGTCTCCTGTGTCCCGGCGCCCGCAGCACTGTGCTGATCTCCTCACGTTGCTGCACGTCAGGGGCGGGGCCCAGTCCCAGGACGGCTGTTCAAATGTATTTACGTCTGAATTTGAATAGGAAGAAGGAGGAAGCTGCAGTCACCGGCATGCTCCTCTGCACTGTGTGCATGCCGGGCACACAGCAGGGCCGGCACAGCACGCTGCCTCCTGCTGCAGCTAGTGTGCCCTGCATACACACAGTGCTGAGCAGCGCGCCGGTGGCTGCAGATACAGCGGCCCACTACAACGTGCCCCTGCTTCTACCTCGCTGGGTACGCCCATGCATACACCCCTTTGCCTCCCAAATTTTCTTATAATCTGAAAAATACAGTATAATAATTAAATCCTGTATTTAAAATTATTTACTCGCGTATTTTCGTGCTGATTTACTACACATTTATTTAGCATGTTCAGCTCATGAGAACCTTGTGTGGTGCTTTTTTTTCTTTTCTTTATGCCCAGCTGTGCGTGCTTTGCATTTCTTGGGTGCTCTGGTGACAGGTAAGTTAATAGACTATTGAAATGTCATATGGGTAAAGACCCGAGTCACAGGAGGAGAAGAAATCTTAACCAATTGTATGCTGTTGCCTTTATAGAACACCTATATGTTTTTGAGCGTCTTATATGTAAAGTATAGTAATTGGATTTGACAGGTGCAGAAATCTGACTGACATGTACGTTTCAGATGAAGGTTTAACATAAGTAGCATTAGTAGCTTTAAAATAAAGATTACAAATGTATATAACTTATGATAATGTGATATCATGTGGACTTGTTACACCTCCTCCCTTATCCTGTTTTAATTTTCTCTCTGTTCTCCCCCTAATTTTTATATTTCTCCTATATTTCAATAACTAGGTATAGTGACTCTAGAATTATTACAAACGTGATCATCATTTCTAAGCCCCCTGCACAGGGATTGATAATATTTCATGTGTATTGCTTGTTACATATCATTTACAATAAAACTTTGCTGAAACTACAATAAATATTGCAATATTTGCGATTGATCAGAGACTTAATCGTATTCTTCGTAGCATTTATAAATTCGGGTTTCTATTCTTTATCTTCTTTATAAGGTTTTAGGAAACTTCGGAATAAATTTCAGTCTGGGGAGTTAGTTTAGGAGGGGGTTAGGTCACAAGCAATTCCGATCTGAAATAAGCCGGTGGTTTATACACAGATAGTTCTGTTTTCAGGGAAAAAAACTGGTAAGTGGCCTTAGGTCAGCTGCATTGATTTAATGCATTACTTAGGCTGCCAGAACTGAGGTAGAATCTCCTTAGACTGCATCAGGAGTGCCTCAAGCCTCTGTGATTCCTTTTGATCAAATCTCTGTGAAAGATGAGTGTCATGCCCTCTTCAAGCCAGCTGTGCGGGGACTGCCCTGTGACTCTGAGAGCATGCTGGAACAGAGCACAGCAGGGCACTGAGGTGAGAGCATGCTGCAGAGGTGAGCCAGGCAGACACCAACGTGGAGGCCCACAGATCACCAAGTGGGAGGATCTCCCTCCACTCCCCTGTGCACAGCCTTAGTATTCATCAGACCTTGAGGTGCTCATATTCAGACAAGGCTAAGAAGGCGTGTGATGTTCTGGTGTAGTACTTGTACAGACAGGAGTGCGCTTAAAGTACATAGCTGGAGTACGCATTGAGGGAATGAGGAACTGCCTGGGACATGATATCTCTCTAGCAATGGACAAAGTAAGCAAACTTTTTTTTTTATTTGAATCTTACAAAATGGTTTTGGTTTTTTTTTTTTTTGTTTTTTTTTAAAAATAGGTATATACTTGTCATCACTAACTGTCATGCAACTTTATTTTATTTTGCCTGAATTCCTTTCCCCCACGTCCGCTTATGCCGCCATGTAACTTTTAAAGGAGTCCAGGATAAAGTGCTTTAAGCAAGTGCATTAATGTCCTTATTATGATGCAGAAATGCTCTTTGGAGCAGGCAGTAAAACCAATTTTCCTATAGTCGTTCTTAGTGTTATTAGTGGCTGGTGATGTGTTTGTAAATTATGCATACAATCTTATCCTTTTATTGAAGAGTGCTATTGTCCTTCCTCAGAGCACATTAGTCCTGAAGTCCTTTGCAATGAAAGCATTGATGAGGATGAGGATCATCATGATGATGAGGATGATATAAGGTTGGGCGCTCCGTTCGATTTAGTACTAATTCTACGGAATGTTCTCTATAATCTCCAATATCGTAACACTTAATAATCTAAATATATGTGTCTCACAAGTGCACTTTATACATTTTTAAAACATTGCATTTTTTTTTATTAGACTGCTGAAATTCTTCTTTCTCCTCTTCTTCTTTTTTTTTTTTTTTTTTAATGTTTAGCTTTTCCAGTAGTTGTAGATAGGAAACCAATCTTTCCACTGAACTTGGTACAGAACAATCAATACACTGATAGATGGCTTTAACTATGCAGTATCCATTAAGATAGGTGTGCCCAGCCCATATTCTTCATTTGACGTAATGCTGGAGATGGAAAGTGCAATCTAAAGACAAACTGTCCTGTTCGCCTGCATGAAGGTGTCTTGCTGCTCCTATGTTAATCTGTGATTAGCTCCTTTTACAATGCTCTCCTGCACAGCCCGGACTCATGTAGCTGCTTTGGCTTCTTGAACTGGAAAGCTTATTGTTGTTTGTGTCTTTTGGGTGAGCTAACATCTATGTTGCAAGGACCTCCAGGCATCTTGTGCTGCTTTGTGTTTCTGCAGTCTACAAGTGAAGTCAGCTTCATTAGTTTCATGATGGCACATCAGTACAGGACTGGTGTTACCGCTTCCTTCTAGCAAGTCCTGGAGCATGATCTGGGCTGCCTAGGTTTGGATAAGCTTGTAAGGATTTGTCAGCCAGATGTGACACGATTGTCAAGAGGCAAGTAAAGGAGGAGATCTGATATTAATCAGTGCATAGCTGGAAGCCAAACTTTCTCAAAGGCAGTGTAGAAACATGTTCTTCTCTACTGCTCCTCTCTTCTTACCATTTGAGCTGCCACTGTCTCAACTTCTGGGCTTATTACAGGCTAGAATGGATAAGTGTTTTTTCTGTACTGTTAATGTCTGCCCGCTCTGTATCCTATATTTTTATCACCGTTCCTAAACATGCATAATGTATCTCTGCTGTTAGATCCTTCTGATATATTTTTTTTTTTTTCTCGAGAGGCCCTGGCAAGTATGTAATTCTTTGATGTCTGATCCGTTGCACAGGTCAGTTCATCCTAATTAGCGCCTCTGTTCATTAATCCCACAAGTTTGTGTGTCTGATCTTATTTTTTTTTGTGTGGATTTATTAGTTCTGCAACTGTGATGCTAAAGGGATCATTACTTTTTTGGAAAATAAGGGGGTGTCTTGGAAGACACCCATGATTTTCTTCCTTTTTGGGAAACCTGACAGCTAAGTCTGTCTGGACAAGTGCTAAATTCTCTAGAAGATTTTCAACAGGTAATGTTTTATGGCTCCTCTGCAGACATTAAGACATATTGCGTAACTATTTTACCTGTATATTCCACTGTGTTTGCAATTTTTAGATTGTTGATCCTGAAATTATGTAGATAGTTTGATACCTAAGGCATGACTTGTGGATCTTTACTCTACTCTTCGCGCCTTTCTAAATTGGAGCATTAGATCTGTGTGGATATTGACATTCTTAAAGGATTTAACGATGCATGGAGCTAATTGTCTAGTGTTCAGACACCAGGTAACACAATGGTCCAACGAGCCATCGTCATGTGATGGATGAGCAGTTAACTGTACAGGCATCAACAAGAAATGCAGCTTTGCTAATTGACAGCTTCTGTCAATTGTTCTGTATGTGGCCTGAAATCTGTGTGTGACCAAGCATCTTTCCTGGTATTTGAATTGTCCTGTTTTTATATGTAGGGGGTTGAAAAAAAAATCTTTTAAAATTTTACTGTTGAGGTCCAATTAAGTGTTGATTAACCCTTGAAGTTACTTATCTAGAGGTGTCATTTTTGGGAGACGGCTAATTTATTGACTTTTATCATGTCTAATAGCTTCAGTGCCAACTTATTACAAAAAGATTATTTTTGTTCTTTATACACCTCAAACACTCAGATAAAGGAGCTGTTTTACAGAATAATATATGCACAGGTGCAACAATACATGTTCATCATTCTAACACCATTCATGGTGATATCTGAGTGCTTGAAGTTCTTGAAAAACACCATACCTAGAGTGGCGCAACTATGGGTTTTAGGAATCTCCTTTTTATACTGCAATGCCTAAATAAAATGGATGTACTGCTAGTGTGCCAGTTACCTGTATTGTGAGTGGGGTGGCTTGTCATTACTGCAATGTGTGACTATCAGTGATGAGTGAGCACTGCCATGCTTGGGTACTCATTAAGAACAGGTGGATGCTCGGAGGGGGGCGACTTGAGTACCCGAGTATAATGGAGGTCAATCGGGAACTCAATTGCACCCATCCGAGCATCCTCGTTACGAGTACAGAGCATGGTAATGCTCACTTATTAGTTGTGACAACACTTGGGGACATGGTTAGTTTCAAATAAATGATCATGGCTGCTGCTTGATGATTCTGAGATTATGAATTGTTCTGATAACCTGTAAGTAGAATTACTGAAAGTTTTACTGAATGCATGTGTAGCAGTAGCACAGTAAACTTCCTAAGTAGTTGTGTACTGCCATGAAAACACCTCAGTGAAGAAGCAGCTTCCATAACACATTGCATTGGCCTTTTTTCCTATATTTTGGCTTTTCTCAAAGATGATTAAATCCACATCCTTGAATAAGTGTAAGCAGATATGACCTATTTTATCCCATAATGGTTAATAAATGTTGTGTATAATACAGCATTGCTCCAGTGCACTTCACCATACCTCAGTTGTTTGGGGCTCACCTCATACCAAGAATGTCCGTTATACAATTATTAGCAATGGGGACAGGCAGATGTCCATCATGTACAACTTTGTAGACGTATATGGAGCAGTTACATAAGCACCCTCTACTTGGGTCTTAGATACGTGCTGGGCTATGTGGAAGGTGTTCTGATACTTTTGTACTTACATTATCTCCAGCTGAGGACAAACATCACATATGACTGACATCCTTGTCTATTTGTACTGGATATGCCTATGATACATTGGATGTTCCCTATATGGGAAGTACTGGTAGATTAAAAAAAAACACCTTAGTTCTGCAGAGACTGAACTACTTAGGGTTTTGCTAATGTGGCAGATTGGTTGCAGAAATGTCATCAACCATATTATATATTCTAGTAAGGTTTATAAAAATACATGCACGTGCTGAAGAATCAGGAGCAGTCAGATGGATATCAGGCCCAGGAATGTTTGCTGCACCGTGAGTGAACATGCCTTCATAGTATGCTGAAATTTCACTAATCGTTTTACAGGTTAGATAGATTTCACATTTGATTACATGTAGTATACAATAAAATACCAAGATGTGAACTTGAAATGTAACCATACTATTTAGTAGTAAATCTACAATTGAATTTATTGTACTTGCGCTAATATATATACATATATATTAAAAAGGCATTAGATTGATAAGAGGTGCATGTATTATCGTCTGTGTATATGTACTCAAGATTGCTACATGACCCTGCAAGAGTTCTAGTGGAAATGATTCAGGCCCTAATGATGAGCTCATCCTTTCCTGTATGAGTTGCGTCTTACGGCTGCCTTATAACGTCTATTGTGTCATTATTTTGTCTGCACCAGTGTTTTGGGGTTACCTGACTACAGCCAAACGTTGTCACTTGAGATTTGTAAGCGAGACTTATTTGCTTATGGTCTCAGATCAAGTTGATTGTCTGCTCATTAGTCATCCATGACAGCGAATCTTTTTGTCTAGTATTCAGCTGGTGTGCGGTGTCTGAAAATGAGTCCTATAAATATATTTGTGATTATGAGATTACCTCTGTATATTTGTCAATATACTACAGTACTAAAATGTGGAGCAATGCGCACCATACAAGTTGACGCAAGAACAATGTGGTTAAACACTTGAGGACGAATATCATTGCATTTGCGTTTTTTTACTGTCTATTTAAAAGCATCCTATATTTTACACCACCTATATTACCCAACTAACAGCAGGTTTAATAACACAGCACAACCTGTCCCTACCACAATATTGGGAATCTGACCCTGTAGTAGTGCCCGTCTGCCTGTAGTGTACCAGGATTGCCTATTTTCTTGCTGTAGGTTACAGACAGATGTATGTGCCCATGCTTTATCCTCATTTGAGGACCTTTGAATCCTATTATTCTGGGGCATCTTATGCTGAGCGCTCATTCAGGCTTCTGGTTTTTTTTTTTCTTTCTCCAGTCATCGTTTCATCTAAGTGTCATCAGAGTGACATCAATTTTTCTCCTATGTGAAAAACAATTCACTAATTTTCAAATCTAGCAGTGTGTGAATATTGGGCCGCACTCGGCTGGTATTTGGGTGCAGTCCATAGACTTGCATTGCCAATTTTGATTCGACACCTGGCTCAAAATCAGACCGGTCTCCGCGATTTTGCACAGAGCACTAGGTACGCAGAAAATCACGGACATGTGAATGACCCCATTCAGTATTGTAGGTATGAGAACTATCCCTGAAAACATGGATAGCACTTGTACGTGAAAAAGTGATGTGTGAGTGAGCCCTAATATGCAAGCGTTACATGTTGAGTTTGCTACTGACACACTACAATTCCTTTTGATGCCAGAGAAGTAAAATGTTGCATGAACGCTATCAGGAGCGGCAACATCATTGGTTCAGCCACACAGGGGCCCAAGAGGTAAGGAGACTGGTTAGGACTGTGAGGAAGGCGGATAAGGCCGCCGAAACGCGTTGTCCCATCTGCGGTTTCTCTTCTGACTAACCTTTTGTTCCTGAGCCTTGTGGGTCGTTGTATTTTTAGGAATTGCCAATAAAGGATTTTTTACTACAGCACCTGTGTCCATCAAAGTCTTTGCTGGCTGTCCGCCCTTTTCTTTGCTAATATTGGATATACTCCTATCTGTATCCATACAGGACTTTGTTATCGGGTGAGCTGTGACCCAGTCGGCTTGAATGCTGGAGCTGGATTCCATTGCATCTGTGTGTGATAATCTAAATTTATATATAAGGGGGAATTTACAATAAGGGTGAAAAAAAATATGGGGAATTCTGGATTGTGTCTGATTCTTTGTACCCCTGGGTAAGACGCATCGTCTGAGGTGCCTGGCAGTGGCGTTCACCCCTCTCGTTAAAATAAACATGCACGTTTGGCAGATCCACACATGAATGTTTATGGGGGAGTCAGAGGAGAGAGCTGTTGGCTGTGTGTGGCCACCTTAAGGTGGAGACAAGTAACGACCTATTAAACAATGCTGGGTGAAGATGGCCTTGCCGTTTCATGGGCTATGAAAAGGCTCCAGCATCATATCATGAGTGTGTCCCTATTGTACAGAAGGGCTGCACGGTGCGCATGGCTTTGGGCTTATTGATACTGAACAGAAGTCATTAGTTGTAGCAGAGTGAATATCTGTAATGAGGGTGGTAGCTGGTTTGCGAAACCTTGCCAAGAAGTGTTTTCAGAAAGTAACTTGACCTTCTGTTTTGTGTGTTAGTGAGTGCATTCCAGGGAATGAGATTCAGCTGTTTGTGGGGACTGAACCAAAGCACAAAATGAATGAGGTAAGTTTTTACTTTTTCTCATATTAACACTTTACCTTCAGCTGCTTTATACTGATGAATTCATAGATTTATTTTGCACTTTGTTTGCATCATACTAGGAATGGGTAAAACATAATCTGAAAAAATTAAAGCCCCATTTATATCATTGACCCATATAGTAGTTTAAGAATACAGTTTTTAAATGGCAAGTGGAGTAGGTCTTACATCTTAAGTCGTGTGGCCAGGCTCTTTAAAGGGTCGATATTGACTGTAATGATTGCTGCTTTCCATAGGGGGCACTAGAGAACCTGGCCTTTGTGAACAAGAGATATGTATATTTAATTTCATGGAACATAGCATGGTCTATAGCTGTCCCTACGCCAGCTTAGTGGTTTCCTTTTTAAAGAGAAACTTTGCCCGTTTTAATCTCCATCAAAGGCCTCTCCTCCAGCCAAGTAGTCACCTACTTGGCACTGAAGAGGGGCAAGAAACCCAAAACAGTTCCTTGCAAATATAGATTTTGGTTTGGCTTGCTATCCCAAGTCATTTGGTAAGACTCTTTTGAAGGGTTGATACTGACTTGTACCACCTGTTGGAAGTAGCAGTCGTATGAGAGCCTACTGTCTTCCTCTGAAGAGGCTATCTGCGTATGGCAAAAGCCACTTGATGTCATGAACTGCACCACTCGCAAGCTGCCTGTTACATTCCAAGAGATGACAACTTGTCATGTCTCATCAATAACGTAACATTGACTTGGTCTTGTTTAATTATTCTAAAATAATCATTAACTTAATTGAGAATATAGGATAGATATCTGCCACATGAAACTTTTGGTTGAAATCCGTGGAAATTCTGAACAGCCTAGTATCACTTTAGGACAGGGGCTAAAGTGACTTGTCTAAATGTTCTCCAAAGAAAAGCAGATTCCACTGCTGAGACCACATCAGACACTTGTAATCTGTGAGGGAACCTGGTAGTTAATTTTAATATGGTACACCCATTGGGAGAGGAATAATTAAACCTAGAGACTTTCGGAAAAACATTTTGACAGTGAGGGCAGTTAGAGATTGGAACAGGTTACCGCGGGAGGTAGTGAGCTCTCATTCAATGGGAATCTTCAAGTGGAAACTGGATAAACATACAGCTTGGATGATTTAGGAAAACCTGCACTCGCAGGGAGTTGGACCTGATGGCCCTTGAGGTCCCTTCCAATTCTTCCATTCTATGATTCTACTGAAATCAATAGGCAGTCCGCATAGAGCATATTTGGCCTTGGTCCATGGGGTCTGAACAAAATTTTGGCTCTGTATCCCTTAATTGGGTATTGTGGTTTCTAAACCAATCCTCCCTTTTAAATTGTATGTCACCTGCTGGAAATTTTTTGCCATGTGTATATTCACATTGGCAGGAGGTAATCATCTTTTGGAATACTATAAATGGAATGAGACGTAATTTTCCATGAAATCACTTGATATTTTTGGTTGTTGAGTAGTCCTCCTTTATTGCAATAAAATGTCAAGTCGAAGTCCAAGAATTCTGCTTTGCTGCCACATTTCATGTATTGATCTTGTTGTTGCACACAAAGTTTCCGCAGATGTCCCAAAACCCTGTAGGAAATGCTGCTGATGAAATGCTAATAGGGGTAACTTGAGACAGGTTTTTTTAGACTGCCATAATCTGTTTTCCACTCTGTACAGGAATGGTTTCCCCAGAGAGTTAATATACATCCCAAGCCTTGGCTCTCTGTTACATACAGCTGGGTGCAGTGCCCACCAATACAGAATTTGTAGAAATGTTATGTTCCTAGACACAGTCAGTGATTGACTCTCTCACTGGTTCCATCTGTCACCACCTTTTAGACACATGTATCCCAAACTCATTCATCCAAATTTAAGCAAAGTTGTGTGAATGTATCTGCCTTCCCTGGCCCCAAAGTGTTCATAAATCAACAATCCAAGAATGATGTCGGAGAATTTTGTGTTTTAGGAAATGGTTTACCACCTTTTCATCTTTTATTATATAGGCACATCCCTGAGAACATATGTTTTTACCCCCTATAACTTCTAGAATTCTAGGCTATATCTGTACAACTGACTTCGAAGCCCCACTTTCTTACAGATTTATTTATGACATTCATACGGCATGCAGATGGATAAGATGTGCTACGACAATGTAAAACGATCATTGTAGTCCCCTTGGAAGCTATAAAAGTATGAACATGTGCTGTATATAATCTCCCTGCTGTCCATAGTACAGTGTGTCTGGCTTTGATAGCAGTACCACCAGTTTACCCCCATTGTTGTCCATTTACTGGTAATTGGGAACAACTAATATGGCTGTAAGATGAGTATAAAAAAAAAAAAAGTGTGAATTCTAATTTCGCCTTTATTTTGTGGTGTTAAATACTAATATTCAGTATTTTTCTTTTTAGGCAATACGATGTACACTGGTAAACTGCATCTGTTTGGGATTTAAACCTGGCAAAATAAATCCCCGTCAGTGTGAGCAGTGCAGACATGGCTGGGTGGCACATGGTAAATGTTTGCCTACGTTATGATCACGATGACCATTTTCTAATGCATCTGTTCAATTATTATATTACTAACACATGTACCTTTTTTTTTTTTTTTTTTTTTTTTTTTTTTTTTAAATTTTATTTTTTGAATACAGCACTGAGTAAACTACGGATCCCACATTTTTACCCCACTGGTCAAGTGGAAATTGTTCAGTCCAGCGTAGTCTTTGATATTAGCAGCCTTATGCTTTATGGAACTCAAGCCATTCCTATTCGACTGAAAATTCTGCTTGATCGACTTTTTAGTGTTTTAAAGCAAGAAGAGGTCATTCAGATACTTCATTCACTTGACTGGACGCTCCAGGACTACATCCGTGGCTATGTGCTTCAGGTATTTCTGCAGTATTCCTAGGCAAAGTTTTATCCATCCATTATCTCTGTACTGTCCAGATACATGGATCTCGCTAAAGGTCCAATTCTATGAGTACAAGTCAACCTTATAATAAGTCAAGTGCCACTTGTTTGACTGTTTTTTTTCAATCAACTAATGCTTGCAGTTAATTGGCCTTACATTTTCCACACACACACTATAATACACCTTTTTACGGTACCAGTAGAAGCGCACCTTTTTGGTCCAAATTTTACAAATTCATTTCAATGGGTTCCATAAGACTGTATACACGTTGTGTGTGTGGTTTTTGTTTTTTTGTTTTATTAAAGCGTTTTTCAGTGCAAATTTGTCACAAAACCTGAAAGAAATCCTGATGTCAGCAAAGTCAATGAGAATCCTAATATCTCGTGCAGACGTTGAGTATTTTCTTCTTGCAGATTTGGTGCAGATTGTAAATCTGCAGCCTGTCAATTCTTGCAGCGTGCTTCTTGCAGAGTTCACCCATACAGATAAATGTGAAAAACCTGTACCATAAACGCACTGAAAATGCATGTTTTTCCTCACCGTTTTTCCTGCCAAGACATGTAAAAACGGTGCAAAACTTTGTGCACTAAATTCTAAAATATTTGCACAAAAAATTAAACAGTCATGAATAAATGCAGAAAATATCCCTGAATGTTTGCACAGAAATGTAGCGCATTTCAGTTTGAAGTCCTGGAAAACTGGATTCAGTCATGTGCACAGACTGGGTCATTGATTGTAATGATAAACGAAGTCACTGTGTGCTCTGTTGGACATCATTATCCACCTCTTTTGAGGCGTCCTCAAAGACTGGGTTGGACCCATTCCCTCATACACTCTAAAGGGCGCTTTACACGCTGCGGCATCGCTAGCGATTGCTAGCAATGTTGCGAGCGATAGCACCCGCCCCCGTCGTTCGTGCGACATTTGGGGATCACTGCCGTAGCGAACAAAATCGCTACAGCAGCGTCACATGCACATACCTGTTCAGCGACGTTGCTGTGACTGCCGAACAATCCCTCCTTCAAGGGGGAGGTGTGTTTGGCGTCACTAAGCAGCCGCCCAATAGCAGAGGAGGGGCGGAGATGAGCGGCCGGAACATGCCACCCACCTCCTTCCTTCCTCATTGCCAGTGGACGCAAGTAAGGAGATGTTCGTCGTTCCTGTGGTGTCACACAGCGATGTGTGATGCCGCAGGAACGACTAACAACCAGCGGCATGCACCACCAACGATATTATGAAAAGGAGCGACGTGTCAACGATCAACGTTTTTTGACGTTTTTGCGATCGTTGATCGTCGCTCCTAGCTGTCACACGCTGCGATGTTGCTAACGACGCCGGATGTGCGTCACAAACACCGTGACCCCGACGATATATCGTTAGCGATGTCGCAGCGTGTAAAACACCCTTAAGCCCATTTTCCAAGACTTTAGATGGAGCCACTGATGAACATTATACGAACATGGCTTTTGAAGCACTAAGCTAAAGAATTAATTCAAAATGATTACCTGCAGTATCTCGTCCAGATCTCATGCACCATTGGGGAAATTTTGTGCTTCTCATAAAAATAAAAAGCACAAAGATCCAGAGAATCTGAGGCATGAAAGCAATACTTATGTAGAAAAACATATCACTTTTTTCCCCAATACTTAAAATAACATGGCAACAAAAAAAAGCAATGTTTCGGTCAAATTTAGCCTTTTTCAAACTAGAGTAACAATGATAAAAATACAGATACAATAATAGTGTAACATTAAAGCTTTATATGCATCATGTGAAATGGGCTCCATCTCTTCCTCCACCCCTGGGTTGTAATGGCAGCCGTCTAACGATCAAGTAAATAAAGCATTAATGGTGCTATAAAATCATATATACATTCTTGCTGTACAAATGGGAAATAGTTTCGTTCATACCCAAAATATTTACCCAATTTGATAGAATGGTAGAGTTTGAAGGGACCTCAAGAGCTATCGGGTCCAACCCCCTGTGAGTGTAGGTTTTCTGAAATCATCCCAGCTATATGTTTATCCAGCTTCCGATTTTACATTGATGGAAATCTCACTACCTCCCGTGGTCGCCTGTTCCACTCTAACTGCTCTCACGGTCAGAAAGTTTTTCCTAATGTCTAATCTGAATCTCCTTCCTTTTAGTTTCATCTCATTGCTTCTTGTCCTTCCTTGTACTAATGAGAATAGGGTAGTTCCCTCTGCACTGTGACTTCCTTCAGATATTTGTAGACCGCTATTAAGTCTCCTCTCAGCCTTCTCTATTGCAAACTAAACATTCCTTGTTCCTTTAGCCAGTCTTCATAGGACATGGTTTGCAGACCTTCTACCATCTCGGTTGCTCTTATCTGGACTTGCTCCAATATATCGATAACTTTCTTGAATTGGGGCGCCCAGAACTGTACACAGTATTCCAGATGGGGTCTGACCAGGTCAGAGTATAGGGGAATAATTACCTCTCTTGATTTAGATTCAATGATTGTCTTGATACATCCCAGACTTTTGTAAGTTGTTAGCCTTTGTAGCTGCATCTACACTGTTGGCTCATGTAGAAGTGTGTGTGTGTGTGTGTATATTCCATAATATAAAGTATTCATATTAATTAGAATGGGATATGCAAATGGGACAATCGCCAAATGAATACCTAGTCTCTGATATTTCCTAATATCTTCAAGATGTGCTACTCACAAAAAGTTAGGGATATTTGGCTTTTGGGTGAAATTTCAGGATGATCCTAAATGCACTCTAACCTTTTCAGGTGAACTTAATGTGACCTTCTCTAAATGTCTGAATGCACATGTCCAACTGTTCAGTGTTCAATACTTTTTGCACAACTTGCTGTTGTCTAACAAGGAGCTTAATGGCAAAATTCAGAACAGATTATTGCTATCTATTCCTGGCCTTCTTCCCCCTGTCGCTGTCATAGACGTTAATTCCGGCGCAGATGGACCGGATGCGGGAATAGATAGCAAGACCTGACCCACATATTTCCATCCCTGTTGCACCTGTCAATCAAATAGCAGGTCATTGCTGTAACTTTACTTGCACATATTTCTGAAATAAAACCTCCAATATCTGAACAATTGGTATGCTTATATTCCGCATCCTAGCACCAGTATAGCACTGGCTTTACTTTATATATAAAACTTCTGCTGGTTAGTTCCCTTTAAACCGAAGTTCACATGTCCAGTAATCATCCGTTAGGACAGATACCGCAGTAATCCGTTGGCAAAAAAGTTCTGCAGAAAACTTTTTTTTTTTTTTTTTTTTTGTCTGCCTGTAAAAAAAAAAAAACCTGATTTCAACCCTGATGAGATCAGAGATGCACAAAGAGGTGGAGCCCAATGCAAATAGTGTATATAAAGCCTCAATGTGACCACCATTTATTATATCTAATTTTTATCATTGTTACTGTTTTGAAAAAGGTCAAATATGGCCGAAATGTTTTTTTTTTTTTTTTTTTTTTTTTGCTGCAATTAAATTTTAAGGATGGAATAAGTTACGTTATTCCACACTAAGGGCTCATGCGCACGTTGCGTAATTGCATGCATTTACGCTGCGTATAGTACTGCAGCGTAAATGCATGCGTCCTGCGTCCCCTGCACAATCTAAGAAGATTGTGCATGACACGTGCGCACGATTCTTTTATGAACGCAGCGATTTGGGTGCTAAAATTTTGACCCAAATCCGTGCGCTCATAAAATGAGCATGTCAATTAATTTGTGCGCTATGGATGCAGCTCCCACTCTGTCTATGGTGGGGGCAGCAGCCAGAGCGCATAAAATTTGTTTTTTTTTTTTCTTCAAAAAAACTGCATACATTATGCAGTGTTTCTGCAGCGATTTGAAGCGCACATGTGCTGTCAAATCGCTGCAGAATATTCAGCAGTTACGTGCGCATGAGCCCTAAGGATAGCTTGGGTGCTTTCTTTGTATCTTTACTGCACCTGCAGAAAATCTCACAGCCACCATTATGATTGATTGCTTTCAATGGTGAAAAATGCTGAAAGACTTGACATGCTGCAGATTATTTTCTGCACCAAATCTGCAAGGAAAAAGAAACTCCATGTGCACTACACTTTAGATTTCTCATTGACTTTGCTAACAAAAGGATTTGCTTGCAGTTTTGTGATCAAACTGCACAAAAAAACCCATCTAAAAACACAATGTATGTGTAGCGCCCCTGAAGCCATCAGGGTTCTACAAGGTACTGCATCCCCACCAGGAGGCAGGGCCTACACCCTAGGGACCCAGAAGACCAGTGCCAGTAACACCCAAACACTCCAGATAATCCCTGTTTTTCCCAAAATCCCCCATAGAATGGTCCGACCCTAGCCTTGTACCAATGGATGGCCGCCTAGAGGTGGAGCCAATCCAGTCCACTAGACGACCATGTGGGAGGAGCAGAGAGTGGACAGAGACAGAGCAGTGAGAGGAGTCGAGGAGTGACAGTGAAAGAGAGAGGATGCACTGCCAAGAGTGTAACAGTGACCTGAGGGACCTGGTGGTTAGTTAACAGTGGAGTACTCCCGGAACTACGCACCAACAGGGTACAGAATCCTAGGTCAGGCATACACTCCAGGCAGACCTGATAAAATCTGCACAGTGAGGGGACCATCAAGGACCTCAGTGACTGTAAAAGTTCGGGACACCGTAGCAATGGCAGAACCGGGGACAGGACCGGAGACTCCAACCCCACAGGGTTCATGCTACCATCATACGGACTGCTGTAAGAGACGACCAGGAGGTGACCCCCAGCCGCTCCAAGCCACTGGGACCCACCAACCAAAGATGTGTGCAGAGGAAAGAAGCCACCAGGTCACTAAACCAGCACTGGGACTAAGGGGGACCTGCAGTTGAGACCAGGCGGCATCGGGTGACCAGTACCAGCTTGCAGTGAGTAAAAGAATCCGTTACACTGAAAACCCCTTGTGTGACCTACCTTCTTTCAACACCCATCTGCATCACCTATCCTCTGGGGCCTGGCCCTGCTTGCGGAGGGCCTAACATCCAGGCTGCAACTAACACCAGCCCCAGTAGTGAAAACTGTGCAGTGGCTGCTCCATCCACATAGCCGGAACACCGCAAGTGGCGTCACGTGTGAACATTATTCAAATCCCCTGTAAACATTCCCCCTTTTAAAAAGCACCCAGGGAACGGGAACGGGCAACGGCCACCAAAGTGACATTCCCCAGTTGTACGCCGCCCGGGACTGAGTACCCCATAACCCTGGGCGACACATATGCACACAGCCTTAAGTTGTCATTTGCTTTTTTTTATAAACTCCAGTAAGAACAGTGAATCTGTTAGATCTTTAGTTTGCAGTCCATTATGGTCATCTTGTACTCCTTTGTACCTGCTCGGAGCACAGTGGACCGCAGTAAGCTATGCTAATTAAACAGCCTCCGAGATCCTTTCACTTCCTGCTGCTTGCTACAATTATGTTTTTTATGCAAAGCTCCATTATGGTCTTATATCATGACACAGTTCAATATTTAATGATCTGGATAATCTTGCGTTTTAGTGTTGGGATTAAAAATATGGAATCAATTATCTCTCAAAGCCTCCACAGTATGAAAAAAATATGATGATACATTCTTCATCAACCTGGAAAGTCTTTCATGGCCTGTGAAAAATCTCAGTAGGCTATCAAATACATGTCCTGTGATAAAATATTTATTGTAGTTATTGGGAAAAGTTAGACAAGGCCAGAGTTTGATATAACTCCAACACTCAAGTGTAATTACAGCTGTGCTTTGTGGACGCTGGCTATAGATCAATACGCCTTCATTTATTCCACGATCCTTAGTTGCCTGGAAGATTATTAAACTTACAGTGGGGGAAAAAATTGGACTTGACAAAAATGAAAAGCTAATCTGAAACTTGAATTGCATGGCCCTTTATCCTTCTATTAATTGATCCATTTAAATTTTGATGAGAAATCCTCTTTATATGTTATTTATTTTTCTAAGTCTTAAAAGTAGTATGCTCAGTTTGCATTCTTAAAATCAAGCAAAATTAAAGTTTTATATATCAAACCCTGAAAAGAAATGGCAAAGATGTAAAAAATGCAGATTTTTAAAGGGACCTGGTCAACAAAAACTGGTATTTGCCTGCAAACATAGTGTTAGTTTGCAGCTATGTAGCATTTTAAACATGTGCAGAAATACTGCTACAGGGAGAAAATGAAGTTATATTTCTCCCTGCAGCTGTTCACTTTGAGTCAAATGGGTGTCGCAGTTGGCTGTGAACAGTAAGTGGTTGCTATACAGTGAGTACAATATAATCACTCGCCCTGATCTTTGATGATTCTGCTCTGCTCACACGCTGGGATTCGGGGAGTGATTAGTGTGCTTGTTCTGTTGTGAATATAGACTGTTCACTCCCTCACTGCCGCCCTGATGACTGTAAGTGAGCGGCTGCAAAGACAATCTAACATTGGTATTCTACTTGGAAATGCAGACTGTACATATTTTAAAATGGTATTTTCTTACAGATTACCACAATGGTTGCACTTGCCATATTTTTCGCACTATATGACGAACATTACTGGAAAATGGACTTCTGTTTTTGTTTGTTTTTTTTTTTTTTTACAGAAATTAGGAAAAGCACATTTCTTATTAAACATTTTCTTTACCTGGTATAGAGAAGTGGAGGGGTTAATACCAATCATTTTAATGGACTAGGGTAGAATAGGGTGGTGATGGATACTTTTTCTCTGCCATATGGGTACTATACACATGTAGCGTTACAACACACGTGCACTCTCTGCAGTGCCCACATATATACAACACAGGTGCATGTACAGTGCATCAACTCAGCTCTGCTACATGACATTAGTGCACACAACTCAGCTACAACACACTAGGCTCAGATACAGCACCGGAACACACACGCACACACTCTATATCTATATATAGATAGCTATATATATCTCACACCTCAGCTACTACTCACTGGGCTCAGATACAGCATCTAACCACAGCTCCGCTACAACTCACTAGGCTCAGATACAGCTTCAAAACGCTGAGCTGCAATACACTAGGCTCCAATACGGCATCAATTTATACACACACACAGCTACAACACACTAGTGATGTCGGTTGAGATCGATCTGACACAAAGATCCAGGTCCCTGCTGTGACTGCCAGGAGCCAGCACCCCAGTGAGATCTACTAAATTCTCTTAACTACTCACTGGGATTAAAGTTGGGTGTTTGGGTGAAACCCTGCCTGCCTAAACAAAACCCCACCCACTCAAGATTTTATTTGGCAAGCTGCAAGTGGGCAGGGTTTCATCAGTGGGTGGGTGGGGTTTTGAGCTAATTTAAAAAACATTTTAAATGTGTTCACCTGGGGTGAAAATATATTTAATAGGGATCCATTTAGAATCCGAAATAGCCCGCTCTTTTTGGTGAGCGGAGCCGTGGGAACCGGATCACCAAAAAGAGCTGGACTGCCCATCACTACAACACACAAGGCTCTGACACAGCATCAAAACGCCCACACTCTGTATGCTTTTCCACATTGTGATTCTACAATCTTTTTATTGAAAATGTTAAAGGTTTTTTATATTAAACACTGCTGCAATCGAAATACAAACCTACAAAGATAAAACAGGATCAGAAAAGTGCCTAGAAACATTAAAGATGCTGCATGTTCATAACCATAGTCCATCACAGGAAACAAACAATTATGCCAATTTGGCCTAGATTGAATTCAAGGAACATTAAACTAACTGCCACAAAGGCAACAAAGATTAACCACTTTAGTCGGAGTGGTCAGCGTAAACTAGAGAGGAAAGGAAAATGAGAAGGGGGGGTATATGAAAAAAAAAAAAAAAAATACTAAAGGGGAAGTGGATCCTGAGGAAGGGCAGGGGAAGCTCAGGACCAAATGGTGAAGGGAGTCCATGGCGAGTCCCAACTCGCCGTGATGAGGGACCGGAAGTCTGGAGAATCCAAAAATAGGACCCAAGGAGTCCAGATATTAAGGACTTTTTTGGTAGAATCCTGAATTTTGGCACTCTCTCCATTCTGTAAAGGAAGGTCATCTCCCTAAGCCACTCATCCAAGGTGGAGACCCGGGGGGACCTCCAGTATCTCGTTATAAGTGCTCGGGCAGCCGCTAGGCAAAACCTCAACAGACCCATTTTCTACAGTCCCATTTTCTGAGACCTGACAGACCTTGGTAGGCTAGATAACAGAGCAATTTGTGGAGAACCAGCGAAGGTGTTCCCACTGATACTGTTATGAGTAGAGAAGACACGACTCCAAAATGGCTTAATGAGGCCGCAGCCCCACCATATATGCAACATGACTCCCCTCTCCCGATTACACCTCCGACACCTCTCGGACACAGAGGAGTAGATTGCATGAAGGACGTCAGGACAACGGTACCAGCGAAGCGCACACTTTAACATGAATAATCTTGTGAAAAGTGTCTTATATTCCAAAAAATAGTTACGTTTTTTTGGGGGTTTTTTTGTTAGGGCTTAATTTGCAATTTTCCAAATTATGAAGAAACTTGTTAGCGCTATTGTTTCTAGATTGCTTGCTTATATAAAAGTGTATTATTACTATTAATCAACTTTTTGCTTGTGTCTCTGTTTTTGGGCTCACTCGGACATAAGTTGTTTTCTCATACTTACTTCTCATACGTAATTCTACCTGTTTCACAAATATAACTTGTACATATGTGTAGTCTGTGGAGGTGTCCATGTGATTTGTTGAGGACCACTGTCCGCTAAGGTCCATGTGATGACTCTCATAGTAAAGGCTGAGACTGACACAATTCTGCTTAAAAACCAAACCAAAAACGGACAGTATTTTGTTGCATGCAAAAAATGACTTCTTTCTGAATGACCCCTTTTAAAAGCTTTTGGTAAAATGGTCTCAAATTCTTGCAACTTTCGGTAAGCATTTTAGCTTGGTTAGTATTCATGTGTTTGTTTATATTCTATACAATAAAGAAATATTTATGGGTATTAACATGCTTTTCCCCCTTTTTTTTTCTCCCCCTCCCCCTCCTCTTTTTAATCATACAACACTGACTTTAGGATGCATCTGGAAAAGTATTGGATCACTGGTCAATAATGACTGTAGAAGAAGAATTGGCTACATTGCAGCAGTTTCTTCGATTTGGAGAGACCAAATCAATTGTAGAACTGATGGCAATCCATGAGAAGGAAGGGTACTCTGTACTTGTTCCCAGCACTCGAGCAAATTCTGACATCAGAACGTTTATTGAAAACAGCAACCCCAGAAACAGTCCTATTATAGTACCTAACCCACTGGAGAAAGTGTCTCCATCTTCTATACATCCATTTGAGAACATGATCAATAACATGGCCTTCACTTTACCATTTCAATTTTTCAGCCCCGTGCCTCCCCCTCTCATAGGCTCACCACCTGAAAGGCCATTTACTGAAAGAAGCCAGGATAGAGGGAATGATGGCAAACAAGATGCCCATATATCATTCTCTGAAAGCAGCTTCTTGACTTCTAGTTCTGCATCATTTAATTTAGAAAATGAGTCCAGCATAAGTGCTCAGGATGTCGTCACCAAAGCAGAAGATGATAGCCCATTAAGCGATTCCAGTTCACACAACACCTTGACGAACTATGAGATGACTTCAGTCTCTCCTGAAAATAAACTGAGTACTGCTGAACGAAATGGCACTGGACCCAGAAAGGGCCGTGTCTTCTGCACTGCTTGTGAAAAGACCTTTTATGACAAGGGAACATTAAAGATACACTACAATGCAGTGCATCTGAAGATCAAGCATAGGTGTACCATAGAAGGCTGCAATATGGTATTTAGTTCACTACGCAGCCGAAATCGCCACAGTTCTAATCCAAACCCACGTCTTCATATGCCAATGAATAGGAATAATAGAGATAAAGATCTCCGGAACGGACTCATTATTTCTGTATCAGAGGACCACAAAAGGCTAGGACTAAAAAGTCCGTGCCTAGAAAACAGATCTCCTAATAACTATGTAACGCATAGCACTGACTCAAAGATGCCAACTGGTTTGCCTAATGTTGGACAATCTTGTGTTCTCATTCCTAACTTGAAAACTGTTCAACCAGTTTTACCTTTCTACCGAAGCCCTGTTACTCCAGCTGAAATTGCCAATACTCCTGGCATGCTTCCTTCCCTGCCAGGCATCTCTTCATCAGTCAGCGATAAGATGGCTTCTCCAGATCTTCTTTTGGACAATATGCCAAAAAAGAAATCTCGAAAATCCAGCATGCCCATCAAGATCCAGAAAGAATCTGTGGATACCCCAACAGAAAGCACAGAAAACATGAGCTCTGAAGAAGACCTCTCGCCAAATAAAGATGATTGCTCAGTATTTGATAACTCAGACAGAAATGAAGGGACCTCTGTTGAAAGTCCAGGTGGCCATGAGCAGGATAACGTGTGTTCTTCAGTTCCTTTCTATTCCCAAAATGGAGAAGAACAAAATTCTCACAGTACAAGAGATAAAAGTTATGACAATGAATCTTCTGACTCTGAGAACGAATATCATCCCTTCACTCAAGTGCCGGCATTGAAAGTAGATTCCAGTGAAAATAAATATGATCATTTAAACCACTTTAATGTTGTGAGGCAGCTGGCTGACGCCTCCCTCTATATTAAAGAGCAGCCAAAACAAGCGGATTCTGAGGACCGGATTGAATTTCGGCATTATCCTTTTAATGGGGGCATTTTTGGTGCAATATCGAATAAAGGCCCTGGCTTGAGTGACTCTGTAGACATAGAGCAGCACTTAGATATATCCAAGGATGAAAACCGTTTCCACTGTGAGATTTGTAAAAAGGCATTTAAAAACCCATACAGTGTTAAAATGCATTACAAAAATGTGCATCCAAAAGAAATGCATTTATGTACAATTGATGGCTGCAATGCGGCTTTTCCTTCTCGGAGGAGTAGAGACAGGTAAAGCCCTATTTAATAAATATTTTAAAGTTTTTATTTTAGATGTGTTTTTGCCATATTTAGTTTACTGCAATGTTGCGAAAGTGCACTTATAGCATGTACACATTTGTTTCATTAGATAGATTGGGGCTAAATATCTGTATTGAGTAAATCATGGCAATACAATTTTATTCTTCATGGTGATATTCACAGCTAAAAAAACAACCAAAGCCACAGCTAATATGAACAAGGATACCAATTTCCAGAAAACCATAAGAAAATTCCCATAAAAATTAACCTTTTTGATTCAAAATTTAAAGTATAGAATTTACCAACACCAAACACTCTCAAATAGTGAAAGGGCAAAATGTAGGTAAATTACTATTTTTAAGGAGGGAACGGGGGTGGGGCACTGTCCCTAATGTATCCCTACCTGTCAATGGAGGGGATGATGCCCTAGGGTTGTGGTGCCCCCATTCACCGACTGGAGGCCCTAATAACTCTCTAATGTGCCCTACACTATTTGTGTAGTGTAGGGCACATTAGGGAGTTTTTAAGGTCTCTCATATGTATATCTGTATAATATATATATAAATATAAATATGTGTATATGTATGTATAAAAGTGTGTGTGCATATATTTTACACACACCATATATGCAAACTACATATATACACACTATAATATATTGTGTGTGTACATATAGTTTGCATATATGGGGTGTGTGTGTGTGTGTGTGTATATAGATATCTATCTGTCTATCTATTATAATATAAATATTTCAGAGATATTCATTCACCCCAGTGTAGCAAACAGAGTGCTAGGTATGAAACATTGATCTGTATAGCTTTGGTGTCTGTCTTTTTTTTAGCCGAATACAATAGCCTGGTGTACTTCATAGAGACATGCTTAGCTAAACATATGAAATATATCTCCTGTTATACATTTTAAATTATTTATTCACAAAACAGGCAATAGTTCGTCAATTTAAGGAATTACCAATGTATTATTTAATTTCTGAAATAAAAAAACATAAGGAAATCTGTGATATATCCATTAAAAATGGCTTTTTCTCCTTCTGCAATTATCACTATTTAGTGTAGACATATTTTCACTGAGGGAACAGATTACAGCTCCTTCTTATAAAAGGGGGGAGCTAGAGACCAAAGTGGGCAGACATGTGGCAGCAATTTTACTTTTAAGAGGTAGAAAATTTGTTATTATTGTCACTTATTAATATAAGTAATACAGATGAAGGGCCTTCCACACATTAGCGCAACTCTTCTTAAAGACCGCTCACCTTTTTTTCTTATTATTATTTATTTATTTTTTGTCTCAAAGTTGCAGATAATATAGGAGCTTTTGACCAGACCCGCCATTCCACCTCTTCCAGTTGAGAAACCCTAGCGATGTGAATTGGAGGAGGCTGATGGATGGGTCTGGTTGGTTAGTCCTCCAAGTTCCATTTTGATAACATGTAGAAGAATGTTGCATTCTACAGTGAATTTCCTAGTAAAAATAACTTAATCATTGTTCTCTTGGTCACTTTGGAGCCTTACCATTAATGAAGTTAGTTTTCTGTTCCTACAGAAAAAAAATCACTTTTGTGGTCGGGGTTACACTTTTTCAGAACACATTTAACAATAGTAAGTTGCCTTCTGTTTTTTTTGGATTGCCATCTTACTTCTCCTTTTCCCTTTCAGGCACAGTTCTAATCTGAACCTTCATCATAAGCTTCTAACCAGAGATGCTTTGGAACTACAGAACAACCCTTACAATTTTCCTTATCTTTTGAAAGACATGGTCAACAATCACTACCAGGAATCCCCACTAAAAAACCCAGGACAGACATCTGTGATCTTCAAAGGAATGAACCGGACAGGGAGTCTGGTTTATCCCATGAGTAAGATCAGAGAGCCTTGTTTGGACAGCTTTGGTACAGATCCTGTGAATGACAGTGTTGTGTTGGATTTGAGCACAACCTCAAGCGTCAAGTCAGCAAGCAGTTCACATTCCTCTTGGGACTCGGATGGCGGTAGTGAAGAAGGTAACCTACCAGTGGAAGATAGTGATGAAAACTTTGAAGGCTTGAACTTTGTACCACATGAAGAGCTTTACCACAATTTGAATTTGGTCAGTAGAGCTGACCAAAGTTTCTCAAATATACCATCTGGTATACCAATAACTTGCCATATGTGCCAAAAAACATACAGTAATAAGGGGACATTTAGGGCCCATTACAAAACAGTACATCTAAGGCAACTCCATAAATGTAAGGTGGCTGGTTGCAACATTATGTTCTCTTCTGTGCGTAGTAGAAACAGACATAGCCAAAATCCTAACTTGCACAGAAGCATATCTGAGTCCCCTAGTATTGTTTAGTAGCAGTGATGCAAAGTTAAAGAAAATTGGACATCTGTACTTTAAAGGGCCAGGTTTATGTTATTGCGTCCTTTTTTAATTTAAAATTTTGAAAGCACTTGACAT
This sequence comes from Anomaloglossus baeobatrachus, assembly GCF_048569485.1. Lineage (NCBI taxonomy): Eukaryota > Metazoa > Chordata > Amphibia > Anura > Aromobatidae > Anomaloglossus > Anomaloglossus baeobatrachus. The sequence continues at coordinate 509,074,667 of NC_134356.1, read as the reverse complement.
TTTCATACAATTCATCTTAGGCTATGTGCGCACGTTGCGTACAGTTAACTGCAGAAATTTCTGCAGCGATCTGAAGAGCACATATGCGCTTTAAATTGCTGCAGAAAGAGTCCGTAGTGAAGCCGATTCTATGCGCTCTGCCTGCAGCTCCTGCCATAGACCGAGCAGGGGCTGCCGGCAAAGCACACGGAAGAAGTGACATGTCACTTCTTAGAACGCAGCGCTTCGGCATTAGCCGAAGCGCTGCGCTCTAAAATGCCACGTGCGCACGGCCCCTGCACAATCTCCATAGACTGTGCAGGGGACGCAGGACGCATGCAGTTACGCTGCGCTACAAAGCGCAGCATAACTGCATGTATTTGCGCAACGTGCGCACATAGCCTTTTAATGTGATTATTCATCCTTGAGCACACTTTGTTTTTTAATTGTTTTTAGTAGGATAAAATTTTTACAAAATGAAAGTCTTTGTTTTAGATACTGGAGCTTCATTTTTGTGCTAAAGACCTAAAAATCACAGAAATGTAATTTTAAAAGGCAGCACCACTAGGGGGATTCTAAGAGCAAACTGTGTATAGGATTGAACTAAATAATAGAACAATATGCAGTAAGCTCTTTGGCTCCCCCCAGTGGTGACTAGATCTGTTAAAAACGTCATGCAGAGGATTTGAAATTCTGTATCAAGAAAGCAGGAGAAGAGAAAGCCTTGGCCACGTTGCATACCTATATATATATTTTGATCTGTCTGTGTATTATTTCTCTTTAAAAACTTGTTGAAAGGCTGCGATTTACAACTGTTTCCTTGTAAGAGCATATTTTCTAGAATGGGTGTGACTCTTAACAAAAGCTATTTGTGGTATAAGAATGATAACTAATGTACAGAGCATATGTTATATGACATAGAGATGGCTTCCCGCTCTTAAGACAGTAAGGAACATGTCGCTCGCTGCTTTCTTTTTAATGCATCTTTTTCATTCTAGGAAAAAGCATGGTCTTGAAAGAACGAAACAATGATGCATTTCAAAGTAGAGGATGTGCAAACAACTCCCTTTATTGAATACAAAAACACAAAAAATGGTCAAACCACTACTGTTATTGATGCCAGCTGAACAAAATAAGTGTTCACGTTTTTGTAGACATTAATGAGCTGTGTAAGTAGTAACGTCATTCTCTGATTTGTACAGTTTGATACCGTGTTACTTCAGCCTTGTCACTGTATATGTTTTTGTTATTCTGTATGCTATGCACTTGTTCCAGGCATTTTGTATTAAAATGCTGTCTGTTCACTTTTGTTATAAATATTATATCTTATTATTATTATTATTATTATTAATCTGTTTTTATTTTTCCTTTTTTATTTAAATTGGAAAAGGCAGATGTTTTCCAGAAGCATTGTATCAATTGGTGTGTAAATAGTAAAAAAGACTTTCTTTCCTTCATTCCATGTATTCCAGTAACACTGGAGTTGTGTAGTTGCTATCATGTACCTGTAAATATAACAGAAGAAATCCTAATTTCATTTGTCGCTGTTTGTAGCTGTATGTCCGTTTTGTTGGTATTTAACTTATTGGGAATGAACCCAGTTGCTATGTAAGTTCTTGCTATGTAGCTGTAGTGGAAATCTTTGTAAAATACATCCCAACTGGAAAAAAGCAGTGTATCCTCCCCAGGAACCACTCAGTTTTATGAGAGAACGTCAAACTTAAGGTTCATTAAATGCTATAGTGTATGCAGTCTTCTACACACTGGGGTCGTCTGCCAACCTGAAGCTTGGTATACATGGGCTTACTCTTCTATGCACTTCATGAGGGACCCATTCTTGGTCATGGTCGGTATTGCAGCTCTGTTGCATTTGATTGAACAGGCTACATAGTAAATGCCAAAATCCATGACTCTCCCTGATCCGAAAAATCAGAAGACACTTTTTTTTTTTTTTTTTATCTTAGAGATTTCCTTTTTATTACTGTGGGCTATGATTTTGAGACAGATTAGATGCTGTAGATACACTGCCTGTGATACATGTTGCAACCAGACTGCCTAGGATTATCAGGTTTTTGAACTCAAGACATTCCGGTTTTCCCGTGACATTTAATAACAATCTCTCTAAGGTCTTATTCAGACATTTGAGTTTTTACAAATAGGACATGTACTTATGATTTATTGGGCTGTTCACATGCCCATGCTTTTTGTGGACCAAGGGTTTTCATTCTAGTTATGGATTGAATGAACCCCAGTCTATGGCTCAGTGAAGAATTCCAAAAGGACACTGATGGCACCCAGTGCTCTTCTTCTTTTTTTTTTTTTTTTTTTTCTTTCTTCATTAATTGGTAGAAGATACTTGAGGAATCTTTTCATCATTGATTATTTTTTTAAACACTGATGGTACAATTTTGACTCATTGACAAAAATGATAATCTGTTGCAAGGCTCTAAAATCCATCAGTTGTTCACATTGACATGAAAATCTAAACTTGTGAGTGAGGCCCTGGAAGCAGTAGACCTAATTTGGAGAAGGCAAGAGGTATTGGACTGCACCTAAGCAGCATTAAGGACAATCCTGCATACTAGTTACCAACTGGTTGCTAAAATCAACATTTTTTTTGCATTAGTCAGATATATGTATTTATTTTTCTTCAGCACTGAATAAAAAAAGTTTATTCCTGTGGTAAACCTGTCTGCTTTCAAGTTATTGAAAATGAGCCCCAATGTGTGCGCAGCACTGATACCTGCAGATTAGTTCAAGGTGGCAAACCATCTCATCATTTCTCATTCAGAGGAGTTTTGCTGCATGTGGCTGTGTCTTGTTCCAGATATAACCTATGTAAATTACATAGCAATCACTGGCCTTAAGTATAGAAATGTCCTGCTCATCTCATGCTAAATAGACATTAGATACAGGCGAGCATCTAATGTGTTTCTCTACATTCCAAATTTAATCTTTGGGACACACAAAAACATAATGTGGATTCTACATTAAAGAGAACCTGTCGGGTCCAATATGCACCCAGAACCACGAGTAGTTCTGGGTGCATATTGCTTATACCTGCCTAATCATCCCTGTATACACTAGATAAAGAGATCTTTAGAAAACTTATTTCTAAAGATCTTTTATCTTATGCTAATGAGCACAGGGACTAGTACCAAGGATGTTATATCAACTAGTCCACCGTCTTAGCATAGAAGCACGCCCACAGGGGTGTACTAACATGCTATTCAATGCAGCATCACCAGCCGTGACGTGTACCTGTATTCATTGTGACCGCGCTTCTGAATGCCGTGCACTTCTGGTCATGTGCAGAATGAAGCCGGGTGTACGCGTCCCGGCTTCAGAGAGGTCTACTGTGCATGACTAGAAGTTCAACGCGGACACAGGTACGCACATCACCGCTGGTGATGCTGCATTGAATAGCATGTTAGTACACCCCTGTTGGCGTGCCACTATGCTAAGAGAGTGGACAAGTCGGGGATATAACATCCTTGGTACTAGTCCCTGAGCTCATTAGCATAATATAAAGGGGTCTTTATAAATACTTTTTCTAAAGATCTCTCTATCTATGCTAGTGTATACAGGGACAGTTAGGCAGGAATTATCAATATGCACCCAAAACTGCTTGTGGTTCTGGGTGCATAGGGGACCTGACAGGTTCACTTTAAAGGGATTTGTCTTTTTTGTGTTTTCAGGAGTGCACCACCCTTTGCCTTCAGGCTTCCTGATTGCTGGGGTACAGTGCGCTCCTGAAAATGTACATGCCAGTCATGCCAGCAGCCCAGTGCTCTCCACAAGCTGTACAGAAAGTGCAAGCTCACTGGCCAACAAGCTGTAAACTATAACATTTCAAAAAACTCTGTTCTTGAGAATGGAGAGAAGTTTGAATAAGATGGAAATTACAAAGTTGCTTTCATCCAAGCACTTTGCAATTTTAACCATTTATGAATAGGAGATGGCATTTAAAGTGAATCTGTCCCCAGGTTTTTGCTACCTTTTTATCTGAGAGCAGCATAACGTAGAGACAGAGACCCGGAGTCCAGCGATGTGCAGCTTACCAGGCGGTCTATTGTTTTCATGAAATCACTGATTTTGTTGCAAATCTAGTAGTGTTCAAAATGTTGGTCTCTGTTTAACCCTGCAAACATCACTTAATAGCCGCTTTCTCCCCTTGTACAGGGTTCACAGAAGCTGCCGCTGTCAGTGGTGGGGTTATACAGAGCTCCTGAATATGCTTGGCTACTTGGCAGCAGGTTTATTAGGCCTCTAATTATGATCCCCTTCTAGTAACTAATTGTCAAAACTACAGCAAGCAGCCCATTAAGAGATGCATCGCTGGAATCGGGGTCTCTTTCTCTACATTGTGCTGCTCTCAGATTAGGTGGCAAAAACCTAGTCACATATTCCCTTTTAGGCATTCTTTTCCTTTACAAATGTTATATTACATAACTGTATAAGTTGTCCAGTTAAATCTCTAAAGTATAAGGACTCGTCATTGATTTTAGGGAAGAATACAATGCCTTGCAGAGATTTGCAGTGTCAGTGCCTATATAAATATGTAACTATAGGCATTTAGATGTGTCACTACAAGCTTTGTAAACATGTCTAAGGCAAATTACATGTCATTTTATGGACAATTGTAAAGCTTTAATTGGCGTTATCATGAGCGGGTAATCTGGAACATGACTTAATCACAGGAATGAACGCTATTAGCTGTTTGAGATCTTCGATGCACGTCTTGTTACTGGTTTTGTTTTATAATTCTTTTTGTTTGTGATATTGACAGGAAATGGCCTTTAAAATGAACAGTATTCTGTAATTAAAGATAACAGTAATCTAAGTGGTCCAGTTTTCTTCAAAGTTCAAAAAACACATTTCTAGGTATTTCAAAATATATATTGTATTTTGCTAAGTATTTAAAAGTGTTTCCCAAAAGCTACATTTGTATACCCTATGTACATTATTTTGTATTAATAAATCTTGCTCACATTGCACTGATTAGTTTCATTTATTTATAAATCACAATATTACTGGCATACAATGGGTCCCTTGACTTGGTCATAGTAATTTTGTTATCTAGTAGTGAACAGAAGAAATGATGATCACCATTTTACATCACATTACGTATATACTGTATTAATGTCACAAGTCTTATATATTTATATATATTATAAAAATATTCCCAGGAAATATATAATTTTATAGTTATGTGGCATAATTTAGCGTTAAAATTAAAATATATATATTTTTGTTACCTATTAACAATGGATATCTTCATGGCAATTCTATTGTTTTCCACTATAAGGAAAATGTCCACTATTAATTGATAAAGTGGTTTTCTAGGTAGGTGCATCAGTGGCCACTCTTAAGAGCAGTGTTAAACCCTCAGCTTCAGTACCAATCACAGACAAATACTATAAACTGCTATGTCTTAATATACCATGAGCGCTACAAAGTGGTCAATTACCCTCTCTGTCAATTGAGCCCAAGTCCACTTTATTAGGGGAGGGAGTGGGGGTGTTAAACCTACTTATACTTGTTAATATTTAGTAGGCCTGATCTGGGTCTTTCCTAAATGTATTGGATTTATCCTATTTTTTTTCCAGTGAGAAAATTTAAGAGAACAATTGATGACAAAACATAGCTGTGCTGCCTCTGCATGTGCGTGGCAGACGATGGTGTTAATGTCTAATTCATACTCTGCATTCCATAGTCTTCTCAAAACTGTGTATTACATTCATGATCTACTATGTCTATAGCTACACCTCTAGTTGCATAAGTAATACTTTGTCTTCATAAGACAATCTCCTTTCTCAAGAACTTAGCATGGTGATCAGCCAAGGATTCCCGTTTATGATTTCCATATAACCTAATGGAGTGATACAGTGACATGCAAAACTTTGGGCATTCTTGGTGAAAAATTACTATTCTGAACAGTTAAGCAAGTTGAAGATTTAAATGATCTCTAAAAGGCATAAAATTAAAGTTGACACATTTCCTTTTGCATTGTAGGCAATAAAAAAAAGTATTTTTATCTTTTCCATTCTCTAACAAAAAAGGAAAATGTCTTGATGCAAAAGTTTGGGCACCCTGCATGGTTAATACCTAGTAGTACCCCCTTAGGCAAGTATCACCGCTTGTAAACACTTTTTGTAGCCAGCAAAGTCTTTCAATTCTTGCTTGAGGGATTTTCATCCATTCTTCCTTGGATAAGTTTTCCAGTTCTGTGAGATTCTGGAGTCGTCTTGCATGCACTGGTCTTTTGAGGTCTAGCCACAGATTTTCAATGATGTTCAAATGGGAAGACTGTGGATCATTGTAAAACCTTCAGCGTGCACCCTTTTGAGGTAGTCTATTGTGGCATGCTTAAAGGGAACTTGTCACCAGGTTTTTCCCCTTATGAGCTGCCGCCACCAATGAGCTCTTATATACTGCATTCTTGAATGCTGTATTTAAGGGACCATGGCACCCTGTAGAATGTAAAAAAACAACACCACCTTTTATAATACTCACCTAAGGGGCAGGCCGGTTCGTTGTGTGTCGTTGGTCTCGATCTTGCGCCTCCTCCATCTTGTGGGATCGCTGTCCTCCTGCCCAGCCCTGTGTGCATTTCATGTTCTGTGTAATTCAGAGTTTTCCATTGTGCTCCTGCGCATGCACACCCTGATCTGCCCTCAGCAGGGAAGATCAAAGTACTACAGTGTGCGGCGGTCTTTGACCTTTTCACCCTCATGTGCATTACAGTACTTTTTGCTCTGCCCTCAACAGGGCAGTTCAATGTGTGCAGGCGCTCGATGGAGGCCTCTCAATAACGCAGGATGTTTCATGCACATGGGGCTGTACAGGAGGGCGGTGATTGCAAGAAGGGAGGAGGCGCCAGACTGAGATCCAAGACATCCATTGGACTGGGCCGCCCCTAGGTGAGTATTTATAAAGGTGTTTTTTACATTTATACAGTGCAGTCTCAACTGTTTTATTCCGCATTCCAGAATGTTTACATAATAGCTTATTGGTGGTGGCCACAGCTCATATGGGAAAAACCTGGCAACAGGTTCTCTTTTAATGATTGGCAATATGTTCTTTTTCTGAAATCCTGTATACCCTTTTTTTTTTTCTCTCTCCACGCATACATTTTGATCAAAGAGTTCTATTTTAACCTCATCAATCCACAGGACTTGTTTCCAAAATACATCAGGCTTGTTTTAAATGTTCTTTTGCATACTTCTGATCCTGAATTTTATGGTGAGGATGCAGGAGATGTTTTCTTCTGATGATCTTCAATGAAGGCCATATTTGTGCAGGTGTCTCTGAACAGTAGAACGATGTACCACAACTCCACAGTCTGTTAAATCTTCCTGAAGGTCTTTTGCAGTCAAGTGAATGTTCTGATTTGCCTCTAGCAGTCCTATAAGTAGCTCTCACAGAAATTTTGCTTGGTCTTCCAGTCCTTATCTTGACCTCCACTGTTCCTGTTAACTGCCATTTCTTAATTATATTTCAAACTGAGGAAAGGGCAACTTGAAAACACTTCACTATCTTCTTAATATTGTTCTTCTGCTTTGTGGGCTTCCACCATTTTCATATTCAGAGTGCTAGCCAGATGCTTAGAAGAACCCATGGCTGCTGTTTTTTGGCACAAGGTTATGGGAGGCTGGGTTTTTATAAAACTGTGAAATTTGCATCACATGGCCTTTCTTAGAGTTATGGTTTGTTCACCATCACCTTGGTCAAAGTTCTTGGATGTAACGCCCATACCAGTGGCCCCGTGCTGTCGTGCACCCCTCCCCTAGCAGGGACGCTGACAGTCTCATATTCCCGGCCGTACAGTGGCAGTTGTCCCATCCCTCGTCCATGCTGCTGATCCCCAGGGCCTCTGCGTAGGCCTCTGCACAAGGCCTCCTGAGTATGCTCATAGTGTGAGTGCGCGCGTGGCCAAGCCCTTTTTCTTAAAGGGCCAGTACGCCCTAACCCATAAGTGTAGGTTCCAAAATGATTCTTTATACACCTAAAATAAATTAATTGAGAGGGGAAGTTTCCAGAATGAAGTCATTTGTATGGGTGTTTCTGCTATTTTGGCACTTTTTAGGTGCTCAACAAATCTGACCTCACAAGACAAAAAAAGAACGCACAGCTCCTCGTGACAATATTAATAGTATTAGGGGATTCTAAAATAAGTTAAATATGCAGAACAATGGAAAACAGCACTTAGCAAATAGGAATAGCACTCACTCCAGGCACAAATAAAAAAAAATACAAATTTTATTAGTAATGCGAATAAAAAAAAACCACATAAGGACAAACACATTTATAAAGACAAATGATCCCATGTCCATCCACCTAAAGTGCAAATCATCCAAGATAAATATGAGGACAAAAATACTAACAGTATTTCAATACGATTACAATGGCGTCAAAGCCATGCAAGTAAAATTATGGTGGAATCTACAGTTAGGTCCAGAAATATTTGGACAGTGACACAATTTTCGCGAGTTGGGCTCTGCATGCCACCACATTGGATTTGAAATGAAACCTCTACAACAGAATTCAAGTGCAGATTGTAACGTTTAATTTGAAGGTTTGAACAAAAATATCTGATAGAAATTGTACACATTTCTTTACAAACACTCCACATTTTAGGAGGTCAAAAGTAATTGGACAAATAAACCAAACCCAAAAAAAAACTTTTTATTTTCAATATTTTGTTGCGAATCCTTTGGAGGCAATCACTGCCTTAAGTCTGGAACCTATGGACATCACCAAACGCTGGGTTTCCTCCTTCTTAATGCTTTGCCAGGCCTTTACAGCCGCAGCCTTCAGGTCTTGCTTGTTTGTGGGTCTTTCCGTCTTAAGTCTGGATTTGAGCAAGTGAAATGCATGCTCAATTGGGTTAAGATCTGGTGATTGACTTGGCCATTGCAGAATGTTCCACTTTTTTGCACTCATGAACTCCTGGGTAGCTTTGGCTGTATGCTTGGGGTCATTGTCCATCTGTACTATGAAGCGCCGTCCGATCAACTTTGCGGCATTTGGCTGAATCTGGGCTGAAAGTATATCCTGGGCTGGAAGTAGTACACTTCAGAATTCATCCGGCTACTCTTGTCTGCTGTTATGTCATCAATAAACACAAGTGACCCAGTGCCATTGAAAGCCATGCATGCCCATGCCTCCACCATGTTTTACAGAGGATGTGGTGTGCCTTGGATCATGTGCCGTTCCCTTTCTTCTCCAAACTTTTTTCTTCCCATCATTCTGGTACAGGTTGATCTTGGTCTCCTCTGTCCATAGAATACTTTTCCAGAACTGAGCTGGCTTCATGAGGTGTTTTTCAGCAAATTTAACTCTGGCCTGTCTATTTTTGCAATTGATGAATGGTTTGCATCTAGATGTGAACCCTTTGTATTTACTTTCATGGAGTCTTCTCTTTACTGTTGACTTAGAGACAGATACACCTACTTCACTGAGAGTGTTCTGGACTTCAGTTGATGTTGTGAACGGGTTCTTCTTCACCAAAGAAAGTATGCGGCGATCATCCACCACTGTTGTCATCCGTGGACGCCCAGGCCTTTTTGAGTTCCCAAGCTCACCAGTCAATTCCTTTTTTCTCAGAATGTACCCGACTGTTGATTTTGCTACTCCAAGCATGTCTGCTATCTCTCTGATGGATTTTTTCTTTTTTTCAGCCTCAGGATGTTCTGCTTCACCTCAATTGAGAGTTCCTTAGACCGCATGTTGTCTGGTCACAGCAACAGCTTCCAAATGCAAAACCACACACCTGTAATCAACCCCAGACCTTTTAACTACTTCATTGATTACAGGTTAATGAGGGAGACGCCTTCAGAGTTAATTGCAGCCCTTAGAGTCCCTTGTCCAATTACTTTTGGTCCCTTTAAAAAGAGGAGGCTATGCATTACAGAGCTATGATTCCTAAACCCTTTCTCCGATTTGGATGTGAAAACTCTCATATTGCAGCTGGGAGTGTGCACTTTCAGCCCATATTATATATATAATTGTATTTCTGAACATGTTTTTGAAAACAGCTAAAATAAAACTTGTGTCACTGTCCAAATATTTCTGGACCTAACTGTACATGGACAAAATCATCATATATGGCATACAGGAAACCACCCATAATCCCATTAACCTAATAATGAAAGATTACGCAAAGGACACAATAATGGCATGGCAAAGGTATATGACACAGGGACAGATGGGGCACCATATCAACTGATCCACCCAAGGTGTGTTGCTAGGAGAGCTTCATCAGGGGTAGAGGTGTAAATCACTAATGCAAAGATGGGTTTATATACACAAATAATTAGCACCTGATTTCTAAGTGGTGTGTGCGAGATGCAAGGCCGTCATGGCATCCAAAGGGTAGGTAAGTGCGCATGACTGGGCAACACAGGACGTGCCGGGTCACATGCATAGAATACGCAATTAACGTAGCGATTGTAATGCAAATAATTAATTGCGACAAAGGCAAGTGTATTCACAAAGACTATATGCAATTAACGTAGCGATTGTAATGCAAATAATGTACTACAACAAAGATAAGTGTATTCACCAAGTCTATGTAAATAGCCCTCATAACATCCCAGAGGCAGGTAAACGCACATGACAATATAGACTAGGAAGTATTGGATGACAAACATAGATACGCAATATACGCAATGATTGTCAGACAAATAACTTAAGGTCCAGTCACACTAAGCAACTTACCAGCGATCCCAACAACGATAGGGATCGCTGGTAAGTTGCTAGGAGGTTGCTGGTGAGCTGTCACACTGCGACGCTCCAGCGATCCCACCAGCAACCTGACCTGGCAGGGATCGCTGGAGCGTGGCTACACGAGTTGCTGGTGAGCTCACCAGCAACCAGTGACCAGCCCCCAGTCTCCTAGTTACAGCACACATCAGGTTAATTAACCCGATGTGTGCTGCAGCTAAATGTGCACAGAGCAGGGAGCAGCGCACACTGCTTAGTGCTGGCTCCTTGCTCTCCTAGTTACAGCACACATCGGGTTAATTGCCTGATGTGTGCTGCAGCTATCTGTGCACAGAGCAGGAGCCGGCAGCACAGGCAGTGAGAGCGGAGGAGGCTGGTATCAAAAGTAAATATCGGGTAACCAAGGACAGGGCTTCTTGGTTACCCGATGTTTACATTGGTTACCAGCCTCCGCAGAAGCCGGCTCCTGCTCACAGCACATTAGTTGTTGCTGTCTCGCTGTCACACACAGCGATCTGTGCTTCACAGCAGGACAGCAACAACTAAAAAATGGCCCAGGACATTCAGCAACAACCAACGACCTCACAGCAGGGGCCAGGTTGTTGCTGGATGTCACACACAGCAACATCGCTAGCAACGTCACAAAAGTTGTTCGTTAGCAGCGATGTTGCTAGCGATGTTGCTTAGTGTGACGGGGCCTTTAGACAGAGGTAATCAAAAGGGCACGTAAGCACAGCTAGTATCCTATTTGGTGTTATGTAATCTACGCGCCAGCAAAGCAAGTGCATATATATTGTAGACTAATCAGGATATATACGATACAGTGTGTGCCACGCAGATTATGCAGGATTCACACTAATGTAAACAAAGGTATATATTTAACCAGCGCACTGTTTTACAATGTATATAGCAGAAGGTAAGGAACAATTATGCTGAATAGCAACATACAATTTGCATGGCACTAAAATTGTGCAAAAAACATTTGTCGGGAATCTGTTAAGAGCTAGGCCGGAGTTACACTTGCGTGAGTCTCCCATCACATCCCTTGGCACGGCTGCAAACTCTCCTAATAGGTGTGGGTAAGCTGCATAGAAATACACACAGCTTACCTGCTCCTGTCCGGAGAGTATGTGGCCGTGCCGGGTGATGTGATGCGACACTCACGCAAGTGTGACTCCGGCCTAACACTTAACATCCTGACAATTTTTTTTCCCTAAGAGATCCAGACGTTACGCACAGGGCCAGCTCCAGGTTTTTGTGGGCCCTGGGCGAAAGAGTCTCAGTGGACCCCATCCACACACAGACATGCACAGATACGTACACATACTTATTTAAAGAGAAATTCACAAAAACACATAAATAGACATAAATCTATACACAGTCATATACACTGACATACAGATACACATCATACATGCACACATACATTATTTTTATAAATTTATGCTGTATATATATTTCTAATATTGGGAAGCCGGCAACAGCCTCATTCACCTCCCCGCTTGTCTAACAGACATGGCCACATCTAGAGCAAACTAACACTGCTGTATATACATCACAAGAGAGGCTGGAGACATACACATTACTGCGGGGCATACATATTTCTGAGGGAAAGGGTATACAGCAATGGGGCGCATACAGCTCTAGAGGATGGCAGTAACTCTGAGGTGGGGGGGTGACATGCAGCTCTGGGGTGGGGGGGACATACAGCTCTGGGGGGTATACAGCACTGGGGTGGGGGACATATAACTCTGGGGGTATAGTAGTATGCAGCCCCCATATTCCTCCATAGTGTGTTATGAAGCCCTTATTGTCCTCCATATAATATTATGTAGCTCCCATATAGCACAATGCAGACCCATATAGCATTAGGCACCTTCATGTAGTATACAGACCCAGATAGCATTAGGCACTCTCATGTAGTATACAGCCCCTATATACCACAGTGCAGACCCAGATAGGATTAGGCACCCTCATGTAGTATACAGCCCCTATATACCACAGTGCAGACCCAGATAGCATTAGGCACCCTCGTGTAGTACACAGCACCTATATAGCACAGTGCAGACCCAGATAGCATTAGGTATCCTCATGTAGTACACAGCCCTATATAGTACAGTGCAGACCCAGATAGCACAGTGCAGGGCCAGATAGCATTAGGCACCATCATGTAGTATACAGCCTGTATACAGCATAGTGCTGAGCCAGATAGCAGTAGGCACCCTCATATAGTATATAGCCAGGTTATATACTATATGAAGGTGCCTACTGCTATCTGTCTCTGCACTGTGCTGTATACAGGCTGTCCCGCGCAATCCTCGGCGGCGGGGCGGTGACAGCGCGGGCACTGTAGTAGCGGTGCGCCACTCCTGCCACCATAAGTGGCATCTCAGGGCCCCGGCATTTGCCCAGGTTTGCCGGGTGCTGACGCCGGCCCTGGTTACGCAGACCTATTGTAAATGTTATTCATACCTCACAAAATAGTTTAGAAATCTGTTTCAATGGTATAAAATCTCAAAGGTTAAAAATTGAGATTTCTAAATTTTCTAGAAATTTCCAATATTTGCATAAATAAAGATCATATTGAGCCAAATTTCCCACAAACATAAAGTAAAGTATGTCATGAATAAAAAACAACCTGAGAATCTCTGGGATATGTAGAAGCATTCCATAATTATTTCCACATAATGTGAAACTGGCCAGAAAGATGAAAACTTGATTTGGCAAGAAGTGGTTAAACTGACAAGCTCGACTCAAGCTGTTTCATTGTTGAGTTAAATATTTACATGAGAAATTATGTACTTTTGAGAATTTTATCAAATGTAATATGGGTTTCTAAAATATTAATATGCAAATACCTCTTCAAAAAGCAAGAGAACTAGAACTCAAGTGCCACATCGTGGTTGTAGCAATCCTACAAGTCAATAGCAAGCCACGCTTCCCTCATCAGTGCAACGCAGGAGGACTGATTTTGTTAGGTGAGAGGCCTCTGACTTGGGATCTAAAGTGTAACATCTCTCTTGTGGAGAGTGCTAAATCAACATAAGGAGACTTATTTGCCATGCAGTGTTCCGCTGAAAATGTAAGTATGCAAATATCTTCTTCAGAGGCATCTCATCTAGCCAAATTAGAACTCCTGCTTTGCATTCACCACCTCAAAACACGTCTACAAATATTTTGGTTTGGTTTTTTTCCTAAGTCATTTGGCAAGGTTTATTAAAGGGTCGATATTGATTTTTGGGATTCTATTACTTCTAATAGATGGTGCTAAAGTTCAAGTCTTCTTCCTTTCTGAAGACAGTATTTGCATATTTAAATTTCCAGAGGAGCATTGCATGGCCTATAAGTTTCCTTACGCTGGCTCGGAACGTTCCATGAGTAGAGCGGTTTACCCTTAGAAGTAAAATCCTTATTCACATGGTGCATTTTATTTTCTTGTGTGTTTTTGGCCTGTGAGGTGATTTAAAAAAACAAAAAACAAAAACAAAATGCTGTAGGTCAATTCAGAATTTGTATTGCAATTTTTTTCTTCCTTAGCTGAGACTCTACTTGCCAACCTAAAAAAACAACAACCTTAAAACGCCTCCCCACACCTCCACGAAAACAAAGCATCAAAAAGATTCTAACTTTCCGCTGTCCTTTTATAGAGAAAACATGCATTTTTCAGAAAATAGGAGGGAGGGTGCAAAGGCTACATCTGAACATACCCTTACTTGTCACAAACCTTACAATAGACATACATGCGTGAGACTGAAAAGAATTGATTCTGTTGCCACCTGGGACCATTTTCTCCATGAAAAAATGATTTTCCGGATGCATTGCCAAAACTCCCCGTGCTATACCAGAAGGCAGGTGCATCTATTCAACTAATAAACATCCATGTTGTCACAACTCTAGTCTGTAGGGAACAGCTGGCTCAGTTACTATAGCACTGAGACTAAATGACGAGGGGTCAGCCAGAGGAATGTTCACCGTGACGGGGCTTGTCATCCAGCTTGCACAACATGGCCTGAGTTTAAGGTTCTGTCTTTTGAATGAAAGCTACACAAATTAATCTGTAATCAACTGAAAGGAGCCAACATAAAATCAGTGTGTACTCTTAGTGCCTCAGATAAACCTAATCTGTTCATTGATGAGCTAGGTAACGAGCCCTGCTGCCAAAACACCTATTGTGTCTTGATCCTTCCATGAAAATTATTGCATACACTTATTTTTTTTTATGAATGTAATGTCACCTATCAGGATAATGCAAAATTCTGAAACTTTAGAATACTTGTTGCAATACCTCAAACTATAAAATAATTTTCCATCTGACCATGCCTAAATTCTTAAATGGAGTCACCATAAAATGCCTATTCAAACCTAGCATAGGTATCATTGCACCCTAGGTGTGGCTAAACCGTTCACTGCACTTTACCATTTACTTGTTTTGCATCCAATTGATGAACTTCTTTTGATTTTTAAAGCCAGAGCTTTCAATCAAGGAAAAAGGGGGTAGAGATAGAAGAAACACAAATAAATAGTGCTGTGTTTGGAACTGTCTGGCCACTCCAAATCAAGCACGGATCCTCTGTGTATCCTTCAACAGTCATTTTGTGTTCCCCCAAATCCCTTTAAAGGGACTTTATCAGTACATAATGATTTTTCAAACCAAGTACAGGTGCTCGGTGTATCATGGCAGGGCCAAATATTTCAGTGCACCTTCCCACCTGCTTGTTTTCCATCTATCTGCTCTTCTCTGGCTCTATGAAGCCAGAGCTGTCAATCAAAGAAGAGTGGGGGTGGAAAAATTTGGAAGGTACATTTTAACCCCTTCACCCCTGAGCCTGTTTTCACCTTCATGACCAGGCAATTTTTTTTTCAATTCTGACCAGTGTCATTTTGATGTAATCACTCTGGAACGCTTCAACAAATCCCATTGATTCGAAGATTGTTTTTCGTCACATATTGTACTTCATGTTAATGGTAAGTTTTCAGGATCATATTTTTTGCATTTATTTGTAAAAATATGAGCAATTTGGTGTAAATTTCACAATTTTTAAACTTTGAATTTGTATCCCCGCCCCTCAGACCAGAAAATTGTCATACAAAATAATTAATAACATTTACCACATATCTACATTACAACAGCACCGTGTAAACTGTAAAGTTCGGGGTTCATACCAAATATCTAGTGTTCGGTGCTGAATCCTGAACACTGACTTTACTGTACGTCTGGTTCCTTTTCGGTTTTGTCATCTCAATAAAGCTTGCTGAAAGGCCGCAGAGTAGCTAAACTTTTTCTAGTGTCTGGACTTCCTTCCCCATCACAACCATGTAAAGCAGCAACTACAGGCTGTGATCCCCAATGGTTTGCTTTAGTGTGGCTCATCAAAAATAGAGGGCATCCCATCATTTAAAATTACTTGGGATCGTCCCCATTTTTGATTACCAGCCACGGTAAAGCTGACAGCTGGAAGCTGGTATTATCAGGTTGAGAGGGCCCATCATAATTGGCCCTTCCCAGCCTAAAAATACTAGCCTGCAGCCACCCCAGAAGTGGTGCATCCATAAGATGTGCCATTCACCCACTTTACCTGGCTCATCCCAATTGCCCTGGTGCAGTGGAAATTAAGGTAACATATGGGGTTGTTTATCAAAAATCATAGCTGCCTTCAAGCTCTGGGTTTGTAATGGGAATGGGTCTATGAGATACCTCCATTACAAACTTGAAAAAAGAAAATACAAGCACAGATAAATCCCTTTTTCGACATATAAAAAACACACACCCTCTTTCACCCCTTTATTAACCCCCCCAAGGCACCCCTGCAGGTCCGACGTAATCGACATGACAATCCCGCCTCTGCTGCATCCAAAAGCTGCAGTGATGTAAAACACAACCACTCACCTCTGGGACACAGTTACAGCAGTGGAGGACCTGGATGTGAGAAGCAGTGATGCCATGGAGTTCACCGGAGGTCACAGCTGGGCTTCCACGGTTCACATTGAGTGCTTCCTCGCTGCTCTCGGTAACAGTTGAGCCTGCTGACGGACTGCCCTGCAGCTGTATCCTGCAATCCAGCAATGGGTTCAACTGAGGGCATCAGGGAGCCCCCAGTGTGAACTACAGTGACCTTACTGCTGGATTGTTGGATTTCGGGACACTGCGCCACAGCAGTCCGACAATCCAGCAGTCAGATCATGGGTGTTCACACCATGAGAACCTACAGCCGTGAACTCAGTTGAACTGTTGACTGATTCCTGTGTCAGGTAATACAACAGTCTGGCAATAGTTCAACTGAGTTCATAGCTGGAGGTTCCCATGATGTGAACTCAGTTAAACTTGCTGTCGGATTGTTGGACAGCTGTGCCACTATGTTCCGCAATCCAACAGTCTGTCAATAAATTTACTGAGGGCAGCAGGGAAGCCCTCGGGTATGAACACTGGTGAACCAATTCTAACAGCTAAGGTCTCCCCGCTGCCCTCCGTGTTTCTCAGAGGTGTAGCGACCGGTAACTTTTTCCATCACTGCAGATTCTAGATGTAGCAAAGCTGGAATCATCGTGAGACATAGTGTGGATTATGTCGGACCTGCAGGGGTGTTTTGTTTGGGTTAATAAATTGGTGAAAGGGAGTGTTTTTTTATTTAAAATAAGATTTTTCTGTTTATTTCCTTTCACTTACAGGTTATTAATGGGATGGGGGTGTCTCATAGATTATTACCCATTACTAACCTAGGCTTGATGGCGGCTGTGATTTTTGACAAATCATAGCTGTCATGAACCCATATATTACGTTGACCCTCCCCCCCCCCCCTCCCTGCACCAGGGCAATCGCGATGAGTCAGGTAAAGCACTATAATTGGCGCATCTAATGGATGTGTCAATTCTGGAGTGGCTGTAGTCTGGTATTTTTAGGGTGGGAGGGGCTAATATCCATGGCTCTGCCCACCCTGATAATACCAACCCCCAGCGGTCAGCTTTACTGTCGCTGTTATCAAAAATCAGGGGGCCCCCATGCCTGTTTTTTTTTTTTTTTTTTAAATATGGGATCCCCTCTCTTTTGTTAACCAGCCACTGTTATGCAGACCGCTGGTGGTTGCAGCCCATAGTTGTCTATTTTACTTGCGCTTATTATGAAAAATATAATGGGAACCCACAACATTTTTTTAAAATGTATTTATTTATTTTTACACTACTATACAGCAAATTTGTCTGCAACAAACCACAGACACTAACACAGAGGGCGGGTGGTGTATACTGTCTGCAGCCAATCACTAATTCATTGCTGCACAAAGGATGGGTTGGGAAGGCGGTGAATATTCAAGAAGCTTAAGGAGCGGGCTGTAAAAAAAAGTGTCCTGACTGCATTGTTCTCTTCTGAGAAACACAGTATTGATGATAACTGTCCTACGTAACAGGAGAAAATTCATTATACAATTTGCTGTGCAATTTCTACTGAGTATGCAGATACTTCATATCTGGTGGAAAACTAGTTAGAATGCACGATAGGGCTAGGAAGGAAACACACAAAGTTGGCTGGAGTTGATAGAAAACTCCATGTCGCGTTTGGAGAGCACCTGATGTACCTAAACAGCATTTTGGAAGAACGTCTTGTGGACTGATGAAACAAAGATTGAGTTGTTTGGTCATACAAAAAGGCGTTATGCATGGAGGCAAAAAAACATGGCATTCCAAGAAAAGCACTTGCTACCCACAGTAAAATTTGGTGGAGGTTCCATCATGCTTTGGGGCTGTGTGGCCAATGCCGGCACAGGGAATCTTGTTAAAGTTGAGGGTCGCATGGATTCAACTCAGTATCAGCAGATTCTTGATATTAATGTGAAAGAATCAGTGACGTAGTTGAAGTTACGCAGGGGATGGATATTTCAGCAAGACAATGATCCAAAACACCGCTCCAAATCTACTCAGGCATTCATGCAGAGGAACAATTACAATGTTCTGGAATGGCCATCCCAGTCCCCAGACCTGAATATCATTGAAAATCTGTGGGATGATTTGAAGCATGCTGTCCATGCTCGGCGACCATCAAACTTAACTGAACTGGAATTGTTTTGTAAACAGGAATGGTCAAATATACCTTCATCCAGGATCCAGGAACTTATTAAAAGCTACAGGAAGTGACTAGAGGCTGTTATGTTTATTGCGTGCTTGCAGAAACGGCTTCTTTCGCATCACTCTCCCATACAGCTTCTCCTTGTGCAATATGCGCTGTATTGTTGACCGATGCACATTGACACCATCTGCAGCAAGATGAAGCTGCAGGTCTTTGAAGGTGGTCTGTGGATTGTCCTTGACTGTTCTCACCATTCTTCTACTCTGCCTTTCTGATATTTTTCTTGGCCTGCCACTTCTGGGCTTAACAAGAACTGTGCCTGTGTTCTTCCATTTCCTTACTATGTTTCTCACAGTGGAAATTGACAGTTTAAATCTCTGAGACAACTTTTTGGATCCTTCCCCTGAACAACTATGTTGAATAATCTTTGAATCTCCTATGAAGAGTGGCATCATGGGCTCCTCAAAACAACTCTCAAATGATCTGAAAACAAATAGGAGAACAACTTGCAAATGGCCACCTTAAATACCTTTTCTCATGATTGGATACACCTGCCTATGAAGTTACAAAACCAATTTAGTGGTTTAGTAAGTCAGTAAAAAGTAGTTAGGAGTGTTCACATCAAGAAATTGATAAGGGTGCCCATACTTTTGCACTGGTCAAATTTTGTTTAAATGCAGATTGCACATTTTCTGTTAGTACAATAAACCTCATTTCAATCCAGAAATATTACTCAGTCCATCAGTTATTAGATATATAAACCAGAAATAGCTGTTGTAAAAATCCAAATTGTTAAAAAGAAAAAAGGTTAACAGTAATAGGGGTGCCCAAACGTTTTCATAAGACTGTACCTCACAGGAGGGAATAGGGTCATGTACATAATGGGGGGGATAAAAAAAAGCAAAAAATTGGCCATTTTTGATCGGGTGAGAGATTCTCTTTAACTCCTTCTCCCCTGGGTCATTTTCTGTTTTTACACTTTCATTTTTTTTCCTCCCCTTCTTCCAAGAGCCATAGCATTTTTATTTTTTTGTCAATATAGCTATATGAGACCTTGTTTTTTGTGGGACAAGTTGTACTTTTGAATGTAATCATTTTACCACAACTTTTTTTCCCACTTTTTATTGTTTTTACTACCGTAGTCCTCTTAGGAGACTTGAAGCTCCGATCATCCGATCTGTACAGAGCAGTATATCAGCACTGATCTGTACAGCAGAAATGAAGACTTCCTGTGAACGCCAGCATACACCCAGCATTCACAGGAAGTTCGTCAGGACGGAAACTGGGTTCATCAGCTGACCCCTGACTGTAATGACAAGCCATAGACTCCTCATGACGTGATAGCGGGAAAGTGATGGGTTGTTATGACAGTGAGGCATCAGCTGATGACTGTCAATGGGTGAGGGGAATGCCGAGCTCCCCACCGGCGTGTGTTAAATCTTGCTGTCAAGGACATTCTGGTCGTTAACTGTCGTAATGTGCATTAACTGATACATTTAAATTGAACTTGTTATCTGATTCATGCTACAAAAACTATGGGCAAGAGGCTGTATGATTTGCAGCTAGGTATATTATTCTCTGATACGCTTAGGTATTTTAGGAATGATATATTTTGAAGATCTGGCCCTTCCCAGAACTACTGCAGACAGGTCTCACCTTCATGTGTACATAGAGCCTTATCAATCCCCTGCAACAGCACTGGACAGCCGGCCAGGGATGGTACTGGACTAGTCTGCTTCTAGCTATAGTCCCTGGCTGATTCTTCAAAGTAAGGGTACCCTGACACAAGTGTATGAATTGGACAAGTGCAATGCGAGAAAATCTTGCATTGCACTCGGACCAATGTTATTCAATAAGGTAGAGCAGATGGTCAGCTTTTTTCTCATCCAGATTCTGGATGAGAGAAAAGTCACAGCATGCTGCGATTGTCAGCGAGAGCCGTGTCACTCGTACCCATACAAGTCTATCGGTGCAAGTGAAACATCGAACTGCACTCGGGTGATATCCGAGTGCAATGCGATAATCACTTCAACTGACAATGGAGGAGATGGGGAAATTAATCCCTCCCTCTCTTCCACAGCTGTCATCTGATCGCAGGATCAGATCACAGTTGCATGACATTCGGCTCACGGTGGCAGCAGAGTGGAAGCAGAGGGTCATTAGTGTGATGCCTCAGGGCAGTGGGATACTCTGTCCCGGGCGTGTGGTGAACAAGGGAGTCGCAGCCAATGCTCGGTTCCATGACCCCGGGGGTCGATCCGAAAAAGGGTGAAAAAGTGAAAAAATAAAAGTAAAATAAATAAGCGTTTTTGACTACACCATTTGCGGGTTGCGGCTATTTTGTAGGAGCCGCCGCTGCGTGATCTTCCTGGGGTGGGTAGTATAATACAGCTAAGGTGTTCTGACCCTCTGCAAGTAGGGCTAAGCCCCAGAAGAGGATGATGGTGGTTGTAGTCTGCGGTGTGAGCTGATGATACACCAATGTAGAAAGAATTCAAGCTACACAGGGACTGCAGTTTAAACTAGTTTTTACTCACTGTTCTCGTACTAGTGCCCTGGTGGTGCTGGTTTTCAGGTGTTCCCTCACCCTTTGTTCCAGGTGCCAGTTGGTGACCTGGTGAGCTGTCCTCCGTGCACACTTTAGTTTTTGATGGGTCGCCTAAAGTGTCTTGCGATCCCCTCCGTTTCACAGTCTTGGCCTGTATAGCAGGCAGCCTGGACAATTTTAATGGGTTGGACTCTTGTCCCTGTCCCCAGGTCCCCTCTTTCCTCTTTGCTGCTTTGCTACGGACACTCAGGTTGGTGAGGGACCCTGATGATCCCCTCACCTGGCAGATTTAACAGGTAGCTTGAAGCGTACTCCCGTTCAAGGGTTCTGCTCCCCGCCTGTGCTGGATTCTGTGAGTGTTGGTCCCGCATTCCGCTGATAGGCATAATAAACTGGAATACAAAAATACAATTGTGAAATGTTATATGCATGATCAGGCTCGTAGACATTCAAGTCCCCAAAGGAAAATAAAAACATATATTTTTTATATTTTTAAAAAATAAAAAATGTTTTGCAGATGCTTTGTTAAACATCTTCATCGGCATCATGTTTGCCTTCCAATGAAACTCGTTCACAGATCACTACTTTTCCTACATACTGCAATACTATATACCGTATTGTAACATAAAGTACAAGCGATCCAACAATTGCAGGTTTAAATAAGTATTGAATGTGTCACCAATTTTCCAATTAAATGTATTTCTAAATGTGCTATTTATATGAAATCAAACCATAAATGTCCATAAATTTAGTGATGTGTAATATTGTGAAATGACACAGGGAAAAGGTATTGAACACGTTTACTGAAATTTATTTAATATTTCACAGAAAAGCCTTTGTTGGTGATAAGATATTCAAGACCTCTCCTGTATGGAGAAACTAGTCGCATGCATTGATCAGGTGGGATTTGGTCCATTTTTCCACACAAACACTCTTCAAATCCTGAAAGTTCTATAGTTTCCTTCTTTGAACTCTGAGGTTTAGTTCCTTCCATACATTTTCTATTGAATTCCAGTCAGGTCATGAGGTTAGCCATTCCAAGGACTAAAATATAACTTTTAACCCCTTAACTACCACGGCCAGTAATCTTACGTCCTAGCGGTTATAGTGTTAATCTCCCCCTGCTGCTGCCGGCAACAGGAGGAGATTGGCGCAAATCTCAGCTGATTTATACAGCTGACATGTGTGCTTGCCAGGCATGAGCGGAATCGCTATCCGCCCATGCCATTTAACCCCTTAAATGGCGCTGTCAATAAGTGACGCCACCATTATAACCGTGATCGCGCTGAAAATGTACTTACAGGCCGATACTGGAAGTCACGTGACGTGACAAATTTCTGATTTTTTTTAACCCCTTAGATAAAAGTAAACCTATTCATGCTTCGTGTCTACGAAGTCGCACCAAGCTGAGGCATCACAGTGACACATCAGTTTTACCATATAGTGAACACTGTAAATAAAATCTCAAAAACAATAGTGCAATCGCACATTTTTTGCACGTTTTCTGCATTTACATTTTTTTTTGCTGTTTTCCTGTACAATATATGGTAAAACTCTTGGTTTCATTTACAAGTACAGCTCGTTCTGCAAATAACGTGCCCTCACATGACCATATCGACTGAAAAAGAAAAAAGTTATGTCTCTCGGAAGAATGGCGAAAAAAACCCCGGAAAATGCAAAATCGGCCGGTCGTGAAGGGGTTAATGAATATCTCTAAAACCATCAACAACTAAAACATAAAGTGCAGCGCAATAATGTGCAAATACAAATAGCACAGAGCTCACCCAATCCTTCTCCATGAGCAGACGATACACCACCAGATAGAATGATTTACACAGGGTGGAAGAAGGGTCAGCCAGGTTCCACTGGCTGTCAGCACACACGATTGATACTGTGTGCTTTTGTACATACCTACCATTGCAGGATCTACTCCCCCCTTCTCCCCGATGAACTCTCTGATTTAACCTGAGAGGAAAATGCGTTGGGAGGGCCTGTTTTTCTTTGGAGTAGTTGTCATACTTGGGTTCTGCCCTTGTAAGGGCGGAAGCATATACATGGGGCACGACTGGGGTTAGGAGCATATACTGTATATGCACCCTGGCCTGGCTGACCCTTCCGCCCTGTGTCATTCTATCCGGAGGTGTATGGTCTGCTTGTGGAGAAGGATCGGGTGAGATCTATGCTAATTGTATCTGCACATTATTGCACTGCACTTTATGTATTGTTTCTTGATGTTTTTAGAGATGTGCATTAAAAGTTAAATTTTAGTCCTTGCTTTGAAGCTATTATAATGTAGGACTTTTGGGCACTATCTGTTTTCTGCTTGGCAGAATTTGGCTTTTGAGTGCTTGGCCATTCCAGCAGCTTTATTTTGTTTCCCTGAAACCAATTGCATTTCTTTGGCTGTGTGTTTGTGATCATTGTCTTGCTGAAATCTCCACCCTCATTTAATCTTAATCATCCTGGTAGATGACAGCAGGCTTTTATCAAGAATGTCTTGGTACATTTGTCCATTCATCTTTCCATCAATTGTATGAAGTTTGCCAGTGCCGTATGCTGAAAAAAAGCCTCACACCACGATGTTCCCACCTCCAAACTTCATTGTTGGCATTGTGTTTTTTCAGGATTTATGCAATGTCTTTTTGCCTCTAAACATGGTGTGGTTTGTAGCTCTCCATAGGTGATCCTTGACATTTGGACATCTCTTCTGATAATTCTTTTCACTTCTCTGTCTGAAATCTTTCTGGGAGCACCTGATTGTGGCTAGTTTATGTTGAACTGATGTTCTTTCCACTTCCAGATTATGGCCCCAACAGTGCTCACTGTAACCCTCTGTAATCAATGCTGTCAGTATGTTTTGCAACTATAAGGTTGTGAAGGTCTTGAGACAGTTCACTGGTTTTACCCATCATGAGATGTTTTTGTGTGGCACCTTGGTCATTAAACACCTATCTATAGACAATCAGTTGAATCAGCTATTAGTTTTCACTAATTTGCATGATTGCATTCTAATTTTTAATAGATTTCAGTTGGTGTTATTTCTCATTATTACACAACTTAATTTATGGAAATCTATGGTGTGATTTCTTTGCCTGTGTGGATTGGAGGAGTTGTTACCAACTTATGGTGAGAAATACACGCCAATAGTGCCTAGTGTTTTAATAGTGTAAAAATATATTTACTTAGAACATTGGTTTACATGAATATTCAATACTTATTTTACCCACTGTGTATGTGTATATATATATATATATATATATATATATATATATATATATATATATATATATATATATATATAAGTATTTTTTTTTTTAAAAAAAAATGTCTTGCAAAATATACAAAGCTCTCAGACAGGTATATCAACAGAAAAATAAAAAAGTTACGGGTCTGTGAACTTTTCCTAAGAGATGTGTTGCTAACTTCCTTGTGCCAGATACTACAGAGATCTTGTTTAGTCATTTACTTCTACAATGTGTGCAGAATTATTAGGTAAATGAGTATTTTGATCACATGATATTTTTTATACATGTTGTCCTACTCCAAGCTGTATAGGCTGGAGAGCCAATTACCAATTAAGTAAATCAGGTGATGTGCATCTCTGTAATGACATCAACACCCTATATAAGGTGTGCTTAATTATTAGGCAACTTCATTTCCTTTGGTAAAATGGGTCAGAAGAGAGATTTGACGGGCTCTGAAAAGTCCAAAATTGTGAGATGTCTTGCAGAGGGATGCAGCAGTCTTGAAATTGCCAAACCTTTGAAGCGTGATCACCGAACAATCAAGCGTTTCATGGCAACTGGCCAACAGGGTCGCAAGAAGCGTGTTGGGCAAAAAAGGTGCAAAATAACTGCCCATGAATTGAGGAAAATCAAGCTTGAAGCTGCCAAGATGCCATTTGCCACCAGTTTGGCCATATTTTGGCCAAGGTTTTATGGACTGATGAAATGAGAGTGACTCTTGATGGGCCAGATGGATGGGCCAGAGGCTGGATTAGTAAAGGGCAGAGAGCTTCACTCCGACTCAGACGCCAGCAAGGTGGAGGTGGGGTACTTGTATGGGCTGGTATCATCAAAGATTGGGTTGAGGATGGAGTGAAGATCAACTCCCAGACCTACTGCCAGTTTCTGGAAGACAACTTCTTCAAGCAGTGGTACAGGAAGAAGTTGGTATCGTTCAAGAAAAACTTGATTTTCATGCAGGACAATGCTCCATCACATTCATCCAACTACTCCACAGCGTGGCTGGCCAGGAAAGGTCTAAAAGATGAAAAAATAATGACATGGCTCCCTTGTTCACCTGATCTGAACCCCATAGAGAACCTGTGGTCCCTCATAAAATGTGAGATCTACAGGGAAGGAAAACAGTACACCTCTCGGAAAAGTGTCTGGGAGGCTGTGGTGGCTTCTGCATGCAACGTTGACTGTAAACAGATCAAGCAACTGACAATCTATGGATTGTAGGCTGTTGAGTGTCATCATAAAGAAAGGTGGCTATATTGGACACTAATTTTTTGGTGTTTTGTTTTTGTATGTCAGAAATGTTTATTTCTAAATTTTGTGCAGTTATATTGGTTTACCTGGTGAAAATAAACAAGTGAGATGGGAATATACTGGGTGTTTATTAAATTGACTAATAATTCTGCACAGTAATAGTTACCTGCAAAAACGGATATCCTCCTAAGATAGACAAATCTAAAAAAAAAAACACTCCAACTTCCAAAAATATTAAGCTTTGATATTTATCAGTCTTTTGGTTTCATTGAGAACATAGTTGTTGATCAATAATTAAAAAATCCTCTAAAATACAACTTGCCTAATAATAATTCTGCACACAGTGTATGGAAATTCGGAAAATGGCCGAGTAAGACTGCGCTTTCATTATTAAGTCCCATAGAAGTGGATGCACTGAATTTGAGTGAATTGCACGTGGAACCCATCCAGCAGTTGACAGTGATCACAAGATGGGGATCATGGGACCCCTGTTTTCAACGTACATGTGAATCTTACAAATGGGACCTTTGGATTTGACATAAATGTCCGAAAGGGGTTTAACCATTCAAAGCTATGTTCCCACAATGAGATTTTTGTTAGGTGTTGATGTTGCAGAATTTTCTACATTTGTGCACCTGTTATGTAAATTAGGTTACTTGCATTTATTTACATGCGTTTATGTGTGCGTCTTTTTACATGAGTTTCAATTGCGTTCTTGACGCTGCAATTTTCTTCTCTCATGGTATATAATTTTTTAAACAAAACTGCTTTTTTTGTACCTGGCCTGGTATTTGGCTTTGACAAAACTTCATCAATATAATTATGTATGGATTACAGGGTTTTTGAGAAATTGAGAATTGAAAAGAGAAAGTGACATGTTGTGGTATTGAAACATACATCACAGGTCGGCATAATTGGTACAAGATTTCTATAAATCCAATCCATTTTGCTGGAACAGTAACATGCAGCGTCAAAAACTCACTAAAAAAAATCATTTGGCCTATGGTTATGAGCAAAGCAGCCACTTCATTGATTCTTTATTGAATGTATACTCTCCAACCTTCTAGACCCTTTACATGTCGAGTGCCTTTGATTCTATGTGTACTATTTTGATTATAGTTTTTCATGACATTAATATTTTAACACTTTAATATTTTAACACTTTAAACATGCAGAAACAGACGACAGCAACCATAGTGAAAAGAAGATGATGGTAACTCTAGGTAAATAGCTTTATGATGGTTGTGCTTCTGTTGTCTGACAGTGACACCTAGTGGGTAAGATCACATTAACAGTATATTCAAATACATTATTATTGTTATTTTTTTTTTCTTCAAGCGTCATTGATTCCTGTACATGAGAAGAGGTTACATACAAGTTCCAGATATAAATTACGGTGAACTAACTAACAATGACAGACTGGTACAGAGGAGAGAGAGGCTTGACCTTGCGGACTTTGGCTGCAGGATAACGGTAAAGGAGGCAGTAGGTTAGAGGAGATTTAGGGCAGCTCCAGAGGTAAAGTGGGTTATTGTAGGCAAAAAGTTGTCTTGAAAAGATGTATTTTCGAGTTCCGTCTGAAAGTTCCAAATGTGGTGGAAAATCAGACATGTAGGGGCACAGACTTTTAACCCTAGAACGCATATTGGGGGCCTTTTAGGCCCCCATGCTTACATTTTGGCTATTATCTGCAAAATTACTTTAGTTAGAATTTTGAAACTCCAAGTATTCCTCAAGTATGTCGTTGTTGATAATATCCAGTTGTTCGTATAATTTTTTTCATAGGCATTATGGTGTAACAATGCTTGTTTGGTGAAAACTACATCTTTTCGAATTGGGGGCCTTTTAGGCCCCCGCTGTTTTTATCATGTTCTCAGAAGAGTTTTTTTTTGTCTCAAGTTACTTTATTTGTACTCAATAATGCTGGTGGAGGGGCCAGGGTGTGGATAATAACGTGAGGATGTCATGTGATTTTTGGAGGGAGTGATAAGGCCATGACATCACCTCAGGTCCTCTGAACACAGTAATGAGCTGTGTATAGAGTACTGAGGACAGTATAAACTGTGAGCTAATTGCTGAAGGACCTGTGAAAAGATTTTTTGGTGTTTTCTGTGAAAAATTATAATTAAAATGTTGTCCACTATTCATATTTTATTGAGCAATTTTGAAATAAACTTGTGAAAGTTATTTAAGTGTGTTTTTCTACATTATGTGCATGGGGGCCTAAAAGGCCCCCAATACGTTAATATGTATATTTTTAACGTCATGCGTTCTAGGGTTTTAAAGGATTCGAGATACTCGAGAGAAATTTTGGAGGCGATTGGGTGAAGAACATATAAATGTGCGGGAGAAAAAGAGATCTTGTGACAGCCAGAGATTACATTTTGGAAGATATGGGGAGATTGGTTTAGAGATATACGGAGGAGACAGATCATTGACTTCTTTAAAGGTCAATATTAGTAAATTTAAGGGAACTTGTCACCATGAAAATGCAGCCTAATCTGCAGGTGCCATGTTGTATAACAGGGCGAGCTGAGTAGAATGATAAACACCTTTTGTGAGAAAAGATTCAGTATATTTTGTGTTTTTATCATATAATCCTCTGCTCTCTGGGATTTTTGGTCCAGTGGGCGGTCCTATCCGTGAGTGACAACTATTTCTGGATGCACAGATTAAAAAAGCTGTCAGTCACTGACACTGACAGCCACTGGACTGAAAATCAAAGAAAGAGCAGAGGATTTTATGATGAATGTACAAGTTCTACCAGATCTTTTCTCATAAATGTATATATCATTCCTCTCACCCTGCTCTATAACACGGTGCCTTCAGATGGGCCTACATTTTCATCGTCACAGGAACATTTTAAGTGAAATAACTGACAAGCCCCAAATATTACTCAAACATAAAATTTAAGGTGAGTTTATACAGCGCCCCTGAGACTGGTCGCTGCAGGGTATTGTATTTTATGTATTTAATAATGTCCATCCATGCTGGGCAGAAAGAGGTTAAGGTCTGGTAAGTTTCGTTTTCTGCATCACACAGCCTTGCAAAAAACAGACAGCAGGTGCCTCACTCAGAGACAGAGGGAACAGTCCTTTAGGTGGGGGCATGAGCAGGAGTGAGTTACAAAACAGAGAGTTTGGTTTCACTTTACCTTAGAACGGCTTGAGAGACCAGACACAGTGACCAGCTCTCTGAGGGAGCTCTCTCAGGGAGGCAGAGCAGAGGAACAATCAGGTCCAGACCAGTTCATACACCCTTTCCTCACCTTGGACTGGGCGGGTGGATGGCAGAGGGCCCCTAACCTGAGAGAGCAGATCCAGGTGGGTACTGGATGCTGCCAGTTAGGAGGTTCTCGGTCCATTAGCCGGTAGAGAGTTGGCGTGGGAGAGGTGGCCAACCGAGGAGTTGAGAGCCTGGGACTGGTAATTGTGCGGCATGGAGGAGAAGAGGGTTACTGAGGGGAGGATTTCGTTGCCCCCTGGAACCAGCACAGCTTCAGGTGGCTGAGTAGCGGGTCCCAAGAGCTCCAGAAACCACCACATGAGAGCACAAAGGGAGAAAGCCCACAAGCTGCCATACCAGACTTTCACCTCTGCCCTGCTTGGGATCGACCAGAGTCATCACACCAAGGACCAGCATCCTGGGTGCGACATAAAGAACTGTGAGTAAACAAATCTGCAACCAGTGACTCTGACTCTGTTTGTCATCGCCTTGTGATCCGGCGATTCCCAGTTCCCCGTTCTTCCTCCCGGGGGACGCTCCGCCTGTGGGGAGCGATACTAACCAGGCTGCACCCCAACATCTTCCCTGGCAAGGTAACCTGAAGCAGCAGCCTTATCCCTGGCCGCATACCACAGGTGGCGTTGTCGACATCATCCGTTCCACTCCTGGAGGAGGGAAGGTCGGAGGAAGGGTCCACAGCAAAGGAGGCTGGGACTCCAGTCGCCACCGTAACCGGTGACATCCACTCCAGGAACAATCCTTGCTACTTGCTAACCCCCTTTTACTGTTCACTATGGGACCACGGAACCGGGCCAGGCCACGACTTCTACAAACCACTGGCCCGCCGACGGGTATACAAGGTACGGATTGAAGCTCCTATCTTGGGTCTCGTGGGGTGTCACATTTACACACCTTGATCCTGGCTGTTAAATGACAAACTTTTGGTATTACATAAACCAATTTGGTGTTGTTTTCTGGCCTTTATATACATGGCAATGTGCTGGTGATAATGTGTTGCTTAATGGTAACGCCGCAGGTGCAGCAGGTGCAGGAGGTAAGGATACCTTTTTTTTTTCTCTTTAAAGATGTTTTCCAATTACAGGTTTCTGGCCTATCCAGTCCCAGTGCAGCCTCACCACCCTGCTCTTGTCTCTGTTTATTGGCTGGAGAAGTGATATCAGTACTACAGCATGCATTACCTCTGCAGCCAATCACTGAGCTCAGCGGCTGTGTAGACACAATGAACCCCTAAGCTCCGAGATTGGCTACAGAGGTTATGACGTAACTATTGCAGACGATAAACAGAAATTGGCGCTGCGGTAGAGAGCCAATGCTGGACTTAGAGACAGTACGTAGCATCATGATTAATCTAGCACAGGCCATTAGATGCAACAATCTTACAACCGTACAACACCTATGCCTATGCAGTAATCTGGGGTAATTTAATAGGAGTTGAGTACTAGTGGTCAACCCTTTTAAAATATTTTTTCCGTCTAATGGATTATGTTGCATGAAAATAACAAATTAAACATTCCACTTGACACCACTGCAACTGCTCAACAAACATTGGAGCAGCAGTTGAGACATTGACACTACAGCCAATATCTCAGCCGATTGCTACAATCCTCTCCATCGGTCCCAGTTTCTCATGTGGCCCATTGGAAAAAATAGTTGACAACACCTTACCCTCAACATGTACAATATACTCCTCACACAGTAGTTAAATGGGTTTTCAGATTTTTTATTAATAGATGCCAAACTATTTTTCTGATCTTTCTTTGCCGTCACCGTGGCAAATTTACCAAAACTGATTTTTGTGCAAATTGAGACAGAATTTTGGTGCTTTTGGCTAAGGAAATCTCTCCCATTGTTTACATTCCGAAGATTGAAACTTTTCATACCCAATCTTGCTCTCAGCTAAGATGAGAATACAAGCATTGAAAAAGAAATATATTGACAATCAGGAATTGCAAATATTATAAAGTGCAAAAGTATTTTAGTTTACATAGTTACAGTATTATATATTACAATGTGTTAATTATCTTACTATACACTTATTAGTGTGTAAAAGATGGAGTTAGGTCCAGAAATATTTGGACAGTGATCAAATCTTTGTGATTTGGGCTCTGTATGCCACTATTATTTATTTAATGAAACCACTAAGGCTGCTTTCACACTACGTTTTTTAAACATGTGTCCTGAACGTTTTTTTTCTGTAAAAGCGGATCCTGTTTTTACAAAGAAAAACGCATGCAAACGCAAGTGTTATTTTGCAGGATCCTGTCACTTGAAGTTTATGGGCGGGCATTGGAGTCATGTGATCGGAAGTGAGGGGAACTGAACGTGACAGACTGGGAGCCGGCATCTGACAGCTGCGGAGGCTTATAACCAAGGTGAACATCGGATAATTTGCTTGGATACCCGATATTTACCTTGGTTATGAGCGTCTGCAGCTGCTAGGAGCCGGGCTCCCTGCACACGTAACCAAGGTAAACATCGGGTAACTTGCTTGGATACCCGATATTTACCCTAGGTAACGAGCGTCTGCAGCTGCTAGGAGTCAGGCTCCCTGCACACGTAACCAAGGTACACATCGGGTATCCAAGCAAGTTACCCGATGTTTACCTTGGTTACGAGCCTCCGCAGCTCTCAGGCAGGGGAGAGAGGAGAGGGAGGGGGAGAGAGAGAGTCGGAGAGAGGGAGGGGGAGAGAGAGACTGATCACGTGAGGCTGGTTTCTGGGCATACTCAGTAGAGCAAGCGGGATCCTGTCTATCAGCATGCCAGCGTTCACATACGTTTGCGTGCAGTATAGTCAGGATCCAGCAATTTGCAGTATTTGGACGCAGCTCAAAAACGCTACAAGTAGCGTTTTTGAAAAAAGTTAAAAAACTGCAAGTCGCTGGATCCTCACTATAACGCACGCAAACGCATGTTGACGCGAGTCCATTGCAAATGCATTGAAATGAAAACGCATTTGCACTGGATCCGTTTTTGCATTACAAAAACGTTCAGGACGCATGTTAAAAAATCGTAGTGTGAAAGCAGCCTAAGGTGTAATACTGAAGTGTAGACATTCAGGTTTAATTAAAGGGGCTGAACAAAAATATCCTGTGAAACGTTTAGGAATTGCAACCATTTTTCTACAAATCTTTTCAGGGGCTCAAAAGTAATTGGACTTTATCATAACTAAAATATTTATGTTTAATACTTTGTGTAGAGAATCCTTTGCAGATGCCTGAAATCTGGAAGTCATTGTCACCAAACGCTGGATTTCCTTCTTTGTGATGCTTTGCCGGCCTTTACTATTTTACAATTGAAAATTGTAAAAAAACAAACATAAAAAGCACAAAAAAATAGCAAAGAAACTTTTATGTCTGGAATAATGCATGTTTACAATACTTATCCCTTATGGTAAAAACAGTAAAAAAAACAAACAAAAAAAAAAAACACACAACCAAGCCAAAATTATGCACTTTTTCATCACACTGAAACATAAATAATGAAATACAAAACAATTGTAATTTTTTTTGTCAAAAAAACTTGTAACGCTGAAAATATTAACATAAGCCCTCAATCAAATCTGTCAGAAGAAAGTTAAAAAAGTTACAGCTCTCAGGATACGGCAGTACATTAACAAATTATATTTTGTAATATATTGTTTTTATTCTGCAAAAGTAGCAAAGCATAAAAAGTATATGAATGTTATTACTGTATTGTGCTGACCAAAATAATAGAGCTGTCTTATTACTTTTATCACAAAGTGATTGGTGTAAAAAAAATATTTAAAACTAATTCCTGACGGCCTTACCCCCCTAGATAATCTAGTTGTTGAGGCTTTAGACGGAGATATTCTGGAATCTGAAATTTGCAATGCAATACAGAATACCCCCTCAGGAAAGTCCCCTGGTCCGGACGGGTTTACTCCGGCCTTTTATAAAATATTCAAAGACCAATTAGACCCGTTTATGACCAAAACGTTCAACTCAATCGATGACGAGACACGGTTATCACCGCAATCTTTGGAGGCACATATTAGTGTGATCCCTAAGCTGGGAAAGGATCCCTTACTAGCCGCAAACTACAGACCTATATCTTTATTGAGCATAGATCTTAAGCTTTACTCGAAGATACTAGCTGACAGACTGACCCCCTTTTTGCCCTCTGTTATCAACGCGGACCAGGTAGCGTTTGTTAAGGGCCGTGAGGCAAGAGATAATATGATCAAAACCCTATCCCTTATTGCCAGGGCTAAGAATGAATCGATCCCAATGGGCCTTCTGAGTATCGATGCTGAGAAGGCCTTTGATAGGGTCCATTGGGGCTTTTTGAGGGCAGCTTTGAAGCAATTGGGTTTGGGATCCCAGTTTTTACAGAAGATTAGTGCGCTGTATGACAACCCATCAGCCAAGGTCAGGATCCAATGGCGCATTATCTTCCTCCATCGCGGTAAGAAATGGGACTAGACAAGGTTGCCCCTTATCCCCTCTTTTATACGTAGTGGTCATGGAGCACTTAGCCAACGCACTTAGGGGAAATATAGACATTAAAGGGCTTCAGGTCGGTGAGATACACCATAAAATTGCATTATACGCAGACGATTTGCTATTATACGTCTCCCAACCCCATATTTCGTGCCCAGCTATAATGAAAGAGTTTGAAAGATTCGGCCTCCTTAGTACCTTCAAGGTTAACCTTACAAAGTCCGAAGCATTAAATATCTCCCTGCCCCAAGATGAAGGTACAAGGGCAATGATGAACTTTCCATTTAAATGGCGGCCTTCAGCTATCAAATATTTGGGCATAAATATACCAGCTGCTCTACACGCTCAACCACTTACCACTGCTGGAAAGTACAATCAAGAACTTCAAGTCCTATGGTGGGCTCAAATTATCATGGATGGGCAGGATGAACGTCATAAAAATGGACATCCTGCCACGCTTCCTATATTATTTTCAGACTATCCCCATTTCCCCTCCCACCAGTTTTTTCCGTAATCTTCAATCTGCCATCATTCGGTTTGTGTGGGGTAGGATGAAGCCTAGGATGAAGCCTACGATTAACCTTCGCACCCTGACCATTCCTAAGGCATGTGGTGGAGCTAGTCTTTCCAATTTTAGGGGCTAACTGCAAGCCGCGGCTTTAACCCGCCTAGTGGAATGGCATTTTAATAAGGATTCTAAGCAGTGGATACAGGTGGAGCACTAGGGATTGGAGATACCACTTAGACACCTCCCATGGTTACCCTTCACTGATCTCCCGGAAGTGGGACCGTACTAAGAATTCACCAAAGATACACTTAGGGTTTGGCACACAATATCCAATAAAATATCTCCCTCACAACCTATCGGTCCCCTCACAACTTTATTCTCCACACCATCGTTCCGCCCAGGATACAAACAAAAAGGCTTTTTCGGCTGGAGGGCAGAGGAGGATATCCGATTGGGGAACATTCTGATCGATGGTAAGTTACCTACCTTTCAAGTATTTCAAACTCAGCGCCCAGGCAGAGGAATGAAGTGGTTGGAGTTTTTCCAGCTGCAGGACTTTGTCTCCACGCTGGGGTCCAATGGCCAAGTTCGAGATACCTGTAGTGCATTTGAAGACTTGTTTGTGAAGGAGGTCCAGCCTGAAGGTCCGGTTTCCCTGCTGTACAGTATTCTTAATGGAGTTGGGATCTTGGGCAAACGAGGCTACCAGTTGGCTTGGGAAAGTGAGTTTAAACAACATATTTCATCGGTTGAATGGGAAAAGTGCTTTTTATTTACACATAAATTGTCAGCTACATGCTCCGCACAGGAGAAAAACTTTAACATTTTAACGAGATGGTACCAATTTCCATCTAAGCTTCATTCAATATTCCCCTCGGTATCAGCGCTGTGTTGGAGATGTGGACGGGAGGTTGGTACAATGACGCACATTTGGTGGGAGTGCGACGGAGTGAAGCAGTTCTGGAAGAAAGTTCTCATGAATTACCAGCTTATGACTGGGAAAACAGTAGAGAACTGTCCCAAGATAACACTCCGCTCCGTCCTGCCTCACTCAATTACATACCATAAGCGAGACATCCTACGTTTCTGCCTGACGGCGGCGCGCTCCATCATCCCAAGATACTGGAAAACTCCCACAACTCCTCCTATTTCCGAGTGGTGCATGGAAATGGCAAATATTTGTAGGATGGAGGAGCTCTCCGCCGACACTAGGGACAAATTTTATAGGACCTGGAGCGAATGGATACTGTTTAGGGATTCACCAGACTTTCATAAACTGTTTTAATAAGGTAGATCTCAGAGGAACACCCCCCCCTTTTTTCCACCCCTGACCTTCCTTCCCCTATATTTCCCTCTCCCCGCCTCGGTTCTTTCAGGCTCCAACTTTACTCTTCTTTAACTTTTTTTAACCTATAATTACCTTTCTTGATTCAGGCCCCTCTTCTCCCCCCCCCCACTCATTTTTTTTATTATTTTCCCCCTTCTTTCACTTATCTTCTTGCTATCTATTCTATGCCTACTCTCTCTCTCTCTCATATCCTTATACACTTAATGCTCATAATATTTACTTCTAATTCTATAAATAAGAATAACAAGGAATAACATAATCTTGATGAGTTCTGATTGTAATTTTATACCCAGGAGCAGAGGAATTGCTTTCCTTGTTCTTTCCCATTCTATATACAGTAATTTCTGCTCCTGAGATTGCCTTTCTCAGTACTAGCAACTTGACTGTTGCCACAATTTTTGAATATTTGAGTATAAGTATCTGTTTTGCAGTAACAGAGAGTTTGTTTGATTATTAATACATGTTTCAGTAGATATGACGATAACTGATAATTGATATGCTTCATGATTTTGGACATCTGATTTCTGCTTTCTACATATGTCTTTGACTTTATTCTGTTATTTTGTTTAATAACTTCAATAAAAATAGACTGAACTAAAACTAATTCCTAATTTGCTAGGTTTGTTTCACTGTCTGCAAAATCTGAATAAAAAATTATTAAAAAATGTTACGTAGAAATAAAAAGTTCAACTCAATCTGCAAAGAAAATAAATAATAGCTCTCGGTGTATGGCACCCAAAAAATATTTTTGATTAAAATTAGGAAAACATAAACAATATAAATGTGGTATTATTGCATATTAATGATAGAAAAATGAAGAATGAAGTTGTCTTATCACTTACTGTATGCCATACGATGAACAGGGTAAAAAAAGAAAACAAAAAACAATCATTGAACTGCTGTTTATTTGTTCATTCTGCCTCTCAAAAATCAGTATAAGGTTCTATTCACATTTATCCTGTGCGCTACACTGAACACTTCAGCGTTTTTGTCTGAATCCCAAAAAAACACTATTCAGACAAAACCTTAACAAAATCCTACACTATAATGAGGCAGATGCAGTAGCTTTGGACTGTGTTTAGCCTCTACTCTGAAAAATGTACGCACTAAAAATCAGATTTTCTTCTATTACCCTTGTGAAAATGACAAATTTGTGGCTAAAACATTTTGGTGGAAAAAACATTTTTTTTTTCATGTCCCAGTGTTCTACAGTTGTAGGAAGCGCCTGTGACTTCTTCAACACCAATAGATGAATTCGATCAAGGGTCGTGTTTCCAGAATGAGGCCACTTTTTGGGGTTTCTGCTGTTTTAACTCCTCAGGAGCTCTGCAAATGCGACATGGAGTCTGCAATCTATCCCCTTTGTGGGATTCACGGCAAGAGCTGCTTGTCAGCGGAGGTTCTAACACAATCAGCACCAGCGGCGTGCATTATCCCCGGTGGTCAGTCACATGATCGGCTCCTAAGGATTTCGTTCCTCTGGATGGACCCCTCGGGTTAACGTCCTGGCAGCGCAAATACTACTACTCTTACGCCCTATACCGTGGTTGTGCAAGGTCTGCACAACCACATCAGGTGAGCGGCTTCTAATCCCTTTATGATATTAGCATCCCGTAAATCCTTCACATGCGCTCCTCTGTTTAATCTGTTACCTATGCAATCTATTCCAGGCACATACTGTAGGTGAACACAGCGCACAGCGCTTTTGAAACTATGTAGGGCCATCAACTGAACATAATATAAACAACAAAGACAACAGTATAGGGCCTAAAATATATTTTATTAAATATTATTAAAAAAAAATTAAAATATTTTTAAACAGTATGAAGGTACCACCAGATACAGGGAGAGGGTAGAAAATAATTCAATACATAATAATAATACTGGCTTAATTATTAGCGAGCAAAAGTGCACAAGGCATAATAAGACTGTTGAAGAAAAATTTGCATAATCAATCACATTGCAAAGTGCATTCCATTCCTGTCATGCATAAGGTGTGACTCATGTGCAGCAACACTTAATATCCGACAGGAAGAACCCAAGGATATAAAACGCTTATCACAGTGCATAAAGTGCAACTGTAAAACCAAAGTTAGTCAGTATAATGTGAAAGCGCTTTCAGAAGGTTGCAGTTTAATCAGAGTACACAAACATCTGAGTGTCAAAAGTAGTCTTGCACCTATATATAGAAGGAGGGCCCAGGGTATCGGGTGGTAAAGCACAGGGAACACACCATGCATATTGCCAGCAATCAAGGATCGATGTCCACAAAGGGAAAATAGAGTACTTATAAGGAAATTTACCTGATCATATACAACATATGAAATGCACAGAATCAATTCACAAAGTGATCAAAAAGCCATATCAATCAAAATAGCATAATACTTACAAGATCAAGAGATCAAGAATCAAGATCTGCCCACTCCCAGCACTCCAACGTACGTTTCGTAGAAACTTCCTCAGGGAGCGGGGTTGCAATGTAGTGCATAGTGCCAAAAAGTTGGTTTGCGTTCTAGGTGATGAGTCTTCCAGCAGGACAATGACCCCAAACATACTACAGAAATGGATGGAAACAAAGCACCGGAGCATTCTGAAATGGCAGCAATGAGTCTGGTTCTAAATTCCATTGAACACCTGCAGAGAGATCTTAACTCCTTCACCCCCAGGCGATTTTCCGCTTTTACGTTTGTTTTTTTTCACTCCCGTTCTTCCGTCTTCCGAGAGCCGTAACTTTTTTATTGTTCTGTTAATCTTGCCATATAAGGGCTTATTTTTTGCGGGACGAGTTTTTTATTTTTTTAACCCTTTCATTTTCAATGGGGCGAATGCGGGGTGATTTGAACTTGTAGGCTTTTTATATATTAAAACTGTTTAACTTTTTTTATTTTACTAGTCACCCTAGGGGACTATAATGATCAGCTGTCTGATCGCTCTTCCATTTCTCCAGATCACAACTATACAGCGGAGATCTGCACAAAAGCAGCTCTCCTATTACAAACGGCAGCCTGCCGAGTGTAAGAGGAAGTGACTCATTATAGCTACAGGAGTCATCACATGACCCTGTGCTACCATGACAACCATCAGATCCACATGATCACATTATGTGATTTCCGATGGAGCCGGGTAAGTGAATGCTTACTGTGGCTCGCTATTACATCGTGCTGTGACATTTTCACAGCGCGCTGTAAGGGGTTAACAGGCACAGGTGGACAGCGAATCTACTCGTGCTTGATAGCCGCACATGTCAGCTGTTAAAATCAGCTGACATGTTATTATTATTATTATTTTAGCGCCATCAATTCCATGGCACTTTACATGTGAAAGGGGTATACATAATAGGGCAAGTACAATAATCATAAACAATACAAGACACAGACAGGTACAGGAGGATCGAGGTCCCTGCCCGCGAGGGCTCACAGTCTACAAGGGATAGGTGAGGATACAGTAGGTGAGGGTAGAGCTGATTGTGCGGCTCTGCATCAGACTGAGGATTACGGTAGGCTTGTCGGAAGAGGTGGGTCTTCAGGTTCCTTTTGAAGCTTGTCAAGGTAGGCGAGAGTCTGATGTGTTGTGGCAGAGCATTCCAGAGTATGGGGGAGGCACGGGAGAAATCTTGGATGCGATGGTGGGAAGAGGAGATGAGAGGGGAGCAGAGAAGGAGATCTTGTGAGGATCGAAGGTTACGTGCAGGTAAGTACCGGGATATGAGGTCAGAGATGTAAGGAGGAGACAGGTTGTGGATGGCTTTGTAGGTCATGGTTAGGGTTTTGAAGTGGAGTCGTTGGGCAATGGGAATCCAGTGAAGGGATTGGCAGAGAGGAGAGGTCGGGGAGTAGCGGGGGGACAGGTGGATTAGTCGGGCAGCATAGTTTAGAATAGATTGTAGGGGTGCGAGACTGTTACAAGGGAGGCCACAGAGCAGGAGGTTGCAATAATCTAGGCGGGAGATAATAAGGGCATGTACTAATGTTTTTGCAGCTGCTTGGGAAAGGAGTGTTCGGATCCGTGAAATATTTTTAAGTTGGAGGTGGCAGGAGGTGAAGAGGGCTTGGATGTGTGGCTTGAAAGAGAGATCAGAGTCTAGGAATACTCCCAGGCAGCGAGCACGAGAGACCGGGGAGAGTGGGCAACCATTGACATTGATGGATATGTCAGGTGGGGGAGTTGAGTGATGGGGAGGAAAGACAATGAATTTTGTTTTGTCCATGTTCAATTTTAAGAATCGGGCAGAGAAAAAGGATGAAATAGCAGACAGACATTGTGGGATTCTGGTTAGTAGGGAGGTGATGTCAGGTCCATGTGCAGCGATCGCTGTCGGCTGCTGGCGGGCAGCAGGCAGCCTATAACCTGACACGATCCATGATGTACCTAGTACATCATGTGTCGTAAAAGGCTAAAATTGTTGTTGGGGGAAGGCACCCTTCAAATATAAGAGACCTGGAGCAGTTTGCAAAAGGAGAGTCCAAAGTAATATCAATGCCAAACACCTGATCAGGAATTTTCATCTTCTGTTTCCTAATAAACTTGCTCCTTTGACATTGGCTTCCTTCATCAGGTGCCACTGTATTGACCATGCGGATGGTGGTGGTGATAGAAGAGATGTCAAAACCAAACGTTCTGTACCGTGCAAGCCCTGTCCAGCCATTGGTGGCTGGGACCTGCATTGTTTTCTATTTTGAATTTATCAACTCCTTAGTTCAGCCTATTGAAAAGCACCACACCCTACTACAGTTTCCAGCTTACTGCTGGAACCTGCCAGATATAGTATGGTGCTGCTCTGGTTCACTCCTGTCTGTTTTGCTCTTTGTATGATTGTTCCTTGTTTTGACCTCAGCTTACGTTTTCTGACTATTCTTACGCATCCTGATTTTGTCCTTTATGTAACCTCTTGGCTTTTACCCTGCTTAGTAATCATTTCTGCCTCTGGTTCGCACTTCCGAAAGGAAAATCCAGATCCCTTATAGGGGTTAAATGGTGTTGGCGTTTCTCTGGGATCTGCCAAATGGAGTATCTTGTACCAAGTGTATCCGAGGTAGCCTTTTTGAGCCTGTGACATTACACAGTCCTACTGAACCAAACGTATAACACTTTAGCCACCTATGGCACTACAGGTTCAGTTCAACAAAACAGAGGTAAGTTTGGGGATGATAAGCAAAATTTCATCTTTAAATGGGGAGAATTTGCTAGTCATTATGAGATATTAGACAGAACTTGTCCAATTTCTGCACAATTTCCTATTCAACCCCTCCTGATTATCTGCTGTGAGATCAACAATGCAACTTGATTGTCCACTATGGTCATACTTAAACAATGCTGCAGAATATGCAGGTGATATAATGATATCAGATTATAGATGAAGAGCACTTGCCATCATACTGCATATCTGTGTGGATACCAGAGGCGAACACTATTTGAATTGGGTCAATGCAGACCCCATGGTGCTGTCATTCAATTCTAGCAGAGGTCTGTGTTTACGACCTTTTATACAGACATCAAAGAGTACAACTGTCAAAAGCAGAGTTAGTGATCTGCAAACTAAATCTACCTCTGACAGCATTTTTCTTTGCTGTAGTTATCTGATTTGGAATTATGCACACACTTTTGCTAGAGATATCACCAAATGACTAAGCTTAAAGGCAATTCCTACAGAGCTGCCATCCAAGTATGAAGTGTTGCCTCTGTAATGCAGGGCAATGTCAGGTCAGAAAAGGGGAAGTGAAGATGGGGTAAAATGAAGAAGAATAATTAGTTTTAAAAAGTTCAGATCATTTAAAAGTTACAAAGCAAATGACTATTAATATCAACCATTAATTACACTGTTCAATGCAGGTTTTGTAAAGGAGACGAGATTAACTAATTTTACATAATTTTCTATGCTGAACACGTTTGTAGAGTGTATGTTCTGATTAGTGATGAGAGCGCTTACTCACCACTGCCCGTTACTCCATCGAGCATCATAGTTTAAAAATGTTTGCGTTTCCCCTTGACTTCTATTTCATACACGCCCGAGAACCTCGGTGCTCAATGGTTTACTGAGAAGTGGAGAGCACGATCGCACATCACTACTTCTGATCATACAGCAGTAATTTTAAATGCAAATAGAGGATATGCCATTTCAGGGACATTCTACAGCCCATTTTCTTGTGTGCCGTTAGAAGTTTATACACAAGCAAGTGGAAATTCTCAGCTCTGACATTTCCCAACAAACTGACACAATTTCGAAAGCCATTCATGCTTTTCTTTCCGATCTTTCAAGAGTCTCTTGAATTCCTTATCGTTATTAAGTTGTCTGATCTGGGGACCAATAAATATTTCCTCCTTAATTTTCTCTGTGATGATTTTTGGAGATAGCTGACACTAATAGGAAAATGCATCACCGTTCCTTTCGAGAGGTCTTTACAAACTGTTTCATGAATCGAAGTTTACAGGTCACCTCTCATGCCCATTAAGGCTATTAACCTGCAGATATGGGGTTAATCTACAGGTTAACAATGTTCTAAAACCTTGTGGCCAGCTACAGGGAAGAAATGGCCTTCATTCCTCCTGGCAGCCTCTGGCTTTCAGTCAGAGGCGCTGTCAGCACAGCTTCAGTCGTTGCTCAGTACACAGTAAGCAGCATCTGCCCTGGCATTTACTGCCAGATTTAGAACACAATTACCCTGTAGATTAACCTAATATCTGCAGGTTAATAGCATTTTTTTTTACTTGGCAGATTCCCTTTAATTTAATATGGAGGGATGGAAAATAGATTTTATTCAGAGTGACAAGTGGCTTGTACATTAGACTCTTTTAGCCTCATGATCAACAAGACCAATCCTTCTTCTTGTAATGATTTAATGTAATGACAGGCCAATTCACAGACCGCAACAGAATTTCGTGTACCCCTGATGTAGTCCCACTAAAATGGTGATAAAATCGCTAGTCCCTTGCAAGCATTTCAGTGAGTTGCAGGTTGTATTGCAGCTAAGTGAAATGCAACTATATTTAATGCA
This sequence comes from Anomaloglossus baeobatrachus, assembly GCF_048569485.1. NCBI lineage: Eukaryota > Metazoa > Chordata > Amphibia > Anura > Aromobatidae > Anomaloglossus > Anomaloglossus baeobatrachus. The sequence continues at coordinate 509,032,304 of NC_134356.1, read as the reverse complement.
TCAGATAGAGTGAGTGAAAGAGCTTGTGAGTGATTTGCTCCTAAGTGTGATTTGGCTTTTGATTCGGGGATTTTGGATTCACGCACTCTGGAAAGGAGTGACTTGCACTAATTCACTGTTTGTATTTAGTTGTTATATTTCTGTTTCGTCTAATCACAAATAGTGATATGTACTCCATTATTGACAATGCCATGCAGTTTACATCTTGTCGTATTTATGTAACTCTTGACCAGCCATTTGAGGGTGCAAACTACTCTGCGACATTTGTGCGTATTTTACATTTGGAAGCCAAGACACTTGATGCAAATAAGCAGCTGGCAAAACTGAGGTCTATAGACAATATGGAAAGAATGAGCAGAGGAGCACTATGGTAGATATGGTGGAGGATGGCAGCATGGGGCTGCAGGACAATGAGGCAGTTGAGGGCCTATTGAAGGCCCCAATAGCTACCACCTTGTTACTGTTAAAAACTGAACTCCTTGTGTTTCCTCCCTCTGCTAACTGACCAATACCCAATATTACCATTTCTGTGCGAGGTTCTATCATAACTCTGAAGCTGCAAGCCTGCTATCTTGGGGTGATATTTGACTTAGATCTTTCCATCACTCTTTACAGCCGATCATTCGCTCGCTTGTGTCACGCAGTGGCTACCAGGTTTCTGCCAGCTATTATTGAACTCCAGGCAAGCGCTGCAACACACTGGGTACACAGGGAACACAATACAATGCTGAGCCTTAAAGCTTGGGAGAGGGAGTCACCACCTGCTGCTCACCTGAAGCTGACCCCTGCACACAGCAAACATCCTTATATGGGTCATTTTCCCCTTTGCCGATAACGTGCCTAGGCCTTCGCTTGCCATGAATTTACCCTGGCTAGTGAGAAGGCTAGCAAAAGCACTAGTATCACCACTGCAATAATACAACATAAGGGAAGGGAGACAGACGGGGAAAATAGACACAAAAAAAAAACACTCTAAGCTCCTCCAAGGCAGCTAAACACCACACTTGCCACTCTCACAACTCCTCAGCTTCTTCCAGAGACTAGCTCCTTCCAAAGTGATCAGGATAAGAATCATGATTCTATCACCTGCATCAAATGATAAGACACATGACATTTTATAGCAAAGAGGAGTGGCCACAAAAGAGCTGCACCTGAAATTAAGGCTACAAAGTACAGCCAGATAGGAAATAGAGATGAGCAATCTTGATTGGCAAAAATCGGAAAATGTTAAAACCATACGATCTTTGGCTGGATCGGATAGGACATCCAAACATTTACCACAAAAGTCAGCGATCTTCCAAGCATCAGTAAATGTTCGGATGGCAAAAACCATTCTCTTCCTGCTTATCCCATCCATGTCAAGTATTAGTATGGCTGTAATTGGTCACTGTAAAAAAAGGAAGCAAAAGGGTTAACGCAGAACATACCAAGTCTTCCACGGCTGTAACTGCTCCCTCAGCTGTACTTCTGGAGCCGATAATTATCCCTCATCCATATTCACTGCTTTCTTCACCCACAGGCATCTCTGATTAGCTGCAGTCAGACCATGCTCCCAGACAGCATCTGTGAGTGGTTGGAATCATGGGCCCTGTCTTCAGATCTATATCATGGAATAGCAGAGAAAAAATTGTGGTACTAAACCCAATTGTTAAAAAAACATATATTATTTATTTATTACAACAATGTAAAATAAGTTAAAATTAGCAAGAAGTCCATGTGGGTTAGCTATACCAAAACAATTACAATGTAATAATATTCATACACATGCCAGTACAATTTTATAAACCAGTAATCATAGTGAGATAAGAGGCTATCAGAAGATATTAACTAATCTTCCATAATCTATTCAAAATTTCCAAAATTATATTGTTTACAATGTCCTCCAATTCAATGATAGGTTGTAATCTATTGTAATCTGTACTTACCTGTAAGGTGTAGTGGTATAAGCCTCCAGGTTGTCCCAACGCGCGTTTCACCTCTTCATCAGCGGACGTAAATTGGAGGATATTGTTAACAATATAATTTTGGACTTATTAACTAATCTTCCATAACCTATTCAATAAGTCCAAAATTATATTGTTAACAATATCCTCCAATTCACGTCCCCTGATGAAGAGGTGAAACGCGCATTGGGACGACCTGGGAGGCTTATACCACTACACCTTACAGGTTAGTACTGATTATGATATTGTTAACAATATAATTTTGGACTTATTGAATAGGTTATGGAAAATTAGTTAATATCTCCTGATATCCTCTTATCTCACTATGATTACTGGTTTATAAAATTGTACTGGCATGTGTATGAATATTATTACATTGTAATTGTTTTGGTATAGCTAACCCACATGGACGTCTTGCTAATTTTAACTTATTTTATATAGTTGTTATAAATAAAATATAATTTTTTAACAATTGGGTTTAGTACCATTAGTACCACAATTTTTTCTCTGCTATTCAATGTTATTGGGTGATCCCTTATACATTATTATTAGGTCCAAGTTAGTGACTAATTAATAATTCTATATCATGGTATAAAATAAATAAATAAAACAATTGGCATATGGTTCCCCATCTATTGCTACCAGTACATATAAAGCCACGGCTACAGGCTGCAGCCCCCAGCCATGCATTTACCTTGGCTATGCATCAAAATAGGAGGAACCGCATGCGGCCTTTTTTTTTTAATATTTAAATAAATAATTTATAAAAAAAATGGCCTACAGCCCCCCCCCAATTTTGATACATAGCCATGATAAAGCCTGACAGCTGGGGGCTGGTATTTTCAGGCTGCGGAGACCCATGATTATTGAGCCTCCCAACCTAAACATAGCAGTCTGAAGCTGCGCAGGATTGCTGCATCCATTAGGTGCGATAATGCCAGCACTTTACCCTGATCTTCCCGATTGCCCTAGTGAGGTGGCAATCAGGGTAATAAGGGGTTAATTGCAGCTCAGCTGCCACTAAGTCCTAGATTTGTAATGGGAGGCGTCTATAAGACTCGCCATTACTAGTCTGTAAATGAAAAGAAATAAACCAAACACCCAAAAAATCCTTTATTTGAAATAAAATATAAAAAAACCTCTCTCTCTCACCAATTTAATAACTCCCAAAAGACCCAGGTCTAACGTAATTAAAAACGAGGTCCCATGATGATTCCAGCTCTGCTACATCTGAATCAATATTGTGCAGCAATAAAACATGTCTGCACGCTGTAACTTCAGGCAGAGACTCAGCAGCAGAGATGAGCATTGATGTCACTCCTGTTGTTTGTGGTTACAGCTGGAGGCTCCTACGGCACTCCACCAGTGACTGCAGGTAACCTGACCTCAGGGGACCTCAATGAACTTTCAATGAGTTAACAGATCTGCATCTCTTGGCAGACAACTGTGTTTTTTTTGCCAAGAGATGCAGACTAGGTGCTAAAATTTTACACCATATTCCTGCACCCAATCTACACCACTTGACATGAAAAAAATCACTACTACATGCGGTATGATGCGGTATTGATGCGATTTTTTTTTTTTTTTTGCCAGGAGATGTAGATTGGGTGCAGGAATATGTTGTCAAAATTTCAGCACCAAATCTGCATCTCTTGGCAAAAATGCACAAAAACAGTTTTGACGCAGTTTTGGTGCAGTTTTCTTCCAGGAGGTGCAAATTGGGTTTGCAATCTGGTGTACCCGGTCAAAACTGTTTTCGTGCAATTTTTGCCAAGAGATGCAGATTTGGTGTTGAAATTTTTACACCATATTTCTGCACCCAATTTACACCTCCTGCAAAAAATTGTATCACTATTGCATGCAGTAGTGATGCTTTTGTTTGCCAGGAGGTGTAGATTGGGTGGAGGAAGATGGCGTAAAAAATTTCAGCACCAAATCTGAATTTCTTTGCAAAACAAATGCAGTTTTCTGCCAGGAGATGCATGTCTGTGAACTCAGTCAGAGTCCATTGAGGCATCCTGAGGTCAGGTTACCTGCAGTCATTGATGGAGGACTGTGGGAAACTCCAGCTGTGGCCACAACTAACCTTATTGACGTCACCACTCATCGCATGGCTCCGTCTCTGCTGAAGCTCACAGCGTTTGGTCATGTTCTATGGCACACGCTGTGAACTTCAGATGTAGCAGAGTTGGAATCGTTATGGGACCTCGTGTGGATTACGTGGGATCTGAATATTTTGGGAGTTAATAAATTGGTGAAAGAGGGAGTTTATTTTATTTTTTTAAATTAAGGATTTTTCTGTGTTTGTGTTTATTTCTTTTTACTTATACGATTAGTGGTGGCGAGTCTCATAGACCCTACCCATCACTAATCCATGGCTCTGTGTTAGCTGTGAGCTGACATTAACCTCTCATTACTCCGATTGCCTCCGCACCAGAGAAATCGGGAAGGGCCGGGATTGTCACATCCAATGGATGCGACAATCCTGGGAGGCTGCAGGCTGCTATTTTTAGCCTGGGGGGGCAATAAGCAGGGGTCTCCCCAGCCTGAGAATACCAGCCCCCAGCTGTTGGGCTTTATCTTAGCTTGGTATCAAAAATGGGGGTGACCACATGCTGTTTTTTAGAATTATTTATTTATTTTTTTAAAAGCCGCATGTGGTTCTTCCTATTTTGATACACCCCCAAGATAAAAGTATGGTTGGGGGCTGCAGCCTGTTGCCATGGTTTTATCTGTGCTGGTATTAATACAGGGAGGGATCCTATGCCAATTGTTTTATTTATTTATCACCATTATAAGGACACAGACAGTGTTTGTGATTCCAACCATACACAGACGCTGTCTCAGAGGCTGGGACGTGGTCCAAAGGCAGCCAATCAGAGACGCCGGTGGAAGGGGAAAACAGTGAATATGAATGAGGGATAATTGTTATCCCCAGAAGTAGAACTGCAGCCGCAGGGAGACTCTGTAAGTTTTTACTGCTTTAGCCCTTTTTTATATTCTTTCTTTTACAGCCACTCTACACCATTTTACAACACATCTTTTTTGCCTCCCATTGAAGTTAATGTATTTGGCTACGATCGACTAGGATCACCAATCTGATCGTCAATCGTCGGCGGGCTCCGCGATCCTGAACTGATCCTATCCTTGGCAGAATCGCTCATCTCTAATAGGAAAGAGTCCTTAGCCCCTATAGCACTAAGAGCAAGAAAAACTGAAGGACAAAGAGTTAAATGCTGAAACATTTTAGATTTATTGAAAATTACAACAAAGTGCAATTGTGCATAAAGGATAAAAACAAGAAGAAATATATGGCTAAAAAATGTTTCACGGCCTATGGGGTCACCTGCAGTTGGGGCACACCACCCCGGACCCTGGGTTTTGCTTCTATTTATGTAATTGGTAATATATTTATATTTCCAGTCCTTCTGGGCTGTATGCAGTTTACTATTTGTATGTTTCATAATTATGTCTGCTTACCATTTTGCTGCATATAGCTCTGTTTAACTGGCTTTATATTTGCCCCAGGGATTTTTGGTTGTGGTGTTTCGCAAGGAAAAAGCAACAGTACCTCCGCGAAACGCACGTTGGTGGTGATCCTGCATTTTTTATGGGTATTTTGTACTGATGTTGGGATGGAGCCTGGGTTCCCCTGTGACTACACCTGCACTTTAGGTAATTTTCTAACCCCTTTTGTCCAAGCATGGCCATACTGGGGACCCCGTCCAGCCATGTGCATTTGCACTTTATTAGGTTTTTTGGCAGATCTTTATAATTTTTCCACAATTTCTGCCTCTTTTCCTCTTTCCTCCTTATTCTTTATCTCAATCCTCAACTTTGAGGTTCACTCCATGTTCCACTTATCAGTGTTTTTGGATTGATTAGAGGTGAATGGGATTTTGATGCCAGCTAGTATTCATCTGCCTACTATACATCATGTACTCCCCCTTTATCTTTTGGTACATTTTATCTTGTGATATTGTGTTTGTGTCATGTTCTGTGTGATCTTCTTCAATAAAATTATTGTATTTTGTACAATTACTCGTTTTACTCCTTGTCATAAGTCAAATTATTTTATAACAAAAGAGAGTTGTGGCTAGATGATGAGACCAATATATACTAACTCAGGTCAAATATTCACATACGGTAATTCATCCACAGTACTTGTTGTCTATGTTTTGCATACATAGTGGCTATTCAATTTTAGTTTATTAGTAGCAGAATAAACATTAAAGGTGTGACAGCCGCATAGCAGTTATATATGCAGTATTTGCATGGGTGAACTCTTCCACAATGATTGGTTAATTGGTGAAATAAATTTAATATTTAGATTGAAGTGAATTCAGTACTAATAAGTCAAAAACTGGTATGATAGCACCATCTGTTGATAGACTAGCAGCACTGCTCACTATGTATATTCAGTTACAGCAGAGCTGGGCAAAGTGTGGCCCGCCACCACATACGGCCCTCTGGCTGTTTTAGTCTGGCCCACGGAACGAGATAGTCGAAGAGCTGAAAACCATGGCCCACAGGCAGTGCCATGGCCTTGCCTGCCAGCTTCCTGATGTCACCGTTATCCACATTTGGCTCTTGCGTCCAACAGTCAGCATGTGAGACGGCAGATGCAATGACATCACATCATTGTGTGTGCTGTGTACACAGTCAGTGCACTGGAGACAGGAGCAGAGCACTGGGGGAACTGGAGCGAGGTGAATATGTGTTGTGTATTTTTTTGTTTGTTTTTTTCCATTTGTCTTTTTATATGGAATGTTTGCATTTACATAGGGAGGCTATGTGGGGGCTCATACTGTATATAAAGGGGCTAACACTATATATAGGGGCCTTGTAGGGGATCCACACTGTACATAGGAAGGCTTTGTGGGGGATAGGGACTATGTGGGGGCATATACTGGATATAACAGGGCTATGTTGGGGGATCACGTATATAGAGAGGCTATTTGGGGTCTCATACTGTACAGTGCTTTGCGAAAGTATTCAGCCCGCTTTAATTTTTCAACCTTTTCCCACTTTTCAGGCTTCAATGTAAAATTTTATGGTGAAGAATCAACAACAAGTGGGACACAATTGTGAAGATGAATGATATTTATTGCTTATTTAAAATTTTTGTAAAAAAATAAAAAACTGAAAATTGGGGCGTGCAACATTATTCATCCCCTTTAAGTTAATACTTTGAAGCGCCACCTTTTGCTGGGATTACAGCTGCAAGTCACTTGGGGTATGTCTCTATCAGTTTTGCACATCGAGAGACTGAAATTCTTGCCCATTCTTCCTTTGCAATTAGCTCGAGCTCAGTGAGGTTGGATGGAGAGCGTTTGTGAACAGCAGTTTTCAGCTCTCTCCACAGATTCTCGATTGGATTCAGGTCTGGACTTTGACTTGGCCACTCTAAAGCCTGCTTTACACGTTGCAATTAGTTGTACAATCGCATTTGTGATGTGACACGCCCAGGTTGCATACGGGATCTTATGAGATTGCACGTAGGTCGTTCATTTGCTGTCACACGAGCGTTAGTAGTCTATGTTAAATTGATCAATTTTATGTGCGATCCTTTAGATCATGTGTTCTGTGACGTATGCATTGGGCACCTTTTTTTTTTTTTATTTATTGACTTGACAAGCGTGTGTAATGTGTAGGGATGTGTTTTTACTATGTCATCTGCCATTCAGCTCTGCTACATGGCCGCTGACAGCAGACACAGACAGCCATGTAGCAAAGCTGAATGGCAGATGATAGCAGACACAGACAGAGCCGCACTGTCAGAATGAACTCGGGTGAACTTCACCCGACTTCATTGTCATGCTGCGGCTCTGTATGTGTCGCGTCCTGATTAGCGGTCACCTGTGAAGGACTCACCGGTGACCGCTAATCCCCCGAGTGACTGAAGTGTCCCCCCCTCTCTCATATACTCACCCATCCCTGATCTCCGGCGCTGCACGCCGTTCACACTGCTGCGGCGGCTTTTACTATTTTGAAAAAGCCGGCCGCCCATTAAACAAACTCGTATTCCCTGCTTTCCCCGCCCACCGGCGCCTATGATTGGTTACAGTGAGACACGCCCCCACGCTGAGTGACAGGTGTCACACTGCACCCAATCACAGCAGCCGGTGGGCGTGTCTATACTGTGTAGTGAAATAAATAAATAATTAAAAAAACCGGCGTGCGGTCCCCCCAGTTTTAATACCAGCCAGATAAAGCCATACGGCTGAAGGCTGGTATTCTCCGGATGGGGAGCTCCACGTTATGGGGAGCCCCCCAGCCTAACAATATCAGCCAACAGCCGCCCAGAATTGCCGCATACATTAGATGCGACAGTTCTGGGACTGTACCCGGCTCTTCCCGATTTGCCCTGGTGCGTTGGCAAATCGGGGTAATAAGGAGTTATTGGCAGCCCATAGCTGCCAATAAGTCCTAGATTAATCATGTCAGGCGTCTATGAGATACCTTCCATGATTAATCTGTAAATTACAGTAAATAAACACACACCCGAAAAAATCCTTTATTAGAAATAAAAAACACAAACATATACCCTGGTTAACCACTTTAATCAGCCCCAAAAAGCCCTCCATGTCCGGCGTAATCCAGGATGCTCCAGCGTCGCATCCAGCACTGCTGCATGGAGGTGACCGGAGCTGCAGAAGACACCGCCGCTCCTGTCACCTCCACACAGCAACTGAAGACAGCCGCGCGATCGGCTGAGCTGTCACTGAGGTTACCCGCGGCCACCGCTGGATCCAGTGACAGCGGGTAACCTCAGTGACGGCTCAGCTGATCACGCGGCTGTCTTCATTACCTGAGTGGAGGTGACCGAAGCGGCTGTGTCTCCTGCAGCTCCGGTCACCTCCATGCAGCAGAGCTGGAAGCGACGCTGGATCATCCTGGATTCCGGCGGGCATGGAGGGCTTTTTTGGCCTGATTAAAGTGGTGAACCAGGGTATATGTTTGTGTTTTTTATTTCTAATAAATGATTTTTTCGGGTGTGTGTGTTTATTTACTGTAATTTACAGATTAATCATGGAAGGTGTCTCATAGACGCCTGACATGATTAATCTAGGACTTATTGGCAGCTATGCGCTGCCAATAACTCCTTATTACCCCGATTTGCCACCGCACCAGGGCAAATCGGGAAGAGCCGGGTACAGTCCCAGAACTGTCGCATCTAATGTATGCGGCAATTCTGGGCAGCTGTTGGCTGATATTGTTAGGCTGGGGGGCTCCCCATAACGTGGAGCTCCCCATCCTGAGAATACCAGCCTTCAGCCGTATGGCTTTATCTGGCTGGTTTTAAAATTGGGGGGGGACCGCACGCCGTTTTTTTTAATTATTTAATTATTTATTTCACTGCACAGTATAGACACGCCCACCGGCTGCTGTGATTGGGTGCAGTGTGACACCTGTCACTCAGCGTGGGGGCGTGTCTCACTGTAACCAATCATAGGCGCCGGTGGGCGGGGATAGCAGGGAATACGAGATTGTTTAATGGGCGGCCGGCTTTTTCAAAACAGTAAAAGCCGCCGGAGCAGTGTGAACGCCGTGCAGCGCCGGGGATCGGGGATCCGTGAGTATATGAGAGAGGAGGATAGACTGACATGGACAGAGAGAGAGGGACAGAGATAGTGACCGACTGACAGAGATTAGTGAATGACAGACATTGTGAGGCGCTTCAGAACGCAGCTTTTCAGCTGCGCTCTGAAGCGGACCTTTTTTAAGCTGCGGTGCAGAGCGCACACCTGCGCACATAGCCTCAGACATCAAAATCGTATGAGGGATGTCACACGTTACAATTGACTAGGTTCGTGCAACAAAACGCTCAATTCTAGACAAAGATACGATGCGTTTGCGATCAACGGTTTTGCGTTCAATCCTGATCGCACGTAGATGTCACACGCAGATACCTCACAAACTATGCCGGATGTGCGTCACTTGCAACTTGACCCCAACGACGGATTGTGAGATATATTGAAGAGTGTGTAGCGGGCTTAACACCTGGATACATTTATTTGTGAACCATTCCATTGTAGATTTTGCTTTATATTTGGGATCATTGTCTTGTTGAAAGACAAATCTCCGTCCCAGTTTCAGGTCTTTTGCAGACTCCAACAGGTTTTCTTCAAGAATGGTCCTATGTTTGGCTCCATCCATCTCCCCATCAATTTTAACCATCTTCCCTGTCCCTGCTGAAGCAAAGCAGGCCCAAACCATGATGCTGCCACCACCATGTTTGACAGTGGGGATGGTGTGTTCAGAGTGATGAGCTGTGTTGCTTTTATGCTAAACATATCGTTTGGCATTGTACCCAAAAAGTTTGATTTTGTTTTCATCTGACTAGAGCACCTTCTTCCACATGTTTGGTGTGTCTCCCAGGTGGCTTGTGGCAAACTTTAAACAACACTTTTTATGGATATCTTTGAGAAATGGCTTTCTTTTTGCCACTCTACCATAAAAGCCAGATTGCTGTCCTATGGACAGACTCTCCCACCTCAGCTGTAGATCCCTGCAGTTCATCCAGAGTGATCATGAACCTCTTGGCTGCATCTCTGATCAGTCTTCTCCTTATTTGACGTGAGATTTTTGAGGGACGGCCGGGTCTTGGTAGATTTGCAGTGGTATGATACTACTCCTTCCATTTCAATATGATCGCTTCCACAGTGCTTCTTGGGATGTTTAAAGTTTTAGAAACCTTTTTTCAACCAAATCCGCCTTTAAACGTCTCCACAACAGTATCACGGACCTGCCTGTTGTGTTCCTTGGTCTTCATGATGCTATCTGAGCTTTAAACAGAACACTGGTACTATGTAACGCCTGCCTGGATCAACAGACTCAGGTGGGATGTAATGGACAGACTAGAGGGAAGCCACTCACCAAGCAGGACTCCCAGAACCCTGAAACCCTTTAACACCTATACAGGGATTTGGAATTACACAGGTCCCTAGAGATCACTACCTGTGGAAGGCAGCAGTCCGATGAGAGTAGTCGTCGGGCAGGGTCAAACCAGGAAGAGCAGAACAGGGCAGAATCGGCAGACAAGGACGTAATCAGAAAACGTAGCAGAGGTCAAATCCGGATCGGGCAGCAAGGTACAAAAACAGCAGGCAGAAGGGTAGTCAGAAAGTACGCAGAAGTCAGCACACAGGAATCACAAAACAGAATAGGGCGGACCAGGAGCCAGGAAGTCAGAACCAGCTCTAGCAGAGGTCAGCAGACAGGAGGGGAACTAAGAAGGGTCTGGTGTCTTCCCATTGGCTGTAGCTGAATGCTGGCAACTTCAGCTGGAAGATACAAACCACCCACAGTCAGCCAGTGGTACTGCAGATCCCAAGATAACCCAGCCCAGTGGATGATCGGAGCCTGCACCCACCGGTGCCGCTGGCATCGACTCCTCTCCCATCACCAGCACCATCCACGGCAGGAACACAGCGTCGCCTGGTGATCGGAGCAGAAGTCGCTGGAGCAGACTCCGGTGGCGACGTAACAGTACCCCCCCTCCACGAGGGGCCTCCGGACCCTCAAAACTCGGCTTGCCAGGAAATTGGAGGGGAAACCGCCGTACCAGACCCTTAGCATGAATATCGCTCGCAGGGACCCAAGACCTCCACTCATGGCCGTAACCATTCCAATGCACCAAATACTGTACCGCCCCTCTGACAATACGGGAATCAAGTATTCTCTGTACCTCATACTCCAAGTTACTTGCAACCAAAACAGGAGAAGGGGGGGCACTGACTGGATAAACGGGGACACGATATAACTTGAGGAGAGACTTATGGAACACATTCGATATCTTAAAGGACGGGGGGAGTTGCATGCGGAAAGCTGTGGGATTAATTACCTTGATTATCTCGTAAGGTCCAATAAATCTGGGACCCAGCTTAGCAGAAGGGACCTTGAGTTTAATATTCCGTGTTGATAACCATACCTTGTCTCCAACTCCAAGGCTAGGGCCCGTGGATCGTCTCTTATTAGCAGAGGAGGCTTGACTAACCTTTGCCTTCTTCAAGTTCTCTTTCACTTCAGACCAGATAGTCTTCAGTTTGTCCACAGTTGATTTAGCCTCAGGAGTATCCACCACGGCGGAAGAAAAAGAACCAAAACATGGATGCAACCCTAAATTGCAGAAAAAGGGGGTAGTCTTGATGGATTCCTGATACTGATATTGATAGCGAACTCAGCTAGCGGCAGATATTCCACCCAGTCAGACTGACGGTCAGACACATAACACCGGAGATATTGTTCAAGGGTTTGATTAGAACGTTCAGTCTGACCATTGGTCTCTGGGTGGTAGGCAGATGAAAAAGATAGCTCTATATTGATCTTTTTACAAAACGCCCTCCAGAATTTCGAGACGAACTGTGTTCCTCTGTCAGAAACAATATTTTCCGGAACCCCGTGTAACCGCACAATATGCCTAATAAACAACTTGCTAAGAGTTTCAGAATTGGGTAATCCAGACAGAGGAACAAAATGACACTGTTTGCTGAATCTATCCACTACAACCCAGATACAAGTCTTCCCTTCTGAGGGTGGAAGGTCAGTGATGAAGTCCATGGAGAGATGTGTCCAAGGGCTTACTGGAGTAGGTAGGGACTGGAGGAATCCGGCAGGGTGGGTACAGAGTGCCTTGGCTCGAGCACAAGTTTCACAAGCCAGTACATATTCCTTACAATCTTTCGCTACGGTTGGCCACCAAAAATTCCTGGTTACTAGTCGGAGGGTATTGCCTATATCAGGGTGGCCTGCAAGCACAAAATTGTGGGATTCCTGGAGTACCCATAGGCGAAGTGAGGGGGCGACAAACAGGAGTGGACAGGAGTGGTTTCAGGAGCTTGGTCTTGGGTATTATGGACCTTTTCTATCAACTCTAAGGAAACAGATGACATAATAATGCCTTTAGCTAAAATATGCACTGGTTCAGACTTTTCAGACTGAGAGGGACAGAAGCTACGGGAAAGTGCATTAGCTTTTGTGTTCTTGGTACCGGGCTGGAATGTTACCACAAAATCAAATCTGGAGAAGAACAATGCCCACCTAGCTTGCCTAGGATTGAGTCTCTTAGCAGATTCCAGATAAGTGAGGTTCTTATGGTCTGTGATGACTGTGACCTTATGTTTGGCGCCTTCAAGGAAGTGGCGCCATTCCTCGAAGGCCCATTTAATTGCCAACAGCTCACGATTACCAATGTCATAATTTCTCACTGTGGGAGAAAACTTGTGGGAAAAGAAGGCACAAGGACGAAGTGGAGTGAGAAACGGAGTACCTTGTGATAGCACCTCTCCCACTCCAACCTCGGATGCATCGACTTCTACAATAAACGGACGCATAAGGTCAGGCTGAACCAGAATCGGGTCTGAGGAAAAACATTCTTTTAATGTAGAGAAGGCATGGATCGCCTCTGGCTTCCAATTAACCACATCAGCCCCCTTTTTAGTCAAATCGGTGAGGGGTTTGGCAATTTTGGGAAAATCTCTAATGAATTTGTGATAAAAATTAGCAAACCCAAGGAAACGCTGCAAGGCTTTCAGAGACTTGCGTTGCACCCACTCCTTAATCGGTTGAAGCTTAAAGGGATCCATGCGGAAGCCTTCTGCAGACAATATATAACCCAGGAAATTAACCTCTGCCTCAAAAAAAACACATTTCTCATATTTAGCAAATAGGGAGTTCTCCCTGAGTCTCTGGAGTACAGTGCATACATGTTGGACATGTGACGTAGCATCAGGAGAATAAATTAGGATGTCATCCAGATAGACCACCACATATTGACCACAAATATCTCTGAAAATGTCATTAACAAAGTTCTGAAAGACAGCCGGCGCATTACTTAACCCAAAAGGCATTACCAAGTACTCATAGTGTCCCTATGGAGTGTTAAATGCCGTTTTCCACTCATCTCCTTCTCTGATGCGGATTAGGTTATATGCTCCCCTGAGATCCAGCTTGGTGAACCACCGGGCTCCTATGAGCTGGTTAAAGAGATCGGGGATGAGTGGGAGAGGGTACTGATTCTTTACAGTAATAGCATTAAGTTCACGGTAGTCAATACAAGGTCTGAGGCCACCATCTTTATTATCAACGAAAAAGAATCCAGCGCCGACTGGTGACCTGGATGGTCTGATAAACCCTCTCTGCAGACTGTCTGCTATATAATCTTTCATGGCCTGACGCTCCAGACCAGAAAGATTATACATTTTACCCTTGGGGAGTCGGGAATTGGGGACCAAATCTATGGGGCAGTCATAATCTCTGTGCGGAGGTAATTTTTCAGATTCAGATACAGAAAACACATCAGCAAATTCCCTGAATGCATAAGGTATGAAGATAGGTTCAGCTCGTCAGCTTAACAGATAAAGACATACACGTCTCCTTACACTCAGGGCTCCAGCGCACAATCTCACCCTGGTGCCAGTCTATGACCGTGTTATGTTTGCACAGTCATGGCATGCCCAATACCACTGCTGACATCAGATTCTCAAGAACAAAAAATGACACTGATTCTACATGCAGAGCACCAACCAGCATGGAGATCTCTGGAATTACAAAAGTAACCACACCCTGAGTTAGAGGGGTGCTATCAATAGCAGATATTCTAATAGGTGCATTCAACCTTAAGCTGGTGTCACACATAACGACGACGACAACGACGTCGCTGCTACGTCACCATTTTCTGTGACGTTGCAGCGACGTCCCGTCGCTGTCGCTGTGTGTGACATCCAGCAACGACCTGGCCCCTGCTGTGAGGTCGCAGGTCGTTGCTGAATGTCCAGCTTCATTTTTTGGTCGTCACTCTCCCGCTGTGACACACACATCGCTGTGTGTGACAGCGAGAGAGCGACGAAATGAAGCGATCAGGAGCCGGCGGCACTGGCAGCTGCGGTAAGCTGTAACCAGCGTAAACATCGGGTAACCAAGGGAAGACCTTTCCCTAGTTACCCGATGTTTACGCTGGTTACCAGCCTCCGCTCTTGCTGCCAGCGCCGGCTCCTGCACTGTGACATGTGGCTGCAGTATGCATCGGGTAATTAACCCGATGTATACTGTAGCAAGGAGAGCAAGGAGCCAGCGCTAAGCAGTGCGCGCGGCTCCTTGCTCTCTGCACTGTGACATGTAGCTGCAGCACACATCGGGTTAATTAACCCGATGTGTACTGTAGGAGAGCAAGGAGCCAGCGCTAAGCGCGGCTCCCTGCTCTCTGCACATGTAGCACAGCGACGTTATGATCGCTGCTTCTGCTGTGTTTGACAGCTAAGCAGCGATCATAACAGCGACTTACAAGGTCGCTGTTACGTCACCGAAAATGGTGACGTAACAGCGACGTCGTTGTCGCTGTCGCTTAGTGTGAACCCAGCTTTAGCAAAGTCAAACCCAGGTCTTTTGCTGCAATAGTGTCTATGAAATTAGCTGCAGAGCCACAATCAACAAAGGCCTGCAGCCGTAAAGATTTTCCCTGGTGAGACAATGAGACAGGTAACATTAACCTCATAGGGTCTGCAGGAAGTACCTGGGCACCTGAGTTAGTATCCTGGGGCCCAGTCAGGTGCTGCTGCTGCTGCCTTGGAAGCAATTGCCTCTGAGATCCAGGCACTCCATGTTTGGCTCCACAACGTGATCTGTTCTCTTGCAGTCGACGGGACTCTGGACACGATGAGGTAGGTGCTGCAGGAGCTTGAACCTGAGCAGACCTGAGATCCTGCATTTGCTGTGCAAGTCCATGAACAAGGCCAGAAAGGGTGTGCACCTGGTTTAGCATAGCATGGAGAGAATCCATTTTTTTTCTTTTTCTCTCCTTGTTAGATGGGCCAGAGATAATGTAACGCCTGCCTGGATCAACAGACTCAGGTGGGATGTAATGGACAGACTAGAGGGAAGCCACTCACCAAGCAGGACCCCCAGAACCCTGAAACCCTTTAACCCCTATACAGGGATTTGGAATTACACAGGGCCCTGGAGATCACTACCTGTGGTAGGCAGCAGTCCGATGAGAGTAGTCGTCAGGCAGGGTCAAACCAGGAAAAGCAGAAAAGGGACAGTATCGTCAGACAAGGACGTAATCAGAAAACGTAGCAGAGGTCAAATCCGGATCGGGCAGCGAGGTACAAAAACAGAAGGCAGAAGGGTAGTCAGAAAGCATGCAGAAGTCAGCACACAGGAATGACAAAACAGAATAGGGCGGACAAGGAGCCAGGAAATCAGAACTATCTCTGGCAGAGGTCAGCAGACAGGAGGGGAATTAAGAAGGGTTTGGTGTCTTCCCATTGGCTGGAGCTGAACGCTGGCAACTTCAGCTGGAAGACACACGCCACCCACAGTCAGCCAGTGGTACTGCAGATCCCAAGATAACCCAGCGCAGTGGATGATCGGAGCCTGCGCCCACCGGTGCCACTGGCATCGACTCCTCTCCCATCACCAGCACCATCGACAACAGGAACACGGCGTCGCCTGGCGATCGGAGCAGAAGTCGCTGGAGCAGACTCCGGTGGCGACGTAACAGACTATCACAGAGCAGGTGCATTTATACGGAGACTTGATTACACACAGGTGGCTTATATTTATCATCATCAGTCATTTAGGACAACATTGGATCATTCAGAGACCCTCAATGAACTTCTGGAGTGAGTTTGCTGCACTGAAAGTAAAGGGGCCGAATAATATTGCATGCCCCAATTTTCAGTTTTTCATTTTTTACAAAAAATTTAAATAAGCAATAAATATCGTTCACCTTCACAATTGTGTCCCACTTGTTGATTCTTCACTATAAAATTTAAATTTTTTATCTTTATGTTTGAAGCCTGAAATGTGGGAAAAGGTTGAAAAATTCAAGGGGGCCGAATACTTTCACAAGGCACTGTATATAAGAGGCTATGTTGGGGTTAATATTGTATAGAGAGGGGTTATGTGCGCGCTCACTGCATACAGAGGTTATATGGGGACTCATAATGTATATAGGGGGTTATGTGAGGAGTCTCATACTGTACATAGAGGGGCTATGTGAGCGTTCAAACTATATTTAGGGGCCTGTGTGGGAACTCATACTGTATATAGGGGGGCTGTGTGCAGATTCACACAGTATATAGGCGGAGGTCAGCATGGTCGTGATGAGGGTAGGCACCCGCCTAGTGCACTACCACCTGCCTCCCTGAGGGGGTGCACTTTGGGGGGAGAGTGTCATTGCTGAATGCCTGCAGTCGCACAGCACCTTTGCACAGCCACAGGCATTCAGCACACTGACAGCGGTGAGTGATGTCAGTCAGTGACACCGCTCACCCTTCTCTCTGCATGTGCCGTCGCCCTCTCCCTGTAATCAACTGTATACGTACATGTCTATCAGACACGAATACAATTGGTTTGAGCGCTGACCAGGACAGGGGCAAAGAAGCTGTAAACAACTCTCTACTCACCGAGAACTCCAGCAGAATACAGGCCATTCCCAGCCTGTGCTAAGCTGGAGACAGTGCATGCAGGGGATGACAGATGGCGCAATACAGTGACATCATTGTGCCATGTAGCACCTCCTTCTGTACAAGATAGAAGAGGAGACAGAGCTGCGCTGGCCTGGGAATCGGGATTAGGTTAGTATAAGCTTTTTTTTATTTTTCTTTGCCACTGAATGGGGGAAATTACAAGAGAGGCTGATTATGCAGAAATGTAGGGCTTGCTGTGGGGACATACATGGGGTGGGCTGTGGTGCAGGCTGTGGGGACCAAAGAGGGGTTGGCTGTGGGGACATACTTTGGTGGGCTATGGAGACGTGGGGCTGGCTGTGTTGAAATATGTGGGGTGAGTTGTGGAGACGTGGGGCTGGCTGTTGGAACATATGTGGGGCGGGCTGTGGGGACCACAGAGGAGCTGGCTAAGTGGACATAAGAAGGGGGTATATACATGAGATGGGGTGTGGAGACATGTCGGGCTGGCTGTGGAGACATGTGGGGCCGGCTGTGGAGACATGTGGGGCCATACATGGGGCGGGCTATGAAGACATGGGGCTGTTTGTGGGGAAATATGTGAGAGCTCCTGTCTTTAGTATGGGAGAATTTGCATGATTATGATCAAAAAATCAACAACTTTAAAGTATCATCTAAGGAATTTCCTCACAAATTTGTTGGTCCATTTAAGGTAATTAAAATCCTTAAATCTGTAACAGTCAAAATCCAACTTCTGGTGGCATGGAGAATCAACAATTCCTTCCATTTCCCTCTCCTTAAAAGGTCTGAGGGGATGCCTGTTCCTCGGGACCATAATTGAGGTGGATTTGGAGGAAGATCAGGAGCATGAGGTGGACAAGTGCTGGGTGTCAGGTGTGTTAGACGTAGGTTGCAGTATCTTGTTAAGGCCGGGGCCACACTGGGACTCCTGCGATCCTGGCATGACACTCGGCTCACGCTGGCAGCACAGCAGGAGCCGAGTGTCATGCGAGTGACACTGCGACTGAGGTCATGCGATCGGACCTCACCTGCGGGGGACGGGCCGGCAATGAGGAGGGGCGGGCCAGTGTTGAGGAGGGGCGGGCCGGCGCTGCGGAGGGGAGGGAGGGATTTATCTCCCTCTCTCCTCCATAGCCAGCTATTGCCATTTTCACCCTGCACTCGCGGTACACCAGTGTACCACGAGTGCAGTGTGATCTTTCTTTCGCCCCATAGACTTGAATGGGTGCGAGAGAAAGAGTCTCGGATTGCAATTGCAGCATGCTGCGATGGTTTTCTCGGTCCGATTGGGTCCGAGAAAATAATCGCTCATGGGTCCTGGGACATAGGTTAATATTGGTCCAAGTGGAATGCGATGTTTTATCGCATTCCACTCGGTCCGATTTTCATGCTGTGTGGCTTAGGCCTTAATGGAAGGGTCATGGTCCGGAGATTAGCTCCTGGGTTTATGTCGAAATCTGCATGCTGATTAGTAAAAGAGTTTTATCTGTGACGTCAGAGAATGGATATTTCTGAGGGTCCAGTGGCACCTAGTGGAAGATGGGGTACTGTTTTGCCTCAGATTTGATCCAGCTGCCTCCTGTGCTATCGTTCGTTTCCCTCTCCACTGAACCATAGTCAGGTTTGGTATCTGTCCGGGTTCTGAACTATTTGTGTCTATTTGTCTCTGTTTTTAACACATTTTGTATTCATTGTCTTTCTGCCAAAAACTGTTTCCTAGTGTGTAATTTGATTTCCAGTCTCACCAGGCAGGTGTAATTATTTAGAGCCTTCCCAGGCTTCCATTCACCCTGGTAATATTTCTAAAGTGGACCCGGCTTGGAACTACAGTCTGTTGGTTTCGTGTTTCTTTTGATTTACCTTATTTTACTGTGCACCATCTCCTGGTTTCTTAAGCAGTGTAGCAGTGTAGCGCCGGCATCCCCCAAAATACACCAGCGTCTCGGAGTGTTCTAGCATCGTTGTCCCTGCACTCTCCTCTCTCCCAGCCCAGTGGGGATGCCAATGCCATTACGTTCTCTGCCAGCTGCTTGTCCTTGCGGGCGTACATGTGTTGCGTGGCCCTTTGCTCTCCCACATAGTCATCCATGTGTGCCTTGGTCCACTGTTCCCCTGCACGACCAGCCTCGTGCTGCGCGATCCTCTGGTTGCCTGCATGGCCACCCACGTGTTGTGTGGTCATTTCCCTACCTGTGTTTCCACCCATGTGTAGTGAAGACACCGATTTCCCTCTGCGGCTGCCCACGTGTGTCTCGGCCCTCGGCTCCTGCCGAGGTCCTTAGGACCCAGGCCTTGCGCATGCCGCTGGTTTCCTGGTCTCCAGCCTATGGTGCATGCGTTCCAGTTCATTTAGGAGGAAGCGCGAGCACCTTGAATAGGTGTCCGCAACCTTTTGATGGGAGGCATCAGGTATTTATGGCTCCCTAGGCCCACGGCTTGCACGGGGTTTCCTGGCCTCCAGCCTAAGGTGTGCACGCAGGTGCTTCCTTCATCTTGAAGTGGAAGCACTTTACAAAGGTGTCCCCAGCCTGTCGCTGGGAGGCACAAGGTATATTTAAGGCTCCCTCCCCTGATAGGAGGGGCTCGAGCAACTGATTAGGTTTTCCAACCTAGTACCTGTGTATTTGTCCAACCTATTGCTCTGGTTTGCCTGTGTCTGGCTCCTGTTATGCTTGCTACCAGTTCTGTGTCTGTTGAAGTACCTTTTCCCATTTTGACTGTATTCCTGGACCTGTCCTGTCTGTGTCCCTATGCCCTGATACCAGCCTGCATCCTGTACCTGCCCTGTACCTGAAGTCCGATAACTGGTACCTGAAGTCCGATATCCAGTATCTGAAGTCCAATGTTCTGTACGTGGGGTCCGATGTCCTGTACATGGATTCCGATGTCCTGCCTGAGTCCGGTCACCTGCCTGTGTCTGGTATCCTATCTGAGACCGGCTTAATTTGCATCCAGCTTATTCAGGTACCAGCGTATTCAGGGTCTGGTGTATATACTGACCAGCATATCCTATGTCCGGAGACTCCAGCCTTGTCTTTATTCCTGCCCCAGCCCTGACTGTATTCCTGCACCTGCCTTTCCCATGTTCCTGATAACCTGTGCCAGATGTCCTATGTCCTTCAGTAACTGTCTTCATTTGTCTACTACCCGTCCTGAGTTCCAAGAACATTCCTGTACTGGTGTAACTGTTCCAGTCCTGTCTGTTTCCTGTGTTTGCCCTATCTGACTCTTAGTATCTGTCCTATCCATGGCTACACCCCTGTTCTGCTATGACCTACCTCCACTCAACTACCACAATCCTGTACACTGCCCTGGAAGCGGCACCTGGTGTCTACTGGCAACCAAGCCCATCCTCACCATCTGAGGCTCTGGTGAATACTCAGTAGGCACTTAGTTTAGCCGCTCCCATGTCTGGGTAAGTCTGTATACCTCCTGTGGTCGTGTGGTCCACTGCCGATCACAAACCTGGCAAACATTACAAGGAAGTATGTGTAACCCCTCAATTGCAACTTACAGAGTAATTGATCTGAGTATTTGTGGCGCCCCTGAGGCTCTGGTCGCCACAGGGTACTGCACCTCAATTAAGGTGCGGTGTCCATCTCAGGTAAGGGGGGGTTTAATCACCGGTGTTCCACATTCACACCTAACATACAGCTTAGGAGCCTTCGAACAGGGTGGGATGGCTCAGGGGTGGCTAACACGATGCATGGGACTTCCCCAGTCACTGAAGCCAGCCACCTAGGGGGCGGGTTCCATTTGGGGGTAGAAGTTAGTGCAACACACTCACATCAGACAGACGAGTTGGGACCATAGTTCTGACAAGACACCTCTGAAACTCTTGGACTTTACTAGGCCCGGAGCTTGAAGCGGGAGCTCAGCCCAAGTACCTAACTGCTGAGGGGGACATCCTAGGAAAAGAACATTCTCTCTCTCTCTCTTCAAACACTGGTGGTGGCCCCCTTACTTGCTTGGGATTTACCGGAGCCCATGACGGCAGAGACCAGCACCTGGGTGCAGCTTTAAATCAGTGAGTAAAAGAACCTGGAGCCGCAGTTGCCCCGCGCTCCCAGGGGACTGCCATTTCCTTGTCATCCACCCGGGACCCGCTCCGCCTGTGTGGAGCGACACCATCCCAGATGCCATAACACCTGCCCCAGCAAGGAATTCTGCAGCGACGGCTTCTCCCTGGCCGCATACCACAGGTGGCGTCACGACAAACTTCTCCAAACACCAAGCTTTCCCCACCATTCACTGTATGCCTTGGGGCAACGGAACCAGGCAAGGCCACCCATGACATCTCCTGACCCTCAACGGCCCGGCAACGAGTAGGTTAACCACCTGCCCTGTGGGGCGCTACATAGTCCTCTGATCCAGTTAGGGTTGTTTCAGTCTGCGATGTGGCATTTAGGGACTGCGCAGCTGGGACCTCTAGTGTGTACAAGGACCGTGGTAGTCTTAAGTCTTTACATTATTTATCTGGTGTGCACTTCAGTGTGCATAACAAACGACTATTCTTCTCCTCCTCGGCCTTCTCCTCCTGCTCATCTTCTGGCCATCCATGGTGAACAAATGGGATGAAGCTGGTGTGGGTATTATTGTCTGTAGCACAGACAACCATCTCCTGTTCCTCCTCCTCATTAGCACCCAATCTGCGCTGAAAAGATGAGATGAGACTGGGCTCGGTAGTATCAACTTGTGTACTTGGTTGATTCCTCAAAGTTTTGGAGAACTGCACAGATATCAGACATTTATTTCCACTAGTCGTTTCCTATGTGCGGAGGCTGACCGGAATATCGGCATGTTGTAGCTGGTATTCAACTATGGCCCTCTGCTGCTCACAAAGCCTAGCCAACATAATGTTGAGTTCCAGCGCGTGGACATGTCACAAATCAGTCGGTGAGCTGGCACTGCAAGTGTGTCGCCCAGGGAATGTGGTACTCGGTCCCGGGCAGTGCATCACTGGGGAATGTCACTTTGGTGGCCAGTGCCCGGTCCCGTGCCCTGGGTGCTTTTTAATGGGGAGTATTTACAGGGGAGATTAATGTCATTTGTGTGACGCCACCTGCAGGTTGCGGGTAATATGGGGGAACCGCCGCTACTGGATTGGTTACTCCTAGGGCTGGTGATAATGGCAGCTGAGGTGGTAGGCCCTCCGCAGGTAGGGCTGAGCCCAGGGAGCTGTATGGTGGACGTGCCGGATTAAGGGAGACCACACCGGGGTTGTAATTAACAGTCTCTACTCACTAGTGGGCCCTTGGATGGCTGGTTCAGGTGCCTGTATTTCCAGTGCCAGTTGATGACTCAGTTGCTCTATCCCCGGCAGTCTCAGTGTGGTTGGGTCCCCGTAGCATGGAGCATTTGAGGCCCAACTGTCGCTTTACGGTGGCAGTCTCCTTCTCCGTACGGCGGGCAGTGTGGACCCTGTGGGGACGTATATGTCCAAACCCTGATCCTTGCTTTACTGCTGATGCCCCCAAACTTGTGGGTCAGTGAGGTCCGTGGAGGTCCCCTCAATGTGCAGGCATTTGCCAGACCGTATGAAACTGGCGCCTGAGCTAGGGCCCTGTTCCCCGCGTGTGCTCTGGTCCCAGCGGTACTCGGGTGTAACTGCCCTGGTGAACACTCTCCTGTGCCCCTGGGGTCACCGTTACACAACCGAGCTCTAGGCACGTCTGTACACTTCACTGTGCACTACTCTTCTCTGCCTTGTCCCCTCCCACCAGGCTGTCTAGTTCCCTGGTCAGGCTCCACCCTCTAGGTGGCCATCCCCTTGTGTGGCCAGGCAGTGCCCCCTAGTGTGGAGTGGTATCTAGGATTTTGGTGTGTGTGGGTGTTTCTGGCACTGGTGTTCCAGGTCCTAGGGGGTAGGTCCTGCATCCCCGTGAGGATGCAGTTCCCTGTAGTGCCCTGAGAGTCTCAGGGGTGCTACATTCCCCCTTGGTTAAACACAGCATGTCCTCTGGCTGTAAAGAAAATAAAGGGTTTTATTAACACATTAAGAAAACATATAAATAAAATTCTTCCCGCACAGGGGAGGCTTTACTTTTAACATTGCATGAGCATTCCCCCATCAACCCACCACCCAAAGGTCCCTATGGTGACCAGGTCTGGGCCATCTCTATCCCAGACCTTTCCTCCAATCTGCCTCTCCTTGGTGGCGGTATCAGTGTCCTGATGGCAATGTTTGCTGTGGGTGGCACACTTGGTGCAACCATGTACACTGCGAGAGTTCGGGTCATTCTCAGTCCAATGACCAAGGGTCCATTTTTATAGTAACGTTTCAACTTTTTCAGCATTTTTCAACACTATTTACATTAATAACTGTACATTTCTCTTAAGGTTCTATTCCCTATATCTAAGTGGGGGCTGACCCAAGTTGCTACGGGTTGATCTACGTAACTCTGGTCTTTTACTTAACCCCTGTTGTGTTTTCATGTCTATTGCAGGTGTCTCACTGCTATTTGTAGTTGGACTTGGCAATTGTCTGTGTGCTGTTTGTAGTGCAGGTGTATTGTTTGAAGGCCCTTCTGGAACTTGTTCCTCCACAGGTTGTGGGAAGGTGATGACTTGTACGATGACTGCTCCATTGTACCTTGGACAAGTCTCTGGAAAGTCTCCCAAGATGGTATGGATCACTTTTTCCTTCTTCTCTTCAACTTGAGGTTGGTTTACCACTTCTGCTGCTGGTTTCAGTGGTCCGTGGTTCTGGGCATCTTTTTAAGTGATCACGTAAAACAGTGGATGTGGTCTTTCCTTGATCTCTACTGATTAGGCAAGTTTTCTGATTGTTGAAGTTAGAAGGTAGTACCACATAGGGTTCCTTTTCCCATTGGTCATCTAGTTTGTGAAGTTTCCTTTTTCTTTTGAGAACTGTTTCTCCAGGTGTTCAAGAAGGTTAGCTGTTGTGAATACATTTTCCAGTTTGGGGTTCCCTCTTGTGGTCAGTGCTAGCGGTGCCGTTGACTTGTGGAATGAAAGCGAGACACCTGTGGAGGACTGGCAATCAGGTCTCTCAGATTGGGCTATATAGCTGAGTAGCTTTCTCCTGTTGCTTGCCAGTGATCAATGGATATCCTGTGTGTTAAGGACATTCTGAAACTAGCCCTGCTTTCTACCAGAGCTCCTCTCAGATAAGTTGGTCTTGTACCTCTGCTTATTGTTTCCACCTCTTGTTGTTGTTGTTTTTTCTGCTTTGATACTAATGCTTGATTCCTATTTTGCCTGTGTGGAGTTCCTGGTGGAATTGGATCATTCCCTGCTGGGAGTGTCTGTATACCCAGCTCCATGCTTCTGCAATGTATTGTGTTTTGTCATGCTTGGTATTAATTCAGTCCGTTATCTATATCAGTAACATCAGAGTGCTGATATAGTGGGGGAGAGGCCATTTGGTCTCAGGGTTTTTCCATATCAGACGTGCTGATATTTATTAGGGTTTTTACGGCTGTAGACAGTACTCCTTCCTATCCTTTCCTATAAAGATAGTTTGGGCCTCACGTTTGCTGAACCTGTTTTTTTAGCTTTGTATTGTGTTTGACCAGAGGAGTCGGGGACTGGTGGCAGTGACATTGGAAAAGGGTGCAACGGACATAGTCTAGGAGGACTGTCGGCACCAGCAAGCCCAAAAGAAACTGACCGGTACCGAGCACGACGGGGTACAGGACCCTAGGTCAGGAACCGGATTCAAATCCTAATAATTAACCTGGGAGGGAGAGTATCTTCACGAACGTCCCTAAGAGCTCAGATATTGAAGGCAACAGCACACCACGGGGGATAAGTTTTCCAGTAAAGCAGCCCACTGAAATCCCAAGTGTCAGCCATCAAGAGCACAGCTACACTATACATAGTGAGCGGGGCCCCAACAGCTTCAAGCCAAGGGGCCACAACAGACAACTAATTTGTGCACAGAGGTGGGCTCCGGATTACCAAGTGACACCGGTGGGAGCGGATACCTGGACGGGCTCCACGTAGTGACTGTGATGCACACAGATGTTTATCTTCAGTGTGTCTGCTTTATAATCCTCTTCCTGCACCACGACTACCCACAGTGAGTACCCTGGTCCCCTGCACCCTGCGCTCCCAAATATCCACCAAAAACCCAGAGGCCGGGGCCTTCCCTACCTGCAGAGGGACTGACACCTTGCTGCTCCACTTCATCTGCCCCAGTACTCTTTCCAGCAGCAGCGGTACTCCCATTACCGCAAACCGCAGGTGGCGTCATGAACTTCTCCCCTGTAAATAATCCCCTTTCAAGGATCGGAGTGTTTGCCGAGCCCGGGTCCGGACCCCTTGAGCCACGAGCACCCCGGATCCGAGCACCCCGGTCTGCGCCAGGGCGGCACACACCATTTCTGGGTACAGTACACTGAGCATCGCGTCACCGGATTTCATCTAGACTTCTAGACTTAATGTGACCGGCAAATCACAGTAACGCCACTAGCAACCATTGTCTACGGCATTACCGTGATTGGCAGGCAATCCCCAAGTTTAATGGCTGAAAAAAAAAGCCGCAAAACATGTGTGACGCCCGTTCTTTCAAAATAGCAAAAGTCCAGTGCAGGATGCTCCAGGGCCCACAGCCGCTGCTGCTTGCGGTCTTCCAGTGATGCCAGGCCCTGTAGGAACTGCTCGGCAACATCTTGTTCCCCTCCTGTTCACCGATGTCATTAACCAATTTCAGAGTCCTCAGCGCAGCTTGAAATCTCAGGGCGTAGTCTCTGATGCTGTCTTGGGGACGTTGCTTGCAGCTGTAGAACCTCATCCTCAGCTCAGCTTCAGTGCGGGTCTCAGACGCGGCTCCCAGAAAGATGGCGGGTACTGAGGTTCGGTCCTCATCAGTCCAAGTTTATACCTCCAGCTCGATGGCGCCTGTCAGCTGACCGAGTACCACAGACGCTCGCTTCCGGCCGATCAGGGCATACATATCTAGGACTATGCAGATCTTCCGCTTGAATCCCTGGAAGGCGTCAGGTCGGCCATCATACTGAGGTAGCCAGGTAGCGCCGGGCACATAGGGTAAAGTGATCGTCATGATCGGCGCGACCACCTAAGCCCCGGGAGCCGCTGCATCCGCATCACCCTGGTCTGGCAGGGGTAGCACTGCGGCGCTCCCATCATCCAGCACGGACATCCTCCCGTTCCCCCTTGGTGTTCGTCAGCAATCACTCTCGCGCCGGGGAACCCTGGGAACTTCTGGTTCCGGCCACGCTCTCAGGAAGAGGGGTGGAGCTTCAGCTTTGCGCTGTTTTGGTCGGGAAGATGTCGTTTTGGCGCCAAAGATGGCGGAAAATGGCGGGAACGGATTTTTTACACCGTCGCTTCGATTTTCAAGGGGCACGTCACCCAGGTTAGTGGGCCCAGTCCGAATCCTGTTCGTGACGCCAGGAAATTTGAGGTGTGCCGCCCCTGCAGTGGTCGAACCGCTTGGATCCAGGTGGGGGGTTGCTGCTGTGGCTCGAGGGTCTCCGGACCCGGGGGGCTTGCGGACACTGAAATGTAAAGGGGACTATTTACAGGGGATAATAGTTTGTGACGCCACCCGTGGTTCGCGGTAAGGGGAGTACCGCCGCTGCCGATGGGAGTACCCGGGGAAGATGGAGCGGGGCAGCCAGATGACATTCCCTCCACGGGTAGGGGAGGCCCCGGGACTCTGGATGATGAGATGCTGGGGTAGGAGAGCGCAGCACTGGTTGGAAGCAGGGGAGGACCATGTACTCACTCAGGCAGTATTGGTGATGATGCGACCGCAAAGCAGACTGTGACAACAAGGTAAACCAAGTCTCTGGGTGCCTCTGCTCTCTTGGGAGAGCCCGTCTGGGTATCCGTCCCCTATAGTACTGCCGGGTGGTCCAGAGCCTGCCTCTGTGCACAAATTAGAAGTATTCTGGTGGCCCATTGGCGTAAAGCTGTCCGGGCCCCGTTCCCTACTTGTTGGTAGTGGAGCTGCGCTCTCAAGGGCTCACGCTTGGGATTGCTGTGGGCTGCGTGGGTTGGAAAGCCCTATCCCCCTCATTGCGCTAGTGCCCCTGATCTCTGATATTATTGGGGACAGTCCGTAAAGTCACTATCCTTCGCAGGTTAATTGCTGGGTTGCCTGAAGCTACTCCCCAGCCCAGGGTCCTGTACCCCCGCCGTACTTTTGATCCCGAATCGGTTATTAGACTTGAGCTGCTGACCGTCCTCCAAGACCAGGTCTAGGCACCCAGCCTCAATACCCTGCGACCCGGGTCTCTGACTCCTCCGGGCCCAGACCACCAACTGCGACCCAACCTGTAACGCCCAGGGAGCCACTACTCCCCCAGCTCCTCACGTCTTGAGGGCTAACACTGTACTACTCAATTCCCTCCCACCAGTCTGCCTGACCCCTAGGTGAGTGGCCCTATTCCAGCTCAGCAGCCCACTGGTGTGTCTGAGGGTGTGGTGTGAGGTGTGGTTGGGATTTGGATGTGGATGGAGGCAGTACTATACGTTGGGAACCCAGAACCATGGGGGTTGAGTCCCTGCCACTAAGGTCAGAAAGTGCAGTACCCTGTGACGCCCTGACTAGTCCAGGGGCATCACACATGCAGGGGTGGGGACTGGAGCATGGTGCCTGAGCACCGGAATATTCGGCCCAGTATCCAGCGTCCCCAGCACCCCAATGCTCGATTATCACCAGTGGTGAAATGCATCATGGTGATTCTTTACTGATCTATTTCTACATTTACAATAACCAATCATCCATATGATCGCTCACACGGGCGTCCATTGTTTCTGTGAATTAGCGCTTCTCCAATATAACCGATAATTGTGGCAAATGGTGTGAATAGCCGCATGTGTAAATGGCGCTCATGCGTCTCAGGAGAGGCCAGTGAGGACCCGCACTGTTACTGACTGGCCACATAGAGATGCTACAGAGCCTGGTACTGCGCAGCCCGCTCACTCCATCAGCACGGCTGTGATCTGAGGGACCACGAGCAGAGACGCTGCACGAAGCCTCTGCCGACCAGGACTGCGCTCTGCCCGCTCGCCTCAGCGCCATCGCCTCAGCTGGCATTGGCAGGCAGTGCGTGACCAGGGCAGCCGCTCGCACCCGGAGGACGGGCCTGCTGCTCGTGTGTGAGGGGCTCGGTTGAGGGGAGGTGGCTGTGGGGCCTCGCTCGCCCCCCGTGCCTCACTTCGCACACTCCCCCATTCTCAGCGACTGCCGCAGGACGGAGGGGGCGGAAGGGTTGTTGTGTGTCGCTGCGAGGCGGACAGGATGGCTCGGCCCAGGCCCCGGGACTACAAGGCTGGAGAACTGGTGTTTGCCAAAATGAAGGGATACCCGCACTGGCCGGCCCGGGTGAGTGCCCGCGGGAGGGGAGACGGGGCTGAGAGAAGAGCCCTCCCCAAATAATGTCTGTACACCCACAAAAGGGCGGGAAAGCCTGAGCCAGGCCGCTGCACACTGCGCACATCAGGGCTAGCCGTATGCACAGGGTGTACCTGTATATACTCCTATGCCTGTATATACAGTGTATACTGATATGCACATAAGCACTGTATATAGGCAGCCTGGGATAGGGCAGCAGCTGAGGCCGGGAGGTGAGGCCTGTGCGCGGCAGCTCCTCTCCTGCATCCCCCGGGTCCATGGCCAGCTGGTAACAAAGCCCCAGGGCACACAGCTACCGAGGGCAGGTATGGGCGGACAGTATGGAGGGAGCGGACATGTCACCTCCCCTCACTGCATACACTGGGGACATAGAGGGGCACATACAGGTGCACAGTATACAGGTCATGTACACAGTATACAGGTCATGTACACATACAGTGTATGCAGGTGATGGACGTAATATACAGGTATTATACACAGTGTACAGGTAAGATATATAATATAGAGGTACTTATCACAGTATTCAGGTAATATACACACAATGTATGCAGGTGATGGATGTAATATACACAGTATACACATAATTTATGCGGGTTATGAAGGTAATGTACACAGTATACATATAAGATATATAATATAGGGGTAATATACACAGTATACAGGTAGTGTACCTAATAAACATGTAATACACAGTATAGGTAATATACAGATAAGATATATAATATAGGGATAATGTGCACAGTATACAGGTAATATACACATAATGTATGCAGGGGATGGACATAATATACCGGTAATATACCTAATAAACAAGTAATACACAGTATAGGTAATATACAGGTAATGCACAAAATATACAATTAATGTATTATATTTATAATATACAAGTAATGTACATAATACATGTACATGGATTACATAATATGAATGTATATAATATACACAGTATGCAGGTAATGTCCACTTTATACAGGTAATGTACATTATATACAGGTGATGTGCAGGTAATGTACACAATATACAGGTAAGATATAATATACAGGTAATGTACACTATATACAAGTGATGTACAGGTAATGTGCGCAGTATACAAGTGATATACACAGTATACAGGTAATATACACAGGTGATGTAAACAGTATACAGGTAATATACACCACATACAGGTGATGTGAACAGTATACAGGTGATATACTCAGTATAATGGTAATGTGCACAGTATATTGGTGATGTACACAGTATAAAGGTAATATACCCCACATACAGGTGATGTGCACAGTATACAGATGATACACAGTATAATGGTAATGTACACAGTATACAGTTAATATGCATGCTATACAAGTAATAAACAGTATACAGGTAATATGCATAGTACACAGGTAATATACCCTGCATACAGATAATATACACCGCATATAGGTGATATGCTCAGTATACAGGTAATTTACACCGCATACAGGTAATGTGCACAGTATACAGGTGATATACATAATGTACAGGAATATACATCGCATACAGGTGATGTGCACAGTATACAGGTGATATACTCAGTATAATGGTGATGTGCACAGTATACAGGTGATGTGCACAGTATACAGGTGATGTGCACAGTATACAGGTGATGTGCACAGTATACAGGTGATGTGCACAGTATACAGGTGATGTGCACAGTATACAGGTGATTTGCACAGTATACAGGTGATTTGCACAGTATACAGGTGATTTGCACAGTATACAGGTGATTTGCACAGTATACAGGTGATATGCACAGTATACAGGTGATATGCACAGTATACAGGTGATATACTCAGTATGATGGTAATGTGCACAGTATACTGGTGATGTGCACAGTATACACTTAATATGCACACTACACGTGATAAATACAGTATACAGGTAATATACATAGTACACAGGTAATGTGCAAAGTAGACAGGTAATATACAAAGGTGGTGTGCACAGTATACAGGTGATATGCACAGTATACAGGTGATATGCACAGTATACAGGTGATATATACTGAATACAGGTGATGTGCACAGTATACAGGTGATATATAGCACATACAGGTGATGTGCACAGTATACAGGTGATATACACTGCGCACAGGTGATGTGCATAGTATACAGGTGATATACACTGCATACAGGTGATGTCCACAGTATACAGGTGATATACAGCACATACAGGTGATGTGCACAGTATACAGGTGATATACAGCACATATAGGTGATGTGCACAGTATACAGGTGATGTGCACAGTATACAGGTGATATACAGCACATACAGGTGATGTGCACAGTATACAGGTAATATACACCGCATACAGGTGATGTGCACAGTATACAGGTGATATGCACACTATACAAGTAATATACATAGTACACAGGTGATGTGCATTGTAGACAGGTAATATACCCTGCATACAGGTAATATACACTGCATACAGGGGGTGTGCACAGTATACAGGTGAGGTACATAATATATTGGTAATATACACTGCATACAGGTGATGTGCACAGTATACAGGTGATGTACATAATATACAGGTGATGTGCATAATATACAGGTGATGTACAAAGTATATACCGTAAGTAATATACACCATGTACAGATGATATGTATAGTACAGTATACAGACTATTACCAGCAATACTCCATAACTACAAGCAGAGTGCCTCCATTACCAGCGCCATTAGGTTGAGCACAATGCACAATAGTTCCGGCAGGGCGCCCCATCTTAGAAAGTTGCTGGCATAGGTTAATGGCAACTTTGTGGCAATTGTTTGATGGCAGATATTATCAATCCATTATGAAAAAAAACATAACCCTACTGTGCAGAGAACCAAGCTGTAAACGAGCCATGATTTCTGCTGCTTTCTAATAGATGTTTTACGAACTAATTTTAGTGCCATCAATAAAAAAACGTGTATGGAGCTAGTGCCAGTGGCATTATCAGATTTGCCTTTTTTGCTGGGAGCCTGAGAGAGCTCCAGTATTTTGAGGGACCCTAGACTGACCAGGAGAGTAAGTGACAAGTTTATTTAAATGCCTATAAAAGCCTACTGTTGCCATTTATTATTCTTTTTGTTCGAAAAAAAATCACCTCATTCATCTTTTTAGGATCTCACTTTATGATAGTTTAAGCTACATTCGATCAATTTAAAGGGGTTTTCACCAAATGACCTATCCATATGCTAGGGGATATGTTGCTGATCGCAGGGTGTTGGATATCTGGGACCTGTAGCAATCCTGAGTGAGGAGTTCAGAAACCCTGTGAACAGATTTTGAATGGACGTACACATGCTCGGCGGCTGCTCTATTTTTTTTGTCTAGGTGACTGCCAGAAATACGCTGTACTCCTTTCTCCAGCAATTTTCTAAATGATGACTGGAGCAAAGGGTGAGCATGCAAAGCTTCCGCTCTATCAAAGTCAGGGCAATGTAGAGCCCTGGATCACTGGGGTCTGTCCAGTTTATATTCCCTATTATTGATAGGGAATAACTTGCTATATTGGGAAAAGGTGGTGGGGACAGGTTCGCTCTTCTAATAGTCCAAGTAGCAGTCTGAAATAGTCCAGACAATATTGTGCTGCTTGGCTAATAAGAGTTATCAAATAATACACTGAAGGAATAGTTATGAGTTCACTGCCTGCTGCTGTAGCCCCCTACCCTGCATACACAGCTGCCAGCATTCAGTCAATGGTGTGAGGGGCAGGTAGCGCTCCCCTTACAGCACTGGAGAGTCAGTGCCTATGTGTAAGACCTCACCCTCTTTGAATCATTTGGGGATTCAGCAGTCAATATGGTGGTAATAAAAGCCCTTGCTGTGTAGTTTGGACCATATCTGTTCAGATAGTGTATATATAGTTACATAGATTGAAAAATGACCTAGGTCCATCTAGTTCAGGGGTCTCAAACTCAGCTGGGTGCATGGGCCGCATATAGAAAAAAAAATTGAGAGGGCCGCATTATTTGCAGGAAAAAGTGAACATTTTTAATGAATCCATGTTTTTTTTTTCTATACATCTTGGATCACTTTTTTAAACATTTTTCGTTTGTTTATTATAAGAAACGTGCACTTTTTTTTGTTAAGTTTATATACAGAGAAACATTTTTAATGTAAAAAAAATGTCATGCTTTAGGATTTATTTACTTTTTTACATTTTATCACCTTCTTGTAATTGTTTTACAGTTAGCAGCATCATATAGTAATCTTAGCCAACATCTTGTAGTAATGTGCCCATGCTGCAGTAATGTTTCCATCCGTGTGCCCTGTAGTGAGGTGCTCATCCTTGTGGTATTGTGCCCAGTAGTATTCTGCCCATCCTTGTAGTATGTGCCCAGTAGTATAGTGCCCATCCTTGTGCCCTGTAGTATTGTGCCCAGTAATATTGTTCCAATCCTTGTAGTATTGTGCCCATCCTTGTAGTATTGTGCCCAGTAATATTATGCCCATCCTTGTAGTATTACGCCCATCATTGTAGTATTGTGCTCATCCTTGTAGTATTGTGCTCTGTAGTATTGTGGCCATCCCCGTAGTATTGTGGCCATCCCTGTAGTATTCAGCCCATCCCTGTAGTATTCTGCCCATCCCTGTAGTATTCTGCCCATCCCTGTAGTATTCTGCCCATCCCTGTAGTATTCTGCCCATCCCTGTAGTATTGTGACCATCCCTGTAGTATTGTGGCCATCCCTGTAGTATTGTGGCCATCCCTGTAGTATTGTGGCCATCCCTGTAGTATTGTGGCCATCCCTGTAGTATTGTGGCCATCCCTGTAGTATTGTGGCCATCCCTGTAGTATTCTGCCCATCCCTGTAGTATTGTGGCCATCCCTGTAGTATTGTGGCCATCCCTGTAGTATTGTGGCCATCCCTGTAGTATTGTGGCCATCCCTGTAGTATTGTGGCCATCCCTGTAGTATTCAGCCCATCCCTGTAGTATTGTGGCCATCCCTGTAGTATTGTGGCCATCCCTGTAGTATTGTGGCCATCCCTGTAGTATTCTGCCCATCCCTGTAGTATTGTGGCTATACCTGTAGTATTGTGGCCATCCCTGTAGTATTCAGCCCATCCCTGAAGTATTCAGCCCATCCCTGAAGTATTGTGGCCATCCCTGTAGTATTCAGCGCATCCCTGAAGTATTGTGGCCATCCCTGTAGTATTGTGGCCATCCCTGTAGTATTGTGGCCATCCCTGTAGTATTGTGGCCATTCCTGTAGTATTGTGGCCATCCCTGTAGTATTGTGACCATCCCTGTAGTATTCTGCCCATCCCAGTAGTATTGTGGCCATCCCTGTAGTATTGTGGCCATCCCTGTAGTATTGTGCCCATCCCTGTAGTATTGTGGCCATCCCTGTAGTATTCAGCCCATCCCTGTAGTATTCAGCCCATCCCTGTAGTATTCAGCCCATCCCTGTAGTATTGTGGCCATCCCTGTAGTATTCTGCCCATCCCTGTAGTATTCAGCCCATCCCTGTATCTTGTAGTAATGTGTCCATGCTGCAGTAATGTCCCCATCCGTGTGCCCTGTAGTAAGGTGCTCATCCTTGTGGTATTGTGCCCAGTAGTATTCTGCCCATCCTTGTAGTATGTGCCCAGTAGTATAGTGCCCATCCTTGTGCCCTGTAGTATTGTGCCCAGTAATATTGTTCCAATCCTTGTAGTATTACGCCCAGCATTGTAGTATTGTGCTCATCCTTGTAGTATTGTGCGCTGTAGTATTGTGGCCATCCTCGTAGTATTGTGGCCATCCCCGTAGTATTGTGGCCATCCCTGTAGTATTCAGCCCATCCCTGTAGTATTGTGGCCATCCCTTTAGTATTGTGGCCATCCCCGTAGTATTGTGGCCATCCCCGTAGTATTGTGGCCATCCCTGTAGTATTGTGGCCATCCCTGTAGTATTGTGGCCATCCCTGTAGTATTGTGACCATCCCTGTAGTATTGTGACCATCCCTGTAGTATTCAGCCCATCCCTGTATCTTGTAGTAATGTGCCCATGCTGCAGTAATGTCCCCATCTGTGTGCCCTGTAGTAAGGTGCTCATCCTTGTGGTATTGTGCCCAGTAGTATAGTGCCCATCCTTGTGCCCTGTAGTATTGTGCCCAGTAATTTTGTCCCCATCATTGTAGTATTGTGCTCATCCTTGTAGTATTGTGTGCTGTAGTATTGTGGCCATCCCCGTAGTATTGTGGCCATCCCCGTAGTATTGTGGCCATCCCCGTAGTATTGTGGCCATCCCCGTAGTATTGTGGCCATCCCCGTAGTATTGTGGCCATCCCTGTAGTATTCAGCCCATCCCTGTAGTATTGTGGTCATCTCTGTAGTATTCTGCCCATCCCTGTAGTATTGTGGCCATCCCTGTAGTATTCTGCCCATCCTTTAGTAATACGCAAACAAAAAAAAAAATTCTCACCTTTCCTCCGTTCCCTGTGTGTCCACGATCAGTACTTGCAGAGTTTTGGATGCAGCATGCTTCAGCTGCGTGTAAAACCCTGCTATGTACAGTAAAAGCACAGTGGGCATGGGATTTCTAAAAACCCCACGCCCACTGTGCGTGTACGGCCCGCAGTGAAAACGGAACTGCAGTGCGG
Source organism: Anomaloglossus baeobatrachus (assembly GCF_048569485.1). Lineage (NCBI taxonomy): Eukaryota > Metazoa > Chordata > Amphibia > Anura > Aromobatidae > Anomaloglossus > Anomaloglossus baeobatrachus. The sequence continues at coordinate 508,996,982 of NC_134356.1, read as the reverse complement.
CTTCCAGAGGCCGCAGCATGTGAATTTATGTTGCGGAATCGGAAGCGTCCTCCCTAGGCAGAGTACAGCGAGGAGACCACAGCGGCCCGGACCCCTTATCGCAGGCACGGGCAGCTGCGGTCTCCTAAGGAGGAGACTTGCGGCCCCGTCGATCAGGACCCGCTGTGTCCAGGACGCAGCAGGTCCTGATCTTGAGCACGTACCTTACCTGCTTGTTGCGGCCCGTGACGATCGCGGCTCTATGCTGAGGGTCGGCTCCGGCAGGAGCTTCACTGCATTTGAATCCATTTGCGGTGCCGCGCAGAGGAGCTGTGTCTGGACCAATGGCTGCTGCCTGCCAATCAGATGCAAGGAAGTGACGTCGCTGTATGACGTCACCTCCTTGCATCTGATTGGCAGACAGCAGCAACTGGGATACAACTAACAGCTCCTTGCGCGGCACCGCAGATGGATTCAAATGCAGTAAAGTTCCTTCCGGCGCTGACCCTCAGCATAGAGCCGCGATTGTCATGGGGTCTGCGGGCCGCGTGTTTGAGACCCCTGATCTAGTTCAACCTTCCTCCACCAGTTCTACATTTTGTCCGTAAGTCATTTATAACCAACAATGTTGTGTGTACTGAGGAAATCATCCAGGCCTTTTTTAAAAGCTGTTACAGTATCTGCCATTACTACCTCTTGTGGTAGGGCATTCCACAGTCTGACTGCTCTAACTGTAAAGAACCCTCTCCTATTTAGCTGCCGGAATCGCTTTTCTTCCACTCGCAGTGAGTGCCCCCTGGTCCTTAGTACTGTCTTTGGAAGAAATAAGTCATGTGCCAGTCCTTTATATTGACCACACATATATTTATACATATAAATGAGATCTCCTCTGAGACATCTTTTTTCTAAGCTAAACATATGTAATTTTTTCAACCTGTCATCATATGGGAGGCCTTCCATTCCTTGTAGTAGTCTAGTTGCCTGCCTTTGAACTAACTCTAACTTCTGAATGTCCTTTTTAAAATGTGGAGCCCAAAACTGGATCCCATATTCCAGATGTGGCCTTACAAGTGATTTATAGAGGGGTAACAATACGTTGGGATCATGGGATCTAATCTCTCTTTTTATACACCCTAAAATCTTGTTTGCTTTTGCAGCTGCTGCTTGACATTGAGTGCTGCTGCTCAGCCTGTTTGTAATGAGAATACCCAAGTCCTTCTCCTGTTCTGTAGTCCCGAGTTTACTTCCATTTAATGTATACACAGCTATAGGATTACTCCGTCCTTTACATTTTTTCAACATTAAATCTCATTTCCCAAGTATCTGCTCATTCTGACATCTTATCCAGATCTTTTTGTAATATTGTACTATCAAGGTCAGTTTTTAATATCCTACATAGTTTGGTGTCATTAGAAAAGACTGACACTTTATTATCTACCCATCCACAAAGTCATTAATAAATTAATATCTGACAAAAAAAATGACCATGCAGACATTTTGCTCCATTGTTTTTAATGTACATCTGTTGTCCTCATTATGTTGCCATTGGTATGACAGCAGATGATAATATACCGTACTCAAAATCTCCCAATTCTGTAGTCTAGAATATAGACTTTCTGGAATCTAAGGTCCTCTATAAAAAGCACAAATATTTCTATTAAGGCCACTTTACACACCGAGATAAATCTTTGGCAGATCTGTGGTTGCAGTGAAATCATGGACATATTGTTCCATTTGTACACAGCCACAACCCTGGCACTGATTGTCCACAATTTCACTGCAACCACAGATCTGCCGCAGATTTATCTCTATGTGTAAAGTGGCCTTTACTGAAACTATGACTCTTTGTTAGCCATTCAGATATATTCTTGGACACATCAGAAACATTGTTTGGATGGGAAGAATAGAGTAAATTCAGGTGAGATTTTGGAGAACTCTTCATCCTGTCTACTCACCTCCGTGTCATACTCACAGGGGCTCCTGCTTTAGGACACCCATTGACTTAAAGCCTTGTTTAGATACAGAGGTGGTACATCTATGTGCTGTACCACTGCCAGAATGTGTTGTATTAAGTTACTATATCCTTTTATCACTCCGTACCCCCTGAGCTTCATTTAATTCACCCCATCCAGCCAATCAGCATTCTGCTTTATTCTGAGAGCCAAAAACCCTGACACAGTGGCCTATAGATGGTGGGATGGCTGATATAAGATGCTTTCTTTCTTCTGCAGAACTAATTTGTATATGCTATTGTATGTATTTGTATTTTTAGCATTCTCCTGCAGCACACTAGTACCATCTAATCCATTCCTGTATCTTAGATTATAAAATAGGTAGGCTATGAAATAGTGCTAAAGCCTATTACACACTGTAGTAAAACCTCCATTTCTGGGCTCTCTTCCCAAGGTTGTAGAAAACAGCAACCAACAAAGGAAAGGCTCTGAGCTGCGGTCCAGCGCAGAGGGGGTTTACTACAGCACAAGATATTTATTCTTCATTCTGAGTGAAAAGGCGGTGGGCAGCGCTCGCCTCTTTGGGGGGAGCTGTGTGTGATAATGGAGATTCTGCAGGATCCGTCTCCACACATGCAGTTACTAGAATCACCACACCCCCATGGCTTCTGCTGTGTTTTTTTTCATTCACTAGCACTGCTTCATCTACAGTTGTAAGAGAAAAATGATCTCCATGTTTACTCTCCCTCTGATGAATTGTGTCTTAATGGTGGAAACAGGATTTTGATTTTACTCTAGACATATTTACCAGAAATGGCTTGTCTGGATTTTTTTCATGTTATTATTGGCAAGAAAAGACACAACCACTCTCATATGTTTTCACTTTTCATCCACAGATGTTACTGATATAGTGTTGGTAATAGGACCCATTTGAGACGTAGATGTCTGATGTTCGTGAGGTGATCTTGTGATTTTAGAAACTCAGATATCTGGAAGAAATAGGATTTTTATTATTCTGTAATATATTTCAATATGTTTTTCAGTTAAGCCATTTTATGACATGTTAATTAGTCATCGTGTGAAATTTTGATTGTGACTTGTCTAGCGGCTCAGACCCCATTAGTCATGAGAACCAAGGGGTCTTCTTTTAGTATTTACTTAGGGTTTATTCACAAATTCAGGATTTTCAATTGACAAATCTGTCATCTACTTCTAGTGAATAATGAATATACTCTGCGTTATAAAATCTGAATTCAATAGTATTATTTTGTCTAGCCTTTTTGGATCATGTGATTGCAACAGAAAGCCACCTTTTATTATTATCTATCTATCTATCTATCTATCTATCTATCTATCTATCTATCTATCCCTCTATCTATCCCTCTATCTATCTATCCCTCTATCTATCTATCTATCTATCTATCTATCTATCTATCTATCTATCTATCTATCTATCTATCCCTCTATCTATCCCTCTATCTATCTATCTATCTATCTATCTATCTATCCCTCTATCTATCTATCTATCCCTCTATCTATCTATCTATGCCTCTATCTCTATCTATCTATCTATCTTATATCCAGCAGATTCTTTTCAAACGTACTTGTGATATCCATACCTAAATGAATATACAGGGACAAAAAGAAAGATTGGTATCCGCTCACCTGTAGCCAAAGGAGGGGTCACCGTATCCAGGACTCGTGCAAGGGAAAGGGATGGTATACTGGCAATCCAGATTGTAGACAGAGGGTAATCCAGCAACAAAGTCCAAGGGATATTAAAATCCAAAAATTTTATTAAATCAAATTAAAATCCATATAAAAAAAGGTCCAAACAGGGTATAAACAACTGTCAGAGAGACAGTTGTTTATACCCTGTTTGGACCTTTTTTTATATGGATTTTAATTTGATTTAATAAAATTTTTGGATTTTAATATCCCTTGGACTTTGTTGCTGGATTACCCTCTGTCTAATGAATATACAGTATAATTAACTTATCCTTGTGTTATTTATGTACAATCACATACAGTATTAGTTTACATAAAAAATCATTCCCATAAATACTACACACAGGCACCGCATCTGATGGGTTTCTAAAGGACATCCTTAATTCACGTTGATTCTGCCATGCCTCCTGATGAACCATAATTGATAGGGGAAACGCGTTAAGCCACCAGGTTTCACAGATAAATAGTATTTCATATCTTGTCATGATTTATTTTACCTAGTGTTATATTGGTTCCCTATCCTAGCCATTACTCTCCCTCATATGCTGCATATTTTGCAAAGATTAGAAAGGAGGAGGGTAGGAAAACAGACTGGTGAGCTGGATATATTGTATTTTTGTTATTTTTACTATATTTTGCAAAGGCAACCCTTTACTAGTTGTTTTGGCTCTTTTCATGGCATAACACATAAGTATCTAGACTGTGTGTATACAGTGGTCCATGTTTTGTACAATTATTCTGCTAGTTATATATATCCCTGCGTATTTTGGACTTAAAGGGGTATTCTTATCCCAAAATGTAGTAGGTGTAATATTAATAATATTAGCAAATACCTCCAGTTAGGAATGCCTTGCACATGAGGTAAGAGACACGGCTATATCAGGAGAACTATACTACATTTCTGATTGGAGGTATTTGCTAATATTATTATTACATGTACTACATATTGGGATAGAATCTTGCATTTGGGATATATACATTGATATATTGCAGTATCCATACGCTCTGATCTGTTTATGTTTGCTCATCACCTGAGGCAATACTGAGTATTAGGGATTGCTAGGGCGACTGAGGGATTGTCAGCGTTAGGGTGCGCTCACACGAGCGTAAAAAACGGATGAGTGCAATGCGAGAAAATCTCCCCCTGCACTCTGACCAATGTTAGTCAATGATGGAGAGCAGTTGGTCAGCTTTTCTCGCATCCAGATCCTGGATGCGATAAAAGTCGTGGGCTATGTGCCCACGGCACTATGTACCCGCGGATATATCCACAGATACGTCCGCAGGTTTCCCACAACTGCTCCCCGGAATCCGCAGCTATACATAGCTGCGGCATTCCAGCGAAATAGCTTCGGGAAACCTGCAGACATTCGTGTGGCTTACCTGCGGAAGTCCCGGCCTGTATCTCCATAGTGGAGGGCCGGGAATTCCGCAGGTAATTCTGCTGGAATAATTGACATGCAGTTATATGCGGCTGCGGGACATCCGCAGCATATTCCGCAGCCGCACATACCATAGCATGGACACAGACACTCCCCATGTCCTATAGGATAACATGGGGAGTGTCTGTACTTGCTAAAACCTGCGTATTTATCTGGAAAATCCAGATAAATCCGCAGGTTTCCCGCGTAAAATCCACGGGTTCAGAGTCCCGTGGGCACATAGCCTTAACATGCTGCGATTTTCTGCGAGAGCCGTATCACTTGCACCCATTCAAGTGAATGTGTGCGAGAGATACATTGGTCTGCACTCGGATGTTATCCCAGTGCAGTGCGATATACACCAAGGCTGACAATGGAGGAGATGGGGGCATTAACCCCTCCCTCTCCTCCGCAGCTCCAGCACTCAGCTTCACAGCTGTGACCTGATTGCAATATCGGGTCACAGTCGCATGACACTCGGCTCACGCTCGCAGCAGAGTCTGAGCCGGGGGTCATTAGCATATCGCATCTGATGTCATACACTAGTGTGACTCCAGCGGCTCCACTGTAGGATGCCAACCTCCATGGCTAGGTAGCAATCACTATAGGGTCAAGTCTATTGTATTGTTAGTGTCATTATTATTTCAGGGCGTTATCATTAGAGACATTCTTCTGTCTCTATGAAGGGCATATCGGGGCTTTATCACCTAGTGTCCTGATGTCTGGCCCTGTATAGGGTCTGTTTGTATCTTTTTGTATTTTTGTTGGGGTTTGAATTTTTTATGTATATCAAATAATACTTAACTTTTAAGGGGATTTTTTTTATGTAAACTGATTTTGGATAAACCCTTTAATTATCCAATAATGTATGATCACATATTACCAAGTCTGATATTTACTGGGGCACTTTATTAGAAATGCTTTAATAATTCATATTTAATAATATAATGGTGACGGGGCACTTACTGGCTGATAGATCAAAGGATTTCCTCCAGAAAACTGCTCATACACTTCCATTTATACCGTAACTGTGTCCTGCTTCCCCAGCACAATCTATGAAGATTGTGCATAATCCATCTGCACGTTGCGTTTGAGAGCGCAGCGATTTGCATGCTGAAATTTTGATCCAAATCGCTGCGCCCAAAAAAGTAACATGTCACTTATTTCGTGCGCTTTGGATGCAGCTCCCACTATGTCTATGGGAAAGGCAGCATCCAGAGCGCATAAAATCGGCATCTAGTCGGCAGACACACTGCATCCATTACGCAGTGTTTCTGCAGCGATTTGAAGCACACATGCACTGTCAAATCACTGCAGATGTTTCCGCATGGACACTACGCAACGTGCGCACTGCTTCCCACTATATAGGGAGTTGGTTCAGATCATGAGCTGACTTCATACACTATTAACCAATGTGTGTCCATGTGCATCACATGATAGGGAAGAGTGAAAGTGAATATTTTCAGGAAATAGCCAGTTAGTGCACTTCAGAAAAAAAGAAATTCTGCATTCAAACCACGCATTTTGTTGTTTTTTTTCCCCTTTTTATTGTAGTCTTTTTTGTGTGCAGATTACTTGTGTGCTTTGTTTATAATGCATGTTTAATTCAGTTAGTTTTATTAATCAAAAACAATGCAAAAACTTATTTGAAGCATTTTTTCACTTTCTCATTGCTTTTTATGGGTGTAAAAAACTGCTGAAAGAATTGAAATGCTGTAGATTTAAAAAATACTGCAGTTTACAAATTCCGTCAGGAAAACAAAGCGTGTGCATAAGATTTTTGAAATCACATAGCTTTTACTACTACTGTAAGGCTAGGTTCATATTTCCGTTGCTTTGCATCAGTCACAATCCGCAATCTGTTTGGCAGATTCCGTTGTTTCCCATAGACTTATATAAGTGGAGGATTGTGACTGATGCCCTTGCGTTGCATCTTCCGCCCGACTGATCAGTCGTGGAATGACTGACCGTCGGGCGGCAGGAACGCAGAGAGTAACACGTTTTTTGAGCAGCGGAATCCTTATGATTTTGCTGCGCATGCTCTCTCTCGGCGGCCGAGCGATCAGCTGATTGCCTGGCAGCCGCCTTCTGTGAGCGTTCAGCTGATCACCCGAAGACTGGATTCTGTGAGCGAACAGCTGATCTCCCTGCCGCCGGCTTTTGAGAGCGATCAGCTGATCTCCCGGCCGCCGGCTTTTGAGAGCAATCAGCTGATCTCCCGGAGGCCGGCTAATGAGAGCGATCAGCTGATCTCCCGGCTGCCGGCTTTTGAAAGCAATCAGCTGATCTCCCAGCCGCCGGCTTTTGAGAGCAATCAGCTGATCTCCCGGAGGCCGGCTAATGAGAGCGATCAGCTGATCTCCCGGCCGCCGTCTTTTGAGAGCAATCAGCTTGATCTCCCGGAGGCCGGCTAATGAGAGCGATCAGCTGATCTCCCGGCCGCCGGCTTTTGAGAGCAATCAGCTGATCTCCCGGCCGCCGGCTTTTGAGAGCAATCAGCTGATCTCCCGGAGGCCGGCTAATGAGAGCGATCAGCTGATCGCTCTCATTAGCCGGCCTCCGGGAGATCATCTGATTGCTCTTAAAAGCCGGGGGCTGGGAGATCAGCTGATTGCTCTCAAAAGCCGGCGGCCGGGAGATCAGCTGATCGCTCTCTCACGTTTTACAGCAGAATCCGACAATGAATTCTTATTCTTGTCATCCGTTGTACAACGCACCAGTCACAAGTGTCAAGCAACGCATGTGACTGATGCAAAACAACAGAAATGTGAACCTAGCCTTAAGCCCGCTTTACATGCTACAAGATATCTTACGATGTGTCGGCGGGGTCACGTCGTAAGTGACGCACATCCGGCATCATAAGGTATGTTGTAGCGTGTGACAGCGACGTGCAATTGCGATTGAACGAAAAACCGTTCATCGCATGCACGTCATTCATTCCTGACGAATTGAACGTCAGATTGTTCATCGTACCTGGGGTAGCGCACATCGCAGTGTGTGACACCCCAGGAACGATGAACAGATCTCACCTGCCTCCTGCAGCTCCCGGCCCATAATGCGGAAGGAAGGAGGTGGGCGGGATGTTTACGTCCCGCTCAGCTCCGCCCCTCCGTTTCTATTGGCCGGCTGCCGCGTGACGTCGATGTGACGCCAAACGTCCCTCCCACTCCAGGAAGTGGACGTTCGCCGCCCACATCGAGGTCGTATGGTAGGTAAGTACGTGTGACGGGGGTTAATCGTACAAATTGAACGTGCTGCAAATACGATGGGGGCGTTGCAAATCGCATACGATATCGTATGCGAAATTGCAAAGTGTAAAGCAGGCTTAAGAAGTAGCTTTTAAATGGCATTAAAAGGCTATGTGCACATGTTGATTTTTTTTGTGTGCTTCTTTTCTGCACATAAAAAAGCATGTTTTGGCAGGAAAAAAGCAGCTGAAAAACATGCATTTTTTTTAATTGCGTTTGCATGTCTTTTCACATGCATTTTTTTCCTGCTTTTTTTGTGTTGTTTTCTTTAATCATGGTGATCGCAGGGATTCAGGTGCTGTACCCCCTCTCACTGCCTGGAGTGGTGCCCACACCGCTCCCAATAGATTAACCCCCTGAATACTGCGATCACAGCATTCAGGAGGCAGAGAGAAGAATCGCTTACCTCTCCACAGCGATCGGGTCCCTGTATTTCGATTGAAGAGACCCGATTGCTGCCATGACAACCTTGGGTCATCACCATGACGACCCCGAGTTACTGAGCTACAGAGAGCCCCACACACCATGCTGCAATATAATCCACTGTAGTGATTAAGCACTGTAGGGGATTATAGAAACGCAGAAATAATTAACATGCTGCTTCTTTTTTCAGCAACAAAAACTGCAAGGAAAAAAGAAGCAGCATGTGCACAGCAAGTCAGGATTCTCATAGACTTTGCTGGGATGCATTTTTCCTTGCAGTATTGATTAAAATCTGCAAGGAAAAACGTAACGTGTACACATAGCCTAAATGTATCCTTACAATGAGAACAAGCAGATTTATATCCATGTTCCCTTTGTCATACAATAATGTAAATGGAATCTTTCACCAGGTTTTTGTAACCTTATCTGAGAGCAGTATAATGTAGGGAAAGAGACCTTGATTTCAAAGATGTATCAGTTTACTTAGTTTAGTTTCTCCGAGGTTTGTGCCACAGTATTGACGAGAAGAGAGGATGCAAAGGCACATGCGCCACCAATGGTAAGAGCATCTGAGAAGTCCAAACCAGGAGGACGTCATCTTCAATAAGATGGTGCCAGAGATAGCACTATGCGTAGGCGCTGACAACGTCACCATCTTACTGAAGAGTTCCTGAAATACTTCTAGATGCCACTGCGCATGCGCCGGGCTTAAATGTAATGGTGGCAACAATGGGAGAAAGGCCAGGCAAGCACATAGGGGCGGAATAATAACGCATGACCTGAAGCACATAGTCCCGCCCTGATGCACATGCCACTCAATCAGTGCAGTTTTGGAACTTTGATTACACATTTTTCTGCAATTAATCATCCAATCTCTCAACTAAAGGTATGATTGCATTCAGCATGCTATCCACAGTATGGCAATTCCTTTACTGTATATATGAAACGCTTGCGGTTGGTTCCCTTTAAGGGCTTCTAGAAAAATGTTTGAGATTCCCATTGACTTCCATTATGCTCGTTACTCGAATCAAGCCTCTTCAAGCTTCCGACCTGCTCGATTCGAGTACCGAGCACTCGAGCATTTTAGTGCTCGCTCATCACTAGTCATGTGTTTTGCATTTGATATAACAACATAAATGCATTTTTGTATAAATGTCACTGATAGTAAAAATAGCAAACCAAAAGGTCCCCATTCAATAAAAGTGACCTGAAATTGCTGATTTTGTCAGGTTTGGCTGACCACCCTAGGTGTATGAGGTACTACCCAACATCTTCCAAAAGTTTGTACAGTGGAACCTTGGTTAACGAGAACAATCCGTTCTGGGAGTGTGCTTGTTAACCAAGTTACTCGTTCAGCAAAGCAACGTTTCCCCAAGGAAATCATTACAATGCTGACAATTCGTTCCACAACTTGTTAAATGTCCCATCCTGGTCCCCTATTGTGTCATTCCACACATGCACAAACACACACAAACACGTACAAACACACACAAACTCACACAAACACACACAAGCTTGCACGCACACGCACATAATATGCTCACCTTACCTTCTGTTCCATCGCCGGTCTCCTGGGACTTGCTATTGTCCGGTACGGGCTGTGTATCGGGTTACCATAATGACGACGGAGGAACTTCCGCTGCCAGAGCGCTGACGTCATAGGCAGGAGCTGCTTTTGCCTCTGATTGGCCAGCGCACTGCCTTTGAGTAGTGGTGACAGAGGAAGTTCCTGCTTCGTCGATATGGTTGCCGATGCACAGCCTGGAGTGGAGCGGCAAACTACAGGACCCAGGAGGCTGGCGATGGAACTGAAAGTACACATATTATGCTCACCTTACCTTCCGTTCCATCGCCGGCCTCCTGGGTCTTGTAGTTCGTCGCGAGGACGTCGCGATGTATCGGTGGACTACAAGAACCATGAGGCCAGCGGTGGAACGGAAGGTAAGGTGAGCATAATATTGTATGTATGTGCGTGCGTGTCTGTTTGTGCGTGCTTTTGTGTATTTGTGTGGACTGCAAGTGCGGGTCAGAGCGCGGCGGATGTATGGAACCGGAAGTGTGTGCGGTGAGTATTTTGCTCGTACAGCAAAGCTTTCTTGTAAACCGAGTTAGAAATTTACAGAAAGCTTTGCTTGTTCAGCGAAATTCTCGTTAAGAGGGTTACTCGTTAAGCGAGGTTCCACTGTATTAGGAAAGATAAGCTGCTGTCAAAGGAGTCTGGTGGCGGCTGTCATAGAGAACACAGGAATGCTTGTTCCTGTATATGGGGTTATCGAAAACTATTGCTATTTTCGTCTGACAGCTATGTAATCTATGTGGCCAACTTTAGATTTTCAAATAATTTTCAAATAATGTGAGACTAGCTTTGTATAAAATCAGCCTTAGGGCATGTTTATAGACGCCAGGGTATCCACTGAGTACCCCCAGAGGTAGATGATTCTGAATTTTTTTTTATGCCAATGTTTTTTTTAACTATATATGAAGTAGTGATTTCCAAACGGATGCTGCTAGAAGAATGGACAGGTGACTTCTTTTAGCTGCTTTTCGGGTTTTGAATCCTGAACTTTTAAAAAAACACCAAAACTATTAAATACATGCACAGCAAGTTATTTTTTAAATTCCAGTGTATATATTCATTTTTTTTAAAATGATTTTTCAAGTACTTTTGAGTTTTTGAGTGGACGTGCCTGAAAAAGCTGCCATTTGCATGTACCCTTAGATTACAAGATTTAGCAGCTAGCTTACATACACTGTGGAGCAACACCAAGAGTTCATTAATAGTAATGAGTGAGCCGGCTTGTTACTCAATTGAATATCGGGTTTCTCTGGTGCAGCTCAAGTACCGAGCATAATTGAAGTGAGTGGGAAACTCATGCATTTTCAAACTCAGATGCTCAATTGAGTAACAAGTAGAGATGGGCGGACTCGCAAATAACCAGGACCGGTGGGTCCCTGTTCACTTTTAAAAAAAATCCGGATGCGGTCCAGAATCCAGCCCCCATATAAGTCTATGGGGATCAGAATCAGATTAAAAATAGGGTTAGAAGGGATAGGGGAATGGGACCAAGTGCGCTATATTTACCAAGGCTCCGGCTTGACTGTACGCTGCTCCTAGGTCTCGCATTCACTTCTGGTGCCGCACATTACATTCATCACATATGCATTGCTTTCCCTGCCAACCGGCGCCTGTGATTGGTTGTAGCCAGATGCGCCTCCACCCTGAGTGGCAGCATGTCAGTTGACTGCATCCAATCACAGGCACCAGGACGGCCGGTGGGCGGGGAAAGCAGTGTGACTGAAAAAACCATACACTCTATCATCTACTGTGAGCCTAGAATGTACGGGCTCATTCCAAGTTAGTGGGTGTGACTCCCTTGGTTGGTGGGTGTCGCAACGTTTCCTCTTGTCCACCATAATCATGCAAGGGGGGCTTCATCCCCCCTTACACCTCCCCTATCTGGGGGTCTTACCCCCACACCCCTGTTTCTATTATAAATAGCGGCATGCCCACGTGGAATAGAAAAAGAATGTTTATTCTGGCTGGAAATGTCGGACGGCATTTTGAACACACCCTTATCATGTGATAGGGCGGCATGGTGGCTCAGTGGTTAGCACTGCAGTTTTGCAGCGCTAGGGTCCTGGGCTCAAATCCCACCAAGGACACCATCTGCAAGGAGTTTGTATGTTCTCCCCGTGTTTGCGTGGGTTTCCTCCGGGTACTCCGGTTTCCTCCCACACTCCAAAGACATACAGATAGGGACTCTAGATTGTGAGCCCCAATGGGGACAGTGTTGCCAATGTATGTAAAGCGCTGTGGAATTAATAGCGCTATATAAATGAATAAAATTATTATTATTATTATAGGGGGCATGTTGAAATGACGTCTTCCTGAAAGGAGCCCGTACACTTTATCATCTACCGTCAGTATCGTGGTATAAATAAATAAAACAATTGGCGTAGGGCCCTCCGTATTCTGATACCCAGCACAGATAGAGCACATGGCTGCAGCCCCAATCCTGTGCTTATCTTGGCTGTGTATCAAAAGAAGAGGAACCGCATGTGACTTTTCTTTTTTTTCTTTAATCGTTTAAATTAATAATTAAAAAAAAACGGCGTGCGGTTCCCCCAATTTTGATATCCAGCAAGAAAAAACCCAACAGCTGGGGGCTGCTATTCTCAGGCTGAGGAGACCCGGCATAAAAATATCAGCCTCCAGCCGCCCGGAATAGTTGCATTCATTAGATGCAACAAGCCCAGCGCTTTCCCCAGCTCTTCCCGATTGCCCTGGTGCAGTGGCAATCAGGGTAATGATGGGTTAATAACAGCCCACAGCTGCTACTAAGTCCTAGATTAGTGAATATAGCAATAAGAGGCTAAAATTTAACTTTTAATTCTGAAATATTAAAAGCCCAAGAGGGATACGTGTAACCATGAAACTCCAGTGCTCTAGAATCTAAGATAATAACTTGTCGTAGCACAAGGAGTCAATAATGTATAACAAACACAACAAAAAAACACAAAATACATAAATCATAAATTGAGTAGATTATATCAACCCGTGGGACAGTGGTCCACTTGCTAGGGAAGAAAAAGTAATCAAAAAAACTCAATATACCTAAATCAAGAGCTAGATATTGGTCCTCAGTGGAAAGACCAATACAATTACTATTGCTCAATATACAAATAAATGGGAACAATCTCACCCATGTTCAGTGGTCTAGGGCAGATCAGGATCTCCTCCGTGTAGGTCCTCTTTATGTCGTCAGGTTGTCACTGACCCTACATAAACCTAGGAGATAAATTAAACCTGTTGCCCAAACTTCTGTCCTGACAAGGACAGACCACAGCTGGCCCTCTCTATATACCCCTACACCGATCCTAGCCACGTCCCGACGCGTTTCATCATATAAGACTCATCAGGGGACTCCGGTGTTTAGATAGAGGCCAGAGGTCCTAAGCCCTCGCTCCCAGAATAACATAAGGGAACCAGAGCCACAGTGATACAGGGTATATAAATGGTAACGGTCCAATAAGGATTACAGGTCAATTAAGAGACTCACCAGTGGTGATTCAGTTACGCAGGTGGATATATATCTAATATGATGCATATTGATGTCCCATGATGGCGCCACCTCCTGCATCAACCTCGTGTACACGTGGAACGCAAACAGCGTCCACGCTACGATCCCACCGCGCACTTCCGGTCTCGCAACGATAAACCGGAAGTGCGTCATATCGAGGGCGGGACCGTTGCTACACGCTAACGTGCACACTCCAAGCCACAGGCCCAGGGCGGCAATCAATCCGCCTACCGGAAGTGAGGTGACGTGATCAAAAGGCGGTGGGAGTGGCAGGTGCGTCATGCAGACGTCAAAACGCCCACCGCCCATTCAATGAGATCCCGGATCATAATGACACGCCCTACACTCCCAGCGCTCAGGATGCATGTAGGGAAGCAGATCCCGGTCCACTACACATCCCGTACACCGGATCAAGTCACAGTCTCGCATTCTAAGCAGAAAGAGGCGCAAAACACATCATCCTCAGGATGGGGGCACCATGCAAATCGCAGTGCTCATACCCCAATAACAAACACAGAACCCACCAGATGGGGGGTACCTCATTAGCGCATAAAGGAGGGGATCATGGGGCAGGATCACATTGCTGAATGCACCTATCTGAAAATCACCACACATCCTATTATGAGTCATCTTAATAATCTTATTCAGTGTATTCAGCTTTCATCACACATAAAGTTATAGTCATGTTACCCAGATATTACAAATGTGCACAAATCCAGGGTTCCACATATATGGAGGGATTAGTCACTGTATTCACTGTCCCTCCAGGACTATACAGGTTACATCTACTTCAAAAGGTTGGTCAAGGTTATCATTGGCTAGTAATTCTCCTACTGTCTAGATAAAGCTGGCAAATTGAAGCTGTTCATTTAGGCCCCCCGGGGACGAGGTGCCTAGTCTAAATATCCATTTTGTTTCTTGTTGGAGAACCCGCCTGTCCCAGTCGCCACCCCGCTTTGGTCTGGGGACGACATCAATACCCACAAAACGGATAGCAGTAGGATTACCACCATGTTTAGCCCAAATGTGTCTGGCTAGTGGTTTGTCCCTCTTGTGTTCGATGTCGCCAAGGTGGTCTCCAATTCTTCGCCTAAATTCACGGATCGTTTTCCCCACATACTCTAAGCCACAGTTACAGGTAGCTTTGTAAATCACTCCTTGAGTGCGACAATTTATGAAATGACGTATTTCAAAATTCCTGTCCAGCACCATACTTCTGAACGTTTTCCCAACTTCCAGGTAGGGGCATGCTATGCATTTGGAGCATCTAAAGCAGCCCTTCACCTCCCTGGACAGCCAATTGGTCTCCTGATGTCGTTCAAAGTGGCTATGCACCAGCCTGTCACCAAGGGATCTCCCTTTTTTGTAGGTGATCAGTGGTCGTTCAGGCAAGGAGGGGCCCACATCTCTATCCATTAAAAGAATAGGCCAATGGTTCTCCAGTATTTTACGAATTTCAGTGGCTCCGTTGTTGAAAGTTGTGATGAAGCGAGAGAAACCATTCTGCTCCAATGGTCTCTCCCGGTCCATCAACAATTCCATTCTGGGGGTGTTTTTCGCTTCATTATAGGCTCTCTTGAGAATCTCCCCAGGGTAGCCCCTCTCTTTGAAACGGTCACGGAGCTCCCTTGATTGGCTTTCAAAGACCCTTTTATCCGAGCAGTTCCTCCGTAAACGGAGGAACTGTCCTTTAGGGATCCCCCTCCTCATGTGGAAGGGATGACAGCTCTCCCACATGAGGAGGGAGTTGGTGGCTGTGGGTTTACGGTAGGTTGAGGTGGAGATCTCACCATTCCCACTTTTCTGGATAAGAATGTCCAGGAAGGGGAGATTGTCTTCCCCAATGACATGTGTAAAGGTCAGCCCAACATCATTTTGATTAAGGCCCGCTACATAGTTAGACAGTTCCATCCTCGAACCTGTCCATACAATCAGTATGTCATCTATGTAGCGGGCCCATATCTCAAATTTAGATGTAGATTCTTCCATCCCTTCCACAAAGATCCGCGTCTCCTCCCACCAACCCAGGAGCAAATTGGCGTAGGAGGGGGCACATGGGCTCCCCATGGCCGTGCCCCTGAGTTGGTGGTAGATCCGCCCATCGAAGGTGAAGATGTTTCTTGTCAAGCAAAACTCCAAAAGTTTCAGGACAAATCTGTTGTGCTCCCTAAACTGACAACCCCGCGTATTCAGAAAATAATCCACCGCCTCGAGTCCCTTCGTATGGGGAATAGAGGAGTAGAGAGCTTCAACGTCCACACTCCCAAGAAGAGTGCCCTCACTAACTGATATCCCGTCTAGTTTCCTCAATAGATCTGGTGTATCTTTCACAAATGAGGGTAGGGCTGCAACAAATGGCTTAAGAATCCTATCCAAGTATGTTCCACAATTTTGGGTCAGATTGTTGATCCCAGAAACTATTGGCCTACCCTTCAAAGGGCAAAGGCCCTTATGAACCTTTGGTAGGCAATAGAAGGTCGCCATTGTTGGTTCTTTCGGGAGAAGAAACTCATACTCGGTT
This sequence comes from Anomaloglossus baeobatrachus, assembly GCF_048569485.1. Lineage (NCBI taxonomy): Eukaryota > Metazoa > Chordata > Amphibia > Anura > Aromobatidae > Anomaloglossus > Anomaloglossus baeobatrachus. The sequence continues at coordinate 508,980,629 of NC_134356.1, read as the reverse complement.
TTACTGATTACTTCAGACAAAAGGCCCTCATCCAGGATGCCTTTGAGTTCACTCAAATACTGCTTTGTTGGATTTGCAAGGAGTCTTTTATATCCAGTCCTGTCATTCAGGATCTTGATACACATTTCCGCATACTGGTCAGTATCCATGACAACCACATTGCCCCCTTTGTCCGAGGGTTTGATGACAATGTGGTTGTCATGTTCTAGTTCTCTCAAAATCCCCATCTCTTCCTTCGTGAGATTATATGGTATATAAAGAGAGGATTGAGAGATGGATCTAATTTCACGAGTGACAAGTTCCTCAAATACGTCAATTGCCGATTGGTCCCCAGAGGGGGGAGGAAATTTTGTGCTCTTATTTTTTAGATCGGTAAAAGGTCCCCTACCCTGAAGACTGGGGTCAATAGTACCGATACTTTCCAGTAGGCGTATATCTGGTAAAAGGTCAAGTGGAATATCAAGATCCTGACACAGTCTGGTATCCTGACGTAAAAAGTGTTTCCTCCACCTGACCTTTCACAGGAATAGATTCAGATCTTTGATGGCTTCAAAGGTGTCAAAATTAGAGGTGGGGACAAAGGATAGCCCCCTCTTAAGGAGTTCAACCTCCATGCTGCCTAAAGTTTTTTTAGACAGGTTAATAACCTGTACACTGGAGGTTAACTCCTGGGCTGCTAGAGCCGGTTCCTGAGGGGATAGGGTTCTAAAAAAGGGCTCAATGGTAAATTGCCTCCCCTATCACCAGATCTGGAGCCTCTTCTTCCTCTCCCTCTCCCCCTTCCTCTAGTCCTGTTATTCCTCTGTCTCCTATAGTTGTCGCTATCCGAAAAATCAGTATCCGTGGAGGATGGCTCACATTCAGTCAGTTGACCAGGTAACTGGTTATTGACCACCTGGTAGGCCCGATTATCCTTGAAGTCAGAGTAATCCCTCATATATTGCTTATGCTTCCTCTCTTTTAGTCTGTATTGGAAACGTTCCAATTCGTCCTTCAGTTTATTCTCTTTTGTGGTGAAGTCGGATTCACCTGAAAACTTTTTAGTTATGTCGATGCTTTCCTTTAGTTTGTCATCCAGCTGGGAGAGGTTAGCTCGTTCCTCCTCCAACATCAATTGCATCAAACGTGTTGAGCTATTGGTTGCTTCTCTCTCCCAGTTGGTGACAAAATCTGGATTTCTGTATCTAGAACCCGCCGTGAGGTGAATACGGAGGCCACGTGGAACTATGCCTGCCTTAATGTAGCTCTCTAAACTCTTCACCTCCCACCAAGACACCACCTGGTCCTTATACACCTGTGTTAGTTCCTTAAATGCCACTCCATAGGAGGGAGTATATCTCTTTTGTACAAATCCTTGATCGGAGAATATTTGTTGTGCTTCAGCCAACCAATCATCGGTGTTTAGTCCAGTAGTCAAAAAACCAGCCATACCTCGTTTCAATATAGTGCTGTCAGCAAACCTCAAACAGAGGGAGGCCACTTATCAATTAATAGTGAATATAGCAATAAGAGGCTAAAATTTAACTTTTAATTCTGAAATATTAAAAGCCCAAGAGGGATACGTGTAACCATGAAACTCCAGTGCTCTAGGATCTAAGATAATAACTTGTCGTAGCACAAGGAGTCAATAATGTATAACAAACACAACAAAAAAACACAAAATACATAAATCATAAATTGAGTAGATTATATCAACCCGTGGGACAGTGGTCCACTTGCTAGGGAAGAAAAAATAATCAAAAAAACTCAATATACCTAAATCAAGAGCTAGATATTGGTCCTCAGTGGAAAGACCAATACAATTACTATTGCTCAATATACAAATAAATGGGAACAATCTCACCCATGTTCAGTGGTCTAGGGCAGATCAGGATCTCCTCCGTGTAGGTCCTCTTTATGTCGTCAGGTTGTCACTGACCCTACATAAACCTAGGAGATAAATTAAACCTGTTGCCCAAACTTCTGTCCTGACAAGGACAGACCACAGCTGGCCCTCTCTATATACCCCTACACCGATCCTAGCCACGTCCCGACGCGTTTCATCATATAAGACTCATCAGGGGACTCCGGTGTTTAGATAGAGGCCAGAGGTCCTAAGCCCTCGCTCCCAGAATAACATAAGGGAACCAGAGCCACAGTGATACAGGGTATATAAATGGTAACGGTCCAATAAGGATTACAGGTCAATTAAGAGACTCACCAGTGGTGATTCAGTTACGCAGGTGGATATATATCTAATATGATGCATATTGATGTCCCATGATGGCGCCACCTCCTGCATCAACCTCGTGTACACGTGGAACGCAAACAGCGTCCACGCTACGATCCCACCGCGCACTTCCGGTCTCGCAACGATAAACCGGAAGTGCGTCATATCGAGGGCGGGACCGTTGCTACACGCTAACGTGCACGCTCCAAGCCACAGGCCCAGGGCGGCAATCAATCCGCCTACCGGAAGTGAGGTGACGCGATCAAAAGGCGGTGGGAGTGGCAGGTGCGTCATGCAGACGTCAAAACGCCCACCGCCCATTCAATGAGATCCCGGATCATAATGACACGCCCTACACTCCCAGCGCTCAGGATGCATGTAGGGAAGCAGATCCCGGTCCACTACACATCCCGTACACCGGATCAAGTCACAGTCTCGCATTCTAAGCAGAAAGAGGCGCAAAACACATCATCCTCAGGATGGGGGCACCATGCAAATCGCAGTGCTCATACCCCAATAACAAACACAGAACCCACCAGATGGGGGGTACCTCATTAGCGCATAAAGGAGGGGATCATGGGGCAGGATCACATTGCTGAATGCACCTATCTGAAAATCACCACACATCCTATTATGAGTCATCTTAATAATCTTATTCAGTGTATTCAGCTTTCATCACACATAAAGTTATAGTCATGTTACCCAGATATTACAAATGTGCACAAATCCAGGGTTCCACATATATGGAGGGATTAGTCACTGTATTCACTGTCCCTCCAGGACTATACAGGTTACATCTACTTCAAAAGGTTGGTCAAGGTTATCATTGGCTAGTAATTCTCCTACTGTCTAGATAAAGCTGGCAAATTGAAGCTGTTCATTTAGGCCCCCCGGGGACGAGGTGCCTAGTCTAAATATCCATTTTGTTTCTTGTTGGAGAACCCGCCTGTCCCAGTCGCCACCCCGCTTTGGTCTGGGGACGACATCAATACCCACAAAACGGATAGCAGTAGGATTACCACCATGTTTAGCCCAAATGTGTCTGGCTAGTGGTTTGTCCCTCTTGTGTTCGATGTCGCCAAGGTGGTCTCCAATTCTTCGCCTAAATTCACGGATCGTTTTCCCCACATACTCTAAGCCACAGTTACAGGTAGCTTTGTAAATCACTCCTTGAGTGCGACAATTTATGAAATGACGTATTTCAAAATTCCTGTCCAGCACCATACTTCTGAACGTTTTCCCAACTTCCAGGTAGGGGCATGCTATGCATTTGGAGCATCTAAAGCAGCCCTTCACCTCCCTGGACAGCCAATTGGTCTCCTGATGTCGTTCAAAGTGGCTATGCACCAGCCTGTCACCAAGGGATCTCCCTTTTTTTGTAGGTGATCAGTGGTCGTTCAGGCAAGGAGGGGCCCACATCTCTATCCATTAAAAGAATAGGCCAATGGTTCTCCAGTATTTTACGAATTTCAGTGGCTCCGTTGTTGAAAGTTGTGATGAAGCGAGAGAAACCATTCTGCTCCAATGGTCTCTCCCGGTCCATCAACAATTCCATTCTGGGGGTGTTTTTCGCTTCATTATAGGCTCTCTTGAGAATCTCCCCAGGGTAGCCCCTCTCTTTGAAACGGTCACGGAGCTCCCTTGATTGGCTTTCAAAGACCCTTTTATCCGAGCAGTTCCTCCGTAAACGGAGGAACTGTCCTTTAGGGATCCCCCTCCTCATGTGGAAGGGATGACAGCTCTCCCACATGAGGAGGGAGTTGGTGGCTGTGGGTTTACGGTAGGTTGAGGTGGAGATCTCACCATTCCCACTTTTCTGGATAAGAATGTCCAGGAAGGGGAGATTGTCTTCCCCAATGACATGTGTAAAGGTCAGCCCAACATCATTTTGATTAAGGCCCGCTACATAGTTAGACAGTTCCATCCTCGAACCTGTCCATACAATCAGTATGTCATCTATGTAGCGGGCCCATATCTCAAATTTAGATGTAGATTCTTCCATCCCTTCCACAAAGATCCGCGTCTCCTCCCACCAACCCAGGAGCAAATTGGCGTAAGAGGGGGCACATGGGCTCCCCATGGCCGTGCCCCTGAGTTGGTGGTAGATCCGCCCATCGAAGGTGAAGATGTTTAAGTCCTAGATTAGTGATGGCAGGTGTCTATGAGGCGAGCGGCCATAAAATATGACTGCCCGCTGTGAGTGCAGACAGACAGTGACTGAGTCGTGATGAGCGATGACGACACTCAGGTTATTTGCGGTCACAACTGGAGGTTCCCACGGTCCTTCACTTGTGATCGCAGGAAACATCTCCTGGCAGAAAACCATTTTTTTTTGCCAAGAGATGCAGATTTTGTGATGCAATTTATACAACATATTCTTACACCCAGTCTACACCTCCTGGCAAAAAACTGCGGTTTTTTTCCGCACTTTTTGACTTGTTTTTTTGCCATGATTTTTGCCACAGTTTTCTGCCAGGGGGTGCACATTTGGTGCTGAAATCATCTGCACCAGATTTCAGCACCAAATTTGCACCTCCTGTCAGAAAAAAAATAAAAGATTTTTTGAATTTTTGGGCCAAGAAATGCAATTTGGTGATGACATTTTTACACCATATTCTTGCACCCAATCTACACTTCCTGGCAAAAAACGTGGGGTTTTTTTTACGCTTTTTTTGCCACTTTTTACTTTTTTTAATTTAAATAAATAATTTTAAAAACCGACATGCGGTCCCCCCCAATTTTGATACCCAGCCATGATAAAGCAAGACAGCTGAGGACTGGTATTCTCAGGTTGGGGAGGGACATGGTTATTGGCCACCCCCCCCAGCCTAAAAATAGCAACCTGTAGCTGCCCGAAATTGTCGCATCCATTAGATGTGACAAGCTCAGGACTTTACCTGGCTCTTCCCGATTGTCCTGTGGCGGTGGCAATCGGGGTAATGAGGGATTAATAACAGCCCACAGCTGCTACTAAATCCTAGATTAGTGATGGCAAGTGTCTATGACACCCGCATCATTAATCTGTAATTGAAAATAATTAAACACAGACACCTTTATTTGGAATAAAATACAAAAAAACACCCTCTTACCACTTTATTAACCCCAACACAACCCTGCAGGTCCGATGTAAGCCACACGGGGTCCCACGGTGATTCTAGCTCTGCTACATCTCATTCACAGTGTGCAGCAATAGAGCACAACTGCCCACTGTGAGTGCAGAGAATGAATGAGCTGCAATGAGCGATGACTCGTTGCAGGGCAGATGCCATCACACAGGCTGGGGGGACATCTGACTGCAACCAATCACAGAGGCCAGGCCAGCCGGTGGGTGGGGAAAGCAGTGCATATATATGAGCAATGATGAGCGGAGGCAGCAGGAGCAGTGTACAGCTGCGCGGGAGCAGTTTACAGCCGGGCCGGAGCCTCGGTAAGTATGATGCCAGATCAAACAGCCGGAATCCCGGGACCGGCACTTTACGTAGACTTGTTTGCATAAATGAAGTTTTCTGAAAAATTAAGTCAATGAGGCCACGATGGCCTTTAGTGTTCTGGATCCTTTTTTTTTTGTCTGCTTTTTTTTTTTTTTTACCAATTATGTGCCATACTTTTTTCCTGTATACAAAATTAAGAAAATGATGGAGGTTTCACAAGTTTCTTCTAGCAACCATCAGGGTTGTATCGATGTGTCGCCTATTTCCTTCACATATCCATCCACTTGCTTGGCCAACTTTGGTCCACCAAGTAGTATAGCCAATTTTTTTTCTTTGCAGGTCATTAACTAACAAAAATCCATATGTGAAAAGACCAGTAGAATATAAGTGGCTTTGTGCTATCCGTTAAAAATGGATTGCACATTTGTGAAAAAAAACAACCGGATGTGTGAATGAAGCCTAAAGGGTACTTTGGGGAGATAAAAAGTTATTCTAATGGCCATGTGCTCATAAATGGTAAAAATGAGATCCATAGTATTGTCAAAGCACTTGTAATTCAGTGTAATTCTGGAGCAGCAGCTTGTTTCTCCCCCTCCCTTTTGGGAGGTTACATTACACATCAGGTGGGTGGCGTAGCCTGCTCACGGTATCTAGAAGCTGCCAGTCCCCTGATAATGTCTGCTTCTGTCCGAAAGCAGGGGTATGGCCTGCTCCTTGTTGCTGGTGACAGCTAGCCCTCTGATAATATCTGCTTCCCTGCAGTCCTAGCTCAGTGACCATGGCCACACCCCCTGTTCTCGGACAGCAGGGAAGCAGATATCAATTGTCTGGCAGCTACTATACACTAGGAGCAGGCCATACCCCATGATGTAATATCCCAGAAGGGAGGGTGAGCACCAAGGAGCACATCCAGCATTACACTGAATTACAGTTACTGTGAGGGAAACAGCACTGTATATCATATCTTTAGAGTGTATGAGGGCATAGCCATTAAAATAACTTTTTTAGCTCCCCAGAGCACCACTCTAAGTAATGAAAAACAGTTTAAATCTAGGCCCCTTTTCAGATACTTCCATCCTTGATTTCCCACATCTCTAATTCTTTAACTCTCTCTGAAAGTTAGTGATGGTATGAAATATTCTTTTAATTTTATTCGCAATTGGCTCTATTATACGTTTAATTATGGCAATTTGTATAAACAGTTATGTGTAATATTAGTAGAAAAAGCTAAAACTGACAGTGGATCCTACACAGAGAAAATTATATAGGAAAGAGTTATAACTTTTCCATGCTCTGAACCCACCCCATATGCGAATACTGATCAAAATACTTGTGTGTGAAAGAGTCTTCTTGATGTAAACATTTATATTTTCTATAAAAAGCTACTTGATCTTCAAAAACCTTCTTTCAATCTAATTTTCCTGCTTCCACTCAGTACTACTTCTATCTCCTTTTAAAGGGAGTCTGTCACCAGATGTTTGCCACTGAGAGCATCATGATGTAGAGACAAAGACCCTAATTCAAGCAATGTTTAATTTACTGAGCTGCTTCCTGTACTTTTGATAAAAATCACTATGCTTTTAGTAGTAGATTATCACTAGATGACTAGTAAACCAGCTGCTATATACACTGCAGAATTATTAGGCAAGTCGTATTTTAGAGGATTTTTTATTTTTGATCAACAATTATGTTCTCAATTAACCCAAAAGACTCTTAAATATCAAAGCTTAATATTTTTGGAAGTTGGAGTGGTTTTTTTTTAGATTTGGCTATCTTAGGAGGATATCAGTTTGTGCAGGTAACTATTACTGTGCAAAATTATTAGGCATCTTAATAGAAACCAAATATATTCCCATCTCACTTGTTTATTTTCACCAGGTAAACCAATATAACTGCATAAAATTTGGAAATAAACATTTCTGACATGCAAAAACAATACCCCAAAAAAATAGTGACCAATATAGCCCCCTTTCTTTATGATGACACTCAACAGCCTACCATTCATAGATTCTGTCAGTTGCTTAATCTGTTTACGATCAACATTGTGTACAGCAGCCACCACAGCCTCCCAGACACTGTTCCGAGAGGTGTACTGTTTTTCCTCCCTGTAGATCTTACATTTTATGAGGGACCACAGGTTCTCTATGGGGTTCAGATCAGGTGAACAAGGGGGCCATGTTACTTTTTCATCTTTTAGACCTTTACTGGCCAGCCACCCTGTGGAGTAGTTGGATGTATGTGATAGAGCATTGTCCTGCATGAATATCATGTTTTTCTTGAACGATACCGACTTCTTCCTGTACCACTGCTTGAAGAAGTTGTCTTCCAAAAACTGGCAGTAGGTCTGGGAGTTGATCTTCACTCCATCCTCAACCCGAAAAGGTCCCACAAGTTCATCTTTGATGATACCAGCCCATACCAGTGCCCCACCTCCACCTTGCTGGCCCCTGAGTCGGAGTGGAGCTCTCTGCCCTTTACTGATCCAGCCTCTGGCCCATCCATCTGGCCCATCAAGAGTCACTCTCATTTCATCAGTCCATAAAACCTTTGAAAAATCAGTCTTAAGAGATTTCTTGGCCCAGTCTTGACGTTTTATCTTATGTTTCTTGTTCAAAGGTGGTCGTTTTTCAGCCTTCCTAACCGTGGCCATGTCCCTGAGTATGGCACACCTTGTGCTTTTTGATACTCCAGTAACATTGTAGCTCTGAAATATGGCCTAACTGGGGGCAAATGGCATCTTGGCAGCTTCACGCTTGATTTTCCTCAATTCATGGGCATTTATTTTGCACCTTTTTTGCCCAACACGCTTCTTGCAACCCTCTTGTCCAGTTGCCATGAAACGCTTGATTATTCTGTGATCACGCTTCGAAAGTTTTTCAGTTTCAAGACTGCTGCATCCCTCTGCAAAACATCTCACAATTTTGGACTTTTCAGAGCCCGTCAAATCTCTCTTCTGACCCATTTTGCCAAAGGAAAGGAAGTTGCCCACCTTATATAGGGTGTTGATGTCATTACACCACACGCCTCCTCATTACAGAGATGCACATCACCTGATTTACTTAATTGGTAGTTGGCTCTCAAGCCTATACAGCTTGGAGTATGACAACATGTATAAAAATTATCGTGATCAAAATACTAATTTGCCTAATAATTTTGCACACAGTGTAGTCCTCCATAGTCATAAGGTCTGTATAACCCTGCTTCCACCACTGATTGGCACTTTTCTGCCTATGCACAGTGTACTGATTAGTGATGTGGGCAGGGTTATATAGAGCTCAGCATTCAGAGAATTGGTAGATCTGCAATAGATAAAATTGTGTCTTTTAATAAATCTGCAGCACGTGGCCAAGTAATTGACACATTGCTGGAATTGAAATATCTGCCTCTATGTTATGCTGCTTTCAGATGGAGTACCAAAAACCTAGTGATAGATTCCCTTTTATAAGTTTTTAAAAGGGTTCCCATGTTAAGCATACGTTCATCAATCTTTTCTTCTTAGCCACTGAGCAAAATATTGCCAGTGCCTTGGAAGCAACCTTCCTTCATTTTTTAGAGTTAGGTGCAAGTCCTATAAAATCAATGAGTCACAGGTTGCTGATGAAATACAATCCTTGGGCGTTTCCATCTTTAGGCATATTTATTATTTCCCTGAATGGCATCGCTGATTTAGTCCATACGAGAAAAAAGGATTGATTATTCTAATCAGAGTTTGATGAAAGTGTGGTCCAAGTGTCATCCAAATTTCTCTTCTGTTGAGAAATTTAAAAAAAACATTCTCCACCTTCTCCATTCTGATATCATCTGAGTTCACAGACCCATAGACTTGCATTAACGATTTAAAGGGAACCTGTCACCTGATTTTTCCCTATGAAACGAAAAGAATCACCTTCTGCAGCTCCTGGGCTGCATTCTAGGAAGGTGCACCTTGACCTTGACTCCCCTTTTAGACCCCAAAAATAACTTTATAAAACCAGGCCCTTAGGTATGCTAATTACCTTTGTGGCCACAGGGGCTGGCTCATTTTCTGCTCCGTTACCCCCTCCTGCCACTGATCGCCGGCCTCCTTCCTTGATTGACGGGATGATGCCCTCCGTCATCCTCCTCGTTGCATTTTCAAATCTCGTGCCTGTGCAGTTAGGTCTGCTCGCGAAGGCGCAGTTCACTCTGCCATATCTCGGGCAGAGCGCCGGTGAGCTAAATGTGCAGGCGCGAGATTATGGGCGGGTACTAGGATGACGCTGGTGAGGTCATGCACAGCAAACACCTCACCAGCGTCATCCTAGTTCCCTCCCATAATCTCGCGCCTGCGCATTTAGCTCACCGACGCTCTGCCCGAGATATGGCAGAGTGAACTGCACCTGCGCGAGCAGACCTAAGGCGCGAGATTTGAAAATGCGATGAGGAGGATGACAGAGAGCGTAATCCCGTCAATCAAGGAAGGAGGCCGGCGATTAGAGGCAGGAGGGGGGAAATGGAGCAGAAAATGAGCCAGCCCCTGTGGCCCATAAAGGTAATTAGTATACCTAAGGGCCAAGTTTTATAAAGTTAATTTTGGGGTCTAAAAGGGGAGTCAGGGCCAAGGTGCACCTTCCTAGAATGCAGCCCAGGAGCTGCAGAAGGGGATTCTTTTAGTTTCATAGGGAAAAATCTGGTGACAGGTTCCCTTTAAGTCCAACCCTTGGATCAAATTCGGACATGTTTCTGTAATTTCCTGCAGAGCTTTTGGTCAGTGAATAATCACGAACATGTGAATGGCTGCTTAGACTAAGGCCAGCGTCACACGGTATGATATATCGTGCGATATGTCGGCGGGGTCACAGATTCCGTGACGCACATCCGGCATCGTTAGAGATATCGTAGCGTGTGACAGCTACGAACGACTGTTAACGAGCAAAAATACTTACCTTATTGTTGCTCGATGACACGTCGTTCATTTTCATAAAGTCGTTCCTCCTGCTCGCCGGTTGTTCGTCGTTCCCGTGGCAGCACACATCGTTCCGTGTGACACCCCGGGAATGACGAACACAGCTTACCTGCGTCCTGCCAGCAATGCAGAAGGAAAGAGGTGGGCGGGATGTTACGTCCCGCTCATCTCCAACCTTCCGCTTCTATTGGGCGGCCGCTGTGTGACGTCGCTGTGACGCCGAACGTCCCTCCCCCTTCAGGAAGAGGATGTTCGCCGCCCACAGCGAGGTCGTCCAGGAGGTAAGTATGCGTGACAGGGGGTTAACGACTTTGTGCGCAATGGGCAACAAATTGCCCGTGACGCACACACGACGGGGGCGGGTGCGATTGCTCATGCGATCGCATGATATATCATCCCGTGTGACGCCACCCTAACACAGGTGCAAGTGCTATCTGTGAAAACCATGGAAATCGGACATGTGAATGAACCCTTAGCTTAAACAATCCATCCATCCCTTAGAACTGTTCACACCCCAAATACTTTCTTACTAGTCCTACTTCAACCCTCTTTACTCCGACTCTTTCAACTACATGACTGTTAACCTCAAATCTTTTTGTTTTTATTCTGATTGCCTAAAGCGGGCTTTACACACTGCGATATCGGTCCCGATATCGCTAGTGTGGGTACTCGCCCCCATCTGTTGCGCGACACGGGCAAATCGCTGCCCGTGCCGCACAACATCGCCCAGACCCGTCACACTACTAACCTGCACGGCGACGTCGCTGTGACCGGCGAACCGCCTCCTTTCTAAGGGGGCGATCCGTGTGTCGTCACAGCGACGTCACTGAGCGGCCGCCCAATAGCAGCGGAGGGGCGGAGCTGAGCGGGACGTAACATCCCGCCCACCTCCTTCCTTCCGCACAGCGTCCGGGAGGCAGGTAAGGAGAACTTCCTCGTTCCTGCGGTGTCACACGGAGCGATGTGTGCTGCCGCAGGAACAAGGAACAACCTCGTTACTGCTGCAGTAACGATATTTGAGAATGGACCCCCATGTCACCGATGAGCGATTTTGCACGTTTTTGCAACGATGCAAAATCACTCATCGGTGTCACACGCAACTGCATCGCTAATGCGACCGGATGTGCGTCACCAATTCCGGGACCCCAACGAGTTCGCATTAGCGATGTCGTAGCGTGTAAAGCCCCCTTTACACTTGCTGTGTAACTTTAGTTTATACAGTGACATTTGGTATATTGTTATAAAATCTTTGTGTTACAACTCCATAAAAAGATTGTGCAATGTATGGAATATTAATAAACACTTATTATTTACAGATTGATGAATTACCAGAAGGAGCAGTGAAACCACCTGCAAATAAATTTCCAATATTCTTCTTTGGCACCCATGAAACGTACGTTTTTACTTATTTCTCATTGCATGTAAGATATATTGTAATACTTGAAATATTTTAAAATTGTTTTGGAAAAATTTAAATGCTACATAAAATTCAAAAAGACTGAGATGAGCAAATAACTTGTTGCCTGAGTAGCAATTTGTTCGCAATATTTAGACCAGGTTTATAGACCAGGTTTAAAATTTAGTTACTGCTTGCTTAATTGCCCATACCTGTTAGACACTTTATTTTCTATGAACATTCCCCTAAATTTATGTGCACTTAATAACTGAAGATCTTTTTTTTGAAAGTTTCGAGATCATCTATCCATATAATGTCTTCCTGGTGAGCCTGTGATAGATTTGTGTTTATGCACCACTGCCGATCTCAGGTGATAGAGGTAGGGAGCTGCAACATGAACCAATGATGAGATGGGGAGTGGCTCAGACTACCTCAGAGTCCCTGTAGACATTGTAGCTAAGCTGTAGTCACAGGTCACTGTTTTTGCCCTCATGCAACTGAGCTAAAGAGAATCACAGTAAAATAAACATAGATGCTTGACCTGCTTTTTCATGTATTTTGACCTCATTTTGCCCACCAGCCTTCTCTTGGTTACAGTGTGTAAAACTCTTGCCCTACTGATTTTCATTTCTGAAGATATGTCATTGTCCAGTAGTCACGGCAAACATATTCTTAGTTCTCCATTTGCCGACTAGAGGCCTAAAAGAGTATACAGAGTCATCCAATAATTTAAAAAAAAGTATACAGTATATAAAAGTTTAAAGAAGAAAAATTACCATTATGTTGTAAATGCAAAATAAGGTGTTTTACTTTTTGGATATCAAGAATAATAAATTATGATTCCTTTCTCGCCTTTTCATTGGGGGACACAGACAGTGTGACAGTGGGTTATATGGTTTCTCCAGGGGAGGCTTGACACTAGATTTGCAAAAGTGTTAGCTCCTCCTCCCACAGCATATACCCCAGCTAGGCAGGAAACTAGCTCAGTTCTTTTTAGTGTCAGCAGGGAGGCTGACATGTCTGGACTGAGCTCCACCAGAGGTGCCTCAGCCCAGCTTATTTTTACTTTTTATTTTGTTTTTCTTTTCTTATTCATTCTATTTTGATAGGGGCAATACCAGGGTGCCTTGCCACCCCTGTTCCCCCCGTGTACGGGCAGAGGAAACCTGGCATGCAAAAGCCGTCAGTCTTCCCTCGCGCCCAAGTGGTCGGGTCTGCGTACCCCTCCAGGCTCCCTGGAAGCGCCTCACAGAGGTAGCTCCAGAGGGCTAGGCAGAACCGAGTACCTGCTAGCCTTGAGCCAAAGATGCGTCCCCGAGATCCCCGCATCCCAGGACCGACGCGTCTTCAGACGGAGCAAGGGCAGGTAGGGAGACGACGAGTCAGTCCCCTGCATTCAGACTGCCGCCTGAGATGGCGCCGGTGGGGCGATGCAGGCCGTGATCCCGGGGAAGCATCATTAATTTAGCTCCCGGTGTCGGCCTGCATGTTTAGCAACGCCCACTCCACTGCTCTAGAAGCTGCTAGTGGGCCGTCTCTCCCCTCCATGCTGCCCATTACATGTGGGGAGAAGACACGGGTGAGATCGCCTCCTTGGCTCTGCAACTCTGCAGCACTATATACCGCTCTGTTCAGTGGTATATCGCTGTCTTCCTAGCGGTGTGTGCTTGCTGGCTGGCGGTGTATATCAGCTTTTAGCGGTATATACTGACTGTGCCTGCAGGTATATACTGACTGTTTGGCAGTGTATGCCGCTTTACTATTGGTATATACCAGCTCTGTATAGCAGTCCCTTTCTAATACTGCTAGTAGCTCCTCACCCACAGTAGTGTAATACTGCTAAAGGCTCACAGTATAATTATACGTTTGTTGCTGACATGCGTAAAAACCGCAAGGGTGCTAAAGCTTCCCAGGCATCCTCTATGGACCTGTACTATGCTTGCACCACCTGTGGCAGCTCGTTTCCCAATGGGCGAAGCTATCCACTCTGCCGAGGCTGCGATGCCCCTACTACAATGTCACAACAGGCGTTGCCGGACCAGGGGGTCGTGCAATCTGTGGGTTCGGCCCCGGCCACCATTCAGGCAGCACCCCCATCTGAGGAGGCTATCCCTGCATGGGCTCTTATGAGGTCTAAAAGGTTAGATGACCTGGCCGCTCAGATATCTCAGCCTTCCACAGGCTCCCACAGCCTCCCCCTGGCTCAGCTCCCTCAGGGGAGCCCGCCTTCGTCTGGTATATCATCCCCAGTACGTAAAAAGGCTGTCTCCAAAGGCGCCATTGCGTCCGCTCCGCCTCATCTGACTCACACGATGGTCAGTCTGACTCAGACTCCGTGACCTTTAGTAGTCACGATTCCCGGGACTCTGACACTGATTCAGATGTCCCTTCTGAGTCTAGGCATATGGAAAACACTCTGATAGCGGCTGTCAATCACTCTCTGTCGATTTCTGATCAGCCCTCGGACCCGACTTCTCAGTCGGCAATCAAGCGAGCCAAGAAGCCGCCTAAGTCCTTTGCCCCTGATCCAATTTTTCATCAAATCGTATCTAAATGGTGGGATCACCCTGATAGGAGGTTTAATAAAAAATCCTCCTCTTCATTCGCTTATCCCTTTCCCCCGGAAATGGTTAAGCCCTGGTCGGTACCCCCCGTGGTGGATCCGCCAGTATCCAGACTGGCTAAACACACGGTTATGTCTGTTTCAGACAACGCGTCTCTTAAGGACTCGTCTGACCGCGCAGTTGATGCTGCGGTCAAATCTATTTTTCAGGCTTCGGGCTCCTCTCTACGCCCCCTGTTTGCCATAACATGGGTGGCTAGAGCTATGAGCGTGTGGAGTAGGAATTTGCGCAAGTTGCTTCGCCCTTGCAAATATCCTCCGGAGGCTCTTGAGATTCTTGATTTGTTCTCTCTCACCTCTAATTATCTTCTTCACGGCTCTCTAGATGCAGCCAGCTGGTCAGCCCTAATGGCAGCCAATGCTGTCTTCGCCCGCAGGGTTCTGTGGCTAAAAATCTGGAATGCGGACAGTGCCTCCAAAAAGTCCCTGTCCACACTTCCCTTCCAGGGTCTTCATCTATTTGGTGAATCCCTGGACAAGCTCATATCTGAGGCGACGGGTGGTAAAAGTACCATTTTACCACAAAAGCGGCCTGTAGCCAGAAATCTCAAAAAGCCATCGACCCAAGGACCGTCCCAACGCTCAGATCAAGGATCCGGTCCTTCAAGGGGCTCTTCTTGGCGTTCCCACTCCAAGCAGTCCAAATCCAAGGGACCTCGATCTGTACAGGCCCCCTCAGCATGACGCCAGGTATCCTGTAGATCCGACTCCTGTGGGAGGACGGCTTCTGCTTTTCCGGGATATCTGGCTAGAGCACACTCACGATGCCTGGGTTCGAGAAATCGTCACCTCGGGTTACAAGATCGATTTCCATTCCCTGCCGGCCACCAGGTTTCTGCGTTCTCGTCTCCCAAAGTCCAAGACGCAAAACCAGGCCTTAATTCAGGCCATAGCTTCTTTACAAAAGGCAAACGTTATCATTCCAGTGCCCCTGGAACAGCGCGGCAAAGGTTTCTATTCAAACCTTTTTGTCGTTCCCAAAAAAGATGGCTCTGTCCGCCCTATCTTGGACCTCAAACGGCTAAACAAATTTGTACGCATTCGTACTTTCCGAATGGAATCTCTGAGAGCAGTGCTAGCCGCCATGGAACCTGGAGAATTCCTAGCTTCCTTAGACGTTCAAGATGCCTATTTACACATTCCCATACGTGTCTCTCATCAACGGTTCCTTCGCTTTGCCGTAGGACACCGTCATTTCCAATTCAGGGCCCTTCCCTTTGGACTTGCTACTGCGCCTCGGGTCTTCACAAAGGTCATGGCGGCCGTCATGTCCATTTTACACCCCAGAGGCATCCTGGTCGTTCCCCTCCAGAGGACAAGAGGGCTTCCATGATTCGGGCTGCGCAATTCCTCCTCTCTCGCCGTCACACATCCCTTCGGAACGGAATGAGAGTGTTAGGCAAAATGGTGGCGGTCATGGAAGCCGTGTCCTTTGCCCAATTCCATCTGCGCCCTCTACAGCTGGATCTTCTATCCTCCTTGGACAAGAATCCAGCTTCCCTGGACCGGTCAGTCCGCCTGTATCGGTCTGCGCTCAGCTCCCTCGTCTGGTGGACTCAAGTCTCATCCCTATCTCAAGGGAAGTCCTTCCGCCCGGTCCACTGGCAGGTTGTCACGACGGATGCCAGCCTGATAGGCTGGGCGGCGGTGTTTCTCCGCCACACTGTTCAGGGACGCTGGTCTCCTTCCGAGCGCTCTTTGCACATCAATGTTCTGGAGATCAGAGCCATATTTCTGGCCCTTCAGAATCTTCAACCGTCAGGGAGGAACTCGCAGCAGGGCAGCGATGAAGGAGGTATCCAAAATTCTTCGTTGGGCAGAGAAGTACATCCCCATCATCTCAGCTGTCCATATCCCAGGGGTAGACAACTGGGCCGCAGACGTTCTCAGCAGGCAAGGTCTAGCGGCGGGAGAATGGTCCCTCCACGACGAAGTGTTCCATCAGATCACTCTTCGTTGGGGGCTCTCGGATGTGGACCTCATGGCGTCTCGAATGAATGCCAAAATACGTCCCTTCATATCGCGGTCGAGAGACCCGCTAGCGTTAGGCTCCGACGCTCTAGTCTTTCCATGGTCGCAGTTCCGCCTTCCTTACATCTTCCCTCCGTTTCCTCTCATTCCGAGAGTAATCAAGAAAATCAAAGCGGAGGGAATTCCGGTGATCCTCGTGGCCCCGGACTGGCCCAGGAGGGCCTGGTACCCAGAGCTCCTCCAACTTCTCAGCGACACTCCCTGGCGTGCATTTGACGGCGTGGCGCTTGAATCCCTGATTCTAGCCAGATCGGGGTTTTCTTCCAGGGTAGTTCATACTATGCTTAATGCTCAGAAGCCTTCCTCCGCCAGCATTTAACACAGGACCTGGAAGACCTATCTTGCCTGGTGTGACCGTCATGGTCGGTCACTCCTGACCTTTTCAATCCCTAACGTTCTTGCTTTTCTGCAAGACGGTCTGGACTCGGGTCTTGCTCTCAAGTACCCTTAAAGGACAAGTTTCTGCCTTGTCGATTTTTTTTTCCAGAAGCAGCTGGCTTCTCGCCCTCAGGTCCGTACCTTCCTTCAAGGGGTAGCGCATTTGGTCCCTCCTTATAGCCACCCCTTGGATCCCTGGGATCTGAATCTGGTTATGGGAGTTCTTCAACTTCCTCCCTTCGAACCTCTGAGAGAAATCTCTCTTCAACGACTATCTTGGAAAGTTGCCTTTTTAGTCGCTATCACCTCTATCAGGCGAGTGTCCGAACTGGCAGCTCAGTCCTGTCGCTCACCTTACCTGATATTCCATCATGATAAGGTGGTTCTTCGGCCTTCCCCCGCCTTCCTTCCGAAGGTCGTATCCTCTTTCCACCTGAACGAGGACATTGTGTTGCCATCATTCTGCCCGGCCCCGGTCCACTCCTTTTGAGAAAGCCCTTCACAATCTCGATCTTGTCAGGGCTCTGCGGATCTACATCTCCAGAACAGCGCCGTTGCGCAAGTCCGATGCTGTTTTCGTCCTCCCAGTAGGACACAAGAAGGGCAACCCGGCATCTAAATCCACAATTTCTCGATGGATCAGGACTGCCATCTGTGAGGCATACAAAGCACGAGGTGCCGTTCCCCCTCAATCTGTGCGGGCCCACTCTACACGAGCAGTGGGTGCCTCCTGGGCTATTCGCCATCAGGCCTCGGCGGCCCAACTTTGCAAGGCCGCTACCTGGTCCAGTGTGCACACATTTACAAAATTCCACAGAGTGCATACGCATGCCTCCGCGGATGCTGCTCTTGGAAGACAAGTCCGTCAGGCAGCAGTGGCCCATTTATAAGTGGCCACTGCTCGGTTTCTTGACAGTGTTGATATGTGTTCACTACAGTTGCAGTCGTTAGTCAGCTCTTAGTCTGACGTTATACACTGTTAATAGTTCAGTTCCCACCCAGGGACTGCTTTGGGACGTCCCACTGTCTGTGTCCCCCAATGAAAAGGCGAGAATGGAAAGGACATTTTTGTGTACTCACCGTAAAATGTCTTCCTTGGAGCCTTTCATTGGGGGACACAGCTTCCCGCCCTTGTGGTTTTGGTTGTCCTTCTCCTACTGCTTTTACACCAAACTGAGCTAGTTTCCTGCCTAGCTGGGGTATATGCTGTGGGAGGAGGAGCTAACACTTTTGCAAATCTAGTGTCAAGCCTCCCCTGGAGACACCATATAACCCACTGTCACACTGTCTGTGTCCCCCAATGAAAGGCTCCAAGGAAGACATTTTACGGTGAGTACACAAAAATGTCCTTATTTCAGTCTTGACATTAGACGTTCTAGATATACTTGTTACAACTGTCAGAGGCCACAGGCTCAAAAAGACCACTTTAGGCCCCCTTCACACGTCCGTGAAAATCACGCACGTTTTTCAGAGACGTGTCAAAGGTGCGTTTTGTCCTCGGTGTGCCGTGTTTATGGCACAACGTGTGTTCTTCGTGTGTTACCCGTGAAAACACACGGAGAATGGGAGCTTTCTCCTCACCTGTCCCTGGCATTGCTGTCAGTGGTGCTGATCTTCGGGCTCCGGTCCTGCCGACTCCCTGCTGCTGCTGCTGCTTTCGCCCGCAGTGGAGTGAATATGCGATGAGCATAATGAGCGGGGGTCGGAAGCAAGTGACAGCAGCGGCAGAGACCGCAGTGCTGGAGAAGGTGAGTATAGATTTTTTTACAAACACGTGTGTTTTCTCCGGTGCGTGTCACACGGATCACATCCGTGCGAGCCGTGTGACACCCATGAGGCCGGAGAAAAATGGACATGTCTACGTGTGGAGCACATGGGCACACATATGCTCCACACTTACACACGGTCCATAGCAAAACATACACGTGTGTGCAGACCCATTGATTTTAATGGGTCTACGTGTGCCCGTGTCTCCAGTACGTGAGGAAACAGACCAAACACGTACCGGAGACACGGACGTGTTAAGGGGGCCTTAGACAGACTTGGCACAAGTGAGATTCTAGATGAACCATTGCCTTCACCATTTAACCCCTGTACAGTTATCTGGTCTTACAACACTGGATTGCATCCATGGAAGGGCTGATGGCTGGAGGAGCATATGTGAGTCGAGGGGTCATCAGGGAAAAAAATCTGACGTAAATCCAGTGCTTAAACTACAAGCCGAGGTCAACAGGAAATACAAAATAGTACACAAGAGCAAGTGTCTAGAGTGACCAGGTCTAGCTAAACTAAAGACCTTGTGGTAGGAGACTGCTGGGATTTATATAGAAAGGAGACCCCTCGGACGAGGGGTGTCACTGCAGTGGAGCGGCTCAGGAGGGTCACAGGATGGAGGGTCGGCAATGCGGCGGGCGCCATTGATCTGACAGTGGTCTCCATTGAATTGCCCTCAGTTAACACAATGGACCTCAAGAAAATGGCCGCTGAGGCGGTGCGTGTGCAGATTGACGCTATGGACTTCAACAAAATGGCCGCAGAGGCCTAGCTGCACACGCACCACCTCTACGGCCATTTTCTTGAAGTCAGTCTTGTTAGTCGCGGGCGAGCCGCGACACCCCCTTTTCCGAGCTCGCAGCATTGCCAATCCTGCCTCCTATGACCCTCCTGAGGTACTTCACCACTATGATTATAAGACGGACCCTTGTTTTAACATTAAAAATTATGTTTTCCTATTTTCTTGCTCTAAATTTGGGGTGCATCTTATAATCCAGTATGTCTTATAAAACGAAAAATACGGTATATCCAATATACAGTATATGCATAACACATTTTTCTTATTTTAGTGCATTTTTGGGACCCAAAGATCTGTTCCCTTACAAGGAATTTAAAGACAAGTTTGGAAAGTCAAATAAGCGGAAAGGATTCAATGAAGGATTGTGGGAAATAGAAAACAACCCTGGAGTCAAATTTACTGGATACCAGGTATGCAGACCGGACAGTAACATAGAATTATCTGCAAGTGAACATAACCCCCAAGATCTTGGTTTACAGGAAATACAGTCATATGAAAAAGTTTGGGCACCCCTATTAATGTTAACCTTTTTTCTTTATAACAATTTGGGTTTTTGCAGCAGCTATTTCAGTTTCATATATCTAATAACTGATGGACTGTGTAATATTTCTGGATTGAAATGAGGTTTATTGTACTAACAGAAAATGTGCAATCCGCATTTAAACAAAATTTGACCGGTGCAAAAGTATGGGCACCCTTATCAATTTCTTGATTTGAACACTCCTAACTACTTTTTACTGACTTACTAAAGCACTAAATTGGTTTTGTAACCTCATTGAGCTTTGAACTTCATAGGCAGGTGTATCCAATCATGAGAAAAGGTATTTAAGGTGGCCACTTGCAAGTTGTTCTCCTATTTGAATCTCCTATGAAGAGTGGCATCATGGGCTCCTCAAAACAACTCTCAAATGATCTGAAAACAAAGATTATTCAACATAGTTGTTCAAGGGAAGGATACAAAAAGTTGTCTCAGAGATTTAAACTGTCAGTTTCCACTGTGAGGAACATAGTAAGGAAATGGAAGAACACAGATACAGTTCTTGTTAAGCCCAGAAGTGGCAGGCCAAGAAAAATATCAAAGACAGAGAAGAAGAATGGTGAGAACAGTCAAGGACAATCCACAGACCACCTCCAAAGACCTGCAGCATCATCTTGCTGCAGATGGTGTCATTGTGCATCGGTCAACAATACAGCGCACTTTGCACAAGGAGAAGCTGTATGGGAGAGTGATGCGAAAAAGCCGTTTCTTCAAGCACGCCACAAACAGAGTCATCTGAGGTATACAAAAGCAGATTTTGACAAGCCAGTTACATTTTGGAAGACGGTCCTGTGGATTGATGAAATAAAGATTGAGTTGTTTGGTCATACATAAAGGCGTTATGCATGGAGGCAAAAAAACACGGCATTCCAAGAAAAGCACTTGCTACGCACAGTAAAATTTGGTGGAGGTTCCATCATGCGTTGGGGCTGTGTGGCCAATGCCGGCACCAGGAATCTTGTTAAAGTTGAGGGTCGCATGGATTCAACTCAGTATCAGCAGATTCTTGACAATAATGTGCAAGAATCAGTGACAAAGTTGAAGTTACGCAGGGGATGGATATTTCAGCAAGACAATGATCCAAAACACCACTCCAAATCTACTCAGGCATTCATGCAGAGGAACAATTACAATGTTCTGGAATGGCCATCCCAGTCCCCAGACCTGAATATCATTGAACATCTGTGGGATGATTTGAAGCGTGCTGTCCATGCTCGGCGACCATCAAACTTAACTGAACTGGAATTGTTTTGTAAACAGGAATGGTCAAATATACCTTCATCCAGGATCCAGGAACTCATTAAAAGCTACAGGAAGCGACTAGAGGCTGTGATTTTTGCAAAAGGAGGATCTACAAAATATTAATGTCACTTTTATTTTGAGGTGCCCATACTTTTGCACCGGTCAAATTTTGTTTAAATGTGGATTGCACATTTTCTGTTAGTACAATAAACCTCATTTCAATCCAGAAATATTACTCAGTCCATCAGTTATTAGATATATGAAACTGAAATATCTGTTGCAAAAACCCAAATTGTTATACAGAAAAAAGGTTAACATTAGTAGGGGTGCCCAAACTTTTTCATATGACTGTATACAGTCATGGGCAAGACTTTTGAGACGGACACAAATTTTGCTTTCACAATCTTTTCTTTCATTGCCTTTATATCTTTTAGGCAGATGTTTCTGTGGTTACTGAAGTACAATTATAAAATCTTTTACTGACAGAAACATCAAGTTTATGCAAATATTCAATATTCACATTGTTGACACTTTTTTTTTTCAAGACTTCAGTAACACCCTGGCATGCTTGATATCAGCTTCTAGGCCAACTCTAATAACGTGGAAATGATTACAATTTCTATGTTTTTGTTTGTCCATTTGCTTTTTGAAGTTTGACTACAGGTTCTCAATGCATTTGATATCTTCCGAATTTCTTGGCCATACACACAAAATGTCATTTCTCTATCGTTTCATTGGGGGACACAGGACCATGGGTTATGCTGCTGTCATTAGGAGGCTGACACTAAGTAAACAGAAAAAGTTAGCTCCTCCCCAGCAGTATAACCCCTGAGCCGGAGGCGGGCTCAATCAGTTTTTTGCTTAGTGTCGTAGGAGGCTGATGTGGGCCGACTGGGCCCCCTTCAGCCACTTGATTTTTTGCGTATTTTTTTTTCATTTTTTCTCGGCGACGCTCGTCGCTCTCATCTGTGGTACTTTTCTGTTTCTGCAGGTATCGTACTTCTCTTCCTCAGCTCTCGCAGCCCGGTGGGTACCACTCCCTAGGGTCGCAGAGGTTTGAGTCTTCGGGCCATCGCCCCCGTCCATTCCCGCGGTACCAATCCCTGGTGTGTTCGTGCGGGGCAGAATCTTCCTGGGCACCCCTATCCGCTCTGCGGTATCACCCCAAAGGGCGCAAGGGGCTCGGCAAATAGGGACTGGATCACAGCGCGTCTCGATCTGGATGGGGCCCGCAGCGCTGCTACGTTTTTAGGGGTTTCTATCCCCCACCAGGTCCACCTCCCTGCCTTCTTCAGCCGGCTCCCTGGTGCCCGCAGCCATCCCTTCTGCGAGCGGAGCACACAGGAGCATGTGCAGAGTCTCAGCCTGCACTCTGGAGCGCGCCGAGGATCAGGTAGGACACCCTCTCCTACCTTCTCCCCCTCGGGCGGCTGCAAAAATTTAGGCCCTGGTCTGGGCCTAGTCGCCGGGCACCCCCGCTGCATCCGCGGAGCTCCCTGAAGACTCCTAGGCCGGGCGGCCGGGTCCGCCGCCGCTGCCTCTGCCCGCGCGGCAGCCTCAAATTTAGCCCCCGGCTTCGGCCGGGTCCGTGGCGTCCCAGGCCGCGACACCGCCGCCTCGCGGCCGGGTCCGCCGGCGCTGCCTCTGCCGCGAGGCAGCGTCCAAATTTAGCCCCCGGCTGCGGCCTGGTACTCAGCGTCCCAGGCTGCGACGCCGCCGCCTTGCTGCCGGATCCGCCGGCGCTGCCTCTGCCCGCGCGGCAGCGTCATAATTTAGCCCCCGGCTTCGGCCGGGTCCTCGGCGTCCTAGGCCGCGACGCCGCCGCCTCGCGGCCGGATCCGCCGGCGCTGCCTCTGCCCGCGCGGCAGCGTCCTACCTTAGCCCCCGGCTTCAGCCGGGTCCTCGGCGTCCTAGGCCGCGACGACGCCGCCTCGCGGCCGGGTCAGCCGGCGCTGCCTCGGCCGCGAGGCAGCGTAAAAATTTAGCCCCCGGCTTCGGCCTAGTCCTCGGCGTCCCAGGCCCGCCTCCTGCGCAGCGCTATTGGCCGCCGGCCTCTCCTTCTCCGCCCTCCGCTCTGCCCCAGGCATCATCAGGGGAGGGGGGTGGGGGATATTTTTTCCCGCTCCCTCAGTGTTCATTTTATTTAAAAGACAAAAAAAAAAAAAAACAACAACATCTGCGGATTGCTGAGGCTGCAGCAACCTTTTTCGGGGAAAAACAGAACACACTCTTTTGGTAGTGTATATTTTTTTATATTGGGTCGATTTTTTATTATAGATACGTGCATGATCTTCATACATTGACTCCTACATTGCTTATGCGGGCACTTGTTTTTCTATCACGTTTTTAGTACATAGCGTTTCCAGCTCGACTTTTTAGTGATTTTGGGCCGGTAAGCCCAAGACTCGGTCCCCTCTTTTGTGAGTTAGTTTCAAGAAGATGTCAGTTTGCTGTTGACCCCTGCCGGCTTGTAACGCCCTGTCTCAGGCCACCACTCCCCTCGCTATGTCCCTCGGGTTCGTGCGCATGCGCCGCGTCTCCGGCCGATGCTCGGTCATACCATCCATAGGACTGGCGCAATCCCCTCGGGGAGGGGAGTCCCGTACCAGGGACCTTTTCTCCTATGCTGGAAGCGGACCCGCCAGGTCTCGTCCCTGTGGCTCCCCAGTTTCCACTTATTCCCCAGGTCCAGACTGTCCTTCCTCTGGCAGTCTTCCGA
This sequence comes from Anomaloglossus baeobatrachus, assembly GCF_048569485.1. Lineage (NCBI taxonomy): Eukaryota > Metazoa > Chordata > Amphibia > Anura > Aromobatidae > Anomaloglossus > Anomaloglossus baeobatrachus. Next base: position 508,956,566 of record NC_134356.1, on the reverse strand, counting down.
CATCTGGGGTGATGGCCCAGGCTTCCACCTCCGCTGGATTCAGAGCAGGACCTAGATGTCTTGGCGCATGACGAATAGCCTGCTACAAATGGTGAGTCAAGCCGTAAGGCTACGGACAGCCCTCTTCTCTCCGTGCACGCAGATCTCCCTTAAGACATTTGAAGCAGACCCTTATGTGCTCAGAGGACATCCAGAGCTCGCCGAGTTACCGCGGGCTCACAGACAACTACCAGACACGGAGTTGACCAGCAGTAAGTCTTGTCATTGTCTTTTTTCCCTTCTCCAAGGCGATTTCGGAGAAGAAGGGGCACACTATACTGGAGTCGCTAATGATCACAGACGGCAACCAGACACGGCGTTTACCAGCGGTAAGTCGTGTTATTGTCATTTCATTCCCCCAAAGGGCTCTGGAGAAAGGGGGCATGCCTCTTTGCAGGGAACAAGGTGGGGGCCACTGCGGTTTTTTTCAGTGGACAGCCAGTTCGCACGGTGACTGCGTGATCATGGATAATCCCCGGACGTGTTTTTTCCCAGTGGTAAGTCCGTTTATTTGTCTTGCCCCTTCTCGAAGGGGGCTCCGAAAGGAAGCGACACGCTACCCTTTATGCGACCCGCCTGGGTTCCTCTGGGCTTCTCGTCACTATTGTGCCGCTCCGCAGGGACTTCCCGGACACCATACGCAGTGGTCCACGTCCCACCTATGCCGACCAAGGGCTGGGTATCCTCTTGAGTGAGTACCCTCTTTTCACAAACCTGATGTCTGCCCGCTACTCGGCCTGAACCTCTAGCATCAGTGTTCCCACCATCGAGACCTCTGACTCGGGATCAGGAACGCAGATTCGACATCTAGGAAGTCGCTGACTTTTTTTTTCCGACTTTCGGGAACGCCCTTTCGGAGATAGGTCGAGTCGAGTTTATCCCTAGGCTACGTCAGGGTAGGCTACTCTCCCCCCTAGGCTACGTAAGAGAAGGGTATATCCCTTTCCTGGCATCGGCCCTGATGCACCAGGTTCGTTCCCTCACGCAAACCCGTCTGGAAGCCTTTATCCCTACAACAGCCATCTCCGCCCTGCATGGCTGCGGTCCGTTCCAGCCTTTCTAAAAAAGCTTACAGGGATCACTGTCCCTACGTATCCTACTCTGCAGAGCTGCTAGGCTGTCTCCGCCCAGAAACGACCGGGAGGCCCAGAGTCTCCCTTCAAGAACCATCGCCTTGAGGCTTAGACCATCATCACCCTCTAGGAAGCTACCCCTTCCTTGCTACTAGGGTAGCTGAGCTACCGGAAGGAGCCCTCCAGGACCCGGCCCGGTCCGGTCCATCATCCCTCAGGCACAGTATTCGAGCCGTTCAAGGGTGGCTACTCCTCACGCAGGAGTAGTTTTTTCCCTCCTGACACAGAGCCCCGCGTGCTTTTTGCCTCCCGCGCCCGTTTCTTCCCTTCGGTTTTTTGGCTCCTTCACAGCCTGTGGCGGTGATAGCGACGGTGCACATACCAGATTTCATCCCGGACTCTCCAACGGAGCGCTCTGAGGAACGGAGACAGGAAGGTTCCGTCTTCGCGGGTGACCCGCCAATCCCCTCCTAGCGGACCAGTCTTCGCAACCATCCCTGGGAAGCTCCCTTTCCTCCTCTGGAGCTTATTATCAACCGTCACCAGCCCCCCGTGCTAGGGTTTGCTATCCCACCATCCCTCGGCAGGGTCCCGAGGGACACTCCTAGAGCGTCGTCTCTCCTTCAACATTCCGGACTTCAGAGGCAGCTGGTTAGCCCAGTTACAATTTCTTCTCTAGGTCGCGGTGACCCAGCCAGGTTCCAGTTGGACCATGCCACAGCGGTGATTACATCATCCACCAGGAAGATGCAGAGAGTGTCATGGCAAGGGAAGAGGCCAAGAAGATCTTGCTCTGGGACGGGTCCCTTCGCTCGCTAATCTCGGCAGCACATCCCTAGCGTGGACGTTTAGACGGCCGATGTCCGCGGTAGGATGGACCTCGCGTAGGTAAAGGGCTCCAACGCGGAAATCACCAGCCAGATCTCTGGCGAAGGAAGACCTCCGGTCATGGACCATTTTTGGCCTTCCGATCCAAATCTCAGTCAAGGGTGCTTAGAGTATGCACCTGCTCGGGACTAGATGTCGACGCCCTAGTCTGGTCGTGTAGCCTGTTCAGGCTCTTGTGCATCTGCCCGCGGCTTCCTATGATCTCGAGGGTTCTCAAGATGGACCAAGGCAAGCGATAGATCGGGAGTGACCCAGGCGAGCATAGTTTCACATAATTTACTCATCTCCTCGCAAAGGCCCCGTGGCCCCTTCCAGACCGCAAAATTCTTCCGTGTCGGGGCCCCTCTATTCTACCAGGGCTCAGAAGTCCCAAGTTACATGGCCTCATCAGTGGATCCCAGATGCTGGCTCGTCAGGTCTGTGGGCAAGATGATGGTAGGCATTGAAGAGGGCCGGGAATCAAGCTTCCTCGAAGATTTATTTCATCGTTCACTAGAGATGTGGGACCTGAACCCAGTGATGGGTTCGATCAAGGTTCCCCTTTTTTTCTCTGCTCCCACCTGTTTTGATAGGTGGGCTCCTCGTGGCCATCGGGTTATTACAGACGGCATCAGGGCGGACAGCCCTCTTGTCATTTTTTCCCCACTTTTCCGGCTCCGCCAGCAGGACAAGGGGGGGCTACAGCCAGAACCTTTCGTTTCTGTCCAAGACACCTCGCTGTTCCTTCCAGCAGAGGACTTTGGGTTTCGGTCTTTCGGTTCTAGGCTCCTCTCTCAGCCTAAAAGGGGCATAGTTCGTTCCAGGGCTGGTGCGAGCCCTCAGTTTTTCGTGTCTGCAGGACACCATTTTTCGGTCTCACCGACCGTCAATCCATCCTTCCACCCTTGCCCAAGAAGCGTGTGCCGGCGCCAGGGGCCAGAATTTCACATGGATTCTTTCCTCCATATGTGCAGACTATCGCATGAAGGACGGATTTCCGCCGCGGTCTACCGGGCAAGGGGCACCCTCGAACGATTGGACTCCAGTCGTCGATTGACCAGGTCCCCTGGTCCGTCACCCGCTCTAGCTGGAATACCTTGACTATTTTCTACCAGATTCACACCCAAGCTTCGGCAGAGGCCAGTCTTGGCGTAGGGTTTGCGGGTGGCATTGGCACACCGGTAACAGCATTAGGCGCTTGTAGGTCTGGGTCAAGCCCAGCAAGGGGGAAGTGGCTTCCTTCCTATCTCCGGTGATGGTTTTTCTTCCCACCCAGGGACTGTGTCCCCCAATGAAACGATAGAGAAAGAAGGATTTTTGTGTACTCACCGTAAAATCTCTTTCTCTGAGTCTTCATTGGGGGACACAGCACCCACCCTGCTTGTGTTTTTTGTTATATAGGACATGCCTGTTGCCCCAGTGCCTGTATTCCCAGGTCACTGGTCACACGAATGATCGTCATAGTTTCTTACCTTGTTTTATTCAGGATTGTTTGGTTCTCCTCCTACTGCTTGTGCACTAAACTGATTGAGCCCGCCTCCGGCTCAGGGGTTATACTGCTGGGGAGGAGCTAACTTTTTCTGTTTACTTAGTGTCAGCCTCCTAGTGACAGCAGCATAACCCATGGTCCTGTGTCCCCCAATGAAGACTCAGAGAAAGAGATTTTACGGTGAGTACACAAAAATCCTTCTTTTCTTTTTTTTTACCAAGCCACTTATAACTTCTTAATTGTGACATGATGCTCCATCAAACTGAAAAAAGCACTGTTCATCACCAAATTACTCCTGGATCAATGGGAGAAGCTGCAATTGGAGGACATTTAGATCAAATTCTTTATTAATGACAGTGTTTTTAGGCAAAGTAGGGAATGAGCACACTCCCTTGGATGAAAAGTTACTTTACACATGAATGTTCTCAGGATGGGTTATTGTTGGCATGACACAGGACTTACGGTTGTGCTCACCTTTTCTTCTCCGAAAAAGCATTCAAATAGATATAGCTTCTTTAGGCCCGTTTCACACGTCAGTGAAAAACACAGACGTTCTTCACTGACGTGTAAAACACGCACATGTCCCTCTGTGTTCCGTGATTCACGGCACACGTGGGTTGTCCATGTGCAATCCGTGATTTGTGATTGCATATGGACATTACTCACCTGCCTTCACTGCTACTGTGTATGGTGCTGATCTCCTCGGGTCTACAGCGTCCGCCCACCGCTCTCAGCACCTACTTCCTGGTCGGGTTTTCCTGCTCTCATGAATATTCATGAGCCAGGCAGAAGCTGCTGAGAGCAGAGGCTGCACAGCGAATCGCAGACAAGGTAAGTTGAAAATATTTAATATGTCCGTGATTTTCTGGTACATGTTTCACTGATCACACACGGATCACACCATAGTGTGGTCCGTGGGTCATCAGTGATGCCAGAAAAATACTGACTTGTCTCCGTGCAGAATCACGGCCACGAGTGCACGCTGCACAAGACAAGTTCAGTGAAAAATCACTGATGGTGTGAGCAGACCCATTGATTATATGTATAAAAAAAAGCACAAACGTACCAGAATCACTGACTTGTGAAAGGGGCCTTAGAAAGAATATCTTTACCAGAGTCCTCTCCAGTTCACAAGTGGGATTCACAAGTGTGGAGGGGGCTCAGGAGCAGAGCTCTCTTCACATGAGGTAGATGCCAGCTGTGTTATATAACTGGTATATGTCTCTAAAATGTCACAAATGACTGTCGGTTAGCAAGGGACTCTTATGTTGTCACTCAGGCTATTGGACTCTACACTATCCTTGTTCTCCAGATTACCCCTAATGGTAAAGATGCCGGAGTCCCGTGCCTTACTATACTCCTGAGTAAAGCTAAACTGTTCCCCCCTTCCATAATAGGAAGAAAGGGTCAGTGGTGTGATGGAAACAGATAATTCAGTCAGGGATAACAGAAACTGAGTCACACTGTACACTCTCAGGAATAAACAGTAAGAAACTAAATAGAAAAGCTAGAGAAGTACTGCAAGAACAAAAGGATAACAAAAAGTTGACACTACAACCGCACACAATAATAATATAAGAACCACCAGTAAGCCTGGATAAATCCACCTCTCCTGGCCAAGCTATAGCTGGCACTAATGGAAGTGTCCAGCCAGCATATATATGAGGTGAGTTAGTATGACAGGCTCTCCCATAGCATGTGACTAAAGAAGATTAACAAGTAGTCCAGCAGAGATGAACTCTTGCTAGTCTGTCTATGAACAGCAGGTCTGTGAGTCAACCCCCTAGTCATCTGGAGTTGATCACAGACCTCAGAAAAGTTAGCAGGCAGAGTGCAACAATCTGAAGTCTCCCCAGATCTTGCCAAAACCTCTTTGTGACATAAAAACTGCATCTGGAGTTGAGCTCCATTCAATGCTGTTAACCATTTTGATGCTGCTGTCAATCTCTGAAAACATGTGAATGGAGTGGTTAGACAGGATAACAGGACACCGATGGATTACTATGGAAGTGGGGATCTTCCGCCACTGCCATCATGGTGTCCTTTGAAGTCCAGGAACAGCCTGAGCTTCGAAAGGAAGTGTGATTTTTCTTTTATATTACAGTACCACAGAAATTGTGGAATAGGGGATTTATGATTTCCCAAAAAGTGGTAAATATTCTTAATATTTAGGATCTTTTCTACAAGAATACAATTTCGCCAGTGATGGGGTAGATATGTAGGGAAAAAGTGCTCAGTGCATAAATTAGTAATTCATAGAAAATTAATTGACTTAATAATAAAAAATATAATCCCATATACAGATATCCAATAAAGTGCAAGAGGTTATAGAAAATAAGTATGCAAAAATTGTCTGCAAAGGGACAAAAAAAAGAAACCGTAAACATGATAAGACTGGATCAAACAAACCACATCACCTCATGTATTTGCGCCCCCTTGAGTCCACAAGACCCGCAGCCTTTCTGTAAACAGACCGTTTTTCATGAATGTCTGAATTCTATCACAGGGGCTTTCACACATCATTCTGAATGTTACCATCTGAGTCCATTGAAAAAAAGCATGTGTTGCAGGGTGCGCTTTTTTCCATCCGTGTGATTATCTGCATGTATGTATTTGTCATCCATGTGTCATTCATGAGCTATCCATGTGACACGTGCCAGAAAAAAACACATGACACTGAAATAAATGGTTGTGATGTGTACAAAGTATGGAAAGATAGATAGATAGCTTGTTCAGTTATTTAGTCAAATAAACAATTAAATGGAAAAAAAAAATACATGGGGTTCCCCCAATTTTGATAACCAATGCGGGTAAAGTAGTCAGCTGCGGGCTACAACCTTCAGCTGTCTGCTTTTCCTTGGCTGGTTATAAAAAGCGTTTGTTTTTTTAAATTATTTATTTAAATCATTTAATAAAAACAGCGTTGGATCCCACCTATTTTTGATAATCAGCCAAAGCAGACAGTTGGGGGTTGTTATTATCAAGCTGGGCAGGTCCATAATTATTTTGCCCTCCCCGTCCTAAAAGTAGCAGTCTCCAGCTGCTCCAGAAGTGATGCATCCATTAGATGCACGAATTCTAGCGCTTTGACCTGGTGCGGTGGGTTATTAATTGAGAGGCATTCATCAGACACCCCGCATTACTAACCCAGTAAGTGTAAAGAGAACAAAAGAACATACAAAAAATATGATTGTAAAAAAAAAATTACTCTCCATCTCTCCCTTGTTCACCAATTTATTAAAAAAAGCCATGCAGGGCCGAAGTAGTCCACAGAATCCGACGTAGTCCACAATGCAAACCTGAAAGACATAAAAAAAATTGAATTAAAGAAATTAAAACAAGAGACTCCCTCAATAACCAATTTATTAGAAACCAATTTATTAGAAATGAAAGTTCCCACATCTGATGTAATTCAGGGGTTCCCATGATGTTCCTTTATTACCAGCATCAAAGTCTATGTAGGTTTTGAGCAGCAGCAGCCCGGCGTACACTCAACTCTGCTGACCTGGGGACTTTGATAAGAGGTTATGTCAAGAACATCACCGCTCATCACTGTGATATATGGTGATGTTCCTGACATCACCACTCATCACAATGTCCGGGACAGCACAGCACAGCATACACCAGGATCAAACCCTATGGAGCCTCGTTCTGAGTCTCCATAGACTTTAATGCTTGTAATTGTGGAACATCATGGGAATCCCTGGATTATGTTGCATTTGGGAACTTTCCTTTCTAATAATTGGTTAATGAGGGAGTCACTTGTTTTTATTTCATTAATTCTCTCATTTTATGTCTTTGGGTTTTCCATTGTCGACTAAAGCGGGCTTTACACGGTACGATATATCAAACGATATGTCGTCGGGGTCGCACATCTGGCACCGTTTGACATATCGTAGCGTGTGACCGCTACGAGCGTCTGTTAACGAGCAAAAATACTCACCTTATCGTTGCTCGTTGACACGTTGCTCATTTTCTAAATATCGCACGTACTTCTCTGCGCCGGTTGTTCATCGTTCCCGGGGCAGCACACATCGCTCCGTGTGACACCCCGGGAACGATGAACACAGCTTACATGCGTCCCGCTGGCAATGCGAAGGAAGGAGGTGGGCGGGATGTTTACGTCCCGCTCATCTCCGCCCCTCCGCTTCTATTGGTCGGCGGGTGTGTGACGTTGCTGTGACGCCGAACGTCCCTTCACTTCAGGAAGTGGATGTTCGCCGCCCTCAGCGAGATCGTTCGGGAGGTAGGTACGTGTGACGGGGGGTTACAACATTGTGCGACACGGACAACAAATTGCCCGTGCCGCACAAATGATGGGGGCGGGTGCGATCGCACGATTAATTGTAACGTGTAAAGCAGCCTTAAGTCATAGTCTGTGGACTACTACAGACCTGCATGGATTTTTGTTTTAATAAACTGGTGAACCAAAGAGAGAGTCAGGAAATGATATTTTAAAATAAAATATTTTTTTCTGCGTTTTTTCTCTTTACATCTACTGGGTTAGTGATGGGGGGTGTTTGATAGACGCCTCTTCATTACTAAACCCTGGGCTTGATGTAATCCAAAGTAAACAGGGGTTGGTAGAAAGCTCACCATTAGTTCTGCAGACCCACTATAGAATCAGGTTGTCTTGAAATGTTGTTAATTCATTATCACATTCTTGTGTGTTTTGTACTAGGTTGGGTTTATATATGGATTTCTCCTTATTTATCTGTATATGCCTATGAGTAAGGAGTCCTCTCCGAGATGTGTAAGGCGGGGGCCTTATTAGGTCAACATCATAACACATATTTGATTTTATCATGTATGTGATTGCTCAATAAAGAAGATAGAAATTTTTTATGGAAAATTTTGGTGCTGGACATTTCCTTTTTTCTGTTTGCCCTGGGCTTGATGCCAGCTGTCAATACACAGCTGACATCAACCCCATAAACCACTACCCCAATTGCCACCACATTAGCGCAATTGGGAAAATGCGGGCAAAGCGACAGAATTAGCACATCTAATGGATGTGCCAATTCTGGGGCACCTGCAGGCTGCTATTTTTAGGTTGGGGAGGACCTAATAACATGGACCTTCCCACCATGATAATGCTAGCCCCATCTGTCTACTTTACTTTGACTGGTTATCAAAAATAGGGGTACCCTACACAGTTTTGTTTTTTCAATTATTTAAATAAAAAAAGGTTTGGGATCCCTCTATTTTTGATAAGCAGCCAAGATAATGCTGAGAGTTGCAGCCCACAGTTGTCTGCTTTACCTGTGCTGGTTATCAAAAATGGGGGGACCCCATTTCATTATTTTTTTATTTACTTATTTATTTAATTGGCTAAATAGCTGTACAAGCAATGTAGCTTAGTACCTCCCATCTATCATCTATCCATCCATCCATTCACTTATCTATCTATCTATCTATCTACAGTGCTGGCCAAAAGTATTGGCACCCCTGCAATTCTGTCAGAGAATACTCAGTTTCTTTTTGAAAATGATTGCAATCACAAATTCTTTGGTATTATTATCTTCATTTAATTTGTCTTCAATGAAAAAAAAAAATGTCATAAAGTCAAATTGGATATAATTCCACACCAAACATAAAAAGGGGGTGGACAAACGTATTGGCACTGTTTGAAAAATCATGTGATGCTTCTCTAATTTGTGTAACAGCACCTGTAACTTACCCGTGGCACCTAACAGGTGTTGGCAATAACTAAATCATACTTGCAGCCAGTTGACATGGATTAAAGTTGACTCAATCTCTGTCCTGTGTCCTTGTGTGTACCACATTGAGCATGGAGAAAAGAAAGAAGACCAAAGAACTCTCTGAGGACTTGAGAATCCAAATTGTGAGGAAGCATGAGCAATCTCAAGGCTACAAGTCCATCTCCAAACACCTGAAAGTTCCTGTGTCTACGGTGCACAGTGTAATCGAGAAGTTTAAAGCCCATGGCACTGTAGCTAACCTCCCTAGATGTGGAAGGAAAAGAAAAATTGCCGAGAGATTTCAACGCAAGATTGTGCGGATGGTGGATAAAGAACCTCGACTAACATCCAAACAAGTTCAAGCTGCCCTGCAGTCCCGAGGGTACAACAGTGTCAACCCGTACTATCCGTCGGCGTCTGAATGAAAAGGGACTGTATGGTAGGATACCCAGGAAGACCCCACTTCTTACCCCGAGACATAAAAAAGCCAGGCTGGAGTTTGCCAAAACTTACCTGAGAAAGCCTAAAACGTTTTGGAAGAATGTTCTCTGGTCAGATGAGACAAAAGTAGAGCTTTTTGGGAAAAGCCATCAACATAGAGTTTACAGGAATAAAAAAGAGGCATTCAAAGAAAAGAACACGGTCCCTACAGTCAAACATGGCGGAGGTTCCCTGATGTTTTGGGGTTGCTTTGCTGCCTCTGGCACTGGACTGCTTGACCGTGTGCATGGCATTATGAAGTATGAAGACTACCAACAAATTTTGCAGCATAATGTAGGGCCCAGTGTGAGAAAGCTGGGTCTTCCTCAGAGGTCATGGGTCTTTCAGCAGGACAATGACCCAAAACACACTTCAAAAAGCACTAGAAAATGGTTTGATAGAAAGCACTGGAGACTACTAAAGTGGCCAGCAATGAGTCCAGACCTGAATCCCATAGAACACCTGTGGAGAGATCTCAAAATGGCAGATTGGAGAAGGCACCTTCAAATCTCAGGGACCTGGAGCAGTTTGCCAAAGAGGAATGGTCTAAAATTCCAGCAGAGCATTGTAAGAAACTCATTGATGGTTACCAGAAGCGGTTGTTCGCAGTTATTTTGGCTAAAGGTTGTGCAACCAAGTATTAGGCTAAAGGCTACTTTACACGTTGCGATATCGGTCCCGATATCACTAGCGTGGGTACCCGCTCCCATCTGTTGTGCGACACGGGCAAATCGCTGCCCGTGCCGCACAACATCGTGCAGACTCGTCACACATCCTTACCTGCCCGGCGACGTCGCTGTGACCGGCGAACCGCCTCCTTTCTAAGGGGACGGTCCGTGCCGCGTCACAGCGACGTCACTGAGCGGCCGCCCAATAGAAGCGGAGGGGCGGAGATGAGTGGCCGGAACATCCCGCCCACCTCCTTCCTTCCTCATAGCGGCCGGGAGGCAGGTAAGGAGAGGTTCCTCGTTCCTGCGGCGTCACACATAGCGATGTGTGCTGCCGCAGGAGCGACGAACTACATCGTTACTGCTGCAGTAACGATAATCGAGAATGGACCCCCATGTCACCGATGAGCGATTTTGCACGTTTTTGCAACGATGCAAAATCTCTCATCGGTGTCACACGCAGCAACATCGCTAATGCGGCCGGATGTGCGTCACAAATTCCGTGACCCCAACGACTCCGCATTAGCGATGTCGCAGCGTGTAAAGCCCCCTTAAGGGTGCCAATACTTTTGTCTGGCCCATTTTTGGAGTTTTGTATGAAATGAACAATGATTTGATTTTTGTTTCATTCTCTTTTGTGTTTTTTCATTGCAAGCAAAATAAATGAAGATAATAATACCAAAGAATTTGTGATTGCAATCATTTTCAAGAAGAAACTGAGTATTATCTGACAGAATTGCAGGGGTGCCAATACTTTTGGCCAGCACTGTATTTATCTATCTATTTATCTTTGCACATCTTCAACGCATTAAAAAACATTAATTTTAGTGTCATTCGTTTTTCTTTGTCGCTCCATTGGGAGACCCAGACAATTGGGTGTATAGCTTCTGCGTCCGGAGGCCACACAAAGTATTACACTTAAAAGTGTAAAGCCCCTCCCCTTCTGCCTATACACCCCCCCGTGCATCACGGGCTCCTCAGTTTTTATGCTTTGTGCGAAGTAGGCACACATCCACGCATAGCTCCACATCTTAGTCAGCAGCAGCTGCTGACTATGTCGGATGGAAGAAAAGAGGGCCCATAACAGTGCCCCCAGCATGCTCCCTTCTCACCCCACTCTGGTCGGCGGTGTTGTTAAGGTTGAGGTACCCATTGCGGGTACATAGGCAGGAGCCACATGCTGTTTTCCTTCCCCATCCCTTAAGGGCTCTGGGTGAAGTGGGATCCTAATCGGTCTCCAGGCACGGGGACCGTGCTCCCTCCGCAGCCCCTGGGGAATCTGCTGGACAGGAGCCGGGTATCGTCAGGGACAAGGCCCTGCTACTGTGAGGTACTCTGTGTCCCCTTGGGGGACCGCGCATGGAGCGCTTGTGCCATACACACTGCAGCACTGCTGGGTGTGTTAGTGCGCCGGGGACTACCGCGCCGACCGCGCTTATTTGCCGGCCACGCTTATAACTTTAGTCCCCGGCTTTTGTGGCCTAGTATCGCATATTCCCGCCCACAGGCCTGCCAGTCAGGGGAAGGGCGGGACGCTGCACAGGACGTCAGCGCTGAGGGCTGGAGCATACTTTGTATCCTCCTCCCCCCTCACTGAGCACCGTGGGGCACCAGATTCCCGCACTTTCTAGGGCACGCCCACGGCCCCCTCCTCCCCACAGAACGCCGGCAGCCATTCCTGTCAGCACTTCTGACGCTGGAGAGGAGAGACAACACGGCTCTGGGAGGCCCAGGCAGGGAATCTGGTGATCACACAACCGCTTTGAGCGGTCGGTAAGCAGCACCTGAGGTGCTGGCCCCACTGAGTGCCGAAGTGTACATATATATATATGCTTATATGCTATATATTTACACTGTACGGTCGCACTGTTGATTTTTGGCTATATACCCTCCTGGATTGTACTCAGAGGAGACAACAGCATGTCGTCCGCAAAAAGCAAGGGTGCCAAAGCACAGGCTTACTTTGCAACCTGTACCTCATGTGCGGCTATACTACCGGCAGGTTCCACCGACCCTCATTGTGTGCAATGCTCGGCCCCTGTGGCACTTACTCAGCCGGAGCCTCTGCTACTGGTGGCCCAGGTGGAACCACCTGCTACCACTGTCCAGGTGACAGGGACGGAGTTTGCAGTATTTGCTGACAAACTGTCTGAGAGTATGGATAAATGGTCTGCTAAGATACTAGAAGCCTTACAGTCCAGACCGGTGACTCAGGCCCCGGGCACTGTTGAATCATTGACCCCAGGCCCCCCTCAGTTGGAGCAGCAAAGTGCTCCTGGGGTGACCCATAGGTCCCAGGGTGAGGTCTCTGACACGGACCGCAGTCCCAGGCCGCCTAAGCGGGCTCGCTGGGAAATTCCCTCGACTTCATCACACTGTTCAGGGTCTCAGCAGGAGGACTCTCTGGATGATGAAGCGGAGGTAGCAGATCAGGATTCTGATCCTGAGGCCGCTCTCAACCTAGATACACCTGAAGGTGACGCCATAGTGAATGACCTTATAGCGACCATCAATCAGGTGTTGGATATTTCTCCCCCAGCTCCTCCAATTGAGGAGTCAGGTTCTCAGCAGGAGAAATTCCGTTTCAGGTTTCCCAAGCGTACAATGAGTACGTTTCTGGATCACTCCGACTTCAGAGAGGCAGTCCAGAAACACCGAGCTTGTCCAGATAAGCGTTTTTCCAAGCGCCTTAAGGATACACGTTATCCCTTCCCCCCTGACGTTGTCAAGGGCTGGGCTCAGTGTCCCAAGGTGGATCCTCCAGTCTCCAGACTGGCGGCTAGATCCATAGTTGCAGTGGAAGATGGGGCTTCACTCAAAGATGCCACTGACAGACAGATGGAGCTCTGGTTGAAATCCATCTATGAAGCTATCGGCGCGTCTTTTGCTCCAGCATTCGCAGCCGTATGGGCACTCCAAGCTATCTCAGCTTGTCATGCGCAGATTAATGCAGTCACACGTACGTCTGCTCCGCAAGTGGTGTCCTTAACCTATCAGGCGTCGGCGTTTGCGTCCTACGCCATTAATGCTGTCCTGGACTCTGCGAGCCGTACGGCGGTAGCATCCGCCAATTCGGTGGCAGTCCGCAGGGCCATGTGGCTACGTGAATGGAAGGCAGACTCTGCTTCCAAAAAGTTCTTAACCGGTTTGCCATTTTCTGGCGACCGCCTGTTTGGTGAGCGATTGGATGAAATCATTAAACAATCCAAGGGAAAGGACTCATCCTTACCCCAGTCCAAACCAAACAGACCTCAACAACGGAAGGTACAATCGAGGTTTCGGTCCTTTCGGTCCGCGGGCAGGTCTCAATTCTCCTCGTCCAAAAGGCCTCAGAAGGATCAGAGGAACTCCGATTCATGGCGGTCTAAGTCACGTCCTAAAAAGACCGCCGGAGGAACCGCTCCCAAAGCGGCCTCCTCATGACTTTCGGCCTCCTCACACCGCATCCTCGGTCGGTGGCAGGCTTTCCCGCTTTTGCGACGCCTGGCTGCCACAGGTAAAAGACCGTTGGGTGAGAGACATTCTGTCTCACGGTTACAGGATAGAGTTCAGCTCTCGTCCTCCGACTCGATTCTTCAGAACATCTCCGCCCCCCGAGCGAGCCGATGCTCTTCTTCAGGCGGTGTGCACTCTGAAGGCAGAAGGAGTGGTGATCCCTGTTCCTTTTCAGCAACAGGGTCACGGTTTTTACTCCAACTTGTTCGTGGTGCCGAAAAAGGACGGATCCTTCCGTCCTGTTCTGGACCTAAAACTGCTCAACAAACACGTAAAAACCAGGCAGTTCCGGATGGAATCGCTCCGCTCCGTCATCGCCTCAATGTCCCAAGGAGATTTCCTAGCATCAATCGACATCAAAGATGCTTATCTCCACGTACCGATTGCACCAGAGCATCAGCGCTTCCTGCGTTTCGCCATAGGGGACGAACACCTTCAGTTCGTGGCACTGCCTTTCGGCCTGGCGACAGCCCCACGGGTCTTCACCAAGGTCATGGCAACAGTAGTAGCAGTTCTGCACTCTCAGGGACACTCGGTGATCCCTTACTTAGACGATCTGCTTGTCAAGGCACCCTCTCAAGTGGCATGCCAACACAGCCTGAACATTGCTCTGGAGACTCTCCAGAGTTTCGGGTGGATCATCAATTTTCCAAAGTCAAATCTGACACCGGCCCAATCACTGACATATCTTGGCATGGAGTTTCATACTCTCTCAGCGATAGTGAAGCTTCCGCTGGACAAACAGCGTTCACTACAGACAGGGGTGCAATCTCTCCTTCAAGGTCAGTCACACCCCCTGAGGCGCCTCATGCACTTCCTAGGGAAGATGGTAGCAGCTATGGAGGCAGTTCCTTTTGCGCAGTTTCATCTGCGTCCACTTCAATGGGACATTCTCCGCAAATGGGACAGGAAGTCGACGTCCCTCGACAGGAACGTCTCCCTTTCTCGGGCAGCCAAGGCTTCCCTTCAGTGGTGGCTTCTTCCCACTTCTCTGTCGAAGGGGAAATCCTTCCTGCCCCCATCCTGGGCTGTGGTCACGACAGACGCGAGCCTGTCAGGGTGGGGAGCGGTCTTTCTCCACCACAGGGCTCAGGGTACTTGGACTCAGCCAGAGTCCTCCCTTCAGATCAATGTTCTGGAGATAAGGGCAGTGTATCTTGCCCTAAAGGCGTTCCAGCCGTGGCTGGAAGGCAAGCAGATCCGAATTCAGTCGGACAACTCCACAGCGGTGGCATACATCAACCACCAAGGCGGAACACGCAGTCGGCAAGCCTTCCAGGAAGTCCGGCGGATTCTGCTATGGGTGGAAGCCACAGCCTCCACCATATCCGCAGTTCACATCCCGGGCGTAGAAAACTGGGAAGCAGACTTTCTCAGTCGCCAGGGCATGGACGCAGGGGAATGGTCCCTTCACCCGGACGTGTTTCAGGAGATCTGTTGCCGCTGGGGGATGCCGGACGTCGACCTAATGGCGTCCCGGCACAACAACAAGGTCCCGACATTCATGGCACGGTCTCAAGATCACAGAGCTCTGGCGGCAGACGCCTTAGTTCAGGATTGGTCGCAGTTTCAACTCCCTTATGTGTTTCCTCCTCTGGCACTGTTGCCCAGAGTGTTACGCAAGATCAGGTCCGACTGCCGCCGCGCCATCCTCTTCGAAGGGACAAGTCTCAGCGCTCTCTGTGTTTTTTCAGAAGCGCCTAGCCAGACTTCCACAGGTACGCACGTTGCTGCAGGGGGTTTGTCACATAGTCCCTCCTTACAAGCGGCCGTTAGAACCCTGGGATCTGAACAGGGTGCTGATGGCTCTTCAGAAACCACCTTTCGAGCCAATGAAGGATATTTCTCTCTCACGCCTTTCGCAGAAAGTGGTCTTCCTAGTAGCAGTCACATCACTTCGGAGAGTGTCTGAGCTAGCAGCGCTGTCATGCAAAGCCCCTTTCCTGGTGTTTCACCAGGACAAGGTGGTTCTGCGTCCGGTTCCGGAATTTCTCCCTAAGGTGGTATCCCCCTTTCATCTCAATCAGGATATCTCCTTACCCTCTTTTTGTCCTCATCCAGTTCACCAATGTGAAAGGGATTTGCACTTGTTAGATCTGGTGAGAGCACTCAGACTCTACATTTCTCGTACGGCGCCCCTGCGCCGCTCGGATGCACTCTTTGTCCTTGTCGCTGGCCAGCGTAAAGGGTCACAGGCTTCCAAATCAACCCTGGCTCGGTGGATCAAGGAACCAATTCTCGAAGCTTACCGATCTTCTGGGCTTCCGGTTCCCTCAGGGCTGAGGGCCCATTCTACCAGAGCCGTGGGTGCGTCCTGGGCTTTGCGGCACCAGGCTACGGCTCAGCAGGTGTGTCAGGCAGCTACCTGGTCGAGCCTGCACACTTTCACGAAACACTATCAGGTGCATACCTATGCTTCGGCAGATGCCAGCCTAGGTAGGCGAGTCCTTCAGGCGGCGGTTGCCCACCTGTAGGAAGGGGCCGTTTTACGGCTCTATTACGAGGTTTTACTTTACCCACCCAGGGACTGCTTTTGGACGTCCCAATTGTCTGGGTCTCCCAATGGAGCGACAAAGAAGAAGGGAATTTTGTTTACTTAACGTAAATTCCTTTTCTTCTAGCTCCAATTGGGAGACCCAGCACCCGCCCCTGTTCCCTTCGGGCTGTTGTTCTTTGTGTACACATGTTGTTCATGTTGAATGGTTTCAGTTCTCTGAAATTCCTTCGGATTGAATTTACTTTAAACCAATTTATAACTTTTCCTCCTTCTTGCTTTTGCACCAAAACTGAGGAGCCCGTGATGCACGGGGGGGTGTATAGGCAGAAGGGGAGGGGCTTTACACTTTTAAGTGTAATACTTTGTGTGGCCTCCGGAGGCAGAAGCTATAGACCCAATTGTCTGGGTCTCCCAATTGGAGCTAGAAGAAAAGGAATTTACGGTAAGTAAACAAAATTCCCTTCTTTTCCAGTACATGTCACACGGATGTCATCCATGCTGGTGTTAAAAAACGGACCTGTCTCCGTGTGGTTTACGGAGGTGTGAAGATCCCAATTGATTTTAATTAGTATGTGTGTGAACATGTCTCCAGTATGTGTGAAAACGAACACAACACATGGTGGAAAACAGATGTGTGAAGGGGGCCTGAGAGGATTGATTTTTTTTTCTTACATGGCATCCTAGTTGGTTAATTTTTTATTTTTTGTCCTTTTTTCACTGAACTAATAGAACTTATTGCTGGTCTGAATGCTGTCATTTTGATATCACTATTTTCTAGCAGTAGATCTAGAAATAGTCAAAATACTGAGCCCTGTATAACTCTACCCACACCACTAATTGGCAACTTTATGCCCATGTGCAGTGTACACAGAAACCTGCTAATCAGTGGTGGTGATGGGATTATACATGCAGTTGACTAGGAGGCACAAGTCACCTAGTTCAGAAGTGATAATCTCTTGCTGATAAAACACTGATTTTACTGAAACAGCAACACACAGCCTAGTAAGTGACACATCAGTGGCTCGGTCATTACATCATGCTGCCCTCAGATTACATAGCCAAAACCTGCTGACAGATTCCTTTAACTGGTCAAGTCTGATTTGCAAATTATATTGGGATAGGACACGCTCTGAGTCTGATGGACAAGAGACATGGATCCATTTTTAAATTTAATGTGTATAGATTGGTGAAACTCTGGGTCAGTGTACTGTCTGAAAGATAAACTAACAGCAATATGATGTGTTACACGGATGTGTGCAAGTAGCCTGAGGATTACTTACTGATGAAAAATACTGTAGTAAAATGATAAATCGTAAAAAGAAAACGAAATATGATAAGAATGTTTATTGCTGTTTTCACAGATGCATCTGAAGGTGAGCACCACGAACTACAGAAAACAAAACAAGACAGTACAATGAAGACAGGACCTGTTACTGTAATGGAAGTTCTTGCATTAAGATTAAGTAGGTGCAGGTGTGAGCCCACTCAGAAAGAGGTCTGCCTGCAGCTCTATGGAAATCTACCGTCACTGTCTGTGTCCAAACGACCCTTGGGAGAGTTGAATACATCTTTATTACAGCTTCACCACATGGACCTATAGTGGCACAAAAGAACCAGTCCTAGAACACCATAGAACTCCTTCAGTAATATAGGTTCAGTTCTTGATTACCGGCGGTATCTGTCTAAGTGTTTGGCTGGAGGCACACTTGTGTGTGACTCTTGCTAGTATCGGCTCGCACTGCCTGGACCGGCTGCGGCTCTCATGACAGGAGTGGGTCAGCATCATAGAAACACATACAGCGGAGCCGCTCCTGGCAGAAGAGAAGCCAGCCGGTCCAGGCAGTGCGATCCGATACTCACATGAGTCACATGGAAGTGTGACTCCAGCCTTACACTTATAACTCAAAGACTAAGCTGCAGTCACATTATAGCCTCATGAAAATTTCTTTTTTTTCACCATGGATCCTGATCACCAAGAGTGAACTTATCTGTGCATTACAGATTGTTCCTCTTGTTAAATAATTTTCAGTTATAGTCTGGCTTTATTTTCCCCTTTCTCACTTGACCTACAAAGAATGTGTATGTTCCTGGAACTAATCATGCTAATCATTTATTTATTGACCATGTTTATAATTGTCTAGGCAATTCAACAGCAGAGCTCTTCAGAAACTGAAGAAGGAGGAAATGCTGCAGACGGCAGCAGTGGAGAAGAGGGGGATCAGGTGGAAGAGGATGGAAAAGGCAAAAGGAAGAATGAGAAAGCGGGCTCCAAGAGGAAGAAGTCATACACTTCAAAGGTGACATGATTTAAAGTGATATTGCTCATCTAATTTGTTTAAATATTTGTAACTTTGAAAATTTGTAATGTGTTTTTGTAATGTGAAAATTTGTAAGGTTTATTCTTATTATATTGAGAAATTTGGCATATTTGCAGGACTTACTGTAGTTAAAGGCAACGATATATCACAGGAAGGCTACATATTCACACTGGTCGAGCTTGGTCACTATGGAACGATAATTCAGCTACATGCAAGCCGTTCAGCTATCTTTTAATAGTCTGAGCCGGCATTCATAGGAGATTGTGATTTTTGCTATACAGAGCAGTACTAATGCACTGCTCTGTATAGCACAAGCAAACAAATGACCACAGCTTCAAATCCCTTAAGGGGACTAGTAAATACAATAAAAATTGGAACAAAAAATGTTTTTAAAAATATGAAAAAAAAAACCAAGTTCAAATCACCTTCCATTTGCCCTATTGAAAATGAAACAATTAAAAAATACACATATTTAGTATCACTGTGTTCAGAAATGTCCAATTTATCAAACTATAAAATAAATTACTCTGGTCGGTAAACAGTGTAACAAAAAAAAATCTAAACACCCAAACTCCATTTTTGAGGGGCCGTTGCAACATTGCAATAAAATACAATAAGAGTCAATCAAAACATTGTATTCGAAGGTCTGCTGATAAGTCTTTGGCCTTGTGATTTTTTTTGTTTCTATGGAAACGAATGTTACATCACATGAAAGCCTTATGTGTCTAATATATGTTTTCAAAATTTTGTGTTTGTTGCTTATGGCAACAGTGTTCTACGCACTCGGGAAAACAAAATGGCGGAGTCTAATGCGATGTTCACAGCAACTGAGAGCAGAGGAGTGATAAAATTCTTGTTTCTGCAAGGAAAGTCCGTGAAGGATATTTATGGTGATATGTCGCAGACATTGGGGGATCAATGCCCTTCATATTTCACAGTTAAGAACTGGGTTGCCAAATTTAAAACGGGCCACTGCAGCACCAATGATGAGGAACGTCCTGGACGACCGAGAGTGGTTGTAGTTCCGGAGATCGTCGATGCTGTGCACAACCTCATACTGGAGAATTGATGAATTTCAGCTAAAGCAATAGCAGACATCATGGGGATTTCCCGTGAACATGTTTGTCATTATCTATGAACATTTAAACATGAGGAAGCTATCTGCAAAGTGAGTCCCCAAATGTTTGACAACAGATCAGAGAAGCATGCGAGTGAAAATTTCCCGATCCATTTGTCAGCGTTTACGAACTGATAAGAACTTCCTGGATCAACTGGTCACTATGTATGAGACCTGGATTTATTTGTATGACCCTGAAAACAAGGAGCATTCAAAAGAGTGGAGGCACAGTGGTTCTCCTCGTCCAAAGAAGTTCAGGGTGCAAAAATTAGCCACTAAGGTAATGACGTCTGTGTTCTGGCATAAGGAGTGTGTGCTGCTAGTGGACTACCTTCAAAAGGGTTCCACCATCAATGCATGGTATTACATTGAACTTTTGGACCAATTGAAGGCAGCTCTGAAGGCCAAAAGGCTCGGCAAGCTGTCCAAAGGAATCTTGTTCCTACGAGACAACGCCTCCGGTCACACTGCACAAACGACCACGGCAAAACTGGCAGAGCTGGGCTTCCAGCTGGTTGACCACCCGACCTTATTCACCAGATCTAGCTCCCTCCATCTATTATCTGTTTCCAAACCTGAAGAAACACCTCAAGGGTACCAAATTTCACACCATTTCTGATGCCATGGCTGCTACGGATGCCTAATTTGAGGCACAACCAAAATCCTTCTTTTTGCTAGGCTTACAGAACTAGGAATACCGATGTAAGAAGTGTTTCTTTGTCGCTCCATTGGGAGACCCAGACAATTGGGTGTATAGGCTATGCCTCCGGAGGCCGCACAAAGTATTACACTTAAAAGTGTTAAGCCCCTCCCCTTCTGCCTATACACCCCCCGTGCTCCCACGGGCTCCTCAGTTTTTTGCTTTGTGCGAAGGAGGTCAGACACGCACGCACAGCTCCACAGATTGGTCAGCAGCAGCTGCTGACCATGTCGGATGGAAGAAAAGTGGGCCCATATAGAGCCCCCAGCATGCTCCCTTCTCACCCCACTCTTGTCGGTGGTGTTGTAAGGTTGAGGTATCCATTGCGGGTACGGAGGCTGGAGCCCACATGCTGTTTTTCCTTCCCCATCCCCCTCAGGGCTCTGGGTGAAGTGGGATCCTATCGGTCTCCAGGCACTGAGACCGTGCTTCATCCACAACTCCTGTGGAGCCTGCTGGATAGGAGCCGGGTATCGTTCAGGGACATGGCCCTGCTACTTGGAGGTACTCTGTATCCCTGTGGGGACAGCGCACAGCAACACTCCAGCTTTGCTGGGTGTGCTAGTGCACCGGGGACCACGGCGCTGACCGGGTTAATATGTGCCATTACACACTCAGCGTTGCTGAGTGTGTTTATGTATAGGGACTGCCGCACTGACCGCCGCGGCCATGGAAACACTGCGGCGCGGCTGGGACTTGTAGTGCGCCGGGGACTTTCACGCCGGCCGCGCTTTTACGGCGGCCGCGTTTATTACTAGAGTCCCCGGCTTTTTGCGGCCTAGTTTCCTTTCCTCCCGCCCACAGCCCTGACAGGCAGGGGAAGGGTGGGACGCTGCACAGAACGAGCAGCACTGAGGGCTGGAGCATGCTTTGCATACTCCACCCCTCTCACTGTGCACAGTGCGGGCACCAGTTCCCGCTCTTTCTGGGTCACGCCCACGGCTCCCTCCTTTCCTCAGGACGCCGGCAGCCATTCCTGTCAGCTCCTCGGACGCTGCAGAGGGGGACAAAGTCTGGGAGACCCAGGCAGGGACTCTGGTGGCCTCACAACCGCTTTAGGCGGGTGGTAAGCAGCACCTGTGGTGCTAGCCCCATTGTGCAGTAGTGTAACATTATATGTTTATGGTATATATGTTTTACACTGTATGGTGCACAGTTGATTTCTGGCTATATACCCTATTGTGTTACTCAGGGAAGATAATAGCATGGCGCCCACGAAAGGCAGGGGTGCCAAAACACAGGCTTATTATGTTGCCTGCGCCGCATGTACGACCCCGCTACCGGCAGGTTCCACTGACCCTCATTGTGTGCACTGTTCGGCCCCTGTGGCACTTACTCAGCCGGAGCCTTTGCTAAGAGGGGCCCAGGGGGAGCCACCTGCTAACACTGTTCAGGTGACGGGGACGGAGTTTGCAAAACTCTCTGAGACTATGGCTAAGATACTAGAAGCCTTGCAGTCCAGGCCGGTATCTCAGCACAGGGACTCTGTTGAATCTTTGTTCCCTGGCCCACCTCAGCTGGACCAACAATGTCCTCCCGGGGTATCTCATGGATCCCAGGCTGAGGGTTCTGACACAGACCCCAGCCCCAGATCGACTAAGCGAGCTCGCTTAGATTTTCCCTCGACATCATCATATTGTGCAGGGTCTCAGAGGGGGGAATCTCTGGTTGATGATGCGGAGACAGCTGATCAGGATTCTGATCCTGAGGCCGCTCTCAATCTTGATACTCCGGACGGGGACGCCATAGTGAACGACCTTATTGCGTCCATCAATCGTATGTTGGATATTTCTCCCTCAGCTCCTCCGGTGGAGGAGTCAGCTTCTCAGCAGGAGAAATTCCGTTTCAGGTTTCCCAAGCGTACACCGAGTATGTTTCTGGACCACTCTGATTTCAGAGAGGCAGTCCAGAATCACCATGCTTGTCCAGATAAGCGTTTTTCTAAGCGCCTTAAGGATACACGTTATCCTTTTCCCCCTGACGTGGTCAAAAGTTGGGCTCAGTGTCCCAAAGTGGATCCTCCAATCTCCAGACTGGCAGCTAGATCCATACTTGCAGTGGAAGATGGGGCTTCACTCAAAGATGCCACTGACAGGCAGATGGAACTCTGGTTGAAATCCATCTATGAAGCTATCGGCGCTTCTTTTGCCCCAGCGTTCGCAGCCGTATGGGCGCTACAAGCTATCTCAGCAGGTCAAGCGCAAATTGACGCAGCCACACGCACGTCCGCGCCACAGGTGGCGTCCATAACCACTCAGACGTCGGCATTTGCGTCTTACGCTATTAATGCTGTCCTGGACTCTGCGAGCCGTACGGCGGTTGCAGCCGCCAATTCGGTGGTACTCCGCAGGGCCTTGTGGCTACGGGAATGGAAGGCAGATTCTGTTTCCAAAAAGCGCTTAACCAGTTTGCCAATTTCTGGCGACCGATTGTTTGGCGAGCGTTTGGATGAAATCATCAAACAATCCAAGGGAAAGGATACATCCTTACCCCAGCCCAAACCGAACATACCCCAACAGAGGAAGGGGCAGTCGAGGTTTCGGTCCTTTCGGGGCGCAGGCAGGTCCCAATTCTCCTCGTCCAAAAGGCCTCAGAAAGATCAAAGGAACTCTGACGCATGGCGGTCTAAGTCACGTCCTAAAAAGGCCACCGGAGGTGCCGCTACCAAAGCGGCTTCCTCATGACTTTCGGCCTCCTCACTCCGCATCTTCGGTCGGTGGCAGGCTCTCCCGCTTTTGCGACGCCTGGCTGCCACGGGTAAAAGACCGTTGGGTGAGAGACATTCTGTCTCACGGTTACAAGATAGAGTTCACCTCTCGTCCCCCGACTCGATTCTTCAGGTCATCCCCGCCTCCCGAGCGAGCCGAGGCTCTTCTGCAGGCGCTGGGCACTCTGAAGGCAGAAGGAGTGGTGGTCCCTGTTCCTCTTCAGCAACAGGGCCACGGTTTTTACTCCAACTTGTTTGTGGTCCCAAAGAAGGACGGGTCTTTCCGTCCTGTCCTGGACCTGAAACTTCTCAACAAACACGTAACGACCAGGCGGTTCCGGATGGAATCCCTCCGCTCCGTCATCGCCTCAATGTCCCAAGGAGATTTCCTTGCATCGATCGATATCAAAGATGCTTATCTCCACGTACCGATTGCTCCAGAGCACCAGCGCTTCTTGCGCTTCGCCATAGAAAACGAACACCTGCAGTTCGTGGCACTGCCGTTCGGCCTGGCAACAGCCCCACGGGTTTTCACCAAGGTTATGGCTACTGTAGTAGCGGTCCTCCACTCTCAGGGTCACTCGGTGATCCCTTACTTGGACGATCTCCTGATCAAGGCACCCTCTCAAGAGGCATGCCAACACAGCCTCGACGCTACCCTGGAGACTCTCCAGAGTTTCGGGTGGATCATCAATTTTCCAAAGTCAAATCTGACACCGGCCCAATCGCTCACATACCTTGGCATGGAGTTTCATACCCTCTCAGCGATAGTGAAGCTTCCGCTGATCAAGCAGCGGTCACTACAGACAGGGGTACAATCTCTCCTTCAAGGCCAGTCACACCCCTTGAGGCGCCTCATGCACTTCCTGGGGAAGATGGTGGCAGCAATGGAGGCAGTTCCTTTCGCGCAGTTTCACCTGCGTCCTCTTCAATGGGACATCCTACGCAAATGGGACAGGAAGCCGACGTCCCTCGACAGGAACGTCTCCCTCTCTCAGGCGACCAAAGCTTCCCTTCGGTGGTGGCTTCTTCCCACTTCATTATCGAAAGGGAAATCCTTCCTACCCCCATCCTGGGAGGTGGTCACGACGGACGCGAGTCTGTCAGGGTGGGGAGCGGTTTTTCTCCACCACAGGGCTCAGGGTACGTGGACCCAGCAAGAGTCCTCGCTTCAGATCAATGTTCTGGAAATACGGGCAGTGTATCTTGCCCTGAAAGCGTTCCAGCAGTGGCTGGAAGGCAAGCAGATCAGAATTCAGTCGGACAATTCCACAGCGGTGGCATACATCAACCACCAAGGCGGCACACGCAGTCGGCAAGCCTTCCAGGAAGTCCGGCGGATTTTGATGTGGGTGGAAGCCACGGCCTCCACCATCTCTGCAGTTCACATTCCAGGCGTGGAAAACTGGGAAGCAGATTATCTCAGTCGCCAGGGCATGGACGCAGGGGAATGGTCCCTTCACCCGGACGTGTTTCAGGAGATCTGTTGCCGCTGGGGGGTGCCGGACGTCGACCTCATGGCGTCCCGGCACAACAACAAGGTACCGACGTTCATGGCACGGTCTCAAGATCCCAGAGCTCTGGCGGCAGACGCCTTAGTTCAGGATTGGTCGCAGTTTCAGCTCCCTTATGTGTTTCCTCCGCTGGCACTGTTGCCCAGAGTGTTACGCAAGATCAGGGCCGACTGCCGCCGCGTCATCCTCGTCGCTCCAGACTGGCCGAGGCGGTCGTGGTACCCGGATCTGTGGCATCTCACGGTCGGCCAACCGTGGGCACTACCAGACCGACCAGACTTGCTATCTCAAGGGCCGTTTTTCCATCTGAATTCTGCGGCCCTCAACCTGACTGTGTGGCCATTGAGTCCTGGATCCTAGCGTCTTCAGGGTTATCTCAAGACGTCATTGCCACTATGAGACAGGCTAGGAAACCAACGTCCGCCAAGATCTACCACAGGACGTGGAAAATTTTCCTGTCGTGGTGCTCTGCTCAGGGTTTTTCTCCCTGGCCTTTTGCCTTGCCCACTTTTCTGTCCTTCCTTCAATCTGGACTGGAAAAGGGTTTGTCGCTCGGCTCCCTTAAGGGACAAGTCTCAGCGCTCTCTGTGTTTTTCCAGAAGCGCCTAGCCAGACTTCCACAGGTACGCACGTTCCTGCAGGGGGTTTGTCACATCGTTCCTCCTTACAAGCGGCCGTTAGAACCCTGGGATCTGAACAGGGTGCTGCTGGTTCTTCAGAAACCACCATTCGAGCCAATGAGAGATATTTCTCTCTCACGCCTTTCGCAGAAAGTGGTTTTTCTAGTAGCAGACACTTCACTTCGGAGAGTGTCTGAGCTAGCAGCGCTGTCATGCAAAGCCCCTTTCCTGGTTTTTCACCAGGACAAGGTGGTTCTGCGTCCGGTTCCGGAATTTCTCCCTAAGGTGGTATCCCCCTTTCATCTCAATCAGGATATCTCCTTACCTTCTTTTTGTCCTCATCCAGTTCACCAATGTGAAAAGGATTTGCACTTGTTAGATCTGGTGAGAGCACTCAGACTCTACATTTCTCGTACGGCGCCCCTGCGCCGCTCGGATGCACTCTTTGTCCTTGTCGCTGGCCAGCGTAAAGGGTCACAGGCTTCCAAATCAACCTTGGCTCGGTGGATCAAGGAGCCAATTCTCGAAGCCTACCGTTCGGCTGGGCTTCCGGTTCCCTCAGGGCTGAAGGCCCATTCTACCAGAGCCGTGGGCGCGTCCTGGGCTTTGAGGCACCAGGCCACGGCTCAGCAGGTGTGTCAGGCGGCTACCTGGTCGAGCCTGCACACTTTCACGAAACACTATCAGGTGCATACCTATGCTTCGGCGGATGCCAGCCTAGGTAGACGAGTCCTTCAGGCGGCGGTTGCCCACCTGTAGGAAGTGGCCGTTTTACGGCTCTCTTACGAGGTATTATTTTACCCACCCAGGGACTGCTTTTGGACGTCCCAATTGTCTGGGTCTCCCAATGGAGCGACAAAGAAGAAGGGAATTTTGTTTACTTACCGTAAATTCCTTTTCTTCTAGCTCCAATTGGGAGACCCAGCGCCCGCCCCTGTTTTTTTGTGTACACATGTTGTTCATGTTGATTGGTTTCAGTTCTCCGATATTCCTTCGGATTGAAGTTACTTTAAACCAGTTTATAATTCTTTTTCCTCCTTCTTGCTTTTGCACCAAAACTGAGGAGCCCGTGGGAGCACGGGGGGTGTATAGGCAGAAGGGGAGGGGCTTAACACTTTTAAGTGTAATACTTTGTGCGGCCTCCGGAGGCATAGCCTATACACCCAATTGTCTGGGTCTCCCAATTGGAGCTAGAAGAAAAGGAATTTACGGTAAGTAAACAAAATTCCCTTCGTTTGCCATCAGTGGAGAGTATGTGGAATAAATGTAAAGTGTCATCATCCTAACTCGTTTCTTTCTAGGTAAAGCCAAAAACTTATCAGCAGCTCCTCGTATACCCCAAATTGGTATCAGTAAAAATGTCAGATTGGTGCACAAAAAATATGCCATCACTTAGCCCCAAATCATGAAAAAATAAAAAGTTACAGTTCTCGGAAAATGGCGCCAAAAGCTAAATATTTTTTTTTTCACCACTGAAATGAAAAGAAAACTATACATGTTTGATATCTAAGTTGTTTTATTGACCTGATGAATCACACTGCCAGATCAGCAGTACCATATAGTGAACGTGGGAAATTAAAAAAAACCAAACAATTGTGGAATTGCTCTTTTTTTGCAATTTCACCGCATTTAGAACTTTTTCCCCGTTTTCCAGTATACTGTATAGTAAAATTAATTACTTCATTCAAAAGTACAACTCGTTCTGAAAAAACAAGCCCTCATATATCTATATTGATGGAAACATAAAAGAAAGTTATGGCTTTCTTTGTCGCTCCATTGGGAGACCCAGACAATTGGAGACCCAGACAATTGGGTGTATAGCTTCTGCCTCTGGAGGCCACACAAAGTATTACACTTTTAAAAAAGTGTAACCCCTCCCCTCTGCCTATACACCCTCCCGTGGATCACGGGCTCCTCAGTTTTATGCTTTGAGTGGAAGGAGGCACACATCCACTCATGCATTCTCATACATAGTTATGACGGATGGAAGAAAAGAGGACCCCGATGGGGTCCCCGGCATGTTCCCTTCTCACCCCACTATGTCGGCGGTGTTGTTAAGGTTGAGGTACCCATTGCGGGTACAGAGGCTGGAGCCACATGCCGTCTCCTTCAACATCCCTTATGCGGCTCTGGGAGAAGTGGGATCCTAAGCGGTCATCCACGTGCTGGGACCGTGCTCCATCCGCAGCCCCTGGTGGAACCTGCCGGTCCGAGCTTCTTCACCCCCAGGGACCGGGCCCTGCAACTGGAAGGTACTCTGTGTCCCCATGTGTGGACTGTACAGGGAGGGAGGTCGCTCCTTCTCCCCGGAAGCCGCGGTAGTTCCGTCCGCAGTTTTTTTCGGCGGACTTCCGCGCCGACCGTGCCTGCTTGTCGGGCACGGCCTTAAATTTAGTCCCCGGCTTCGCCGCGGCTAGTCGAGCAAAATCCTGCCCCCGGACCTGCCTGTCAGGGGTTAGGGCGGGATTACCGACGTGACGTCGGCTCTGAGGGCTGGAGCATCTTTGCATGTCTCCCCCCACCCTCATTGACCACTTGGGGACTCCAGATTCCCGCTCTTTGCTGGCGCCGCCCTCGGCTCCACACCCCCCCTGAGAGCTCCGGCAGCCATTTTTAGCATTCTGCCGGTGGATGCTACTCAGCGGCAAAGCTCTGCAGCTCTGGGGGATCCAAGACAGGGAATCTGGAGGACACACTCCGCTCGTTAGCGGTTGGTAAGCCACACCGGTCACCCGGTGTTGGTCCCCCTAGGGTGCCGAGATATATATAGATATATATATATCTGTTCGGAAAGGCTGTATACCCTTTTCCCATATACCCTCAGTGGTCACTCTCCTAAGAGACAACAGCATGTCGTCCACAAGGAGCAAAGCTACTAAGGCACAGACTTTTTTCGCGGCCTGTACCTCTTGTGGGGCTATGTTGCCTGCGGGATCCACCTACCCCCACTGTGATCAATGCTCGACTCCTGCCACGCTTGCTCAGCCGGAGCCTCGGGCACTTGTGGGCCCCTTGGCTCATGTAGATCCCCCGGCTCCCCCTGAGCAGTCTGCAGGGACAGAGTCACCGTCGTTGGCCTCTTTCGCTGCGACACTCTCCCAGTCACTTTCTCAATCCATTGCACAGTCTATGGACAAATGGTCATCTAAGCTCCTTGAGGCTTTGCAGTCCAGACCGGGCCCCTCACAGGCCCCGGCCCCTGTTAGTTTGTCTCCTCCAGGCCCCTCTCTGTCCGCGCCGCAGCGCGCTCCCAGGATAGCCTCTAGGTCCCAGGCGGAGGACTCCTGCCCAGATCGCAGCCCCAGGCCGGCTAAGCGGCCTCGCTGGGACTTTTCCCCGGCCTCCTCACGCTGCTCTGGATCCCAGCTTGATGACTCTCAGGAAGACGAGACGGACGTGGGAACTCAGGGCTCTGACCCTGACTTCACCCTTAACCTTGATGCCCCTGAGGGGGACGCCTTGGTAAATGATCTTATCTCGTCCATCAACCAGGTGCTGGATCTCTCACCCCCACATCCTCCTGCAGAGGAGCCGGCTTCTCAGCAGGAGAAACACCAATTTCGATTCCCCAAACATACGCGCAATACGTTTTTTGATCACTCTAACTTCAGGGACGCTGTCCAGAAGCCCAGAGCGGTCCCGGACAAGCGCTTTGCTAAACGGCACACTGACACGCGTTACCCCTTTTCACCTGAAGTCGTTAAGGGCTGGGCACACTCTCCCAAGGTGGATCCTCCAGTCTCTAGATTGGCTGCTAGGTCCGTTGTGTCTGTTGCCGATGGCGCATCCCTGAAGGATGCCACTGACACACAGATAGAGCTCTTGGTGAAGTCTATTTATGAGGCCACGGGCGCGTCTTTCGCCCCGGCCTTTGCGGCCGTGTGGGCTCTCCAAGCAATCTCGGCATGTCTGACTGAGATTAATGCCGTCACGCGGAATTCTGCTCCGCAGGTTTCTTCCTTGACCTCTCAGGCATCAGCATTTTCGTCCTACGCCATGAACGCCGTCCTGGACTCCGCTAGCCGTACGGCTGTGGCATCCGCTAACTCCGTGGCAGTCCGCAGGGCCATGTGGCTGCGCGAATGGAAAGCAGACTCTGCTTCCAAAAGGTTCTTAACTGGTTTGCCTTTTTCTGGCGACCGTTTGTTTTTCGAACGGTTGGATGAGATTATTAAGGAATCCTCGGGAAAGGACTCCTCCTTACCCCAGTCCAAACCTCCTTACCCCAGTCCAAAAATCCAATCGAGGTTTCGGTCCTTTCGTCCCTCCGCCAAGACCCAATCCTCGTCGTCCAACCGGCCGGAGAAAGGCCAAAGGAACTCCTATGCGTGGCGGTCCAAGTCACGCCCCCAAAAGGCCGCGGGAGGCACTGCCTCCAAGACGGCCTCCACATGACTCTCTGCCTCATCTAACCACATCCTCGGTCGGTGGCAGGCTCTCCCGCTTTGGCGACGCCTGGTGGCCACACGTTCAAGACCGATGGGTGAGAGACATTCTGTCTCATGGTTACAGGATAGAGTTCAACTCTCGTCCTGCGGCTCGTTTCTTCCGAACCTCCCCACCCCCCGCACAGGCCGACGCACTTTTTCAGGCAGTGGACGCTCTAAAGATAGAGGGAGTTGTGATTCCCGTTCCCCTTCAGGAACGTGGTCGCGGATTTACTCCAACTTGTTCGTGGTACCAAAAAAGGACGGGTCATTCCGTCCCGTTCTGGACCTCAAGCTGCTCAACAGACATGTGAGAACCAGACGGTTTCGGATGGAATCTCTCCGCTCAGTCATCGCCTCGATGTCACAAGGAGACTTCCTAGCATCGATCGACATCAAAGATGCTTATCTCCATGTGCCGATCGCACCCGAACATCAACGTTTCCTGCGTTTCGCCATCGGGGACGAACACCTCCAGTTCGTGGCATTGCCTTTCGGCCTGGCGACAGCCCCACGGGTTTTCACCAAAGTCATGGCATCCGTCGTGGCGGTCCTGCACTCTCAGGGCCACTCGGTGATCCCTTACTTGGACGATCTCCTAGTCTTGGCCCCTTCTCTGGTGGCGTGTCAACAAAGTCTTACCGTCACTCTGGCGACTCTCCAGCAGTTCGGGTGGATCATCAATTTCCCGAAATCCAAGTTGACGCCGACCCAATCACTGACTTACCTCGGGATGGAATTTCATACCCAGCCAGCGTTAGTCATGCTACCGCGGGACAAACAGCTTTCTCTGCAGGCGGGGGTGCAGTCACTTCTTCGGAGTCAGTCACACCCCTTAAGGCGCCTCATGCACTTCCTGGGGAAGATGGTTGCAGCTATGTTGGCAGTGCCGTTCGCACAATTCCATCTACGGCCACTCCAATGGGACATTCTTCGCAAATGGGACAAGAGTGCTGCTTCCCTCGACAAGAACATCTCTCTTTCCCTCGCAACCAAAACATCACTTCAGTGGTGGCTCCTACCCTCATCTCTGGCCCGGGGAAAATCCTTCCTACCCCCAACCTGGGCCGTGGTCACCACGGACGCGAGCCTGTCAGGTTGGGGAGCGGTTTTTCTCCACCACAGGGCTCAAGGAACCTGGACTCCAATAGAATCGTCCCTTCAGATCAATATCCTGGAGATAAGGGCAGTATATCTAGCCCTATTGGCTTTCCATCGGTGGCTGGAGGGCAGGCAGATCCGAATCCAGTCGGACAACGCCACTGCCGTCGCCTACATCAACCACCAAGGCGGCACTCGCAGTCGTCAAGCCTTCCAGGAAGTCCGGCGGATTCTGCAGTGGGTGGAAGACACAGACTCCACCATCTCCGCAGTTCACATCCTGGGCGTAGAAAACTGGGAAGCAGATTTTCTCAGTCGTCAGGGCATGGACGCGGGGGAATGGTCTCTTCACCCAGACGTGTTTCGAGAGATCTGTCGCCGCTGGGGAACGCCGGACGTCGATCTCATGGCGTCACGACACAACAACAAGGTCCCGGCCTACATGGCACGGTCTCAGGATCACAGAGCTCTGGCAGCGGACGTTTTCGTCCAGGATTGGTCGCAGTTTCGACTGCCATACGCGTTTCCCCCTCTGGCGATGCTGCCCAGGGTACTACGCAAGATCCGGTCCGAATGCCGTCGCGCCATTCTCGTCGCTCCAGACTGGCCGAGGCGGTCGTGGTATCCGGATCTGTGGCATCTCACGGTGGGTCAACCGTGGGCACTTCCAGACCGCCCAGACTTGCTATCACAAGGCCCGTTTTTCCATCTGAATTCTGTGGCCCTCAACCTGACTGTGTGGCCATTGAGTCCTGGCTCCTAGCGTCTTCAGGGTTATCTCAGGATGTCATTGCCACCATGAGACAAGCCAGGAAACCAACGTCCGCCAAGATCTATCACAGGACTTGGCAAATCTTCTTATCCTGGTGCTCTGATAACGGTTTTCCTCCATGGCCGTTTGCATTACCCACATTTCTTTCATTCCTACAATCTGGAATGGACAAGGGTTTGTCCCTCGGCTCTCTCAAGGGCCAAGTGTCGGCGCTCTCCGTGTTTTTTCAAACCCGTCTAGCCAGGCTTCCGCAGGTCCGCACGTTCCTGCAGGGGGTTTGCCACATGGTTCCACCTTACAAACGTCCGTTGGAACCTTGGGATCTTAACAGGGTCCTGACGGCTCTTCAAAAGCCGCCTTTTGAGCCGCTGCGGGATGTCTCTCTCTCCAGTCTTTCTCAGAAGGTGGCCTTCCTGGTGGCAGTCACATCACTTCGCAGAGTGTCTGAGCTTGCAGCGCTGTCATGCAAAGCTCCCTTGCTGGTTGTCCACCAGGATAAGGTGGTTGTGCGTCCTGTCCCGGAATTTCTCCCTAAGGTGGTATCCCCTTTTCATCTAAATCAGGATATCTCCTTGCCTTCCTTTTGCCCTAATCCAATTCACCAGTGTGAAAAGGATTTGCACTCTTTGGATCTAGTGAGAGCACTCCGGGTCTACGTGTCTCGCACGGCGCCCCTGCGCCGTTCAGACGCGCTCTTTGTCCTTGTCGCTGGCCAGCGTAAGGGATCTCAGGCCTCCAAGTCAACCTTGGCTCGGTGGATCAAGGAACCGATTCTCGAGGCCTACCGTACTTCTGGGCTTCCGCTCCCTTCAGGGTTGCAAGCCCATTCTACCAGAGCCGTAGGTGCGTCCTGGGCATTGCGGCACCAGGCGACGGCTCAGCAGGTGTGTCAGACAGCTACGTGGTCTAGTCTGCACACTTTCACGAAGCACTATCAAGTGCATACCTATGCTTCGGCAGACGCCAGTCTAGGTAGGCGAGTCCTCCAGGCGGCGGTTGCCCACCTGTAAGAGGGGGCCGTTTTCGGCTCTTTTTATTCAGGTATTGTTTTACCCACCCAGGGACTGCTCTTGGACGTCCCAATTGTCTGGGTCTCCCAATGGAGCGACAAAGAAAAAGGGAATTTTGTTTACTTACCGTAAATTCCTTTTCTTCTAGCTCCTATTGGGAGACCCAGCACCCGCCCCTGTGCCCTTCGGGCTGGTTGTTCTTTTGTGTACACATGTTGTTGATGTTGATTTGTTCTTTGGGTTCATGGTCTTCAGTTCTCCGAACATCCTTCGGATTGAATTTACCCTAGACCAATTTATATGTTTTCTCCTTCCTACTTTTGCACCAAACTGAGGAGCCAGTGATCCACGGGAGGGTGCATAGGCAGAGGGGAGGGGTTACACTTTTTTAAAAGTGTAATACTTTGTGTGGCCTCCAGAGGCAGAAGCTATACACCCAATTGTCTGGGTCTCCAATTGGCTGGGTCTCCCAATAGGAGCTAGAAGAAAAGGAATTTACGGTAAGTAAACAAAATTCCCTTTTTTGGAAAACGAGGAGGAAAAAATGGAAAATGGCAAAGTCATGAGGGAGTTAAGGGTGGAAAAGTTCTGAAATAATTTTTCTTTTTATGACTTTTGTTACAATTTTTTTTTTTCCATATCAAACACTTGGCATGTTCACAGTGATGTGTAGATATTGTATATAGAGCTGCTTTTAAACCTTTCAAATGCCATTTTCAATCAGTGACAGCAGAATTTAAATGGCTTGCTTGCTGGTGCGCATGTGTACTTCCCCTCCATTGGTTTTCATGGCAGCTGGGGGCTTTCTGCCATCCCGCTCCTCCTGTAATTTCCCTATATACTGCAAAAATGTTGTATTGCAGTATCTATATATATATCTATAATTTCCTTATTCTGTCTGTCTGTCTTGCTCCAAAATTGTGTCCTTACGGTGACAAACAGCGGATTGGCCGCTGGGCTCGCCATGGCCCCGCCCCCCCCGCACGGATTGGCCGCTCGCCTCGGCTCCACCCCCTCAGACGGATTGGCCTCTAGCCCCAGCCCCCTGCACGCATTGGCAACTCAACCACGCCCCGCCCCCCTCATGCATTGCACGCTCGCTCTGGCCCCGCCCCCCACACGCATTCCCCGAACCGACTCCCAGGTGAGTGCTGTACCCCCGGGAGCCCACATCAGCGTACGCTGGTGTGGGCTCCCGTGCGAGCCGGGGGCGGGGTACGCTGGTAACCATGTAATATTGTAGCATGGTTACCAGCATACACCGGCTCCCAGGTGAGCGCATCAAGGTCCTGCAGCGGCGGAACACACACACACGCACACACATAAGAACAGACACACACACACACACACATCAGATCACACTCACTCTCACACACACCTCACACACACATCAGATCGCATCCACGCACTCACAACATCCCGTGATATCGCTTGCTTCTCGGCGGCGATCCTGTGCGTGCAGTGATCTTCCAGGACCTGCCGGAGGATCACATGGCCGGAAGCATGTGGTATCTCCGGATGTTGTGATTGTGTGAGCGCTGTGCGATATCGTCAGTGTGTGTGCGTGTATGCGATCGGATGTGTGTGAGTGTGTTCTGATGTGTGAGTGTGTGTGTGTGAGTGTATGCGATCGGATCTGTGACTGTCGGCAGAGGAGCATGGCGTGCAGCACAGCTGCTGGGACCGCCCACCGGTGGGCACAGGGAGAAGTGGGGGGTGTGTGTGAGTGTATGCGATCAGATGTGTGCGTGTATACTGTCTGATGTGTGACTGTGGAGCACGATGGGGGGTGCACAGCATGGGGAATGGAGCACGATGGGGAGTGCGCAGCATGGGGGATGGAGCACGATGGGGAGTGCGCAGCATGGGGGATGGAGCACGATGGGGAGTGCGCAGCATGGGGGATGGAGCACGATGGGGGGTGCGCAGCATGGGGGATGGAGCACGATGGGGAGTACGCAGCATGGGGGATGGAGCACGATGGGGAGTGCGCAGCATGGGGGATGGAGCACGATGGGGAGTGCGCAGCATGGGGGATAAAGCACGATGGGGAGTGCGCAGCATGGGGGATGGAGCACGATGGGGAGTGCGCAGCATGGGGGATAAAGCACGATGGGGAGTGCGCAGCATGGGGGATAAAGCACGATGGGGAGTGCGCAGCATGGGGGATGGAGCACGATGGGGAGTGCGCAGCATGGGGGATGGAGCACGATGGGGGGTGCGCAGCATGGGGGATGGAGCACGATGGGGAGTACGCAGCATGGGGGATGGAGCACGATGGGGAGTGCGCAGCATGGGGGATGGAGCACGATGGGGAGTGCGCAGCATGGGGGATAAAGCACGATGGGGAGTGCGCAGCATGGGGGATGGAGCACGATGGGGAGTGCGCAGCATGGGGGATAAAGCACGATGGGGAGTGCGCAGCATGGGGGATA
The DNA here is from genome assembly GCF_048569485.1 of Anomaloglossus baeobatrachus. Classification (NCBI taxonomy): domain Eukaryota; kingdom Metazoa; phylum Chordata; class Amphibia; order Anura; family Aromobatidae; genus Anomaloglossus; species Anomaloglossus baeobatrachus. Next base: position 508,921,535 of record NC_134356.1, on the reverse strand, counting down.
AAGCACGATGGGGAGTGCGCAGCATGGGGGATGGAGCACGATGGGGGGTGCGCAGCATGGGGGATGGAGCACGATGGGGAGTGCGCAGCATGGGGGATGGAGCACGATGGGGAGTACGCAGCATGGGGGAAAGAGCACGATGGGGAGTGCGCAGCATGGGGGACAGAGCACGATGGGGAGTGCGCAGCATGGGGGATAGAGCACGATGGGGAGTGTGCAGCATGGGGGATGGAGCACGATCGGGAATGCGCAGCATGGGGGATAGAGCACGATGGAGAGTGCGCAGCATGGGGGATGGAGCACGATGGGGAGTGCGCAGCATGGGGGATGGAGCACGGTGGGGGGTGCGCAGCATGGGGGATGGAGCACGATGGGGGGTGCGCAGCATGGGGGATGGAGCACGTTTGGGAATGTGCAGCATGGGGGATAGAGCACGATGGGGAGTGCGCAGCATGGGGCATGGAGCATGATGGGGAGTGCGCAGCATGGGGGATGGAGCACGTTTGGGAGTGCGAAGCATGGGGGATGGAGCACGATGGGGAATGCACAGCATGGGGGATGGAGCACAATGGGGAGTGCGCAGCATGGGGGATGGAGCACAATGGGGAGTGCGCAGCATGGGGGATGGAGCACGATGGGGGGGATGGAGCACGATGGGGGGTGCGCAGCATGAGGGATGGAACACGATGGGGGGGTGCGCAGCATGGGGGATGGAGCACGATGGGGAGTGCGCAGCATGGGGGATGGAGCACGATGGGGGGTGCGCAGCATGGGGGATGGAGCACGATGGGGGGTGCGCACCATGGGGGATGGAGCACGATGGGTGCGCAGCATGGGGGATGGAGCTCGATGGGGGGTGCACACCTTCCCCCAAAACACACACACACCGCCACACACGCACTGCACAACACACCACACACACACTGGGAACCACAAACACTGCCCTACACAGACACCCACACACACAGACAACGCCGCACACACACAACACCCAACACACAAACACCGCGGCACACACAAATATACGCACATACCGCACAACACACACATTGCACAAAACATACCTCCCCCCAAAACACACACACACCCCACACCCACACAAACCGCGGAACACAAACACACAATGCTACAGACACACAGCGCTCTACAAACAACGCAACACACAAACAACACCGCTCTCACCCCCCACCACACCCAGACATCACACAGAACATGTACAGCGCCTACACAAACACTTGGTAACTACACACAACATCTATATATATATATATATATATATATATATATATATATATATATATATATATATAGATATATATATAACAAAAATCATACATTAACTACACAATTCTAGAATACCCGATGCGTAGAATCGGGCCACCTTCTAGTAGAAAATAAAAATCACACAACTGCAGATTCAAGTTCCCCATGGAGACTTAAAAATAGACTAAGGCCATGTGCACACGGTGTGTATTTGGTATTTTACCTGAATATTTTGAAGCCAAAACCATTTTTTGGAATGCTGCCGTCCTTATAGTTTTAAATTGATATATAGCTTTCGATATATAGATCCATAGAATAAGATATATTTACAGTAAATAAGTTATCAAATTGAAAGATTGGGTCATGTTCACATGCTCATTGTGGTTTCTATGGTGGTGTGGTTTAACAAAATTTGGGATTGAGGATCCTTCTTCCATCGCAGATAGGAACAGAGGCTACCATTGCATTATGTATGTTTGTTAGGCTAAATTCACATGTCCAGTAATGATGTTCAAGCAACAGTGCTAACCACTGAGCCACTACTGTATTTCATGGGCAGCATGGTAGCTCAGTGGTTAGCACATTGCACATTAAGAAGCCATGCTGACAGGGAATTTAGATTGTGAGATGATATCTGTAAATTGCTGTGGACATTAATGGCGCTATATAAGAAAGTAACATGAATACACATTTTTCTATTCTTAAAAATATTTCAGAAACCATCGAAGCTTTCTCGGAAATCTTCAGGAGACGAAGGAGAAAAAGACAGCAAAGATGAAGAAAATAAGAGTGGTTCAGAGGCTGGTGATGCGGATAACGACACAAGAAATGCGTCAGAGGTGCAGAAAAGCAGTGCGGGGGTACGACTACATGTTTTATGGTACCACTGCATATTATGGCACAGCTCAGAAGTGATTGCAGACAAATATCGTAGTTGTAAGCATAAGTTGCATTGTGTTATACTGATTAATACTTTGAGGATATAGACTTAACTGTACATATTGCGCTGGGGTAAGAGTGTATGGAAGAGGCTCAAAAGCTGCGCTCCCTCCACACGTAGCTGATGCTGGCTATATTAAATAGCTGGCATCTGTATAACAACCATGGCCGGAGCTGAGTTCTGACCGTGAAAGTTAACCATTTAGATGCTTCTGTCAATCTCTGACAGTGAGATGGAAATTCCATCATAGCCGGTGCTTACGCCGACCCCCATCTACCCTTTATGTTGTGATCCCATGGCCTACTAAAGCCCCCCTGATGCTGCCATCTTGGTCCTTTGTTGAAGCTCAGATATTTGCTGAGCTTCAAAGGAGACTCTGATTCACAGGGTATTGCAGGTTCATGAATCCTGAGTGGACTAGCAACAAAAAATAAAAATAAATATTCAAATCACCACCCCTTTTCCCCCATTAAAAATAAAGAAATTTAAAAAGTAAACCTAAAAATAATTAACCCAGTCTGTAAACGCCATAATATTCAAAACGTCTTATAGAGCCCAACATAGTATCAATACATCACTTCGCCATGCCATAAAAAGCCCCCACACATTATTATGTCTTTATAGAGCTCCACTTATTCCATGGTGCTGTATGGGTTACATACAGAATATTGATATACATTTCAGTGAGTAAACTAACAATGACACACAGGTACAGGGGGAAGAGGGCCCTGACTTTGCGAGCTTACTTTCTATAAGACATATATTGATAGAAAAAAAGTTATGAGTCTTGGAAAATCGTGACACGATCTATCGCTAGAATAGACATAGTTATGGTCCACCCACATGGCTGAGGAATTTTTCAACCAAATAAACTGTAAGGTGACTAAACTAGACTCACTTTGCTTTATTATTTGCAGAGGGGTCTGACTGACCTTAAAATCTATTACAGTAAACCCATTCTCTGCCAATTTTGGCATCTTATGACTTTATTTGAGGCGTGTAATGTGCTTGGCTAATGCAATAATACTGGAAAGGTGCCCATTAAAACAACCTGAAAAAAAACACTACAAAAGACTCTTATCATAAGAGCATCGACATTGGAAACAAGGCTAGCAATCCTTGAGCCACTACAGAATGAAAAATTGGGAATCGGTAGTGTAAAGTCAGAGATGTTAAATATTAGTATTATACATGGATCATTGTAAAATGTAAATACCTACTTATTTCTGTGAATGCAGAAAGTAACATACTGTAGAAGTATAGAAAGTAAGTAACTGGAATAATAGTTACATAAAAACTATTTTCAGAAACCGGTACTGACATTTCAAGCAAACTAACAAAACAACCAAATAATTCCTATAACGTTGTGTTAGTTCCCTCACTTATTTATAAGCATATTGTTAATGAATAAAAAAGTAGTGCGGCCTCTCCACACCTTCATCTCACAACACATTTATCTTAAGAGGCAATGCCAGAAAAGTGCAGATATTTCAGTCACGGTTATCTTAATTTCTATATTTATGGGAAAGTCCATAGGGGATCTTCATTTCCGTTTATAGAGATGACGAGGCACAAAATTATTTCCTGGCTGGGAGATCTCTTTATTATTAGCACAATGTTAATGATACATACTTTGATATGGTTGCTAAGATACAGTTTCCAGAAAAAAAAATGATATACGTTAACAGATGCGATACATCCTGATTAGAAGTAACGTACAAAAAAAGCAGACAGTAAAGTCTCCAAGATCGATATGTGGTGAGTACAGGGATTTAATGAAATAGCACCTATCAATATGTGGCTTTAACTGGCGAATTTAACTTTATTTGGAAGAAGAACACAGAAATGAAAGGGAAAAGAATGCAGACTGGAATATAAAAAAAACATTCATGGAAGACATGGTAATTATTGCTTCTACACATGAAATCTACATAAAATATACAAGACTAGACAAGAACAAGTAGTTACCGTCACTGTTTTTAACCTCTTCATGACACATGACGTACTGGGTACGTCATGAATCGTGTCAGTTCCTCTTACAGCCGTCAAAGGGCCGTGTGTGAGAGGAGAGCTGCTTTTGTGCAGATCAGAGCAATGCTGCTCTGGTCTACAAGAAAGAATGAACGATCAGACTGCTGATCGTTATAGTCCCCTAGGGGGACTAGTAAAAAAAAAAAAAAAAGTTAAATAAAGTTTAAATTGCCCCATTGAAAAGTAAAGGGTTAAAAAAATATGATTGGTAAACGGCGTAGCGGCAAAAAAATTACAAACATCAAAATTACATTTTTTTGGTCGCTGCGAATTTTGCGTGATCAAAACGGCGCTTCTGCGCATAAATGGTACCATTAAAAACATCAGTTCAAGACGCAAAAAGTAATCCATCACTGAGCCATAGATCCCAAAAAATGAGAACGCTACGGATCATGGAAAATGGCGCAAAAAGTGCGCCATTTTTTTTTTACAAACTTCTGATTTTTTTTTAACCCCTTAGATAAAAGTAAACCTATACATGTTTGGTGTTTACAAACACGTACTGACCTGAGGCGTCACACCGACACATTAGTTTTACCATATAGTGAACACTATGAATAAACTATCCCAAAAACAATCATACAATCGTACTTTTTTTGCAATCTTTTTGCAGTTGGAATTTTTTTGCCGTTTTCCAGTACACTATATGGTAAAACTTATGGTTTCATTTAAAAATAGAACTCGTCCCGCAAAAAATAAGCCCTCATATGGCAAGATTGACAGAAAAATTAAAAGGTTACGGTTCTCGGAAGGAGAGCGAAAAAAACAAAACGGTATATCGCCCAGGAGTGAAGGGGTTAAAGGGAACTTATTCTTCCCTGTAGCCATGGGCTTTCAATCAAAGGGGCGCGTTTTCAGTAACTGCTCTGTGGATAGTAAGCGGCGGCTGTAATCGCACCCCAGCACTGACTGACACCCACTTCAGCATTGCTTCTGTACAGGGGCAAGCTGTGCACTATCTAGACAACCCATTTTTAACCTTTAACTGACATCCACCATACACTTGCGTTGCAAGTTTGTAGTGGGTGTATGGAGCGGGCTCACAGTTTGGGCTCACCCCATACACGGCAAGTAATAACTGTATTTTACAGTCAGGACCTGCCTATAACAACAGCAGCATTAACAGTGTACCCCCCTTCGCAGTAGACTCATACTTACCAGACCCGGATGTCTATGTGACTCCCAGGTTCTCCCTGTGATTTCCGGTGGGCCCACCCAGCAGGTATGCTTCACGCCATCCTCCCCTGCTTCTGGCCACGCACACAGATCGCACACACATTCATACACACACACCACACATCACCACATCCGGTGGTACAGAATGCCTCCGGCCACATGGCAAGATGGGAGGAGGTTACACATCGCAGGTCCTGTAAGCATTCTATCCGCAGCTGCAGGTCCTTGCGCTCCACCTCACTGCGTCTCAGGAAATCATTATCGCTGGATGTGGTGAGTGTGTGTGCGATCTGATGGATGATTGTGTGTGTGTGTGTGTTATCTGATGTGTGTAGGTGTGCAATCTGATGAGTGTGTGTGCGATCCACTGCAGCTCCACCTGCTCGGCGTCTGGTGAGTGTGATTGCGTGGTGTCGCTATCTATAATGAAGTGTCCTGCACTATCTTTAACTTTTTAGTGGCACCGACACTTCATTATTGAACTGTGACTAGGACTTATTTTCAGGGTAGGGCTTATATTTAAGCCTTGCTCCGAAAATGCTGAAAATCCCCACTAGGGCTTATTTCTGGAAAAACATGGTAGTAAGAAATTCATTTTCTTGACATGAAATACCTTGAGCAGCAGCATTTATAGGAAGAACCAGCCAACTATTTGTGAAGTACTTATTTATTTTTCTTTATCGTTCCTATGGGAGACCCAGACATTGGGTGTATAGCTTCTGCCTCCGGAGGACACACAAAGTACTACACTAAAAAAGTGTAGCTCCTCCCTCTGAGCATATACACCCCCTGGATAACCAAATCTAGCCAGTTCATTGTTTTGTGTTCAGGAGGCATACATCCACACATGCATTCTCATCTGATTTTTCATTTTGGAAAGTTTTTGAAGAAAAGCGGGTCCAAGCCTGGACTCCCGGCATGTCCCTTCTCACCCCACTGTGTCGGCGGTGTTGTTAAGGTTGATTCCAGGGCTGGAGCCTTACATGCCGCGCTCCTTCACCATCCCTCGGGCTCTGGCTTGAAGTGGGAGCCAGCACGGTTCTCCCTGCTTTGCAGGAGGCCGGTCTCCATCCGCAGCCCTTCAGGATCCTGCTGGACGGAGCACTCATCCCCAGGGACTTGAAACCCTGCGTCTCACAAGCTAAGTATCTGAGACGTTTATGTTCGGGGGGTCCTTTGTATTTTATTGTTGGGGAGAGTGTGCTGTGCTGACATTTCCGGCCGGTTCTCTGGTTGTCACCTGAGAACCGCGCCGATGGAGCCTGCGCGCCGGCCGCATCGCTTAAATTTAGGCCCCGGCTTCGCCTGAGGCCTAGTTTCGATTTCACTGCCCTTGCATGTCAATCATGCAGAGGGACAGTGCGGCTCCGCCCAGCGGCCGTTCGGCACAGGGGAGGGACACTCCTCTCTGAGTAAATGTCCCCTCCCCTGTAAATCTCCTTGGCCGTCCAGATCCCGCTCTCAGAGTAGGTCCCGCCCCCTCTCCTCGCTCCGGCGCCATTTTATCAGCGTTCTCTCAGCGATCAGCGCTGGCTGCAGCATCCCTGCTAATCTGTCTGGGGGTCCGGGCTGTGGGATCTGGAGGGCACACAAACGGTCTGGTAAGCCACAACCTCCGGTTGTGGACCTGCTTATATACTCTCTGGGGGTCATCCTGGCTCAGAGCCCCTACTTAAGCAGCATGTCTCACACAAGGAGCAAGGCTGTACGCAATATGCATTGCAGGTAAGCTCGTGCTGCCTGAACCGAGCACATATCCACATTGTGATGCCTGCTCTAACCTGACAATGTCTCAGCCTGGAATCGCACCCACAGTGGTCCCTCCGGCTGCTTTGGCTCCGGTGGCTGAACCCCCGGCTTGGGTAGAATCCTTCTCTAGGTCAATCTCCCAGTCTTTTGCCGACTCCATGGGACAGCTGTCCCGGACTTTGCTGAACATGCATCAGCCCCCTTCTCAGGACGCCTCTGCTGCTAGGTCTCTCTCAGCGGAGCTCACAGAGGATTCTTCATCTGGTCCCAGACCCCGTCCTCCTAAGAGGAGACGCAGGGCTCCCTCTCCTCGTCCCGCGGCTCTGATTCAAGAGCTGACTCGCAGGACGAGGAGGATGCCTTTACTGGGGGCTCGGAGGCTACCTCCATGTGCCCCATTGATCTGTCCGAAAGTGACTCACATGTTAGTGATTTGATTGCGTCCATTAATTCTGTACTGGACCTCAATCCGCCAGTATCAGAGGAGCAACCCTCTCTGGCAGAAAAGCACCAGTTTACCTTGCCTAAGAGGACAAGGAGTGTGTTCTTTAACCACTCCAGTTTTCAGGCCACTGTGACCAAGCCTAGGGCCTGTCCTGACAAACGCTTCCCAAAGCATGGTTCTGATGACCGTTTTCCCTTTCCACCAGAGGTGGTCAAGGAGTGGGCTCATTCACCAAAGGTAGACCCTCCGGTGTGTACACTCTCAGCCCGGACAGTTGTATCAGTGGCTGATGGCACCTCACTTAAGGATTCCACTGACCGCCAGGTTGACCTTCTGGCCAAATCTGTATATGAGGCGGCAGGGGCCTCGTTCTCCCCATCTTTTGCAGCAGTGTGGGCTCTCAAAGCCATCTCTGCTTCTCTAGAGGAGATGCATTCCCTCACCAGGGAATCTATGCCCGAAATGGTTGCCTTAACTTCCCAAGCTTCAGCTTTTTCATCCTATGCCATGTCTGCCATGCTGGAAGCTTCTCACCGCACTGCGGTGGCTTCGGCTAATTCCCTCGCTATCCGCAGGATCTTGTGGCTTCGAGAGTGGAAGGCAGACGCTTCTTCAAAGACGTACCTTGCTGGGCTCCCTTTTGCTGGGTCCAGGCTGTTCGGTGAACAACTGGATGAAATTATTAAGGTAGCTACTGGCGGGAAGAGTACTTCCATGCCACAAACTAAAACCAGGAAACCTGTCCAGGGCAGGAACCAGTCGAGGTTTCGTTCCTTTCGTTCCTCCAACTGGTCGTCCTCTAAGCCCTCGGCCTCGTCCACTAACTCAGCCAAGGACCAAAAACCCAACTGGCGCACAAAGCCTCGTCCTCAGAAGACCGCAGGAGCTGCTGCCACTAAGGCAGCCTCCTCTTGACTATCTGGCCGCGCCAGCAACGTCCTTGGTCGGTGGCAGGCTCTCCCACTTTGGCGACGTGTGGTTTCAACACGTCTCCGATCAGTGGGTGCGGGATATCATCTCCCACGGCTACAGGATAGAATTCTCTTCCAGCCCGCCAAACAGATTTTTCTGTCAACTCCCCCCTGCTCCAAGGCCGCCGCCTTCTCTCAGGCCGTGGCATCCTTGCAGGCCATTGGAGTAATTGTACCGGTTCCCGCCCGGGAACGGTTCAGAGGTTTCTACTCAAATCTCTTCCTAGTTCCCAAAAAGGACGGTTCCTTCCGGCCCATCCTGGATCTCAAGCTTCTCAACAAGCATGTTCAGGTGCGGCATTTTCGCATGGAGTCTCTGCGATCAGTCATTGCCTCAATGACCCAAGGAGATTTCCTGGCATCCATCGACATCAGAGATGCCTATCTGCATGTGCCAATTGCAGTTTCACACCAGCGTTGGCTACGTTTTGCAATCGGAGAGGAACATTTCCAATTCGTGGCTCTCCCCTTCGGGTTAGCCACGGCCCCTCGAGTATTCACCAAGGTCATGGCAGCAGTGGTTGCGGTTCTGCACCTCCAGGGGTTGGCAGTGATTCCTTACCTGGACGACCTTCTAGTCAAGGCTTCATCCAGTGCAGACTGTCAGCGGAGTGTCTCGCTCACTCTCGCCACTCTAGTCCAATTCGGGTGGCTTGTCAATCTGCCCAAATCCTCTCTGACTCCGACCCAGAAGCTCACGTACCTAGGGATGCAATTCGAGACTCTGCCGGCACTTGTGAAGCTGCCCTTAGTAAAACAGCAGTCCCTCCATCTGGCGGTGCGCTCTTTGCTGAGGCCCCACCGTCATTCCATCAGGCACCTAATGCAGGTGCTGGGTCAGATGGTGGCGTCAATGGAAGCGGTTCCCTTTGCCCAGTTCCATCTGCGTCCTCTGCAGCTGGACATTCTCCGCTGTTGGGACAAGCGGACTTCCTCCTTGCACAGGTTAGTGGCTCTGTCGCCACAGACCAGGGGCTCCCTTCAGTGGTGGCTTCGGCCCCTCTCTCTGTCTCAGGGACGCTCCTTCCTGGCCCCGTCCTGGGTGATCCTCACCACGGATGCCAGTCTATCCGGCTGGGGAGCAGTATATCTCCACCACAGAGCGCAGGGCACTTGGACTCCGTCCGAATCAGCCCTCTCGATCAATGTGCTGGAAATCAGAGCTGTGCTTCTAGCTCTCTTAGCCTTTCACCACCTGTTGGCGGGCAAGCACATCCGAGTCCAGTCAGACAACGCAACAGCGGTTGCCTACATCAATCACCAAGGCGGGACACGCAGCCGCCTGGCAATGTTGGAGGTTCAACGCATCCTTCAGTGGACGGAGGACTCCAAGTCCACCATATCCGCAGTCCACATCCCAGGCGTGGAAAACTGGGAGGCAGATTATCTCAGCCGTCAAACCGTGGACAGTGGCGAGTGGTCTCTGCATCCGGCAGTGTTTCGGTCAATCTGCCGCAAGTGGGGCACTCCGGAAGTGGATCTAATGGCATCCCGGCACAACAACAAGGTTCCGGTTTACGTGGCTCGCTCCCACGATCCTCAGGCCTTTGCAGCGGACGCTCTGGTTCAAGATTGGTCCCAGTTTCGTCTGTCCTACGTGTTTCCCCCTCTAGCTCTCTTGCCCAGAGTCCTGCGCAAGATCAGAATGGAGGGCCGTCGGGTCATCCTCATTGCTCCGGACTGGCCCAGGCGAGCTTGGTACCCAGACCTGCTCCATCTGTCCGTAGAGGTGCCGTGGCATCTCCCGGACCGTCCAGACCTTCTCTTACAAGGTCCGTTTTTCCGCCAGAATTCTGCGGCTCTCAGATTGACGGCGTGGCTCTTGAGTCCTGGATCTTGACGACTTCTGGTATCCCTCCTGAAGTCATCTCCACTATGACTCGGGCTCGGAAGTCTTCCTCGGCCAAAATCTATCACAGGACCTGGAGAATTTTCCTGTCCTGGTGTCGCTCTTCCGGCCATGCTCCTTGGCCTTTTTCCTTGCCGACCCTCCTGTCCTTTCTACAGTCCGGTCTGCAGCTAGGACTATCCCTCAATTCCCTCAAGGGACAGGTCTCGGCTCTGTCAGTGTTGTTCCAGCGGCGTATCGCCCGGCTGGCTCAGGTGCGCATCTTCATGCAGGGCGCGTCTCACATCATTCCGCCTTACCGGTGGCCCTTGGATCCCTGGGACCTCAATCTGGTCCTCACGGCCTTGCAGAAACCCCCCTTTGAGCCTCTTAGGGAGGTTTCTTTGTCTCGTCTTTCACAGAAAGTGGTCTTTCTAGTGGCCATAACTTCCCTCAGGAGAGTCTCTGATTTGGCTGCGCTCTCTTCGGAGTCACCTTTTTTGTTTTTTCATCAAGACAAGGTGGTTCTCCGTCCGACTCCGGACTTTCTCCCTAATGTGGTTTCTCCTTTCCACCTTAACCAGGACATTTCCCTGCCTTCCTTTTGTCCGGCTCCTGTTCATCGCTTTGAAAAAGCGTTGCATACTCTGGATCTGGTGCGGGCGCTCCGGATCTATGTGTCTCGCACCGCTGTTCTTAGGCGGTCCACCTCTCTTTTTGTGCTAACCACAGGTCGGCGTAAGGGCCTCTCGGCTTCTAAGCCGACCTTGGCTCGTTGGATTAGGTCGGCCATTTCCGATGCCTACCAGTGTACTCAGGTGCCTCCCACGCCGGGGATCAAGGCACACTCGACCAGAGCTGTCGGTGCCTCTTGGGCTTTCAGGCACCAGGCTACGGCTCAGCAGGTCTGTCAGGCTGCCACTTGGACTAGTCTGCATACCTTTTCAAAGCACTACCAAGTGCATGCTCATGCTTCGGCAGATGCGAGCTTGGGCAGACGCATCCTTCAGGCGGCTGTCGCCCATTTGTGAAGTTAGGTTCCGCCTACTTCCCAGTTTTCTGTTTATTCCCACCCATGGACTGCTTTGAGACGTCCCAATGTCTGGGTCTCCCATAGGAACGATAAAGAAAAAGAGAATTTTGTTTACTTACCGTAAATTCTTTTTCTTATAGTTCCGTATTGGGAGACCCAGCACCCTCCCTGTTGCCTGTTGGCAGTTTCTTGTTCCGCGTGTTATCACCGGCTGTTGTTGTAGACAGAGGCTCCGGTTGTTCCGGTTCTTGCTCTATCTCTACTTGTGGGTGGCTATTCTCCTTCAGCTTTTGCACTAAACTGGCTAGATTTGGTTATCCAGGGGGTGTATATGCTCAGAGGGAGGAGCTACACTTTTTTAGTGTAGTACTTTGTGTGTCCTCCGGAGGCAGAAGCTAAACACCCAATGTCTGGGTCTCCCAATACGGAACTATAAGAAAAAGAATTTACGGTAAGTAAACAAAATTCTCTTCATTAGAACCACCTGTAAAACTTTTGGCCATATAAATGGGACACTGAGATGTCATAACAATTATACTACAACTGTGGTAAAAACACTTTTACTATAACACATGCTATCATAATGCATCCTGGAAATCCTTATATGCAGTACAGTATATAGTATATATTACGAATGCTGACAATTTTAGTGGGCTTCTCCTGCAATGTGTATGTGGCCTGCCCACAGACCTCTGTATTCAGGGAAATGGAGGATCATATGAATTAAACTTGGACATGTCACATCCTTTGCTACCCGAAGACATGACTTGCTAGCGTGGTCCCCTATTCCTATCAAAACAGACATGCCAGCTGGGCCAATCTAAGCGTCCATATTATTCAGAGATTGTGTAAAACTGCAGTCAGCCAAATGACTGAAGCATTTTCTTCTTGCGCTATTTTTAAGTTCATGGAATGAATCAAAGTCAAATGTATAAAACCGTTCTTTGAACTTCTCTTATGAGATCTGTTCCACCTGCTAAACTGCATCCATGAAAAATTGCTGAAAATGAAAATGTAAGTAGAAATCGTGAAGTAACCTCGCTGAGAGAACTTTTCTACCCTGCATAGGTGATGTATACGTGGCATTGTGTAATTGTGAGGCTGTATATACTGTGCAGCCTCATACTATATCCAGCATAAGAAGTACACAAAACGTTTTCTGCTTGGACAAAAGGTTTTACACAAGGTGTTCTGTGATTTCTCTGCAGAATGTATACGCAAGAGCTGGGTCCCGTAAGAAATGCACAGATGCTAAAGAGAAATTATAATTCCTAGTGGCACTCAGGCAAGATTTGGTAAGCGTTGTCATTTTTCCTTGTGACATGATCTGAGGGGCTGCACACATTCAGATCCACATGAACTGTGATACAACCTGCATTATGCATGGGTAAAAAAATATGAAATAATTTAGATTTGATTATTTTTTGTTCCTATTACTTTTTACTGCAGGTAATGGTATATGTGGTATATGTTCACTATCATAATTATGTATTGGATGTAATAAAATAATATACCATTTCACTGGCACATACATATGTGTGCATATTACATTCCCATAGACTGTGGAAGTATTATTTTGGTATTTAAGCCTCTTTCACATATCCATGTGGCACATACATGTTGTATCTATTTTTTCTAGAAATACCACACGTACTCATTATAAGGGCATGCTTACATGAGCGCAATGCAAGAAAATGTCGCATTGCACTCTGACCAATGTTAGTCAATGAGGGAGAGCAGTTGGTCAGCTTTTCTCACATCCAGATTCTGGATGCGAGAAAAGTCGGAACATGCTGCGATTTTCTGCGAGAGCCGTGTACCCGCACCCATTCAAGTGAATGTGTGCGAGAGAAACATCGGTCTGCACTTGGATGTTATCCTAGTGCAGTGCGATATACGCACAGGCTGACAATGGAGGAGCTGGGGCGATTAACCCCTCCCTCTCCTCCACAGCGCCCACCTCAGCTTCAGAGCTGTGACCCGATTGCAAGAACGAGTCACAGTCACATGGCACTCGGCTCACGCTCGCAGCAGAGCCTGAGCCGGGGGTCATTAGCATAACGCATCTGATGCCATACGTTCGTGTGAGTGCAGCGTAACCTATAGTTATGCTTACCTGTCTGTTTTTTTTTTCCAGTAGGACAGACAACCAGGACCAATTAAAGTCTATGGGTCCATGAAAAACACACACACACCACATAGATGGCATCTGTATACAATCCATGTGCTGAACTTATTTAACATTGCAAACTATAGGAGAGGCTTTGTAATTTATTTCATTAATGATCCATCTGTGAAAAACACTGATGACAATAAAATGGACACGGACTGTGCACTGATCTAAAACACTGACTACAATACAATTTTTTCACGTATGTGTAAATGAGTCCTTAGTCTGTAAAATAGATACGTAACTGATTTCTAATATTTTATACATTTGTTGTGCCTGATGCTTTGCCACAGCTTCTGCAAACTGGGCCTTGTGGTACATTGATACCAGCAGAGAGTTGTAGACACTGTAGTTGTTCTTCTGCGCTTACTGTAATATTTCCCACCTTCTTTGTAGCTGTATAGATTCGATTTTCTGCTGTAAATTACATGAAATTGACATGTTGATATTTTTTCTTTTCAGAAGTAACTAAGCTCAGCATACCGTGAGAAGAGGTCCATATTTCGCAGTTTAGTATTCTTGGATTTGAAATGGCTCAACACATTTAATTGTTGCCACCAAGAATTTGTCAGTTTGTAAGCATAATATCATGTTCCTGTTTGTTGTGTTTGCTGGCATCAGAAGTGTTTCTCCTCCAGGGGGCAGCTTTTTATTTTTCATTATTCTGTTGCATGATGTTGCCCTTTATACTAGCTAATTTTAAGTTTTCACAAATTTCAACTTGTGTAATTATTTCTAATTAAAAAAAATGCTAATTAAAGTACATATAGAAACAAAACTGAATAACACATTATATACAGCTTCCAGTTTTTAGCTGTCATTCTTTGCAGGCAAGTATAACAGCTTTAGGTACTCTTAACTCTGCCAGGGCTTACTGGGTAGATCACTGCATCTTTCTCGCTCACCGCTATACATGTTATATGTAGTGATGAGCGAGCTCTATCATGCTCGGGTGCTCAGTACTCGTAAGGAGCAGTTGGAAGCTCAGAGAAGCGCGGCTCGAGTACCCGAGTATAAAGGAAGTCAGTGAGGGAACTGTAGCATTTTTTTCCAGAAAATTTCCCTGAAAAATGCTCTAGTTCCCCATTGACTTGCATTATACTCGGGTACTTCAATCGCGCCCTTCAGAACTTCCAACTGCTCTTTACGAGTACGGAGCACCCAAGCATGATAGAGCTCGCTCATCACTAGTTATAGGCTATTTAAAGACCCTTATGAAACTTGTTTGTACGTTCTTGGTACAAGTTATATGGCAGCTCGTAAATATACGTCATTTACGAAACAATATTCATATGAACTGTAAAAGAAGCCTACATATTCAAGAGGAATAGGCAGAAAAATGATAAAGGGAATTTCATTAAACCGAATGTTTTCTTAGTGCATAGCATTCAGTCTACACTATTTATCTAGCACATTCACTTTTGTATGTAATTGTGTTAATGAAATCCAGAAGCAATTAGATGCTTGTGTAATAAACTGACGGCTAGCGAAGCCTCATAAATGTAAAATCCCTGTGTATAAAGACCAACCTGTTCCAGTCCTTGAAACTAATGCGGAAACATTTTCCTTCAATCCTCCCGACAGGATCTGATCCTGTTTTTGTTGCTAATTATTCGGCTTTCAATCAGAACCATGATACAACACAATAAAATGCCCATGTGCTGTTCCTGTTCTTTATTATGCTGATCAGCCATACATAGGTGTGAATGACAGCTCCTGTGTTTGCAGATTGGTACACAGAAAATATTTTTTTGTCATTATGCCTGTAAATGATGTTTTACAGGTCTAATAAATGTGTGCAGCAGAACACAATGTATGTGAACATGGTGAAGACATTGCTTCATTGTGAACAATTGGTTGCGGGTGATGGACAACATAAAGTGGGTACGGAAAGTATTCAGACCCCTTTAAATTTTTCACTCTTTGTTTCAATGCAGCCATTTGGTAAATTCAAAAAAGTTCATTTTTTTTCTCATTAATACACGCTGCACCCCATCTTGACAGAAAAAAAACCCAGCAATGAAGACATTTTTGCAAATGTATTAAACAAGAAAAACTGAAATATCACATGGACATAAGTATTCAGATCCTTTGCTCAGACACTCATATTTAAGTCACATGCTGTCCATTTCCTTGTGCGCCTCCTTGAGATGGTTCTACTCCTTCATTGGAGTCCAGCTGTGTTTAATTAAACTGGTAGGACTTGATTTGGAAAGGCACACACCTGTCTATATAAAACCTCACAGCTCACAGTGCATGTCAGACCAAACGAGAATCATGAGGTCAGAGGAACTGCCCAAGGAGCTCAGAGACAGAATTGTGGCAAGGCAGAGATCTGGCCAAGGTTACAAAAGAATTTCTGTAGTACTCAAGATTCCTAAGACCACAGTAACCTCCATAATCCTTAAATGGAAGAAGTTTGGGACCAGCAGAACTCTTCCTAGACCTGACCATCCAGCCAAACTGAGCAACCATGGGAGAAGAGCCTTGGTGAGAGAGGCGAGAAAGTTCCACAAAGTCAACTATCACTGCAGCCCTTCACCAGTCGGGGCTTTGTGGCAGAGTGGCCCGACGGAAGCCTCTCCTCAGTGCATGATATGAAAGCCCTCATAGAGTTTGCAAAAGAATACATGAAGCACTCCCAGACTGTGAGAAATAACATTCTCTGGTCTGATGAGACGAAGATAGAATTTTTTGGTGATAATTCTATGTGCTATGTGTGGAGAAAACCAGGCACTGCTCATCACCTGCCCAATACAATCCCAACAGAGAAACATGGTGGTGGCAGTATCATACTATGGGGGTGTTTCTCAGCTGCAGGGACAGGATGACTGGTTGCAATTGAAGGAAAGATGAATGTGGCCAAGTACAGAGATATCCTGGAAGAAAACCTCTTCCAGAGTGCTCTGGACCTCACACTTGGCCAAAAGTTCACCTTCCAATAAGACAATGATCCTAAGCACACAGCTAAAATAATAAACGAGTGGCTTCAGAACAACTCTGTGACCATTCTTGACTGGCTGGGCCTAAACCCAATTGAGCATCTCTGGAGAGACCTGAAAATGGCTGTCCACCAACGTTCACTATCCAACCTGACGGAACTGGAGAGGATCTGCAAGGAAGAATGGCAGAGGATCCCCAAATCCAGGTGTGAAAAACTTGTTGCATCATTCCCAAGAAGACTCATGGCTGTACTAGCTCAAAAGGGTGCTTCTACTTAATACTGAGCAAAGGGTCTGAATACTTATGACCATGTGATATTTCAGTTTTTCTTGTTTACTAAATTTGTAAAAATTTCTACATTTCTGTTTTTTTCTGACAAGATGTGATGCGGAGTGTACATTAATGAGAAAAAAAAAGAACTTTTTTGAATTTACCAAATGGCTGCAATGAAACAAAGAGTGATACATTTAAAGGGGTCTGAATACTTTCCGTACCCACTGTAGCTGTTGACAGTTTCCAGTAACAATCAGAGCAGTTAGTGACTGCAGCTCTGGACCTGAGGATCAGATTGGAGACCACTGCTCCAGTAGACTGAGAGGGACGGCCGTAGAATTTAGTGAGTATCTTACAGTGTATTGTTTTCATTATTCCCTGCAACTCTGACAAAGGCTAATGAAAAGGGGTCCCCATTGGCAGGACTACCCGTCCTCAGCTTGATTTAAGGAGAGCCATAGACTGAGGGTTTATCAATAGACAACCATTCCAAAAGATTAATAATGAGCCTAATAAAAGCTTATGCTTCGTTAGATCATATTCCATGTTTCCTATTGGAATCTCTGACAGACACTAATTTTGCCTCATGGTATTTCATTAACTCAAAAAGCTGTTCTTTCTGTTACTACTTTTCCTCTGCCACAATCCTCACATAAGCTAAAAGTGGCCGTACATATAAGTTGGCAGGACCTACCAACCATCTGATATGTATTGTCTGTTCAGCCAAGGTCCATGTGAAAAATAGCCAATGCAAACTAGCACATATGCTAACATTGGGATTGTGTGCTGTCTGTTTTCCACACGGAAAAAAATATGTTCTCATGAATGTACTCTTAGGTGTCTGGCAGTGGCCTATTCCCATGTTCCTTTTTAGAACATATGTGTGCATGTGTATAGAGGAAAGGGAATAGCTGACGATCAAACGAGTGATCGGCTGATGGCTACTAAAATTGCATGGCCACCTTAAGAATTCTACAAGATGTTTGGGAAATGCTGTTATAAGGCATACCAGAAGGAATAACCCTTCTTGATGGGAAGTATGTGTCATAACATTTTATACTTACCAGGCAATGTAGGTGTTACAGTAGAGAAGTTATTTTCTACCAATCTAACAGTTGTATTTACAATTCTAATAATTAGCCATTCCAGAATGTATTTGTGAACAATAATGTTGCTATTGTGATAATAGATTTTTATTTATTTTATTGCAATTTTTTTGTGAAAGCTTATTCTTTACATTTGTTCTTCTCTAACGCATCTTTGGCATTTCCAGTGTTTGTAGTTGAAACACATCTCGTATAACGTTGTATTGCTGTTTTTCCAAAATGAACACTCCTGATGTTTGTTGGAAATTATGGTTATAGATTGTAAAGGTGGAAACAGGTCACACAAGTTAATTTACAATATATGTAACAGTTATTAAAAGAAAAACTTATGTAAACATTGGCGTTGATTATAATTACAGATAATAATTGTATATGAAGCATATTACGTTGATGGAAGTGTTAACAATAGAAGAAGATCCATTATGGTTCAGTAATAAATACGCAAAAAGTTACTAACTTGTCATAGCTCTCCTGTTGTCTGATAATGGAACCAGTTACTTGTCACTACTGGCATAATATTAAATATACATCACGTCTCTGGTATTTTACAACAGTGTGTATATATAATATGCAGTGCTCAGCATAAATATGTGCACCCCTTAGAAAAGTAAGATTTTAATCAATATGACAATGAACATAATTTTTTTTTTTTTTTTAAATTTTGACAAAATGGAGTTTCACAGAATATTTTTTAAAACCGTAACATAACACCCTTCACTACTGAGCCTATTTTTACCTTCTTGACCAGGCCAATTATTTTTAATTCTGACCTGTGTCATTTAACTCTGGAACACTTCAATGGATCCTGGTGATTCTGAGACACATTATACTTTATGATAGTGGTAGGACAATATTTTTTGCATTTATTTGAGAAAATATCTGAAATTTGGTGAAAATTTGGCAATTTTTTCAAACTGTAAAATTGTATGCCCTTAAACCATATGTCACATGTAATAACTAATAACATTTACCACGTCTACTTTACATCAGCACCACTTTTAATACATATTTTTTTGTTAGGTAAGTTGAAGGTTTAAAATGTCATCAGCAGTTTCTGATTTTTTTCAACAAAATTTACAAAACTGACTTTTTTAGGGACCACCTCACATTTGAAGTGACTTTGAGGGATCTATGTGACAGAAAATACCGAAAAGTGACGCCATTCTAAAAACTGCACCCCACAAAGTGCTTAAAAAAAGATTCAATAAGTTTAGTAACCCTTTAGGTGTTTTACAGGAATTAAAGAGGAGAAAATACACCTTACAATTTGTTGTGTAACTTCTCCTGAGTACACCAGTACCCCATATATGGTGGAAAACTACTATTTGGTACACAATAGGGCTTGAAAGAGAAGAAACATCAATTAACTTTTGAAACGCTAAATTGTCTGGAATAGATGGCGGGCGCAATGTCCCTCAGATGTGCCTAACAGTGGAAACCCACACAAGTGACCCCCTTTTGGAAACTCCAGTAATTATCTAGAGGTGTGGTGATCACCTTTGACCCATAGGTGCTTAACAGAAATTTATAATGTTGAGCTGTGAAAATTAAAAAAATCTAATTTTTCCCAAAAGAAATGTTGCTTTAGCACCATATTGTCCATTTTCAGAAGGGTAACAGGAGAAAGTGGACCTTACAATTTGTTGTGCAATTTCTCCTGCATACACCAATACCTCATATGTAGTGGGAAAACTGGATACACAGCAGGGCTCGGAAGGGAAAGGAGCGCTATCCGAGCACAGATTTGCCAGGACTAGACTACTGCAGGAGCCATGTCACATGAAGAGCCCTTATCATGCCAAAACAGCAGAAACCACCCATATGTGACTCCATTTTACAAAGTACACCTCTTGAGGAATTTATCTAGGGGTGAGCATTTTTAACACACAGATAATTCACTGATTTGTGTAAGATTGCGCTGCGGAAATGAAAATTTAAAAAAAAATTGCCACTAAAATGTTGTTTTAGCCTCCAAGTTTTTAATTTTCAAAAAGGCTATTAGTAAGAAATGGACTACATAATTTGTTATGCAATTTCTCCCGAGTTTGCCAATATCCTATATGAGGTTAGGAACTATTTTCAGGCACAATGCAAAGCACTGAATGGAAGGAGCACCATATTGAAATGCAGATTTTGCTGGAATGGTCATGTCACATTGGTAGAGGCCCTGAGATGCCAGAACATCAGAACCTTCTATACGTGAGCCCATTTTACAAACTGCACCCCTCAGTAAATACATCTAGGGGTGCAGTAAGGGTATTGACACCACAGGTGTGTCAAAGAATTATATAACGTTCTGTGGTGAAGAGTTACTAATTGAATTTTTATCACTAAAATACAAATTTAGCCCCAGATTTTCATCTTCACAAGAAAAAATGCCCCATAATCTGTTATACAATTGCTGCAGAACGTGGAATACTCTATATAAGGCTGTACAGTGCTGTTTGGCCACATGGCATGGCTCAGGAGGAAAGGAGTGCTGTTTGATTTTTGTGGCGCAAATTTTCTAGAATAGTTTGCGAACTCCATTTGCAAAGCCCCTGGTGTGCCTAAACAGTGGAACCCCCCCTCAAGTGACCCATTATTACAATTTGCACCCCTTTGTGCATTCTTCTATGGGTGTAGTGAGTATTTTTGACTGATCTACAGTGCGGTGCTTTGATTTAACAAGCGCTGCAATGCGCCCTTCATGAGATAGTATATCACATCATCCAATCTGCACATTGCAGGGCTTGTCACATCAAGAACCGCACTGTAAAGCTGGCTGAGAGGAGAGTGAAGTGTGATCTGGGTATGCATACCCAAATTGCTGTTCCTCACAGAAAGGCAGCTTCGCCCCCACTAGTGACATGTCCTGCTCAGTTTGTCCGATTCCGGTCTCCAGACCTAAAAGATCAAAGCTAAAACATCAACATAGGAATATACGCCCCACAGAGAGATCAGCTTACAAGAGCAGGTTTGGCAACAGATGTATATTAGGAAAGTGTTTAGGAATAGTTAGGAAAAAAGAAAGGGGGTCACATTAGTAGTGGAAAACCCCTTTAAACTTACTTTCATGTTATAGATTAAAAAAGAGTTCTATTGAACTCAGTCTTGCCAAATTTTCGGAAATTGTTTTTGTATTCAATGAAATCTTGATTAAAATGTTACTTTTCCAAGTGGGTGTATTAATTTGTGCTGAGCATTGTATATATTGTTATACAGTACTGTGCAAAGGTTTTAGGCAGGTGTGGAAAAATTTCTGCAGAATAAGAATGCTTTCATTAATAGAATTGATTGTTTATTTATTATTTAATCAAATTAATATTTGGTGTGACCACTGTTTGCCTTCAAAATAATATCAATGCATCAATTCTTCTAGGTACACTTAGTTTTTAAAGCAACTCAGCCCGGTGGTTCTTGCAAACATTGTTGAACCAATCATAGATCTAGGGATGCAGGCTTGTGCAAATCCTTCTGTATCTTCATGTAATCCCAGACATACTCAATAATGTTGAGAGCAGGGTTTTCTGTGAAGGCCATATTATCACTTCCAGGACTTGGTTTTTCCTTCATGTCACATGTCATATATCATGGCAAGACTGATTACAGCAACTACACACAAGGTAGATATACTACATTGGCAAGGTCTTTCACAGGCTACAATTTCAACGCAGACGGGGCTTTCATGATGTAACGTTCAGGCTTATTTGACAACCCACCACGAAATTTCCAACTTTGAGAACTGTAGACTTATTGGTTGACCAAGGAAACTTAGGGCAGCAGATGAAAGACACATTATGTTTACTCCTCTACAAAATCAGAAGATGTCCAGCAGTTCCATCACCTCAGAACAGATAGCAAAACAGCTCCACCTATATAATGATCAGAGAAGTCTTTCCAGAAATGGTCTTCACTGAAGAATAGTAGCCAAATAATAATAATAATAATAGCCAAAATTAAAAAATATACATGTAAACAAGGCTAAGCAACTTACCTTTGTGTGAAATAATAGGAACTGACTAGCAGGAAGCAGCAGGTGCTCTGGACTGATGTCTCAAAGTTTGAAAAATACCATTAGGGAGGCGTCTGATTGAGACCAAATTTATTCTGCACCAATGCAGCAACCCTAAAGATGTAACCAATATCATTAAAAAGTACTTTTGGCGTAAAGGATAACAGAGTCCTGGAAGTAATGATATGACCCACAGAGAACGTTGATGTCAAGACATCAAGTCTGTGTGGGATTATATGAAGAGGTAGCAACAATTCAGGATATGGAAAGTGAGAAAAGCTTCAGAACACATACAGAGGCTGAAAAGTGGACACATGTGACCAAAAGAAGCCAGCGGATCAAGTGGTCGGCACCACCCACACAGCTTAGCAACCAATATGAAGCCCTCATGCTGGAGAACGAAAATGGCACAGCTCAGGATGATACCGTCTCTACAGGAGAAGACACAGTATCATCAAAAGAAGTTACTTTGTCAACAAAAGCAGAAACAAAAGACACTCAAAAGCACTCAGGAGCAACAAGCAGTGCGTCCAGAAAGAAAAGAAGAGTGGTAGTTATGGGCGACTCACTACTAAGAGGCACGGAGGCAACTATCTGCAGGCCGGACATAACCGCACGAGAAGTATGCTGCCTCCCTGGAGCAAAAATCAAGGATGTGGCCAACAGGATACCAACTATCCTCGGATCCAAGGACGAATACCCGTTCCTATTGATACATGTAGGAACAAACGACACGGCAAGAAATGATCTGCCAACTATTTGTGAAGACTTTGAAATTCTGGGGAAGAAAATAAAGGAACGGAACGTACAGGTTGTTTTCTCATCAATCCTCCCAGTCGATGGCCATGGTGTCAGAAGATGGAATAGGATACTAGATTTGAACAACTGGCTACGACGGTGGTGCAGGCAGCAAGGATTTGGATTCTTAGACCATGGAGTGAATTACCTCTACGATGGACTTCTCGCAAGAGACGGGATACACCTCACAAAACCTGGGAAACACACGTTCGCCAGAAGGCTTGCCACACTCATCAGGAGGGCTTTAAACTAGAAGAAGAGGGGATGGGAGAAAAAACAGCAGACAAGAACATGCAGCAGAAGGACAAACTAATCAAGGATACTAGATGCCGTAAAGAGGACCCAAGACAGGGTACTAAGAAGGAAGCTGAGAAAAGGGGAGCAAAACTTCTTTCCTGCATGCTGACCAATGCAAGAAGCCTGACCAATAAGATGGAGGAACTGGAGCTGGTAATGTATGAGGAGAAATACGACATAGTAGGAATAACTGAGACATGGTTAGATGATAGTTATGACTGGGCGGCTAACCTGCAAGGATATGAATTGTTTAGGAGGGATCGTAAAAAAAGGAAAGGGGGTGGAGTCTGTCTATATATAAAGTCCAGTTTAAAGCCCAGACTAAGAGAAGATATTCAAGAGGGAAATGAAGAGGTGGAGTCTCTATGGGTGGAGATACAAGGAGGGAAAACTAATAAAATCCTCATAGGGGTTTGTTATAAGCCACCAAATATAACAGAAACCACTGAAAATGTATTATTGAAACAAATAGACAAAGCAGCAAATCACAATGAGGTGATTATTATGGGGGACTTCAATTACCCCGATATAGACTGGGAAACTGAAACCTGTGTATCTCAGAAAGGAAACCGGTTTCTGTCAGTAACTAAGGATAATTATCTGTCCCAACTTGTGCCGGGCCCAACTAGAGGGGCAGCCCTTCTGGACTTAATTTTAAGCAACAGGCCAGATAGAATAACAGACGTACGAGTGGATGGGCACCTAGGGAATAGTGACCACAATGTAATACAATTCCACTTGTCCTTCAGTAAGGTGCCTTGGAGGGGGGTTACAAAAACGCTGAATTTCAGGAAAGCAAAGTTTGATCAACTTAGAGAAGACCTTCGCCAAATTGATTGGGACAATGTCCTCAAAAATGGGAGCACAGAAAATAAGTGGGAAATTTTTAAATCGGTATTAAACACCCACTACGAGCTAGCCATACCATACAGAAATAAAAGGGCTAGGAACAGGAGAAAACCAATGTGGCTTAATAAGGATGTAAAAGGGGCAATGAATAATAAGAAAAAGGCATTTAAAAAGCTAAAACAAGAAGGCAGCGAGGAAGCATTAAAAATATATAGAGAAAAAAATAAAATGTGTAAAAAACAAATATATTTAGCAAAAGTAGAAACTGAGAGACTCATTGCTAAGGAAAGCAAAACAAATCCCAAACTATTCTTTAATTATATAAACAGAAAAAAGATTAAAATTGATGGTGTTGGCCCTTTAAAGAATAATGAGGGTAAAATCATAGAAAGCGATGTGGGAAAAGCAAATGTTTTAAATACTTTATTCTCAACTGTGTTCACACAGGAAAAGCATATGCCAGGGGAAATGCAGAGTGATCATGTAAATGCCCCGTTAAGTATGACCTGCCTAACCCAGGAAGAAGTGCAGAACCGACTTAGTAACATTAAAATTGACAAATCACCAGGCCCTGATGGCATTCACCCTCGGGTATTAAGGGAGTTAAGTAATGTGATAGACAGGCCTCTATTCCTTTTATTTAAAGACTCTATAGAAACTGGGTCTGTTCCACTGGATTGGCGGCTAGCAAATGTGGTACCAATATTCAAAAAAGGGTGCAAAAGGGAACCTGGAAACTATAGGCCGGTAAGCTTAACATCTGTTGTGGGTAAAATGTTTGAAGGGTTTTTAAGGGATACTATTATGTAATGTCTCAATGTTAATAACTGTTTAACTCCATATCAACATGGATTTATGAAGGATCGCTCCTGTCAAACTAACCTGATCAGCTTCTATGAGGATGTAAGCTCTCACATGGACCGAGGAGAATCATTGGATGTCATTTATCTCGACTTCGGTAAAGCATTTGACACTGTCCCACATAAAAGACTGCTAAGTAAAATGAGAAAGCTTGGGCTCGGGGAAAATGTGTGTAGATGGGTAGGTAGCTGGCTTAGTGGTAGAAAACAAAGAGTGGTTATTAATGGTGCATACTCAGATTGGGCCAGGGTTACTAGTGGGGTGCCACAGGGGTCTGTATTGGGCCCCCTACTATTTAATATATTTATTAATGATCTGGTGGATGGTTTACAGAGTAAAATATCAGTATTTGCAGATGATACAAAACTATGTAAGGTAGTTAACACAAAGGAGGACAGTTTGCAACTACAGATGGACTTGAGTAAATTGGAGAATTGGGCTGAAAAATGGCAAATGAGGTTTAACACAGATAAGTGTAAGGTTATGCACATGGGAAGGAGAAACAGATGCTACGATTACTTACTAAATGGGAAACTGCTGGGGAAATCAGACATGGAAAAAGACTTAGGCATCTTAGTGAATAAGAATCTAAATTGGAGTGCCCAGTGTCAGGCAGCAGCCACCAAAGCAAATAGGGTGATGGGATGCATTAGAAGAGGTCTGGGGGCACGAGATGAAAACATCATTCTCCCTCTGTACAAATCACTAGTCAGACCACACTTGGAGTATTGTGTGCAATTTTGGGCGCCGGTGCTGAAGAAAGACATTACTGAACTTGAAAGGGTTCAGAGGCGGGCTACTAAAATAATAAATGGAATGGGTGCATTACAATACACGGAAAGGTTATCAAAATTAGGTCTATTTACTCTAGAAAAGAGAAGACTTAGGGGAGACCTAATAAATATGTACAAATATATCAGAGGGCCATATAGAGATTTCTCCCATGATCTGTTTGTACCAAGGACTATGACAAGAACAAGGGGGCATTCTTTTCGATTGGAGGAAAGAAAATTCCTACATCAGCATAGAAGAGGGTTCTTCATGGTAAGAGCAGTGAGGCTCTGGAACTCTCATCCTGAGGAAGTGGTGATGGCCAACTCACTGAATGAATTTAAGAGAGGAATGGATGCATTTCTTGTTAGCAAAAGTATAGAAGGTTATAAATAGCATAATCTTACAGGTAGATAGAAGAGCGACCAAGATTATTAGAGGAATGGGTGGGCTGCAATACCAAGACAGGTTATTAAACTTGGGGTTAGTTAGTTAGGAAAAACAAAGGCTTAGGGGGATCTAATCACAATGTATAAATATATGAGGGGACAGTACAGAGACCTTTCCAAAGATCTCTTTACACCTAGGCCTGCGACTGGAACACGGGGGCATCCGCTACGTCTTGAGGAAAGAATGTTTAATCATAATCACAGATGAGGACTCTTTACTGTACGAGCAGTGAGACTATGGAGCTCTCTGCCGTATGATGTTGTATTGAGGGATTCACAAGTAAAATTTAAGCAGAGCCTGATCGCATTAATTGAAAAATATAATATTACCAGTTATGTATATTGGATTTTATGACAGGGTGTTGATCCAGGGAACTAGTCTGATTGCCGTATGTGGAGTCAGGAAGGAATTTTTTTCCCCATTGGAGCTTATTTGACACATTGGGGTTTTTTTGCCTTCCTCTGGATCAACATGTTAGGCTACGGGTTGAACTAGATGGACTTAGAGTCTCCCTTCAACCTTAAAAACTATGAAACTATGAAACATTTGCACAAGCCCAAATCCAGAGAAGATCTGTGGTTAGTTCTCCAAAATGTTTGGAACAACCTCTCTGCTGAGTTTCTTCAAAACCTGTGTACCTAGAAAAATTGACCCTGTTTTGAAGGTAAAGCGTGGTCACAGCAAATATTGCCTTGATTTTGAATTCTCTTTTCTTTTATTCATTCACATTGCATTTTGTTAATTGATAAAAAAACAAACTGTTTACATTTGTACTTTTGAAAACATTCTTTGCAGAATTTTTTCCACACCTGCCTAAACCATATGCACATTACTGTATATGTGCAAATATTTATATGGGTTGTATGTATATATATATATATATATATATATATATATATATATATATATATATAAATGTATTGTACTTTAAGATCTACTGGACCTTAAAATGCCCTAAACATTTACTTAGTGGGAAATCTAAAGCCAGGGACCCCACTGATGTGAGTAGGACTAGGGCACAGTACTGGTCACAATTATGCCCTTGTTGCTGTGCCTTTTTTTTAATGGAGCTTTGAAAGTGTACAAATTAGCTCTCACAAGACGTCACATATCCAATATATTCATCAAAAAGTAGGCAATGTTTGTAATGCCCTATTTTCTGTTTATCTTGCTTTAAGGCAATGTTAACTTCGTGTCAACCAAACCACTCACATTAGATTGGGTATTGGCTTCAAAAAATTCTGCAGGAACCTTTTACAGTAAAAAACAGAATTCTAGATAGTACACAAATGTCAAACATATCATACAGTCTGGAATTTTCCATGATAACCTGTTTGTTATCCCTTAATTACTTTTGGCCCCTGGTTTCATCCTCACAAAAAATTCTGGGTGATTTACACAACGATGAGCTAATATCTGTGGAAATATCCCAAAAAGTAGATTTAAGATTACAACAAAAAGTCTTGCCTCATCAGGAACTCGGTAGATGTAAGGAGTCCTTGCATGAAGGGATGCACCAATGTGACAAAACTGTGCCTGTAAAATTGAAAAGAAGTGAAGTCAGCAACCACAAGTCAGTACAGGACAAGTTGTACAACATGTCAAAATCCTTATGAATGCTAACAATGGAAAGGGCCTAGCATGAGAGATATACCGTGGGCCTGGGTGACTTTTTCCCTGATTTACAGATCAGTAAATCAAATTTATCATCAGACAATAACAAATTATTTAAATCTGCCATCCATTGTTTGTTCTGTTTTATTTTTGTTTGTTTTTTTTTAAATAGAAAAAATAATGACTATAGCAATTGTTACACTCGTCACTTGCAGGAGCCAGGAAAACCCGTGGATTATAACCCCACTTCTTCATCAGGAAATGTACCGAAGAAGTGGGGTTATCACTTCGAAATGCGTTGAATAAAGCACGCTCATCTACAATCCAGTGATTTGGACCTTCTTTTATCTACATCAGCGCAGCTATAATCCACAATTGTCTCCTGGTGCTCGTGGATCTTGCAGCAGCTGTTTTTTACCTTTACTACTGGTTGTGGGTGTCACAACCTCAGAAGGTGAACACTTTACCAACAGTGTAATTCCCTTTATATTTGTATAAGTCCCTATTGTTTGTCCACAATGTTTCACACTGGTCACTTGGGCAGACACATTACACTGGCACTTTCTATCGTCTGTAGCTCACTTGTCAGCTTTGCTGTGTAGCTTGGGACATATCATCAGAAAACAGGTGATTTAATGTTGTGCACATATCTGTTTTCTACACCAGCTCTGTTTGCCTTTCATTCTCAGGGTCAGTGTGGAACTTTTTTTCAATGGTTGGAGAAAATAAATTTTTTATGACATTCCCTTTAATGGATTATATAGTTGAAAGCATCTGTACTGTAGTTAGTAAAACACTTTAAAGCTATATAGAGACTGCCAGTGCACATGTTTAAGGGGCAATTTTTCATCTCTAAAGTATAGTGTATATTATTAACATTCCTTGCATTTAAAAATGTAATGGCATAATAGTCACAACTTTTACTGTAGGTTAAACAATATGTGTGTGTATATGTATATATATATATATATACACAGTACAAGCCAAAAGTTTGGACACACCTTCTCATCTCTAGAACAACTATTAAGAGGAGACTTTGTGCAGCAGGCCTTCATGGTAAAATAGCTGCTAGGAAACCACTGACAAACAACAAGCAGAAGAGACTTGTTTGGGCTAAAGAACAGAAGGAATGGACATTAGACCAGTGGAAATCTGTGCTTTGGTCAGATAAGTCCAAATTTGAGATCTTACAATCTTTGTAGAAAAGGTGAACGGATGGACTCTACATGCCTGGTTCCCACCGTGAAGCATGGATAAGGAGGTGTGATGGTGTGGGGGTGCTTTGCTGCTGACACTGTTGGGGATTTATTCAAAATTGAAGGCATATAGAACCAGCATGCCTACCACAGCATCATGCAGCGGCGTGCTATTCCATCCGGTTTGCGTTTAGTTGGATCATAATTTAGTTTTCAACAGGACAATGACCCCAAACACACCTCCAGGCTGTGTAAGGGCTATTTGACTAAGAAGGAGAGTGATGGGGTGCTACGCCAGATGACCTGGTCTCCACAGTCACCAGACTTGAACCCAATCGAGATGGTTTGGGGTGAGCTGGACCGCAGAGTGAAGGCAAAAGGGCCAACAAATGCTAAGCATCTCTGGGAACTCCTACAAGACTGTTGGAAAACCATTTCCGGTGCCTACCTCTTGAAGCTCATCAAGAGAATGCCAAGAGTGTGCAAAGCAGTAACCAAAGCAAAAGGTGGCTACTTTGAAGAACCTATAATATAAGACATATTTTCAGTTGTTTCACACTTTAAGTATTTCATTCCACATGTTTTAATTCATAGTTTTGATGCCTTCAATGTGAATCTACAATTTTTAGAGTCATGAAAATAAACAAAACTCTTTGAATGAGGAGGTGTGTCCAAACTTTTGGTCTGTACTGTATATAGTTTTTGAGGGATATTTAATAAGACAAATTCAACATTCACTGTGAAAAACAGCTAAAATCCATCCTGTTCAGAAGAGGATGCACTGCCTGATCAGATTACAACTGCTTATTGTAATTTATGGAGAGGAGGAGGAGGCAGTAGAATGAGAATCAGAGTCAAAGAGTGACAGACACAGACTCTACAGATAGGATCACTAATGACAGGGGAGCCTAAGTGGCCCTCAGGCTAGGAGAACCCTAGCTGACCCTGATCCCAAAGGTAAGTCTGAAGGTGACAATGGTTGGGCCACCTTCCTTGCCCTAGCTCCTGAACAACGCTTGCCTACTGGCCCCTCTCCACCCATCCAGGAGAGGTCCGGGACAGGAGTGGTTAATACCACACAAATAAACGGAGGGAAATCTCAAACTCACAGCATTCTTTCATAGCGGTATAGGCATTATGTGATCAGTATAAAATTATCAGACAAGAGTATTGCCACACAAACCAAACAAATTCACCACCAACTGGATAATAAAGCACAAGGACTGGGATCGCATAAAGCTATCATCAGCATGGGACAACAGGCTTCACCACCTTAAAAAAGGCAGAGATGACTGTGATAGGTCTCCTACAACATGTGACTCAAGCAGCAATCCACAGGCTAACAAAAGTTAACTCCTGCAAGCCCTATTACTAACAAGAGCACAGCAGGTCGACACCTGAGCCTGTCTGTACAACTCAAAAGCACCATCATGAGGAGTGTCCGACTACTGTGTGAACAACATCCGATCTAGCCCTGACATTCGTCGGGTTTTGAGCCAGACACCATGTGACAGTGTTTATCTCATGCCAAATGTGGATCCACAGCTACAATGCTCATTATTACTAAGTAATGTTCTCCATGTTACTATTTCTGAACATGTTACATAGAGACAGGATGGTTGTATCAGTGGATTTCCTAAACCACCTTAATTCAGCTCCTTTGGATTTATGTCATATCTTAGGTAGCGCAGTGATAGTTCCACTTCAACTTTGTTCCTGATTTACTTCGGCTTTTTAGCACGTGGAATCTGCAGCCGCTGGTTACATGCCTTAATTCTGGCTGAGTCATACAGCCTTAAAAGGTGAGCACAATCCCTCATCACCCTCATATGTTTGTTGGGTAAGACCCTATTGTGCTTTTTTCCCTCAGCTTTTATAGAGACTGGAGAGCAGAAATTCCTTGTCTTGGTGCATTGTTTATGGCAGACATATAAGCTAGTCTCCAACTTCTAACTTGAAAACAACTAAAAATTAGACCCTGCAGGGAGGAAACTGGTTAATAAAAGGAGGATGTAAGTCAGGGGTGGAGAACCTGCGGCCTGCGATGATCTTTTTCTTTATCGTTCCTTTGGGAGACCCATACCATGGGTGTTTAGCTTCTGCTCCGGAGGACACACAAAGTACTACACTTAAAAGTGTAGCTCCTCCCTCTGAGCTTATACACCCCCTGGTAGCCAGTCCTAGCCAGTTTATTGCTTTGTGTCAGGAGGCATACATCCACACATGCATTCTCATCTGATTTGTTTGACTCTTGGAAAGAGTTTGAAGAAAAGCGGGTCCATGTCTGGACTCCCGGCATGTCCTTTCTCACCCCACTGTGTCGGCGGTGTTGTTAAGGTTGATTTACAAGGCTGCAGCCTTACATGCCGCGCTCCTTCACCATCCCTTCTGGGCTCTGGCTTGAAGTGGGAGCCAGCACGGTCTCCATGCCTGGCAGGAGTCCGGTCTCCATCCACAGCCCCTTGAGGATTCTGTTGGACCGGAGCACTCATCCCCAGGGACATGGCCCTGCGTTTCAGCAGCTAAGTACCTGAGACGTTTATGTTGGGGGTCCCGATTCTTTATTGTTAGGGGAGAGTATGCTGTATGTGATTGTTTTAACTTTTCCGGCGGATTCTCTAGCTTTTGCCTGAGAACCGCGCCGATGGTGCCTGCTTGTCGGCCTCGCCGCTTAAATTTAGGCCCCGGCTTCATGCAGAGGGACAGGTTCGGCTCCTCCCGGCGGCCGTTCTACACAGAGGAGGGACACTCCCCACTGCTGGGGCGTCCCTCCTTCCCTGCAGGTCTCTATAGCCCTCCAGTTCCCGCTCTTTTATAGGAACGCCCCCTAGTCATTTCTCAGGCAGAGTTCACTCTGCTCTGGGACATCCTGCATTCTGCATCTCTGCTGAGGTGCTGCGACTGGGGGACCGGGCTTTGGGATCTGGAGGGCACACAACACCGCGCTCAGCGGTCTGGTAAGCCACAGCCGGTCTCCGGTTGTGAACCTCTGTATACCAGCAGCATGTCTCACACAAGGAGCAAGGCCCACTGGTCTCTCAGGCTGCTGCTGCACCTGTGATTGAACCCCCGGCCTGGGTAGAGTCCTTTTCTAGGTCCATATCCCAGTCATTTGCTGAGTCCATGGGACTTTTATCCAGGACTTTGATGAATATGCATCAGCCCCCCTCACAGGGTGCCTCTAATACTCTTGACAGAGGACTCCTATCCTCTGACCTCCGTCCATCAGAGCTCACGGAGGATTCATCATCTGATCCCAGACCCCGTCCTTCTAAGAGAAGGCGCAGGGTTTCCTCCCCCTCCCCATCCCACGGCTCTGTCTCAAGAGCTGACTCTCAAGATGAGGAGGATGCCCTCACTGGGGGCTCGGAGGCTATGTATCCCATCGATTTCTCTGAGGGTGACTCAGATCTTAGTGATTTGATTGCTTCTATTAATTCTGTGCTGGATCTCAATCCGCCAGTGTCAGAGGAGCAACTCTCTTTGACAGAAAAACATCAGTTTACCTCGCCTAAGAGAGTGAAGAGTGTGTTCTTTAACCACTCCAGTTTTCAGACCGCTGTGACCAAACCCAGGGCCTGCCCTGACAAACGCTTTCCAAAGCGTGGTTCTGATGACCGGTTTCCATTTCCACCTGAGGTGGTCAAGGAGTGGTCTCACTCCCCAAAGATAGACCCTCCGGTGTCTAGGCTATCAGCCCGGACCGTTGTGTCGGTGGCTGACGGCACCTCACTTAAGGATTCCACTGTCCATCAGATTGACCTTCTGGCCAAATCTGTGTATGAAGCTGCGGGGGCCGCGTTTTCCCCGTCTTTTGCAGCAGTGTGGGCTCTCCAAGCCATCTCTGCTTCTCTAGAGGAGATGCATTCCCTCACCAAGGAATCTATGCCTGAGATGGTTACCTTAACTGCTCAGGCTTCAGCCTTTTCATCTTATGCCATGTCTGCCATGCTAGAGGCTGCTCACCGCACTGCGGTGGCTTCAGCTAATTCTCTTGTTATCCGCCGGATTTTGTGGCTTCGAGAGTGGAAGGCAGATGCTTCTTCCAAGAAGTTTCTTGCTGGGCTCCCTTTTGCTGGTTCACGGCTGTTTGGTGAACAGCTGGATGAAATCATTAAAGAAGCTACTGGCGGGAAGAGTACTTCCATGCCACAAACCAAGACCAGGAAACCCGCCCAGGGTAGGAATCAATCGAGGTTTCGTTCCTTTCGTTCCTCCAACTGGTCATCCTCTAAGCCTTCTGCCTCGTCCGCTAACTCAGCCAAGGATCAGAAATCCAACTGGCGCCCAAAAGCGCGTCCGCAGAAAACCGCAGGAGGTTCTGCCACTAAGGCAGCTTCCTCATGACTCTCGGCCCGCTCCAGCCACGTCCTTAGTCGGTGGCAGGCTCTCCCACTTTGGCGACGCTTGGTTAAAGCAAGTCTCCGATCAGTGGGTGAGAGACATCATATCTCACGGCTACAGGATAGAATTCTCTTCCAGCCCTCCAAACAGATTTTTTCTCTCAACTCCCCCCTGCTCCAAGGCCGCCGCCTTCTCGCAGGCCGTGGCGTCCTTGCAGGCAAACGGAGTGATTGTCCCAGTTCCCGCTCAAGAACGGTTCAGAGGTTTTTACTCAAATCTCTCCCTAGTTCCAAAAAAGGACGGTACCTTCCGGCCCATCCTGGATCTCAAGCTTCTCAACAAGCATGTCCGGGTGCGGCATTTTTGCATGCAGTCTCTGCGATCAGTCATTGCCTCTATGACCCAAGGGGAGTTCCTGGCGTCCATCGACATCAGAGATGCCTATCTACATGTGCCAATCGCAGTGTCACATCAGCGTTGGTTACGTTTTGCGATAGGAGAGGATCATTTCCAATTCGTGGCTCTCCCCTTCGGGTTAGCCACGGCCCCTCGGGTATTCACCAAGGTCATGGCGGCAGTGATTGCGGTCCTGCACCTCCAGGGGTTAGCAGTGCTTCCTTATCTGGACGACCTTCTGGTCAAGGGTACATCCAGCGCAGACTGTCAGCGGAGTGTTTCGCTCACTCTCGCCACGCTAGCCCAATTCGGGTGGATTGTCAATCTTCCCAAATCCACTCTGACTCCGACCCAGAGTCTCACGTACCTAGGGATGCAGTTCGAGACTTTGCCGGCACTTGTGAAGTTGCCCTTAATCAAACAGCAGTCTCTCCGGCTAGCGGTGCGCTCTCTCCTGAGGCCCCGCCGTTATTCCCTCAGGCGCCTGATGCTGGGTCAAATGGTGGCCTCCATGGAGGCGGTTCCCTTTGCCCAGTTCCATCTGCGTCCTCTGCAGCTGGACATTCTCCGCTGTTTGGACAAGCGGCCTTCCTCCTTACAGAGGTTAGTGGCTCTGTCGCCACGGACCAGGAGCTCTCTTCAGTGGTGGCTTCGACCCCTCTCCCTGTCCCAAGGGCGCTCCTTCCTGACTCCATCCTGGGTGATTCTCACCACGGATGCCAGCCTTTCCGGCTGGGGAGCGGTACATCTCCACCACAGAGCACAGGGCACTTGGACTCCGTCCGAGTCAGCCCTTTCAATCAATGTGCTGGAAACCAGAGCTGTGCTTCTAGCTCTCCTAGCCTTTCACCACCTGTTGGCGGGCAGGCACATTCGAGTCCAGTCAGATAACGTGACATCGGTTGCCTACATCAATCACCAAGGCGGGACACGCAGCCGCCTGGCAATGTTGGAGGTCCAACGCATTCTTCAATGGGCGGAGGACTCCAAGTCCACCATATCCGCAGTCCACATCCCTGGCGTAGAAAACTGGGAGGCAGATTATCTCAGCCGTCAATCCGTGGATGGTGGCGAGTGGTCCCTGCACCCAGCAGTGTTTCAGTCAATCTGCCGCAAGTAGGGCACTCCGGACGTGGACCTAATGGCATCCCGTCACAACAACAAGGTTCCGGTTTACGTGGCTCGCTCCCACGATCCTCAGGCCTTCGCCGCGGACGCTCTGGTTCAAGACTGGTCCCAGTTTCGTCTGTCCTACGTGTTTCCCCCTCTAGCTCTCTTGCCCAGAGTCCTGCGCAAGATCAGAATGGACGGCCGTCGAGTCATCCTCATTGCACCGGACTGGCCCAGGCGAGCTTGGTATCCGGACCTGCTCCAACTGTCCATGGAGATGCCGTGGCATCTTCCGAACCGCCCAGACCTGCTCTCGCAAGGTCCGTTTTTCCGCCCGAATTCTGCGGCACTCAAATTGACGGCGTGGCTCTTGAGTCCTGGATTTTGACGGCTTCTGGTATTCCTCCTGAAGTCATCTCCAGTATGACTCGGGCCCGTAAGTCTTCCTCCGTCAAGATCTATCACAGGACTTGGAAAATTTTCCTGTCCTGGTGTCGCTCTTCCGGCCATTCTCCTTGGCCATTCTCGTTGCCGACCCTTCTGTCTTTTTTACAGTCCGGTCTGCAGCTAGGACTGTCCCTCAACTGTCTCAAGGGACAAGTCTCAGCTCTATCAGTGTTGTTCCAGCGATGTCTCGCTCGGCTGGCTCAGGTCCGCACCTTCATGCAAGGTGCGTCTCACATCATTCCGCCTTATCGGCGGCCCTTGGATCCCTGGGACCTTAACTTGGTCCTCACGGTATTGCAGAAACCCCCTTTCGAGCCCCTTAGGGAGGTTTCTTTGTATCGTCTTTCTCAAGAGGTGGCCTTTCTAGTTGCCATAACTTCTCTCAGGAGAGTCTCTGATTTGGCTGCGCTCTCCTCGGAGTCACCTTTTTTGGTTTTTCACCAAGACAAGGTAGTTCTCCGTCCGACCCCGGACTTTCTTCCTAAGGTGGTCTCTCCCTTCCACCTTAACCAGGATATTTCCTTGCCTTCCTTCTGTCCGGCCCCTGTTCATCGCTTTGAGAAAGCGTTACATACTCTAGATCTGGTGCGTGCTCTCCGGATCTTTCTGTCTCGCACCGCTGCGCTTAGGCGGTGCACCTCTCTTTTTGTGCTAACCACAGGGCGGCGCAAGGGTCTCTCTGCTTCTTAGCCGACCTTGGCCCGTTGGATTAGATCGACCATTTCGGACGCCTACCAGAGTACTCAGGTGCCTCCCCCGCCGGGGATCAAAGCACACTCGACCAGAGCTGTCGGTGCCTTTTGGGCTTTTAGGCACCAGGCTACGGCTCAACAAGTCTGTCAGGCTGCCACTTGGACTAGCCTGCATACCTTTTCGAAGCACTACCAAGTGCATGCTCATGCTTCGGCAGATGCGAGCTTGGGCAGACGCATCCTTCAGGCGGCTGTCGCCCACTTGTGAAGTTAGGCTCCGCCTACTTCTTAGTTTTTCTGTTTATTCCCACCCAGGGACAGCTTTGGAACGTCCCGTGGTATGGGTCTCCCAAAGGCACGATAAAGAAAAAGAGAATTTTGTTACTTACCGTAAATTCCGGCTGTTGTCGTGGACAGAGTCTCCGGTTGTTCCGGTTCTTACTCGGTTCTACTTGTGGGTGGCTATTCTCCTTCAGCTTTTGCACTAAACTGGCTAGGACTGGCTACCATGGGGTGTATAAGCTCAGAGGGAGGAGCTACACTTTTAAGTGTAGTACTTTGTGTGTCCTCCGGAGGCAGAAGCTAAACACCCATGGTATGGGTCTCCCAATACGGAACTATAAGAAAAAGAATTTACGGTAAGTAACAAAATTCTCTTTTTGGCGACCCCCGGGAATCTGCTGGACGCCGCATCTTACCGGCTGCCGGGCCTTTAAATCCCCATGTGCGCTGCAAGGACACTCATTCAGCATTCACTACTGAAGGTTGGTCAGTGCCTGTTTACTCAGGACTTACTTTGTGGGTGGGGTTAGCGCTCAGAAGAAGACCAGCAGCAGTTTCACAGCTTCCAGCGCTGTGTGCCTGCTTCCCCTGTGCCCGCTCCCACTGTGCTGTGTGACTACTCCCACTGTGCGAGCTCCTACTGTGCTGTGTGCCTGCTCCCCCTGTGCACACTCCCACTGTGTTGTGTGCCTGCTACCCTGTACGTGCTTCCACTGTGCTGTGTGCCCGCTCCCCCTGTGCGCAGTCCCACTGTGCTATGTGCCTGTTTCCACTGTGCTGTGCCTGCTTCCCAGGTGCCGTGTGCCCGCTCCCCCTGTGCCATGTGCCCCCCTCTTCCAGGGCTGTGTGCTCCCTTCCAATACGGCTGTGTGCCCACCCCTCTCCCAAAGCTCTTTGCCCCCCCTTCCCCCAGGGCTGTGTGACTCCCCTCCATTGCTGTGTACCACCCCCAGTGTTGTGTACCACCCCAATGCTGTGCCCCCCCGATGTCCATGCTCCCCCATGCTGCCTGTGCTCCGCAAGTGTTGTCCATTTCCCCAGTGCCCCTAGTGCTCTTGGTGCCCCCCTAGTAATGTTCATGCCCCCCAGTGCCTTCTGTGCCCCCCAGTGCTGTCTGTGCTCCCCTGTGCTGTCTGTGCTCACCCCGTGTTGTCTGTGCCTCCCAGTGTTGTCTGTGCTCCCCCCTTTACTTTCTGAGCTCCCCCCAGTGCTTTCTGAGCTCCCCCAGTGCTGTATGTGCTATCTGTGCCCCACCATAGCTGTCTGTGCTCCCCAGTGCTGTCTGTGCCCCTACATTGAATACTGCGCGCCTCAATGATTTATGTGCCCCCAATGCTGTCTGTGCCCCAAAGCCATATCTATGCCTCCCAACGATGTATATGCCCTCGGCCCCTCCAGTGATGTATATGCTCTCAGCCTCTCTTGTGATGTATATGCTCCTGGCCTCTCTTGTAATGTATATGCCCCAGCGGCTCCTGTGATGTATATGCCCCCAGCGTCTCCTGTGATTTATATATCACAGGCAGGGCTGGAGCATGCACATTACTGGAGATGCTGGGAACATATACATCACATGAGGGGTTGGGGCATATACATCACATAAGGGGCTGGAACACTACAGTTCAAAAGTTTGGGGTCACCCAGACAATTTTGTCTTTTCCATGAAAAATCATACTTTTATTTATCAAATGAGTTGTATAATGAATAGAAAATATAGTCCAGTCATTGACTAGGCTACAAATAATGATTTTTACTTGAAATAATAATTTTCTCCTTCAAATTTTGCTTTCGTCAAAGAATGCTCCCTTTGCAGCAATTACAGCTTTTCAGACCTTTAGCATTCCAGCTGTTAATTTACTGAGCTAATCTGGAGATATATTTCACCCCATGCTTCCAGAGCCCCTCCCACAAGTTTGATTTGCTTGATGGGCACTTTTTGTGTACCATACGGGTCAAGCTGCTCCCATAACAGCTCAATAGGGTTGAGATCTGGTGACTGGGCTGGCCACGCCATTAGAGATAGAATACCAGCTGCCTGATTCTTCCCTAAATAGTTCATGCATAATTTGGAGATGTGCTTTGGGTCATTGTCCTGTTGTAGGATGAAAATGGCTCGAATCAAGCGCTGTCCAGAGGGTATGGCATTGTGTTGCAAAATGGAGTAATAGCCGTCCTTATTCAAAATCCCTTTTACCTTGTACAAATCTCCCTGTTTACCAGCACCAAAGCAACACCAGACCATCACATTACCTCCACCATGCTTGACAAATGGCATCAGGCACTCTTCCAGCATCTTTTTAGTTGTTTTGCGTCTCACAAATGTTCTTCTGTGTGATCCAAACACCTCAAACTTCGATTCTTCTGTCCATAACACTTTTTTCCAATCTTCCACTATCCAATGTCTGTGTTCTTTTGCCCATATTAATCTTTTCCTTTTATTAGCCAGTCTCAGATATGGCTTTTTCTTTGCCACTTTGGCTGAAGGCCAGCATCCTGGAGTCGCCTCTTCACTGTAGACAGTGACACTGGTGTTTTGCGGGTACTATTTAATGAAGTTGTCAGTTGAGGATCTGTGAGGCGTCGATTTCTCAAACTAGAGACTCTAATGTACTTGTCTTGTTGCTCAGTTGTGCAGCGTGCCTCCCACTTCTCTTTCTACTCTGATTGGAGCCTGTTTGTGCTCTCCTCTGAAGGGAGTAGTACACACCATTGTAGGAAATCTTCAGTTTCTTGGCAATTTCTCGCATGGAATATCCTTCATTACTAAGAACAAGAATAGACTGTCAAATTTCACATGAAAGTTCTCTTTTCTGGCCATTTTGAGAGTTTAATGGAACCAACAAATGTAATGCTCCAGATTCTCAACTAGCTCAAAAGGAAGGTCAGTTTTATAGCTTCTCTAATCAGCAAAACTGTTTTTAGCTGTGCTAACATACTTGCACAAGGGTTTTCAAGGGATTTCTAAATATCCATTAGTCTTCTAAAACAGTTAGCAAACACAATGTACCATTAGAACACTGGAGTGCTAGTTGTTGAAAATGAGCCTCTATACACCTATGTAGATGTTGCATTAAAAATCAGATGTTTGAAGCTAGAATAGTCATTTACCACATTAATAATGTATATGTGTATTTCTGTTTAATTTAATGTTAGCTTCATTGAAAAAAAAAAAAAAGTGCTTTTCTTAAAAATAAGGAAATATCTAAGTGACCCTAAACTTTTGAACTGTAGTGTACATCACATGAGAGACTGGGCCATACACATCACTGGAGGGGCTGGGGCATATACATCACATTGGAGATGCTGGGGCCATATACATCACAGGAGGGGATGGGTCAAATACATCACATTGGAGACGCTGGGGGCATATATATGACAGGAAGGGCTGGGGCATATACATCACAGAAAGGGGCTGTGTTATACAAATCACAGGAGGGGCTTGGGCATATACATCATATTGGACATGCTGGAGCATATACCTCACAGTGGAGGCGCTGGGGGCATGTACATCACAGGAGGGGCTGGAGCATTTACATAACAGGAGGGGCTGGGCCATCTCTTGTAATGTATATACAGCAGTCCCAGCGTCTACTATGTGATGAATATGCCCCCAGCCCCTCCTGTGATGTATGTACAGTAGTCCCTGTGTCTGTTATGTGATGTATATGATTTAACAATCTTATTATCACAAAAAGTTGACTACGCTCCAGACCGAGCAACATGATCAATGTCACTGAAAATTAACCACCGCACCAAAGAGAAGCAGCTCCGGCCACCACAGTAGGGGTGAGTTAATTAATTCTTTGACCAAATGTAGCCAATAATTTTCACATTGATAAATTTGTGCAGCCCCCGAAGGTTGGTAGAAATTTTCAAATGGCCCCCGGCAGTAAAAAGGTTCCCCACCCCTGATATAAGTTATACAATGGGCGAAACAGTACTATTTCTCAAGAAATCAAATATGATAGCGCATTCTGAATAGTCACTTGAAGTGATAGGTATGTTTTAAGCACAAAATCTGGTTAGGGAGACTATGAGGTAGACTTAGGTGTCTGGGATACTTTTTTACACTGACGATGGGAAGAGGACTACACAATTTATCTTTTTTTTTTAATTTTCATGTATATGCACTTATGACTTTCCTTAAAGGGCACTTTACACGCAGCGATATCGATATCGCTAGCGAGCATACCTGCCCCCGTTGGTTGTGCGTCACGGGCAAATCGCTGCCCGTGGCGCACAATATTGCTCACACCCGTCACACATACTTACCTGCCTAGCGACGTTGCTGTGGCCGGCGAACCGCCTCCTTTCTAAGGGAGTTCGGTTCGTGCGGCGTCACAGCGGAGTCACTAAGCGGCCGCCCAATAGAAGTGGAGGGGCGGAGATGAGCGGGACGAACATCCCGCCCACCTTCTTCCTTCCTCATTGCGGGTGGCAGGAGGTATGGTGATGTTCCTTGTTCCTGCGGTGTCACACGTAGCGACGTGTGCTGCCGCAGGAACGATGAACAACCTGCGTCCTGCAGCAGCAACAATTTTGTGACAATGGAGGCCAAGGATATGGTGAGTATTTTTGATCGTCAACTGTCGTTCGTGCGTTTCACACGCAACAACGTCGCTAACGAGGCCGGATGTGCGTCACGAATTCCGTGACCCCCAACGACATCTCGTTAGCGATGTCGTTGTGTTTAAAGCGGCCTTAAGGCTTGGTTCACATTTCCGTTGTTTATCAGTCACAGTCCGCCGCTCTGATACACAACGCAATCCGTTTGGCGGATTCCGTTGTTTCCCATAGACTTGTATGCGCGGCGGATTGAGACTGATGCCCTTGCGTTGCATCCGCCGCCCAACTGATCAGTCGTGGAATGACTGACCGTCGGGCGGCAGGAACGCAGCATGTAACGTTTTTTGAGCAGCGGAATCCTTATTTTTTCATTGCGCATGCTCAAATCTTGTGTTTAATTCAAATGAATGTCTCTCTCGGCGGCCGAATCATCAGCTGATCGCCCGGTGGCCAGCTTCTGTGAGCGATTAGCTGATCTCCCGGCCGCCGGCATTTGAGAGCGAGCAGCTGATCGTTCACAATAGCCGGCCGATCAGCTGATCGTTCACAGAAGCCGGCCGCTGGGCTATAAGCTGATCAACGTTGATTACAACGGAATCCGCTTTATCATGACAATGAATTCCAATTCCTGTCATCCGTTGTACAACGCATCAGTCACAAGAGTCAAGCAACGCATGTGACTGATGCAAAACAACAGAAATGTGACCCTAGCCAAAGAGTGATGAAATATACCTAGTGAGCCATATTAGTAAATTTACGCTATTCCTAAATCCATGCAACTTACAATACTGTTAATAAATTTCCCACTCTGTCTCTCACTTCTCCACCCTCGCCTATGTATTTACAGTATCTACTTACCAAACTAAACTAAATCAACACAGGCAGAAATTAATCATAGGCTATGTTTAAAAAATTGTTGCTGCTAATTTGACTAAAGGCCACTTTACACACAGCTAAGTATAGAAGTGCGGCACTCCTGCTATAATAAGGTGCCTGAATAGGGTCCAACCCCGTATCAATAATATATCAAAATTCGGCACTCAGGTTGAAATAAATCGATTTTTTTTATTTTTCAATGTTTGTCAAGCAATTTTGTGTTATCAAAAAAACGTTTCGGTCACACGACCTTCATCAAGTTTATTAACACTACAAAAAAGAAAAAATAAACATGTAAACAAATCATGTGGCATGAAACA
Organism: Anomaloglossus baeobatrachus; assembly: GCF_048569485.1. NCBI lineage: Eukaryota > Metazoa > Chordata > Amphibia > Anura > Aromobatidae > Anomaloglossus > Anomaloglossus baeobatrachus. The sequence goes on along the minus strand of NC_134356.1, from coordinate 508,879,744 downwards.
AAATTGCTTGACAAACATTGAAAAATAAAAAAATCGATTTATTTCAACCTGAGTGCCGAATTTTGATATATCACTTTACACACAGCGACATCGCTAGCGATGTCGCTGCCGATCGCACCCGCTCCCATCGGTTGTGCGTCACGGGCAAATCGCTGCCCGTGGCGCACAATATCGCTAGGACCCGTTACACTATACTTACCTTCCTAGCGACGTCACTGTGGCCGGCGAACTGCCTATTTTCTAAAGGGGTGGTTCGTGCGGCGTCACAGCGACATCACAGGGCAGGCGGCCAATAGAAGCGGAGGGGCGGAGAGCAGCCTCATGAAAGTCACGCCCACCTCGTTGCCGGAGGACGCAGGTACGGTGTTCGTCGTTCCTGGGGTGTCACACGTAGCGATGTGTGCTGCCTCAGGAACGACAAACAACCTGCGTCCTGCACCAGCAACGATATTTGGGATTTGAACGACGTGTCAACGATCAACGATTAGGTGAGCATTTTTGATCGTTAGCGGTTGTTCGTATGTTTCACATGCAACGACGTTGCTAACGAGGCCGGATATGCTTCACGAATTCCGTGACCCCGACGACATCTCGTTAGCGATGTCGTTGTGTGTAAAGCCCCCTTTACTGTCAGATGAAAAATCTGCATGTGTAACTTTTGGGTTTTGCCAAAAGTTTAAAGTTGAATTGTATTGTACTGTGCAGAATCTACAAAAAATGGGTTATTTTGGTAGCAAGTGCATGGATTTCTGCAGACCCTATTCAAATTAATGGTACAGTTGCAGAAATGTCTTATTAAAGTCTGCAGCATATGAATCCACCCTAATGCTTTAGTTTACTTCTGAATTGCCCATGGATTACGAACTTCAGGGTGGTTAATTCTGATCCTGCACTGACTTACTAAAATACTAAACTATTAATCCATGCTAGTCATCTTGCACTATATTGTGCCCCTATCGCGGGGCTGAGCATAAAATTTCCCTCGCGCGAGCGCCGGTGATGTAGTTTCACAGGCGCGAGATTATGGACGGGTACGAGGATGACACTGGTGAGGTCATACACAGCGCCGCCCATAATCTCGCGCCTGCGCAACTACATTACCAGTGCTTGCGCGAGGGAAACTATGCTCAGCCTCGCGATAGGGGCACAGCAAAATGCGCCTGCGCAAGACTCCAGCAGCATGGACGATGACGGGGACAACGTCATCCATGTAAATCATGACTGGGGGGATGGCGAACAGTGGCAAGAGGGAGGACAGGAGCCGAATTAAAGCCCACCCATCTGGCCAACCAGACTCATTTGCATAGTAAATGGTAAGATTTTATAAAGTTCTTTTAGGGGTCTGCAAGGGGGCCTGCAACAATGTGCACCTTCCTAGAATGCAGCCCAGGAGCTGCAGAAGGTTATATTTTTGGTTTAATAGGGAGAAAACTGGTGACAGGTTCCCTTTAAAAGATAAAACTCGAAAATGTGCCTGGTCAGGAAGGGGGGAAATGGTGCGGTCATACATTGTTTAATCAGCAGTAATGTTATTATCTATTTGTATTTATCGAATGTTATGTTCATATTACCTGAGCCAATCCACCAGCATAGATAAGTGTAAGATCTGGCATCCATGTGCATCCAGGAACCAGGAGGCCATACAGAGTGATGAGATTGTAAGGAACAGAATAGAACATGTATACTAACATCTGGAAAATAAAGACAAACGCTGTGAAAACAGTGGAAAAAAAAATACACATGTAAACATGTTTATGAAATGACCTTCACACTATAATATGTCTGTATACTTTCTATTTACAAAAATAATATATGTACAATAATATTGTTGCATTGCATAGATTAAAAAATAGACACAAATCCATCAAGTTCAAGATTTCTTGATCAATTACACATAATCTATCCCAAAATTATTTATAACCCACAATACCATTTGTTATGAGAAACACATCAAGCCTCTTTTACAAAAATTACCTGGATTTTTGGGTAGGTAGCGGGGTCTTTTATATACGGTTCCTGAAGTTGTGCATAAAATCGACAGAAATCAGAAGGACAGTCTAACGCAACCTGTGGACCAGGGTAAAATGCTTATTAAACATCCAATTTTCCATTTACATATATACATAAAAATAATAACCTTATGTTCTAACTTCAACACAGACACAATCTAATCTCCCTTGCCAGGTTCCTACAGAACATTATTGGCTGGCACCAGTAGTTATTTACCAGGTAACCCACTGATCACCAGGGATAGATATGTGCTGCCCCCGTGCCAGCAGCCAAGCTGCTCGGATTCGGATCCGCGGTGGCTCGAGGGGTCTCCGGACCCGGGGGTCGTGCGGCCACTCAAATGAAAGGGGTATTTACAGGGGATTGTAAAGTTCGTGACGCCACCCTTGGTATGTGGTAATTAGGAGAAAGAACCACCGCTGCAGTTGGGAGTACCCGGGGAGGATGGAATGGGGCAGCCAGGTGTTGTGACCCTCCACGGGTAGAGGGAATACTCCGGGGACTCGGTGATGGTGAGGGGGAGTGCCATTGGATGCGAAGGGGTCACTTGCGTACTCACTCAGTCCATTAAGATGACACCGACAACTGGATAAACCAAAGTTCTGGATACCGCGGCCGCTGAGGGGAGCTAGTTCGGGTCCCGTCCCCAATGGTGCTGCCTGGTGATCCGTGACCTGCCTCCTGGCACTAAGTTTACCTCACTGTTGGTTCCGGTAGTATGGAACTTGCCGGGTCCCACTCCCCACTATGGCTAAGTGTGGGAGCTTGGGATTTTCTGGACCGTTTAAGTGGAAAGTCCTATCCCCCTTGTTGTGCAAGTACCCCGATTTTGGAGCGGGTGGAGAACGGATCTTGAAGGCTCCGTTCTCGTCGGGTAAATTGTCAGGTTGCCTGAAGCTACTCCCTGACCTAGGGTCCACGTACCCTGTCGTGCCCTGGTCCCAGCCCGGTGATGGTGCAAGGCCACCGGCTGTCCTCCTCGATAGTTCCGTGCCCCTTGCCACGATCCCCTGCGACCGGGGGTCCAGCTCCTCTAGGCCCAGACCACCGTCTGCCACCTAGATGGCTTCCTACGAGCCCTGCTCCTGACCTCCTCTCTCCTTCACTTCCAAACTCCAACTCTCCTGCCACTCCTGACCTCCCCTCTTCAACCCCCAGATGGGTGACTCTATTCCACTCAAGCCGTCCACTGCTGTGTTTGGTGGGTGTGGTGCAAAATTTAACTAGGGTTTTGATTAGCTGATGTAGGCAACACCATATAGTTGGGGACCCATAGCCAAGAAGGAGGTGGATATTGCACTGGAGGGCAGATTGTGCAATACCCTGTGACGACCTGATAGTCCAGGGGCGTCACAGATATGCGGCTGGCTGCATATCGGCAGAGACCCAAACTTCCGAATTAGTGACTTCCATTGGGTTTCAGGTCAAGTCCTTAACCCGTTCAGTGCCTGATGTAATTAAATATGCTCCAACTCAGAGAAAATGACGAGCAGGCACTAACGCGCATTTGTGATCCACAATGCGCTGTGACCTTCTGATCCCAGATCACCCCGAGATCACATCAGGCTGTGCCATACTCATGACACATTTCTACAACTATGTTGGAGGGGAGTATACATAGTTTTTATTTTCTACGGGGTTCTGGATTAATTAAGCAGGAATTGTCCATTACTGGACAATTTATTTAACTGTCTTTACCAAAGAAGTACTGACGTCACTGTGAATGGTTAGTTTCTAACTCACCATTCCTCTGAATATACAAAAGAGAGTCGCAACAATAAGGTACATAACCAGCAGTAGGTCAGATGGTCTGTGTAATACATTTTTTTGCTGAACATCTTGGATCACCTGCAGAAGACATAAAAAACTAAAGTTTACATAAAGTAATATTTTACGACAGCTACACCGATATAGAAATCAATTGACTTTCAATGGTAGGAGAGTGTTGTAGGCATGCTGTGTGATCTGTGCAGACGTCATTGTATAGGGAGGGGGGAGGATGTGAACAATGACCATCACCTATTGTAAGTGGTGTATCATATATTATCTACTGTATAACAGAAGTGATATCTTTCATTAACCTTCTTGTGATAATAATGAGACTGCTAAAAAGTGATTTTGTAAAGAATAGGATATGTCAGCCTATTATAACGCTCAGCGAGCAGACTAAAAGCTGAAACATATCAATAATGTTTTAAAGTGAAAAACATCACAATTTTTTTAAAGGTAATCTGTCAGTAAGACCAAGCCCTGTAAACCACATATATGGACATTCAAATGTTTGAAACAAATTCCATCAACACATTTATATCTTCTGCATTCCAGAAATATTAGTATATAATATATAATAATAGTATTTTAATAATATTAGTATTTAGCAATATTAGTATTTTCATTCATACGCAAAGAAGGTGTTAAGTGCTCTGGATGTGAAGGAGCACTTACCAAGCCTTTACTTCCAGAGGTCTGTCCCGAGGTCACACAGCCAGTGATCTATCAATCTAAATAGGCTGGTGCTGGTTGGAGAAACAACTTCAGAAGGCAAAGGCTGGAAAAGTAGTCTTTCATGGCTAGAGCACTCTTGATATATAAAGATGAGCGAACCTGAGGTTCAGTGTTTTGTGTTCTTACCAAACATAGAGTTCAGGTTCGGAGTTCGGGTGCTTTACGTATGCAAACCACTCACGCGAGTATCGCTGTGCTCGGGTACGCTCGGTGCTCAGCCCAGTGCAAGCCGCTTGCAGTGTTTGAACTGCTCGCACTGGGGGTAACAAAAACGTGATCAGATGTCATATGCACAAAAAAAATAGGAAAAACTCTGTCTACCCTTCCCCAGCACTGATCTGTTTATGGCTGGCTGCATGGGGCACAGACCCGAACTGCCCATCAGTGACTTCCATTGGGGTTCAGGTCAAGTCTGTGTCCCAAACCGAACTTTATCTAAAGTCCGGCTGAACCCGCCTAACCAAAGTTTCACAAGTCCGCTTATCTCTATTTATATGCATATGGTTATAAATTGTAATTTCTTGGGCATACAGCACCAGTTACAAGCATTAATGTGTTGACAGATTTACGTTTGAAAAACCTGCATGCCTGAATATGAAGTTTGGTAGGGCAATTTTTGGTATTCTGCCTTAAGGCCGCTGCACACGTCCGTGCAAAAAACGCTTTTGCACGATCCGTGGTGTAGGTAACGTATGTCCATCCGTGTGTCTGTGTGTATGTTCTGTGTGCTGTTTGCGTGCTTATCCTTGTGGTATCTGGATAGCACACGGACAGCACGAACTTGTATACTTACCTGTCTCCGGCGCTGCTGTTGCTTTCTGTTCCGCAATAGCGCAGGAGACTGGCAAGTATAAAAATACATTTATTTCTCAATGACATGTGTTTACTCCCGTACGTGTCACAATTGTGTCACATGGATCACATCAGTGTGTAGTCTGTGAGATATCTGTGCTGCCTATCTGTGCTGCTGTCAGGAAACAGACATGTCGCCGTATGGCACACACGGACACTCGTGTGCTCAACACAGACACACGGTCCATGTCAAAACATGAATGTTTGCGCAGACCCATTGATTTTAATGGGTCTACGTGTGGGTCTACGTGTGTCCGTGGTCTCCGTTACGTGTGAAAATGGACGCCTTGCTGACAGATTCCCTTGAAGTTACGAATGTACAGGGTAATAAAAGTAAAAACAAAGGGAGTGTGAATGATCCAAAAATTATATAATCTGGAATACCAATATAGCAAGATTAAAACAAAATGAAGAGTCTGGGTATCCTTGTGACATGTGCTTCATCCCACCAGTTTTGATCAAAATGTTGTCCTGGGATCATTCATGGGAACAAAAGTTGTCCAACCAGCACATAGACCTGATACGGTGTACAATATTTGTTTTGATAACTTGTAATAATTTTTCATTTCATGTTATGAATTACAGTTATACCTGTTACCTTTGTAGAAAGATTATTGTTAACAGACGGTTGTTTGTAGATTCTAAACCCAGCCCATAATGGAAGACAAATATACAGTAGATTTAAGAAAAATGCAGGACAAATTCTTGTTCCATATTTACCTAATGAAAAAAAAATTACTATGCTTTAATAAGTGTAATAAAGCAGCAAAACCGATAATTCTAAACTATATTGCTTAGCAATGGTTTGCATAACGTGACCTGTTACATCACCTTGGCACAAAATCACAGTGGCATATAATAAATTAAGAAATCATTATAGATATTGGGTCCGACTACTACAATTCTAAGTTACAATAGATGATCAAATTTTGTGAGCAACAAATGACAAGAACAATTTTGAGCCTCTGCAAGTAGTGATCTTTTTTTTTTCTTTTTTAGACAACTTTTTATTTGATGATCGTATGAACACAATATAACAATCAATGTGGTACATTTCTATACATACATCATCATTTTAAAGAATATTTTTCTTGTTACAACATTATCTTCCTAGTGTTTACAATCCATCCCCCTTACCCACACCCCTAACATATCTGAGCCAAGAACATAACAACTAGACTTAAAAGGCTTGACATCATCACTCCCGAACCTCCAGCCTCCCCAACGAACCCTCCAACTCTCCCCAGCTATACCATAACGTGTCTTTGAACAATCTCATTCTGGAGATCTCTCCCTGTGTATAGCTTTTTTCTATAAAAGTCCTCCACTTCCTGAAGAACTTTCCTGTGCTATTTTCCTGGCTTCTCTCTCCATCTAGTTGGTCAATTGTCACCAGTGATCTTATGGTATTTATTTTTTCTGGCATATTAGGTGTCTGTCTTTCCAGCCAGTGCCTAAAGGCCACTTTACACACTGCAATATCGGTACCGATATCGCCAGCGTGCGTACCCGCCCCCATCGGTTGTGCGACACGGGCAAATCTCTGCCCGTGTCGCACAACATCGCCCGGACCCGTCACACGGACTTACCTTCCCTGCGACGTCGCTGTGACCGGCGAACCGCCTCCTCTCTAAGGGGACGGTTCGTTCAGCGTCACAGCGACGTCACAGCAGTGTCACTGAACCACCGCCCAATAGAAGCGGAGGGGCGGAGATGAGTGGAACGAACCACCCGCCCACCTCCTTCCTTCCGCATTGTGGCCGGGAAGCAGGTAAGCTTCCTTGGTCCTGCAGTGTCACACGGATTGATGTGTGCTGCCGCAGGAACGAGGAACAACTTCGTTACTGCTGCAGTAACGATATTTGAGAATGGACCCCCATGTCACCGATGAGCGATTTTGCACGTTTTTATGACGATGCAAAATCGCTCATAGGTGTCACACATGGCATCGCTTAAGCGACCGGATGTGCGTCACAAATTCCGTGACCCCAACGAGATCACTTGAGCGATGTCGTAGCGTGTAAAGCCCGCTTTAGATGAACGCTGACACTTGCGTTACAGTGCGTCTTCCATCCAAGTCCATGGAGAATAGCGCAGTGCGTTAACGGACTGCGCTATTCTCCATAGTGACGGACTGCGCTGAACGCAAGTGTGAAAGTAGCCTTAGTGATCTGTAAACTTCCTCCTACATGCCGCCATCCCCGCCTCCTCTTCCAACTAGTAGGCTTAAGGCCACGTCACACTAAGCAACATCGCTAGCAACATCGCTGCTAAGGAACAACTTTTGTGATGTAGCAGCGATGTTGCTAGCGATGTTGCTGTGTGTGACATCCAGCAACAACCTGGCCCCTGCTGTGAGGTCGTTGGTTGTTACTGAATGTCCTGGGCCATTTTTTAGTTGTTGCTCTCCCGCTGGGAAGCACACATCGCTGTGTGTGACAGCGACAGAGCAACAACTAAATGTGCAGGCAGCAGGAGCCGGCTTCTGCGGATGCTGGTAACCACGGTAAACATCGGGTAACCAAGAAGCCCTTACCTTGGTTACCCGGTATTTACCTTCGTTACCAGCGTCCGCCGCTCTCACGCTGTCAGTGCTGTCTGCTCCCTGCACACATAGCCAGACTACACATCGGGTAACTAACCCGATGTGTACTGTGGCTAGGTGTGCAGCGAGCCAGTGCTAAGCGGTGTGTGCTGGTAAGCAAAGTAAATATCGGGTTGGTTACCCGATATTTACCTTAGTTACCAAGCGCAGCATCGCTTACACACGGCGCTGCTGGCTGGGGGCTGGTCACTGGTTGCTGGTGAGATCTGCCTGTGTGACAGCTCACCAGCAACCCGTGTAGCGACGCTCCAGCGATCCCTGCCAGGTCAGGTTGCTGGTGGGATCGCTGGAGCGTCGTTAGTGTGACATCTCACCAGCAACCTCCTAGCAACTTACCAGCGATCCCTATCAGGTTGTATCGTTGTTGGGATCGCTGGTAAGTTGTTTAGTGTGACTGGGCCTTTAGTGGGTCATCATAATCACAGTGTATTGCACTCATTACATCACTTCAGGCCTACTAATCAGAGGATGTGCAAGGGATCCCTGCAAGTAGGAGGTCCACAGGTCTCTGGTCTGGCGGTGATGAACTACATGTTCACTAAAACAGGGTCCTGTACAATTTTTTGCTAAAGTCTTCTAATATACATGTTTGGTTTACTTCTGAATACATCATTTAATTGTAATAAAAAGCATAGTTGCTCACAGCAGAAAAAAAGAGTATCACATAGAATTTACACTGAACTGTCGAAGTTTGAAATTTGTGCATTCACAGTGAGGGCAGTCAGAGAGTGGAGCAGCCTACCACGGGAGGTAGTGAGCTCTCCATCAATGGAAATCGGAAGGTGGATAAACATATAGCTGAGATTATTTAGGAAAACCTGCACTCGCAGAGAGTTGGACTCGATGGCCCTTGAGGTCCCTTCCAACTCTACCATTCTATGATTCTAGAAATGACCTCTGCATCAAAGAAACAAGTGCTGCTAGTCAGAAATATGTAAAACTTGATCAGCCTGGCGAAAGTTGAGTTGTTTAAAGTTTAGATAGACCCATTGAAGCGCTAGTTTGAGCGCGAAACAGCCGTTGTCAGAGCAATGCAATTTTTAACAATGTTAAGAAAATAAAACTTTTTGGATGGTGAGTGCCACATGTCATTGGTTTACTTGGATTCAAATTTTTTAAAAGTGTTCTTTACACATAAGATAACAATATTTGAACCCTTCAACTTAGTGTAAGTGGGGGTTTCCAATACTTCCAGTATGGCAAATGTTGAGGGTAAAAAATAGATTGGACATGTGAAATTTTAACATGCCAAATCCATTGTTTCTGCACAAGATATATTGTTGCTAGACGGATCTGACAACAACTTATTCCCCTCTCCCCACTAAAGCTACTAACTATATGGCTATCTTAGGGTTAACCATTCCATTGGTGAACTTGGTATTGAAACATAAACAATGATAAGATATAAGAATTTTGTGTTTTACTTACCAACAATACTTCCAGGAATAAATACAATCATAGTCATTATGATGGATCCTACCCAGTAAAGTCCAATGATCCTGTAGTTCTGACTGTTATACATAAGAAAGTTCTGTTATTTTTTTATTTCCCTCATTTATATAGTAGCATTAATTCTATAGTAAGAGACTCATTGTTCCTTTGTAAAACATACCAAATTCCAGTTATCTGCCACTAAATTAACTGTACAATAAAATAAATATTTTAGCAGATATTCTGGATCAGATTTTTATGGGGTGCAAGGTTATGCATCATTGTGCCACTGAGGACTCCTTAAGTTGCCGCTACTACTGTATTACAGTAATACTTAAATGCCACAAAGCATTTCAGCATTTCATCCCAAGTGTGGAAGGACAACTTTTTTCTGTTTAGTCTTGAATACACTGACCAGCTCCAGTCCACGGCGCTCTACATAATTTTATCAAAGGCTTCTGTACTGACCTGCACTATAGCTAATAGTTTAGATAAGTTGAACAAATGTTCATAGGACTATTTATTTCCAAATATCGTCCAGTCTAAACAGGCCAGGAATCACCTGATAAACAAGCAAAAATGCTTATATGTCAGATGCAATGATATTAAGCATTCTAAAAACTTATCATTATTGTCAGTACATCGTTGACCATTAATGTCTGACATGTAATCAGTTGGTTAGTTAATAGCCAAGGTCTGCACAACTCAAGGGGCCATTGGAAAAGATTTAAATTTTAATAATATACATATATTTTATGTTCTATCAATCTAAGGACCTAAATAATGAAAAAATACTGTGACACAGTGATGTTACCATTTAACTACAGTAAGTTTCTTATTGCTTATTTCTTATTTCTTATTGCTTATTTCTTATTGAAATTGGCTAATTTACAAAGGAGACGGAGTCAGATTGCGGAAAAATAGAGGAGTCGGGAGGTTGAACTTTGGTTTATTGACTCCACAGCCCAGGGTAGACTCCAGCCACGGTTGGGAGCTGCAACCTATAGCCATGGCTTTATATGTGCTGGGTAGCATAATATGGGGGCACCCTATGTCATTTTTTTTAAATTAATTTTTACTGTACTATATAGACCCATCCACCGGCGTCTGTGATTGGAAGCGTCAAACAAGCTGTCACTCAGGGTGCGAGCGTGTGACTGCAACCAATCACAGATGCCAGGAGGTGGGGGAAGCAGTGAATATGTATGAGACTAATGAGTGGCCCTGGTAGTGAATGAGAGGCCGCAGGAGCAGCTACAGCAGCGTTGGTGACTCGGTAAGTATTGTGCGCTCACTTTTATTTTTTTCTTTCTTTAGTTTTACTTTATTTTCTTTTATTACCTGAGGGCTGTGTGCCTCTATGCCAGGAAGGAGGGAACATGCCACAATGGGGTGGGACATGCCAGGATGGGGGGAACATGCCAGGATGGGGGGAACATTCGCTTGGATGGGAGGTAACATTTACCAGGATGGAGGGATCAATTGCCAGGATGGGGGAACATATCAAGATGGGGTATATTTGCCAGGATGGGGGTACATGCCAGGATGGAGATACATGCCAGGATGGTTGAACATTTGCCAGGATGGGGTACATTTACCAGGATAGGATACATGCCAGGATGGGGGAACATTTGCCAGGATGGGAGGGAACATTTGCCAGGATGGAGGGAACATGCCAGCATGGGGGGAACATTTGCCAGGAGGGGGGGATAAATTGCCAAGATCCGGAACATTTGGCAGGATGGGGGAACATATCAAGATGGGGTATATTTGCCAGGATGGGGGTACATGCCAGGATGGAGGAACATTTGCCAGGATGGGGTACATTTACCATGATGGAGTACATTTAGCAGCATGGGGGAACATTTGCCAGGATGGGTGAACATTTGCAAAGATGGGGGTACATTTGCAGGGATGGGGGTACATTTGCCAGGATGGGGGAACATTTGCCAGAATGGGGTAACATAGCAGGATGTGGTACATTTGCCAGAATGGGGGTACATGTCAGGATGGGGGTACATTTGCCAAGATGGGGTTCATTTGCCAGGATGAGAATACATTTGCCAGGATGGGGGCACATTGGGGTGCATTTATCAGGATGGGGTACATTTGCCCGGATGGAGTACATTTGCTAGGAAGAGAAACAATTACCAGGAAGGGGGGACATTACCAGGAAGGGGTACATTTACCAGGATGGGAAACATGCCAGGATGGGGGAACATTTCGGGATGGGGTACATTTACCAGGATGGGGCCATGATGGAGACAAATATACCAGAATGTAGGAAATATATATCGGGATAGGGGACATGTTTACCAGGAAGTGGTCCAGGAAGGGGAACATAACTACGTAATGAAGGGGGAGGGGTGTAATTCGTATGTCTTCATGGGATTTCGAGATGTTTCGACTTTGAAATGTAGAAGTGGATTTCAGGGTGAAATCTGATTGCATTGCATGCTAAAATCTGCCTGTCTGTCTAATATTCCTCTAATTTTTTTCCACAAAAATCAATCCAACTGCTGTGTCTGGAAAGGACAGTGGGAGTGGCTCAGCTTCAATGTGTGGTAAAACATGCCATGAGCTTAAAGCCCCCTGCTGAAGAGAAGAGAAGACTGCAAAGGTAAGTTTAAAATCAATTAATTATTTACATAATAGAATAGTTAAATTGCCATGTTTGCACTTCGGAAAAAAAAATTGGTTTAGGGCTATAGTTTGGGCACTCGTGAAAGGTTCGCCATGATTGGACTAGCACATGACTTATTCTTTCCAAAGACAATAATAAGGTGCAGGGGGCACTGACTGTGAGTGGAAAAAAAGGCAATTCCGGCAGCTAAATAGGAAAGGGTTATTTACAGTTAGAGCAGTCAGACTGTGGAATGCCCTACCACAAGAGGTAGTAATCGCAGATACTATAACAGCTTTTAGAAAAAGCCTGGATGATGTCCTCAGTACATACAACATTGTCAGTTATAAATTATTTAATGACAAAATGTATAATTGGGTGGAGGAAGGTTGAACTAGATGGACTTAGGTCTTTTTTCAACCTATGTAACTATGTAACTATGACAACAGGACAAATTTAGGAACATTTTTTCACTTATTGACAATAATTAATTGGATCAAGTAATTAAAACCAAACTATAATATAAAGTATCAGAAACTTTTGTTAAGGCCTCTTTCCCACGTCCGTGTCTCCGGTACGTATTTGGTCCGTTTCCTCACGTACCAGAGACACGGGCACACGTAGACCCATTAAAATCAATGGGTCTGCGCTCACGTGCGTGTTCTGCCATGGACAGTGTGTACGTGTGGAGCATACGTGTGTCCGTGTGCTCGGCACGTCAACATGTCCGTTTTTCTCCAGCATCACGGGTGTCACACGGAACGCAAACAGACCACACGGAGGTGTTCCGTGTGACACGCGCCGGAGAAAGCACACGTGTTTAAGAAAAAAAAAAAACTTTACTCACCTTCTCCAGCCCTCCTGTCTCTGCCGCTGCTGTCACTTGTTTCCGACTGCCGCTCATTATACTCATTGAATATTCACTTCACTGCGGTCGGAAGCTGCAGCAGCGGGGAATCGGCAGGACCGGAGACCGCTGATCAGCACCACGGACAGCGACGCCAGGGACAGGTGAGCAGAAAGTTCCTGTTCTCCGTGTGTTATCACGGATAACACACGGAGAACACACGTGTGCCATAAACACAGCTCACGGAGGGCAAATGGCACCTCTGACACGTCCGTGAAAAACATGCGTGGTTTTTCACGGACGTGTGAAAGAGGCCTAAGTAAGGGCAGCAACATACAGCTACAGGTCTGGACTTCTAGTAGTGTGGCGCCCCTGAGGCACAGTCGCCACAGTGATTGTATCTAAAGGTACCGTCACACTAAGCAACATCGCTAGCAACATCGCTGCTGATGCACAACTTACTAGCGATGTTGCTTAGTGTGACATCCAGCAACAACCTGGCCCCTGCTGTGAGGTCGTTGGTTGTTGCTGAATGTCCTGGGCCATTTTTTAGTTGCTCTCCCGCTGTGAAGCACACATCGCTGTGTGTGACAGCGACAGAGCAACAACTAAATGTGCAGGCAGCAGGAGCTGGCTTCTGCGGACGCTGGTAACCAATGTAAATATCGGGTAACCAAGAAGCCCTTACCTTGGTTACCCGATATTTACCTTTGTTACCAGCCTCCGCCGCTCTCAGCTGTCAGTGCCGGCTCCTGCTCTGTGCACATGTAGCTGCAGTACACATCGGGTAATTAACCCCATGTGTACTGTAGCTAGGAGAGCAGGGAGCCAGCGCTAATCAGTGTGCATGGCTCCCTGCTCTCTGCACATGTAGCTGCAGTACACATCGGGTAATTAACCCCATGTGTACTGTGGCTAGGTGTGCGCTGGTAACCAAGGTAAATATCGGGTTGGTTACCCGATATTTACCTTAGTTACCAAGCGCAGCATGCTTCCAGCGACGCTCCAGCGATTCCTGCTAGGTCAGGTTGCTGGTGGGATCGCTGGAGCGTCGCTTAGTGTGACATCTCACCAGCGACCTCCTAGCAACTTACCAGCGATCCCTATCAGGTTGTATCGTGGTTGGGATCGCTGGTAAGTTGTTTAGTGTGACTGGGCCTTAACTTAAGATGCAATGCTTTATCCCGGGTGATGAAAGAGTTATCCACTGGTGTTTGTTTCACTTACACAAAATCCAGTCAGTGAGTCAGCTAGTTACACAATTCAGGAAGCCAGCCAGCCTGGGAAGTTCCCGGTTACCAGGGCCACAGCCACTATGAGTCATCCGAAAGGTGGGGGCTGACTGAGGAAGTAGGAACACACAAACAGCTTCAGTTTAGAATAGTCTGAGACTCCGAACAACACGGTCGCTAGAAGGCGTGCTTCAGAGCTCTTCTAGTTAGAACTGGGCAGACTGCAAGAGGGTGAGAGGCATCCGGTAGAGATAGTGAGACAGAGGAGAATATGGTAGCTGGAGGTTGAGCCTAACTATTCCCACAGTGCCAGCGCTGTCAGGGTGCAGAAGCCCTAGCGCAGATTATACTCTATGTCTGCCAGAATCTGCAGGGGATGGGGATTTCAAGTCCCATCGCTCACCACCCATTTTCCCGGAGCACAGTGACACATAGGATCCAGGGTCGAGATTGCAGCCAGGCCCCACGGTGAGGATTCATGCCACCTGCATATGGGACGTGACACCTAACAGAGACACTGGGGTCCCCAAGCCACGGGGATCCACAACCAAGCGCAAGGAAGGGAGGTCTCACACTCCACAGACACCTGTGGTTGCATCTGATTTACCCGGGACCGGCTGAGGCCCATCGCGGCGGAGAGTGGCACCTCTATGGCATCATACGAACTGTGAGTAAAAAAACTTTGAATCGCAGCCCCCTGTGTCGTCCCTGTCTTTGCCGGCGCCCTGCACGCCGGCGCTCCCGTGTACCACTGCCCTCATCATCCACCCGGGGCCCGCTCTGCCTGTGGGGAGTGATACATTCTCAGCTGCCATAACACTTGCCCCGGCGAGGAATTCTGCAGCAGCGGCTACTCCCTGGCTGCATACCACAGGTGGCGCCACGACAAACTTTCCCCAACACCCCGCTTTCCCCACCATTTACTGTAAGACTCGGGCAAACAGAACCGGGCAAGAACACCCGTGAAATCCCCTAACCCGACCTGCAATGGCCTGGCAACGAGTAGGTTAACCACCTGCCCCGTGGGGTGCTACATTTGGCGTCACGAACAGGATATCATGCTTATTCAACCGGGTGCTGTGCGTCTTACATGACTGTATCAAATGTTTATGAAAAACAAGATTTTGTGCCCACGGCCACGGGCACTGTGCATCTACCGGACTGTGACTGTGCACTGGTGTCCATTGCAAAAAAAGGAAAGGCGCCATGTGTACCCAAAAGGACTGGGGGTGCCCGCCCTTCGTGGGTGGGATTGCAGCGGGGCACGAAAAACCATGCCCGCCCCCTTACACGACACTTACCAAGGAACCAGAAGTCCTGCCTCCCCAGAAAGCAGGAAAAGATGGGATAGTGGCATGGACTGATTGGTTGTGAGTCATGGACAGTGCCGATCGGAGAAACCAGAGGCACAGGGTGGAAGCAATGTGCTCCTCTGGCTGTCCGAAAGCAACTCCGGCAACACGGCGCGCATTGCGACAGGCTGCCATCGTTGTCCCCAAACCTGGATGCCTGTAGGGCCCTGGAGCATTATAGAGAGGCATGTAAACATGAGAAGATGTATATAATTAAAGTACTTTTCTCTCTGTTTGACCGGAAGGTCTTTTGGGCCACTGGGCAATGCGTGGCCAGGACTGCCATTGTAAATAAGTGGCACCAGTTTAAGGAACCACAGACTCGGGTTGAAAAGGTTTTACCTGTTTTATCCGAGATAAGAACTTTTTGATTGCAAAGATGTTTTGGGGTTTTTTTTCCCCTCTTTATGATATGTTTTACTGCATAGTGAATGTTCAAAGATTTTTCTTGTAGATATAATACTGCAGCTGAATGTGATGCTGAGCGGGTAAATGTTAATATTTTTCATATGCAGAATGTTTTCTGATTCCTGATATTTGCTTGCCTTGAAATGTTTTGATGACCAATGACCGGTATTGTTGAAAATGTTTGAAACATTAATGTGATGTGCCTCCCATAAAGAGAAGATTGTTATATTGTTATTACATGCAACAATTGCAGTATACTCTGTATTTTATTTTGCAGCCCCGGAGTGCTGCAATTCGCTGTGGGGGAATGTGGCGCCCCTGAGGCTCAGTTGCCACAGGGTATTGTATGTGACTTTAGATGCAATGCTTTATCCCGGGTGATGAAGGAGTTAACCACTGGTATTTGTTTCACTTACACAAAATCCAGTCAGAGAGTCAGCTAGTTACACAATTCAGAAAGCCAGCCAGCCTGGGAAGTTCCCGGTTACCATCCGAAAGATGGGGGCTGACTGAGGAAGTAGGAATACACAAACAGTTTCAGTTTAGAATAGTCTGAGACTCGGAACAACACAGTTGCTAGAAGGCGTGCTTCAGAGCTCTTTTAGTTAGAACCGGGCAGACTGAAAGAAGATAAGAGGCAACCAGTGGAGATGGTGATACAGAGGAGAACATGGTAGCTGGAGGTCGAGCCTAACCGTTCCCACAGTGCCAGCGCTGACAGGGTGCAGAAGCCCTAGGGCAGATTATACTCTATGTTGTCTGCCAGAATCTGCAGGGGATGGGGATTTCAAGTCCCATTGCCCACCACCCATTTTCCCAGAGCACAGTGACACATAGGATCCGGGGTCGGGATTGCAGCCAGGCCCCATGGCAAGGATCCACGCCACCTGAATACATGACGGGACACTTAACAGAGACACTGGGGTCCCCAAGCCAGTTCAAGCCACGGGGATCCACAACCAAGTGCAAGGAAGGGAGGTCTTACACTCCACAGACACCTGTGATTGCCTTTGATTTACCCGAGATCGACTGAGGCTCATCGTGGCGGAGAGTGGCACCTCCGGGGCATCTTACTAACTGTGAGTAAAGAAAACTTTGAACCGCAGCCCCCTGTGTCGTCCCTGTCTTTGCCGTCGCCCCGCGCGTCGGCGCTCCCGTGGATCACTGCTCTCGTCATCCACCCGGGGCCCGCTCCTGTGGGGAGCGATACCATCCCAGCTGCCATAACACTTGCCCCGGCAAGGAATTCTGCTACTCCCTGGCCACCTACCACAGGTGGCGTCACAACAAACTTTTCCCAACACTCCGCTTTCTCCACCATTTACTGTACACCTCGGGGCAACGGAATTGGGCAAGGCCACCCGTGACATTGCCTGACCCAACCCGCAACAGCCCGGCAATGAGTAGGTTAACCACCTGCCCCGTGGGGCGCTACAGTAGCCTAATTGGCACAAAATAAAAACATTTAAAAAAAACCACAAAAATGCTGAAAGAATACACCGAACACAAGTTCAGTGAACTCACAAGATGATCCTCCACCCATCTATACACAGCACCCTGTCATCTATTGCAAAGAAGAGTGGGGGAGGGGGGGCGCATAATTAGAGAGGACTACTGATGTATTCTTTTATCGCTTCTAGAAACACTACATTTGTTTGTGCTGTTTTGGCCAACTACTACTGATGTGTAGCTGAAATATGCTCTCCTTACATAAGGCAGGATATTAATATATAATGACTATCTATTCAAGTTTCATTCACAGAAGACACATGATTATGGTGAAAGTCGCTTACTCCCATGCAATTGCTGCCACCATCAGTAGATACATCAAGTAGTGAGCCGTGCCATCCCAGTAACAGATCATATGAGCGTGCGCTGTATTCAGGTAGGGCTCAGTCTGTGGAAAAAAAACATACAAGTTAAATGGATATTTATATTTCATATATACTCTAATAAGATGGAAAGTTACAGCCTGAGGTAATGCTTATACCACACGTGCCAGCTCAGCAGTAATGTGGAAAATCATAGCCATGAGCTTATTTAGCTACCAGGATACCAGGCATAGCAGTAACTGTGAGGCTGAACGACTAAGGCAGCTTATTTCCACACAGACATAAGGTGTAGATAGTAATGATCATTAGTGATGAGTGACCACTACCATGCCCGGGTGCTCGGTACTCGTAATGAGCAGATGGAAGCTCGAACGGGCACAACTTGTGTACTGAATATAATGGAAGTCAATGGGGACCTCAAGCATTTTTACGTAAGGTTTCCCTGAAAAATGCTGGAGTTCCCAATTGATTTCCATTATACTCGGGTACTCGAGTCGCACCCATACAAGCATCCAACTGCTCTTATAAAGTACTGAGCACCCGAGCATGGTAGTGATCGCTCATCAATTATGATCATGGAAGGGAGTGTGCATAACTGGGATTCCACTTTAGGCCCTGTGCGCACTAGAAAATGGAATTTTCTTAAGAAAATTTCGCAGGCTCTGAAAGATTACCGCACCTGTGGAAAAACTGCGGCAAACCGCACCCAAAAAACGCATGCAGTTTTACCGCGATTTGCTGCGGTTTGTCATGGTTTTACCAAGGTTTTACCGTGGTTTTGCCGCAAATTTTCGCAGTTTGTTCCCTACGGTTTTTGACCATTATCTATGGCAAAAACCGCAGGTACCTGCGGAAAAGAATTGACATGCAATTCTTTTTGCTGCAGGAATCCCGCAGCAAAATCCGTAGCTGTCAAAATCCGCCTAGCGCGCACAGCATTTTTTTTTCCATAGGATTTGCTGGTGAATCACTGAAGAAAGGTTATGAACATTTTCTGCAGCGAAACATGCAGCAAATCCGTGGGAAATCCGCGGTAAAATCCGCCTAGTGCGCACAGTGCCTTAAGTTCCAAAAAGAAGAATCATGGTTATGGTTATACATCTGCTGAGTGCATCACTCTTTCTATGCAGTGATATTGTTTTCATTATTCCTGTATTGTGTCATCATCATGTGTATATTATTCCTACAAGTGATGCCATTATGCGTGAGGTACTGGGTACTAGATAACGTATTTATGCATTGTCCCTGTAATATGACATCGCAGTACATAATATTGCTGTGCTATAACTTCAAACTGTATATTATTTTAATATTGTGACATTACTATGTGCAGTCTTCATGTTATATGACATCACTGGGCGCCATATGCTTCTAAAGTGACATCACTGTGTGCAATTCAATATCCTTGCATATTAAGGAGGTCAAAATTATTTTAAGGCTTTCATGCTCTAAATATATTGCCCACGGTGTTCGTTGAGAACTGCGACTCTATTTCATGTTTTTCTCCATGTTTGTTTTGTTTTTTGCATCCCTGATCATGTTATGCTCGTTTTGTCCTCAGCTGCTACAGCATAATAAATCCAGCAGAGGATTTAACACACATGATTGGCCTATTTATTTCAGTTAAATCAGTATCCTAACATTTCTTCATTGTTGGAAATGTGTCACTGGATTTATGCTTCCCATCTTGTGAGCAGCATAAAATAAGGACAGAAACTTAGTTACTGGACTCCATGCTAATGTCACCATGTGACTGCAGTATAGTGATGGACAGGGGGCTTCTATACTGTGCCTCACGCTAGGGAACCCTAGGCTATCCCTGACCTCTGGATTACCCCTGAAGGTGGAGACGTCAGAGTCCCATGCCTTACTATTCTCCTGACCAGATCTAACCTGTTTCCCCCAGGAAATGAAGGGGCAGGAGTGTGATGAAAACACAGATGAAGATAAAGGAAAACTAAAACTCAGACGCACTGCAAACTCACAGAAATAAACAGTAAGAGATTAAGAAGAAAAGCAGGAGTCGGAAGGCAGCAACAAAAAGACAACAAGGCTTAACACCACAACTGCTCACAGCAAATATGCACAACAACCACCAGCAAGCTTGTATCACAACACCTCCCCAGACCAGTATAGGTAAGCTATAGTTGGCATTAATGCAATAGCCCAGCCAATATATAACATAGGGGAGTGAACTTAACTGGCTCCCCCACAGCATGTGATCAGAGATTAAAAAGAAGCCCAGCAGAGATTAACTCTTGCTAGCCTGCCTAAAGATACCGTCACACATAACGAGATCGCTAGCGAGATCGCAGCTGAGTCACGGTTTCCGTGACGCAGTAGCGATCCCGTTAGCGATTTTGTTATGTGTGACACCTACCAGCGATCAGGCCCCTGCTGTGAGATCTCTAGTCATTGCAGAATGGTCCAGGCCATTTTCTTCAAAGGCGATGTCCTGCTGGGCAGGACGCATCGCTGTGTTTGACACTGTGTGACAGGGTCACAGTGACTGCTGAGATCGTTATACAGGTCGCTACTGCGACCTGTATTGTTCCTGCATCGTTGGTAAGATCTGACTGTGTGACATCTCACCTGCGACCTCTCAGCGACTTATCTGCGATCCCTATCAGGTCGCATCGTTTTCAGGATCGCTGGTAAGTCGTTGTGTGACTGGGCCTTAAGTCTGTGTGTCAGCGCCGGTATCTCCCTGCTCTGATCACAGACATCAGAGAAGTTAGCAAGTAGAGTGCCAGAATATTTACAGTAGTTTCCACTAATCCTGACGCTGCAATGACACTTGGTGATGCCTACAAAAATCTCATTGTGACATCTGTAATTTTGATGATATCATTGTTTTATCTGCTGCGACTCTGCTATTCTTCTCATTGAAGAGCATTACCTTTCCCTGTCTGTGCCACTGACAGCTTTTGACTTAACGATGTCAGAAAGCTGCCAATCACTGGTGGAAGGAGGAGTGGAGATAAGATATAAAGAATTTGCGCTAAGGTTATGTTCACACTGTGTTTAGATGCTAAGTTTTTCATTTGTTGGGAATGGCTCCTGATGAATGCTCCCACATTATAATTATATAAACTTATTTTTTACTGGCCTATGTTAATACACAATTGCTTTATCTCAACAGAGAAGCATTTTCAACATAATTGTTTAAGAAATACAAAAAATAATTGAAATGCAGTACTTCTCTCCATAGTTTGAAGACCTCCTGAACAGATCGTCTCAATTTTCCATTTTCCACAATGGAGATAAGGTGGACACTTTGACCCGTCAGGTCGAGCAGCAGCACATGGCGCTGGGGGACCTGGAGGACGGGTTCAGCATTGTGGAGGACAGTGTGGATGAACTCTTCCAGGACAGTATCAAAGCCTTCACCCACATGAAGCCCTTCATCTCCAATCCCTTCCAGGATTTTTTTTTTTTTTTAGTGGTAGATTATGCCACCCTGCAGGTATACAGTGGCAGATTCCTGGGGCATAAATTCATTGGACAAATTAAAGAGCACCCGTCAGCACGATTTTATAAATTAAACTAAAAGTATGGCCATAATGGGGCAATACAGATTAAATTGATACCTCTTGTGAGGATATGGTAATGAATTTTCAATGCACAGGGGCCAGACTGTACACTAGGTCTCCTACTCCTGCACCGGCCTCTCCACCTGCCTCCGGTGTTTGAATGACAAGTCACAGCTATTTAACCTCTTCACCCCTGGGCGATTTTCCGTTTTTCTTTTCGCTCCCCTTTTTTTCTTTTCGCTCCCCTTCTTCCAAGAGCCATAACTTTTTTATTTTTCTGTCAATCTTGCCATATGAGGGCTTATTTTTTGTGGTACGAGTTCTACTTTTAAATGAAAGCATTAGTTTTACCTTATAGTGTACTGGAAAACGGCAAAAAAATTCCAAGTGCAAAAAAATTGGAAAAATGTGTGATTGCATGGTTGTTTTGGGGATAATTTATTCACAGTGTTCACTATATGGTAAAACTGAAATGTCGGTACAATGCTTCAGGTCGGTACTAGTTTGTAGATACCAAACATGTACAGGTTTACTTTTATCTAAGGAGTTAAAAAAATTCAGAAGCTTGTCCCAAAAAAATGGCACACTTTTTGTGTCATTTTCCATAATCCGTAGCGTTCTAATTTTTTGGGATCTATGGCTCAGTGACGGCTTATTTTTTGCATCTCAAGCGACATTTTTAATGGTACAATTTTTGCGCAGAAGCGCCATTTTGATTGCCTGTTATTGCATTTTGCACAAAATTGGCAGCGACCAAAAAACATAATTTTGCCATTTGGAATTTTTTTTGTCCCTACGCCGTTTACCGATCAGATTAATTGATTTTATATTTTGATATGTGACGCCCTGGGCAAGCCAGGCGTCACAGGTCACAACATCACATTCACCCCACATTCCCGGCAGGTACATCAAGGCTAACCTAAAATCCTTGTTGCCTTCCTCCAGGGGCTGATTTCCACACCAGGGGGTGGGCCAGGCGGTTGGCTCCGCCCACCGAGGAGTTCACAGCCCTGGAGGCGGGAAAACCAGGCAGCTGAAGTCTAGCTGAGGGCTAGAGAGGAGAACAGCTAGGGTAGTGAAGGAGTAAACAGTGAAGTGGTAAAGGAGGACAGTAAGAGTGGTGACAGAAAAGAAACAGTTAAGAAAGCCTGAAGTTGGTCCGGGTGTGTGCCCCGGACTGAGACAGCAAGGTCAGCAGACGGCCGTGATAGTCTGCAGGGGGACTGCTTGGAGGTTGCTGGAAGGACCGCGGACGGGTGGTGACCCGGCGGTACCGGAGCAGTATACGAAGAACAGTCAGCACCAGGGCAGGGGCCTTTCGGATCCCGACAAGGCTAGGAGTCGCCATAATTTGCCAAATCCGTCAGTGAAGGGGACCTCTGACTCCTAACAACCAAGTCCTGATTGAAGGCAACAGTCCGACCGTTAAGGGGAGACACCGCCACCGCCAAGGCACCAGTTTCCCAGGGCCAGCGCCTACGGGCAAGAGAGGGGCTCCTCCGGCTCATGTCCAGGTCGGGGAGCGGATAACCGGTGGGAACCCATCGCTACCAAAAAGACTTTACATAGGTGCAGGGAAGAGACTGTCACCGCTAACTGCAGGGAACATCAGCACCGTAACCGTCCGAGGGACCCGTCCAACCAGCCGTTTGTTTACCGAGAACTGTGTCGTGTTTACTGGCTGAGTGAGTACAGCGCTGCCCCTGCGCCCCTACACCTCCACAGGCCCCATACCCGCCTGTCCACCATACCAACCCCATCACTGGGCCCCGGGACCACCAAAACCCCTACCCACGGAGGGGCAAACTAACAACTGGCTGCTCCATACCATCACTCCCGGGTTCCCCAGAAAGAGCAGTGGTGGTGTCCACTTAATCACCACAACCGTGGGTGGCGTCACGGACAATAAACTATCCCAAAACCCAATCCCCTTTCACTCACGGGCGAGGAGCGCCGCTCGAGTCCCCGGGATCCGGCCCATCGCTC
This sequence comes from Anomaloglossus baeobatrachus, assembly GCF_048569485.1. Classification (NCBI taxonomy): domain Eukaryota; kingdom Metazoa; phylum Chordata; class Amphibia; order Anura; family Aromobatidae; genus Anomaloglossus; species Anomaloglossus baeobatrachus. Next base: position 508,856,528 of record NC_134356.1, on the reverse strand, counting down.
GAGCCACCGAGCAGCAGCAGCAGCAGGCCGCAGCAGCCGCAGCAGCAGCCGGATCCGAGCAGTGGGAGAGCGCGGCGTCCCCTCCTCCGCCCGCGACAGATAGATCGGGCGTTTCTGAATGCAGCGATACCAAATGTGTGTATATTTTTTAACCCTTTAATTTTCAATGGGGTGAATGGAGAGTGATTTGACCTTTTAGGTTTTTTATTTTTTTTTTATTTTACTAGCCCCCCTACGGGATTATAACGATCAGCAGTCTGATCGCTCTTCCATTTCTCCAGATCACAGCTACACAGCTGAGATCTGGAGAAAAGGAGCTCTCCTATTACAAACGGCAGCCTGCCGGGTGTAAGAGGAAGTGACTCATGATAACTACAGAAGTCATCACATGACCCTGTGCTACCATAACAACGATCGGATCCATGTGATCACATCACGTGACTTCCAATGGAGCCGAGTAAGTGAATGCTTACCGTGGCCCACTATTACATTGCGTTGTGATATTTTTACAGCGCGTTGTAAGTGGTTTACAGGCACTCGTGCTTGATAGCCGCACATATCAGCTGTTCAAATCAACTGACATGTGCAGCGATCGTTGCCGGCTGCCAGCGGCAGCAGACAGGCATTAACCTGACACGATCCATGACGTACGTAGTACGTCATGTGTCGTGAAGAGGTTAAAGGGAACCTGTCAGGTGCAATATGAACCCAGAACCACGAGCAGTTCTGAGAGCAAATTGCTAATCCCTGCCTAACTATCCCTGTATACACTAGCATAGATAAATAGTATTTCTAAAGATCTTTTATCTTATGCTAATGAGCGCGGGGACTAGTCCCAAGGGCGTTACTTCCCTTGGATAGTCGGCCCACATAGCACGGTAGCACGCCCCTTTGGATGTACTAACATGCTCATGAATACGCAGCGACGCCGCACATACCTCACTATTTATGGCGGCTGGCGAAGGATGGATGAGTAATGAATAGACTGACACTGACGTTTCCCTGCCAGAGAGATCTAGACTACAATAATGCCGAAGGTTAGCATTAATGGTGAGAATAATCTGATACTGTTACCTGTGCTATACCAATATCTCATATTTAAAGTGCTAATCCCTGATTTGTATATAGTAAATAAACCGTTGTTGGTTCAGTCGCGATTGCCTCCTCATTGTCTGTGACATTGCATTTGATCCCCTGCTTATAGCAGCAAAACAACCCCTATACATCTTTGAACCTCCACCATATTTGACTGTAAGTACAGTGTTCTTTTCTTTATAGGCCTCATTCTGCTTTTGGTAGAATGATGTGTTTTACCAAAAAGCTCTATGTTAGTCTCATCTGTCCACAAGATGTTTTCCCAGAAGGATTTTAACTTATTCAAATACATGTTGGAAAACTGCAGTCTAGATTTTCTGTGCCTCTGTGTCAGTAGTGGAGTTCTCCTGGGTTTCCCCCCATAGTCATTAATAAAATTCAAATGTAGAAGGATAATTTACGTTGTCACTGATACACCCTGAGCCTGCAGGACAGCTTAACTTTTTGAGGAACTTGATTGGGGCTGCTTATCAAAAATCCTGCGTTGCAACCTTTGATCAATTTTTATCTGATGTCCACGTCGACTACCTACAGTGCCATAGGTTGTAAACTTCTTGATTATGTTGCACACTATGGACAAGGAAACATCAAGCCTTGATATTTTTCCCAAATTTGGTTCTCAAGTCCTCAGACAGTTCTCTTCCTCCATGCTTAGTGTGACTCACACGGACACATTAAGTCAACTTCTCCTCTTCTTATCTGATTTCAGGTGTGATTTTCATATTGCCCACACCTGTTACTTGCCCCAGGTGAGTACAAACAAGCCTCACTTGCTTCAAACAAACTTGTTTACCCACAGTTTTGGAAAGATGCCAACAATGTTGTTCTGATTATATGTGTCAAATACACTCAAAGGAAATAAACATGTCAATGACAAAATGTGTAATTGCAATAATTTTCTATGAGAAATACTTAATTTTCTGGAACAATTTCAAGGGTGCCAACACTAAAGGGTGCTTTACATCATATCGCTAACGATATATCGTTGGGGTCACGTTGTTAGTGACGCACATCCGGCGTCATTAGCGACATCGCAGCGTGTGACACCTAGAAGCGACGATCAACGATCGCAAAAACGTCAAAAATCGTTGATCATTGACACGTCGCTCCTTTCCATAATATCATTGGTGGTGCATGCCGCTGCATGTTCGTTGTTCCTGCGGCATCACACATCACTACATGTGACACCGCAGGAACGACGAACATCTCCTTACCTGCGTCCACTGGCAATGAGGAAGAAGGAGGTGGGCGGGATATTCCGCCCGCTCATCTCCGCCCCTCCGCTTCTATTGGACGGCTGCTGTGTGACGTCGCTGTGACGCCGCACGAACCGCCCCCTTAGAAAGGAGGCGGTTCACCGGCCAGAGCGACGTTGCAGGGAAGGTAAGTTCGTGTGATGGGTGTAAGCGATGTTGTGCGCCAAGGGCAGCGATTTTCCCGTGACGCAAAACCGTCGGGGGCGGGTACGCTCGCTAGTGATATCGATAGCGATATGGCAGCGTATAAAGTGCCCTTAAGGGTATGTGCCGACGATCGTGTTCACAGCATTTTGGATACAGCATACTTCAATTGCATCCAAAACGCGGCGATGTACGCTACAAGCACAGTATATGGGATTTCTAGAAATCCCATGCCCACTGTGTGTGTACAGTACGCAGCGTAAACTGTCCTGTGGTGTGGCTTTCCGAGCCGCAAACATGTCAACTGTTTGCTGTGGAGTCACAAGCATTCTCCGCAGGGAGAACAAAAGAGAGACCGCAACTGCCCGAGCCCGGACCATGGTCATGGGTAGAAGCGGTCTCCTGTGGAGGAGACTCACGCCCCTGTAGGTCAAGAACGGCTGTGTCAAGGATGCAGCAGGTCCTGATCGTGGTCACATACCCTAACACTTTCGGCAATGACTATTGTGTGATCACCCTATTCTCTGGAGTATCAGCTATGGTACTCTTGCTTTCAACAGTCCAATGTACTGTCATGCATGTCAAATTTCCATATTATTTAGTGAAAAAAGAAGATACTTGTAATTTGGTAATTTGTAGCATCAACACTTCCATAGTTATACTATTGCTTGAGCAGCTGAAATGCTTCTTTGCAGACTCCTAAACTGTGCATTTGCAAGTCTGAGTATTTATTTATAGAACAATAGGTAACTTAATAATTTATTTTTTGGGAATTCAGCAAAAACTGAAAAATATTGCTTTTATACTGTACAACAGTAGTTTACAGAAAATGTTTTCCATTCTGTATTTCGCATTAAAGTACAAATAAACTAACCCATAAAGAGATTTCTGTTTTGGAACAGAAATAACTTTGTAATAAAAGCTGCAAGGTGGATTAAAATGTTTCTTAAGGAGAAAAGAATGGAACTGGCACAGACTAAATCTAACAATCACATACAGATTGAAATACAGTAGCTTTTAAAATGACTTGTGTATGTATTAAGCCATGGTCAGGTTGCTATGAGCACGTGGGATAGATTAATTTATCAGGCTAAGGTGCAGACGGATGTATTTTCAGAGCGCGAGCAATCACACTTGGGCCAATGTTAGTCTTTGGGGCCACTCACATGTCAGATTTTTAATGGATCTATAAAAATTAAATTACATACTGTGGTATCCGATTTTTTTCTCGCCTCCATAGACTTGAATGGATGAGTCTCCTCTGATTTCAGAGTAATATAGCAGCATGCTAGGATTTGTTTCACCGACAGATTGTGTCAGTAAAAATAATCTGTCATCTTCACTGTCTCATTGAAAAACATGGGTCAGTGTGCTATCTGATAAAATATTGGATAGCACATGTCTGATTTATACAGTCGTCTGTTCAAGCTCTAAGGGCAGACGGACATTAAATCTCCCATCCAAGATTATCGAGCCGATTATATAAATAACATTCTGAGCAAAATCTGATCAGTGTCAGCTTAGTGTGATCCCATTCACTCGGATGAGAGAATCGGATCACACTGTGTCACAGGTGTGTCACTGGTGATAGACAGTCATGTGGTGTCCAGCAATAGAAGGTCAAAGCATTTGGCTGCGCAAAATGCTCCCTGACTTTCTATTATTTCTGCTATCAGTATTCAGTGAACTAGGTATTTCTTCTGCTGGGTTTTCATCCTTTTCTCTTTAAGACCCAGCAGAGCTCCTCTTCCCTTCAGCTGCTAATTATCTGTATCTCCCCTTGGGTTTAAATACTCTCATTTTCCCTGAATATGTGCTGATGATATTCAGTTCATTCAAGCTCTGGATGCAAGCAGGCAGCTTGTACTCATCTGTGGTATTGTTGCTGAAACTTCCACCTGAGTCATTTGTGGATAAGTAGTTCATGCACTTTATTCCCCGTGCGTCCTCCTTGCGTTTTCTTTATTGTTTAGTGGGGTTGACGAAGAACTGATCCCAGCCATTCCCTATCTATGGCCCAGCGCTAGGGTCATCCCAGGGTTAGGTATCTGCCTCGGTGCATAAGTGCAGAACCTATCTAGGGTGGTGAGGGACCCCAGGGACCAGTGGTAGGTTTGGTCAGGGGTCACCATCTCCCCCTTTCTCTAAACGCAGGGTTTTGCTTCCCTTCCCTTTTGCCGTTCCCTTGGTACTTCCCTGAACCTAGCGTGACACACTGTGAGAAGATGGAAAATAAAATTTCTCCATCTTCTCCATTGTGTCAATGCGCTGAAATTGGACTGCTCTCAGACGTTATGCAAGTGCAATCCAATGATTTCCACGCACTCATCGACTTATATTGCCACCTGAGATTCAAATGCCGCATGAAACTCGGACATACAGCAACAACAAACGCATGCTCAACAAATGTGAAGAAGCAGGTGAGCAGCATTACTATATAAAGGAACACTCATCGTTCCAAAGCAGTTTGTGCAGCATCTGCCGGCATGTCTGGATCTAGCTCCCTGGAAAGTTATATATGGAGCCTCTTCAGGGAACAACAGATGCGAGGAAAACCCAAAACACATATGTACAAATGTAATTCCTGGCTTGGCTTCTTATCCTGAGTAGTGATGAGCGAGCATGCTTGTCACTACTCGGTACTCGCACGAGTATCGCTGTACTCGGGCTGCTCGGCGGGGACCGAGTAATCTCGCGATACTCGTGCTGTACTCGTGGTCTTCATTTCTGCATGTTGGCGCTCTTTTGAGAGCCAGCCCTCATGCAGGGATTGGCTGGCAGACCACTGCAATGCCACAGCCCTGTTAGTTGTGGAATTGCAGTGATTGGCCGGCCTGCACAGCGTGACCGAGCCTTTATATCGGCCGGCGCGCTGTGCTCTGCTCACAGCTATTCAGACATTCAGTGTAGGGAGAGTGTCGCTGATTCAGGGAAAGCTTTGCGGCCCTTTATAGCTTTTTCAGTTGCAGGGCTGCAAACAGTGTGACCAAAAGTCCTTCTCAGGACTATTCTAGTTGTATACAGGCAGGCAGGGTATAGCCAGGTCGGAGTACAGTAGCAGAGTCCTTCTCAGGACTACTGTTGCTATATACAGGCAGGGTATAGCCAGGTCTGAATACAGGCTAGTGACCAAAAGAGTCCTTGTCAGGACTATTGTACCAGTATACAGGCAGGCAGGCAGGCAGGGTAGTGGTGACCGTATACCAGCCTTCATCATATCTGGGGCTGGTGTACACAGTGTAAAACAGTCCAGATAGTGTCTGACTTGTCTGTAATTGTCGCTCCCCAAAAAAACCTGTTAGGTTATTATTGCGTCCGTGCTTGGTTTTTAAAACCGCACGTGTGTGCCTGTTGGTGGCAGCGTACAGGTGCACTTGTGTGCAATTTCCACACACTTTGATATAACGCACAAGTAGTGAATATACACGTCAGCAGTGCACAGCATTGCAAAATGCGCAAGGGCATTGGCAAGGAACAAGGAAGTGGACGTGATGGTGGTGCAGGCAGAGGCCGAGGTCGTGGGCAAGCTCTAATTTCGCCACAACAAAGGGCCACATCTAGTCGCTCGCACGTCCTGTCCCAAATTCTTGGGGACCGCAGCAGTACACCGCTCTTGAACCAAGACCAGTGTCAACAGGTTGTTAGTTGGATAGCAGATAATGCTTCCAGTCAGATTGGCACCACCACAAACACTCTGTCTTCCACACGGTCAAGTGTCAGTAGCCGTGATACTGCACCGCACATTTCTGAACCTGATCCTCCTTCCTACCACCAGGCTGAGTACACGTCCTCCTCGGACATTAATGATCCCACACTTGGACACTCGGAAGAGCTGTTCACGTTTCCATTCACACATTCTGGCCTCTCGCCAGCTCATATTGAAGTGGGTCATGAGGAGATCGTCTGTACAGATGGCCAAATATTTGAGCAGCCACGTTCTCACGAAGTTGGCAACGTGTCTCAACAAGTGGTGGACGATGATGAGACACAATTGTCAGCAAGTCAGGAGGAGGAGCAGGGTGCGGAAGAGGAAGACGACGTGGTGGATGATCCAGTAACTGACCCAACCTGGCAGGAGGATATGCAGAGCGAGGACAGCAGTGCACAGGGGGAGGGAGGCGTAGCATCACAACAGGCAGTAAGAAGCAGGGTGGTGGCCCCAGGCAGAAGTCAGGCAACCGTTCCCCGGAACAACACGACGACACAAGGTGCCTGTACAAATGTTAGGTCTTCCCGAGTCTGGCAGTTTTTTAAGTTGGATCCAGATGATTCAAAAAAGGCCATTTGCAACACCTGCCGTGCCAGCATCAGCAGGGGTACCAAAACTAGCAGCCTGACCACCACCAGCATGATCAGGCACATGTCAGCCAAGCACCCGACTTTGTGGGAAGTACAACAGAGTCGAGGAGCAGTGCTTGCTGATGTCACTGCTACGTCTTCGCTGGTTGTGCATGCGAGCCAATCCTCTGTCCATGCTGCCTGCGAACAAGCCTCCTCCACTCCTGCACCTGCAGTTGCCTACGCAGAAAGAACACCATCATCAAGCACGTCCTTGTCCCAGCGCAGCGTTCAGTTATCCATTCAGCAAACCTTTGAACGCAGGCGCAAATACACTGCCAACACCCCACATGCCACAGTTCTAAATGCTAACATTTCGCGACTGCTTGCGCTGGAAATGTTGCCTTTTAGGCTGGTGGAGACTGAAGCATTCCGTGACCTGATGGCGGCAGCTGTCCCACGTTACTCGGTCCCCAGCCGCCACTATTTCTCCCGGTGTGCCGTCCCCGCGTTGCATAACCACGTGTCACAAAACATCACACGTGCCCTGAACAACGCTGTTTCACCCAAGGTCCACCTAACCACAGACACGTGGACAAGTGCTTGTGGGCAAGGCCGCTACATCTCGTTGACGGCACACTGGGTTAATATTGTGGAAGCTGGGACCCAGTCTGAGCGAGGGACGGAACACGTCCTTCCCACACCAAGGTTTGCAGGCCCTACCTCAGTCAGTGTTTCACCCACACTCTACAGCTCCGGAATGTCATGCTCTTCAGCCTCCTCCTCCTCCTGCGCATCCTCATCCACTGTGCCCTCCACACCAGTCACAAGCTGGAAGCACTGCAGCACTGCCTCGGCGAAGCGGCAACAGGCTGTGCTGAAGCTAATCTGCATAGGTGACAAACCCCACAATGCAGAAGAGCTGTGGACAGCTCTGAAACAGCAGGCAGATCACTGGCTCACACCTCTGAACCTAAAGCCAGGAAAGGTCGTGTGTGACAATGGCCGGAACCTGGTGGCGGCTTTGAGGCGAGGCCAGCTGACACATGTTCCATGCGTGGCCCATGTGCTCAACCTCGTGGTTCAGCGGTTTATAAAGTCATACCCAGAGCTGTCTGATCTACTGGTAAAAGTTCGCCGCCTGTCTGCACATTTTCGAAAGTCACCTACTGCTTCAGCCGGCCTTGCCGGCTTTCAGCGCCGTTTGCATCTTCCGGCTCACAGACTGGTGTGTGATGTCCCCACGCGTTGGAATTCAACTCTGCACATGTTGGTCAGGATATGTGAGCAGAAGAGGGCAGTTGTTGAGTACCTGCATCACCTAAGCCGTCGGGAAATGGGTCAAACTCCACACATAACACCTGAGGAGTGGAGATGGATGTCAGACCTATGTACCATCCTCCAAAACTTTGAGGACTCCACCAAGATGGTGAGTGGTGATGACGCCATTATTAGCGTCACCATACCGCTACTCTGCCTTCTAAAACGGTCTCTGCTGAAAAACAAACATGATGCATTGCAGGCGGAGCGCGATGAGTTGCAGCAAGAAACAGTAGTGGGTGTGGGTGATAACACACAGCCCAGCCTCGTCTCATCACAACGTGCAGTGGAGGACTATGACGAGGAGGAGGATGAAGACATGGAGCAACTCTCCGGCCAAATTGAGGATATGACATGCACACCAGTCATATCCTCGGTTCAGCGTGGCTGGCCAGAGGACAGGGTAGATGAGGAGGAGGAGGAGGAGGAGGAGGAGGACAGCATGTTCAGTCATCTTGTTGGTCAGGCTACTGAAGTCCTGGCTGTTAAGAGTCTGGCGCACATGGCTGACTTTATGGTAAGCTGCCTGTCTCGTGACCCTCGCGTTAAGAACATCTTGGCCGACAATCATTACTGGTTGGTAACACTGTTAGACCCACGCTACAAGGAGAACTTTTTGTCTCTTATTCCCGTGGAGGAGAGGTCAACCAAAATGCAGCAGTTTCGGAAGGCCATACTCACGGAAGTAGGCAAAGCATTCCCCTCACAAAACGCTAGCGGCATAGGTCATGAATCAGTGGACAACCGAGGCGTACAGCCGAGAGAGGCACAAGTCCAATCCGCCAGAGGTAGGGGAACAGTCTTTAAGATGTGGGACAGTTTTCTCAGCCCCTCACGTACCACAGCCCCTGAGGTGCGGGGTAGTGCCACAAGAAATCCTAAGTTTGCCCAGATGCTGAAGGAGTACCTTGCAGATCGAACAACAGTACTCCGACATTCCTCTGTGCCTTACAATTATTGGGTATCCAAGCTGGACACGTGGCATGAATTGGCTCTCTACGCCTTGGAAGTCCTGGCCTGCCCTGCTGCTAGCGTTTTGTCAGAGCGTGTTTTTAGTGCCGCAGGTGGAATCATTACAGATAAACGCACCCGCCTGTCAACTGAAAATGCTGACAGGCTGACTCTGATCAAGATGAACAAGGGTTGGATTGGGCCAGACTTCACCACACCACCAGCAAATGAGAGCGGAATTTAAAGTTTGCCATGTACCTCCACTCACCCATGGGTACACACTTCTGGACTTTGGATAATCGCTGGACTCCTCCTCCTCCTCCTCCTTCTCCTCATGCGCCACCATGATGATGACCGTTACAAATTGCAATACTTAGGCCTTTGTTTCAGGTATACCCCCAGTGGTAAATTTTTTCGCCCATTCTTTGCAGAATGGACATTACAACGACAGGAGACCCGCTCCTTTGCAATGGGAACAATGTTTTGAGGCCATCATGCACGTCTCTACCCAGGGACAACGTGGAGCCTCCCAATTTTTGGCTGCCCTGCCTAAGGGCTATACTATAATACACCCACTTCCTTAAAATGGACACTTAATGTTTTGAGGCCCTCATGCACGTCTCTACCCAGGGACAATGTGGAGCCTCCCAATTTTTGGCTGCCCTGGCAAAGGGCTATACTGAAATAGACCCACTTCCTTACAATGGGCACTTCAGGTTTACAGGCCATCATGCACGTCTCTACCCAGGGACAACGTGGAGCCTCCCAATTTTTGGCTGCCCTGCCTAAGGGCTATACTATAATACACCCACTTCCTTAAAATGGACACTTAATGTTTTGAGGCCCTCATGCACGTCTCTACCCAGGGACAATGTGGAGCCTCCCAATTTTTGGCTGCCCTGGCAAAGGGCTATACTGAAATAGACCCACTTCCTTACAATGGGCACTTCAGGTTTAAAGGCCCTCATGCACGTCTCTACCCAGGGACAATGTGGAGCCTCCCAATTTTTGGCTGCCCTGGCAAAGGGCTATACTGAAATAGACCCACTTCCTTACAATGGGCACTTCAGGTTTAAAGGCCCTCATGCACGTCTCTACCCAGGGACAATGTGGAGCCTCCCAATTTTTGGCTGCCCTGGCAAAGGGCTATACTGAAATAGACCCACTTCCTTACAATGGGCACTTCAGGTTTAAAGGCCCTCATGCACGTCTCTACCCAGGGACAACGTGGAGCCTCCCAATTTTTGGCTGCCCTGCCTAAGGGCTATACTACAATAGACCCACTTCCTTCCAATGGGCACTTCAGGTTTACAGGCCCTCATGCACGTCTGTATGCAGGGGCATTGGTGAACCTCACAATTTTGGACTGCCCTGGCAAAGGAAAATACTACAAAGACTCACTTCCTCAAAATGGGCACATTAGACTCAAGAGGCCTTCATGTACGTCTCTTCTCAGGGACATCGGAGTGCCACACAATGTTTTCACGTAAAATCTTTCATGTATTAATCTCAAAAAGTAACATACACCAGCTCTATCTCACTATTGGGTATGTGCCCTTAACATTTCCGCCATGAAAAATCATTTTGGGGTCATTTTGGAAGGTTTTCTGGTGAGTCCGTAAAAATGGCGTAAAACGCGGACAAAATTGTTCACAGCTGTGACTTTTCAGTGATAAATGCTTCAAGGGGTCTTCCCCATGCTGTTGCCATGTCATTTGAGCACTCTTCTGAGACTTTTGTGACATTTTTAGGGTTTCTCCATGCTGCCGGGGGGTCATTTCACAAAAATACTCGGGTCTCCCATGGGATAACATTGGGCTCGTTGCTCGGCCCGAGTACACGAGTATCTTGGGATGCTCGGCCCGAGCTTCGAGCACCCGAGCTTTTTAGTACTCGCTCATCACTAATCCTGAGTCATTTAGCACAAGGGTCAATATTGACTTTTAGGATTGCTACCTGCAATATGAGGCACTACAGTCCCTGATCTATTCCTCTTTGCATGTCTCCTTTAGGGTATGTGCGCACTAGGCGTTTTTTTCACGCTGCGTTTTTATGTGCGTTTTTGTCTAAAAAACGCACCCGCGGCTAAAAAAACGCGGCAAAAACGCATGCGTTTTTGCCGCGATTTGGTGCGTTTTTTGCTGCGTTTTTGCTCACTGCGTTTTTAATCAGTGCACAATGCCATTAAAGATTGTTGATGAAAAAAAAAAAAAAAAAAAAGGTCTGATGTCATTTCCTTCTTCAAAATGTTCATTGTATGCAGGAGAGCAGACAGCAGCTGCAGAACTACAAGTCTCAGCATCCTCCATTCACTAGTGTATGCAGGAGAGCAGACAGCAGCTGTAGAACTACAAGTCTCAGCATCCTCCATTCACTAGTGTATGCAGGAGAGCAGACAGCAGCTGCAGAACTACAAGTCTCAGCATCCTCCATTCACTAGTGTATGCAGGAGAGCAGGCAGCAGCTGCAGAACTACAAGTCTCAGCATCCTCCATTCACTAGTGAATGCAGGAGAGCAGGCAGCAGCTGCAGAACTACAAGTCTCAGCATCCTCCATTCACTAGTGTATGCAGGAGAGCAGGCAGCAGCTGCAGAACTACAAGGCTCAGCAGCCTCCATCCAGGACTGTATGCAGTTTTTTGCCCAAAAAGAAAAAAAAATGACATGGGCTTCGCCATATTTTTCTATGCTAGCCGGGTACAGCAGGCAGATACGGGCTGCCCCCAACCCCCAGCTGCCTATTTGTACCCGGCTGGGAACCAAAAATATAGAGAAGCCCTTTTTTTTTAATTATTTCATGAAATAATTAAAAAAAAAAAATGACGTGGGCTTCGCCTAATTTTTGAGTCCAGCCGGGTACAACTAGGCAGCTGGGGATTGGAATCCACAGTGCAGGGTGCCCATGCTTTCTGGGCACCCCCACTGCGAATTGCAGTCTGCAGCCACCCCAGAAAATGGCGCTTTCATAGAAGCGCCATCTTCTGGCGCTGTATCCAACTCTTCTAGCTGCCCTGATGCCGGGTGGCTAGCTAGGTAATAATGGAGTTAGGGCTAGCTGTATATTATCAGCTAGCCCTAAGCCCGAAATTCATGGTGTCACGCCAATATTAGACATGGCCACCATGAATTTCTAGTAATGATAAAAAAAAAAACACAACACACAGAAAAATATTTTTATTAGAAATAAAACACAACACAATTAGTGACTCCATCTTTATTGAAATTAACCCCCCTCCGCAGTAATCCTGGGTCAGGGTCCCGCGCCGTCCAATCAGGATCCAATATCATCTGATCGGTTTGCTGGAAAGCAAAGCGATCAGATGATGTGTCAGGTTCAAGTGCCTGAATCCCATCACACATCAGCTGATTGTATAAAAGCCGATTATACAATCAGCTGATGCATCAGTAGAAAAAAAAAAAATAATAATACTCACTTGTGTGCTGTGGTGATTACCGGCAGCTCCTGGAGCGATCGATTGGACAGGAGTCTGATCCCGTCCGATCGCTGCAAGAGCTGCCGGTAATCAGCTGATGAAGTCCCCTGACGGCAGGATCAGCTGATAGCCGGCCGGGCGCGAAGAAGCCGGTGAGACTACGATCAGCTGATGCGTCAGGTGACTGCATCAGGTGATCCCTCGCCAGGTCCTGCAAGCAAGGTCCTGCCGGCCGGGGAGACTGCACACAGCCAGAGCGGCGGGACCGGGAGGAGATGGGAGCGGGCATTGCACCGGGACCCTGCGGACAGGTGAGTATATGACATTTTTTTATTTTTCTACTGTTCACTTTGGTTTTCGCCGCTGCCTCCACCTCCCGCCCAGACATGGCGCCGCACGGAGCTGACATGCACAGGACGGGAGGTGGAGGCAGCGGTGACGGTACCGGGAGGATTCATGCTTCTGTGTTTACCAACAGAAGGAATCCTCTTCCTGTACACGTCACTGTAGTACCCACCCCTTGCGTGTATAGCTGCGTTTTTAGTCATAGAAACGCGGCTATATGCGTTTTTCATTGCGTTTTTAACATCTCATTGAATTCAATGAGTGAAAAACGCAGTGAAAAACGCAGAAATAATTGACATGCTGCGTTTTTGTGGTCACCACAAAAACGCAGCTAAAAAAAAACGCTGTGTGGGGACAGCACTTATGAAAACCCATTGACATTGCTGGGGAAGCAATGTCACTGCGTTTTCAGCACAAAAACGCGGTAAAAAACGCCGCTAAAAACGCGGCAAAAACGCCTAGTGCGCACATAGCCTTACATCACCTTTCTCCATAAGGAGAAACTTTAGCCTATGGACACAATGTTTGACTGGTACACAGTAGTTTTTCACTCTAATAAACAAAACAAATGCTTTTCAATACAAGGGGAAGACACAAAAACACTCATATGTTTTCATTTATACAAAGGCAATAAATAGAATTTGCCTCTGGCACTTGTTTGGGACTCTCTCAGAGTTGAGTGAGTATCTATCTATTCGTATTTGCTATACTCATAATGAGTACGGTCTAAAGCTGGTGTCACACACAGCGACAACGACAACGACGTCGCTGCTACGTCACCATTTTCTGTGACGTTGCAGCGACGTCCCGTCGCTGTCGCTGTGTGTGACATCCAGCAACGACCTGGCCCCTGCTGTGAGGTCGCCGGTCGTTGCTGAATGTCCAGCTTCATTTTTTGGTCGTCACTCTCCCGCTGTGACACACACATCGCCGTGTGTGACAGCGAGAGAGCGACGAAATGAAGCGAGCAGGAGCCGGCACTGGCAGCTGCGGTAAGCTGTAACCAGCGTAAACATCGGGTAACCAAGGGAAGACCTTTCCCTGGTTACCCGATATTTACCTTCGTTACCAGCCTCCGCTCTTGCTGCCAGCGCCGGCTCCTGCTCTGTGCACATGTGGCTGCAGCACACATCGGGTAATTAACCCGATGTATACTGTAGCAAGGAGAGCAAGGAGCCAGCGCTAAGCAGTGCGCGCGGCTCCCTGCTCTGTGCACTGTGACATGTAGCTGCAGCACACATCGGGTTAATTAACCCGATGTGTACTGTACCTAGGAGAGCAAGGAGCCAGCGCTAAGCGCGGCTCCCTGCTCTCTGCACATGTAGCACAGCGACGTTATGATCGCTGCTTCTGCTGTGTTTGACAGCTAAGCAGCGATCATAACAGCGACTTACAAGGTCGCTGTTACGTCACCGAAAATGGTGACGTAACAGCGACGTCGTTGTCGCTGTCGCTTAGTGTAAACCCAGCTTAATACTCGCATATTCGTTCCAAATAGTGTGTGCAATGCAAGTCAATGGGGAAAACTCGCAAAGTAACGAGTATCCCGAATTCGCACTATTCACTACTCGCACGAATAGTACGGCATTCGGGTTACTCATTACTTTTGATTTTTTTCCCCATTGACTTGCATTGCACACGATATTCGGATGAATACGCGAGTATTAGACAGTATTTGTTATGAGTATAGCAAGTACGAATAGCTAGGTACTCACTCATCTTTAGACACTCTTCAAATATGCATGTAAGTGTAGAACATTATCTATGAACAGAGAAGTATATTTCTATGTGGCGTACATTTTGAGCTGCAGATTTGTGTGGTGCCACGGAGTTGAAATTAAATTTACCTCTTTTAAATACAAAGTCATAAATCCATCTATAATTCCATCTTGTTCAAGCCCAATGATAAGACCAACCACACTGGTGAAGGCGAATACTGCATACACTGCAAGGAAAAACATGGAATGTTAAGGCAAACAAATTTAATGGCAATTTATTTTCTAAAAGCAGAGTGACCTCAAGACTCGACCCACAACTGTTCTGGGTGCATTTGGTAATAATTGTTTTTTTCCCCCTAGTTCTATGTAAATGAAAAATTACCATATAATTAAAAGTTCTGCAACTTTTTATTATATTTCTGTTTCAATGCCACACAACTTTTAAGATCTCTGCTTTCTGTTAGTGAATGAGAATGTATTAGAGAGGCGCAGAATGATCCAGGGACAATCCTGTGATGAGGGGGGCTCAAGTGGGAGAAATCTGTGCAAATATCCAAGAAAATGGGCTTCTTCGAAATGTTTGTGGGTGGTCCTAGAAAAGCAGGGCCTTAAAGTGTTCTTTGATTGGGAATTAAAATGTAAGGTCCAGGTTTTAGATATTTACATTTACTAAATGAAGTGATATATACAAAACAATGAAACAATATTGAAAAGTATACGTTAGCCTCCCGTACTGTCTATGGAGACGAAAATGTTGCTGACAAAAAGCCCCAAAAGCAGCATTGTCACGAAGAGGAAATGTAGAAGTAGAAAAATAAAATAATCAGTATACAAAAGACTATATATATATATAATAATAATTTTATTCATTTATATAGCGCTATTATTTCCATAGTGCTTTACATACATTGGCAATACTGTCCCCACAATCTAGAGTCCCTATCTGTATATCTTTAGAGTGTGGGAGGAAACCGGAGTACCTGGAGGAAACCCACGCAAACACGGGGAGAACTCCTTGCAGATAGTGTCCTTGGTGGGATTTGAACCCAGGACCCCAGCGCTGCAATGCTAACCACTGAGCCACCGTGATATATACATGACACACTGGTAATACTGCCTAATATTTCATATGTAACTGATATAACCTTCTTAAAATATTAGAAAAGAGGCAAAGCTTTGGCTTCTGTAATTCTGATAGACTTTTCCGGTAATTTGTACTTCTGCTAAGCTGTTTTATTTTAAATAAAATGAACAAACTTTTTAGAGATATCCAGTTACATACAATCTAGACCTAGAACTTGGTTCATTTTGTCTAAAAAAGAAAGAAATATTTAGTCCTCAGTGTGTCATTCAGTCTGAAAGTAATATAATACACAAACTGTCGAGATATTGGGACTATCTACCTGGGTTGTGGTTTTGTTGGCAGTGTGATAAGTGGTTGCTCATTCTTACACAATTTAAAGGGAGCCTGTCAGGTCCCCTATGCTCTCTGGTCCAGCAGTATTGATACCTGTCTGCCCAAATGCTCTCCCTAACCAGCCCTGATGTTCACTAATATGAATGTTTAAAACAATCACTTATAACCCTCGCTGCTCTTATGCTAATTAGAGACTTGAGTCATTTGCTGAACTGGTTAGTGTCTGAGTAGGCTGGAGTACCTGCATTTATACCCTTTATTCTGTATACAAGATTCCCCGGAGGAGTCCTAACACACGAAACATGTCAGGAGGTCTATGGGATCATGGAGGGTATAACCAGTGGAGAACCAGCTGTGACTTGCCCTTGTAAGGGCAGGAGTTGGGGTCATAGTGCTCAGTAATAGGCATAGGGCTGAAGGTCCCACTTTGGATATGCTGGAAGCCTGGACACAATAAGCGGCTAACCTCTAAAGACAGCACATCTACAGATGGGTGAGACCGTTCTATGTAAGATAACATCACCATTGTGATTTATTTTTCTTGACCAAATATGTTTTATGTCACTTGCCTACTGAGAGCTACCATTGTAGTCCGGTAATATCAATTAGAATATGAGGCACTGCTCATTTTTTTTTGGTGACTTAGAAAACTTAGGTGGAGTGTGCAGCTAATTACCATACTTGGAATATAATATAATTTTATATAGGTTTGTTGAATTTGATATTGCCAATCCATCATAGGTATTTGTGACTGGTGGGAGTCTCATTATTGACTTAAATGATCATTGTGATCCCCCATGGGTTGGTGAGGTGGGGGTGAAGTCTTTTTGATTTGTCATCTCTACTTCACCATTTAGTGTCGATAGTGGACGAGGTGTGAATGGTGGATGTCCATTCCTATTTTAGTATTTAATTTTGGGCACGTTTGAGCACTGGAGCACTTTATGCAAAGGTGTTCTGTAATATTTTATTATAATTATTAAAGGTTAAGTCTTATATTTACCTATCAGTCCTCTATCTTGTTGCTATTGGCTTGTGGAGAAGGAATAATGCATAGGTTCTTACTACTCATTAAAATAAGTATTTGCATTGAGCTGGTCTTGGCCAGTTACATCTAGTGCAATGCGTTTACTTATATTATTTTACTTATTTACTTTAATTTACTTTATTTACTATATACTTATTTACTTATATTATTTATGTATCTGTGTATGTTTATGTATGATTTCGTGTGATGCTTCCACATCTGCTGTGTGTTCTTTCAGGATGCGTTTTTCTATATACAGTGTCAAGCAAAAGATTAAAACAAAACTTTTAATTCAGATGATTAAAATGAAAGAGCGACGGCTAATAATAACTACACAGTAGATAAAACATATATTTTATAGTATGGGTAGTCAAGAGCACCCAATGCCAAACAACTAGTACTGTATCTACAGAAGAATGCCTGTTCTAATACATGGGTATACAACTGCACCCAAATGCCAAGCAATTTAATTTGGTTGCGTTCTCTATGTAGCTTTCCCTTATCGTAGCATGGAACAAAATTATTTCTAAATAATGAAGTTGACACTGAACTACCCAGATGTACTGTCTGCCCGTCTCATAGGGTCATGTATGTTGTTCTCACAGCCAAGAAAAAAAAATGCAACAATCTCATCATTTTGTTGTGTAGAAAAGTCAGGCATCCAGGTATCCCAGTGGTCTTCTATGTAACATCAATTGGTATATCTATAGAGACACATAATTCCTATAAGCCCTTATAGGTCTCTCGATTCATTCCCTCTATTTTGATTCATCTGTGGAGTACCTTAAAGGGGGACTAGGAAAGTATAAACAGATTAAATCATTTCAAAAGCCGGAGTGCCATCTAAAAAGCAAGAACTGAGTTGTTCCCGATCTCTGACCTTCGTCGGAGCCGGGTCGCCTGAAGCTTCTCCCCAACCTAGGGTCCGTGTATCCCGTCGTGACTTCGGACCTGGACCGGTGATTAGGCCCAGGCTGCTGACAGTCCTCCAAGACAGGTTCCAGGTACCTAGCCTCAATCCCCTGAGACCGGGGGTCCCACTCCTCTAGGTCCAGACCACCATCTGTGACCTAGTCTGCTTCTCCCCTGGTAGCTCCAACTCCCAGCTTCCTCTGAGCTCCTCAAAGCTCGAGGGCTACCACTGAACTCACTTGACACCTCCCACCTCCCTGTCTGACCCCTAGGTGGGCGGCCCTATTCCTGCTTAAGCAGCCCACTGGTGTGCCTGACAGGTGTGGTGCAAAGTGTATCTAGGATTTGTAAATGCTGGTGGAGGCAGTACTGCAGGATGGAGACCCAGAACCATGGGGGGGTTGAATCCTGCACTGTAGAGACAGAGCGTGCAGTACCCTGTGACAACCTGAATAGTCCAGGGGCGTCACATATACATACCATGGAACAATGGATCTTTGGGTGGTTTCTGAATCACCAGCAGACGAGAAAATAATATTATTACCACCAAGACCATTCCTCCAGCAAGTGGAACAGGCCAAGAACTGAAAAACAAAATGTCATATTTGTATTATAATTTGATCAAATACTTCAGCTCAAATTCAACATCTTTGCGTTAATACAAATAATAGTGCATGCCCCCATCACTTTCCACCTAGACTACAGCCGGCTACTCTATGGTCTGTCATCTGACCCTGGCTTCCTTCCACTCTTAAGCAGGATGTCCAGTTATTTTACTGGTCCATCACTAATAGTCCACCGTTCCTTTTTGCTGATCCCTTCCCTGGCTAGCCATTGGACAAAGAATTCAGTTCAGAATACTAACAATGGCACCCAAGGCTGTGCATAACCTTTCCCCTCTATAAATCTCTGACTTTATTTCCCGATACTTCCCCACATGTAATCTCTGCTCCTTACTAGACTTATCATTCCTCTCACCTGCTTCTCACATAACACCCTACCAGATTTCTCCTGGGCATCTCCCATACTCTGGAATCTGCTCCGTTAACTATTCAAGCTTTATCCCCACCTGCAAAAGCAACTTGAAAAATGTTGTCAGAAAAGTCCCCAGCCTCCAATAATCCTCCTGCCTCTACGATACCATGCAAGCAGCTTCTACCCTCACCTATTGCTTTGTTGCCCTTCCCTTGTAGATTGTAAGCCTCCCCACTGACTTTACCTCTCCAGCAGGGTCTCATTTAGTCATATTTATTACAAGGTATATAACACTCATGTGTGGGTAATGTACTAAATGTGTCTGTAGATTTTCATATTAAAGTAAATTTGTCAAGAGGCTTCTGCTATGTAATCTGAAGACAGCATGATGTAGGGGACAGTGATGTGTCATTTATTAGGCTGTGTGGTGTTGTTTCATTACAATAAGTGTTGTATCATCAGATGATTATCACTGACCACGTGCATCCCTGTTCAGCCAAGCCTTCAGCACAGATAAGCAGCTTTCTGTCAATATACAATGTACATATAAAGGGGTGTGGGCGGGGCTAGCTTTCTGAGCTCTGCTACATGCTCCATCTAAAAACTCTGATTGTTTCACAACCGCTGTACACTGTAAAATAAGTGATACATTGTTGGAATCGGGGTATTTTTTCCTACATTATGCAGCTCTCATTGATACAATTTTCATGGAAAAATAGGGGAACATATCTTTATAACCTGTCATACAAACAAGTGTTGCCTGAACAATAATATTCCCATAATTTTAAATTCCCAATAATGGGATTAACTTCTGCTATACTTGTTCAAAAAATGTGTAAGAACACACAGTGGAGTATATTCAATCCAAACGTTTTATTAGACAATAACCTTTAAAAGAAGTATACCAACGTCTACTTCCTATCCTTGTAACAGTAATTTGAGGATATAAGGAGAAACCTCACTACGTGGGGACCAAGATCAAAAGGAGTTGCAAAATATGCCTAAAGTACAGGGAAAGTAATAATACATACAGGAAAGTCCAGGTATCTAATACATTTCCCCCAAGGCATTAACAATAAGCCCCCAGCAGTCTGGGTCCAAGACATCAAAGGGGTTAAGCTAATCCCTCTGCATACTAGTGTGTCGCCCTGGGCAAGCCAGGGGACACAGGTCACACACCACCACACCCTACATCCCAGGTAGGAACAACTAAGCTAACCAAAAATCCTTGTTGCCTTCCTCCAGAGGCTGATGATTCACACCAGGGGGTGGGCCAGGCGGTTGGCTCCGCCCACCAAGGAGTTCACAGCACTGGAGGCGGGAGAAACCTCCAGATTAGCTCAGGGGGAGCTTGAGTGAGGAGCTAAGTGGAGGAGTAAACAAGTAGTGAAGTGGTAAAGGAGGAAAGCAAGAGTGGTGACAGAGAGAAAGCCTGAAGTAGTCCAGCTGTGTGCAGGACAGGTCAGCAAGGTCAGCAACGGCGGTGACTGTCTGGAGGGGGACCGTTTGGAAGTTCCTGGAAGGACCCCATAGGCTGTGTGCCCGGCGGTCTGGAGCAGTGTTCCGAAGGACAGTCAGCACCAGGGCAGGGGCCTCTCGGACCCCGGCAAGGCTTGGAGTCGCCATAATTTGCCGAATCCGTCAGTGAAGGGGACGTAGATCCCCCAACAACCAAGTCCCGATTGAAGGCAACAGCCCAGCCAGTGTAGAAGAGACATCGCCACCGCCAAGGCACCAGTTTCTTAGGGCCAGCGCCTGCGGGCAAAGAGTAGAGCTCCCCCGGTCCAGCTTGAAGCCGGGGAGCGGGTTACCGGTGGGGACCCATCGCAACCAACAAGTACACCAAGGTGCTAGGAAAAGGGACATCACCGTCACCTACCGGGAGAGCAAGTGCAGCCGTCCGTGGGACCCTCTTACCAGCCGTATGGTTTACCGTAAAAACTGTGTCCACGTCTCAGGCTGAGTGAGTACCACAGTGCCACAAGGGACAGCGCTGCCCCAGCGTCCCTGCGCCCACCAGGCCCAGCACCTACTAAACCATCACCGGGCCCTGGGATCACCAACCCCTACCCACGGAGGGGCAACACAACACCTGGCTGCTCCGCATCACCATCCCCGGGATCCCCATATCGAGCAGCGGTGGTGAAATCACCACAACCGTGGGTGGCGTCACGGACAATAACCAATTCCCACACCCAACCAACCCCTTTCACTCACGGGCGAGGAGTGCCGCTCGAGAACCCCCGGGATCCGGCCTACAGCTCGAGCCACCACTGAGCAGCGGCCGCCGGACCCGAGCAGAAGGGGGTGAGCGTAGTGTGCTGACACCCTCCTCCCCGCCCGCGACAACTTGGTGTCACGAACAGGATCTTACCGCTCTGCCGTCTGGTAGAGGTGCGCCTTGTTACCGCCGGAGGTATCCGGCAGAAAAATTTCAGAAGCCGCCATCTTTGGCGCGAAAAGTTCCCGCTCAAGCGTCTTCTCGAGTAGTAGAGGCGCGAAGGCCAAAACCCCGCCCCGAGAGAGGAGGGGCCGGAAAGAGCTAAGGGGGACGCGATGGCGGCTGGACGCATGTAGCTGCAGCTATAAAAGCAGGGACGCCAGGACTCTGCACACATACCGTTCCTGGAAAGAGAAGCCATCATGTGGATGCCGTCCCGCGACACCGTAGCCCCCGCGCCTGGAACCGCGGCGTGGGTGGAGATCCGAACTGCGCAGCTCTACCAAAGGCTGCAGGTCAGGATGCAGCTCCTCATGGAGGAGTGGGAGGCCGACATGGCGGATGTTATAGCCACCGTGCGGAGACGCGAGGAGGAGGCGGAGAAAGGGAGGGTGAGTGACCCACGTCCCGATGCCCTTGAAGGGCCGGTCATCGCGGCTGTGGGGCCCGGTCCAAGCCCTCTCCCCCCGCTGCCTCCCTCGCCACCCGTCCCGGAGGCCGTGACCCCGCCACTAGGCCTGCTACCACCGCAACCGGTAGCAGTACCCAGCGTCCCCGCCCAGGCGGGCCGACCTGTAGCCGGAGCCCGCGGCACACCGGAGGTGTTACCGTGGAAGACGCCGAAAGTGGAACCGGAGGCATCCCCTGAAAAACCCCCCGAGCCGGAGCCGATGACCCGCTCCGAGCCGAAGGCCCAGCAGCGGAAAGCCCCTATGCCCATCCCCCACACCTCGGCTGAGGTAGCGCCGGGTTGTTGTTGCAAGGCAGCGCCCAAGGCCAAGACACCGCGGGACATGCCGCCCAGATTCCTGACAGTGGGCAACGTCCAGGATGTCCCGCGGGGCCCGACCCGTGCGCCGGCGCTGGCGGCAGCGCCGTATTGGGATAGGGAGCCGGTACCGCTGGGCCAGGAGATCGCCGAGAGGGAGCGGAAGAAGGCCGAACTGGTGGCCAGAGCGATCCGGGAGAAAGAGAACCTCCGGCAAGCAACATCCCGTGTCCAGGGACCGTTGCATGAGGGCAGGTGAGGCGGTTTGATGTCCGCCGGGGCTATGGGTTCATCTACGAACCGGGCCTGGAGGCCGAGGTGTTTATAGCCCGGCGGGATGTGAATGCCCACCTGCCTGAGGAGCATCCCGGTCGCAATCTGATGCCGGGTGACATCGTGCAATACACTCGGTTCTTTGGGGAGCGGGGGTGGTTCGCGCTGGACGCTAAACTGAGGGGCAGCCCAGAGGCCCGAGCAAGCGCCGCGCCCCCTCCCTTGGAAGGAGCACTGGAGCCTGAAAGTCCGGAGTAGGGCAGCGGATGCCCGTAGCACCGTCCCCGTTAGGACCACCATTTTGTTTGTTTAAAAGTTTGAAAGAATGATAAGAAAATTATAATTACCGAACAGTTACCTGATTTGCTTTGTGATTGAACCGGCTGGAGCCGGCACCGTTGTCCCTGTGGGGACCGTTTAAAGTTTTGCATGGGAACTATCCATGGACAAGCCCGTGAACTTGCAGGGCAACCACAAACGTTAAGTGGCTTGTAAACAAGTTGTTTACCGTTACCGTTTTCCGCAATGCCGCCTCCGGAGAGGCAGGTTGGAGGGAGGGCCCTGAGCAGAGCAGGCTGGGGCCCAGCCACCAAAGGAACCGGTGGCTACCCTCTGGAGGGAAGGACAGATCCCGCTCGGGTACCGTGTGCTGGACTGTGGGTCAAGGGGTGCTGCCTGGGCTTTAGGGGCAGCATCAGGGCCAGGTTGCTTGGGTGGGAGAGAGCGGAAACCGTAACCGTAAACCGTTATGCAACGTTTAAGAAATGTGCCTCCCGTCTTGGGGAGAGTTATTATTAAAAATGTAAATATGTTATATTATTATTATGTTATCTTTTTCAGAAAAATAAAACCGGTGTTGGACGGCAGCCCGTGGACGGTCTGCATTTTGCTAAGGGGGAATGTGTCGCCCTGGGCAAGCCAGGGGACACAGGTCACACACCACCACACCCTACATCCCAGGTAGGAACAACTAAGCTAACCAAAAATCCTTGTTGCCTTCCTCCAGAGGCTGATGATTTACACCAGGGGGTGGGCCAGGCGGTTGGCTCCGCCCACCAAAGAGTTCACAGCACTGGAGGCGGGAGAAACCAGGCAGATTAGCTCAGGGGGAGCTTGAGTGAGGAGCTAAGTGGAGGAGTAAACAAGTAGTGAAGTGGTAAAGGAGGAAAGCAAGAGTGGTGACAGAGAGAAAGCCTGAAGTAGTCCAGCTGTGTGCAGGACAGGTCAGCAAGGTCAGCAACGGCGGTGACTGTCTGGAGGGGGACCGTTTGGAAGTTCCTGGAAGGACCCCGTAGGCTGTGTGCCCGGCGGTCTGGAGCAGTGTTCCGAAGGACAGTCAGCACCAGGGCAGGGGCCTCTCGGACCCCGGCAAGGCTTGGAGTCGCCATAATTTGCCGAATCCGTCAGTGAAGGGGACGTAGATCCCCCAACAACCAAGTCCCGATTGAAGGCAACAGCCCAGCCAGTGTAGAAGAGACACCGCCACCGCCAAGGCACCAGTTTCTTAGGGCCAGCGCCTGCGGGCAAAGAGTAGAGCTCCCCCGGTCCAGCTTGAAGCCGGGGAGCGGGTTACCGGTGGGGACCCATCGCAACCAACAAGTACACCAAGGTGCTAGGAAAAGGGACATCACTGTCACCTACCGGGAGAGCAAGTGCAGCCGTCCGTGGGACCGTCTTACCAGCCGTATGGTTTACCGTAAAAACTGTGTCCACGTCTCAGGCTGAGTGAGTACCACAGTGCCGCAAGGCACAGCGCTGCCCCTGCGTCCCTGCGCCCACCAGGCCCAGCACCTCCCAAACCATCACCGGGCCCCGGGATCACCAACCCCTACCCACGGAGGGGCAACACAACACCTGGCTGCTCCGCATCACCATCCCCGGGATCCCCATATCGAGCAGCGGTGGTGAAATCACCACAACCGTGGGTGGCGTCACGGACAATAACCAATTCCCACACCCAACCAACCCCTTTCACTCACGGGCGAGGAGTGCCGCTCGAGAACCCCCGGGATCCGGCCTACAGCTCGAGCCACCACTGAGCAGCGGCCGCCGGACCCGAGCAGAAGGGGGTGAGCGTAGTGTGCTGACACCCTCCTCCCCGCCCGCGACAACTTGGTGTCACGAACAGGATCTTACCGCTCTGCCGTCTGGTAGAGGTGCGCCTTGTTACCGCCGGAGGTATCCGGCAGAAAAATTTCAGAAGCCGCCATCTTTGGCGCGAAAAGTTCCCGCTCAAGCGTCTTCTCGAGTAGTAGAGGCGCGAAGGCCAAAACCCCGCCCCGAGAGAGGAGGGGCCGGAAAGAGCTAAGGGGGACGCGATGGCGGCTGGACGCATGTAGCTGCAGCTATAAAAGCAGGGACGCCAGGACTCTGCACACATACCGTTCCTGGAAAGAGAAGCCATCATGTGGATGCCGTCCCGCGACACCGTAGCCCCCGCGCCTGGAACCGCGGCGTGGGTGGAGATCCGAACTGCGCAGCTCTACCAAAGGCTGCAGGTCAGGATGCAGCTCCTCATGGA
Organism: Anomaloglossus baeobatrachus; assembly: GCF_048569485.1. NCBI lineage: Eukaryota > Metazoa > Chordata > Amphibia > Anura > Aromobatidae > Anomaloglossus > Anomaloglossus baeobatrachus. The sequence goes on along the minus strand of NC_134356.1, from coordinate 508,831,653 downwards.
GGAGTGGGAGGCCGACATGGCGGATGTTATAGCCACCGTGCGGAGACGCGAGGAGGAGGCGGAGAAAGGGAGGGTGAGTGACCCACGTCCCGATGCCCTTGAAGGGCCGGTCATCGCGGCTGTGGGGCCCGGTCCAAGCCCTCTCCCCCCGCTGCCTCCCTCGCCACCCGTCCCGGAGGCCGTGACCCCGCCACTAGGCCTGCTACCACCGCAACCGGTAGCAGTACCCAGCGTCCCCGCCCAGGCGGGCCGACCTGTAGCCGGAGCCCGCGGCACACCGGAGGTGTTACCGTGGAAGACGCCGAAAGTGGAACCGGAGGCATCCCCTGAAAAACCCCCCGAGCCGGAGCCGATGACCCGCTCCGAGCCGAAGGCCCAGCAGCGGAAAGCCCCTATGCCCATCCCCCACACCTCGGCTGAGGTAGCGCCGGGTTGTTGTTGCAAGGCAGCGCCCAAGGCCAAGACACCGCGGGACATGCCGCCCAGATTCCTGACAGTGGGCAACGTCCAGGATGTCCCGCGGGGCCCGACCCGTGCGCCGGCGCTGGCGGCAGCGCCGTATTGGGATAGGGAGCCGGTACCGCTGGGCCAGGAGATCGCCGAGAGGGAGCGGAAGAAGGCCGAACTGGTGGCCAGAGCGATCCGGGAGAAAGAGAACCTCCGGCAAGCAACATCCCGTGTCCAGGGACCGTTGCATGAGGGCAGGTGAGGCGGTTTGATGTCCGCCGGGGCTATGGGTTCATCTACGAACCGGGCCTGGAGGCCGAGGTGTTTATAGCCCGGCGGGATGTGAATGCCCACCTGCCTGAGGAGCATCCCGGTCGCAATCTGATGCCGGGTGACATCGTGCAATACACTCGGTTCTTTGGGGAGCGGGGGTGGTTCGCGCTGGACGCTAAACTGAGGGGCAGCCCAGAGGCCCGAGCAAGCGCCGCGCCCCCTCCCTTGGAAGGAGCACTGGAGCCTGAAAGTCCGGAGTAGGGCAGCGGATGCCCGTAGCACCGTCCCCGTTAGGACCACCATTTTGTTTGTTTAAAAGTTTGAAAGAATGATAAGAAAATTATAATTACCGAACAGTTACCTGATTTGCTTTGTGATTGAACCGGCTGGAGCCGGCACCGTTGTCCCTGTGGGGACCGTTTAAAGTTTTGCATGGGAACTATCCATGGACAAGCCCGTGAACTTGCAGGGCAACCACAAACGTTAAGTGGCTTGTAAACAAGTTGTTTACCGTTACCGTTTTCCGCAATGCCGCCTCCGGAGAGGCAGGTTGGAGGGAGGGCCCTGAGCAGAGCAGGCTGGGGCCCAGCCACCAAAGGAACCGGTGGCTACCCTCTGGAGGGAAGGACAGATCCCGCTCGGGTACCGTGTGCTGGACTGTGGGTCAAGGGGTGCTGCCTGGGCTTTAGGGGCAGCATCAGGGCCAGGTTGCTTGGGTGGGAGAGAGCGGAAACCGTAACCGTAAACCGTTATGCAACGTTTAAGAAATGTGCCTCCCGTCTTGGGGAGAGTTATTATTAAAAATGTAAATATGTTATATTATTATTATGTTATCTTTTTCAGAAAAATAAAACCGGTGTTGGACGGCAGCCCGTGGACGGTCTGCATTTTGCTAAGGGGGAATGTGTCGCCCTGGGCAAGCCAGGGGACACAGGTCACACACCACCACACCCTACATCCCAGGTAGGAACAACTAAGCTAACCAAAAATCCTTGTTGCCTTCCTCCAGAGGCTGATGATTTACACCAGGGGGTGGGCCAGGCGGTTGGCTCCGCCCACCAAGGAGTTCACAGCACTGGAGGCGGGAGAAACCAGGCAGATTAGCTCAGGGGGAGCTTGAGTGAGGAGCTAAGTGGAGGAGTAAACAAGTAGTGAAGTGGTAAAGGAGGAAAGCAAGAGTGGTGACAGAGAGAAAGCCTGAAGTAGTCCAGCTGTGTGCAGGACAGGTCAGCAAGGTCAGCAACGGCGGTGACTGTCTGGAGGGGGACCGTTTGGAAGTTCCTGGAAGGACCCCGTAGGCTGTGTGCCCGGCGGTCTGGAGCAGTGTTCCGAAGGACAGTCAGCACCAGGGCAGGGGCCTCTCGGACCCCGGCAAGGCTTGGAGTCGCCATAATTTGCCGAATCCGTCAGTGAAGGGGACGTAGATCCCCCAACAACCAAGTCCCGATTGAAGGCAACAGCCCAGCCAGTGTAGAAGAGACACCGCCACCGCCAAGGCACCAGTTTCTTAGGGCCAGCGCCTGCGGGCAAAGAGTAGAGCTCCCCCGGTCCAGCTTGAAGCCGGGGAGCGGGTTACCGGTGGGGACCCATCGCAACCAACAAGTACACCAAGGTGCTAGGAAAAGGGACATCACTGTCACCTACCGGGAGAGCAAGTGCAGCCGTCCGTGGGACCGTCTTACCAGCCGTATGGTTTACCGTAAAAACTGTGTCCACGTCTCAGGCTGAGTGAGTACCACAGTGCCGCAAGGCACAGCGCTGCCCCTGCGTCCCTGCGCCCACCAGGCCCAGCACCTCCCAAACCATCACCGGGCCCCGGGATCACCAACCCCTACCCACGGAGGGGCAACACAACACCTGGCTGCTCCGCATCACCATCCCCGGGATCCCCATATCGAGCAGCGGTGGTGAAATCACCACAACCGTGGGTGGCGTCACGGACAATAACCAATTCCCACACCCAACCAACCCCTTTCACTCACGGGCGAGGAGTGCCGCTCGAGAACCCCCGGGATCCGGCCTATAGCTCGAGCCACCACTGAGCAGCGGCCGCCGGACCCGAGCAGAAGGGGGTGAGCGTAGTGTGCTGACACCCTCCTCCCCGCCCGCGACACTAGCACTGAACAGCATCCATAGTATGCAAAAATTAGGGAAGCGATATTGTAAAAGCTACATACCCAAGGGCTCTGACTGTTGGGGAGTTGATCCAGGGTCCACGCGATCATGCGCAGGCAAAGCACACAGAAGAAGTGACATGTCACTTCTTAGAACGCGCGCTTCGGGCAGCAGCCGAAGCGCTGTGCTCTAAGACGCCACGTGCACACGGCTCCTGCATAATCTTCATAGATTATGCAGGGGACGCAGGACGCATGCAGTTACACTGCGCTACAAAGCGCAGCGTAACTGCATGTAATTACGCAACGTGCGCACATAGCCTTACAGTCACTACTCACAGCACTGAGAGCAATGGATACCTTGCTGAGCCTGTGAGTAGTCAGTGTCAGGGCTTGACTACACCCGTGTCTCTAAGTGCTGTGAGCGGTAACTGTAATTGCTCGGGCATGCCTGCATGAGTGAAAGTCAGCGGCTTCTGGGAGAAATAAATTAAATGTTCTCTTTGGTGCTGCACTTTTAGTACTGCGTCCGGACACCTTCATAATGATATTAACCTGCAGATTAACCAGGTTAATAAAGTTATCCAATATGAGAGGTTCCCTTAACACCTCCTTGGGATTAAGGGTGCTATAAAAAAATTGTATTATTTGTATCATTATATAATTTGTTTTACAATATAAATAATATTAATAAAATGAGTCATATAATTGCATTATTATTATTAGTGTGATTATAATCAAACTAAAAATAATAATACAATGATATAACTCGCTTTAAAATCTAATTAAGAAAGAAAACACTACTGACCAGGAACACATTTAAATCTTCTTTAATGCTCTATTGGAAAATGTAACAAAATACAAGTAATAGAAAAAAACCTTTTTTTCGGCTAATGGCTCCCTGAGTGTTTATACCTGCAAAATGATCCTGAAAATAAGACTTTCAGGTGTAGAGCAGAAAATGTACAAAGAAGATTGTCCCAGACGTGAACGTCTGTGGTTTAGCTGTCATTTGTCTTTTTAGTGCTTCTGTAATTATACAATTATCTATTAGGCATGCTCGTCTATGGGCTTTGCCATGTTTTTTGCCCATATAAAGAACCATTTAATTTTACAGGATGATTTATTTCGTGAACGGAATTTTATAGCTACAAACTTGTCCTAACACATCATGTAAGATGGAGAAGAAACAAATCTCAGCATGTGCGTGTATTAAAATAACTTTTGTTACCTTCAGGTTTACTTAATATGGAAAATCCATCTTTTGCACTATTTTGCTAATATAGAGGGCACGTTACTGGTGTGCGATTTCAGGCAATGTTCCCACAATAAGTATTTAGTGGGTTTTTGATGCTGCAGACTTTATGCAGCATTTCTGCTTGTATTAGCTAAGTTGAGTTACTTGTGTTTGTTATTGTGTTTTTTTTACATTCGATTTTATGAAGTTTTTCACACTGTGGTATTTATTTCTTTTTGCTATAACACGTTTCATATAAAGCGCCTTTATTTTTGATACTTCCTAGTATTTGGCTTTGAGAAAACTTTATTGATATCCTTGTGTGTGGAGTCCAAGCATTTTTAGGCTATGTGCGTACGTAGCATTCTGCCCTGCAGAAATTTCTGCAGCGATTTGAACAGCACACGTGCGCTTCAAATCGCTGCAGAAAAGTCCGTAATGAAAAAGAAAAAAGCCAATTCCATGCGCTCTGCCTGCAGCCCCTGCCATAGAGCAGAAGCTGCATGCAGAGCGCAGGAAAGAAGTGACATGTCACTTCTTAGAACGCGCGCTTCGGGCAGCAGCCGAATCGCTGCACTCTAAGATGCCACGTGTGCACGGCTCCTGCATAATCTTCATAGATTATGCTGGGGACGCAGGACGCATGCAGTTATGCTGCGGTGCAGATCGCAGCGTAACTGCATGCAAATACGCAACGTGCGCACATAGCCTAAATGCGTTTCTGCAGTGGAAATCCAATTCGAAAATCAACAAATATATTCAAGAGAAAAAAAAAAATATCTGATATGAAGACCCACAATATGCATTTTTCCTCACAGACCACATTCTGTAGTCTAAAAAATGATGCCGCAATATGTAAAGGTGAAAGTAAATATTTGACCCGAACGAGTCCTGTATCTAGTCTTGTCCTCTGGATCAGGACAGTCTTCACCACTGCGGACAGTATTCTGGGTCTACTGGAGTTTACTAGACCTCATATGTCACCATGTAATAAAAGCTGTGGAGGGAAAGACTGCACAAAATAGGGTGACTGTGATGGTGGTATATGGGGGATTGTGTATAATTTTGTGTAGGTTTGTATTCTAGGCGTGGTGTTCTGTCCATGCTGTGTGTCCCTTGTGTGTACATTGTCCTGTTTGCAGGTTAATCACCCCTGGCTTCTGTCCCTAAGTCTGGGGGAGGGGCCTGGGATCCATCTCTCTGCTTTTGTGGGGGAAGGCGTAAGATTGATCCTCTGAGGGAAAAGCTGACACCCCAGAGGACTATGAGAAACCCCGATTTTCCTGAAAAAAGACTGCTGGAGGATTGTGACTGAATCCCACGACATTTATCCCATTACTGGATGATTTTACCCTCTGTGTGGGGGATTACTTTATGTACTTTCTGATTTGCTTGGAATAAAGGATCGTTGGGTCGTTCAATCATTGTTCAATCATCTCTCGCTCTGTTGATTGTGTGATATCAGAGAAGGACCCCATGACCCTATTAGGAAAGGATAAAAAGTAAAAAATTTGGTAATTCCTAGTTTAAAAAGTCCAACTGCTGCTCCCTCATGGCTGGGGAAGACCCCCCAGGTAAAATTCACCAGAAGGAAAACAACAACACCAAGGACTGTTGTTTTGCTTGAAAAAGAGACGTTCTTCCAGCCACACAGCCTATTTTATAGTGTTTTTTTTCCTTCTGATAAGTCATATGACTCATTATGACGCATGTTAGGCAATATCATGACATCACGAGGCCTTGTAAATGCCAGACCCTCCCAGCCAAGCATTCCGGAACAGAATTGAAGACTGTCCTGATCTTCCTGCCACAAATATCTGGACGCTGGACCAAGATGGGGAAAAATAATTTCACTCAACTCTAGTAAACACATTAATAAAACATTATGGACTGTGTAACAGCCAGCAGTGTCCAATAGACATCAATATACCTTTAAAAGATTACAGATTAGATAGTATGTAGAACGTTCTGTTATTTTAGTGATATTTCACATATTCTTCAAAACTCCCATTCTCAATGTATGTATATAAAAAGATAAATTAATGAAAATATATTATATCAATTCACAGTATATTGGCATGCTCATTAGGTGTCAGGAATCTCCAGTGCCTTCGAGCTGTCATCACTGGAATACTTCAACTTTTAATATTGGCTCCTGTTCACATAGCAGATAGGTTCACAAGCTCTAGACGTGCCATACACATGAGATAGCTGTCAGTCACATGCTTATTCAGCGGTCAGTTATTTCTCCATAAGCATGCATGCTCACCCTGGCCAAGTATGTAAGTTCATTTCAACTGGATAAGGAAGGGTAAAAAAAAGCTGTTCACAGACACATCTGGCATCTGCTAATCTCTAGGGTAAGAAAGGAACTGGCATGCTGAGATCCAACATATCCAATCCATCTCTCCTCCAATGGCAGACATTGGAGTGACCATACACTTTAGATTGTTGGCTGATTGTGCCACTATCCAGCATCTTATCAGGATTACTCACAACAAATAGATGCCCCAGATCATTGTCATTGTCCTAACTTATTTCTGTAGTCACAAATTTGTCATTTAGTTTACATATGGCACATGTATTCTGCAGAGGGACTCAGAAAAACTGAAGAGGGACTCAGAAAAACTCTCCAATAAGTCAGATTAAGGTAGGTGTAGCGGCCAAGGATTACTCTTTGCCATTGCTACATTGCAGTGTAGTGACAGGACACATTGCCCACATTGCCACCTTTATGGCACTGCGACTGTAACAAGCAAGTTACAAATAGTCAGACGTAGTTTGATTTTTTGCGACTTGCTTGACGTGGTGTGTTAGGGGTCGCGATGCGACCACAAGCACCTGTATTATGCAGCAATATATCAGACAGTGATACACAGCGATCATTGCCAATGTGATCTATGTCACGGCCATAGCCACAAGGTTTTTGCCACCTAATCTGATATTAACATAATGTAGAGACAGAGACCCTGATTACGGGGACTACCACCACCCCCGTCCGTCCTCCATCATCCTCCCTAGGGTAACCCTGCTCCGCCTGTGGGGAGCAACACCATCCCGGCTCTGACCTTCACCATAAGCCCCGGAGAGCAGCACCCACAACGGCGGCTAAAATCTAAAAAGATCTAAAAAGACTTTACTCACTGTCACTACCACCTCCATCCTCCATGCTTCCTCCCATCCACCGCCTTCCCTCCCTTCTGTATGCCTGCTGTGATGATCTCCGCTGAACTTGTGACGTCAGCACTCGTCACTAACTTCCATGATGTTGCGTTCTTGCATCAAGTCTCACGGGCAGCCCAAGACTGTGACTAGTAGTGACATCACGGGGTCACGGGATACTTCGCAAGAGAATATGGCGGCCATGAAACTCTGCAGGTAATTAACTCAGCTAACCTCATGACATCGGCGCTCGCTATACCCTGCAGTAACCTGGCCTGACCTAATGATGTTAGCTCAGGTCACTGCACTGCTCTCCCAGCCAATGGGGAACATTCTGCTCTTCATTGATTGGGACAGTGAGTATGATATGGATCGTCGTGGGACCCCCTTATTGGATTATGCCAGACCCAGATTTGTTTTTTTATTTTCAATAATTTGGTGAAAGAGGGAATGTTTTGGTGAGTGTTTTTTTTTTCAAATAATTTTTTTTTTGTTGTTGTCTATTTTTTTTATTACTGACTGGGTTAGTTATGTCGGGTATCTGATAGAATTTGGGAGAAGTATGGTGTGCACACGGCCAGTCAAGGAGGTTGAGGTGCAAATGTGAGGACCAAAGTCCAGTATTACAGTCAAGATTACAACATTGCACTCTCAAAAAAAGAAGAAAAAAGAACAAGGTTTATTCTTTGCAAATTCTTGTATTTTTATTTATATTGAAATGTGACAGGGGAACGTTTCGGCCCAATAAGGCCTTTCTCACGCCTAGTCACTTCAAGTAGGAGATTTGGCTTATGTAGAGCAGATTCTGCTAGATGCAGGGATAAGTGAAATAGAGGAGGTCCACCAAAATATAGCAAGGTTGAGTTCACTGTAAACAATTTCTGTTTTGTTGCTCATAGAGGGTTTATGCGTCCTAGGAGCTTTAAAAGGATATGACATATGTAGCGCCTTAGGTCTCTTGAGAATAAAGGAATTAGTTTCTAGTGTGATTCTAGCTATATAGCAGAAGGAATTTCCATCTGTGGCTTGTACATCAGATGTTACAATGCTGTGGTGGACTGAGCCCTCTTGTTGCCTCCTTCCCAGGATGTGGCCGAATGCATTCGCCCACATCCTGGGAAGGAGGCAACAAGAGGGCTCAGTCCACCACAGCATTGTAACATCTGATGTACAAGCCACAGATGGAAATTCCTTCTGCTATATAGCTAGAATCACACTAGAAACTAATTCCTTTATTCTCAAGAGACCTAAGGCGCTACATATGTCATATCCTTTTAAAGCTCCTAGGACGCATAAACCCTCTATGAGCAACAAAACAGAAATTGTTTACAGTGAACTCAACCTTGCTATATTTTGGTGGACCTCCTCTATTTCACTTATCCCTGCATCTAGCAGAATCTGCTCTACATAAGCCAAATCTCCTACTTGAAGTGACTAGGCGTGAGAAAGGCCTTATTGGGCCGAAACGTTCCCCTGTCACATTTCAATATAAATAAAAATACAAGAATTTGCAAAGAATAAACCTTGTTCTTTTTTCTTCTTTTTTTGGGTATCTGATAGATGCCATAATATCACTAATGCTAGGGCTTAATGGTGACATTACACAGCTGGTATGAACCCCATGTATTACCCCATTTGCCACTGCACCTGAGCATTGGGATGAGCTGGGGCGAAGCACCAGGATTGGCACATCTAATGGATGCGCCACTTCTGGGGCGGCTGCGACCTACTACTTTTAGGCTGGGGAGGGTCCAATAACCATGGACCCTAGTCTGAGAATATCAGACCACAGCTGTCCGCTTTACCTTGGCTGGTGATACAATTTGGGGGGGACCCCATGTTTTTTGTTTTAAATTATTTATTTAATTTAAAATAACAGTGTGTGGTGCCCTCTGTTTTGGATTACCAGCCAAGATGAAGCTGCCAGCTGTGGTCTGGAGGCTGCCGCCGTCTGCTTTAGCCCAGCTAGCTACAAAAAATAGGGGGGAACCCACGTCATTTTTTTTATTTATTTATTTTTTGGCTTAATACAAGGCTAAGCACCCTTTAGTGCAACATAAAAGGCACCAAAGGGTGCAAGATTACCAAATACAGTGGAATGGGACATTACAGTCATATGAAAAAGTTTGGGCACCCCTATTAATGTTAACCTTTTTTCTTTATAACAATTTGGGTTTTTGCAACAGCTATTTCAGTTTTATATATCTAATAACTGATGGACTGAGTAATATTTCTGGATTGAAATGAGGTTTATTGTACTAACAGAAAATGTGCAATCCGCATTTAAACAAAATTTGACTGGTGCAAAAGTAAGGGCACCTCAACATAAAAGTGACATTAATATTTTGCAGATCCTCCTTTTGCAAAAATAACAGCCTTTAGTCGCTTCCTGTAGCTTTTAATGAGTTCCTGGATCCTGGATGAAGGTATATTTGACCATTCCTGTTTACAAAACAATTCCAGTTCAGTTACGTTTGATGGTCGCCGAGCATGGACAGCACGCTTCAAATCATCCCACAGATGTTCAATGATATTCAGTTCTGGGGACTGGGATGGCCATTCCAGAACATTGTAATTGTTCCTCTGCATGAATGCCTGAGTAGATTTGGAGCGGTGTTTTGGATCATTGGCTTGCTGAAATATCCATCCCCTGCGTAACTTCAACTTCGTCACTGATTCTTGGACATTATTGTCAAGAATCTGCTGATACTGAGTTGAATCCATGCGACCCTCAACTTTAACAAGATTCCTGGTGCCGGCATTGGCCACACAGCCCCAAAGCATGATGGAACCTCCACCAAATTTTACTGTGGGTAGCAAGTGCTTTTCTTGGAATGCCGTGTTTTTTTGCCTCCATGCATAACGCTTTTATGTATGACCAAACAACTCAATCTTTGTTTCATCAGTCCACAGGACCGTCTTCCAAAATGTAACTGGCTTGTCAAAATGTGCTTTTGTATACCTCAGGCGACTCTGTTTGTGGCGTGCTTGAAGAAACGGCTTTTTCGCATCACTCTCCCATACAGCTTCTCCTTGTGCAAAGTGCGCTGTATTGTTGACCGATGCACAATGACACCATCTGCAGCAAGATGATGCTGCAGGTCTTTGGAGATGGTCTGTGGATTGTCCTTGACTGTTCTCACCATTCTTCTTCTCTGCCTTTCTGATATTTTTCTTGGCCTGCCACTTCTGGGCTTAACAAGAACTGTATCTGTGTTCTTCCATTTCCATACTGTGTTCCTCACAGTGGAAACTGACAGTTTAAATCTATGAGACAACTTTTTGTATCCTTCCCCTGAACAACTATGTTGAATAATCTTTGTTTTCAGATCATTTGAGAGTTGTTTTGAGGAGCCCATGATGCCACTCTTCATATGTGATTCAAATAGGAGAACAACTTGCAAGTGGCCACCTTAAATACCTTTTCTCATGATTGGATACACCTTCCTATGAAGTTCAAAGCTCAATGAGGTTACAAAACCAATTTAGTGCTTTAGTAAGTCAGTAAAAAGTAGTTAGGAGTCTTCAAATCAAGAAATTGATAAGGGTGCCCATACTTTTGCAGCGGTCAAATTTCGTTTAAATGCGGATTGCACATTTTCTGTTAGTACAATAAACCTCATTTCAATGAGTCCATCAGTTATTAGATATATGAAACTGAAATAGCTGTTGCAAAAACCCAAATTGTTATAAAGAAAAAAGGTTAACATTAATAGGGGTGCCCAAACTTTTTCATATGACTGTATAATGTATATGTTTATCTATCTACAGTATCTATCCAGCTATCTATGCAGCTATCTATCTTTCTAGCTTTTGACTGCATGTAACCCTCCTTCCATTTTTTGCGGTCTGCAAAAAAAACAGAAGGCACACGGATGTAAAACGGACCGTAAACAGAACGGAAAGGATGCAGTTGTCACACACATTGTTTAAAAAAATTAGCCCTATGGCGTGAGTCATGGTTGACGTAGGGAGTCACCATGACAAAGTCCTCCATTGACAAATAGTAGTTAGGCTGGAGTAGGAGTACTGTTCTGGTTTGTCCACCACTGCACAATGTGCATAGTGTTTACAAAAATCGCCCTATGACCTGAGTCATGGTTGACGCAGGAAAGAAACGGCTTTATATGGCAGGGGTGGAGAGCTAACAGCAGTAGTCAAAATGAAAATTTGGGGGGAATTTAGTTTGGCTTGCTCTCATCTGGAGGCATTGCAAACTGTGGAGAAATCCAGTCCTTGTTGAATTTAATCAGAGTAAGGCGGGCTTTGCACACTACGACATCGCAGGCCGATGCTGCGATGCCGAGTGCGATAGTCCCCGCCCCCGTCGCAGCAGCGATATGTGGTGATAGCTGGCGTAGCGAAAATTATCGCTACGCCAGCTTCACACACACACTCACCTGCCGTGCGACGTCCCTGTGGCCGGCGACCCGCCTCCTTGTTAAGGGGGCGGGTCGTGCGGCGTCACTGTGACGTCACACGGCAGGCGGCCAATCGGAGCGGAGGGGCGGAGATGAGCAGGATGTAAACATCCTGCCCACCTCCTTCCTTCCGCATAACCTACGGAAGCCGCAGTGACGCCGGTAGGAGATGTTCCTCGCTCCTGCGGCTTCACACACAGCGATGTGTGCTGCCGCAGGAGCGAGGAACAACATCGGACCGTCGCGTCAGCGTAATTATGAATTACGCCGACGCTGCACCGATGATACGATTACGACGCTTTTGCGCTCGTTAATCGTATCATCTAGGATTTACACACTGCGATGTCGCATGCGATGCCGGAAGTGCGTCATTTTCAATTTGACCCCACCGACATCGCACCTGCGATGTCGCAGTGTGCAAAGCCCGCCTAAGTCTGTCTGCATTTTCTCTGGAGAGGTGTGAGCGCTTATCATTGATGATTGCCCCAACAGAACTGAAAACACGCTCTGACATCACACTAACAGCCGGGCAGGCCAGCACCTCCAAGGCATATAAGGAGAAGTCGGGCCAAGTGTTTAGCTTGGACACCCAATAAGTAAAGGGAACTGAAGCATCAGAAGGACGCAAGTATGGTCACTTAAGTACCCCTTCACCATGTTGTGCAACTTCTCCCTCTTTGGCATTGTTATAGGCACAGATAGCCCTTACTGATGACCAGGTTTATTGAAAATGGCCCAATTTGCGCACATTTTCCCCCCACCTCTGTTTGGCCTGGTGTTGATGTCTCTCCCCATTAATCTTTGGTGTTGAAAAGAGCTGGTAACTGCTGCCAGCGATGTCTGAGGGTGATGTTTTCATCAACTGATGTACAACGACCCTCTTGAAGGATTCCATTGTGCAACCATTTGGTGACTCCAAAGGGAGAGAAGGAAATTTCTCCTTGTACCGTGGGTCCAGAATGGTGGCCAACCAGTATAGGTTGTTGGATAAAATGTGTATCACATAAGGGTCTTGCCACAGACACTTATACATGAACTGTGCCATGTGGGTCAAGCTGCAAACTGGCAAAGGTTCTGTATCCCCACCAGGAGGAACAATATCCATCCTCATGCCAACTCGCCTCCACCTTCTCGTCTCCAGCCCATCCATGCTGGACAGACATGACGCTTGGCTTGAGAGTCCCCTGTGTAGCATTGGGAGTCCCCTGGGTAGCACAGAAAAACAAGTCTTCTTCCTCCTCATCCTCCTCATTACCACCCAATGTTGCCTCAGAATATTAGCTGGGCTGGGTAGTATCACCCAGTGGGAAATTTGGCTCCACAGCCTCATGCTGGGCAATCAAAGCTTCCTCTTTGAGATTATGCAGTGATTGTTTGAACAGACACAGCAGCGGGATGGTTAAACTGTTAATAGCCTGATCACTGCTCACGAGCTTGGTGCAGTACTCAAAGTTCTCAAGAACCTCACAAATATCAGCAATCCACACCCACTCGACAATTATGTCTGGTGCCTGACTCTCAGTCTGACGGGCATGTTGAAGCTAGTATTCAGCTACTGCCCTCTGCTGCCCAGTAATCCTCGCCAACATATAGAATGTAGAGGGCAGTTCACACATGAGTCGGTGACTTGGCAAATTAAAGCACTTTTGCAGCACTGTAAGACAAGCAAAAGCGGTAGTGGAATGGTGGAAATAGGCACTAATACAGAGCACTTTCTCAAGTAGGTACGGCAAGTCAGGGTATATTTTCATAAATTTCTGAACAACTAGGTTCAGCAAGTGAGCCTTGCATGTAACGTGTACCAGCTTGCCCAGCTTTAAAGCCACCACCAGGTTACGCCCATTGCCGCAAACGACCAGTCCGAGTTGGAGGTGCAGCGGGCAGAGCCAGTGATTGGTCTGCTCTTTTATACCTGCCATAGCTCTGCTGCAGTGTGTGAATTGTGACCTAAAAAGATCAGCTTCAGCGTTTTGCCACTTTTGCTGCTGCACAGCTCCCAGCTTGGCAGTGATGGGGAGGGTAATTCAGCAGAGGAAGAGGAGCAAAAGGAGGAGGAGGAGGGCAGACAGAAAGTGGCATATAATGAGGCGGAAATGCTGTTAGAAGTTGGGCCCACTATTCTTGGCATGGGTAGGATGTGTGATGTTACAGTTTGTGAGTTTGTCCCAGCTTCCACCAGGTTCACCCAGTGTGCCATGACAGATATGTATCATCCCTGTCTAGAACAACTTGTCCACGTGTCTACTGTTAGGTGGACCTTCCCAGTTACGGCGTTGGTCAGAGCACGGTTGAGATTGTTTAACACGTGCTTGTGTAATGCGGTGACAGCACAATAGACAAAACAGTGGCAGCTGGGAACACTGCATCGTGGGGAAACCACAGTCAAGAAGTCACAGAAACACTGTGTTCCCACAAGCCTAAACAGCAACATCTCCATGGCTAGCAATTTGGCAATGTGCGAGTTTAGATTTTGTGCCTGTGGGTGCGTGGCTGGGTATTTACGCTTCCTTTGCAAGATCTCAGGCACGGACAACTGGACGCTTCCCTAGGACAAGGAAGTGGATGTTGTTGATGTTTTCTGTGTCTATGCAATTGCACCTTGTGGGCAGGATGTATGAACGCCTGCTCCTGGACAGCAGATTGTGAAGAACGTATCACAGGCGACATGGCAGTGATTTGACCAGCAGACACAAATTTGGTACCATTGTGTTCTGCCCACCTACTGGGGTGCTTGGCTGCCATGTGGTTCCCCATACTGGTGGTGCTCAGGTTTCCTTTTCTCTGGCCTCTGCTCAGCTTGGTATGAAAGATGCTACAGATTACAATGTTTTACTCTAAAGGACTTTCAGAAAAAAAATTCCAGACAGCGGCTGAACGCCCTCTTGCCCTGACTTGGGCCACAGTGGGGGGGCTCTTTAGAACAGTTGACCCAGTTCTCACTCTGAGCAAACCACTACTCCTTGGTGCCTGTGTTGGTGCTACATATCCATCTTCCTCTGTGTTGCTGTGCTGGCTATGTATGTCAATGGTCCAGGTCGGATCAGTGGACTCATCGTCAACCACCTCGTCTTCTATCTCATCCTCCTTCCCACTTGAGATTGTAGGCTGACCTGATGGCAACTGGGTCTCATCATCATCAGCCTCCACCTCTAGAGATGTACCGCCCCTGCAGCAGTCGGACTGTTCGGATCCTGGGTTGCTGTGGCTCGAGGGTCTCTGGACCCAGGGGCTTACGGCGACTCGAAAATAAAAGGGGGACTATTTACAGGGGGGTTTAGTGTTCGTGACACCACCCGTGGTTCACGGTAAGGGGAGTACCGCAATTGCCGATGGGAGTACCTGGGGGAGATGGAGCGGGGCAGCCAGATGACATTCCCTCCACGGGTAGGGTAGGACCTGGGACTCTGGATGGTGGAAGTGTAGGGGAGCGTGGTGCAGGCCAGGCGGTGAGATTCAGGGGAATGCAGCGTAGTCACTCAGGTTGTGTGGGTGTTGGTGCGACCATTAAACAGACTCTCACACAGGAGTAAACCAAGTCTCTGGGTGCCGCTGCCACTCAGGGGAGCTCGTCCGGGAATCCGTTCCCGTTGGTATTGCTGATGGTTCTGGACCTGCCTCCATGCACTATGTTTAGACTTTTCTGAATGACCCCTCAACCTGGAGCTTTCGGGGTCCCGCTCCCTACAGTTAGTTAGAGGAGCTATGCTCTCGATGGCTGACACTTGGGATCTCATAAGCTGGAAAGCCCTATCCCCCTTGTGTTGGTGCCTTCGATCTCTGAGCTCTTGGGGAAAGTTCATAAAGAGACTATCCTCTACAGGTTAATTATCAGGTGTTACATCACCACCGGAGTCCGCTCCATCGACTTCTGCTCCGATCGCCAGGCGACGACGTGTTCCTGCCGTGGATGGTGCTGGTGATGGGAGAGGAGTCGATGCCAGCGGCGCCGGTGGGCGCAGACTTCGTTCATCCACTGGTCTGGGTTTCCTGGGGATCTGCAGTGCCACTGGCTGACTGTAGGTGGCGGGTGTCTCCCAGCTGAGGTACCATCATTCAGCTACAGCCTATGGGAACACACCACACCCTTTTTAATTCCCCTCCTGTCTGCTGACCTGTGCAGAGATAGTTCTGAGAATTCTGGCTCCTGTTTCGTGCTGTGATTTTGTGTGCTGATTACCGCTTGTTTCCTGACTACGCTCCTGCCTGCTGTTTTTGTACCTCGCTGCCCAATCCGGTTTTGACCTCTGCTAGTTTCTGATTATGTCCTTGCCTGCCGATTCTTTCCCTGTTACGCAATTCCTGGTTTGACCCTGCTTGACGACTACTCTCTCAGACTGCAGCCTTCCATAGGTAGTGATCTCCAGGGCCCTGTGTAATTTCAAATCCCTGTACGGGGTTAAAGGGTTTCAGGGTTCTGGGGGTCCTGCTTGGCGAGTGGCTTCCCTCTAGCCTGTCCATTACAGCCCGTCTGTGTCTGTGGATCCAGGCAGGTGTTACAGCTCCTCACTCTCTGAGGGCTACCATTCAACTGACTATGTCCCTCCCACTAGTCTATCTGACCCCTAGGCGGGTGGCCCTTTCCAGCTAGACCACCCACTGGTGTGCCTGACAGGGTGTGGTGTGAGGTGTGGTTAGGATTTGAATGCTGATGGAGCAATACCAAATGTTAGGATCCCAGGACCATGGGGGTTGAGCTCTGCACCAAAAAGAGAGGAGTGCAGTTCCCTGTGACACCCTGATTAGTTTAGGGGCGTCACAGAGATAGTAAATCAAGTTCCTCAAACTGGCTTTCTTCTGGCCTTAGGTCCTCAAATACTTGCGCATCAACACATGCCACCGTCTCACGTTCCTCTGCAATGCTTTATGTCAAGAGGCCAGAGCCAACCAAAGGATACGTACAAAACAGATCCTCAGATTGGTCAAGCTTGGGGTCATATGTCTCCTGTTACTGATGAAGGAGGGAGGAAAGAGGACAAGGTTGAGCATTGGATGGGCCAGCCTTCTGTGTATCCACAGTAGTCTGTGTGGTCATGGAAGATTGGTTGCTGCTTGACATATGCGAAGAGGCCTTGTCTGCCATCCAAGACAGAATCTGCTCTCGCTCTTCTGGCTTCAACGTTCCAGACTGGAAATTTGGCAAGGAACATAGCGGATGCATCAAGCTTCTTCTGACCTGACACAGACTCAGTGCCTTGTCGCCCACCACTGACAACACCACACCCACGTCCATGTCCCTGTTTCTCAACAACTGCCCTTTTTGTAATTTTGGGTTTTGCTGACATATTTGAAGATGTTGATAGCCCAAGCCAAGCACACTTTAACTCCAAAAATATTGTGGAGAAAGTACATGTGAGTACTTTGTACCAGGCAGCACTGATTGCTAGAGTACTGCTTTGTAATTATTTGCAAAAGCCACTAGCAATGTATTAATGTGGGTGATTTGGATGGCACAAGGCAGGCTGTGAACCTTTAAATATTGTGGAAACAGGAGCGGTGCTTTACTGTATCAGGCAGCAGTAAATGCTAGAGCACTGCTTTGTAATTATTTGCAAAAGCTACTAGCAACATATTAATGTGGGTGATCTGGATGCCACAAGGCAGGCTGTGAACCCCTAAATATTGTGGAAACAGGTCCAGATTCCCTACCTAATCCACAATCTCTCCCTCCCTGCTGTGACTTTGTTCAGTGCTATCAGCTCTTACAAGAGCTATTATATTCTGTTTTTTGGATGGTACGATGGACGTAGTGACACACACTGCTTTAGACACTGTCCCTGCTCAGAAATCTTTCCCTCTGAAAGCTACACTGAGCTACACTCCAGGCAGCCCTAAAAATGGCTTTTTGTATTATTAAGAGGCCTACACTCTACCTAGCAGCTGCTCGCTCTATCCCTATGCTGATACAACGCAGGCTTTGAACGCAATGTGCGCAAAATGGTGGCGGAAGGACTTTTATAGACCCTATGACACTGAGCGTTCAGCCAATCACAGTAATGCCACAACCAAGATGCCCGAAGCATTACTGTGATTGGTTAAGGAGCCCAGCATGTTTATTGGCTGCAAATCAGGCGCCAAAACGGCTGGGCGAGACATCCGAATATAGTGAGGTGAATATACCATTACTCGCAATATAACGAATTGCCCAAATACTGTACTATTCTGTGAAAAGCGGATAGTAACGAATACATTTGCTTATCACTAGTTCTGACAGCTCAGACCAGTCATTTTCTGTTAGGAGGGTTCATAAAGGGTAAAGCTTTGCCAAACTCAAGTGCATCTGTATGACATTTTGTGGATTTGACCCAACATATATATCCTATTTCTACAATAGCAACATTTCAACAAGATTATTATTGTCAAAACTGTGCTCCATAAGTCAGATGGCTGATGGTAGAGTATAAGAGACTTGTGAGAAAGTGCAAGTGCTAGAAAAGTGTCAGTGTGTGGTCAGTCATACCGATACTATTCTCACTCTTACAATTGACATTTTACACATCAGTTCATTACAACACACTTTCGTCTATACAGCAGAATATAAATGACATTTTGTGCATTATATATTCACTTACCTATGTACTGTAGAAACATAGTTGAAGATATAAGTGACGGGAATGGCTGTTAGGGACAATATGAAGACTCCTGTAGCTGCAGGTGCACTCATAATTATAGCACGTTCACTTTCTTTAGCATATGACCACCATTTCCATGTTCAGCTGGATAACAAGGCACGGATATGTTCTGGTGCTGGTCACGTACTCTCAATAGTAACCAACATTCGCAGTTCTGGAGATCCAGTGCTCCCAGCTCCGCTCACACAAGGTTACACACGAGATACCGGAGCCTCCCCTTGTTCTGTGCAGTCACACAGCTGACTGCTGTTTTTCAGAACATTAGCTGCTTCGGATTCCTGGAGCGAGTGTCTGGCTGATGTCATTAACTGTACAACACAACCACTGAAGAATTACCTGACTTCACTGGCTCAATGTAAAAAAAATCAGCTGTTAATAAACAGATGGAATGCTTTTCCTTCAGACTATATTCACATCTCCAATACTTTAGTGTTAGGGGCAGAACACAGAAAATATGGTCATCTATATATACAACATTGAAATTGAAGCAGTAAGAAGATAAAGTCGTTAAAAACATCTACATTTATTCCGTATCAAGTATGAGCGCCGCACACAGATATCCCTGTGCTACACACCTTCACATGTTATCAATGAGGTTATTATTGGTTGTGTAAGGAATGTTCTGCCACGCTGACTGCACTTGGGCAAATCATCAATATCCGCTGCTGGCAGCTCCCTTTACAATTTCCGTCAATGACATCCCAGATGTGCTTGATGGGAACCTAGTCTTGAGATGTTGCTGAACAAGGTAGTACATTTAGGCCATTCAGGCTGCTCACTGTATTATGAGCAACATGCAACTTGGCGTTGTCATGTTGAAAATGGCTCCTGGAAAAATAATCAAACTACTGTTTACACAACCTAATTAATTTAACGCTGAACTATTAGGTTATGTTCACACACGGCGTTTTTGCAGCCTTTTTTAGCTATGCATTTTCCTTGGTTTTATGCAAATCCATGATAATAAAACGCTGCTTTTTACAGTCCCAGCAAAGTCTACGAGATTTCTGAAATCTCATGCGCACACACACACACACACACACACACACACACACACACACACACACGACAGGATTTTTCCGGACGGTTTTGTGAACCAGCTCCGGTTTTGCTGCGTTCTGAAAAGAAGGAGCATGTCATTTCTTTTCAGTGCTTTTGGTAAGTTTTTTCACCCTAGTGACATGTGGACTTGCAGATACCCTGTGAGTCCACATGTCACTAGCTACCCGGAATTGATCCAGGGTATCTGGCCGGCACTTAAATGGTCGAATCATGTGTCCAGAAAACACACATTAGAGTAGTTGAATGTCCAACACAATTTTATTTAACAGTTACAATGTCCAAAAGACATTAAAAGGTGGTATACACCACATCTGTGACACACACCACGGGTCACAGTGAGATATATGAGGCAAATACAAGGAGTAACAACTCCACAGGGGTGGGTGCCGGGACAGTGGTGTTAAGAAATTAACAGTCGGAGTGGACAAAATATGATTCAAATCAACACATAGGTATTATGTATCACCCCACTCTAACTATAATCAATACGATAAGACTGCCATAAACACTAGTATGAATCCCTACATGATATGCAGCACCTCTATAACTTCTGTCACTACAGATACCAAAAAATCAAGCAGGGTACTTTCCCAATGTAATGCATAGGACAGTATAATACATAGGGCGAGTCAATACATACCGGGATATAAAATGGCCGAATAACACCGTCCACAGTCCAAGCCCGACACGCGTTTCGTGTCCTTTTTCAAGGGGCATCACACGTAGTACATGAGAGTAGGTCAATTTATTAGGAAATCCGTTAATATGGGGGAATTATTATTTACTAACAAAAGCTGATGTACTAGATGAGGATGCTGTCCCCTATTTATTTTGTGAATTTTACATTACTGGCACTTAAATGGTGTTGGGAATAGGGGAATTGGAGCAGGCGTGGTATATTTACCGAATCACCGCCACGGCTGTACGCTCCCGCGGCTCCTCCACTTCCCCGCTCATTCCATATTCACTGCTTTCATCTGTGATTGTTTGCAGTCAGATGCACCCCCAGCATCTAACTGCAACCAATCACAGACCTGATCTGCGGGTCTATACAGAGAATGAGTGAGACGTGCATTCAGAGGTGTTCTCACTCAGGCTATATACGGTCACAGGTATCACCAGCTGTGATTGGGAATCACCTGAGTGAAGTGACCGCTGATCGTGCGGCTCATTCATCCTCTGAAGCTCACAGCGGGCAGTCCTGTTCTATGGCTATTCACTGTGAACTTCAGATGTAGCAGAGCTAAATCGCCGTGGGACCTCGTGGGGATTATGTCGGACCTGCAGGGGTAATTATGGGGTTAATAAAGTGGTGAAAAAGGGGGCTTTTTGTATTTTATTTCAAATAAAGGATTTTTTCAGTGTTTGTGTTTATTTCTTGTCACTTATTACAGTATGGTGATGGGGGGTGTCTCATAAACGCCTGCCATTACCAATCTAGGACTTAGTCGCAGCTATGAGCTGTGATTAACCCCTTATTACCCCGATTGCCACTGCACCAGGGCAATTCAGGAGGAGACGGGTAAAGTGCTGGGATTGTCGCATCTAATGGCTGCGACAATCCTGGGCAGCTGCAGGCTGATATTTTTAAGGCGGGGCCCCTCCAGCCTGAGAATATCAGCCCCCAGCTGTAGGCTTTATCTTGGCTGGGTATCAGTATTGAGGGGGACTGCACGCTGTTTTTTCATTATTTATTAATTTATTTAAATAATTAAAAACAGCATGGGGACCCTTTTATTTTGATAACCAGCCAAGACAAAGCCCACAGCTGGGGGCTGTAGCCTGTAGCTGTAGGCTTTATCTGTGCTGAGTATCATAATATGGGGGGACTCTACATCTTTTTTATTTATTTATTTATTTTACTGTATGACAGACCCACAGACTCCAGTGGGGGTAGGGCGAAGCAGTGAATATGCATGAGATTAATGAGCAGCACCGTAAGTAGGAGGGGCTGTGGGAGCAGGTACGAATGAGCCTACAATGTATGGGCTCTTTCCAGATTAGTGGGCATGGCTAGCTGGATTAGTGGGCGTGAACGGCATGATTAGTGAGCTTGGAGATGTTTTCTCCCTGCCACTACAATCATGCTTCGCACCCCTGCCCCTCATGTGATAGGGGCATGTTGAATGAATGACATCATACATGGAAGGAGCCCATACACTCTAGCATCTACTGTAAACTGGTAAGTACAGTGCGCTTGCTTTACTTTTTTTTTTTCTTTCTAACTTTTTTTTTACTACCAGAACGCTAGATCCAATCTCGGCCCGACCCAGCACTCGGGTACTGTTAAACCCATGCTGGTCTTGATGTGACGCCCTGGCCGGGCCAGGTAGTCACAGATAGGGCCCCGCATTACACCTTTCCCTCACAGGTAACACACAGCCAACCTTAAAACCCTAGTCACCCACCTCAGGGCTTGATAGACACATCAGGGGGCGGAACCAGGCGGTTGGAAGACGCCCACCTAGGAGTTTTAGATAGCCCGGGGCGGGAAAAAGCGGGCAGTTTTGTGTTTAGAGTTCAAGTTGGAGAGGAGTGTGGGCTGGAGCTGTGTCCAGCTCCAGCAGTGGCGAATACCTAAATTGAACAGGTACCAGGGTAGGAGCCCTGGTGCCTTTGGCTAGGAGGCAGACGGCATTCTCCGTCTGCAGGGGCCGGGAAGATGGCTCGGTGGAACTGAAGTGGACCGGGACAGGGTTGTAGCCCGCCGGTACCGACCCGGGGAACCGACTCGGAAACCGGAGCACAAAGGGGGGGTACTCAAACCCTGAAGCTAGGCCCAGAAGCGACTGGAACTAGTTAATTAACTGATTGAGGCCAGGACTAGAGGTCCTGTCCCACCCAAAGTCCCAACTGAAGGCAACAGCCCAACGAGGGGGATAGAAAGCCACCGCCACGGCACAGAGATCCCACGGGCCAGCGTCTGAGGGCAAAGGGCTCCTCAAGCAACCACAAGCCGGGAGCGGACTCCTGAAGTTGCAAGCGCAGGTAGTCCACCATCAAAAACAGGTGCGGGAGAAAGACAGAGACCACCAGCCAGGTGGGGGACCAGACTGCAGCCGGCTGCGGGCACCGACCACCATCACCTTGGTTTACCAGAGACTCGTGTGTTTACTAATAGTGAGTACATCAGCACCCTGCGGTCGCCCATCTCCCTGCACCGCCCAACCCCCAACGGGTCCCCCATCCCTGCCCACGGAGGGGTTAACAACTTGCTGCACAACATCTCCCCCAGGTGTCCCGTAACTGCTGCGGTGTCCAATATCATGACACACCGTGGGTGGTGTCACGAACTCCGTACGGCTCAGCCCGTACATATACGTCCCACATCCACCATCCCATCACTCTTCCTTTTCATTTGAAGTGACCGTGAGGCCCCCGGGTCCGGAGACCCTCGAGCCACCCACAGAAGGGCCGGATCCGAGCAGCTCGGCTGCCGAGAGCGGGCGGTACATTGACATCACATAAAAAAACTCAGTAAAAACTCCACAAAAAAAGACACAAAAACCACACCAAAACCGCAGATGGGTCCCAGGAGACATCCTGCAACAAGATTAGGTTAGTATACCTGCAAAGGAGGCTAGAGGGGTCCGGCTATCGTATATTAAGCCACCACACAACATAATCATAGGCGTAGATCAGTGTGATGTTCTCTTCATGGCGTTGCCCACATGGTCTGCAGCTATCACTGCATCAAAGATAAAAGCAAGACTTGTCACTGCAGAGGATAGACCTCCGTTCAGTGTCTATGTCCAGCTCGTAGCCCAATGTCGTGCAAAAAACAGCTTCAGATGCTTTGTGTAGACACTATTTGACATTTAGGCTTGAAATTTAACAACCTATTTCACTTGAAGCACAGGATAAATTAATTGTGCAAACAGTGCTATGCCCAATTCTCCAAAGTGTCCCAAGAGCTGTTTTTCAGCAAGACAATGTTAGGTCACTATTGTGAGCCGTGTGTGAGTGTCCTAAACATGCTACCATGGTGTGCAGCGTCTCTGGGCTTGACACCCAATGAGCACATCTGGGATGTCATTGGTTGGCAACTGCCTATGGAGCTGCCAGTAGCGGATCTTTATGATTTATGGGACCAGGTACATTCAGTATGGATGAATATTCTTCAGAAAACCATTAATAACATCATTGACAGCATGCAAGGCGTGCAAGTTTACATATTTCTGCACATGACACTCATACTCAATACTGAAAAATCAAGATTTTTTAAAATATAGGTTAAATTTGTAATCATTTGCATACCATTAACACGTCAATCAATCCTGTGACTCAGATATCATAATTCCAGAACTTTTTCTTCTTGGTATTGTAATTTCAATGTTTCAGACTGTAAGACCAACATAACATTGCCCCCCTAATCTCACTGACTATATTGGAGTCCAACTAATTTCCGAAATAGTGTTTATCATTTTATCAAACTAAGTACAACATGTAGCACTTGTTTGTCTGTCATGTTTGAGTAAAGCGGGCTTTACACGCTACGATTTCGCTACAGCGATCTCGTTGGGGTCACGGATTTTGTGACGCACATCCGGCCGCTGTAGCGATGTCGTAGCGTGTGACTCCTAGGAGCGATTTTGGATCGTTGCAAAAACGTCCAAAATCGCTGCTTGTTGACATGGGGGTCCGCTGCCAGTTATCGCTGCTGTCGCAGGGGCGAAGTTGTTCCTCGTTCCTGCGGCAGTGCACATCACTACATGTGACTCCGCAGGAATGAGGAATCAGGCAGGTAAGGATCTCCTTATCTGCCTCCGGCCACAATGCGGGAGGAAGGAGGTGGGCGGGATGTTACGTCCCGCTCATCTCCGCCCCTCCGCTTTCATTGGGCAGCCGATTAGTGACGTCGCTGTGACGCCGAACGGACTGCCCCCTTAGAAAGGAGGCGGTACGCCGGTCACAGCGACGTCGCTATGCAGGTAAGTATGTGTGACGGGGGTGCCAGATTTTGTGCGCGCCGGGCAGCGATATGCCCGTTTCGCACAAACGATGGGGGTGGGTCGCATGCTAGCGATATCGGGCCGGATATCGCAGCATGTAAAGCCACCCTAAGTGCACATGTGGTGTATGTGCAATAGATTTTTTTTTTTTATCCAGAAAAGTGCTACATATTGTGAATGAGATTTAACACTGTGGATTTTTTAAGCCGGGGCTACTAAGTGTCATTTTTTGTAGACAACAAAGACAAAACTTATGTTACATTGCAGCATAAATGCAGCCGTATTGTGACTATCATGTTGCAGCAATTGGAGCAGGGAGGTCACAAAAAAGTCTAAATCAGCATTTTGCTTCCAACACGACTACAGTCCCTTACATAATGCTGTGATAGAGCCATAGCATGATCTGTGGCCATGCGCTGTGTGTGAGGGCCCACGTTTTCATGTCGTTGCAGGCTTACTTATTTCTTTCTTCAAAGACATACTGAAAGGGAAATTTAGATTGTGAGCCCCAATGCGGACAGTGATGATAGTGTAATATTATGACGTTATATACCCTATTTTTTGGATTTTAAGATGCACTTTTCCTCCCAAAAATTTAGGAGGAAAATGAGGGGTACATCTTATACTCCAAATGCTTACTGGGAGGTGGTGGAGAGGGGTCACAGGAGGCAGGGACAATGCTGGGCCCTGCGGGGCGCTGTTCTGTGATACTGTGGGGCTGCTGTGGACTGCTGTGCTGCGAGTAGTGAGGCAAATATCAACCTTGCAGACTTCAGATAATGGCGCCAGGAGGCGGCGCGTGCGCAGATGGAGCTCTCGGCTCAAGATGTCATCTGCGCACAAGCTGCCTTCGGCCCATTGATCTCCCAGCAACCACTTAAGGAAAATGGCGCCCTAAGGTGGCACATGCACAGATGAGATCTTGGCTTGTCATTGAGCCGATAGCTCAATCTGCGCATGCGTCGACTCCGGGCGCCATTTCTTTGAAGTCCACACCACCCACAGTTTCTGGAAGTTACCTACCTCACAGCATCTGGGACACTCCCCGGCTGCACCGCCTGCAGCATTGACCTGCTTCACCACCGTCCCTGCCATCCCCCCTTCCCCGTAAGACACCATTGGATTATAAGACGGACCCCATTTTTTTTCTTTAAATTTGGGGTGTGTTTTATAAACCGAAAAGCACGGTAAGTAAAGTATAATAAATAAATAGCCCAAAGGTAAAAAAACTATAATTAAAAACAATAACATTTACCACACTAGCGCCTCCAATCTGGTGATTTCCACTGGTTCAATAAGTGATGACATCCTGTACATTAAGTAAAGGGAAGGAGAAAAAAAGAAGAATGTAGATGGTGAATATTTGAATGTGAATACGCATTACTGCTAAGAAAACATGAACAATGTATCTGTGCCTAGATACCAACATCAAGGTGTAACTCTCATCTGGGGACTACAATAATTTCTGCACCAGTTCAGAATATGAGATTAGGAAGTGCCGGCAATTTTTCTAGTTTGTATTATGGAGTCGTCGTTTGTCTGCTTTTGCGCACTCCTCCCAGGTACTTCAGGCGATTTTA
This sequence comes from Anomaloglossus baeobatrachus, assembly GCF_048569485.1. Taxonomy (NCBI): domain Eukaryota; kingdom Metazoa; phylum Chordata; class Amphibia; order Anura; family Aromobatidae; genus Anomaloglossus; species Anomaloglossus baeobatrachus. Next base: position 508,805,776 of record NC_134356.1, on the reverse strand, counting down.
ATTTTCCTTTTGCAGGTTCTATTCTAGCCCTTATGATAGTTCAGTTTGGACAAGAGAGGCATATAATTTAGAGTAGGACCCAGATGACAGTTACACCTTGATGTTGGTATCTGGGCACAGATACATTTTGCCACCCTTATTTGCTAAGTAACTCATATTTTTCAAAAATAATTTTTCATATTTTCTTAGCAGTAATGCATATTCATTTTCCAATATTCACAATTTACATTCTTGTTTTTTCTCCTTCCCTTTACTTGAGTGCAACTGCTATTTTTGAATATTGTATGTCATGTTCAGTATGCACCAGTTCAGACTATGAGATTAGGAAGTGTCGGCAATTTTTCTATCCTGTACATTAGTGACCTGAGCATCCGATCACTGGTGTAAGATCATGCGCTCTTAAAACTAGACCCAGCAGAAGATGTGTCTCAGTAGCTTATAGGAAACCTGTCAGCTTGAAAATACATTGTAATCTGCCAGAAGCTTGTTATAGACCTGGAGGAGCTGAGGAGACAGATGTAGTTTTATGGGAAAACACTGTATATGGCCTCATTCAAATGTCTGTATTGTACTAGGTTCTTTCCCAGATACTACACATATCCATTTTAATCTATGGTGCTATTCATAATTCTGTATTTTTTTGAGAGACTGTGTGTATGTTCAAAACTCAAGGAGAGATATCTGTTTTTTTTCTGGCATCGCGGATGAAAAATACCAATACAAGCCTATGGTTCCATAAAAAACACATACAGAGTAACTTCGGTGTGTTGTCCATATTTAACATTGCAAAGTATAGGAGAGACTTTGTAATTTATCTATCCATGAAAAACACTGATTACAAACAGATGGAAAAACAGACACATGGAACGTACACTAATGACACACTGATCTATAACACTAATGACACCTGTACCATTTTTTGCTCTATGTGTTTAAGCACTGACGTGAATGAAGCCTAACTTCTTTCTGTGCACTCAGGTCCATTGCGTATTTCACGTCAGTGAATGAGCTTCTCCGTATGAACTTACACAGGGAAATCACTGACCAGGATGTAGGAAGTAGTCGACTCGCTTCCACTCCAACTATTAAGTGTTTCCCCTATATTACAGTACTGTGATATAAATGTGCTTAATGTGGAATATATATTAGTGCGGCTGCTGGTGATGTTGTGGCGCCCCTGACCTAGTCAGGCACCACTGAGTACTGCACCCACGCTGGGTGAGTACAAACAGGTAATCCCAAAGGCTGAATAGGGTGTGGACACACAGACACACTTTAACCAGGGCTCACACACACACCTTAGAGGGGACCCCTGGGCAGACCCAGGAGGGGGCGTGGCCTCCACATCTCAGCTAGTGGTGCGGTGGAGAAGCTGGAAGGAGTTATGCAGTGGCAGTCCAAGAGAGAGGAGCAGTGGAGGAGAACACATGTCAGTCTGAAGTGAGGAATCGCAGTGTGCAGTCGCAGAAGGAGGATGTGCGCAGTGTCACTAGTCAGACCCTGCAAGTGTAGTGGCTGTTTGCGGGCCAGTTCAGTTGCCACACAGTCAGTCTGAAAGACACCTCAGGAAGAAGTGTGGTGATTGAGTACGGGGACTCCTGGTAGACCAGGCACGCACGGGGACAGGTCCCTAGAGCCAGACATCCATGTAGTGGTCTGCTAAAACCTGCCGGTGAGGGCACTCCAGGTGTCTCACCAAACAACACAGAGTCCGCAGCATCAGCAGCAACGAGGGGGCCGATAAGTGAGATAGGGCAAGAATCCATCTTTACTTGGTTCACGCTGCCAGCAAACGGGCCAGAAAGGGGAGAAAAGGCAGGTGCGACTTCCCTGGATGAATCCCATATACTTCAAGTAGGGGGTTATGCGAAACAAAAAGTGCTAGGAAGGTGAGCTTACAGTCACCCTTACTTCAGCCTGAAGGATACCTGGTTCTCCCTGCCGTCTATCTCATTATCGCCTGGGTAACCTCACAGAAAACAACTGAAAGTGAGTAAAAACCGTTAAAGACATTCTGGACTGTGTCTGAGTTCTTCTGCGACATGTGGTTCTACACACTTACACTCGAGCCCCTGGGGCCAGCCTCACTCTCAGGAGGCCACACCATCTAACTGCAAATGCCATCAGCCCCAGATGCTCGCTAAACCGCAGTGGCGGTCACCCCTCATCCTGACCGCAAAACCTCTCTTCCGCAGCGCCAGCCCTCCCCTTTATTTTGAAATTTTTACGCACTTGGAAATGTTTTTGCCGTTTTCCAGTACACTTTATGGTAAAACTTATGGTTGTATTTTAAGTACAATTCGACTCCAAGCCAAAACCAAGCCCTCAAATGGCAAGATTGATGGAAAAATTAAAATGTTACGGCTCTCAGAAGAAGGGGAGCAAAAAACAAAAATGAAAAACGGAAAATCATGAAGGGGTTAACAAAACTAAAACAAAATCTGTACCACACAATTCAACTCTCTTTACTATTCACAGCCAAAAACAACATTAAAAATCGGCCATGTGTGGAGCAAATTTACAGAGGAAACACTTTGTTAAAACGTATGGGCAAGTGTGGTGGACACTTATTATTCTAAATACAAAGGAACCTTGGATTCCGAGCATAATTGGTTTCGGGAGTTTGCTCTTAAACCAAGTTACTCTTATGTCAAAGGAAATTTTTCCATAGGAAATAATTGAAACGCAGACGATTCGTTCCACGACCCAAAAATATTTACTGTATTTATACAAACATATTACAGTAATACAAAATAATGAACTGTATTCATATAAATATTACAGTACACCGATACAAAATACTGTGCAGTAAACATATAAAGCAAATTAAACTGCACTTTAGCTCACAATAAAACTGTTGGTGTGCGGAGGTACAATACAAGAAATGTGCTGCACTAGTTAGCAGAAAGAAAGTACAATACTGTATCCACAAATGCAAATTGATAGACATGCTATATAGTATATACTGTACTGTACAATGGTATACAATATACAGTATATATGCACAGAAAGTTACCTCCAGAGCGGGTCAGAGTGTGGTGAACGGACAGAAGCAGAAGTGTGCACGGTGAGTATTTGCTCTTCTTGCAAAGCATTGCTCTTAAACCAAGTTACAATTTTTTTATAAACCTTTGCTTGTCTTGCAAAACACTCTCAAATCAAGCTACTCTTAATCAAGGTTCCACTGTAATAGATCACATAGGCCTTCTGTACGTTGGACGACTGTCTTAGCAAATGTCCTATGTGGCTTGTCTTTCTCAACACCCTATGCAGAAACAGCAGGTGCTATAAAACCTCTTTAGGTTAAGTTCCCACTATGAGTTTTTTATGCATTTTTGACGCTACATATTTTTGCTGAGCAAAAAATAACAGCAGAATCTTCTCGTCCTGGCAAAGTGGATGGGAATTCTAGAAATCTCTTGTACACTGTGCCATTTTTACACAACGTGCACTAACCAGCAGCGTGTGTTTGATATCTGTAACATGTCAATGTTTCTTCAAAGTACGCTTAAGGGCATTTACATTGCAGAAACACACTAAAAACGCATGTAATTCTCACAAGATTGTATAATTAAAGTTTTGTCCACACCAAATAAAAGGATAAAATAAAACATAACATATCAAAAAGTAACAAAATGCAGTAAATACACAAAAAATTGCAGTGAAAAAATGCAAGACACTTAATTTAGCTAAGGCTAGTTTCACACTTGCATTGCGTTGTGTGACGGATGCAACGGATGCTGCAAAACAACGGAATCCGTTTTGATTTTTTTTTTTTTTTTTTTTACAGTTTTACCGGCGGTAGACTATTGTGAACGATCAGCTGATCACTCCCAGTAGCCGGCCGCCGGGTGATCAGCTGATCGCTCCCAGTAGCCGGCCGCCGGGTGATCAGCTGATCGCTCCCTGCAGCCAGCCGCCGGGTGATCAGCTGATCGCTCCCTGCAGCCGGCCGCCGGGTGATCAGCTGATCGCTCCCTGCAGCCGGCCGCCGGGTGATCAGCTGATCGCTCCCTGCAGCCGGCCGCCGGGTGATCAGCTGATCGCTCCCTGCAGCCTCCCGCCGGGTGATCAGCTGAGCGCTGTCACTTGCCGGCGCCCGGGCATGCCAGCGGGCGGGCGCTCAGCTGAGCGCTGTCACTTGCCGGCGCCCGGGCATGCCGGCGGCCGGTTGCTCAGCTGAGCGCTGTCACTTGCCGGCGGCCGAGCATGCCAGCGGCCGGTCGCTCAGCTGAGCGCTGTCACTTACCGACGGCCGGGCGCTCAGCTGAACGTTCAGCCACCGCGAGCCAAAATAAAGTTTGTGATTTAAAAAAAAAAAAAGAGCATGCGCAGTGAAATCCAGAGGATTCCGCTGCTCAAAACAACGTTACATGCTGCGTTCCTCCCACTGGGCGGAAGCAACGGAGCGTCGCCCAGCGGAAGCAACGCAGGTACTTTTGCTACAATCCGTCACCCATACAAGTCTATGGGAAACAGCGGAATCCGTTAACGGATTCCGCTGTTTTCCAAAAGGGCGGATTGTAACGGAAAGAAAACAACGCAAGTGTGAAAGTACCCTAATAGGTACAAAAAGGCTGCTTAAAATCTGCAACATCAAAAACTCACAAGAAACTCATTGTGAGAATGATGCTGGCTCTCCCATAGACAGAGTGGGAGCTGCATCCAGAATGCACAAATAATTGACATGCTGCATTTTTGAATGCACGGATTTGGGTCAAAATTTTAGCCCCAAAATCGCTGCGTTCAAAAAAGCAACATACGCACGTCTGATGCACAATCTACATAGATTGTGCAGGGGACGCAGGACGCATGCATTTATGCTGCAGTGCAATACGCAGCGTAAATGCATGATATTACACAACGTGCGCATGAGCCCTTAAAGGGAGTCTGTCACTGGGATTAACCCCTTAAGCTGTCTATATGGGCATATAGGTCATAGAAGGCTGAATAAAATGACCTTGATACAGCGCCATGCAAAAGTTTGGGCACCCCACGTTAAAATTACTGTAAGGCCTTGTACACATGGTGCGTTTTTGATGCGTTTTTTGGTGCAGTTGGTGAACCAAATCTGTATGTCTATCCTTTTGCCAGCAAAGTCAATGAGAATTCTGAATTGCTGTGCGCACATTGCTTCTTTTTTTTTCTTGCACTTTTAGGTGCAGAATAAAGAAGCAGCATGTCAATTGTTGGTTCGTCTTTTTTCCTACGTTTTGTAGCCCTTCCAGCCATTGATTTCATTTAAAAAAACAACACATGGCACAAAAAAACACGTCAAAAACCACATGCCTTTAGTTAGGGTTCTTTAGAGTTACAAGGAACATTATGGGGGATGGGGGACCTTTATGGGGCACATTATGGGTCAATGAGGGACATTATGGGTCAGTGGGTGACATTATGAACCATATTGGGACATTATAGGGCAGTGGGAGACATTATAAAACAAATTGGGAAATTATAGGGCAATGAGGGACATTATGAAGCATATTGGGACATTATTGGGACATTATAAAGTAAATTGGGACATTTGGGAGCAATGAGAGACATTATGGAGCATAGTGAGACTTTATGGGGAAATAGGGGACATTAGGGAGCAAATTGGGACATTATACGGTAGTGGGGACATTATAAAGTAAATTGGGACATTATGGGGTAGTGGGCGACAAATTGGGACATTATGGGGCAGTTGGGGACATTATAGAGTAAATTGAGACATTATGGGGGAATGAGAAACATGGGGTATTGGGGACATTATGAAGAAAATTGGCACATTATGGGTCAATGAGGGACATTTTGAGGCAATGGTAACATTATGGAGCTAATTGATTGGAACATTATGGAGCAGTGGGGGACATTATGGGGCAATGAGAGTCATTATGAGGCAATTAGGAAGGGAATGGTGAAAGGCAGCATAGTATAATGAGGAGCGGGGTGGGGTGAATTGATGCCGAGATGTAGTATGGGGGAGATGTTATAGAAAGGGCAAGTTTTGGGAGGACATTATGGAAAGAGGTACATTGTGGGGCTATTTTGGAGAGGAGCAATGTGTGGGGGGATATTTTGTGCAGGAAGCAATTAACAACCCCTTCTGATTCCACTTGTTTCCCCAGACATTATTCAAAAAAGGAGACCAGGATGGGGCACATTATTAAATAAAAGGGGCCATGATAAGGGACATAAATACTATATGGGGCCAGAATGAGGGGCATTATTGGTTTATGGTGGCAAGTGGGGCATAATAACTGTAGGGGCAATTTAGGGGACATTATTACTGATGAAATATAGATTAATTTTGAGGATGCTGTCTTCCATGGGAGAAGCAAAAGTCTGATGTAGTGTAGATATTGGTGAAAAAATGGGGGATTTTCTCTGCAAGCGATCAGCTGTAGGTGACTGTGTGTTATTTTCTGTAGAGTCGCGTAATGGCAGGAAAAAGTGATGACGGTCAGCACCAGATGAAGAGGAAAAGCAAAGATAAATAACTTCAGCTAGAGACATCACTGGTAACACAGTGTATTACATGTACACACACATATGCACTACTATATACAAGGTCCCTGTGTATAATGTCACAGGTGATCACTGTATTACCTGTACACTATATACAGAAAATGGCGCTGATAATAATATTAGTGTTATTAGTATTGTGGTTTTTATTCATGATCATTATTGCAGTATTATACATCCTTGTGTGATAGTAATATGTGGTCTGGTCATGATGTGATGGTATTTGTCTCCTGTGTGTGGTATTTTTTGGTCATTATGTGGTCTGGTCATAGTGTCATGGTATTTCTCTCTTGTATGTGGTAATATTCGGTTACTACGTAGTCTAATTATGGCATGGTGGTATTGCTCTCTTGTATATGGTTGTATTTGATCACTATGTGTTAGTAATATGTTGTCTGTATTCGGTCACTATGTGGTGGTAATATGTTGTCTGGTCACAGTGTGGCGGTATTTCTCCCTTGTATGTGATATTATTGGTCTTGGTATAGTGGATTGTGTTGTGTAAGGAGGTCACTTTTTCTCTCTAATATGAATATGGGAAAGATTCTTTAATTCAAATTGTTTCCTGTTTTCTACTGTTAAATTGGCTTTGACTACATCTTCATCTCTACAATGTGGCTCTTGACCAACTTTCAAAGTCAAATGTGTCTCTCAAGGTAAAAAAGGTTGGGGACCCCTTGTCTACAGGCTAGAGCCGTGTAAACACAGCTACTGCACTGAAGCCAATCACTGGGCTCAGATGCTATTTGTAGACAGCAGGAGCTGCTAAGCCCAATGATTGTCTGCAGTGGTATAATTGTGACATCACTACTTCAGCAGGACAATCACTGCTGAAGTGGCAGAGAGGCAGTGCTTGACCAGCTCAGTTTAATTTATACCTCTGCCGGTCTATGGACAATAAAAATTTGAAACGCATTTCTTTATAGTTTCACAGTACAGATTAATTGTATCAGTCAGAGATGAGAAATAATAGTAAATTCCTTAAATTATACTTTTTTCCACTGCTGATGCCATAAATCCAGTTTAGAATGGTTGAATAAAGGGTATCAGCAATGGAAAAAATTAGATTATTTTTTTAATGAGAGGATTATATGCCCAAAAATAAGAGCGGAAAATAGGACAAAGGTCAGACATTAGCAGAAAGCTTAATGCTGTTCACATTTTCAGCTGTAAGCACCTTCCCTATTAAGAAATAAAAGTTAATTTGTGATTACAATTTTTCCTATGTTTTTTACAGAATTAAGATGATTCAACTGTAAGTACAGCTTTGGTGAGAGAGCAGCTGTAGAGCCGTCCACTAGAAAATAAAAATCAGTACAAACCACAAGCATTTCTTTCTGCAAATGGAATCCCCCATGGCTCTCTGTACCTGAAAAGAGTTGCTCTTTTCTCAATAACATATTTATATATGGATTTTTACTTACTTTAGCTGGGGGTATTTGTGACAGCAAGGTGGCAACTATATCTTTGTAACATGACAGTCATGACTAGTGATGAGCCACCCTCCTAGTGTTCCAGTTCGGTTCGGTTCGACGAACACCTTCGAACCCATTGAAAACAATGGCAGGCAAACACATACAAACACATTATAGGGCGGCACGGTGGCTCAGTAGTTAGCACTGCAGTCTTGCAGCGCTGGGGTCCTGGGTTCAATTCCCACCAAGGACACCATCTGCAAGGAGTTTGTATGTTCTCCCTGTGTTTGCGTGGGTTTCCTCCGGGTACTCCAGTTTCCTCCCACACTCCAAAAACATACAGTTAGGGACCTTAGATTGTGAGCCCCAATGGGGACAGTGTTGCCAATGTATGTAAAGTGCTATGGAATTAATAGCACTATATAAATGAATAAATTATTATTATTATACATATACACATACAGTTAATAAACATTGGCATTATGCTTACAGGTCCCTGCGACGCTTCCTGCAGACTCTGTCTCCCGCCGCTTCTCCTTCTGATCATCGCTGCACCCTCCTGGTAACTAGCACTGATGATAGGACCTTTCCGTGACGTCATAGCATGTGACCAGTCACGTGTGTATTATCTCATTGGCTACAGACTGGTCACATGGCTATGACGTCATGCTAGGTCCTGTCAGTGCATCTCTCCGGTACGCGGTGCTCGTTTGAGCATCTCCGTGTACCGTCGAGATACCCGGTCACATGCTTGGCTCCCCGTCCCTGCATGTCGGCGCTCTTTGCAGAGTCAGCCCACATGTAGGGACTGGATGACACAGCCGGTGAATAGCGGCGCCGGGAATCAGGTGATCGGAGATCACCGTTGCTATAGTAACCCGCCTGTCAGGTTACTATTGCAATGTTGGCAGCGGTGACATCACCGCTTACCAACCTGCAGCCTCTGCTCACTCACTGAGTGATTAGACCGCACGGGAGCAGCAGCGTCTTTCACCCATGTAAGAGAGAGAAGAGAGAGAAGAGAGAGAGAAGAGAGAGAAAAGAGGAGAGGAGAGAGAGAAGAGAGAGAAGAGAGGAGAGAAGAGATAGGAGAGAGAGAAGAGAGAGGAGAGAGGGAGAAGAGACAGAGAGAAGAGAGAAGAGAGAAAGAGAAGAAGGAGAAGAGAGGGGAGGAGAGAGTAGAGAAGAGAGAGAAGAGAGAGAAGAGAGAGAAGAGAGAGAAGAGAGAGAGGAGAGAGAGGAGAGAGAGAAGAGAGGAGAGATAGAAGAGAGAAGAGAGAAATGAGAGACAGATGAGAGAGAGAAGAGAGAGGAGAGAGAGAAGAGAGAGAGAGGAGAGAGAGAAGAGAGAGGAGAAAGAGAGGAGAAAGAGAAGAGGGAGAGAAGAGAGAGGAGAGAGAAGACACAGAGGAGAGAGAGAAGAGAAAGGAGAGAGAAGAGAGGAGAGAGAAGAGAGAGAATAGAGGAAAGAAGAGAGGAGGGAGAAAGAGAGAGAGGAGAGAGAGAGGAGAGAGGGAGAAGAGACAGAGAGAAGAGAGAGAGGAGAGCGAGAAAAGAGAGGAGAGAAGAGGGAGAAGAGAGGAGAGAGAGAAAAGAGAGAGAAGAGAGAAGGGAGAGGAGAGAGAGGAGAGAGAGGAGAGAGAAGAGAGAGAAGAGAGAGAAAAGAGAGAGAAGAGAGGGAGAAGAGAGGAGAGAGAGAGAAAAGATAGAAGAGAGGGAGAAGAGAGGAGAGAGAGAAGAGAGAGAAAAGAGAGGAAAGAGAGAGGAGAGAGAGAGGACAGAAGAAGAGAGAGAGAAGAGAGAGAAGAGAAAGAAGAGAGAGAGAGGAGAGAGAGAGAAGAGAAAGAAGAGAGAGAGACACGCAGGCACTACTGCGCCATCATCATCCCCGCACACACCCCGGCACTACCGCACTCATCATCATCACTGCACACACCCCGGTAGTACCACCCTCATCGTCATCCCCACACACACCCAAACACTACCGCACTCATCATCATCACCGCACACACCCCGGCAGTACCGCACTCATCATCATCACCGCACACACTCCGGCAGAACCGGCCCCATCGTCATCCCCGCACACATCCCGGCACTACCGCACTCATCATCATCACCGCACACACGCAGGCACTACCGCATTCATCATCATCACTGCACACACCCCAAGAGTACCACCCCCATTGTCATCCCCGCACACACCCTGGCACTACCGCACTCATCATCATCACCGCACACACCCCCACACTACCGCTCTCATCAACATCACCGCACACACCCCGGCACTACCGCACTCATCATCATCACCGCACGCACTCCGACACTACCGCACTCATCATCATCACTGCACACACCCCGGCACTACCGCACTCATCATCATCCTCGCAAACACGCAAGCACTACCTGAGTGAATTCTCCGGTGACAGCGCGGCTAACTTCAGTTGCTGCGTGGAGCTGACACAGAGTGGTCATGTTCTACGGCACTCCCTGTCAGCTTCATGTAGCAGAGCTGAAAGCGTCGTGTGGATTACTTCGGACCTGGAGGGGTATTTGGGGATTAATAAAGTGGTAAATGAGGGGGGGGTTGTCTTTTATTCCAAATAAAGGATTTTTCGTTGTGTGTGTTTATTTACTTTCACTTAGAGGTTAATCATGGAAGGTATCTCGGGGAGATGCCTACCATGATTAACCTTGAACTTAGTGGCAGCTATAAGCTGCCATTTAACTCTTTATTACCCCTATTGCCACTGCACCAGGGCAATTCGGGATGAGCTGGGTAGAGTCCCGGGACTGTCGCATCTAATGGATGCGGCAATTCCGGGCGTCTGCTGGCTGACATTGTTAGGGTGGTGGGCTCCCCTTAACGTGGCATACTCCATCCTGACAATACCAGCCTCCAGCCATGTGGCTTTATCTTGGCTGGTATCAAAATTGGGGGGACTGCAGGTTGTTGTTTTTTTTTTGAATTATTTATTTATTTATTTTACTGCACGATAAAGACTCGCCCGCCGGTGGATGTGATTGGTTGTAGTGAGACAGCTGTCACTCAGTGTGGGGGCGTGTCTGACTGCAACCAATCATGGGCGCCGGTGGGCGGGGAAAGCAGGGAATACCAGATTGAATAATCAGCGGGAATAATCAGTGGCAGCCATTTTCAAAAGAGTAAAAGCTGCCGGAGCTTTGTGACAGCCGTGCAGCTGATCGGTAAGTAGGAAAGATGGGATTGTGCTAGGGACGCAGGACGCATGCAAATACACAACGTGCGCTGTGAAAAGCCTTGCTTTTGGTGATCGAACCGTTATCGAACGTTAACTCAAACGGTCGAACGTGAAGCAAATCGTTCGAGTTCGTCGAACGACTCGAACACCGCCCAAAACCACTCGAATTTGAAATTGGCGAACGGTTCGCTTCGAACATCGCTCATCTCTAGTCATGACATCACTTTGGATGCCAGGTCATCATGGTTGGTCGATCTAACTTGCCTCCTTCTGAGGCTGTTAGGTTCCCTGTATAGTCTGATGTTCATTGGCCTATACCAGAGGTTCCCAACTCCAGTCCTCAAGGCACACCAACAGTGCATGTTTTCAGGATTTCCTTAGTATTGCACAGGTGATAATTTAATCACCTGCAAAGGTGCTGAATCCAACACCCATGCAATGCTAAAGAAATCCTGAAAACATGCACTGTTGGTGTGCCTTGAGGACTGGAGTTGGGAACCTCTGGCCTATACAATGTACTTTCTCTTGATTTCACTCTGTTTATACCCCTGTTGTCAGTGGTTAGTAACAGTAAACAACTTTTTATTTTATTTTTCAGTATTCATTTTTGAGGTATGATTTGTATCAGTTTTTCACTATGTCTCTGGTACTGCTGTTTTGAGAAGTGTACGATAAACTGAGGGATAAGCCTTACATTGTGTAGGCAATTGTTATACAGACCAACACCATTGGTTTTATACCCTGGTGTGACTAAGGCCTTATGGCGATTATGCTGGAGCGCTACTACAACGTGCAGATACGGGAATGGACTTTGTTTACATCTCTTGCAGGTGGTTTGCTTTCCAGGCACCCTGTGATGAATCATAGGATGACGCGGGCGGCACATCAGGGATGATGCAGCCGATATTCTTTTGGTGACACGCAACTTCCGGTAATGAGAATACTGGGTAGAATAGTCACACGCGTGATCATACAGACTGCGCATGCGCATAGTGTATAAAATGGCGCTGCCCATAGCAGACCGCGGCACATTTTGTTTGCGTCCGGCTACGATGGACATAGTTGGTAAGTGTGGTTTTGTTGATTTACCGCTCGGTTTCTGTTCTAGGTAATTGGGCTATAGGCTTATGTTTATTCAATATTTTTTACAGTCCACTGGGGCAATTTATTTATAGAACGTCAGGATATATTACACTCACAGGATGGAGAGCATTATATAAGAAGACTCCCCTGATGAGAATTTACTATGAAACGTGTTGGGAGGAAGCGTTTTTCTGCAATATTCTAGCAAGCTTTTCTAAAGGCGACTTCTGGTATCTATAAACTCCACTAGATGGTCACCAAAGTGAAACCTTGGCTTGAATTGTTAATATACCAATCCTTTTCTTTGACGGGACCCATTTAATGTTGAGAAGGGTGGGATCTTGGTTGTATAAGAAAGCTTTGGTGTTATCCAATATAGTCCCATTATATTAAAACCCAATCACTCTACTTAGAGGCGGTTCCTTCTATGTGGGCGATTTGGGGTCTTTCCAACCATTTGATGGTGTAATTAGTTATGTTATGGGATGTTTGTTTTTGATGTGCCCCACATGCTACTCTGGTCCAATTGAGCTCGGTGGCCAAGTAGTAGATGTGTCAGTTTTTTAGATTCACAGTTTTATATAGTGATCCTCTATCACTTATTAATGAGCACATAATAAAAGTTATGTTTTAGTCTTAAATTTTTTGTTTCTTGAGATTACCCCTTTGCTATTTTGGGTTCTTACTCTTTACTGGGGTTATACAAGGTATTTTGCTACTTTCAGGTCATCATGTTACTTTCATTACACAGGAGAGATCAGTGTAGTAAGGTAGATGATAGGGTTAACCTGCGCTGCTGTATGGATTGAAGAAATCACTCCGGAGTAAAGATTGATTTTATTATTCAATGCATTTCAGAGTCTATACAACGCCTTCTTCAGGAAGACAAAATCACTGATGTACATCAAGAGCCGATACAAAGAGAACTCTTATATATTGAGTCCTGAAGAAGGAGTTGAATAGACTCTGAAACGCGTTGAATAATAAAATCATGAAGGTCTTTACTCCGGAGTGTTTTCTTCAATCCATGCACAGGTTAACCCTTTCCTCTACCTACACTGATCTATCCTCTGGGTCTGCGGAAGCCAACGTGGGAATCTGTCATGTTTTCATGGTAGTTGTGACCCTCACAACTCCCCCAGGTGAGTGTTATCTGTGCTTTTTTATTCTGATCCAACCAGGATAAGACACCATCTGTGCCCTTGTCTCTTCTTGAAGTTATTTTTTTCATAACACAGGAGGGACAGGGATAATATAAACTATGGCCCTGATTCATCAAGACTGGTGTTGTTCATACGGGTCTTGATGAGGAGGTGTGCTGGAGTCAGATGCTCCTGATTCATTTAGAAGTAGAAGCCACGTCATGAATTTGACATTGTATTGCTGAAATGTCCAGCCTCGTTTCATCATCATCCTGGTAGATGGCAGATTTTTATCAAGAATGTCTTGGGACATTTGTCCATTCATCCTTCCTTCAGTTATATGAAGTTTGCCAATGCCATATGTTGAAAAATAGCTGCACTCCATGATGTTCCCACCTCCAAACTTCACTGTTTGTATGTTTTTTTGGGGGTGATATGCAGCGCCTTTTGGTTTCAAAACATGGTGTGTATTATGGCATCCAAAGAGTTCAATTTTGGTCTCATCTGTCCAAATTATATTCTCTCAGTATTTCACAGGCTTGTCTAAATGTTGTTGAGCAAAGTTTAAACACACTTAAACAAGCTTTTTGTTCAGAAATGGAGTCTTGATGGTGAGCATGCATACAGGCCATGGAGTTTCGGTGTATTACTTATTGTTTTCTTTGACACAATTGTACTTGCTAATTCCACGTTTTCTGTAGCTCTCCACAGGTGGTTCTTGGTCTTGGACAACTCTATTGATAATTCTTTTCAATTCTGTCTAAAATCTTACAGGGAGCATCTGATCGTGGCCAGTTTATGGTGAAATTATGTTCGTTCCACTTTTGGATTATGGTCCCAACAGTGCTCACTTGAATCAGCCCCCCCAGGAGAATCATACCAGACCCTGGACGTCTGCATTGCTCTCAGGTTACCCTGCGATCTTCAGCGGATGCTCCCAGCAGCCATGCTCCATGTGGTCCTCCACTACTTCTGGCCAACACTTACACACATCAGATCGCGCACATGTACACTTATATGCACAGACACACACTCAACCACACACATCAGATCGCAAACACACACTCACCACATCCAGTAATAACGATTGTTTCCAACCGGCAAAAAATTCTGGGACACAGTGTAGTGGAGCGCGAGGACCTACCGTGGAGCGCATAGAGGACCTGCGGTGAAATGCATTGATGCGTTCCACAGCTGAGTCCTCCATGCGTTTCACTCCACTGCACTGCGTTCCAGGATCCTTTGCCAGCCGGAAGCAATCAGTATCGCCGGATATGGTGAGTGTGTATGTGAGATCTGATGTATGTGGTTGTGCAATTTGATGTGTGTGTGCCATCTAATGTGTGTGTGTGTGTGTGTGTGTGCGATCTGATGTGTGTAGGTGTGTGATCTGATGTGTGTAGGTGTGTGATCTGATGTGTGTAGGTGTGCGATCTGATGTGTGTGGGTGTGTGCTCCACCGCAGGTCCTTCATGTGTTCCACAGCAGGTCCCCCCCGTTCGGCGTCTGGTATGATTGCGGGGTCTTCTGTCTTTCAGTCGTGTTGGGTCGGGTGTCTGTTTTCTATAGCTGCATGGACACTTCATTATTGAAGTGCGACTAGGACTTATTTTTGGGATAGGACTTATATTTAAGCCTTATGCCGAAAATGCTGAAAAGTCCTGCTAGGGCGGTGACACGCCCACAGCGTCTGGGGGGGTTACTTGTCACCGGGCCGGTGTAGGGGGGTTGGGATGTCACAGTGGCCCGACCCAGTTCCGTGACCCCGGCGGTGTCAATAAAGATGGAGGGGTTATTTACAGGGGAGAATAGAGTCTGTATTCGTGACGCCACCTGTGGTTTGCAGCTAACATAGGAGCCGCTGGTGCGGGAGATGTCCTCTGGGGCAGATGGTAGCGCAGCTCGGTTGGTGCATCTCTCCACAGGCAGAGCTCAGGCCCCAGGGATGTTGGGAGTAGTTGTCTCCTGCTGCCATGCAGCTATGGCGAGGGTAGGGCGCGGGAAGGATTGGATGACACAGGGGTTGCAATCAAAGTTTTTTACTCACTAAAGTATCACCGCCTCTGGGGTACCGGACTCTGCTGTCATGGGCTCCAGCCGATCCCGGATAGTTCAGAGGTCGGAGTCGGTGATTTTTTCTGTGCGTCCTTCCTACTTGCACTGTGATGTGTGAGTCCCTGCGGCTTGAAGCTACGCTGAGACCCTTGTCCTTGTATAGGTTCCGGTTCTGTCCCGTATGACAGGCAGCGCAAGTCCATTACTGGTGCCACTCTTGTGTCACAGCTCCTGGCTCTAGTATGCTGCTGTGCCCTGTGCACTTTGTGGGCCAGAAGACTTGCAATGTTCTGCCTTACAGATTCTGCTGGTGGGACTTGCAGTAACCACGCAGCCTAGGGCTCCACATCCTGCTCTTTGTGCTCAGTCCTGTGGCTATGGCGCAGCTCTCTCCCAGCGACCGTCTTCTCATCACTCCTCACTTGTTCTGACTCCTCTCACTTTTGTCACTTCTGTGTGTGTGTCGCCTTGCTCCCCTTTTATGATGCTCCACCCCCCAGGTTACTGTACTAGTGGGCAGGAGGTCCCATACCTTGTGATGGCCACTCCCCCAGCACCCTACCCTAACCCAGTCCCAGTGGGAGGGCAACTGAACTGTGTGTTGTGTGGTTTGTGGTGGTTACCGGCAATGACCTCCTCTGTACCCAGGATGAGTACCGCAGCTCAGCCGAGGTGCAGTACCCTGTGACGACTGAAGCCTCAGGGACGCTACAGCTTATTTTCAGGGTAGGACTTATTTTTGGGGAACACGGTACATACAAGTGATTGTCATATTGGAATTCATGCTCTTAGCAATCTTTGTTGAAGCAAGACAATGTTGTCTTAAAAATATACAGAGAAAACATGTCTGGTATGATGTTTATTGTGCTCCTGCACTGCTGACACTAAATAAAGCGTGATAAAGCAGCTGTCTTTGGAAGCGTATGGTGCTTGGCACCTCTCCTCGGTTTGTATTATGTGCCATATTAACTTTAGAAAGTTATGCTCTGTGCAGGAATTGTGATGATAAGAAGCTTCATCTAGCAGTGGGCGGTCAGAAAATATGTCCCTTACCAGCAATTGTCAGCAGAGGTGAGGCCATTCACAAAGTGTAGTGACAGACTGCGCAACACAGCTGTTACACTAAGCTGGGGGATAATAATAGAAGCTAAATGTTTCCCAAGGTGAATGTGAGGTTGAGGTTAATACCATCTCCAACCAGGTAAAAATGAATTGCACAAACCACTACCTTCTCAACATTAGCAAAGACGGGATGCAATTGATTGATGGAGGCCTGCATTGTCAGCAATGAGAGCCTAAGAGGTCAGGAATGAGGGTCGTAAATCCCCATTCTTGGCGGTAAAGCGTAACAACTTTTCTCCTTGTGGAGACTGATAAACCAATCTGGCAGCCAGATTGGTTTGTCAGTTTACACAAGGAGAAAAGTGTTCCCCTCAGACCCCACTTTAGCTTCTCATACAGCCAGTTCAGATCTCATACTTTGCACTGACGAGGGGCAGTCACCCCAAAACACCGTGTTTCAAATTGAGGTTCTGATCTACCATAAATACTAAGTCATATGAAAGGGCTTGTTAAAAGGTCACTTTTGACTTTTAGGATTGCTACCTCCAATAGGTGGCACTAGAGTTTGTCTCCTTCCTCCCTTAAGAGACAATTTGGAGGTAAAGCAGAATGCATTCAGTAGATCTCTTCACAGAGTTAAATTGGAGCCTGAGAAATAAGCAAAGGTACCTGTTTAATTGTTTCCAAAAGCCAAATTCACTGTGATGTGCTATAGTAGTAAAGATTGCATTACACCAAAGATACGACTAATAAAAGTTACAGTCCCATAGAGGGATGAAGTTAAAAAGTTTCAAAATATTGTAAATATATTTAAAACACCCCCACAAAATAAAAAAACAAACAAAAGAAACAAATATTGTGCAATAACTACAAATACTATGCAATAACAAAAAAATACACATATCTGGTTTCAATGCATCCGGAATTACCTGATCTATAAACTGTCACACTAATTACCCCCAAACGTGAATACGGTAAAAAAATAAAAAACATTGCAAAAATGTACTTAATGTAAATAAATATGGTGTCCCTAAAAAAAGTTAAAAGAGAAAAGTTTTGGTACCGTGTTAGCCAGTTGAAAAATGATTGATTGCCCTCAGTGAGAGAAAATTTTCTAAGCTCAGTGTTTGTTTATTTAGATGCCCTTTTATTCTGCCATGCCTCTGCTCTGTTTGTGCATATATTTGTGTTTCTTCAGATATTTTGTCATACCATGCCTGATGAAGAGACCTGAGAAGTCTCGAAAGCTTGCTCTGTAACATCATTTATTTATTTTAGTTAGTCATTAAAAGGTATCACAACTACAAGATTTTAATTTTATTTCTCTCACTGAGGGTAATCAATCATAAAAATAGGTTCTCTCGTCTCGCAAAAAATAAGCCACCATACAGCTCGGTCAGGGGAAAAATAAAAAAAAACTAAAGCTCTCAGAATATGGAAATTCAAAATATTTATTTTTCTATAAAATAGTTTTTTCTGTGTGAAGGAGGCAAAACATAAAATAAAAACATATAAATGTGTTATCGCTATAATCGTACTGAGTGACCAGAGGAATAAAGCTATCCTATCACTTTTACCAAATAGTAAACAATATAAAAATGTTTAAGAAAATGAAATAAAAAATAAATCATATCTGTATTGTTGGTTTTGGCCATTCTGCCTCCTAAAAATCAGAATAAAAAACGATAAAAAAATGTTATGTACTTGAAGCTGGTACCAATAAAAACGTCAACTCATCCCACAAAAAAGTCTTCAGATGACTGTCAGCAGAAAAATGACAAAATTACAAAATTATGGCTCTCAAATATGGTGATGCAAAAACATTTTTAAAGAGATGTTTTAGTGTGTGATAGTGGCCAACCATAAAAACCTGATATAAACCTGGTATTCCTGTAAGCACACCGACCCGAAGAATAAAACTGTCATATCACGTATACCGGAAGTTGAATGGCATAAAAAATAAATAAAATAATTTCTTAAGATGTTGAATTTTTTTATTCTGCCCCCCAAAGATCGCAGCAAGGCTTGCCTCACATTTATCCTGCACTGTATGCTGAACGCTTACACCAGGATTTACATGTCTGAAATACATGATTCAGATGGAATCCTCGATGGAACATTCACTATAAGGCCTCTGTTCCACTCTCGTTTTGCAAGGATGAGTGCAATCCGATAAAATATCATATTGCACTCGCACCAGTGCAAAACTATGGGGCAGTGTCCATCTGCGATTGAGTTCTCATGCCATGTCGGCATGAGAAATGATTCGCAGTATGCTGCATTTGCCAGGGAGTCTTGACTCACACGCACCCATACAAATCTATGGGTTCATGTGAAACATCGCACTGCACTCGCATGTCATCCAATCGCAATGTGATGTACACAGAGACAGGCCAGGGAGGAAAGTGCTCCCTCTTCTCCACAGCTGTGATCTGATTGCAAGATCGGATCACAGTCACATGACCCTTGGCTCACACTTGCAGCAGAGGGTCATTAGCATATCGCTTCCGATGCTGTTGCAACTGAAGCTGTGCGCAGGTGGAACCGAGGCCTAATGAGGCAGATGGAGTGGACTATGGACTGTCTCTGGCTTAAAATCTATTGGTTCCTTTTTCTTAGCATTCATAAAAGTGCAGCCAGACACAGTTTTGTACACTTCTGAAAAGACGGACACAGAGGCCAGATGAAATCCAGAGCAACTTTGCTGCCTCATTATAGTGAATGGATTCCTTGGGGGGTATAAATTTAAATCATGTCATTTGGAGATTTAGATGTAAACCCCAAACGAAGTGCTCAGCGTAGAGCACAGGAAAAATGTCATCTAAAATGTCAAGCAAAATGTACAAAATAAAAGCTAAAGAAAAGCAAGCCTCCATTCAGATTTGTCATCTGTCAATGGAAATATAGGGGGCTTTTCACATTACTGGTAATCCAAAGATTCTAGAAAACTGCCATGGCTTCCCAAAAGAGAAGTCCAGCAAAATCCAAATGCCCTCTAAGTCCCACAGCGTGCCTGAACAACATCTAGTGTTCCATGTTTTAAATTTCTGCAGTGAGGATAGTCTACTTAATTTACCAGGTGCGTGTCTTCAGAAGCCTGAGCTGGATACAATCTATGGGCAATACAATGTACTGGGCACTTCATTGATAGATGTACAATTTTAACTCAACAACATCCATTACTGCTTGTTTCTGGAAAATACCCATGGAATCAAAATAGGCACTACACATGTAGATAAATTAACAAATGGGTGTCATTTCTAAAATGGGAACAGTTGAGGGTGAATTCTGCTCTTCTGGCACTTAGGGGAGTACACAAAGTATTATATGAAAATCTATGCTCCAAGGGTCAAATAGAACTCCTTCCCTCCCTCACAAGTCTCTCCATGTGTCGACGCAATACTGTACAGCCACCTATTGGTTATTGCCAAAATAATCAAACATTGTGTGACATATTTTGGTGCCATTGTTACCCATTTTCCCATGTGAAAATGTCAAATTTTGGGATAAAACTACATTTTTGTGGTAATTTTTTTTTTCTTCAATGCCCAATGCTATAAAATTCAATGACACACTTCTAGAAGAATTAATTGAGGACTGTAGTTAGTAAAATGAGGTCATTTATGGGGAAGGCCTGCTTTTCTACCACCTCAGGGGCTCTGCCAATGTGACATGGCATCCTCAAACCATTTTACCAAAATCTACACTGCAATATGGCGCTCCATCCCTTCTGAGCTTTTCACTGTGCCTCAGAAGTAGTTTTGACCACATATGTGGTATTGTCTTGACACATTTTACCTTCATTTTCTCCTATCACCCCTTTTGAAAAATAAAAACTTGAGGCCAAAGCAACATTGTATTGGAAAAAATGGGAAATGTTCACTTACTCAGCAAAATGTTATAAAATTCTATGAATTGCCTGAAGGTGGAAAATGCTTATTACACCCCTAGATAAATTTTGTTGAGGTATAGTTTCCAAAATGGGGTTACTTGTGGGGATTTATTTTTTTGGGGGGGCATGTCAGGGGCAATTCAAATGTAACATGGTGTTTGCAATCTATTCCAGGCAAAATAACGCTCCAAAAGTCAAATAGCGCTCTTTCCCTTCTGATCCCTGCCGTGCACCCAAAAAGTAGTATTCCACCACATATGGGGTATTACTATATGCTGGAGAAATTGCACATCAAATTGTATGGTCCATTTTCTGTTACCATTGTAAAAGCTAAAAATTTGGGGCAAAAGTCACATGTTTGTCGGAAAAATATTTTTTGTTTGTTTTTTTTTCATTTTAACTGCCTTTCAGCGAAAGGTCTCCAAAAACTCCCGAATGTTGTGGGTAACCGGATCTTCTCGCTCCCACAGAGGGTTCATCCAAGCCAACGCCTCCCCCTCAAGATGGGACATCATGAAGGCCACCTTTGCTTGGTCCGAGACAAACAGATATGGGAGCAACTTAAAATGCAGGGAGCATTGGTCCAGGAAGCCTCTGCAGGTGTTGGGATCCCCAGCATAGCGAGGCGGAGCAGCGAGGCGGAGTTGCGACGCCGAGGAGAAACCAGGTGCGGACGCAGTCGCTGTTTGTTGCGTCGAAGGGGACAAGGCTGCAGTCTGTAGCGTGTAAAAACGGTGGTCCATGGACGACAGGAATTTCAACATGTGGGTTAGGGTCTCACACCGTCGCATCAGTTCCTGTTGCAGTTCAGCCAGCTGAGACGCCTGTGTCTCGGCGGGGTCCATGGCTTGTTCAATCTGTTACGTATCAGTCCAGGAGTGGACCCACTGGGCCGTGCACCGTACTCCCCCAGGGAGGCCACCAGGAGCGAACCCCTATACAGGGACTGTCTGGCGACCACCCCAGAGGGCCTAGATGCACAGTGGCCGGAACACAGGTGGGGTATCGGGAGCGTCCTTGGAAAGTCCGGAGGGAATCGGAACGGATGACTGGAGCCGGGTGAGGGCCGCAGGCTGAGTCCGGGACCAGTGACGAGGGCGAACTGGAGACTTCAGATGGAATCCAGAACTGGTGGCGAAGTGAAGCAGGGGGACGATGGAGAGATCCACTGCAAACGGACACCGGGGAATCTCCAGGGAGCCGGACCAGGTGAGGCAAACCGGGCGTCAGGTTCTAAGGACAGAGACAGGGTTAAAGACCGACCACAAAGGGCTTGAACACTATCACAAGATACTAGCTGGGAGAACTTGTTGAACAAGCACCGCTCGTAAGTAACAGGAAGTCTTTTATACCCTGCACCTGTAATCAGCCACATCCTGTTCCAGGGATGCTGGCCCTATAAGACAAGGTGAGTGAGCGCGCCCACGCCCTAACGTGCATACGTGGAGCCCGGAAGCCAGAGGCAAGCACAGGAGGTCGGGGACAGGGCGCAGAGGAACCGGGGGCAAAGTCCCGAGTCGCAGTAAGCCGGAGGGACCGCCAAGCAGGGAGCACGGGGGACACAGGGGAGCAGAAGCGGGAGCAGCGGCTGCGATCGGTGAGCACGTGGACCAGATCAGTGGGTATGGAGCGGTGCCGTGAGACATAGACCGGATCAGTGGGTACGGAGTGGTGCCGGAACACAGAGACCGGATCAGTGGGTATGGAGCGGTGCCGGACACCGAGACTAGATCAGTGGGTACAGAGTGGTGCCGGGACACCGGGAGCGTGACAAATGGTTATGTCTGACCGTACAGGGACATGGTCTGAACATACCACATTCCCTGGCTAGGGGAGCAAACAAAAGAGTATACAGACAGTACAGCATCGGATCGCAGGTCCAGCTTTCTGTGATGTAAAACATTTCCCTCTGTGATAAAAAAATGTTTTATCTCACAGGAAGAATCAGCTGTGATTTCATGGTATGTGCAGACCTTCTTCTTGCATGGTCAAACACATCCATTACACAGTACATAGCAGGGGCACATTTATAGGATTTTCCCTGCACATGAACACATTTTTTAAACACATCAAATTGTGAAAAACTTATTATTTACTATGATTAAAATGTACCTTTTTACTAGACTTACCTGTTGTTAATTAGAATTTTGTAGTCTAAATTTAGCTTTCCTCTTAAGACTTTCTTTGGTATGTAACATGGTCTCGGATGAATTTGTTAGGAAAATTACTTTTTTGATATACAAAATAACAAATCTTGTTTGCATTCAATGGCCCACATTTCTGGGAGTATTTCACTGTATCGTATGCTATAGAAATTTTTTTATTTTGAAAGGAAATTAACGGTTTTCTGAAAAGTTTGTAGGGATGTAGTCATTTATGCTGAGGAAAAATTAGTGATAAGTAAGAAAAAAATTGTCAGAACACACAGTGCATCACGGCTTACGGGACCTGGGGAGGCTCTGAGAATTTCTGGAGCTGTAATTTTGATAGTACGAAAGTCTGAACACTAATAAAAATGTTTCCCGGAAGATCTTTTAAAAAGATCTGCTAATGTATTGGTGCCAAAATCCAAACAACACCTTCAAAGGTGTTTTTAAATTGTTTTGTCAGTTTGAGACCTACGCAATATATTCAGGTAGTTTTCCGGGTAAGCACAGATACCTCCAAATATATCATTGAATATCTGTAGTAAGTCTGCCACGTTTGTCCATCCTTTCCAGATGTTATTGCTGATCAGTGTATTGTGGAGGACACAGACAGAAGAGGACCCCTGTGCAAGAACAATATATGGACCTTTTGAACTCCTTTGGAAGTAGAAATGAGCCCACCAACCTCTTGGGCTCCTGTGAGGCCGCATAGGCTGCACCAGTGATATATCCACTTCTGGTATTATATACTATATGTATTTAACACATGATTTTTTTCAAAAGCACACAATATGATTATAATATAATGCAAATACAAGTGCATCGCAATAACTTAGAATATCAAAAAGTTAATTTATTTCAGTAATTCAATACAAAAAGGGAAACGCATATATTATATAGATACTTCTTTTGCCACAAAGAAATTGGCAGGACTCTGTGGTTGTCAAACAAATCTTGCTTTATGTTTTCTTGCAGACAGGTGAAACAGACATGAGTGTGCAGGGGGAGCGGAGCACAAGGACGACGGTACAGTGCAAAACGGTACAGTCGTCCTTGTGCTCCGCTCCCCCTGCACCCTCATGTCTGTTTCACCTGTCTGCAAGAAAACATAAAGCAAGATTTGTTTGACAACCGCAGAGTCCTGCCAATTTCTCTTTCTGGCAAAAGAAGTATTTATCCTGGCACTTTGGCAACAGCACCACGGTCAGTCACTTCATCCTATGCACTCAGCTGTTTTTTCTGCAGCAAGTCTATGTGAGTATTAGCAGCTGAGGCTGCCTCTCAGAACACCCACGTGGCTGGCTCTAAGCAGAACAGAGCCGAAAAGGACTTTGCTACAACAGCCTTAGGCCCGTTTCACATGTCAGTGAAAAACACAGACGTTTTTCACTGGCGTGTAAAACACGCACATGTCCCTGCGTGTGCCGAAAATCACGGCACACGTGGGTTGTCTAAGTGCAATCCGGGCTCCGTTCTCCGTGGCCCGTGATTGCACTTAGAGATTCACTCACCTGCGCCCGCTCCCGCTGTCCGTGGTGCTGAATCCTCCCGCGACGCAGCATCCGGCCGGCGGTGACCCCTGCAGGAGCTGCTTCCGGGTCGGCTGTGTCGCGCATAATGAATATGCGCGACAGTAATCAGCCGGCACAGAAGGAGCAGGGAGAACAGGCTGCAGAGGACATCGCTGGAGGCCGGGTGAGTTAAAATGTTTATTATTTTAAAAGCACGTTTTTTTCTGGCACGTGTTTCACGGACCACACCACTGCGTGGTCCGTGGAACATCAGTGATGCCAGAAAAAAATGGACATGTCTCCGTGCAGCAATCACGCACACGCGGGTACGCCGCACGGAGACACGTGCAGTGACAAATCACTGACGTGTGAGCAGACCCATTCATTATAATGGGTCTGCGTATGTCAGTGATTCTGGTACGTTTAAAAAAAAAGCACAAACGTACCAGAATCACTGACGTGTGAAAGGGGCCTTACAGAGCGGTAAGCGGTGCAGTGCTCCTTTTTCCTTTCTATTTCACTAAAGTCATATATTATATAGAGTCATTACACACAGAGTGATTTATTTCAAGTGTTTATTTCTGTTAATGTTGATGATTACGGCTTACAGCCAATGAAAACTCAAAAAAATCTTTATCTCAGAAAATTAGATTATATAAGACCAACTGAAAAAATTATTTGAAACTCAGAAATGTTGGCGCCTACTGAAAAGTCTGTACAGTAAATGCCCTCAATACTTGGTCAGGGCTCTTTTTGCATGAATTACTGCATCAATGCGGCGCTGCATGGAGGCGATCAGCCTGTGGCATTGCTGAGGTGTTATGGAAGCCCAGGTTGCTTTGATAGCAGCCTTCAGCTCATCTGCATTGTTGTGTCTGGTGTCTCTAATCTTCCTCTTGACAATACACCCTAGATTCCCTATGGGGTTTAGGTCAGGCGAGTCTGCTGGCCAATCAAGCACAGTGATACAGTGGTTATTAAACCAGGTATTGGTACTTTTGGCAGTGTGGGCAGGTGCCAAGTCCTGCTGGAAAATGAAATTTCCATCTCCAAAAAGCTTGTCGGCAGAGGGAAGCAGGAAGTGCTCTAAAATTTCTTGGTAGACGGCTGCATTGACTTTTGGTCTTAATAAAACACAGTGGACCAGGGCCGGACTGGGACTCACATTCAGCCCTGGCATTTGGGGGTACACAGGCCTACTTGTCGCGTGGTGAATGTGTGATATCTTTGTGCACTTGTAGATTGTGTAACACGACCATATAACATGTAGTCACAGCTGTAACCAACTTACAGTCCTATTTATTGCTTTATTTGCTGCTATTTTCCCTACAGAGCTCATAGATAATGAAGAGGATGCTGCCCTCCATAGTGCAGTGGCTTCTTCATATTGCTGAAGGGCAGGGATACAAAATCAGATTTTTTTCCACCAATTTCTGAGACCCATAACTTTGCTTTTTTGGAAAGGGGGAATGGAAGGAAGCTGTAGTTTTCACTGGTGATTATTTTGGGTGCATACCACTTAGGGAAGGTGCAATGACATTTTTTGGGGGCAGATCCCACCATGGAAACCACTATGAAAAATACTGGAATGACCATATGCATCTACTCGCTGTGTTCAGGATTTTCAGCATCTTTTAACCAGTTCAGGTTTCTAAAACCACCAAGTGATTAAAAGCAGTGACTGCTCCATTCTTCTGGTGTTTGCCACTCGGAAGACGCTCTGTACTTTACTATGCAGGTTAATAGGAAGGCTCGGAAGATGCCTGGACGTCTTTTTTATTGCGTTTTACCATTGCTTTTTCTTATAAGCGCAGTAAGAAATGTGACAAAAACAATGAGAAAACACTGAAAAAAAAAAAAAAGATGGTAAAAAAAAAATGCCCTAAAAGTGGTTTCCCGGTTTTGGAAACCCATTCCCTGGATTGATTGATTGTTTGAAAGCAAACTGCTTTATTGTCCCTCCCAGGCCTGCTATTGTCTGCAACGCTGATATCACGTAACAATGACGGCGCTGCAACCAATCAATTATAGACAGCAGACATAACAGCAGTTTATAATTTTTATAACAAAAAGGAAGCATCAGACATCAAGAGGATGTGAGCAGTTAGTATCATGTTAGGGGCACTTACATGAATACATCACTAGAACCACCATGAGTACATTAATGCATCCCTGGAATAAAGTTTGTAAGGATTTAATGAGGATTTGGTGTGATTATGCTCAGTTTCTGCTCAAAAAATCAATATGAACATACGCTAATTTACACTGTTTTGGGATAAGAATCTCGTCAAATTCTCCTCATAATCTCAAAACAAAGTTCTAAAGATTTTTTTTTTTACATTTTAACTTGAAGCCATGAAGCTTGTTTTGGATTGTTAAATGTGTACAAGATCAGATCCACTGTCATTACATAAGTGCAGCACCAGAACCACCATCTGTACATAAATGCAGCACCAGAATCAGCCTCAGTACATGAATGCAGCTCAAGAACCACCATCAGTACATAAATGCAGTGCAAGAACCATCAGCACATGAATGCAGCATCAGAACCAAGCTCAGAACATGAATGCACAGCCAGAACCACCTTCAGCACATGAATACAAAGCTAGAACCAAGGTCAGCACATAAATGCAACACCGCAACCACCGTTAGCACATGAATGCAAAGCCAGAACCAAGGTCAGCACATGAATACAACGCCAGAACCACCGTCAGCACATAAATGTAGCACCAGAACCACCGTCAGCACATGAATGCAGAGCCAGAATTACCATCAGAACATGAATAAATAACCAACCTTAGCCCCATGTACAATTGTATTGTACAAACCAACTCCCAGGTTGTCCTGAAAAATGGTAAGGAGATGCTGTGAGTTGGTAGTTGTTATCAGGCATCATCAGACAGCGGAGCATAGAGGAACCACAGTACTGATGAGATTCAGGCAGTATCAAAATGATTTACATGCAGGTACCTTATAGGTGATGTAATCTCAAATCAGAGTTGTTCCCGTACCTTGTGTCTCCATGAAGTAAAGACGCCATGATGAGATGTCGCGCACAGTGCTCATGTGTCCAGATTTCCCTCTTCTCCACCTTCTTCAACACTTCCCAACATGGTGCTCTTAAAAATAAAAGTATCATTATACTGCCCCATAAATGTCTCCTATTCTGCACTCCTGAAAACATAATTGCAGTGCTTCCTTCACAAAATATCCCCTCCACAAACTGAACCTCTCCATCATATTCCCCCACAGGCTGCCCCTCTCCATCATATTCCCCCCACGCTGCCCCTCTCCATCATATTTCCCCCCAGGCTGCCCCTCTCCATCATATTCCCCCCCAGGCTGCCCCTCTTCATTATATTACCCCCAGGCTGCCCCTCTCCATTATATTCACCCCAGGCTGTCCCTCTCCATTATATTCACCCCAGGCTGTCCCTCTCCATCATATTCCCCCCACGCTGCACCTCTCCAATATATTACCCCCAGGCTGTCCCTCTCCATCATATTCCCCCCAGGCTGCCCCTTTTCATCATATTCCCCCCCGCCAGGCTGCCTCTCTCCATCATATTCCCCCCACGCTGCCTCTATCCATCATATTCCCCCCCAGACTGCCCCTCTCCATCATAGGCTATGTTCACATTTCCGTTGTTTTGCATCAGTCACTTGTGTTGCTTGATGCTTGTGACTGATGCGTTGTACAACGGGTGACAAGAAATGGAATTCATTGTCATGAGAAATCGGATTCCGTTGTAAAACGAGAGAGAGAACGATCAGCTGATCGCCTCATTAGCCGGCCGCTGGGAGATCAGCTGATCGTTCTCAAAAGCCGGCGACCGGCTTTTGAGAGCGATCAGCTGATCTCCTGGTGGCTGGCTATTGTGAACGATCAGCTGATCGCTTTCATAAGCCGGCCGCCAGGAGATCAGCTGATCGCTCTCAAAAGCCGGCGGCCGGGAGATCAGCTGATCGCTCACAGAAGCCGGCCGCCGGGAGATCAGCTGATTGTTCGGCCGCCGAGAGAGAGACAGTCATTTGAATGATTAAACACAAGATCTGAGCATGCGCAGTGAAAACATAAGGATTCCGCTGCTCAAAAAACGTTACATGCTGCGTTCCTGCCGCCCAACGGTCAGTCGTTCCACGACTGATCAGCCGGGTGGCGGATGCAACGCAAGGGCATCAGTCGCAATCTGCCACCCATACAAGTCTATGGGAAACAACGGAATCCGCCAAACGGATTGCATTGTTTATCAGTAACACACACAGCCAGGCCTCATACACACACAAACACACACACACACACACACACACACACAGCCAGGCCTCTGTCACGCTTCCCGGTCCCCGTGCCCCGCTCTCTGGTCCCCGTGGCCCGCTCCCCGCTTCCCGGCGGCGTCCCCGTCTCACCACTCCGGTCCTGGTCTCCTCTTCCTCGCCTGCTCCCTCCATGCGTCCAGCTCCCCGCTCCCGGCGCTCCTCAGCGACGTGGGACACCCTGCCGGGCACCCCTGCTTCCTCTGCACCGCTCCCTGGACTGGCTTCTGGCACACGGGCCTCGCGGATGCGCATTAGGGCGCGCGCGCGGTCATTGACCCTTTCTTAAAGGGCCAGCACCTTCAAACAGGAAATTACATAGACAGGTACAGGGTATATTAGGATTCTCTTTCCTGGTGGGCGGGGCCTGTTCTACGTGTTTAGTAAGCT
The DNA here is from genome assembly GCF_048569485.1 of Anomaloglossus baeobatrachus. Taxonomy (NCBI): domain Eukaryota; kingdom Metazoa; phylum Chordata; class Amphibia; order Anura; family Aromobatidae; genus Anomaloglossus; species Anomaloglossus baeobatrachus. Next base: position 508,777,040 of record NC_134356.1, on the reverse strand, counting down.
ATGAGTTCATGTCCCCGTATTGCTTTGCCCTGTAATTAACCCTGTCTGTCTCGCAGAGCCTGTCCTGCCACGCCAGCAGCTCCGAACCACGTCCATTCCTGACGGTGACTACGGCGGATGTTCCACCACCTCTGCAGCTCCGCCAGTCTCCAGTCCCTGGCCCTGTTGGGTGACCCGTCTCATCGCTCAGCAGGTTCCGGATCCCGCCTGACCCTTCAACCCGGCCTTGGATCCTGAGCCTCGTCACCCGGACTACCGTCCAGAACTCCGTGTGTTCAGCAACATCCACCTTTCCAGCTCCCCTTTGGACTGTCTGGCTACCAATAGTGCTTCGGCTGCCGTGCATCAAGACCCTCTGGCGGGGTGACCGGCCTGGCTGCCTCCTCAGGGGAAACCGGTGTACGGTCCAGAGTTTCCATCACCCGGACGTAACAGCCTCATACACACACACACACACACAAACACACACAGCCAGGCCTCATACACACACACACACACACACACATACACACACACACACACACACACACCCAGGCCTCATACAGACACACACACACACACACACACACACACACACACGCACACACACGCACACACACACACGCACACACACACACACACACACACACACAGCCAGGCCTCATACACAGACACACAAATTGTCCATCTGTATAAAGTACTCCCTCCACTTTCTTTTGCAAAGCTGTGCCCCCTTTCACCCATCTTGTGCCCTAATCCCCTCCCCTCCCTTCTCATCCACATTGATAAAACTTTTCATCTTCGGCTTCGTGGAGCGCTTACCGGTACCCGACGTGTGTCTGCGCGCCATGTGATGACGTCAGCAATGCACTGTCATCATGAGCAGCATTGAAAATTGGCGGCGGTGGCCGCTCACCGGACCCCGCCGCTATAGTGGCGGCCGGCGGGTGGCGGCAGCCACAAAATAATTTTAAACAGCAGGCAGTGCGGGAGAGGCGGGGGGCGGCCCCCCCACCCCTCCACCGGACAGCCCACCGGGAGAAGTCCCGCCCCTCCCGCCTGTCAGTCCGGGCCTGCAGTGGACCTACTCCAGCAGATGACATAGCTCCCCAAACCATCACTGATTGTGGAAACTTCACACTAGACCTCAAGCAGTTTGGATTGTGGCCTCTCCACTCTTCCTCCAGACCCTGGGACCTTGATATCCAAATTAAATTCAAAATGTACTTTCATCTGAAAACAACACCTTGGACCACTGAGCAGCAGTCCAGTTCTTTTTCTCCTTGACCCAGTTAAGACACTTGTGGTGTTCTCTATTGGTCATGAGTGGCTTGACACAAAGAATGTGACAGTTTTAGCCCATGTCCTGGATAAGTCTATGTGTGGTGGCTCTTGAAGCACTGACTCCATCAGCAGTGCACTCCTTGTTAATCTCCCCCAAATTTGTGGATGGACTTTTAACAATTCTATCAAGCCTGCAGTTATTCTGGTTGCTTGTGCACCTTTTTCTACCACACTTTATCCTTTCATTCTACTTTCCATTAATATGCTTGGATACAGCACTCTGTGAACAGCCAGCTTTTTGAGGAATCACCTTTTTTGGCTTACCCTCCTTGTAGAGTGTGTCAATGACTGCCTTCTGGACATCTGTCATGATTGTGTAGCCTACTGAACTAGACAAAGGGACCATTTTAAACGATTAGACAGCCTTTCTAGCTGTCTTGTGGTAATTATTCAAATTTTCTGAGATAATGACTTTTGGGTTTTCATTGGCTTTAAACCATAAGCATCAACATTAACAGAAATATACAGTTGAAATAGATCCCTCTGTGTGTAATGACTCTATATAATATATGTGTTTCCCTTTTTGTGTTGAGTTACTGAAATAAATTAACTTTTTGATGATATTCTAATTTATTGAGATGCATTAGTACAGGTGTGTTAGATTTTCTAATGCAACGGTCTGGTAAGAGATGCCCAGTTATTGGCTTGGGTTTCCCTAACAGCTCATGAATTAAAAATTAAATATTTATGATGCCTATGACATCCACTTCAGTATTCATTGCTACTCATATAAAATAAGGCATGCGTTGATCATCTGAAAAAAACAACATACTGTACGCCGCCTAGGATATTCAATTATTCCAGGCAAGGCATTTGAGGTCCTTACTCAAAATCTCTGGCAGTCAACAAATTGTATAGTTAAAGTCCTTTTATTGTAGGCCACAATTCTAATTATGTTATGTACGTTAGGACTGAAATTTCGCAGATATTATATGTCATGCATTGCTGTGTAAGGTGCTAATCCTTGGATCATTACAGTATGGCAGTGGCATCTGATTTTTGTTTTAGACATTGGTTCTACTATTATATTAAAGCAGTAGAAAGCTTAAGGTCACACCTGTTTGCAGACCTACAGTTGTGGGCAAAACATTGAAAACTTACACAAATTTTGATTATCCCCAATTTTGCTGCTTCCATTTTTAGAATGGCATTTTGCATTAATTTTAGATTGTTATGAAGAGTGATCAGATAATTACTTGCTGTGAAAATTTATATAATGAGGGGCACTGCAGCCAGAAACTTGAGATGCTGCCCCCTGACTGCTGGCCCCTCTGCATGTTTAAAGAGAGGTCTCCCCCTGGAAAGACACTGACCTGCCGCCCCCGCCTCCTGTGGTGTGACTGGCCTAAGCTCCGCCTCCTGGATACATATCACCGTGCTGCCCAGCTTCCGGCCTCTCGGCTGCAGGACCCGGACCTGTTTGGGCAGCCGGACACAGGGACCCGCTCCTGGAGGCGGTAAGAGAGCTATCAGCAGGGAGGAAAGCGTTTCAGCTCACAGCGCTGTTAGCTATGAGCGGCTTCCTCTCTGCTGAGGCACAAGCGATGTGTGCCGGTGTGCGCGGCGTTCTGAGGGAACTACCCGCCCGCTGGTCCGCTCGTGCTCGCCATTATTCAAAACTCATCCCCCCCCTACCCCCCTCCTCCCCTAAAATCAGCAGGGAGGAAAGCGTCCTGCTCACGGCGCTTTTAGCTGTGAGCAGCTCCCTCCCTGCTGAGGCACAAGTGACATGTACCGGCGAGCGGCGTTCTGAGGGAACTACCCGCCCGCCGGTCAGCTTGTGCTCGCCGTTAATCTGCCCCAACCACCCCCCCCCCCTCCCCTTTTCAGCAGGGAGGGAAGCGTCCTGCTCATGGCATTGTTAGCTGTGAGCGGCTCCCTTCCTGCTGAGGCTCAAGCTATGTGTGCCGGCAAGCAGTGTTCTGAGGGAACTGCCCGCCCGCCGGTTAGTTTGAGCTGCTGCTAAATTTAAAAAGGAGCGCTTCGCACTCTTTTTCTACGGCGCCGCCCACCCGCCGCCCTATCACTGCCGGCACGGGGGGGGGGAAGTACGGGGGCGATCTGTGGGTCGGCACGGTCCCTGTTGCAGGCGCAGGTTGGAAGCGCTGCAGCGGTGGGTGCGCTTGCCTGCTGGAATAATAAGCCCCGTTCCCCTGTACCGGCCCCTCCACCACCCCACATTTTCTCATGGTATGCCTCCAGAATGTAGCTGTATCCCCCGCACGTTATGGGGGGATATCCTGGGGACCGCATCAGGGGCCACATGGGTATCCCAGCGGGGGGGCAAGAAGGGATGTGGTTAGGCTTCACTACAACTGTTCAGGGAAGGGGGCAGTTGCATTACGCAAGGAGCAGCAGCTGCAGGTGGCGTATGCTCCACCTGCTGATACCCCAACCCCACCATTTAGGGTGCCAACCATAAACCTCCCCTCCCCCCCACCTTTTTGGGGCTGGCATGATGCCAGGGGGAAAGCTAAGCCCACAACCCCCCCCCCCTCTTGACACTGTACGCACTGGGGCTGTAGGCAGAGCAAACCCTCCTCCCCCTCCCCTCCCAGGGTTCCGGCGTGGGATGGCGGCGGTTGGGATGGCGTTGAACACCGTGCTATGCTGTCATTTGCAGGTACCCCGGCCACTATTGTAGTCAAAACATGGTGCGGGTAGCTGCGGTGACCGTAGTCAGTCATCTTCACTATTGGATCGGCGTGGGCATCGGGGCTCTGAGCATCATCATAGAAGAGGAAATAAAAAAAAAAAATAAAAAAAAAAATATAGTCACATCGGTAGAGCTAGATCCCACCACCACGGCGGTGGTCGAGGTCGCTGCGTTGGCAGACGCATTCTCGTCCTCAGACTAAGTTCTGGTGAGGTCCCGCGGCGGGACGAACAGCATCTGGGTACATTGGTCTGGACAGCGGAGTTGCCGTTGGAACCGGGCGTGCAATTTCCAGAGTAGGGTCTGCTTTTTCCTGCATCTTCTGGTAAGTACCATTATGTGGGTTTGTGGGTGGGATAAGTGCCCCAGGGGAGGGGTAACATGATGTCACCAGGAAACAGGATTCCCACCCAATTCTACATTCTTCCTACTGAGTTATGTATGACCAACACCGTGGGTGGACTGTGGAAATCTCCCACCCTGATATTAAAGGCAGTTGTAGTATCTGCCATTGCTGAATACTGTGGTCGGCATTCCACAACCTGACTGCTCTAACTGTAAAAAACCCTTTCCTATTTATTTTAAAAAGTCTTGTGCCAGTCCTTTATATAAACAGGTATTTCTGCATGAAAATGGGATCTCCATGATAACATAGTGCTGTAGCTGAAAAGTTGAAGGTTTGGTACCTTTTCGTTGCTGGTTTGTGTTTCATCTTAACGGACAAAATGAGCAAGTGATGTGCAAAATTTGCATCTTTATATTTTATTTAATTGCATAATTATGTCCATAACATTTCCTGATTAATTATGTCCACATGAATATCCCCTCAAAAAAAAAAAAAAAAATCAATTTTATTTTTTATCCCAGGTGCATATAACTGACAAATGGCTATCCAATGTTTTACCAGTCGGAGATTATTCTAATATTATACGATAGAGCAGACCTGGGCAAGGGGCGGCCCGCGGGCCACATCCGGCCCGCCTGCTCTCTGTGACCGGCCCGCCCGTCTTCAGCCGGTGCAGTGGAGCCGGGCTGCAGCGTGCCGAGCAGGGGGAGATCCTGTGCAGGTCCGCACAGTCAGTGCAGGCAGCGGAACGCAGGAGTCTCTCCTCTGTTCCCTGCCGGCACTAATTGTCAGTGACACACGCGCGCTCTGACGTTGTCAGTACTGCGCTGCGTGTGTCATTTCAAAAGTTCCCGCCCGGCAGGAGAAGAAGCAGCACAGCAGACGGAATAATTCATCTTGCAGGACCTGCGATGACGTCACGCCCATGTGACTGTGTGGGAGGAGACACAGGATGCCGGGCAGAAAGCAAAGATAGTGAATCCTGAAGGAGATGTGGACACAGGATGACTGGTAATGAGAAAACTGGGGACATGAGGGGGAGGGGGGCTGCAGGGTGAGTGGCATATGAGGGAAGATGGAGTTGCAGGGTGAGTGGCATATGAGGGCTGCAGACTGACAGAAGGATGTGAAGGGGTGCAGAGTGTTTGAGAGGGGTAAGTTGGGGTACAGGCAGGGTGAGATATGTGGGCATGGTGTGTGACATATGGGGGTGTAGTGTGTGTGATATGGGGGTGCAGGCTAGTGGTGTAGTATATGGGGGTATAGTGATGTAGTATATTACAGGTGTGCTCTATGGAGGTGTAGTATATTACAGGTGTACTATATGGAGGTGTAGTATATTACAGGTGTACTATATGGAGGTGTAGTATATTACAGGTGTGCTCTATGGGGGTGTACTATATTACAGGTGTACTATATGGAGGTGTAGTATATTACAGGTGTACTATATGGAGGTGTAGTATATTACAGGTGTGCTCTATGGGGGTGTACTATATTACAGGTGTACTATATGGAGGTGTAGTATATTACAGGTGTACTATATGGAGGTGTAGTATATTACAGGTATGCTCTATGGAGGTGTAGTATATTACAGGTGTACTATATGGAGGTGTAGTATATTACAGGTGTACTATATGGAGGTGTAGTATATTACAGGTGTGCTATATGGGGGTGTACTATATTACAGGTGTGCTATATGGGGGTGTACTATATTACAGGTGTGCTATATGGGGGTGTACTATATTACAGGTGTGCTATATGGAGGTGTATATTACAGGTGTGCTATATGGAGGTGTATATTACAGGTGTGCTATATGGAGGTGTAGTATATTACAGGTGTGCTATATGGAGGTGTAGTATATTACAGGTGTGCTATATGGAGGTGTAGTATATTACAGGTGTGCTATATGGAGGTGTAGTGATGTAGTATATTACAGGTGTGCTATATGGAGGTGTAGTGATGTAGTATATTACAGGTGTGCTATATGGAGGTGTAGTATATTACAGGTGTGCTATATGGAGGTGTAGTATATTACAGGTGTGCTATATGGAGGTGTAGTGATGTAGTATATTACAGGTGTGCTATATGGAGGTGTAGTATATTACAGGTGTGCTATATGGAGGTGTAGTATATTACAGGTGTGCTATATGGAGGTGTAGTGATGTAGTATATTACAGGTGTGCTATATGGAGGTGTAGTATATTACAGGTGTGCTATATGGAGGTGTATATTATAGGTGTACTATATGGAGGTGTAGTATATTACAGGTGTACTATATGGAGGTGTAGTATATTACAGGTGTGCTATATGGGGGTGTACTATATTACAGGTGTGCTATATGGAGGTGTATATTACAGGTGTGCTATATGGAGGTGTAGTATATTACAGGTGTACTATATGGAGGTGTAGTATATTACAGGTGTACTATATGGAGGTGTAGTATATTACAGGTGTGCTATATGGAGGTGTATATTATAGGTGTGCTATATGGAGGTGTAGTATATTACAGGTGTGCTATATAGTGGTGTAGTGATGTAGTATATTACAGGTGTGCTATATAGTGGTGTAGTGATGTAGTATATTACAGGTGTGCTATATAGAGGTGTAGTATATTACAGGTGTAGTATATGGGGTGTAGTGATGTAGTATATTACAGGTGTATATAGTGGTGTAGTGATGTAGTATATTACAGGTGTGCTATATGGAGGTGTACTATATTACAGGTGTAGTATATAGGGGTGTAATGATGTAGTATATCGGAGGTGTATTATATAGTGGTGTAGTATAATACAGGTGTATATGGGGGTGTAGTATATTACAGGTATATGGAGGGAGTGTAGTATAATACAGGTGTAGTATATAGGGGTGTAGTGGTGTAGTATATTACAGGTGTAGTATATGGAGGGGGTGTAGTGATGTAGTATATTGGGTAGAACTGAGGTAATTATATTAGTCCGGCCCTCTAAACCAATCCCAATTTCTCATGCGGCCCCATGGGAAAATTAATTGCCCACCCCTGCGATAGAGGGTGCCGACTAACTATATTATTTGAAGCAATTGTATTTTAAATATATATATATATATATATATATATATATATATATATATATATATATATATATAAAAAAAAAAAAAAAAAAGAAAACCTCTTATAGGATTTGCCTCTATTCGGAATGCTTGGCCTCATGGAGACAGTTTTATTCACTATTACCCGTTACCTGGACGCTCTACACTCCATCTCTGGGAACCCACAGGGAATGCTTTAACTTTGTAAGGCATGTCTACGGCATTAGTTTTTCCCAGGTGCCTTTACCCTGGCTACCAAGGGTATTACTAAGTGGTAATGTTTGGTGGCCCGGGTTTTTGGTTCATGTGTCCAACCTCAGGAGCGGTAAGTTCTAACTTGTGTTCTGTAACATGGAATCAAGATATGGGCAATTGCTAATTAAAAAAAAAACAAAACAAAAAAACGAAAACCTTTTTTTTATATAGCGATCACATATTCGGCTGTGCTTTGCATGCATTGGGGACGCTGTCCCCATTGGGGCTTACGGTCTGGATTCCCTACCTGTATGTTTTTTGGGGTGTGGGAGGAGGCCGGAGTGCCCGGAGGAGACCCACGCAGACACGGGGAGAACGTGCAGGTTCCTTGCGGATGGTGTCCTTGATGGGATTTGGGCCCAGGACCCCAGCGCTGCAGGGCTGCAGCTAGCCACTGAGCCACGGTGCCCTGCCATAATAGTTTCAAGAGCAGGAACAGACAGACTTGTAGGTGGAGTATTTCCGGCGTTGCAGGGCCAGCTGTTTGGGATTATTTGCAATACAAAGTGTTTATATAGTTATATATATATATATATAAAAAAAAAAAGCTCCTTATGCTGGGCCCGGCGGGCATGGTCCGGTAACCTAACTTTGATTGCGCCTTTCCCCCTATTCAGGTTCCAGCTAAACAAAAGGGGGGGTGGACTGGGAAATAGGAGGATGATCAGTGGTTCGACGATGCCGGTGGGTAAAAGCCTTAACCAACTACAGCCCCCTCCTCAAATAAGTAATCAGGCTGATTAGGTTTTTTTGTGGCTTGGAATGCCTATGGGTCAACGCAGGGTTGAAGGCAAAACAGGCATCTGGTTTCCGGGTTAGTATCGCTCACCCTATTGCAATCCCAATCTCAGGTATTTTGGTAACTCCACCCACCAGCAGGATCAAGGCTTGGAGTTCTCAGCTAGATGGTGGGGTGTTCGGTGAAGTTAGGCCTATGATCCGGGCCCCCATTTTGCATTGACCTGACGGTTCTATGGTACGTTATGCAGCGGGTGTTGCTCCGGTGGTTGATGTGCGTGACGATTTTCCAAGCCACCCTCTAGTAATACACACCCTGCAGTATTCAGCGAACGTGCACCATTTTCGGTTGCAAGCAATCTGTTACGAGGTCGGTCTTCCCATTTTAAATTGTGGAACGGTACTGAAGCGATGAGGGTCTTGTGGGGTGTAAGGTATTGAAGGGTTGGATGATTAGCGGCAAGCGAGTGGATCACAGTAGGCCTATTCTTATCTAGCCGTAGATTGTTTCAAAAAAAAAAAAAAAAAAGGGGGGTTTTTGGATTGTTCGCCCCATTGCAAATCTATACGTTGATGTTTTGGATCTTTTTGCCCTCACTCGGCGGGTGTCCCGACGGTGTCGGTTATGTCTATTAGGCGAGCGGGTGTGATGGGACCAGTTTTTACCCACGACGACGGCCCTTCATTTTAGCGTCACGGAGTTAGTCCTCCTTTTTGTGGGCTGGTTTTGGTTGGTAATGCGACGATTCTTGGTTATTTTGGTGTTTGCCAGCCGTGGTACCCGGTACGTACTCTCCCAGAGTTGGGGTGCTCCAAGGCTTCAGGGGCCAGCATACATGAGCACAGTTTCAGTGGATTAGGTGACTGCAATTGAAATGCATTATGAGGGACGTCAGGACTGAGTTGGTTTTGAAATCGGGTTTTATTAGACACGTAAGAAGATTCAGAACAGCGTACAGGGCTAATGTAAAATGACATGATTGTGATTTGTTTATTTATAAAAAAAAAAAAAGGGGTTTTGGGTTTTGCCAGTACCACCTTGGAGAGAAGAGGTGTTTGATGGTTACGAGAATTCTCTGTTCTGACAGTGTTTTTCCTTTCAGATGTAAGTCGGCCTAGTGACTGGGTCCGAGGTTACTTCCATATATGTTGGCTGCGAGGAGAGCGGATCTTCGCCTCTTCGCCTTGGTGGTCGGTCCTTTGTTCCCTTTACAGTGGATGTAATTGGAGAGGTTGCCGGAGCTTGGCTCAGCCGTGGGTCTATCAGAGGCGATCAAGATTGTGTGAGCTCTCTTTTCTCCAACCGACTTGGTGATACACATAGGCTTCAAGTATCTGGTCCAAGGCCGTCTAGCTAGGCCTCACCCTTATCTGGTCATAGAGGTACAAGTTTCCCTGTTTTCGTTCGGAGTGTTGCAACGATCCGGTCGAAGGTAACCCTCTGGCCCAGGGGGCATGGCGCTAAGGAAGAATGTGATATGGATCTCTCCTGGCGCATGGTCGATCAGGGCCTACCCAAGTTGTGCTGTTAATAAAGTGTTAAAAAAAAAAAAAGGGTTGTTGGTCTGGCACCGCCAGCTAGAAGGCAATATTTGGCTGTCCTTAAGCTTGGATGGGTACATCCCAAATGATGATGTTATGGATATGGTGGTTGCGGAAATACCTGGGACGGCTCAGGTATTTTAGTTTTTGGGGGGGGTCGCAGCTTGCTGGCGCTGTGCTGCTCCTTGGCGGAAGGGGTAGGAAAAGTGGTGGGGAATTACCCGCGCCGGACGGCCGGAAGGCGGTACATTTCCCTGAACCCCGTGATGTTGGCAAGTTAATGCCTGGTTAAAAGCTGCGACCATATTTTATGCCAAAGTAAAAGATGAGAGTGGTTTTTCCCCATGCCTCTCTCCAAAATGGAAAATTAAAATAAAAGTATTTTAATTTATAAGAGAACGGTGTTGTGTCTTTCTAGGGGGGAAAATGGTGGTAGTTGGGTCCTGGCAGTCTGAGGGGCACTGCAGCCAGAAACTTGAGATGCTGCCCCCTGACTGCTGGCCCCTCTGCATGTTTAAAGAGAGGTCTCCCCCTGGAAAGACACTGACCTGCCGCCCCCGCCTCCTGTGGTGTGACTGGCCTAAGCTCCGCCTCCTGGATACATATCACCGTGCTGCCCAGCTTCCGGCCTCTCGGCTGCAGGACCCGGACCTGTTTCCCGCCCTCCCTCCCCTTTGTTTTCCAATTTTGATTGAGTTTACTGTGTTTAAGTCGCAGCAGCGGAAGGGGTAGGAAAAGTGGTGGTGAAATACCCGCACCGGACGGCCGGAAGGCGGTACATTTCCCTGAACCCCGTGATGTTGGCAAGTTAATGCCTGGTTAAAAGCTGCGACCATATTTTATGCCAAAGTAAAAGATGAGAGTGGTTTTTCCCCATGCCTCTCTCCAAAATGGAAAATTCAAATAAAAGTATTTTAATTTATAAGAGAACGGTGTTGTGTCTTTCTAGGGGGGGAAATGGTGGTAGTTGGGTCCTGGCAGTCTAATAAAATCCTCATTTCTACTAAAGTTTGGCCTGTCCACAAAACGACCTGCTTCCATCATCTCAGTGATCTTCTCGTTAGCTCAGGAGAAAGTGTAAAAAAGGACAAAGAAGCTGAAATGTTTCTGTCAGGCTAAGTAAATTACAAGAGCAAACTGGTTGGTGTAAAATGGGAATGATGCATCTTCTGTGAACCATGGTTGTCTCCAAGGAAACAAATACTGCTTGTAAGATTGCCCTTAAATCAACCATTTATCAGTGTAGCGCTGGTGTCCCTGCTCTCTTCCACCCACGAAGGGATGTGCATTGACTCACCACCACGGGCAACTCTCAATATGTGTCCCAGTGTCTCCGCGCTCCTCCACGTGTGCGCTTCTTGCTTCCTCCTCCCGGGGCTTGAACAAGAAGTACAGGTCCTCCGGGAGTGTTCCTGGGGTGCGCGTGTTGCTGCCCTTTTCTTAAAGGGCCAGCGCATCTAAGGTGCCCGTGGGGTGTTGGGGAATTACTCGTCACCGGGCCGGTGTTGAAGGGGGGTTTGGGTTGCCTGGCTCCGTGATCCCGCGGTGTCAACCAAAATGATGGAGGGGATGGTGGTGATATTGGGTGTAGTTGTCTTGTGACGCCACCTGTGGTATGCGGCTATAATGGGAGCCACCGGTGCAGAAAGTCTCTCTCTCTGCTTAGGCGGATGATAACGCAGCTCGGATGTTGCAGATCTCCACAAATAGAGCTAGGCCCCAAAGAGGCTGTTGGGGGTTGTTGTCCACCCCAGTGTGGGAAGCGCGGAGCGCGGGAAGAATCAAACCACACAGCGGCTGCCGTTTAAGGTGTTTATGTGCCGACCACGGCTATGGGGTACTCAGTGAAGGGCCGTATATGTACAGGGATGCTGTGTCACGGGTGTGTAATGGCTGTTGCCCGGTTCCGTGACCCTGGGGGTCACTTTAAAAGGGTTTTATATACAGGGGAGATGAAAGAGTTTATGTCGTGATGCCACTTGCGACTAAGTAGTTGGAGCCGCCGCTGCACAGTTTATGGCCACTGGGGCTGGTGGTAATGGCAACCTGGATGTTGGGACCTCCGCAAGTAGGGCTGAGCCCCAGGGGGTAGATGCTGGAGTGCAGCGTGGAAAGAACCGAGACCACACAATGGGAATGCAGTGCAACTGTGGTTTTTACACCCAGCGATGGTAGTGCTGGACGGCTGGTTCAGACCGCTGGTCCCTGTAGTCCCAGTGCCGCTGTGGTAACCTGGTGGCTTCTTTCCCCTGCACCTCTCAGTAGTTTTGTGGAACACCGTGGCTTGGAGCATCTGGGGGTCCCCTCCTGTTAGTTAGCTTGAGTCATTCACTTAACATAGGTCCCTGTGCCCCGTCTGTGCTTTGGTTCCAGGGGTACCTCGCCGTACCCTTCCTGGCAACCACTCTCATGTACCAGTCAGATCACCGCTACATGACCACGTCTCGAGACATGTCCGTCTCCTACTACGGTCTCTACAGACTGACCTACTGTCTGTCTCCTCCCCCCGGGTTGTTGGCTAGTGGACTGGATCAGCTCCACCCCCAGGTGGCCATCTGTTGGGTACCCAACTAGTCAGTCACCCCTAATTGGGCGAGGGAACTGGGGTTGTTATGTGTTTTTTGTTGGTACCGGCACTAATCTTCCAGGTCCCTGGGGGTAGGCCCTGCATCAATGACAGGATGCAGTACCTAGTAGTGCCCTGAAGGGTTCAGGGGCTCTACATTTACTCACTGAGTTGCTCCTGTCGTTGGACTGCCAGAATCCGCTGTGATGGGCTCCAGACGATCACGGATGGTTCGAGGGCCAGTACTGGAGGGATACTTCGTGAGTCCTTCCTTCCTTTGCTCTGTTGTGTGAGTCCCTGTGACTTAAAGCTACACAGGGACCTCTGTCCTTGGGGTGGTTATGTTCCCCTTCCCATCTAGCAGGCAGCGCAAGTCAGTTGATGGGCCTCCCTATGGTCACAACTCCTGGCTCTATGTGCTGCTTTGCCCTGGGCACTGTTGTGGGCCAGAAGACCTGAAATCCTCTACCCGGCGGATTCTGCTGGCAGGCCGTGAAGTGCCCACCAGTCTAGGGCTCCGCACCCTGAGATGTGCACCAGTTATGAGGGAGGTATTAGCTCCCCCCTCAGCGACCATATTCTCCTCCGTCTCACTTCGTTCCCGGTGGTAACCCAACTGACCAAGTGTGTGTGTGTGGCTCCTGCTCCCCAGATCAGTTGCCCCGCCCACTCGAGCCCCAGAGTTAGTGGGTGGGAGGCCCCAGATAATACGGTGACTATCCTAAATGACACTACCCTAACCCCATCCCGGTGAGTGGGCAACTAGCTTATGTGGGGTGATGGATGTTGTGAACCGGCACCAACCTCCTCCTTACCCAGGATGAGTACCGCACCTCTGGTGAGATGCAGTACCCTGTGGCGACTGAAGCCTCAGGGGTGCCACACATCACTCCCAGGAAGTGCCTCTCAGCCTATCGATGAGAGGTACTGGGAACATAATGCACTCTCCCAATAGGGGAGGTGCTTGATCAATGTGTTTAGATAGTTAATAGTTTCTGCACTCTAGCCAGCTAGTTGTCAGGTCACCTTGTCCTCTGTGCTTGAGTTACAGTGTACTATGTTCCTGCCTGTCCACCCAAGCTGTGCCTTCAGCCTCAGCTACCCTGGTAGTCCTTGCTATACCAGAGACTGTGCCTGTCCATCCCGACTGTGCTTTCAGCCTCAGCTACCCCGGTAGTCCTTGCTATACCAGATACTGTGGCTGTTCCTCTTGGCAGTGCCACCAGCCTCAGCTACCCTGGTAGTACTTGCTATACCAAAGACTGTGCCTGTCGAACCCGGCCGTGCCTCCAGCCTGAGATACCCTGGTAGTCCTTGCTATACTAGATACTGTGCCTGTCCATCCTGCCTCAGCTACCCCTGCAGTCCTTGCTATACCAGAGACTGTGAATGCACAACCTAGTCGCACCTACAGCCTCAGCTATGTCGGTGGCCCTTGCTATACCAGAGACTGTGCCTGTCCATCCCAGCCTTGCCTCCAGCCTCCGCCTGTCTGCTCCTGTATCCGTCCTTGACCTGAGGGACAGCTGCCACAGTCTCGGTCACTGCTCTGGGAGTAGCACTTGGGTCCACTTTAGCTTTTTGCTTCACCATCTCCTGCAGTGACCGTTACAATCAGATCATAAAAACTTGAAAGATAGAGGTTCAATTACTGTGAAGAAGGCTTCAAGGCACCCAAGAAAGTCTAGCAAGTACCAAGACCATCTCCTAAAGTGGATTTGGCTACGGATTGGTTCAACACCATTGTTGAGTTTGCTCAGGAATGGGAGCGGACAGGTTTTAGTGCACTTGTCAGTGAAGCAAAGGCTTTTGGAGGTTGGCTTGGTATGAAGAAGGATAGCAGAAAAGCATCTTCCCTCCAAGAAAAACATCAAAGACAGACTGACATTCTATGGGAAGTACAGGGATTGGACTGCAGAGGACTGGGGCAAATTTATTTGATGTCAGAAAGAACTCTTCAGACTGTTTGGGACATCTAAAAGTATATTTCTACAGAAAAAGAAAGGTGATCTCTACCTTTTAGTCATGTGTCATGTCACCAATAAAGTATCTTAAAATCAATCATTTGTGGATTTGCTTTTCATCCAGGAGGTGGGCTTATTCACAATTGTGTCTAAGAGCAATGCTATGAATAAATAATGGTATCTAAATGTGGCGCCCTGGACTAGCCAGGTCATCACAGATAACACACAAACACCCCACCCCCATTAGACAGGGACACCAGCTAAACACAAAACCCTTGTTGCCTCCCTCCTGTGTCTGATGTCCACACCAGGTGGGGCGGAGCCAAGCGGTTGGCCCCACCCAACGAGGAGTTCACAGGCCTGGAGGCGGGAAAGGTGACAGTTAAGTGTTGGAGTTTGAGGAGTGAGCACTTGGGTGTCTGGGTTTGTGGCCCAGGCACTGACAGCAAGGTTGGCAGACGGTGGTGGCCGTCTTCAGGAGTGGTGGAGCAACGCGGAACCGTAGGACCGGGGTCGGGCGTTGGCCCGCCGGTACCGACCGGGGAGTGAAGTGAAGCCAGCACACACAGGCAGGGCCATCGGACCCCGACCAGGCTTGGAGCCGCCGACAATAGTCAAATCCGAATGTGACAGGAACCCCAGGGGTTTCCTAACAGCAAAAGTGCCGATTGAAGGCAACCGCCCACACCGTGAGGGTATACAGCTACCGCCTAAGGCTAGAGACCCAAGGGCCAGCGCCTGCAGTCAAACGGGCTCCTCTGGTACCCATACACCGGGGAGCGGACTACCGTTGGGGATCCATAGTAGTCAACTGAGAACATCAAGGTGCAGGGAAAGACAGCCGCCATCACCTGTCTGGGGAGAGACACAGCAGCCGGCTGCGGGACCTGTCCATCCAGCCGTTTGGTTTACCGAAGACTTTGTACATTTCTTACTGAGTGAGTACACCCGTGCCATCCGGCACCGCGCCGCGCTGTCCCTGCACCTCACCAGCCCTTCCTACCCATCACATCATCGGGCCCCGGGACCACCGACCCCTACCCACGGAGGGGGAAAACAACATCCCAGCTGCTCCCTACCATCGCTCCCGGGATCCCCGTCACCAGCAGCGGTGGTGCCCATCTTCACCACGACCCGTGGGTGGCGTCACAGACTAAATCCCCCAAACCAACCACCCTTTTCACTCACGGGCGAGGAGCGCCGCTCGAGTCCCCAAATCCGGCCCACCGCTCGATCCACCGAGCAGCAGCAGCCGCAGCAGCGCCGGACCCGAGCGTTAGCGAGACCGCAGCAGCGGCGGCGTCCTCCCCGCCCGCGACATAAACATCCTCTAAGAACAACTTCTTTCAACAATGCAGGAGAAATTTGGTGATGAACAATACTTTTTCCAGCATGATGGAGCACTTTGTCACAAGGCAAAAATTATTTATACAGTATATCACAAAGTGAGCATAGCCCTCACATTTTTGTAACTATTTTGTTTTAACTTTTCGTGGAACAACACTAGAGATTTGGCTAGTGATGAGCGGGCACTCTCGACAATGCTCAATAATCGATCGAGCATTGGGGTGCTCGGGTACCCTCGTTACTCGGTCGAGCATCACGTATGCTCAAACGTCGTGCTTGAATCCCTGTCTCAGATGTTTTGCGGCTGTTAGACAGCCAATTAAAATGTGAGACTTGCATTCATAGGAGACTGTGATTTATACTATACAGGGCAGTGCTGATGCACTGGTCTATACAGCACAGGCAATATATCCCCGAGGGGACTTCTAAATATGGTAAAAAAATAAATTGGAAAAAAAGGTTTTAAAAATATATTCAAAAATAAAAAACACAACGTTCAAATCACACCCCTTTTTCCCCATTAAAAATAAAACAATAAAAAATACAAATATTTGGTATCGCCGAGTTCAGAAATTTATAATTTACCAAAATACAAAATAAACTAATCCGATTAGTAAGTGGCACAACAAGAAAAAAATCAAAATGACAAAATTACGTATTTTGGGGTTGCTTCAACATTGCAATAAAATGTAAAAATACACTAACACATCAAAATATTGTATCTACCTCAAAATGGTATCAGTAAACATTTAGCTCAGACTGCAAAATATAAACCATCACACAGCACCTAAAAAAGGAGAATTTTACGCATAGTTATGGGCGAAGCCGAACTGTAAAGTTCGAGGTTCGTACAGAACACATAGTGTTCATGCACATGATCCTGAACACGAGCTTTCCTGGGAAGCTCGTGTTACAGTTCAGGTCCAGTTTGGGTCCAAAGGCTGTAAAAAAAAAATCATATTATCAAAAAACATTAGGATCATACTTCCAGGTCCCGCGACGCTTCCTGCAGACTCTGTTTCCCAGCCGCTTCTGCTTCCACGTCCAATCATTGCTGTGCCCCCCGGTAAGCTCCACTGACTAAAGGACCTTCCAATACGTCACAGCCATGTGACCAGTTTGGTGTCAATGTTGTACAAACATTGGCTTACAGACTAGTCACATGGTTTGACGTCATCAAAGGTCCTGTGTGGGTATCGCATCGGCATCACCCAGTACAGCTGCACACTCCCCTGACAGGAGCGGACGGCTGCATGTATTTCCATGCAGTTGAGGCACTCGTGTCCGGAGAGTGTTAGTCCATGCCGGGTGATGCCGATGCGAGACTGCACGAGTCATACACAAGTGGAACTCCAGCCTCAGTGTCAGCCTTCTACTCGCTCTGTATAGATGCTTCTCTGTGCAGAGTGATGAAGCAGAGCTGACAATGCTCTACCTGTGGACTACGTCGGACTAAGGGCCGCTTTACACGCTACGACATCGCTAAAGCGATGCCGTTGGGATCACGGAATTTGTGACACACATCCGGCCGCGTTAGCGATGTCGTTACGTGTGACACCTATGAGCGATTTTAAATTATTGCAAAAACATTCAAAATCGCTAATCGGTGACATGGGGGTCCATTCCCAATTATCGTTGCAGCTGCAGGTACGATGTTCGTCATTCCTGCGGCAGCACACATCGCTATGTGTGATACCGCAGGAATATGGAACTTCACCTTACCTGCGGCCACCGGAAATGAGGAAGGAAGGAGGTGGGCGGGATGTTTCGTCCCGCTCATCTCCGCCCCTCTGCTTCTATTGGCCGGCTGCTTAGTGACGTCGCGGTGACGCCGAACACACCTCCCCCTTGAGGGACGGATTGTTCGGCTGGCACAGCGACGTCGCTGAACAGGTATGTGCGTGTGATGCTGCCGTAGCGATAATGTTCGCTACGGCAGCGATCACCACATATCGGCCGTATGACGGGGGCACGTGCTATCGCGCTCGACATCGCCAGCAAATGCTAGCGATGTCGCAGCGTGTAAAGCGGCCCTAAGGATTTTTTTATAATAAAGATGGAGTCTCTAAAAATGTTTTGTTTTATTTCTAATAAAAAAAAATTTCTATGTGTTGTGGTTTTTTTTTACTGTTTACTAGAAATTACTGGTCGCAATGTCTAATTTGCAAGACACCATGAATTTCGGTCTTAGTACCAGATAAGAATACTAAGCTGGTATCAACCCATTTATTATCCAGTGTGCCACTGCCACCACGGCCACTGGACGAGCCTGATAAAGAACCTGGAAATGGCGCTAAGAAACAATGCGCCATTTCCAGGGGCAGCTGCGGGCTGCTGTTTTTAGCATGGTGGGCCCATAATGCTTACCAGCTGCCTGGTTTTACCTGACTGGCAATCAAAATACGGCGGGAGTCCAAGTGTTTCTTTTAATTATTTTTTTAAATAAGTAAAACAAAAATGGGCTTCCTTGTAGTTTGATTGCCGGCCAAGGTAAAGCGAAGCAGACGGGGGTGGCAGCCCATAGCCATTTACTTTATCTGCGCTGAGAATCAAAAATACTGTGCAGTGATCACTGCAGCCTGTTAAAGCCTTGGAGGCAGCTGGGGCAATGAACGACAGGACTCCCACAGAAGATAAACCTGCCGACGGAGGACCAGTGAGTCACCAACGGTGCAGGCAGAGTGTACCAGAGGCCGGCAGCTTTACCCTGCTTCTCACTGAGCCGGATTACGGCCGTGGGACCTGTTGCTCTCTAGGAGCTGAAGAGATCCGCCGCCATTTTGTGAAA
The DNA here is from genome assembly GCF_048569485.1 of Anomaloglossus baeobatrachus. NCBI lineage: Eukaryota > Metazoa > Chordata > Amphibia > Anura > Aromobatidae > Anomaloglossus > Anomaloglossus baeobatrachus. The sequence goes on along the minus strand of NC_134356.1, from coordinate 508,758,448 downwards.
GCAGGTGTCCAGGCCCAGGGGTGCTGCATTTACTTCAACCTGTGCTGCGGTGAGAAGGGGAGCCGAGACCAGAGGGGGTAGATGTCACTTACCTCTCCTGTGAGCCGGCCAACAGTGGGAACGGTGGGAAGTGCAGACCTCAGCTAATCCATACCTCCCAACCGTCCCGGATTCTGCGGGACTGCCACGATTTTTCAGGTCTGTCCCACACTCCCTTGGCTCACAGCTGATGTCCCGACTCCTCCCCTCAGTGGAGTGAATAAATTAAATTATTATCAGCTCTGATCGGGACTCAAACCCATGAAACTGTGAAGCTCATTGCTCCATAGGGAGGAGCTCTACCTCTGAGCCACTGCCCATATTGTAAACCATGGGAAGATTTGGTAATCTTAACCTCGATAGTGCAGTAGGCAAAGCAGAAGCAGATTATTTAGCTGCAAAGATTGATGGATGGATGATAGAGGGAAATGGATATGTATGTATATATATATATATATATATATATATATATATATATATATATATATATATATGTATATATACATACATGACAGATAATAGATACATACATGATAGATAAATAGATAGACATATGGATAGATATATAATAGATAGATACCTAGGTAGATAGATACATGGATAGATAGATAGATACATGGATAGATAGATAGATACATGGATAGATAGATAGATAGATAGGTACATGGATAGATAGATAGATAGATAGATAGATAGATAGATAGATGGATAGATAGATAGATAGATAGATAGATAGATAGATAGATAGATAGATAGATAGATAGATAGATGGATAGATAGATAGATAGATACATGGATAGATAGATAGATAGATAGATACATGGATAGATAGATAGATAGATACATGGATGGATGGATAGATAGATAGATAGATAGATAGATAGATAGATAGATAGATAGATAGATACTGCATCTCTTTGTAGGTGAAGGAGTCATTCATTTGTACCCATAAAACTACTATAAAGAAATGTGGAAAAAATACAAAATTACAAAATAAAATTTTTATTTTTACCAACTTGGATTTGAACCAGCAACTTTCAAACATGTCTCCAGCAGCCTCATGGCTTTCCTAGCTGCTCAAGCTGTTGAGCCACTAGGAATTGATGACATCAGACAGAGGATTTTATTTGAATAAACCTACAATGCAGCCTCTTACACAGCAGATTACACAGGACACAGCTCCATTGTACAGAGCAGCGTCTCTATCTCCTTTATTCTAGAGGGAGAGGAAAAGAGATTTTTTTTTTTCTTTTAATAAAATTACTAAAAATAACAAAAAAATAGAATAATGTCATTTTATTGCACTTTTTTCTAAAATAATAAACATCACAAATCAGCAAATAACATGGACATATTTGGTGTCCCTGTAATCGTAACGACCCAAACAACGCAGCGATCAGATTATTGATGGGGATCGGTAAATGGCGGGAAAAAATGGCGCAATTTATTATTTTTCTTTATTAAAACCCATAAAAAATGTAATAAAAATGTATCACTGAGGCCATGTTCACACGAAGCGTAAATGCTGCATTTTTTCTGCAGGTGTCCGGGCTATGAGCGCAATAATCTCCTCTTATTATTGCGTGTATTTTTTATGCATTGTCCCTTATTTGATACATGTTTGGTGCAGATGTGAATCCTGAAGCTTATAAAGAAAAAAACACCAAAACTGCACAGAACAGCGGCATCTTCAGACATAAAAGAAGTGGAGATTTCATGACGTCTGATCCACTTTGCTTGGACAATTAGTCCGTGTTCACATGTAGTGTAAATGCTGCATTTTTTTCTGCTGTTTTTTTGCACATTTATTCCGCTGTGTTTAATTATCCAAGTAAAGTGGATGTGATTCCACGAGACGACGTCACTGAATTCTGCAGTTTTGTTTTTTTTTTCTTTTGGAGGTTTTCTGCTCGGAGCTTCAAAAAATGCAGGAAAAAGCTTCTCAGTACAATAAAACCACTTAAAAACGCAGATTCACATCTGAACCAAAAACACATTAAATAATGGAGAAAAAGCAGAAAATGGACCAATCAGAGAAGATTGTTATTGTGTAGTTTGGTGCAGACAGCGGCGTAAACAAAAAGAAACAGAATTTATACAACATGTGAACACGGCCTTATAGGCACAAATAAGCAACATGTCATATAGTGACACATAGAAATATAAGAAAATTCTGGCTGCTATGACTGTTAACGAACAGTCTGGGGCATCTGCTAAATGACCCTTACTGACGAATGGGTGTGGCTAGGGGTGTGGCTAGGGGTGTGGCTAGGGGCGTGGTCAAACTTTGTCCCTCTTTCCTTTCTTCAAAAGTTGGGAGGTATGGCTAATCCTCCATGTGGGAACCGGGTCCACCGCCATCTTGTGAACGCAGGCCAGGCTGGGTGCCAGACGTGCAAAGCTGCTATCATCTGCAGGACCCGGCACAGAGAAGATCCCGACCAGAGCAGGAGAGCAGGAAACGCTGGAGCAAGGAGGACACTGAGGAGGCAAACAGCTCCGTGTGTGGTGAGAGGGGGAAGGGTGATTCCCAGAGTATAACGGGCTGTGTGGAGGAGGGGAAGCCCCTTGATGTCAGTGCGGAAGGTGAGCAAATAGTGAGTGAATTCCTGGGTGAGCCTCTGCGGTGGACTGAAACTTGCTCACTGTTGTCTCTGTGAATGTAAAGGAGCCTCAGCACAAAACACCCAGCACCAGCTCCTGACCCTTATTGCATTTCAAAACACTGTGTGCCTTTATAAAGATCTGTGGTGACAATGCTGGCAGGGGGCCAGGTTCAGTGATAACACTCCTAATCTATCCAGGGACCCTGAGCCTGCTGTCTGCCTCATATTAACCCCCTGAATAAAAGGGAACATTAACAGTACCAATCCATCTAGTGCAGCACCAGCTGTTAACCCCTTGTGTACCACTGTGATTCAAGTCTCTGTATGCTCCAATCCCCAACTACAGGAAACAAAATACTGTCCAGTCACTTACCTCCTCTTACTGGATTAAAAGAGTAACTGCAGAGAGCCCCGTGGAAAAAAGGGTCCCTTGGCAGCTAGAATACAGGGAGAAAGATCTCAGGAGGCCCAGCCCCAACATATTTACACTGCCGGGGGTCCTGGCGAACGAGGCAAGATCCTCATAATTGAAGATACAAGGAGGGATCACTGACAGCCCCCCTAAGATCTGGCTAAATATACCTTCACAGACCCTGAAGCTGACAGTGGGGTACCGAGGAGGAGCTGATATTGAGGACTGCCACACAGTTACACCTTTAACATAAAGGTATCCCCTTCTCACCCACCCCCCAGGGGCATGTAAAGTTCCTGCATACACGCTGCTCGGAGGGAGCATAGAGGTCGAGCCCCCCCTTTTTTCATCTGAAAATTATATTCTAAGCGACCGACTTCAATATGGTCAAAATTGGCAATAAAATGGCCAGCTCATTATCTAGACCAGCCGCGGCCACTACCCAGGCAGATGTTAAGTTTCTCAGAAAACACCTACACCCAGCGGACACTGTAACCGACAATCCCCAGAGCACATCTAGCAAAGGCATCGAGGATATGGAAGATGATGAAAGTGACATAGAGGGTGATGATACCAGCAAAGGTCTCCCCATCTCCAGGTCTTTTATTAAACGGATTCTCACTAAAGCTATGGAGCCAGTAGTAAAAGAACTTTCAAACATCAAACAAGATATCAGCCGGGGGGCGTGTCCAGGATGCTGAGCTGAGTGGACGTGGGGAAGAGGAGCTCCTGTTGACCCTCAGCTAAATTAGCACTTATCATAAGCACAAACCTACTCACCGGCTCTCAGGATGGGACCACGGAGGATTAAACCGTCGCAGCAGGCATCGGTGGCCCCCCCGCTGCTCACCACGGCGCTGGATACTTTCTTGGGCCTGGAACAGGGTCCAGGGGAGGCCCGGACGCCATCTTTCCAGGAGCATGGAGGGGAAATGGAGGCACTGGCCCGGCCTGCTAAGCAGCAAGAGAAGGAGGAGTGGGTGAGCGGGGACACAGGGGGGAGTGGAGGAATCTCTGCAGCAGATCCAACAGGGGATGCCTTGGCTCAGCAGCCCTGCACTGCATCGGATCCTCAGGCACAGCAGCAGCAGGCCCAGGAGCACATAGTGGCTGTGGGAGATAAGGTGGAGGTCGGGGGGCAGCCCTCCCCACTGCCGAGAGAAGAAGGGACTGCAGCTACAGCTGGTAATATCAGGGAACAGAGCAGCCTGCTTCCCCCCTCTGGGCCTCGGTGTGGAGATCATCCTCCCCAGCACCAGACTAAAACTCCAGCGTCTATTACTGCAGGTGCTCACCTTAAAGGGCCAGACACCTTCTATAAGGACATGCATGATTTCATAAGTAAACTTCCTTCTAAAGAGGACTTTCAATGCCTCATACGTGAGGTTAAAGCAACTTGCAGGTCAGAAATAGCTGAAGTGAGGAGAGATTTGCAGCAATTGTCTGGCAGAATTGAATCCCTGGAGGAAGAGCATGACATCACCAGATCCCATGTATCAGAATTACACAAACTGGCAACATCGCAACAAAAAATAATGGAGGATATGCAGTCTCACATAGAGGATCTCGACAACAGAGGACGCCGTTGCAATGTCCGTGTGAGGGGGGTCCCAGAGTCAGATGGGCCCGAGGACACAAACTCCATACTACAATCCATCTTTAATGAAGTGTTGGACGCTCCCCCTTCTAACATCATCAAGCTGGACAGGGCACACAGGGCTTTACAGCCGAAGAATTTATCCACCCAACCCCGGGACATCATTTGTTGCATTCACGACTTCTCCACCAAAGAACTGATCATGGCTAAGGCTAGAATGAGGCGCACGGCACCTGTGTTCAATGGCAAGGAAATCCAGCTTTTCCCGGATCTTTCTCGCATCACACTCCAGAAAAGGCGGCACCTCAAACCCCTCCTCACGAGCCTGAAGGAGCACCAGGTTCCATACCGCTGGGGTTACCCGTTTGCACTAACAGCGCGCAGAGGGGGTAAATCGGCGACCCTTCGCACTCCAGCAGATACCACTCTGTTCTGTGAAGCACTGGACATTCCAGCGGTCTGTATCCCAGATTGGGACTTGCAAAGGTTAGAAGGGCCGCCCCCTCCCGTGTGGTCCAAGGTGAGGGGTGGAGGGCGTGGGGCTTTGGGGGGGAGAGGAGGTAGGGGCCGCGGGTTGCCCCCCTCCCCGGCTCACCGTTGAGGACACTTCTTAACCTGGTTGGTGCCTATTTCTTATACCCTCTGAGTTCCAGTGGCTGAGCATGCTTTGTGATACTGTGACTCTCTCTACAGCAAGCCTCTGACTGTCCATTGTGTCATCTGCGGCCCTCTGGGTCTGTTGAGCTGCATAAGGGGGGGGGGCTGTAGCCACAATGATGCCGTGGGTGGTAGGGGGTTGGCGGGAGCCCGGTCCCCTTACTTGGAGTTAGTGGTTGAGGTTTTTTGTTTTGTTTTTTTTTTTTTTTTTTTTTCCCTTGTTTCCTTTTGGCACGGGCCTGTGCCCACTGGACTGACCCCCGTGGGAGGGCTACTGGGGAGTGAGGTGGGTGGCTCTCTTAGCTCAGACGGGTTGGGGAACCTCCCTCTAGGTCTCTCCCTTCCGGGTTGACCCCCCGGGAATCTATGCCTAAGGTTTATGCATTTTGGTTATTGTTCTTAATTCATGTTCATTTCTATGTTTGTCCTTGTCTTCCCCCCTCCCCGATGTTTTTTCCTTATGTGTCCTTTCAGGTACCACCCCTTCTAGAGTCCCTGGGAGCTGCGGCCCTTTGTCGTATGGACCATCTCCTCTGGCCGGCTTCACAGGGGAAGTCATGCCCCCGACGGTATAGGTGTGCCATTAGCTTTTTCTTACTTCTAAGTTTTAGATATGACCCGCATTATCTCTCTTAACGTAAAAGGTCTGAATTCACCCCGTAAGAGGAAATTGCTGCTACAGGAACTGAAAACATCAGGGGCAGACATAGCCTTTATCCAAGAAACACATTTTGTGGAATCAAACACTTTCAAATTTGCGTCCCACCGCTTTCCCATCCATTACTCGGCTTACTCGGGCTCCAAGAGGGGGGGAGTTGCTATTTTAATATCCTCCAGTTGTCCTCTACAAATTACGGGTTCTCACTGCGATCCAGAGGGTAGATATGTGATTCTGGAGGGCCAACTGGGGGGATCCCCGCACATACTGGCCAACATTTATGCACCTAATGAAGGGCAGATACGCTTTCTTAAGAAAATACTCGATCTGATAGGCGGACTGGCACCGGCCTCTACGGTGTTGGGGGGAGACTTTAACATCCCTTTTTCGGAGGTGGCTGACAGACTCTCTGTGGGTGGACACCCTCCATCGGGTGCTTTGAAAAATTTGTCCCGGGACTTTCGGAGGCTCATTAGATCAGGGGCTTTATACGACGCTTGGAGGGTGGACCACCCGGGAGAGAAGGCCTTTTCCTTCTACTCGCATCCGCATCAGACGCACACCAGAATAGACTATTTTTTCATTGACTCACAGCTGCTGGGGCGTCTTGAGAGGGTGGAAATGGGATCCATTACGTGGTCAGACCATTCCCCACTCATAATGGACTTCAAGAAAGATGGTCCTCGACCTAGGCCTCAGCATTGGCGCCTTAATGAATCTCTGATCAAAAATCCCGACACTAGGGCCTTTTTAAATAAGCAACTGGTCGAATTCTTTCAGTTGAACACGGGCACGGTCACGTCGCCGGCAACACTCTGGGAAGCTCACAAGGCAGTGATGAGGGGACTATGCATTAGAGAGGGCGCCAGGGCTAAAAAGAATGCCACAAGCCAGCGGGACTCTATAACGGCCCATCTTAAGCTACAGGAGGGGAGACTGGCGGCTGCCCCATCACTGACTATTCTTAGGAGAGTCATCAGCCTTAGGGAAAAGTTGAGAGACTTGGCAATTGGCAGAGCAGAAAAATTGCTAACCTTTTCCAAACAAAGATACTATGAAAGGAGTAATAAGGCTCATACCTTACTCGCCAGGCAGCTTAAGGAGCGCGCTACATCCTCATGCCCTCAGGCTCTGCGCGACGAAAAGGGCACTATCCACTATCACCCCGCTTCAATAGCTGACATTTTTTTCAATTACTACAACAAGCTTTATAACCTTCCGGCTCCCCCGGGCATGGCTTCGCGCGGGGCTGGGGCACTTGGGGACTATTTTTCGGCCCTTGAGCTCCCTTCACTGCCTTGCGGAGCAGCCGCGGCTTTGAATGAAGAGATTACTACAGAGGAACTGGAGCAAGTTCTGGAAGCCCTGCCTGGCGGGAAGTCACCGGGCCCGGACGGCTTTACTTATTTTTATTACAAGGTGTTTGCGGCGGAGCTCCTCCCACACATGGCCGCCTTGTTTAACTCTTTCCTTCAGGGTGACCCTATCCCTCCATCCATGCTACACTCCCATTTAATCCTCCTGCCCAAGCCACCCAGGGACCCATTGGACTGTGCTAATTATAGACCAATAGCCCTTTTGAACTCCGATTTGAAGATGTTCACCAAGCTCTTGGCGGCCAGGCTTAATCGATGGTTGCCCCAACTCGTGTATAAAGACCAGGTGGGTTTTGTCCCTTGCCGTCAGGGGGGGGACAACACCAGGAAGGTCATAGACCTGGTGGATGTGGCAAATCGGACGAAGCAACAGGCGTTGGTGTTGAGTCTAGATGCAGAGAAGGCTTTTGACCGCCTTGCGTGGCCTTTTCTCTTCAAGACAATGGAGGTCTTTGGGATCTCGGGTGGCTTTATGCGGGCCTTGAAGTCCCTGTATAGCGCTCCTACGGCCTCTATCAAACTCCCCCTCCACATCTCTAAGCCTTTTCTCATCTCCAATGGCACCAGGCAGGGGTGCCCCCTGTCCCCCCTCCTTTTTGCACTATGCATAGAGCCCCTCGCGGCCTCGGTCAGGAGCAACCCAGACATCTCGGGGGTCCTGGTCAGGAATAAACCGTTTAAAATCTCACTTTTTGCCGACGATGTGCTCATTACACTTACTAACATCCATGTGTCCCTTCCAATTTTAATGTGCACCTTGGGTAGGTACGGGAGCCTTTCGGGGTATAAGATCAACTCTAGCAAAACGGAGGCAATGCCCTTGAATCTCGACCCGGTGGCCCTGGATTACCTGCGTTTGAATTTTAAGTTTCGTTGGAAGACAGATGCGGTCAAGTACCTGGGGGTTAACCTCACATCTACTTATGATTCCCTCTATAACCTTAACTTCCCCCCCCTTTTCCGAGAGCTGAGAACTCTTTTGAGCAAGTGGTTGCCCCTCCCTCTTTCGTGGATGGGGCGCATTGCGGCGGTTAAAATGAGCTTGCTCCCAAAATTATTATATTTCTTTGAAACCCTCCCAGTTAAGGTACCAATAAAGGAGCTGAAGTCCCTTCAGGCGGCTATCCTTAGATTTATTTGGTGTAACAAACGTCATAGGGTGGCCAGGGAGGTGTTGATGGCTCGGAGAAACAGGGGGGGGCTTTCTGTCCCGGACATCCTAAAATACTATTGGGCGGCCCATCTTAGGAGGATCCCCTGTTGGGTGTCCCTTTGGGCATACAACAGGTGGACTGAGATTGAAAAACTTTGGCTGGCGCCTATACATCCAAACGCGCTCCTGTGGCCCCCGGCCCGGTGTGATTCGCCCCCCCCTCTTCTTGGACCGATGCAATTCACTAGGGACCTCTGGGCATTTTGCATTAGAAGATTTCCTTTGGCATCCCCCTGCTCCCCTCTGGTGTCCTTCATATACCAACCCTTGCTCCCAAGCAGTCTGGAGTCGGACATGGTGCACCCCTGGCTCAAGGCAGGTCTATTCAGATTTGCAGACATTATAGATGGAAGTACAATGCAGATCCATTCCTTTGAGTACCTTAGAGATAAATTCTCTCTCTCTAATCGAGAGTTTTTCCAATATCTGCAGATCAGAGACTTGGCTGGCTCCTTGTTTGGCAGGGCAGGGGCCTCGATTCCCACAGATTTTGAGAAAATTTGCAGAAGGGGCACTGATACTAAGGGGCTGATTTCGGAAATTTACATTTTGCTTTCTGATTCACGGGAGGGGCCCGAGGGGTCTTTTCCATACATGCGGAAATGGGAGTCTCTATTGGGAAGGCGGATACTTCCTCAGGAATGGGCAGCAATCTGGGGAAACGCCGCCAAGACGTCAATATGCACACTATATAAGGAAAATATCTATAAAATTTTGCTATTTTGGTACCACACTCCAGATTTCCTTCATGGCATAGACCCCTCCATACCGGCTTGTTGCTGGAGATGCGGGGGAGGCAGGGGCACCATTCTGCACATATTCTGGTCCTGTCCAGGGATAGTCCCCTTCTGGGAGCGGGTTAGAGGGTTGATCCATAAAGTACTATATATAGAGGTTGATCTTGATCCCCTGATCTATGTTCTGGGTCTTGGGAATGGGGGATTGGGAAAAACGGCCTCTAAGCTTTTGTCCCACATCCTTACGGCGGCCAGATGCTTAATTGCAAAGAATTGGAGGCAGCCAGGGACACCCTCACTCCAGAGCCTCAAGTATAGATTACTGGACGTTAGACGCATGGAACATCTCACGGCACTATTGCATGACACAGTTGACCGCTTCCAGGCCGTGTGGGCACCATGGGACTACTTTGCGGGACAGGAGGATCTGTGAGACTGAGGCCTATGGGTCCTATGGAAAGAGCATGGACTCTTGAAACCCTTCCCTCTTCCCTCCTATTTCTCCTCTCCCCTCCTAACCCTCCTCACCTGTCCTGTCATTGTTTGTCTAGGTTCGATAAGAATTGTGAATTTTATGTTTTATTTTATGTATGAAAAACGTAAATTGAAAATCTCAATAAAAATTCAAAGTTTAAAAAAAAAAAAAAAACAAGATATCAGCCAAACAGGCCATGGAGTGGAAACTCTAGAAGCCTCACATGCCACCATTACCACCACCTCCAATGCTATCATCTCTTGCCTGCACCAACAGGAGGATAGTGTCAACCAAATACATGCCATCCTGGAGGAACATGAAAATAGAGAAATGCGAAACAACCTCAGATTGAAAGGTCTTCCAGAATCGGTAGCAAATGAAGCCCTGGTCTCGGCTCTACAAAGTATATTTTCTGATCTGTTGGACACTGACCCCACTCCCCCCGTGGAACTAGTCAGAGCTCACAGAGCATTGAGACCCCGACCTAAGCAAGGGGAGCCACCAAGAGATGTCATTTGCCGCTTCTTGGACTACAGAATTAAAGAACTTACACTCAAAAAAGATAGAGAGGCCGACTCCATAAGTTATGAGGGCTCAAAAATCCTGATATTTCAAGACCTTGCCTCCACCACTCTAACCAAGAGGCGATTACTAAAACCCTTTACAGAAGTGTTACGCCAAAACCAATTTCCATACCGCTGGCTATTTCCATTCGGCATTGCAATAACGGCGAAAGGGAAACATTTTCATGGCAGAACATCGGCAGAAATAAGACGAACCTGTGAAGATCTGGGGATCATTCTGGGGGAATACCCTGAGCTAGAAATTCAACATTCAACATCAGCATTACAGCAGCTCCCAGAATCATCACCTTGGCACACCTTCACTCCGAAGACCCACAGATCCAGACGTAAAGCGGCAAAGAAGCTACAGATGAACCTAGAAAACGAGCCCCACTGAAGGGGTCTAGGCTCTGGTCTATTACTGCCTATTATTGTTTATGTACATAAAAAGCAAGAAGTCATTATAGGGGCTTTGCACTTACTGCTCCCTCTTGATGCTCACCTATGTTTCCTTTTAATCTCAAAATGTTAGAAATGTTCAAAGTATTACCCTATTCTCTTCTGAACTCCTTTCTACACCCTTCCTTCTTCGTTTTGTCTTCTCCCTCTCTGGTCTTAGGTCCGGTCCATTCATCCTCCTGGAAAAAAGATAATCTACTCACAAACACTATCTAGCCTACATAAGAAACACGCTGATATAATCTTTTTGCAGGAAACCCACTTTCGTGAAGGCAAAATTCCATGCTTCGAAAAAGCACATTACAAATTCTGGTTTCATGCCCCTTCCCCAAGCAGAGGTTCCAGGGGGGTTTCAGTGGCCCTTGCTAAAGATATACCTTTCTTACCTCGAGAGGTAAAGGTAGATCCTGAAGGTCGGTTCATATTTATTAAAGGCTTATTGGCCGGCTCAATGGTAACCCTAGGGAATATATACGCCCCGAATGTTAAGCAGATACCATGGTTACTGGCTACGCTCAAAAAATATCGGGCTTTCCTAGAGGGTACTCCCATACTTTGCGGGGACTTTAACTTAGCCCTGGAACCTGGATTAGACTCCACATCAAAAAAGAGCCACATCTCCCTTTCAGACCTCTCGCGGATCAAAAGCTCTCTCCTCTCCCTTTCCTTGATTGACATCTGGCGCTATCAACACCCCACAACCAAAGACTTTACCTTTTTCTCACACCCCCACAAATCATATCATAGGTTAGACTACATCTTCATATCAAGACATCTCTTACCTAATGTCGTTGACACGGCAATCCAGTCAACACCTTACTCTGACCATTCTTTTGTTTCGGCTAGTTTTTCACTCCAGAAGCCATATTTGCTCCATCGTATATGGAGGTTAAATGAGTCAATCCTCTCCTCAGAAGATAATAGGAAGCGCATTTCTGAATGTCTTCGCAACTATTTTGCGGTGAATGAGACACAAGATATCGCGGCCCCAATTTTGTGGGAAGCACACAAAGCGGTCATAAGGGGAGAATTGATTTCCATTTCCTCACAACTTAATAAACAAAGGAAACTGCATTTACAAAATCTATACAAAGAGATAGCCACATTAGAAACTCAGCATCAGAAATCTTTATCCCAACAGATTTTGGAACAACTGACCGCGAAGCGTGTGGCACTTAGAGACTTACTTAATAAACAGTCAGCCAAACTATATCTAAGCTGGAAAAATCGCATGTTCCTCCATGGGGACAAGGCTTCTAAACTAATGATGTCCCTGATAAAAAAAAAAGGCAGGCTCGCACCTTTATCCACACAATTAAAAATTCTCAGGGCCAACAAATTTCAAAAGAATTTTTGCGATTTTATAAAGCGTTATATCAAATCCGACCAGACGAGTCAGAAATAGAGAGAGATAAGAGGAAACGCGGCATACATAATTATCTAGCCAAACTCAATCTCCCGAAACTTTCTAAACTACAACAAGTATCCTTGACAAAACCATTTTCTCGCGCTGAAGTTCAGTCTATTCTGTCAAAAAGTCCATTGGGGAAAGCCCCAGGCCCAGATGGCCTACCTATTGTATATTATAAAAAATTAATCGATATCCTAGGAGATCATCTCCTAGCAACGTGCAATGCTCTACTACTCGGCGATCCTATTCCCAAACAAGCATTGGAAGCTCATATATCATTAATACACAAAGAAGGGAAAGACCCGGAGTGTTGTGGAAGTTATAGACCCATCTCACTCCTAAATGTGGATCTAAAAATTTATGCTAGCTTAATTGCCAACCGAGTGGCGGCAATCCTCCCTGACCTAATCTCTCCGGAGCAAACTGGTTTCGTAAGAGGAAGAGAAGGGAAAGATAACGCGCTACGCCTGCTGAATTTAATGCAATACGCTAGAGCCCACAATTTGCCTCTTGTGCTGTTGGGAACGGACGCCGAGAAGGAATTTGATAGAGTAGACTGGACTTTTTTTCAGGGAACGTTGGAGGCTTTTCACTTCCCCCCTGATGCTATACGCGCAATACTGCAGATGTACACATTCCCCACAGCTAGGATAAAGATTAACACCCTCACTGATTCCTTTGCCATTAAAAATGGAACGAGTCAGGGATGCCCCTTGTCCCCTCTCCTCTTTGTCATGGTAATGGAGCCATTAATAAGCTCCATTCAACAGGACCAGTAAATCGAGGGGATCAAACTACAGGGAATACATCACAAGTCCGCCGCCTTTGCGGATGACTTGTTGGTAGTAATGTCCAGACCAGAAAGGGTTTTCCTGCATTCATGAAAATACTAGAGGACTATAGTCAATGGTCTAACTTCAAAATCAATCTATCCAAGTCAGAAGCACTAAGCTTAAATATCCCAGGCAATGTTATCAAACTCCTCCAAAAATCATTTCCCTTTCGGTGGCCAAAAAGTCACATTACATATCTAGGCATCAAAATAGGAAAAACTTTCAAGTCCTTATTTGATCTCAATTATAAGCCCCTCCTCCCTAAGCTTAACGTACAAATATCTTCTTGGAAAGCACCATTTCTATCGTGGATAGGTCGGAAAAATTTAATTAAAAGTATTATACTCCCGAAATTCATCTATCTTTTCCAAATGTTACCCATACCTGTTCCCAAATCGTTTCTTTCCCAGAGTAACTCTCTAATCTCCAATTATGTCTGGAACAAACATAAACCGAGAAACAACTTTCATACATTGAGCCTCCCAAAAGGTAAAGGGGGCATGGGGCTACCCAATATCTCCATATACTATCAAGCCGCTGTTCTTTCTAGAGCAGTAGACTGGATCAGACGCCCCCCGAATAAGTTATGGACGACAGTAGAGGAATATTTGTCCCCCACCCCTTTACGAGCCTTACTATTCTCCCCTCCCTGCCAAAAGGATAGAAGAACTTTCTCCAATGAACTAACGAGAACACTCTTGAAAAACTGGGAAAAAAATAGTGAGACATTGGCCTCCCCTATCTTCCCTCTCACCCAAATATCTGATATCCTAGATGCCAGTATAAACCTAGTTAACTCCACAAAATCCACTCACTTAAGCAATGCAAAAGTCCCGGTGACTAATCTTTTGGTAGACGGTTCTCTGGTCTCCAAACAGGATATGTGTAAGACTCCCCCCCTAGCTAAACTTACATTTCTCCACTACATGAAAATAAAACAGGTGATCCAACCATTACTGATACAATCCTGTCTTGAGCAAACTAAAGATGGGAGAGAGAAGGCGCAATAGGGTATTACCCGATTTACTGGGTAAGAGGTATAAGGAAATGGTGCACTCACCTGGTCGGGTTGTGCCAGTCACAACCCCTTTAATGGCATAGGCAAGTGCTAAGGTGGTCCAGCAGCAGCCCTGTTGTACAAGCAAGACATCAAATCCGGGACTGGAGAAAAACAGGTTTAACACCGCGCTTGAAGACCACGGACATCAGTGTTGAACACACAATTCTTTTATTTTACTTCGTTCCTACGCGTTTCGGAGACCACAACTGCCTCCTTCTTCAGGGAAAAGAATTTTACAGAGACCAAGGAGGAGCCCTTAAAAAGGATATACAGAAAAAAAAGGGGAAGAAAAAAAGGAGGAGAAAGGAAGAGGGATCCCTGGCTATGACGTCAGTTCACCGTGTGCTGCAGAGCAATGACTCATTGCCACGTGGAGTAAAGCCGCATTACATGGCCTTTACAAAAATTAAATAAAATATACATTGATACATTTAGCTCAAACAGAAAATTCATAATCAAAAAACATAGCAATGAAAAATACAGACAAAATGAATTTACAGTGAAAACGTGAAAAAAAGGGGGGGGGGGGAAATATATGTACAACTATTAATGATCTTTGACACGAACCCGGGGTAGAGAGGCCGTGAAAATGACCGGCCATCTCACTGACATTGTGCTAACAGAGAGGTTGGGTGATGCCTCATGATTAGCTACAAAAACCATTAACCATTAAACCTGCACTAGGCAAAAATCGGCAAATAGAACAGGGCATATATTATATTTACAAGTAGAACCGATAATGACATCATTTTTATTAGAACTCAACCTTTTTAATTAATGAGTGAGGTGCACTTGAATAGAATAGACTAATTCCAAGGATCCGTTATGATAAACCAGGAGGAACAACAGAGGAACGGTGTGGTGCGCATGTATAAGAATGGAAGCAGGTTCTCTTAATGAGAAGAGGTGAACAGAGTTCAGATCGTGGGAAAAAATAGCAAAGCGCAGGCGCGCTTAACATAGAAAGCAGCAAGTTCCTCACATCTCAGGGTTAAGAAAGTTCAGAAGCGTGGGAACTAACTATAGTGCGCGTGCGTGCAGTCAGTGACAGTTAAGGATTTTAACTCAGAAAAACCATGTAGTCAAGCCGTGGAGAAGGAAAGGCAAATCACGGATGAAATGTTCAGAGAAGTGTGAAACGGGATCAAGCCCAACAGTGCTAGGAAGAATAAAAGATAGTTCATTTTAATCTGACAAAACATCCAAAAATCACTCATAAATTGTTTTGCCGAAAAAACTAGTCTTTAACATTAAAGAGCAAGGGAAGGGAAAGAGTGACGTAAAAACAATAATGCATTATTTGAAACACGTAGTAATTTGAGCAGAAATGAATTAATAAAAAATAGATAAAAATAGGATATATGTGCGATGCGCACAGGGATTGATGACAAAACATATGTTGACAGTGCATCATTAGTAACATGAAAAAAGGGGGGTGGGAGTGGAGGGGGGGGGGATTAAAAATATCTGAACTGGTGATTAAAACAACATTTAAGACATGAATATATTAAATATTTGAATGAATAAAAAACAGTCCATCAGAGGAAAATAATATAATATAAAAATGATATAAAAATATATGAATATATATAAAAATGTAAATATATATATAAAAGAATTGTGTAAATATATATATAAAAAATAAATATATATATAATATATAAAAGGCAATCATTATGATTAAAAAACACAAAAACATATTCCCATGAACTAATAAAATAAATCAGTAATCTCATTGAGGCCAAAGGGTTTAAGAGTATTCAATCTGTGTATCCAGTAGGTTTCCTTTCTGCTGAGTGTTTCTGCCCTATTGTTGGCATTAGGGGGAACCTGCTCAATGGGTGTGATTTTAAAATCTGGATTTTTATTGTGTGCAATAGTGCAGTGTTTAGACAACCCATGTTTTAGGAAGCCAATCTTGATATTATGGCGGTGGGAATTGACTCTATTATGGAGTTCCTGACTGGTCCGACCCACATACTGCTTCCCACATTTGCAGTCCACCAGATACACCACATAATCGGACTGACATGTCAGATGATCTCTTATTGGGAAATTCTCAGAGACACCAGGAGTACTAAAAGTGGTCCTCCCGTGACATATATTTTTGCAACACAAACATTTTTTTGACCCACATCTAAAAGCTCCCCCTATGGTAGGAGTATTCTTATTTTGGTTAGGAGTTACTGTTCTGAGCCTACTAGGAGCTACTATAGTCTTGATAGTTGGTGCCCGTTTGAAAGTAACACCAGGAGCTGAGGGCAAAGTGGAGCTAAGAATGGGATCTTTTTGCAGGATCGACCAATGCTTAGATAGAGTGTCTCTTATGATCAGATTATCCCTGCTGAAGGTAGTGATAAAATTGAGTGCAAATCCATCTAACATTTTACCCTTTGTTAGATCCAGGGGGACCTTTCTCCCTTTAATGAGATCAGACTGTTTAAGTTTAGCAGTCTCCTGGTAGGCTCTCCGGACCAAAGAACCAGGGTATCCTTTCTCTGAAAAACGTCCCCTCAATACATCTACTTGATCTCTAAAATCAGTGTCACGCGAACAATTTCTCCTAATCCTCTTGTATTGATTGAGGGGAATATTTCGTAACCATTTGGCATAATGCTCACTTCCAAAGTGTATATAGGCATTTGCATCTACTTTCTTAAAGAAGGTCTTAGTGAGAATTTTTCCATTGTCATGAAAAATCGTTAGGTCCAAAAAGTTGATCTCTTTATTGCATATAGTAGCTGTAAAATCCAAACCCCAATCATTACTATTTAGTTCATCAAGAAAGGTTCTGATATCTGAGTGGTCACTATCCCAGATTATGAAGAGGTCATCAATGAACCTTTTATACAGGATAAGGCTACTCTCATGTGAGCCATTGTCAATAAATAATAATTCAAATAGCCCCATAAACAAATTAGCATAAGAGCAAGCAGCTTTAGATCCCATAGCTGTACCGACATGCTGATGATACAATTTACCCAAGAAAGTAAAAAAATTATTGTGAAGGATGAAGTGCATACTTTCACAAAGAAAGTTTTTTTGTAGAAGAGGAAATCTGTTATCATCCTCCAGAAAAAAAGAGAACGCTAACAGGCCCAAATGGTGGCGAATATTTGAATATAATGATGCTATATCAATTGAAACAAAGATATAGGATTTGTTCCATGCGATTCCATTAAGAAATTCTACCAGATGGGCTGAGTCCCTGAGGTGTATCAATGTATATTTTATTTAATTTTTGTAAAGGCCATGTAATGCGGCTTTACTCCACGTGGCAATGAGTCATTGCTCTGCAGCACACGGTGAACTGACGTCATAGCCAGGGATCCCTCTTCCTTTCTCCTCCTTTTTTTCTTCCCCTTTTTTTTTCTGTATATCCTTTTTAAGGGCTCCTCCTTGGTCTCTGTAAAATTCTTTTCCCTGAAGAAGGAGGCAGTTGTGGTCTCCGAAACGCGTAGGAACGAAGTAAAATAAAAGAATTGTGTGTTCAACACTGATGTCCGTGGTCTTCAAGCGCGGTGTTAAACCTGTTTTTCTCCAGTCCCGGATTTGATGTACAATCCTGTCTTGACAGACCCCCCAACAACTTTTGAATCATTCTGCATGCAAACACAGACCCCCCCAAAAAAATACTATCTCATCTATACAATACCATACTCACAAAAAAACTGGTGATGAAGAGAACATATCTAATGAGATGGGAAAGAGATTTGAACATTACATTCACAGATGTACAAACGAAACAAATCTATAGTGCCTCCCATGGGCCGTCATGTTGTGTAAGGGTCCAAGAGAATTCATTCAAAGTGATTACGAGATGGTACAGTGTCCCCACTTCATATAATTCATGGAGCTCCTCCTCCTCGGATCAATGCTGGAGATGCGAGAGGGATAAAGGAACATATCTCCAAATGTGGTGGACATGTCCGACTCTCCAGCCCTTCTGGAAAATAGCATCACAACTTTTATCTGACCTCACAGGCAAAGTAGTGAGTCTAGACCCGAGGCAAATGCTCTTGAATTTCCCAATGTGGCCCAAAGATAAGGCTAACTCGAAACTGGTGTCATTTGTGGGTTCAGCCTGTAAACTTCTTATTGCCCAAATGTGGCGCTCGATGAAGATACCCACCCTAAAGCGGGCTTTACACACTGCGATATCGCCCGAATTTTGTCGTTGGGGTCACGGTTTTGGTGACGCACTTCCGCAATCGTTAGCGATATAGCTTTGTGTAACAACGTTCAGCGATGTAAAATCGTCGCAAAAGCGTGATTTATCGCTAATCGGCTACACGGGTCCTAATTCCCAAAAATCGTTACTTCAGCAGTAACGAGGTTGTTCCTCGTTCCTGCGGCATCACACATCGCTGCGTGTGACGCCGCAGGAGCGAGGAACGTCTCCCTACCTGCCTCCCGGCCGCTATGCGGAAGGAAGGAGGTGGGCGGGATGTTACGTCCCGCTCATCTCCGCCCCTCCGCTGCGATTGGGCGGCGGTTCAGTGACGTCGCTGTGACGCCGCACGGACCGCCCCCTTAGAAAGGAGGCGGTTCGCCGGTCACAGCGACGTCGCCGGACAGGTAAGTATGTGTGACGGCTCTGGGCGATGTTGTGCGGCACGGGCAGCGATATGCCCATGTCGCGCAACAGATGGGGGCGGGTACGCACACTAGCGATATCGGGACCGATATCGCAGTGTGTAAAGTAGCCTTTACACAACTTCTGCTGAAAATAGATCAACTGTACTATGCTGAGGAACTTTCAGCCCTTTCACATCAAGATATGCTCTCCTTCACCCAAGTCTGGAATGCTTGGCAAACCTATAGGGTTAAACCCTATTTCCTAGCAGCCACAGCGCAGAGGGAGGCTGGTGAAGTAGCCCAGCAAAATGAGACAGAATAGAAGCTCTTAAGCCACATTCCCCCACCAGGAAGGTGGACGTACCACCGGTAGAGCACTGGTTACTCTTGGCACTGATGAATGGACTCTGGACCAATCCCTCCTTTTTTTTTTTTTCTTTCTCTCCTCCCTCTCCCATCATCTTCTTCTTTCTCTCAATCTCCTGAACCCACTAACTTCCTTCCTAAAACTGAATTTCTTGAGATAAAATTTTGCTCTCTTGGATTTCAGTTATCTTCCCCAACTTACAGTTCTTATTGTATTTAATATATATATATATATATATATATATATATATATATATATATATATATATATATATATATATATAAATAGTTTCATAATAATCCGGAAAACAGATTAATGTTCTAGCTTCGATGTTACCCACTATCAAATTGAAAATTTTTATTACTCGGTTTAGTTTTGATCTCGTATTTAAAGTTCCGAGAAAGTGGGGAGAACTAATAGCAATGAGTTTAACTGCAATGATACTAGATCTGATCGTGTTATCTGTTGACTTTGTAATTTGACAATTGTTTCAATAAATAAAACATTAAAACAAAAAAAAATACTGTGGAGTACTACGTAATTTTTTTTATAATTATTAACTTATTTTTATACAACTATATATTGTGTACATATATTATATAAAAATGTATAATTGCCTGACTGGCAATCAAAATACGGCGAGAGCCCACTCATTTTTTTTTAAATAATTTAAAAAAAAATGAATTGTCTTCCCCGTATTTTGATTGCCAGCCAAGGTAAAGCCAGGCAGCAGATGGGGGTGGCAGTCCATAGCCGTCCGCTTTATCTGTGCTGAAAATCAAAAATAGCGCTATGTCATTTTTTTTAATGATTTATTTTTATACAACTATATATTGTGTACATATATATACAGCCCTGGCAAAAATTAAGTGACCACTGCAAAATTTTCAATTTTGTATTTATTTTCTGAAAATAGTAGTTTATAGAATAAAACAATTTACAGTTTACTCAAAATTATACCTATAAGGCAAAAAATCAGAAAAACTGAAAATTTTGCAGTGGTCTCTTAATTTTTGCCAGAGCTGTATATATATATATACACAATATATAGTTGTATAAAAATAAATCATTAAAAAAAATGACATAGCGCTATTTCTGATTCTCAGTGCAGATAAAGTGGACGGCTACAGACTGCCACCCCCATCTATCTGGCTTTACCTTGGCTTGCAATCAAAATACAGGGAAGACAAGTCATTTTTTTTTTAATTATTAAAAAAAAAAAAAAATGCGTGGCCTCTCGCTGTATTCTGATTGCCAGTTAGGTAAAACCAGGCAGCTGGGGGCTGGGATTCTCCGGCTGCCTGCAGTTACCCCTGGAAATGGCACATTGTTTCTTAGCACCTTTTCCAGGTGCTTTACCCGGCTCGCGCAGCGGCCCTGATGGCGGTGGTACACTGGTTAATAAAGGGGCTAATACCAGCTTTGTATTCTCAGAAGATGAAAAGTAAAAAAAAACATAACACATAGAAACTTTTTTTTATTAGAAATTGGAAAAAATAAACTTTAAATACTCCATCTTTATTATAAAAAAAAATCCTTAGAATGGCGTAGTGCACAGGTACAGGATTGTCATCTCTGCTTCATCACTCTGTACAGACAGCGTATATACAGAATGAGAAGCAGAGAGAGCTATATCAGCTCTGCTTCATCGCTCTGTAAAGAGAGAGAAGCAGGCTGACAGTGAGGGTAGGATTCCACTTGCGTCTCGCATTGCATCACCCCGCATGGCCTGACGCTCTCAGGACAGGAGCACCTCAGCTGCATGGAAATACATGCAGCTGACCCGCTCCTGCTGGGAGAGTGTGCGCAGTGTCGGGTGATGCGATGTGACACTCACACAGTGACAGTCAAAGTTCAGTTAACAGGACCTTCGATGACGTCATAGCAAATGTGACTAGTCTGTAAGCCAATGTCTGTACAACATTCACACCAAACTGGTCACATGGCTATGACGTCATGGAAGGTCCTTTAGTCAGTGGTGGTTACCCGGGGGCACAGCAATGATCGGATGCGGAAACAAAAGTGGCCGGAAGACAGAGTCTACAGTACTATCCTTGATAATCCAAATGCTCTCTAGCAAATTTAAGATGGGCCCACACATTTACTGGCTTAAGCAGGGGAACATGTCTGGCACGGCAAGATCTGAGTCCCTGGCGGTGTACTGTGTTACTGATGGTAGCCTTTGTTATGATGGTCCCAGTTCTATGCAGGTCATTCACTAGGTCCCCCCGCTTGGATCTGGGGATTTTTGCTCACTGTTCTTGTGATCATTTTGACCCCACAGGGTGAAATCTTGCATGGAGCCCTAGATCGAGGAAGCTTATCAGTGGTCTTGCATGTCTTCTGTTTTCTTATTATTGCTCCCACAGTTGATTTCATCACACCAAGCTGCTTGCCTATTGCAGGTTCAGTCTTCCCAGCCTGGTGCAGGGCTACAATTTTGTTTCTGGTGTCCTTTGACAGCCCTTTGGTCTTCACCATAGTGGAGTTTGGAGTGTGACTGTTTGAGGTTGAGGACAGGTGTCTTTTATACTGATAAGTTCAAACAGGTGTCATTGCTACAGGTAATGAGTGGAGGACAGAGGAGCCTCTTAAGGAAGAAGTTACAGGTGTGTGACAGTCAGAAATCTTGCATGTTTTTAGATTACTAAATACTTATTTTCCACCATAATTTGCAAACAAAATCTTGCCAAATCAGACAAGGCGATTTTCTGGATTTGTTTTCTCATCTTTTTAAGTGGGAGAACTTGCACAATTGGTGGCTGACTAAATAGTTTTTTTCCCCACTGTATCTCTCACCCCCTCACTATGTGCTAGTAATGATTGCTGCCACAAGATAATTGGCATTGTGATTGAAGGCCTGTGATCAACAGGTGAAAAAATGGCTGCGTAGCTTAGAGAATAAATGTGCTAGTTTATTTCTGGGTATTATTATTCCTGTCTGTTGCTGAGAGGTATGTGAACTGGATTACTGCTTTCGAGGCTATAAATAAGCCTTAAAATACATGTTCTCTTGTAATATACATACCAGGCCTCAACTAGAAAAACTAGCACAGACAAAAGTTGGCGGAGTTATATACAGCAACAATCAGATTCCAGCTTTCTTTTTTTTAACCTGCTCTAGAAAAATATTAGAATCACTTATGAAAAATTTGATTTTCTGTAGCCAATGACAGCACTAGAAGAGACAACTGCCTACCCAGGAAACCTAGGGGCATAAAAAGGGAAGAATCCCCCCCCCCCCCAAGTCAGAAATGAGGAGAAACAAAATCTAAAGAGGACATTGCTATTGCTCAGAATAAATGAGTACATCCCCTTTAAAAAGTAAACGTTTAATCAATATCTCACTGAAAGACAGGTAATAATATAGTTATTGTAATGCTCGCCAGGTGAGCAAGGGGTAAGTGGACCCACAGGACCAAAGACACTGATCACTGTCCTGGAGGAGCATACCTGAACAACTACCACTAAAGTTACTGGAGGTGGAGATAGGCAAAGATGCTGCCATGGGTTTATACACAAATAGTCTCTGATTGCAGGGGCAGAAGCAGCAGGTAATATCGCAGGATTCGGCCGAGGCGGGTAGTTGCGATAGCAGCCGAGATGAGCCGTTGCAGCAGCGGCAATAGCAGTGTCCAGTAACGTAAGAACATGCGGCATGGACAATTGCGACAGCAGCAATAGTAGATGTGGGTAGTTGCGGCAGCAGAGTTGTCATGCACTGGAACATAGAAGAATATCAGTAATACAGCATGCAATGCAATAACAGCAGCAGCACAAAGGGACCTGAGCACTAGCAACATTAGGAACATGCTGCCCTGGCACCTCCCTGGGGAAGAGGTGCAAGACAGTGCAGGGACACCAGTATGGGTGTTACAACTATTATTACAAAATCCTCAGTTTTACTCAAAATAGAAGATAGGAAAATGAATTAACTAGTTGTATGTGTAGCACCCCACGGGGCAGATGGTCAACCTACTCATCGCCGAGGCATACAGGATGGGATGGTTGGCGGGGTATTGGGGAGAGTTTGTCATGACGCCACCTGTGGTATGTAGCCAGGGGTAGCCGCCGCTGCAGAGTTCCTCGCCGGGGCTGGTGTTAAGGCAGCCGGGATGATGTCGCTCCCCACAGGCGGAGCAGGCCCCAGGTGGACGATGAGGGTTATAAAGGCTGTTGGCGACTAAGCGCTGGGCGGCGGCGCCGGTAAGGATGAGCCAACACAGTCTCTGTGGGTTCAGGGTGTCGTTTACTCATAACTTCAGCTGTCAGCCCGGTCGCACTGGTCACTGCCGTTATGGACTCTGGTCGATCTCAGGCAGGTAAGGAGCCAACACCGGTGTTTGAAGAACGAGGAGAGATAGTGTCCTGTTTCTAGGGTGTCCCCCTCAGCAGTTAGGTACCCTACCCTAGCTGAGATCCCGCTCCTAGTAAAGTCCAAGTATTCCAGAGATGTCTTGTCAGAACTATGGTCCCGACGGATCTGTTTGTGTGAGTGTGTTGCGCCTATATCTACCCCAAGTGGAACCCGCCCCCCAGGTGGCTGGCTTCAGTGACCGGGGAAGTCCCATGTGTCGTCATGGCCACCATCCTGCCTACCCTGAGCCATCCGACCCTAAGCTGTATGCAAAGTGTTTGAATGTGGAACACCGGTGATTAACCCACCTTACCTGAGATAGATACTGCACCTTAATTGAGGCGCAGTGCCCTGCGGCAACCAGAGCCTCAGGGATGCCTCATACAGTATCATAGTTTTTAAGGTTGAAGGGAGACTCTAAGTCCATCTAGTTCAACCCGTAGCCTAACATGTTGATCCAGAGGAAGGCAAAAAAAAACCAATGTGGCAAACAAGTTCCAATGGGGAAAAAATTTCCTTCCTGACTCCACATCCGGCAATCAGACTAGTTCCCTGGATCAATACCCTGTCATAAAATCAAATATACATAACTGGCAATTTGTTATGTCAAATGTCAGTTGTCAAATGACTGGTAATACAGTCATTTGAAAAAGTTTGGCACCCCTATAAATGTTAACCTTTTTTCTTTATAACAATTTGGGTTTTTGCAATAGCTATTTCAGTTTCATATATCTAATAACTGATGGACTCAGTAATATTTCTGGATTGAAATGAGGTTTATTGTACTAACAGAAAATGTGCAATCTGCATTTAAACAAAATTTGACCGGTGCATAAGTATGGGCACCTCAACATAAAAGTGACATTAATATTTTGTAGATCCTCCTTTTTCAAAAATCACAGCCTCTAGTCGCTTCCTGTAGCTTTTAATGAGTTCCTGGATCCTGGATGAAGGTATATTTGACCATTCCTGTTTACAAAACAATTCCAGTTCAGTTAAGTTTGATGGTCGCCGAGCAAGGACAGCACGCTTCAAATCACCCCACACATGTTCAATGATATTCAGGTCTGGGGACTGGGATGGCCATTCCAGAACATTGTAATTGTTCCGCTGCATGAATGCCTGAGTAGATTTGGAGCGGTGTTTTGGATCATTGTCCTGCTGAAATATCCATCCCCTGCGTAACTTCAACTTCGTCACTGATTCTTGCACATTATTGTCAAGAATCTGCTGATACTGAGTTGAATCCATGCGACCCTCAACTTTAACAAGCTTCCCGGTGCCGGCATTGGCCACACAGCCCCAAAGCATGATGGAACCTCCACCAAATTTTACTGTGGGTAGCAAGTGCTTTTCTTGGAATGCCGTGTTTTTTTGCCTCCATGCATAACGCCTTTTTGTATGACCAAACAACTCAATCTTTGTTTCATCGGTCCACAGGACCTTCTTCCAAAATGTAACTGGCTTGTCCAAATGTGCTTTTGCATACCTCAGGCGACTGTTTGTGGCGTGCTTGCAGAAACGGCTTCTTTCGCATCACTCTCCCATACAGCTTCTCCTTGTGCAACGTGCGCTGTATTGTTGACCGATGCACATTGACACCATCTGCAGCAAGATGATGCTGCAGGTCTTTGGAGGTGGTCTGTGGATTGTCCTTGACTGTTCTCACCATTCTTATTCTCTGCCTTTCTGATATTTTTCTTGGCCTGCCACTTCTGGGCTTAACAAGAACTGTACCTTTGTTCTTCCATTTCCTTACTATGTTCCTCACAGTGGAAACTGACAGTTTAAATCTCTGAGACACCTTTTTGTATCCTTCCCCTGAACAACTATGTTGAATAATCTTTGTTTTCAGATCATTTGAGAGTTGTTTTGAGGAGCCCATGATGCCACTCTTCATAGGAGATTCAAATAGGAGAACAACTTGCAAGTGGCCACCTTAAATACCTTTTCTCATGATTGGATACACCTGCCTATGAAGTTCAAAGCTCAATGAGGTTACAAAACCAATTTAGTGCTTTAGCAAGTCAATAAAAAGTAGTTAGGAGTGTTCAAATCAAGAAATTGATAAGGGTGCCCATACTTTTGCACCGGTCAAATTTTGTTTAAATGCGGATTGCACATTTTCTGTTAGTACAATAAACCTCATTCCAATCCAGAAATATTACTCAGTCCATCAGTTATTAGATATATGAAACTGAAATAGCTGTTGCAAAAACCCAAATTGTTATAAAGAAAAAAGGTTGACAATAATAGGGGTGCCCAAACTTTTTCATATGACTGTATGCTGCTGCCCGTGCTCTGGCTATATGGGACCACGTTAAAATGTTATAATTGTGTGGTTTAAACACGTTGACGATCACCGGACAACAAATAAACAAAATGCATATTCGTTGGCTGAAATTATCTTTTGGCTGGCTTAAAAAAATCATTGTTTTCAACAGCAGTGTCCTGGGGAAGTGAGAAGAATAGAAGGCCAGGAGCACCAATCTATTACTGATTTATTACCGGTCGTTCTGGGCGCATCTGAAGTGTGCTTAGTCTGTGTTAAGTACTGTTAACCCTTTACTGACACTGGATGCACCCATATGACCAATGTCAGCTTCCTGTATTTGATCTTTCCAGGCAGATGTTGGATGCATATTTATTTATATACCACGATACACGCCCGTAGCGTCTGTGATTGGAAGCAGCCAGCTGACACTCTGGGTGGGGGCGCGTCTGATTGCAACAAATCACAAATGCCGGTGGGCAGGGAAAGCAGTGCATATGCATGAGCCTAATGAGTGGCCAAGGAGGTGAATGGGTAGCCGCGGGTGCAGTTACAGCCGCACCAGAGCCTTGGTAAATATAGCGCGCCTTCTCCTATCCCCCCTATCCCTTCTACCACCATTTTTAATTGTCGGATTCTGGTCCCCATAGACTTATATTTTTAAATTCCGGTTAGGTACGCCGGTCCCATCACTAAATATAAGCAGTCAAATAGTCGTATCTACTCCAAAATAATATTACTGATAAGATCAGCTCAACACGCAAATATTATGCCCTCATATAGTGCCATAGTTTTTTTTTCCTTACGAATTTCTGACTTTTTTTCATCATTTATTATTTAACGGTCTTCAGATTGATCTTGGGGCGATGGCGACTTGATGGCTGAACTCTCTCTAGGAAGATTGATCTTGAGCAGCCTAGATAGGTCTATCAGGGTCTTCTCCACCATTATCTTGATAGTATCAAGCCATGAGTTTGCTGGTTTTCCTCTTTGCCTTGTTCCCTCTGTTCATTCAATTATGATTAGAGATGAAGGGACCTGTGGAAGTTCGGTTGGGTGGAATCAGTTGGATATTAAAGTTTTGGTTTTGGACCTGGACTTGACCTGAACCCCAATAGAAGTCACTAATTGGGCAGTTTGGTTCTCCTCTCACATGTAGCCAACCATAAACAGATCACTTCCAGGGGAACGAGGGCAGGGTTTTTACGTCGTCGTCAATATATCGTCATTTTTTGGGAGGACAAAAGAAAAATATATCAGCTCACCGTGAGAAGCTTGTGGTAGTCCATATCAAAATTGCCTTAGTGGATCAAATGAGGGTAGGTGCATTATCCATGTGTCTGGCATCCACAGAATGAATGTATAGAAATTTGAAGTCCAGCACCAGACTTGATTATAACTCTTGTTTTTATTAAATAGAATTAAAACATAGTGCGATTAAAATAAGATGAGCCTGACGCGTTTCGGACAGGGTCCTTAATCATTTTTTTGGGGGGGTGCACACTATATCCGGTTATGCTGTTGTTACCCACAGTGAAAGCCATTCAAACACTGCAAGCGGCTCGCACTGGGCTGAGCATTGAGTGGCACAAGTGGTTTCCTTGCACTCGAACTCTGAACCTGGACTCTGGTTTTTTTTTTTTGGTTTTTTTTTTAAGTCTGAGTTAACACCGCACATCAAGCACGGAACCTTGGATCTCTAATCATGTCCTCCAGTGACTGCTCTCTTCGTCGTAGCTTGGTGATCCTTGCTAAGGGTGTGTGCCCATAATCAGGGTTCACAGCATTTTGGATGCCGCATGCTTCACCTGCGTCCAAAACACTGCAATATACAGTACAAGCATAGTGGATGGGATTTCTAGAAATCCCATGCCAAGTGTGTGTGTACTGCCCGCAGTGTAAACTGACCTGCTGTGCGACTTTCCGAGCCACAAGCATGACAATTTATTGCTGCAGAGACGCAAGCGTTCTCCCAAGGGAGAACAGAAAAGAGAGACCGCAACTGTCTGAGCCCGGATCATGGACATGTGTCCTTTTCTGGGGCCCCCGGGAATCTGCCGGCAGCCGCGTCTTGCCGGCTGCCGACCCTTTACATCCCCATGGGCGCTGCGGGGACGCACATTCAGCGTTCACTACTGAACGCTGGTCAGTGCCTGTGTGCCCAAGACTTATTTTGTGGGTGGAGTTGGCACTTTCGCCCAGTCGCACAGAAGCCCAGCGGGCAGCAACAGTTTCAGCTTCAACTCTGTGTACCCACTGTGATGTGTGAGCGCTCTTCCGTGCTGCGTGCCAGCTCCCCCGTGCGCGCTCCCACTGCGCTGTGTACCCGCTACCAATGTGCATGCTCCCATTGTGCTATGTGCCCTTTTCCAAGGTGCCGTGTGCCTGCTCCCTCTGTTCCCGCTCCACCAGGGTTGTGTGCCCCCCTCCCCCAGAGTTGTGTGTCCCCCAGGGCTGTGTGCCCCCCTCCCCCAGAGTTGTGTGTCCCCCAGGGCTGTGTGCCCCCTCTCCCCTAGGGCTGTGTGCCCCCAACTCCCCCAGAGCTGTGTGACTCCCCCCCAGTGCTGTGTATCACCCCTAGCGCTGTGCCCCAGGTGATGTCCATGCTCCCCATGCTGTCTGCGCTCCTGGAGGAGGAGGAGGAGGAGGAGGAGGAGGAGGAGGAGGAGGAGGAGGAGGAGGAGGAGGATGATCATTGAAAAGTACAACAGCTGTGTGGACGGAAAAATAGGAAAGTTAAGGCTCTTGGTGGAAAAAATTAAAGGGCAAAAATTAAAAATCGACAAGTCGGGAAAAGGTTAAACGATTAATGATTATTTTCGTAGTGTGAACTGGCCTGTATGTACACACAATGAAGATGCTGTTGTTGCCCAGCGAAAACAAGTCACTGTTTTTATATTTAGCAGCAACATTTCTGCCCGGCTCCTCTCCTGTCAGGACACAGCAGAGTACACTCCGGCATTGTCTTCTCATGTTCTGGGGACATTTCTCTGCCGGCGCACAGTATGGACGCCTCGTCCTCCGCCCCTCTGCAGACAGCCGGGCGGACAGCGCCACCCAGCGGCTGGGAGCGTCTCCATGCTGCTCCGGGGCCGCGGCGCTGCTGCCGGTGTGTCTGCTGCTCTCAGGGCCGCGGCTGCTCCCGCACACACTATGCCGCCCAGGAAGGAAAGCAAAGAGGTGACTGCTGCAGCCGCTCCGGGAAAGGCGGCTACTCCAGCCCCGCTCCTCCCCGGGCGCAGGCCGCGCTATGCTCCGTCTTCTATCTTCTATTTCATTTATAGAGGCGGGAATGTTGTGCAATAAGGGGAACCTCTGCAGGAGGCTGGGCACCCCTATAAGAGACTGGGCTCCTCTGCAGGTGGCTGGGCCCCCCTATAAGAGACTGGGCTCCTCTGCAGGTGGCTGGGCCCCCCTATAAGGGACAGGGCTCCTCTGCAGGTGGCTGGGCCCCCCTATAAGGGACAGGGCTCCTCTGCAGGTGGCCGGGCCCCCCTATAAGAGACTGGGCTCCTCTGCAGGAGGCTGGGCACCCCTATAAGAGACTGGGCTCCTCTGCAGGTGGCTGGGCCCCCCTATAAGAGACTGGGCTCCTCTGCAGGTGGCTGGGCCCCCCTATAAGAGACTGGGCTCCTCTGCAGGTGGCTGGGCCCCCCTATAAGAGACTGGGCTCCTCTGCAGGTGGCTGGGCCCCCCTATAAGGGACAGGGCTCCTCTGCAGGTGGCCGGGCCCCCCTATAAGAGACTGGGCTCCTCTGCAGGTGGCTGGGCCCCCCTATAAGGGACAGGGCTCCTCTGCAGGTGGCTGGGCCCCCCTATAAGAGACTGGGCTCCTCTGCAGGTGGCTGGGCCCCCCTATAAGAGACTGGGCTCCTCTGCAGGTGGCTGGGCCCCCCTATAAGAGACTGGGCTCCTCTGCAGGAGGCTGGGCCCCCCTATAAGAGACTGGGCTCCTCTGCAGGAGGCTGGGCCCCCCTATAAGAGACTGGGCTCCTCTGCAGGAGGCTGGGCCCCCCTATAAGAGACTGGGCTCCTCTGCAGGAGGCTGGGCCCCCCTATAAGAGACTGGGCTCCTCTGCAGGAGGCTGGGGCCCCCTATAAGAGACTGGGCTCCTGTGCTGGAGGCTGGGCCCCCCCTATAAGAGACTGGGGTTCTCTGCAGGAAGCTGGGCCCCCCCTATAAGAGACTGGGCTTCTCTGCAGGAGGCTGGACCTTTCTTTAGGAATCTAGACCCTTCTGTAGGAGGCTGGGAGTCCCTTCTGTAGGAGGCTAGGAGTCCCTTCTGTAGGAGGCTAGGAGTCCCTTCTGTAGGAGGCTGGGTGCCTCTTCTGTAGGAGGCTGGGTGCCTCTTCTGTAGGAGGCTGGGAGTCCCTTCTGTAGGAGGCTGGGAGTCCCTTCTGTAGGAGGCTGGGAGTCCCTTCTGTAGGAGGCTGGGAGTCCCTTCTGTAGGAGGCTGGGTGCCTCTTCTGTAGGAGGCTGGGTGCCTCTTCTGTAGCAGGTTTGGGGTCTGCTTGTGCAGTCATATGCCACTTTTATTTTTAAATGTGGTCAACCCCGTTATGTCAGGCATGCTTCATGTGACTGGATAACATGCCCCTTTGTACCAGTGCAGATGTTGCTCTATATCAGGAATGTACCACATAAGCCCTCATACATCCACATTTAAAGGGAATCTGTCACCAGATTTTTGCCACCTAATCTGAGAGCAGCATAACGTAGGGAAAGAGACCCTGATTCCAGCGATTTGTCACTTACTGGGCTGCTTAGTGTAGTTTTGATAAAATCACTTATTAATCAGCAGTAGATTATCATTGGAGGACTACTTGGTGTGCTGCAGGTAGTCCAGTATATTCATGAGCTCTGTATAACTGCTAGATCTGCAGCAGAGAAAACATTGATTTTATCAAAATGACAGCAAACAGCTCAGTAAGTGACATTACTGGAATCAGGGTCTCTGTCTCTACATTATGCTGCTCTCAGATGGAGCAGCAAAAACCTGGTGACAGATTCCCTTTAAAGCAGCATGCCAGATTATTTTTTTTATTTCACTGCTGGAGTGGGGCTTTAAAGGCACTTTTCCATCTGCGATTTCCTGGTGCGAGTGCGATCCGATAAAAAAAAAATCGGATTCCACTTGCACCAGTGTTAAACAATGAGACTGTTTCCTCTGTCCCGTTTTTTCTCCTCACGAATTGTGCTCTCGGTGCAGTCGCAGCATGCTGCGATTTGCACCGAGTCTCGGCTCACACGTGTGTAAAATATATAATGTACACAAGGGTGCTGGGTATGGGGTTAGCTTCCTGAGCGCTGCTATATCTAAAAACTAATTGTATCACAACTGCTGCACCCAGTAAACTAAGTCATACATTGTGGGTATAAGGATTTTTTTTCCTCCTAAATTATACAGCTCTAAGATGAGGTAACAAAAACCTGGTGACAGATTCCTTTTAAAGGGATTGCCCATTTTTTAGAATCCAGTTACGTTAGAAAGCAGTGGCGTAGAGTTTGATGAGCCCTTGTGCAAAATTTGGACCGGGGCCCCCCTCCACGTACACGACACTTAGGGTACGGGATAATGACACTGACACTCGGGGTACAGTATAATGATGCTGACACTTGGCTCTTTCCCTCAGCACCCAGCTTTCCCATATCAGAGCATGGGAAAGCTGGGTGCTGAGAGATGTACAGCAGAGCATGGGAAAGCTGGGTGCTGAGGGAAAGAGCCTTTTTCCCTCAGCACAAAACATTCCCATCCCATGCTTGTATCTTTGTCCCCCCTCGTATATAGTTCTCCAAATACTATAGTGGCCCCCACATAGCCTTTCATATAGTATAAAGGGTCCCACATAACCCTTCATATATTATACTGCACCACAGTCCTCCATATTTTATAACGCACCCCCATGTATAAAGTAGTCTCCATATTCCTCCATATATTATAATGTAGCCCCCATAGTCCTATATGTATTACAATGCAGCCCCATAACCTTCATATTGTATTATGCAGCCCCATACTGCTCCATGTATAATGCACCCATATAGTCAATGTATAAGGTGTCCTTCATGTTTATTATGCAGCCCCATAGACATCAATGTATAATGCATCCCCATAGACCTCCATGTATCATGCAGCCCCATAGATCTCCATGTATCATGCAGCCAGGGCCTCCATGTGTCATGCAGCAAGCCCCCCAGGGTCTCCATGTGTCATACAGCCAGCTCCTTCTCAGGCCTCCATGAGTCATGCAGCCCCCCATCCCCAGGCCTCCATGTGTCATGCAGCCAGCCCCCCCAGGGCCTCCATGTGTCATGCAGCCAGCCCCCCCAGGGCCTCCATGTGTCATGCAGCCAGCCCCCCCAGGGCCTCCATGTGTCATGCAGCCAGCCCCCCCAGGGCCTCCATGTGTCATGCAGCCAGCCCCCCCAGGGCCTCCATGTGTCATGCAGCCAGCCCCCCCAGGGCCTCCATGTGTCCTGCAGCCAGCCTCCCCGTGTACTCACTCATTTATAAAAAACAAGTACTCACCTCTTTTTTCCTTCTACTTGTTTCACCGCTGCTCGTCCTCACTTCTGTCCTCGTTCCCCCGTGGCTCCGGTCGGCGTCCTCCTGTGCTGTGTGTTTTCACCACACACAGCAGTCACACAGGAGTGATGTCACCACGCAGGCACGGGGGAAGACTGACGATGCATAGAGCGGCGCCGGACGCTCTATGCAATATCAAAGCAGTGCGCGGTGACGCCACCCCTGATACCAGGCAGGGGAGCCCGGTGTCAGCGGCAGCGACTGGGTCATATAGCGGCCGCAGCGCCGCGTCGTCTGCGGTAGAACAGCGCAGCTCCTCTCTCACAGAAAGGAACTTGCTGCTGATCTGCTGGGCGGCCGCGGGCCCCTAACCTCCTGGGCCCGGTCGCAATTGCGACCTTGGTAGTTACGCCCCTGTTAGAAAGGTTCCTTGCTAGTATTTAGGCCGGCTTCTCACTTGCGATTTTCTCGCAGTAGTGCAATGCTGAGAAAAAAAAAAAAATCGCAGCATGCTGCATTTTGGAGAGTTTCTCGCGCGAGTCTCTCCAATGCAACTCTATGGGAGCGGGTAAATAAACGGATGTCACACGGACGGCACTCACACCATCCATCCTAGTGACATTCGTTTTTCTAAATACATTTATCGCATGTTTCACAAAACACTGGAAATGAGTGAGGTCTCACAATGTCGGTCAATCTCTACCTCTGTCAGTCGGTCTCTCCCTCTCGGTCTCTATTCTCTCTTTGTTGGTCTCTCTCTCTGTCGGTCTCTCTCTCTGTCCATGTTGGTCTATTCCTTTCCCCCCCTCTCTCATACTCACCGATCACCAGCACGGCGCTGCACGGCGTTCACACTGCTCCAGTGGCTTCTCCTCTTTTGAAAAAGCCGGCGGCTCATTATTCAATCTCGTATTCCCTGCTTTACCCGCCCACCGGCGCCTATGATTGGTTGCAGACAGACACGCCCCCACGATGAGTGACAGCTGCAACCAATCACAGCTGCCGGTGGGCAGGTCTATATCATGCAGTAAAATAAATAAATAATTAAAAAAAAACGGCGTGCGGTCCCCCCCAATTTTAAAACCAGCCAGGGTAAAGCCACACGCCTGAAGGCTAGTATTGTCAGGATGGGGAGCCCCATGTTATGGGGAGCCAACCACCCTAACAATATCAGCCAGCAGCCGCCCGGAATAGCCGCATCCATTAAATGCGACAGTTCCGGGACTGTACCCGGCCATCCCGAATTGCCCTGGTGCGGTGGCAATCGAGGTAATAAGGAGTTAATGGCAGCAGCCCATAGCTGCCACTAAGTCCTAGATTAATCATGGCAGGCGTCTCCCCGAGATACCTTCCATGATTAACCTGTAAGTTTAAGAAAATGAAGACATACACCAAAAAATCCTTTATTTTAAATAAATAACAAAAAAACAACCCTCGTTCACCACTTTATTCAAGTCCCCAAATACCCTTCCATGTCCGACGTAATCCACAGAGGTCCCTCGACGCTGTCAGCTCTGCTACATCGGAAGCTGACAGAGAGCGGTCACAGACCACGACCGCTCTCTGTGAGCTCCCCGCAGCGACTGAAGTGAGCCGCGCTATCAGCGATGACGTCACTCAGGTTACCTGCGGCCACAGATCTCAGCGGGAGGACTTCAGCTGTGGCCACGGGTAACCTCAGTGACGGCACCGCTGATCGCGCGGCTCACTGCGGTCACTCAGGGGATTTGCGGTCACCGGCGAGACCTTCACCGGTGACCGAAAATCAGGGGCCATGCCACACAGACAGAGCCGCAGGATGACAATGAAGTCGGGTGAAGTTCACCCGACTTCATTCTGATCGTGCGGCTCCGTCTGTGTCTGCTGTCAGCGGCCATTCAGCTCTGCTACACGGCTCTGTCTGTGTCTGCTGTCAGCGGCCATGTAGCAGAGCTGAATGGCAGATGACATAGTAAAAACGGATCCCTTACGCATCAAACACGCATTGCACACGGACTGCAAGCATGAGAAAAATCCCAGGATCGCAGTGCAGTTGCATTGCACACTGATCATAACGTGAACTTAAATCGTCCGACTTTTTATCATGCAACTCGGACCGATTTTACACGCATAAGTGTATTTCCAGCCTTAGGTAGTAAATTGCTGTCTTGTCTGAGAGGGAGTAAAGCTAATAACATCCACGGCACCCTGTGTGAGTTCATGGGTTGGGGGTGTCTTCATTGGTTAAAGGGGATCTGTTACAGCTGGATTTTCTCATCGACTTCTGACCAATCACCCTAATGCCGCAAATGGTGAAACTGCTCTGATTTGGCTATTTACTCCCACAGATATTTTGCAGGATAGAACTAAAGGCCACTTTACACGCAGAAATAAATCTTTGGCAGATCTCTGGTTGCAGTGAAATCATGGACATATTGTTCCATTTGTACACAGCCACAAACCTGGCACTGATTGTCCACAATTTCACTGCAACCACAGATCTGCCACAGATTTATCTCTATGTGTAAAGTGGCCTTAACCCTTGTCTCTTCTGATCTTCCCCAAATATTACCTTCGTTTACCCTATGGTAGAGATCTGCGGTAGCTTTTTAGATGCTGATTACATTCTACAATCATTGTGATTGGTAGACAGATTAAGGCGGGCTTTGCACACTACGACATCGCAGGTGCGATGTCGGTGGGGTCAAATTGAAAGTGACGCACATCCGGCATCGCATGCGACATCGTAGTGTGAAAAGCCTAGATGATACGATTAACGAGCGCAAAATCGTCGTAATCGTATCATCGGTGCAGCGTCGGCGTAATCCATAATTACGCTGACGCGACGGTCCGATGTTGTTCCTCGCTCCTGCGGCAGCACACATCGCTGTGTGTGAAGTCGCAGGAGCGAGGAACATCTCCTACCGGCGTCCCGGTGGCTTCCGTAGGATATGTGGAAGGAAGGAGGTGGGCGGGATGTTTACATCCTGCTCATCTCCGCCGCTATTGGCCGCCTGCCGCGTCATGTCGCTATGACGCCGCACGACCCGCCCCCTTAGGAAGGAGGCCAGTCGCCGGCCAGAGCGACAGTCGCAGGGCAGGTGAGTGCATGTGAAGCTGGCGTAGCGATAATTTTCGCTACACCAGCTATCACACGATATCGTACCTGCGACGCGGGCGGGGACTATCGCATGCGACTTCGCAACATCGGCTTGCGATGTCGCAACGTGCAAAGCCCGCCTAAGGCTTGGTGCGACACTTGCATAATATTATTGTTCACTTCACAATTTCTAATGAATCAGTGGAATCTGCAGTGACTTGAGGCAGCAGCTTTAGGGCTCGTGCGCACGTTGCGTTGTGTCACTGCCGAAATTTCTGCAGTGATTTGACAGCTCTTGTGCGATTCAAATCACTGCAGAAACACTGCATAATGGATGCAGTGTTTCTGCAGAATAAATCCCGATTTCATGCACTCTGGATGCTGCCTCTCCCAGCGCACTAATTAATTGACATGCTGCATTTTTAAACGCAGAGATTTTGTCAAATTTTTGACACTCAAATTGCGGCATTCAAAAAAGCATTGTGCACACGGATTATGCACAATCTTTATAGATTGTGTTGGGGACGCAGGACGCTTACGCTGCGGTGCAGAACGCTGCGTAAACGCAT
Source organism: Anomaloglossus baeobatrachus (assembly GCF_048569485.1). Classification (NCBI taxonomy): domain Eukaryota; kingdom Metazoa; phylum Chordata; class Amphibia; order Anura; family Aromobatidae; genus Anomaloglossus; species Anomaloglossus baeobatrachus. The sequence goes on along the minus strand of NC_134356.1, from coordinate 508,722,606 downwards.
GAAATTACGCAACGTGCGCACAAGCCTTTACAGCAAGACCTCTGCCTTGATCTGGCCAACACGTGGTACCGCAGCCTTTTACATGTGTCGGGTGAGTTTTTGGTCAAATTTCTATGAGTAAAGGTACTGTCACACTAAGCGACGCTCCATTGATCCCACCAGCAACCTGACCTGGCAGGGATCACTGGAGCGTCGCTACACGGGTTGCTGGTGAGCTGTCACACAGGCAGATCTCACCAGCAACCAGTGACCAGCCCCCAGCCAGGAGTGACGCGTGGAAGCGATGCTGCGCTTGGTAACTAAGGTAAATATCGGGTAACCAACCCGATATTTACCTTGGTTACCAGCGCACACCGCTTAGCGCTGGCTCCCTGGACTCCTAGCCAGAGTACACATCGGGTTAATTACCCATTGTGTACTCCAGCTACGTGTGCAGAGAGCAGGAGCCGGCACTGACAGCGTGAGAGCGGCGGACACTGGTAACGAAGGTAAATATCGGGTAACCAAGGAAAAGGCTTCTTGGTTACCCGATATTTACCTTGGTTACCAGCGTCCGCAGAAGCTGGCTCCCTGCTGCCTGCACATTCAGTTGTTGCTCTGTCGCTGTCACACACAGCGATGTGCGCTTCACAGCGGGAGAGCAACAACTAAAAAATGGCCCAGGACATTCAGCAGCAACCAGCGACCTCACAGCAGGGGCCAGGTTGTTGCTGGATGTCACACACAGCAACATCGCTAGCAACATCGCTGTTACGTCACAAAAGTCGTGCCTCAGCAGCAATGTTGCTAGCGATGTTGCTTCGTGTGACGGTACCTTAAGGGCTCTCTTGTCTGACCTGTGTTTAGAGAGTGGGATTATCTTGAACAGTTGGAGGATAAAGAAATATCTACAGTCAGGGCCAGAAATATTTGGACAGTGACACAAGTTTTGTTATTTTAGCTGTTTACAAAAACATGTACAGAAACACAATTATATATATAATATGGGCTGAAAGTGCACACTCCCAGCTGCAATATGAGAGTTTTCACATCCAAATCGGAGAAAGGGTTTAGGAATCATAGCTCTGTAATGCATAGCCTCCTCTTTCTTTGTCGCTCCATTGGGAGACCCAGACAATTGGGTGTATAGCTTCTGCCTCCGGAGGCCACACAAAGTATTACACTTTAAAAAGTGTAACCCCTCCCCTCTGCCTATACACCCCCCCGTGCATCACGGGCTCCTCAGTTTTATGCTTTGTGTTGAAGGAGGCACACATGCACTCATGCTCCCATTTTAGTCAGCAGCAGCTGCTGATTGTATCGGATGGAAGAAAAGAGGGCCCTAACAGGGCTCCCGGCATGCTCCCTTCTCACCCCACTAAGTCGGCGGTGTTGTTAAGGTTGAGGTACCCATTGCGGGTACACAGGCTGGAGCCACATGCCGTTTTCCTTCCCCATCCCTTAGGGGCTCTGGGAGAAGTGGGATCCTATCCGGTCATCCAGGCACTGGGACCGGGCTCCCTCCGCAGCCCCTGTGGGATTCTGACGGACAGGAGACTGAGTATCATCAGGGACAGGGCCCTGCATCTACAGGTACTCTGTGTCCCCTTGGGGACGGTGCATGGAGCACCTTGGCCTCATACGCTGCAGCGACTGCGGTGTTGGTATGAGACCGGGACTACCGCGCCGACCGCGCCTGCTTGCCGGCCGCGGTTTTAACTTTAGTCCCCGGCTTTTGCGGCCTAGTGCCTTAAACTCCCGCCCCCGGGCCTGCCAGTCAGGGGTAAGGGCGGGACGGTCGGTATAACGCCGACAGTGAGGGCTGGAGCACACTTAGCTGTCCTCCGCCCCCCTCACTAATCACTCTGGGGCACCAGATTCCCGCACTTTTGTAGTTACGCCCACGGCTCCCTCCTCCCCTGTGAACGCCGACAGCCATGTTTTAAGCACATTCTGCCGGTGGAGGACTTCTGGCTGCATCTCTGGGAGACCCGAGGCAGGGAATCTGGTGGCCACACACCGCTTGTGCGGTCGGTAAGCCACACCGGTCACCCGGTGCTGCGCCCCCTAGAGTGCCGAACTGTATATATATATATTATATTTGTATACATTTTCTCGGTTCGGCTATACTGTTAGCTTGTGGCTATATATCCCTCAGTGATCACTCTCCTGGGAGACAACAGGATGTCGTTCACAAGGAGCAAGGGTGCCAAGACACAGGGTTATTTTGCAACCTGTACCTCTTGTGCGGCTATGCTACCTGCAGGTTCCACCTACCCTCACTGTGAGCAATGCTCGGGCCCTGTGGCACTCGCTCAGCCGGAGCCTGGGGCACTGGTGGGACCCTCGGCCCAGGAAGAACCGCCGGCTTCCCCTGTCCAGGCGGCAGGGACAGAGTTTGCAGCTTTTGCTGAGAAACTCTCTGAGTCACTTTCACAATCCATGGCTCAGTCTATGGACAAATGGTCTGCTAAGATACTAGAAGCTTTGCAGTCCAGACCGGCCCTTACACAGGCCCCGGGCACTGCGGGATCGCCCCCAGGCCCCTCTCGGTCTGCGACGAAGCGTGCTCCTGGGGTGGCCTCTAGTTATTACGTGGAGGACTCCGGCACGGACCGCAGTCCCAGACCGGCTAAGCGGGCTCGCTTAGAATCTTCCCCGACTTCATCACACTGTTCGGGGTCTCAGCTTGAGGACTCTCTAGAGGATGAGGCGGAGGTCGCAGCCCAGGACTCTGACCCTGACGTTGCTCTCAATCTTGATACACCTGAAGGGGACGCCATAGTAAATGACCTTATAGCGTCCATCAACCAGGTGCTAGATCTTTCTCCCCCAACTCCACATATAGAGGAGTCGGCCGCACAGCAGGAGAAGCACCAGTTTAGGTTTCCCAAACGTACTCGGAGTGCTTTCTTCGATCACTCGAACTTCAGAGATGCTGTCCAGAAGCACAGGGCTTTCCCGGACAAGCGCTTTACTAAACGCCTTAATGACACACGTTACCCCTTCCCCTCTGACGTAGTTAAGGGTTGGGCTCAATGTCCCAAGGTGGATCCTCCAGTGTCTAGACTGGCGGCTAGATCCGTAGTAGCAGTGGCTGACGGTTCAACGCTCAAGGATGCCACGGACAGGCAGATAGAGCTCCTAATGAAATCCATCTATGAAGCCATAGGCGCGTCCTTTGCCCCAGCCTTTGCAGCAGTGTGGGCACTCCAGGCTATCTCAGCTTGTCTGTCTGAGATTAATGCGGTCACCCGTACCTCTGCTCCGCAAGTAGCGTCTTTGACTTCTCAGCCGTCGGTATTTTCATCCTACGCCATGAATGCTGTCCTAGACTCGGCTAGCCGTACAGCGGTAGCATCCGCCAATTCGGTGGCAGTCCGCAGGGCCATGTGGCTACGCGAATGGAAGGCAGACTCTGCTTCCAAGAAGTTCTTGACCGGTTTGCCTTTTTCTGGCGACCGATTGTTTGGCGAACAATTGGATGAAATTATTAAGCAATCCAAGGGAAAGGACTCGTCCTTACCCCAGCCCAAACCAAAGAGACCTCAGCAACGAAAAATTCAAGCGAGGTTTCGGTCCTTTCGGCCCTCAGCCAGGTCCCAATCCTCCTCGTCCAACAGGCCACAGAAGAGCCAGAGAAACTCTTCTGCATGGCGGTCTAAGTCACGTCCTCCAAAGACCGCCGGAGGCACCGTCTCCAAGGCGGCCTCCTCATGACTTTCGGCCTCCCCAAACCGCATCCTCGGTCGGTGGCAGGCTCTCCCGCTTTTGCGACGCCTGGTGGCCACATGTCCAAGACCGATGGGTGAGGGACATTCTGTCTCACGGTTACAGGATAGAGTTCAGCTCTCGTCCTCCGACTCGTTTTTTCAGAACATCTCCGCCCCCCGAGCGAACCGTTGCACTTTTTCAGGCGGTGGACACTCTGAAGACAGAAGGAGTTGTGATCCCCGTTCCCCTTCAGGAACGTGGTCGCGGTTTTTACTCCAACCTGTTCGTGGTACCAAAAAAGGACGGTTCATTCCGTCCCGTTTTGGACCTCAAATTGCTCAACAGACATGTGAGAACCAGGCGGTTTCGCATGGAATCCCTCCGCTCTGTCATCGCTTCGATGTCCCAAGGAGACTTCCTAGCATCAATCGACATCAGGGATGCCTATCTCCATGTGCCGATCGCTCCAGAGCATCAACGCTTCCTGCGTTTCGCCATTGGGGACGAACACCTTCAGTTTGTGGCACTGCCTTTCGGCCTGGCGACAGCCCCACGGGTCTTCACTAAGGTCATGGCATCCGTTGTGGCAGTCCTACACTCTCAGGGCCACTCGGTGATCCCGTACTTAGACGATCTCCTAGTCAAGGCACCCTCCCGGGTGGCATGTCAACACAGTCTGACCGTGGCTCTGGAGACTCTCCAGAGGTTCGGGTGGATCATCAATTTCCCAAAGTCAAAATTGACTCCGACCCAATCACTGACTTACCTCGGGATGGAGTTTCATACTCTCTCAGCGATAGTCAAGCTACCGCTGGACAAACAGCTTTCGCTGCAAACAGGGGTGCAATCTCTCCTTCGGGCCCAGTCACACCCCTTGAGGCGCCTCATGCACTTCCTAGGGAAGATGGTGGCAGCAATGGAGGCAGTTCCCTTTGCGCAGTTTCATCTGCGTCCACTCCAATGGGACGTTCTCCGCAAATGGGACAAGAGGTCGACGTCCTTAGACAGGAACGTCTCTCTTTCTCTGGCAGCCAAGACCTCTCTTCAGTGGTGGCTTCTTCCCACTTCCCTATCGAAGGGAAAATCTTTCCTGCCCCCATCCTGGGCTGTGGTCACGACGGACGCGAGTCTGTCAGGGTGGGGAGCGGTTTTTCTCCACCACAAGGCTCGGGGAACCTGGTCTCCGACAGAGTCCTCCCTTCAGATCAATGTTCTGGAGATAAGGGCAGTGTATCTAGCCCTAAAAGCGTTCCATCGGTGGCTGGAGGGCAGGCAGATCCGCATACAGTCGGACAATGCCACGGCGGTCGCGTTCATCAACCACCAGGGCGGCACTCGCAGTCGTCAAGCCTTCCAGGAAGTTCGGCGGATTCTGCTGTGGGCGGAGGCCACAGCCTCCACCATCTCCGCGGTTCATATCCCGGGCGTAGAAAACTGGGAAGCAGACTTTCTCAGTCGCCAGGGCATGGACGCAGGGGAATGGTCTCTTCACCCGGACGTGTTTCAAGAGATCTGTTGCCGCTGGGGAACGCCGGACGTCGATCTCATGGCGTCTCGGCACAACAACAAAGTCCCGGCATTCATGGCACGGTCTCAGGATCACAGAGCTCTGGCGGCGGACGCCTTAGTTCAGGATTGGTCGCAGTTTCGACTGCCTTATGTATTCCCTCCTCTGGCAATGCTGCCCAGAGTGTTGCGCAAGATCAGGTCCGACTGCCGCCGCGCCATCCTCGTCGCTCCAGACTGGCCGAGGAGGTCGTGGTACCCGGACCTGTGGCACCTCACGGTAGGTCAACCGTGGGCGCTCCCAGACCGACCAGACTTGCTGTCTCAAGGGCCATTTTTCCATCTGAATTCTGCGGCCCTCAACCTGACTGTGTGGCCATTGAGTCCTGGCTCCTAGCGTCCTCAGGGTTATCTCAAGAGGTCATTGCCACTATGAGACAGGCCAGGAAACCAACGTCAGCCAAGATCTATCACAGGGCTTGGAGGATCTTCTTAGCCTGGTGCTCTGATAAGGGGGTTACCCCCTGGCCGTTTGCCTTACCCACGTTTCTTTCCTTCCTTCAATCCGGAATGGACAAGGGTTTGTCTCTCGGCTCTCTCAAGGGACAAGTATCGGCGCTTTCCGTGTTTTTTCAAAAGCGTCTAGCCAGGCTTCCGCAGGTCCGCACGTTCCTGCAGGGAGTTTGCCACATAGTCCCACCTTACAAGCGGCCGCTGGAACCCTGGGATCTCAACAGGGTTCTACGGGCTCTTCAGAAACCACCTTTTGAGCCGCTGCGGGATGTCTCTCTATCACGTCTTTCGCAGAAGGTGGCTTTTCTAGTGGCAGTTACATCACTCCGAAGAGTGTCAGAGCTTGCAGCGCTGTCATGCAAAGCCCCCTTCCTGGTATTTCACCAGGATAAGGTGGTTCTGCGTCCGGTCCCGGACTTTCTCCCCAAAGTGGTGTCCTCTTTTCATCTCAATCAGGATATCTCCTTACCTTCATTTTGCCCTCATCCAATTCACCAATGTGAAAAGGATTTGCATTTGTTAGATCTAGTGAGAGCACTCCGGATCTACGTGTCTCGCACGGCGCCACTGCGCCGTTCTGATGCGCTCTTTGTCCTTGTCGCTGGCCAGCGTAAGGGGTCGCAGGCTTCCAAGTCAACCTTGGCTCGGTGGATCAAGGAACCGATTTTTGAAGCCTACCGTTCTTCCGGGCTTCCGATTCCTTCAGGGCTGAAAGCCCATTCTACCAGAGCCGTGGGTGCGTCCTGGGCATTGCGGCACCGGGCGACGGCTCAGCAGGTGTGTCAGGCAGCTACCTGGTCTAGTCTGCACACTTTCACGAAACACTATCAGGTGCATACCTATGCTTCGGCGGATGCCAGTCTAGGTAGGCAAGTCCTTCAGGCGGCGGTTGCCCATCTGTAAGAGGGGGCCGTTTCGGCTCTTTTTATTGAGGTATTCTTTTACCCACCCAGGGACTGCTTTTGGACGTCCCAATTGTCTGGGTCTCCCAATGGAGCGACAAAGAAGAAGGGAATTTTGTTTACTTACCGTAAATTCCTTTTCTTCTAGCTCCTATTGGGAGACCCAGCACCCGCCCCTGTTCCCTTCGGGCTGTTTGTTCTTTTGTGTACACATGTTGTTCATGTTGAATTGTTCTTTTGGTTCATGGTTTTCAGTTCTCCAAACATCCTTCGGATTGAATTTACCTTAGACCAATTTATAAGTTTCCTCCTTCCTGCTTTTGCACCAAAACTGAGGAGCCCGTGATGCACGGGGGGGTGTATAGGCAGAGGGGAGGGGTTACACTTTTTAAAGTGTAATACTTTGTGTGGCCTCTGGAGGCAGAAGCTATACACCCAATTGTCTGGGTCTCCCAATAGGAGCTAGAAGAAAAGGAATTTACGGTAAGTAAACAAAATTCCCTTCTTTTCAAGGGACCAAAAGTAATTGGACAAGGGACTCTAAGGGCTGCAATTAACTCTGAAGGCGTCTCCCTCGTTAACCTGTAATCAATGAAGTAGTTAAAAGGTCTGGGGTTGATTACAGGTGTGTGGTTTGCATTTGGAAGCTGTTGCTGTGACCAGACAACATGCGGTCTAAGGAACTCTCAATTGAGGTGAAGCAGAACATCCTGAGGCTGAAAAAAAAGAAAAAATCCATCAGAGAGATAGCAGACATGCTTGGAGTAGCAAAATCAACAGTCGGGTACATTCTGAGAAAAAAGGAATTGACTGGTGAGCTTGGGAACTCAAAAAGGCCTGGGCGTCCACGGATGACAACAGTGGTGGATGATCGCCGCATACTTTCTTTGGTGAAGAATAACCCGTTCACAACATCAACTGAAGTCCAGAACACTCTCAGTGAAGTAGGTGTATCTGTCTCTAAGTCAACAGTAAAGAGAAGACTCCATGAAAGTAAATACAAAGGGTTAACATCTAGATGCAAACCATTCATCAATTCCAAAAATAGACAGGCCAGAGTTAAATTTGCTGAAAAACACCTCATGAAGCCAGCTCAGTTCTGGAAAAGTATTCTATGGACAGATGAGACAAAGATCAACCTGTACCAGAATGATGGGATGAAAAAAGTTTGGAGAAGAAAGGGAACGGCACATGATCCAAGGCACACCACATCCTCTGTAAAACATGGTGGAGGCAACGTGATGGCATGGGCATGCATGGCTTTCAATGGCACTGGGTCACTTGTGTTTATTGATGACATAACAGCAGACAAGAGTAGCCGGATGAATTCTGAAGTGTACAGGGATATACTTTCAGCCCAGATTCAGCCAAATGCCGCAAAGTTGATCGGACGGCGCTTCATAGTACAGATGGACAATGACCCCAAGCATACAGCCAAAGCTACCCAGGAGTTCATGAGTGCAAAAAAGTGGAACATTCTGCAATGGCCAAGTCAATCACCAGATCTTAACCCAATTGAGCATGCATTTCACTTGCTCAAATCCAGACTTAAGACGGAAAGACCCACAAACAAGCAAGACCTGAAGGCTGCGGCTGTAAAGGCCTGGCAAAGCATTAAGAAGGAGGAAACCCAGCGTTTGGTGATGTCCATGGGTTCCAGACTTAAGGCAGTGATTGCCTCCAAAGGATTCGCAACAAAATATTGAAAATAAAAATATTTTGTTTGGGTTTGGTTTATTTGTCCAATTACTTTTGACCTCCTAAAATGTGGAGTGTTTGTAAAGAAATGTGTACAATTCCTACAATTTCTATCAGATATTTTTGTTCAAACCTTCAAATTAAACGTTACAATCTGCACTTGAATTCTGTTGTAGAGGTTTCATTTCAAATCCAATGTGGTGGCATGCAGAGCCCAACTCGCGAAAATTGTGTCACTGTCCAAATATTTCTGGACCTAACTGTAGGTGCATGTTTGTGTGCAGCGTTACTTTACATAATCAGCTAAATAAGGCTAATTGCATTTCCTGACTTACAATTACTGGTGTAGTGTTAGAGACAAATGGAGGCGCTGTATGATGAACTATTAGAGTCCAAGGGTCCCATATACTGCTCTTACATGGAAGACACTGACGTACTGCCAATTGCAGCAGGCCACGCGGCTGCTTTGGGGGCCTGTGAGTCATGGGGAGGAACCCGATGCTCACACAGGGCCCCACCCTTCACCACACCTTCAACTGTATCGGCATTGTACTATATGGAAGGCCATGTGGGGCCCATTACACTATATGGAGGACTATGGGGTGCATTATAGTTTATGGAAGGCAATGTGGAGACAATTGTACTATATGGAAGGCTACATGGGGGCCAATATATTATTTGGAGGGCCTGTATGGGATCCTTCATACTGTGTGGAGGGCTCTGTTGGGGCCATTATACTGTTTGGTGGGTTACTGAGGGCCATTATACAGTGTGAAGAGGTGTGTGGGGATCATACTGTGTTGGGGGGGATCACCATAATTTGCAGGGATAGTTGAGGAGGGTGTTACAGTTTTATCATACTACTGTGTGTGTCGGGTACTGTGGTGGTGAAGGGATTCACTATGGGGGTGTCATACAGCATTTCTGGGGCACTTTTGCTGCCATTATACTTTATGGCTGCAATGAAAGGGGAATCGAGAGGCTTCAACTGGAGGAAAATTACTTTGTAAGTGCTGTAAAGTAGGGAGATATGCTCTTCAGTGACCCCGCTGAATATTTTTTTTTTTTTTGGGAGGGGGAAGGCAATGAGAACTTTTGCTGTGGGGCCCCATGATTTCTGTGTACACACCTAATGCGGCCCTCTGCTTATCTTGTATTTTATCTGTACAGATTGAAATTCTGCACACTAAAGTGATTGTACTTTACAGCGAAAAGGACAGAAGAAGGAACTGGCACAGGTCGCCCATCCTACAGGCCCAGTTGTAGTAGACAAAAGTGGCTCCGTGTTAATATCTGTACATGCCAAACCGGGTTCTAGACTGAATGCAGTAACAGGTAATACCTGAGTACATTCCCAATACTTCATATGTGCTCCCTGTATTAGGCTATGTAATACACATGGTAGTATGGCTTCAGAAAAACTAGAAACTTGCTGATTACTAAAGTGATTCAACATCTCCCCTTCCTTTTCTAGCGTTCTTGGCATGTGGTGCTTGGCTGTGGGTTGGACACTTAGGGGTAGATTCCTTAAGACTGGCTGCAGTGCGTGTTGGCTTTATGCCGTATAAGGGTATGTGCGCACGTTGCTTTTTACCTGCTTTTTACCTGCTTTTTTGCTGCTTTTTCTTCTGCGCTGTTTAATGCCAAAATGGATGTGTTCTTCTATTCAAGCAAAGTCTATGGGAATTTGGGTTTCTTGTTCACACTATGTTGTTCAAAATGCTGCCTTTTTGAGGCAGAACTTTGGTCAAAAACTCAGCTTTTCAAAGAAGCAACATGTCAATTGTTTTTGCCATTTGGGTTTTGCACTGCAAAGCTGAGTTTTTGACCAAAGTTCTGCCACAAAAAGGCAGCATTTTGAACAACATAGTGTGAACAAGAAACCCAAATTCCCATAGACTTTGCTTGACAAGAAGAACACATCCATTTTGGCATTAAACAGCGCAGAAGAAAAAGCAGCAAAAAAGCAGGTAAAAAGCAACGTGCGCACATACCCTAAGATGTCAAATTCATTGAGTCGCATGTCACTTAACGAATTCAGCACAATTTTTGAGTGGAGTGTGCCACCATACGCAGCACCAAAATACTACTCCAGTTAGGGGTTAGGGCAGGGGTCAGGAACCTTTCTGGCTGAGAGAGCCATGAACGCCACATATTTTAAAATGTAATTCCGTGAGAGTCATACACACCGGGGGGAAGCGGTGGTGGAGCAGTTCAGAAGGTCCCAGGAGGCAGGGTAGCAGGGTAGGCGATGCTGCGGGCACAAAGGAGGGGGTGTCGTGGCTCAAGAGGGTCAGTGTGCAAAGGGTCGGTGATACTTCTGCAGGCTACTGGGGTTTCATGGTGGCGGGCGCCATTGATCTGCCGGTGGGTTTCTTTGAATCTCCCGCAGTTGATAAGATCAACTTCAAGAAAATAGCCGCGGCGCATGCGCAGATCGACGCAATGTATTTCAAGAAAATGGCTGCAGAGTCCTATCTGCGCACACGCTCTGCTGCCATTTTCTTGAAGTTGATCTCATCACCTGCAGAAGATTCAAAGCAGCCCGCAGATCAATGGTGCTCGCTGCCGCAACACCCAACGAGCACTCAGTATCGCTGACTCTGCGCCACCACTGCCGCCTGAGTAAGCCATATGTGGTTTGTAAGATGCACCCCCCATTTTTCCCCCAGTTTTGAGGGGAAAAAAATGCGTCTTACAAACTGGAAAATATGGTATTTTTTTTTATTATTAAAGATTTGTCTGCAAGCCATAGATTCCCGACCCCTGGGCTAGAGTAACATTTCTGGAGTAGACAATGCCAGCACTTTTAATTGAGATAACTCCGGCACACTACTAATTTTCCCATAAGAATCAAGGAGACATGGTAGATTTGAAAAATCTTTTTTCTTTTATTTTGCTTGTGAGGTAGTGAAAAAGGTGCTGTACATAAGTCCGCCGACGTTTCGGCCAATCGGCCTTCCTCAGGTCGGACAAAACTGGAAAGCAGCAGGAGAAGAAGCAAAATAGAGGTAGATATATTAGACCGTATGTACGAACAGTAGGGTGAGCACTGTTGTATGCAGGAACATCACATGTAGTTCTACTGGGAATAGTGACTCACTATAGAGGGGATACCTCTTGTCAATCGGAAACAATAGAATATCGTGGTCCTCTGGTGGCCGTTCTGTGACTACCAGAAAATAGGTATGGAGGGTCACCAAGTTACGTCAAAAATGGCCAGCAACCATTATTCTTAGGCGTTCACAAATCTTGTTATTCCAAAGTAGCTGTAGCTCCAGTAAGCGTTCTAGGATAGGGGCTGGAGAAGGGTATGTGGAATAAGATAGGGCCTGACCCGGGTAGTGACCTATGATTCCAGGTGCTAAGGTATGGGAGAGGGTCCCAGGAGATAGGGGGAATCCGGGCAACTACCGGCGGGTGTCAGAGGTGCTGGGTAACAGGACGCGCGGTCCAGCTACCCAGCACCTCTGACACCCGCCGGTAGTTGCCCGGATTCCCCCTATCTCCTGGGACCCTCTCCCATACCTTAGCACCTGGAATCATAGGTCACTACCCGGGTCAGGCCCTATCTTATTCCACATACCCTTCTCCAGCCCCTATCCTAGAACGCTTACTGGAGCTACAGCTACTTTGGAATAACAAGATTTGTGAACGCCTAAGAATAATGGTTGCTGGCCATTTTTGACGTAACTTGGTGACCCTCCATACCTATTTTCTGGTAGTCACAGAACGGCCACCAGAGGACCACGATATTCTATTGTTTCCGATTGACAAGAGGTATCCCCTCTATAGTGAGTCACTATTCCCAGTAGAACTACATGTGATGTTCCTGCATACAACAGTGCTCACCCTACTGTTCGTACATACGGTCTAATATATCTACCTCTATTTTGCTTCTTCTCCTGCTGCTTTCCAGTTTTGTCCGACCTGAGGAAGGCCGATTGGCCGAAACGTCGGCGGACTTATGTACAGCACCTTTTTCACTACCTCACAAGCAAAATAAAAGAAAAAAGATTTTTCAAATCTACCATGTCTCCTTGATTCTTATGGGAAAATTAGTAGTGTGCCGGAGTTATCTCAATTTTTACTGACTGTTTTTCTCCAGAGCACCTACACAAGGTGAAGCGAGGTCTTTTTCTCACTAGCACTTTTAATTAACTGGATGGACAAGCTTGGCCACACCTCATGTTGCCCTGCTTATTCAGATTTTGGTGAAGCTGTTTCAAACTGCCGTGAAAACGTTAAAAGTTGCAAAATTTCCGAACTTCTTTTATAGAGCTATAGTTTAAATTACATGAAAAAGACAAAAAAGACATCAGAGGTGGAGCCACAGCTAAATCGACTGTGAAAGCACCAGTGAAGCTGCTTCAGGAGAACGACCGCCAGGTTTTCCCTGAAGCCGCTTCACCTAGGAAAACTTTGACGGATGTCTCGGGCGCCGTGTGCACATACTTGACCAGGTTTCACATGTCCAACAATCATGGTTCAATTTCCAGTCCAGCCAAGGGTCTCCTGAGACTAACTTATTAGCCACATTTATGCCTATGAGGCTGTTAAGCTTTACTCAGGAGACAGTCGATACTTGGACCATTAATTGTCCAAGCAAGAGTTTTTCCTTTAGGGCTGCTTCTCACTTGCGAGTTTCTCGCAGTAGAGCAATGCGAGAAAAACTCGCATTGGAATCGGACACATGTTAGTGAATGATTCAGCTCTCATCTGCGATTTTTTTTCTCAGTCCAAATCGGACTGAGAAAAAAATCGCAGCATGCTGCTTTTTTCCGAGTTTCTCGCACCATTTGTCCCAATGATTTCCTATGGAAGGGGATTAAAAGTAGGATCACACATGCGCACCAGCGTTCACATTTGCGAGTGTGGCAGTAACTTCGCTCATTAAATATTCAACAGATGAATGTGACATCACATTCCCAAAGGTAAATTAAATGACACATGTGTAATAGCTTTTATATAATTAAGATGTTGCATGAAACTAGCATCGCAAACGCGACACACACGCGAGCAAAAAAGCATCGCACTTGCGTTGCACTCGCACCTAACGTGAACTAAAATCAGCCGAGTTTTTTTCAGCCCAGTCGGACCGATTTTACTCGCATAGATGTGTTTCCAGCCTTAGATCACAGAATGGCACATTCAATTATTTACATGCATTCCAGCACCATCTTTGTTACTTTAGTCAGTGTCTTGTAAAAATAACTTACTGGACGTTGGGGCTCACATAACTTTCTCTAGCACCAACACAGCCAGGTGTAAATGTCCTAATATATAGCTAGGTCTGGTTAAAGTTGCTTTTTTATTTTGATAGTTTTAATCAGTTTTTCACAATTTTTTTTCTTTATTTATTTATCTTTTTTTTTTCTTTTTTTTTTAATGGTTAGTATTTTTGTGAATAGACATAACAATTTAAGCATAGCCTATGTATGGGTGTTATACCAGGAAAAAAAATGAAAGTTCAGGGTTATACCTCCTATATTGGTATTCTTAAAGGAGTTTTTTCAGGCTTAAAAGTTATTCTTTATCCAAAGGATAGGGGATAACTTTCAGATCGCTGAAGTCCAAAAGCTCTAGCCCTCAGCTATCCTGAGAATCGGGTGCTGAAGCCATGGTCCCCAGCTATCCTGAGAATCGGGTACTGAAGCCTTGGCCCCCAGCTATCCTGAGAATCGGGTGCTGAAGCCTTGGGCCCCCAGCTATCCTGAGAATCGGGTACTGAAGCCTTGGCCCCCAGCTATCCTGAAAATCGGGTACTGAAGCCTTGGCCCCCAGCTATCCTGAGAATCGGGTACTGAAGCCTTGGTCCCCAGCTATCCTGAGAATCAGGTACTGAAGCCTTGGCCCCCAGCTATCCTGAGAATCAGGTACTGAAGCCTTGGCCCCCAGCTATCCTGAGAATCGGGTACTGAAGCCCTGGCCCCCAGCTATCCTGAGAATCGGGTACTGAAGCCTTGGCCCCCAGCTATCCTGAGAATTGGGTACTGAAGCCTTGGCCCCCAGCTATCCTGAGAATTGGGTACTGAAGCCTTGGCCCCCAGCTATCCTGAGAATTGGGTTGAAGCCTTGGTCCCTAGCTATCCTGAGAATTGGGTACTGAAGCCTTGGCCCCCAGCTATCCTGAGAATTGGGTACTGAAGCCTTGGCCCCCAGCTATCCTGAGAACTGAGTACCGCTATGGCCCCAGCTATCCTGAGAACTGGATACTCAAGAACCTTGGCGCAGTGGTCAGTGATGTACAGTATTAGGCCTTGTGCAGACGGTGCGTTTTTGATGCATTTTTTAGTGCACTTTGCGACACAAATCTGCATGTCTATCCTTATGCCAGTAAAGTCAATGAGAATTCTGAAGCACTGTGCGCACGTTGCTTCTTTTTTCCTTGCAGTTTTGGGTGCAGAAAAAAAGAGTCAACATGTCAGTTGTTCGTGCATTTTTTTCCTGTGTTTTGTAGTCCTTCCAATCATTGATTTCAGTAAATTTAACAAGAAAAAAATCAAAATGCGGGTAGAGTGCAAAAATGGATTCACAAAAATCCTCAAACTCTTATTAAAATGTAAGTTTTATTAATAGTTATTAAAATAACCCCATAGACACACAAACAGATAACAAACCAGGGTCAAATAACCCCTCAATTGGTTGATACAAAACAAAGGGATAGAGAGGGGGGCGGGGAGGCCCTGATGACCCTCAATAATATCAGTGTCCCTACCTAACAACGGAGGGTGTGACAGCTTAAGTTCCCGGGCGCCCCCGTTCTGCGTCGACTAGCCCTTTCCCTCGCCCTAAAAATAAAAAAAAAAAAGGGGGGGGAGGGAAAATGGGTAGGGGGGACCCGTCCCAAAAGGTAGAGAAAGGGGAGTTAGGGTCTAAAAATGTACATATATATATATATATATATATATATATATATATATATATATATATATATAATATACACGTCTTTTATAGTCCCTGACCTAAAACAATTTAAATGTACAACCACACAAAAAGTGAAAAATCAATAATAGTGCACAATTTAGCTCATATACTAATCTGTAACATTAGGATGTCACAGAAAGAGCCACCAGAATCCTTATGTATATGTAACAGGACTGGGTAAGCCGCAGGCAAATTTTCTACCACCCACTGATGTTAATGTCCTTACAATGGGTGCCAATAGCCCCCGTTATAGATACTATTGATAAACAACATGTCATGCTTACAGCTATGGATCACCACCATACAGGATTTGCTGTGTCTCCCCAAGCCTCCTGAGGAACCTTTTATTGGAAAGGAGAAACACGTTAAGGCTAGGCAGGGATGAAGACCTGCTTTTTCTGGGAAGTGACTATTTTCTATTCCCTTTTTTGTCCTATGTTTTTCTCGCTCATTTCCATAGCTAAGGATGCCGCCCAGTGCTCCAGAGGTCCCCCGCGCATGCCCAGTGCAACTCTCGGGGGACTGTGCACAGTGTGACCGCTGGTGACGTGATTGCGCAGGCGCGGGACTATGGGCGGCGCTGTGATTGTCCTCAGCAAGTACCTGCCCATAATCTCGTGCCCGCGCTTCTCAGTCTGCCTCCACCGTTCTGCACTTTAGTGCTTGTCACTTTGCAAAAGACAATGTGTGTCTTTGTTTCTTTTTACAGTTTTTTTTTTTACTGTGTACTTCAGTAAGCTTGTCTCTGCGTCTCCTCTTGATCGGTGGTGTGCTGCTCCTGCCATCTATTTCCTGCTCCAGGGAAAAAGAGAATATCTTTGTCGCTCCATTGGGAGACCCAGACAATTGGGTGTATAGCTACTGCCTCCGGAGGCCACACAAAGCACTACACTTAAAAGTGTAAGGCCCCTCCCCTTCTGCCTATACACCCCCCGTGGGATCACGGGCTCCTCAGTTTTCATGCTTTGTGCGAAGGAGGTCAGACATCCACGCATAGCTCCACTGTTTAGTCAGCAGCAGCTGCTGACTATGTCGGATGGAAGAAAAGAGGGCCCATACTAGGGCCCCCAGCATGCTCCCTTCTCACCCCACTTTTGTCGGCGGTGTTTGTTAAGGTTGAGGTACCCATTGCGGGTACGGAGGCTGGAGCCCACATGCTGCATCCTTCCCCATCCCCCTTAGGGCTCTGGGTGAAGTGGGATTTTACCGGTCTCCAGGCACTGAGACCGTGCTCCATCCACAGCCCCTGGAAAATCTGCTGGATATGGAGCTGAGTATCGTCAGGGACATGGCCCTGCTACATCAAGGTACTCTGTGTCCCCATACAGACGCAGACACACTGCAGCATTGCTGAGTGTGTTAGTGCGCCGGGGACAACAGCGCGCGCGCTGGTGCCACTACTCACTACAGCTCTGCTGAGTGAGTCTATGTATTGCGAACTGCCGCGCCGGCCGCTGCTGTTAGTTTAAAAAATGCTGCGGCGCGGCTGGGACTTGTGGTGCGCCTTGGACTTCCGCGCTGGCCGTGCATGTATGACGGCCGCGCTTATTAATCGAGTCCCCGGCTTTTGCGGCCTAGTTTCGTTTCGTTCCCGCCCCCAGGCCTGCCATCAGGGGAAGGGCGGGACGCTGTACAGAATGTCAGCGCAGAGGGCTGGAGTCTATTTACATACTCCAGCCCTCACACTGGGCACAGTGGGACACCAGTTTCCCGCACTTTGTCTGCGGCACGCCCACGGTCCGCCCCTCTTCACAGAACGCCGGCAGCCATTCCTGTGGTGCAGTCTGAGCTGGAGAGGGGAGACAGGTTCTGGGAGACCCAGACACGGGATTCTGGCGACCACACACCCGCGTTTGAGCGGGCGGTAAGCGGCACCTCTGGTGCTGACCCCACTTAGTGCCGAAGTGTACATTTGTATTTTTATGCTTGCATGCTATACATTGCACTGTACGGTCGCTAGTGATTCTTGGCTATATACCCTCCTATATTGCTCAGAGGAGACAACAGCATGTCATCCGCAAAAAGCAAGGGTGCCAAGGCACAGGCTTTCTATGCTGCTTGCACCGCATGTGAGGCTACTCTACCTGCAGGTTCCACTGATCCCCACTGTGTGCAGTGCTCGGCCCCTGTGGCAACTGCTCGGCCGGGGCCTCTGCTAGAGGTGACCCAGGGCGAACCACCTGTGAATACTGTCCAGGTGACGGGGACAGAGTTTGCAGTCTTTGCTGATAGATTGTCTGTGACTATGACTAAAATTCTAGAAACTTTGCAGTCTAGACCAGTAACTCAGACCAGGGGCACTGTTGACTCATTGCTCCCTGGTCCCCCTCAATTGGAACAGCTCCGCGCTCCGGGGGTGTCCCATGCATCCCAGGGTGAAGGCTCTGACACGGACGACAGTCCCAGACAGCCTAAGCGAGCTCGCTATGAGCGGCCCTCGACTTCATCACACTGGTCAGGGTCCCAGCAGGAGGACTCTCTGTGTGATGAGGCGGAGGTAGCTGATCAGGATTCTGATCCTGAGACCGCTCTCAATTTGGATACGCCTGATGGTGACGCCATAGTGAATGATCTTATAGCGTCCATCAATAGAATGTTGGATATTTCTCCCCCAGCTCCTCCGGTGGAGGAGTCAGCTTCACAGCAGGAGAAATTCCATTTCAGGTATCCCAAGCGTAAATTAAGTACTTTTCTGGACCATTCTGACTTTAAAGAGGCAGTCCAGAAACACCACGCTTACCCAGATAAGCGTTTCTCCAAACGGATTAAGGATACACGTTATCCCTTTCCCCCTGACGTGGTCAAAGGCTGGACCCAGTGTCCCAAGGTGGATCCCCCTATCTCCAGGCTTGCGGCTAGATCCATAGTTGCAGTGGAGGATGGGGCTGCACTTAAAGATTCCACTGACAGACAGATGGAGCTCTGGTTGAAATCCATCTATGAAGCTATCGGCGCGTCGTTTGCTCCAGCATTCGCAGCCGTATGGGCACTCCAGGCTATTTCAGCTGGTCTTACACAGATTGACACGGTCACACGTACATCTGTTCCGCAGGTGGCATCCTTAACCTCTCAAATGTCTGCATTTGCGTCTTACGCGATTAATGCTGTCCTGGACTCTACGAGCCGTACGGCAGTGGCGTCAGCCAACTCCGTGGTTCTACGCAGGGCCTTATGGTTAAGGGAATGGAAGGCAGATTCTGCGTCCAAAAAGTGCTTAACCAGTCTGCCATTTTCTGGTGATCGACTGTTTGGTGAGCGTTTGGATGAAATCATTAAGCAGTCCAAGGGTAAGGATTCATCCTTACCTCAGCCCAGACAAACCAAACCCCAACAGAGGAGGGGACAGTCGGGGTTTCGGTCCTTTCGAGGCTCGGGCAGGTCCCAATTCTCCTCGTCCAAAAGGACTCAAAAGGATCAGAGGAGCTCAGATTCTTGGCGGGCTCAGTCACGCCCAAAAAAGACAGCCGGAAGACCCGCTACCAAGGCGGCTTCCTCATGACTTTCGGCCTCCTCTCTCCGCATCCTCGGTCGGTGGCAGGCTCTCCCGCTTTGGCGACGTTTGGCTGCCACAGGTCCAAGACCGTTGGGTGAGAGACATTCTGTCCCACGGATACAGGATAGAGTTCAGTTCTCGTCCTCCAACTCGATTCTTCAGAACGTCTCCGCCTCCCGACCGAGCCGATGCTCTTCTGCAAGCGGTGTGCACTCTAAAGGCAGAAGGAGTGGTGATCCCGGTTCCTCTTCAGGAGCAAGGTCACGGTTTTTACTCCAATTTGTTTGTGGTTCCAAAAAAGGACGGATCTTTCCGTCCCGTTCTGGACCTAAAACTTCTCAACAAGTACGTGAAAACCAGACGATTCCGGATGGAATCCCTCCGCTCCGTCATCGCCGCAATGTCTCAAGGAGATTTCCTAGCATCAATAGACATCAAGGATGCTTATCTCCACGTGCCGATTGCTCCAGAGCATCAGCGTTTTCTACGCTTCGTGATAGGAGACGAAAACCTTCAGTTCGTAGCTCTGCCTTTCGGTCTGGCGACAGCCCCACGGGCCTTCACCAAGGTCATGGCAGCAGTAGTAGCAGTCCTGCACTCTCAGGGACACTCTGTGATCCCTTACTTAGACGATCTGCTTGTCAAGGCTCCCTCTCAAGAGGCTTGCCAACACAGCCTGAACGTTGCGCTGGAGACTCTCCAGAGTTTCGGGTGGATCATCAACTTTTCCAAGTCAAATCTGACCCCGACCCAATCGCTAACGTATCTTGGCATGGAGTTTCATACTCTCTCAGCGATAGTGAAGCTTCCGCTGGACAAACAGCGTTCACTACAGACAGGGGTGCGATCTCTCCTTCAAGACCAGTTACACCCCTTGAGACGCCTCATGCACTTCCTAGGGAAGATGGTAGCAGCAATGGAGGCAGTCCCTTTCGCGCAGTTTCATCTGCGTCCACTACAATGGGACATTCTCCGCCAATGGGACGGGAAGTCGACGTCCCTCGACAGGAACGTCTCCCTTTCTCAGGCGGCCAAGGAATCTCTTCAGTGGTGGCTTCTTCCCACCTCTTTGTCAAAGGGAAAGTCCTTCCTACCCCCATCCTGGGCGGTGGTCACGACAGACGCGAGTCTGTCAGGGTGGGGAGCGGTTTTTCTCCACCACAGGGCTCAGGGTACGTGGACTCAGCAAGAGTCCACCCTTCAGATCAATGTTCTGGAAATCAGAGCAGTGTATCTTGCCCTACAAGCCTTCCAGCAGTGGCTGGAAGGCAAGCAGATCCGAATTCAGTCGGACAACTCCACAGCGGTGGCATACATCAACCACCAAGGAGGAACACGCAGTCGGCAAGCCTTCCAGGAAGTCCGGCGGATTCTGACGTGGGTGGAAGACACGGCATCCACCATATCCGCAGTTCACATCCCAGGCGTGGACAACTGGGAAGCAGATTTTCTCAGTCGCCAGGGTATGGATGCAGGGGAATGGTCTCTTCACCCGGACGTGTTTCAGGAGATCTGTCGCCGCTGGGGGATGCCGGACGTCGACCTAATGGCGTCCCGGCACAACAACAAGGTCCCAGCTTTCATGGCGCGGTCTCACGATCACCGAGCTCTGGCGGCGGACGCCTTAGTTCAAGATTGGTCGCAGTTCCGGCTACCTTATGTGTTCCCTCCTCTGGCACTGTTGCCCAGAGTGCTGCGCAAGATCAGGTCCGACTGCCGCCGCGCCATCCTCGTCGCTCCAGACTGGCCGAGGAGGTCGTGGTACCCGGATCTGTGGCACCTCACGGTAGGCCAACCGTGGGCGCTACCAGACCGACCAGACTTGCTGTCTCAAGGGCCGTTTTTCCATCGGAATTCTGCGGCCCTGAACCTGACTGTGTGGCCATTGAGTCCTGGATCCTAGCGTATTCAGGGTTATCTCAAGAGGTTATTGCCACCATGAGATAGGCTAGAAAACCAACCTCCGCCAAGATCTACCACAGGACGTGGAAGATATTCTTATCTTGGTGTTCTGCTCAGGGATTTCCTCCCTGGCCATTTGCATTGCCTACTTTTCTTTCCTTCCTACAATCCGGTTTGGAAAAAGGTTTGTCGCTAGGCTCCCTTAAAAGGACAGGTCTCAGCGCTATCTGTATTTTTTCAGAAGCGCCTAGCACGACTTCCTCAGGTACGCACGTTCCTGCAAGGGGTTTGTCATATCGTCCCTCTTTACAAGCGGCCGTTAGAGCCCTGGGATCTGAACAGGGTTCTAATTGCTCTCCAGAAGCCGCCTTTCGAGCCTATGAGGGATGTTTCCCTTTCTCGCCTTTCACAGAAAGTGACTTTTCTTGTAGCGGTCACCTCTCTTCGGAGAGTGTCCGAGCTAGCAGCGCTGTCATGCAAATCTCCCTTCCTGGTGATTCACCAGGACAAGGTGGTCCTGCGCCCGATTCCGGAGTTTCTCCCTAAGGTGGTATCCCCCTTTCATCTCAATCAGGATATCTCCTTACCTTCTTTGTGTCCTCGTCCAGTTCATCAATGTGAAAAGGATTTGCATTTGTTGGATCTAGTGAGAGCACTCAGAATCTACATTTCCCGCACGGCGCCCCTGCGCCGATCGGATGCACTCTTTGTCCTTGTCGCTGGTCAGCGTAAAGGGTCGCAAGCTTCCAAATCCACCTTGGCTCGGTGGATCAAGGAACCAATTTTTGAAGCCTACCGTTCCGCGGGGCTTCCGGTTCCCTCAGGGCTGAAGGCCCATTCTACCAGAGCCGTGGGTGCGTCCTGGGCATTACGGCACCAGGCTACGGCTCAGCAGGTGTGCCAGGCGGCTACCTGGTCGAGTCTGCACACTTTTACCAAGCATTATCAGGTGCATACCTACGCTTCGGCGGACGCCAGCCTAGGTAGACAAGTCCTTCAGGCGGCGGTTGCCCACCTGTAGGAAAGGGCTGTTTTACGGTCCTGTCACGAGGGTTATTTTACCCACCCAGGGACTGCTTTTGGACGTCCCAATTGTCTGGGTCTCCCAATGGAGCGACAAAGAAGAAGGGAATTTTGTTTACTTACCGTAAATTCCTTTTCTTCTAGCTCCAATTGGGAGACCCAGCGCCCGCCCTGTTTTCTTAGGGATTTTTGTTTTTTTTCGGGTACACATGTTGTTCATGTTGAATGGTTTCAGTTCTCCGATGTTCCTTCGGATTGAATTTGTTTTTAAACCAGTTATTGGCTTTCCTCCTTCTTGCTTTTGCACTAAAACTGAGGAGCCCGTGATCCCACGGGGGGTGTATAGGCAGAAGGGGAGGGGCCTTACACTTTTAAGTGTAGTGCTTTGTGTGGCCTCCGGAGGCAGTAGCTATACACCCAATTGTCTGGGTCTCCCAATTGGAGCTAGAAGAAAAGGAATTTACGGTAAGTAAACATAATTCCCTTCTTTGTTTACTTACCGTAAATTCTTTTTCTTGTAGTTCCGACATGGGAGACCCAAACCATGGGTGTATAGCTACTGCCCCCGGAGGACACACAAAGTTACTACACTCAAAAACGTGTAGCTCCTCCCTCCTAGCATATACACCCCCTGCTAGCCAGATCTAGCCAGTTTAGTGCAAAAGCTGAAGGAGGACATCCACCCACAAGAAGAGACAGAGTAAAATCCGGAAGAACCGGAACCTCTGTCTACAACAATAACAGCCGGTGAAGACACACGGAACAAGAAACCTGCCAACAGGCAATAGGGAGGGTGCTGGGTCTCCCATGTCGGAACTACAAGAAAAAGAATTTACGGTAAGTAAACAAAATTCTCTTTTTCTTTATCGTTCCTTCCATGGGAGACCCAAACCATGGGACGTTCCAAAGCAGTCCATGGGTGGGAATAAACAGACAACTGAGAAGCAGGCAAACCTAACTTCACAAATGGGCGACAGACGCCGGAAAAATGCGTCTGCCCAAGCCCACGTCTGCCAAAGCATGAGCATGCCTTGGGAAGTGCTTCGAAAAAGTATGCAGACTAATTCGAGCTGCAGTCTGACAGACCTACTGAGCCGTAACCTGGTGCCTGAAAGCCCAAAAAAAAAGGCGCCGACAGGTCTGACCAAATGTGCTCTGATCCCCGGCGGGGAAGGCACTTGAGTACACTCGTAGGTCTCGGAAATGGTCGACCTAAGCCAACATCAGGGTCGGCTTAGATGCCGAGAGACCGTTACGCTGACGAACAGTCAGCACCAGAGAGGTGCACCGCCTAATAACGGCGGTGCGAGACACATAGATCCGGAGCGCCCGCACCAGATCCAGGATATGCAACGCTTCCTCAAGCGATGAACAGGAGCCGGACAAAAGGAAGGCAGGAAAATTGCCCCGGATAAGGTGGAGCAGAAACCACCTTAGGGAAAAAAGGCCGGAGTCGGACGAAGACCACCTTGTCTTGATGCAAAAGACCAAAAAAAAAAAGGGGGCGACTCCGAAAGAGTGCAGCCAGAACTCTCTGGCGGGAAATTATAGCCACTAGAAAGAGTACTTTCTGTGAAAGATGAAACAACGAAACCTCCCCAAGAGGCGCAAAGGGGGGTTTCCGGGAACCGGGAGGACCGGATCAAGGTCCCAGGTCTCCATAGGCCGCCGGAAAAGCGGAATGATGTGAGATGCGCCCTTAAAGGAGCGCACCGGAGCCAGCCGGACGATACGCCGCTGGCACATACTGACAGAGCCGAGACCTGTCCCTTAATGATAGCTGTAGACCGGACTGTGGAAGGGACAGGAGGGTCGGCAAGGCCAAAAAGGTCAAAGGACACTTTGGAGCTCGAGTCATAGCGGAGATGACTTCAGGAAGGATATCATAAGTCGCCAAGATCCAGGACTCAAGAGCTACGCCGTCAATCTGAGAATCCAGAATTCTGACGGGAAAAAACGGACCTCTTGAGAAAAGGTCTGAACGGTCCGGAAGATGCCATGGCAACCCAACGGACAGAAGGAGCAGGTCAGAGTACCAAGCCTGCTTGGGTCAGTCTGGAAGAATGACCCGACGGCCCCCTTTACCGATCTTGCGCAGGACTCTGGACAAGAGGTAGAGGGTGAAATTCAAAAAGAGACAAAGCTGGGATCAAACATGAACCAGTGTGTCTACCGCAAAACCTGAGGATTGTGGACCACGGTTGGACAGCTGAAATAGCCTGCCTCGTAGTTTTCACATCTAGGATGTGGACTGCGGATACGGTGGACTAGGAGTACCTTGTCCACTGAAGAATGTTGAGCCGCCAAGATTGCCAGGCGGCTGAGTGTCCCGCCCTGGAAGCTGATGTAGGAAAACGCTGTCACGTTGTCCGACTGGACTCGAATGTGCCTAGCCGCTCACAGATGGTGAAGGCTTAGAGAGCCAGAAATACAGCTCTGATTTCCAGCACATTGATCCAGAGGGCTGATTCGGACAGAGTCCAAGCGCCCTGCGCTCCACGGTGGAGATATACTGCTCCCAAGGCGGATAGGCTAGCATCCTGGTGAAGATCACCCGGGACGGGCCAGAAAGGAGCGCCCCTGAGACAGACTGGCCGAAGCCACCACTGAAACGAGCCCCTGGTCAGTGGCGAAGCCACCACCCCGTGGGAGGATTGAGTTCGCTTGTACAGCGGAAAACATCCAGTCTCAGAGGACGCAGGAGAAACTGGGCGAGGAACCGCTTCCATTGACGCCCTGAGAACCTCTGGTTCGAAGTCAGAGTGGACTTGCCACCCGAATAGGTCAGAGTGGCGAGAGTGAGCGAAGCACTCTGCTAAGAGTCAGCACTGGATGAAGCCCCGACAAGAAGGCCGTCCAGGGCAAAAGATCACTGCCAAACCCTAGGGGGGCAGGACCCTAATCACAGCTGCCCCAATGAGAATACTCGAGGGGCCTTGGCTAACCCCAAGGGAAGAGCCACGAATTGGACCACTCCGATTGTCAAAACGTAGTCAACGCTGGTGTGAAACTGCGATTGACTCCTGTTGATAGGCATCTCTGATGCCGATGGCTGCTAGGGAATCTCCTTGGGTTCTTGATTGATCCGGTGAAAAAAAACACACGGAACAAAACCGAGACTCCATGTGAAGACGCCCCACCTGGCTATGCTTGAAAAGCTAAAGATCCAGGTCGGAAGGCACCGCCCTCTTCGGGGACTAGGAATAGATTTAAGCAAAAATCTCAGAACCGTTCCCAGTCGGGAACCGGTACAATTACTCCATTGGCCAGCAAGAAATGCCACAGCCTGTGAGAAGGCGGCGGCCTTGTAGCCGGGAGGAGTTGACAGAAAAAATCTGTTTGGCGGGTGGACAGAAGTCCATCCTGTAGCCAAGGGAGATATAATCTCGCCCCCACTGAACGGAGACGTGTTAGAACCCTACGTCGCCAAGTGGAGAGAGCCTGCCACCGACCAAGGAGGTTGTTGGCGTGGCTAAATAGCTCGGAGGAAGCTGAGTCAGTGACAGCATCTCCTGCGGTCTTCTGAAGACGCAGCTTCGAGCCCTTTGGTTCTATGAACCTGGGCCGAGCTAGAGGACGATCAGATGGAGGAACGGAAACCACCGAAACCTCAACTGATTCCTGCCATGGACAGGTTCCCTGGTTTAGGTTTGTGGCAAGGAAGAACACTCCCCGCCAAGAGCTTCCTTAATTTCACCCAGTTGGTTCCGGGGAAACTGGTCCCACCAAGGGGGAGCCCAGCAAGGAACCTCCATAGAGGCATCTGCCTTCCAATTCCGAAGCCACAGGAGCCTGCGGATAGCGAGGAAGGTAGCCCAGACCACCGCCGTGCGGCGTCCAGCATGGCAGACCTGGCAGAGGATGAAAAGAGTGAAGTCTGGAAGTTCAGGCAACCGTTTTGGGCATAGAGTCCCTGTGAGAGAATGCATCTCCTCCAGAGAAGCAGAGAAGGTACAAAAAAACCGCACTGCTGTAAAGCTGAGGAGAACGAAGCTCCTGCCGTCCTTATACCGACTTCGCCCAAAGGACAACCGGGCGGACCGCAGAACCTTAAGTGAGGAGCCATCAGCCACTGACATAACGGTCCGGGCTGAGCCACCTGAGGGGAATGAGCCCACTTCTTGACCACCATTGGTGGACAGGGGAAACACAGTCCTCAGAATCACGCTTCATGGGAAGCGAGTGTCAGAGCGGACCCTGGGCTAGTCACAGGGGCCTGAAAACTGGAGTGGTTAAGGAACACACGTTGTGTTCACCTAGATAAGGTAACACCGGCGGATTGAGGTCCAGTACAAAATTAATGTACCGTAGAATCCATATAGAGGTGCCGTCAGCCACTGATACAACTAACCGGGCTGAAAGTCTAGACACCGGAGTGGCTACCCTTGGCGAATGAGTACACTCCTTGACCACCTCTGATGGGAGGGGGAGACAGGCAGCAGAACCCCGCTGTGGGGTCTGCAGGGTAGGCTGTGGGCTTGGACGCAGCGGGCTGAAAACTGGAGTGGTTAAGGAACACACTCCTCGTCCTGTTAAAGGTATACTGATGCCTTTCTGTCAGCGGGGAATACTCCCCTGATCAGGCGGATGGAGGTCCAGTACAAGAATAATGGACGCAATCCAATCATTCGCAGCTGCGTCACGTACGGACGGATCCGTCCGTGCCCGTGGTAGAGACATCCTCCTCGTCCAGTGAGTCAGCTCGAAATCGGAGCTGCGGGACGGGGAGGACAGGGGACCCTGCGTCTCCCTGTCAGGAGGACGGGGTCTGAGCCCAGAAGGAGAGTCCCTTGTGAGCTTTGCTGAGCGAAGCAGAAAACGCCCTGAGAAGGGGGCTGCATGCTCAGCAGATGCCGGGACAGCCGACTCCTGGAAATAGGATTCCCACGGGGGTCAGCCACCGAAACCGGAGCAGCTGGAGGGACCATTAATGAGCCCCCATGCTGAGGGGCCACAGTGGTTATGAGCTCGGTATAGCCGTACGAGACTACCTGCAGTGGATAATAAAAAACAGCCTGCAGCCTCGCTCTGTGAGACATGCTGCAGAGGTGGGGGCTCTGTCTAGAATGTCTAGAATACCCATCCACCACATAAGAACCATTACAGTGTGCCGGTTCAGGCAATATGAGGTTACATGCAGAACATGTAGTGTACAGCCTTGGAGCTTTGCTGCTAGAGTGAGACATGCTGCTGAGGAGGAGGTTCTATGATAAAGAATTAACTCCTTCAGAATGCCCTGAGAGTGTATAAAAGTGCACAACCAGAGGTTGTGACTTATCAGGCCGCTATTATGAGTGCCATACGAATTCCAAGCCTGGACCCCCAGCCAGTATTCACTCCCTCTGCTGCAGAGCAGCCAGCGCCGACCAGTGTACTAAGACGCTGAGAAAATGGCGCCAGAGTGAGGGGGGGGGCGGGGGTTAACCCAGGAGCGGGAATCGGAGGGCGAAGGAGATGTACAGGGGAGGGAATGATCTCCTCAAAAAGGAGCGTCCTCCCCTGTGCAGAGCGGCCGGCGGGCGGCACTGCAGTGTCCCCCTGCATGACTGACATGCAGGGGAACGAAACGAAACTAGGCCGCGGCTGAAGCCGGGGCCTAGAGTTATGCATGCGGCCGAGAATCAGGCATCGTCGGCGCGGTTCTCAGTAAAAACCGTGGAACCGGCCGGAAACACAGTAGAAAAGCAGCATTATCAAGCAATCACTGTCCCCCACAATAAAAGTGCCCCACAATGCAGAAGGACCCTCTGAATAAACGTCTCTATACTTAGCTTTGAGACGCAGGGCCCAGTCCCTGTGGGGTGGGGGTCAGTGCTCCGTCCAGCAGGGTCCTGCACAAGGGCTGCGGATGGAGGCCGGTCTCCTGCAAGGCAGTGAGAACCGTGTTGGCTCCAACTTCAAGCCAGAGCCCCTAAGGGATGGTGAAGGAGCGCGGCATGAAGGGCTCCTGCCCTGAAGTCAACCTTAACAGCACCGCCGCCAGGGGGGTGAGAAGGGACATGCCGGGAGTCCAGTGGACCCGCTTTTCTTCCAAATCTTTAGAAAAAATGAAAAATCAAAAAAGGATGCATGCGTGTGTGTGATCCTCCTGACACAAAGCAAGAAACTGGCTAGATCTGGCTAGCAGGGGGTGTATATGCTAGGAGGGAGGAGCTACACGTTTTTGAGTGTAGTAACTTTGTGTGTCCTCCGGGGGCAGTAGCTATACACCCATGGTTTGGGTCTCCCATGGAAGGAACGATAAAGAAAGATGGGTAATAGGTGACGTGGGTTCATCTGGCAGCGCTTGCGCAGAATGGTGGAGGCAGAGGGGAAAGCGCGGGCATGAGATTATGGGCGGGTACTTGCTGATGACAATCACAGCGCCGCCCATAATCTCGCGCCTGTGCAATCACGTCACCAGCGGTCACACTGTGCACAGTGCTCAGTCCCGAGAGAGTTGCACTGGGCATGCGCGAGACCTCGGGAGCACTGGGCGGCGTCCTCAGCTATGGAAATGAGCGATGGGGGACGGCGTAAAGCGGCAGGAGGGAGAATAACGGACGCAAGACAGCCCGCCCCCGTGACCATAAAAAAAACATACAAAAAGGGGGCACAATAGCAAAAGAAACCTTTCTAGAATGCAGCCCAGGAGCCGCAGAGGGGGAATCTTTTAGGTTTACTGCGAAATTTCTGCTGACAGGTTCCCTTTAACTCACTGACCATGTTATACCTGTTCTATAGATGTGACAACAGAGGCTGTTGGAGTTGCAATTGCAGCGCCTCCATCTGAAGGAGAAGCAAATGCTGAATTATGTCGCTATCTCTCAAAAGTCCTGGAAGTAAAGAAAAGTGAAGTAAATTTGGAGAAGGCAAGTGTTTTGTACGTTTGTTAAGAACAGTATCTAAAGCGGCCCGTACATATAAGACAAAAAAAATTGCCAAAATGGACTGATTTTTATGTTTATATTTTTTAACCATTTTAGTTGTAATCTTTGTGAATTGTATATAAATGATTTTTTTTTACAATAACAGAGAAATCAGGATGAATTTTTTTTTTCTTTAGCTGAAAATGTTTGCATGACATAGGCGCCAGATTCAGCCAATCATCTGTCACTTGAGCAAGCCCGCTTCAAATATGGCGTAGTGAACCCTCTCTGAGACGACTAAGATTGAAGGTGGCATTTAACCTCTTAACGACTGCCAATACGCCTTTTAACGGTGGTCATTTAGGGGCCTTATTCCTCGGCGCCGCTTTGTTAACGCCGCTGAAGATTAAGTAAATAGCGCCGCATGTGGGAAACCCACGGGTCGCAGCTGTACATGACAGTTGACACCCATGGGCATTGGCCCCGACGGGTTTTAGAAACTACCGGGTCGATTAACCCCTTAAACACACCATTGTCAATCGCAACAGCGGTATCTTAGTTGTTAAAGGAGCTTTAAAAGCTCCCTTAAGGCAAGAATGACCCCTCACGATTATGATCGTGGGTGCCGATTGTTGCCAGGGTACCGTGGGGTCATCAGATGACCTCACTGTACTGTGGCCTGTAGGATTCAGCTATAAGCTAGGCCCTACAGGCTTTCAATGAGTCACTGGCACTGATCTCATATGATCAAAGCTCGAAAAAAATCATGTCCCACAGTAAAACTAAGTGAAAAAAATAAAAAAAGTTAAGGGGTAAAAAAAACAAAAAAGCGCACACATCACGAAAACCTATGTACCCATTTAAAACACAGCTATTGTGTTAAAACAAAAATGTAAATGAAAAGTGATCAAAAAGTCATATGTAAAAAAAAATAGTAGTAATGAAAACTCCAAACTGTCTCGCAAAAAATAAGCACTAATTTGTCTCATTTGGGAAAAAATAGTTACAGCTCTCAGAATATGGCCATGCAAAAACAAATTAATGTTTGTAAAATCTAGATGTTAGTGTGTAAATAAAGCAAAGCAATAGAAATATGGTATCGTATCCGTACTGACCCAAAGAATGCATCTGCCTTTTTACTTTTTCTACACAGTGAACTGCATAAAAATATAAAAAATTAAAACAATAAGTGAATTGCTGATTTTTATTAGTTCTTCATTTGAAAATTCTGAATAAAAAGTGGTCAAAAATGTTGTGTTCCCCAATTTGGTACCAAAAAATTCCCCAACTTGTCATGCATAAAATAAGCCCCCTTATAGCCAGGGCTGTGGAGTCATGGAGTCGTAGTCGGAGTTCATTTTGGTGGAGTCGGTATAAAATGCACCGACTCCGACTCCTAAAATATATAATAAATTGGGGACAGTAGTGCAATGCAGAATGTGCTGAATATTTTACTAAATAATATTTAGTATAATGCTTATATTTAAGTGAAAAATGTATTGTAGTACAATGTGAACATTAGACATTTAATTATCTTTAAGATACAATAATCAAGATATTTGGATAGAACATAAAATATATTTATTGGAATACAACTTTAGAACACAAAAAACTAATAAATTGTAAATATGTAATACACTATGTAATATACAGTAGATTACATATATATCTTGTGTGTGTGTGTGTATATATATATATATATATATATATATATATATATATTATATTATATATATATATATATATATATACACACACACACAAGATATATATGTAATCTACTGTATATTACATAGTGTATTACATATTTACAATTTATTAGTTTTGTGTTCTAAAGTTGTATTCCAATAAATATATTTTACGTTCTATCCAAATATCTTGATTATTGTATCAAAAAAATTATTAAATGTCTGATGTTCACATACACATGTTCATGTACTACAATAAATTTTTCACCTAACTATAAGCAATATATGTAGGAGTCGGAGTCGGTGCAAGAGAAATTGAGGAGTCTGAGTCGGAGTCGAAGGTTTGGCTTACCAACTCCACAGCCCTGCTTATAGCCCTCTTCATCAAAAAATAAAGTTACAGCTTTCAGAATATTGCAATGGAAAAACTATTAAAAAAAAAATCTGTGTGATCGAAGCAGAACATAAAAAAAACAATACAGTGTGTCCACCCATATCCTGTCCACCGCCATTAACTTGAGAACGGCGGCAGCTATAGGCATAGAAGTGGTGTCTAGGTATAGTAAAGTAGCCATGCGCTACGCAATGAAACCACCTATAGCGTCACCTGGTGGAAAACAACGGAGTTAGCATTTTTATCTCGAAAACGGAACAAGATAGAGAAAAAAAGTGAATTAAAAAATTGTAGCGCATCATCAATTCAATAGGAATCAACCCCTTGTATACAGAATTGCTATGATATGAAACCTATGACCCCCCAAAACATTGAATGCTGGTCACGCATATGGCGCTCATTTAACTTTGATGCCACCGTCAGCTGCAATGCACATCTGGACTCTGGACAGCATACTGTATCTTGCTGCACGTTGTGCAATATGGTAGGTGACACGTTTGCACAAGCATCTGTGATACGTCGTCGTAGGCCCTGCAATGTTGGTGGAGGGGTCGCATACACCTGCCGTTTGATGTAACCTCACAGAAAGAAGTCCAATGGGGTCAGGTCAGGAGAGTGTGGAGGCCACTCCACGCAGCCACCATACCCAATGACTTATAGGACGGTCTCCATGAGGTATCACTTCACGTCCGCAGCCTTGTGAGTTTTACACGTTCTTATCATAGCATTTCTGCGTGCAAGGTGTCAATTCGTATTGAATCGATGATGTCCTACAACTTTGTAATTCACTTTTTTTTCCTCTATCTTGTTCCGTTTTCAAGATAAAAATGCTAACTCCGTGGTTTTCCACCAGGTGGCGCTATAGGTGGTTTCATTACGTAACGCATGGATACTTTACTGTACCTAGACACCACTTCTACGCCTATAGCTGCCGCCGGTCTCAAGTTAATGGCAGTGGAGAGGATATGGGTGGACACACTGTATAAATCAGGTATTGTAATCATACCGACCCACAGAATAAATCCTTCCTATCACTAACACCGCACAGTGAAGTGAACCTCACAAAAATAAGAACTATTCCTGTACTGCTGATTATTTCTTCATTCTGCCTCCTCTGAGCACTTTTGTCAGGGTTTTCGTGTACATCCCAAAAGACATGATTCAGACAAAACCCCTGTTTTGGAAATATTGACAGACACGCAGATTTTTAATTGCACATATAGGCATTTAGAGTTAGGTTCCCGATATAATGAGATCACCTTGCCGTCGGTTATTGGGCTCACATGGATTGGTGAATATGTAAGCTAAAATCTTTTTTTTTTCAATATTTCCAAAGCAGTAATGCAATGCCTATGTCTTTTTACTCATTTTTCACATTAGCTATGTATTTTTCTCCTATCTCCAAAGTTCTTATAGCAGTAATGCAATGCATCCTTATATTATTGCGTGCCACTGGATATACTTTTGTAGTTGCGTTGTTTTTTCGGTTGGCGCCTGTTCACATTTGTGGAGGCTGATGGTCACTTTTCCGATACAGTTGTAACCCTGCAATCACATCACAGGCGTGTTGATGAGACGCTCCCTGCCAGCGTGTGTTAAAGGGAATCTGTCACCAGGTTTTGCTCTCTCATCTGAGAGCAGCATGATGTAGAGACAGAGACCCTGATTCCAGCAATGTGTCACTTACTGAACTGTATGCTGTCATTTTGATAGAATCAATGTTTTCTCTGCTGCAGATCTAACAGTTATACAGAGCTCATAAATATGCTGGACTACCTGCAGCACGCAAAGTAGTCCTGTAATGATGAACTACTGCTGATTAAAGGAGTTGTCCGACAAACTCAAAAATTTTTGTTAAACCAATCTGTGCTGTATTGTCATATGAAACACCCCTACATTGTTATTTTTTGTTTTCTAACTTTTGTTCCTCTTGAATTATCCCTTTATTCTCTGCAATTCTTTGTTTACATTCAGCTCCAGCAAACATGACCACTTCCTGTGCCAAACCTCCCAGTCACAGCTGGCACCGCCCGGCCTCAGTGTCCAGCCTCGCCCCCTGCACCTGACCTGTTATCACTACAGTATTGCAAATAGCCCCACATCGGGCTCTGCACCCCCACCCCGGGCTCTGCACCCCCACCCCCACACACAGCGCTCTGTACCGACCCCCCCTACCCACATAGGGAACACATGTAGGGAATACATACTCACCCGTCCTCGGTCGCCGCCGCTCCTGCACGTTCGTCCGCTGTCTGGTCTGGCCATATCAGCACAGTAGTGACGTCACCACTGTCCTGAACTGTCAGACACAGACTGCACAGGAAGTGATAAGAAGCAGCGCTGCGCTCCCTCTCATTAACGCTTTCAAATATATCGGCATTTGGGATCTGTGATTCCGGTACATTTGAATGTGCGATCCTGAGCAGGGGCCCGGTGCTGGCGCTGACACCACGGCAGCCGCAGGCAGGCCCCTCCCCCAGGTCACGGACCCCCACAGCAGTACAGGGGGAGGTTGCATGTCAACATGGTCCTGCCCATGTTGACATGAAATGACCGGAAGCAGCAAAATTGCGGCAGGAGCGGTCACATGACCACTCTGAGCCGGGGGAGAGGGGCTGACACCAGGGCAGATAAGTGCTCACAATCTACTTCAGGGTTCCCCAACTCCAGTCCTCGAGGGCCGCCAACAGTGCATGTTTTCAGGATTTCCTTAGCATTGCATGGGTGTTGGAATCATCAACTGTGCAGGTGATTAAATTATCACATGTTCAATACCAAGGAAATCCTGAAAACATGCACTGTTGGCGGCCCTTGAGGACTGGAATTGGGGACCCATGATCTACTTACCTGCCCCAATGTAGCCCAATAGGCTAATAATAAAAAAAAGCAAATTAAGCTGGATAACCCCTTTAATCAGTGATTTTATCAAAACTACGCTAAGCAGGCAAGTAAGTGACATATTACTGGAATCAGGACCTCTCTTCCTTCATCACACTGCTCTCAGATTAGTTGACAGATTCTCTGACAGTGGAATTTAACTAGTTGACAGCTGCGGGAGGATCTCTGATCCACCCACTGCTGTTAGAGGCACATGATGGCTGATTAAATAAGCGACTGAAATGATGCAGACTCAAGCCTACATCAAAGGCAGAGACACAACTTTAGATGTACGTCAAAAGTCATGAAGGGGTTAAAGTTACTTTAAAAGTGAAGTGGTTTAACTTTCCAACAAAAAAAGTCTGTTAAATTTGTTTGCATAGAACAGATGATCATGCCACACAAAATAATTAATCAATAAAATTTGCAACCTGATGCACTGTTATGTATTGCTCTTGTGCCCACTGTTTTCACAGAAGAACCGGATAATCTAATGACCCCTCAATTCTCACATACATACATATATACACATAATATATATATATATATATATATATATATATATATATATTATAATATAATATAATATAATATATATATATACACACACACACACACACCATAGATGCTGCACCAATATTGCTGTACTGTATATGAAATGCTTCTACTTTATTGAGAATGATGATGATGATATAGATGGGAAAAAAAATGACTAATTATCATTACAGGGTGGAAAAAGTCGAGAGAAAATAGTGAAGATTTCAGCCGCTATCTCGCCAGAAGTTGTTTTAGAAAAACTAAAGAATGAAGCATCCAAAACATGAGTTGGATTTTCCTTCTGATGGACTTTGATTTGCTGTAATATTTTCTTTCGGTTATAGAATGTTATTTTTTTTTTATGTGTCAAAGCAGAACATTCATTTTCTAATAAAGAGATCCTCAAAAAATACATCAGAAACATTATCATGTGAGTTATACTCAGTTTACTGGCTGCAGCACTTCTGAGACAGTGATACATTGTTGGATTCAGAGTCCCTTTGCCTAAATCATGCTGCTCTCAGATGAGGTAGCAAAACAAGCTGACAATTCCCTTTTAGGCCTCTTTCACACGTCCGTGTCTCCGGTACGTGTTTGGTTCGTTTCCTCGCGTACTGGGCACACGTAGACCCATTAAAATCAATCGGTCTGCGCTCACGTGCGTGTTCTGCCATGGATCGTGTGTCAGTGTGCTCCACACGTCAGTTTTTCTCCGGCATCACACGGAACGCAAATGGACCACACGGAGGTGTTCCGTGTGACACGCGCCGGAGAAACCACGTTTGAGGAAAAAAAAACCTTTACTCACCTTCTCCAGCCCTCCTGTCTCTGCCGCTGCTGTCACTTGCTTTCAACCGCCGCTCATTATGCTCATTGCATATTCACTTCACTGCGACCAGAAGCTGCAGCAGCAAGGAGTCGGCAGGACCAGAGACCGAAGATCAGCACCACGGACAGCGACGCCAGGGACAGGTAAGTAGAAAGTTCCCGTTCATGTGTTATCACGGATAACACACAGAGAACACATGTGTGCCATAAACACGGCTCACGGAGGGCAATACCCACCTCTGACACGTCCGTGAAAAACGTGCATGGTTTTTCACGGACGTGTGAAAGAGGCCTTGAATATAAAAAGTGATAAACATTTAGTTACTCTTTAAGTGCCCTTTTAATTGCGGGGAATTGGAGAAGTTCTGGTTTCGCAGACCACCAGCAATGGCTACAAAAAAAAAAAAAAAATCATTTGAGAGGGGCGCAGCTCATGAGACAGGAGCGTATAGCTGCTGCCTGAAAATGCAGCGCGTAGCATGAATTCAAAGAAAGAATAGGCTTCATGTCTAAAGGATTTCTGTGGAATCCATACCCCATTCTGCTATACAGTCTTGTTGCCTGAGCTAAACACCTCAGGTTTTTTTTAGTGATCAATCATTGGTCTCAGGACTAGGCCCTAATTGATCTGCTTGCAATTAAAAGGGCAATCAAATTAAAAAAAAAAGTGATAAATGGTTAAGTTACCATTTAAAATTGTGTGAATACTAAATATTCAGTTTCGGGTTTTTTGTACCGAATATCTAGTGTAGCACCCCTGTGGTACCAGGTGCCACAAAACGTGAACGTGGAAACCCAAGCCCCGGAATATCCGTGCCAGTCAACACACCGGCACCTTCAGGCCACACACACACACACACAACCCCAACACCAAACTGGGAGGACTGCCTAGCAACAGGTAAAAGGGAGGTAACAGGTGAGCACTTAGTGGATAGTCGCCACCCAATCTGGAGGGAGAGACCCAGCAAGGGTTGGGGCCAGTGGTCAGTTGGGAAGTTGGCGGGAGGAAGTGATGTGCAGTCAGTCAGAAGTCGAGAGAAGGAAGGAGAGAGGAGTTGAGAGTAGTAGTCAGGAGTGAAAGAGTGAATGTACATAAAGAAAGGAAAAGACCTGAAGTAACATGAGTGCTGTGACAGGAGTGAGGGACTGGAGTAAGGAACCAGGACTCCAGGGACCGTCAGTTACCTGTGGAATTGGAAAATTCCAGGGACCGCGGGGCGCCTGTGAAAGTCTGGAACAAAGGCTCACAGGACTCAGCACAAGGCAGGGTGCAGACCCTAGAACAGCGGGACATTTTATGGTCAACTGTTAAATCTGCCAGGCAAGAAGATCTTCAGGATCCATCGCCAACCAAAGAGTCTGAAGCATCAGCAATAAAGCGGGGACCAAACCCCTTAAATAGTCCAGGCTGCCTGCAATAGGACCAAGACAGAAACAGAGGGGTTCCCAAATAGCTCTAGGCCACGGGAGCCCATCAGCAACAAGTGTGCACAGAGGACAGCCAAACCAGGTCACGGCTGGAGAACAAGGGGAGCGGGAACACCTGGAACCGGCACCAGCGGGTACAAACACTCAAGTAAAAACAAGGCAAGTTAAAACTGCAATACTGGTGTGGACTGTTTCCTTCTTGCCTCCCTACACATACATTGACTGTCTCCTACTATAACCTCCATCATACACTGCTGGAGTCCAGCCCTGCTTGCGGAGGGCCCAAAACACCTAAGCTGCATTACTCCATCAGCCCCAGTGGCTTAAAATAACCTGGCCGCACACCGTAAGTGGCGTAGTCGAAAAACTTTTTATTTCATTTTAACCCCTTTATATTTGTACCGACCCCCAGGGTCACAGAACGGGGCATCGGCCGCGATCACAACTACCCTGAGTGTCACACACGCCAAGGACAGAGTACCCCACAGCCCTGGGGCATCCCACTAGTACTATTCCATTATTTGTCACGCATAAAGAACCTAATGCAAGTCAATGAGGAACCCGAGCATTTTCCTGGGAAATCCTCAAGAAAAATGCTCGGGTTTCCCAATAACTTGCATTAGGTTCGTTATTAGTGACAAATACTGGCATAGTACTAGGCATGCGATATGAATAATCCAAACCCAAATATTTTACTATTTGCCCATCACTAACTAGGAGTGATGACATAAGAACACGAGATTCTGCTCATATTAATACAACTGGTATACACAGGGCCATCATCAGGGCATTACTGTTCTTACTGGTGTATGGGGCTCATTGAAGAGGGGGGGCCCGGCCGGGCTACTTACTTCGCTTTATTAAGTCCTGGGTCAGGCCCTC
Source organism: Anomaloglossus baeobatrachus (assembly GCF_048569485.1). Taxonomy (NCBI): domain Eukaryota; kingdom Metazoa; phylum Chordata; class Amphibia; order Anura; family Aromobatidae; genus Anomaloglossus; species Anomaloglossus baeobatrachus. Next base: position 508,685,467 of record NC_134356.1, on the reverse strand, counting down.
CCCTCTTTACCTGGCCCCAGTCCTAGCCTGCAGAGTATGGCCGCAGCAGAGGGGGCCACTTTAGGTGAGTGCACATGGCTAATTTGCATGTTGCCTCACATCCAAATTAGCCATGTGGTGGCTCCAGGATCAGTGGGACAGAGCAGTGCACATCATCCAGCAGCTTGATGAAGTCATCACTCTGCAACCAGTGTGTGGGGCAATAATATACATAGAGGCAGTGTGTGCGGGGAGATATTATACAGAGGGGCAGAGTATGTGGGAGAGATATTATACAGAAGGGTAGTGTGTGGGAGAGATTTAGAGGGGCGGTTTATTAATTTTTATGAGGGGAAATACTTAATTTTCTGGTACAACTTCATGGGTGCTAACATACATATGACTCACACCACATTTTCAGCCAGCAGATGGTGTTTGATGGGAACAGTTAATGTGTGATTAGTGGCGAGTATGTAGTGCAGAAGTGTAGTTTTTCTTACGAGTGGCGGTGGGACTGTGGAAGGTTTGAGGGGGTAGAGCCTGGGTTGAGTCTGAAGGGTACCTGAAAAGTTTGCCTGTATGTGGCCGTGAAATTCCTGGTGGCAGCCCTGGGTATATACATACAAAATAAGTTTTAAATGCTTCATTGAAAGCAGATATGAATCTGTTCTTTTCTGGCAAAGCTATTTAAATGTGAGGATGGACCCCAGACTAACTTACTTGTATATAAACAGCCTGTCCCCTCAAAATGTCTGAAAATATGGGGTGTGTAGGACCCTTTACTTTAGCTTATTCTTCACCTACTCGTTACAGACTTCCTTTCCTCCAGCTCAAGGTCCCAAATACTGTTACCAGAGCTTTTGCCCTGATCGCTATGCTGTCTGCATTATGTTGTATAAGATATATTGTCATTACAAGAGAAAATTTGGATTTTTGATTTAGTACATTTTGCAAAATGCACAAACACAGAGCATGATGACGTTCACTACATACAGCACTGCAAAAACTTATGTGCTAAAAATACCTTTATTTTTTGGTAAGTCATGCAATTGCCATAGGAATTGCTGGTCTCCACACATGCAAATGAATGTTGATTAAAAAAGAAAAAGAAACTAAACACTAATAACGATCAGAGTAATATCTCTGGTTCCCGGAATGGTGGCCTTCTGAATGGTAGGATCGCTCCTGTCGGTACTGATGGTGGTTGTTACCCCAGCCACTACCACCTCGCTGTTGGTTATAGCCGGTGTTGGACCAATCACGTCTCCCTTCCCAGCCTCTCCGTTGTCTGTTATCTCTATGCCTATAATCAAAAGAAAATGAATGGGACACATAAAAATGACAATGTACAAATCATATTATTGTGCCAAACACTAGATCAACATTCAATGTAGCAGCCCGCATCAGTCTCTGGATAGAGGTGTGGCCAGTGGCATCGAATTTGTCCTGGATTGGATCTTAGAAATGGACTTGTAGCAGTCAGAAGCTAAGTAACTAAACCCTACCTGTACGTCTTATTTCTAATACTCCTTCCCTCCCATTTATTAATAAGCTATATTAGGGCTTCCTAGGGGTATTGGGGGTGAGCCGACGTTGAGCAGGAGCACAACTGACTAATTTTTAGAGTGCCAACCGCTGCGGTAATGGAACAGTGATTAGAGATTTAGAATATAGGGACAATATTTATTTATTATTTATTCCATTATTAGTAATTTTTAATTCTGTACCATATCTCTTCTGCTAAGCAATTGTATCTATCCACTGCTTAATCTTTATTGTTACTGTACCTATATTGTTGATCCCTGTATATTTTTACATGGTTTTATCTTCACACATTCATTTGAGATAGTTCTTTTAAATATTTTTTTAAATATCACTGCGTCCTCAGTGGTTGATATATTTTAATGGCTAACTGAAAAGATGGTAATAGCAAGCTTTTGAGACAATTCTCTTCATCAGGCTCAGTATAACTGAGCCTGATGAAGAGACCTGAGTAGTCTCGAAAGCTTGCTATTACCATCTTTTCAGTTAGCCATTAAAAAGGTATCAACCACTGACAACTCAGTTCTTTTAAATTTATATTTTATACAGGTAAAATACACAGGTATATGTTACCTGTATAAAATATTTAAGAATCAGAATGTGTAAAAAAAAAAAAAAAAAAATCTTCCATTATTAGTGGCAAAGGATTGCAATTGTGGTTTGCTATTAGAATACCATGGCTGTCTCTATTCAGCATTTTAAAAAAAACCTCACCAATAGGAGCCAAGACAAATGATATGTGCACATACAGAATGTGGTGAGCCTTCCTCATAATGATGGCAGGATATGGTAAACCTTATGGGGCATGTGTGATGCCTGAGGTCGGTATGAGTTCATAGACACCAAACGTGTATAGGTTTACTTTCATCTAAGGGGTTAAAAAAAATTCAGGCGTTTGTCCAAAAAAAGCGGCTCACGTTTTGCGTCATTTTCCCACGACCTGTAGCATTTTCATTTTTTGGGATTTACGGCTCAGTGACTGCTTATTTTGTGTGTCTCAAGCTGGCGTTTTTAAAATGGTACCACTTTTGCGCAGAGGCTACATTTTGATTGCCTGTTATTGCATTTTGCGGCGACCAAAAAAATTTATTTTTTTGCCACAACGCCATTTACCGATCAGATTAATTGATTTTATATTTTGATAGATCGGGTATTTCTAAACGCGGCGATACCAAATGCGTGTATATTTTTTATCCCTTTCAATTTCAATGGGACGAATTGGGGAGGGTGATTTGAACTTTCAGGATTTTTTTTTTTTAAAAAAAAACAAACTTTATTTTGCTAGTCCACCTAGGAGACAAAGGATCAGCAGTGTGATCGCTAAATTCATTTCTGCTGATCACCAAAAATGCCCATCTCGTTACTGGCAACTGTCGGCCGGGTGAAACAGGAAGAGAGTCATGATCGCTACAGGAGTCATCACATGACCCTATGCTACCAGACAACCATCAGCTCACAGTGATCACGTCACAGCGCCGCCTTTGGGGCCAGGTAAGTGACGATTTACCGCGGCGTGGATTTAAATCGCGATGTCACATGTTGACATCACGATTTAAGGGATTAACAGGCACGGGTGGATCACGAATGCACTCATGTCTGAGGCACACATGTCAGCTGTTCAAATCAGCTGACATGTGCGCAGATCACAGGCAGCGGCCCGCAGCAGCCGCCGGTGATTACACCTATATACCTTAGGAAGGTGTTAAATGGATCTAAAGTCATATTTATACAACCAAAAGGTTTGTCTACACGTTATTGGCTCAAGATTTAAAAGGACAAAATATTGGAATTGCCATTTACTTCCCCATAAAGAAACGTGACATTGCGCAAAAGTCTTGATATTTTACCTAAGTACTGGTCAGCTCTGCCTACTGTCATGCTTAGCTGTAGGGTAAGGACAAGCACAGCTAACACTTCATCATAACTTGCTACAATCATGTACTCTAGTCTTGGACTGAAGTAAATTTCTTGCGGTAGCACATAGGTGATTAAATTTGGTACTTTTAATCAAAACTGGTGTGAAAGATGCAATTCTTGACAGTCGGGGGAAGGGGTTACTGTCTCTGAATGCAATGTTGAAAAAGAAAATTATCTTGTTCTAAGTGAAAAAAAAAAAAGTTTTCCTCCATTTAATCTAGGATGAATGCACTTGGCTTTAGGCTTTGTATATTCCACATTTTGGCCATATATGGTGTGCAGAATTATTAGGCAAATGAGTATTTTGATCACATGATACTTTTTATACATGTTGTCCTACTCCAAGCTGTATAGGCTTGAGAGTCAACTACCAATTAAGTAAATCAGGTGATGTGCATCTCTGTAATGAGGAGGAGTGTGGTGTAATGACATCAACACCCTATATAAGGTGTGCTTCATTATTAGGAAACTTCCTTTCCTGTAGAAAAATGGGTCAGAAGAGATTTGACAGGCTCTGAAAAGTCCAGAATTGTGAGATTTCTTGCAGAGGGATGCAGCAGTCTTCAAATTGCCAAACTTTTGAAGCGTGATCACCGAACAATCAAGTGTTTCACGGCAAATAGCCAACAGGGTCGCAAGAAGTGTGTTGGGCAAAAAAGGCGCAAAATAACTGCCCATTAATTGAGGAAAATCAAGCGTGAAGATGTCATTTGCTACCAGTTTGACCATATTTTAGACCTGCAACGTTACTGGAGTATCAAAAAGCACAAGGTGTGCCATACTCAGGGACATGGCCAAGGTAAGGAAGGCTGAAAAACGACCACCTTTGAACAAGAAACATAAGATAAAACGTCAAGACTGGGCCAAGAAATATCTTAAGACTGATTTTTCAAAGGTTTTATGAATTAATGAAATGAGAGTGACTCTTGATGGGCCAGAGGCTGGATCAGTAAAGGGCAGAGAGCTCCACTCCGACTCAGACGCCAGCAAGGTGGAGGTGGGGTACTGGTATGGGCTAGTATCATCAAAGATGAACTTGTGTGACCATTTCGGGTTGAGGATGGAGTGAAGCTCAACTCCCAGACCTACTGCCAGTTGCTGGAAGACAACTTATTCCAGCAGTGGTACAGGAAGAAGTCGGTATCATTCAAGAAAAACATGATTTTCATGCAGGACAATGCTCCATCACATGCATCCAACTACTCCACAGCGTGGCTGGCCAGTAAAGGTCTAAGATGAAAAAATAATGACATGGCCCCTTGTTCACATGATCTGAACCCCATAGAGAACCTGTGGTCCCTCATAGAATGTGAAATCTACAGGGAGGGAAAACAGTACACCTCTCGGAACAGTGTCTGGGAGGCTGTGGTGGCTGCTGCACGCAATGTTGATCGTAAACAGATCAAGCAACTGACAGAATCTATGGATGGTAGGCTGTTGAAGGTCATAAAGAAAGGGTGGCTATATGGGTCCCTAATTTTTTGGGGTTTTGTTTTTGCATGTCAGAAATGTTTTTCTAAATTTTGTGCAGTTATATTGGTTTACCTGGTGAAACCAAACAAGGGAGATGAGAATATATTTGGTTTTTATTAAGTTGCCTAATAATTCTGCACAGTAATAGTTACCTGCACAAAGAGATATCCTCCTAAGATAGCCAAATCTAAAAAAAAAAACCCACTCCAACTTTCATAAATATCAAAGCTTAATATTTTTGGGTCTTTTGGGTTGATTGAGAACATAGCTGTTGATCAATAATAAAAAAAATCCTCTAAAATACAACTTGCCTAATAATTCTGCACACAGTGTATATCTGGTAAAAAGTGGTAACACCGATTTCAATGAGATTTTATAAGTAAACGCCATCTAGATTCTGTTTTTTTGTGGGGCAGAATAGTTTAGTAGGAGTCATCCGAAGATCACTCTATATGAAAAAACAAAGCAAGATGGTAAACACATCCCAGATCTTCTGCGCTGGCCTGTGGATTTAGGCAATATAAAAGGGGAGAGTTTGAAATCACACTTTTATAGCTACATATGCTTTAAAAACAGATGATGAAAGAAGCCAGCCCCTTCAAGTGTTCTGTAGGAACCTACCTGTCCTGGTTCCTTTGGTAGCCTCGCCACCAGTCTTCAACAATAGGAGGCTGGCTTTCTGGCTGTTTTAAATATTCTTGATACTCTGCATCCTGCTCTGTGAAGCGGTGAGAAAACATGTCTTCATACGTCTGCTTTATATCAGGTGTGTCCGTCATTCTGATGGAGACAAATAGAAATAACCAATTAACATCTGTTTTTCATTTATTACTTTTGAAGGCTGTAATTTTCCTCCGTCTTGGTCAATATAGTCATATAGGAGCCGGGAACATTGCCTGCCGGAGAATTCAGGGTCACACACAAGTGTGGCCTCAATTCCTGACAGGTGCAATCCCTACACCAGCAATGAGGACGCTTACAGCAGGTGAAATAAGTATTCAACAAGTCACCGATTTTCTCAGTAAATTTATATTTAAAAGGTCCTATTGACAATTTTTTCACCAGATGTCGGTAACAACCAATCCACACAGTAAAAGAAATTAAACCATTAATGTGGCGATGTGTAATAATGACAAGTGACACAGGTGCCACATATTGCACATGCGTTCTTAAATGTAAAAGCCTTTGTTGCTGATGACAGCTACAAGACACCTCATCCCTTGCATTGCTCATGTGTGATTTTGGCCCGTTCTTCCACATAAACACTCTTCAAATCCTGAAGGTTCTGTTGGCTCCTTTTATGAACTGAGCCTTAGCTCTTTCCACAAATTGTATTCAGGTGAGGTAATTGGCTGGGCCATTCTAGCAGCTTTAGGCTGGTTTCAGACGTTCGTGTTTAATCAGGTACCAGTCACACGCATGGTTATGGTCATATGTGTGACATCAGTGTTTGCATACGTGTGACACGTACCGGGTAAAACATGTGTCTCTAATGAAAAGATGTTCTATATTTACCTGTATCCAGCGATGCGGTCTCCGGCTCTGCTGCGTCCCGCTCATTATTTTCATTGATTATTCACTGCCCGAGGATCTGGAAGTCGGAACATCGCGAGGACAGCATCGCTGGGGACATCGCCGGTGACAGGTGAGTATACAGCAGTTTGTGCAGTGACATCCAGGGACTCATCAGGGTTCCCAATGAACTCTCATGAACCCCTGGAAGTCACCATCGTGACACTCGCTGTAGCGCAGTTGTCGCAGGGGTGTCCTCAGGTCATCAGAGTTCATTGGGAAATCCGATGACCTCCTGGATGTCCCTGCATACACTGCTGGCAGGATACTCACCTGTCACTAGCGATGTCCCCAGCGATGCTGTCCTCTGTGGTGCGGTCTCCTTCGCTGTCACCGCGATGCCTCTGCTCCCAGCTGCTCACTGCAGTGAATAATCAATGAAAATAATGAGCGGGGGTCAGAGCGGGAGACAACATCGCTGGATACAGGTAACTATAGAAAATCTTTATTTAAAAACCCGTGTTTTCTCCGGTACGTGTCACACGGATCACATCACTGTGCGGTCCGTGTGACATCCATGCTGCTGGAGAAAAAAACGGGCACATCTCCGTGTGAAATAGCGGGGACACACGGTCAGTGTGAAAATACGGCCGTGTGAGAGTGCACAATAGGGTAACATGGGTATGTGTGACATCTGTGTTAAAACCGGATGTCACACGTACCTAAAACACGGACGTCTGAAACCAGCCTTATTTTCTCTGAAACCAGTTGAGCGTTTCCTTGGCTGTGTGTTTGGGATCATTGTCTGTCTTGCTGAAATGTCCACCCTCATATCATCATCATCATCATCATCATCATGGTAGATGGCAGCAGATTTTTATCAAAAATGTCTTGGTACATTTGTCCATTCATTCTTCAGTTATACGAAGTTTGCTAGTGCTGTATGCTGACAAACGGCCCCACACCATGATGTTCCCACCTCCAAACTTACCTGTTAGTATGGTGGGTTTTTTTGGGTGATCTTCAGTGGCATTTGGCCTCCAAACATGGTGTGTATTATGTCATCCAAAGACTTCAATTTTGGACTCCTCACCAGACTATATTCTCCCAGTATTTCACAGGCTTGTCCGAATGTTGTTCAGCAAACTTTAAAACACATTTCAATATGCTTTCTGTACAGCAATGGAGTCTTGCAGGGTGAACATACATACAGGCTATGGAGTCTGAGTGCATTGTTTTCTTTGAAATAATTGTACCTGCTTATTCCAGGTCTTTCTGTAGCCCCTCACAAGTAGTCCTTAGCTCTTGGACAACTCTTCTGATAATTCTTTTTACTCTTTTGTCTACAATCTTGCTGGGAGCACCTTGTCATGGCCGGTTTATGCTGAAATGATCTTAAGATTGCAAAGGTCTTTTAACAGCTCACTGGTTTTACCCATCACGAGATGTTTCCTGTGTGACATCATGGTAATCAGACACATTTTTATAGGCCATCAGTTGAACAAGCTGATATTTTCACTAAGTGGCAGGTTCTTCATGCGTTCCCTGTGTCATTTCTCATTATTACACATAATGTATGGTAATCTATGATTTGATTTCTTTTCCTGTGTGGCTTTTTACTGACATATACTTAGAAAATTGGTGACGTGTTCATTACTCATTTCACCCCCTGCATATAGCGTAGCCACAGAAGATGCCATAAAAGTCTAACAAGGGTTGTCCAGGGTTATAATATTGATAAGCAATACTTAGAACACTGGCAACCTACCAATATGTTTTCAGCTCTAGGAGCTGGTCGACACAGCTCCCTACACTCTGCACTGTCAGTTTGGTAGATTATTAGAAACCTATTTTGTAAATAAATTATCCTCGACTCTTAGGATTTGTGACAACTTGCTGATCACTAGCAAAGAAACTGCAGCACAGCGCTCTATTTCCAGACATCCTACAGACCAGGGGTCGGGAACCTTTTTGGCTGAGAGACCCATTAACGCAACATATTTTAAAATATAATTCAGAGAGAGCCATACACACCGGCGGGAAGCGGCTCAGAAGGTCCCAGGAGGCAGGGTAGGCTATTCTGCGGGCACGGAGGAGGGGGTGCTGCGGCTCAAGAGGGTCAGTGTGCAAAGGGTTGGCAATACTGCTGCGGGCTCGTGGGCTGTAATGGCGGCGGGCTGGTTTGAATCTCCCGCAGTTGATGAGATTGACTTAAAGAAAAAGGCCAAGGCGCGTGCGCAGATCAATGCGATGGATTTCAAGAAAATAGTCGCAGAGGCGGCGAGTGCACAAAAATGGCTGCGAAGTCTTATCTGTGTACTTGCCGCTTCCGCGGCCATTTTCTTGAAGTCCATTGCGTCGATCGGTGCACGCGCCTTGGCCATTTTCTTGAAGTTGATCTTGTCAACTGCGGGAGAATCAAAGCAGCCCTGAGGCAACTATGGGCTTGCCACCGCGACACCTCACAAGCTCTCAGTATTGCCGACCCTGCGCCACCACTGCCATCCTGGTAAGCCACATGTGGTTTGTAAGACACCCTTCCATTTTTCCCCCACTTTTGGGTGGGAAAAAAAAAAGTGCGTTTCGCAAACCAGAAAATAGGGGGGGGGGGGTTATTAAACATTTGTCTGCAAGCCATAGGTTCCCAATCCTTGCTATAGACAGTGAACAGAGCAGAGGCTGGGCAAGTGCAGCTGGCCGCCATAAAAGATGAGTCTATGGAACCTGGATCACGGGTTCTGGAGCCCCGTCCTCATGACCTCTGGGGCCACAGTCATCAGCTTCGTGTCCCATAGAGGATAACATTACTTGGGAATATCCCTGTGATATCAGAAGCCTGAATAACGCCTTTACTGTAAAACACACAACTTCCACAGCAGCACAGAGCTCTACAGGATTCTCCCCGCATCAGCCTCTTCTATTGTTACAATGGAGCATGATATACCGATATGATGAAATACCGCGCTCCCTACACAGGAGAAACAGCAGCTGCACTGGAAATCAAACCCGAAAGACGCGTTTCCTCTTAAAGGGTTTTTTTTTTCTTTTTGTATTGTTTGTTACGGGGCAGTATGAAGCCTGTACTATGTCCATAGTTCCCAGGAATCACTGCTGGGCACACGTCTCCCCGGCTCGGGGTGAGCAGCGCCGGACCCGCACTGTCCTGTCCCGGCGGCTCCCGCAGCTGCAGACACACACCTACCTGAGAGCAAGGCCGAGAACGACGACCGCAGGAAGGTGGACGACAAAATATTAAATCAGGCGCATGGTAATGACGTCACGAAATGCGGTCATGTGACCTCCTCCGTAGTAGGCGGGACTAGGGTTTAGTGAATGGGAAAAAAAATACACGAGGCGCAGCCTAATGACGTCATGGAAGAGGGTCATGTGGTCCTCTGGGCTAGTGTTATTCTGCTGTAGGGGCGCCCGCCTTTCACCGTACACCCCGGTCCGGTGTCACTGGTAGTGATGGGAGTTCGTCCTATTTGAGGCCAGAGCAGAACGAGAGGTGTAGATTGGTGTCACTGAGGGGCTGCAGTGTACTCGGAGGTCACATGGCAGCCCCCCATCGAGTCTACAAGGCACTTCATCGGACAACGACTTATTTTACTTAAATACTTGTATTTGTGGCTTAACATTTTTACATATAAGTTTCAATAGAAATTTAGCAACTATTTTTTATAAATCCCAATTGCAAAAATATTTTTTAGCCCCAAATATATATATTTAAAGGGGCTGTCCACTACTCAGACAACTGCTTGTGAAATGCTCTACTCCCCAGTGTAAAGTTAGCTGCTCCTCTCCCGGCACGGTGCTGTCTGCAGTGGGTCAGGGCCATTACATGCTGCACTCACGGAGCATAACGGGCAGCTGATGGGTCACCTCACGGACATTGACAGTGAGAAAGTCCTCACAGAGGACAACATTGCCTTGGGTGACTTGGTGCTGGATCACTGCGGGAGGAGAGCATCTTTTTATTTTACATTCGGAAATCTAGACCCCGATTCACCAGTGTTTACATAAGGGCTCGTGCGCACGTTGCATACTCGCACGCATTTACACTGCGTATTGCACTGCAGCGTACATGCATGCGTCCTGCGTCCCCTGCACAATCTATGAATGTGCATGGGACGTGCGCACGATGCTTTTATGAACGCAGCGATTTGGATGCTAAAATTTTGACCCAAATTCGTGTTTTCATAAAATGACCATGTCAATTAATTTGTGCGTTCTGGATGCAGCTCCCGCTCTGTCTATGGTGGGGGCAGCAGCCAGAGCGCATGAAATCGCCTTTTTTTACAAAACAACTGCATCCATTATGCAGTGTTTCTGCAGCGATTTGATGCGCAAATGTGCTGTCAAATCGCTGCAGAATAATCAGCAGTTACGTGCGCATGAACCCTTAGAATGCTGGTGTAAAACACTTGGACAAGTTGCAACATATTTTCAGAGCCCGAAGTGGCTCAATATATTCTGCATCTTTTGACGTATTTTCTCTGGTTTTGGGCAGCTCTGTCAAAATGGGTAACACTTTGGAGGAGGCCGGACAGGGTAACTACACTCACCCGACAAATTCATGAAAAGTGACACATTCCTTATGTCAGAGATGTTTCTTCAGTGCCGCAGTGGAGTAACATTCTATGAGACTCATGGAGGTACCGACCATTAAAAAGATGGCCAAAATGTATTAGTTGAATTTGGCACATTTAATTTCTGCACGCCCCTCTTAATACTGATGTACGAAATGGCAATCTTCATGAATTGGGCCATTTTATTTAAGAAATGTTTGTTCAGGTAGTACATAACTCATTAAGTAAAAAAATAAGATTGTCCCCAAAGATGGACGAACGGTTTAACACCTAACGTTAAGTTCCCACAATGAGTTTTTGCTGGTCAAAATTGCAGCACCTTACAGTTTCAGCAAAGTGGATGGGATTTATAGAAATCTCCTGCCCACTCTGAATTTTAGTTTTATGCAGCGTAAACTGACCTGCAGTGCGCGTTTCAAATCCAAATGTCAATTATTCTTGCAAATATGCTGAGTTTTATGTGCAGATTTTCCCCATAGACTTGCACTAAATGCAGAAATCCACAGGTAAAAAAAACCAGCATATGTGTTTTTAGTGTGTTCCTGCTGTATAAATTCAGTAAAACCATGTAATCCACACATGACGGAGTCAGTAAAGTTTTGTGACAGCATCAAGAACAAAGCAGCTTTATTTTAAGGCTATGTCCGCAGGCTACGTTCTGGTTTGACAACAAAAATGCACCCTCTGGCAGACTCTTGAAAAAATGTAAACACTGCGCTTGACAAAAAAAAAACAATGTAAAAACGCATGCGCTTTCGATGCGTTTTCACTGCATTTGGGCTATGTTTTGGACAGTGTTTGTAAAGGAGAAATAAAATATGATAGGACAGGATTTGATAGATAGAATAAATAGATAGAAGGATAGATAGAAAGAATAGATAGCATGATTGCCCGCTGACAGCAGTCAGTGCCGCGACAGGAAGTAGTGCAGGGCCCGCAGCTGTGATGTCAGAGTTTCACCTGAGTTCATTGTCATCGCGCGGCTCTGTTTCTGTGTGCTGTCATGAACTCGGGTGAACCTCTGACGTCAGTGCTGCGACACAGGCAGTAGTGCGGGGCCCGCAGCTGTGACATCAGAGCTTCATCCGAGTTCATTCTCATCGCGCGGCTCTGTCCCTGATTTGCGGTCACAGGTAAAGGACTCACCTGTGTGCGCAAATCACCTGAGTGAGGGCACCACTGATGTGTGGGTCACTTAAGTCACTCGGGTGATTTGCTGTCACAGGTGGAGGACTCCAGCTGTGACCACGGGTAACCTGAGTGACATCAACGCTGATAGCGCGACTCACTTCAGTTGCTACGTAGAGCTCACAGCAAGCGATCGTGCTCTATGGCCGCTCGCCGTGAGCTTCCACTGTAGCAGAGCTGGAAGCGTCGTGGGACCTCGTGTGGTAGCGTCTCCTGGTTGATATTTTTAGGCTAGGTAGCAGCCTAAAAGCGATAGGCCTCCCCAGTCTGAGAATAACAGTCAGAAGCTGTGAGGCTTTATCTTAGCTGCGTATCAATTGGGGGAGGGACCGCATGGCGTTTTATTTTTTAATTATTTATTTATTTTACTGCACAATATAGACCCGCTCACCGTTGGCTGTGATTAGTTGCAGTCAGACAGCGGTCACTCAGCGTGGGGGCGGGTCTGACTGCAATCAATCATAGGCGCCGGTGGGCGGGGGAAGCAGTGAATATGAGATGAGCTTAATGAGCGTCCGGCACTTTCAGAAGCAGGAGAAGCCGCGGGAGCAATGTGACAGCCGCGTCGGTGATCGGTGAGTATGAAGAAGGGGGAGAGAAAGACAGAGAGAGAGAAGGAGAGACCTGCGTTTTTGTTCACAAGAACAAATGCAAAATGCAACCAAAATGCAGTGCAAACTCACAGCTAAACATTTTGGTTGCGTTTTGACACCCCTCATTCATTTCAATGGGTGGAAAATGTTCACAAAATGCAAAGAAGAAGTGACATGCTGCTTTCTTCATGCTTCGATTTTAACAAAACGCTGCCTAAAAAAAAAGCAACGTGTGGATAGAAATTCGGACTTCTCATAGACTTTGCTGGGGAAGCAAAAATGCATGCATTTTGTCATTGACATGGTGCAGTTTAAAACGCAATCAAAACGCAAGAAAAAACACAACATGCGCACATGGCCTAAATATGACATATCAACAAAAGACAAGACTGCAGCGTCAAAAAATCCGGTCAAGAATGCAATTAAATAAGACCCAAGAGTAATTAATTTAGATACACAGAAGCAGAAATGGTGCAGAAAATAGCAATAACTTAACAAATACTAATCGTTGGAATGGAACCTTAACCCCTTCTCAACATTGGCCCTTGCTCTCATTCACCGGGACAGCCGCATCTGGGACTCTGTGTGGAACGTTTGTCCTGGATCCTATATCAGAGGGGACGGTTACCGCTGCTTATATGGGGCTGGATTACCTTGCTGGGACCATTTGGTTTGGTGCCTGCTTAAAGGATCATGCTGCTGGCTATTGTGAGGTATCAACCGGCTGTATTACAAAGGGCCGGTATGTTTTGCAGAAGCGTGGGTGCTCTGCAATGTGAAGCTGGCTGGGACCTGTGGTTCCACAGGATTGCATTACATGCAGAGCCATGGAAGGGTGTGTGATGCTGATTACACACTCCTTACCACCTGTGGGTGTGGCTCCATGGGTTAAAGCAATCCTGTCTCTGAACCTGGGAGGAGTGTGTCTAGGGCAGTCTAGAGAGAGACTGGCTCTAGATGTCCAGTGTGTGTGGACTGGAAACAAGCGAGAGCAGAGCCAGGAGCTCTGGGTGTTTCAGCCTGCATGGAGGCTGATCACAAGGCTCTGATATTGAGTCTGAGGTGAGTGCAGCCAGGCCAGGACTGTAGGTCCGAATCTCTCCAGGAGGAGAGACAGACAGGGGTCTGCAGAGGGCCCTGGGTGCTGGAAGGAACCTTGGCTAGAGTTGTACGCTGGCAGGAGCCAGAGAGTGGGGAAGTTGCTAAACTTCCATTATGGACTTATTGTTTATGTTTGAGGGCAGTTTATGCTGAGTGTTTTTAAATAAACTGCCAGAATTTCTATGAAGAGACTGTGTACGTGTGTTGCTGAAGCTACCTCACACCGCTGCAAGCGAGTGAAACCCCCACGTTGCAGGGCGCAACGTTCACATATGGTGTCTCGAATGCGGGCATGCGGTCTGGTTGCTAGGGGCAACGCAGCCTGGTTGCTAGGGGCAACGGCCTAGGACATATTCCTGTGGATACGGACTGCTTGTGGTGGATTGGCGGGTCCACGAAAATTTTTTGAAGCGGTTTGCGGTGGATCGGCGGGTCCACGAAAATTTTTTGAAGCGGTTTGCGGTGGATCGGCGGGTCCACGAAAATTGTCTGCGCACTCAAGCAGCTGGCGGTGGATCGGCGGGTCCACGAACAGGGACAGCGCTCTCAAGCACCTGGTGGTGAATCAGCAGGTCGTTGGGGACCCGTGCAGCAGTGGCGAGAGTCCAGCGACTGGAGGTTCCAGGCCAGCCGGAATTGCAAGGCCCTGCTTGGTGAGCAGTGATACACCACAGGCTGGAGATCCTGGTTGTACGGGCGGTACAACCCGGAAAGGTTAGTGGTTCTCTAACCCCCCCCTGTCTTTGACCACCGGGTATTACCCATTGGAGCGCCCCTCCTGTTCCTCTTTTCGTTGCAGCATGGAGGAGCTCCTGAACCAGCTGTTGCAGAGCCAGCAGCATGTGCCTGGAGGTCCAGTGACAGCAGTGGGGGCTAAAAGCCAAAAAGAGGGAATGGTCCCTGCGGACGCTGTGGAGGAGCTGTACCAGTTCCTGGTCCGGGGACAGCAGGAGCTGTCTGTGTGTAGCGATGTCACAGCCATGGACCAGTTTGAGCGTTCCCTTCAGGGGCCAGTATGGACACTGGGTGCCCAGGGAGACGAGGGCAAACGGTGTGAACTGGGGGCTAAGGACATTGCGTGGAAACCGCAAAAGGGGGCGGAGTCCCAGAAGGGAATAGTTGCCCATAAGGGGGTGGAGTCCCATAAAGGGGTGGTTGCCCATAAGGGGGTGGAGTCCCATAAAGGGGTGGTTGCCCATAAGGGGGTGGAGTCCCATAAAGGGGTGGTTGCCCATAAGGGGGTGGAGTCCCATAAAGGGGTGGTTGCCCATAAGGGGGTGGAGTCCCAGAAAGCGGTGGTCCCCCAAAAGAGAGCGGAGCATCCCAAATCCAAGGGTGAAGTGGTGCAGATGGACTGTAGCCAGGGACAACAGTGTTCATGTCTTAAGTGTCCTGTTTGCAATATAGACCACCCATCCGACGAGAAGCCACGTCTGTGTTCCGTGGAAGTGGATGGGGAATCTGTAACAGGAGTCGTAGACTCAAGGAGCTTGGTGACCCTGGTGAGGGCCACCTCTGATGTCCACTTGATTCCTGGAAGGAAGATCCACGTCGGCTGCACCCACAGTAATGAGACAGAATACCCGGTCTCCAGAGTGGTCATTAAGACAGCCTGGGACAGTGGTTCTCATGATGTTGGTGTAGTCTCAGATTTACTGCACCCAATTATTATAGGTTGGGACTCTAAATTATTTGTGCACTTGTGGAAGCAGGGGGACGTATACGGTTGCTTGTGTAAGAGCCGGAACAGCCCAAAGGAAACCCCACCACATTGGGAGGTGAAAAGGGGTCCTTGTTGTGCAGTTATGTGTGGTAAGGAGGAGATAGCACCTCCTAAAATTGACTGTCCTAAGTTAGGGGTGACCAAAGAAAATGATGGACGGACCCAACTTAGTGACATAAGGACTAAGGGAATAACCGATAGTGTGACCGTTAAAAACGGGGTAGCTCCAGAAAGGGAGGCAGATATCTGGTTAAGTGGGGACATGATAGTCCAGGATACCAGGGGGAGTGATGATGACTCCAGTAAAGACACTGACTCTAGTAAGGTGACAAACGAGTACAGTGTGGTACAGATGGGCGAGAAGGGCAAAACTTCCTCCCGACGCCGAAGACGTAATAAGCGCCGAGAGGGGGCACAGTGTAGGCCGTCTGAGGGTGCAGAGAAAGTGATATGCCTGGTTAATGAAAACATGGTGCTAGTAACACCTGCTACGGAAGAGTCAGACAGTGATATCCTGCAAAAGAAAGAGGAATCAAAGACTGAACTGACACATTGTCACGACAGAAACCAGCAGGGTGAAATTGCAGGGGAGGAACCGACCAAAGACGTAATGGCGGTGTCTCCTATAATTTCCATGCATGAAGCTGGAGGTCTGTTGGATGATAGCGCTGTACGAGATGACATCCTACAGAACAATATAGGAGAAGGAATCCAGGGCAGTGTTGGTGGAGTACAAATCCACAAAGGTCATGGTGAGCAGACTGGTAAGCTACCCAGTGGTGAAGTGATGAATGTTGAAAATGGTGCCAAGGTTCTAAGAAGAACAGAGTACCGTGCTGAAGGGCATAACACCCTGGTAGAAGGCGATGCTGTAAATGCCCAAGAGAAGGCAGAGGGTGACACTGCAGAGACCCAAGTGGAAGTTGGAGGGAATGCAGTGAAGTCCCAAGACACAGCAGGTGCTGTAAAAGCGGAAAGAGCCTCTGAGGAAGAGGTGAAGTCTGGACATGAGGTCTCATCAGAAGCTGAGAGCCTGACTGACTCAGTGGGTAAGACCAAGATCGCAGACAAGAAGATTGGCTCAGCTAAGAGCCTGAAACCCAAACGTTCTGAAGCTGAGATGGAAGAAGCCCCAGAAATAGTGTGTCGTAGACCAGAGAGGTCCGCAAGTGAAGACTCATTCAAGAGGATGAGCAAAGACCATCTGCAACAAGAGATACTTCTTAGGCAGGCTACTGAGAGTCGAGTAAGGGAGCTGGAGAAAGAAGTGGCTGAGCTCCGAAGTCGCTTGGCAGAGTACCAGTCCAAGTCCCAGGGAGCCTTGGAGCAGATGGAGCAGCGAGTGTCAATCCTGACCAAACATGTTGAAGCAGGGGAGGCCCAAAGAGAGCTGACTCTGGAAGCTAAACTTGACAAGCATGTGGCAGGGATGAATGAGACTTCTGTAGTCAAGTGCATGGTGGATATACCTAAGGACTTAAGAGAAGCGTGTGCCACCGAGTGCATGCATGACGAATTTAAGAGAGCTGTGGAAGCGTGTGAGGTCTACTGTACCCCAGGGGCTGAACAGTTAGTGATATTGTCCACCAGGGAAATTACTGGGCAGCGGGTGGCTATTCTAAAGGACATGCACTTCAGATGTGTTCGTATGAAGTGGCAGGTCCAACTGCAAAAGGAAGAAGCCACTAGACAGCTAGAGTATAAAAGGAAAGCGCAGAGTCTGGCGGAAGATATTGTCCAAGTACCCCGGGCTCTGGTGGGGAGAGTCATTGGAAAAACCGGACGAGTCATGCAAGACATGGTGAATAAGTCGGGATTGGTGAGATTAAGAATCCCTGCTGCTAATGAGAGCAAGATACCCAGGGAAGCTGGTATGGTTCCGTTTGTCTGTGTCGGGACTGTAGAGAGTCTTGGAAACATTCGAAGCCTTATTGAATATCGGGTACACCATGTACGTGACATGGAGCGGTTGTGGCAAGAAAACCTGAAAATTAAGGAGCAGCTTCGCCAACTGTGTGGGGGACAGCAGCCGTCTTCCACCCGTTGTTCAGGGGAAAGAAGTGGAAGATGGCGTGTCGGTCCAGTAGTTCAGACGCGCGATAAAAGGAATCGCCGACAGAGTGGTAACCTACGATGTACTGTAGATAGTGGCTGCTATGAGCTTAGAGTTCCCGACAGTAGCCTTGGGGGTACTCGAGAAAGCCTAGGTTCGGACAAGACTGTAGGTTTGACTGGGGACATGTCTCTCTACTACGGTGACCCTGGGAGGGGGTCAGGGAGAGAACGGTCTGGAAATGGGACGTCCTTTAACCCTAGGTTGACCAGACAGGGTTTGGTGACAGTGTCGGGCGATGCCTCAGGGACTACTGCTCTTGGACGGCCCTCTCAACTGGTGGGGCATGGCAGCGGGGATGCCCTGTCTCGCGGCCCCAGGTCATTGGCAAGTGTTCTCCCCTACGGGTTTGAACAGAGGGGGAGGGTATGTGAGGTATCAACCGGCTGTATTACAAAGGGCCGGTATGTTTTGCAGAAGCGTGGGTGCTCTGCAATGTGAAGCTGGCTGGGACCTGTGGTTCCACAGGATTGCATTACATGCAGAGCCATGGAAGGGTGTGTGATGCTGATTACACACTCCTTACCACCTGTGGGTGTGGCTCCATGGGTTAAAGCAATCCTGTCTCTGAACCTGGGAGGAGTGTGTCTAGGGCAGTCTAGAGAGAGACTGGCTCTAGATGTCCAGTGTGTGTGGACTGGAAACAAGCGAGAGCAGAGCCAGGAGCTCTGGGTGTTTCAGCCTGCATGGAGGCTGATCACAAGGCTCTGATATTGAGTCTGAGGTGAGTGCAGCCAGGCCAGGACTGTAGGTCCGAATCTCTCCAGGAGGAGAGACAGACAGGGGTCTGCAGAGGGCCCTGGGTGCTGGAAGGAACCTTGGCTAGAGTTGTACGCTGGCAGGAGCCAGAGAGTGGGGAAGTTGCTAAACTTCCATTATGGACTTATTGTTTATGTTTGAGGGCAGTTTATGCTGAGTGTTTTTAAATAAACTGCCAGAATTTCTATGAAGAGACTGTGTACGTGTGTTGCTGAAGCTACCTCACACCGCTGCAAGCGAGTGAAACCCCCACGTTGCAGGGCGCAACGTTCACACTATATTAAGCTAAGTTACAAATATTAATGTACTATATGAATTGAGAATGGGCAGAAGATACTTTGAGGATTATTGCTATATATAGGGTTTGTTAATTTGCTTAATGTAAGTAACGTCTCTTAAGCGTGGATACCTAGCTGATCCAGATAGTAATTTTTATATTGGCCCATAACTGGACCTGACTGTGGGCTTTACATATTAGGCATTGGCACTTTCATATGTGGCACTTTAAATAATTGTGTGTATTTTGTACCGTGACGAGTTTTTTTAGTTTACATTTTTGGATTCATATCTATTCCACTCGTGAGGAACCTCTCCCTGAGAGGGGAAATGCGTCGGGTGGTTCTAGACCATCTACTACATACAGTGGTTTATTGGGGCCTTTTGCCCATGTATGTACTCCCTGGGCTATTAGCCCTGGTGGAGTTTCTTTTTGGTACTAGATAAATAGTATATTTAATGTGCAATTATTTTCATTGATTACTTTGATTAAAGATAATTAATCAACCAAGCATCGGATCTTTCTATAACAGGTATGCCTGGATTCAGCATCTTACTGCCTTTATGGCACTGCCTTTACTTCATATAGCAAAATCCTGCTGGTTGGTCCACTCCTCTTCAATGATCTAACAGTGTCTTTGTCATGGTTCGCCTCCCTGTCCACATGGCTACGGGGCGGAGCCTTCTCTCGAGCCTCACTTCCAGACCCTGGATGCCTTAAAAGCTGGCATTTCCAGTGAACCAGTGCCGGCTATAAGCTTAGCACTGCTTTGCCTGTGATTGCTGGTCCTGTGAGTGATATCCTGATCTGTCTGTTCCTGTGCCCCCATGCCCTTGTCTGTGTTCCATCCCCTGGTCGTCCCTCCTGTCCTCTGTCCCCTCTCCTATTTCCCCACTCGGTTGCTTCCTCCGGTACTGACCTTGGCCTGACTTTGACTCCGCTTTTGCTCGTTCCTCCGGTCCTGCTTCTGCCCGTACGGTGTTTGACCCAGCCTGCCTGACTATTCCTTGCATGCTCTGCAGCTCTGCTTCTCAGCTGTGCTTTGAGGTAATGCATGAGAACGCTGTGAATTCACTTCCTGGTTCTCATTGCTCTGTGTAGTGTATTATGCTACAGAGCTCTGGCTCCCCCTGGTGGCAGCATTACAGTCTTGTTGACAAACGGCTCCTGAGACACTTGGATACAAAGCTATACTACTATGATTGATCCATTCTGTACTGCAAGTGAAACTGGACATCATATACCATCCGTTCATTGTCCACAAAAAACAAACAATCAGAAGGCCTTGCATTACATTCGATGAGATAGACATCCAACTACATGTGTGCCATTGACCCATTGGAGGCTGGAATGGAGACGTATCCTCTTCAGTAATGTCTCGCCTTTGTATTGGATGCAATGATAGCCAAAGATTGGTCTAAAGACCACATGGGCAACACTATGAAGATGTCTTCATAAGGGAACGTCACACCGGTACTATTATGGTTTGGGGTGAATAAAGCAATATGTTTTGGAAGCTTTGATTCCATTTTTTTTCATCATTTTGATATCATTAATTTGTCTATCCAGCCTGTAATTTCTATATTTCCACAACGTTTCCTTCTTTGTAGTAAAACTGAACAAGAACATTGGGTGATACCCTTTTCGGTACAGGGAAAATAGAGGAAGGTGCTCCCCTGAGCAGATTGTGTGCAGGCAAAATTTATATAAACGCCTGTATATATCAGCTGCTGCTCCCTCGTGGCTGGGAAATGAACTCCGGCAGGATAGTTTACGACTGGACGATACAACGATTTTAGGCTGCACTGCTGTAATGAAGAACACTTAGGACCAAGATAAGTTCAATGGTTTTTTTTTTCCACAACGCGTTTCAATGATGGATTCAATTGTTTTTTTTACTTGAAAAAGATGCTGGTCCAGGGTTGAACAACGTTGTGGAAATAAAACTCATCTTAGTGCTAAGGACTAGAGTTGAGCGCGGTTCGTGGTTCTCCATTTCGCGGTTCGAGTGATTTTGGGGGCTGTTCTGGATCAAACTAGAACTCGAGCTTTTTGCTAAAGCTCGATAGTTCTAGTTACGTTCGAGAACGGTTCTAGCAGCAAAAAAACAAGCTAATTACTAGCTGGCTTTCTGCTGTAATAGTGTAAGTCACTCTGTGACTCACACTATTATGAAATTTCAGCGTATAGTGTGCGGGAACAGCGCATTCAGATCACTGCCGCTGGGATAATGGCGATCGCCATTTTTTTTTTTTCCTTGTCTTCCTTCCCTAAGCGCGCGCGTGTAGTGGGGTGGGCCAGCATGTCAGCCAATCCCAGACACACACACACATCTAAGTGGACTTTTAGCCAGAGAAGCAACGGCATGTGTGATAGGATGTCCATGTCACATGTCCCTGCATTATAAAAACGGGTATCTGCCCGTCCGGACGCCATTATCTGCCTTCTGCGTCTGGGTGTCAGTCACCGCAGGTGCAGCTCCTGTTTCCGATACTGCTGTGTACGCTCTACACACAGCGCTATACAGAATAGGGATAGAAGTTTCTTTTAGAACTTGTAAGGGCTAATTACAGCAGGCTCAGAGCCATAGGTGACAGTCAGATCCGTGGAAACAGATTTTAACAGCTACAGATAACAGCGTCTGTGTAGCTAAGGTCAGGGACTTCCTCGCTGCATTTCACCATTAGGAGGGATATAAAGTGAGGCTTCCTTTCCTCTACACAGACCCACAACCCTGCCACTGTACCCTCCTGCCCTTTGCACACTCAAGCTCATTGTTATTAAGCCATTATACTAGCAAACACTGAGGAAACTTAGCGGCATCCTAAAAGTGGCTGTTGTACTCCATTTGTGCCCCACTGGTGCCAAGCTATTTGCAGCACCACTGCATTGCAGACTCAAACTCATTTTTACTAAGCCATTATACTAGCAAACACTGAGGAAACTTAGTGGCATCCTAAAAGTGGCTGTTGTACTCCATTTGTGCCCCACTGGTGCCAAGCTATTTGCAGCACCACTGCATTGCAGACTCAAACTCATTTTTACTAAGCCATTATACTAGCAAACACTGAGGAAACTTAGTGACATCCTAAAAGTGGCTGTTGGACTTCCATTAGTGTTCCACTAGTGCAAATCTATTTGCAGCACCACTGCATTGCACACTCAAGCTCATTGTTACTAAGCCATTATAATACCAAACACTGAGGAAACTTAGTGGCATCCTAAAAGTGGCTGTTGGACTTCCATTAGTGTCCCACTGGTGCCAAGCTATTTGCAGCACCACTGCATTGCAGACTCAAACTCATTGTTACTAAGCCATTATACTAGCAAACACTGAGTAAACTTAGTGGCATCCTAAAAGTGGCTGTTGGACTTCCATTATTGTCCCACTGGTGCAAAGCTATTTGCAGCACCACTGCATTGCAGACTCAAACTCATTGTTACTAAGCCATTATACTAGCAAACACTGAGTAAACTTAGTGGCATCCTAAAACTGGCTGTTGGACTTCCATTATTGTCCCACTGGTGCAAAGCTATTTGCAGCAGCACTGCATTGCACACTCAAGTTCATTGTTACTAAGCCATTATAATACCAAACACTGAGGAAACTTAGTGGCATCCTAAAAGTGGCTGTTGGACTTCCATTAGTGTCCCACTGGTGCCAAGCTATTTGCAGCACCACTGCATTGCAGACTCAAACTCATTGTTACTAAGCCATTATACTAGCAAACACTGAGTAAACTTAGTGGCATCCTAAAAGTGGCTGTTGGACTTCCATTATTGTCCCACTGGTGCAAAGCTATTTGCGGCACCACTGCATTGCAGACTCAAACTCATTGTTACTAAGCCATTATACTAGCAAACACTGAGTAAACTTAGTGGCATCCTAAAACTGGCTGTTGGACTTCCATTATTGTCCCACTGGTGCAAAGCTATTTGCAGCAGCACTGCATTGCACACTCAAGTTCATTGTTACTAAGCCATTATACTAGCAAACACTGAGGAAACTTAGTGGCATCCTAAAAGTGGCTGTTGTACTCCATTTGTGCCCCACTGGTGCCAAGCTATTTGCAGCACCACTGCATTGCAGACTAAAACTCATTTTTACTAAGCCATTATACTAGCACACACTGAGGAAACTTAGTGGCATCCTAAAAGTGGCTGTTGTACTCCATTTGTGCCCCACTGGTGCCAAGCTATTTGCAGCACCACTGCATTGCAGACTAAAACTCATTTTTACTAAGCCATTATACTAGCACACACTGAGGAAACTTAGTGGCATCCTAAAAGTGGCTGTTGTACTCCATTTGTGCCCCACTGGTGCCAAGCTATTTTCAGCACCACTGCATTGTAGACTCAAACTCATTTTTACTAAGCCATTATACTAGCAAACACTGAGTAAACTTAGTGGCATCCTAAAAGTGGCTGTTGGACTTCCATTATTTTCCCACTGGTGCAAAGCTATTTGCAGCACCTCTGCATTGCACACTCAAGCTCATTGTTACTAAGCCATTATACTAGCAAACACTGAGGAAACTTAGTGGCATCCTAAAAGTGGCTGTTGGACTTCATTATTGTCCCACTGGTGCAAAGCTATTTGCGGCACCTCTGCATTGCACACTGAAACTCATTGTTACTAAGCCATTCTAATAGCAAACTATGCTGCCAGTTTAAGGGCCGTAGTTGCATTGTCAGGGATAGTTATTGTTGTTTATTCTGCTGTTAATAAAGCTAGACCACCGCTGCAATCTACACCACCTCTCAATTTTTACTACCACATTTTAAGTGCACAATCTTGTCGCAATCAAAATGAGTGGCAAAATGACAGATGCTGGTGGAAAGGGGAAGAGGCGTGTTAGAAAAGGAAAAAAAGGGTTTGTCCGTGGGGAAGGTGGCAAAGCTCCATTAACATCTGCTGAAGATAGACCATCTTCCAGCAAAAGTAAGATGTCTACTACTTACCGTGGACAATCCGATGTGCTCCCTTTTTTACGGACACGAACAACTGGAACAAAGGTGGATGATGGCCAAAAAAAGAAAATGCTTGAATGGATCTCAAGTGGTCCAACAAGTGCCCTCTCCGCCACCTCAACTACCGCATCCAAAAAACACCAGTCCTCTGAGTTGTCATCCCAATCACACTTGCTTTCTCCCAGCTCTGAAGTCTCCATCCGCCCTGCACAGTATGGTGGAACTGAGATGGCTGAGTCTGCAGAGCTGTTCAGTCACACTATAGCCTGGGAATCAGAGGTCTGCTCCCAAGCTACTGTGAGTACAGACCAGGAAATGGTCTGCGGTGATGCCCAGAACCTTTGTTACTCTGATTCAGGCCGTGAGGACCAAGTTTCTGAGCATAATGTTGACCCTTATTCACAAACTGTAACACCTGTTGTTATAGACAATGAGGAACATACTGATGACGATGAGACGCAGATACCAGATGGGGATGACAACTTAAATATTGGTTTGTGTCAGGAAGAGGCTCGGTCTGAGGGTGAGGGGAGTGCAAACACAACGCTTGATGAGGAAGTTTTAGATCCCACCTACTGTCAACCCACAGTCAGGCACTCGAGGAGGTCAACAGAGGCGGTGGAGGAGGATGCTACTGACGACGAAGTTACCTTGCGCCTTCCTGGACAGAGGAGTAGTACTGGTAGCACGTCTACAACTGCATCCTCAGCCACCACTCTGCCTCTGAGCACTAGTCAGGGGGGCTCAGCAGGTCGCATGCCCTCTAAGCCTTGCCTAGCCTGGACCCTTTTTGACATAGAAAAAGATCGCCCAAATCATGTGATATGTAAAATTTGTTGTGATTCTGTTAGTTGAGGGCAAAACCTCAGGAGTTTGACAACTTCTTCCATGAATCGTCACATGAATAAATATCATATGTCCCAGTGGGAAGCTCACCGTGCTGCAATGCAGTCTAGCGGAGCGAACCATCCACTGCCTGCCCCTTCAAGTGCATCTGCACGCTCTTCATCTTCTAGGACTGTGGGGACAGCTGTCACCTGGTTTTCCACGCACAACTTCCACCACTGTATCCGCAACAGGCAGTTTGCTTGGTAGGTCGTCATTTGGTTTGGAAGGGGAAACAAGTACGTGTGTACAGCTCTTTCAGACATCGATAGCATCAACGTTGGATGAAGGCAACATCATGTCTACGCCTGCACTTTCCTCACAAACCTGCATTTTTTCACGGACACCCTACTCACCACCGTCTACACACAGCAGCCAGATCTCTGTCCCTCAGATGTGGACAAATAAAAGGGCATTTCCTGCGACCCATGACAAAGCTAAGAGGTTGACTTTATCCCTCTGTAAGCTCTTGGCTACCAAAATGCTGCCTTTCCACCTGGTGGACACACAGGATTTTAGAGATTTTATGTCTGTCGCTGTGCCCCAGTACCAGATGCCCAGTTGCCACTACTCTAAGAAAGGTGTGCCTGCTCTACACCAGCATGTCGCACACAACATCACCGCTTCCTTGAGAAACTCTGTGTGTGAACGGGTGCATTTCACCACCGATACTTGGACCAGTAAGCATGGACATGTTACATGTCGCTGACTGGGCACTGGGTAACTATGGTGATAGATGGTGAAGGGTCTGCTGCACAAGTCTTGCCGTCCCCACGACTTGTGTGTCAATCCTCTGTCCAAGTTCCGCCACTGCTTCTGCCTCCTCCACCTCGTCTGGGTCCTCCACCTCCGCCCCAAGCCTGCCTGGTCAGGTCACCAGCGTTCTAACTGCGCAGAAGGAATCACGCACCCCTCATTACTATGCTGGCAGCAGAGCACAACGGCATCAGGCGGTCTTTAGCTTGAAATGTCTTGGAAATAAGAGACACAGCGGCTGAGTTGTGGGCAGCTCTGGAGACTGAGTTTGGTAAATGGTTGTCTCCACTCAACCTGCAGCCTGGTAAGGCCGTGTGCGACAATGCTGCAAACCTGGGTGCGGCCCTTCGCCTGGGCAAGGTGACACACGTGCCTTGTATGGCTCACGTGTTGAACCTTGTTGTCCAGCAATTTTTAACACACTATCCCGGCCTAGATGGCCTTCTGACCAGGGCACGAAAACTGTCTGCTCACTTCCGCCGTTCAACCACCGCTGCTGAGCGACTTGCATCGCTCCAGAAGTCTTTCGGCCTGCCGGTTCATCGCCTGAATGCGATGTGCCGACACGCTGGAATTGGACTCTCCACATGTTACAGTGACTGTGGCAGCACCGTCGAGCCCTGGTGCAATACGTCATGACGTATAGCCTGGGCCAACGAGATGCAGAGGTGGGGCAGATCACCTTGATGGAGTAGTCTCAGATCAAGGACCTATGCACCCTTCTGCACAGTTGCGACATGGCGACGAATATGTTTAGCGCTGACAATGCCATTATCAGCATGACAATTCCAGTCATTTACATCCTGGAGCACACGCTAAACACTATTCGGAGTGAGGGGGTGGGACAACAGGAAGGGGAGGAACTACAGGAGGATTCATATGCGCAAGAGACAACAACATCACCAAGGTCCAGACGTTCATCATCACCAATGCGGCAGGCATGGGACCATGGGGGACAGGGATCAACAAGGGCACATAGTAGCAGGCGAAATGTTGAGGAAGGTGCAGGAGAACATGAAGAAATGGAGGACGAACTGTCCATGGACATGGAAGACTCAGTGGATGAGGGAGACCTTGGTCAAATTTCAGTTGAAAGAGGTTGGGGGGAGATGTCAGAGGAATAAAGAACGGTTAGCACCTCTATGCCACAAACACAGCGTGGACTTGGTCCGCATGGCTGCGCAAGACACATGAGCGCCTTCTTGCTGCACTACCTCCAACATGACCCTCGTATTGTCAAAATTAGAAGTGATGATGACTACTGGCTTGCCACACTATTAGATCCCTGGTACAAGTCCAAATTTTGTGACATAATTCCAGCCATAGAAAGGGACGCACGTATGCAGGAGTATCAGCAGAAGCTGTTACTCGATCTTAGCTCGACTTTTCCACCAAACAACCGTGCAGGTGCAGGGAGTGAATCTCCCAGTTTTAGCTTGACAAACATGGGACGGTCTCGTCATCTTCAACAGTCTACCCATACCAGTAGCACCATATCTGGTGCTGGTAACAGCAATTTTATTGAATCTTTTCAGAATTTTTTTAGACCATCCTTTGCAAGGCCACCAGAGACAACAAGTCTGACACATAGTCAACGGCTGGAGAGGATGATACAGGAGTATCTCCAAATGAACATCGATGCCTTAACTTTGCAAATAGAGCCTTGCTCATTTTGGGCTTCAAATCTTGAAAAATGGCCAGAGCTCTCCACTTACGCCTTGGTGATTTTGTCGTGTCCAGCTGCCAGCGTTGTCTCTGAACGTGTCTTCAGTGCTGCTGGGTGTGTGCTGACAGATAAGCGCACGCGTCTGTCCAGTGACAATGTGGACAGACTAACGTTCATCAAAATGAACAAGTCATGGATCCACAAGGAATTTACTACCCCTGTGTCATCCTGGGGAGAGTAAATGCTTGTGGATTTGGAATGTTCTTGATGCAAATCTACCTGTGAAGTGCACAACTGGGGCACAAGTGCTGCCACTGAAGGGGTGGGTGTGTGGGGCCCAATTTTTGGAAAAAGGGAGACTCCGCTTGGAGTAACCCTTGTTTGCTGTGTTTTTTAAAAGGAGCCAAGATGAACAAGTCATGGTTCAGCAAAGACTTTGCTACCTACCCCGGGGTCATCCTGGGGATGGTTAAGTATGGCGTATTTTTGAATGTCCTTGATGCAAATCTACCTGTGACGTGTACAACTGGGGCACAAGTGCTGCCACTGAAGGGGTGGGTGTGTGACCCAATTTTTGGAAAAAAGGGAGACTCCGCTTGGAGTAACCCTTGCTTACACTGTTTTTAAAAATGATCCAAGATGAACAGAGCTGGGATCAGGAAAGACTTAGCTACCTACCCCGGTGTCATCCTGGGGACGGTTAAGTATGGCGTATTTTTGAATGTGCTTGATGCAAATCTACCTATGAAGTGTACAACTGGGGCACAAGTGCTGCCACTGAAGGGGTGGGGGTGTGTGTGTGGCCCAATTTTTGGAAAAAAGGGAGACTCCGCTTGGAGTAACCTTGCGGTGTTTTACATGATTTTAGAAGGGCATGCCATGCCTATATCTGTGTCTCATCCTCTTTTCCTTGTAATGCTGTTTTGTTTTCGCATGAGAATTTGTTCTTGTCACTTTCCCATGTGTTTGTGTTGTGTTGTGAGTTGTTTGTCACCTTTTGGACACCTTTGAGGGTGTTTTCTAGGTGTTTTTATGTGTCTGTGATTGCCTCCCATTGTTTCCTATGCGGTTCGAGTGGTTCGCCGAACCGAACTCGAACGAGACCTCCATTCGGCGAACCGAACTCGAGCTGAACCACAGCCAGTTCGCTCATCTCTACTAAGGACTCTTCATTACAGCAGTGCAGCCTAAAATCATGAAATCGTCCAAATTGGTCAACTTCTCCTTGGTGTTGCACTTTCAATGTTGAGGAGTGTATGATTATGATTGTCCATTGCTGTTACTCCCACATAAGAAGGTTGAGCAAATTACACATCTCTTCTGGAGTGGAGAAGAAATTATAAAGCGTTCTCAGGGTTTCCAAATCTTGTACAAGATGCACAATGGGACACAAATACCCCTTATAACAGATCCCTTAAACCACCATTCCATCATTTTGGTTTTCTTTTCAGCACTGGAGTGGTGCTTTAAATGTAAGTCCCCTGCCCCTTGTCTTATATTTACCCTCCAGAGTTTTTATCCTTTTCAGCGTCGCTCCAGTCCTGCAGTACCATCTTATGCCCGTAACTTCTGATTGATCGTAAGTCATAAGTTACTTTACAAGTGCTCTGTACAAGTCTCTGAGAGCCAAAATGAGGCCAGAATTAGGCTCTCATGGAGTTGTATTGATTTCTGACCTCCGACATGCTCCAAAATGCCTGAGACTGACCAGAGCAATGCTGAAAACGGATGAAGATTGCAGCAGATAAGTATACGACAGGGGACTTACTTTCAAAGCACCACTTCAGCAGTGAAATAAAAAAAACACACGAGTGGCGCTTTAAAGTTAACCTGTCACCAGATTTTGTTTTTTTAAAGGGAAGGTGTCCGCGTTTTTTTATTTTTGTATTAATAATAGTGATTATGAAATAAAGTATTTTAATACAAAATGAATTTCACTGTTTATTTAGTTTTTATTTAATTCTAGTTTTACTGAAGCACTGTGGGCTGCCATCTTGGATCTGCTGTGAGAAACGATAGTTACCTCATTTATGGCAGCCCTCTGTGCATTCACTCTGATAGTCGGACTCCGACTCTATACTTAATACAGGAGAGCTCCCTGCTGTGATTTGGACGCACCCCCTGGGCTGTCCAGATCACAGCAGAGGGAGGAGATCAGCGCCATCTTTGTGGAGCTCACAGCGTGTGCTGTGTGCTCCACTTTTCCCCTGTCACCCGCCGGGATGGATGGGGTGAGTACTGGTGCCAAGCAGCGGTGATTGCACCATAACTGATCCTGGCTGCTCCCCATTCTGCCATTCACCCCCGTCGCACTCTGCCGGTCACCCCCCCTCCCCCCCGCGTGTGCTCACCTCGGGCCTCCGCGCCTCACTGCTATGTACTGTGATCGCTGACAGGCTGCCGGGGGCGCAGGTCTGAGGTGAGTGCATGCGGCAGGAAACAGTGATAACGACATGATATCTGTAGTGCAGTGCCGCTCAGGCTGCAGATCACCCTGGCTCGCCGCATGTCACCTCAGACCTCCAATTCCGGCTGACAGCACAGTATATGGCGGCACGAGATACAGCAGGTCATAGGGAGACTGTCAGCGAGCGGGGCATAGGGAGACTGTCAGCGAGCGGGGCATAGGGAGACTGTCAGCGAGCGGGGCATAGGGAGACAGCGAGCGGGGCATAGGGAAACCACTAGCACCTTAAGCAGCACATGTGCTGTATTTTGTAAAAGTGCATGTTACCCCCTAACCCTACATGTAGACCCCACAAATACCTTTATAAAATCTCCCACCATGTATGTAAATTGTCTGGTCCGATGGGTGTCCTAATCTGCACCTCCTGTCTTTTTTTTCACCATCCTCTTGTGCCAATTGACATGGATGACACCTTGGGAACCATCCACATAGTTGGGCAAAATCTTGCACTTGCACAGCAATATTCCCAGCTTGCGCAGGTGCACTTCACTCTGCCCTATTGCGGGCAAAGCTGAAAACATAGGTGCGCCTGCACAAACAAATGAGTTCTCTGCTCAGGCACAAGATTTTGCTCGGCGACGTGGATGACGTCACCGGCTTCATCCATATTGCGTGGCAAAATCTCGCACCTGCACAGAGAACTTGCCTTTTCGCGCAGGCGCACTGATGCACCTACACGAGCTGGGAATATGGCTGCGCAGGCTCAAGATTTTGTCCGCCTATGTGGATGGCGTCTGAGGCGTCATCCACATCAATTGGCACAGGAGGACGGCAAAAGGAGGCACAGGTTAGGATGCACATCAGACCAGACTGGACAATTATCCTACAGTGGGGAAAAAAGTATTTAGTCAGCCACCAATTGTGCAAGTTCTCCCACTTAACAAGGTGAGAGAGGCCTGCGATTGCCATCATAGGTAGACCACAGCTATGAGAGACAAAATGAGAAAACAAATCCAGAAAATCACCTTGTCTGATTTGGCAAGATTGTTTTTGCAAATTAGGGTGGAAAATAAGCATTTAGTCATCTAAAAACATAAAAGATTTCTGGCTCTCACAGACCTGTAACTTTTTTTCCTTAAGAGGCTCCTCTGTCCACCACTCATTACCTGTACTAATGGCACCTGTTTGAAGTTGTTATCAGTATTAAAGACACCTGTTCACAACCTCAAGCAGTCACACTCCAAACTCCACTATGGTGAAGACCAAAGAGCTGTCGAAGGACACCAGAAACAAAATTGTAGCCCTGTACCAGGCTGAGAAGACTGAATCTGCAATAGGCAAGCAGCTTAGGCTGCTTTCACATTACGTTTTTTTAACATGTGTCCTGAACGGGTTTTTCTGCAGCAAAAGCGGATCCAGTGCAAATACGTTTTAATTTCAATGCATTTGCAATGGACGCGCGTCAACATGCGTTGACGTGCATTTGCGTGCGGTATAGTGAGGATCCAGCGAGCTGCAGTATTTTAACATTTTTCAAAAACGCTACTTGTAGCTGCGTCCAAATACTGTTTGTCACTGGATCCTGACTATACCACATGCATACGCATATGAACGCTGATAGACAGGATCCTGTTCGGTAGAAACCAGCCTGGCGTGATCATAGAGTCTCTCTCTCTCTGTCGGTTTCTCTCGGTCTCTATCTCTCTCTGTCGGTCTATCTCTCTGTCAATGTCGGTCTCTCTCTCTCTGACGGTCAGTCTCTCCCTCTCACCCCCTCTCTCATACTCACCTATCACCGGCGTCGCGCTGCACAGCTGTCACACTGCTCTGGCGGCTTCTCCAGCTTTTGAAAATGCCGGCTGCTCATTATTCCATCTCGTATTCCCTGCTTCCCCCACCCACCGGTGCTTTTGATTGGTTGCAGTCATACACGCCCCCATGCTGAGTGACAGCTGTATCATTGCAACCAATCATAGCCGCCTATATCGTGCAGTACAATAAATAAATAAAAAAACGGTGTGCGGTCCCCCCAATTTTGATACCAGCCAAAGTAAAGCCACACGGCTGAAGGCTGTTATTCTCAGGATTGGGTGGCCCAACCTTATGGGGAGCCTCCCTAGCCTAAAAATATCAACCAGCAGCCGCCCGGAATTGCCGCATCCATTAGATGCGAAAGTCCCGGGACTCTACCTAGCTCATCCCGAATTGCCCTAGTGTGGTGGCAATCGGGGTAATAAGGAGTTAATGGCATCCCATAGCTGCCACTAAGTCATAGGTTAATCATGGCAGGCGTCTGAGACACCCCCCATGATTAATCTGTAGGGAAAGTAAATAATCACAAACACAGAAAAATCCTTTATTTGAAATAAAAGACAAAAAAACACCCTCTTTCACTACTTTATTAAAATCCCCAAATACCCCTCCAGGTCCGACGTAATCCACACAAGGTCCCACGACGCTTTCAGCTCTGCTACATGAAGCTGACAGGAACGGCCACAGACCATGACCGCTCTCTGTCAGCTCCACGCAGCAACTGAAGTGAGTCGGTTTGTCAGCGGTGACGTCACTCAGGTAATGCCTGTGTGTGTGCGGCGATGATGATGAGTGCAGTAGTGCCTGAGTGTGTGCGGTGATGATGGGGGTGGTAGTGCCTGAGTGTGTGCGGTGATGATGAGGGCGGTAGTGCCTGAGTGTGTGCGGTGATGATGGAGGCGGTAGTGCCTGAGTGTGTGCGGTGATGATGGTTGCAGTAGTGCCTGCATGTGTGCGGTGATGATGGGTGCGGTAGTGCCTGCGTGTGTGCGGTGATGATGGGGCTGGTAGTGCCGGTGTGTACGCGGTGATCATGGGGTGCGGTAGTGCCTGCGTGTGTGCAGTGATGATGGGGGCGGTAGTGCCGGTGTGTGTGTGTGTAGTGAGGATGGGTGTGGTAATGCCTGCGTGTGTGCGCTGATGATGGGTGCGGTAGTGCCTGCGTCTCTCTCACTCTCACACTCACTATACCACTCACTCACTGACACTCTCACGCCCACTCCCAATGTCTGAATTTCCAGTCTATCACGTTCAGTTCCCCTCACTCTCGATAACATGACTCCAATACCTCGCCATAATTTCAAGTGACAAGATCCTGTAAAATCACATGCATTTGCGTGCGTTTCTCTTTGGAAAAACAGGATCCGCTTTTGCAGCAAAAAAACGTTCAGGACGCATGTTAAAAACCGTAGTGTGAAAGCAGCCTTAGTGTGATCAAATCAACTGTGGGAGCAATAATAATAAAATGGAAAACATACAAGACCACTGATAATCTCCCTTGATCTAGGGCTCCACACAAGATCTCACCCCGTGGGGTCAAAATGATCACAAGAACAGTGAGTAAAAATCCCAGAACCACACAGTGAGTGACCTGCATAGAGCACACTACCCCACCAGGGACTCAGATCCTCAAGTGCCAGACGTGTTCCCCACTTAAAGCAGTACATGTCAGGCCCATCTGAAGTTTGCTAGAGAGCATTTGGATTATCCATAAGAGTATTGGTAGAATGTCATATGGTCTGATGAAACCAAAGTAGAAACATAACTTGTCGTGTTTGGAGGAGACAGAATGCTGAGATGCATCCAAAGAACACCATACCTACTGTGAAGCATGGGGGTGGCAACATCATGCTTTGGGGCTGTTTCTCTGCAAAGGAACCAGGACGATTGATCCGTGTACATGAAAGAATGAATGGGGCCATGTATCGTGAGATTTTGAGTGCAAACCTCCTTCCATCAGCAATGGCATTAAAGATGAAACGTGGCTGGGTCTTTCAGCATGATAGTGAGCCCAAGCAAACCACCAGGGCAATGAAGGAGTGGCTTCGTAAGAAGCATATGAAGGTCCTGGAGTGGCCTAGCCAGTCTCCAGATCTCAACCCCATAGAAAACCTTTGGAGTAAATTGAAAGTCCGTGTTGCCCAGCAACAGGCCCAAAACATCACTGTTCTAGAGGAGATCTGCGTGGAGGACTGGGCCAACATACCACCAACAGTGTGTGCCAGCCTTATGAAGACTTACAGAAAACATTTGACCTCTGTCATTGCCAACAAAGGATATACAGTCATATGAAAAAGTTTGGGCACCCCTATTAATGTTAACCTTTTTTCTTTATAACAATTTGGGTTTTTGCAACAGCTATTTCAGTTTCATATATCTAATAACTGATGGACTGAGTAATATTTCTGGATTGAAATGAGGTTTATTGTTCTAACAGAAAATGTGCAATCCGCATTTAAACAAAATTTGACCTGTGCAAAAGTATGGGCACCTCAACATAAAAGTGACATTAATATTTTGTAGATCCTCCTTTTGCAAAAATAACAGCCTCTAGTCGCTTACTGTACCTTTTAATGAGTTCCTGAATCCTGGATGAAGGTATATTTGACCATTCCTGTTTATAAAACAATTCCAGTTCAGTTAAGTTTGATGGTCGCCGAGCATGGACAGCCGCTTCAAATCATCCCACAGATTTTCAATGATATTCAGGTCTGGGACTGGGATGGCCATTCCAGAACATTGTAATTGTTCCTCTGCATGAATGCCTGAGTAGATTTGGAACGGTGTTTTGGATCATTGTCTTGCTGAAATATCCATCCCCTGCGTAACTTCAACTTCGTCACTGATTCTTGCACATTATTGTCAAGAATCTGCTGATACTGAGTTGAATCCATGCAACCCTCAACTTTAACAAGATTCCCGGTGCCGGTATTGGCCACACAGCCGCAAAGCATGATGGAACGTCCACCAAATTTTACTGTGGGTAGCAACTGCTTTTCTTGGAATGCCAGGTTTCTTTGCCTCCATGCATAACGCCTCAAACAACTCAATCTTTGTTTCATCAGTCCACAGGACCTTCTTCCAAAATGTAACTGGCTTGTCCAAATGTGCTTTTGCATACCTCAGGCAACTCTGTTTGTGGCGTGCTTGCAGAAATGGCTTCTTTCGCATCACTCTCCCATACAGCTTCTCCTTGTGCAACGTGCGCTGTATTGTTGACCGATGCACATTGACACCATCTGCAGCAAGATGAAGCTGCAGGTCTTTGGAGGTGGTCTGTGGATTGTCCTTGACTGTTCTCACCATTCTTCTTCTCTGCCTTTCTGATATTTTTATTGGCCTGCCACTTCTGGGCTTAACAAGAACTGTACCTGTGTTCTTCCATTTCCTTACTATGTTCCTCACAGTGGAAACTGACAATTTAAATCTCTGAGACAACTTTTTGTATCCTTCCCCTGAACAACTATGTTGAATAATCTTTGTTTTCAGATCATTTGAGAGTTGTTTTGAGGAGCCCATGATGCCACTCTTCTTAGTGCTTTAGTAAGTCAGTAAAAAGTAGTTAGGAGGGTTCAAATCAAGAAATTGATAAGGGTGCCCATACTTTTGCACCGGTCAAATTTTGTTTAAATGCGGATTGCACATTTTCTGTTAGTATAATAAACCTCATTTCAATCCAGAAATATTACTGAGTCCATCAGTTATTAGATATATGAAACTGAAATAGCTGTTGCAAAAACCCAAATTGTTATAAAGAAAAAAGGTTAACATTAATAGGGGTGCCCAAACTTTTTCATATGACTGTATAACAAAATATTGAGATGAACTTTTGTTATTGACTAAATACTTATTTTCCACCATAATTTGCAAAAAAAATTGTCAAATCAGACAAGGTGATTTTCTGGATTTGTTTTCTCATTTTGTCTCTCATAGTTGTGGTCTACCTATGATGTCAATTACAGGCCTCTGTCATCTTTATAAGTGGGAGAACGTGCGCAATTGGTGGCTGACTAAATGCTTTTTTTTCCCACTGTACATTGTGGAGATTTTATAGAGTTGTTTGAGGGGTCTACAGAGGGGCCAGGGGGTAACGTGCACCTTTATAGAATGCAGCACAGGCGCTACTTAAGGTGCTAGATTTAGTTTGGAAGGCCAAAATCTGGTGATAGGTTTCCTTTAAATATAAAACTAATGAGAACAATTTTTTAAAGGGATGTCTCTGTGGTCACATGTATCAAAACGGTCATATCTATTACACATTTCCATTACAGATTATGGGTACCCCATCAACATTAGCTCAGATACTTTCAGAGATCTAGAATCTCCTAGATAAAAAGAAAAAAAACTAAACAATGACCAGACAGCTCCAGGACTCCCACTGAAATGTCTCTGCCAGTCAGAAGCTTCACAAACCCAAAAACTTGGTTTATAGCTCAAATCTGAGTAGTGTGAAAGATTGCCAGTCATAGAACCATAGTCTAATATATAGAAAAAGGAATCATTTGGCTCCTATGATAAATATTATTTTGAGGGGAAAAACAGTCATATTTTGCAGCACTTATAAATGCAGTGAACAAATTTCTCCAGAAGGGGTCAGTGGAGTACTTCACATACATAATAGATTATTTGTGCTAATTATGGCCCAAATACTTAAATAACAAATATATTAATACTTGTTTTTATTTAATTTACCCTTGAGATCTTTAAATATTATAAGTATACACTGTGTACACTACAATCAGTTCTGGATGCCTCTGTGGGCCACAACCTGCTACCCTTGAAGGAAAGGTATAATATAAATTTGTGATACACTCATGTGCATGAGCTCTAAGGGGTACTTTGCACACTACGACATCGCAAGCCGATGGTAGCGATGCCGAGCGCGATAGTCCATGCCCCCGTCGCAGCTGCGATATCTTGTGATAGCTGCCGTGGCGAACATTATCGCTACGGCAGCTTCACATGCACTTACCTGCCCTGCGACGTCGCTCTGGCCGGCGAACCGCCTCCTTCCTAAGGGGGCGGGTCGTGCAGCGTCACAGCGACGTCACACGGCAGGCGGCCAATAGAAGCAGGGGGGCGGAGATGAGCAGGACGTAAACATCCCGCCCACCTCCTTCCTTCCTCATTGCAGCCGGGACGCAGATAAGGAGATGTTCCTCGCTCCTGCGGCTTCACACACAGCGATGTGTGCTGCCGCAGGAACGAGGAACAACATCGTAACATCAGTCCTTCTGAAATTATGGAAATGACCGACGCTACACCGATCATACGATTTCGACGCTTTTGCGCTCTTTAATCGTCTGAAAAACGATTTACACACTGCAATATCGACAGCGACTCCGGATGTGTGTCACTTTCGATTTGACACCACCGACATCGCACCGATGTCGTAGTGTGCAAAGTACCCCTAAGGGCGGCTTTGCACGTTGCGACATTGCACGTGCGATGTCGATGGGGTCAAATCGAAAGTGACGCACATCCGGTGTTGCAGTCGATATCGCAACGTGCAAATCCTTTTTGATACGATGAACGAGCGCAAAAGCGTCGTTATCGTATCATCGCTGCAGCCTCCGACATTTCCATAATGCCGGTGCAGCGACAGGTACGATGTTGTTCCTTGTTCCTGCGGCAGCACACATCGCTGTGTGTAAAGCCGCTGGAGCGAGGAACTTCACCTTACCTGCCGCCGGCTGCAATGAGAAGGACGGAGGTGGGCGGGATGTTTACATCCTGCTCATCTCCGCCCCTCCACTTCAATTGGCCGCCTGCCGTGTGACGTCGCTGTGACGCCACACGACCCGCCCCCTTAGGAAGGAGGCGGGTCGCCGGCCAGAGGGACGTTGCACGGCAGGTATGTGCGTGTGAAACTGCCGTAGCTACGGCAGCTTTCACTAGATATTGCACGTGCGACGGGGACTATCGCTGCAGCATCGGTAACACATTGTTACCGATGTCGCAGCGTGCAAAGCCCGCCTAAGGGTATTTTTACAAGCAGCCAATTTGTTGTGCTGATTTCCATGACAGTTATCTGAATGCACACATTTACTCCACAAATAACCACATTCAGTTGTCTACAATGGATTTCTACAAGTCTGCCATGTGTGAACCTACAGTACAAGCTCTCGCCAAGTGTCTTCCTCTTATGCCACAATATTTACTAACACCCAAAGAAGAAATTAAATCTGCTGCATAAAGAACTTAAAACCTGCTGCCTAAGGCCACATTCACATTTGGAAGGTTTTTACCTCAGTATTTGTAAGAGAAAATCAGGAGAGGAACAATCAGAGGAAAAGTCTAATAGAAACACGTCACCACTTCTGTATTTTTTTACCCACTACTGGTTTTGGCTATAAATACCAAGGTAAAAACTCACCAAATACTCAATGTAGATACAGGACTAAAGGGTACTTTACACGCTGCGATATCGGTACCCAGTCCGTCGGTTGTGCGTCACAGGCAAATCGCTGCCCGTGGCACACAACATCGCTAACACCCGTCACACGGACTTACCTTCCCTGCGACGTCGCTCTGGCCGGCGAACCGCCTCTTTTCTAAGGGGGTGGTTCGTGCAGCATCACAGCGACGTCACACGGCAGCCGTCCAATAGCAGAGGAGGGGCGGAGATGAGCGGGACGTAAACATCCCTCCCACCTCCTTCCTTCCTCATTGCTGGTGGACGCAGGTAAGGAGATGATCGTCGCTCCTGCGGTGTCACACATAGCGATGTGTGGTGCCGCAGGAACGAGGAACAACCTCGCTAGGTACGAGACAATGATTTTCGGTAAATGAACGACCTCTCATATACCAACGATTTTTGCCTCATTTGCGATTGTTTAAGGTCGCTCCTGCCTGTCACACGCTGCAATGTCGCAAACGGTGCCGGATGTGCGTCACAAACACCGTGACCCCGACGATATATCGTTAGCGATGTCGCAGCGTGTAAATGACCCTTTAACTCTAGAATGCATACCTGGGGCCTCGCAGGCCTGCTAGGTTACTTGTAAGTACTTTTTTTGTTTTATGCACATAATTACAATGTTTTGAAATATTCACATCTCAAATAAACTTTGAAAAGTATTTCTATTTGAGTTACTCCATGTTATTTGCACACAGGCCTAAAAGGCCCCGGGTATGTGAAAATGTACATTTCTCTGGTTGCACGTTCTAGGGTTAAGCTTTGTGCACACAATGAGTTTTCAATCAGTTTTTGACGCTATGTATTTTAACTGTGTCAAAAAATGTTTTACAGTTCCAGGTCAGTGGATGGGATTTCTAGAAATCTGCCCACTCTGCTTCCTTTTCACTCAATGTAAACTGACCTGCGGTGCATGTTACAAACCCGCAACATGTCAATTTCTCTTGTGTGTATGCTGAGTTTTATATACATATTTTCCCCATAGATTTGCATTAGATATGAAAACATTGTAGGTAAAAAATGCACTTATATTTTTGAGCATGTAATGCTCACATGGAGTTTTCTCAAAGCCAAATACCAGGAATTATCAAAAACAAAGCAGTTTTATTTACAACATGACACACCAAGTAAAGACACAAGCCGCAGTATTAAAAATATGATAAAAGTTAGCTATACAGAGAAGAAGGATAGAATATGTTTGTTATAATACTCTAAGGGTACTAATTTACAAATCAAAATATGTTAATGGAAGTGTTATCCATATCGTGCTAATCTTTGTGATGATATCTCTGTATCCTTTGTTGTTTTTTCTATCTTCTATTCTTATTCAATAAAGAAAGATTATACATAAAAATATGATAGAAGTGCATGTAAAACGCACCTAATTTACTTAATAGGTGGAAAAAATCTGCAACATCAAAAACTCACCAAAAGCTCATAATGGGAACGTAGCCTGATGTGTAGGTCCTGCAGCTACTGTCTGAGGTGTTAGCTCAGCTATTGAATTGAAATCACAAAGACTTACATAGGGTTGAAGAAAACAACTTTATTCTTTTTACTAAGTAAAACTTGGCTCCTTTGCCATTTTACTCACCAAAATAATAAGATAATGCCTTGTGCACACGTTAAGTATTTGGTGAGGATTTTTACCTCAGTATTTGTAGCCAAAACTAGGAGTGGATAATAAATACAGAAGTGGTGACGCGTTTCTATTACACTTTTTCTCTGATTGTTCCTCTCCTGGTCTTGGCTACAACTGAGGTAAAAAACTCACCAAATATTCAGCATGTGCACATGGCTTGAGCCTGAAGTCTTCCACAACATGGATAATGTTTAGAGGTGAGTGAATCCAAGGTTCAGTGTTTGAACCGAACACAGACTTTACAGAAAATAAAACAGAGTTTGGGTTCGTAGTTCGGATGCTTTACATATGCAAACCACTCGCATGAGCATCGTTGTGCTCGGGCACGCTCGGTCCTCAGTCCAGTGCGAGCCACTTGCAGTGTTTGAACGGCTCTCACTGGGGGTAACAACATGATTGAATGTAGTGTATACCAAAAAAAATGGGAAAAATATGCCCACCCTGTGCCGGTGTAACAGGCCAGATTAACCCCCTGCCCAAGTTATACACAGGGTTAAAGTGGCCTAGGCCGGATTATACCCTGGGCATATTATGGCCTAGGTCACTTTAACCCTGGGTATAGTCTGGGCAGGGGGTTAATCTGGCCTGTTACACCAGAAGTGATCTTTTATGTTTGGCTGCATGTGTGTGGAGACCCGAACTGCCCAATTAGTACATTCCATTGGGGTTCAGGTCAAGTTCATGTCCCAAACCAAACTTTATCTAAAGTCCAGCTGCACCCGCCAAACTGAACTCTAGTAATGTTTAAGGAATTGCCCTGCGAGTCTATTCCAGTACTGGTGCAGGGGACGGTTCACAATATGTCAGCTGCTCCGTAGGAAAAGATACAGAGGCGCTGCACTCTTCTGAGACAATTGTCATTTTATTGCAATGCTCTAGCTCATCACAGCTAGATTTTAATATTAGACATAAATTAGTGAATGGCTATTTATGCAAGTTTCTAATACAAAATATAACTTACATTTTCATTTTACTGCCCTATAAATGATTTTGCATAATTAATAGGCAGATACAGAGAAAGCATTTCTAGATATACTATTAATGGACAATTCTACCAAAATTCAAATTTGTATCAAAGTTTTTTGATATAAATGAAATGTTCCTTATTCCAAACTGAGGTCTAGTCGGCGCCTTGATCAATACATGTGATGACTGGTTGATGTGACGTCTACATGTTACGACACGTCCTGATGTCATGTTACATGTGATGTCTAAGGCCTTCTCAATGATATGGATGAAAGAGCCGAAAAGGACAAATCAAACACTGGATGGTGGGCTGTGGTGGCAGAACAAGTGATCAACAAGGTGATTTTTTTTTATTTCTTTCAGCCCTCTGCAATTCAACAAATTGCTTATTTTCTATTAAGGAAATTGGAAAAAAACAAAATCTAAATTCAATGTGCCTAAACAAAATAGAATGTATTAACATTCCCAGGATAGAATGTATAAATGGAATGTATTAACGCCCGGGATAGTAACTGTCTCTCTGTTTCTCTCCCATTCTCTGTCTGTCTTCCCCTCTGTATATATCCCTCCGTCTCTCTCTCTATCTCTTTGTCTGTCTGTCTCTTTCCCTATCTGTCTCTGTCTCTTTCTCCGTCTGTCTCAATCTCTTTCCCTGTCTGTCTATCTATCTCTTTCCCTGTCTGTCTATCTATTTCTGTCACTTTCCCTGTCTGTCTCTTTCCCTGTCTGTCTCTTTCCCTCTCTTTCCCTGTCTGTCTCTTTCCCTCTTTCCCTCTGTCTCTTTCCCTGTATGTCTCTTTGTCTGTCTCTTTACCTGTCTTTGTCTGTCTCTTACCCTGTCTATCTCTTTCCCTTTCTTTCCCTGTCTGTCTGTTTCCCTGTGTCTGTCTCTGTCTCTTTCCCTGTGTCTGTCTCTTTCCCTGTCAGTCTGTCTCTTTATCTGTATGGGGAGATAAGGTATGCACACCAGTGACTATGCAAGGGGAATACATGTAATAGCAGAAACTGCTGTGTGAATACTGACTTGAAAAATCCAAAAGCTATATGTAAGAGTGAAAATGTGAAAAATGGAATCTGCATTACTGCCATGAACATATGAATTAAGAGAAATTTAGCTACTGAATTGATCAATGCAATAGAGCCCCAACACTACACCAAAGTATTTCTCTACGTTGGGGTCCCTAGCTTGTGTGTGTCCTCTCATGCAGTTAAAAAACTTACCGTGTATGGGAAGCTGAGACCCAGGCTATTTATGCGTATGATATGGATTGGCAATAGGTGTGGTTGGGGAGGGTTCACAAACGAAAAACTACTAACAAATAAGGAATAACGTTTGGAACACCATTCTAAGTCTGAACTGGGTGCAAAAACCTAAAGAAACATCACTATGGGGAGATAAGGTATGCACACCAATGACTATGCAAGGGGAATACATGTAATAGCAGAAACTGCTGTGTGAATACTGCCTTGAAAAATCCAATAGCTATATGTATGTTTCCCTCTCTTTCCCTGTCTGTCTCTTTCCCTCTTTCCCTCTTTCCCTCTGTCTCTTTCCCTGTATCTGTCTCTTTGTCTGTCTCTTTACCTGTCTTTGTCTGTCTCTTACCCTGTCTGTCTCTTTCCCTTTCTTTCCCTGTCTGTCTGTTTCCCTGTGTCTGTCTCTGTCTCTTTCCCTGTGTCTGTCTCTTTCCCTGTCAGTCTGTCTCTTTATCTGTGTCTGTCTCTTTGTGTCTGTCTCTTACCCTGTCTATGTCTGTTTCTTACCCTGTCTGTGTCTGTCTCTTTCCCTGGCTGCATTGTGACACGCCAACATTCCATATAAGGGCGTGGCTGCGCATTCTTCTGAAGTTCTGGCTGCACTGTGGCTCCTAGCTCCATTCACTTTAATGGAGGCAGGTTTTTTGGCGAATAACTGTAAAGCGTGGCCTGCGGGGTTAAAATTTCCCCTCAAAACATAGCCTGTGGCGCTCTCGGGGTCCAGACGTGTGAGTGTGCAAAATTTTGTGGCTGTAGCTGCGACAGTGCAGATGCCAATCCCGGACATACACACATACATACAGACACACACACACATTCAGCTTTATATATTAGATATGCCTATCATTTACAATGGTACATTGTAAACTGATAAATTCAATAAATATTTTATTTAATTATACTCACCCATCAATGCTCTATTGAGTCCCACCATTTTGAAATATGATTGTACTCATTGAGGAGGTTGATTTAGACCACATAGTGCATTGTGTACACATCATTACACAATTTTTCTTTGAGTCTTTCTTTAAAAGGCATATGTCAGGAGGTTTTTGCTATGTAATCTGAGAGCAGTGTGATGTAGGGGCTGAGGCCTGATTTTAGTGATGTGTCACTTACTAGGCTGTGTGTTGCTGTTTCAATAAAATCAGTGTTTTATCAGTATTACAGGATTAGGGGACTTGTGCCTCTTAGTCAAGTCCTCCGTGTAACATTTCCCCCACCACCTATTGGCACCTTTGTTCATTGTACATGGAAAGCTGCCAATCAGTGGTGTGGGTGTAGTTACATAGGGCTCAGAATTCAGAGACTGCTAGATCTGTAGCACACAAAACAGTGATTGCATCATCAAAAAGTTAATTTATTTCAGTAATTCAACACAAAAATGGAAACGCATACATTATATAGAGTCATTACACACAGAGTGTTCTATTTCAAGTGTTTATTTCTGTTAATGTTGATGATTATGGCTTAGAGCCAATGAAAACCCAAAAGTCATTATCTCAGAAAGTTAGAATATACTTGTATAAGATCAACTGAAAAAAATATTTTAAACTCAGAAATGTTGGTGCCTACTGAAAAGTCTGTACAGTAAATGCCTCAATACTTGGTCGGGGCGCCGTTTGCATGAATTACTGCATCAATGCGGCGTGGCATGGAGGCGATCAGCCTGTGGCACTGCTGAGGTGTAATGGAAGCCCAGGTTGATTTGATAGCAGCTTTCAGCTCGTCTGCATTGTTGGGTCTGGTGTCTCTCATCTCCCATTTGACAATACTCAATAGATTCTCTATGGGATTTAGGTCAGGTGAGTCTGCTGGCCAATCAAGCACAGGGATACTGTGGTTATTAAACTAGGTATTGTTTACTTTTGTCAGCGTGGACAAGTGCTAAGTCCTGCTTGAAAATGAAATTTCCATCTCCAGAAAGCTTGTTGGGAGAGGGAAGAATGAAGTGCTCTAAAATTTCCTGGTAGACGGCTGTGCTGACTTTGGTCTTGATAAGTCACAGTGGACCTACACCAGCAGATGACATGGCTCACCAAACCATCACTGATTGTGGAAACTTCACACTAGACCTCAAGCAGCTTGGATTGTGGCCTCTCCACTCTTCCTCCAGACTCTGGGACCGCGATTTCCAAATGAAATGCAAAATTTACTTTAATCTGAAAACAACACCTTGGACCACTGAGCAACAGTCCTGTTCTTTTTCTCCTTGGCTCAGGTAAGACGCTTCTGGAGTTTTCTTTTGGTCATGAGTGGCTTGATACAAGGAATGCAACACTTGTAGCCCATGTCCTGGATATATCTGTGTGTGGTGGTTCTTGAAGCACTGACTCCAGCAGCAGTCCACTCCTTGTGAATCTCCCCCAAATTTTTGAATGGCCTTTTCTTAACAATTATATCAAGGCTATCCCGGTTATCCCGGTTGCTTGTGCACCTTTTTCTATCACACTTTTTCCTTCCACTCAACTTTACATTAATGTGCTTGGATACAGCAATCGGAACAGCCAGCTTCTTTAGCAATGACCTTTTGTGGCTTACCCTCCTTGTGAAGTGTATCAATAACTGCCTTCTGGACATCTGTCAAGTCAGCAGTCTTTCCCATGATCGTGTAGCCTACTGAACCAGACTAAGGGACCATTTTAAATGCTTAGGAAGCTTTTGCAGGTGTTTTGTGGTAAGTA
This sequence comes from Anomaloglossus baeobatrachus, assembly GCF_048569485.1. Lineage (NCBI taxonomy): Eukaryota > Metazoa > Chordata > Amphibia > Anura > Aromobatidae > Anomaloglossus > Anomaloglossus baeobatrachus. The sequence continues at coordinate 508,641,237 of NC_134356.1, read as the reverse complement.
TTCTAATTTTCTGAGATAATGACTTTTGGGTTTTCATTGGCTGTAAGCCATAATCATCAACGTTAACAGAAATAAACACTTGAAATAGATCACTCTGTGTGTAATGACTCTATATATGTGTTTCCCTTTTTGTGTTGAATTACTGAAATAAATTAACTTTTTAAGCATATTCTAATTTATTGAGATGCACGTGTATATGGACAAGGGCTATGATAATAATGTGCACATAGCCTAAGGTATTGTGTGTGTATAGATCTGTTCAAATAAGATTAGTCCCAACGTATTTTTCTGTATTCTAATTTTACCTGTCATTTGGAAATCTGTGTGTTAATTCCTAGCATATTACTTCTGAGCAGCTTGCCTTGCTCACTCATTAACATCACTTTGTTTTTCTCATTAAGCTGTTCTGTAGTCAGTAAACACCCAATAGGTTACATAATCAAAGCTAGTAAGCAAAATAAGTTATACAGTATATCCCAGTGAGTCCCAGTCACTTAATTTAAATAGTCAAGTAGCACCTTAATATAGAAAATCAAGAGAAGGTAAAAGAATACAATGTTAGATAAGAGCTGGGAAAAATCAGCCAGACTGCTTGTATTTCCCTAGGCACAGGCTGCTGACTTTATCTTGTACTTAAAGCAATTGTACAAAAATCTGCATGGGAGCTAAATAAAGACAATTTTAGAAGAACTATCTGAATCTGCCATGTATTCCTGGCTCTCCTCCCAGACTGCTCCCGAATTATGATAACAGTTTTACATCTCAGTTTAATGCACTGCCATTCTGCAGAGCCAAAGAAGTCAAACTGTGTGCAGTAACGAGTCAGCGCCTTATTCCGATCCACACGTGCTGAATGGTACATGGACACCAGGCAAGCCCAGGCACTATCGTTGTCTGACAGTCATTATAATGAGTGTAGCCTTTTCTCTTCATACTGACTTATTGTTCCTGAGAAGCCTGTTGTAAAAAAGAAGCATATCATATCAGGAAATCGTGTCTGTCTGGAGCTCATAAGGACTAAGGGGTACTTTGCACGTTGCAACATCGCTACTGCGATGTCGTCGGGGTCAAATCGAAAGTGACGCACATCCAGCGCCAGTAACGACGTTGCAACGTGTAAAGCCTAGATGCACCGATAAACGATCGCAAAAGCGTCGTAAATCGGTGATCTGTGTAGTGTCAGTCTTTTTCATAATTTCGCTGCAGCGACAGGTACGATGTTGTTCCTCGTTCCTGCGGCAGTACAATTCGCCGTGTATGAATCCGCAGGAGCGAGGAACATCTCCTACCTGCGTCACGCCTGCAATGAGGAAGGAAGGAGGTGGGCGGGATGTTACGTCCCGCTCATCTCCGCTTCTATTGGCAGCCTGCCGTGTGACGTCGCTGTGACACCGCACGACCCGCCCCCTCAGGAAGGAGGCGGGTCGCCGGCCAGAGCGACGTCGCAGGACAGGTAAGTGCGTGTAAAGCTGCCGTAGTGATAATGTTCGCTACGGCAGCTATCACAAGAGATTGCATCTGCAATGGGGGCGGGGACTATCGCGCTCGGCATCGCTACAATCAGCTAGCGATGTCGCAGCGTGCAAAGTACCCATTAGACTGACCCAAGGAATTCTCACCTTCGGATGTCAGGTTGTACAAGGGGCAGACATACCGACGGTTCATTTGGACAGGGCCGCAGAGGTGCAGGGGAAATTATGATAGTAATAGTCTTGTTCGTAAAGCAAACTTACTTATTATGTATAGCACCATCCATTGGTATATATGCCATATGCAAATATTATTAGGCAAGTGAGTATTTTTACCATATCATCATTTTTATGCATATTTTCTAGCTCCAAGCTGAATAAAGTTGAATACTTATTGGATGAAGCAGATCAGGTGATGTGTATTTGTGTAATAAGGGAAGGTGAGGTCTAAGAATATATATCAACATTCTTTATCAAGGTGTGCAGAATAAGGGTATGAGCCCACGATCAGGACTCAATGTGTCCTGAACGCAGTGAGTCCTGACCTGCGGGGCCATGCTTCTCCCCCACAGGAGACCACAGCTGCTTGTACCCATGATCAGGGTTCAATACGCTGCGGTCTCTCGCTTGTGTACTCCCTACAGAGGACGCCTGCAAATCCACAGCAAATAATTGACATGCTGCGGTCTGGAAAAACGCTCCACAGGTCAGTGTTTGCTGCGAAAAAACAAGCACAGTGGGCATGGGATATCTAGAAATCCCATCCACTATACTTGTACTGTAGAACACTGCGTTTTGGACGCAGCTAAATCATGCTACATCCAAAAGGTTGCAAACACTGATCGTGGGCAGGCACCCTTATTTGGCAGCTTGTTTTGCTCATGCAAAAATGGGCCAAAAAGAGATTTAACTGACTCTGAAAATTCAAAAATTGTTGCAAGTCTTACATAGGGATGCGGCACGCTTGAAAGTGCTAAGATATTGGGGTGTGATCACAAAACCATCAAAAGTTGTGGTTGCAAATAGTTATCAGGGCTGCCAAAATGCGTGTAGATAAAAAGAAGTAAAGTACCTGCAAAAGATTTGAGTGGAATCATATGTGAACCTGTCACAATTCCTCTGCTCAGTGATTAGGACATGCTGAGCTGTCAGTTGGATGAGTGATAGCTCAGTCGTCCAACCTGGAGCAGCTCAGTCATCCAATCTCATACTGGGAGGTGCTGGGCTTCTGCAGGTGTTCCCTGTTTCTGGTAATTGTTCAGCTATTTAGCTGACCAGGTTATCCTAGAGCACTGCCAATTTTAGCCTTCTGTTCAGTGGTGTTGGCCTCAGTTATATGTGCTCTGTGGACTGATCTTTTCCTGCCAGACCTCTTACTTTGCTTTACCTCCCTTTTGCCTCGCCTCACTGCTCTTATCTGCTGTCCTCCAGCTATTCTGACCCCAGACCGTGACCTGACTATGTTCTGCCCATTCCCTTAATTTTCACCTGCTTTCTTGCTACCCGACCCCGGAATGTTAGACTATCCTGTCTATTGATTTGTTTGTATAGTGACTAGCATCACAAAAATGACTAGTGACTCATTGTCCTTCAGTGTTCTCATATTCCAGAACTTCAATATCACTGGAGTATCCAGAAGTACAGGGTGTTCAGTAGTTAGAGATATGGCTGAGGTAAGGAGGGCTGAAGCCCAACCACCACTGAACAAGACACAGAAGTTGAAACATCAAGACTGAGCCAAGAAATATCTTAAGACAGATTTTCCAAAGGTTTTATGGACTGATGAGATTAGAGTGACTCTTGATGGACCAGCTAGATCAGTCTGTGGCTAGATCAGTACCAGCACAAAAACCTCCACATCGACTCAGATGCCAGCAAGGTGGAGGTGGGGTACTATGGGTTGACATCATTAAAGATGAGCTAATACAGTGCTGGTCAAAAGTATTGGCACCCCTGCAATTCTGTCAGATAATCCTAAGTTTCTTCTTGAAAATGATTGCAATCACAATTCTTTGGTATTATTATCTTCATTTATTTTGCTTGCAATAAAAAACACAAAAGAGAATGAAACAAAAATCAAATCATTGATCATTTCAAACAAAACTCCAAAAATGGGCCAGACAAAAGTATTGTCACCCTTAGCCTAATACTTGGTTGCACAACCTTTAGCCAAAATAACTGCGAACAACCGCTTCCGGTAACCATCAATGAGTTTCTTACAATGCTCTGCTGGAATTTTAGACCATTCTTCTTTGGCAAACTGCTCCAGGTCCCTGAGATTTGAAGGGTGCCTTCTCCAAACTGCCATTTTGAGATCTCTCCACAGGTGTTCTATGGGATTCAGGTCTGGACTCATTGTTGGCCACTTTAGTAGTCTCCAGTGATTTCTATCAAACCATTTTCTAGTGCTTTTTGAAGTGTGTTTTGGGTCATTGTCCTGCTGGAAGACCCATGACCTCTGAGGAAGACCCAGCTTTCTCACAGTGGGCCCTACATTATGCTGCAAAATTTGTTGGTAGTCTTCAGACTTCATAATGCCATGCACACGGTCAAGCAGTCCAGTGCCAGAGGCAGCAAAGCAACCCCAAAACATCAGGGAACCTCCGCCATGTTTGACTGTAGGGACCGTGTTCTTTTCTTTGAATGCCTCTTTTTTTTTTCCTGTAAACTCTATGTTGATGGCTTTTCTCAAAAAGCTCTACTTTTGTCTCATCTGACCAGAGAACATTCTTCCAAAACGTTTTAGGCTTTCTCAGGTAAGTTTTGGCAAACTCCAGCCTGGCTTTTTTATGTCTCGGGGTAAGAAGTGGGGTCTTCCTGGTATCCTACCATACAGTCCCTTTTCATTCAGACGCTGACGGATAGTACGGGTTGACACTGTTGTACCCTCGGACTGCAGGGCAGCTTGAACTTTTGTTTGGTGTCGTTCCAATGAGATGTATAAGGCTAGGTTCGCACACTGCGTCTTTTTGACGCTGCGTTTTTGTGCGTTTTTGGCAGCTAAAAACGCACAAAAACGCACCTGCGTCGAAAAAACGCATGCGTTTTTGCCGCGATTTGGTGCGTTTTTGGCTGCGTTTTTCTGCGTTTTTTATCTCTGCGTTTTGCTGCGTTTTTCAAATGCATTGCATGGGGGGAAAACGCAGAAAAACGCAGGAAAGAACTGACATGTCCATTTTTTTTTTAACTCAAAAACGCAGGTAAAAAAACCAGATGTGTGCGGACAGCAAAAATGAAAACTCATAGACTTTGCTGGGGAAGCAAAGTCCTGCAGTTTTGAGGCCAAAAACGCACCCGAAAAACGCGCAAAAACGCCGCGAAAAACGCACTGTGCGCACATAGCCTAAAGATGACTGCCTGAAGAGCACATGTAAATTTCCACAGTCATTGATGATATGCATGTCAAGTAAAGGCACTGGGGAGATGGCTGTCATAACATCTTCAATAAATTCCCAAGTTTACATTGAAAGTTTGGACACTTTTCTTATCGCATCAATTGAAAGGATGTTTGGGGATGATGAAGTAATTTATCAAGATGATAATGCATCCTGCCATAGAGCAAAAACTGTGAAAACATTCCTTGAAAGAAGACACATAAGGTCAATGTCATGGCCTGTAAATAGTCCGGATCTCAATCCAATTGAAAATCTTTCGTGGAAGTTGAAGAAAATGGTCCATGACAAGGCTTCAACCTGCAAAGCTGATCTGACAATAGCAATCAGAGAAATCAGAGAAAGTTGGAGCCAGATTGATGAAGAGTATTGTTTGTCACTCATTAAAGCGGGCTTTACACGCTACGATATCGTTAATGATTTATCGTTGGGGTCACGGTGTTTGTGACGTACATCCGGAATCATTAACGATATCGCAGTGTGTGACACTTATGTGTGACATAAAACGATCGCAAAAGCGGCCAAAATCGTTTGCCGCGGAGAGGTCGTCCTAAAACAAAAAATCGTTCTCTTCTAATTAGCGATGTTGTTCCTCGTTCCTGCGGCAGCACACATTGCTGTGTGTGACACTGCAGGAGCGACGAACATCTCCTTACCTGCCTCCACCGCCAATGCGGAAGGAAGGAGGTGGGCGGGATGTTTACGCCCCGCTCATCTCTACCCCTCCGCTTCTATTGGACAACTGCCGTGTGACGTCGCTGTGACGCCGCACGACCCGCCCCCTTAGAAAGGAGGTGGGTCGCCGGCCAGAGCGACGTCGCAGGACAGGTAAGTCCATGTGACGGGTGTAAGCGAGGTTGTGCGCGACGGGCAGCGATTTGCCCGTGTCGCACAACCGACGGGGGCAGGTACGAACGCTTGCGATCTCGCTAGCGAGATCGCAGCATGTAAAGCCCGCTTAAGTCCATGCCTCAGAGACTGCAAGCTGTTATAAAAGCCAGAGGTGGTGCAACAAAATACTTGTGATGTATTGGAGTGTTCTTTTGTTTGTTTATTTTTCATGTTTCCATAATTTTTTCCCCGTTTGGTCTTGAAAAGTAACCGTCACTGGCTAGCACATTACTGTATGTTTTGATGATTTTTTAGTGTTTCTTAAAGCCTTTATTTTTGTACCAGGTCTGTGATTTGCTTTTTTTAAACAAAAGTAAACTGAATGAACATCCTCAGAGCCAGGTGAGTCCATAATTTTTGCCAGGGATTGTAGATGCCGCGTTTAATCGTGAACAGCGGCATTTAAATGGAATGGTTGCTAATGCACACGTGCACCAGGTCTCGTAGGCTTGCCATGACATGATCATGAGGCACCAATGGGCTGCAATGGCAGCCGCAGGCCAGCTTAACGCCCTTAGCGTTGTCATGTGGTCTTATTAGTAATACCAACTTGTGGCTGGATTTCATAGGAGAACAACAAAACCAAAGTAAAAATAAAAAAGTTTATAAAGAAATATAAAACTGAATTTTTCAGTTTTCCCAGGTTAAAAAGAAAAAAAAATATAAAAACACATACTCGGTATTGCCACATTTTGCAAAAATCTAAAATTAATTAACCCATATTGCAACAGCTGTAAGCCGCCAGAATTGCCATTTTTAATTGCCACAACTTCCTAATATATATTATATATGTATATATATATTGTTACGTCCGGATGGTGGACGCACTGGACCGTACACCGATTTCCCCTGAGGAGGCAGCCAGGCTGGTCACCCCGCCAGAGGGTCCTGATGCACGGCAGCCGAAGCACTATTGGTAGCCAGACAGTCCGTAGAGGAGCAGGAAAGGTGGATGATGCTGAACCCACGGAGTTCTGGACGGTAGTCCGGGTGACGAGGCTCAGGGTCCGAGGCCGGGTTGTAGGGTCAGGCGGAATCCGGAACCTGCTGAGCGATGGAGCGGCTCACCGAACGGAGCCAGGGACTGGAGACTGGCGGAGCTGCAGAGGTGGTGGAACATCCGCCGAAGTCACCGTCAGGGTCCAGGGATGGACTTGGTTTCGGAGCGGCTGGCGTGGCAGGACAGGCTCTGTGAGACAGACAGGATTAATACAGGGCAAAGCACAGGGTAAAGCAATACGGGGACCTGAACACTAGCTTGCTAAACACGTAGAACAGGCCCCGCCCACCAGGAACGAGAAACCTAATATACCCTGTACCTGTCTATGCAATATCCTGTTTCTGGGGGCTGGCCCTTTAAGAGAGGGTCAATGACCGCGCGCGCGCCCTAATGCGCATGCGCGAGGCCCGTGTGGCCGAAGCCAGTCCAGGAAGTGGTGAGGAAGAAGCAGGAGCGCCCGGCTGAGTGTCCCCTGTCGCAGAGGAGCTCCGGGAGCGGGGAGCAGGACACAAGGAGGGTGCAGGTGAGGAGGACGGAACCGGGACCGGGGTGGTGAGCAGGGAACGCCGGCGGGAACCGGGGAGCGGACCACGGGGACCGGAGAGCGGGGCACGGGAACCGGAGAGCGGAGCCCGGGGACCGGTAAGCGTGACAGTACCCCCTCCCCCACGCCCCCCTCCCCGCAACCGGGACAGGAAGGCACGAATCAGAGGAGTGCCAACATTCTCCCGGGGCTCCCAGGACCTATCCTCGGGACCATACCCCGCCCAGTCCACCAGGAAGTATTGCCGACCTCGCACGGTCTTCATGGCCACGATATCCCTTACCGCATAGACGTCATCGTCAGCAATAGGAGGAGGAGCAGTACCGGCATCAGCGGAGAAGGGACCAAGGACAACAGGCTTGAGCAGGGAGACATGGAAGGAGTTGGGTATCCGCATCGTGGCCGGGAGCTGCAGCTTGTAGGAGACTGCATTAATCTTGCTGATGACTTTAAACGGCCCGATGTAACGAGGACCCAACTTGTACGATGGCAACTTCAATCGGACGTATTTGGATGCAAGCCAGACCAAATCACCAGGGGAAAAACACGGGGGATCCAGGCGCCGTTTGTCCGCATGTCTCTTCATCCGCAATGAAGCACGCTCTAGGGAAGTCTTGACAGAGCTCCATATGGCTGAGAAGTCTTGGACCAGAGCATCTGCTGCGGGGACGTCGGAAGCCGAGGATACTGGCAACGGGACAGAAGGCTGAAGTCCGTAAACGACTCGGGAGAGCAGGAAGTGGACTCGCTGATGTGGTGGTTGTGGGAGAACTCAGCCCAAGGAAGAAGCGCGGACCAGTCATCGTGATGGGCATTAACGTAGTGGCGCAGGAAGGAGGTCAGGATTTGATTGACCCGTTCCACTTGTCCATTCGACTGAGGATGGTAGGCTGAAGAGAAGTCCAGAGATACTCCCAGATGTTTGCAGAGGGCCCTCCAGAAGCGCGAGGTAAACTGAGTTCCTCTGTCGGACACAATGTGTGCGGGAAAGCCATGCAACCGGAATATATGTTGTATGAAGGAGTCAGCTAGTTCCTGAGCAGAGGGCAGCCCAGCCATGGGAATGAAGTGAGCCATTTTTGAGAAACGGTCCACCACAACCCATATGACTGTGTGTCCGGAGGATAAGGGTAAGTCCGTAATGAAGTCCATTGCAATATGTTGCCACGGAACGGAAGGAATGGGCAGAGGGAGAAGACGTCCATATGGTAGGTGCTTGGGTGTCTTGTTCCGGGCACAGGACGAACAGGCTGAGACGAAGGTTGCGACGTCTTTACGGAGAGACGGCCACCAATAGTGACGGACAATCGTACTCCACGTCTTCTTCTGACCAGTGTGGCCGGCGATCTTTGAGGCATGGCCCCATTGCAGGACTCTCTGTCTGTCAGTATCTGAGACATAGGTTTTCCCAGGGGGTATCTGAGTCAGAGCGACAGGAGCCACCGGAATGACTTTACTGGGGCTGATGATGGGCTGGAACGTCTCCTCCTCCAGCTCTATGGGCACGAAGGACCTAGACAAAGCGTCTGCCCGCACGTTCTTGTCCGCGGGCCGAAAATGGAGTTGGAAATCAAAACGAGCGAAAAACAAGGACCAGCGGGCTTGTCGTGGGTTCAATCTTTGGGCTGACCGCAGATACTCCAGATTCTTGTGGTCCGTGTAGATAATCACTGGATATACAGCTCCCTGAGGTAGCGCCATTCCTCCAAGGCCAGCTTGACGGCCAGTAGCTCCCGATCACCGATGGTGTAGTTGCGTTCGGGTGCCGAGAAGCTCTTGGAGAAGAATCCGCATGTAACCATCTTCCCGGAGCAGGATTTCTGCATCAACACTGCCCTGGCCACTGAGGAGGAGGCATCCACCTCTATGGTGAACTGTCGGTTCAATTCAGGGCGATGAAGAACTTGGGAGGAAGCAAACGCCTGTTTCAATGAGCGCCAAGGAAGCGTTGGATAGCCTTCAGTCCGGATGGAGGAGGCCAGTTGAGGATGGAAGACACTTTCTCGGGGTCCATCTGCAGGCCGGTGTCCGAGATTACATAACCCAGAAAGGGAAGGGACGACTTTTCAAAGACGCACTTCTCGTATTTGGCGTACAGACGGTTCTCTCTAAGCCTTTGGAGTACTAGCTGCACGTTCTCTCTGTGGGTCTGTAGGTCCGGAGAGAAGACCAGGATGTCGTCCAGATACACCACGACACAGACATAGAGGAGATCTCTGAACACGTCGTTTACCAATTCTTGGAAGACTGCCGGAGCATTACACAGACCAAAGGGCATGACACAATACTCGTAGTGCCCATCCCGAGTGTTGAATGCGGTCTTCCATTCGTCTCCAGAGCGAATGCGAACCAGGTTATAGGCCCCACGGAGGTCCAACTTGGTAAATACACGAGCGCCTCGGAGCCGATCGAATAGTTCGGGGATGAGAGGCAGAGGGTATTTGTTTTTTACGGTGATCTGGTTTAATCCCCGGTAGTCAATGCAAGGGCGCAGATCACCCTCCTTCTTCTTGACAAAGAAAAACCCTGCTCCGGCAGGGGACGAGGATCTCCGAATGAAGCCCTTAGCCAGGCTCTCGTGATATAGGCAGACATGGCCCGTGTTTCGGCAGGGGACAAGGGGTATATTCTTCCCCTAGGAGGCGTAGTTCCTGGCAAGAGATCGATGGCACAGTCGTAGGGACGATGAGGCGGTAGCACCTCCGACTCCTTTTTATCAAAAACGTCCGAGAAGGACCAGTAGGCAGAAGGCAGTCCTGGGAGAGACTCAGGAACCGGAGGTCGTCGGATGGGCTGGATGGATTTCAGGCATCTCTCTTGACACGAGGAGCCCCATCGGGTAATTTCACCTGTACTCCAGCTGACCGACGGTTCGTGTGTCCGTAACCATGGGAGTCCCAGCAGGATCTGATGAGACATGCGCGGGAGGACGTAGAAGGTGATCTTCTCGGTGTGCAGGGCACCGATCCGTACTTCCACAGGCTTGGTGATCAGTGAGACGGTGTCAGAGAGGGGTCTCCCATCTACAGAGGCGATCACCAGCGGTTATCTAGTGGGAGAACAGGCACCTGGTACTTATCCACTGTGGCCTGCTGGATGAAGTTGCCTGCTGCTCCGGAATCGAGATACGCCTCTGCCGTGAACCGGGTCTCCTCTGTAGTGACTTGAACAGTCCATGTAACGGAGTCTGAGAGTGTCCCAGCACCTAGGGTGGCCTCTCCTACCAAGCCTAGGCTTTGGAGTTTCCCGGCTTCTCGGGACAAGAGCGTAGCAGGTGTGTGCCATCACCGCAGTAGAAGCAGAGACCCTTTGCTAGTCGTTCTGCTCTGCGTTGCTCAGACTGCCTCAGGCGGTCAATCTGCATGGGCTCGATGGTAGACGCGCCAGGTGACGCCGACTGGGGAGTGATGGACTTCTGGGGTGGGGAGGAATGCCTTATCGGACGCCTCTCGCGGGACACCTCTTTGGCTCGTTCCTGAAAATGAAGATCCACTCGAGTCGCTAGATCAATCAGGGCATCCAGGGTGGAAGGCACGTCACGACCAGCCAGCTCATCTTTAATACGACCCGAGAGTCCTTCCCAGAAGGCGGCGGTTAGAGCCTCATTGTTCCACCCTAATTCCGAAGCCAAGGTGCGAAAACGTATAGCATATTGGCCCACCGTCAGAGTCCCCTGACGTAGCTGGAGGAGGGATGAGGCAGACGCGGAGGCGCGTCCGGGCTCGTCAAAGGTGCTACGAAATGCCTGCAGGAATTTCTGGATGTTGGTGGTTACCGGATCCTCCTTCTCCCACAAGGGGTTCATCCAGGCCAGTGCCTCTCCCTCCAGATGGGGCATCATGAAGACGACCTTGGCTTGGTCAGAGGCGAAAAGGTGCGGCAGCAGCTTGAAATGGAGGGAGCATTGATTTATGAATCCCCTGAAGGTCTTGGGATCTCCGGCGTACCGAGGTGGAGAGGCCAAACGAAGTTTGGAAGTATCCGAGGGGGCTGCCACGGGAGCTGCGGCCGTGGATTGCACAGTGGAAACCTGAGATGCCAAGGACGTGGCCGTTGCCTGTAGCGTGTTCAGGCGGGCATCCACAGAAGACATGAAGGACAGCATGCGGGTCTGGGTCTCACGCTGTCGCGTGAGTTCCTGCTGCAAGGCCGCTAGTGCTTCGGCGGGATCCATGGCCTGTTCTAGCTGTTACGTCCGGATGGTAGAAGCACTGGACCGTACACCGATTTCCCCTGAGGAGGCAGCCAGGCCGGTCACCCCGCCAGAGGGTCCTGATGCACGGCAGCCGAAGCACTATTGGTAGCCAGACAGTCCGTAGAGGAGCAGGAAAGGTGGATGATGCTGAACCCACGGAGTTATGGACGGTAGTCCGGGTGACGAGGCTCAGTTTCCGAGGCCGGGTTGTAGGGTCAGGCGGAATCCGGAACCTGCTGAGCGATGGAGCGGGTCACCGAACGGAGCCAGGGACTGGAGACTGGCGGAGCTGCAGAGGTGGTGGAACATCCGCCGAAGTCACCGTCAGGGTCCAGGGATGGACTTGGTTTCGGAGCGGCTGGCGTGGCAGGACAGGCTCTGTGAGACAGACAGGATTAATACAGGGCAAAGCACAGGGTAAAGCAATACGGGGACCTGAACACTAGCTTGCTAAACACGTAGAACAGGCCCCGCCCACCAGGAAAGAGAAACCTAATATACCCTGTACCTGTCTATGCAATATCCTGTTTCTGGGTGCTGGCCCTTTAAGAGAGGGTCAATGACCGTGCGCGCGCCCTAATGCGCATGCGCGAGGCCCGTGTGCCTGAAGCCAGTCCGGGAAGTGGTGAGGAAGAAGCAGGAGCGCCCGGCTGAGTGTCCCCTGTCGCAGAGGAGCGCCGGGAGCGGGGAGCAGGACACAAGGAGGGTGCAGGCGAGGAGGACGGAACCGGGACCGGGGTGGTGAGAAGGGAACGCCGGCGGGAACCGGGGAGCGGACCACGGGGACCGGAGAGCGGGGCACGGGAACCGGAGAGCGGAGCCCGGGGACCGGGAAGCGTGACATATATATATATATATATATATATATATATATATATATATATATATATATATATATATATATATATATATATATATATATATATATATATATATATATATATATATATATATATATATATATATATATATATATATATATATATATATATATATATATATATATATATATATATATATATATATATATATATATATATATATATATATATATATATATATATATATATATATATATATATATATATATATATATATATATATATATATATATATATATATAAAAATAAATTTATATATATAATGCGTGTGTGTGAAATATATAGTAACTTGGTATCAGGGCAATTGTGCCGACCTGGAGAATCATTATGCCAATTTTTTTTTACCACATACTGAATGCCATAAAAAAAAAATAAAAAAAAAACAGACAAAAAAAATGACATAATTTTTTTTTTCATTTGCGCATGGAATAAAAAAATGTAATGCCATATATGATAAACTGAATGGTAAACTTCAAAACTACAACTTGTCCCTAAACAAAAGAAGCCCATATATGGCTATATCAATAGAAACATAAAAAAAAAGTTATGGCTCTTGGAAGAATGAAAGAAAAAAAACGAGCTTGCAAATTAAAAAAAAAAGCCCATTTATTAAAGGGTTAAATAGATGTCTTAGCCCTGATGAGGCTGATGCACTTGCATATTCCAGTGTTAATTTTGTACTGTAAATCCAGCTATAGCTAGACTAATATTCATTTCAAAATCATGTTATTTTTTTTTAACCTTCTTTTTATTAGTTTTTAATAACAAAAACAGATAATCAATAATCATATATTACAATACATTATGATTATGTTAAACTACAAAATTACAGATAATGTATCTCCTCGAATCCCAACTCACCTCCCGACCTCCTCCCACCCCACCTCTGTCAAAATCATATTTTACATCGACTTATACAGCCATTCTTACATGGATTTTCAAAGTATCAACACCAGCCTCACCTGGTCTTAAAAACCTATTCAATAATACACGCAGTGTATAATGTAAAATCTGGTGACAAATCCATTTTAAATCAAATTAATTCTACATTTTGAGGAAGAATGAAAACTGTGATATTGAACAGCATTTTTGTGAGGGTGCCCAGGACAACAGTTGCAGGCGAGGCACAGTTCTCGTTCACCCCGTCACCCCACAGGTGAGTTGTGGTTGTTCTGCCTTCTTTCATGTAACGCTGTGAATCTCCGGCATACAGCTAAACCCTCGTTCACATTTCAAATAAATAGACTGGAATTCAGTAGCCTTGATTTATTAGCTGGTAACGTGAACTTGATTGCAGTATATGTGGAATATACAGTGAATATAGGAATATGCAAGGTACAGGTGAATACGGTATATCCAAGATGCAGTTGAATACGGTATACGAAATACGGGTAAAAACTATAACACGAAAATGATTACAGTCAGTACAGTGTTAATACAGAGTTATATTCCAAGAGGTAGAGCAGAAAGCAGGTTTTAAAATCCGCGCCATACCACAGAGAATCCAAATGCTTGTTAGTAAATCCTTTCTTTATTTATTTATTTTTCTCACAGGTCCTGTGAGAAAAAAATAAATAAATAAATAAAGAAAGAAAGAAAGGATTTACTAACAAGCATTTGGATTCTCTGTGGTGTGGCGCGGATTTTGAAACCTGCTTTCTGCTCTACCTCTTGGAATATATCTACACTGCGGGACCGCTGCCTTCCACATTTATTACGTGCCTTCATAGGGGTTGTGACTTGCACAACCCTTTCAGGTGAGTGTACTAACCCACACTTGCCCCCACGTGTCATACCGGGTAAGACCCTATTTTGCGCCTTTCTTTCCACAGTTATTTCCATTAATACAGAGTTAACATAGCATAACAGTACATGAGATACAGTTCTTATGAGAATGTAGGTGAAAGGTCACTGCAGCTGCAACACAGATAGATAATCTTATCTATACAAGCAAGGCAGGGACTAAGATGTAGGATTACAATGTACAATGCATTTACTACAGTCTTCCACCTAAGATTCTATCACTAACACATGTAATTTGCTTTGCTAACCGGATTACACTAGGCAGGGGTGAATGTACAAAGAGGTAAGTCGGCAGGTCCTTTCCTGACAAATACAAAGAGAAAATGGCTGCAGGCTTCTTCTCAGCTCAGAGGGGCGTTCCTTACCCAGAATACATTTAGCTTAAAGAGAAACTCAGCAATTAAAAAGAATAACAACGACCTCTAGAGGTTGTAACAGAAATTGCAATGAATGACTATTAGCAGGCTGCCAAGGCAGAACAGTGGTCCTAGCTGGGTGTCTGGACTTGTGTGTTGTAGGCCATACTTTTTCAGACCATTTATTGCTGTTGTTTCTGGCAAACCAGCTCCAATCCGCAGTGAAGACAGACACAGAAACCAGCAGTTCTAAACCACAGTCTTTTACGGAACAACTTGCACAATTCTTCCAGGTCAAATTTACACGTGAGACATTTGGCAAATAACTTATGCACAGTTTCCAAAGTACCAGGCACCATTGGACTAATTTTTCCAGTCCTCCTATCTCCTTCCAGCCTACCACCACAGTATTGTACGCAAAAGTCATTCTAGTCCACCTGCGGCTCCATGTCATCCCTGCAACAGTGACTAATGATGCTTTCCGATCTGCCGCCCATAACACATTACTCGATTCATGTACATTCCCTTTTCTGTCCATTACCGCTGAGCTGTAAGCTTCACTGGGCCTTGTTCTAAGCGTCCTTTGATTGCTCTTACTAGAGAAGTCAGTTTGTTTTTGGCCAGAGAAAGATATTGATGCTGACCTTTTATGTGTCTGTCTGGTTTCTCAGAATTTGCTGTTTCACTAGGGTCTCAGTTGTAGTTGCCACAAAGCTCTCACTAAATATGGTCTTGATATACTATATAGCTTGCTTGTCCATACTAATCACAAGTCAAACTCTATCTCACTTCTAACAGGAAACGGTCACTTACCCTATTAACTAACTCCACCCATTGTGGGCTAGTCCCAAACATAAATATTGTTTGCCCTACAGTCAGTTGCTGGGCAACCTCCTATGTTACCAACATCCTACATGAGTATTACATTACCTATCACACTATGCATTATGATATCTACAAACAGTGCCATACATTACACTACTAAGTACACTATATATGCAATGGGCTGCTGCTAAGTCTTAAGCTGGTGTCACACTAAACGACAGCGACAACGACGTCGCTGTTACGTCACCATTTTCGGTGACGTAACAGCGACCTTGTAAGTCGCTGTTATGATCGCTGCTTAGCTGTCAAACACAGCAGAAGCAGCGATCATAAGGTCGCTGTGCTACATGTTCAGAGAGCAGGGAGCCGCGCTTAGCGCTGGCTCCTTGCTCTCCTGCAGCACACATCGGGTTAATTAACCCGATGTGTGCTGCAGCTACATGTCACAGTTCAGAGAGCAGGGAGCCGCGCTTAGCGCTGGCTCCTTGCTCTCCTGCAGCACACATCGGGTTAATTAACCCGATGTGTGCTGCAGCTACATGTCACAGTGCAGAGAGCAGGGAGCCGCGCGCACTGCTTAGCGCTGGCTCCTTGCTCTCCTTGCTACAGTATACATCGGGTTAATTACCCGATGCATACTGCAGCCACATGTCACAGTGCAGGAGCCGGCACTGGCAGCAAGAGCGGAGGCTGGTAACCAGCGTAAACATTGGGTAACTAGGGAAAGGTCTTCCCTTGGTTACCCGATGTTTACGCTGGTTACAGCTTACCGCAGCTGCCAGTGCCGGCTCCTGATCGCTTCATTTCGTCGCTCTCTCGCTGTCACACACAGCGATGTGTGTGTCACAGCGGGAGAGTGACGACCAAAAAATGAAGCTGGACATTCAGCAACGACCGGCGACCTCACAGCAGGGGCCAGGTCGTTGCTGGATGTCACACACAGCGACAGCGACGGGACGTCGCTGCAACGTCACAGAAAATGGTGACGTAGCAGCGACGTCGTTGTCGTCGTCGTTATGTGTGACACCAGCTTTAGGCTTTACCCAGAAAGAAATGAGATAAGATGATGAAACTTTACACTGATGTCAACACACTTCTTACATTCCCAACGTATTGTTACCCCTCTATAAATCACTTGTAAGGCCACATCTGGAATATGGGATCCAGTTTTGGGCTCCACATTTTAAAAAGGACATTCAGAAGTTAGAGTCAGTTCAAATGCGGGCGACTAGACTACTACAAGGAATGGAAGGCCTCCCATATGATGACAGGTTGAAAAAGGTATATATGTTTAGCTTAGAAAAAAAAGTCTCAGAGGAGATCTCATTTATATGTATAAATACATGTGTGGTCAATATAAAGGACTGGTGCATAACTTATTACTTCCAAAGACAGTACTAAGGACCAGGGGGCACTCACTGCGAGTGGAAGAAAAGCGATTCCGGCAGCTAAATAGGAAAGGGTTCTTTACAGTTAGAGCAGTCAGACTGTGGAATGCCCTACCACAAGAGGTAGTAATGGCCGATACTATAACAGCTTTTAAAAAAGGGCTGGATGATTTCCTCAGTACATAAAACATTGTTGGTTATAAATGATTTAGTGACCAAATGTAGAACTGGTGGAGGAAGGTTGAACTAGATTGACCTAGGTCTTTTTTCAACCTAAGTAACTATGTAACTACGTAACATTGTTATTCTAAGTTCTGTAAGCCTAGCAAAAAGAAGGATTTCGGTTGTGCCTCAAACCAGGCATTCGTAGCAGCCATGGCGTCAGAAATGGTGTGAAATTTGGTACCCTTGAGGTGTTTATTTAGGTTTTAAAACAGATGATAGTCGGAGGGAGCTAGATCTTGTTAATAAGGTGGGTGGTCCACCAGCTGGAAGCCTAGATCTGCCAGTTTAGCCGTAGTCGCTTGAGCAGTGTGAGCGGAAGCACTGTCTTGCAGGAACAAGATTCCTTTGCCGCACCTTTTGGCCTTCAGAGCTGCCTTCAATTAGTTCAAAAGTTCAATGTAATACCTTGCATTGATGGTGAAACTCTTTTGAAGGTAGTCCACTAGCAGCACACCCTCATTGTCCCAGAACACAGACACCATCACCTTAGTGGCTGATTTTTGCACCCTGTATGTCTTTGGACGAGGAGAACCACTGTGCCTCCACTCTTTTGACTGCTCCTTGTTTTCAGCGTCATACAAATAAATCCAGGGCTCATCCATAGTGACCAGTCGATCCAGGAAATTCTTATGAGTCCGGAAACGCTGACAAATGGACCAGGAAGTTGTCACTCACGTGCTTCTCTGATCTGTTGTCAAACATTTGGGGACCCACTTTGCAGATAACGTCCTCCTGTCCAAATGTTCATGAATAATGACACAAACACATTCACGGGAAATCCCCATCATGTCTGCTATTGTTTTAGCTGAATTTGACTATTCTCCAGTATGAGGTTGTGCACAGCATCGACGATCTCCGGAACAACAACCACTCTCGGTCGTCCAGGACGTTCCTCATCATTGGTGCTGAATTGGTTTTAAATTTTGCAACCCAGTTCTTAACTTATCTTAAATATGAAGGGCATTGATCCCCCAATATCTGTGACATATCACCATGAATATCCTTCTCGGACTTTCCTTGCAGAAACAAGAAAACATAAAAAAAAAACTACACAAATGTTGTATCATTGTAATCATACTGACCCAAAGACTAAAGCCCTCTTATTAATTTTACAACATGGTGAACAGCATAAAACCAAAACAAAAAAACAAACAAAATTGCTGTTTTAAGTTCATTCTGCCTCACAAAACTCGGAATAGAAAGCGATCAAAAAACATTATATATTATTATATATTATAAAAATTATATAACATCTGTTATCGCTGTAATTGATCATGGTACAAAAATTTATACTCCAAGAGTCAAATAGCGCTCCTTCCCTCCTGAGTCTTGCCATGTGGCTAAGCAGTACTGTGCATTCACATACAGAGTATTGCCAAGTTCAAAAGAAATTATGTAACACATTTTGGTGCAATTTTTACCCATTTCCCTGTGAGAAAATGTAAAATCTGGGGCTAAAACAATTTTTTTGTAATAAAAATGTAATTATTATTTCTTTACTGTCCAATGGTATAAAATTCTGTGACACAGCTGTGGTGTCAATATGATCACTGCACCCCTACATGAATTCAGTGTGGAGTGTACTTTGTAAGGCCTCCTTCACACGTCCATGTCTCCGGTACGTGTTTGGTCCATTTCCTCACGTGCCGGAGACACGGGCACACGTAGACCCATTAAAATCAATGGGTCTGCGCTCACGTGCATGTTTTGCCATGGACTGTGTGTACGTGTGGAGCATATGTGTGCCCGTGTGCTCCACACGTAGACATGTCCGTTTTTCTCCGGCATCACGGGTGTCACACGGACCGCACATGGACCGCACTGATGTGATCCGTGTAAAACGCACCATAGAAAACACACATGCCTGTGAAATAAAAAGAATTTCTGTACTCCCCTTCTCCCGCCCTGCTGTCTCTGCCGCTACTGTCACTTGCTTCCGAATCCTGCTCATTATGTTTATTGCATATTCACTCCACTGCAGGCCTGAAGCAGCAGCAGCGAGGAGTCGGCAGGACTGGGGACCGAAGATCAGAACCACGAACAGCAACGCCAGGGACAGGTGTGCAGAAAGTTCCTGTTCTCCGTGTGTTATCACGGATAACACACGGAGAACACACATGTGCCATAAACACGACACACGGAGGGCAATACGCACCTTTGACACATCCATGAAAAACATGCGTGATTTTCATGGACATGTGAAGGAGGCCTAAGATAGGGTCACTTATGGGGGTTCTGTTGTTCTGGTACGTCACCGGCTTTGCTAATGTGACATGGCATCTTCAAACCAATCCACAACATCTGAAGTCCAATGTGGCGCTCCTTCCTTTCTAAACTTTATACTGTGCCTCAAGAGTAGTTTTCAACCACATATGGGGTAATGGCATACCTCGGTTAAAATGGACAACAAATTGTAATGTTAGTTTTCTTCATTGCCCTTCTTGAAAATTGAAAACGTGGGGATAAAGCAATATTTTAGTGGAAAAAAATTGTAATTTTCATTTACTCAGTCAAATATTTTACAATTTTGTGAATCGCCTGATGATTAACAATGCTCACTAATCCCCTAAATGAATTCCTCAAGAGCTGTAGTTTCCAAAATGGCTCACTTGTGGGAGTTTCTGCTGTTTTGGATATCAGACGTCTGCAAATGTGACATAACATTGGCAATCTATTCCAGCCAAAATGGCGCTCCTTCCCTTCTTAGCCCTGCTGTGCACACAAACAGTAGTTTTCCACTACATATGGGGTACTGGCGTACTCAGGAGAAATTGCACAACAAATTGTATTGTCACAAATTATGAAAATAAAAAAATTGGGGCTAAAGCAACATTTTTGTAGGAAAATGTGTTTTTTGGGTTTTTTTCATGGCTTCTCTTTACAATATTTATTAATGACATTGTAGGGGGGCATAGAGAGTAGAATTTCAATATTTGCAGATGATACAAATCTCTGCAAGATAATCAATACAGAGGAACATAATTTCATATTTCAAAAGGATTTAAAAGGATTTATGTAAGCTGGAGGCTTGGGCTGAGAAATGGCAATGTTTATTGTGGATAAATGTAAGGTCATCCACTTGGACAGAGGAAATAAACTTTATAATTATGTACTTAATTGTAAAACTTTGTAAAACTGTCACTGAACAAGACTTGGGTGTATGGGTGGATGGCAAAATTAGAAGCGAACATCTAAGCTTCTCCAGAGATCATCTCCACAGTAAAGAATGAACTATAGCTGGCATAGGGAGGCGTGAGAAGTGGATATTTATGGAAGAAGGGAGTGACTGCAGCTGAGGTTACAACTACTTGTTAGATCACAGGAGGAAAGAAAGGAGTCTTAATCCACAGCACAGGATGGAATTAAATAAGATCTAACTCAGGGTAAATGATGAGTGGGCACTAAAGAGGATCTGCGATGAACAATACGCTGTGACCTTCTGATCTCAGATCCCCCCGTGATCACAGGCCGTGACACTCATGACAGTATCCCCCCTTTCGATTACGGGCCTCCAGACCCTCAGGATCAGGTATGTCCAAATGAGATTTATGGAAGGAATGGATACACCATCCTATTGGCATTAACTTCTGATACTGGTACCTACATCCTTTCTTCCAGACCATAACCCTTCCAGTGTACCAAATATTGGAGAGAGCAGTAAACAAAACGAAAATCCAAGACTCTTGACACCTGAAACTCTAAATTACCATCAACAATAACTGAATTTTGTGGTAAGGGTGACGGCTCCAAAGATGTGATCTATTTCTTGAGCAATGACCTGTGAAAAACATTATGTATTGTAACTGCTTGAGGTAGCTCAAGACGAAAGGCTACTTGATTAATAACAGCAATTACCTTATACGGAACAATGAACCTAAGACCTATTTCCAAGAAAGAATCTTCAACTTAATGTTTTTGGTGGACAGCCATACGTTGTCATTCAACCACAGGACCCGATCAACGTCTTTTATCAGCCATGTGTTTGTATCTGTCCTACATAACATTTAGGTTGTTCTGTACCCCTTCATTAACCCTCAAAAAACTGTCAACTTCCTACCCACAGAGTGACAACACCCTAAACCATAGAAGTGGTTTGCCCGTTCCTCGAAGGCTTGCCCTCACTGACCCTGTTACTCAAATGTAGATAAAGGGAGCAGGATAAAGATAAGCAGACGCAAACACCTAAGCTTCTCCAGAGACAGGCTCCTTCAAGGTGGACAGTACAGAATGAACTATATCCGACATAGGTTACTTACAGCAAGATGGAATTTCAGCTGTATATTGCTCAGGCCAAAAGACTACTACTACTCCAGCAGGATACAGCTAAACCCCCACTAGGTGGAGGCAACACAGGTGCAGGTGGAGCCTTTCACACTCACTTCCAAATATGGAGGAGGTGATGGCTGGATGGTAAAACTGCACACTGGTGACTTGCATAGAGCACCGTTCACACTAGCAAGGCCTTGCTATCAGAGTTTCTGTCCCTACGTAGCGCGCAGTGGGGGTACGGCTTGGCAGCCCGCCTGATCTAATAGTATGGGCGTCACCTAATAGGCTGCGGGTTTGTGACTGTGCGTCTGCTAGTGTGAACAGTGCTCTATGCAAGTCACCAGTGTGCAGTTTTACCATCCAGCCATCACCTCCTCCATATTTGGAAGTGAGTGTGAAAGGCTCCACCTGCACCTGTGTTGCCTCCACCTAGTGGGGGTTTAGCTGTATCCTGCTGGAGTAGTAGTAGTCTTTTGGCCTGAGCAATATACAGCTGCAATTCCATCTTGCTGTAAGTAATGATATTTTCTTTTTTGCTTTTTTATATATCCGACATAGGGAATAGTGGATATTTTTAGCAGAAAGGAGTGTATGCAGATTGGCTTACATATACCTGTTAGATCACAGCAGGATAGAAAGGAAGCTTGACCCCTTCAGAACCGGATGAAATTAAATTAACTCCAACTAAGGGTAAACCACGAGTGTGCACTAAACAGGATTTGCGATCAATTATCCGCTGTGACCTTCTGATCCCAGATGCCCCCGAGATCACATCAGTCCGTGACACACTTGTTACAGGTGTGCATTATCCTCAAACTATTTTAGGTCCAATTTTCTCCAAATTAAAGAATGTTTATTTAAATTAAACAAATAACATAAAACAGCAAAAGATTTCTATTGTACAGACTTAAGGCCGCTTTGAACGCAGCGATATCACTATCGATATCGCTAGCGTGGAAACCCGCCCCCGTCGGTTGTGCGTCACAGGCAAATCGCTGCCCGTGGCGCACAACATCGCTAACACCCGTCACACTACTTACCTGCCTAGCGACGTCGCTGTTGCCAGCGAACCGTCTCCTTTCTAAGGGGGCGGTTCGTTCGGCGTCACAGCGACGTCACTAAGTGGCCACCCACGTCACAAGGCAGGCGGCCAATAGAAGCGGAGATGAGCGGGATGTAACATCCCGCCCACCTCCTTCCTTCCTCATTGCCGGAGGACGCAGGTACGAGGTTGTTCCTCGTTCCTGCGGTGTCACACATAGCGATGTGTGCTGCCGCAGGAACGACGAACAACCTCCGTCCTGCTACAGCAACGATATTTGGGAAATGGAAAGCGTGTCAACGATAAGGTAAGTAAAATTGCTCGGTAACGGTCGTTCGTGCGTATCACACGCAACAACGTCGCTAACGAGGCCGGATGTGCATCACGAATTCCGTGACCCCCAACGACATCACGTTAGCGATGTCGTTGCATGTAAAGTGGCCTTAATTCTTAACTCATTACAATTGTCTCCTCATGGTCAGAAGTGTACATTTCACACAGACACCTGACTCTTCTTAGAGTAACAGAAACCAAGGCATCTTATTTCCAGCAGCAGATATGATAACCACGGTGGCCTGTCTCAGCACATTACATCACTGACAGGCATGTCTTGAACACCACGTTAACCTCAAAACCTCTAACCCTAGGATCTATATAAAATTGGAAAGCAGGCAATGCTGCATCTTAGGTTACTCTATAAACATTGTTAGCACTCTCACCAAGAACCTAATTGTGAGCGATATGCAGCCGTATGTATTGGACTATTTTTAATACTTGCATATTATACAATTTACCATGTCAGCATTTTATTTCTGTGCAGGTTCATGTTTAATAGCAATTTACTAAAGCGAGTCTGCTGCTGTCCATTTCAGTAAGATTATCCTCTAGGCACTGTATCTTGACGTGCAGTGAACAAGTGCAATACATGCAGTTTTTTTCCTTTAGAAAGCACTATCCATGTATGCTGTCATCATGACCAATATCCCAGGCTTTACAAAGGAAAATACATTTAATTCTTTGGCGGAATATGTAGTTACTAAATACCAGATCGTTGTGATGCGAATTAACAAATAGTAACATATACAGTTAGACACAAGTTTCGGCATTTTAGCTGTCTACCTAAACATATTTAAAACATAGTTATACAATTATATATGAGCTTAAGTACTAGGACACACGGTGAGTAAAATGGGCCGAGTGAAATGTGATAAAAACTCGCATTCCACTCTGACCCATGTTACTCTATGGGGCCGTTCGCATCTGCGATTTTTTTCTCAGGCCTAATTGGTCCGAGAAAACAATCTCAGCATGCTACAAGTGTAATCCCATGTCTATGGGTGCGAGTGAAACATCGCACTGAACTCGTATGACACTGGCGTGCAGTGCAACAATCGCATCAGCTGATAATGGAGGAGATAGGGAGATCACCCTCTCCCTCTCCTCTGCAGCTGTGCTCCCATCACAGGATCGGATCACAGTATAATGACACTCGGCTCAGAGCAGAGCAGGAGCTGATGGTCATTAGCATGTCATATCCGATGCTCTCGCATCGGATGCCATATGCTCATGTGGCCCCAGCCTAAAGTGCAGACTCTCAGCTTTAATTTGAGGGCATTCATATTCTAATAAGAGTAAGGATTTAAGATTTACAGCTTTAACATGTAGCTGCCTCTGTTACAAAGGACCATAATTGGACAATTATGTCAAAAGCTTTTAATGGGCTGCATGGACTATCCCCTCAATAATCCTTCATCAATTAAACAAATAAAAGGTCTGTAGCTGATTCCAGGTGAGGTATTTGCATTTGGAAGCTGTTGCTGTGAACCCACAGCATGCGGTCAAAGGAGCTCTCAATGGAAAAGAAACAGATCATTAGGCTGAAATAAAATAAAAAAATCAATCAGAGAGAGAGCAGAAATGTTATGAGCAGACAAATCAACAGTTTGGTACATTCTGCAAAAAAAAGCACACTGGGAAGCTTGCGAACTCAAAAAGGTCTGGACATCCACAGAAGATAATAGTAATAATGAATGATCGCAGAATGCTTTCAATGGTGAAAATAGAAACCCCTTCACAACATCCAAACAAGCAAAGAACATTCTATAGAGAGTAGGTGTTTCAGTATCTAAGCCTGTCATAAAGAGAAGACTACATGAGGGCAAATACAGAGGGTTCACCACACGGTGCATATCATTAATCAGCTGTCACACGGAGTTTTGCACAAACTTCACCGACTGTCATGGTGGCATTGGGTGCTGTTCAGATTGCAGATTCTGACACTCCGCTCAATGGTTTCTCTAGTGTCTGGGCTCAACACAGGCAGACTTGGGCATCAACCCGCTGTGTGCTGATTCATATGCAGACTAGCAAGAGTTAATCTCTGTTGGTTTGCTTGCTTCTTTGGCCACATGTTGTGGGGCGGCTCCCCTCCTATTTATGCTGGTTGAAACCTTCACCAATGTCAGCTATAGTTTATTCTATGTTGGTCTGTGAGGTGTAGTGTCTCACACTTACTGGTGAAAGTTGTGCTCATTGCTTAGTGCGAATGTGGAGCTTACCCCTGTTGTTTTGTAGCTTCCTTCCTGCGTTTGTTTTTCCTTTTGAACCTGTTATTGTTTTTACCTTTGTGTGTGTGTGCTGTGTGATAGAGATTTGGTTTTCCCTTGTTTGCCTTTAGCTGTGGGTTTCATCATACTTTTATCGCGTACCTCCCTGGGGGTGAAGGGAAGGGGGTATAAGATTAGGACTGGTCAAGAGCAGAAACAGGAAGGAAACTCAGGCCTACCCACCATCAGGAGTATCCCTGAGGTTACAGATTGCATAGGGCCCCCTAGCTTGAGGGACAGCCTAGGAGCCCTGGTTCCCGCTATCACATAGTCATTGTGACACCAGCCTTAAAATTAGAAAGTCCAAATAAGACTTTACAAAAAACAAGAAAAGAAAAACATCTAAAGAAGCCAGCTCGGATTTGGAAAATCATTCTTTGGACAGCCTCTTAATCTAAAGCATATCACAAAATCCTCTGTAAAACATGGTGGAGGCAGTGTGCTATTAAAGGCATACACGGCTTCAAATGGCACTGGGTTACTAGTGTTTATTGATGATGTGATTGAAGACAGAAGCAGCTGGATGAATTCTGAAGTGCACATGGAGCACCCCACGTATTTGGGATGACTTGTCGCCGGGCCAGTGATGGGTCAGGGATGTCATGGGTGGCCCTGCCCGACTTCGTGGCCCCGAGGTGTTTACACAAATGGGTTTTGGAGATGGGATGAGGATGTTGGGAGTAGTAGTTGTCTTGTGACGCCACCTGTGGGACGTGGCCAGGGATTAGCCGCCGCTGCGGGTGATGTCCTCCGGGGCTGGTGGTGTCGCAGCAAGAATGGTTCTGCTCCCCACAGGTGGAGCGGCCCCCGGGGAGGATGATGAGGGTTGTAATGGCCGTTGGCGCCGAAGAGCGGGGCGACGGCAATAAGAGGCTGAGTGAGCTGTTGCGGTTCCAGGTCTTTTTACTCACAGTTCAAGTGCTGCCTCAGGGTACCGGTCTCTGCCGTGATGGGCCCCAGCCGATCACGGATAAGTTGGAAATAGCCACCAGTATTTGGAAATATCCTTTCCTAAGGGTTGCCCCTTGTTAGGGCCAGGTGGACGGGCAGACCCACTAGGTGGATCCACTGGGCTGAACACCTCACCGAGGGCAAGGTGCCCAGTAGCCGGAGCACTACGGGTAGCAGGACAGTCCGTTCAGAGGAGTGGAGTGAAGAAGTCCCTGGGACCACGGGGTCTCTGAAGGTAGTTCGGGTGACGGAGCTCAGGTTCGGAGGCCGAGATGACGTCAGGCAGAGTCCGGAACCAACGGAGCGAGAAGACGGGTCACCACAGGGATCGGAGATGGTATGAACTGACGGGATGGCAGACAGTCACCGTTCGGGGTTCGGGTATCGTCAGGACCGGTTGGCGAGGCAGGAGCGGCTCTACGAGAGAGATAGGTAAGTATACCACAAGACACAAAGGAGACCTGACTCCTAGCTTAGAAAACACGAAGAACAGGCCCCACCCACTTGGAAAGGATCCCCCTATATACCCTGTACCTGATTCTTCAATATCCTGTTGGAGGACACTGGCCCTTTAAGAGAGGGTCAATGACCGCGCGCGCGCCCTAATGCGCATGCGCGAGGCCCGGGTGCCAGAAGCCAGAGCAGGGAGTGGTGCACAGGAGGCAGGAGTGCCGGGCTGGAGCAGAGTTGCCGACGGGCGCCGGAAGCGGGGACCGGGCTGCCTGGGGACCGCAGGTGATGGGGCATGGAGGCTGTGGAGCGGGGGACGCCTGGCAGAGGAGCCGGGGAGCATGGCAGGGGAGCCGGGGAGCGTGGCAGGGGAGCCAGAGAGCGTGGCAGGGGATCCGGGGAGCGTGACAGGGGAGCCGGGGAGCGTGACAGGGGAGTCGGGGAGCGTGACAGGGGAGCCGGGGAGCGTGACAGTACCCCCTCCCCCATGCCCCCCTCCCCGCAACCGGGACAGGAAGGCACGTATCAGGGGAGTACCCACATTCTCCCAGGGTTCCCAGGACCTATCCTCAGGACCATACCCTGCCCAGTCCACCAGGAAGAACTGTCGGCCCCGTACGGTTTTCATGGCCACGATATCCCTTACCGCATAGATGTCATCATCAGCAATAGGAGGAGGAGCAGAACTGGCAGCAGCGGAGAAGGGACCAAGGACAACTGGCTTGAGCAGGGAGACGTGGAAGGAGTTGGGTATTCTCATCGTGGCCGGGAGCTGCAGCTTGTAGGAGACCTCATTTATTTTGCTGAGGACTTTAAACGGCCCGATGTAGCGAGGACCCAGCTTGTATGATGGAAGCTTCAATCGGACGTACTTGGAAGCAAGCCAGACCAGATCTCCTGGAGAGAAACACGGAGGATCCAGCCGCCTCTTGTCTGCGTGTCTCTTCATTCGCAGAGAAGCACGTCCAAGAGACGTCTTGACAGAGTCCCAAATTGTTGTAAAGTCACGGACTACAGCATCAGCAGCAGGGACATCCGAGGAAGAGGATACAGGTAATGGGACGGAAGGCTGAAGTCCGTAAACGACATGGAAGGGAGAGCTGGAGGAGGACTCACTGACGTGGTGGTTATGGGAGAATTCAGCCCAAGGAAGAAGCGTGGACCAGTCGTCGTAATGGGCGTTAACGTAGTGACGTAAGAAGGAGGTCAGGATCTGATTGACTCGTTCCACTTGGCCATTCGACTGAGGATGGTAGGCTGAAGAAAAGTCCAGAGTCACTCCCTGATGTTTGCAGAGAGCCCTCCAGAAGCGGGAGGTAAACTGAGTTCCTCTGTCGGACACAATGTGTGAGGGAAAGCCATGCAACCGGAAGATGTGCTGTATGTAGGCGTCAGCGAGTTCCTGGGCAGAGGGCAGTCCAGCCATAGGGACGAAATGAGCCATTTTGGAGAACCGGTCCACCACGACCCATATGACTGTGTGTCCGGCGGACAAGGGCAAGTCTGTAATAAAGTCCATTGCAATGTGTTGCCACGGAACGGAGGGAATAGGCAGAGGCAGAAGGCGACCATATGGCAGGTGTTTGGGCGTCTTGTTCCTGGCACAAGAGGAGCAGGCTGAGACAAAAGACGCGACGTCCATGCGAAGGGATGGCCACCAGTAGTGACGTACAATTTTACTCCATGTTTTCTTCTGACGAGCATGGCCGGCTATTTTCGAGGCATGGCCCCAGTGCAACACTTTTTGCCTATCAGTCTCAGAGACATAGGTCTTCCCGGGCGGTATCTGGGCCAGAGTGACAGGGGCCACCGGAATGATTTTACTTGGGCAGATGATGGGCTGGGATGTCTCCTCCTCCTGTTCCATGGGCATGAATGACCTGGACAAGGCATCTGCTCGCACATTCTTGTCCGCGGGTCGAAAATGGAGCTGAAAATCGAACCTGGCAAAGAACAAGGACCACCTGGCTTGCCGTGGGTTCAGTCGCTGAGTGGACCGCAGGTATTCCAGGTTCTTGTGGTCCGTGTAAATGATCACGGGGTACACTGCTCCCTCCAGAAGGTAGCGCCACTCCTCCAGAGCCAGTTTGACTGCTAATAGCTCTCGGTCACCGATGGTGTAGTTGCATTCAGGCGCTGAGAAGCTCTTGGAGTAGAAACCGCAAGTAACCATCTTCCCGGAGGAGGACTTCTGCATGAGCACTGCTCCGGATCCCGAGGAGGAGGCATCCACCTCCAAGGTGAACTGTCGGTTTAACTCAGGACGGTGGAGCACAGGAGAGGAAGCAAATGCCTGTTTCAGGGAGCCAAACGCGGCGTCGGCCGCAGGTGACCAGTCCTTTGGATTAGCCCCCTTCTTGGTCAAGGCGGAGAGAGGCGCAGTCAGGGCAGAGAAGTGAGGGATAAACTGACGGTAATAGTTTGCAAATCCAAGAAACCGTTGAATTGCCTTCAGTCCGGAAGGAGGGGGCCAGTTGAGAACGGAAGAGACCTTCTCTGGATCCATCTGCAGACCGGTATCGGAGATAATGTAACCCAGGAAGGGAAGAGAAGACTGCTCGAAGACACACTTCTCGTACTTGGCGTACAGACAATTCTCTCTCAGTCTTTGTAGTACCAGCTGCACGTTCTCTCTGTGGGTCTGGAGGTCCGGAGAGAAGACCAGGATATCATCAAGATACACCACCACACAGACGTAGAGAAGGTCCCGGAACACATCGTTCACCAATTCTTGAAAGACTGCTGGTGCGTTACACAGGCCGAAGGGCATCACACAGTATTCATAGTGCCCATCGCGAGTATTGAATGCGGTCTTCCATTCGTCCCCAGAGCGGATGCGGACCAGGTTGTAGGCACCCCGAAGATCCAACTTGGTAAACACACGAGCTCCTCTAAGCCGATCAAACAATTCGGGGATGAGCGGCAGGGGGTATTTATTTTTCACGGTGATTTGGTTCAATCCCCGGTAGTTAATGCATGGGCGCAGGTCGCCCTCTTTCTTCTTAACGAAGAAGAAGCCTGCTCCAGCAGGAGAGGAGGATCTCCGAATGAATCCCCTTGCCAGGTTCTCCGTGATGTAGGCAGACATGGCCCTTGTTTCAGCAGGGGACAGAGGATATATCCATCCTCGAGGTGGTGTAGTTCCCGGGAGTAGGTCGATGGCACAGTCGTAAGGACGATGTGGCGGCAGTACCTCTGACTCCTTTTTATCAAAGACGTCCGCGAAGGACCAATAGGCCGAGGGCAGTCCCGGTAGGGACTCCGGAACCGGAGGTCGTCGGATGGGCTGTATGGTCTTCAGGCAGTTCTCGTGGCAAGAGGAGCCCCATCGGGTGATTTCACCAGTACGCCAGCTGACTGACGGTTCGTGTGTCCGTAACCAGGGGAGTCCCAGCAGGATTTGATGAGACATGTGTGGGAGGACGTAGAGAGCAAAGTTCTCGGTGTGCAGGGCACCGATACGTAGTTCCACCGGCTTGGTGATCCACGAGATGGTGTCAGAGAGGGGTCTCCCATCTACAGAGGCAATCACGAGGGGTTTGTTGAGTGGAGTAACAGGCACCTGGTACTTGTCCACCGTGGCCTGCTGGATGAAATTGCCTGCTGCCCCGGAATCGAGGTACGCCTCGGCCGTGAACCGCGTCTCTCCCGTTGTCACTTGAACAGTCCACGTAACCGGGTCTGAGAGAGTCCCAGCACCTAGGGTGGCCTCTCCTACCAACCCTAGGCTTTGGAGTTTCCCGGCCTCTCTAGACAGGAACGTAGCAGGTGTGTGCCCTCTCCGCAGTAGAAGCAGAGACCCTTAGCGAGCCGTTCTGCTCGGCGTTGGTCGGACTGCCTCAGACGATCAATCTGCATGGGTTCGTGGACAGAGACGCCAGACGATGCCGACTGAGGTACGACGGGCTTCTGTGGAGGAGAGGAATGCCGTATTGGACGTCTCTAGCGGGACACCTCTTTGGATCGTTCCTGGAATCTGAGGTCCACGCGGGTGGCTAGTGCAATTAGGGCATCCAGTGTGGAAGGAACATCGCGGCCTGCCAGCTCGTCCTTAATACGACTGGAGAGTCCTTCCCAGAAGGCGGCGGTGAGGGCTTCATTGTTCCACCCCAATTCTGAGGCCAAGGTGCGAAAGCGGATGGCATACTGCCCCACCGTCATGGTCCCCTGACGTAGCCTGAGGAGTGATGAGGCGGATGCGGCGGCACGTCCGGGTTCGTCAAAGGTGTTTCTAAACGCCTGCAGGAAGTCCTGGATGTTAGTGGTTACAGGGTCCTCCTTTTCCCACAAGGGGTTCATCCAGGCCAGTGCCTCACCCTCTAGATGGGACATCACAAACGCCACCTTGGCTTGGTCGGAGGCAAACAGGTGCGGAAGCAGCTTAAAGTGGAGGGAGCACTGGTTTAAGAATCCTCTGCAGGTCTTGGGATCTCCGGCATAACGGGGTGGAGAGGCCAAGCGGAGTTTAGAAGCTTCCGAGGTAGCCACCACGGGAACCGTGGCCGTGGACTGTGCAGTAGTAGCCTGAGATGCCAGGGACGTGACAGTTGCTTGCAGCGTGTTCAGGCGGGTATCCACCGAGGAAATGAAGGCCAGCATGCGGGACTGGGTCTCGCGCTGTCGTACGAGTTCCTGCTGCAAGGTGCCCAGCTGGGTCGCTAGTGCTTCGGCGGGATCCATGGCCTGTTCTTACTGTTAGGGCCAGGTGGACGGGCAGACCCAGGAGGTGGATCCACTGGGCTGAACACCTCACCGAGGGCAAGGTGCCCGGTAGCCGGAGCACTACGGGTAGCAGGACAGTCCGTTCAGAGGAGTGGAGTGAAGAAGTCCCTGGGACCACGGGGTCTCTGAAGGTAGTCCGGGTGACGGAGCTCAGGTTCGGAGGCCGAGATGACGTCAGGCAGAGTCCGGAACCAACGGAGCGAGAAGATGGGTCACCACAGGGATCGGAGATGGTATGAACTGACGGGATGGCAGACAGTCACCGTTCGGGGTTCGGGTATCGTCAGGACCGGTTGGCGAGGCAGGAGCGGCTCTACGAGAGAGATAGGTAAGTATACCACAAGACACAAGGAGACCTGACTCCTAGCTTAGCAAACACGAAGAACAGGCCCCGCCCACTTGGAAAGGATCCCCCTATATACCCTGTACCTGATTCTTCAATATCCTGTTGGAGGACACTGGCCCTTTAAGAGAGGGTCAATGACCGCACGCGGGGAGCGTGACAGGGGAGCCGGGGAGCGTGACACCCCTGTGGAAGTGAGGAACCCGGGCTCAGCTTCTAGCTCCAAGCCACAGCCCCCCGTGAAGAAGAAAGAAGGAAGATGGTGGTGTCATGTTGCCAGAACTGTAGTCCCAACTTGACTGACGTTTGAGTAAAGGTTGCTCCTATTACTACCCCATGGTGCCCGCCCCCCAGGTGGTTGTCCTAGTGAGCGGGAAAGTCCCATGCTTCGTGATGGCCACTCTCCAGCCTACCCTAGTCTAGTCCCTAGTGAGAAGATACCTAGGCTGTATGTAAGATGGAATGTGGAAACACCAGTGATTACTCCCTTCCTTACCCAAGATGAATACTGAACCTTAAGAGAGGTGCAGTACCCTGTGGCGACTGAAGCCTCAGGGGTGCCACACACAGGGCTATACTTTCTGCTCAGATTCAACCAAATATAGCAAGACTGATTGGACGGCGCTTCACATTACAAATGGAAAATGACCAAAATAAACATGCTGCAAAAGCAATCCAGGAGGTTTTTAAGGTAGTGAAGTGGAATATTCTGCAATGGTCGAGTCAACCACCAGATCTCAAACCCATCAAGCATACATTTCATATTCGTAAGACAAAATGTAAGGCAAAACACGCCCACAAACAAGCAACAATTGAAGTCAGCTGCTGTAAAGATCTGGCAAAGCATCGTAAAGGGACAAACTCAGTGTTTGATGATGTCCATAGTTTCCAGACTTCAGACAGTCTACAAAGGATTCTTTATATAGTAGCAACCCCTCTATGACCAAGGATGTACTTGTACATCCTTGGTTGCCTCCCTGCAGTTACCGCGGGCTCCGGAGGTGAGCCTGCGGTAATCCCCGCCCATGATTGCTGATCTGATCAGCAGACAAGTGCGGCTAACAGGCGCCAGTGGATCAGAGATACACCTGTGTCTACTAACCCCTTGGATTGCTGCAGCATCGCTCTGATCAGGAGAAGCGATTGGAGAGTACAGTCATAAAGTCCCCTATGGGGACTAGTAAAATCTTTAAAAAAAAAGTAAAAATAAAAATTGTAAAAAATAAAAAAAATGTAAACGTTCAAATCACCCTCCTTTTGCCCCATTGAAAATTAAACAATTAAAAAAAAAATACACATATTTGGTATCGCAGTGTTCAGAAATCCCCAATCTAGCAAAATATAAAATCAATTAATCTGATCAGTACATGCTGTTGCGAGAAAAAATCCAAATGCTAAAATTACTTTTTTGGTCGCCGCAACATTGCATTAACACGCAAGAAAAACAGCGCAACTACACAAAAATGGTATAATTAAAAATGCCAGTTCAACATGCAAAAAATATGCCGACTTCTGAAAAATGAGAATGCTTGGGGACAAAATTGCTATTTTTTAGGAGGATAAACTTCTGAATTTTTTTCACCACTTAGATAAAAGTAAAAGTATACATTCTTGGTATCTACAAACTCGTACTGACCTGAGGCATCATACTGACATGTCAGTGTTACCATATAGTGAACATGGTGAATAAAAGAAAACAAAAACCATTGTGAAATTTCATTTTTTTTCCTATTTCTCCATATTTAGATTATTTTTTCCATTTTCCAGTACACTATATGGTAAATGAATGATGTAATTCAAAAGTACAACTCATTACACAAAAAAATAAGCTCTCACATGTGAATATTGATGGAGAAATAAAAAACGTATGGCTCTTGGAAGAAGGGAAGGAAAAAACGAAAATGACAAACAGAAAATCGACCAGGGGTTAAAAATTAACATTTTCTTTATTTTAAAGTAAATTTGAGCAATTACTACTACTTAGTGCTGGGCTGCAGATAAGTGCATAGTTAAACACAATATCATAGTTTAACACAGGAGCATAGTTTGGTGTTTTTCTTACAATTTTCTAGATGTTCTCCAGGTGTGCTTCTTGAGATATGTTCGAAGGTGAATATACCTGCGCTCAATGTCAGTGAGTTGCAAGTTTGGAAGCCCAGGTAACAGATCTAAATATGCAACTTGCAACACTCAGAAGCATTGCAAACCTGGAATGGAGTTTAGAGCTCATTGAGCATGCTCTGGCTGGGACTAATGGTATGGACGAAGGTGAAAGTGGGGAAGGTCAGGACCCAGAAGTAGGTAGCTGGGTAAAAGTTAGAAGAAGGGTTAAGGAGAAAAGTGTCAGGGAACCTAGTCCTGACCTTACACAACCTAGTAAATATGCCTGATAAAAGGCATGGTAAGACTAGGATCACAACAGCAGACCTCCTACTAACCAGGAAAATAATTACTGTAGGAATAAGGGAAATAGAAGTTTAGCAAAGGCCAGACAGATGTTGGTGGTAGGGGACTTTATAATTAGGTGGACAGACAGGGTCATCTTTCGCCAAGATCGCGAATGCTGTACAGTGTGTTGTCTGCTGGATGCTCGGGTCCGGCATATTGCGGTTCGGATAGAAAGATTACTGGGTGGGGCTGGGGAAAACCAAGCAGTCGTTGTGCCCTTTGGTTCTAATGACAAAGTTAGAGGTAGGTGGAACGTCCTTAAAAATGATTACAGGGAACTAGGAGAGAAGCTGAAGTCCAGGACCTCCAAGGTGGTGTTTTCAAAAATACTACCAGTGCCACGAGCATCACTAGAAAGACAGTAGGAGCTTAGGGAGATAAATACGTGGCTTAGAAATTGATGCAGGAAGAAAGAGTTTGGGTTCATGGAAAACTGGGCCGACTTCTCTCTTGGCCACAAGCTCTATTGTAGGGAGCGGCTGTACCTCAATGGGGAGAGTGCAGCTGTGCTGGGGAGAAAATGGTCAGATGGATGGAGGAGCTATTAACCTCTTCACCCCTGGGCAATTTTCAGTTTTTCTGGAGGGTTTTTTTCGCTCCCCTTCTTCCGAGAGCCATAACTTATTTATTTTTCTGTCAATCTTGCCATATAAGGTCTTGTTTTTTTGCAGGATAAGCTGTACTTTTAAATGAAACCATGAGTTTTACCATATAGTGTACTGGAAAAGAGCAAAAAAATTTCAATCGCGGAAAAACTACAAAAAAAGTGTGATCGCACAATACATTTTGGGATATTTTACTCACCATGTTCATTATATGATAAAAATGATGTGTTGGTATGATGTGTCAGGTCGGTTTGAGTTTGTAGACACCAAACATGTATAGATTTACTTATATCTAAGGGTTAAAAAAATTCAAATATTTGTCCAAAAAAGTTACGTTTTGATTGCCTTTTATTGCATTTTGCGCAACATTTGTGGTGACCAAAAAACGTAATTTTTTCGTTTGTAATTTTTTTGCCGCTACACTGTTTACCGATCAGATTACTTGATTTTATATTTTGATAGATTGGGTGTTTTTGAATGCAGGGATAACAAATATGTGTATTTTTTTTATTTTTTTAACCCTTTAATTTTGAATTGACCGAATGAGGGGGGGGGTGATTTGAACCTTTAGTTTTTTTAATTTTTTTTTTAATTTTTTAAAACTTTTTTTAACTTTTTTTTTTTTTACTAGGTCCCCTAGGGGATTATAACGATCACCAGTCTGATTGCTCTTCCATTTCTCCAGATCACAACTACACAGCTCAGATCTGGAGAAAAGTGACTTTAGGCCTAAGACACACAGCATGAAAATCAAAGTGGGTGGAACATCAGTTTTTTTTCCTGACTGTTTTGTCAAATACCTGTATTTTTGGTCAGGTTTTTAAAGAATGAGCATGTCAATTCTTTGCTGCAGATTTGCTGCATTTTTTCATTGATACAACCAATTTTGTAGAAAAAAAGCAGCAAATCCGCACCAAAACTGCAGCAAAAACGCCTCTAAAAAACGCGTGAAAAACGCACCAAAAAGGCAGATGACTCAAAGGAGATTTCCTGCCACAAGATCAGGTTTTGGTCAAGAAACAAACTTCCCAAAAAAGCCCTGTGTGAACATAGCCTAATGGTACATTGTGTTTGCTAACTATGTGAGAAGGCTAGTAGATGTTTAGAAATCCTTGAAAACCCTTGTGCAAGTATGTTAGCACAGCTGAAAACAGTTTTGCTGATTAGAGAAGCTATAAAACTGACCGTCCTTTGAGCTAGTTGAGAATCTGGAGCATTACATTTGTTGGTTCCATTAAACTCTCAAAATGGCCAGAAAAAGAGAACTTTCATGTGAAACTCGACAGTTTATTCTTGTTCTTAGAAATTAAGGATATTCCATGTGAGAAATTGCCAAGAAACTGAAGATTTCCTACAATGGTGTGTACTACTCCCTTCAGAGGAGAGCACAAACAGGCTCTAACCAGAGTAGAAAGAAGTGGGAGGCCGCGCTGCACAACTGAGCAACAAGACAAGTACATTAGAGTCTCTAGTTTGAGAAATCGACTATTCACAGGTCCTCAACTGTCAGCTTCATTAAACAGTACCCGCAAAATGCCAGTGTCAACGTCTACAATGAAGAGGCAACTCCTGGATGATGGCCTTCAGGGCAGAGTGGCAAAGAAAAAGCCATATCCGAGACTAGCTAATAAAAGGAAAAGATTAATATGGGCAAAAGAACACAGACATTGGACAGAAGAAGAGCGGAAGAAAGTGTTATGGACAGACGAATCGAAGTTTGAGGTGTTTAGATCACACAGAAGAACATTTGTGAGACGCAGAACTATTGAACAGATGCTGGAAGAGTACCTGACGCCATCGGTCAAGCATGGTGGAGGTAGTGTGATGGTCTGGGGTTGCTTTGGTGCTGGTAAAGTGGGAGATTTGTACAAGGTAAAAGGGATTTTGAATAAGGACGGCTATCACTCCTTTGCAATGACATGCCATACCCTGTGGACAGCGCTTGATTGGAGCCAATTTCACCCTACAACAGGACAATGACCCAAAGCACACCTCCAAATTATGCATGAACTATTTAGGGAAGAAGCAGGCAGCTGGTATTCTATCTGTAATGGAGTGGCCAGCCCAGTCACCAGATCTCAACCCTATTGAGCTGTTGTGGGAGCAGCTTGACCGTATGGTACACAAAAAGTGCCCATCAAGCCAATCCAACTTGTGGGAGGGGCTTCTGGATGCATGGGGTGAAATATCTCCAGATTACCTCCGCAAATTAACAGCTAGAATGCCAAAGGTCTGCAAAGCTGGAATTGCTGCAAAGGAGCATTTTGTGCCGAAAGCAAAGTTTGAAGGAGAAAATTATTATTTCAAGTAAAAATCATTATTTCTAACCTAGTCAATGTCTGGATTATATTTTCAATTCATTATGCAACTCATTTGATAAATAAAAGTATGATTTTTCATGGAAAAACTTTTGAACTGTAGAGTATCTAGAATCTTGTAGAAAACGTCTGGTACTAAAGTCCCCAGTAATAAAAAGAAACCACTATGACTAAATAAGACAGTACAAAGTTTAATAAGACAAAAACAAAGGCCATTCAAAATATGGATGGCCGAGAATATAGAAATACAGTGCCTTGCGAAAGTATTCACCCCCTTGGATTTTTACGTATTTTGTTACATTACAACCTGTGTTTAAATATTTTTGCAATCTGATTTGTGTGTAATGTTTCAGCACTAAATAGTCTTAATAGGGGAAGTGAAGTGAGAAAAACATAGGCAAAAATTAAATTGATGCAATCAAATAAATATTGCCACGTACATATGTATTCACCCCTTTTGCTATGAAGCTCCTAAAAAATTCTGGTGCAAGCCATTACCTTCATAAGTTACATGATTATGTAACTTAAGTGATCCGTGGTCTGTCAGTATATACACACATTTTCTGAAAGGCCACAGAAGGAGCACCACTAACCCAACAACACCATGAAGTCCAAGGAGATTTTCAAACAAATCAGAGACAAAGTTATTGAGAAGTACAAGTCAGCATTGGATTCTTAAAAAAATCCCAATCTTTGATAATCCCCCGGAGCACCATCAAATCCCTTACTATCAAATGGAGAGAACATGGTACTACAATAATCCTACCAAGAGAGGGGCGCCCACCAATACTCTCAGCCCTGGCGAGGAAGGAATCAGAGCGGCAGCACAGAGGCCAAAGGTAATCCTGAAGAAGCTGTTGAGTTCCCATGCAGATACTGGAGTATCTGTCCATACAACCACATTTTGCCATACACTCCGTAGAGCTGGGTGTTATGGAAGAGTGGCCAGAAAAAATCTTTATCTACAACCAAAACTTGGAAGGCTCGTTTTGATTTTGCCTAAAGACTTATGGGAAACTTCCCCAATGTCTGAAGGAAGGTGCTGTAGTTAGATGATACCAAAATTGAACTTTTTGGCCTCCAAGGTAAATGCTATGACTGGCGCTAAGTCAACACAGCTCATCACCCCAAGAGCATCATCCCCACAGTGAAACATGGTGGTGGCAGCATCATGCTGTGGGGATGTTTTCCTCTGCGAGGACAGTTCCAAGTCAAGAGGAAGATGTATGGTGCGAAATACAGGGAGACTCTTGAGCAAAACCTGTGTTCAGTCTGTCAGTGATTAGAGGCTAGTACGGAGGTTCACTTTCCAACAAGAAAATTACTCAAAGCATACTGCTAAGGCGACACTCGAGTGGTTTAACCCCATCACGACATAGACCATACCGGTAAGTCTAAGGTCATGTTTGTCTCTTCAATTGTGAGCTCACATGGCGAGCCCACATCTTTCCCCGCATATGTGGGCTAATTTGATCAGCCAACATGTACAGCTAACAGGAGCGGGTGGATCGCAGATATTTTATTACAGAATTTAGTAATTTCTTTAGATGGGAATTTCAAATCCTCAGGTTAAACCATTGGCTTGCATAGTTTCATTGCTCCACTTATAGTATGCACAACGTCTTTTAAACTCAGGTGAATTTTCAGATATTTTCAAGCAGTATACTTCAGGAATGTCTATCAAGTTTTACCCAGACACATCTTTTACCTCATTTTTCTTATTTTTGGCACTGGTGGGTTTGCTACATTTTTGCGTTATTTTTTGCAATGTCTTTTTTTTTGCTGAAGTTTTCTAAAACAAAAAGCATTATAATGCATGGAATATTTACATGGATTTAGATACAGGACCATTAGGGATTTCAGTTTAGAAATCTGATCTTAAAATCTGCACCAAGCATGCCAAGTGTGAACCCAGTCTAAGGACTCCTTAGTTGTACTTTTTTTTTTTTTTAAGCAGAGCAAGGAGGTAGCATGTAAAACAAACAAAAAAAGGTCATAATTTTTTTTCAGGCACCCTTGAGTTGCATTTTTTGATGTGATCCAAAAAAACTGTACCAAATATAAAGAAAAATAAAACAAACAGACTCTGCTCTCCGTGGTGCTGATGTCTCCAGGTCTGCTGTCTCCAGCCACCGCTGTCTCCCCTCTGCTGTTATTTTTGGGTCGCGGTGAATATTCTTGAGCATAATTAGCCGGCCTGGAAGCAGGAGAAAGCAGCAGCCAGAGACAGCATCGCTGAAGACAGGTGAGTATAAAAATAATTTTATTTTAAAGATGTTTTCTCTGGTATGTGTCCCACGGATGACACCACTGTCCGCGATGCCAAAGAAAAACAGACTTGTCTACTTTCGGAACAAACGGTCACGCGTGTGCGCCATATATAAACACGGTCAATGAGAAATCACTGATGTGTAAGCAGACCCATTAATTTTAATGGGTCTGTGTATGTCCATGATTCCGGTACTTGTAATACCAGCAACATACGTACCAGAATCACTGACGTGTGAAGGGGACCTTACAAGCATATTGTTAGGCATATCTTCCATGGATCTGTAATGTGGACACATAGTGAACTAGAATTCTATCAGTATTGGATCCAATATTTTGCACAAAATTTGAAAGAATTGGTATTATTTTACTTTGGCCAAAAACTGATCCAATATAAACAGAATACTGATGGAGAACTGATGCATCCATATTTTAATGCAAATCAAAAAAGGTCTGTGGAGCCTCTGTTAGGAGTCTCAACACAGAAAATAGCCAGATATCCCTCCAGGAAGGGCCTAGCCAAGAGTGGCTCTTTTTAGGAGACCACCATAACCACCATATTAAGTGGCCCTTATAGTCAATATCCAGCTCTTGACGAGTTTAAAGATATGACAAGGGAAATACAAAGGCCAGGTATCCATCCACAGACAGCTGTTTTGGGGTATTGCCCTTCATCAGTGTGGAGTAGGATTCTGGCTAGGTGGGAGCAATTCCTAGTAGACCAGCAAGACAAAACAATCACTGGTTGCTAGGTCCTTCCCGGAGGGATATCTGGCTATTTTCTGTGTTGAGACTCCTAACAGAGGCTCCATGGACCTTTTTTGATTTGCAAACTTCCCAGGGGGCAATGCACCTAGGATTTCACTGTGTTGAGCGCCTTTGCTGGCTGCCGGCAGTGTTTTCTCTGGCTGGTCTCCCCCAGATCAGTGATTGCTTTGTCTTGCATCCATATTTTAAGCACTCTCCATGTCGTTTAATGAGTGTTTCATCTGTAAAACAAATAAATGGACATTCAAATTTTTTAAAAGTAGATGTAAAAAAAGAACATCCATGTGACTTGTGCTATTGGTTTACATTGTCGCTGTATTTCAATCCACAGAAAAACTAATAAAATGTAGACTACAGATATGTGATTCTGATCTTTCAGTATGGCATATTTGTAGCTTACAGCCAACATCTGGAACGCTGGAAGAAAACTACAGGAATAACATCTCAATACATAAAGGCTTTTTTCTCTTAAATATTTTTACAAATTTGTTTAACCCCTTAACGACCGCGGGCCGTAAAATTACGTCCTAGCGGTCATAATGTTACTGCCCGCGGTCTGCTGGCAGCAGCATGCTGCGATCGGCGCACATCTCAGCTGATTTTCACAGCTGAGATGTGTGCCTGCTAGGCACGAGCAGAATCGTTATCTGCTCGTGCCGTTTAACCCCTGTAATGGCGCTGTCAATGTGTGACAGCGCCATTATAAACGCGATCGCGGTAAACTTTTACTTACCGCCCGATACCGGAAGTCACGTGACATGATCACGTGACTTCCGATGGTTGTCATGGTAGCACAGGGTCATGTGATGACTCCTGTGCTAGACATGAACTACTTTCACTTTCGCTTTCCACGGAGGCCAGGGAAGCAGGAAGTGCACGTATCTTCTGTTTACAGCTGTGTAGCTGTGATCAGCAGATAGTGCAGAGCAATCGGATTGCTGATCGCAATAGTCCCCTAGGGGGACTAGTAAAATAAAAAAAAAAGTAAAAAATAAAAGTTTTAAAAAATTAAAAAAAAAAACAAAAAAACATAAAAGTTCAAAGCACCCCCTTTCGCCCCATTGAAAATGAAAGGGTTAAAAAAATAAAAAATATACACACATTTGGTATCGCCGCGTTCAGAAACGCCCGATCTATCAAAATATAAAATCAATTAATCTGATCAGTAAACAGCGTAGTGGAAAAAAAATTCCAAACACCAAAATGACGTTT
Organism: Anomaloglossus baeobatrachus; assembly: GCF_048569485.1. Lineage (NCBI taxonomy): Eukaryota > Metazoa > Chordata > Amphibia > Anura > Aromobatidae > Anomaloglossus > Anomaloglossus baeobatrachus. The sequence goes on along the minus strand of NC_134356.1, from coordinate 508,600,266 downwards.
TTTTGTCGCCACAACTTTTGCGCAAAATGCAATAACAGGCGATCAAAACGTAGCATCTGTGCAAAAATGGTACCGTTAAAAACGTCAGCTCGAGTCACAAAAAATAAGCCTTCACTGAGCCATAGATCCCGAAAAATGAGAACACTACGGGTCATGGAATATGGCGTAAAACGTGCGCCACTTTTTTCAGACAAACTTCCGAATTTTTTTTAACCCCTTATATAAAAGTAAACCTATACATGTTTGGTGTCTACGAACTCGCACTGACCTGAGGCATCACACCCACACATCAGTTTTACCATACAGTGAACACAGTGAATAAAATATCTCAAAAACAATAGTGCTATCGCACTTTTTTTGCAATTTTTCTGCATTTGGAATTTTTTTTGCCATTTTCCAGTACACTATATGGTAAAACCTATGGTTTCATTGAAAATTACAGCTCATTTCGCAAAAAATGAGCCCTGACATGACCATATTGACTGAAATATAAAAAAGTTACGTCTCTTAGAAAAAGAATGGCGAAAAAAAAAAACAGAAAGCGAAAAATCGGCCGGTCGTGAAGGGGTTAAATCTGTTAGTGAGCCCTTCTCTTTTGCCAAAATAATCCATCCACCTCCCAGGTGTGGCATATCAAGATGCTGATTAGACAGCATGATTATTGCACAGGTGTGCCTTAGGCTGGCCACAATACAAGGCCACTCTAAAATGTGCAATCTGACTGGGGAGTCAGAAAACCAGTAAATATCTGGTGTGACCACTATTTGCCACTCGCAGTACAACACGTTTCCTTCATATAGAGTTGATCAGGTGGTGATTGTGGCCTGTGGAGTGTTGGTCCACTCCTCAAAGGCTGCAAAGTTGCTGGATATTGGCAGGAACTTGAACACTTTGTTGTATATGCCGATCCAGAGTATCCCAAACACGCTGTATGAGTGACATGTCCGGTGAGTATGCTGAGCATGCAAGAACTGGGATGTTTTCACCTTCCAGGAATTGTGTACAGATCCTTGCAGCCTGGGCCGTGTATTATCATGCTGTAACATGAGGTGATGGCCGTGGATGAATGGCACAACAATGGGCCTCAGGATCTCATCATGGTGGGTCTGCATTTAGAATGGCATCAGTAGAACACACCGGTGTTCATTGTCCATAACATACACTTGCCCGTACCACATCCCCACCGCCACTATAGGCCACTCAATTCACAACACTGACATCAACAAACGGCTCAGCCACACAACACCATACACACAGTCTGCCATCTGCCCTGTACAGTGAAAACCGGGATTCATCCATAAAGAGAAAATCTCTCTATTGTGCCAAATGCCATTGAATGTGAGCATTTGCCCACTCAAGTCAGTCATGATGAGGAACTGCCGTCATGTGGAGACGCTGGTGAGGACGACGAGCATGAAGATGAGCTTCCCTGAGACGGTTTCTGACAGTTTGTGCAGAAATTCTTTGGTTATGCAAACGGATTGTTACAGCAGTCATCCAGGGGTCTGGTCTCAGATGATCTTGGCGGTAAAGATGCTGTCACCCAGGGTTTTTTACAAACATCAAGTACTGTCATGGCAGCGTTGGGATCTGTTCAGACTACAAATTCTGACACTTCGCCTGATAACTTCTGTAATGTCTGTGATCAGAACAGGCAGACTTGGGTGTCGACCAACCGATTGGGAGTTCACAGGCAGGCTAGGAAGTGTTAATCTCTGCTTGTCTGCTTGTTAGTCTCCTTTGATCACATGTTGTGCGACAGCCAATCACAGCTACTCCCCTCCTATAAATGCTGGCTAGATCCTTCCTTCTATGCCAGCTATAGTTTATCTAAGCTGGTCTGGTGGGGTATTGTGATCCAAACTAACTGGTTGTTGTAGTACTTGTGGCTGTGTGCGGTTGTGGAGTTAACCCTTTTTGTCTTTTTGTTGCTACCTTCCTGCTCTTGCTTTTCTCCTGAGTCTCTCATTGTTTGTTTCTGCGAGTTTGCAGTCTGTCAGAGTTTTGGTGTTCCCCTCTCTGTGTTTATCTGTGTTTGCACTCCTGCCCCTTCCTTTTCTGGTGGGAGGGGAATCAGATTAGTCTTGGTCAGAAGCAAAGCCAGGCATGAGACTTAGGCATCTCCTCCATTAGGAGTAACACTGAGGTTAAGAATAGCTTAGGAACCTCCAGCGTGAGGTACAGCATAGGATCCCCTGTCCCTCGCTATCCCACAGTCACATAGTAACTGTTGCTAGATGTTGAGGTCCAGGGCTGGTGTTCTTACACCTGGTTTGCGGTTTTGAGAGCAGTTATATGTTATGGCAAATTCTCTGAAACGCATTTGGAGACAGCTTATGGTAGAGAAATTAAAATTCAATTCACAGGGAACAGCTCTGGTGGACATTCCTGTATTCAGCATGCAAATTGCACGCTCCCTCAAAAACTGTGACGTGTGGCATTGTGCTGTGCAATAAAACTACACATTTTAGAGTGGCCTTGTATTGTGGCCAGCCTAAGGCACACCTGTGTAATAATCATGCTCTGTAATCAGCATCTTGATATCACCTGTGCGGTGTATGAATTATCTCGGCAAAGGAGAAGTGCTCACTAACACAGATTTAGACAAATTTGTGAATGATATTTGAGAGAAAAAGGGCTTTTGTGTAAATAGAAAAAGTCTTAGATCTTTGAGTTCAGCTCATGAAAAATGAGAGGAAAAACAAAAAGTGTTGTGTTTATAATTTTGTTCAGTTTGAAGTTTGTCCATAGAGGTCTATATGTACGAGAACCACACATGGTTTGTCACCTAATATTTATGAAAATTAACCTTTTAAACAATAAATTTCCATTGGAGAAAGGTGAGGATGTGTATGGTGTGCGGGGGGACAGGTAAGGATGTGTATGGTGTGTGTGGGGGGGACAGGTGAGTATGTGTATGGTGTGTGGGAGGACAGGTGAGGATGTGTATGGTGTGTGGGAGGACAGGTGAGGATGTGTATGGTGTGTGGGAGGACAGGTGAGGATGTGTATGGTGTGTGGGGGGGGACAGGTGAGGATGTGTATGGTGTGTGGGGGGGGACAGGTGAGGATGTGTATGGTGTGTGGGGGGGGGCAGGTGAGGATGTGTATGGTGTGTGGGGGGGACAGGTGAGGATGTGTATGGTGTGTGGGGGGGACAGGTGAGGATGTGTATGGTGTGTGTGGGGGGGCAGGTGAGGATGTGTATGGTGTGGGGAGGACAGGTGAGGATGTGTATGGTGTGTGTGGGGGACAGGTGAGGCAGTATGTTGTGTAGGGGAGTGGAGGCTCTGCACAGTAGTGGTGTGCACAGGTGAGGATGTGTATGGTGTGTGTGGGGGGGACATGTGAGGATGTGTATGGTGTGTGGGGGGGACAGGTGAGGATGTGTATGGTGTGTGTGGGGGGGCAGGTGAGGATGTGTATGGTGGGGGGGGGGACAGGTGAGGATGTGTATGGTGTGGGGGGGACAGGTGAGGCAGTATGTTGTGTAGGGGAGTGGAGGCTCTGCACAGTAGTGGTGTGCACAGGTGAGGATGTGTACGGTGTGTGTGGGGGGGACAGGTGAGGATGTGTATAGTGTGGGGGGGGGCAGGTGAGGATGTGTATGGTGTGTGGGGGGACAGGTAAGGATGTGTATGGTGTGTGTGTGGGACAGGTGAGGATGTGTATGGTGTGGTGTGCACATGTGAGGATGTGTATGGTGTGTGTGGGGGGGACAGGTGAGGATGTGTATGGTGTGTGTGGGGGGGCAGGTGAGGATGTGTATGGTGTGGGGGGGGGGACAGGTGAGGATGTGTATGGTGTGTGGGGGGGGGGACAGGTGAGGATGTGTATGGTGTGGTGTGCACAGGTGAGGATGTGTATGGTGTGTGTGGGGGGGACAGGTGAGGATGTGGATGGTGTGTGGTGGGGACAGGTGAGGATGTGGATGGTGTGTGGGGGGGACAGGTGAGGATGTGGATGGTGTGTTGGGGGGACAGGTGAGGATGTGTATGATGTGTGTGGGGGGGCAGGTGAGGATGTGTATGGTGTGGGGGGGGGACAGGTGAGGATGTGTATGGTGTGGGGGGGGGACAGGTGAGGATGTGTATGGTGTGTGTGGGGGGACAGGTGAGGATGTGTATGGTGTGGGGGGGGGGGACAGGTGAGGATGTGTATGGTGTGTGTGGGGGGGCAGGTGAGGATGTGTATGGTGTGGGGGGGGGGACAGGTGAGGCAGTACGTTGTGTAGGGGAGTGGAGGCTCTGCACAGTAGTGGTGTGCACAGGTGAGGATGTGTATGGTGTGGTGTGCACAGGTGAGGATGTGTATGGTGTGTGTGGGGGGGACAGGTGAGGATGTGTATGGTGTGTGTGGGGGGGCAGGTGAGGATGTGTATGGTGTGGGGGGGGCAGGTGAGGATGTGTATGGTGTGTGTGGGGGGACAGGTGAGGATGTGTATGGTGTGTGGGGGGGGGAGAGGTGAGGCAGTACGTTGTGTAGGGGAGTGGAGGCTCTGCACAGTAGTGGTGTGCACAGGTGAGGAGGTGTATGTTGTGTAGGGGGGACAGGTGAGGAGGTGTATGTTGTGTAGGGGGGACAGGTGAGGATGTGTATGGTGTGGGGGGGAACAGGTGAGGATGTGTATGGTGTGGGGGGGACAGGTGAGGATGTGTATGGTGTGGGGGGGACAGGTGAGGATGTGTATGGTGTGGGGGGGGGACAGGTGAGGCAGTATGTTGTGTAGGGGAGTGGAGGCTCTGCACAGTAGTGGTGTGCACAGGTGAGGATGTGTACGGTGTGTGTGGGGGGGACAGGTGAGGATGTGTATAGTGTGGGGGGGGGCAGGTGAGGATGTGTATAGTGTGGGGGGGGGCAGGTGAGGATGTGTATGGTGTGTGGGGGGACAGGTAAGGATGTGTATGGTGTGTGTGTGGGACAGGTGAGGATGTGTATGGTGTGGTGTGCACATGTGAGGATGTGTATGGTGTGTGTGGGGGGGACAGGTGAGGATGTGTATGGTGTGTGTGGGGGGGCAGGTGAGGATGTGTATGGTGTGGGGGGGGGGACAGGTGAGGATGTGTATGGTGTGTGGGGGGGGGACAGGTGAGGATGTGTATGGTGTGGTGTGCACAGGTGAGGATGTGTATGGTGTGTGTGGGGGGGACAGGTGAGGATGTGGATGGTGTGTGGTGGGGACAGGTGAGGATGTGGATGGTGTGTGGGGGGGACAGGTGAGGATGTGGATGGTGTGTTGGGGGGACAGGTGAGGATGTGTATGATGTGTGTGGGGGGGCAGGTGAGGATGTGTATGGTGTGGGGGGGGACAGGTGAGGATGTGTATGGTGTGGGGGGGGACAGGTGAGGATGTGTATGGTGTGTGTGGGGGGGCAGGTGAGGATGTGTATGGTGTGGGGGGGGGGGGACAGGTGAGGCAGTACGTTGTGTAGGGGAGTGGAGGCTCTGCACAGTAGTGGTGTGCACAGGTGAGGATGTGTATGGTGTGGTGTGCACAGGTGAGGATGTGTATGGTGTGTGTGGGGGGGACAGGTGAGGATGTGTATGGTGTGTGTGGGGGGGCAGGTGAGGATGTGTATGGTGTGGGGGGGGGGGGCAGGTGAGGATGTGTATGGTGTGTGTGGGGGGACAGGTGAGGATGTGTATGGTGTGTGGGGGGGGACAGGTGAGGCAGTACGTTGTGTAGGGGAGTGGAGGCTCTGCACAGTAGTGGTGTGCACAGGTGAGGAGGTGTATGTTGTGTAGGGGGGACAGGTGAGGAGGTGTATGTTGTGTAGGGGGGACAGGTGAGGATGTGTATGGTGTGGGGGGGACAGGTGAGGATGTGTATAGTGTGGAGGGGGGGCAGGTGAGGATGTGTATGGTGTGTGGGGGAACAGGTGAGGATGTGTATGGTGTGGGGGGGACAGGTGAGGATGTGTATGGTGTGGGGGGGACAGGTGAGGATGTGTATGGTGTGGGGGGGGACAGGTGAGGCAGTATGTTGTGTAGGGGAGTGGAGGCTCTGCACAGTAGTGGTGTGCACAGGTGAGGATGTGTACGGTGTGTGTGGGGGGGACAGGTGAGGATGTGTATAGTGTGGGGGGGGGGCAGGTGAGGATGTGTATGGTGTGTGGGGGGACAGGTAAGGATGTGTATGGTGTGTGTGTGGGACAGGTGAGGATGTGTATGGTGTGGTGTGCACATGTGAGGATGTGTATGGTGTGTGTGGGGGGGGACAGGTGAGGATGTGTATGGTGTGTGTGGGGGGGCAGGTGAGGATGTGTATGGTGTGGGGGGGGGACAGGTGAGGATGTGTATGGTGTGTGGGGGGGGGGGACAGGTGAGGATGTGTATGGTGTGGTGTGCACAGGTGAGGATGTGTATGGTGTGTGTGGGGGGGACAGGTGAGGATGTGGATGGTGTGTGGTGGGGACAGGTGAGGATGTGGATGGTGTGTGGGGGGGACAGGTGAGGATGTGGATGGTGTGTTGGGGGGACAGGTGAGGATGTGTATGATGTGTGTGGGGGGGCAGGTGAGGATGTGTATGGTGTGGGGGGGACAGGTGAGGATGTGTATGGTGTGGGGGGGGACAGGTGAGGATGTGTATGGTGTGTGTGGGGGGGCAGGTGAGGATGTGTATGGTGTGGGGGGGGGACAGGTGAGGCAGTACGTTGTGTAGGGGAGTGGAGGCTCTGCACAGTAGTGGTGTGCACAGGTGAGGATGTGTATGGTGTGTGTGGGGGGGACAGGTGAGGATGTGTATGGTGTGTGTGGGGGGGCAGGTGAGGATGTGTATGGTGTGTGGGGGGGCAGGTGAGGATGTGTATGGTGTGTGTGGGGGGACAGGTGAGGATGTGTATGGTGTGTGGGGGGGGGGACAGGTGAGGCAGTACGTTGTGTAGGGGAGTGGAGGCTCTGCACAGTAGTGGTGTGCACAGGTGAGGAGGTGTATGTTGTGTAGGGGGGACAGGTGAGGAGGTGTATGTTGTGTAGGGGGACAGGTGAGGATGTGTATGGTGTGGGGGGGACAGGTGAGGATGTGTATAGTGTGGAGGGGGGGCAGGTGAGGATGTGTATGGTGTGTGGGGGAACAGGTGAGGATGTGTATGGTGTGGGGGGGGACAGGTGAGGATGTGTATGGTGTGGGGGGGGACAGGTGAGGATGTGTATGGTGTGGGGGGGGGGGACAGGTGAGGCAGTACGTTGTGTAGGGGAGTGGAGGCTCTGCACAGTGGTGGTGTGCACAGGTGAGGATGTGTATGGTGTGTGTGGGGGGGACAGGTGAGGATGTGTATGGTGTGTGGGGAGGACAGGTGAGGATGTGTATGGTGTGTGGGGGGGACAGGTGAGGATGTGTATGGTGTGTGGGGGGGCAGGTGAGGATGTGTATGGTGTGGGGGGGGACAGGTGAGGATGTGTATGGTGTGGGGGGGGACAGGTGAGGATGTGTATGGTGTGGGGGGGGGGACAGGTGAGGCAGTACGTTGTGTAGGGGAGTGGAGGCTCTGCACAGTAGTGGTGTGCACAGGTGAGGATGTGTATGGTGTGGTGTGCACAGGTGAGGATGTGTATGGTGTGTGTGGGGGGGGACAGGTGAGGATGTGTATGGTGTGTGTGGGGGGGCAGGTGAGGATGTGTATGGTGTGGGGGGGGGGGGCAGGTGAGGATGTGTATGGTGTGTGTGGGGGGACAGGTGAGGATGTGTATGGTGTGTGGGGGGGGACAGGTGAGGCAGTACGTTGTGTAGGGGAGTGGAGGCTCTGCACAGTAGTGGTGTGCACAGGTGAGGAGGTGTATGTTGTGTAGGGGGGACAGGTGAGGAGGTGTATGTTGTGTAGGGGGGACAGGTGAGGATGTGTATGGTGTGGGGGGGACAGGTGAGGATGTGTATAGTGTGGAGGGGGGGCAGGTGAGGATGTGTATGGTGTGTGGGGGAACAGGTGAGGATGTGTATGGTGTGGGGGGGACAGGTGAGGATGTGTATGGTGTGGGGGGGACAGGTGAGGATGTGTATGGTGTGGGGGGGGACAGGTGAGGCAGTATGTTGTGTAGGGGAGTGGAGGCTCTGCACAGTAGTGGTGTGCACAGGTGAGGATGTGTACGGTGTGTGTGGGGGGGACAGGTGAGGATGTGTATAGTGTGGGGGGGGGGCAGGTGAGGATGTGTATGGTGTGTGGGGGGACAGGTAAGGATGTGTATGGTGTGTGTGTGGGAGAGGTGAGGATGTGTATGGTGTGGTGTGCACATGTGAGGATGTGTATGGTGTGTGTGGGGGGGACAGGTGAGGATGTGTATGGTGTGTGTGGGGGGGCAGGTGAGGATGTGTATGGTGTGGGGGGGGACAGGTGAGGATGTGTATGGTGTGTGGGGGGGGGGGACAGGTGAGGATGTGTATGGTGTGGTGTGCACAGGTGAGGATGTGTATGGTGTGTGTGGGGGGGACAGGTGAGGATGTGGATGGTGTGTGGTGGGGACAGGTGAGGATGTGGATGGTGTGTGGGGGGGACAGGTGAGGATGTGGATGGTGTGTTGGGGGGACAGGTGAGGATGTGTATGATGTGTGTGGGGGGGCAGGTGAGGATGTGTATGGTGTGGGGGGGACAGGTGAGGATGTGTATGGTGTGGGGGGGGACAGGTGAGGATGTGTATGGTGTGTGTGGGGGGGCAGGTGAGGATGTGTATGGTGTGGGGGGGGGGCAGGTGAGGCAGTACGTTGTGTAGGGGAGTGGAGGCTCTGCACAGTAGTGGTGTGCACAGGTGAGGATGTGTATGGTGTGTGTGGGGGGGACAGGTGAGGATGTGTATGGTGTGTGTGGGGGGGCAGGTGAGGATGTGTATGGTGTGTGGGGGGGCAGGTGAGGATGTGTATGGTGTGTGTGGGGGGACAGGTGAGGATGTGTATGGTGTGTGGGGGGGGGGACAGGTGAGGCAGTACGTTGTGTAGGGGAGTGGAGGCTCTGCACAGTAGTGGTGTGCACAGGTGAGGAGGTGTATGTTGTGTAGGGGGGACAGGTGAGGAGGTGTATGTTGTGTAGGGGGGACAGGTGAGGATGTGTATGGTGTGGGGGGGACAGGTGAGGATGTGTATAGTGTGGAGGGGGGGCAGGTGAGGATGTGTATGGTGTGTGGGGGAACAGGTGAGGATGTGTATGGTGTGGGGGGGGACAGGTGAGGATGTGTATGGTGTGGGGGGGGACAGGTGAGGATGTGTATGGTGTGTGGGGGAACAGGTGAGGATGTGTATGGTGTGGGGGGGGGGACAGGTGAGGCAGTACGTTGTGTAGGGGAGTGGAGGCTCTGCACAGTGGTGGTGTGCACAGGTGAACCCCTGTATGATGTGCACTATGATGATGATCTTGTGGTGATAATCGTGCTCAGGTATAGCGGTGACCCTGGGGCTCCGGGGAGCAGAGGACCAGGCGGCTCCCTCCTGAGCTGCCCCTTCTGGGAGTGAGGCTGACACTTGCTGGCAGGCGTGGGCAGGCACTGTGGTGCTGTCCCTCCCCCGTGTGGGCGGCTGCCGCTGGAGGCAGGTGGGATCCGCTCTGTGTCGCGGCTCCGAGTCCACGATCACTTCCTACACACTTCCTACGGGAGAGGATCGCTCAGCAGCCGGCGGCTCCCGACCAGCGGCGCACGGAGGCATGCTAGCGGACTGCAGGCTCTAGCGCCCCGGTCCAGACTGCCGGAGCTCCGCCGCTGTCATCTCTGCGTCCGCCGGCTGCAGCCCCGTGAGGAATAGCAGCTGATGCGAGAGCTCCTGATCCCCGGAGAGCACACCGTCCGCCCGCGTGTGAGAGGCAGCAGCCCGGCACAGCACCATGGGGTGAGTGACTGCCCCTCCGACCACCAGGATGCCCCCTGTATACCACGTATCACCTGTGCCCCTGCAGCGCGGTGCAGCACACAACTTTCCACTACCGTAACTGACAGCTCCATTATAATAGTCTGCACAGTTACCAGCAGGTATAATGACCGGCTCTGCTATATCACATCGCTGTATAATGACCGGCTCTGCTATATCACATCGCTGTATAATGACCGGCTCTGCTATATGACATCGCTGTATAATGACCGGCTCTGCTATATGACATCGCTGTATAATGACCGGCTCTGCTATATCACATCGCTGTATAATGACCGGCTCTGCTATATCACATCGCTGTATAATGACCGGCTCTGCTATATGACATCGCTGTATAATGACCGGCTCTGCTATATCACATCGCTGTATAATGACCGGCTCTGCTATATCACATCGCTGTATAATGACCGGCTCTGCTATATCACATCGCTGTATAATGACCGGCTCTGCTATATCACATCGCTGTATAATGACCGGCTCTGCTATATGACATCGCTGTATAATGACCGGCTCTGCTATATCACATCGCTGTATAATGACCGGCTCTGCTATATCACATCGCTGTATAATGACCGGCTCTGCTATATCACATCGCTGTATAATGACCGGCTCTGCTATATCACATCGCTGTATAATGACCGGCTCTGCTATATCACATCGCTGTATAATGACCGGCTCTGCTATATCACATCGCTGTATAATGACCGGCTCTGCTATATGACATCGCTGTATAATGACCGGCTCTGCTATATCACATCGCTGTATAATGACCGGCTCTGCTATATCACATCGCTGTATAATGACATCGCTGTATAATGACTGGCTCTGCTATATCACATCGCTGTATAATGACCGGCTCTGCTATATCACATCGCTGTATAATGACCGGCTCTGCTATATCACATCGCTGTATAATGACCGGCTCTGCTATATCACATCGCTGTATAATGACCGGCTCTGCTATATCACATCGCTGTATAATGACCGGCTCTGCTATATCACATCGCTGTATAATGACCGGCTCTGCTATATCACATCGCTGTATAATGACCGGCTCTGCTATAGCACATCGCTGTATAATGACCGGCTCTGCTATAGCACATCGCTGTATAATGACCGGCTCTGCTATTATAGCGCATCGCTGTATAATGACCGGCTCTGCTATTATAGCGCATCGCTGTATAATGACCGGCTCTGCTATTATAGCGCATCGCTGTATAATGACCGGCTCTGCTATTATAGCGCATCGCTGTATAATGACCGGCTCTGCTATTATAGCGCATCGCTGTATAATGACCGGCTCTGCTATTATAGCGCATCGCTGTATAATGACCGGCTCTGCTATTATAGCGCATCGCTGTATAATGACCGGCTCTGCTATTATAGCGCATCACTGTATAATGACCGGCTCTGCTATTATAGCGCATCGCTGTATAATGACCGACTCTGCTATTATAGCACATCGCTGTATAATGACCGGCTCTGCTATTATAGCGCATCGCTGTATAATGACCGGCTCTGCTATTATAGCGCATCGCTGTACAATGACCGGCTCGGCTATTATAGCACATCGCTGTATAATGACCGGCTCTGCTATTATAGCACATCCCTGTATAATGACCGGCTCTGCTATTATAGCACATCGCTGTATAATGACCGGCTCTGCTATTATAGCACATCGCTGTATAATGACCGGCTCTGCTATTATAGCACATCGCTGTATAATGACCGGCTCTGCTATTATAGCACATCGCTGTATAATGACCGGCTCTGCTATTATAGCGCATCGCTGTATAATGACCGGCTCGGCTATTATAGCACATCGCTGTATAATGACCGGCTCTGCTATTATAGCACATCGCTGTATAATGCCGTCACAAATAGGCCCCTGCACAACACCGTTCCCTCACAGGTGACATCAGCCAACCTTAAAACCCTAGTCACCCCCCTGGGGGCTGGATGGAAACATCGGTTGGAAGACGCCCACCAAGGAGTCTAGACAGCCCGGGGCGGGAAAGTAGGACAGATTCTGTTAGAGTTCAAGTTGGAGAGGAGTGTAGGCTGGAGCTGTGTGCAGCTCCAGCAGAGACGAATACCCCAAATTGAACGGCGCCAGGGTAGGAGCCCTGGTGTCATTGGCTGGGAGGCAGACGGCGGTCTCCGTCTGCAGGAGCCGGGAAGACGGCTCAGTGGAACCGAGGTGGACTGGGACAGGTTAGTGGCCCGCCGGTACTGACCCGGGGAACAGACTCGGAAACCGGAGCACACAAGGGGGTACTCGGACCCTGAAGTCGGGACCAGAAGCGACTGGAACCGGTTAATTTACCGATTGAGGCCAGAACTAGAGGTCTTGTCCCACCTAAAGTCCCTATTAGAAGAAAAAAGCCCACCGAGGGGCTTGTCATATATGGTCCGGCCATCAATATAATAGGGGATTCAAAACCAGCTGCATGAACCGGTCGCTAGCCAGAATTTATACAAGTACAGAGTGTAAAAAAGTACATGAAGAGGAATGCAATCAGAAGATAGAGGGGACAGGAATTGGAAGTAAATGTAGTAAAGGACAGAATGGGACTAGATTAGATGAGGGCGGTGAGGTGATAGGCTAGTCTGAAGAAATGTGTTTCTTAAAGGTGTGGATGTTGGGAATTAATCAATTTGTTCTTGGTAGAGTGTTCCATAGCGTTGGCGCAGCTCGTGAGAAATCTTGAAGACGAGAGTGGGAGGTTCGAATTATTGAGAATGTCAGTCTTAGGTCATTAGCAGAGCGGAGGGCATGGGTGGGGTGATGGACAGAGATGAGGGAGAAGATGTAGGGTGGTGCGGAACCGTGGAGAGCTTTGTGGGCGAGTAAAAAAATGTATATTGAACTCTGTAGCAGGCAACCAGTGCAATGACTGGCACAGAGCACAAGCATCGGTGAAGTGGTTGGAGAGGAAAATGATCCTGGCTGCGGCATTGAGGATGGGAGACCACTTGCTAGAGAATTACAGTAATTCAGGCGAGACTGAATAAGGTCTTGTGTTTTACCATGTACACTATATGGTACAGCTGACTTTTATGAGAAGGTTATTCTGGTCAGTATGAGTACGCCAATACCAAACATAGTTTTTTTTTTATTTTGGTGGGGGGAAAAAAAATTATGACATTTGTAAAAAAAAAAAAAAAATGTGTTGCCATTTTTACTGATACCATTACGGGGCTGATAGGATGTTTTAATCTCCTCGTATCACATCTTATTGCAATGTTGTGCAAAAAAGCGTAATTCTAGTTTGTTTTGAGTATTTTCTTGTTCTGCCGCTAAGTGACCAGACTAATTAAGGCTGCTTTCACACTACGTCTTTTTAACATGTGTCCTGAACGTTTTTTTAACGCAGAAACGGATCCAGTGCAAATGCGTTTTCATTGCAATGCATTTGCAATGGACTCGCGTTAACATGCGTTCACCTGCGTTTGCGTGCGTTATAGTGAGGATCCAGCGACTTGCAGTTTTTTAACATCTTTTTGAGCTGCGTCCAACTTCTGCAAATTGCTGGATCCTGACTAAGCAGCATGCAAACGCATGTGAACGCTGGCATGCTGATAGGCAGGATCCTGCTTGCTCTAATGAGCATGCCCAGAAGCCAGCCTCCGTGATCAGTCTATCTCTCTCCTCCATCTGTCTCTCTCCCCCTCTCTCTCCTCCCTCTCTCTCTGTCTCTCCCCCTCCCTCTCCTCCACCTGAGAGCTGCGGACACTCGTAACCAAGGTAAATATCGGGTAACCACTTATCTTAGTTACCCGATGTTTACGTTGGTAACGTGTGCAGGGAGCCCGGCTCCTAGCAGCTGCAGACGCTTGTAACCAAAGTAAATATCGGGTATCCAAGCAAGTATACCCGATGTTTACCTTGGTTACGAGCCTCGCAGCTGTCAGATGCCGGCTCCCAGTCTGGCACGTTTAGTTCCCCTCACTCCCGATCACATGACTCCAATGCCCACCCCTAAACATCCAGTGACAGGATCCTGCAAAATAAGACATGCGTTTGCATGCATTTTTTGCTGTAAAAGCAGGATCCGCTTTTGCAGCAAAAAACCGTTCAGGACGCATGTTAAAAAGACGTAGTGTGAAAGCAGCCTAACTTTATATTTTGATAGACTGGACTTTTACAAGCACAGCGATAACAAATGTGTTGGGTTTTTTTTGTCTTTCTTTCCTTTCCCAACATTTATTATCCTTTAAGCTCCTGCTGTAGACCCTGGCGGTCCTCGGCAATTGCCCAGTTTGCCCCCACTCCTCCCCAACATTGGCCTCGAGTCTATGGGAAGAAACACAACAATTTTTCCAGATTTAACCAGTGCCCACATCAGAATTGTACGTTCTGCCTTTTGTACCATAGAATTTGGTTACATGTTAATCTATATTATGGGCACCAGTAGCCTGTGGTGTGTGGTCACTTGAAATAGACGTATACATGCTGTTCAATGCAACTTCCAGTTTTGAAAAATCTTGCCCCCTGTAGATGGACATAAATGACACACATCATTGGTGATGCCTCTCGGGAGATGACGTCTTTTAATCTTGGGGCATCAATAAGATTCTCTCTAGTTACACATCAGTAGGTGATGCTAGCAGCTGCCAGGAGTCTGTCGCTTGTCTCTATTTTTTTTAGAAATGCCAAGAGCACTAATTTAAAGATGGCAACAGATCTTGATAAACCACATATTGAGATGACACTTGGCACCATTGCTTCAGCTGGACACAAGACTGACCGTGGTAAATTATAAGGTTATTTGTTTTGGTTCTGAGCTGGAGGATAAAGACACTAAACGCATGTTCACACTGCATCTTTTTCCACCATTTTTACTTTCTTTTTTTTTTTTTAGCAACTCTGCTTATAAAAATACCAGAAAATCGCTCAAACAATACTCAAAAGAACTGTCTTATTTGTGTCAATGGAAAAATGGCTTTCTGATCATATTCACAGCGTCTTTTAAAAGCTTCTGGCTTTCAAAGATGCCAAGCATTTAAAATATAAGATGTGCCGTTCTTCAGGTGTTTTCCACTAGGAAGTCCTTACAAACCATGCAATAGATGAGTGCATTACTCTGCAATCTTCAGCCGTCCTATAGAGATGAATGTTTTTGGGATCAATGAAGGTCCCAGCAGTCAGACCCTTAGGGGTACTTTACAGGTTACAACATCGCTACCACTATATCGTCGGGGGCACGTCGTTAGTGACGCACATCCGGCGCTGGTAGCGTCATCGCAACGTGTAAATCCTAGATGGAACAATGAACGAGCACAGAGGCTTACAATATCGCTGATCTGTGTAACGTCGTTCATTTCCATAATGTCGGGTCGACCGCAGGTAGGATGTTGTTTGTCGTTCCTGCAGCACCACACATCGCTGTGTGTAAACCCGCAGGAGCGACAAACATCTCCTTACCTGCGTCCCGACGGCAATGTGGAAGGGAGAAGGTGGGCGGGATGTTATGTCCCGCTCATCTCCGCCCCCTCCGCTTCTATTGAGTGGCCGATTAGTGACGTTGCGGTGACGCCGAACGCACCTCCTCCTTGAAGGAGGGATTGTTCGGCAGTCACAGCAACGTCGCAGAGCAGGTATGTGCATGTGAAGCTTCCGTAGCGATAATGTTCGCTACGGCAGCATATCACCACATATGGCATGTGCGACGGGGGCGGGTACTATCGCGCTGGACATCGCTAGCCGATGCTAGCGATGTTGCAGCGTGTAAAGTACCCCTTAGATCAAAAAGTTATCCCCCATCCTATCGATAAGAGTTAACTTATATCATTAACAAACCCCCATAGGTCCCAGTTTTGTGAATAGTGTATGTTTAAGGCCACATGCACATGATCAGTGTTTGGTCAGTTTTTACCTCAGTATTTGTAGTTAAAACCAGAGGTGCGTAAAACATAGAAATGGTGACGTGTTTCTATTATACTTTTCCTTAGACTTCCCCTCTTCTGGTTTTGGCTACGAATACTGAGGTAAAAAACTCTCCAAATACTCAACATGTGCACGTGGCCTAAGACTAGCTTCACCTTACATATTGGCCTCCATTCTGAATCCTATTTTTATAGGGCTTCAGTGAGAAGCACCTGACCAAGTCATGAGTGGTGGTGTAGAGTCCTCGGTGTATTGTATGTTGGAGCTCCAAGGACAGGGAAGAATCTAAAATGGCCCCAATGGCTGGTATGAACTTTTTTTTTAATTTATACTAAAAATAGTGACTTTGCACCCGTTCGAGCATCGGGGTGCTCAGGTACACATGGAGCTCAGCCAAGTATCACGGGTGATGTTTCGTCTATGAAACGACGACCACAAGGCGCAGGTTTGCTTCACTGCACGTGTACAGGCACCCCCTCTCCTGGGGTATAAATCTACGTTCTCAGTTGTAGTGTTACCCAAAAAACCCAAACCCCGCCCTCGCTACCGTGAAAATGCTGTTTATGGCTGGCTGTATGTGGGCGGAGAACCAATCATTGAGTTTCCATAATGCTCGTTACTCACATCAAGCTCGTCCAAGCGTGTGACCAGCTCAAATCAAGTAATGAGCACCCGAGCAGTTTACTGCTCACCCATCACTTAAAGGGAATCTGTCACCAGGTTTTTGCCACCTAATCGGAGAGCAGCATAACGTAGGGACAGAGATCCTAATTCCAGCTGTCACTTACTGGACTGCTTAGTGTACTTTTTATAAAATCACTGTTCATTCAGCACTAGATTATTATTAGAGGACTATTTGGCGTGCTACAGGTAGTCCAGCATATTCATGAGCTCTGTATAACTGCAGCAGAGAAAACGATGATTTCATCAAAATGACATCAAACAGCTCAGTAAGTGACACAGCGCTGGAATCAGGGTCTCTGCCCCTACATTATGCTGCTTTCAGATGGGGGAGCTAAAACCTGGTGACAGATTCCCTTTAATAGTGATATGGAAAAAAAAACATTGCTTTTTTCTTTTTTTTTTTGTTTTTTATTTGTTGGTTTAATATAACACCTCTTGCACTAAAATCTGCAAGATGGTCACTTTCTGATGACATCTTCCATTTCTCTGCATTGTGCTAAGTTGCAACACCAGATCTAGCCGCGCAGTGTGTTGGGGTTTCTGGGTAAAAAGTGTCCGTTATCTAATCCCTGCTAACTTTTTTCTGAATTCTATGAATTATTCCAGCGTGTGATTCCGAGTAACAATTACTATACTACTTTCATTCAGTTTTTCCGTTGTTTTGTTTCTTTATGGTGTGCACTTCAGTGCATTTTTAATAAAGCTGCAATATGTTCTTGCTTAGTTCATGTCCTGGGCATCGCATGGTTACAGATGGCTATCGAGCAGGGGCAGAGTCGCGGTTACTTTTAATGAAGAGGGTATGACTCCGCTCACCACTTTTGTAATAGGTGCTCAGAAGAAAAATTATCAGTTATAGAAACTTCGGCACTCAAAACGTTTTTTTGTATAATTCTCAAAATTTCAGGATGTGTTTCAGAATAACAATCCATATAACAAAAGAAAAACGTTTCGGCTCAGCATGACCCTTCTTCATTAACTAGCGGAACAAGAGGAATATATCTGGATGCACCACTAGAGGACTTCTAGGAATAGTCTTGTACCATAATTGGTCATTCCATGTTGAATTGAGTCCTATTGGATCATTTGTTTAGAATATTGGGACCGGGGTACTACGCACTGTACATTTTGCTAGCCCTTTATATTTCATCACATTGTGTTACCATTAGTGATGCCTGGATATATAATTACTTTCCTATAGGTTTCATTACTGCAATAGATCAAGGACACCCATCCTGTACAACTGACAGTATATACTGACCTTGAGGTTTTTTCCTGTCAGTTGTACAGGATGGGTGTCCTTGATCTATTGCGGTAATGAAACCTATAGGAAAGTGATTATATATCCATGCATCACTAATGGTAACACGATGTGATGAAATATAAAGGGCTAGCAAAATGGACAGTGCGTAGTACCCCGGTCCCAATATTCTAAACAAACGATCCAATAGGACTCAATTCAACATGGAATGACCAACTATGGTTCAGGACTATTCCTAGAAGTCCTCTAGTGGTGCATCCAGATATATTCCTCTTGTTCCGCTAGTTATTGAAGAAGGGTCATGCTGAGCCGAAACGTTTTTGTTTTGTTATATGGATTGTTATTCTGAAACACATCCTGATTAATACATTTTGAGGACTATGCAAAAAACCTTTTGAGTGCCGAAGTTTCTATAACTTTGGTTACTTCTAATGTCAGCGTTCCTCTGAATACGGTCTGCCTTTTTAAAAAAAACAAAAAAAAAAAAAACAACAAAAAAAAACACCTCCTCCAACTGTCAAAAATGCTTTTCGGTCCTTGCAGGGTGACGACGCCGGAATGTGATGTTACCACGGTCCCCTGCCACTCACTATTACAGAATATGGTTAGAGAAAGGCGTCTGTTCTCTGCTACAGGGTCTTTTGGGTTTGGGCAGCTCTCAGATTTTGTACATGATCAGAGCAGGTATCCAATGTTACCGGGTACATCTCTGCCAACCAGTACCGTACATTGTATAAAAAGCTGAAGTGAAAAAAAGCTGGAGGGAAATACTGGTAGATTTCCTGATGAAGAGGAGGGGTAACACTTTGAAACGCGTTGAATTAAACCACTTTGCATTACCTCTCCTGGATGTGTCGTATCTCCAGTAGCGCAGTAACAGTTCCACACTTAGGCTATGTGCCCACGTGGCGTATTTGCATGCAGTTACACTGCGTATTGCACTGCAGCGTAACTGCATGCGTCTCGCATCCCCAGCACAATCTATGTAGATTGTGCATAATCCATGCGAACGTTGCGTTTACATGCTGCCAAATCGCTGCGTTCTAAAAAGCAACATGTCACTTCTTTCGTGCGCTTTGCATGCTGTCTCCACTCTGTCTATGGGAGAGGCAGCATGCAGAGCGCACGAATTCTGCAGTCACCAAAGTTTCAGAACGCAGCTTTTCAGCTGCGTTCTGAAGTGCACATGCAGTGACATTACGCTGCGGTGAAGAACGCACTCACGTGGGCACATAGCCTTACAGTGTTCCTGAGTAACCTTTACAATCCTCAATCCTGTCATTACAATCATGACAATCCTTGTGGTCATCCCATGCTGATGCCTGTCACCGATGCATCTATATAAATATCCAAAATATTAGTCAATCAGAATTTTTCTTCATTTTTTTTTTATAGCACTAGCATGTTCCAGAGCGATATTTAGGGATTGTCATCACTCAGTGCAGGTGTAATATTTCAGCTTATATTTTAAAGTGAATTTTAATTAGTATGTAGTTAGGCATCACACAGCTGGCAACACTCATCTTCTCGACACCTTGACCTGGATTGCACTGACCAATTAATTCCTTTAAGACACGTAAAGCATTTTAATGTTTCTTACAGATGAGGTAAGTGTCCTCTCCTTAGACATTTAGGACATATCCACTTCATATACAACTAATGCCGGTAGATGTCGGTTACACCCTGGGACATGGAATATCTCCATAACAAGGACCCCCAGAACCGCATCGCTCCTGATGAATCCACTTGCTTGATTCTTTTTTTTTTTTTTTTTCTTCTCTCCCATAGACAGTGTTACATATTCAGCGCTTTCCTTTATTCCTTCGTAGCCTGGTTGCGGAATCCCTTGGGTGCATCACCAGGAGGGATAACTGGGTTGGCAATCCAGAGACTATCAGATATTTATGCCCATACCAATAATAATTTTTATTTATGTAGCGCCAACATACTCCCAGCGCTTTACAATTCAGAGGGGACATGTGCAGACAATGAGACGGTACAGAATAACAAAACTCAGATACCAAGAGGCGTGAGGGCCTTGATCACAAGCTTACAGTCTAAGGGAATAGGGGAGGCACAAAAGGTGATTTGGGGGAAGGAAAAAAAAAAAATAATTGTCATATATGATCCAGCCATCGATATAATAGGGAATTCAAAACCAGCTGCATGAACCGGTTGCCAGCCAGAATTTATTCAAGTGCAGAGTGTAAAAAAAGTACATGAAGATGAACAACCAGAAGATACAGGGGACAGGAATTGGAAGTAAGTTTTATGAAGGGCAGAAAGGGACTAGATTAGATCATGGTGGTGCGGTGATAGGCTAGTCTAAAGAAATGCGTTTTTAGGGCCCGCTTATAGGTGTGGATGTTGCGAATTAATCAAATTGTTCGTGGTAGTGTGTTCCAGAGCATTGGTGCAGCTCTTGAAAAATCTTGAAGACGGGAGTGGGAGGTTCGATTTGTTCAGGATGTCAGTCTTTATCATTAGCAGAACGGAGGGCACGGGTGGGGTGATGGACAAAGATGAGGGAGAAGATGTAGGGCGGTGCGGAACCGTGGAGAGCTTTGCGAGTGAGCGTGATAAGTTTATGTTGGACTCTGTAGCAGATTGGCACAGAGCAGAGGCATCGGTGAAGCGGTTGGAGAGGAAAATGATCCTGGTTGTGGCATTCAGGATGGATTGCAGAGGGGAGAGTTTAGTAACAGGGGGACCAATTGGTAAAGAATTACAGTAATCCAGGCGAGAATGAATAAGAGCGACTGTAACAGTTTTTGCAGAGTCAACGGTAAGAAAAGGTTGAATTCTGGAGATGTTTTTGAGGTGGAGGTGACATGAGCACCAATAGAAGTGTCAACTGTCTATTGTGGAAACTTTTCCACGTGGCAGAATTATTGTCCATTTTTGGGGAGGCACGTTTTTTTTTTTTTTTTTTTTTTCTTTATATTCTCCCAAGTGCCATCTACTTTCCATCTATTCTATTTATCTCACATTTTACACAACTGAAGGAGATAGTTGATAAGTTGTCTAAACCTTTTTTGTCTCTTGGCTTGGATCCTTTAAAACCGAATGTATTCATTTTCACTTCTATTTTTAAAGGATCCCTGGCTGATTCTGATCTGCCAAAATGAATAAGAATGGTGCTTCGACTTCACTTCGAATCAACCAGCAGAATTTTCATATATAAAGTAAAGCCAGTGCTATACTGGCGCTAGGATGCTGAATGCAAGCATAGCTTTTGTTCTGAGATTAGATGTTTTATTTCAGAAATATATGCAAGTAAAGTTCCAGCAATGTCCTGCTATTTGATTGACAGGTGCAACAGGGGCAGGAATATGTGGACCGGGTTTTGCTCTTTATTCCCACCCCTGTCTGTCTGGCCTTCCTCCCCAGGTCGCTGTCATAGACGTTCATTCCAGCGCCTGCGCAGTATCACTTCATTGGCACTCTGGTCCCGCGGTGCTATCTTCTGCCCATAAATTCGGACTGGCCACAAGTCTATGAGAGCAACAATGAGGCCATAACAAGGCTCTTATAAACTTATATTGATTTGGGACCTCCGGCGCCTCCATGAAACACTGAAGGTTACAAATCACAAGAGACCATCCGGAGCTGCGGTGATAGAATATGAAGCCGATGGAGGGTGAGTAACAGGGCGGCTTTGCACGTTGCGACATTGCACGTGCGATGTCGATGGGGTCAAATCGAAAGTGACGCACATCCGGCGTCGCAGTCGATATCGCAACGTGTAAATCCTTTTTGATACGATGAACGAGCGCAAAAGCGTCGTTATCGTATCATCGCTGCAGCCTCCGACATTTCCATAATGCAGCGACAGGTGCGATGTTGTTCCTCGCTCCTGCGGCAGCACACATCGCTGTGTGTAAAGCCGCAGGAGCGAGGAACATCACCTTACCTGCCTCCCGGCTGCAATGAGAAGGACTGAGGTGGGCGGGATGTTTACATTCTGCTCATCTCCGCCCCTCCACTTCAATTGGCCGCCTGCCGTGTAACGTCGCTGTGACGCCGCACGACCCGCCCCCTTAGGAAGGAGGCGGGTCGCCGGCCAGAGGGACGTCGCACGGCAGGTATGTGCATGTGAAACTGCCGTAGCGATAATAGTCGCTACGGCAGCTTTCACTAGATATTGCACGTGCGACGGGGGGGCGGGACTATCGCTGCAGCATCGGTAACACATTGGTACCGATGTCGCAGCGTGCAAAGCCCGCCTACCACTAGGAGCAGGTGACTTAGATTTAAAGCGCCACTCCAGGGGTGCAATAAAAATAACTGGAGTGGTGCTGTAAAGATCCCAAAGTTCAGCTTTACTTCCACTTTGCAAGCAGGAACAATACAATGTGTTAGGCCACCAATGCAAGACGTATGTGAAACCATAAAACATTTTTGGAAAAAAGGGCAATTTAATTATCCTTATTCAGGGGAAAAAGCTTTTATGTCTGGAAAAATGAGTTACGATTCTAAACAAAAAAAGCTGAATTCATGTATGAAGTGCAGCCGTGAACTAAGGTTACATGAGTTCATGAAATATACACAATCCCAAATGTTAAATTAGCAGGAGAAGTTGATTTGGTAGGGCATTGTTTACTTCCACATTTATAGAGCACTAGCTGTAGCACCCGGTGCTGTCCGGGATAGTAACTGTCTCTCTGCTTCTCTCCCATTCTCTGTCTGTCTCCCCCCTCTGTATATATCTCTCTCTCTATCTCTTTGTCTGTCTGTCTCTTTCCCTGTCTGTCTCTGACTGTGTTTCTTTCTCAGTCTCTCAATCTCTTTCCCCCTCTTTCCCCCTCTTTCCCCCTCTTTCCCCCTCTTTCCCCCTCTTTCCCCCCCCTTTCCCCCCCCTTTCCCCCCCCCTTTCTCCCCCCTTTCTCCCCCCTTTCTCCCCCCTTTCTCCCCCCTTTCTCCCCCCTTTCTCCCCCCCTTTCCCCCCCCCTTTCCCCCCCCCTTCCCCCCCCCCCTTTCCCCCCCCCTTTTCCCCCCCTTGTAATGGCAGGAGTAAATATTGGAAGGCAAGCATTACTCCATACCCCAGGGATAGTGGCCCTGTCTCCATAACCGCCCTTTCTGACAGGTGTCCACAAGACTGTCGGGTGCTGGGTGGGCGAGAAAGTTTGGGTGAGACCTTTCTATGTCTTTCCTGTGCACAGTTAGTGGGCTTTGTAATGTATGTTAAATTGGGCTAATTTGTTCCGTGCACTGTAATGTGCTTTGAAATATATGCCAGACTAGGATGGCCAAAACGTTACAGGCTCCATGTGCTATAGCTATACCTTTTCAACCATTAGCCCTGTGGCTTTAGTTCCCACTTAGTGGTTAAGTGGCTAATTACATAAGTACCCAAGAGGTCATATATCTCGGTTTTCTGGTAGCACATCCCATGATGGCTGTGGTTCTTTTTATATTATTTCACTAAGGTTTAGGGATTTCATCCATTTTTAACATTTTAACTGGCTGAATTAAAGGTTATATTTTAGTACTCAGTGTTGCGTTTTTCTATTTGGAGAATTTAGCTGAAAACCTTAAAGGGGATCTGTCACCAGGTTTTTGCTACCTCATCTGAGAGCAGCCTAACATAGGGGCAGAGACCCTGATTCCAGCCATGTGTAGGCACATCCTACCTTTCCAATGTGAACAGGGGCAAACTGAACATGAAATATAGTAACAAAAAAGACAGTTTCATACTGCAGTGCTAAGATATGTGGAATTATGAATAGGGAAATATAGACATGCATTACTGCTATGCAAAAATTGAGATACAAAAATGGCCAGTTTTATATGAGCCCAACAGTCAACGTTTCATGTTCAGTTTGCACATATTCACATTAGAAAGGAAGGATGTGCAATCACTCCTGCTCTTCAGCCTCAGGTGATTTTAATTCTACATTTGCAGGTTCTTGTCCTTTCATAAATTTGTAGGTTATTTTAACCCAAAGAGAAGCATTAGTTTTGTAGGGACCCAACAAAAAGGTTGAATTACTGTTGGCTGTTGGGCTCACATAAAATTGGCCATTTCTGTGTACAAAGTATCTGTTTTTTCATATTTTTCATAGCTGTAATGCATGTCTATATTCCTATATTCATTGTTCCACATATCTTAGTGCTTAAGTGTGCAACTGTCTCCTTTTTGTTACTATGTGTCACTGCCTGAGCTGTTTGCTGTTGTAGCGCCACTGACCCGGTCAGGCACCACTGAGTACTGCACCCATGCTGGGACTGTACTTCCAGGTAATCCTAAAGGCCAGAATGAGGTGTGTACGCACAGACACATAGCAACCATGTCTCCCACACCTTTAGAGGGGACCCTTGGGTAGTCTCCAGAGGGGGGGGGCGCGCTGGCTTTCAAATCTCATCAAGGGGTGTGGTGGAGGGGCTGGGAGCTAAAGTGCAGAGGCTGTCAGGAAAGGAGTGGAGCGAGCCAGTCTGGTAGTGGTGATACGCGCGCTCACACTAGTCAGACGCTGCGCGGTGTAGTGACAGTTGGCGGGGGAGAACGATTACCGAGTCAGTCAGAGAGGATGGGGGAGTCGGTGACTAGGCACGTACGGGGAACAGGTCCCTACAGTAGACTCAAGTTAAACTATCTGCTAAACCTGCCGGTGAGGGGAACTACAAGTACCTCACCAACCACACAGAGTCCGAGCCTCAGCAGCAACGCAGGGACCCATAAGGAGACAGAGCTAGAAGCCATCTCACCTGGTCCACGCTGCCGGCAAACGGTCCAAAAAAGGAGAAAAGGCAGTAGCGACCGTCAAGTGCTGCACATGTCACATCCGTGCAGCCGGCTGCATTCTTCCAGACTCACTGAGCTGTGGGTGGTGTTCCACCGCTGTCACAGCCCATCTGCTCCCTCCTCCCTCACAGCAGAACGCTGCAAGCAGGAGACACGAAGCTCTGTGCTAGGAGGGAGGGGGAGCAGGGAGCAGATGGGCTCAGCGAGTCTGGAAGAATGCAGCCGGCTGCACGGATGTGACGTGTGCAGCACTTGACGGTGACATCACTGGAGCGGGAACAGCGGTCTGCAATAGCGCCTCTCACAAGCACTATTGCCAACACAAGGTATTTGAGAGGAACATTGTTTCTCAATATAATATTGAACTAGACAATAAAAAATATGGGTGAACCACCCCTTTTAAGTGACTTTTGGACTCTGTCTGAGTTATTCTGGGACCCGTTATTTTACACACCTTAGCCCCTGGGGCCTGCCTCATTCATGGGAGGCCACACCATCTGACTGCAGACCCCAGACGCTCAAAATCTGCAGTGGTGGTCACCCATATCCCTGACCGCAAGCCGTGAGTGGCGTCATGACACATACAAAATCTGACATACCTGTTTGCCATATTAAAAGAAGACCCTGTGGCGTCCCTGAAGCTGGAGCGACATCCCTGGGGGCGACACAACGTCACTTTGATGAAATCAATGTTTCCTCTGCTGCAGATCTAGCAGTTATACAGAGCTCATGAATATGCGGGACAACCTGCAGCACGCCAAGTAGTCCATTAATGTTCTTCTGCTTATTAAACTGTGAATTTATCAAAATTACACTAAGCAGCCAAGTAAGTAACACATCGCTGGAATCAGGATCTCTGCCCCTACGTTATGCTGCTCTCAGATTAGCTGTTATAAACCTGGTGACAAATTCACTTTAAGGAATGCCAATATTCAAACTAATAAAATTGACAAAAACCCCGCAAATGAGGAATTGGGCCGTTTAGGTCGGAGGATTTTGACATATTTTTATTTAATTTCCCCTGTTGGTTATTGCATATTTAATTGTTATCAGAAACAAAGATATAATATCTTCCAACAAGTAATAGCAGTAAGAGTGTTTATATAAATAGAGGCGGTTATTATCCCCGCACCACAACACTCGCACTTAATGACTGCTCAATAATCGGAGCTGAACAATGCCCGGACGGCTGTGGATCTGACACATGATGCTCCATCTTTCCTGCAGGCAGACTCGGATTTACTAGCATTGTGCTTTCTTGTCTTTGTCCTCACATAATTTAATATAGAGACGAGAACTGAAAAACTGTCTTCTGTTTTTCTGAATGAACTTGTCAGCCGACTGTACTGTTCCCGGTATTATCTCCTCCCTCCCCATAGCTGGGGGATGTGGCCCTCTGTGAAGGGATTAGCATTTTTATACAAATAAAATGAGACGTTCTAAGTCTCTAATATGCATTGCCCTCGATTCATCAAGACTGCATTATTCGCGGCAAATTTTAAAAACCGGGCGCTGGAGTAAGAGGCACCAAAGTAGCTTCTTAATGAATATGGAGCATCTTCGGTTGTCGTGTGCCACCACGAGAAGAATGCTCCAATATCTGCCTGGAGTACGTGTCATAATTTACAGCACTTTTGCGGTGTCAATCATGATGAGTTTGCCCCATCCCGCTGAGGCTCTGCCTTCTTTCTAAAAAGTTGGTCAGAACTGGTGTAACAAACGACAACAATATTTATTCCGCGACCACAGATTATGCACTTTTTTTTTTTTTTTGCAGCATTTCAATCAATTTACATCAGAAAACTGGCCTAAACTGCATCATGTACCCTTGAATACATCATTACATTTTTAATAATAATTTTTAAGGTGGTTGGGATTGTTGTACATGAATGAGAACACTCTACTCCATGTTTGCCACTTGTAAATCTCAACATACCCAGTCATGCTAGAATTTACGAGCTTAGAATTTAATGCTCAGCGCATATGTATAGTAAATAGTCTGGACTGCAGACGGATACACTGTAGCAAACTTAAGGAGTCCAAATGTATTCCCCTTTTTTTTTTTTTAATTTATTTTTTAAACACCAGGTTTTTGCTATTTCACCTGAGAGCAGCATAATGCAGGCAAAGAGATTCTGAAAGTAATTACGTATAACTTAGATTACAAAGTGCAACTGTTCTAACTTTATCTCAGAATTGAGTGTATCAGAGCTGGAAGTTGTCCCCGCCCACACCATGCCCTCAGAGAGTGTGCATTGACTGCCAGGTGTCAATCACAGCAGGGGGCTGGTGGACTGTTCTGCAGTAGACACTAAAGGTCCAGTCACACTAAGCAACTTACCAGCGATCCCAACAACGATAGGGATCGCTGGTAAGTTGCTAGGAGGTTGCTGGTGAGCTGTCACACTGCGACGCTCCAGCGATCCCACCAGCAACCTGACCTGGCAGGGATCGCTGGAGCGTGGCTACACGAGTTGCTGGTGAGCTCACCAGCAACCAGTGACCAGCCCCCAGTCTCCTAGTTACAGCACACATCAGGTTAATTAACCCGATGTGTGCTGCAGCTAAATGTGCACAGAGCAGGGAGCAGCGCACAATGCTTAGCGCTGGCTCCTTGCTCTCCTAGTTACAGCACACATCGGGTTAATTGCCTGATGTGTGCTGCAGCTAAATGTGCACAGAGCAGGGAGCAGCGCACAATGCTTAGCGCTGGCTCCTTGCTCTCCTAGTTACAGCACACATCGGGTTAATTACCTGATGTGTGCTGCAGCTACATGTGCACAGAGCAGGAGCCGGCACTGACGGTGAGAGCGGAGGAGGCTGGTATCAAAGGTAAATATCGGGTAACCAAGGACAGGGCTTCTTGGTTACCCGATGTTTACATTGGTTACCAGCCTCCGCAGAAGCTGGCTCCTGCTCACTGCACATTAGTTGTTGCTGTCTCGCTGTCACACACAGCGATCTGTGCTTCACAGCAGGACAGCAACAACTAAAAAATGGCCCAGGACATTCAGCAACAACCAACGACCTCACAGCAGGGGCCAGGTTGTTGCTGGATGTCACACACAGCAACATCGCTAGCAACGTCACAAAAGTTGTTCGTTACCAGCGATGTTGCTAGCGATGTTGCTTAGTGTGACGGGGCCTTGAGTCACACCAATGCTAATCACAGAGCAATAAACAATCGAGTATGCATAAACAATAGTTCTCACACAGATAAGAGAAACACAGATGCAGCATGCTGTCCTCAGCTTACATGGCAAAATTCTAGTGACAGATTCCCTTTAAGTGACAGCTCTGTACCCAATAACTAAATCCTGACTTTTTTATGATATTTTATGACGTGGGGCTGTTTTAATTTGTCATTTTTGCCATAAAGTTTAACCAGTTATCTGTGGGCTGTAAAAATGAGCTACTAAGTCAAAACATTTCTGACAGTCTAAAACTCAGACAACGCCTTTGAGAATACATCTTGGAGACCACCCAATCTTGGATCTTTGAAACCAGTTCTGACTATTGAGTGTTGTGCCTTCACTTTTAAAAAAAAAAAAAAAAAAAAAAAAAAAATTTTTTTTTTTTTCTTCTTCAATTTTTTACTTGGTGTTTTCTGGAATTTTTAGTTAATTTTAATTCTGAATGTGTTTTCTAACAATTTTTGCCTTGTGGACTGTAGCAAACTAGCAGATATTTCTGGCACCGGCTGCTTAGGAATTTGGCTCACAGATTGATACTGTACAATTGTATCTGCTTCTTAGCTAATAGCTGAGAACAGTAATAATCAGCTGGTAACAGAGCAGAGTCTATACCCGGCATGCAGTAGACTAGCGCCGCCTCCGCTGGTGATGTCACTGGTCTTGTGCATGCTGGGTACAGACAGCACTCTGCCTGCTGATTATTACAGATTGCACAGCGCAGGGAATGACAGACAGTAGGGACAGAAGAGCCCCAGACCAGCCCCTAAAATGAGCATCAATGATGAGGCTAAAGGCTACTTTACACACTGCGATATCGGTCCCGATATCGCTAGTGTGGGTACCCGCCCCCATCTGTTGCGCGACACGGGCAAATCGCTGCCCGTGTCGCACAACAGCCATCACACATACATACCTGTCCGGCGACGTCACTGTGACGGGCGAACCGCCTCCTTTCTAAGGGGGCGGTCCGTGCGGCGTCACAGCGACGTCACTGAACCGCCGCCCAATAGCAGCGGAGGGGCGGAGCTGAACGGGACGTAACATCCCGCCCACCTCCTTCCTTCCTCATAGCGGCCGGGAGGCAGGTAAGGGGAGCTTCCTCGTTCCTGCGGCGTCACACGCAGCGATGTGTGCTGCCGCAGGAACGAGGAACAAAATCGTTACTGCTGCAGTAACGAGATTTGAGAATGGACCCCCCATGTCGCCGATTAGCGATTTTGCACGTTTTTGCAACAATGCAAAATCGCTTATCGGTGTCACACGCATCGGCATCGCTAATGCGGCCGGATGTGCGTCACAAATTCGGTGACCCCAACGACTCCGCATTAGCGATGTCGCAGCATGTAAAGCCCGCTTTAGGGTCAGGGAGGTGGCAGGTGATGTGACCGTGACAGCAGCCTTTACCGTGTCCCTGAAAACAAGTGTCATCAGAGATGCTCTTATTAGGGGTTTCTCTGATCTCAGCTCTGTACTTGCGCTGTACACTGTGTGATCTGCACAGTGACTACACCCACTCTATTGTCAGCTCAGTAATGACCCTCAACACAGTAATGTCACCATATCCGGCATCTTGGAGATTCTTGGTGACATCAGTAACACTACCACTCAACAGCGTTGCACATTCACGAGCAGCGTGACCCGGTACGTCTGAAGAGCATTAATGTTACTGATGTTGCCGCTCTTCACCGTTGCTGAATCTCACGCAGCACAGTGGGACCTGGAAGGTCTGAAGAGAGGCAATTTTACTTATTTCACCGCTTTTAAGTAAACTCACCAAAAAAATTTGGTGGCAGCTTACGTCGTGGTTGGGAAGGGATTCACAATCTATGAATTAAACTTGCGTCATAGCAACCATGGAGGCGCACAAGCTGTGCCCACACGATCACCGCTGGTAGCTCAAAGTAAGTAATAGCCAAGCTCCGGCTGTTGCAGGCAGGGATGGTCCTCATGCCGCTCCTCGCTGTTCAACCCCGTAAATGCCGTGATCATATGTAATTTCAGGCTGCCGAATGATGCCATGGCAAACCAGGTCAAATAATGACCTCCAGGTTTGCTGGTTCGTTGACCTGTTAGACCATGCCAGGAGCATGGTCTAATAGGCATTCTGTCAGTATTATACTGACAAGCGTAATGTATTGCAATGTATGTGCATTGCTATACATTGTTTCATCGATCAAACTAAGAAAAGTTAGTCCCATTAGGGTCTAAGTAAAAATGTAAAAAAAAAAAAGAATATATTTATGTAAAAACAAACAAGTGTTCACAGACTTGGTATCGCCACATTCAGAACAGCCCGATCTATAAAAGTATCTAATAAACCCCTTCAGTAAACGCCGTGAAAAAAATAAATAAATAAAAACGTGTCAAAAAACTATGGTTTTTCATCTTAAGGATAAGGTGAGTGTAGAGCACAGGATAAATGTGATCCAAAATGTTCTGTAAAATGTTCCCAATAAAAGCTACAACTCTGCCCACAGAAAAACAACTCTCCACATCTACATCATCTGTCAATGGAAATATAGGGGGTTTTACACATTACTAGTTACACACAAGCTCTTGGAAAGTGATATGGCTCCTCGCCTCCGAAAGAAATCCAGCAAATTCTACGTTCTCAAATCCAAATGTTCCCCTCCTTTCTGAGCCCCATAGTGTACCTAAACTGCAGCTAACACCCACTTGTTTGTCAGTACTGCAGTGATAAGAGCCTGCTTAACTCATGGAGTCCATGTCTTTAGAAGCATGAGCTGGCCACAATGTACGGGCACTACAATGGCAGATTTTCAATTTTCACTCAGCTATTTCCATTGCATATTTGTTTCTGGAAAACACCCATTAAGTCCAAATCTGCCCTATACCTGTAGATAAATTCCCAAAGAGGTGTAATTTCAAAAATGGGGTCATTTAAAGGGGGATTCTTCTCTTCTGGACTGAAGTCTGCAACTATTCTCAGAAAAGTGGTGCTTGTACCCCTCTGAGCCCTGTCGTGTGGCTCGGCAGTACTGTAGAAATTGTGTGAGTTTGCCATTGTTACCCATTCTTCTGTGTGAAAATGAAAAATCTGGGGCTAAAACAAAATGTTTTGAAGAAAAATTATTTTTTTTTTTTCACCGCCCAATAGCATAACATTTTGTGGCACATCTGTGGTGTCAATATGATCACTGTATCCCTAGATGAATTCAATGAGAGATGTAGGTTTAAAATGAGGTCACTTGAGGGGGAGGGGGAATGTTCTGGAATGTCAGTAGCGCTGCCAACGTAACATAGTGCTCGTAAACCATAACAGCAAAATCTGCACCACACTATGGATTTTTTTCCCTTCTTCACTTTGCACTCTGCCTCAAAACTACAACCACATATAGGGTATTGGCACAGTCAGGAGAAATTGCGTAACAAATTGTACCGTTTTCTTCTATTACCCTTTTTTAAAATTAAAGACTTAGGACCAAAGCAATATTTTAGTGGAAAAAATGTAAACATTGGGCTTAGTAAATGGAAAATTAACACCTTCACAACATTTCTTCACCAATGATGTATGGGTATGTCATAGTGGTCATGCAGTGCACAGGATCTGTGATCATGCAATGACAGCCGAGCCCCGACATGCACAGCCAGAAGTGCCTGCACCGCCCTGGGATGTTTAACAACCTAAATGCCGTGATCGATATCGATTGATGCATTTAGGACCCCCATGACATAATCATGGCACCCCAAGGTTGTGATGACTATCTCCAGGTCAGCAAGCCTGTTTTACCATGTCAAACACATGGCCTGAGAGGCAGGTGCATTGCAATATATCATAACGGCGATCAGATTAATAAAAGTTAATGTCCCATCTAGGAACGAAATAAAATTAAAATTCTAAAAATCAAAAATAAAGAACAAAAAAAATGAAAATAATCTACCACTTAATACGTATAGGTTATGCAAAAGTTGAAAAATAAAATAAAAAGGTACACATTTGCTATTGCCGCATCTGGAACAACCTGATCTATAAAACTGTTTTTATGGTGTGAAAGTGGCTAAACATAAAATAAAAAATTAAAAAAAAATGATAAATGTGGTATCTCTGTAATTGTACTGACCCGAAGAATGAAGTGGTCATCACTTTTATGACACAGTGAACAACGTAAAAAAAAAAATTAAATCCCGAGTTGCTGTTTCTTTTTGATCCCAAATCATCAAAAGCGGAATAGAAGCAATCAAAAAATATTATATGTCCCAAAATGGTACCAATAAAAACTCAACTTATGACGCAAAGGAACAAACCCTCACATGACTGTCAGCAAAAAAAAACCAAACAACCCCAAAACTATAGTCTTCAAAATACGGTGATGCCAAAACCTTTATTTTGTAACCTGATTTCAGCTATCGATTGTAGACAATTTTGTGCTCCAAAATTAAATGGCGTGTCTTCCCTGCCGTGTGCCCAAACAGTAGTTCACCACATATGGGGTATTGGCGTACTCTGGAGAAGTTGCACAACAAATTGTATGGTCTACTTTCTCCTGTTTTTGTGTTAACAACATTTTATTTTTTTTCTGTTTTGGCATGTCTAGGCCTCTTCAAATGTGAAATGGTGTTGTAAATATATTCCAAAAATATGTTGCTCCCTTCCGAGCCGTGCCGTGCACCCAAACAGTAGTTTTCCACCACATATGGGGTATCGGCACAATCAGGAGAAATTGTGCAGTAAATTGTACTGTCCGTTTTTCTCCTGTAACCCTTGTGAAAATGCAAAATTCTGGGCTCAAGCAACAGTTTTGTGGGGAAAAAGTAAAATTTTCATTTTGTGCTTTAAAGAACTACAGCACATATGTGAAGGACCCTAATATCTTGCAAACAGAGAGAAACTAATTTATATGAAGTTGGAAAACCCCCATGAATTATTTTCTGCTAGCCCTGCCAACTGAACATTAATCAAGATGAATTATTTTTCCCATAGATTCATTTAGTAAATTTAATGTTTGACTTGTTATCTAGTCATTGCATTCATGCTTACAAATTACAAGATCCTAATGACTAAAATTGCTCTAAAATTTGAAAGAATTATACAGCAATAAAATGCCTGTTGATCATTCAGCATGAATTGTAATACTTCTCTTGAAGAGCCACCGTCTGATGTAGACCCGATTTTTCTCGTTTTCATTTTTTCCATACATGTTCTTGTACTTTGGCTACACACTGTATGATGATCACATTTCTAATCTTTCACATCAAATTTTACTGTGCGTCTCCAAGAGTTGATGAATCTTTGATAATACAATTGTACTGTTTCCAAAATTTTCACAATTTGATTCCTGAAATGGATTGGGCTTGGATATGACAATTCGTAGCCAGGCAGAGGACTTAAATGTTCTCTGTGGCTTGAGTGTCCTAATCCTATGGGAGGCAGTGACCTGTTCACCTTTCACTATATCAATGAAGACACAGCTGCCTGTCACTGAGAAAAATGAGGTCACAGACCCAAATTACAAAAAGCCAGGTGTTCTTGTAAAACCTAGAAAAAATGTTGACTATCTGGAAGGCCGGTTTTGTCACGCAAACCTGCCCTTAAATACAATCTATTATTTTACGTTTAAGGGCAGATTTACTTTATTACCTCTGACCCCTTAACATGCATGGTCAGCTAAAATGCATGGTTGTTCTTCAGACATATTTATGAAAATTGGCACTGAAAATGAATAGAGGTGTGTATGTATATGTGGATATAGATATATCTTAGAGATATATATATAGATATATGATGTGTATATATAGATATATGATAGAGATACAGTCATACGAGAGAGTTTGGGCACCCCTATTAATGTTAACCTTTTTTCTTTATAACAATTTGGGTTTTTGCAACAGCTATTTCAGTTTCATATATCTAATAACTGATGGACTCTGTAACATTTCTGGATTGAAATGAGGTTTATTGTACTAACAGAAAATGTGCAATCCGCATTTAAACAAAATTTGACCGGTGCAAAAGTATGGGCACCCTTATCAATTTCTTGATTTGAACACTCCTAACTACTTTTTACTGACTTACTAAAGCACTAAATTGGTTTCGTAACCTCATTGAGCTTTGAACTTCATAGGCAGGTGTATCCAATCATGAGGAAAGGTATTTAAGGTGGCCATTTGCAAGTTGTTCTCCTATTTGAATCTCCTATGTAGAGTGGCATCATGATCTCCTCAAAACAACTCTCAAATGATCTGAAAACAAAGATTATTCAACATATTTGCACAGGGGATGGATACAAAAAATTGTCTCAGATTTAAACTGTCAGTTTCCACTGTGGGGAACATAGTAGGGAAATGGAAGAACACAGGTACAGTTCTTGTTAAGCCCAGAAGTGGCAGGCCAAGAAATATATCAGAAAGGCAGAGAAGAAGAATGGTGAGAACAGTCAAGGACAATCCACAGACCACTTCCAAAGACCTGCAGCATCATCTTGCTGCAGATGGTGTCAATGTGCATCGGTCAACAATACAGCGCATGTTGCACAAGGAGAAGCTGTATGGGAGAGTGATGCGCAAGAAGCCGTTTCTGCAAGCACGCCACAAACAGAGTCGCCTGAGGTATGCAGAAGCACATTTGGACAAGCCAGTTACATTTTGGAAGAAGGTCCTGTGGACTGATGAAACAAAGATTGAGTTGTTTGGTCATACAAAAAGGCGTTATGCATGGAGGCAAAAAAACACGGCATTCCAAGAAAAGCACTTGCTACCCACAGTAAAATTTGGTGGAGGTTCCATCATGCTTTGGGGCTGTGTGGCCAATGCCGGCAGCGGGAATCTTGTTAAAGTTGAGGGTCGCATGGATTCAACTCAGTGTCAGCAGATTCTTGACAATAATGTGCAAGATTCAGTGACGAAGTTGAAGTTACGCAGGGGATGGATATTTCAGCAAGACAATGATCCAAAACACCGCTCCAAATCTACTCAGGCATTCATGCAGAGGAACAATTACAATGTTCTGGAATGGCCATCCCAGACCCCAGACCTGAATATCATTGAAAATCTGTGGGATGATTTGAAGCGTGCTGTCCATGCTCGGCGACCATCAAACTTAACTGAACTGGAATTGTTTTGTAAACAGGCATGGTCAAATATACCTTCATCCAGGATCCAGGAACTCATTAAAAGCTACTAGAGGCTGTTGTTTTTGCAAAAGGAGGATCTACAAAATATTAATGTCACTTTTATGTTGAGGTGCCCATACTTTTGCATCGGTCAAATTTAGTTTAAATGCGGATTGCACATTTTCTGTTAGTACAATAAACCTCATTTCAATCCAGAAATATTACTCAGACCATCAGTTATTAGATATATGTTAGATATATGAAACTGAAATAGCTGTTGCAAAAACCCAAATTGTTATAAAGAAAAAAGGTTAACATTAATAGGGGTGCCCAAACTTTTTCATATGACTGTATATAGATATATTAGTTGGAGAGTGAGATGATAGATATGATAGATATGATAGAGAGAGAGATGATAGAGATAGAAATATAGATAGATATATAGTCATGCCACAAATTATATTGTTTGTTCTTTAATAATAATAATAATAATAATAATAATAAAAAAAAAAAATTGTATAAAACAGATTTTTTTTTTTTACCAGTTATAGTTTTGAACTACACCATTCCATATAATGTGAAAACATTTAGAGTTGGGTTAAACCATGAAAAAAAATGCAATTCAGACACGTATTTTCTTGAATTCCATTTTAGTGTTTATTATGAAATAAAAAATTACCTGGCAATATGATTCTTCAGGTCAGTGGAATTTAAGACCATACCAAAAAGGTCTAATATTGATTTGCTGTTGTGTTTTTGTGTTTTTTTTTTTTTTTTCGTGACTAAAAAATTTGTAGAGCCTTTTGTAAAACTGATTTAAGTCACTATTTTGTTGAGACCTTTGTCTTCCTGTGACTAGAGCCATATATAGACTTGTTTTTGGAGCAACGAACATACAATTTAATTGATAATATATTAGGAGAGAGATATCGTACTAAAGAGGTTATCCGAGATTTTTTTTTAACTTTCCCGTGGTGTAATTACCCTGTCTGATTCGCCCTATGTCATAGGGCAAATCAGCTTGACTGTGACAGTGATTCCCTGTTAACAGAGCGTGCTGGAAGAGAAGGAATTGCTCTGTTGATGAGAGAGAATTGATAGATAAAAGCACCTCTTCGTTGTGATTACCAAAGCGACAATTCGCTACATCGCAGCTTCCTACACGTCCAATAGTGTGACATTGAGGGAGTTGGGTATTGAGATTTTAATTTTTTGAAATCCGATTGTGACTGCCTGCTGCTTATTTCTAATGTCACAAATTATTTCTTTTAATAGAAGAGGGAAAATTGCCTAGTCATTTCTGAGCCTTGGAGAGAAATCAGACGTTTGAAATAGAGGCTTGTTGTTTGATGTTTCTCTAAGATATTCTATGTGAAGAACATCCATAATCTCATGTAAGGATTAATATAATAAGGCTGGTATATAGCGGGAACCTGTGATTAGTATCTATCTTATTTAATTAAGTTGTGGATATTACTAATTCGATCAAAAGAACCTTCAAAATCCAGCAAGACAATGAAAACGCCACCTACCTAGAAGACATGTTAATGATGAAACATTTTTCTTAAGAGAACAAAGATCGGGTGCAAACAGAACTACAAACATTTTACGTTTTTATAAGACATCATAGAAATAGAAAATATTGAAAACCTATTTTCCTATACGTTTTATTAGAAATGTAAATGTCTACCATTTCTGAACATATTTAGATCTATTTTTATGCTGATTTTAATTGTCTAATCAATATGGTTATAATATCCTAATCCACTATATTGACATGGATTTGAAAGTAAACTCCAGCAACATAACTGTTAAATTCGAGCGCTAAAAACTGTTGCAAATTGCTGATGTTATCTAAGAACCTTGCATGTCGTCTTTTCTTGCTTTTTATGTGTGTGATGGTTACCATGGCAGTCAAAAAAATGGATCCCCACACAGTATAATAGGCAGAACATAGTCCTCCATACAGTTTAATGCGCCATACATAGTCCTCCATACAGTATAATGGTACTCCGCATAGCCCTCCAGGCGGAATAATGGTACCCCGCATAGCCCTCCAGGCGGAATAATGGTACCCCGCATAGCCCTCCAGGCGGAATAATGGTACCCCGCATAGCCCTCCAGGCGGAATGATGGTACCCCACGGAGCCCTCCAGGAGGAATGATGGTACCCCACGGAGCCCTCTAGGCGGAATGATGGTACCCCACGGAGCCCTCTAGGCGAAATGATGGTACCCCACGGAACCCTCCAGGCAAAATGATGGAACCCCACGGAGCCCTCCAGGCGGAATGATGGTACCCCACGGAGCCCTCTAGGTGGAATGATGGTACCCCGCAGAGCCCTCCAGCCGAAATAATGGTACCCCGTGTAGCCCTCCAGCCGAAATAATGGTACCCCGCTTAGCCCTCCATGCGGAATAATGGTACCCCGCGTAGCCCTCCATGCAGAATGATGGTACCCCGCGTAGCCCTCCAGGCGGAATAATGGTACCCCGCGTAGCCCTCCAGGCGGAATAATGGTACCCCGCGTAGCCCTCCAGGCGGAATAATGGTACCCCGCGGAGGCCTCCCAGGCGGAATAATGGTACCCCGCGGAGGCCTCCAGGCGGAATAATGGTACCCCGCGGAGGCCTCCAGGCGGAATAATGGTACCCTGGGTAGATCTGCAAAATAGATGAGACTTGGACTGCTCCCTTATCAGACGCACAGATCCATTTTTGAAACTGATGTGTGTATGGATCAATGAAATGGCACATGGACATATACAGCGGATATGAGTTACGGTATGTAGGCTTATACGGGAAGAGGAAGAATTTACCCTACTGATGATGTTACATTATCATCCTCTGGTTAAATATGACACACTTACAACCAGTTCAACCAGCTATTATTATTTTTTTCTCATTTATTATGGAGCTATGTGTAAATAGTATTATGAACTGTCTAAATGATGGATACTGTAGGTAAGTAATGTAGGTTCCAAGAATACACTATGGCAGTATTGCACCTTTAAATTTAATGGAAAGACGTGGTCTGCAGAATTGTCATGGAGAGGCCATTTGAAGTGTGACTGAGTTGCATCTCCAGACCTGAACAATGCATAATTTAAAAAAAAAAAAAAAAAAAAAATTGCTTTAGAAAAGCTTTTTTTAAATATCCGGTTAGAACGTTCTTTACGAATTGATGGAGGTCTACCACATCTCCCATCGTACATTAAGACCCTCATTAGTACCCAACATAACTCACTCTGGATGAGCCCGGATGTCTATACATGTCACCGTCAGCCTTTTTTCAGATTAATGAAATCTGACTATTGCTTAATTTCCCCACTGGTGTACTATTGGAGAATTGAACACTGCAGTAGATCGCCCCTTTAATCACAGTATCACAGGAGAATCTTTATTAATGGATTGTCAAAAGTAGATAGCCACTATTAGGTTACTTACATTGAATGTGATTGTATTAGGAAGACAATCTCTGTATTTCAGGGCATATCAGCCTAAAAAGTAGTCTCCTTCCAAAAATCTTCATCTGTAAGACAAGCAACCATGTAATACTGTGGTTTCCCTACGGTGGGCTGCAGCTGTATGCAGCTTACCTTGGCAAAAATCATCTGTTCACCCAGAGTGTTGAGACCCAGCTCCTATGTCCATTTATTAATTTATTTTGCTAAATTTAAAACCAGAAATTAATCACAAGCTAAAGAAAAGTAAATGTCTTTTTTCTTAAAGGGGTGGTCCGAGACTGTTTTTTGACACCTAGTAGAAAAAAAGATAGTTGCTAATTTAGCAACTATCTGCCTATTGTTCACAATTTTGGCACAGAGCTGTCATTGACCCCTCCACCATGCCAAGAGTGCATGGGGAACCCTAATTAGCGCATAAAACTAAAGAACATTTTATGACAAACTGAGGAAACTATTCAGTATCAAAAGTACAATTTATATAAGGTCTATAGCCCCCCTTCAAGGCTTTCCATAGCTTAATCTGTCATTTTGGGTTGACAGACTCGATTTAAAAATATCGCATGAAAATTGTTTCCTATAAAATAGTTGTTTTTCTTTTGTTCCTCCATTTCTCAACCATGTAAATTATAGTAGTTTTATTCAGCTGGTCCTCATCTCTTCTGTATGGGATTCTCCTAGAGAATATGGCCAATTGGCTAAAAACAAATGTCTTGATTTTTATACAGTAAAGAGAGGGTCGCGGCTCACTACTGGATAGGCTAAGGAACAAAAAAATGAAGGTCAGTACAGAACAGCAGCATCTAGAACAGGAAAAAATAATAATGCATATTTCGGTCAAGTGACAGGTCTTCTTTAAGTCAAATGTATATTATACCTAAAGAAACAAATACAGAAGAAGAATCAATGCCTTTGAAATGTGTGCTGGAGAAGGATGTTATCAATACCATGGATGTCAAGAAGACCAAACAAATCAATTTTGGAACAAATTAAGCCAGACAGGTCACTCAGCAAGGATCATCAAGGTACAGCAAAGAGGGCAATCACTGGAGAAGGACATCGTGGTCGGAGGAATAGAAGGAACAAAGCGAAGAAGAAAAGCAACACGATGACTTCATACTATCAAGATAACGACGGAGAAGACCCTATCTAGGTTTGCACTAGATCATTCTTGCTACAGAGTGTTCATCCATAAAATTGCCATTGGCTTGAGATAGAGCTGAAGGCTGTTTAAAAAAAAAACAAAAAAAAAAAACTAGAGCTGATCGAACGCCTAAAAATCTGGGATCGGCGGATCAATGCCAGATTTTAAAGAGTCCGATCCGCTCAGGAATCCGTTGCCCATATAAGACAATGGGGACCGGAATCTGGAGATTAAAAATGTCTGTGGAGGGGATAAGAGGGCAGGAGCGAGTGCGCCATACTCCACCAAGGCGCTGTCATGGCGGCACACACCTTCCGGGTCACGCTGTTACCTTCCAGAGCCGACAATACCGTATTCATTGTTTTGCCCGCCTGCCGTCGCGTGTACTTAGTTGCAGCTAGACGCGCCCCCACCCTGAGTGGCAGTGTGTCAGCTGACTGCAACCAATCACATGAAGTCCAAAACGAATCTCCGGCACTCCAATTAGAGGAACAAGAACACAGTCTGGGTTTCTTTGGTGGTTTTTTATTGTAAATAAAGAAAATTTAAAAAAAGTCTATCTCAACGTTTCGGTCTCGATGGGACCTTTATCGAGAGTTATATCAGACTAAGGGAATAGAGATTAGTATACGGATTGCACCGACAAGGAACGATGTGGGTCATCACAGAAAAGATAAGGAAGTAAGTGTGAGCACTGTGACCATATAACGAAAATATCAAAGTCAGCCAGTGGGTGTTGCCAGATGAATCGTACAGTGGTGGTCTACGGGGGTAGGGGACCACAGTCCAAAACTGCCGGGTAGGGGTCAAGAGCCCAGTAAGTACTACAGTCATATCACCTGTTTGATCCAATAGAAAACAGCCTGTCAAAACGTAGTGGAGGAGGTATTTGGTTGGTATTGATATCAATATCCTAGACAGGATCTATTTGGAGGTAGCAGGGAATGCCCTGTTAGGCAGCAACGGTCTCCTGTATTTGCTGTAGACTTATGTATTAGCAGGTGGCGAGCATATATAATCTATGTACAAAAGAGAAGAGTCTCAATAATAAGAAGTGATGTGAGACATGCAATGAGATATCAATGTAATACCTTAGAGAGGGGTAACTGGCATAAGGACAGGCCCTGTGCTGCAGGATGTTCCCAAAGGGATACTTAAGGTGAATCGGTCAGAGGACCCATGGGGAGCATAGGGGACCTGCGTCCGGTAGAAATTCTGGCTGGCTGCTGTCACAACCAATCAAAATCACAGGCGCCAGGATGGCCGGTGGGCGGGGAAAGCAGTGCAAGTGTCTGCCGGTCAGCATGGTGGTAAAAAACAAACAATCGGCAGCACAGATATAACTCGCGGCTGCAGCCCCAGCTGTCGGGCTGTATCTGTGCTGTGTATCCAGTCACATGTGCGAGGCTTTGCCGGGTGATGCCATGGCAGACTCTCGCGAGTCCCTCGCATGTTTGATTCCAGTGAAACCGCATGTGGCTTTTTTTTTTTTATTATTTAAATAAATAATTTAAAAAAAAAAACGACGTGCGGTTCCCCCTAACTTTCAAACCCAGCCATGATAACGCCAGCTGGGGGCTGGTATTCCAACCTGCAGCCGCTCGGTATTGCCGCATCTATTAGATGTGACAATCCCGGTGCGATACTGGCACTTCCCGGTGGCGTGATGCGGTGCCAATCGGGGTAATAGCAGGGGTTAATAACAGCGCACAGCTGCTACTAAACCCTAGGTTTGTGATGGCACAGGCGTCTATCAGATACCTGCATCACAACCTGTAAATGAATGTAAATAAACAGGACACAGAGAAAAATCCTTTATTTGGAATAAAATACAAACACCCCCTCCTTCACCACTTTATTAACCCCCAACACACCCCTCCAGATTTGACGTAATCCAAAGGAGGTCCCACTCCGCTTCAGCTCTGCTACATCTGAATATCACAGAGAGAGGCCATAGATCACGACCGCTCTCTGTGAACTCCAGAGAATGAATGAACTGCGCAATGAGCGGTGATGTCACTCAGGTCATTTGCGGTCACAGCTGGAGGTTCCCACGGTCCTTCATCTGTGATCGCAGGTAACCTGACCTCAGGTGGAGGTCACGGAGTTCACAGACCTGCATCTCCTAGCAGAAAAATTGCAGTTTTTTGGGCTAAGGGATGCAAATTTGGTGCTGAAATTTTTACACCATATTCCTGCATCCCAATCTACACCTCCTGTCAAAAACTGCGGTGTTTTCAAGCATTTTTTGCCGTGTTTTTTGCAGCGTTTTTTTTTTGCTAGGAGGTGCACATTTGGTGCCGAGATCGTCTGCACCAGATTTCAGCACAAAATGTCCATCTGCTGGCAGGAATTTTTTTTTTTTTTTTTTTTACAGCCTGCCGTTTTCTGAACATGAACGTGCATGTACCTAGAAACACATGCAGGCGCCTGTCAGGAGTGTGCAGCTGTGCTGCGATGTCAGACTCGCGGGAATCCCTCGCATGCGGCTTTTTTTTTTTTTATCTTAAAAAAATCCATCCTGCTGTCTCCTCCCCCCACCCCCCCCCACAGTTTTCATCACCAGCCATGATAATGCCGGCTGGGGGCTGGTATATTCACAGCCCGCAGCCGCCCGGTATTGCCGCATCTATTAGATGTGACAATCCCGGTGCATTACCGGCTCTTCCCGGCGTGTTGCGGTGCCAATCTGGGTAATAGCAGGGGTTAATAGCGGTGCACAGCTGCTACTAAACCCTAGGTTGTGATGGCACAGGCGTCTATCGGATACTTGCATCACAAACCTGTAAATAACAGTAAATAAACAAGACCCAGAGAAAAATCCTTTATTTGAAATAAAGTACAAAACACGCCCTCCTTCACCACTTTATTAACCCCCAACACCCCGCAGCTCCGGCGTAATCCACACGACGTCCCACGACGACACATCCAGCACTGCTACATCTCTGGGCGAGCAGCTATAGAGCACGGCTGCTAGTTCTGAGTGTAGCCTATTACTGAGCCGCGATAAGCGATGACCGCATTAGACACTGTCACAGGCTGGGGGGCGCGTCAGCCTGCAACCAATCAAAGATGAGAGGACGGCCGGTGGGCGGGGGCGGGGAAAGCACGGAAGGCTGTGTGATTGCGTGCACAGTACAGGAAGTGAAAGCGCGACCCGGAAGCAGTGTGCCGCCATGACACCGAGTCTCTGTAAGTATGAAACTGATGCTTATTTGTTGTTTTGTTTATTTTTACTTATTTTGCAGAACAAGAATATATATGATGCTCAGCTTTCATAAAAATGATACTTTATTTATATAAAGACAAAACATGTAGACAGACAAAAAGGCACAACAGGGTGGAGAGAACTAAAACTGTGACTCCCACGAGTTGGGGGGAGAAAGTAGGTGGGATACAAGAGTAATTATTTTCAACTCCTATACATAGTACTTCAAAGAGATCACTTGTCTGTATAGAATTGTAGTGAATGCATATATGCTACATCACCTTCAGGTCTCTCAAATGGCCATGCGAAAATGGTCGGGGGTATATCCATGTGAGTATACTAATTAAATTATATTACCAGTCAGCCACAAGACTTCACAATGTATTTATCAAAATCACTAAATGCCAAATGGCACATAGGTCTCTATGTGCTCACTATAGAGATCCCTGACCACGTACAGCCAGATGGGCCAAACTAGGTGCCTATGGGTCATACATACATTCACTCATACATTTTAGTATCAAATGGTTAGCATCAAATAGCTATCGCACCCATGGGCCACAGTAGGGAGATGAAAAGTAATAATTATCCCCGTGGAGTTCCATAAATGGACAGCTCCCCTTAGGGGTATTAACACACTCTCACTCAAAAAGTTCTTAGGTAGAGATGTGTGTAGCTCCCAGTTCGAATTACCTGTGGTCCACCGGCCGAGCAGAAAGAAGTCACAGGAAAGTAATAAACATATCAGGATAGTGAATACATCATTTAGTGGTGCCAAAACCAAACACTAATGTACAGACCTGAGTTGGAAGGATTGTGGTCCCACCCACGACGCCTCAACGCGTTTCACCGCCTAGGGCTTCGTCAGGAGGCCGATATACACCTTGCGTGGCCACCAACCTTTACATACCCCTCGGGGGCTATGTGCATGTGTTGCCTAATTACCTGTTTGCCTCCATGTTTATCGGCGCAGCATAGTTCCAGCCGGAGGATCAACCGGAAATGACCTCATTTTGTTTCCGGCCAGGGGAGGGACGCGCGCCGGCCCAGCAGCCATTGGCAACGCGATGCCATCACTGCCGGGCGTGCGCACCGCCCCCACCCAGCGGCCGTACTGCACAGCAAGGAGTCCTCCAGCATGGTCCCAGCCGCGCACAGCATGGATAGCTGAGCGGTAGCAATCCAACCCATACACACAAGCCATGTACGTTACTACCTGGGGATCGAAACCATCCAGTCCCACCATATACCCATTGCATTTTTACATACATTAAAGGGGCAATAACGACTGATAAGACAATTGTGTCACATCTATTTAAATTACTTCACAAATCTGGACAAAGTCAAAAGTGCATTACACATCACACAGTCTCTACAATTATATTCCTACATCTCAGACGGGGGCTGGCTCCGTGGGCTACACGCTCCCACAACTCCCCCCGTACAATCATTATCTGGGGGCACTTATTGCACACCTCATTTTGGCCACTTGCACATTGACATGTCCCTTACAGTTTCAATAATATATTAGAGGGCATATATTATATTATTCTACGCCACATATATTTATTAGCTGGAGGAAGGTGCAGGGACCGCACTGCCCACAGGGGTCAGCCTCCCGCACCCAGGGTAAATCCCAAATACATTATTCTTCATCCAGGATATAAATCCATCATAATCGGAAAGTGAGCTAACTGAGATCAAAGGTGGAGATACATTCCAATTCTATATAATAGGTCACAGCAACCACCTTCCGCATTCCGACTTTCCATCTTCATCAGCTGTAAGAATATTCCGCTTTCCTCCAAGGGCAATATAATCCACTCCATTAATGTTATTACATCCTTCCAGCTGGATTGTTGATAGTAGATGACAACATATATATATAGATGCCCTGATGGAAATGGGTAAT
The DNA here is from genome assembly GCF_048569485.1 of Anomaloglossus baeobatrachus. NCBI lineage: Eukaryota > Metazoa > Chordata > Amphibia > Anura > Aromobatidae > Anomaloglossus > Anomaloglossus baeobatrachus. Next base: position 508,555,844 of record NC_134356.1, on the reverse strand, counting down.
TCAATTTTACCATAATGCAATTCTCCGGTCTTGTGTTTGTTTTTTACAAAAGGCAAAGGATCCAAAGGACTGGGTAGTGACAACCTCAATAAAAGATAAGGGTATAGATTAGCAAACAGGCAGGGTGTATCTTCCCCTGTATCAGATATATGCCAACAATATAACACATAAGCAACAGATACAGAAAATTTATTAAAAAATAAGAATTAAAAAGATGTCTCTACCAATACAGGAGATCAGTTCATAGGAAGGCGTTAAACCCAAAGCTTTCATTAAGGCCCTCAGGGGCCACAGTGCCCAGCCTGTATATCCATCGACTTTCCAAGCGCGCAAGGGTTCTGCCAATGTCCCCACCACGCACATCAGTTTTAATCTGATCGATGGCCTTTATGGTCAATAGTCGAGAATTATGGAACTCCTTAAAATGCCGGGGGATCGTCTTGAGTTTCTCATTACTAGATGTTTCTTTCGAGTTTTTTATATCTCTGACGTGTTGCCCTACACGGATTTTTAGTTCCCGAGTTGTCCTACCTATATAGAATAGGCCACATGGGCAGGTAGCTTGATATACTACGGCTTTAGAGGAACAATGCAGGAACATTCTTATTTCATATTCCCTATTGTCCTTAGCGCCCTGAAAAGTTTTTGCCTTACACATATTCCTGCAAGCTTTGCATAATCCACAAGGGTAGAACCCCATCACACTTGTCCTATGTTGGTTAGATATAGTACCATAATGGCTGCGCACAAGGTAATCCTTCATATTCCTGGCCCGCCGTGCCGTGACAAGTGGATATTGTGGAATATTGGGCTTCAGTGTTGAATTTGTTTTCAAAATATCCCAATGTTTCTTGAACATTTCCACAATATCATGCCAGCGGTTATTGTACGTTGTTATAAGGCGGACCGCGTCTTGCTTCTGTTTGTTAGGTTGTACAAAATTAGAATACAACAAAGATTCCCTTGTGCATTTCCTAGCTCGGTCATATCCATTCTTGATCGCTCTTCTGCTGTATCCACGGTGCAGAAACCTTAGCGCTAGGTCTTCTGCCTGCACTGAGAATGCCTCCTCAGTAGAACAGATCCTCCGAGCTCTGAGAAACTGTGCGATGGGGATACTTTTAATTGTCGCAGGAAGATGTGATGACTGAGCATGTAAAAAACCGTTAGTCGCCGTTGGTTTCCTATATATCTCAGTTGTTAATCTCCCGTCCTCAGATGTTTGGATTTTAAGGACCAAAAAATCAATTTCCCTACCAGACCGATATGTTAGGAATATATTGGCAGAATTATTATTGAGTCGATCAATGAACTCCTTCAGTTCACTGGGGCCTCCATCCTATAGGAACCAGACGTCATCTATATATCGCATCCAATTGTTGACTTTATGGATACTGACGTCTGGTTCTGTGAGGAATATCTCTCTCTCCCATGCCCCCAAGAAGAGATTGGCATAGGCTGGGGCGCATGCCGCCCCCATAGCAGTACCCTGCTGTTGAATGTAAGTCGCCCCCTTAAATGTAAAAACATTGTGGGTCAGAATGAACTCCAACAATGTTAGGAGGAGTTCGACTAACCCATTCTCCAGATTGCTAGTGCTTTGAAAATATTTTACAGTTCTAAGCCCGTCACGGTGACTAATAGACGTATAGAGGCTTTCTACGTCAGCAGTCACCATGACGGTACCTGGTTCGAGCACAATATTATCCAGTCTCTTGAGTGCCTCGGTGGTATCCCTAATATATGATGGGAGAGAGGCAGCCAGTGGCTTCAGATAATAATCCAGCATCTGCCATACTCTCTCACATAGCCCTTCAAGCCCTGATACTATTGGGTGTCCAGGGGGGCAATCGCTATTTTTGTGCAACTTGGGTGTAAAATACATGGTTGGCATCTTTGGATGTTTGACAACTAAACACTCAAATAGTTTTTTTGGGATGATACCATCCCCAAGGGCATGTTCCAAAATATTCACCAGTTCTTCCTTGCCTTTTTGTCTGTCTACATGTTTTATTTGTCTTTATATAAATAAAGTATCATTTTTATAAAAGCTGAGCATCATATATATTCTTGGTATGAGGATATAAGTGGTATTATCGTCTGATAGGATGTAGCTCTGATTATATCAGTGCAATATGTGGAATATGTGGTTATTTTGCAGAATCTGGATCGTGCACCCGGAATCCCGAGCCCGGGTCTGGCACCTAGATGTCATTGAAACCTCACGGATCCGGACTTTTACAGTCCGGATCCGCTCAGCCCTCTAAATAACGCAATCAACTACCCCATGTGAAGGGAGTTATAAGAAAGATGTCAGTAGTGATTAGTAGTTAATCTGACATTGTTACAGTACTTGTTAGTAAGGTTCTTACTATCCTGCTTTTTTTTCAATCAGGATGGGCAGTACTCTGTATTAGCATGCCCATGTTATCTTACCTGGTTGTATGAATAGGGCACTCTCTTTAGCACGCCACCAAAGATGACTACTGGTGAGTAGAGATGAGTGGACCCGTGGAAGTTCAGTTCAGTGGATTCAGCCCGACTTTAGATAAAGTTCGTTTTGGGACCTGGACTTGACCTGAACCCCAGTAGAAGCCACTAATTGGGCAGTTAGGGTCTCTGCCCATTTGCAGATAGCCATAAACCAGATACTTCTGGGGACAGGTAGGCAGGCTTTTTCCAATACCTTTTTTTTTTTTTGTTTGTTTGTTTGTTTGGTGCACACTAGATCTGATCACGTTGTTGTTATCCCCAGTGTGAGCCATTCAAACACACTGCAAGCGACTCTCACTGGGCCGAGCAGACCAAGCGATGCTTGATGGATTGGTCAGCATACATAAAGCATCCAGACAGTTTTTTTGTATAAAGTCTGTGTTCGGTATCAACACCGAACCTTGGGTTTGCTCCTCTCTACTGGTGAGCAGCTGAATGCTACTGAATGATCTTTAAGTGAAGATTCAAGTTACAGTTGACAAGAAAGACCATTAGATGTTAGATCTTGTAACCTGGGACTTCTGGGTTTTCTCATCTTGGTAGGTAAGCGCCCAGCCTTGCTTGGAGGTGCTGATTTCCATCAGTTTTAATGTGCATGAGTAATGGAGCAATGTGATGTGGCTTTGTTTTTGTTCTAATCCCTTTATGAAACTTATAGCAAAGTCTCAGCTCATATCTAGCAGCAGGGATTATTGAATCAAGCAAAGAGCAGAATAGGTTTATACAGACACTAAATCAATTTTAACGAGAAGCAGATTGTTCTGTTCTGGTATTTAAACATCTTCCTACACATTTCTTTGCGTTTATTATGTTGCAAATGATACAGTGACATTGTGGCTGAGTAAGGCTACTTTCACACATCAGTTTTATGTATTCAGGCACAGTCCTTTTTTTTCCTGATCCAACGGATCCTGAAAAAAAAGTGAAAACCGTATCCACCGGATCCGTTTTTTAACGGATCCGTTATGCCGGATCCGTTAAAAAACGGATCCGGTGGATACGGTTTGCATCCGTTTTTGCATCCTTTTCGTCCGTTTTTTGGCTGGATCCGTTTTGTTAATTACATTGGAGCATGCGCAGTTTAGAAAAACGGATCCGGCGGCCGCATCCGTTTTTTACCGCATTACGCCGGATCCGGCGTCCATAGGCTTCTATTGTAAAACACGCCGTATCGCGCCGGATCCGGCGCGATGCGGTTTTTTTGCCGGACAAAAAAACGTTGCAAGCTACGTTGCCTCCGGCCGCCGCATTTATTTATTTTGCCGCATCCGGAAAAAAACGGATGCACCGCCAAGCCATCCGGTACAATCCGGTAACAATGCAAGTCTATGGGGAAAAAACGGATGCGGTACTGGATCCGTTTTACCCGTTTTTTTCCGGATTGAACCTGATGGCAAAAAACTGATGTGTGAAAGTAGCCTAATGCATGCCACATATCCTGTAGTGACTTCATCTTAACACCTTCAGTCTAGGAAGAAGACTGATGATGAGGGTGGAGGATCCGTATTCTGCTCCCAAGTGATGAGTGATCAGTATTATTATATTATAATTGTTTTCTGTACCAGTATTAAACAGTTCTCGCTGACTAAGTTGCTCTCCTCCTGTAATTGCTGTTTCAGGGTGTGTACAGCACAATCCCAGGAATAAATATTGCTCTATTATCTATTGGAAGAGAAACCTGAAGATAAATGACTTGTGACAAACATATTATTATGCTGCCTGATGTGCTAAATCGTTAATGTCGCCTTCTTCTTTGTAACACCAATTTCTGCTTAATTGTAGTAGTCCCTGTGTGGTCTGTCCATTTTATTTTATATGAAAGGTTTTCATTACTATGCACGTTTTCAGCAAGGATTTCAGGATCATGCCACAATTTTATATTAAATGGGTTGTCTGGCCTTAGGGTAGAAGTCTACAGTCAATCTATATGTTTGCAGACTTGTGAATTGTTACATCGCACCTGCTATGAGGACTCTCCAGCTATGGGAGCGTGTGTTTAAGTAATCGAAAAGTATGATTTGTGTACTTCCAGCCACATTCCAACTAGACTCTCCTGCCTCTCTCAGTACACAGTAGGACGAATACAGTCTAGTCGGCACATGACCGCATGTATTCATATCACATACCTGACAGTCCCAGTGCACTGCGATTATTCACAAGTCTGCAGTCATGTAAAGGGAATGCACGTTTGTAGCCTAATGCCAGAAAAAAAAAACTCTTAAGGCTATGTGCGCACGCTGCGGCTTTACCGCAGATTTTGCGGCGGATTTGCCGCAGAAAATGTGTCTAACATTGCTGCAGTCATTTCCCAGTAAATCCTATGGGTTTTAAAAAATCATGTGCGCACATTGCGGGTTTTTTTTTTTTTTTTATACCCGCGGATTTTCTGCTGTGGAATTAATGAGCATGTCACTTCTTTTCTGCAGGTAAAAATCCGTAGGGGCCAACCTGTGGAAAACCGCGGTAAAACTGCATGTGAATTTCGCTGCAGTTTTGGTGCGGTTTTTACCTCGGGTGCGGGATTCTTTAAGAGGGTCCGGATTTTCCTTTAAGAAAAAGTCACTTTCTAGTGCGCACATGGCCTTCAATATCGATCTACAATAATTTGGAAGCCCCCAATCTGTAAACTGTATATGTATTATTATTTTGGATTTTAACATTTTTTGCAAGTAATTTTTGTGACTATCTTCATCATTGTGAATCCGACTTGGAGAAATTCATTCACATATTGCAGAAATATCTCCATTGATATGAATGAAATATTATTCACTTCCATAAAACTGTGCATCAAACTTGCTATGAATGTGAATATATCTTGTAGACCAAGTTGTCATGTGAAAATTCAGATTTCCACTGTATATTTGCTTCTGGAAAATCTGTGAAATCTCATGCACATACTATAAAAAATATCCACAGTGCAAACTTTCGAGAGGTGGCTTTAAAGGGAAAATTTCAGTTAATTTGTGTTCTTATCTAGTAGCAGTGTGATGTGTGGCCCAGTAACCCCTTCCTACCCATTCCTGTGTGGTAATATTGTGTAATGTGCATGTATAAGGCTATGTGCGCACTAGGCGGTTTTACCCGTGGTTTTGCTGCAGAAATTTCTTGAGTAAATGGTTGTAACCTTTCTGCAGACATTTCCCAGCAAAACCTATGGGGAAAAAAATAGCTGTGCGCACACTGCGTTTTTTTTTCTCAAGAAAATTCTGCAGAATTTCTTGAGAAAATGTGCATGTCACTTCTTTTTCACAGGTAGCTGCGGTATTTCACTCCATTCACTGTAATGTAATTGCGAAATACCGCGGGTATACCGCAGGTAGCAAATGATGTACGGTATACCCTCGGTATAGCTGCGGTTTACCTGCGGTTAAGTTCATCACTGCCTGCGTTTTGCAGGGAACTGATGTCATTATGACAGGTAGAGGAAGCGGAGCAGAGAGTAAACACACGTCAGACACAGACATATAGTAAACACACATATCGCACTCACACACAGACATACTGTATAGAATACACATACAAATCAAACGTACATATAAAAATAAAAAAACAAAAAAAGTGTGCTCCACTGTATTTTTACCATCCAGCCAGGTAAACACACAGCGGCGGCTTGGTATTCTCAGGCTGGGGAGGGCGAGGGCCAGGGTTAATGCCCTCCCCCTCGCGCAGCTGAGAATATCAGCCCGCAGCTGCCCCGAGAATGTCGCATCCATTATGCGGCAGTCCCGGAGTGTCCCCGACTCTTCCAAATTGCTGTGATGCGGTGGCAATCAGGGTAATAATGAGTTAAATGGCAGCGGATCGCTATATATATATATATATATATATATATATATATATATATATATATTATAGTCAAAGCATGTTGGCTCAATGGTTAGTACTATTGTTATAAAGTACTGGGGTCAAATCCCACCAAGCTCAACATCTTCAAGGAGTTTGTATGTTCTCATGTTTTCGTGGGTTTCTTCCAGCTTCTCCTGTTTCCTCCCATATTAATACTGGGAATTTAGATTGTGAGACCCAATGGAGACAGTGATGATAATGTATGTAAAGCGCTGCGGAGTATGATGACGCTATATAAGCAATGCAGATTACTATTAATATTGCCACACAAAATGGCAAAAATCTTTTCAAACCCTAGTTTATTTAAAAAAAGCAAAAACACTGTTAAAGGCACCCTAGCGATATTTTCCCACTTAGTATAACCCTTTAAAGATTTTGTAGTTCAGTTTAAAAATTGAAGAAAGCAAATTTGCAGCATTGGATTTCTTTACAGATAAGGTGTGGATTTTATGCAAACTCCAGTCAATGTATTGCATAGGGAGAAATATGCACTGACATTCACAGCCTAAAGTTGAAATTCACAACACGGGTCAGTTTCTGTTGCCTGTATTTTTCACAACAACTCCGACCTGACAAGACCTTCCTCTCTTCTCCCACTATCACACATTTTTCACCCAATCACTTTCAAGATTTCTCCTGAGCATCCTCCATTTTCTAGAATTTTGTGCCCCAACATGTTCCATTGTCTTCAACCTTAGGAATCTTCTGCCGAAATGTGAAAACCCATCCAGCTTGCAATGACCTCACCACCACCGGAGCTGCTGTAAACCCCCCCAACCTACTGCTTCCTTCCGCATTACCTGTAGACTGGGGGTCTCAAACTCAACTGGGTGTATGGGCCGCACAGAGGAAAAAAAATAATTTGGGGGGCCGCATTCTTTGTAGGAGAAAGTGACATTTTTATTGGTACCATATAATTTTTTTTACACACCTTTTGGATCACTGATTTTGAACATTTTTTCACTTGTTTATTAACAAATGTGCACATTATTTGTTTAAATATAATTTTTTTTCATTTTATTTTTTTCTTGTAACTAAAGGGTGCTTTACATGCTGCGACATCGCTACCGATATATCGTTGGGGTCACGTCTTTAGTGACGCACATTCGGCGCCGGTAGCGACATCGCAGCGTGTGACAGCAAGGAGAGACTATCAACGATCAAAAAATCGTTCAAAAACGGTGATCGTTGACACGTCGCTCCTTTCCTTAATATCGCTGCTGCCACATGTACGATGTTGTTCGTCGCTCCTGCGGCACGATAGATTGCTATGTGTGACACCGCAGGAGCGACGAACATCTCCTTATCTGCGTCCACCGGCAATGCGGAAGGAAGAAGGTGGGCGGGATGTTACGTCCCTCTCATCTCCGCCCCTCCACTTCTATTGGGCGGCCGCTTAGTGACGTCGCTATGATGCTGAACGCACCTCCCCCTTGAGGGCGGCATTGTTCGGCGGTCAAAGCGACGTCGCTGACAATGTATGTGCGTGTGACAGTGCCGTAGCGATACTGTTTGTTACGGCAGCGATCACCACATATCGTTAGCACCCGCCCCCGTCGTTTAACGCATGCGACATCGCTAGCAATCGCTAGCGATGTCGCAGCGTGTAAAGTACCCTTAAGTCTAACAATTAGCACTATATAGGAATTTTGACCAACATATTTTAGTAATGTTCTCCATCTTGTAACGTGCCCACCCTTGTCCCCTTGTAGTAATGTGCCCCATCCTAGTCCCCATCCTAAAGTAATGTGCTCATCCTTGTACCCATCCTAAAGTAATGTGCCTCATCCTTGTCCCTATCCTATAGTAATGTCCCAAGCCTTGTCCCCATCTTATCGTAATGTGGCCATCCTGTACTATTGTGTTCATCCTGGTCCCTATCCTATAGTAATGTCCCCAATCTATAGTAATGTGTCCATCCTTGTCCCCCATCTTATAGTAATGTTCCCCATCCTTGTCCCCTTGTAGCAATGTCCCTATCCTATAGTACTGTCCCATCCTATAGTAATATCCCCATTCTATAGTAATGTTCCCACCTTGTCCCCATCCTATAGTAATGTGCCCAGCCTTATCCCTATTCTATAGTAATGTTTGCCATCCTTGTCCCCTTGTAGTAATGTCCCTATCCTATAGTAATGTGCCCACCTTGTCCCCATCCTATAGTAATGTCCACAGCCTTGTTCCCATTGTATAGTAATAATGTCCCCATCCAATAGTATTGTCCTCATCCTATAGTAATGTCCCCAGCCTTATCCCTATCCCATAGTAATGTGCGCACTTTGTCCCCATCCTGCAGTAATGGGTGGGGTGGGGGGGTGCGGCGGCTGAAAGGGAGCAGTGGCTGTAACTTACCGATCACTCTTCTCCGCTTTCACAGACGCCGGAGTGAAGGTAAGGGAGCGGTCTCTGGCCCCAGATCCACAGTGATTGCAGAGATCGGTCACAATGCTGGTCTCTCCAATCAGAGCTGGGGGCGGCTGAAACCAGTCACCCAGCTCTAGCCAATGATCGGTGCTATAGCTGCACTGATCTTGGCTGGATTTCAATGTTTCAGCCATTTTCAATGGCTGAGACATTACAGTAGCTGTGATTGGCTGTTGAAATGTAACATGCCTGATTACTCAGATTGGCCGAATGAGCACCAGCTGACCACATTAGATGTTCAGATGTTTCCATCTAAAGTTCTCAAGTTTGTCTGAAGACTTTAATTTGGCTAAACACACTAAACTTATGTGATTATGCAACAGTCTGCCTGAGGAAGCTGTGATTGGTCATTTGTTTTAGGATGGTGGATAGCTGCATGCTTATTTTGATGCTATAAGTACTAGACTACTGGAGATAGTTAATTGATCACGATATTTTTTCTTATATAATCCGTATAGTATACGTTTTGAATTTTATCCCCGAATGAGACAATTTGGCATCTCCCCCATAGGTTTTATTTTAATTTGCCTTCATATAGATCAGTATAGATAGCAGATTTTTATTATTAATTTCTGTGATGACCTGCCCACGAGGGTCCTCACTATCCAGTTGTCAAATATTGTAAAGCACAGTTCACACAAGCTGTTCTTGTTGCAGTTTTTGAAATCTTTTTTTATTTGATCCAAACATCGGAGTGAATATAAAACAGATAAGAATATAAGCTCCAGTCCAGTGTTCAGTAAGAAACTAAAACCTCCATTATAAACTGCATTATGAACCCAGCCGAAGTTTCCCAAAAGTTCTAACCTTGTTTAATCAGCTTTCTGTATTACACAATGCTAAGAGTAATACTTTTTATTTCAGACTCTTAGCCGCCAAACCCTAATTTAACGTTTGCGATGTTTATGACACTTAACTAAAACATTGTCTCTAATTAAATTTTGGCCCTTTTCAAAGGACATTTTTACATTTTAATTAAATTGTCACATTATTTGCTAAATGTATTTTAATTAGAACCCTCCAGCAGCATTTTATTTAATCAGAAAGACATTTTTTTTATTCAATTTGATTTTTATAAAACTAGTACACGAGTTGTGATATTTAGAATGAAACCTTCTCATATTTTGTGCATTAGTTATGTCCATTTATTTTGCTTGTTTAGGTTTACAAAAAAAGACATTTCTGCAGAAGTATACAGTGTTAAAGGGGCATGGTAGATGAAGGTTCAAGTTATTGAATTCTTCTTGAATACCATATAACTCTTATATATATAGATGTGAAATATTGATATACTTTAACAGTAACTAATGAAAATGTACATGGCTGTCTGAGTAAGTTGTGTGGTGCTTGAGCTCCTAAGCATTTGCCTTATATCCAATGTATCCTTGTGCTATTGCTTACCTTGCCTGTTACAATCCGTGGAGAAAACCCGGAGAAATTGGAGGAGGTTACTCTGAGTCTTTCTGTGCCCTGGAGATACTTATTATTTACATACTCTTGAGACCTAAAATGGTCTATGATCTGTAGCCTTCCTGGGTCTCACCTGATCCCTGCTTTCCTATGGTTCAGCTGTGAAGTTTAGTAGGGTGGAGATGCGATCTATGTGACAGGACTTGGAGGCTCACCCTCCAGTATGGCGCAGTTATGGTCTTCCTTAGTGGTTGGCTCTGTATGTTGCTGGCTGCTCCTCTCCATTATCCTTCTCCTAGATGGTGTGACAATCTTTAGTCGTAGGGAGCAGGGGTCATGTGTTTCCTGTCCTGCTAAGGTGTATGTATTCTCAATGAACATTAGATGGGTATTAAGCCACTGTCTTGGTGTACTGTTTAAACTTCTCTTACATTACACCAGCCTCCATTTTACTAAGGCAGTTAAACAGCACATTGACTAATCTCTGTGACCAGTTTGCCTCCTAGAGCCCATATTGTGGAATGCATTTCATAGAATCCTGATATAATGGAACTTTTTGTTTCCTGATATTTAAATTCAGGATCAGTATATTTCTTGCTTCAGATAATGTTTTTAAAAAGCAACTTTATATCCACTGCATGGTTGTAGAGAGAAGAGAGATATAACATGGTACTGAAATGGATGGCACCCCCACCCCCATTGCTCTTCAAAATCCAGCTCTGGACTAGCTACTAGAGCATACCAATATTCATTGGTCTACCCCTTAAGCGCTTGTATAAGGAGGTGGACTGATGCTGTCCTGCTGTTTTCCCTGAAGACACAAATCAAAGGGTTATATTGTCATGTAGTGTAATGTGAATTGTTCTGCGTCTTTTGTAAATCACGTGATGTAGTAATGTTTTCATATATAATACTTTTATATGTAGTTGCTAGACTATAGGTAAGAGATATATTTAAGTGTTGGTACTTAGCCCACAGTGTGGGGTTAGCTGATAGGGAAAGTTGTGGCTACCCCTTACCCCCTTTCTCTACGAGGAGAAGAAATGTGGATATGGAAGCGTCTGGGAGCACAAGGCTCTAGAGGCCATAGTGGCAAAACCTCTGTCCCCCCCCCTCTACAAGGAGTTAGGACGTGGAGCTGCAGGAAGGGAAAGTGACAGTCATGAATTGGACAGTAGAGATAGGGTGGGTTGTGGTGTGACTCACAGAACTAGTAAGATTGGAAAAAAAAACGAAAGCGTTAACGCTTTACTTCAGCTAGAGAGGGAGTACACCTTAAAAAAAAATGCACTGAAGAAGTTCTATAAGATCTGGGTAGCGTAGTTGGGTACTTCAGGCCTTCGCTCCTCGGCAATGCAGCAAGACAGTGTGGGAGACCAGGTCCTTCTTCTCGTAACCGGTTAATAATTTACCACCATGGGGTGAATTCCGTGTTGCTGGGACACATTTGATTGCTAAAAAATGTTGGGTAATTTATATTATAGGTAGTATATTGGAAAATATGTACTTTGTGACCCATACTGATGTGGGGCATGGACTGCAGGTGCACTGTTTATTATGTAACTTGTGGGGTTTTTTTTGTGACTGAATACAGTCCTTTCCCTTTCTCTGTAATGTTTTTGCGGGGAAACAAACTGTTATTTGTGTTGTGTAATTTTTTTTGATAAAAATAAACCTGATTTAAAAGAAAGATTGGAAACAACCCACCGGGAATGCAGAATGTATCTGAAAATGCTCTGTATAATTGAAATGTGCTGGAATATATGTTCCTGCACTCTGGTGTATAAAGTTAAGAAAAATGAACTTTTGAGTAAAATACTGTTGTTTAAAATGAACAGGTGGAAACAAATTGTGATCTGATCCTGGCCAGCCGGTGTCAGCAGCACCATGTGGCCTACATGGGTCTACAGCTCACACAACCACCCAGGACCATGTCTTTCATGTAAAGGCCCAGTCACACTAAACAACTTACCAGCGATCCCAACAACGATACAACCTGATAGGGATTGCTGGTAAGTTGCTAGGAGGTCGCTGGTGAGATGTCACACTAAGCGACGCTCCAGCGATCCCACCAGCAACCTGACCTGGCAGGGATCGCTGGAGCGTCGCTACACGTGGAAGCATGCTGCGCTTGGTAACTAAGGTAAATATCGGGTAACCAACCCGATATTTACCTTGGTTACCAGCGCCGACCGCTTAGCGCTGGCTCCCTGCACACCTAGCCACAGTACACATCGGGTTAATTACCCGATGTGTACTCCGGCTACGTGTGCAGAGAGCAGGGAGCCGGCACTGGCAGTGTGTGAGCGGGGACGCTGGTAACGAAGGTAAATGTCGGGTAACCAAGGTAAGGGCTTCTTGGTTACCCGATGTTTACCGTGGTTACCAGCGTCCGCAGAAGCCGGCTGCCTGCACATTTAGTTGTTGCTCTGTTGCTGTCACACACAGCGATGTGCGCTTCACAGCGTTAGAGCAACAACTAAAAAATGGCCCAGGACATTCAGCAACAACCAACGACCTCACAGCAGGGGCCAGGTTGTTGCTGGATGTCACACACAGCGACAGCACTAGCAACATCGCTGCTACATCACAAAAGTTGTTCGTTAGCAGCGATGTTGCTAGCGATGTTGCTTAGTGTGACGTGGCCTTAACATGTCGGGATGTCTGTAGTCAATCCCTCACACACTACTACCTCCTCGTGCCACTTTACTCATTGTGTGCACAAGCAGCACAATGATGTCTTCAGTTCTCCAGAATGTGGTGTTTAGCCAAGAGTCATCCTTGGACCCCCCTCTCCCACTGTTGAAGGGTTCCACTAACCCCTCTCCACCTCACCCTCCGAGTCTGCGGGCAGGTTCTCTTAAACCTGTTGATCACAGATTCTTTGAGGTTCACTCTGTTATTAACAACTACCAAAACATGCTATTGGTGAAAGTGGATTACGTTTAGCAGGATCAGACATCTGAGGATGTGAGGTATCCTATTCCAGAGCAAATGATCTCCCTGCAAAAAAAATGCTTACCTCCCTGAGGAATGAGCTGATGATCTGGAAAATCGTTTCAGAAATTATGTTCATTTTGGAAAGTCCCAAAAAAAAAAACTATGGAGATTATCTAGTCACCTTCCTGGAGTCATGTGAAAAAAAAACGTTTTGGACAGGTTTAGTTTTCTTTACTGTTTCACTATTAAAGGGGTGGTCCACCCATTTTTTTTTTCCCCCCAATGATTTTCACTTACCATTGTCTGCATCTTCTTCAATAGCCTCTATTTCCATTTCTGGCACTGAGCGGCGCTATCCTGCACGCTCAGTGCCAGTCACATGACCCCCTGGAGCTGTGGCCGCCGGCATCCTCTGACGTCCCGGCATTTCCGGGCTCTCAAACAAGACGGGTACGTCACAGGATGCCGGCGCCACTCACAGTGACTGACAGGGCTGTGGGCGGTGACTACCGCACGTCACAGCACAGCATCGAGGGGAGGAGCCGGAGAACTTTACTGTGGAGCGGTGAAAGCAGACGCTTACCAGCATTCAGCTGTGGCAGGTACGGGCTCCAGTGTGGAGTACAGGGGGGGTTTCCTCCACTGAAATCCCCCCTGTCACGCAAGTATCTGATCACACTGTCCACCCGCCCGCTGTGCTCAGCTGTCAGGAGAACGGGCGGTGTCGGCAGTGTGATCATATACTCCCACCAGCAGCACAGCTGCATGGGACCAATCTGCTCCACTCTGTCACCTGCACTACAAGTTCCAGAGTGGAGACAGTGACATGCTCTGCTCTGACACATAGTTTGCTGCATGTCACTAATTGTCTCCACTATGGGACTTGTAGTGCAGGTGACCGGATGATACATGTCACTGTCTCCACTCTGTGATTTCTGCTGCATACTACCAACTGTATATGTGGCGCCCCTGACCTGGTCAGGCACCACTGAGTACTGCACCCATGCTGGGGACAGTACAATACAGGTAATCCAGAAGGCTGACAGGGGTGTGGTACACAGGCGCATAGTAATCAGCTCTCACACATGTACCCATGAGAGGACCCCTGGGGATCCCAGGAGGGGGAAAAGCCTTGACCTTCACTGGAATAGTGGAGGGGGCCAAAAGCCTCCATCTCCTCTCAAGGGGTGTGGTAAGAGAGTCTGGTTGCTAGGTGGCGTAGGCAAGAACAGGAGAGGAGGGGCAGTGAGTCAGTTAGAGCAGAACTCCATAGGGCTCAGTGAGGAGCAGACCTGTGGGGCTGTTGCTGTCTAACAGCGCCCGCGCAGTGGCTACTGACGGGGGAGAACGGTCAACTAGGAGGGCTACCCGAAATCCATCTTCAGCTAGAGAGAGAGCACGGAGTGGGAAGTAAGGAGACTGCTAGAGAGTACCAGGCCCAAACGGGCGGCAGATCCCGAAGCGGAGATAGATCCAGCTTTCTTTTGCTAAACCTGCCGGTGTGGGGCTCTCAAAGCCCACGCCACAACACCACAAAAGCCGCAGCCACGTAGCCACAGTTAGGGCCCATAGCTCACAGGAGGCAAGAAGCTGGAGTGATCTGGCCCAGGCAACAAGCACACGGCAAACGAAGGGGAGTGAGGCTTCAGCAACTTCCCTGGGTGACCCCCATAGGGACTAAAAGTCGGGGTCACCCCAAACCAAAAAGGGCTAAGGAAGGCGAGTTAGTAGTCACCCTCACAAGTCAGCCTGAAGGACACCTGGTTCCCGCCTGGTTCATCCCAGCTACGCCCGGGTTACTCACCCTGCCACCTGAAGTGAGTAAAAACCCTGAAAGACATTCTGCGTGTGTGGAGTTATTCTGCGCCTTGTGGTACTACGCACCTACATCGGGCCCTGGGGCTTGCCTCACTCTCAGGAGGCTATTCCAACTAACTGCACATACCATCAGCCCCAGGCGACCCTCAACCTGCAGTGGCGGTCCCTACTGGCCGCAATACTGAGAGTGGCGTCACGACAAGAAGAAGATCTCCTACCTGTGACCAGATCCAGCCGAGTGGAGTCCCTGAAGGTAATGCACCGACACTACACCTGTGGGGCTTCACATCTGGCGTCACGAACAGGATAAGGACTAGACCTGTTCAGACAGGTGACCATGTGCCTGGGCGGTCCGCTTGAAAAATTGGAAGCGCCGCCATATTGCCACCATGAAAAGCGCGCTGAAAAACAACAGCAGCCCGCGCTGGAAGAAGTTACCGCCCACGAAGAGGTGTGGCTACCCAGAGATCCCCTGCAGAGTTCTGACCTCGCTTGTGAAGAGAGCGGAAGCGTCCAGAGACGGCGGAGCAGGAGAGAAGCCAGCAGCTTGCTAGAGAAAATCGCGTCTGAGTGCAGAGACCCAGAGCCAGGCTCCGCTGCCTGGTGGTGTCGGGAGCTCGCCGAGTTCTGCGATCAACTGGAAGCCAGGGTCGGAAGGCTGATCAGAGAGGGACGCGAGGAGTTTCTATGGATGACCGCGGCGGTTCGGGCCTACGAGGAGAGAGCCGCGCGCCGAGTGCCAGACCGGGCGGTGACGACTCAGACCCCGATGATGCTACCGATGGGTGAGTCCAGTGTTGCCCCTGCCAGCCCGGATGCCCCGACCCCTGCTGCCACGCCCGCGGTCCCTGAAGAGGCGCCCGGCGCGGCGACGCTGAGCCAGGCCGCAGCCACTCCAGGTGCGGCCCGCCAAGCCCAGGCCGCCGCAGCGACGCCCTGCTTGGCCCGTAAAGAACCGGCAGCCACCGCGACCCTCATCCGCGCCGCAGGTGTGACGCTGACCCAGGCCGCCGCCATGCTAGGCCCGGCCCGCCGAGACCCCACCGCAGCAGCAACGCTCGTCCGCGCCGCAAGTGAGGTGCTGAACCAGGCCGCAGCCACGCCAGGTGCGGCCCGCCAAGCCCAGATCGATACAGCGACGCCCAGCCCAGCCTGCAAAGACCCCATCGCAGCTGCGATGCCAATTCAGACCGCGACAGCGATGCCGATCCAGGCCGCCGCAGCGATGCCCTGCCCGGCCCGCCAAGACCAGGCCGCCGCCATGTTAGGCGCGGCCCGCCAAGATAAGATTGTATCACCATTTACCCCGGCCTGCAAGGCCAGAGCAGACACCGCTCCCCAGTCCAAGGAAGTCCCTGCTAGGAAGTCTACGCTGGGGGAGGACCCCGAATACCAGAAGCTGAAGGCTGACCTAGAGGCACAGTTCCCAAAGGAGATGGTGGACCGGTATCTGCTCCCTCCACATACCCCTCAGAAGACTCTGGAGATATCCACGCCAAAAAGTCCACCGCCCGGGCCAGCTGATGAACACTCATCCCCAGCGCTGCCACCAAAGGAGTGCTCAGAAGAACTAAGGGGGAGAGGAGGCCAGGAAGCTGAGAAGCTGACCCCGGAGCCATCAGCAGTGGATTCATACCCCGAGCCAGAGATGTTGCCATACTCCCGCTGGGACGAAGAAGACCCGATACCTTCTGCTGAAGAAGATCTGCCCAAAAGCCTCACCTGGGAGCTTGTAAGCTGTACTCCGCAGAACCCGGCCCGCAAGACACGGCGCCGTAGCAGAATCCAGTCTTTCCCGGCACCGCAGTCTCCAGAGCAGAAAGATGAAATAACGGCCAGAGACTTGGAGGAGAAACGGTTCCTGAGAAGAGCCAAAGCCCAGGTCAGAGGACCCCTTTGTCGAGGAGTAGTGGAAGATTTCAGCCTAAAATCAGGATACGGCTTCATAGTAGCACCTGGTATGAAAGAAGGCATTTTTGTCAACAGAAGAGACGTTAGAGCCCACTTGCCCAGAGGACACCCTGGCAGAAACTCAAAAATGGGAGACACAGTGCAGTTCACCATGCACCAAGGAGAAAGAGGCTGGTATGCCTTAGATGTAGCACCATGTCCCAAAGAAGAAAGAAAAGACAGAGATAAAGAAACAGATGCAGCAAAGGAAACAGATGAAGATCAAGAAAGAACAGACAAGGAACCTACAGATGAGACTACCTCAGACGACGACAAAGAGCAAGAAAGCAGCAGGTGCCGCAGCCCAACAGGCCCAAGCCCTGGTATGGAGGAGTAAAGGAAAGTAAGAAGTTCAGCAGTTAGAAAGTTAAAGTTTTGAAAAGTTTATTTTGCAACGTTTACGTTTAAGCATGTGCCCACAAAAACTATTGTGAGAAAACCATAAACCTTAAGGCTATGAACTGGCTATAGCCACAAACTCTCGCAGTGTAAATAGTTACACCAGAGGGCACCACCGCCACCAGAGTCAGCCTGTTTAGGGGCTTGGCTCGTCTGCAACCAGGAGGAGCCCGTCCGTATATAGGGCCTTGGCTCACCTGCGACCAGAGAGCATGCCTGTTTATGGGGCCTGGCTCTCCACCACAAAGAGGGTACCTGGTCAGCACCAACTGTGGAGGCCGCCTCTGCATCCTGCCAGAAGAGGCTGAAGGCGCGGATCCACCAGGCCAGGTATACCCTGAAACCACCAGCCCATGTAAGCCGCCTCTACATCCTGCCAAAAGTGGCTGAAGCCGCGGCCAACGTGAAAGGGTTTGGGTGGGTTAACGGACTTGTGGGTGGAGGGTGGTGATGTATGATAGCTGGTGGTCTTAAAATGTTTTACCATGTTTTAATGTTTTATGCATTTTAAAATGTTGTCTTGCAGCCCGAGGACGTGCTGGTGATAACTAAGGGGGAATGTGGCGCCCCTGACCTGGTCAGGCACCACTGAGTACTGCACCCATGCTGGGGACAGTACAATACAGGTAATCCAGAAGGCTGACAGGGGTGTGGTACACAGGCGCATAGTAATCAGCTCTCACACATGTACCCATGAGAGGACCCCTGGGGATCCCAGGAGGGGGAAAAGCCTTGACCTTCACTGGAATAGTGGAGGGGGCCAAAAGCCTCCATCTC
This sequence comes from Anomaloglossus baeobatrachus, assembly GCF_048569485.1. Classification (NCBI taxonomy): domain Eukaryota; kingdom Metazoa; phylum Chordata; class Amphibia; order Anura; family Aromobatidae; genus Anomaloglossus; species Anomaloglossus baeobatrachus. The sequence goes on along the minus strand of NC_134356.1, from coordinate 508,537,787 downwards.
CTCTCAAAGGGTGTGGTAAGAGAGTCTGGTTGCTAGGTGGCGTAGGCAAGAACAGGAGAGGAGGGGCAGTGAGTCAGTTAGAGCAGAACTCCATAGGGCTCAGTGAGGAGCAGACCTGTGGGGCTGTTGCTGTCTAACAGCGCCCGCGCAGTGGCTACTGACGGGGGAGAACGGTCAACTAGGAGGGCTACCCGAAATCCATCTTCAGCTAGAGAGAGAGCACGGAGTGGGAAGTAAGGAGACTGCTAGAGAGTACCAGGCCCAAACGGGCGGCAGATCCCGAAGCGGAGATAGATCCAGCTTTCTTTTGCTAAACCTGCCGGTGTGGGGCTCTCAAAGCCCACGCCACAACACCACAAAAGCCGCAGCCACGTAGCCACAGTTAGGGCCCATAGCTCACAGGAGGCAAGAAGCTGGAGTGATCTGGCCCAGGCAACAAGCACACGGCAAACGAAGGGGAGTGAGGCTTCAGCAACTTCCCTGGGTGACCCCCATAGGGACTAAAAGTCGGGGTCACCCCAAACCAAAAAGGGCTAAGGAAGGCGAGTTAGTAGTCACCCTCACAAGTCAGCCTGAAGGACACCTGGTTCCCGCCTGGTTCATCCCAGCTACGCCCGGGTTACTCACCCTGCCACCTGAAGTGAGTAAAAACCCTGAAAGACATTCTGCGTGTGTGGAGTTATTCTGCGCCTTGTGGTACTACGCACCTACATCGGGCCCTGGGGCTTGCCTCACTCTCAGGAGGCTATTCCAACTAACTGCACATACCATCAGCCCCAGGCGACCCTCAACCTGCAGTGGCGGTCCCTACTGGCCGCAATACTGAGAGTGGCGTCACGACAAGAAGAAGATCTCCTACCTGTGACCAGATCCAGCCGAGTGGAGTCCCTGAAGGTAATGCACCGACACTACACCTGTGGGGCTTCACATCTGCACAGCTGCATGGGACATGGTCCCATAGTGGAGACAGTGACATGCAGCACACTATGTGTCAGAGCAGAGCATGTCACTGTCTCCACTATGGGACTTGTAGTGCAGGTGAGAGTGTATACAGTTGGTAGTATGCAGCAGAAATCACAGAGTGGAGACAGTGACATGTATCATCCGGTCACCTGCACTACAAGTCCCATAGTGGAGACAGATAGTGACATGCAGCAAACTATGTGTCAGAGCAGAGCATGTCACTGTCTCCACTATGGGACTTGTAGTGCAGGTGAGAGTGTTGGTACTATGCAGCAGAAATCACAGAGAGGGGCAGTTAGTGACATGTATCATCCGGTCACCTGCACAACAAGTCCCATAGTGGAGACAGATAGTGACATGCAGCACAGAAAGACCAAAGGATAAAAGCTCTATTACCATGATTAGGCAGTGCACACAGGAAGGAGGGGAGGGAACTGTTGTGGTGGAGATCTGAGGGGAGGGAACAGTCAGAATGGGTTGGGAGATAGATTGCTAGTTACTGCAAAGGATTATGGAAGTTGTAGTAACTGAACACAGGAAGTTAAGAGAGATTAACTCCATCAGAGCTGGAGCCAGAAATGAAGATGTTATGCTAGACCATGATAAAAGATAATATTGGTAAAATAACGTGATAGATGTGTTTAGAGGCACATAATAGCAAGATTTATCAAAAAAAAAAACAGTTTTGGTAACTGGACAACTTCTTTAAGTGATAACAGACCTTTGTCCTCCTGGTACACTAACACTTCCTCTATTGGCTTGCTTGCTGCTCGTCAGAGACAGGGATGCTGTACTCAAACAAGGGAGACATCTAATATGTTAGAAAATTCAGGATAGAATGATACTCTATCACCATCTATAAGGAACGAACAAGCTGTAATAATGCTCATCCGATATTGAGGGAGAAGCATTATCGCTATACAATATTCTATCCAGCCAGATTGAGTCATTGATAGATTATTACTGTCCACATCTCCAGAAAATGTTAATCCTGCAGCTGTGATGGAAACTGAATATGACTGCATACTACTATTGGGTGGTGCTCTATCTCCAGAAGCATTAGAAACAATAAAAGTTACAAGCTGAGAAACTGGATGGCACTCGCCACACGTAGGTATAATCTTTATTGGTGAAAATCCAAAAAGATGCTTGTAGGCTTCTAATGAAACACAAAACGACTGTTTCCTCAATCGCTTCTCCTTTACTCCCTGGGCTAAGACTATACCTACTGTACGTGTGGTGAGTGCCATCCAGTATCTTCATTCTTGTGTTCCTATATGGGCTCCTTTGTCATATTCTCTGGATTGCCTTGTATATTCTTCTGTTAATCGATAAAGCCTTTGACGTCTTACAGTTAAGAACATAAGTCTATTATAATTATTTTCTGCCTCCCCCTCCATTCTATTTCTTTTTTGTTTGCTTTGCACACATATGGGGTGAAGCTCTATAACAATGCTCTGGTAATTATAGCAGAACAATTCAATGTAATCTGCCGGATTTGACTCATTGCATTGGTCTTGAATGTTTAGTTTACCTTTAATGCTACGTTCCTATGATCTGGTTCATTTGAGTTTTTTGACTCTGCTGAATTTCTGCACCATCTCACAACTTAGTTTACTTGTAATCTTAGGCCATTCCCCACTGCATCCTAACATCCTCGCCACCTCTGTGCGGTACTCACAGCAGCAATGTGATGAGGTCAGCAACGTGATTGGGGCAGGGCCTAATAAGTGCTGTGCTGCCTGTGTCCTGGAGTTCATGAATTCAAATGTATTTGCATCTCAAAGACTCAAATACATTTGGATGTAAGAAGATAACTGAAGTCTTCAGGATCTCTGTGTGCCACAAGGGAACCTTTGGTGGGCTGGATGTTGTGCAGGCCTGATATATACTATTGATAATGTTTATGTATCTCATCCTTTTCACCTGTCACTTTTGGACAAAATATACAGTAAAATTATGAGCTTTCCCCTCTCCGCAACATTGCTTGTTGGAGATGTTAACACAGTACTCTTAGTGCGCCTTGTAAGAGGATTTCCCGCCGTGCAGAGACCAGCGCCTCCCCTGCAAGTGACTTCACTTTTTTAGTCTGAAAAACATAAACTTTTATACAACTTTGTCAACTGAAGAAAAAATTATGGCTCTTGCAAAAAAGGAAGGACAAATCAAATGGCAAAAATAAAAATTTGTCCCAGTAGGGAACATGGAGTTTGAAATTCGTCTCTTGGCGTGGTCCCTTTATAGATGTATAATGGGTAAATTAAGCTATAGAGGTTCAGAAAGTGAAGCTTGCAATTGAATTAAGAACTGTCTCAAAAGATCGCACAGTGAGTTGTGCTGAATGACTGCTACTCTGAATGGTGCCCAGTTATATGTGGTGTACCAGGCTGATCTGGACAAACTTGGTAGAGGAAGTTTAATGTGGACAAATATACATTTTTGCACCTGGGCACTAATGACATATGGGCATCATGTGTTCTATGGTTACTAAAATTTAGAAAAGTCACTTATAGAGAAGGATGTATGTATAGATCAGACTAAATAACCGCATGTATTTTATATCAGTGACTTCTAACTCAACAGAATATAGTTATGTATTAAGACGTATCAACTCTCAGGGCAGAGATGTTATACCGAAACTTTACAAAATATTAGTGCTACCCCATCTGAAATATGTAGTCCAGTTCTGCAACTTTACAGAAAGGATGTCCTCAAGCTAGAAAAGATAAAAAGAACCATAAAAGTAATAAGGGGCGTAAAGGAAAGGGAAACAATCAAAAGTATTTCTAAAGATCTTTTATGATATGCTAATGAGGCCAGCGTCTAGTCGCAAGGGCCGTTATTCCCCTGACTAGTCCACCCTCTTAGCATGGTAGCACATAGACAGGGTGACCAGAAGTGCCGGCGGAGACAGTGAACACAGGTACGCACGTCACCGCTGGTTATGCTGCATTGAGTGGCATGTTAGCATGCCCCTGTGGACGTGCTACCATGCTAAGAAGGTGAACAAAGTCAGGGGAAGTAACGCCCTTGTGACTAGTCGCTGGCCTCATTAACATATGATAAAAGATCTTTAGAAAAACTTTTTCTAAAGATCTCTTTATCTATACTAGTGTGTACTGGGATAAGTTAGGCAGGGATTAAAAAATGCATCCAGAACTGCTCGAGAGTCTGGGTACATATTGGACCTGACAGGTTCCCTTCAAGTTATTTTCTGCATGTTTAGTCTAGGGGATTAATCAGAGAGAAAGATTGGCTTTTTGGAGCTGACGGGATCATGCATTGTGGTTGCACCTATACCCTTTCCTTTTATATATGCACATACCTTATTAGAAGTTGTACATTTGTTTTCCTTCAACCGTATTAACTATGAAATTCAATTACTATGTAACTATTACAAGTTTTAATCTATGCTCTACCTATAATTTCCTCGTGGCAGTTATTTTGATTTTCACTCAAACACAGGACACACTATTTGTATATAAAATATTATTTCTTATATTTCTTTACTAATGACAAACTGTAATTGCAAACTTTTGGTTTTGTTTTTTTTTTACAATTCCAGATTTCTTGCACTGTACTTCTCATGTCTGTTATTGAAAATCATTAAAATGCATATACTCCAGTAGCGTGTAATGAGATGTACCTTGTAATGTAATGGTTTACTGCACAGATCTGTATTTCTGAAGATACACATGTCTTGGTCTAAATTTTCATATTCTGAATAGATGTGAGATGTTACAACTTTCCTTTCTCCCTACTAAGCAGGGATCCTGGGGGAATTAATTGGCAGTATTCTGTGCTTTCATATATTTGTACACCTACAGCTCCGATCATTGGCATACATAGAAATAACAGGGCTCCATAGCAAACTGTGTCCCGTCCCCCTAAAAAAATTGTGCTTTTTTTGTATATGTGTACAGCAGGTGAAATAAGTATTAAACATGTCACCGATTTTTGAAGATATATTTCTAAAGGTGCTATCGAGATTAATGTCTCACCAAATGTCGGTAGCAGCCTATCCAATCCACACAGGCAAAGAAATCAAAACATAATGTCCATAAATCACATGTAACAATGAGAAATTACACAGTGAAAAAGTACTGAACACATGAAGAGAGGTTCAAAAAGCTCTATGGAAAGTCTGATCTTTTTGTCAGGACTGCTTTCTAATTACTGATCAGTATCAGCTGGTTCAACTGATTGCTTACAAAAGGGGCTTCATTACCAAGGTGCCACACAAGAAACCTCTCATGAGGGGTAAAACAAGTGAGCTGTCTCAAGACCATCTCAACCTTATTGTTGCAAAACTTACTGATGGCTTTGGCTACAGTAGAGTTTCTAATCTACTGAAGGTTCCGGTGAGCACTGATGGGGCCATAATCCGGAAGTGGAAATAACATAATTTCACCATGACAGGTGCTTTCCACAAAATTTCAGATAGATTGGTGAAAAAATTATCAGAAGAGTTGTCCAAGAGCCAACAACCACCTGTGGAGAAAGACCTGAAATCAGCAGGTACAATTGCGTCAAAGAAAACAATAGGTAATACACTCAACCTCCATGCTCTGTATGGACACTCACCATGCAAGACTCCATTGCTGAACAAAAGCATGTTCAAGCGCATTCAAAGTTTGCTCAACAACATTTAGACTAGCCTGTGAATTACTGAATAGTCTGCACAGATGAGACCAAAATTCAACTCTTTGGAACACACTGTTTGGAGGATGAAAGGCACTGCATATCACCCCAGAAACACTATGCCAACAGTGGTGGGAATATCAAACATACCGAAACATTCTTCATAAAAATCTGCTACCATCTACCAGGTTGATGAAGATGAAACAAGGGTGGACATTTCCGCAAACCAATAATCCCAAACACACTACACAGGAAGCTCAGTTGGTTTCAGTGAGAGAATAAAGCTGCTAGAATGGCCCAGACAATCACATCACCTGAAACCAAGAGAAAATTTATGAAAGGAACTTAAAAGCTCAGCGTTCATAGAAGGAACACCTGAAACATTCAGGATTTGAAGAGTGTTTGTGTGGAAAAATGGACCAAAATTATATATGTATATGTAGAACGATGCCCATAAAGCAGGCCTGGCCTTCTGTGAGAGGCTCGCCACGGTTTTTATTTTGAGAAGTTGGATATTGTGTCTAGTCTGTGGACTGACTTGATATTGGCAGTTCTAATAGGGAGCTAAAGGCTTTATCATTAATATCAAGAACCGGCTTTTGCAATTTCCCTGTGATCCACAGTTTAATCCCAGTTCTGCATCTGGAGTTAATGTATGTATTCAAATGGAAACAGCCAAGCGAAGACGAAACACACATGTGGTCCTTGTTTTATATGCCATTAGAATGTGCTGAAGGGAAAGAACATGTGGAGTTGATGGAACATTAAAGTACTAATAGCAATGCTGAAATGTATTATTTACTTCGATTCTGCCCCTTCATATAAGAGCATGTAAAGGGGTTTGTCAGCAACTAAACCATATCGGTTTACCACACCATCTCTTAAAAAAAAAAGCAAAAAAAAAACCCCAATTTATTTTGTAGTATATATGAAATTGAAAGATTCACTCCTGGTTTTTGGCTTATACATACAGCTGAAATACTGACGTTCACAGTATGTGCTTGCTGATTTTTTTTTTTTTTTTCCCCCAACAATTAATCTAATGCACTAAATTCATATTCTTACTATATATACACTATTTTGTCCTAATCAAAATTTGCAGTTAAAGAGAACTTGTCACCAGATTTAGCGGCTTTAAGCTGCGGCCAGCCTCAATGAACCCTTATATGCAGCATTCTAGAATACTGTATATAAGAGCCCATGCTGTGCTGTAGAACGTAATAAAGACATTTATTATACTCATCTAGGCGATGGTCCAATGGGTGTCACTGCTCTCTGATCCGGTGCCTCCTCTCTGCTGCGATGGCTGTCCTTCTTCGCAGGCCCGTGTGCATGACGCTTCCTATGTCATCCACATAGGCCAGCACTGCGATCCTGCGCAGGTGCACTTTGATCTACCCTACTGAGGGCAGATCAAAGTATTGTAGTGGTGTGCGGGCGGTCTTTGATCTTTCCTCATACCTGTGCATTACAATACTTTTAATCTGCTCTCAGCATGGCAGATCAAAGTGCGCCTGTGCACGACTAAAATGCCTGCCTGGGTGTATGACGTAGGATGTATCATGCACACCGGCCTGCGAAGAAAGGGCGACAGCCATCGCAGCAAAGAGGAGGCCCTGGACCGCCCCCTTAGTGAGTATTCTAAGTGTTTTTTTTATTTTATACAGAGTGGCCAGGGCTCTTATATAGAGTATTCTGGAATGCTGTATATAAGAGCTCACTGGTGGTGGTCACAGTTTATAGTCACGAAATCTGTTGACAGGTTCCTATTAAAATCAGAGTTTTTGCTATGAATTGAATAATGAATTTTGCATTAAATTTAAATCTTTTAGCGCAGAATTTGTGGCAATTCTGAATACACGCTGTATTTTAAAATCCATAGTGTGATCATAATTTTGCATAATCCTCCTTATTTTTAAGTTATGAGTGAAGTTTGAGTAACATCTGTCCAGATTAAGGCATGAGATTGAGATGCCTACCTGTGTATTTTTCTGTTTTAAGCCGGGTTCACGCTGCCGCATTTCACAGTCTATAAATTGACCGCCATGTCTGAACTAAGCACGGGTTTCTTGACCTACAGCCTCATAGGTGCATATGAGATTGGAAGTTGGAGTCAGGAGACACTTGGTCACTGGGGTTCATTTATGGACCATGAAATACGGCATTCTGAACCCCTTCCTTACTATTACTATGGCATGTGTAAATACACTCATGCCCACTCTACCCTTTACAATTTTAGCAATTGCACTTAGCTGGAGGTACAAGACTGGAAGCTTTTTCGCTGTTTACAGTCGCATTTCCTCATCCTTTCATTTACCAGGTGAGGCCAGACTGTGTTCTTTCACCCTGCTTCTGGCTGGTATGAAACTGAAAACTGTATAATTAAAAAGGATATTTCACCACTGTTGGATTCAGGGCTGTGGAGTCTGAGTCGGAGTCGTGGAGTCGGAGTCGGAGTCGGAGCTCATTTTGGTGGAGTCGGAGTCGGAGTCGGAGTCGGTATAAAATGCACCGACTCCGACTCCTAAAATATATAATAAATTGGGGACAGGAGTGCAATGCAGAATGTGCTGAATATTTTACTAAATAATATTTAGTATAATGCTTATATTTAAGTGAAAAATTTATTGTAGTACAATGTGAACATCAGACATTTAATTGTTTTTATGATACAATAATCAAGATATTTGGATAGAACATAAAATATTTATTGGAATACAACTTTAGAACACAAAAAACTAATAAATTGTAAATATGTAATATATATATATATATATATATATACACACAGTGTATATACACACACAAGATATATATGTAATCTACTGTATATTACATAGTGTATTACATATTTACAATTTATTACAGTTTTTTGTGTTCTAAAGTTGTATTCCAATAAATATATTTTATGTTCTATCCAAATATCTTGATTATCGTATCATAAAAATTATTAAATGTCTGATGTTCACATACACATATTCATGTACTACAATAAATTTTTCACCTAACTAAGCAATATATGTAGGAGTCGGAGTCGGAGCCGGAGTCTGAGTCGGTGCAAGAGAATTTGAGGAGTCGGAGTCGGAGTCGGAGTCGAAGGTTTGGCTTACCGACTCCACAGCCCTGGTTGGATTGTTACTCTGGCCAGATCATAGAAAAGTGGCTGCCTAGGTGAATAAAACATTCTTAGTTTTCACTTCTCATCTCCATTGCAGAGATTTTTGCTAGTAATCTTTAGATTCTAATTTTCACGATAATTATGGGGAGCATTAGCAGAGATTCGTTTCTGGGGCGTGAACTTTTCTCTTGCTTTACTTTAACGGAAACCTGTCACCAGGTTCTCCCATATTAAGTGGGCCACTACCGGTGCTCTCTTCTAATCTACAATGCTGCATATGTCCCCAATCCACTCTGCATAACGTAAAAAATAGCTTCTATTATACTCACCTATGGGGCAGTCTGGTCTGATGGGCATCACTGGTCTTGATCGGGCGCCTCCTCTGTTCTTGCTTTATGATGATGCATCTTTCGTCATCCACACAGTCTCTTCCCCTTCCCCCCCCCCATCATGAAAGGTCAAAGGGTGCCCGCGCATGTGAACTAGAACACTTTGCTCTGTCCTCGGTAGGACAGAGAACAGTGTGCCTGCTCAGGGGCGACACTCTGTGGATGACATAGAACATGATGTCTACACGAAGCAAGAAGAGAGGAGGTGCCAGATCAAGACCAGCAACTCACATCAGACCAAACTGCCCCATTGGCGAGTGTGATACAAGCTATTTTTTACATTATGCAGAGTGGACTGGGGACTTATAAACAGCATTCTAGAATACTGTACAGTCCTGGATGAAAGTGCTGGCACCATTTAAAATTGTCGCTTAAAATTAAGTATTTGTCACTATCCTGCGGGTTCAGGGTGCATTAGTATCAGTACGGACTATCTGTCGACATTTGAATGAAATAAATCACTATGGCAGAAGACCCAGGAGGTCCCCACTACTGATTAAGGCTGCTTTCACACCTCCGGTTTTAGCAGAGCCGGCCAATCCGGCTCTAAAACGTATGCAACGGATGCGGCGACAAAACCGCATCCTTTTGAGTAAGTTTTTTTTTTTTTTACATGCGGCCCGTCCGGTTTTTTGCTGCTTGCGGCACGCTACTGAGCATGGGCAGTGGAAAAAAACGCATGCGGCGGGCGGATGCGGTGTTTGCCGCAGGACGCCGCATGCGACGTCCATAGGCATGCATTGCAAATTGCACCGCACCGGCCGGATGCGGCGCAATGCCGTTTTTTTTTTTGTTTTTTTTTTTGCCGGACAAAAAAACGCGCCAGGCAACGTTCCATCTGGCCGCCGCTTCGGCTAAATCTGCCGCATGCGGCAAAAACCGGACGGAACGCAAGCCCATGCGGCACAATACGGCACTAATGTAAGTCTATGCAAAAAAAACGCAACCGGCGGCAAAAAAAACCTGTTGCGGTTTTTCTGCAAAGCGCCGGATTGTGCCGCACAGGAAAAACCGGATGTTTGAAAGCGACGTAAAAAAGCTAGACTGTAGTCTGCTAAAATTTAAAATATATGCAAATAAGCTACAGTCCTTCTGGGAAAGCGTTGTGGACAGATGAGACCAAGATAGAGCATACTGGTAAAGCACATCATTTTACTGGTTACCGAAAAGGGAATGAGGCTACAAAGAAATGAACAAAGTAGCTACCGTCAAATATGGTGGGGTTTCAAACATGTTTTGGGGTTGTTTTACTGCCTCTTGCGCTGGGTGCCTTTGTGTCGCCCTGGGCAAGCCAGGGGTCACAGGTCACAACACCACCACACCCCACACTCCAGGTAGGCACATCACAGCTAACCAGAAATCCTTGTTGCCTTCCTCCAGAGGCTGATGATTCACACCAGGGGGTGGGCCAGGCGGTTGGCTCCGCCCACCAAGGAGATCACAGTTCTGGAGGCGGGAGAAACCAGGCAGATTAGCTCAGGAGGAGCTTGAGTGAAGAAGAGAGTAGCCCGGGTAGGGAAAGAGTAAACAGCAGGTGGAAGTGAGGAAAGTAGAAAAGTGAAAAGGGAAGAAAGCAAGTGAGGTGACAAGAAGGAAGGAAAGCCTGAAGGGTCCAGCTTTGTGTAGGGCCAGAACAGCAAGGTCAGCGACGGCGGTGACTGTCTGGAGGGGGACCGTTTGGAAGTTCCTGGAAGGACCCCGTTGGCTGTGTGCCCGGTGGTCTGGAGCAGTGTTCCGAAGGACAGTCAGCACCAGGGCAGGGGCCTCTCGGACCCCGGCAAGGCTAGGAGTCGCCAAATTTGCCGAATCCGTCAGTGAAGGGGACGTAGATCCCCCAACAACCAAGTCCCGATTGAAGGCAACAGCCCAACCTGAAGCAGAGAGACACCGCCACCGCCAGGACACCAGTTTCTCAGGGCCAGCGCCTGCGGGCAAAGTGTAGAGCTCCTCCGGCCCAGATTGTAGTCGGGGAGCGGGTAACCGGAGGGAATCCACCGCTACCACAAGTCAACCATAGGTGCAAGGAAGAGGGACATCACCGTCACCTACCGGGAGTGCAGGTGCAGCCGTCTGTGGGACCGTCCTACCAGCCGTTTGGTTTACCGTACAAACTGTGTCCAAGTCTCAGGCTGAGTGAGTACCACAGTGCCGCAAGGCACAGCGCTGCCCCCGCGTCCCTGCGCCCACCAGGCCCCGCACCTCCTTCTCCACCCCCGGGATCACCAACCCCTACCCACGGAGGGGCAACACAACACCTGGCTGCTCCGCATCACCATCCCCGGGACCCCCGAATTGAGCAGCGGTGGTGAAATCACCACAACCGTGGGTGGCGTCACGAACTATAACAATCCCCCACACCCAACCACAAATCCCCTTTCACTCACGGGCGAGGAGTGTCGCTCGAGAAACCCTGGGATCCGGCCCACAGCTCGAGCCACCACTGAGCAGCTGCCGGACCCGAGCAGAAGAGGGTGAGCGCGGTGTGCTGACACCCTCCTCCCCGCCCGCGACAACTTGGCATCACGAACAGGATCTTACCGCTCTGCCGTCTGGTAGAGGTGCGCCTTGTTACCGCCGGAGGTATCCGGCAGAAAAATTGCAGAAGTCGCCATCTTTGGCGCGAAAAGTTCCCGCTCGAGCGTCTTCTCGAGCAGTAGAGGCGCGAAGGCCAAGACCCCGCCCAGAGAGAGGAGGGGCCGGAAAGAGCTAAGGGGGACGAAAACAAGATGTCTGCGCTCGACGGAGCCGCCGGAGGAGCGGTGGTCGCAGCCGCAGCGGCACCCGCGGATGGGAATGGGCCTGCCCAAGTCCCGGTTGTACCGGCGGGAGGTGCCGCGGCCCCTGCGCTCGCTCAGGTCATGCCGTTTTCCTTGCCCTATGCGCCCGGAGCTGCCTGGCTACCGCAGTATGACGGGAAACCGGATGCCCTACAGGTCTTCCGGAAAAAGCTTAACCCGTTGCTGGAGCTGTACCCCCTGACTGATAAGCAACGAGCGGCGATAGTGCTAGGCCAGCTAACCGGTGCGGCGGAGCAGGAAGCGGAGACCTGGGCCGAGGGGGACCGGCTCTCTGTAGCCACCATCTTTGAGAAGCTACAGACTGCCTTCGAGACCCGGACTGAAGCTGAGCTGAGGATGCAGTTTTACCAGTGCCGGCAACGAGCCGGGGATAGCATTCGGGACTATGCTCTACGTCTGCAGACCGCCCTCCGCACGCTGAAGCGGGTGAACTCTATTAATGAGGCGGATAGCAACAAGATGTTGGTGGAGCAATTTGCGCAGGAGATGAGGTCCCCTGAGGATCGTAAACAACTCCGACTGTGGGCCCTGGAACACCCTGATGTGGACTTTGCTGTGTTAAAAGAGCGGGCTATCAAAGCGCTACAGCCCCCAGCTGCTGAAGTTCTGGAACCCGTCCCGTGGCCCGTCGAGACAGCTCCTGTTGTGGCGGCCTCAGCCAAACCAACCTCTGTAATGCCTGCAGCCCCGAGCAGCACAGTCGAAGAGTTGGCAGCCCAGGTCCGTCGCATGGACGGAGACCTTGCCAAAATCCTTGCTGCACTGCAACCTTTGACCAGATCTCAGCCCCCAGCGCAGATACAGCTTGCCGACAGTCCCGAGGATGTTCCCTGGATGCAGCAGAGAAGTGCTAACAACCCGCGGAGCAGACCTCCAATCTGCTACAAGTGCCGTAAGCCGGGCCATTACTACCGACAGTGCCCGTTAAACGAGCAACCCCTGGGGCCCCGGGCCAATCCTCAGGAGTAGAACATCGTGGCCCCCCGGACTGGCGAGACCGATATATCGGGGCCCGCCCTATCATCCCCGTGGCTGTGGACGGCATACCAGTGATGGCTCTCTTGGACACTGGATCACAGGTAACTACTATACCGTACAAGTTGTACCAGCGGTATTGGGCCGTAGACGAGCTGGCGCCCCCAGACAATAGCATAACGTTGATAGCCGCTAATGGACTTCCATTGACCCAGGTGGGGTATAAACAAGTGGCTATGACAGTGGGGCAAGCTGAACTACAACACCAGAGTATGATTGTGATCATGAATGAACCTAGTGATCATAACCCGAAGATAGTGCTGGGAACCAATGTGATGGAACACTGCATGGCTGATGTGTTGACCCTATTGCAACAGCTGGCCGCCACAGCGGCGGGGAGCCGGCAGAGGGCTGTGCAGCGTGAAATCCGTGCCCTGATGTACCGCCAGCATGTAAGCTCAACAGGACGGGAGATTGGTGGAGTGAGAGTGATGGATGTTGCTCCATTGACTGTGCCCCCTAGGAGTGAGATGATGATCTGGTGTAGGGCAGCAGTAGGGCCTCAGGGGCGTGACTACCCCGCAATGATGGAGCCCATGCCATCCGAGCACTGGCCCACTGTAATGGCCGCCCGAGGGGTGGTGGATGTGAAGAAAGGGAGAGTGCCTGTGAGAGTGTTGAACTGTGGGGAGGAAGAAGTCAGGCTTCCCCGGTATGCCACCATTGCCAAGCTGCTTACCCTGGACCCTCACACTATCCATGAAGCCAGTCCATCCACACTCCAACCTGCCACCAACACTCCCCCACCCCAGGGGGACATAAGCGAGTGGCACCAACAGCTACATGTAGGCACTGATGATACCCCTACACATCACAGGGCAGGGGTACACAGGGTGGTGCAGGAGTACGAACAGGTTTTCAGTAAGCACCCCCTAGACTTCGGGCAGATCAAGGGGGTCCAACACCACATTCCCACAGGTGAACATCCCCCTGTCAAAGAGAGGTACAGACCTATTCCCCCTGCACATTACCAGTGTGCCAAGGACATGTTGAGGAATATGAAGGAGGCGGGGGTTATTCGGGACAGTTGTAGTCCCTGGGCCGCTCCGTTGGTACTGGTCAAGAAGGATGGTACCATGCGGATGTGTGTGGACTACCGGAAGATCAACCAGATAACCCATAAAGATGCCTATCCATTACCGCGTATTGAAGAGTCTTTGGCCGCACTGAGGACTGCAAACTACTTCTCGACCCTTGACCTCACCAGCGGGTACTGGCAAGTGGCCGTGGCTCCAGAGGACCGGGAGAAGACCGCCTTCACCACCCCGATGGGACTCTGCGAATTCAATAGCATGCCGTTTGGGCTGTGCAATGCCCCTGGGACCTTCCAACGGTTGATGGAATGCCGTCTGGGACATTTAAACTTCGAGACCGTCCTGTATTTGGATGATGTGATTGTTTATTCCCAGACGTATGAGGCCCATCTGGAGCACCTGGCCGAGGTGTTCGCGTCCCTTGCCAAGTACGGGATGAAGTTGAAGCCCTCAAAATGCCACCTGCTGAAACCCAGGGTGCAGTACCTAGGGCATGTGGTGAGTGCGGATGGTGTCGCCCCCGACCCTGAGAAGATCACTGCCATCCAAAGCTGGCCGAGACCAACTACAGTGAGGGAGGTAAGGCAGTTTCTGGGTCTGGTGGGGTACTATCGGCGCTTTATAAAGGGGTACACGAAGATGGCTGCCCCCATGCAAGATCTCCTCGTGGGACAGACCAAAGGTGGTAGACCCATCGGAGCCCCACTGTTGTGGGAGGACAAGCATGAGGAGTCCTTTTGCCAGTTGAAGGCGGCCCTGACCGGAGAAGAGGTCCTGGCGTACCCTGACTATTGGCGCCCATTCATCCTCCACACGGATGCCAGTAACGTGGGGCTAGGAGCGGTCCTATCCCAGGTCCAGGAGGGAAAGGAGAAGGTGATTGCCTATGCCAGCCGAAAACTCCGGCCGACCGAAAGGAACCCTGAGAACTATAGCTCCTTCAAGCTCGAACTACTGGCGTTGGTGTGGGCTATCACGGAGCGGTTCCGTCACTATTTGGCGGTAGCAAAATTCACCGCATTCGCGGACAACAATCCACTGACTCACCTGAACACGGCCAAGTTGGGCGCGCTGGAGCAGCGGTGGGTAGCCGGGTTAGCCAACTATGATTTCACCATAAAGTACCGAGCTGGTCTTGTCAACATCAATGCAGATGCACTCTCCCGGATGCCCCATTTGTCAGAAGAGGGGTGCGAGGATGACGACCTCGAGGAGATTGAGTTGCCCGCGTTTCACCAGCCGCCTACTGAGACTGTACAAGTATGTCAGCAAAAGGTGGATCTGGACCCGCGGCCCAGTCAAGAGTGGCAAGATGCCCAGGACCAAGCGCCGGCTGTCCGCCTTGTCAAGACCCTGGTGGAACAAGGTGCTATGGGGATAGACCCCGCCGCTCCAGCCGAAGCCCAACGCCTGTGGAAAGAACGGAAACGGCTCTACCTACACCAAGGGAGGCTATACCGTGAACTGATCAGCCCGAAGACCCATGAGAAAATATGCCAGTTAATCGTTCCTCAAGCTGATGTCGCTACTGTCCTACAGGCATACCATGATGGTGCTGGCCACTTCGGGTGGAAGAAGCTGGAGATGATGTTGAGGGAGCGGTTCTATTGGAGTGGGATGCGTGAATCGGTGGAAGCCTGGTGCCGAGAGTGCGGTCCTTGTACGCTGAGAAGAAGGGACGAGAATAGCCAGAGGGCACCGTTACACCCTATAGTCACCCATCAGTTACTGGAGCTGGTCGCCCTAGACCATGTCAAACTCACCCCTAGCCGAAGTGGGTACACCTATGCATTGACCATGGTAGATCACTACTCAAGATTTATGGTGGTAGTCCCCGTTAAGGACCTGACTGGTCGAACCGCTGCTCGAGCGTTCCAGGCCTATTTTTGCCGACCCTATGGGTACCCCGAGAAGGTGCTGACTGACCAAGGCCCGGCTTTTGAAGCAGAAGTGTTTCACGAATTCTGCCAGTTGTACGGCTGCAAGAAGATCCGGACCACTCCGTACCACGCCCAAACCAACGGCATGTGCAAGAAAATGAACCACTTGGTCCTGGGGCTCCTCAAGACACTACCGCTGGAAGAACGGAACATGTGGCTGTGACGGGGTGTACAGCAGAGCAAGGAGAGACAACAGGCCGAGGAACGATCCAACAGGTTTATTCACAAGAACACTGGAACAGCACACGATAAGTCCACGTAAAACAGATTCGGGGGCCCTTCCCGACAATCCTCGGACCGGATTACAAAGCAATCGTCCTTACAGTAGTCCAAAGAGTTCCACACAATCCCACGGGCCGCCACACAGGCCTAGCTCCGTCCGTGTCCACAGCCACACAGGCTGGAGCTCCTGCTCCCTTCAAGTTTCAGCTCACTCTGAAGTTACAAAAAGGGAAATGCATTGTCTGTGCTCCTTGACCAGCCCACCATGTTCAGGGGGTGGGGGTCACACATCCTATCATCAATGGTTTGGTCCATCACAGGGCTCCGATATGTCTGCCAGCCACAGTAGATGAAGGGATCCCCTGCTGTGCAGAACAATGACTATTCCTTCACTGGCCAATTCAATTACAGATTAGATACACAACTCTGGAAAGAAGAGGACAGGCTATTTACATAATCACATTAGATGCCAAGACTACAATTGTATGAGAGAGACACATTGAGATCAGTAGCTCCCCCAAGGAAATACATGAATTACAACTAATACAACCAGGGAAATATGCATATCATGACATAGTATCACAGCATATACAGTGAGAGGGTAAGGGTAACTTCACACTTAAGCGATGCAGCAGCGATCCGACCAGCGATCTGACCTGGTCAGGATCGCTGCTGCATCGCTACATGGTCGCTGGTGAGCTGTCAAACAGGCAGATCTCACCAGCGACCAGTGAACAGCCCCCAGCCAGCAGCGACGTGCAAGCGACGCTGCGCTTGCACGGAGCTGCCGTCTGGAAGCTGCGGAGACTGGTAACTAAGGTAAACATCGGGTATGGTTACCCGATGTTTACATTAGTTACCAGCGCACAGCTGTGTGTGCAGGGAGCAGGGAGCCGCGCACACTGAGCGCTGGCTCCTTGCTCTCCTACCATAGCTACAGTACACATCGGGTTAATTAACCCGATGTGTAATGCAGCTACATGTGCAGAGAGCAGGGAGCCGCGCACACTGCTTAGCGCTGGCTCCTTGCTCTCCTAGCTGCTGTACACATCGGGTTAATTAACCCGATGTGTACAGCAGCTACATGTGCAGAGAGCCGGAGCCGGCAGCACAGGCAGCGTGAGAGCTGCAGATGCTGGTAACTAAGGTAAATATCGGGTAACCACCTTGGTTACCCGATGTTTATCTTGGATACAGCTTACCTCAGCTGTCAGACGCCGGCTCCTGCTCCCTGCTCGCTTCATTTGTCGCTCTCTTGCTGTCACACACAGCGATCTGTGTGTCACAGCAGGAGAGCGGCTTTGAAGAAAACGAACCAGGGCTGTGTGTAACGAGCAGCGATCTCGCAGCAGGGGCCAGATCGCTGCTCAGTGTCACACACAGCGAGATCGCTAATGAGGTCACTGCTGCGTCACAAAAAGCGTGACTCAGCAGCGATCTCGGCAGCGAGCTCGCTGTGTGTGAAGCACCCCTAAATTACATCTTCACAATCCCTCCCCCTCCCAACTTGTGTACGTACTAGGGACCTCTACAGGTCACTGGTTAAGTACACACAGGCAGAGCGTTACTTACATGTGGCTTCATGCAGCCACGAATTGGCATCGTAGCTCTCCCACATCATTGCCCAGGAGAACAGCTGCAGGCAGACCACCCATCACCCCAACCACACATCGCTTGACCCCACAACCAAAGTTCAGATCCACAGTGGCTGTGGGAATAGTCCTCCATTGTCCACCAGCCAGTTCAATAACAATCCCAGGTCCTCTATGGATTGCCTCAGGCCGAACCACTCGGGGATCAGCCAGTGTGAGGAAAGCACCCGAGTCACAAAATCCAACAAGTCTCTGTCCATCCAGCACAACCTCCTGCAAGTGCTTACCTCGATGAGCAGAAGTCGTCATAACTGCGGGTCGCACCCCGTAAACTCCTGGTGGTGCAACATGGGGGGCTGAGTCACTAGGCCAGTCCTCACATAACGGTGCCACATCTTCCTCCATGGCACTGGGCTGTAAATAATTAACAATCCGATTGGGTGCAGGATCAGTCCTCATTTGAACAGCTGGGCAGGAGACTTGCCGATGCCCTGGCTGTCCACATTGATAGCATCTGAGCTGGGTCTCCCTCCATCCAAGGCGTCCTCTTGGGTAAGGGGTAGGGGAACTTGGAGGCCGGCTCCCACCTGAAGGTGCTGTAGGGGTTTGAGGATGATTCCTCCATGGCCTGGCTGGGCATGAGGCCTGCAAATGCCCGGGATGCCTACAAACATAACACCTGCGCTCTGTTACTTCCTCTCCCCGGCGTATTCCAGAAAGTGCAGTAGAAGCAACTGGAGGCACATTAACACGGGTATCAACATGTGGTGGCTTAGAGGAACGGGGAACAATGGGGACAGAATAACTGGGGGCATCCGGTGTTGTGGAGCTGTTAGGCGTCTCTCCATCCTCCAACAGAATCCTGCACTGAGGCTTGATGGTGAGAGCCTCATCAGCGAGAGCAGCAGCTTCCTCCACTGTCGCTGGTTTTCTCTCACGCACCCATTCCCGGATCTCAGCGGGGCACTGGGCAAAGAATTGTTCTTTTAGGATGACCTGCAGGAAGGTCTCCCAAGATAAGGCCTCCTCTGCCTCCAGCCAGCGATTACATATTTGTTTGAGTCTATGAGCATATATCTTAAAAGACACTTCCCCATCACAGGCTAAAGCACGGAACTGAGTCCTGTAAGTGTCTGGGGTCACAGCATAATGTTCTAGAATAGTCTGTTTAATATCCGCATACTCACAGTTCCACCGAGGGTCCATAGCTCTATAGGCTTCAGCAGCTCCCCCCTCTAGGAGCCCAACCAGATGCCGGACGCGCTCCCTTTCTGGGACTTCCATTAATCGACACTGATGCTCAAAGTCCTGGAAGAAGCCCTCAATGTCACCAGCAGCCTCATTAAACTGCTTGAAGTCTTTGCGGGACACTCTGGGAAGTTCCCTCATGATGGGTGCTGGGGTTACAGTCTGTCTGGAACCTCTCGCGGCTTCCACAGCGAGCTGCTTATCCAGCAATGCCATCTCCTCCATCCTGCGCTCCTTCTCTTCAGCTCCACGCATGGCCTCCCTCTTATCTTCTATGGTGGCCTCATCTCCAAGCAGTGCCATCTTTTCCTTGTACCACACAATCCATTGACTTGACTTGGCTGGATTGGCTGGATCCCGTCTTTCCTCCCTTTGCTGTGAGGATCCTTCCTCCACGTCATTTTGCGAGCAGACTCCTTCTAGCGCCTCAATCAGCTGCTCCTTGGAGAGTCCTTTGAAACGAACTCCTACTTCACGGGCCTTTGATTGCAGGCTCCCCAAAGTCCAGGTCTTGTACTCTGCAGTGCTGGTTCCTGATGTTGAGCCATTGTCCTCCATTCCTTCTGCTCTGATCCCACCGCTGCCACCAGTTTGTGACGGGGTGTACAGCAGAGCAAGGAGAGACAACAGGCCGAGGAACGATCCAACAGGTTTATTTACAAGAACACTGGAACAGCACACGATAAGTCCACGTAAAACAGATTCGGGGGCCCTTCCCGACAATCCTCGGACCGGATTACAAAGCAATCGTCCTTACAGTAGTCCAAAGAGTTCCACACAATCCCACGGGCCGCCACACAGGCCTAGCTCCGTCCGTGTCCACAGCCACACAGGCTGGAGCTCCTGCTCCCTTCAAGTTTCAGCTCACTCTGAAGTTACAAAAAGGGAAATGCATTGTCTGTGCTCCTTGACCAGCCCACCATGTTCAGGGGGTGGGGGTCACACATCCTATCATCAATGGTTTGGTCCATCACAGGGCTCCGATATGTCTGCCAGCCACAGTAGATGAAGGGATCCCCTGCTGTGCAGAACAATGACTATTCCTTCACTGGCCAATTCAATTACAGATTAGATACACAACTCTGGAAAGAAGAGGACAGGCTATTTACATAATCACATTAGATGCCAAGACTACAATTGTATGAGAGAGACACATTGAGATCAGTAGCTCCCCCAAGGAAATACATGAATTACAACTAATACAACCAGGGAAATATGCATATCATGACATAGTATCACAGCATATACAGTGAGAGGGTAAATTACATCTTCACAGTGGCCAGAAAAGTTACCCGACTTGGTCGACATGTATAATAATATCCCGTCCAGCTCGACGAAGTGCACCCCAGCGTATCTGATGAGGGCTCGTCCTGGCCGCCTGCCGGTGGATCTGGAGATGGGGTTGGAGGCCCCGGAAGCACTCCCTTCAACAGCAGAGTGGGAAAGTCGGAGGAGGGCCCAGTATCGACAAATCCAGGAGTATGTGGAGAAAAACCTCAGTCGGAGTCGAGAACAGCAAGAGCACCGGTTCAATCAGAAGGCGCCCGCAGGTCCTTTCCAGCCAGGAGATGTGGTGCTGAAACGGAAGAGAAAAGCCCACAAACTGGATGACCAGTGGGAGCAAGTCCCTTACGTCGTACAACCCACAGAGTGGGACGATGGGAAGACCTACCAGATCAGTCGTGACCAAGGGGGCACCCTGGCCACCGTTTCTCGGGACCATCTAAAAAAATGCCCCCCAGCGATGAAAGCAGAGGCTGAAGTACCGGTTCTTCCACCAGTGGAAAAGGCGGCAGAGGTAATCCACACAGTGATGGGTGACTTCCCAGCAAACTGGCCTACACAGAACGGCGCGGTGATACTTCCAGTGATACTGTTCCCACAACCCGTGGATGAAGAAGTAGTGGAAGCGGTTAACCGTGAGCCAGAACCAGTGCCAGTGCCCAGGGACGAACCTGTACCCAGTCCCCCTACACCTCCGCCTGCTCCACACCATAGCAGGGAGGAGGAACCGAATGTTCCCTCTACCCCACTGTCTAGCAACACTGACACTGGGCCCCGAAGGTCCACCCGGTCCAACCTAGGTAGACCCCCACTTAGGTACAGGGAGACCGTTCTATGAGTAGAAGGGGTCCGCAAAGTGCAGGAGTGGTTGTAGTTGTTGTTTGTTTAAACGTTTTGGAAAGAATGATAAGGAAAATGAAAATTACAGAAGTTTAACCTGATTTGCTTGTGATTGAACCGGCCGGAGCCGGCACCGTTGTCCCCGTGGGGACCGTTTAAAAATGCATGGGAACTATCCATGGACAAGCCCGTGAACTTGCAGGGCAACCACAAACGTTAAGTGGCTTGTAAATATGTTGGTTATCGTTACCGTTTTCCGCAATGCCGCCTCCGGAGAGGCAGGTTGGAGGGAGGGCCCTCAGCAGAGCAGGCTGGGGCCCAGCCACCAAAGGAACCGGTGGCTACCCTCTGGAGGGGAAGGACAGATCCCGCTCGGGTACCGTGTGCTGGACTGTGGGTCAAGGGGTGCTGCCTGGGTTTTAGGGGCAGCATCAGGGCCAGGTTGCTTGGGTGGGAGAGAGCGGAAACCGTAACCGTAAACCGTTGCAACGTTAAAGAGATGTGCCTCCCGTTTTGGGAAGAGTTATTAAAAATGTATATATGTTGATTTTCCAAATGTTATCTTTTTCAGAAAAATAAAATCCGGTGTAGGACGGCAGCCCGCGGACGGTCTGCATTTTGCTAAGGGGGAATGTGTCGCCCTGGGCAAGCCAGGGGTCACAGGTCACAACACCACCACACCCCACACTCCAGGTAGGCACATCACAGCTAACCAGAAATCCTTGTTGCCTTCCTCCAGAGGCTGATGATTCACACCAGGGGGTGGGCCAGGCGGTTGGCTCCGCCCACCAAGGAGATCACAGTTCTGGAGGCGGGAGAAACCAGGCAGATTAGCTCAGGAGGAGCTTGAGTGAAGAAGAGAGTAGCCCGGGTAGGGCAAGAGTAAACAGCAGGTGGAAGTGAGGAAAGTAGAAAAGTGAAAAGGGAAGAAAGCAAGTGAGGTGACAAGAAGGAAGGAAAGCCTGAAGGGTCCAGCTTTGTGTAGGGCCAGAACAGCAAGGTCAGCGACGGCGGTGACTGTCTGGAGGGGGACCGTTTGGAAGTTCCTGGAAGGACCCCGTTGGCTGTGTGCCCGGTGGTCTGGAGCAGTGTTCCGAAGGACAGTCAGCACCAGGGCAGGGGCCTCTCGGACCCCGGCAAGGCTAGGAGTCGCCAAATTTGCCGAATCCGTCAGTGAAGGGGACGTAGATCCCCCAACAACCAAGTCCCGATTGAAGGCAACAGCCCAACCTGAAGCAGAGAGACACCGCCACCGCCAGGGCACCAGTTTCTCAGGGCCAGCGCCTGCGGGCAAAGTGTAGAGCTCCTCCGGCCCAGATTGTAGTCGGGGAGCGGGTAACCGGAGGGAATCCACCGCTACCACAAGTCAACCATAGGTGCAAGGAAGAGGGACATCACCGTCACCTACCGGGAGTGCAGGTGCAGCCGTCTGTGGGACCGTCCTACCAGCCGTTTGGTTTACCGTACAAACTGTGTCAAAGTCTCAGGCTGAGTGAGTACCACAGTGCCGCAAGGCACAGCGCTGCCCCCGCGTCCCTGCGCCCACCAGGCCCCGCACCTCCTTCTCCACCCCCGGGATCACCAACCCCTACCCACGGAGGGGCAACACAACACCTGGCTGCTCCGCATCACCATCCCCGGGACCCCCGAATTGAGCAGCGGTGGTGAAATCACCACAACCGTGGGTGGCGTCACGAACTATAACAATCCCCCACACCCAACCACAAATCCCCTTTCACTCACGGGCGAGGAGTGTCGCTCGAGAAACCCTGGGATCCGGCCCACAGCTCGAGCCACCACTGAGCAGCTGCCGGACCCGAGCAGAAGAGGGTGAGCGCGGTGTGCTGACACCCTCCTCCCCGCCCGCGACACCTTTACTATGAGCAAGGCATCATAAAGTCTGAAGATTACCAAAGTATTTAGAGTCGCAATATAGTGCCTAGTATCAGAGAGCTGGAGATTGCATCCTAGGTCATGGGTTTTCCAGCAGGCCAATGACCCCTAAATATCAAGAAGCACCCAGAAATAGATGGACAAAGCGCTGAGTTCTGAAGTGGCCATCAATGAGTCCAAATCTAAGTCCCATTTGAACACCTGTGGCGAGATCTTAAAATTACTGTTGTGTGAAGGTACCCTTCATATATGAGAGACCTGGAGCAGATGGCAAGAGTGGTCCAAAATTCCAGTTGAGAGGTGTAAGTAGCTTGATGGTTATAGGAAGCGATTTCAGTTATTTATTCCAAAGGGTGTGCAACCAATTATTAAGTTAAGGATGCCAACAATTTAGTCCAACCCATTTTTGGCATTTTGTGTGAAATTATGTGCAATTTGCCCTTTTTTTGGTGTTTCGATACACACAAAAGAAAGCGTGTGTAATTGGAAACATTTTCTGGGAAAAATGCTTCATTTTCTGTAACAATTTTAGGGTGCCAACACTTTCGACCATGACTGTATTTAACGGCTTACTGGTGATGGCCGCACTTTATATGGGAAACACCTGGTGGTCGATTCTCTTTAAGAAATATTAAACAGGAGGCAGCTATGCTTTCCTCATTGATCTGACTGCTATCCTCTACTGTGATTACAAGTGAAGATGAGAAATAGAGCTTAGCTGTGTGTCATTACAAACACCTCTGCAGTGCCATGAGACGAGAGTTACAGAGGTGTTTATATTGACTTACGGCCTGACTTTCCTTCCCACCCTCTCATATAATCAAAGTAGATGCTGCCAGTGAGACCATTGAGGAGAGAAGAGCTGTTTACTATGTTTAGCACAGAGAAAGTCAGGTCTCACATTTTCTGGAGTTATTTTTTTCCAAAACATGATGCCTACTGCTTATGATTGTTTAGTGTCATGCTGGGGAAAAAGTATCCAACCCCCCCAAGACTAATTTCTGTTAACACTCCTTTAGTCTTAGCTTTACAAGCTAATAACGCTGCAATGGAAATGAGAAATAAAAATATTAATTTTTAATCAGCTCTGTAGCCACTATTCCATGATGTGACCATTTTAACATCTAAAACTGGTGAAAGATCCAATTTTTAACTGTATAGTGGAGCACAGCTGACTACACCTTTTTATACTGTAGGTCTCAGAAAAAAATAAAATGCACTGCAATATACACTTTTTTTTGTGATTATTCCATAAGCTGAACATATACCTAGGCATTAGTGATGTGTGACTGTGCTCACCACTTCTCGATACTTTGATCGAGCATCGGTGTACTCAAGAATGTTTGGTACTCAATCGAGTATCGCGGATACTTGAGCACCATGCTAAAGTCCCCATATGTTTTGCGGCTGTAAGTCAATTAGCATGCATGGATTGGCTGCCATACACAGTAATGCCGTAGCCATGTATGCTACTGGCATTACTGTAATTGGCCAGCTGTATCACATCATCGGGTCTTATGTAAGCTCTGGGGGCGTATTGCTCAACACACTTCAGTTCTGGGGGCGTTGGTCTAGGAGGGAAAGCATAGAGTAGAGAAGGCATATAGGCAGGGTTTATAGCAAAACAATCCTTCTATACTTACACTGCTGCTGAAATCCTGAACCAAAAGTCTTTTTCAGGGCTAAATACTGTCTTTTAACGTAGTAACATTGCTGTTACCTGCAGTCACTGTAGGGATAGCTGCTGGAGGAATGATAGTTTGGGATTCGAGCAGGCATATAGGCAGGATTTATAGCAAAACAATCCTATAGTTCTACTACTATTGAAATCTGAAATCAAGTCATTTTCAGGGCTACATATTTTATTTTCTCTATTAATACCGGAAGGCTTGCAAACATATATAGTACCTACTTAATTTAAAATCTGCAAGGCGTGGTGTAAGGCATGTGGAAGTGAATGTGCTGCTGATGGTGCATGCAAAAGCCGAAGCTGTGCGCCAGGTAAAACTGTGCATGCTGAGGGAGCACAACCAACACAGTCATCTGTGAGACTGATCTGCCTGTCCTACTTTGCAGAGGGGCATGAAGCACCACTCTTGATGCCAGAACAGTGTGAACAGGTGGTTGGCAGATAATACCTTCAGTATGTGGGACCCTGAGTCTGAAAAAGTTGTTTTGTTTTGGAAGATAGTGAAGATGTACCTAGATGACAGTACCAGCATCTAACGTGATTCATCTGTGCTGTATGACTATGGGTAATTTAGCTTGACACGTGGCATGAACTGTCACTCTACGCTTTAGCGATGCTGGCCTGCACTGCTGCTAGCGTTTTGTTAGAGCGGATTTTTAGAGTGCGGCCGGGGGCATAACTGATGGGTATATTTTTTTTTTTTTTCCTTTTTTTGTGTGCATTACATTCAATCACGCTGTTGTTACCCCCGGTGTATGCCGATCAAACACTGCAAGCGGCTCACACTAGGCTGAGCACCGTGCGTACCTGAGCACAGCGATGCTCGCGCTACTGGTTTGCATATATAAAGCACCCGAACATGAAGTCTGCTTTTTTGTAAATTGACATTGAACCTAGGGTTCACTCGTCACTACTCATCATTACTGCCCTGTTTACAGGCTGCTGGAACCAACTATAAGAAATGGGTAAGATGTAAAATGGGAAAAAAAAGAAACGATGCTAAGACTTTATTCCAGTAAAACAATGAATTCAGTACAATACAGTAAATAAAATACAGATTTACAATCCTTCTACTCTGTTAAGACAATTGCTGTGCCTAGTGGTAAAAATCTTGTTAGTGGCTTAGGCTTTGCGTCTTTGCTTGGTGTGCAAGGCTTCTTTAATCTGTGAAGGATTTCATGTGACTGGCAGACATCCGCCTGCTTACTATGCATGTCCTACAGTGAGATTTGGTCCTGTTTGTATAGGCTCCATGATGACCATGCAGTTATGTGATTTGGACTTACTGATGGTATAGAGCTGACATTTTTTGGCATGTGTCAAGACAGCTGCCACTTTGTATTGATTACTTTTACTGAATTTGTACTGTTAAAAGGCAACTTGCACATCCAGAAATGCTGTTTCCCTTCAGATATAGAGTTAGTACACCGGTAAATAGCATTTATTTGATTGACAGCCTGCTCTTCAACCATACGCTGACAATTAAGTGCTGGGGAGTGATCATGATGTGCTCACTGTGTAGTGATCGGTGACTTTCACTCCCTCTTCTGCCCCGATAACTGAAAGCAAGTGGCTGCTGGGAGGATACATTTTTTTTTTCTCCCTGTAGCCACAGCTCTATTAATTTGACTACGAAGGATTTAAATACTAATTATATGGAAATTACTAGTGATGAGCGAGTACTAAAAAGCTCGGGTGCTCGAGGCTCGGGCCGAGCATCCCAAGATACTCGTGTACTCGGCCCGAGCACCGAGCCCAATGTTATCCTATGGGGGACCCGAGTATTATTCTGAAATGACCACCGGCAGCATGTAGAAACCATTAAACTGTAAATTAAAAAAAAAAACATGCGTGTGTGTGTAAGCGTGCATATATATATATACACGCGGAGTGGAGTGCGGGAGGGGCCGTAGCCGAGCGGGGAAGTGTCGGGCTAAAGGCACGGTCATGCTGTGAGGGCCGGCCAATCACTGCAATTCCACAACAGGGCTGTGGCATTGCAGTGGTCTGCCAGCCAATCCCTGCATAAGGGCTGGCTCTAAAAACGCCAACATGAAGACCACAAGTACAGCACGAGTATTGCGAGATTACTCGGTCCCCGCCGAGTAGCCCGAGTACAGTGATACTCGTGCGAGTACTGAGTAGTAACAAGCATACTCGCTCATCACTAGAAATTACCCTATTACTGCATGTAAATGGCGTTTCTGAACGTGACATGAACGTGACCTTTTTAAAATGCCAGAGTTGGGCTTTCTTAAGTTAAATATTGCAATGAAATAGAAATAACCGCAATGTTATTCAAGCAACTTAGTATCTATGGTTTGTCCTGAGGAAGGGGCTAGATTGCCTTGAAACGTGTAGACTAATAAACCATTTTCAACATAATCCATTTGGCATCCTTTTCGTCCATTGAGGCAGCTCAGAAGAAAGGCATTTTTTTTCCCTAATTACCGTATGTCCTCTCTCTGTGTGCATCACCCACAGACCTGCAGTAGCCGGTTACCCACGCATCAGTAGTTGTGTCACACACAACTATCCCAGGTGAGGCGATAATCTCCTCCCTACCCCTATTGTAACCAGTTAAGACCCTATTGCGCCTGTTTTTTTTTTTTGCCTTCATTTCTCCGATTAAGGGTTTATGAAATTGTAGTTGGCTGCAGTGAGTGCTGTGATGCCTATGCTTAGCGGTTGTCACCTTCGGAAGAACAAACATTGGCTTGGCCAAATTCACACAAGTGAGTGTAAGAATTCATATCTTCGACTGAGCTAATGCTCTTGAAAAAAAAAATCTGAGCCAAGCAAAATGTGCAGGTTAAAGGAAGATCGGAGGGGACAATGATTGAACAATGTCTCGTTCACGTCTGTTCTGGCAGAGCGGCTTTCTACAATAGGTACCTCAGGTGTTGCTTTTATGTTTTCTTTACACTGAATATCACTTGGGGTTTCATACTTTTCTGGTCTCATTCAGGATTTACTTGCTACAGTGCTCCTCAGTAATGTGGTCAAGCTTGTTATCTCTCATCCAGGGCAGCGAAGGTGTACACCCACTGTATTGATGTGATAGATGGCAAATGTCTATTAGAAACAATGCATGACTAAACTGAGAATCTGCATCCTGTGATACAAAGGCATTAGAAAGAACCTGTCCTCACAATTTTATTGTGCTGTCGGTAATTGCGGTTCAGGGCTCGTGACATCACTTGACCCCCGTGTCCAATCACCTCTGACTTCTCTCGCCATGCCTTCGGTCCAAATGAGCAAGCAACAGAAAGTGCGTGAGAGCCGCAGCGCTCACTTTCTATTGATTAACCATGATTACCAACAGCGCTGAAAGGCACCAGAACGGGAGGTGACCACAGGGTCTTTATTTTAACTGGGGGAAAGCAAGTAGAATCAGATGGAGTTGACCTAGTAGTGGACAACCCCTTTAAAAATCATGTTGACATAACCTAAACATGGGTGCAATGTTTCAACCTGTGCAGATCTGAACAATGAATCCTCTGCTGGTCAATGCCTTGCACCCATGTGTTGGTTGTTAGTTGTGATGAGCGAACCCATTGATGTTCGGGACCCAGCACGAACTAAAAAAAAAGTTCGGATTCGGTGGCCAAACGTGACACCGAACCCCATATATCTATGGGAAACTAACATTTATTTACTTATTTTTTTTTAATATGGTGTTTGAGGGTCTGCAGAAGACAGAAATTAGTAAATAAAGCAGGATAGTTATACATACTGACATTCCCTGCGGCTGCAACACTGCTTCCGTGTCCGATCATTGGCTCTCATACATATTCACTGCTACCCCCGCCCACTATCAGTCCTGGCGTCTGTGATTGCTTGTGTACCGCCCCGCGAGCTCGGCTGCGACCGCTGAGCCGCTCGGATCCATGCTCGTACGGTGGGTGGTGGCTCGAGCCTCTCACGGACCCGGGAGTCACGTCACACTGCAAGGGAGTTGGCGCTACACGCAGGGACTTAATGGGGAAGTTCCATGGCCGGGGCCGCGGTGGTTTGGTTTGGGATGTAAGTTCGTGACGCCACCCACGGGTTGTGGTGGATAGATGGACACCACCGCTGTCGTTAACTAGGCCTCCCGGGGACGGTGTTGCGCAGCTTGGTGTTGACCCCTCCGTGGGTAGGGGATCGATGGTACTGGGGGCCCGGGGGGAGGTGCTGAGGAGTGAGAGCGGGTGCATGCTGGGTGCTGATGCGGTGCGGCGTGGTGCGCGGCCCGAAGGCACTGGTGTACTCACTATGACACAATACACTGGAGTCACTGGTAAACCAAACTGGGTGATGAACGGGGCCCGCAGCCGGCTGCAGCTTCTCCCAGAATAGGTTGGTGGTTTCCGCCTTTCTCCTGCACCTCTTTGTATGATTGTTTGACTCCTATGCCTAAGCAACGGTAGTCCGCTCCCCGACTGGTATATGCCGTAGGAGCCCGTTTGCCCGCAGACGCTGGCCTTTTGGGTCTCTATGCCTTGGCGGTGGCTTTACCCTGTATGGTTGGGCTGTTGTCTTCTAACGGGGCTTGTCTGGGATAGGTCCTAAAGTCCAGTCCTCAATCAGTTGATTTGACTCGGCCCTGTCTGTTCAGGGCTTTGTACTGGGTCTGGGTACCCCTCCTGGTGCTCCGGTTTCCAATCGGTTCCCCGGTTCGGTACCGGCGGGCCACCGTCCGACTCCGGTCCCTATGGTTCCACCGGCTGTAATCCCAGCTCCTGCAGCCGGCCACCACAGTCTGCCTCCTTGCCAAAGGTGACTGGACTCCAACCCAGCCACCGGAGTAGTCTGTTGGCAGGCCTGGTCATAGATCTGCCCTTGAGCTCGTCCTCACTCCTTCACTGTCAAGGTTACTCCTCACACTTTTCTAGAACTTCTGTCTGAACTCGTCTTTCCCGCCTCCAGGCCTCGGTGGGCGGAGCCAACCACCTGGCTCCGCCCCCTCTGGTGTGGACATCAAACCTGGAGGGTGGTGACAAGGTTTCTTGGTTGGCTGCTGTCACCTACTCGGGGAGGGGGTGGTGTGTGTGTGTGTGTGTGTGTGTGTGTGTGTGTGTGTGTGTGTGTGTGTCTACCTGGGATGACCTGACTAGTCCAGGGCGTCACACTTGCAGTCAGACCACGCCCCCAGTGATGTAAAGATAAGTAAAAAAAAATTTAGGGTCCCGCATATTGTGTTACCAAGGGCAGCCAATTAGAGCGATCACGGACGCCGTTACAGACGCTGAGCAAAAGAAGCAGTGAATAGGTATGAAATGTAATGAGTGGACCCGGAAGCAGTGTGACAACTGCGTGCACAGAGATTGGCAAGTAATCCCCTCATCAAACACCCCCCCCCCCACTCATCATACAGCACCACTGTCCTAATAAGGTAGAAGAAAAGCATTAGTGCGAACAGTACCAAACAAAGGCCACATTTTGCCGATTGAGACAAGTGCTCTGGAATATGAAAGCTTGTGCCGAATTTGAGATTTGCAAACTTTTTTTTTAGAAGTTTGCTCATTTCTAGTTGTTAGTAAATATAATTTTTGCCTTCTAGATAGCTTTGATCTAAAGTTGAGGGTTTTTTTGTAAGCATCGTACCTTTACGATCCAGAGATGCATTTCTGCAGTTTCCTCTGGATGTATTCAGAGTTGCGCTTCCTGCAATCACTATGTGTAGGCATGGCACATAATCCACTACATCCAGCAAAAAAGCTGCAAAATCTATAAATGACATTACTAGTTTTCCTCTTCAAACTTAAGCCACTTTATCTCATTAGGCAACTGCATTATTATTTCCGGTTTTCTCTTATCACGTTAGTATTGGTTCCCTTTACAAGTTGCTTCTGGTCGGAGAAGAGCAGAAAGACCTAGAACTAAAATTACTGCAGGTCCACTGCAGACACTATTCCATGTGTTCATGTGCTGTTAAGTAGTCTAGATTTTGGAATATCTTTCGATTTTTGTCTATCTAGACATTTTTATTATTTTATATATTTGGAATTTAATACGTGCCCTTGTAAAGGTCTATTTGATATTATAGACAGTGATTAGCTTCTTGTAAAGATTTGCAAAAATTGGTTACCATAGCAAGCATAGGGAATTATCTTGAGACATCCGTTCTCTGCCTAATCCCGTGTAAACCGTCAAAATTTGAGAAGTCACATCTTATCTACCTTTTTATGTTGTGTTTTCGGTATTTGCTGATTAGGGCACACGTGCTAATAATGAGCTATATACTCTTACTTGTGACCTCTGTGACTATTCAATATGATTGTAATGTAATTCTGGTGTTGGGCTGCAATTTCACGCAGTGGGCCTGTTGCAGCTTTGAATAGCAGCAGCTCTGTGCCGCCACCATCTTTTTAGGCCTTGTTCAAACAAAGCGTTTTTACCCGCGTTTTTTTTGTTTTTTTTTTGCATTTTTGCTGCAGAAATTTCTTGAGAAAATGGTTGTAACCTTTCTGCAGACATTCCCCTGCAAAACCTATGGAAAAAAAAAATAGCTGTGCGCACACTGCATTCTTTTTCTCAAGAACATTCTTTATGCAGAATTTCTTGAGAAAAAGAATGAGCATGTCACTTGTTTTCTGCAGGTACCTGCGTTTTTTTCCATAGATAATGGTAAAATAACGCAGGGACCAACCAAGGGAAAAACGCACCAAAAACGCAATAAAACCGCATGCGGTTTTCAGTGCGGTTTTTGATTGCAAACACGCTAATCTTTCAGACTCAAGAAATTTCTTGAGAAAAATCCTTTTTTTAGTGTGAACAGAGCCTTACGGTTTCCCTGCACAATTACTTCATCTAGCAGCAAAACAGCGGTATACCTGTAAAACCGGGCAGCCATTAGGATCAGCTGTGGAGTCTTGCAGGTGAAATGTTTTTTGTTTTTTTTTCTCCAAGATTGAGATTGTGCTGAAAAACTAGAAAGACCACAGAGGCACAGGGCTGTAGATACAGGCCCAGCCTGGCTGCAGCGTGTGAACGCAGTCTTGCGCTATAGTTACACATCCATGTTACATGTCCTAGTGCTGTCATTTTTTTCTCAAACAGCTCATTGATCCATTGAGTTTTAATGATTCAAACACCTCAGTTTTAAAAATTGATGACTGCCTCCCATTCACAAGACTCTGTGTGTCCTATTCTCATCCGTTCTGCAGGTCAGACTCTGCCATTAAAGTCTATGGGATCGCTGTAAAATGAATGACATTGAAAAACGACTTTATAGTTGAGTTCCATCATTTTTTAACTGTTCCATTGTTTAACCCTCCGTTACATACAATATCGGTTCTAACGAGTTCACATACAATGTGACTGTCAGGCGCAGGCTAGAAAAATACCTATATCTAATGTTTGCAATTTCAGTGCTCCAAAAGTGATCAGTGACCTTCATAGGGATGTAATAAAAGAGACTACACATAATCAGGTGCAAAAAAAAACCCCATTTACTTAACATAAAACTAATAACTCTGAAATACAAACATTTCAAAACTCCCGCCAAATAGTCCCCAGTTCGACTCTGTCAAAAAACTCTACAAAGAAAATTTATGGAAACACTTAATTTTAAGGTACCTTAAGTACTAGTAAACACATATTCAATCAGAATTAGATCCTGAAGTTTCCCCAGAAAAATTACACTTGCAGAGCATGTGATGAATAAAAACATACCTTATTGTGTGACGTGTTCACATACAAAGAGCCTGAGAGATTAGCGCAGTTATATCTGTCCTCCTGAAGCTCTGCAATCCAACTGTGGTATGAGGTTTCACAGAGCTGCTAGAGACAGGAGACTACCTGGAGGGAGGGGATTCCCTCACAATCTGGTGAGGAAGGAGAAATGAAAGTAAGAGATGTGCCTGTCAGGCCTATTGTATGTGACGGAGGGTTAAGAGAATCTCACTACCATTTAGCATGTAAAAGTGAAGGCACTGCCATAATGGTGCTCGTATACAGATTCAGTAGATACTTTTCGTGAAGAAATCTGCATCCTGGTGGTTGTTTAATCCACATTTGAATTTTGGGTTTAATAAGCTTTCAAGTAATTGGGGCGTCACTTTTACTAAAGACTGCCAGGAGATGAATGTGCGCATGCGCCGCAAACATTGATGACGGCAGCAGTGGCACATATAAGCATGAGAGGCAGGTGACGGAGCCATGGCACGGCTAAAGACCCTACCCCCAGTCCCACCCAATGCATCCAAAGCTTATTACACCCAAATGTGGCCCCAAAAACAACCAGGATCTGGATATAGTCACAAAAGGTATCTATTGAACCTGCATAACTGTGCCATTATGTCCATGCCTTTAATTTTAACATGCTAAATTGCGATGACTGGTTCTTTTTGAGTCAATAAATAAGGAAAACCTTAGATATTCTATCTGTTCAGTGTGAAATTATGGATGCAAAATAAAACAGCAGCAAGTAGGATGACACTTGAGGAAACAAATGTGTCTTTGAGATAACTCCGATATAAAAACGCAACCTTACTATGGTCTGTTTGATATTATTTGACAAAAAGTATATAATTGGTACAATGTTGTTGAATGAAGGCAGCAATATAAATGCAGATTGACCTTCATGATCTGTGCCTTTTTCCCACCTTGACCTCAGTCAGAGTCACAGGGACTCCTTTTATGTGGAATATCATACAATAAAGGTTCACAGCCGTCTCCACATCACCTCGTCTTCCAGCACACCAGATAATAAGCAATTTAATTCTCCAGCTTTTCTTGGCCGGTGATTGGCTTTCCATAATGGTGCGATCTTAATGTGCTATGTAATAATCCCAGCCAGTAGTCTCATACTGATGTGGAAATGACGAGATGCAATTTCAGTTTGTATTAGCACCTCTCCAGAAACAATATTATATACACTGCGTGGTGAGGACAAGGCAACTTTGAGTTCTGAACATGTAACATTTTAATCTCGTATTCAGAAATAATCATTTTTGCTGCCTTTATAAGACGGTTATAATACAAGGAGTAATGATCTTAGAAGTTGGCAAGGCCAACAACCGTGACTGACCACTACTTGGCAGGGAGTAAACTGAGAAGAAAATCATGTTGTTTTAATGGTTTTATATTTAAAATGAGCAATTTGATAGTATTAGCTATTAGATTAATAATGTTTCTGTGCTAGTGATAATATTTAGTGATCTTTTATATTCTTCGTCAGAAGGGAGCAGTTATCCTAAATGGAAGTGATACGATTTTAATATAGTAAGGCCCGCAATCATCTTACCCAGCGGGGAGTATAATCTGTGGGTGTTTGTCATTATTATCTAGTAGAATTTGTTCTACGGTATCCATTTGCATTGTTTAATTATCTATTAGCAGTGATGGGATGTCATTTAGGGGTACTTCTCACATAGCGAGATCGCTAGCGAGATCGCTGCGGAGTCACAGGTTTTGTGACACACCAGTGACCTCATCAACGATCTCGCTGTGTGTGACACTAAGCAGCGATCTGGCCCCTGCTGTGAAATCGCTGATCGTTGCACACAGTGCTGGTTCATTTTTTGCTCGTTGCTCTCCCGCTGTGAAGCACACATTGCTGTGTTTGACAGCGAGAGAGCAATGATCTGAATGTACAGGGAGCCGGCGTCTGGAAGCTGCGGACGCTGGTAACCAAGGTACACATTGGGTAACCAAGCAAAGCGCTTTGCTTTGGTTACCCGATATTTACCTTTGTTACTAGCGTACGCCGCGCTCAGGCTGCCAGTGCTGGCTCCATGCACATGTAGCCAGAGACACATCGGTTAACTAAGCAAAGCACTTTGCTTAGTAACCCGATGTGTACCCTGGCTACGAGTGCAGGGAGCCAGCGCTAAGCGGTGTGCGCTGGTAACCAGGGTAAATATCGGGTAACCAAGCAAAGCATTTTGCTTGGTTACCTGATATTTACCTTGGTTACCAAGCGCAGCATCGTTTCCACGAGTCGCTGGTCGCTGGTCGCTGGTGAGACCTGCCTGATTGGCAGCTCACCAGCGACCATGTAGCGACGCACCAGCGATCCTGACAAGGTCATATCGTGGTCGGACTCGCTGGTACGTCGTTTAGTGAGACAGTACCCTTAGACCTCTTTCACACATCCGTTCAATAAGTGTGTGTGTGTGTGTGTGTGTGTGTGTGTGTGTGTGTGTGTGTGTGTGTGTGTGTGTGTGTGTGGGTCCGTGGGGAAAATACGTAAGTGTGTCCATATGTATGTTCTACATGTGCTGTCCATTTGCTAGCCATGTGACATCCGGATAGCACACAGACAACATGAACTTGTATACTTACCTTTCTCCGGCATTGCTGTTATTTCCGAGTCTGCACTCAGTTCCATGAATATGCATGAGCTTAATGAACGCAACCCAGAAGCAACAGCAGAGACAGCAATGGCAGCGCTGGAGACGGGTAAGTAGAAAATTATTTATTTATTTTTTTTTTTTTATAAACTATGTGTCACACTGATGTCACACAGATCACATCAGTGTGTGGTCCGTGTGACGCCCGTGCTGCTGTCAGAAAACTGACATGTTGCCATTTGAAGCACACTGACACGCGTGTGCTCCACACTGTGAGTGTTAAAATACGGACATGTGAGTAAACCCATTCAGTTTAATGGGTCTACGTGTGGCCTTTCACACATCCGGACTCACTAAGACCCATTAAAATCAATGGGCTTGGTCACACATCCGTGTTTTCACGCAGCAACATGTCCATTTTCTACCAGCAACACCGATGTCAAACAGACCGCACACTGATGTGATCCATGTGACATCAGTGTGACATACTGGAGAAAACACAGGTCACTTAAAAATAAGGAATTTTTATACTTGCCTGTCTCTGGTGGTGCTCTCTCTGCCTCTGATGTTGCTTCTGGGCCCCCTCATTATGCTCATTACATATTCACTGCACTCACTGCGGACCGGGAAGTAATAGCAGCGCTGGAGACTGGTAAGTATACCAGCTTATGCTGTTTGTGTGCTATAGAGATGTCACACTGATAGCACAAGGACAGCACACAGAACACACACATATACACACATATGCACCTTCAACGTTCCTGTTTTGTCACGGATGTATGAAGGAGGCTTGTGTCCGTGTCTCCTGTACGTGTGAAAACCCACATCACACGTACCGGAGACACTGATGTGTGAAGAATGACTTGTCCAGATTTTATAAAGAGTCATGGTTCAGATTTGGTGCATTGCTGTCAGGGTGTGACAAGTTTTAATTTAGCAAAAATTTGGGATACATCCAACATATGGCCGAACTATGTGCAAGGAGCCTGTTACATAGAAGCAATTCGTCACTGATTTTTGAACTTTTTTTCTGTAGTAAAACTAGTGCTAATAACTACTTTTATGTTTGCGCCTTGTTCATGATTTAATCTGGACCTTTTTTAAGTTACTTGGTTTCGTCTGCTTTATTTTTTGTTGTTTGTCATTATGGACTTGGTTATCCAGATAGCTTCGCCTAATTCATTATTTGCAACTTTTTCAATGTCGTAAATTTTGTACAATTGTACTTTAGCAGCCTAATGAAGTACAAATACGAAGTCTTCAAGTGTTAATAAAATAATGTTCATTCTTTTGCAAAATTATCCACATTTTTACTTTTAAAAAGGTGCAAAAAAGAAAATTCAGACAAAAAAAGTGCACCTTTTAATTTTTCACAAAATTCATCAACCTGCCTTCTCTGTTTGGAAGAATTTTGCAGAAATACAGCAACAACTACTGCCATACATAATGTTAAATACACAGATGATGCCAAGATCACCTCCCGGCAAGCGGTACAATCATTCTTTATCATAGGAATTCATCAAATTGTTGACTTATACACTATTATTACTTACAAATTCAGAAGCATATAGAGCCCAATACAATACTGCCCTCACTAAATTACAACACTGTACATCATGGAGCTGATACATTCTTAATGTGGTCAGGTGCATAAATCCTACAGCCTCAAAGACATGACAGTGTTGAGTTCAATGCTACAGAGCAGACCTGGTCAAAGGGCAAGACTGAGACACCCAAAGTGCTGAAAACAGAAGAAGCTCACGGGTGGCACCATGGAGATGCCTTCCTCCACCCGATGTCCCAATTTTAGCACTATCTGCATCCTCAGGATGCAGATAGTGATGAGTATAATGGTGATGGAGGTAGCAGCCGGCTCTTTCCACCATTCATCAGGTGCGAGTGACACCACAGATGTGATGACGTTGCATCGTGTCCGCTGTGCGGAGGGGCTTCAATGCACACAGCTAAGGCCAGGCAGCGCAAAGAGGGACGAGGAGCATGGTGAGTATGTGTTCTTTTTGAAGGGGATCATACTGTTTGTAGGGGGGCTGTGTGAAGGATCATACTTTATAAGGGGGCTGCAAAGGGGTTATGGAGACCATACTGTGTATAGGGCATCTGTGAGGAACATCATACCATGTGTGGGTCGCTGTGGGGACAGTTATGTCACTTGTGCCTGGCTATGAGGACCATCATACTATGTTTGGGGATTGCTTTGATGACCATCTTTCCTGTTTGTGGAGCCATTATACAGTCAGTGATATTATAGGGAGGCAATCATTCTTTGTGGGACGCTGTGTGACTGGAATCATACTGTGTGGGGAACTGTGATGACCATAAAATCATGTATGGGGACTGTGAGGAGCATCCTAATGTGTGTTGGAGGCTGTGAGATCCATCATACTGAGTGGGGCGCTTTGAGGCCATAACACTGTGTGTAGGGGGAATCCTACTGTGAGTGGGAATGGCAGTGGGGACATAATACTGCATAAAGGAGCTGTTGATAAAGGTACAATAGCTAAATAACAATAGCAGCCAATTATATGGTGTTGATTAGCTGCTAATGTTAAAGGGAACCTGTTGCAAGTAAAATCGTAATTAACGTGCAGATAAGTGGTTAATCTGCAGGTTAATAGCATTTGAATCCTTCCCGGCACATGCACATTTAAATTTCATTGCCGGGAGGAAAAGAACTTTAATCCTTCTGGCAACGTTCGGGTTTTAGTCGAAAGGTTGATGGTGGCACGAGTACCGTTCTGTATTTTGTAATCGCGCACCACACACTGACAGCTGGTTCTAATGATGAGTGGTTATCGGTCAGTGCGGGGGGTGCTGTTACAGCTGCCGCTCTATATACACAAACTAGTGCCTGAACCCACACCAGTGCCTCCTCTTTACTGCCACGCGAATGCTGCCTGGAGGATTAAAGTTCTTTTTTCTGGCAGCAAGATTTAATGTGCAGATGCCAGGAAGGTTCCAAACGCTATTAATTCAGCAGATTAACCCCATATCTGCAGGTTAATAGCGTTTTCTACATGTAACAGGTTCCCTTTAAGAATACTTGTTACCAGAAGTCCGAGCAAAACATTTATTAGCAGGGAGTCGGAATATTTAATTATTATTATTTGTTAGAGCATGCAATGATTGATGCTGTGTATGTCAGAAGGAGTTTACATACAAAACACAAATATAAAATTACAATGAACAAACTAACAATGACAAACTAGTACAGAAAGGAGTGCCCTGCCCTTGCCAGCTTACAGTCTACAGGATAATGGGAGCAGAAACAATAAATTGGGGGGGTTGCATAAACTCTGGTGGTCGTGAGGTGACAGCGGGGTCATTGCAGGCTGTAAGCTTTCTTGGAAAGATGGGTTTTCAAGTTCAGTCTGAAAGCTCCAAATCTGGTGGATCGGAAGTGTTGAGTCACAGAAGTGCAGAGGATGAGGATATTCAGGAGAAGTCTCGAAGAAAATTGGATGAGGAATGTATAAGTCTAGAGAAGAGAAGGAGGTCTTGAGAGGACCGGAGATTTCATGTGGGAAGGTATCAGGAGATTAGTTTGGTG
This sequence comes from Anomaloglossus baeobatrachus, assembly GCF_048569485.1. NCBI lineage: Eukaryota > Metazoa > Chordata > Amphibia > Anura > Aromobatidae > Anomaloglossus > Anomaloglossus baeobatrachus. Next base: position 508,499,252 of record NC_134356.1, on the reverse strand, counting down.
ATTTATAGGGAAGACAGATTATGGACAGCTTTATAAATCTGTGTTAGTATTTTATACAGGATTCGTTGTGGAATTGTGAGCCAGTGAATGAATTCGCAAGGGGGAGACGTGGAGGAGTAGCTAGGAGAGAGGATGATTGGTCAGACAGCAGAGTTAAGGACAGACTGGAGCGTTTCGAGACTGCAATCAGGAAGACCACAGAGGAAGATATTGCAGTAGTTGAGGCTAGATATGATGAGCGCATGCCCTAGTGTGACGCCCTGGCATATCAGGTCGTCACAGGGTATTGTGCAACCTGCCCTTCTGCACAGTATCCACTCCTCCTTGGTTACGGATCCTGGTCCTTTTGTGTTGCTAACAGCTTAGCCAGTCAAAATCCTAGAAACACTTTACACCGAACCCACCAGACATACCATTGGGGAGCCTGAAGGGAATAGGGCCGCCCATATGGGGGTTGGTAAGGGGAAAGTGAAAAAGTGAAGAAAAGTGAAACAGGAGTGAGAGGAGGAGGAGGTGAAAAGTGACTCTCTGCGAGGGAGAGGTCACTGTTGAGGAGCAGGGCTCCTGAAGCTTACTAGGTGGCAGACGTTGGTCTGGGCCTGGTAGGAGCTGGAACCCTGGTCGCAGGGGATCACGTCAAGGGGCACGGTCTTCCGAGGAGGGCATCCGGCGGCCTTGAGCCATCACCGGGCAAGGGCCAGGGCACAACTGAGTACGTGGACCCTAGGCCGGGAAGTAGCTTCACGCGTCCCGGTAATTTACCCGACGTGGGTGAAGACTTCAAGGTTCATCCCCAACCCGCTTCAAAATCTGGGTACTAGCGCACCGATGGGATAGGACTTTCCCAAATACAGTGCAAAGAAATCCTACGCGTAAACCCTGAGAGCAAGCTCTCTCCATACGGGTGAGCAGGACCCAAAACGTTTCAAGTTTAAGGGTCCGATTAGAGAGAAGGTGCCACGGAAAAGGCCACAGGCTAACAGCAACACCAAGGGCACGGATCCCAGCGTGCTCCCTCCAGGCTGCAGTGGTGCTCAGACTTCTGGTTTACAAACTGTCGGTGTTATTATTCCTGGACTGAATGAGTACATTGAAAAGCCCCTTTTCCTCCATCCGACGGCACCCCAATCACCATCTCCCCAACGGGCCCCAGGGCACAAACCCCCTACCCATGGAGGGGTTAAACACCTTGCTGCTATATTACCGCCACCGGGTTCCCCCCCACCAACAGCAGCGGTGGTACACCATCTTACCTCGCACTGTGGGTGGCGTCACAAACTTTCCAAATCCCCCTGTACATGGCTATCTTCCCCCTTTTCTTTTAATTTGAGTGTCCGCGGGGACCCCCGGGTCCGGTGACCCCTCAAGCCACCGCGGCTCCGGATCCGAGCGGCTCGGCCTCTGGTACGGGGCAGTACACTAGCATTTTAGTTGACAAAAGGACGGTTTCTGGAAATATGTTGGTGGGTAAAGGCTTGGATATGTGGTTTGAAGGACAAGACAGAGTCAGGGCTCATGCGCACGTTGCGTCCTGGCCAGTGCAGAAATAAATGCACCCTCTGGCAGACTTGATGCTGTATGTTGACAAAAAGAATGCATCCAAAACGCATGTATTTTGGATGCATTTTGCATGCATTTTACATGCGTTTTGGATGCATTTTTGTCAGTGCGGTCCGTCGGCAATTCAGCTCTGCTACATGCCCGCTGACAGCAGACACAGACAGAGCCGGGCGATGAGAATGAACTCTGATGAACTTCACCCGACTTCATTGTCATCCCGCGGCTCTCTGTGTGCTGTCATGAACTCAGATGAACCTCCGAGGTCAGTGCCAGGACACAGGAGTCCGGAGCAGTGACATTAGAGCTTCACCCGATTTCACTGACATTGCGCGGCTCTCTCTTTGTATCGCAACCTGATTTGCGATCACACGTGAAGGACTCCCCTGTGACCACAAATCCCCTGAGTGACTGAAGTGAGCAGCGCAATCAGCGGTGCTGTCATTCAGCTGACCCGCGGCCACAGCTGGAGTCCTCCACTTGATAGTGGTGGCCGCGAGTAACCTGAGTGACATCATTGTTGATCGCGCAGCTCACTTCAGTTGTTGCGTGGAGCTGACAGAGCAGTCGTGGTCTGTGGCAGATCGCTGTCCGCTTCATGCAGCAGAGCTGAAAGTGTCGTGGGACCTCTGTGGATTACGTCGGACCTGGAGGGGTGTTTTGGGATTAATGAAGTGGTGAAAGAGGGTTTTTTTTTCTTTCATTCCAAATAAAGGATTTTTTGGATGTGTTTATTTTCTTTAACTTACAGGTTAATCATGGAAGGTAGGACTTAGTGGCAGCTAGGGCTGCTGCCATTAACTCCTTATTACCCCGTTTGCCACCGCACCAGGGCAATTCGGGATGAGACTGGTAGAGTCCTGGGACTGTCGCATCTAATAGATGTGACAATTCCGGGTGGCTGCTGGCTGATATTGTTAGGGGGGGGGGCTCCCAATAATGTGGAGCTCCCCACCCTGAGAATACCAGCCTTCAACAGTGTGGCTTTACCCTGGCTGGTATCCAAATTGGGAGGGACCGCACTTTTTTTTTTAAAATGTTTTACTGCACGATAGACACACCCACCGGTGGCTGTGATTGGTTGCAGTCACACACGCCCCCACGCTGAGTGACAGCTGTCTCACTGCAACCAATCATAGGTGCCGATGGGCGGGGGAAGCAGGGACTACGAGATGGAATGAGCGGTAAGCATTTTGAAAAGAGAAGCCGCCAGAGCAGTGTGAACGCTGAGCAGCGCAGCTCCAGTAATCGTGGATCTGTGAGTATGAGAGAAGGGGTGGGAGGGAGAGACAGACATCGACAGAGAGAGAGACCGAAAGAACTGCGTTTGTCAAAAAAACATGCGGATCGCTACAAAAATGCAGTGCAAACGCACTGCTTACCATTTTGGTAGTGTTTTTCTACAATTCATTGATTTCAATGGGTGTAGAACGCTGCCAAAACTGCCAAAAGAAGTGACATGCTGCTTTTTTAAACGCAGAGATTTTGTCAAATTTTTGACAATCAAAACGCTGTGTTTAAAAAAGCATAGTGTGCACGGATTTTGCATGATTTTCATAGTTTGCTGGGGGAAGCAGAACGCATGAATTTTGACAGTGATACTGCAGCTCAAAACGCTGCAGAAATGAAAAAAAAAAACCACAACGTGCGCATGAGCCCTTAAGCGTTACTGTGAGGCAGCAGACTTCTGATACAGAGGAGAGCATGATGTCATTTATTGTGATGAATAGATCAGCTAGGAGAGTTAAGTGGGATAGAGGAAAGATGAACCAGGACAGTTTTGTCCACAATGAGCTTTTATAAAGTGTGAGGAGAAAGAGGATATGGCTAATAACCCCTCTGGCATTTTGGACAGCAGAGTGGTGACGTTTAGGCCAGAGTGATAGATCTGCATATCATCAGCGTTGTTGTTATAGTTGGTACTTGAAGTCATGGAGCTTTTGAGTTGTCCCAGGCCAAAAGAGATGGAGAACAGTATTGGGTCAGCACCTTAAGGGGCACCAACAGAGGGAACAGGATAAGAAAGTAGTATAGGAATGGGAGACACTAACTGTGGTTGGAAAAGTATTAGCAGATCCCAGAAAAGACAAGGTCTTTGACGCCAAGACAAAAGAGGATCTATAGCAGGATTGAGTGGTTGACTATGTCAAAGGCAGAGGGCAGGTCTAGATGGAGGGGCATAGAGAATTCTGTGTTACCTTTAGCAGTAATTAAGTCGTTAGAAATTTTGGTTTGTGCTATTTCAGTAGAGTGGTGGGGACGGAAGCCAGATAGTAAGTTGCTAAAGAGCTAATTAGATAACAGATGGGAGAAAAGATCTTTTGTTGACATGCTGATGAAGAAGTATGGATGCGAAGGGGAACAGCGTTATGGGACCGATAACTGGATGTGTAGGTCAGGTTGAGGATGGTTTCATCAGGACAGGTATGATTGTTGCATGTTTGAAAGAAGGAATTAATGATAGCCTGAAGAGATTGGTTAGGACCCTGATAAGCATGTTGGTGAGGTTGCAAATTTGGTGCAGAAATCTGGTGCAAACATTTCAGCACCAAATTTGCATCTCCTGGCAAAAAAAACCTCACCCAAACGGTATCAAAGCAGTTTGTGGTTTTTGTTTTTTTATATATCGTATATACTCCATATTCCTGCAGTAAATCTGCATCTGCTGGTAAAAAATTGCATCACTAGAACATCAAATCAGCATCATATTTTGATGCAGTTTTCTCCCAAAAGATGCAGATATTGTGCAGATAGTCTTTAAATTTCAGCACCAAATACCCTTGGTTTTCTGCCAGGAGGTGCAGGTCTGTGAACTCATTTCCCCTGAGGTGAGGTCACGAAGTTTAATGAGGTCCACTGAGCTTAATGAGGTCACCTGAGGTCCGTTTACCTGCAGTCACATGTGGGGTACAGTGGGAACCTCTTGCTATGACTGCAGATAAATGGAGTTATATCACAGCTTGCAGCTGAGGCTCAGTTTCTGCATGAAGCCACAGTGTGCGGACATGTTCTGTGCCCGCACTCTGTGATTTCAGTATGTATGTAGCAGAGCCAGGATCATCATGGGACCTTGTGTGGATTATATCGTACCTGAATGTTGGGGTGAAAGAGTGTAGGGGGGGTTGTACTTTATTTAAAAAAAAAAAATGTTTCTTTTCACTTATTATAGGGGGAAAGCTCATAGACTCATCCCTTTAGTAATCTAGGACTTAGTGACAGCTGTGAGTAGAGAGAACAAGCCCAAGGTTCGGTTTTCGGACCAAACCCCTTAAAACAACAGGGTTCATTTGTGGAGATCGGATGCTTTACGTGCGAACTTAACTCGCACGAGCAACACTTTGCTCGGGTACGCTTGGTGCTCAGACCTGTGCGAGCCACTTGCACTATATGAACGGCGCACACAACATCATGATCATATGTGGTGTGTAATAAAAAATTGAACAAGCCTGCCCAGCCTCCCCTGGAAGTATTCTGCTTATGGGTCACTGTATATGGCCGGAGAGTAAAATTGCCATTTAGTGTTTCCAAACCTCTTCGGGCCAAGTTCGGACACATGGAAGTTTGGTTCGTTTGCTGCCAACGTACCAGACTTCCAAAGATTTGCCCATCTTTAGCTGTGAGCTGTAATTAACCCCTTGTATTACGCCGATTGCCACTGCACCAGGGAAATCGGGATGAGCAGTGTAGTGCTGGGATTGTCGCATCTAATGGATGCAACAATTCTGGGTGGCTGCAGGCTGCTATTTTTAGGCTGAGGGGGCCCAAAAACCATGGGTCTCCCAAGGCTCAGAATACCAGCCCCCAGCTGTCTGCTTTACCGCACGCTGCTGTTGGCCTTATCATGGCTGGGTATCAAAATTGGGGTGGGGAGTGCACACTGCTCTTCTTTTTTTTTTTTTTTTTTTTAAATGTAGTTAATGAAAAATAAAATACGCATGGGTTCTCTCTTACCCTCTTATTTTGATACACAGCCAAGATAAGTACGAAGCTAGGGGTTGCAGCCTATGGCTGTATGCTTTATCTGTGCAGGGTATGGACCCTACACCAACTTTTTAAATTCATTTATTTTTACTCCACTATAGACACGCACACAGCATGTGTGATTGGAAGCAGTAAGACACTGTCACACAGGGTGGGGACGTGGACTGACTGCAACCAATCAGACGCCGTGATTGCTGGTGTTCAGGGTTGACGCAGTGAATATGTTTGAGGGTAATGAGTGGCCCCAGAAGTTGTGTTAACAGCTGCGTGGAGACTCAGTAAGTATAACAAGTCTACTTTATTCCTATATTCTTTCTTTTTTTTCTTTTTATTATTCAGATGGCCGGATCCGGATAGTTAACTGGCGGTCCCCCCAGGACTCCAGGCCCAGGGTCGGTGCTTGGTGCTAGGTATCCCGCCTGGATACAGACTTTTGCAGTCCGGGGTTTGTCCATCACTAGTTACATAATTCTGCAAAAATTTTTGTTATTCAATTAATGTCAAATAATTATTTATATGAATATTACTATTGAGCAGAATTAATTTCAGCCTCTTGGTTTTGCCCTTCACAATGGTAAGTGTCTGATGTGACCCCTCTGAAAAATTAAGTGCTTACCCGTGCTATAGAGCCAGAAGTACTCTGCAAGGTGCCCTTATACCGGGACTAAATTCCCAAGATTTCAATCCTATGTAGAATCTGTGGGAATGTGCAATTTTATATGTGGGTAAAATTAAAGTCTGATTTTTGCAGGCCTGTTTATCCCAACATGTAAGTTGGTAGATGGTACCTGAGTATTAGGGTATGTGCGCACGTTGCTTTTTACCTGCTTTTTTGCTGCTTTTTCTTCTGCACTGTTTAATGCCAAAATGGATGTGTTCTTCTATTCAATCAAAGTCTATGGGAATTTGGGTTTCTTGTTCACACTATGTTGTTCAAAATGCTGCCTTTTTGTGGCAGAACTTTGGTCAAAAACTCAGCTTTGCAGTGCAAAACCCAAATGGCAAAAACAATTGACATGTTGCTTCTTTGAAAAGCTGAGTTTTTGACCAAAGTTCTGCCTCAAAAAGGCAGCATTTTGAACAACATAGTGTGAACAAGAAACCCAAATTCCCATAGACTTTGCTTGAATAGAAGAACACATCCATTTTGGCATTAAACAGCGCAGAAGAAAAAGCAGCAAAAAAGCAGGTAAAAAGCAGGTAAAAAGCAACGTGCGCACATACCCTTAGAAGGGTTATTGATTATTTCTTTAGACTGTGAAAGTGTTAGGTTTTTATTCCCATCTTGGAGATTAAGGCATAAGGATTCCATAATTTTTATAATAGGTGGGTGACCAACCTCTGGGATCCCACTGATCCTGAAATAGAAGAGGCCCATTACTGGGTTAGCTCTATTGTTGACTTCTGTAAGATTTTTGATATGCGGCATTAACTGACCACTGATTTTCACATATTTCCCTGTTGGCAGTCTGTTAGGGCAGGGAGACAACATAAGAGAAGAGAGAGATCATTCTTTGCACAGGCATTGCAGCCATTGTTTTCGACAGCACATGTCCTATTTACACAGTATAATGCGCAACCAAGAAAAGTGATATTGTGGGCAAAGATCCTTTCATTGTACGAATTAACTTTTTTGTTTGGTTAATCGTCAACTTTGTTTATATGACACGAAAATCTTGCACCCTAACATTTTCTTGTCTAGCAGTGTTTTTGGGCACCAGCTGTGCAGACAGACTGCTCCATAATTCTAAAGATGGTGGAGTATAGTAGTGACAGGCATGCTAATTTCAGTGACGTGTCTGTGTGACGCCCTGGCAAAGCCAGGTAGTCACACACTAGGCCCCCGCATAACACCATCCCTCACAGGGTCACATACAGCAGACCTGAAACCCTAGTCACCCCCCTCAGGGCAAGATAGGCACACCAGTGGGTGGGATCAGGCGGTTGGGAAACACCCACCTAGGGGTCTAGACAGCCCGGGGCGGGAAAACAGGCAGTTAAGCTTCAGATCACGTTGGAGTTCAATTTGAGAGGAGTGGAGGCTGGGACTAGGCGTAGCTCCAGCAGAGGAGAAGTTCAAGTTGAACGGTGCCAGGGTCGGAGCCCTGGTGCCTTGGCTAGGTGGCAGACGGTGGTCTCCGTCAGCAGGAGACGGGAAGACTGCTCGAGAGATCCGAGGTGGACCGGGACAGGGTTGGAGCCCGCCGGTACAGACACCGGAGACCCGACCGGAAACCGTGCACAGAGGGGGTACTCGGACCCTGAAGCCAGGACCGGCACCAATGGCCTAGCTAATCAACCGATTGAGGGCAGGATTATAGGTCCTGTCCCAACCAAAGTCCCAAAAGCAGACAACCACCCACAGAGAGGGATAGGGCAACCGCCAGGGCCCATAGATCCGTGGGTCAGCGTCAGCGGGCACGGCTCCTCAGGTACACAAAAAGCCGGGAGCGGACTCCCGTGTTCCATACTGGGAAGTCTAAACACACAACCAAAACTAGTGCAGAGGAAAAGACGGTGACCACCAGCCCGGGTGGGGGAAAAGAGTACAACTGGCCGCAGTGGCCGGCCACCAGCACCTTTGTTTACCAAAAGACTCTTGTGATTCACTTAATTGTGAGTAACCAAACATCCCCTAGTATGTCTGGGCGCGCAGGCCTCTGCCATCGCCATACCCTGCACAGAGACACGGCCCCGGGGCAACCATCCATACCCACGGAGGGGTTAACATCTGGCTGCCACTACATCTTCCCCGGGTATCCCACAACAGCTGCGGTGGTGTCCCACTTCACCACACACCGTGGGTGGTGTCACGAACTGAATACGGCCAAGGCCGTACAACTACGTCCCTCATTTCATTCGGTGTGTCTCCGTGAACCCCGGGTCCGGAGGATCCCACGAGCCACACAGCGGGTCCGGATCCAAGCAGCCGGGCTGCTTGGGGCGGCACATCTGTTATGTGAAAATCTTATTACATTTTGTAGAATATACAGACTATTTGTTGCAGACAATGCTGGTGCTATGATGCTGGACCGATTCCTCCCTTTAGAGGTTGGCCACTATTTTAACATTGATGGCCTGTCCTTAGGATAGGCCATCAATGTTAAAGTAGTGGACAACCTCTTAGACTGCTTTCTCCCTACGAATAGTTAATCAGGGAGTACTGGACGGGGGCCTTTCTCATGTATGTCACACTCCTGTCTCATAGTGCTGTGAACCAGGCCATTGGAATTATGGAGTATTTTTTATAGTATTACTGATAAAGCCTGCTGCAGTCATATTTTGTATGAAATTGGAGACATATCGAAGAGCAGTGCACCTCTGTGGGGCAGTCTTCTTGCTCCATATGTTTCATGGATCCATAAAATGGCAATGTGTACTAGCCATGAGTAGTTTATTTATATTATTTATTGGTCATCTAAAAAAAGATCATGTACTTGTAACTTTTGCACTGGGTGACTAAGCAGTTGGGGTATCTAACCTATTACTGAATGTTGCCTGCAGAGGGTGCATTTTAGACATTTAAGCTAAATACATCCCGTAGGAGTGCTTGGTGGCAAAAATCAGCATATTGTCAAATTTTATAACTAGAGATCATTCGTTGTGGCTGCAAATGGTGCGTGGCGACTGCCCCAACTTTTGGAATTTGTTGCAAACTTCAGCATTTTTGACCTGATCTCAGAAAACCATGTTAAAAGCCAGCAATGCCACTGAAACACGTCACTGTACCTCTGGTCAGGTGGATGGTAAAGTTATTCCAAAAGTGCATACAACAAATAAAGTCATTTAAAGCTTTGTTAGAAGCACATGGACTGTTTAATCTAAGATGCCTGTGATCGGATTGAGCACATCCAAATTTTCTTAAAAAATGTAGTTACCTGACCTAGACTACTTTTTACTAGTCATGGGAGAATAGTAAAATATTCGCGTTTGGAATATTTGTGCCGATTAATTTATACTATTCATATATTTATACCAAATAATGAACCTAATGCAAGTCAAAGGGAAACTCCAAATATTTTTTTCGGAGAACCTTGCAAAGAGGTCTAGGAGAGCTGTACAAATGCTGCAGTGGATGGAAAAATGCTGAAACTGAGGCAACATGAAAAAGAGGGAAAAAAACAAACCAAAAACGCTCCTCCCATTTAGTCTATGCTCACATGTTGCGTTTTCGCTTTTGTTTTTCTCATTGCTTTTAATACTGAAAAAAAAAAAAAAAAAGTTCACTGGGAAATGTAATGTTAACATTTTGCTACTTTATTTGGGGATGTGATGTGGTCAGACACCTCCTATTTAATTTGAGTGGCTGTAATAGTTCACGCTAGACTGGATAGTAATTACAATGGTTAGGTTGATTATTGTACCAGCAGGTCTAAAAATGCAGCCCAAAAATCTCTCCCTTAAATAACACAAGCTCTCCCTACACTAACTCCAGACAAACTGCCCACAAGATGGTGTCTGTGGATCTTTGGGAGGGCCCTGTACCAGAAATTTGCGAGGGCCCTGTACCAGAAATTTGGGAGGGCAGCACAGTGCCTCAGTGGTTAGCACTGCAGTCTCTGGACACACGGTGCACAAGATGTTACCTGCAGAGCTTATTCATTTCTGTTTTGGCCTCCTCCCCTTCCACCATATCCACAGTCATCATGCGGCGCTCAACCATAATTTTTGGAAGGCCATCACAGCCCTCATTCATATATTTGGCAGGGACCTCTCTCATACATGCTTTTTTGAAACACTCTGTAACCCTTAGTCCATTAAACTCAAAAAGCATTAACAAGGAACAATAGTAGTTGTTTCAGAATTATCCCTTTTAAAAATAACGTTTTGTTTGGTACAGCAGTAGATAATTGAACACAATCTACCCTGCCTATATGCCTTTTTAAATACACCGTACCCTGCTCTGGAATGTCTCCATGCACTAACAAGCTTAGATGGCAGCAATTTTAGGATAATCCCTTTAAAATGATTTCTTTGTTGCAGCGGTAGGTAATTTTAAAACCATTAACCCTGCCTAAATGCCTTTTTAAACATACTGTACCTTGCTCCGGAGGTTCACCCTGCACTATGCTCAGCTTGCTGCGGTCTTATGATTTAGACCTTTAAAAGAGCAATTTGTTGAATCTTCCAGCAGGTCCTGGCATGCACCAACACTGTCCCTTCTCCAAATGCAGCTCTCTACGCTCGCTTCAGATCAAATGCATCTAAGATAGCGTTGTTGGGTTTTATATAGACTCGATGACGCAATTCGGCCAGCCAATTACAGTAATGCTACTACAAAGAGGTTTGTTTACAGTATTACTGTGATGGCACGCAATCCCAGCATGTTTAGTGGCTTAAAATCAGGCACCAAACACGCAGAGAGGGGGCTCAAATTTTGCAAGGCAAAGAGCAAAATGCTTATCGAGTATCTGATATCGTGAATACCATACTATTCATGTGAGAAACTCCTACTACCAAGCATATTCACTCATCACTACTTTATACTGACCAAATAAATTTAACACTAAAGGCCGCTTTACACGCAACGATATCGCTAACCAGATATCGCTGGGGTCACGGAATCTGTGACGCACATCCGGCCTCGTTAGCGACGTTGTTGCGTGTGACACCTACGAGCGACAGCTAACGATCAAAAATACTCACCTAATCGTTGATTGTTGACACGTAGTTCATTTCCCAAATATCGTTGCTGTTGCAGGACGCAGGTTGTTCGTCGTTCCTGAGGCATCACACATCGCTAAGTGTGATACCCCGGGAACGACGAACAACAACATTCCTGCGTCCTCCGGCAACGAGGTGGGTGTGTCGTTAATGTGGCTTGTCTCCGCCCCTCCGCTTCTATTGGCGGGCCGCTGTGTGACGTCACTGTGACTGCGCACGAACCTCCCCCTTAGAAAAGAGGCTGTTCGGTGGCCACAGCGACATCGCTAGGAAGGCAAGTATGTGTGACGGGGACTAACGATATTGTTCGCCACGGGCAGCGATTTGCCCGTGACGCTTAAACGACGGGGGCGGGTGGTATTGCTAGCGACATCTCTAGTGATGTCGCTGCGTGTAAAGCGGCCTTAATGGTTTGAAATTTTGTTTGTACTTGCAAGGGATTATATAAGCAAGTAGATGATAGGAGTTGTAGTTGTATAAAGTACATCTAGATATCAACTTGCAATAACCCTGGGATGGACAGCTGGATATTTGTTGGAAAAAATATAAAACTCCAGGGCATCGTTCCCACATAGCGAAACAGCGGTGGATATTCCATAGCATATGCTCCTGCACAACTTCCTCTGCGTTTTACACAGCCAGCATAGTGCATGAGAGTTTAGAAATTCCATTCAAATATCCACAGCGTAAATTGACAGTGGGCTGCTGAATTGATTTCTGCAGGATGTCATTTTCTGCTGTGTATGTTTAGTGCGAATTTCACCCAATGTATTGGGTGCAATGTGCGAATCCCCCACACCTTCTTGACAATGACATCCATAGCAGTAAATACAGTATCACTGTGGGAATGTGGCCGTATGGTTTCTGTGTAGGCTAAAGCTGCCGTGCACTCCTGTTAATAAAGCTATTTTGTTTCATAATACGTTCTGACTTTTTTTATTTTTTTTTTTGTTTTTATATAGTTTTTTTATACTCTATGGAAATTGGTTTCTCTTGGCTTCGATTCTCTAACGGTTGTGTATTGGGTGTATTTGCACTGAACATTGTAATAACATACATTTCTAAGCACTACAGATGAGTGAACCCAAGGTGTACCGAACACAGAGTCAAGTTCGGTGTTTGGGTGCTTTACGTATGCAAACCACTCACATGAGCATCACTGTCCTCGGGTGCGGTCTGTGCTCAGCCCAGTGTGAGCTGCTTGCAGTGTTTGATTGCCTGGTACTGGGGGTAACGAGCATGATTATATAATATGTATGGTGCACCACAAAATAAAAAAAAATAAATGAGTGGAAAAACCCCGCCCCCTGAAGTGATCTGTTTATTCCTGGCTGCATGGGGCGGATACCTGAACTGCCCAATTAGTGACTTCCATTGGGGTTCCGGTCAAGTCTGGGTCCCAAACCGAACTTTTTTCAAAAGTACAGCTGCACCCGCCAACTCGAAACTCCATAAGTCTGCTCATCTCTAATAAGCATAGTAGCCACATTGATTTTAAAGCTTTTTCTAAACCCTTCTTCTTTTTCCAATTCAGCCTGTGTGCGGCGCTATCACTGTCTGCTCATCCCCATTATGTGACACCGGGTTGTAGTGACCTCTGATGTCTGGTGATGTCATGTCAACTTCCGGAATTGAAAGTTGACCCGGCGTCACTGAGATGGGACCCAGTGTACCTGAGTGACTGGGCTGTGGGCAGAGTTTCATCACACGTCACAGCCTAGCATCTCACGTGCTCTCACCTTCACCGCTTAACAGAGCGCCACAAGCACGCAAGATGCTGTGATGTGTGATGAGACGCCCACAGCCCAGTCACTCAGGAAGACAATGCGCCTCGGTGATGCCGAGTCAACTTCCAATTATACAGAAGTTGACGTGACATCCGCAGAAATCAGAGGTCACAGCAGCCCGGGTCACATAATGGGGATGAGCGGACAGCGATAGCGCCGCTCACAGGCTGAATTGGAAAAAGAGGGGATTTAGAAATAACTTTCTTTCCCTGATTTAATCTGTGTCCACAATGCTTTGTAGTGGACCACCTCTTTAGATGATTTTAGTAGTGATTGGCATAGTAATTATTAGTGTTCGGATAAGGATTACTGAATATCGAGTACTATTCCAGTATTCGAAACAACAACAAAAATTGCTATTTTTCCCAATTGACTTGCATTAGGTTTGTTATTCGCGAAGAAGACCGGAATACTACTTTGAGATTCGTTACAAATAATCCAAACATGAATAGTTACGATTCGCCCATTTCTAGATTTTAGATCAAATTTATGCTGAAATGTGGAATATTCTGAAGGATTTACAATTGTTCAAGCATTACTGTAATTCTGTTGACAAATATGCATTATTTTATTTATTTAACATGCTCTCCTGCTTCATGTGCAATATATAATAGACTTATAAAGGCATTGAAGTAACACCTGTGGCTTTTGGGTGGAGAATTTCATCATTAAACCTGTTAACTAAAATGTTAAGTGCTTCTGTTAGCCACACACGAAGCCCAGGTGATTACACAAAGATTTTTCCCATGAGTTGCAGAATCGTATTGCATGGAAAGGTTTAACTCAACATCAAGATACTGTATCCTCCTTGGCTGAACAAACACCTCTGATTTCATCTTCATTCTGGGCCTTTGTTTTGTGAAAAATTAGGAACAATTTCCAGACCAATTTCAATGCACTCTAAAAAGTATCTTTCCCACATTTACAATTGTGGCCTGAATTATTGTGTGTGTGTGTGTGTGTGTGTGCGCGCGCGTATAATTGATGGTGCCCTACAACTTTGTAATTCACTTTTTTTTTTCTCTATCTCATTCAGTTTTAGAGATAAAAAAAAATGCTAACTCTGTTGTTGTCCACCAGGTTGTTGGCAGCATAGCGCATGGCTACTTTACTATACCTAGACACCACCTCTATGCTTATAGCTGCCGCTGTTCTCAAGTTAATGGCGGTGGACACTGTGTGTGTGTGTGTGTGTATGTGTATATATATATGTATGTGTATATATATATATGTATGTGTATATATATATGTATGTGTGTATATATATGTATGTGTATATATATGTATGTGTGTGTGTGTGTATATATATATATATATAATATATAATATATATATATATATATATATATATATATATATATATATATATATATATATATATATATATATATATATATATATATATATATATATATATATAATTTAATATTAAATTATGAGTATGTATTTTTAATGGTGGTGTTTTTGGTATGGCCCTTTCTTTTTTTTTTTTTTTTGTTTGTGTTATTTTATGGACAAGAAAAAAAAAAATCTGGTCAACTGATAATGGCCATAGTGTTATTGTGCAGGCATTAGCTGAGCCTACCACATGATATGGCAATGGACAGCTCTTTATAGGAAAATTACCACTCATATCGGTGCGAAACCAGTTGTGTAGTAGTGTGGGATTGGTGAGGGATTAAAGGAAATCTGTCAGCAGGTTGTAATCTGAGAGCAGTTTTGAGGAGACTGAAAACCTGATTCCAGTGATGTCACTTCCTGCGCTGTTACTGTTTATATAAAATCAGTGTTTTATCAGGAAGAGATAGCCTTATAGTTTATGTGCGCACATTGCATTTTTTCATGCGTTTACGCAGTGTTTTAAACTGCAGCGTAAACATATGCGTTCTGTTTCCCCAGCAAAGTCTATGACAATTAAGCAAATTCCATGCGCACGTTGCGTTTTAAAACGCAGCGTTTTGGATGCCAGATTTTTTACAAAATCGATGCGTTCCAAAAAGCAACATGTCACTTATTTTGTGCGTTTTGGATGCATTTCCCTCTTTGTCTGTGGGAGAGCAAGCATCCAGAACGCATTCATTCTGCATTCAAAATATATCCAAAATGCAGCATTTTGCATGCGTTTTGAAATGCAGATGCAGAGACAAAACGCTGCGTTTTGTCACGCCAGAACGCAACGTGCACATGAGTGCATCAAATGCGATATGCTAATGACCCTCGGCTCCCGTTGTGCTGCGAGCGTGAGACGAGTATCATGTGACTATGATCTGATCCTGTGATCGGATCACAGCTGTGGATGGCAGGTGAGGGATTAATTTCCCCATCTCTTCCTTTGTCTGCTGATGTGAATATTGCACTCAGATGTCATCTGAGTGCAGTCCGATGTTTCACTCGCACCAATAGACTTGTATGGGTGCGGGTTACATGACTCTTGCTGGCCATCCCAGCATGCTGCGACTTTTCTTTTATCCAGAATCTGGATGAAAAAAAAGCTGACCATCTGCTTTCCCTAGTTGATTGGTATTTTTTGCATTGCACGCATCCGAGTCATATGCTGTGTGAGAGTACCCTAAGACTAGGTGTCTCATGCCTCCTAGTCAATTGCTATGTGTAACCTCTCCCCCATTAATGATTAGCCACTTTCTCTCAATGGCAGCTTACTGTGTACACTGAATAATCAGTGGTGTGGCTTGGGTTATACAGGGCACAGTTCTCTGAGCACTGCTGTCTGCAGCAGAGAAAACAGTGATTTTAATCAAAATGCATGCAGTCCAGCAAGGGACAAATTTCTTGTATCATGGACTCAGTCCCTTCATCATTCATGATTACATAGCAAAATCCCAATGAAAGATTCCATTTGTAAATACTGCCTTATTTTTCCCTATGGCTTCATTTAATATTGTGTGATCAAAATCCACAACGTATAACCATTCAAACAAAGTGGATGTGATTTTATTTTAAAATGTATTCCCTCCGTGCCTTTTTAAAGATGCTGTTGAATTGTGTGGGGTTTTTTTGCCTCCTTTTTTCCCCATATAGGCAACAGTTTCTTCAAGTGCAGAAACCCAGCAATTCTACATTAAAAAATCACATTAAAAATGCTGTGATAAAATGTGCACTGAAAACGCCTAAAGGAAAAGCTTGTTAAAAAATCTGCAAAATATGCAATATTCAGAGCAATATTACTATTGTCTATTTTGGTGCAGACACCTGCAGAAAAAATAAGAATATTTTTTATTTTTAAAGGTGGAAGCATGGCCAAAGGTGTTTAGTGCGGAAGAATATCCGGACAATGCTATTTAGATTTCAAAGTTTTATAGCAATTTTATAAATATTTTAAGAATTTGGTTTACCACTTGTACTAAAGGGAATATGTCCTGTAAAATAAATGCGATTATCCTTTAGATATATAGTGTTAATTAACATTCTGACACCACTTGGCTAGCTGCACTGGGAGTCCGGCTACCAGGCGGAAATGATCTTTATTTCCCTTAGCAGCCTAGGGCTTTCCAGTTACCGCTCTTTGCAAAGTGAGTGGTGGTTGTAACCGCTCATTGGCACTGAGTGACAGCCAACACAGCATCAAGTCAAGCAGCCGGCTGTCAGCGGCTGTGTCAGGGGTATGGTTACAGCTGCTCCTCTGACTAAAAGCTTGGGGCTGCTGGCTGTACTAAAGATCATTTTTTCCCAGCTGTTGGTCTCTGTGTGACAGCCACATTGCGTCCCCTGTAGTAATGTGCCCATCTTGTCCCCTGTAGTAATGTGCCCATTCTGGTCACCTTGTAGTAATGTGCCCATCCATGTTTCAATGTAGTAATGTGCCCCATCCAGGTCCCCTCTAGTAATGTACCTCATCCTTGTCCTCTTATTTTAGCAATGTCCCACCCTGTAGTAATGTCCCCTATTTATGCCACATTATGCAGTTTTCACATACACAAATGCGGAAAAAAAAATCCCATTCTTCTCACTTATTCTTCATTCCCCCTGTGTCCTCTTTCCTTCTTTTTGGGGCCCGCAGGCCCCTAACAATTGTGTCCCTGTGCTGGGGGCTACAGCCATCTGCGTTTTACTTTAGATGATTTCCACCGCCGCTCACAGCACAGGAACTCTCTGCAGAGCGTTACCAATGGGAGCCGCTGTCCAATCAGAGGCCAGCAGGTGACATCATACAACGACGACCTACTGGCCTATGATTGGCCGGTGGCTGCCTTTGGTGAAGCTCTGCAGAGAGATCCTGTGCGTGGCGGAGAGCTATCATCTGAAGTAAAGTGCAGATGGCTATGGCTCCCGGCATAGAGCCCCAGTCATCAGTATGAGACCCCTGGGTTACAGAGAGGCCTATTACATACTGCGTGGTACGTAACCCCGCCTCGCTCAGGACCCTGATTAAAGGTACAGAACACAAATCACCGGAAGCCGTATCCCGATCAATCAGACCAGCCGCAGATCCCGATCAATAAGACAAGCCGCGGCCGACTGATTTAACTTGCAGTTCTAGCTAAATCACCGGTAGCCGCTGCTTGTGTTATAGATCGGTATCCGGCTGCCTGCCCCTGTTACGCCTTTCACCAAAAAATGGCTTGGTGTCCCAACTATGTCATGCGTGTCATAGGTTAGCCATCACTGCCCTAGAAGGTAATGGGGCCCATTTTTCCCTCCAAACCAGGTGCAATTATGCTTTTGCTGAGTTTTTGGACCTAAAAAAGGCCAATGAGCTGTTCTTGCACAAGGACCCTTTTCTGTTTGTGTCCGTCAGTGCTGCAGATAAATCCTGTATCTGTAGGTTAATAGCATTTTTCTTACTTGACAGATTCATAGAATCCTATAATGGCAGAGTTGGAAGGGACCTGAAGGGCTATCGGGTACAACCCCCTGCGAGTGCAGGTTTTCGTAAATCATCCCAGCTATATGTTTATCCCGCTTCCGATTGAAGATTTACATTGATGGAAAGCTCACTACCTATCTAAGTAAATATTCTTTGACAATTTGCGTAAAGACTTTTCCTGCAATAGAGGTCAGGCTTACTGGCCTGTAATACCCTGGATCCTCTTTTTTTCCTCTTTTGGTGGATAAGAACCACATTTGCCCTTTTCCAATCTAGAGGGACCACTTCTGTTTCCCGTGACTTATTGAAGATTTTGGCAAGCGGTACTATTATTTCCTCAGCTATCTTTTTCAAGACTCTAGGGTGTAAATCATCTGGACTTGGGGATTTAGCTTCCTTTAACTTGGCTAAGTGTTCTAATATCAATTCTTTGCTTATTGTCAACTTGCACTCTTCAGGACCATCACTTCGATCATGATTATTGTTGATGCATTACTTTGGGAGAAGACAGATACATAATATGAATTTAGTACCACCACCTGCTGTTCCACTTTGTTGACTTTCACCTTTTTGATTTTGCAGGACTGCAATTGTCTCCTTCACTTTTCTTTTGGTTTTAACACGCCTCCAAAATTCTTTTACTTTACTCTTGGCCTCCTTTGCAAATCTCAATTCGTGTTCGGCCTTAGCTCCTTCGACGCTTGTCTTGCAGAGCCTGCAAATTGCCATGTATTCTTCCCTATGTATAACCCCCATCTTCTTGTTGTATGTTTCCATTTTCTTTTTAAGCACGTAATGTAATTTTTTTGGTCATCCATCCTGGTTTCTTTAGGTCTTTCTCATTTTTCTTCCCTTTTAGGTATTGTTAGTTCTTGTGCTTTTAGGATTTCCTTACGCAAGGTTTCCCTTCCTTCATGTGCAGTTTTGTGCTTAAGAGTTATGTGCCATGGAATTCTACAAACCCATGCTTTTAGGCCCTTGAAGTTTGCTCTGCTAAAGTCGAGTCTTGAACTCTGTGCCTTCTCAGGTGTTCCCTCTCTTGCAACCCCAAATTCAAGAATAGCATGATCACTGAGTCCCAGTGTTCCTACTACCCTTAGTCCCTTAACCACATCTTCACTGTTTTAGTACTAGGTTCAAAATGGCTTATTTCCCTTGTATTTTCTTCTACCAGCTGGGAGATTAAGTTGTCTGCAAGGGAGGATAAAAATTGGAAAGAACCTTTACTCTTACCTGTGAGGGTTTCCCAAAAAAATGTCTGGGCAGATGATTCCTTTTAAAGCAAACCAAATAAAGGCAATCTTTTTTTTTTTTTTTTTTTTTTTTCCCCTCTGGAAAAAAGCCCCCCCCCCCCTTTCCGACATCACCAGAGTACAACAATGGATGGCAGCACTCTTGTAGTGGAGCACACACTGCCAGCTAATTATTGGTTGTGATTTCTCCTGTGCAGTCCAGGAGCCTGCAGCTGCTTTGCGTGCCTCTAAGGAAACAAAAGCTATAGGATTGAGGACACATTAATTGCTAGAAAGTCCAACCACTGGGACCCCAGTGGTCCTGAGGATACAGCTCAATAGATCATTGTATGGGAGTTTGAGGTGCACCCTTCCAGGTCAAACTTTGTCAATAGGACTACCAAAAAAGCTATTTTAATCAGTAGATCTTGGAATAATAATACTTTTCACAATTGGATTTGTTTTAAAAAAAATAAATAAATAAATATTCCTGTCCTGAGATCTTATAAATGTGTCCCTCCTGTATACTGTGTAATGGCCGTGTCTGACTGTATGGGGACATGATCTGATCATACCACATCTTCTGGGCAGGTGAGAAAAACAAGAGTACACAGATATTACAGCATGGGATCACAAATTATTCTTTCTATGAGGTAAAATATTTTTTAAAAAATCATACAGGGAAATGCTTTACCAAAAAAAAAAAAATCAGAGCCGATCTCATGCCATGTTACTCGTATCTATATACTCTCTTCTTCTGTCCTCCCCA
Source organism: Anomaloglossus baeobatrachus (assembly GCF_048569485.1). Classification (NCBI taxonomy): domain Eukaryota; kingdom Metazoa; phylum Chordata; class Amphibia; order Anura; family Aromobatidae; genus Anomaloglossus; species Anomaloglossus baeobatrachus. The sequence continues at coordinate 508,479,437 of NC_134356.1, read as the reverse complement.
GCTCAGGAGATGTGGTGTGATCAGACCATGTCACTGTACGGTCAGACAAAAATTATTTAAGCCAGGCACACCAATGTTAGAATTGAAAAGAAAAATGTGTTTATTTTGTGGTTCACAGTAAACAGTTCAGTAATGTTACTATACGGTCAGACACTGCCATTACACAGTACATAGCAGGGGCATATACAGTATATAAGATTATCTCAGCACAGGAACATTTATTTATTTATTTTTCAAACACATCCAATTGTATAAATTATTATTATTCTAAGATCTGCTGATTAAAATTAAGTTTGAATTAGCTTTGTTCATGGGAAAACCTTTTTAATGTACTCTATCTCTAATTCTGCAGTGTCTTGTTCTTGGGACCCCCAGCCAAGAGATTATGGCTAGGGAATAACCTGTGTTAGGCTGCTTTCACACTACGTTTTTTTTAACATCCGTCATAAACGTTTTTTTAACACAAAAATGGATCCAGTGCAAATGCGTTTTCATTTCAATGCATTTGCAATGGACTCGCGTCAACATGCGTTCACATGCGTTCACATGTGTTTGCGTGCGTTAAGGCCACTTTACACGCTGCAATATCGTGGCCGATATCGCTAGCGTGGGTACCCGCCCCCATCTGTTGTGCGAGACGGGCAAATCGCTGCCCATGGCGCACAACATCGCCCAGAGCAGTCAGACTACTTACCTGCCCGGCGACGTCGCTGTGACCGGCGAACCGCTTCCTTTCTAAGGGGGCGGTCTGTGCGGCGTCACAGCGACGTCACAGCAGCGTCACTGAACCACCGCCCAATAGCAGCGGAGGGGCGGAGATGAGCGGGACGTAACATCCCCGCCCACCTCCTTCCTTCCGCATTGCAGCCGGGAGGCAGGTAAGGAGAGCTTCCTCGTTCCTGCGGCGTCACACGTACCGATGTGTGCTGCCGCAGGAACGAGGAACAACTTCGTTACTGCTGCAGTAACGATAATCGAGAATGGACCCCCATGTCACCGATGAGCTATTTTGCACGTTTTTGCAACGATGCAAAATCGCTCATAGGTGTCACACGCAACAGCATCGCTAATGCGGCCGGATGTGCGTAACGAATTCAGTGACCCCAACGAGATCGCATTAGCGATATCGTAGCGTGTAAAGCCCCCTTTATAGTAAGGATCCAGCGAGTTGCAGTTTTTTAACTTTTTTCAAAAACGCTACTTGTAGCATTTTTGAGCTGCGTCTAAATACTGCAAATTGCTGGATCCTAACTAAACAGCACGCAAACGCATGTGAACGCTGGCATGCTGATAGACAGGATCCTGCTTGCTCTACTGAGCATGCACAGAAACCAGCATCGCGTAATCAGTCCCTCTCTCCCCCTCCCTCTCTCCTCCTCCCTCTCCCCCGCCTGAGAGCAGAGGACGCTCGTAACCAAGGTAAACATCGGGTAACCGCGGTCTTAGTTACCCGATGTTTATCTTGGTTACGTGTGCAGGGAGCCCGGCTCCTAGCAGCTGCAGACGCTTGTAACCAATGTAAATATCGGGTATCCAAGCAAGTTACCCGATGTTTACCTTGGTTACGAGCTTTCACAGCTGTTAGATGTCGGCTCCCAGTCTTTCACGTTCAGTTCCCCTCACTCCCGATCACGACTCCAATGCCCGCCCATAAACTTAAAGTGACAGGATCCTGCAAAATAACACATGCGTTTGCACGAGTTTTTTTGCTGTAAAAGCAGGATCCGCTTTTGCAGCAAAAAAACGTTCATGACGCATATTAAAAAAAGTAGTGTGAAAGCAGCCTAAGCATAATAACCACCCTTGTAAGAGAAATAATGAATGTGTCTAGTATGTATTATTTTCCAAGAAGATTCATTTTCCCAGTTATGAAAATTTGTGCTGAGTTTATAAAATGAAAAACTTGTTGCCGCTGATATAGTGCATTATCTATGACCCTTTATGGGATCGGATTAGAGTTGGTGCAGCACAAGTTATAAGGCCTCAAAATGATAGTTTATTGGTTGATAAAATTCCAGACCCCGCTGTAATACTATACTCCTTTTTCGCATTATCTCACTCTTCTCGCTTTCTGACATTTGCAGAGCTCTGAGAATCGTCTCTTTGGCAGGATCAGTATGGTTTGTTACAATTTCAGTGACCTTACTCTGCTTCTTTCCGTTTTTCTCATGAACAAATTGCATCATTTACAGCCATTATCTCCACATCAAACACACTGTGCTCCTACTTACTTCAGGGGTGGTGTACTTTTACCAGCCTGACAATGTGACATTAGAAGCCGCTGAGGAGTGCGGTAGCATCCTGTCAATCAACAGCAGCCTGATTGCAGCGAGAACAATGTCTTCCTGCGGTAAAAGGTTTGGAAGTAGCTGCCACATCGGAAGCGAAGACAAATGGTGAACAGGTTCTCTTAGAACGTCTTGTGTCAGGCAGTCGCCTGCTTATGATGAATTAATCTGATAATTGCAGTGTAGCGGCTTTTAGTTTGCACATAGTCCACGAGGGACAGGAGTAGCCGCATCAGGTCCTGGTGTCGAGAAGGACCTAGAGAGCGCTTTGCTTTATAAAGCTATAAGAAATGCTTCTCCAAACAACTAAAAACAGCTAAGCTACGGAGTTGTGCAGATAAAGAGAGGACTTGTTCACATGTTGTGTTTTTTGCTATGTTTGTCCACAAACCCCCCCCCACTCTGTATTTTACAGTACCAGCAAATGAGAATTCAGAAATGTCAATTCTTTCTGCAGCATTTTTTATAACTCATTCTGATGAAGGGGAAAGAAGAAAAACCCATACATTTCATGTAGCGTTTTTCCTACCTAGTGAGGTTTCGGGTACAAAAATATCTACCGGAAATACTTAGAGGTGTTCTTAAATATCTTTAATTAGCTAGCATGAAAATAAGCAAGTTTGCAGTTGACTTGCTTTTTCAAGCTACTGCCATTTTCTCTTGCAGTGTGAAATTTTATCTTTTATAGTATTCTGCTAGTTTCCTTCAAACTTGGCCTACAGGCATAGTGCACAGTAGTTTCATTTCAGGAGAGGGGTTAACTCTTAACATACCTGTCACATCTCCCCAGACCATTGATTTTTGTACAGCAGCTATTTGTTCACCCATTTCATCTCCCCTTTCTCCCTCTTATTTTATAAAAATAGATGCAGTTGTAAATTACCAGCCCCCAGCTTTCACAGCAGGTCTCCTAATCACAGCTCTCTGCTTCTGTTCAGACCTGTGTGTTGATCAAATGCCTTGTCATCTGTGTGTAAATATAGTTATCATAGTGTAAACTTGGAACAAACCACTGAGAGTTGAAGGTATTACAGCAGAACTTGTGCTGAGCTCTATCATTCTACTAATATTATAGTTCTATTTGCCTGAGCTGTCACTCAGCGGTGAGCCCACAATGCTGGAAACCAGGCAGTAAGGAAGCTAAGGAGACTGCACAGCTCAGAGCTGCTCAAGAAACAACTTGGAAAATACTCTATGTAAAGTGCTATGGAATTAATAGCGCTAAATAATGCTAATATTAATTCACTTATTATATTAACTATTATTATTCTACACCATTAACGTGTGCACATAACCTAACAGTGTTTAGTTAAGGTGAAACCCTATGTTTATGATCTACGTTTCATCACTTTGTGATTAGTGATTGTGTATAACTTTCCGTGCTTCAAATCCATGTCTAAATCAAGATGATGAATTTCAATTGCTCCTCTCTTTGCCTGAACAAATGTGACTGTGGAACATAAAGTCACACAAGGTATTTACTAGCCAATAATAGAAGCGGATAACAAAGCAATGTGTAAAATGCTGACTGTTGAAGCCATTGAGATGCTGGCGTCTGTTTGTTTATTTATAGACATGCTAGCGTTTCATCTTCTCTTCTTCCCTACTAGTGCATGTCCATCAAATACAATGTAGATTATATTTATTTATCAGGAGCCGCTTCTCTAATCTGTATAACCACATGCTATCCTAGTACACTAAACTTTAGTTTTCTCATTTTTGTAGGTTTACCGATTACTACAATCCCAATTACAAATAAGTTGCGATGTTGTGTAAACTGTAAACAAAACGAGGATAGGTTTTGAAAATCTCTTAGTCATGTTTTATTCACAACAGAACATAAAACACAGACCATAAGTTGAAAAGTAGACATTTATACCATTACATTTATAAAAAAAAAAAATAACATTTAGAAATCGATGGCAACGAGACATAAAAAAAAAGTTGGAACAGGGTTAACAAAAGGCTAGAAAAGTAAGTGGTGTTAATTGAAAACTGTGAACCAGTTAATTGAAACCAGCTGTGTTCATTAAGTCATATGGCTCTGTATAAAAAGAGCATGATAGAGAGGCAGAGTCTCACAGAAAAAGATGGTTAGAAGTTCACCAATTGTCATATCTGGGCAAAAGCTCATTTAAAATGGACTGAGGCAAAAACTAAAACTGTTGTGTGGTTAGATGAATCAAAATGTGATTTATTTTTTTAATGGAATCCATGGATGCTGTGTCCTGCAGACTCAAGCTGAGAAGAGTCATCCATCTTATCCATATACAGTTCACAATCCTGCATCTGAGTCATTGACTCTACTGTTTCTATAGATAGGGCACTCCTCACTAGTAGTGATGGGCGAACCCTCCCGATGTTCGCCAAAACGTTTTGTAAAGTTCGAGTTCAGGGCCAAAGATGATGCAAACTTGCTTCCGAACCCCAAGCTTGGACTTTACAGTTATGGGATGGGGCGGGGAGGGGGGCTGTAAAATAAAGAATATAGTTAATAATAAACACTTTCATTAAAGTTACCGGTCCTGTCACGCGTCCTGCAGACCTGCTCAGCAGCTGTCTCCCGGCTGCTTCTGCTTCCGGGTCCGATCTTTAACTTCCGGTGATATTCACTGCACTGCTCGTCACTCGGCAGGCTTCGGCTTTTTTCATCCGTGTTCGCAGTGACGTCAGGGTTCACCCAAGTCCATGGCTTAGCCATGGACTCGATTGAACCTTGACTATCACTGTCAGCCTGCTTCTCGCTCTGTATAGACGCTTATCTGTACTCTGTACAGAGTGATGAAGCAGAGCTGATATTGCTCTCCCTGCTTTTCGCTCTGTATAGACACTTGTCTGTACAGAGCGATGAAGCAGAGCTGACATTGCTCTCCCTGTAGACTACGTCAGACTAAGGACTTTTTTATAATCAAGATGGTGACTCTAATTTTTTTTTTTTTCTCTAATAAGATTTTTTTTGTTTTTTTTAGACTGTTTACAAGAAATTCATGGTGACCATTTCTAATTTGGCATGACACCATGAATTTCGGGCTTAGTACCAGCTGATAATACAAAGCTGGCCCTAACCCCATTAGTACCCAGCGTGCCACCGCCATCAGGGTCGCTGGACGAGTCGAGTAAGCAATGTCAGCTCTGATTCATCACTTTGTACAGACAAGCGTCTCACCAGAGCGAGAAGCAGGCTGACACTGATAGTCAAAGTTCAGTCGAGTACATGGCTAAGCCATGGACTTCGGTGAATCCTGACGTCTCTGCAAACATGGCCGAAGACTGCCGAGTGATGAGCAGTGCAGTGAATACCACCGGAAGTTAATGATCGGACCCGGAAGCAGAAGCAGCTGGGAGACAATGGCTGAGTGGGACCTGCAGGACGTGTTGTGGGACCGGTAAGTTCTTCACCCTCCGTTTCCTGATGACAGCCACTGTGTACGCATTCAGTTATGTTAATGGCCATCAGTCCTTGATAGGATGACGAGGATGAGGGGGGGGGGTTGGAGAGAGTTTTTGTCATAAATCTAACACTGTTAGGGTTTGTGCGCATGTTGTGTTCTGGCGTGACAAATAAAACGCAGCGTTTAGGTTATATTTTGAATGCAGAATGGATGCGTTCTGGATGCTTGCTCTCCCACAGACCGAGGGAAATGCATCCAGAACGCACAAAATAAATGACATGTTGCTTTTTAGAAAGCATCGATTTTCTCAAAAATTTGGAATCAAAAACGCGTTTTAAAATGCAACGTGCGCATGGAATTTACAAATTGTCATAGACTTTGCCGGGGACGCAGAACGCATGCGTTTATGGTGCAGTTTAAAACTCTGCGTAAATACATGAAAAAACGCAACGTGCGCTTAGACACTAAACCTCTCCTATGGGTGGAGGGGTGAGTGAATGTTATACATAGCAATGTGGTATAGGATATTTGCCATTTTATAATTGGCAAAATCAATACTGAGCTTTTTTTTTGTAGAAACACAAATATCTGACTAGCTATAATCTTACCCTAGACTGAATATAGCAATCAACTGGTTACTTGTAATTGTCAGGCACCCTTTTAAAGAAAAAAAAAAAGTTGTATACAGCGCACACCTTTTTAAAGTTTACTTTCAGTCTTCTATTTTCAAGCTGAGATTGGGCATGGTGAGTCCCAGTTGCACCAAGTTAAGGATGTTGGTTACCGAGCCACAAGTATGAGGATCATTGAGGGTTGGGCACAGGTTCTATGCCGTTAACCCCTATACGACATCCGCCATACATTTGGCACTGCGGGAAGTGCATTCCCGCAAACCGATGTATATCTGTTGCATCACACAGTGACCTAGGAAAGAAGGCTGCTCTCTCTGACAGCAGACCATCCCTGCACGTCGCCCCGGGGGTCTGTACTGATCCCTGCATCGGCAATCACTGTGATTGGCTGGTCAGTTCTGTGTGGAGCATATGTAAAGGTTACTATTTATTATTAAATTTACTATAAAAGAGAAAAAAAGGGGAGGATAAAGAGCTCATCAAAAAGCACAATTCCAACCTCCTTTGGTGGTAGAAATCCCCCCCCCTTCCCGCGCGCGCGCACACACATCTCTTGTTGGGCCCTTGTGCGGCTGCAGTAATGAATTGTCTGCCCCTGTACATGCGGCACTGTGCAAAACAAATTCAGAGATGCCTACCCAAGTTGCTAATTGGGCAACTGCTGACAAAGGGTGGGGCAGAATGAATGGGATAGTTCAAAAGTACAACTCGTCCCATAAAAAACAAGCCCTCATATGGCTGTATTGACAGAAAAATGTAACGCTATGTGCCCACGTAGCGTATTTTCATGTAGTTACGCTCGATCTGCACTGCAGCGTAACCGCATGTGTCCTGTGTCCCCAGCACAATCTATGAAGATTGTGCATAATCCATGCCCATGTGGCGTATTAGAGCGCAGCGCTTCAGCTGCTGTCGAAGCGCTGCGTTGTAAGAAGTGACATGTCACTTCTTTCATGTGCTTTGTATGCAGGTCTTGCTCTGTCTATGGGAGGGGCTGCATCCAGACCGCATGAAATCTGCTTTTCATTATGGACTGTTTCTACAGCGATTTGAAGCGCACATGTGCTGTTCAAATCGCTGCAGAAATTTCTGCAGGGACAGAACGCAACGTGGGCACATAGCCTAAAAGTTATGGCTCTTGGTAGAAGGGGAGAAAAAAAAAAAGAAAAATCGCCCATAGGTGAAGGTTAATAGACCTTGTACGATTCCTGGCAAGTATCATACACAACTACACTGACCAAGGTATAGATTTGTCTCTACACTTGTTCAGTCAGATTAGATTGGACAATAACATTGGATGGACACTGTAATACCAGTATTTTTGGATTGCCGCGCAGTAACTTTAGAAGAATTGAGATGACACTTGTGAATCCCAAATATCTAAAATGATCATTTCTTTATAGGATCTAAGGGCAGAACTTTTCTTCTTGCGGAGACTGACAAACCAATCTGGCTGCCAGTGGTAAGGAGTCTTATAGCTGCAATGCTCCCCTGGGGAATATATTCAAATAGTCTCCTTCCTCCCTGAAGAGAGAATCTCTAGTGCCACCTACTGGAAGTAGCAATCCTAAAAGTTAAGTGACCCTTAACAAGCCTTTTCATATGACCTAGGATTTATGCCTGATCAGAACCTCAATTTGCAGACACGGTGTTTCGGGATGATTGTCCCTCTTCAGTGGAAAGAATGAGATCTGATCTGGCTGAATGAGAACCTCTACTGGGGTCTAAGGGGAAAATCTGGCTGTCAGTGGTGAGGAGTCTTATAGCTGCAATGCTCCTCTAGGAAATATTCAAATTGCCTCTTCAGGGAGGAAGGAGACAAACTCTAGTGCCACCTATTGGAAGTAGCAATCCTAAAAGTCAAAAGTGGCCCTTTAACAAGCCTTTTCATATGACCTAGGATTTATGCCAGATCAGAACCTCTGTTCTTTATGGAAATAATTTCCCTGTTTTTTTTTTTTTTTTTAAAAAAAAAAGTGAATTCTATAATTTATGGTAAACTCCAATTGAAGGGTAAAAAAACTTTCTCTACTGTGTATTTTTGCTTTCCCTCGACATCTGCTGTCAGGGTGAGAGATCTAGACCCCCCTTAGCTATTAAATCATCAGTACACCCCAGAGTCCAAACAACCTTTGTGTGCATAGGCTTTTGTAAAGGTGACATTGCTGTGAGCGTTAGAGGATCAGTGACTTAAGGTAATAATGTGTTTTGGGTTTTTTTTGGAAAGCTTTTGTCATTTTTCCCTGGTTTCTGTGCTGGGATCTGTCTGTTTTGGGGGCTTTTATTCCGAATACAGAACAGATTTTTCTTTAGCTCTTCAGTGTCTCCACTGTCTCCTTTCTCGTCTTGCCTCACACTGTGCGCTTGCTTTAGGAAGATAACAGAAATTCAACCTGTTTGATATCTTCGTTTGACCTTTCTCCGTATCCATTTCTTGCCCGATTTCTTGTATCCATATATTTATTTTTGCCTCACCTTAGCATCACGTACAGATTTACAAACCAATATTTCTACGCAGCTTTTTCACAAATTGAAAGAATAGAATATAATTGGTGTTTTAAAATATTGATTTTGCCATTGAGACAGACCGGTAGAATACTGCGGGAAAACAATCAATGCTAGTCGGAGAGTTCAAGTATTATTCCGCTTCTTGTAAATAATATTCTAAAACTTATCTTCTCCCGGCATTTTTTTTTTCTATTTTTATTTTTTTAGCTTTATTAAAATTACTGGCTTAGTCTTTTTATAGCTCTTCTTGTGTAACAGACCTGCAGCCAAGGAATTATTTTCCCTCAATGTCATCCTTTAGAGAAAGTTGGCTGGAAGCTTGGGAAAAGATGTTGATGCTTGTTGATGGTACAGAGATAAAAAAGGAATCTGTGTGAAAAACTGTACACGGTTTTTTTTTTTTTTCTGCTACCTCTCATTGAGACTGGCTAGAACCAAAGGAGAGGAGAATGATGAAGAGCTTTCTTTGGGCTCAAGTCTGCAGTCACTCTCACTCGGTTGTCAGGATTTGCCGAGGGCAGGTGGTTATATGACTGCAAGTACGCCATTTGTATACTTTTTGCCACTTTCCAACTTGATATGTCTGGCTTTACTCAATTCACTTGTAATGAGTGAGGATGAGCACGTCTAGTCGTGATGTGACCGCATGTATGTAAATTATACTTGCAGTCACACTCCCAGCATCAGAGAATCCTGACAGCACTGCGTACTGTGAGAAGTCACATGGTTGCTGCAGACTTTAACCCCATGCCTGGTCAACCCCTTTAAAGAAGACCTGTCGCCACTTCTGAAATCCAGTTTTATAAATACTTGTATTCACCATGATATATCAATTTTGGAGCAGCTTTTCTCAATCCTTTGTAAGCTCTTCGGAAAATGAGTGAAGTCAGACTTGAGTGTCAGTTGGGTGGACGTGTACATACACCATCTAGACGTGGTGCCAGTGCTAAACTTTGAAGGGACACACTTTGACAAGAGAATTCCTTACGCAAAGTTGTCAACTTAGTCATACATTTTCATGATGAATAACGGAAAAATAACACATCTGATAGATCTAAGAAAGTTCCAGAATTTCTGCATTATGGACAATACAAATATTTACTAAATATATATGGGAGACTTCAGTGGTCGTCTTCAGGTGCAGAATAGAGGGTGCTGGTTGTGTGGCTTCATTTTGGTTAATTACTAGTTATAACTTTTAAAACTTTCTCAACTCTGCAAATTTTAAATGGATTCAGCATTACATTAAAGGGTTATTCCCATCTCCAGGATCCTATTCCAATATGTACAAAGTGTAATATTTGCAAATGCCTCCAATTAGACATGTAGTATAGTTCTTCTGATTCACTATGTTGCTTACCTCATGTTCAGGGCATTGCAGGACTTTAGGTATCCATGATTACGACCACGCATATAGTCAGTTACTTGCTCGTGGTTATAACCATGGATACCTAAGGTCCTGCAATGCCCTGAACATGAGGTAAACAACAGTGAATCAGAAGAACTATACTACATTTCTAATTGGAGATATATGTTAATATTATTGCAGCTGCTACATATTGGGATAGGATTTGGAGATGAGAATACCCCTTTAATGGGAAAACTGAAATGTTTCAATCTTTCTGTAAAAAGGATCAGCCATGCCCCTGATCACACTTTATCTCAAGTGTCTCCTGGTTTGATAACCTCAATAATAAGTGTCTTTTTCCTAGCCGTATTGCTATAAGCTTTATCATTTCAGTTTTATAATTAATTTAGTTTTGTTTAACTGCATGTCAACTATTCCATTCATCTGAAGATGACCCTGAGATCCGATTAGTCTGTGATTATCTCCCTCTCCTAACTCACCTATTTTCTGAATTCCTTGGCATACGGATTGTGGTCTGGTCATATTCTTGTCCGGTTTGCTTCTTTTGGTTACACAATGGGTGGAGGTTTTCGATTCACAAGTTTGTAATCGCTATCATTTTTCTATTGTTCTCCAGATTCATCCAAACACTTTTAGGCTGGTTTCACACTACGTTTATTTAACATCCGTCCATAACGTTTTTTTAGCGGAAAAGCGGATCCAGTGCAAATGCGTTTTCATTTCAATGCATTTGCAATGGACTCGCGTTAACATGCGTTCACCTGCGTTTGCGTGCGTTATAGTGAGGATCCAGCGACTTGCAGTTTTTTAACATCTTTCAAAAACGCTACTTGTAGCGTTTTTGAGCTGCGTCCAAATACTGCAAATTGCTGGATCCTGACTAAACAGCACGCAAACGCAGGTGAACGCTGGCGTGCTGATAGACAGGATCCTGCTTTTGTACTGAGCATGCCCAGAAAGTACTGAGCATGCCCAGAACCAGTCTCGCGTGATCTGTCTATCTCTCTACTCCCTCCCTCACCCTCTCTCTGTCTCTCCCCCTTCCTCTCCTCCCTCTCTCTCCCACCTGAGAGCTGCGGACACTCGTAACCAAGGTAAATATCGGGTAACCACTTCTCTTAGTTACCCGATGTTTACGTTGGTTACGTGTGCAGGCAGCCCTGCTCCTAGCAGCTGCAGACACTCGTAACCAAGATAAATATCGGGTATCCAAGGCCGATGTTTACCTTGGTTACCAGCGTCTGCAGCTGTCAGAAGCCGGCTCCCAGTCTAGTTCCCCTCACTCCCGATCACATGACTCCAATGCCCGCCCCTAAACATCCAGTGACATGATCCTGCAAAGTAAACATGCGTTTACATGCGTTTTTTGCTGTAAAAGCAGGATCCGCTTTTGCAGCAAAAAAACGTTATGGACGGATGTTAAATAAACGTAGTGTGAAACCAGCCTTACATAATAACTGCCATCTCCTATCTCAGTAATGGGAAAGTCTTCATTGAATACAGATTTTACCTCAGAATTGCGAATTTTGATAATGACTGATCAATTCTGGCAAAAAAGCAAATTTGTCTGATAAGAAATATAATAGTGTTATATTATCGGTATGTACTATTGATTTCTGAAATAAAAATTAAAATGACAGTTGCTCTAAGTAGATTGCGCCAAATTTCTTAAGACACATGGCCCTTAATAATTCTCTGCAGTTTTAGACTGTCCTACAGTCAGAAAATCTAAAATTCTTATGACTAGATGCATATTTGCTCCAAAATTTGCAATATTTTATGGCATAAAGGGTAAAAATTCTGTGTAAGGGGAATGTGCACGCATATTTAAGGGTATGTGCGCACGCTGCGTTCTGTAATTGTCATAAAAAGTGCACCCTCTGGCAGACTTTGACAAGTGTAAACACTGCCTTTGACACCAAAAATGCATCCAAAACGCATGACTTGAAGGGTCGGGCATTCAGAAGCGCAGTCACAGAGAAAACAAGTACGCGCGGCACCACTGGTGACGCTGCACTGAATAGCATGTCTGTACACCCCTGTGGGCGTGCTAATATGCGAAGAGGGAGACTAGTTGGGGGACATAACGCCCAGGGGACTAGGCCCCTCGCTCATTAATATAAGATTAAAAGATCTTTAGAAATACTTTTTCTAAAGATCTTTATCTGTCCTAGTGTATACAGGGACGTTTAGGCAGGGATTAGCAATATGCACCCAGAACTGCTCGTGGCTCTGGGTGCATAGGGGACCTGACAGGCTCCTTTGTAAAGAAGCTCAGACGATGTATGCATGGCATGTTGTTTTATGTTGCAATGCATGTGTTTATCCTTTTTAGCTTTTTTTTCCCCCACGCATTTTCAGTAGCATTATCGACGGTACTCACTTGAGAAAAGGGTATGTGTACGCAACATGTTTTACTATACCCCCTTTTGGCACACAATGTCCACATTTTCAGTTGGTGAGCATGGTGCAAAAACCAGAAATTTTATTTTTGCGCTGTTTGTGACTTTTTGAGATGTTTTACGCAATTTACAATTTTGGGGGACTTTGTCAAAAACTGATCTAAACTGCTTGAGAAATTTGGAATAATGGTTCATTTGCAGACAATAGTTCTCTGTCAGCTCAGGAAAGATGGCTCCCTCATTACGTATAATGTGTAAAATGTAAAAAAAAACCTTCCAGATCTAATTTCACACAGCTGTCATCTCGCCCTTTTACCCCACACTGATTGCAATGAGATGAGATCTGGAAGGGTTTGTAATAATGCATAAAGTGTGCAGCAGTGCGCAGTTATATATTATTACAAACACTTCCAGATCTGTTCCATGACATGAGATAAAGGACGTGTCATGATGAATGTGAAACAGCTGTAAGCTGGCTATGTGTGTTTTAGTTTACTAAATATTCAGAATATGCCATTATAAAGAATAATTATTTGACCCGGTGAGTGCAGAAGTATCAATCTCCTTACTAAAGTATTTGTGATCACTGTTTTTGCTGATCACCTGTGAAGACTGCTGATTGATCACTTTAGTGACTTCTAACAATCCTGCAGCAGCTGGCTTGAGTATAGCAGTGCTGACATTCACTATATATTATGAGATCTGGAAGTGTTTGTAATGATATATTACTCAGCATTGCTGTATCTCTACCCAGTAGCTGCAGAGATCAGTCTGGAGAAGAGGGCGTGTTATTTTTTTTTTCTCCCCTTTGTCTCGCTGCCTCATGTTTGTGATTGTTCAAAATACTGCAGGGGAAGAAGTACACGCCCCAAAAATAAATCTCTGGTAATTCCTAGTTGTATTAGAACGTAAATTGTAACCTGAACATTGCGAGCTAATATCTCCACAACTTAGAGGAGAAGTGAAAAATATAAAACTGTTTTACTCAGCTCTGCAGTCACTATTCCATAATGTGACCAGTTTAATATATTCAAACTAGTGAAAAATCTTCTTTAAAGGGAACTTGTCACCGGATGTTTATAATGCTTACCTAACGGTCTGTGCGGAGCAGACTGGTCGGATGGGCGTCTCCATTCTCTGGGTCCCGCGCCTCCTCTTTCGGCCATCTTTGTCCTCCTCCTGAAGCTAGTGTGGATGACGCGTTCCACATCAACTACACTAGCCGACCGTGAGGTCCTGCGCAGGCGCACTTGATCTGCCCTGCTCAGGAGCGCGGAACCCGGTGAATCGAGACGCCTATCCGGCCAGTCTGCTCCACACCGACCGTTAGGTAAGTATATAAACATCCGGTGACAGGTTTCCTTTAAATCCCTGCAACAGTCACAGGATGTATTTTCTATATAGCATTGTAAACTGTTTGTATTACAGTTAATCTATTGGAATATTACTTGATTACTGACTAAAAAAGTATCTTTTTTTTTTTTCTTCTTTCCCTTAGAGAACAACCCATCTTCACGACAAGAGCACATGTCTTCCAAATAGATCCCAGCACGAAGAAGAACTGGGTCCCAGCAAGCAAACAAGCAGTAACGGTCTCATATTTTTATGACAGCACAAGGAACAGCTATAGAATTATCAGTGTCGATGGGACCAAGGTGCGTACGGTTTCATATGATTAGAAATTATATTTGCCTTATTATTCAACTTTATGATATATTATTTGACTTAAAGGGGTTTCATATTCTGCTTAATGGTCCTATAGTGGTTCCAGAGAAAAACTATAACCCCCTTCCAGATCTGTGATGCACCTTTGCACTGATTTCTGCATCCATCTTGCGAGGAATGTAATAGTGAGTGCAGAGAGGCGGCACCGGCCCAGGAGGCCAATGAGAATGTCATTTGCATTCTTGTGGCCACATTATGACTAGATTTGCTCAGCCTCACTCAAAATAATTGAATACAGCTGACACCCGTTGTATTTTTGTCAAAATTTCGCTCACATCACCGTATAATTCCAACAAGTGCTAGCCAAGGTTTTATCAGAATTCACTCAATTGTTCTACTATGGGTTAGTGCCGATCAGCGTTGTATTTTCTCATGCCGATTCAGCGCGAGAAAGAAAAAAAAAATTGCTACATGCTGCGATTGCCAGTGTCTCGAATCACGTGCACACATAAGTCTATAGGTGCGTGTGAAACGTTGAACTGCACTCTGATGTCTTCTGCGTGCAGTCCTATAATACACTGAGACAGGCAATGGAGAAGATGAAAAAATTAATCTCTCCGTCTGTAAACAAATTCTCTCATGCAAGAGAGTCAGAGCAGAGTTTAAACCGAGTGTCATTAGCATATCACATCCGATACACTCGCATTTGATGCTATACGCCAGTGTGACCCCATCCTGAAGTGTGTTTTTTATTTTTTTTCTAATTCTTCAGATCTGTTAACAAGGAGTATTGATGATTAGTAGTGATGCGAGCTCTACCATGATCGGGTGCTCTGTACGCGTTAAGAGCAGTTTAAGGCTCAGATGGGTGCAACTCGAGTACCGAGTATAATGGAAGTCAATGGGGAACTGAAGCATTTTTCCTGAAGAATTTCCAGAGATGCTCGAATTCCCCATTGACTTCCATTATACTTGGGTACTTGAGTCTCGCCAAGCATCCAACTGCTCTTAACGAATACAGAGCACCCGAGCATGGTAGCGCTCACTCATCACCAATGATCATCAATACTTCTTTTTAACAGATCTGAAAAATTAGAAAAAAACCATACACCTTAGGTCGGAGCATGGTAGTGCTCGCTCATCAGTAATGGGTATTAAGGGCTTAAAGGGATTGTCCACTATTCCGACGACCCCCTTCTCATTCACCTTGTCCGCTCCCATAAAAATAAATGCGGTTGCGGTTCCAGCGATCTCTGAAGCCGTGTTCTCAATCCCTACATGACATTATGACATGTGGGCCCCGTGACCAATCAGTGCTGGCTTCCTCCACTCCTACTTCAGATGTTTGAGCTAGAAGTTAGCGCAGCGCTCACATCCTACTCAAACATCTGAAGGTGGGGATAGATGCTGATTGGGTCACAGGGCTCGCATGTCAGAATGTCAAGTGGCTCCGGGAACGTAGCTTCCAACATCACTGCAACCGAGGCGGCACCGAAGGAGAGTAATGGCCAATTTATTTTTACAGGGGAAAATAAGGGGAATGAGTAAGGGTTATCAAAGTAGTGGACATCCCCTTTAAAGGAGTTGTCTCCTCATTTACAAGTTATGCTTAATGTGCCAACGGTGCTTCAAAAAAAAAAAAAATTTATAAAACACCTTCTGGACCTATGCCGCCACTCAGCGCTAACAGCGTTGGTCTGAGGGGTATTTATTTTTATTATAATCCACTTTCTTGTATAAACAGAAACAAACATTAGTGACCTGTTATATCTCCAGACGCTCCACAGCCAATACTCCGTTAGTCCCCATTTACCAGTTATACCGTGCTGAACCAGAACATGCTAGCGGCACCTCTATGGCCAGATATTGGCTGCAGCTTTCACCTGCCGGTTCGGCATGTCAGTGATCTCATAAATGATGAAGATGAGAAGGGTCTACTAAAGTGTTAACACTGGAGTGGTGTGAGATTTAACAAGTTAATATCAATTGTATCTTTATTTTCTAATATTATTTTCTAATATTTCCTGCAGCTAGTTCAGTTTCTTAAACGGTCTGACAGCTCCTCTACCATTTTACCCGGATCCGCTGTAGCCGGAGAGCACTCACAATGGGCAGTAATTGAGTTTGTAATATAGGGGTTTATTTGAAATCATTCAGTAAATCTATTTTGCTTTGTTGATTTCCTGACTAAACCTCTCATTAGGGGTGACTGTTTCCCCGCACAGAAAATAATGGCTTTCCTGTCACTGTCTTATGTAGAGTGGGTGGTGCACCCTTAATTTTCTTTAAAGTTGGCTGTTTATTCAGTAACTGTGCACCCATGTTCATCAAAGCTTTCTAAGGCTTCTGGTCTCTTAGTATGTTCAGCTGAATGATGTAAATATTCCACAATTCTAGTGATCCGGGAAATGGCGCTATCCACTACGGTCCTGTTATCTCTCTTTTGAATGTGTAGAAGTCTCAAGTGGTCTCTAACATGAAAGTGCATGTGATATAGGAGAGACGCCCTAGTACGTGTCTCATATGGTACAAGCAACTATAAAATATGCCCTGAACTTAAAATATCAGTAGGTTTTGCTTTTTAAGAATAACTTTTTTCACTGTTTTCACCTGATTTTACAAAACGTACATGATAGAGATACAACATACAGTTGAACCAGAAGTTTACATCCACTATCTAAAAAGACACATCTGCATGTTTTTCTCACTATCTGACATGAAATCAGAATAAACCGTTCCAATTTTAGATCAATTAAGAACCAAAATTATTTACCGTATTTTTCGCTTTATAAGACGCAGTTTTGTTCCCCCAAATTTTGGGGGAAAGTAGGGGGTGCGTCTTATATGAGTGTGTGTAATATAAATATATATATATATATATATATATATATATATATATATATATATATATATTACTGCAGGGTCCGCTCTGGAGCACTGCTGGGGGCAGGGAAAGCTGGCAGCGTTAGATCTCCTGCTCCCGCTCATATAATACGGTGTGTTTGTCAAATGCCAGAATGAGAGAGGGAGAGAATGTTTTAAGGCATTTTTATTACTGTCTGCAAGGCAAATGTTTACGTACACAGAGTACTATACCTTTAAACAATATGGGACAGTCCATATGACGAAGCTATGTTTTTGGAAGCTTCTGATAGGTTTATTGGCAACATCTGAGTTTGTTACATACCTGTCGATGTGTTTAATCCACACCTGAAACACACTCCTTCTTTGTGTAGCATCTTGGGAAAGTCAAAAGAAATCAACCAAGATCTCAGGAAGAGAATTGTGGACTTGCACAAGTCTGTTTCATCCTTGTGTGCAATATCCAGATAACTGAATGTGCCTCATTCATCTGTACAAACAATTATACGCATGTTTAAACAAGATGGGAATGTCCAGCCATCATACCACTCAGGATGGAGACTGGTTCTGTGTACCAGAGGTGAACATGCTTTGATAAGACATGCGCATATCAAACCAAGAACAAAAGACCTTGTGAAGATGCTGCAGAAGCTGGTAAGATTGCGTCATTATCCACAGGGAAAGGAGTACCGTATCAACATGGGCTGAAAGTCCACTCTGCCAGGAAGAAGCCATTACTCCAAAAGAATCATAAAAAAGCCAGATTAATATTTGCAAATGCAAGCAGGAACAAAGTCCTTAATTTTTGGAGACATGTCTTGTCTGACAAAACTAAAATTTAACTGTTTGGCCATAATGACAGTCATTACGATTGAAGGGAAAAGGGAGAAGCTTTGAAGCCTAAGAACACCATCCCAACTGTGAAACACAGGGGTGGCAGCATCATGGTGTGGGGTTGTCTTGCTAGAGGAGGGACTGATGTACTTCACAAAGTAGATGGCATCATGAGGAAAGAAGATTATGTGGCAATACTGAAGCAACATCTCAAGACATCAGCCATGAACTCAAAGCTTGGGCGGAAATGGATCTTCCAAATGGACAATAACCTGAAGCTTATTGCCAAACCGGTTACAAAATGGCTTAAGAATAACAAAGTCAATGTTTTTGAATGGCCATCACAAAGCCCTGATCTCAGATAAAAAACTTTGGCACACAAATATGAAAAAGGAATGACAAGTCTTTAGATTGTTTGTGGATTTATTGAAAAAATTTTTTTTTGAACAGTGGCATCCAAAAATAAGGTGACAATTATGTCCTAAAGTACTGTAATTCCGTCTGAAGTTTCAGCTAATCAGTGAGCCATCATCAGGGAACACAATTGACCAATAAAGAGACGTCCAAGGTAGTTAGGGATGCTAATTTACTTTGTTGTAGATATGGAATTCTATGCTGAAATTAATTAGAAAGCATGGAAACGTGGGAGGATATATAATTTAATGCAGGCTCCAATAAATTATTAGCCATGAAAAATGGGTTCAGATCTCTCCAAAATTATATCGTGAAATAACACTGCTGTAAAATGAACAGTATTAAATAGTGATTAATGCGGTTATACATGAAAATCCAACCTGTGATATGTAGAATGACCGTTTATAGGTCCGGACTGGCCCAGAATATGAAGTGACCAAGGGTTGCTGTCAGCTTGTGTAATAGTTTTAGAAGGTAAGATCGGAGGTAATGCCCTAGTGGGAAGCCAGTCGCCAGGGAGGAGGTGGGAAAAAACAGGGGCCATAATGACCGTCGTTATGTTAAGAGGGAAAAGGGAGAAGCTTTGAAGCCGAAGAACACCATCCCAACTGTGAAACACGGGTGGCAGCATCATGTTGTGGGGTTGTTTTTCTAGAGGAGGCAGTGATGTACTTCACAAAGTAGATCACATCATGAGGAAAGAAGATTTTGGCAATACTGAAGCAACATCTCAAAACATCAGGCAGAAAGTCAAAGCTTGGGCGGAAATGGGTCTTCAAAATGGACAAGGATCCGAAGCATATTGCCAAACTGGTTACAAAATAGCTTAAGGATAACATTCAATTTTTGGAATGGCAATCACAAAGCCCTGATTTTAGTCCTATTAAAAATTTATGTTCCAAGCTTAAAAGGCCGATGCGAGCAAGGTAACCTACCAACATGGCTCAGTTACACCAGTTCTGTCAGGAGAAATGGGTCCAAATTCCTACCAACTATTTTGAGAAGCTTGTGGAAGGAGATCTAAAAGTTTATCCCAAGTCATACAGGTTAAGGGCAAAGGTAACAAATACTAATGAAATGTATGTAAACTTTGAAATAATAAAAATGTCTTAAAACAGTCTCTCTATCTTGCATTATTCTGTCATTTGGCAAATATAAATAGTTTTAGTTCTTGTCCTAAAACTGAAAAGGTGTATTCTGATTTTCAAGATAGTGAGAAAAACCTACATATGTCTTTTTTGATAAAGTATGTAAATTTCTGGTTTCAACTATATACTAATTACATATTTTATAGTAATCATAACTTGTGACATGTATCTCCTTATTTTGCTTTCTTACCTCCCAAACACTACTGTTTCAATCGCCAGTTTACCATTTAGACGCTGCTTTGAACTTTGCAAAAATCTGTACACTATATCCGGTCAGAGATCAGGACTTTCCCTATCTGAGCCACTCTGCTCGCCACCCGTCAGAAAACGGAAGTCCCGTGCTATGATTAAATAAAGTATAAAGATCCTTGAAATCTTAGGAGCTTTGAAATGGCACTGCAGCATAGTATTGGGGGAAAGAGAAAGAAGGAAGCAAAATAAAATAATGAATTATATTAGATAAGTTCATAACTCTGCAAAGCCTGGATGATTTTGAATGAAAAAGGTTAGTTTCTCTTAAACCCCTTGAAGCCAAAGCCAGTTTTTACCCTCCTGACCGTTGTATGGCTTCTTCAGTGGGCGTGGGGACTATGCGGCTATAGAACCCCATGAAGAGGCCACATAACTAAGTTGAAATATGTTGGAGCTTAGGGAGTAATTTGAATAATTTTTATTTTTAATCAAATCACTATACATCTCCCATATACAGTATACTTATGTACTACAGGCATCACCATTTGCATATATGATATAAACTCTGACATTTCTGATTCACTGTGCAATTATGATACATCAATGTGGGACGTGAAGGACACAGTATAGGGTCCAATTAGCCAGTGCTAAAACTGGCATTTGTTAGTCATTGAATCATAAACCCATTTAAACATCAGTGTTTGGCAGAACCTCTATAGAAGAGAGTTTATCTAGCTAGTTAGTGATCCTTTTGCTGTCGCTTCATATATTTGTACCTGTGTTCATCTGCGAGTTTTTCCTCAGCTGTAATCAGGCTGAGGAAAAAATCGTAGCTTGCTGTATATGGCCGCGTATATCTGCCGAGACTTGCCAATGCCAGTCAATGGGTGCAAGGAAAAAAATCGGACGGCACCCGATGGGGGTAAAAAAAAAAAAAGATATATAGATAGAGAGATATTTGATAGGATAGATATCCTGCGGCTATATCATTGTCCCAACCTCCTTACATGTTATAAGCTTGTACCTTTTAGTGCTGCATGAAAGGCACTAAAAGGGTGTTTATCCTGGTTTAACCTTTATAGATTAAAAAAAAAAAAAAAAAACCCGCATGGAACCTCCCATATTTTTGCTAACTAGCAAAGTTAAAGCAGACAGCTGGGGGCTGATATTATCAGGATGGGAATATCCATGATAATTTCCCAGCCTAAAAATAGCAGTTTGCAGCCACCCCAAAGGTGGAACATCACATGAGATGTGCCAATTACGGCACTTCGCCTTGCCTCTTCTAAATTGCCCTGGTACTATGTCAATAGGGGTAATGGTAGTTGGGGTTAATGTTAGCTGTGTAGTCATGAGCTTGATGAAGCTCTTGTGATGACAGCGACACGCGTAGGGTTTGGGCATTTCTCTTGACACCCCATTACTTAATTTTTTGACCCTACTTAGGTGGCTATTGGCTCATGGACCTCCTTTGGTAAATTATTTCTGTTGTCTGACCTGTATGTTAGGGGCTTTTACCTGCCTGAGGAAATCCCTTGTGTTTTTTTACAGGTCTTGCTACTTTGTATTTGCCAATTATATACTATTATACTGCCATTACATGTATTTGTGTGCCTTGCATTTGCACTTTATTGCTTGGTTCATGGGACAGGTGTCCTGGTGTTTTTAATTGTTTTTCATGGTGTTTTTTTGCACTGATATTTCTATAATAAATATTTTGCTTATTTCTATACTACCTGGTGAGTTGAGTGCTCTATGCCTACTTCTACCTCTTCCTATGACAGTTTGCTAGTAGGTGTGCACCCTCACCTCTCTTTAACATTTTATTACTGGTTCAGCTGTGCAGCCCTGTCCCCCCCTTGTTCGTCCTAAGTCTGGTTCTGATGACGTTCGGCAACGTGGGTATGTATGGAGAACGTGTCAAAAAAAAATTTTTTTGGCAACTTTTCCTTATCTGAGAGAGCGTCCAGCCAGTCCATCTTGAATATGAACATAACCTTTGTTTGAATAAGTGATAATGATGGGGTTCCGGACTAAGCCACTTATGTAATATACTTTTCCTAGTAGCCGAGGCCCATATAATAAGAGCTGTTTTAATACGTCTTGGTATTTTTAGTTGGTCCTCCTCCAGAATGTTAAAAATAGCCCATTGTGGTGTCAGTGGAAATTTAATGTTATATTTGGATTGTAGAACTGAATGAACACTCCCCCATTTTTTTTTTTTTTACATATTTTTAACCTTTTTTTTCCTTTTGTTGTGGATTAAGTTAAAAAAAAAAAAATGTGGAAAGAAGGTACTTATTTACCCTTTTGCGATTTTGTTCATTAGTTAAGTCCGTGCTGCCAATCATTTGCAATATTTGTGTTCCTTCATGATCTTATTACATTAGTAGCTACACACATTTCATAGTAATTCTGACATCTCTTTGCCTGAGCATGTTTGTTTCCCATCCCACCCCCTAGCTCTGTAATCTGTTTTACACGTGGGATGAGTAATATATTTAGATGCATACATCAAAACAATTGTTTTCTTTTACTGTCTTCTTCTGTCTGAAGTTATGAAATTGAACTAATATTCTGATGGTTCATTCTTGTGCAGATCTAAACCGCAAGATGTAATTTTTCCTTTTCTGTTCTTTTTATAGCTCATCTTCTAGAATATGAAATAAATATATTTTTTGCCCCATGTTGTGCGGCTTTTTTCCGCTGTTGGGCAACATTTAATGTGAATGATCTAGTAGCCCAATGGGCCAGCTACAGTGCCTTGCAAAAGTATTCGGTCTCTTGAATTTTTCAACCTTTTCCCACATTTCAGGCTTCAAACATAAAGATAAAAATGTTAATCTTATGGTGAAGAATCAACAACAAGTGAAACACAATTGTGAAGTTGAATGAAATGTATTGCTTATTTTAAACTTTTTTTAAAAAAAATAACTAACTGAAAATTGGGGCGTGCAATATTATTCGTCCCCTTTACTTTCAGTGCAGCAAACTCACTCCAGAAGTTCATTGAGGATCTCTGAATGATCCAATGTTGTCCTAAATGACTGATGATGATAAATATAATCCACCTGTGTGTAATCAAGTCTCCGTATAAATGCACCTGCTCTGTGATAGTCTCCGTGTTCTGTTTTAAAACGCAGATAGCATCATGAAGACCAAGGAACACAACAGGCAGGTCTGTGATACTGTTGTAGAGAAGTTTAAAGCTGCATTTGTTTACAAAAATATTTCCAAAACTTTAAACATCCCAAGGAGCACTGTGCAAGCGATCATATAGAACTGGAAGGAATATCATACCACTGCAAATCTACCAAGACCTGGCCGTCCCTCAAAACTTTCATCTCAAACAAGGAGAAGACTGATCAGAGATGCAGCCAAGAGGCCCATAATAACTCTGGATGAACTGCAGAGATCTATAGCTGAGGTGGGAGAGTCTGTCCATAGGACAACAATCAGTCGTACACTGCACAAATCTAGTCTTTATGGAAGAGTGGCAAGGAGAAAGCCATTACTCAAAGATATCCATAAAAAGTGTCATTTAAAGTTTGCCACAAGCCACCTGGGAGACACCCCAAACATGTGGAAGAAGGTGCTCTGATCAGATGAAACCAAAATTGAACTATTTGGGCACAATGCCAAACGATATGTTTGGCGTAAAAGCAACACAGCTCATCACCCTGAACACCCCATCCCCACTGTCAAACATGGTGGTGGCATCATCATGGTTTAGGCCTGATTTTCTTCAGCAGGGACAGGGAAGATGGTTAAAATTGATGGGAAGATGGATGGAGCCAAATACATGACCATTCTTGAAGAAAACCTGTTGGAGTCTGCAAAAGACCTGAGACTGGGACTGAGTTTTGTCTTCTAACAAGACAATGATCCCAAACATAAAGCAAAATCTACAATGGAATGGTTCACAATAAATGTATCCAGGTGTTAGAATGGCCAAGTCGAAGTCCAGACCTGAATCCAATCGAGAATCTGGGGAAAGAGCTGAAAACTGCTGTTCACAAACGCTCTCCATCCAACCTCACTCAGCTCCAGCTATTTGCAAAGGAAGAATGGGCAAGAATTTCAGTCTCTCGATTTGCAAAACTGATAGACACATACCCCAAGCGACTTGCAGCTGTAATCGCAGCAAATGGTGGCGCTACAAAATATTCACTTAAAAGGGATGAATAATATTGCACGCCCCATTTTTCAGTTTATTATTTTTATAACAGTTTAAAATAAGCAATAAATTTAAATAAATTTCGTTCAACTTCACAATTGTGTCCCACTTGTTGTTTCTTCACAAGAACATTAAAATTTTTATCTTTCTGTTTAAAGCCTGAAATGTGGGAAAAGGTTGAAAAATTCAAGGGAGCTGAATAGTTTTGTAAAACACTGTATAAAAATGTTATGCCTGTGCATTGCTCCACAAATAGAGAACTTGTTAGGTTAAATCTAATTGTATTTTTGGGGGTTGAAACAGTTTAGCCAGGTGTGTGCATTTTGGCAGCTTTAAAGGGAACCTGTCAGCAGAAATGTCCCCTAAAACCTAACAGATTCCCCCTCTGCAGCTCCTGGGCTGCATTCTATAAAGGTCCCTGTTATGATTGTGCCCCCTTTCTGACCGAAAAAAAGTGTTTATAAAGTTGTACCTTTTTGGCTTCTGATTCTGTAAATCCGTCACGGGGGCGGGTTGCCTGATGGCCGTTATTCTGCCCCCTGGTCCTGTATGCCGCCCCCATCGCTGATTTCAATACTTCTGGACGCCGCCCACTGCTCCAGCCATCCCCGCGCATGCCCAGTGCCCATCTCTCGGGGATGAGCACTGTGCCCAGCGTCACCGCTGGTGACGTGCACGCAGGGTTAAGATTATGGGCGGTGCTGTGATGTTTATTCCTAAGCAACCGCCCATAATCGCGGGACCGCGCTTTCCCCCTCGGCCTGCTTCTTTCTGCGCAAGCGCGCTGCTGCTGACCTCACTTCGCCTCCTTCCCATCTTGCCCCGAGGCAGGAAATAGATGGGAAGAGCGCGGAGCAGTGACTACACCGAAAGCGCGGTCCCGCGATTATGGGCGGTTGCTTAGGAATAAACATCACAGCACCGCCCATAATCTTAACCCTGCGTGCACGTGACGCTGGGCACAGTGCTCATCCCCGAGAGATGGGCACTGGGCATGCGCGGGGATGGCTGGAGCAGTGGGCGGCGTCCAGAAGTATTGAAATCAGCGATGGGGGCGGCATACAGGACCAGGGGGCAGAATAACGGCCATCAGGCAGCCCGCCCCCGTGACGGATTTACAGAATCAGAAGCCAAAAAGGTACAACTTTATAAACACTTTTTTTCGGTCAGAAAGTGGGCACAATCATAACAGGGACCTTTCTAGAATGCAGCCCAGGAGCTGCAGAGGGGGAATCTGTTAGGTTTTAGGGGACATTTCTGCTGACAGGTTCACTTTAACGAATGAGAGTCAATAGACATTAATACAGTCTCTAAGAAATGATGCCATACAGTACAATCACTGCCTTGCTCCCCAGAGAAAATAACCAGTGAATTTTTGTGTCTTTTGTGTCTATTCGCGGTTTTGTGAACCTCCAGCCACACAACTATTCTGTGATATTTTTCATTAAATTGCCTGCACTCTGTTATCTCTGTCCCAGTCTATACAGCAAAGCTAACAAGCGAGCTGCAGAATGTCAGCAGAATGTGTCTGCTTGAGTGCAACGTATGAAAAACAGAAAAGTGCTCCATTTTATTTAGTCGCAACAATAAAATTGTTTAGGATAAGAATCAGATTTCAATAATGTGCCTTTCTAATTATATATTCCTCTTAAATATACATGTAATTGTTTTCTTGCCTCACGCCTTTCTATCAGCCATCACTTTTTTTTTTCCATCTTTGCATACTTTTGTATGAGGTCTAGATGGTTTTGTATTCATGTTATAGTAACATTTTTGGAACCTGTAATGCAGCATTTTATTCATATATTTTCTTATGGTTTATCAAGGGGTTTATATTTAATTTTTTTTCCATTTGTGTACTCAATTGTTTTAACTATCATATCTGTAGCATATGTCTATGTGATGTTGCCTAGGTATGTAAAATATATCACAAAAGTGAAATACGCCCTCACATTTTTGAAAATATTTTATTACACCTATTCATAGGACAACTCTGAAGAAATGACACTTTGATGTAAAGTAGTCAGTGTGCGGCTTGTATAACAGTGTAACTTTGGTGAGCCCTCAAAATAACTCAACACACAGCCATGAATATCTAAACCCCTGGCAACAAAAGTGAGTACACCACTAATGAAAATGAGGAAAATTGTGCCCAAAGTGTCAATATTTTGTGTAGCCACTATTATTTTCAAGCACGGCCTTAACTCTCTTGGCCATAGCGTTCACTAGAGCTTTTGAGGAGCCACTAGATGACATCACGGAGCTGGTGGATGTTAGAGATTTTGTGCTCCTATACCTTGCATTTGAGGATGCCCCACAGATGCTCAATAGAGTTTAGGTCTGGAAACATGCTAGGCCAGTTCAGCATCTTTAAGCTCAGTTTCTTTAGCAAGGTAGTGGTCGTTTTTGAAGGTATGTTTGGGGATTGTTATCGTATTGGTCATGATCATACCCTGGCTTCAATATGTCACATTACATGTTGGCATTCATGGTTCCTTCAATGAACTGTAGCTCCCCACAGCCGGCAGCACTCATGCAGTTCCAAACCATGACACTCCCACCTCCATGCTTGACTGTAGGGAAGATGCACTTGTACCCCTCACCTGGTTGCTGTTACACACACTTGATGCCATCTGAATCAAATAAGTGTATTTTGGTTTCATCAGACCACATGACCTGGTTCCAGAAATCCATGTCCTTAGTCTGCTTGTCTTCAGTAAACTGTGTAGGCTTTCTTGTAAATCATCTTTAGAAGAGGCTTCCTTCTAGGATGACAGCCATACAGACCAATTTGATCCAGTGTGCAGTGCATGGTCTGCTCACTGACATGCTGACCCCACCCCTGTAACCTCTGCAGCAATGCTGGCAGCACTCATACATCTATTTTTAAAAAAACAACCTCTGGATGTGACGCTGAGCACATGCACTCAACTTCTTTGGTCGACCATGGCAATGCCTGTTCTGAGTGAAAAAATCATCAAAAACCTCACACTTTTTGTTGTGAATGAATCTAACATATAGAATCAAAATAATACCTTCTATTACTAAGGAATGAATGCAACACAACTTAACTGATTAAAACTATATTTTTATTAACATAACACAAATTTTACAAACAATATATTCATTTACTAATGCATTTTAACAAAATGCCTAACTATGCAACCAAGGACGCAAAACCACCGGTCAAGTAAATAAACAACCCCTGAAAATTGTAAATGACGTGCACGTGGCTTAAATAGATGTAAAAAGTATTATTCATTATAAAAAAAACTTCAATAGAATTCAATGAAATAAATATTAAATAATTATATTAGCCCTATGTGATTCTCAAATTACTAGCAATAAATTACCAATGTGTAAATGTATTACATACAATAATTTAACCCTAGAACGCATACCTGGGGCATCGCAGGCCTGCTAGGTCACTTGTTTTCTATGGTAGATTTCTATGGTTGCTCGTTCTAGGATTAATATATATTTTCTTTAAAAATTCAATATAGAAATTTATACAAATACACATATAGTTTAGGGGATAAATAACACAGGAATCAAATATTGCACTTTACAGTATATATGTGGTATCTAAATAAGCCTTAATGGACCTGACTAATTTATGGACAGTGGTCCATTAAGGCTTATTTAGATACCACATATATACTGTTAAAAGTGCAATATTTGATTCCTGTGTTATTTATCCCCTAAACTATGTGTATTCATTTAATTTAATTTTTATATTGAATTTTTTAAAAAATATATAATTTATTGTATGTAATATATTTACACATTGGTAATTTATTGCTAGTAATTTGAGAATCACATAGGGCAGTGCATTGTGGCTTTATTTGACTGTTGATGGTAATATATTTCATTGAATTCTATTAAAGTTTTTTAAATTGAAGAATAATTTTTACATCTATTTAAGCCACGTGTGCATCATTTACAATTTTTAGGGGTTTATTTATTTACTTGACCGATGGTTTTGCGTCCTTGGTTGCATAGTTAGGCACTCTGTTAAAACAAATTTGTTGATGAATATATTGTATGTAAGATTTGTGTTATGTTAATAAAAATGTAGTTTTAATCAGTTAAGTTGTGATGTATTTATTCCTTCGTATAGAACGTATTAATTTGATTCTATATACAGTATCTTGTTAAACTGCTGTATGGTCTTCGCCACTGTGCTGCACCTCAGTCTCAGGGTGGTGGCAATCTTCTTATAGGCCATCTTTATGTAGCGCAACAATTCTTTTTTTTTTTTTTTTTTTTTTTCAGATTCTCAAAGAGTTCTTTACCATGAGGTGTCATGTTGAACTTCCAGTGACCAGTAGGAGTGTGGGTGAGCGATAACACCAAATTTAACACACCTGCTCCCCATTCACACCTGAGACCTTGTAACACTGAGTCTCATGACAGCGGGAAAAGAAAATGGCTAATTGGGCAAAATTTGGCATTTTCACTCAGGGTTGTACTCACTTGTTGCCAGAGGTTTAGATATTAATGGCTGTGTTGAGTTATTTTGAGGGCTCACCAAATTTACACTGTTATACAAGCTGTTCACTGCCTACTTTACATTGTATCAAAGTGTCGTATTTTCAATGTTGTCCTTTGAAAACTTATAATAAAATGTTTTAAAAAAAAAATGTGAAGGGTGTACTCACTTTTGTGATGATAGGGTGAACTCTTAACCAGAGATCACTAGTTGCCTACTGCCTGGCCTAATTGGTATAGACCAAGTGCATGCGTAAAGAATTCACACCAGACAGTCGGATATGAAATCTCTTCTTGGTCACAGTAAAAATGGCAGCCAAAGAGAGACTGAGTACAGAGCATGCGTCCTCTTGATATAGGCTAGGGGCGTACACAAGTTCAGATATGCCCATTTAATGGGACAGTTCATGGGCTAGCCATTGGGGAGATCTGTGTTGCTGTTGCTGGGCGGGTCTGACTTCAGTGGATGAATCCATGGTGATGGTGATGGGAGGGACGTCATCTGGTGGATCCATGCTGATGGTTTGGTCTGGTCTGTGATGTCATCGGGGGCCATCTTTGCTTCCTCTGAAGAGTGACTGGCTTATGTATAGAGAATTAATTTCATTGAACACACTTCTCACAGTGCTCTATGTCCAGAGGTTAATTAAGTATTTCATCTTATGGCTCTCCTCAACAGTGATATACTTTTAAAACATACAGGAATTTATTAAAACCATCCGAACCGGCATTGCTATATTTTTTTTTTTTTTTAATATAAACCGCAAAAATAGTTTTTAATAAAGCTTAGTCTACATTATGGTAAAGTGTTCCATTGTCTTTTCAGGAAGGTATATGGTACTATAAAAGGGTTTCAATCAGCATTAGTAATGAGTCATTGAGCAATGATGCATCACTCTCATGATTCATGCAGAAATGAGAGCTGGACACTATTGTCACATCATTTGAGAGCTCCTACCTATGCAACCTCCCCAAGGTTAAATAACTTGCTAAACTGATCGGCTTCTTGTTCCATGCTATAGTAAGCTAAAAAATATTTGCATCTGGGCTATGACTAACATCAATAGGTGATTTTCTAAATAGTAACTACACTTTACTATTTTATTTATTTTTTTTTTTGTTAATAAATCAATACAATTGAAGATTAGAAACTTTGAAGTTACTTACTGGGGCACTTTTTTTGCCCTAATGATTCAGTCTCAAAAATTTCTCCATTCTATCTGCAAATTTGACTTAATTGAGTGATCAAATAATGTCTTACACTTATATCATTCTATGGAGAGGGAAGGAGGAAAGGAAGGTGCAGAAATGTGCACGAAGAAACTGCTGAGGCTTCTAGTGCAAAGGGAAGCCATTTTAAGAATTGGAGGATATGTCATTTAATGGCTCATAAATCTTTTTTAATATTTGAAATATAGCTCTTATTCTTACAAAAAGGGCCAAATGTATCTGAAGTATCCAGTAGTGGAAAAGGTGGCTTGTGCATTGGAGTCTGAATCTCGTACACCTCTTGAATACAGAAGTGCATAAAATTGCATGATCCAAAGATTATTTTCAGGCAGACATGGTTGTTTACCCTATGCTACAAAGGGCAAACCAGAGGATATGAGTTTATTCCCTAGGGTAAATCACGAAGACCTCACCCAGAGTGTGCATTGCGTTGAAGAGCACATCCATATTTGTCCCCATGGACTTTATTTATTAGAGTAGGTACTGTATGTTCATCAGGGGGCATCCAAGGGAAAGCAGAAAGAGAAATTCAACATTATTTCCAAACGGAAACCTTACAGAGGCACAACTCTGTGCTCCTTTACCTTTAGGGAGCTGTATTGTCCGGAATTTGAGATGACTTAATCTCTAATGTTTCTCCTCGTGAGGATGCAGTCTGCTTTCACATCAGCGTTTTTTTTTGATGAACGTAAAAAAACACAAAGAGCAGCTGACTGGATCCTGTTGATTTATTGTTGAACGCATGCAAACGCAAGTGTTATTTTACAAGATCCTTTCACTTGCAGTTTATCGGCAGGCATTGGAGTCATCATGTGATCCGGAGTCAGTGGAACTCGACATATGAGCGCCTGGACAAGAGAGTTTTTGAAGGTAAAAAACTGCAAATCAACGGATCCGGTATATGACGCATGCAAACGCATCTTACCGTGAATCCATTGAAATGCATTGAAAGGACAACACATTTATAAAGGATTGGGTCCCATGTGTTTGCCGTTTTTTTGACGTCCGTCAGAAAAACGCTGATGTGAAAGCAGCCTTAGTAGTATTTCCTCCTCCTTAAAGGGAATCTGTCACCCTTTTTGAGTTTTTTTTAGTTATTAACCCCTTCACCCCCGGCCACTAAAACACCCTTATGACCGGGCCATTTTTTGCAATTCTGACCAGTGTCACTTTGACAGGTTAACTCTGGAACGCTTCAACGGATCCTGGCGATTCTGAGATTGTTTTTTCGTGACATATTGTACTTCATGTCAGTGGTAAATTTAAACCGATAATTTTTGCGTTTATTTGTGATAATTTAGGAAATTTTGCAAAAATTTTGAAAATTTCGCAATTTTCAAACTTTGAAAAATTATGCCCATAAATCTGAGAGATATCTCACACATAGTTACTAAATAAACTTTCCCACTTGTCTACTTTACATCAGCGCAATTTTCGAAACAAATTTTTTTTTCGTTAGGAAGTTAGAAGGGGTCAAAGGTAATCAGCGATTTCTCATTTTTCCAACAAAATTTATAAAATTATTTTTTTTAGGGACCACATCACATTTGAGGTGACTTTGAGAGACCTAGGTGACAGAAAATACCCAAAAGTGACCCCATTCTAAAAACTACACCGTTCACTCTGCTCAAAACCACATCCAAGAAGTTTATTAACCCTTTAGGTGCTTCACAGGAACCAAAGCAATGTGGAAGGAAAAAATAAAAATTTTACTTTTTAACACAAAAATGTTACTTTAGCCATAAAATTTTCATTTTCACAAGGGAGAAAAGAGAAAGCGCACCCTACAATTTATTGTGCATTTTCTCCGGAGTACGCCGATACCTCATATGTCTTAAAAATCAATTGTTTGGGCGCACAGCGGAGCTCGGAAGGGAAGGAGCGCCATTTTGAATTTTTGAACGCAAAATTAGCTGCACTCATTAGCGGACGCCATGTCGGGTTTGAAGACCCCCTGAGGTGCCTAAACAATGGAGCTCCCCCACAAGTGACCCCATTTTGGAAACTAGAACCCTCAAATAATTTTTCTAGATGTTTGGTGAACACTTTGAACACCTGGGGGCTTCACAGAAGTTTATAACGTTGAGCCGTGAAAAGAAAAAAAAAATTTTTTTACCACAAAATGGTTGCTTCAACTAGGTAGCTTTTTTTTCACAAGGGTATCAGCAAAAAATTCACCATAAAATGTATAGTGCATTTTTTCCTGAGTGCGCAGATACCTCATATGTGGTGGAAAGTAATTGTTAGCGCCATTTGACAGCAAAATTGGTTGGAATCATTAGCGGACGCCATGTCATGTTTTGGAGACCCCCTATGGTGCCTAAACAGTGGAGCTCCCCCACAAGTGACCCCATTTTGGAAACTAGACCCCTCAAAGAGTTTATCTAGATGTTTAGCGAGCCCCAAGGGGCTCCACAGAAGTTGATAATGTTGAGCCATTAATACAATTTTTTTTTTTTCACCACAAAACTGTCACTTGAACCAGGTAGCTTTTTTTTCCACAAGGGTATCTGGAAAAAATGCACCATAAAACGTATTGTGCAATTTCTCCTGAGTACGCAGATACCTCATATGTGGTGGAAAGTAATTGTTTGGGCGCATGGCGGGTCTCAGAAGAGAAGGAGCGCCATTTGACAAATTACCCCATTTCGGAACTAGACCCCTCAAGGAATTTATCTAGATGTTTGGTGAGCCCCTTGTACCCCCAGGGGCTCCACAGAAGTTGATAACGTTGAACCGTGAAAATTATTATTTTTTTTTAACCACAAAATTTTTGGATCAACCAAGTAGCTTTTTTTTTTTTCACAAGGCTATCAGGAAAAAATGTACCATAAAACATATTGTGCAATTTTTCCTGAGTACGCAGATACCTCATATGTGGTGGAAATCAATTGTTTGGGCACATGGTGGGGTTCAGAAGAGAAGGAACACCATTTGACTTTTCAAACGCACAGACGCAGTGCACTGATCGGCCGCTGCAGGACGCACGGTCGGATGAGATACAAAACGCGTTGGGGATACGGAAAAAAAAAGGTCACGCCAAAAATTGAGCAGGGATGCCGATCCGTTATGTGCATCCCTGATCAGCGCTTGGCGGGACGCACGGACGGATGCGATACAAAAAGCGTCGTGAATACGGAAAAAAGTCACGCCAAAAACTGACCACGGATGCAGATCCGTTATCTGCATCCCTGATCAGCGCTCGGCGGGACGCACGGACGGATGAAGTGTAAAAATGGACAGGATACAAGAAAAAAAAAAAAAGTTATACTCACAGTACCAAGAGGATCACTGACCAGAAGAGCTGCAGAGGAACAAAAAGGCAGTGAGATAGACAGCTTTACACCAGCAGCAGGCAGGACGTTGGACAGATCAGCAGAAGGACCCAGCGATGGAGGCAGATGTGATAGGGCCAGTGAAGACCTCGGACGACCCGTGAAGGCAGGTAAGAGGACGACGGGGGGGGGGGGGGCAAAGGGGGATGGGGATGGGGAGAGGGGGGGGCAGAGGGGGCGGAGAAGCAAAGGCAGAAGGAAGGAACCTTGGAAGCAGAATAGAGATGACAGAGGAGGCAGGCAGATCGCATGGGTAGCAGATCGGGATGCGGGGGCAGATCGGGGCGGGGGGGGCATGGGCAGGGGCCTTCACGGGAGCGTGCAGGGGCCTTCACGGGAGCGCGCAGGGAGCGGAATACTTACCATTGGTGGTGACATCAGAGGCGGCAGCAGCGGTGGCGTGGTACCAAAAGTACCAGCCACTCCACGCTGCAGACATGTTGGGGGAGGGTCCCCAGACCAGGACAGGCCTGGGGAGGGCGGCCACCCGCAGATCAGACCGCCCCACTGCACACTGATTGGAGCGATTGCGCGTCATAGCACGATCACTCCAATCAGTGCTGCAGGGGCTGGGGGCGACATGTTAGAGATCCGGCTATGATCTGCTGTAGCTGCTACAATAGATCATAGCAGGATCTCACAGTATCGCACTAATTCAGGCATTATTTTTGCCGAAATTAGTGCGAACGATGTGGTTGGCGGTTCAGATTTGAACAGCCAATCACATTGATCGCCTATGGGGGGTGGTGATGCCACCCCCCCTGGGGTCAAGCAAAGGTCCCCTGCTGTAAGAAACAGCAGGGGACATCATTTGAAAGCCGTTGCTATGGCCACGGCAATCAAATGAAGTTTACGCCGTAAAATTACGTCCCTGGTCGTTAAGTCACGTTAAAATAGGACGTAATTTTACTGCCCGCGGTCGTGAGGGGGTTAATATGAGCATACAGGTGTCCTAACGGTGAAATTAGCCATACCTGTATGCCTCCTGGATGATGGGTCATTTGGCTAAAATCATCTTTTATATCTTCTGGACTATGGATCGTTTGCTGCCCGGAAGATAAGCCTGTCTCCAGTCTTCATTATGCAGGATTCTTCCTCACCTTCTCTTCAGTGTCTCTGTGACGTCACGTTCGCAGCTGGACATACCGTGCCTGTGCATTCTGCCTGCCATCTCTCCCTTGCACTGTAAAGTAGCAGTGACTCCCTGGCGCCTTCAGCCAGCAAAATTGAAGCCTGTGCCCACAGAAGAGTGGAATAGTGCAGGGAGGGATGGCAGGCAGAATGCACAGGCGCAAGATTTCCGGAAGTGCGTTTGACATCACAGGGACATCAGGAAAGAGTGTTGTACCTTTTAAAATACTGGACTGAAAAAAAACAGAATAAAAAATCACTGCATCATGAGTGTAAAAATAGACCACATCCTTAACTGAGTTTAAGGGATCTTTGGTCATTAGATTACACTCCTTAACATTGAAATTACAACACCAAGAAAGGTCATGTGTTTTTATTTTTTTTATTTATCTATACACTGCTAGGCTTGGTATGTGATATCCAATTTCATTTGTGGTACAGACTGGCTTAATTGCTCAACCAGTGGTGCACAAATTTCTCTAAAGTGTCCAAGGATGTGCTGGGCCTGAATCTTCTCTGGGACTTGTCTCATATTGAGCCCACTTTGTACATCACCAGTCAGAAATTGCAAAAGGAGTGGCTAGCAAAGGATCTTGATGATTTGTAAGCCCACGGCAGCACATCTGCACCTCTCAGCAGGTTGTCCTGTTTTTACAGGCAGACCGGCTGACGTACTGGCAATCTCAGTGCTGCAGCCAATAACCAACACTGGGAACAGCAGCGGAGAATCAGAGCGGTGGTCGTGGAGATGGTGAGTAAAGGGCTGGGTTTTTTTGTTTGTTTTTTTTGTTTTTGTTTTTTTGTTTTGCAACAGACTGCACCCAGGGACCAGGAACATATGAAAGGTGACAAACGCTGTAATAATTTGAAGTTGTGTGATGGCTCACAAAATAGAGGGAGGTGTAAAGCCCCGGTTGTGATGATAACATGGGAAAAATATAACAGAAATTCCCACTTCCATGTTTGCTATAAATCCGGCATCTTTTGGGAGGTTTGGTTGGGAGTGGCGGGAACATGGTCAATAAAATAAGGTTCCATAAAAAAAAATTTGAAGGTTATCAGATAAAACTGAATTTCCATATACAGTCTAAAATTGTAGCGTTTATAGTGAACACATTTAAAAGCCGATTGTCTCTGCTCCATAGTTATAAGAGGGACGTTTTTCCACATTCTGCTGCACATGATTAACGGGTGTCTACCTATGTACACCCCTAGGAGAGACCTTAGCAATCGTCGAGAGCAGTGCGGCTCTTCAAACGGTTTTCTCTGAAACTCCTGTGCGTTCTGGGAGAAAAATGTACCTGGATGTAGTCACACAGCTAGTGTCTGATTCATGCTGCCCGTGGTTCGGACAGCATGAATCTAATGAGTGTGTCCATTAAAAAGGGAGGAGTAAATTTGCAAGCGGTCTCGTTTAAATTTATTTTTAGCACTGGTTTAAACCATTGAGCCTTCACTGGAAAAGTGACTAGGACTGGCTGCAGTTTGCATTATACCAGGGATGTAATTTTATCTCATTCTTTGAGAACTCCTTTAAGCGCCAAACATTTGATTGCTAATATCTTGGAGAGGCAAAATTAAATAAAAAACTTCTTACATGGCATTTTTAAAGCAGTTGTCCGACGTAAACTCAAACATTTTTTAAGCTATTCGGTGCTATATTGTCATCTAAAACACCCCTACATTTTATTTTATTTTTTTCTAACGTTTGTTCCTCTTGAATTATCCCTTTATTCCCTGCAGACACTTTATTTACCTGCAGCTCAACCAAACATGAAATTTTCCTATGCCAAACCTCAGGCAGGGCCATCGGACCCCGACCAGGCTTGGAGCCGCCATCAATGGTCAAATCCGAATGTGACAGGAACCTCAGGGGTTTCCCAACTACCAAGTCCCGATCGAAGGCAACCATCCACCCAGAGAGGATATACAGCCACTGCCACAGGCTAGAGATCCAAGGGCCAGTGCCTGCGGGCAAAACTGGCTCTTACGGCACCTATACGCCGGGGAGCGGACTACCGGTGGGCAACCACACGAGTCAGAACATTCTAAAAGGTGCAGGGAAAGACAGCCACCATCAGCCGTCCGGGGAGAGCACAGCAACAACACTGCAGCCGGCTGCGGGATCCGTCAATCCGGCCGTTTTGGTTTACCAGAGACTCTGACAGTGATTGTCTGAGTAAGTACACCAGTGCCGTCAGGCACCACGCCGCGCTGTCCTTGCAACCCTGCACCCCAGCCATCCGGCCTCCCCGTTACACCATCAGGCCCCGGGATCACCAACCCCTGCCCACGGAGGGGACAACATCTCAGCTGCACCCTACCATCTCTCCCAGGATCCCCGTTATCAGCAGCGGTGGTGCCATTTATCACCACGACCCGTGGGTGGCATCACGAACTATCTCCCCAAACAAACCACCCCCTTTTCACTCGTGTACGAGGAGCACTGCTCGAGTCCCTGGGTCCGGCCCACCACTCGAGCCACTGAGCAGCAGCAGAAACCCCGCACCCGAGCGTGGCGAGCGCGTTCCCTCCGCCCGCGACACTCTGCCCATATCAGCACAGTAGTGACGTCACCACTGTACTGAACTGTCAGAGAGAACAGACAGCGGGACAATCATGAGAAGCAGTGCAGCGCTCCCTCTCATCAGTGCTTTGAAATTTATTGGCATCTGGGATGCAGATACATTTGAACATGCGATCCTGAGCAGGGAGCCCGGTGCTGGGGCTGACACCGCAGGCAGCCACCGCCAGATCCCTCCCTTCAGCTGACTGGTCCCACAGCAGTGGCGTGGGAGAGTACGGAATGTGCAGGGGAAGGGGGCAGGGACTCCAGCGCACTGTATATGCCCAGCAGGGCGGCTACGTGACGTCTGCTATGAGGCACGTCTACAAGGCGATCATAATCTCCTGCCCCTCTCGATGTGACATCACAGGAAGCAGCAAAATTCCGGCAGGAGCGGTCACATGACCGCTCTGAGCCGGGGGAGAGGGGCTGACAGCAGAGCAGGCAGATAGTTGCTATCTACCTAGAAAAAACAAAAAGCCAGCACTAAATGTGCACTTCAGCACAAAAAATTCCAAACTGTACTTATTATAAAAATTTTGAGATTTTTGGCAAAAAAATGCAAATTCTTGAGTTGCTATCTACCTATCTGCCCCTATGTAGTCCAATAGTGCAATAAACAAAAATAGTCAAAATGAACCAGATAACCCCTTTAAGGATTGTACCAGAGCTTGATGTTCTTGAATCTACGATGTAGCATAGCAGCCATACAGCGTTACCGGATGTCATTTCTTGTTGACTTGAAGGTAATACTGACCCTGGTGTATTTTGTGTTATGGGATCATTAGGCAGTGCCTATTTGATTCTTATGCGAGTGAAAGCGATTTTTTCCATGCTGAGGATCCCATGCCTTCAGGCTACATCTCTTGCTGTAGGGAACAGTGTGTGCAGATAAAATGAATCCATTCAATCACAGATTTCAGATCAATTAGACTCTGCTGAATACTGTTGGCTATCTTTAGCTGAGGTGATGGTATATTAATATTAAACCAGAGGAAGGTTATCCTGTGCTGTTTTTTTTTTTTTTAATTGATGTTGTGCTCTTGACTGAGCGCAAAGTATACAAAGGCTATCTATGGGCTCTTCTGCCACAGTTGCTTAATAGCTACTAGAATGTTTTCTAGAATACCAATTCTGGAGAATTATTTGTGCCAATAGATTTGCAATCTGTAGTGAAAAACCAAATCAAATGGAAAAAAAATCTGCAGAGAAAATTACCGTGTAGTGTGGATTTCTACTTTTGGTCAGCTCTTTTCTACTTTGCTGTTCGTCTATGCACCCACGTGGCGTTTTTTTGTGGGTGTTTTTTTGTTTTTTCCTTGCTTCTTTTAATCAATAAAAGCAAGGAAAAAGCATCCCAGCAAAGTCTCAGAATCCTGACTTGCTGTGCATCCTCTGCTTCTTTTTTCCTTGCAGATTTTGTTGCTGAAAAAGGAAACTGCATGTCAATTGTTTCTGTGTTTTTAGAATCCCCTGCAATGCATTATCACTGCAGTGGATTATATCACAGCACTTCGCCTCACACACCGTGCATACAGCATGGTGTGTGAGGCTGTCTATCGCTCAGTAACCCGGGGTCGTCATGGTGACAACCTAGGGTTACCATGGCAGAGATTGGGTCCCTGTGATCACATTACAGGGACCCGATTGCCAGGGAGAGATGAGCAATTCCTCTCCCTGCCTCCTGAATGCTGATCGCAGCATTCAGGGGGTTAAACTGCCGGGAGCGGCGCGGGCACCACTCCTGGCAATGAGAGACGGGTACTGGCTAACATCAGCCGGAAACCCAGCAGTGATCGCGGGAGTACAGCATCTTACCTACTGCTATCGCTATGATTAAAAAAAACACTGAAAAAGCAGGAAAAAATGAAAGTGAAAAAAAAATCATGCAAATGCAATAAGTGTTTTTTTCAGCTGCTTTTTTCCTGCCAAAACATGCTTTATGTGCAGAACAAAATCACACAAAAAAGCAACATGTGCACATAGCCTTACTGCAGTATGCTGTGGATTTTGTACCACAAATCCAGAAAATCTTTAGTGTATCTGCCACATGATAACATACCCTGACGTTCTGCATACAGCATAAGTGCCATGGCACCCCTATAGAGGACTTTGTTCAAGCTGCAAGTGACTTTTACCAATTAACATTTTTTACTCTGACATAATTATTCCCGGTAATGTAAAATCCCATAGCAACTAGCTGGAGATTGCCATGATCACGCAGGCCCTGAGATAATTCTGCCTAGTAACGCGGGTGTGTGGCCTGGGGCCAATCAGCACACTGCGCGGGTGCTTACAAATACCTTATCCTTATCAGACCCTGAGGTAGTTTTTGCCTAGTAACGCGGGTGTGTGGCTTGTGGCCGGCCAATCAGCACACCGCGCGGGTGTTTAGGAGTATTTTATTGGTGGTATTATTTTGTGCGGGAAGGGTTTTTTTACTATAAAAAGAGTGGTTTGTGGTCAGCTGTGCCATTCACAGCTGAAGATCAAAGAAGTAGCCCCGCCCTCCCGCCCCCTTTTTTATTCTTTCATTTTCCTTTGTTTTTTATTTTTTGTCATTTGTTTATATTAGAGGGGAAAAATCGCCCAGAGGCTCTGGGTGGATTCTGGTTATTATCTTTGTGAATTTTTGGTATGGTTTTTATATATTTGATTATTTGGTAACCCTTAATAATAAACAAATGGCCAATTTATTCCAATCCATACTCTGTAGTCTGTCTCAGTGTTATTTGTATGGGAATGTATGGGTCTTGTGTGATCATGTGCTGCGGAGCATTGGCTGATCTCTCCCAGTCGCGAGATTGCGGCCATTTATAGCTGATGATTTGAACACTGAGACCAGACCCTTCCGCTATCTCCTGGCATACTAATACTTTAATGATTTTATGTAAAACAAGATCTCGCTGATAAATGATGACTGGTTTACGATTTATTCTTGCTATATAATATACAGAGTTAAGACTTCTCAAAAGGCTGATAGTCATTTTCATTCATGCCAAACACAATGAAGTCATTCAAGATGTGTTTCCTTAGAGCAATCCAAGAATATGTGAATCAATAACTTGCTTTATTATGGATAATTAGCCGGGTATTATTATTTAGGAGATCCTGGTGAGAAGACGCACCCACTTCTTCCTCTGGCTCTAACTGAATGTGTTATTGTGAAGACCCCTCACTGTGCATGTGTTCATTAGGCAACATATTCCTCAAGGCTTGCGGCTGCCTACACACTTCTGGTTTGCTCCCACTGTATTATTTAATTCCCTACAGTTTGCAAATGTAATTTCCTTTTGTATTGACCTGAAATTCAATAAATTCCAGAACGGAATTGTGGATAAAAATGCCGTTAAAAAGCAGCATGAACCCACCTGGTATTTAATATGCAGAACTGTGTTTTTTGGGTTAAAACCTCATAAATCTGCATTTTTTTAGATTTCCAATTCTTTGTATTATGACTCTTGATATCCATTTTAGCTTTTAATCTTGACCGTAGAAATTGACGATTATAGTAACATAAATGATATACAAGGCCGTTTCTTCATACATTCAAAAATTTCCAGATTTGCATAATGACTATCAGTTATTTGCTAACTCCATGTCCATAGATATAACTCAAAAAATAACATATAGGAGTAATTACGCATGATTATTAAAAATTACAATTTATTAGAAAGTTATTAAAACACATAGAAAATATTAGTGCGCAAACCACACAATTAAACGTCAAGCAGATTTTTCAAAAATATCCACTGCTGGATATATATGAAACCATATAATTAAACATCAGGTATTACGGTTTTGATGTGCAACAACACACACAATCCGAATAGGGATCAATACATGTAAATTTCAAAGTTGATCCTATATATATCTTTTTTTATTTATTTTTTTTCTCCCCTTCAGGTGTGGATAAACCGATCCATTTATAATCATCGTAGTCCAGATTACCATATATGTTATGGATCAGTATAACACCACCACCTAGGTCCCAAAATTAATCCTGTGATAATACATTATCCATGTCCTATGCCAATGTTAAATATAAATCTCCATACTGGTATTCAAAGATCAGTATGTGTGAAATTACAGTAACTGGAAAAAAATGTCACATTACACTGCTGTCAATCCAATTCAATACCTTCCTTTCTCTTATAGCTACACATATATAGGTGATTGAGGTGATATTGTAAAAACACATGGAAATACAAAAAATTCACCCGATCAAATAATGCTGTCCTTGATTAAACCACGAGACTAATACAGACATTGGCAGTCATATTTACCCATAGTGATCACAGTGGATGACAATAAATGCTGCCTTAACCCCAATGCGCATTTCGCTTATGCTTAGTCAGGGGGCTGTTGGTAATTGGTTCTGATCCACCTTATATATTCTGCCCGATAATCAATGTGCCAGCTGCGGTTAGACGCTGGCGCATGCGTATTGCTGTCCACTTCCGCGCTCCACCTGCCGCTCTTCAACAAAAACGGCGCATGCGCAGTGGCCGGTGTCTAACCAACCAATGCGCAGATTTCCAATTCTTTGTATTGTAATCTTGACCATAGACGTTGACGATTATAGCAACTTAAATGATATACAAGGCAGTTTCGTCATGTAGGATTATTTGTATATCACATGCACATTCCCTGCTTTTTGCGCCTTTAAAGCACCACGCCAGTGTTTTGGGGTCTTTTTTTATTTATTTTTTTGACCAGTGGTGTGGAGCTTCTAATTTAAATTCCCTGCACTGTTTTATTCTTACCTGCCGCCATCTTCACCTTCTATCGCCACTACTCCCGTCAATCTCCAGAAGTTTGTCACTTTCTTCAACTCCAAGTTGCTACTCAACCCACAAAAAACAAGACCTCAAACGAGTCCATCACCTCATAACACTAATATAGGGGACTTCACATCACTTTTAGCACAAAAGCTCTGGAAATCCAACATGGCTCCCACCCAAACAAAATCTAGCAAAATCTGTGCCTATAAATCCAAATGCCTCCCTTCTGAACCCTACAATGTGCCTAAGGTTTACATCCACATGTTTGACCTTAACGTTGTGAGGAGAGCCCACTTACTTTACTGGTGCATGGTTCCAAAATCACAAGCTGGGCACAATGGACTGGGCACTACAATGGCAGATGTGCAATTTACACTCTGCAACTTCCACTGCATACATCTTTTTGAAAAATGCCAATGGCATAAAAATGTTCACTACACCCAGAGATGAATTCACAGAAAGAGGGGTGTAAATACTAACAAATGGCCACTTTTAGGGGGGGTTTCTAATGTTTAGGCACATTAAGGGCTCTGCAAATGGAGTCCGCAAACTATTTTAGAGAAATCTGTGCCACAAGAGTCAAAAAGCGCTCCTTCCCTTCAGAGCCCTGCCGTGTGACTAACAGTACTGTAAAGCCTCATATTGGCTATTGCCACAGACAGGAGAAATTGTATAACAGATTATAAAAGGTTATTTTGTTCTGTTTTGTTTCTTTTTACCATTTTTCACATTGTGAAAATAAAAAAACTGGGGCTAAAACATTATTTTAGTGATTAAAAATGCATTAACTCTTCACCACAGAATGGTATAAAATTCTATGACACACCTGCAGTGTCAATACCCTCACTGCACCCCTAGATTCATTGAGGGGTGCAATTTATAAAATGGGGTCTCTTATGGGAGATTTCTGCGGTTTTGACACCTTAGGGGTTCTGTTAATGTGACATGGCATCGCCAAACATAGATGGTACACAACAAACTGTGTAGTCCTTTTTTTTTTATTAGCTTTTTTTCTAAAAAAAAAAAAACCGTAGTGCTAAAATAACATTTTCGTGGAAAAAATGTAATTATTCATTTTTCGCTGCTCAAGTTTATAAAATGTTGTGCCACACCTGTGCTGTTAATATGATCACTGAATCCCTAGATTAATTCATTGAGGGGATTACTGTGTAAAATTGGGTCACTTTTATGGGGGGTCTGCTTTTTTTTGGTATGTCAGGGTCTCTGCCAATGTGATATGGCACCCCCAAACCATTCCTACTAAATCTTAACTCCAATATGGCGCTCCTTCCCTTCGGAGCACTGTGCTGTAAAAGTAGTTTTCCATCACAGAATGGGTATTGGCAATCTCAGGAGAAATTATGTAACAAATTGTATGGTCCATTTTTTTCTGAGGCCAAAGCGACATTTTGGTGGAAAAAAATGTATTTTTTTTATTTTTTCAGCTCAAAGTTATACAATTTTGTGACTCAACTAAGGGTTAAAAATGCCTACTACACCCATAGATGAATTCCTTGAGAGGTGTAGTTTCTAGAATGGGTTCCCTTGTTGGGGATTTCTGCTGGTTTGGCATGTCAGGGGCTCCTCAAATATGACATGTGTCCGCAGTCTTTTACAGCTAAAATGGCACTCCAAAATTCAGATTGCTGTTTCACTTTCAAGCCCTGCCATGCACCCAAAAAGTAGTTTTCCACCATAAATTTGGGTATCTGTGTACTCCGGAAAAAAATCTCACAACAAATTGTAACATCCACTTTCTCCTGTTACCTTTGGAAAATTTGCGGTTAAAGCAACATTTTTGTGGTAAAATTAAATGCTTTCATTTTCATGGTTCAATGTTATAAAATTATGTGAAGCACCTGTGGCTTCAAGGTGTTCACCACAACTGCATATAAATTCCTTGAGGGGTGTAGTTTTCAAAATATGGTCACTTTTTAGGGGTTTCCACTATTTAGGCATATCAGGGGCTCTACAAACTCAACATGGTGTCTATCTAGTCCAGTTAATTTAAAATTCAAATTACGCTCCTTCCCTTCCAAGCCCTGCTGTGCGCCTAAACAGTAATTTTCCACCACATACTGGGTATGTGTGTACTCAAGAAAAACTTGCACAATAAATTGTATAGTCTATTTTTCTCCTGTTACATTTGTGAAAATTAAAAAATTTGGGGGCTAAAGCAATATTTTTGGGGGGAAAAGTAAAATTTTCATTTTTTTTACTTTCACATTTCTTTAGTTCCTGTGAAGTACCTAAAGGGGTAAAACACTTCTTGAATGTGGTTTTGAGCACTTTGAGGGGTGCAGATTTTAGAATGGTGTCAATTAAGTATTTTCTGTAACATTGTCACATCAAAGTGACATCCAATGTGATGTGGGCCCTAAAAATA
The DNA here is from genome assembly GCF_048569485.1 of Anomaloglossus baeobatrachus. Taxonomy (NCBI): domain Eukaryota; kingdom Metazoa; phylum Chordata; class Amphibia; order Anura; family Aromobatidae; genus Anomaloglossus; species Anomaloglossus baeobatrachus. The sequence continues at coordinate 508,435,631 of NC_134356.1, read as the reverse complement.
GTTTTTGTAGATTTTGTTGAAAAACTTAAATTGCTGATTACATTTTTTAACCCTTATAACTTGGTAGCAAACAAAAATGTTTTAAAATTGGTGCTAATGAAAAGTACACAGGTAGCAAATGTTACTTACTAATGATTTTGGGTCATAGAACTGTTTGGTTCGAAAATAACGAAATGTGAACATTTTTTGTCAAACTTTCTATATTTTCATAAATGAACGCAAATCATATTGAACAACATAAAAAAATGTGTCCCGAAAAAAAACAATCTCAGAATCATTGGGACATATTGAATCATTCCAGAGTTATTACCTCAAAGTGACACTGGGTAGAATGGTAAAATTTGGCCTGGTTAGAGGGTGAAGTTTATTGCTTGTTTTGTACTATACGTGCGCCCTCTTTCCTTGTAACAGAGTCTTAAAGATCCATCATGATCATATACTAAATTATTGGAATTTGTCTGTCATTTTTACATCTTTTATTTGAAGGCTTCTGTTCATATAGTGGTGGTAGCATTGTAATTCCGAGAGCTGCACACAGAACACTCTCGTGGATAACCATTTTAATAACTGTGGAGTCAGCATGTAGAGATTATAGTGATTAGTCAAGTGACTAATCTTACTAATATAAACCTGTTTAAATGAGCCTCTGAATGCTTTGTATAGGAATGAAAGGTCAAGCAGGTGGCTCACAGAATATTTAATTATGATTATCAAGTGTATTAATATAGTCAAAAGTGAAATTTTCTTAAGATTTTTGCTAATGGCAAATTACTTGTATATGTAAAGAATCACGGCCATGAAGTTTTGGGTTTTTTTTTTCCAGCGTTGTTCTGCTCCTTTTTTCAGTGACATTATCACTCTTCAGTCTCTCTGGATCTCATTGCGCTCTGTGTGACCCGGAAGTGGGTTTTACAATGTAAGGGCTTGTGCGCACGTTGCATAATAGCGTGCATTTATGCTGCATATTGCACTGCAGCGTAAATGCATGTGTCCTGCGTCCCCTGCACAATCTATGTAGATTGTGCGTGAGACATGTGAACGTTGCTTTTATGAACGCAGTGATTTGGGTGCTAAAACTTTGACCCAAAGCCGTGCGTTCATAAAAGCAGCATGTCAATTATTTGTGCGTTCTTGATGCAGCTCCCACTCTGTCTATGGTGGTGGTAGCAGCCAGAGCGCATGAAATCGGCTTTTTTTTAACAAAAATACTGCATTCATTATGCAGTGTTTCTGCAGCAATTTGAAGCGCAAATGTGCTGTCAAATCGCTGCAGAATATTATGCAGTTACGTGCGCATGAGCCTTTAGTCTTTAAAGCGTTAGAATGAGGCTCCATAGACTTACATTGTAAAAGAGACTTCCGTCTCACGCGTAGTGATCTGGATAGTCTGAATACAATGCCACATACAATGCCATCCGCAACCTGTCTCCTCCATACATCTGTTACCTAGTCTCCCAGTACCTCTCTGCATGCAACCTCCAATCCTCACAAGATCTTCTCCTCACCTCCCATCTTATCTCTTCCCACAATCGCATACAAGATTTCTCATATGCATCCCCCATTCTCCGGAACGCTCTACCCCAAAATGTCAAACTCTCGCCTACTGTCAAAACCTCCAAAAGGAACCTGAAGACCCACCTCTTCTGACAAGCCTACAACCTGCAGTAACCCTCAATCCACTATTCTGCTGCACAACCCTCACCCTCTTTCATCCCCTGAAGACTGAGCCCTCACAGGTAGGGGCTATGTGCCCACGTTGCATTGTCCCTGCAGAAATTTCTGCAGCGATTTGAACAGCACATGTGCGCTTCAAAACGCTGCAGAAACACTGCGTACTGAAAAGCCGATTTCATGCGCTCTGGATGCAGCCCCTCCCATAGACAGAGCGGGGGCTGCATCCAAAGCGCACGAAAGAAGTGACATGTTGCTTTTTAGAACGCAGCGATTTGGCAGCATGCAAATCACTGCGTTCTAAAACGTAACGTGCGCATGGATTATGCACAATCTTCAGCGTGACTGCATGCAATACGCACACGTGGGCACAGAGACATGGTCCTGGACCAGGCTGTGCCTTGTAATGTTCATGATTATTGTATACTTGTTTTTATTATGTATGCCCTTTTTACCTGTAAAGCGCTATGGAATAAATGACGTTATAATAAATAATAACCAGATTGGCACTGGATACTAGAGAAGTCAACAGAAGAGGCGTATATTAACATACTGACAGCACACTACATAAACAGATTTAGAGAGAAAAAAAAACCCAAGAGTACATCTTTAGAGTAAGTTCACACAGTACGTTTTTCGCAGCGTTTTTGCACGTTTTTCGGGTGCGTTTTTGCTCAGAAAACTGCATGAATTTGCTTCCCCAGCACTGATACATCAGCCTAGACTGTACAGTGAGCGAGCGCCGAGTGACAGATTCCCCGGCGCTTGCAGTTAATGACAGCTACAGACAGGCCGGGGTGATCTCCGGAGTTCAGGTGAGAGCACCAGCGATGACCCCGGCCTGTCTGCAGCTGTCATGAACTGAACCGCAAGTGCCGGGGAATCAATCACTCGGCGCTCACTGTAAAGTCCAGGCTGCACGCCGGAGTGCAGTGCAGGTACCTGAATCCAGGCCTGGCATTACTGTAGTTTCCTCCGGTAGCTAGTCCAACGCTGCACAGGAAGTGTGTAGTTTGTTTTTTGCACTGATGAATCAGCTGATTATATAAAAGCCGTTTATACAATCAGCTGATGTCATGTGATTCAGGCCTTGAACCTGACACGTCATCTCATCGCTTTGCCTTCCAGCAAACCGATCAGATGATATTGGATCCTGATTGGACAGCGCGGGACCCTTGACCCAGGATTACTGCGGAGGGGGGTTCTTTATTTCAATAAAGATGGAGTCGCTAATTGTGTTGTTTTATTTCTAATAAAAATATTTTTCTGTTTTTGTTTTTTTTTATCTTTACTAGAAATTCATGGTGGCCATGTCTAATATTAGCGTGACACCATGAATTTCGGGCTTAGGGCCAGTTGATACTACACAGCTAGCCCTAACCCCATTATTACCCAGCGAGCCACCCGGCATCAGGACAGCTGGAAGAGTTGGATACAGCGCCAGAAGATGGCGCTTCTATGAAAGTGCCATTTTCTGGGGTGGCTGCGGACTGCAATTCGCAGCGGGGGTGCCCAGAAAGCTTGGGCACCCTGCATTGCGGATTCCAATCCCCAGCTGACTAGTTGTACCTGGCTGGACAGAAAAATTGGGCGAAGCCCACGTCATTTTTTTTTTAATTATTTCATGAAATTCATGAAATAATTAAAAAAAAGGGTTTACCTATATTTTTGGTTCCCAGCCGGGTACAAATAGGCAGCTGGGGGTTGGGGGCAGCCCGTACCTGCCTGCTGTACCCGGCTAGCATACAAAAATATGGCGAACCCCACGTCATTTTTTGGGGGGGGGCAAAGAAATCCTGCATACAGTCCTGGAAGGAGGATGCTGAGCCTTGTAGTTTGGCAGCTGCTGTCTGCTCTCCTGCATCCACTTGTGGATGGAGTATGCTGAGCCTTGTAGTTCTGCTCCCCCTGACTCTCCCTCTAGCATACAGTCCTGGATGGAGCATGCTGAGCCTTGTAGTTCTGCAGCTGTCTGCTCTCCTGCATACACTAGTAAAGAATGAAGAACATATTGAAGAAGGAAATCTTTTTTTTTTCTCAACTATCTTTAATGGCAATGTTCACTGATAAAAAAACGCATAAAAACACAGTGAGCAAAAACGCGATAAAAACGCATGCGTTTTTGCCGCGTTTTTGTGCGTTTTTTGCGGCTAAAAACGCACAAACGCAGCATCAAAAAAAGCAGTGTGTGAACTTAGCCTAAAGGGAAGAAATTGTAAACTCTGCAACTCAAGGCCCCCTAAAGGCCCCGTCACACTAAGCAACATCGCTAGCAACATCGCTGCTAACGAACAACTTTTGTGACGTTGCTAGCGATGTTGCTGTGTGTGACATCCAGCAACAACCTGGCCCCTGCTGTGAGGTCGTTGGTTGTTGCTGAATGTCCTGGGCCATTTTTTAGTTGTTGCTGTCCCGCTGTGAAGCACAGATCGCTGTGTGTGACAGCGAGACAGCAACAACTAAATGTGCAGGCAGCAGGAGCCGGCTTCTGCGGAGGCTGGTAACCAATGTAAACATCGGGTAACCAAGAAGCCCTGTCCTTGGTTACCCGATATTTACCTTTGTTACCAGCCTCCGCCGCTCTCACTGTCAGTGCCAGCTCCTGCTCTGTGCACATGTAGCTGCAGCACACATCGGGTTAATTAACTCGATGTGTGCTGTAACTAGGAGAGCAGGGAGCCAGCGCTAAGCATTGTGCGCTGCTCCCTGCTCTGTGCACATGCAGCTGCAGCACACATCGGGTTAATTAACCCGATGTGTGCTGTAACTAGGAGAGCAGGGAGCCAGCGCTAAGCATTGTGCGCTGCTCCCTGCTCTGTGCACATTTAGCTGCAGCACACATCGGGTAATTAACCCGATGTGTGCTGTAACTAGGAGAGCAGGGAGCCAGCGCTAAGCATTGTGCGCTGCTCCCTGCTCTCTGCACGTGTAGCTCCGTGCGGTGGTAACCAAGGTAAATATCGGGTTGGTTACCCGATATTTACCTTAGTTACCAAGCGCAGCATCTTCTACGCGGCGCTGGGGGCTGGTCACTGGTTGCTGGTGAGCTCACCAGCAACTTGTGTAGCGACGCTCCAGCGATCCCTGCCAGGTCAGGTTGCTGGTGGGATCGCTGGAGCGTCGCAGTGTGACATCTCACCAGCAACCTTCTAGCAACTTACCAGCGATCCCTATCGTTGTTGGGATCGCTGGTAAGTTGCTTAGTGTGACTGGACCTTAAGCATTAAAGTCCCCAATCCTGGCGATATCAGCAGAATATGCTGATCATTCAATGTGTATATGGTCTCCTAACAAATAATGTTAAAGGACATAAGGATCAGAGAGATTGCATTGAATCTCCAGTTCCTTTTGTTTGTCTGGGAGATAAGTCGTTATCTAATGATACCACAGTGGCTCTCACATAGAGAACACAGGAACTGTCAGACAAGCTGAATATTCCTATTTATGGTGCAATCTGAAGCGATTGTGGTCAGCGCAGACAGCTAAGTAATGTGTATGGCTAACTTAAAGGTACCGTCACACTAAGCGACGCTCCAGCAATCCCACCAGCAACCTGAACTGGCAGGGATCGCTGGAGCGTCGCTATACGGGTTGCTGGTGAGATCTCACCAGAGACCAGCCCCTAGCCAGCAGCGACGCGTGGAAGCGATGCTGCGCTTGGTAACTAAGGTAAATATCGGGTAACCAACCTGATATTTACCTTGGTTACCAGCGCACACCGCTTAGCGCTGGATCCCTGCACTCCTAGCCAGAGTACACATCGGGTTAATTACCCGATGTGTAGTCTGGCTATGTGTGCGGGGAGCAGGGAGCCGACGCTGGTAACGAAGGTAAATATCGGGTAACCAAGGAAAGTGCTTCTTGGTTACCCGATATTTACATTGGTTACCAGCGTCCGCAGAAGCCGGTTCCCTGCTCACTGCACATTCAGTTGTTGCTCTGTCGCTGTCAAACACAGCGTTGTGTGCTTCACAGCGGGAGAGCAACAACTAAAAAATGGCCCAGGACATTCAGCAACAACCAACGACCTCACAGCAGGGGCCAGGTTGTTGCTGGATGTCACACACAGCAACATCGCTAGCAAGATGTGCCTCAGCAGCGATGTTGCTAGCGATGTTGCTTAGTGTGACGGTACCTTAACTTAAGTCTTGTGCATCTTTGCACCTAAATCGGAACTTCTCGTCTCCCTCTTGGACTTTCCCATTATGCGGAGTTCTTGGAGTCCGCAATTTCCATTTTTATTCCTTCCGTTTTAATCATTTTATGGAATAAAATCTCATATTTCAGTTCAGTCAAGAGTGGAGGATTCCTAAAAACAAAGATTTACCCTATAAAAATAAAAAGATCAACATAAAAATGCCATCCACCCAATTTTTCTGTCTCCCATGTTATTCTGTAGATGAGGCCCTATAGACATCAGATGTTCTGCTGACCTGACAAAACTGGCAGGTTTCAGACAGATTTCATTTAAAAAGGTATGGGTACCTTAAGATTAAGACACTAATCTTCTTCAGTTTTTAATACTATTATGTTGCGTAATCATAAGCACTATTATGGTTAACCCTCAGATGTCATCCTTTGTAAGCTCACTTGGTACAGGAGGTTGCCTAGCCTGGACAATCCTTTTTGTTAAAATAGTCTCCCAATAATAAACTGATCAGTGTGTCTACGGGGTCTTAGAATTCAGGTGTAATCTGTAGAGAAGTGCTAAAATTAAAGAGAACGTGAAGTGTTACAAAGTATTCATTGAACGGAATGGACTTTGATGGAGAGAGACTCTTTGTAGCAACTGTCCATATCCTGTAACTGGATTAGAATTGTCCCAGACTAGATAATTCCTTCTTATAATAGTTCTGTCTTATTCAGTCCAATACAGATATTAAAATATGTTGAAAACTGATTAGATTTCAATGCAGTGATCTTAATCCCAATTTTTTATTAGTTCTCACAGGGTATGTCCACTCTTGACTTCTGTGAAATCTGTCTGTAATCCTCCATTGAAAAGATGGAAAAGCAACAGCTTTAGGCTGGGTTTACATGTTATGCATTTGGTGCAGATTTTACATGTTTTAACCTAATTTTATCCATATACTGCATATTTTGGTGTGGAATCTTTCTTTTTTTTTATTGCATTTTTAAAATGTGAAACATGTTCATTTCTGTTGCAGAAGTGACCTTTTAGTATGGATTTCATTCATTCATTCATTCATTCATTCATTCATTCATTCATTCATTCATGGCTTCCTGACATTTTTTTTTTTTTTTTTTTTGCAATTTGTTCTATTTCTGCTACAAAATAACACACAAAACCCAATGAATAAGTGCAAATTTTAGTAAAATTCACACCAATTTCCACAACATGTGAACCCAACCTAAGTGTCAGAAATTAAATTCACAGCATTGGTAGATTTCTGCTTCAGATTAGCGCTACAGCATGTTGATGAGCTAATGCAGAATTACTGTAACAGGCAGCTGACACTCTCGGGACGGGATAATGATGCTGACACTTGGCTCTTTCCCTCAGCACCCAGGTTTTCCATGATCTGAAATCCATTTTTCTAGCAGCACCCAGCTTTCCTATGTTCTGATAACCATGTTGTTCTCAGCACCCAGCTTCCCCGTGTTCTGCTATACATCTTTCTCTTAGCACCCAGCTTTCCCATACCATAAAATGGGAAAGCTGGGTGCTTGAGGCAAGATGTATAGCAGAGCATGGGAAAGCTGGGTGCTGAGGGAAAGAGCCTTTTTCCCTCAGCACAAAACTTTCCCATCCCATGCTTGTATCTTTTTCAACATCATATATAGTTCTCAAAGTACAATAATGGCCCCCACATAGCCTCCCATATAGTATAAAGGGTCACACATAACCCTTCATATATTAGAATGCAGCCCCATAGTCCTCAATGTATTAGAATGCATTTCCCATAGTCTTCCATGTATAAAGTAGCCCTCATAGCCCTCCAATTATTATAATGCAACTCTAATAGTCCTCTATGTATTAGAATTCACCCCATAGTTCTTATATATTATAATGAACCCCATAGTACGCCATATATTATACAGCACCACATAGTCCTCCATATGTTATAATGTACCCCCATAGTCCATGTATAAGGTAGCCCCCATAGTCCTCCAGATATTATAATGCAGCCCCCACAGTCCTATATGTATTATAATGCAGCCCCCACAGTCCTATATGTATTATAATGCAGCCCCATAGACCTTCATATTCTATTATGCAGCCCCGCAGTCATCCATGTATAATGCACCCCTATAGTTCATGTATAAGGTGTACTTCATATTGTATTATACAACCCCATACACCTCCATGTATAACGGACCCCTATAGTCCATGTATAATGCAGCTGCCCCATAGACCTTCATGTATAATGCAGCCACCCCATAGGTCTCTGGCTACTATGTACTCACTGATTAAAAAAAACAAACAAGTATTCAACTCTCCTTGTTCCCCCGCTGCTATGGTCAGTGTGTCCCCGTTCTGCGCTCTGCAGTTTCAGCACAGCAGTCGCACAGTGGTGACATCACCGTGCTCGGCTGCACTGTGATGTCGAGCACAGGCGGAGAATAAAGCATGGAGCGGAGCTCTCTGCTCGATGCTTCATCATTGCTATGTGCGATGACGGGCGAGGGGGACCCGGTGCCACTGACACTGGGCCCCCCTGACTCACTAGCCATGTAACAGCTGCGGGGTCTGTCACAGAACAGCACTTGTCAAAGAGAGGAGCAGGATACCGATCTTCCGGGGCGGTCGCCAGGCCCCTAACCATGCGTGCCCGGTCGAGATGGTAACCTTTGCGACCGCGGTCGTTACGCCCCTGTATTGCCCTTAACACACCTGCCTTTTTAGATCTAAAAAATGTCAACCACTAATTTTTTGCAAGAGCCTGAATTTGTTCACCTGACTAATTAAGTAGCCATATCAATACAGATGACCACTCAAGAATGTTTTCAAATATATTCCTCACTTTAAAGGTGTTTCCAAATCTTCTATCTTCAGGAGCGCACCACTCCCATAGTTCCCATCTTCCTGCTTGCCAGGCAACCGTGCGCTCCTGATGATTGACAGTTCTCATCAGTAGTATGATTGTGTTGTTGGCTGAAACTGTTGACTCTCCCATGCTGATATATGCGAGACAATCTGGCCTGCTGCAGAGCAAGTTGTATATCAAAGAGCGTCTAAAGGCCCAGTCACACACAACGACTTACCAGCGATCCCGAAAACGATGCGACCTGATAGGGATCGCAGATAAGTCGCTGGGAGGTCGCAGGTGAGATGTCACACAGTCAGATCTTACCAGCCATGCAGGAACAATGGCAGTAGCGACCTGTATAACGATCTCAGCAGTCACTGTGACCCTGTCACACAGTGTCAAACACAGCGATGTGTCCTGCTCAGCAGGACATCACCTTTGAAGAAAATGACCTGGACCATTCGGCAACGACTAGAGATCTCACAGCAGGGGCCTGATCGCTGGTAAGTGTCACACATAACGAGATCGCTAACTGGATCGCTACTGCGTCACCAAACGGTGACTCAGCTGCGATCTCGCTAGCGATCTTATGTGTGACAGTACCTTAAGCCCTGTGCTCCTTACCTAGGAGACTGGCCACTGCTGATGACCTGTTTAGGTGGCTGTTATCCTAGGCAATTAGCATTAAACTGTATAATACAAAATCTCTACAACACATACTCACATTCAATATCAATAAAATGGCAAGAACTCAATTATAAAATCATCTCTAGATGGTACAAAACCTAAGGTATCTTACACCAAATTGACAAGTCTTACTCCTCAAAATGTTGGAGATATAACGCTTCATATATTTAGTTCCTTTGACCCTAGATCAATCCATTATGGGATAAAATAAAGCATTCCATAGGAATGATCTTTTGAAATCAAAATCATCCTAAACTCTAGTTTAACCTTACTCGACACCAATTCATAAATAAAAGCTAAATATTTGCTGATTTTTATAAACGCTGCCAAAATCAATATTGCAAGACTCGAAGGATTATGATCATCCTTTCTTAGGGGTGCTTCACACACAGCGAGCTCGCTGCCGAGATCGCTGCTGAGTCACGCTTTTTGTGACGCAGCAGTGACCTCATTAGCGATCTCGCTGTGTGTGACACTGAGCAGCGATCTGGCCCCTGCTGCGAGATCGCTGCTCGTTACACACAGCCCTGGTTCGTTTTCTTCAAAGCCGCTCTCCTGCTGTGACACACAGATCGCTGTGTGTGACAGCAAGAGAGCGACAAATGAAGCGAGCAGGGAGCAGGAGCCGGCGTCTGACAGCTGAGGTAAGCTGTATCCAAGATAAACATCGGGTAACCAAGGTGGTTACCCGATATTTACCTTAGTTACCAGCCTCTGCAGCTCTCACGCTGCCTGTGCTGCCGGCTCCGGCTCTCTGCACATGTAGCTGCTGTACACATCGGGTTAATTAACCCGATGTGTACAGCAGCTAGGAGAGCAAGGAGCCAGCGCTCAGTGTGCGCGGCTCCCTGCTCTCTGCACATGTAGCTGCATTACACATCGGGTTAATTAACCCGATGTGTACTGTAGCTAGGAGAGCAAGGAGCCAGCGCTCAGTGTGCGCGGCTCCCTGCTCCCTGCTCACACTGGTAACTAATGTAAACATCGGGTAACCATACCCGATGTTTACCTTAGTTACCAGTCTCCGCAGCTTCCAGACGGCGGCTCCGTGCAAGCGCAGCGTCGCTTGCACATCGCTGCTGGCTGGGGGCTGTTCACTGGTCGCTGGTGAGATCTGCCTGTTTGACAGCTCACCAGCGACCATGTAGCGATGCAGCAGCGATCCTGACCAGGTCAGATCGCTGGTCGGATCGCTGCTGCATCGCTAAGTGTGAAGGTACCCTTACTAGAGGGGACCAATGAGATGAGCCTTAAATACACATTAGAAAAGATTAGATTGTCTCATACCAGAATTAGTCTGGAACTAATGGTTCATATTTCAAAGCTCAACCTCCTTTGAATCAACATTATAATTCAAGATTGTAAATGCTTTAATTTTTAGATCCCATTGATCAAGGAAAACGGCCAATAACACTTATACCTATAGACCCATATTTATCCGTTAGCTACACCCTTAAGGCTGCTTTACACACAACGATATCACTAGTGATCTCGTTAGCGATGTGACACGCCCAGATCGCTGTTACGATTTGCCAAGATCGCTCATAGGTCGTTTTGTAGTGGTCACATTTACACATCTCACAAACGACGCTACATCGTTCAGCGATATATTGTTTGACCAAGGCGGTCGCGTGGATGTTGTTCGTCGTTGGCAGGGTGTCAAACGTAGCATAATGTCTGCTCCGTTCCAAACGACGAACAATATTTTGAAACTGAACAAAATGTCATCGATCAATGATTTTCACCCTATTTGCGATCGTTCGGAGTCGCACGCAACGACGTCGCTAATGATGACGGAAGTGCGTCACGAAAACCGTGACCCCGACGACATACCGCCAGATAAATCGTAGAGTGTAAAGCGGCCTTTAAAATACAAAGATCGCCAGCATTAAAGCAGGACTCCCGAAGCTTATTTTCTACAACCTCAGTATTACTTCTACGCACCATACCCTTACCCCTTCTTATAACCTCTGGCATGTTTTACAGAACTGTTACTATTCTTAAAGGTCTATATAATATGTCTTGTATACTAACATACACAAAAATAACCCCACCATTCTTGACAATGTAGAGGATTTTTAACAACTGCAAAGTTGCTTTTACATGCACTTTGCAATTTTACGCATTTAAGAAGACGAGACGCTCCATTTTTTACTTCAAGATTAACCCGAACGGATTTTACCACTATTTGTAACAATGACTCAACTTCAAAAAAATGCCATTGTTACTTAAATATTTTCATTTCCGATCTCCACAGTAAAGGAATGGTGGTATAATTAAGACTGAGTCATGTATGCCGCTTAATGGCTGTGTGATGACAAGTTTCTCTATCAATAAGTGCTATGTATTATGCTATGTTCCTGCATATGACAGGCATTGGAGACTTGTACTTTCCTCACGGTACTAGACCACAAAGTATGTTCTACAATAATCAGCGGTTTAATGGCCTCTTCTTTATCACTATTACCTGTAGCAATAGAAATAACCTTTTGTTAGAACTGAAGTTGAAATGGGCACAATAGCTAAAACTCTTTCCCAAGCAATAAAAACTGAAAGAATGAAGAAAAATACTTTGTTTTAGCAAACAATTACCAGCTTCCCAGTGATAAGCCAGGAAGAAGTATAGTTTTAATTATTTTTTAAAGCGCATGGTATATGGAGATTAAGTTACAAAGAAAAGCTGAAACCTCGCAGAAAGGTATTATGATTTATAACTAATCTAGGCCATTAATTAAGTGTAGAACAGTCTCGTGGTGTTCTTCGTGCAGACACTGTTGTCTTGCAGCTCTAAAATTTCAGGATCAATTCTACAAGAGCAAAGTTTGTATGACGTATGTATTCTGTTTTTGTGGGTTTCTGTATCACAATTTCTTACTACGGATCCAAAAATTTAAAGAAGTGGTTCACCCATATTTATGATTGGTCACAACGATATGTTAAGAATAAAAGGTTTCTCTCAAACCTTGTGTTGCCAATAGTGCCTGTGAGTGGCGCTATTGCGGATCGCACTTCCCCATCCCCTGACCCCCCGGGCTCCGTGACCTTGAGGAACCGGTGATGTCAACTTCCTGCTCACCTGACATCACCACAGCCGGCCCCAGTCTGAGTCACTGGGCTGTGGGCGGAGTTTCACCGCTCATCACAGCGCAGCATCCCTCCTGTTTGCGTGTTCTGCAGCGAAGGAGGAGTGAGCAGGGAAGTGCTGCGCTGTGATGAGCAGGCAGCTCCACTCACAGTCCAGTGACTCACGGAGACTGGGGCGGGCCACGGTGATGTCAGGTGAGCAGCAGGAACTTGACGTGACATCACCGGATCCCCAAGGTCATGGAGCCGGGGGTCAGGTAATGGGGAAGAGCGGTCTACAATAGCGCAGCTCACAGGCACTATTGGCAACACAAGGTATTTGAGAGTAACCTTGTTTCCCAACATATCGTTGTGGCGAAAAATGAATATGGAGGAACCACTCCTTTTTAATTTATAGGTGTTCATTATAAGTATCCTGAATAGGACCTGTGCACAATATATACCCTATGGGTATAAACAAGTTAGAAATGTGAGGAAAGCACTGTGGCTAAATAGAAGAAGATGGCAAAAATAAATGAAATTCTGCAATTGTTTTCGGGGTATTTTATTTACAGCGTTTATTTTTCCTTAAACCTGACATGACAGTATGATTCTCCAGGTCAGTATGATTAATGTAGATAAAAACATGCATGTGTTTTGTTTTATTTAAATGGTGAAAAAAATAGAAATCTTGAAAAAACTTCCTTGTGTCACAACATTCCTAGAGCCGCAACATTTTAAATTTTGGTGATCTGGTGCTGTGTGAGGGTTTGCTTTTTGTGCCTTGTGATGTTTTTAATGATGTTCTTTTGAGGTATATATAATGTTTTGATTGCTTATTATTAATTTTTTCTGTTATTGCAGTTGCTGCAAAATTGCTTGTCTGGCATTTTGATTTTTTTCCTTCATTACTCTAACGACTGGATTAATTTATTTTATACTGTGTTAGAGCAAACTTTTACGAATGTAGCCATAGCAAATGTGTACTTTTTATTTATTTATTTTTTTTTTTAATTTGCAATATAGTAAAAGGGGGTGATGTGAAATATATACAGAAAAGTTCAAACGTTTGGGGGCACCGAGACAACTTTGTCGTTTCCGTGAAAAATCATACTTTTATTTATCAAATGAGTAGCATAATGAATAGAAAATATAGTCCAGACATTGACTAGGTTGGAAATAATGATTTTACTTGATCTAGTAATTTCCCCCTCACCCATGACAGCACAACGTGAGAGAGAGGGATCCGCCCAGCGAGGACAGGAAACCATTCTGAATAAAAGGGCGGTACCTCTCCCCTTCGTCAGTTGGTTTCCTGTCCTTCATGGGGGACCCCTGTTCTGAAAACCGGCGGTGAAGAAAAGAAAGTCGCCTACTTACCCAGCCCTGTCCGGTGTCTGGAAGAGCAGGGTGAGTCCTGTAGCACCGTTCTTCGGGGCTGGAAGCGCCGTACACTTTCCCTTGGGGGTCCTGGTGTCCGTGCGGGAGCGGGCGGCAGGAGCCGTTCCTGGGATTCCGGTCCGCTGCTCCTTCTTCCCCGCCCTGCACTTCATGCTGCCTCGGACTTCCGGGTGCGCGGCAGGCATGCTGGGATATGGAGGCGGGCCTTGCGTGACGTCACCGGCTGAAGATGGCGGTGCCCATGCAACGCTGCGGGGCGTGCGGCCTGCCATTCCGGGATGCGGGCACTCCTGCCCGTGCACCGTGGGGAGTATGGGGCAACAGGGAGGAGCCTCTTGTCGCGGGCAGTGAGGAAGACAGTCATTCATCTCCTTTCAGGGTAGTACAAAGGGTCAGGGGGTGTCAAAGAGTACTATTGCTAGGTGGATTAGGGAGGCCATTGCTTAGCCTACTCCTCTAGTGGAGCGCCTGTTACGGAGGCCCATTCCACCAGAGCGGTGTCTACCTCCTGGGCTGAACGTGTGCAGGTATCTATTGAACAAATTTGTAGGGCCGCTACCTGGTCCTCAGTCTACTTTTTTTCAGCACTATCGGTTGGACCTATCCTCCTCGGCTGCCCTTTCGTTTGGTAGACATGTGCTTGAGACGGTGGTCCCTCCCTAAATTGGTTTCTCTGGAAATCTCTCACGTGGTGCTGTCATGGGTGAGGGGAAAACACCACGGTTACTTTCCGGTAGCCAGTTTTTCCAGAACCCATGACAACACCCATATAATCCCTCCCTTTCTCATCCTTGGTGTGCACTTCTGGGTGTGCTTGTGTGTGTTTAGTGGTGATGGAGTAAGTTCTAACGATTGTTGGAGGTCCTCTCATTCTCGGTAATCCACTGACGAAGGGGAGAGGTACCGCCCTTTTATTCAGAATGGTTTCCTGTCCTCGCTGGGTGGATCCCTCTCTCTCACGTGGTGCTGTCATGGGTTCTGGAAAAACCGGCTACCGGTAAGTAACCGTGGTGTTTCTCCTTTAAACTTTGCTTTCGTCATAGAATGCTCCTTTGCAGCAATTCCAGCTTTGCAGACCTTTGGCATTCTCGCTGTTAATTTGCTGAGGTAATCTGGAGATATTTCACCCCATGCTTCTGGAAGTCCCTCCCACAAGTTGGATTGGCTTGATGGACACTTTTCGCATACCATACGGTCAAGCTGCTCCCACAACAGCTCAATAGGGTTGAGATCTGGTGACTGGGCTGGCATAATTTGAAGGTCATTGTCCTGTTTTAAAATGAAATTGGCTCCAATCAAGCGCTGTCCACAGGTTATGGCATGGCATTGCAAAATAGAGTGATAGCCTTCCTGATTCAAAATCCCTTTTACCTTGTACAAATCTCCCACTTTATTAGTACTAAAGCAACTGCAGACCATCACATTATCTCCATCATGCTTGACAGATGACGTCAGGCACTCTTCCAGCATCTTTTCAGTTGTTCTGCATCTTACAAATGTTCTTCTGTGTGATCCAAACACCTCAAACTTCAATTCGTCTGTCCATAACACTTTTTTCCAATCTTCCTCTGTCCAATGTCTGTGTTCTTTTGCCCATATTAATCTTTTCCTTTTATTAGTCAGTCTCCGATATGGCTTTTTCTTTGCCACTCTGCCCCTAAGGCCAGCATCCCGGAGTCGCCTCTTCAATGTATACGTTGACACTATTGTTTTGTGGGTACTATTTAATGAAGCTGCCAGTTGAGGACCTGTGAGGCATCGATTTTCTCAAACTAGAGACTCTAATGTACTTGTCTTGTTGGTCAGTTGTGTGGCGGGGCCTCCCACTTCTTTCTACTCTGGTTAGAGCCTGTTTGTGCTCTCCTCTGAAGGGAGTAGTTCACACCGTTGTAGGAAATCTTCAGTTTCTTGGCAAATTCTCGCATGGAATATCCTTCATATCTAAGAACAAGAATAGACTGTCGCATTTCACATGAAAGTTCTCTTTTTCTGGCCATTTTGAGAGTTTAATGGAACCAACAAATGTGATGCTCCAGATTTTCAATTGGCTCAAAGGAAGGTTAGTTTTATAGCTTCTCTAATCAGCAAAACTGTTTTCAGCTGTGCTAACATACTTTCACAAGGGTGTTTTCAAGGGATTTCTAAACATCCGTTAGCCTTCTGACACAGTTAGCGAATACAATGTACCATTAGAACACTGAAGTGGTGCTTGTTGGAAATGAGCCTCCAAACACCTATGTAGATATTGCATTAAAAACCAGAAGTTTGAGGCTAGAATAGACATTTACCACATTAACAATGTTTAGAGTGTATCTCTGTTTAATTTGATGTTAGATTCATTGTAAAAAAAAGTGCTACCCTTTCAAAAATAAGGAAATATTTGTGACCCTAAACCTTTGAACTGTAGGGTGGGTGGATGTGTGCGTGTGTGTCAGTATGTATGTATGTATGTATGTGTGTGTGTGTGTGTGTGTGTGTGTGTGTGTGTGTGTGTGTATATTTATATGTATATGTGTATATATATATATATATATATATATATATATATATATATATATATATATATATATATATATATATATATATATATATATATATATATATATATATATATATATATATATATATATATGTTAGTCTCCTTGGTGGACTTGAACCTGCAATGGTCTGATCACTTGTTCCATATGATGCAATAGCATGTATAGCTGGTTTTCACAGGAGTATTGAGATGACAGACACAGGGGTCATGGGCTTATCCCTAACTGTCATGGCTTCTCACTGGCATTCCACAATCGCGTCTTGAGCACACTGATGCAGGCTCATAAGAGCCTGCCACCTTGCCAGTGCGCGTTAACTACAGCTGTCAGAGATAGTAAAGTAAAACTATATAGTAGTAGTCCATAGACATTTATAAGTACCATTTTATTTCTCATGTTTGTACAATTGTGTGTGAACCCTCATTTACAGAAGCAGCTAGTTGTTCTCAATACTAGCAATAACTTGTCCATTGTGGGCATCAAACATAAAGATATATCTAAGAATCCATAAATCACTAGACAAAAAGTCTCTTTTAAAAAAAAACAAAAAAACAACCTATAACTAGTATGATTATTGCATAAGAAATGTGACAAAAGCTGAAGATACAAAAAGAAGCAGCTGGACACCAGCTGAAGGCCTTGAGTTTAGACTCACATGATGGACTCTGGAAAATGTAGTAGAGAAAAGGGAAGGAGGAGTTGGCCGCAGAGGCTATAAGATAGGAGGGAGAGTATAAGGGTAGACAAATGGGGAAATGTATTTGTTTTTGGAGTTCAAAACAGGAATTTCGTTGTGGATAGTGTTTAAGTCATGACGGCCCTGTAGCAAGTAGGAGTTTTTGAAGTGGGTCGTAAAAATAGCTATTGGGGCATTTGTTGTGCGTATATTTCCCTGATATTAATAGTTTTATATTTGTGACCTGGCACATTTCAGGCTCTTCTACCCGTAGAGTTAAGTAACATTAGCAACATTAGCCATCGTTAGCGTGCCACTAAGTCTGTGGTGATTGCTTTAGATAAATGTTTGGTGGAAGAAACCTTGAGTGCCAGATATTTAGAGCTCCAAGAAACCCTGTTCGCTCTTTTTTTTTTTTTTTTTTTGAGTATTGAAATGATTTGTTCTTTTTATAGTATGTTCTATATGCGAATTTGTCTTTTAAAAAAAATTCAGCTGTGGCCAATTTAATCCAATCTAAGTTTTCTGCTTTTTTGTGGGGATTAATATGGAAAGAAAGAATAAGGGGAAGTGTTGGGAGGGAGAAATTGGCTATGACCGATTCTTCAGTACCAGGTCGTGTTCAACAGGTCTTCTTGTCACGAGTTCCCTTGTGTACATCAATAATTTTGGGGTTTGGATTGCTGTGAACATTTCTTCTCTGTACTGCATGGATACATCCATTGAGTAGCAACAGGTGCATCTTAAGCTCTTTTAGGCAGACATGTCGGTGTCTGAACACGTCGGAGAAAAATTCCACAATACTTCTGAAGCTTCTTTCTTATGAATCCACAGTAATGAGGGCAGCCCGGCTGACAGATCTGTTTAAACTGGCAGAAATGATTAGGTTGAAACTAAACAAATGTAAGATCATTTCAAGGGTGTGGGCATATTAATTTGACATGTTAATATCTCCTATTTCTTAAGGGCATTCAGTAAAAATGCACAAAACAAACGATCCCTGCTTATCACCTGCTGAATGGAGAGATTTCTTTGGCAGCATTCACCGGCAGGTATTCCAATTAGTCAGCCTCCATAAATCCAGCTCCTTCAAACGACATAGAAACCTAGTCAGTAGTTTAAGCATTACAAGAATACTCTTCCCTTTTTCTTATCCTATAATTGTTTTTTTTCCCCTCAATGACTCATGCCTGGCGCACAACGTATAATGTAATGTTTAGAGGAGCATATTCTCTAATAGGAGTGACCTTTCCAGACTGGTGATGAGAGTTTAAGGTTAATTCTTCCAATTCCTTCTGGATGAAACATGGACGTTTGTTCAAATGCAGAAGATTCATATTGATTTTTTGGACATTTAACTTTATTATAGGATTCATTTACTCACTAATAAAACCCATGAATATTTAATTTTATACTGTTGGGGAGTAAGAGAACAAAAGTGACTCATTGAAGCTCCTCTTGGCTAAATCAATAAGAAGGGCGTACTAATGCAATATTTTTGAACATGTAGCACTAAGGAAATAGAGCCATATCTTTGGACTTCCAAAATTCTGAACCACAATGGTCCTCCTTCAAAGATTAGGCATGAATTCACATGGACTGTAATCTATAGTCAGGAACTTAAAGCTCAGTTTGCACGTGTAATTTTTTATTTTCATTTTATTTTTATTTATTTTTTTAATAAACCTATTTACTTTCCTTTTCAAAAGAAACAAAAAAGGACCCAGTTTCTTTGCTTCACAGTTTCCATAACTCTCATGCAGTTCTATAGGAGTTAAGTAAACAGCATTGCCACTCTCCACCGTCGATGGTTGGGGCCTTAACAGACTAATTCCCATCTTAGCCATTTAAAGCAAGATTGATCAACAGGATAGGCTAATCTGATGGATATTTTTCACCGAGGTCAACTGTTTAAATTCTTTTCTAGTGCATTTTAACAATTGGCAACAATTCCCAAGTCTAGTACAATTATCTGGACTGGGACCAATATTTCTCCCCTATGTTGTAACAAAAAGTGAGTCTTCTAATCCACCCTATTGAGTAGACCCGATTCTGGTATTTTGAAGTATTGAACTAAACCCAGATAGAGGAAGAGGGGGTGAAGTGTTAAACTTTTAATTTTTGATCCACTTTTGCATTTAGTTTAAAACGCTGCATCAATAAAGGGTATCTTTAAATCCACCTTAACATAGACCACCTTAAAATGCATCTTTAGCTTCAACAAAAGTTGTATAAATCAGTAGTACAGGTGAGTATAAGAAACTTTGTAATGTTTCTTATCACAGAACTCTGCTTACTTATAAGGCTAAGTTCACACTTCCGTTGTTTAGCATCAGTCACAATCCGTCGCCTTGAAGAATTAGGCTATGTGCCCACGCTGTGGAAAATGCGCGGATTTCTCGCGGAAAAGCTGCGGATTTTCCAGAAATCTGCAGCACAGCTACTCCCCAACCATTTCTATGGTATTTGGGAAATGCTGTGCCCACGCTGCGGATTTTTCCGCAGCGGAAATCGTGCGGATTTTTGTGTGGAAAAATCTGCAGCATGTCAATTATTGTTGCGGATTGTCGTGCGGATTTTGCTTATTCAATTGAATTAAAAAAAATCGCAAAATCCGCGTCAAATCCGCGTCAAATCTGCACAAAATCCGCACCTATGAAAAGGTGCGGATTCCGGGGGAAAGCTGCGGATTTTGATGCAGAAAAATCCGCAGATACAGAGTCCCGTGGGCACATAGCCTTACGGCATCCTGCAAAATATATTGCAGAAATCATTTTTTTTCCCCATAGACTTCTATTAGCGACGGATTGTGACTGATGGCCCTGGATTGAATCGCCGCTTGACGGATCAGACGTTTACTGACTGACCGTCAGGTGGGAGCAACGCTGAATGTAACATTTTTTTTGTGTGCGGATCATTTTTTACTGTGAGCATGCGCACAGTAAAAAGCCATGATGACTGTAAATTTCGTTCCAGCTCCAGCTGCGTGAACGATCAGCTGATCGTTCACAATAGCCAGCCATCAGTAAAACGGTAAAAAAAAAAAAAAAACACAACGGATCGTTTTTTTGCAACATCAGTTGTGCCACTACCTGCAATGCATCTGTTGCATCAGTCACACAACTGATTGTGATTGATGCAAAACAATGGAAGTGTGAACTTTGCCTAAAGCTGGTGTCACACTAAACGACAGCGACAACGACGTCGCTGTTACGTCACCATTTTCGGTGACGTAACAGCGACCTTGTAAGTCGCTGTTATGATCGCTGCTTAGCTGTCAAACACAGCAGAAGCAGCGATCATAAGGTCGCTGTGCTACATGTTCAGAGAGCAGGGAGCCGCGCTTAGCGCTGGCTCCTTGCTCTCCTGCAGCACACATCGGGTTAATTAACCCGATGTGTGCTGCAGCTACATGTCACAGTTCAGAGAGCAGGGAGCCGCGCACACTGCTTAGCGCTGGCTCCTTGCTCTCCTTGCTACAGTATACATCGGGTTAATTACCCGATGCATACTGCAGCCACATGTCACAGTGCAGGAGCCGGCACTGGCAGCAAGAGCGGAGGCTGGTAACCAGCGTAAACATCGGGTAACCAGGGAAAGGTCTTCCCTTGGTTACCCGATGTTTACGCTGGTTACAGCTTACCGCAGCTGCCAGTGCCGGCTCCTGATCGCTTCATTTCGTCGCTCTCTCGCTGTCACACACAGCGATGTGTGTGTCACAGCGGGAGAGTGACGACCAAAAAATGAAGCTGGACATTCAGCAACGACCGGCGACCTCACAGCAGGGGCCAGGTCGTTGCTGGATGTCACACACAGCGACAGCGACGGGACGTCGCTGCAACGTCACAGAAAATGGTGACGTAGCAGCGACGTCGTTGTCGTCGTCGTTATGTGTGACACCAGCTTAAGCCACTAATTAATTTCCCACCTGAATTTATCATTCACTCTGGGGGGGGGGAAACCCCAGCTCAAATCCCTCCTGCTCACTGTGATGTCAAGTGACAAAGCCTAATATACTATATAGAGAGTGGAAGAGAGTGAGGAGCAGAGGGGGGAAAACAAGCAGCGGACAACATAAAGATTGTGGTGAACCCTCTAACAAGTGTGCTATTTCACCTCACTGCAGAGCTGATTCAAATTCAGACAGCCCACTTCATGTCTCTTAGCTAAAGAAAAAAAAATGAATAAAGAGCAGGATTCCCTCTCTAAGTGCTGTGTGTGGGGAACATCACTGCAGCTAGTCTCCTTACCCCAGATTCCAAATTAGGAGGAGCACACAGGGCAGCTTACTCAAAAAAGTTCCATCATAGCACTGTCACCCTTTGATAGATTTCTAATATAAATGACCCTTGATAATTGCAATATATATATTAAGTATATAGTATTCAGACCCCTTTAAATGTTTCACTCGGTTTTATTACAGACATTTGGAAAATTAAAAAAAATCTTTTTTTTTTTCTCTCTCAGTAATTTACACTCCGCACCCAATCTTGACAGAAAAAAAACAAATGTGTAAATGTTTGCAAATTTATTAAACAAGAAAAACTGAAATATCACATGGTCATAAGTATTCAGACCCTTTGCCCAGACATTCATATTTAAGTCACATGCTGTCCATTTCCTTGTGATCCTCCTTGAGATGGTTCTACTCCTTCATTGGAGTCCAGCTGTGTTTAATTAAATTGATAGGACTTGATTTGGAAAGGTACACACCTGTCTAAGACCTCACAGCTCACAGTGCAGGTCAGATCAAATGAGAATCATGAGGTCCAAGGAGCTCAGTGACAGAATTGTGGCAAGGCACAGATCTGGCCAAGGTTACAAAAGAATTTCTGCAGTACTCAAGGTCCCGAAGAGCACAGTGGCTTCCATAATCCTTAAATAGAAAAAGTTTCGGTTCACCAGAACTTTTATTAGACCTGGCCGTCCAGCCATACTGAGCAATCATGAGAGAAGAGTCTTCATGATAGAGGTAAAGAAGAATCCCAAGATCACTGTGGCTGAGCTCCAGAGATGCAGAAGGCAGATAGGCGATATCACTGTAGCCCTCCACCAGTCAGGCCTTTATGGCAGAGTGGCACGACGGAAGCCACTCCTCAGTGCAAGACATATGAAAGCTCGCACAGAGTTTGCAAAAAAACACATGAAGGACCCCCAGACTATGAGAAATAAGATTCTCTGGTCTGATGAGACGAAGATAGGCCGTTTTGGTGATCATTCTAAGCGGTATGTGTGGAGAAAACCAGGCACTGCTCATCACCAGCCCAATACAATCCCAACAGTCAAACATGGTGGCAGCAACATCATGCTATGTGGGGGTGTTTTTCAGCTGCAGGGACAAGGACGACTGGTTGCAATTGAAGGAAAGATGAATGCGGAAAAGTACAGAGATATCCTGGAAGAAAACCTCAAACTTGGCTGAAGGTTCACCTTCCAACAAGACAATGACCCTAAGCACACAGCTAAAATAAAGGCATGCCTTCAGAACAACTGTAACCATTCTTGACTAGCCCAGCTAGAGCCCTGACCTAAACCCAATTGAGCATCTCTGGCGAGACCTGAAAATGGCTGTTCACCAACCTTCACCATCCAACCTGACGGAACTGGAGAGGATCGCCAGGGATCTTCTACTCAATACTGAAAAAACGGTCTGAATACTTTTGACCATGTGATATTTCAGTTTTTGTTGTTTAAAAAATGTGCAAAAATATCTACATTTCTGTTTCTTTCTGTCAAGATGGGGTGCAGTGTGTACATTGAGAAAAAAAACTTTTTTGAATTTGCCCAATGGCTGCAACGAAATGAAGAGTGAAAAATGTAAATATTTACGTATGTATAGGTGTGTGTGTGTATATGTGTGTGTATGTATGTATGTATATGTGTGTGTGTATGTGTGTGTGTATGGGTGTGTGTATGTGTGTGTGTATATATATATATATATATGTAGATATATATATATATATATATATATATGTAGATATATATATATATATATATATATATATATATATATATATATGTAGATATATATATATATATATATATATATATATATATATAGGTAGATATATATATATATATATATATATATAGGTAGATATATATATATATAGGTAGATATATATATACATATATGTATATATATAGGTAGATATATAGGTAGATATATATTTATATATATATATATATAGGTAGATATATATATATATATATATATATATATATATTTATATATATATATATATATAGGTAGATATATATATATATATATATATATATATATATATATATATATATATAGGTAGATATATATATATATATATATATATATATATATATGTATGTAGATATATATGTATGTAGATATATATGTATGTAGATATTTATATATATATATATATATATGTATATCTAATGTGTGTGTGTATATATGTGTATGGTATACACTATAGTTCAAACGTTTAGGGTCACTTAGATATTTCTTTATTCTTGAAAGGAAAGCACATTTTTTTTTCTATGAAGCTAACATTAAATTTAACAGAAATACATTCTATACGTTGTTAATGTGGTAAATGACTATTGTAGCTTTTAAACGTTTGCTTTTTAATGCAATTTCTACATAGGTGTATAGAGGCCCTTTTCCAACAACCACCATTCCTGTGTTCTAATGGTACATTGTGTTTGCTAGCTGTGTTAGAAATCCAATTGAAAACCCTTGTGCAAGTATGTTAGCACAGCTGAAAACAGTTTTGCTGATTAGAGAAGCTATAAAACGGACCTTCCTTTGAGCTAGCATTACATTTGTTGGTTCCATTAAACTCTCAAAATGGCCAGAAAAAGAGAACTTTCATGTGAAATGCGACAGTCTATTCTTGTTCTTAGAAATGAAGAATATTCCATGCGAGAAATTGCCAAGAAACTGAAGATTTCCTACAACGGTGTGTACTACTCCCTTCAGAGGAGAGCACAAACAGCCTCCAACCAGAGTAGAAAGATAAGTGGGAGGCCGCGCTGCACAATTGAGCAACAAGACAAGTACATTATAGTGTCTAGTTTGAGAAATTGACTCCTCACAGGTCTTCAACTGGCAGCTTCATTAAATAGTACCCGCAAAACGCCAGTGTCAACGTCTACAGTGAAGAGGCGACTCCGGGATTCTGGCCTTCAGGGCAGAGTGGCATATAAAAAGCCACATCGGAGACTGGCTAATAAAAGGAAAAGATTGATATGGGCAAAAGAACACATACATTAGACAGCGGAAGATTGGAAAAAAGTGTTATGGACAGACGAATCGAAATTTGAGGTGTTTGGATCACACAGAAGAACATTTGTGAGACGCAGAACAACTGAAAAGATAAGTTGCTGGAAGAGTGCCTGACGCCATCTGTCAAGCATGGTGTAGGTAATGCGATGGTCTGGGGTTGCTTTGGTGCTGTTAAAGTGTGAGATTTGAACAAGGTAAAAGGGATTTTGAATAAGGAAGGCTATCACTCCATTTTCCAATGCCATGCCCTGTGAACAGCGCTTGATTGGAGCTAATTTTATCCTACAAAGCACACCTCTAAATTATGCATAAATTATTTAGGGAAGAAGCATGCAGGGGGTATTATCTGTAATGGAGTGGCCAGCCCAGTCACCTGATCTCAACCCTATTGATCTGTTGTGGGAGCAGCTTGACCGTATGGTATGCAAAAAGTGCCCATCAAGCCAATCCAACTTGTGTAAGGGGCTTATGAAAGCATGGGGTGAAATATCTGCAGATTACCTCCGCAAATTAACAGCTAGAATGCCAAAGGTCTGCAAAGGAGCATTCTATGACGAAAGCAAAGTTTGAAGGAGAAAATGATTATTTCAAGTAAAAATCATTATTTCTAACCTCGTCAATGTCTGGACTGTATTTTCTATTCATTATGCAACTCATTTGATGAATAAAAGTATCATTTTTTTCATGGCAAAGACAACATTGTCTGGGTGGCCCCAAACTTTTGAACGGTAGTTTATATACAATGCTTTTCGCAAGTATTCGGCCCCCTTGAATTTTTCAACCTTTTCCCACATTCAGGCTTCAAACATAAAGATAAACATGTTAATGTTGTGGTGAAGAATCAACAAGTGGGACACAATTGTGAAGTTGAACAAAGTTTATTGCTGATTTTAAACTTTTTTAAAAAATAAATAACTGAAAATTGGGGCGTGCAATATTATTCAGCCCCTTTACTTTCAGTGCAGCAAACTCACTCCAGAAGTTAATTGAGGATCTCTGAATGATCCAATGTTGTCCTAAATGACTGATGATGATAAATATAAGCCACCTGTGTGTAATGAAGTCTCCGTATAAATGCATCTGCTCAGTGATAGTCTCAGTGTTCTGTTTAAAGTGCATATAGCATCATGAAGACCAAGGAACACATCAGGCAGGTCCGTGATACTGTTGTGGAGACGTTTAAAGCCGGATTTAGTTGCAAAAAGATTTCCAAAACTTTAAACATACCACGAAGCACTGTGCAAGAGATCATATAGAACTGGAAGGAATATCATACCACTGCAAATCTACCAAGACCAGGCCGTCCCTCAAAACTTTCATCTCAAACAAGAAGACTGATCAGAGATGCAGCCAAGAAGCCCATGATTACTCTGGGTGAACTGCAGAGATCTATAGCTGAGGTGGGAGAGTCTGTCCATAGGACAACAATCGGCTTTACACTGCACAAATCTAGTCTTTATGGAAGAGTGGCAAGGAGAAAGCCATTACTCAAAGATATCCATAAAAACTGTCATTTAAAGTTTGCCACAAGCCACCTGGGAGACGCACCAAATATGTGGAAGAAGGTGCTGTGATCAGATGAAACCAAAATCGAACTATTTGGGCACAATGCCAAACGATAGGTTTGGCATAAAAGCAACATAGCTCATTACCCTGAACACACCATCCCCACTGTCAAACATGGTGGTGGCATCATCATGGTTTGGGTAAGCTTTTCTTCAGCAGGGACAGGGAAGATGGTTAAAATTGATGGGAAGATGGATGGAGCCAAATACAGGACCATTCTTGAAGAAAACTTGTTGAAGTCTGCAAAAGACCTGAGACTGGGACGGAGATTTGTCTTCCAACAAGACAATGATCCCAAACATAAAGCAAAATCTACAATGGAATGGTTCACAAATAACCGTATCCAGGTGTTAGAATGGCCAAGTTAAAGTCCAGACCTGAATCCAATCGAGAATCTGTGGAAAGAGCTGAAAACTGCTGTTCACAAACGCTCTCCAGCCAACCTCACTGAGCTTGAGCTATTTGCAAAGGAAGAATGGGCAAGAATTTCAGCCTCTCGATGTGCAAAACTGATAGACACATACCCCAAGCGACTTGCAGCTGTAATCGCAGCAAAAGGTGGCGCTACAAAGTATTAACTTAAAGGGGCCGAATAATATTGCACGCCCCAATTTTCAGTTTATTATTTTTTAAAGTTTAAAATAAGCAATACATTTCGTTCAACTTCACAATTGTGTCCCACTTGTTTATTCTTCACCAGAACATTTACATTTTTTATATTTGAAGCCTGAAATGTGGGAAAAGGTTAAAAAAAAAATTCAAGGGGGCCAAATACTTTCTCAAGGCACTGTAGATTATATATGAGAAACGTGTAGCTATTAGGTGTTGTGTGGGATGAATCTATTATTATTTTGCAAGCAATCTGTTTAGCACTGCGTGACTAATATATATTAAGCTTTTGTTTCTAAGAATACAATCTATCTGTTTAGTATAATCTAGTCCCCTTTGTATTAACTATGCAGTTTTAATTAAAACAAAAACAAAAACTTGGAGAAAATTCCTGTTTGAAGGCTGAGGATGACGCTCGTTTCCATCGCATTCTGAGATGATCACATCTCCCTACTTATTTATAGTTGACCTCTAATCACCCTACTCTCAAATGGCATTGGCTTAAATGTAGACCCCTACAACCCTTTTTTGCTACCCATATGGAGCACAGACATTTACACTTGCCACATTTTGAAAGTATTTTCCTCGCAGTCTCCCCGCCGGCACACAGTATCTCCCTACAATACAGCCTCCTGATGCAAGGAATTAATACATGTCCTGCTGGTGTCATACAGGCCTGGGAAAAGGAATTTGGTTTTGTGCTTACAAATGAGGATAGACAGAAGACCTTTTTTGTTTTCCTCTGATTGCCATGCACAGTAGAAAAACTTTAAAATACTGAACTTTTTCCATTGCACCACGTTGGCTGTTGGCGCGACAGTGGGTTTCTACCTCATGTTTGGTGGAAATAGAATTTGGGAGCAGATCTTTCTGACCTATTCCAAGCTCGTTGCTAATTGTTTCGAGTGGTCTTTGTGTAGCCCTCTTGTCAATTCTTCTTTGCCCAATAAAATTACAGTAAAAAATAAAAATCCTACATCATTACTTACCTGTCAGATATGTCTGATACTGACGTTCATTCAACATATACACCGACCTTGTCAGAGTTGTAGAAGTAGACTGCTTGTCTGGGTGAAATGGAGACTCTGTCTACTGAGGCTGCTGGGACCACCCTATGGCTACCTTTTGAGACTTTTCTGAATTCCAAACACTTTTCCACTGCCTTGACAATGAGATGTGGTATGGGGCACGATTGGTGAGTGCATGCATGTTTGCTCACTCATGTGATGCCCACTCCCATCCTGATAACCCCAACTGCTCTTTTCCTAATCTTCCTTCATTCCTACCCTTACCCCCTTTTTTATCTTCCCCTTTTCACACTTTTGTCTGCTTTTAGATATTTTTTTGGGTAATACAGAATATGTGGGGTAGAGTTCAGTTTTCCTAATGCTTACATGATTTTTGTTTTAATTTTGTAGATGTTTAGGTAATGTTTATCTTGTTTAGGACTGGGAACCTTTTCTACTCGTTTTTATATACATATTTCTGCAAGTACAAGCATTTTAGTAAAATGGCAATAACTTGGTCAATGTTGCAATTATTTAAAGTTCAACTTTAAAAGTGTCCAAAAATATTCTTTTTTGATATTGAATATGGGCAATTTACATCTAAATCATTTGAACAACTGTAACCGTTTTTATACGTGGCACCCAATTTCCCTAATAAAGTAATATTTATTGAATATTGACCCCTGTAGGGCTCCGTTCTATGGGCAGTGATATCACTATGTATTCACTGGTGGATACAGACAGAAGAGGGCCCCTGTGCGAGAACAGTATATGGGCCTTTGCAGTCCAAGAACTCTTGGAATCACACAATTCCACCTGTTTGCACATAGCAATGGGCCCTCTAACCTCTTGGGTTGCACAGGCTGAACCAATGATATGTCCGCGCCTGTATTAAAAGGGTAGGCATCGGAGAAGATGCAGAGGTGCCTCAACAAACATAGATTTCAATACTGCAATACAATAGCAATGTAAGGGTACCTTCACACTTTAGCGATGCAGCAGCGATCCGACCAGCGATCTGACCTGGTCAGGATCGCTGCTGCATCGCTACATGGTCGCTGGTGAGCTGTCAAACAGGCAGATCTCACCAGTGACCAGCCCCCAGCCAGCAGCGACGTGCAAGCGACGCTGCGCTTGCACGGAGCCGGCGTCTGGAAGCTGCGGACACTGGTAACTAAGGTAAACATCGGGTATGGTTACCCGATGTTTACATTAGTTACCAGCGCACACCGCTTAGCTTGTGTGCAGGGAGCAGGAGCCGGCACTGGCAGCGTGAGAGCTGCGGAGGCTGGTAACGAAGGTAAATATCGGGTAACCACCTTGGTTACCCGATGTTTACCTTGGTTACAGCTTACCGCAGGCTGTCAGACGCCGGCTCCTGCTCCCTGCACATTCAGGATTGTTGCTCTCTCGCTGTCACACACAGCGATGTGTGCTTATCAGCGGGAGAGCAACAATAAAAAAACGAACCAGGGCTGTGTGTAACGAGCAACGATCTCACAGCAGGGGCCAGATCGCTGCTCAGTGTCACACACAGCGAGATCGCTAATGAGGTCACAAAAACCGTGACTCGGCAGCGATCTCAGTAGCGATCTCGCTGTGTATGAAGTACCCCTAAGTGTTCACTCTTACCTATGCCGAAGATGTTTCCATTTACACATGCAAACTGCCTCTTCAGAGAGGAAGAGGACTTGGCTAGTGTCACCTATCGGAGACAGCAATCCTAAAAGTCTATATTGGCCCTTTGGTGAGCCTTGCCATATGACTTTGGATATAAGCCGAACCAGAATCACTTTTTACAGACAGTGTTCCGGGGTATTGCCCCTCATCAGTGCAACACTAATCTTAGATCCATTTGCACAAAAATATTATCTGTTTGGATTTTTTGTTGTTGTTGGATATTTGTGACCTGTATCAGTAACAGGTAAAGTTGTAGCTTTTTGTAATACTTTTGCTAGATTTGCTTTCATACATCTATAGTTAATTGTAGATGATAAAACTTGTCATTTATAATGTATTTTTTTTACAGCTTTATGTATTGTCTTAATACCTTGGTGATTTAATTTGTTCTTGTTAACTTTAGAGGGAAGAGGCCAGCAGGTTTCTACTGTGTAACCTGACAGCAGCATGATTATGTAGGAGCTCACGCCCTGATCCCAGTGATGTATCACTTAGTTTATTGGGTTCAGCAGTTGTAATAGAATCACAGTTTTCTCTTCTGTACATGTAGAATGCTGAGCTTTAAAGAAGTTGTCCAGTTACCAAAACTGATTTTTTTTTTCTGATAAATCTTGCTAATATGTGCCCCTCAACACATCTATTATGTTTTTTCAGCAAAATTACCATTTATTGTGCACCAGCAGCACATGCTCATTGCTGGCTCCAGCTCTGATGGGGTTAATCTCTCCTCTGACTTCCTGTGTTCAGTTCCTACAAGTCCCAGAATTCTTTGTGGCTCTGGGGCGGTGTCTAGCTTATCTAACACACCCACTGTGTCTAATACACCCACTCTGCTCCCACCCAAACCCTCCTCCCTGCCTCTTCCCAGTGGATGTGCACTGAGAGCAATCACACAGAGACAGCAGCAGCTCTACACAGCCAGGGGAAGAAAGTGTGTGTGCGCGTATATACAGTGTATGTGTATGTGTGCGCGTATATACAGTGTGTGTGCGTATATACAGTGCGTGTGCGTATATACAGTGTGTGTGTATATATACAGTGAGTGTGTATGTGTGTGTGTATGTCATACTCACCTCCCTGCAGGGTCCCGGTGCCATGCCTGCTTCCAGCCCCTGACTCGGTACAGCCGCTCTGGCTGTGTGCAGTCTCCCCGGGGCACGTACGAAGCTTGCAGGACCTGGCGGTGGATCACCTGATGCAGTCACCTGACGCATCAGCTGATCGTAATTCTCGCGTTGTCGCCCGGCCGGCTATCAGCTGATCCTGCCGTCAGGGGACTTCATCAGCTAATTACCGGCAGCTTCTGCAGCGATGGGCCAGGATCAGACTCCGCTGCAGGAGCTGCCGGTAATCAGCACAGACGTGAATATTTATTTATTTATTTATTTTTCTACTGATGCATCAGCTGATTGTATAATCGGCTTTTATACAATCAGCTGATGTGTCATGTGAGTCACGTAGTTTAACCTGACCCATCATCTGATCGCTTTGCCTTCCAGCAAACCGATCAGATGATATTGGATCCGGATTGGACTTCGCGGGACCCTAACCCAGGATTACTGCGGAGGGGGGTTTATTTCAATAAAGATGGAGTCACTAATTGTGTTGTGTTTTATTTCTAATAAAAATATTTTTCTGGTTGTTGTGTTTTTTTTTTTATCATTACTAGAAATTCATGGTGGCCATGTCTAATATTGGCATGACAACATGAATTTCGGGCTTAGGGCTAGCTGATAATATACAGCTAGCCCTAACTCCATTATTACCCAGCTAGCCACCTGGCATCAGGGCAGCTGGAAGAATTGGATACAGCGCCAGAAGATGGCGCTTCTATGAAAGCACCATTTTCTGGGGTGGCTGCGGACTGCAATTCGCAGTGGGGGTGCCCAGAAAGCTTGGGCACCCTTCACTGTGGATTCCAATCCCCAGCTGCCTAGTTGTACCCGGCTGGACACCAAAATTAGGCGAAGCTTACGTCATTTTTTTTTTTAAATTATTTCATGAAATTCATGAAATAATTAAAAAAAAAAAGGGCTTCTCTATATTTTTGGTTCCCAGCTGGGTACAAATAGGCAGCTGGGGGTTGGGGGCAGCCCGTACCTGCCTGCTGTACCCGGCTAGCATACAAAAATATGGCGAAGCCCATGTCATTTTTATTTTTATTTTTTGGGTAAAAAACTGCATACAGTCCTGGATGGAGGATGCTGAGCCTTGTAGTTCTGCAGCTGCTGTCTGCTCTCCTGCATACACTAGTGAATGGAGGATGCTGAGCCTTGTACTTCTGCAGCTGCTGTCTGCTCTCCTGCATACAATGAACATTTTGAATAAGGAAATGACATCAGACCTTTTTTTTTTTTTTTTCATCAACAATCTTTAATGGCATTGTGCACTGATTAAAAACGCAGTGAGCAAAAACGCAGCAAAAAACGCACCAAATCGTGGCAAAAACGTGACATGCAGCACCGCAGGTGACAAAGCAGAGCAAGTTGGTGACATGCTCTGCTCTGTCACATAGTGTGCTGCATGTCACTGTATCCACTCTGGGACTTGTTGTGCAGGTGACCGGGATGATACATGTCACTAACTTGCTCCACTCTGTGACTTCTGCTTCATTGTTCCAACTGTATACACTCTCACCTGAACAAGTCTCAGAGTGGGGCAGTTAGTGACATGTATCATCCGGTCACCTGCACAACAAGTCCCAGAGTGGTGAAAGATAGTGACATGCAGCACACTATGTGTCAGAGCAGAGCATGTCACTGTCTCCACTCTGGGACTTGTTGTGCAGGTGACCGGATGATACATGTCACTAACTGCCCCACTCTGTGATTTCTGCTGCATAGTACCAACTGTATACACTCACCTGCACAACAAGTCCCATAGTGGAGACAGTTAGTGACATGTAGCATCCGGTCACCTGCACAACAAGTCCCAGAGTGGAGAAAGATAGTGACATGCAGCACACTATGTGTCAGAGCAGAGCATGTCACTGTCTCCACTCCGCTGACCTCACAGCCCATACACGCTGCGATGGATGCAGGGGAACACAGAACAAGTAATCGGCCGACACTGGAGTCATCTGATTACTTGGGATGAATGAGAAGTAAAATGCTCTGGTGCTCGATGGGCGAAGCCCATGCCGATTTTTTTAAAAAAAAATTCATTAAAAATAAAAAAACAAAAAAATCACATTGTTTGTGGCCTCCCGCTGCATTTTCTATTGCTAAGGGTAACCAAAGCAGCTACTGGCTGCTAGCCCCCGCTGCTTGGTGTTACTTTCACTGGCAATAGAAATGCAGGGAACCTTTTTTTTTTTATAAAGGTTTTTCCCTGAAAACGTTTTTAAGAAAATGACGTGGGCTTCGCCATATTTTTGTATGCTAGCCAGGTACAGCAGGCAGCTACGGGCTGCCCCCAACCCCCAGCTGCCTAGTTGTACCCGGCTGGGAACCAAAAATATAGAGAAGCCCTTTTTTTTCATGAATTTCATGAAATAATTAAAAAAAAAATTGATGTGGGCTTCGCCAAATTTTTGAGTCCAGCCAGGTACAACTAGGCAGCTGGGGATTGGAATCCACAGTGCAGGGTGCCCAAACTTTCTGGGCCCCCCACTGCGAATTGCAGTCCACAGCTGCCCCAGAAAATGGCGCTTTCATAGAAGCGCCATCTTCAGGCGCTGTATCCAACTCTTCCAGTGGCCCTGGTGGCAGGTGGCACGCTGGGTAATAAGGGGTTAATACCAGCTATGTTTTACCAGCTGGTATAAAGCCCGAGATTCTTAATGTCAGGCCAAGTTTAACCTGGCCATTAAGAATCTCCAACAAAGGGTTTAAAAAAAAAAAAAAAAAAAAGACATCACACAGAGAAAAATACTTTATTAGAAATAAATACACAGACACAGTAGGGACTCCATGTTTATTACTCCCTCTCACCCCTCCACGATGGAGAGATTTCTGTACTGACCATGCCAGGAGAGAACGAGGAAAAAGAGCGAGCGGGGGGGAGGAAAAGAGAGTGGGGGGGAGGAAAAGAGAGCGGGGGGGGAGGAAAAGAGAGCGGGGGGGAGGAAAAGAGAGCGGGGGGGGAGGAAAAGAGAGCGGGGGGGGAGGAAAAGAGAGCGGGGGGGAGGAAAAGAGAGTGGGGGGGAGGAAAAGAGAGCGGGGGGAGGAAAAGAGAGCGGGGGGGAGGAAAAGAGGGGGGAGAAGAGAGAGCGGGGGAGAGGGGGGAGAAGAGAGAGGGGAGAAGAGAGAGGGGAGAAGAGAGGGGAGAAGAGAGGGGGGAGGGAGAAGAGAGAGAGGGGGGAGGGAGAAGAGAGAGAGAGGGGAGGGAGAAGAGAGAGAGAGGGGAGGGAGAAGAGAGAGAGAGGGGAGGGAGAAGAGAGAGAGAGGGGAGGGAGAAGAGAGAGAGAGAGGGGAGGGAGAAGAGAGAGAGAGCGCGGGGGGAGGAAAAGAGAGCGCGGGGGGAGGAAAAGAGAGCGCGGGGGGGAAGAAAAGAGAGCGCGGGGGGAAGAAAAGAGAGCGAGGGGGGGAAGAGAGCGAGGGAAAAGAGAGGGGAGAGGAGAGAGGGATAAGAGGGGGGCAGAGAAGAGGGGGAAGAGGGGAGGAGGAGAAGAGTGGGGGGAGAGAAGAGAGTGGGGAAAGAACGGGGGGGGGCAGAGGTGCTCTGTCACAAACTGTCTTCACTCTGTGACTTGTGGTGCAGACAGTTGGTCCCATGCAGCAGGACAGATGGCAGAGCACAGCGGTGACATGCCTGTCAGTGTCTTGCTGCTGGGAGGAGCAGATGATCACACTGCCCGACACCGGCCGCTCTCCTGACATTGCAGCAGAGCGGGCGCGTGGACAGTGTGAGCACATACTTACGTGCAGGGGGGGATTCAGCTGAAGAACCCCCCCCTGTACTGCACACTGGCGCCCCGTGCCTCACCATCTGCAGGGCTCTAGCCGGCTCCACACTGACGTCCTCCGGATCCTCCCCTCGATGCTGGGCTGTGATGTGCGGTAGTTACCGCCCACAGCCCTGTCACTCAATCTGAGTGGTGCCAGCCTCCTGTGACGTACCCGTCTTGTTTGAGAGCCCGGAAGTGCCGGGACGTCAGAGGATGCTGGCGGCCACAGCTCCAGGGGGTCATGTGACCGGCACTGAGCGTGCAGCATAGCGCCGCTCAGTGCCAGAACTGGAAACAGAAGCCAAAGGAGAAAACGCCTAGAAAGGTAAGTAGAACTCCTACAGAAAATAAAAAAAATTGGTGAACCACCCCTTTAAGCCTTCCACACACCACTGATGGGCAGCTTTCTGTTTGCATTGTATATTGACAGAAAACTGTTTATTAGTGGTGGCGCGGCATGGTTGGACCAGGAGGTATGTGACACTTAGTCCTGTAGTGATGATCTCCTTCTTATAAAACACTTATTTTATTGAAATAGCAACACACGAGACTAGTGAGGGGTGCATCGCTGGCTAAGGGATCTCTGCTCCTACATCATGCTGCTCTCAAATTACATGACAAAAACCTGCTAACAATTAGCGGTAACTCTTCTGATTTACTTTTCTTACACTGTCGGGCCCCACACACTATTTGTTGCACAAGTTTATTACCACAAGCATGGAGATATATTTTCTTATATCAGGGTGGCTCAGTGGTTAGCACTCCAGCCTTGCAGCGCTGGGGTCCTGGGTTCAAATCCCACCAAGGACTCCATCTACAAGGAGTTTGTATGTTCTCCACGTGTCTGCATAGGTTTCCTCCGGGTTCTCCTGTTTCCTCTCACACTCCAAAAACATACTGATAGGGAACTTAGATTGTGAGCCCCAATGGGGACACTGTTGCCAATGTATGTAAAGCACTGTGCAATTATTGGTGCTATATAAATGATTAATTTTTTTTATTATTATTATTATTGTGGAAGTTATTATTGTGTAATGTATACTTTTGGCTTTAGTATTAGACTTTTAGATTCTTAAAATTGACATGAACTTTTTGACTTTGCATTTTTTGATCTCACGAAACAGTTTTCATTAAAAATGTATTAAATAAAGGAGAACGGGAGTTACTTATACACACATATTACTAAATTTACGCCAAACAAATGGTGCAGGACAGAAATTCTCCATTAAAGGGAACCTATCATGTCCAAAAATGCTATTTACTTGGAGATATAGAGTTAATCAGCAGGTAAATAGAATTAAAATCCTGCCTGCAGCCACTCACTTCCGGTCATAGCAGTGTGCAGGGGGCTGTTATAGTGATCGGCACACTCCAAGGAGGTTTCATTGATGGCCTGCTCTGCGCACACGCTGCAGAATGGGCTGTCAATCACAGTGACAGGGAGTGGTTACAGCTGTGCTCACAGTATAGTGGGCAGTGATTGTAACCGCTTCTTGTATGACCTCAATGACTGAATAGTGAGCAGCTACAGGGAGTATATAAAATCATTTTATCCCTATAGCCATTCTTCCAGGAAGAATTTTAATAGTACTTTCAAATTAACCTCATATCTGCAGATTAATAGCATTTTAGGATATGACAGCTTTCGCTTTAAAGTCCGGTCATGTGCATTAAAATGTACATCTAATACACAAGGTAAAACATCAGAGAGCTGTATATAAAAAAAAAAGGACTTGCAGACTACTTATACTAAAAAAAAAAAAAAAAAAAAAAAAAAAGTACAATGACATCAAGTAGGAAGAAAAGTACAAGAGAGACGAGCGCACAGAGTAAGGATATGTTACTGCTAATTATTATCCAAGCAGCCACCTACTCCCGACACGTTTCATGTCTGAGCTTTGTCTGATGGGATCTTTTTAACTCTTTATGTACATTCCACTTGTCTTTATCCCTCTTCCTAATGTTTTATCTTGTATTACATGTACAGTTTATTGAGAATTTGAATAATAAAGAATAATCTGTTTTATATTATCTGTACATCCTGCTCCATTTTTTAGGTTACTTTAGTAATGTTATTTAGGATTATAATATTTGGCTTTCATTTGGCATTAAGCTCAGATGACTAACGCGTTCCTCTCTCCCTGTGTTTTTTATTGCATTCCAGGTAATTATAAACAGCACAATCACACCCAATATGACTTTCACAAAAACA
The DNA here is from genome assembly GCF_048569485.1 of Anomaloglossus baeobatrachus. Taxonomy (NCBI): domain Eukaryota; kingdom Metazoa; phylum Chordata; class Amphibia; order Anura; family Aromobatidae; genus Anomaloglossus; species Anomaloglossus baeobatrachus. The sequence continues at coordinate 508,399,378 of NC_134356.1, read as the reverse complement.
TCTCAGAAATTTGGCCAGTGGGCCGACAGCAGAGCAAATACAGTTTTTGGTCTTGGATTTGGATCTGAGCAACAATTGTCTAAGGTAAGAGTTCTGGAAAATTCTATATTTAAGGGGTTTTCCCTATCCCAAGGTTCAGTTTGTTTGAAAAATAAAATTGTGTTGTACTCCTCCTTCCTGGGTCCATCTCGGAGTTTTCTCCGCGTGTCTTTTATTGTCTGTGTGTTTAGACCAATCAGTGAGCTCAGTGGCTCTGATTGGCTCATGCTCCCTACAGAGCTCAACGATTGGCTGCAGCACTGTCTGTGACGCCAACACTGAAGACAATAATAGTGAGAGCAATTGTGGATACTAAGCACCAGACCTGAGGACTGTGAGTAAAGCACAATTTATTACAACAAGCTGCTCCTGTAGCCGGGAATTTTCTGGAAGTGGAAAACCCCTTTTTAAGTTGTTTTACACAAACCCAAAAATCAAGGAGAAAAATTGTATGAAAAATACCCTGAATATAAATAAATAAATTGCAAGTGCTTAATAACAGGGTACTTAGTGTATACATTTTTGCAAAAAGGTAAAAAGCTGTCTCACCTCGTCACGGTGTACCCATCTGAGACAGTCCCTAACCTACTGAAGTTAAAAACATTATCAATACCTGACTTGTGTCATGTCAGAACTCCAATATGGATGGTGGCAAGTGGTTAGCTGTGTCCCAGATAAAATACACAGCAAAGTGAGACGCAATCAGCTGTTCAGTCTCAGTACTAGGAGGGCTGCACCCCCAACTTGCAACCAAGCAAGAAAACATACAAAAAACACAAAAACCTGAGCTGAAACAATGTTCAGTAAACATGCAACATTAAGCATGTGAATTGCAGCCTTAAGACTAGAAAAAACCAAGGAGAAAAATTGTATGAAAAATACCCTGAATATAAATAAATAAATTGCAAGTGCTTAATAACAGGGTACTTAGTGTATACATTTTTGCAAAAAGGTAAAAAGCTGTCTCACCTCGTCACGGTGTACCCATCTGAGACAGTCCCTAACCTACTGAAGTTAAAAACATTATCAATACCTGACTTGTGTCATGTCAGAACTCCAATATGGATGGTGGCAAGTGGTTAGCTGTGTCCCAGATAAAATACACAGCAAAGTGAGACGCAATCAGCTGTTCAGTCTCAGTACTAGGAGGGCTGCACCCCCAACTTGCAACCAAGCAAGAAAACATACAAAAAACACAAAAACCTGAGCTGAAACAATGTTCAGTAAACATGCAACATTAAGCATGTGAATTGCAGCCTTAAGACTAGAAAAAACCAAGGAGAAAAATTGTATGAAAAATACCCTGAATATAAATAAATAAATTGCAAGTGCTTAATAACAGGGTACTTAGTGTATACATTTTTGCAAAAAGGTAAAAAGCTGTCTCACCTCGTCACGGTGTACCCATCTGAGACAGTCCCTAACCTACTGAAGTTAAAAACATTATCAATACCTGACTTGTGTCATGTCAGAACTCCAATATGGATGGTGGCAAGTGGTTAGCTGTGTCCCAGATAAAATACACAGCAAAGTGAGACGCAATCAGCTGTTCAGTCTCAGTACTAGGAGGGCTGCACCCCCAACTTGCAACCAAGCAAGAAAACATACAAAAAACACAAAAACCTGAGCTGAAACAATGTTCAGTAAACATGCAACATTAAGCATGTGAATTGCAGCCTTAAGACTAGAAAAAACCAAGGAGAAAAATTGTATGAAAAATACCCTGAATATAAATAAATAAATTGCAAGTGCTTAATAACAGGGTACTTAGTGTATACATTTTTGCAAAAAGGTAAAAAGCTGTCTCACCTCGTCACGGTGTACCCATCTGAGACAGTCCCTAACCTACTGAAGTTAAAAACATTATCAATACCTGACTTGTGTCATGTCAGAACTCCAATATGGATGGTGGCAAGTGGTTAGCTGTGTCCCAGATAAAATACACAGCAAAGTGAGACGCAATCAGCTGTTCAGTCTCAGTACTAGGAGGGCTGCACCCCCAACTTGCAACCAAGCAAGAAAACATACAAAAAACACAAAAACCTGAGCTGAAACAATGTTCAGTAAACATGCAACATTAAGCATGTGAATTGCAGCCTTAAGACTAGAAAAAACCAAGGAGAAAAATTGTATGAAAAATACCCTGAATATAAATAAATAAATTGCAAGTGCTTAATAACAGGGTACTTAGTGTATACATTTTTGCAAAAAGGTAAAAAGCTGTCTCACCTCGTCACGGTGTACCCATCTGAGACAGTCCCTAACCTACTGAAGTTAAAAACATTATCAATACCTGACTTGTGTCATGTCAGAACTCCAATATGGATGGTGGCAAGTGGTTAGCTGTGTCCTAGATAAAATACACAGCAAAGTGAGACGCAATCAGCTGTTCAGTCTCAGTACTAGGAGGGCTGCACCCCCAACTTGCAACCAAGCAAGAAAACATACAAAAAACACAAAAACCTGAGCTGAAACAATGTTCAGTAAACATGCAACATTAAGCATGTGAATTGCAGCCTTAAGACTAGAAAAAACCAAGGAGAAAAATTGTATGAAAAATACCCTGAATATAAATAAATAAATTGCAAGTGCTTAATAACAGGGTACTTAGTGTATACATTTTTGCAAAAAGGTAAAAAGCTGTCTCACCTCGTCACGGTGTACCCATCTGAGACAGTCCCTAACCTACTGAAGTTAAAAACATTATCAATACCTGACTTGTGTCATGTCAGAACTCCAATATGGATGGTGGCAAGTGGTTAGCTGTGTCCCAGATAAAATACACAGCAAAGTGAGACGCAATCAGCTGTTCAGTCTCAGTACTAGGAGGGCTGCACCCCCAACTTGCAACCAAGCAAGAAAACATACAAAAAACACAAAAACCTGAGCTGAAACAATGTTCAGTAAACATGCAACATTAAGCATGTGAATTGCAGCCTTAAGACTAGAAAAAACCAAGGAGAAAAATTGTATGAAAAATACCCTGAATATAAATAAATAAATTGCAAGTGCTTAATAACAGGGTACTTAGTGTATACATTTTTGCAAAAAGGTAAAAAGCTGTCTCACCTCGTCACGGTGTACCCATCTGAGACAGTCCCTAACCTACTGAAGTTAAAAACATTATCAATACCTGACTTGTGTCATGTCAGAACTCCAATATGGATGGTGGCAAGTGGTTAGCTGTGTCCCAGATAAAATACACAGCAAAGTGAGACGCAATCAGCTGTTCAGTCTCAGTACTAGGAGGGCTGCACCCCCAACTTGCAACCAAGCAAGAAAACATACAAAAAACACAAAAACCTGAGCTGAAACAATGTTCAGTAAACATGCAACATTAAGCATGTGAATTGCAGCCTTAAGACTAGAAAAAACCAAGGAGAAAAATTGTATGAAAAATACCCTGAATATAAATAAATAAATTGCAAGTGCTTAATAACATGACTTGTGTCATGTCAGAACTCCAATATGGATGGTGGCAAGTGGTTAGCTGTGTCCCAGATAAAATACACAGCAAAGTGAGACGCAATCAGCTGTTCAGTCTCAGTACTAGGAGGGCTGCACCCCCAACTTGCAACCAAGCAAGAAAACATACAAAAAACACAAAAACCTGAGCTGAAACAATGTTCAGTAAACATGCAACATTAAGCATGTGAATTGCAGCCTTAAGACTAGAAAAAACCAAGGAGAAAAATTGTATGAAAAATACCCTGAATATAAATAAATAAATTGCAAGTGCTTAATAACAGGGTACTTAGTGTATACATTTTTGCAAAAAGGTAAAAAGCTGTCTCACCTCGTCACGGTGTACCCATCTGAGACAGTCCCTAACCTACTGAAGTTCTTGCTTGGTTGCAAGTTGGGGGTGCAGCCCTCCTAGTACTGAGACTGAACAGCTGATTGCGTCTCACTTTGCTGTGTATTTTATCTGGGACACAGCTAACCACTTGCCACCATCCATATTGGAGTTCTGACATGACACAAGTCAGGTATTGATAATGTTTTTAACTTCAGTAGGTTAGGGACTGTCTCAGATGGGTACACCGTGACGAGGTGAGACAGCTTTTTACCTTTTTGCAAAAATGTATACACTAAGTACCCTGTTATTAAGCACTTGCAATTTATTTATTTATATTCAGGGTATTTTTCATACAATTTTTCTCCTTGGTTTTTTCTAGTCTTAAGGCTGCAATTCACATGCTTAATGTTGCATGTTTACTGAACATTGTTTCAGCTCAGGTTTTTGTGTTTTTTGTATGTTTTCTTGCTTGGTTGCAAGTTGGGGGTGCAGCCCTCCTAGTACTGAGACTGAACAGCTGATTGCGTCTCACTTTGCTGTGTATTTTATCTGGGACACAGCTAACCACTTGCCACCATCCATATTGGAGTTCTGACATGACACAAGTCAGGTATTGATAATGTTTTTAACTTCAGTAGGTTAGGGACTGTCTCAGATGGGTACACCGTGACGAGGTGAGACAGCTTTTTACCTTTTTGCAAAAATGTATACACTAAGTACCCTGTTATTAAGCACTTGCAATTTATTTATTTATATTCAGGGTATTTTTCATACAATTTTTCTCCTTGGTTTTTTCTAGTCTTAAGGCTGCAATTCACATGCTTAATGTTGCATGTTTACTGAACATTGTTTCAGCTCAGGTTTTTGTGTTTTTTGTATGTTTTCTTGCTTGGTTGCAAGTTGGGGGTGCAGCCCTCCTAGTACTGAGACTGAACAGCTGATTGCGTCTCACTTTGCTGTGTATTTTATCTGGGACACAGCTAACCACTTGCCACCATCCATATTGGAGTTCTGACATGACACAAGTCAGGTATTGATAATGTTTTTAACTTCAGTAGGTTAGGGACTGTCTCAGATGGGTACACCGTGACGAGGTGAGACAGCTTTTTACCTTTTTGCAAAAATGTATACACTAAGTACCCTGTTATTAAGCACTTGCAATTTATTTATTTATATTCAGGGTATTTTTCATACAATTTTTCTCCTTGGTTTTTTCTAGTCTTAAGGCTGCAATTCACATGCTTAATGTTGCATGTTTACTGAACATTGTTTCAGCTCAGGTTTTTGTGTTTTTTGTATGTTTTCTTGCTTGGTTGCAAGTTGGGGGTGCAGCCCTCCTAGTACTGAGACTGAACAGCTGATTGCGTCTCACTTTGCTGTGTATTTTATCTGGGACACAGCTAACCACTTGCCACCATCCATATTGGAGTTCTGACATGACACAAGTCAGGTATTGATAATGTTTTTAACTTCAGTAGGTTAGGGACTGTCTCAGATGGGTACACCGTGACGAGGTGAGACAGCTTTTTACCTTTTTGCAAAAATGTATACACTAAGTACCCTGTTATTAAGCACTTGCAATTTATTTATTTATATTCAGGGTATTTTTCATACAATTTTTCTCCTTGGTTTTTTCTAGTCTTAAGGCTGCAATTCACATGCTTAATGTTGCATGTTTACTGAACATTGTTTCAGCTCAGGTTTTTGTGTTTTTTGTATGTTTTCTTGCTTGGTTGCAAGTTGGGGGTGCAGCCCTCCTAGTACTGAGACTGAACAGCTGATTGCGTCTCACTTTGCTGTGTATTTTATCTGGGACACAGCTAACCACTTGCCACCATCCATATTGGAGTTCTGACATGACACAAGTCAGGTATTGATAATGTTTTTAACTTCAGTAGGTTAGGGACTGTCTCAGATGGGTACACCGTGACGAGGTGAGACAGCTTTTTACCTTTTTGCAAAAATGTATACACTAAGTACCCTGTTATTAAACCCAAAAATGTTGCCAAGTTCCCAAACCTTATGAGCAGGATTTTACTTACAAGTTTAGCATTGGTGTTGAAGGCTTTTCCTGTCTTTATTAGGCCCCTTTCCCACATCATTTTTTTGCCATCAGTCACAATCCATTTTCTTGACGGATCCGTCGTAGATTGTGGCTAAACTGATACGACGGATCAGTTTTTTGTCGGATCCAACTAGCTGGTGGCTAAATAATAAATTAAAGCATGCTCAGTTAAAAAGTAATTTGACGGATTACGATGGATCCTGCGCCCATAGGCTTCCATTCTACCAAAGGACAGACTGCGATAGAGCAGTCGCTGTTCGTTTTTTCCACGTACACAAACGTTACTTTGTCCGTTGTTTTTGTCCAGCAGACAAACCTTTTTCGACGGATCCGTCGAATGACGGATGAAATGTGAGGCCATCCGTCGCTAATACATGTCGATGAGAAAATAAACGGATCCAGAAGCATCAGTCGTCGGATCCGTTTTTTTCAAAATTTGATGGATTGTGGCTGATTACATAAAACTGATGTGTGAAAAGGGCTTTAGACAGTCAGTCTTAATATCCAATATATAACCTCTCAATGGGATTTTTTTTTGTCAAATTGATGCCCAAATTGTCTTTACAAAAATGTAAATACAGTGAGGGTTCCATGCTTCCTTTTACTATCCCTCGTAATTTCTCTTTACACAATTTCACCATAGGAAAATAAAATGTTCAGAAGAATATGTCTTCATGATCATTGGCCCTTGTAAGCAAATCTCGATCAGCCGACCAATGAGCAAGACCTCTCTGTTCCTCCACCTATGTTTTGGGCCTTTTAAATAAGCTACAAACTGCTTGACTTGATCAGCACTGGTCTATATACAACTGTCAATGTATAAAACATAGTGTGAATGAATGTGGTGTGATTCTTCTTAAGAAAAATCTGCTGACAGGATTTGTTTTTTTTATGTAATCTAAAGACAGCAGGAGATGGAGGCTGTGATCACCAATGTGTCATTTATTGCCCTGCTTTGCTGTAGTGTAGGTTTTATCACCTGGTATTATCAATGCCCAGACTACAGTAGTCCGACACTTCCCCTCTGCTCTTAATTTCGAAACCGCTGGCAACAAAAGTGAATACACCCCTAAGTGAATATTGCTTAATTAGCCAATTTCCCTCCCCTGTGTTGTGTGACTCATTAGTGTTACAAGGTCGCATGTTTGTGAAATTTGGTGTGATCGCTCACATACTCTCCCACACTCGTCATTGGGAGTTCAGCATGACACCTCATAGTAAAGAATTCTCTGAGGATCTTGGGGAAAAAAAAATAATTGTTGCTCTACATAAAGATGGCCTAGGCTATAAGAAGATTGCCAACAGCCTGGATCTGAGCTGCAACACGGTGACCAAGACCATACAGTGGTTTAACAAGACAAGTTCCGCTCAGAACAGGTCTTGCCATGGTCGATTAAAGAAGTTGAGTGCGTGTGTTCAGCATGATATCCCGAGGTGGTTTTTCAAAATAGACGTATGAGTGCCTTCAGCATTACTGTAGAGGTTAAAGGGGGGGTCAGCCTGTTAGTGCTCAGACCATATGCCACACACTGCATCTAATTGGTCTACATAGATGTTGTCCCAGTAGGAAGCCCCTTTTAAAGATGATGAGCAAGAAAGATCGCAAACATTTCACTATATGCAAGTAGACTAAGGATATGGGTTACTGGGTTTATCTTCTGTGGTTTGATGAGACCAATATAAAATTATTTGATTCAGTGGGTGTCAAGTGTGTGGGGTGGCAACCAGGTGAACAGTACACAGACAAGTGTCTTGCCTACAGTCAAGAATGGTGGTGGGAGTGTCATGGTTTGTGGCTGCATGGATGTGGGGAGCTACAGTTCATTGAGGTAACTATGACTGTCAACATGTACTGTGACCTACTGAAGCAGATATGATCCCCTTCCTATTGGAAACTGGGCCGTAGGACCGTATTCCAACATGATGATGACCCCAAGCAAAACTCAAAGAAGATCACTGCCTTGCTAAAGAAACTGAGTGTGAAGGTGTTCTACTGGCCAAGCATGTCTCCAAACCTAAACCCTATTGAATAACCTACATAAAACAATTCAGGTCCACCAAACAGGTATTGAATTGATCATAGAAAGTTTGAGTGTCATACAAAAACACATACATACAGTCATATGAAAAAGTTTGGGCACCCCTATTAATGTTAACCTTTTTTCTTTATAACAATTTGGGTTTTTGCAACAGCTATTTCAGTTTCATATATCTAATAACTGATGGACTCAGTAATATTTCTGGATTGAAATGAGGTTTATTGTACTAACAGAAAATGTGCAATCTGCATTTAAACTAAATTTGACGGGTGCATAAGTATGGGCACCTCAACATAAAAGTGACATTAATATTTTGTAAATCCTCCTTTTGCAAAAATCACAGCCTCTAGTCGCTTCCTGTAGCTTTTAATGAGTTCCTGGATCCTGGATGAAGGTATATTTGACCATTCCTGTTTACAAAACAATTCCAGTTCAGTTAAGTTTGATGGTCCCCGAGCATGAACAGCACGCTTCAAATCATCCCACAGATTTTCAATGATATTCAGGTCTGGGGACTGGGATGGCCATTCCAGAACATTGTAATTGTTCCTCTGCATGAATGCCTCAGTAGATTTGGAGCGATGTTTAGGATCATTGTCTTGCTGAAATATCCATCCCCTGCGTAACTTCAACTTCGTCACTGATTCTTGCACATTATTGTCAAGAATCTGCTGATACTCAGTTGAATCCATGCGACCCTCAACTTTAACAAGATTGCCGATACCGGCATTGGCCACACAGCCCCAAAGCATGATGGAACCTCCACCAAATTTTACTGTGGGTAGCAAGTGCTTTTCTTGGAATGCCATGTTTTTTTGCCTTCATGCATAACGCCTTTTTGTATGACCAAACAACTCAATCTTTGTTTCATCAGTCCACAGGACCTTCTTCCAAAATGTAACTGGTTTGTCCAAATGTGCTTTTGCATACTTCAGGCGACTCTGTTTGTGGCGTGCTTGCAGAAACTGCTTATTTCGCATCACTCTCCCATACAACTTCTCCTTGTGCAAAGTGCGTTGTATTGTTGACCGATGCACATTGACACCATCTGCAGCAAGATGATGCTGCAGGTCTTTGGAAGTGGTCTGTGGATTGTCCTGGACTGTTCTCACCATTCTTCTTCTTCTGCCTTTCTGATATTTTTCTTGGCCTGCCACTTCTGGGCGTAACAAGAACTGTACCTGTGTTCTTCCATTTCCTTACTATGTTCCTCACAGTGGAAACTGACAGTTTAAAATCTCTGAGACAACTTTTTGTATCCTTCCCCTGAACAACTATGTTGAATAATCTTTGTATTCAGATCATTTGAGAGTTGTTTTGAGGAGCCCATGATGCCACTCTTCATAGGAGATGCAAGTAGTTCTCCTATTTGAAAGTGGCCACCTTAAATACCTTTTCTCATGATTGGATACACCTGCCTATGAAGTTCAAAGCCTAATGAGGTTACAAAACCAATTTAGTGCTTCAGTAAGTAAGTAAAAAGTAGTTAGGAGTGTTCAAAACAAGAAATCGATAAGGGTGCCCATACTTATGCACCTGTCAAATTTTGTTTAAATGCAGATTGCACATTTTCTGTTAGTACGAAAAAACCTCATTTCAATCCAGAAATATTACTCAGTCCATCAGTTATTAGAAATATGAAACTGAAATAGCTGTTGCAAAAACCCAAATTGTTATAGAGAAAAAAGGTTAACAATAATAGGGGTGCCCAAACTTTTTCATATGATTGTATAGTAAAAATACTTTATATATAGGCAACAACTGTAAGGAATAGGGAAAAAGTCATTGAATAACTGTGGGCCATCCTCAAACGGAAGGGGGAGGAGCACAAGATCTCTAAAATCCACCAGCTCTGTGATGTCCTCATGGAGGAGTGGAAGAGGATCCAGCAGCTCCTGTGAAGCTCTAGTGAACTCCATGCCCAAGAGAGTTAAAGGGGTATTCCCATCTTCAAGATCCTATCCTAATATGTAGTATGTGTAATAATAATATTAGCAAATACTTCCAAATAGAAATGTAGTATAGTTCTCCTGACTCACTGTCACTTACCTCATGTTTAGAACATTGCAGGACCCCTTAGCTATCCATGGTTACGACCATGCATGTAGTCAGTTAGTTGTGGCAGAGGGCAGAAATTTAAATCAAGGGGAGGCAGAAAGCCAGGGGAGGAATCATTACAGAAGACCCGAACCACAAAGTCCCCACCCTGATGCTCAAGCCACTACACCTATCTCATTTTCAGACAAAGAATACTTTGCTATCAAGACTCAGATTTATCAGATACAGGTATTATTTTAATCAGCATCCTAGCGCCATTATGGCACCGCCTTTAGTTTATAGGGCAAAAACCTGCTGGTTTGATCCCTTTACGCGCAAACTCTATGTTATACATTTTTAATTGGAAAATTATTATAAAGTAAAAAAAAAACAACAAATCTTGATGCTCTGCAACATAAGCATGTTTTACAGGAATGTGTATATTTTCTAAACCTAAGTAGATGCCGGCAATTGCAAATAATCTATTTGCTTATATAAGTTGTAAAACAAAGGCACCCAAGTCCTCATATCTTAAGCTCGCCCAGAAATGTACAGTTATCATAATCAATTTATTTTCCTGAAAAACCCCAACATAAAGCAGCACTTGATAAAAAAACAAATAAAAAGCTTACACCTAAAATAGTCTGAATTGGATTGTGACGAAAGCAGCTTGGAAATAGCTCTGCAAGTAATTCCCATAGCAACCTCCTACTTGACGGAACATCTCACATACATGTCCTCCTACATTCATTAGAAAATGTCTGATTTCTCCAGACTCTTTCTATAGGATTGTGACTTGACTTTTTGTCTCGATTTCCTGTTCTCCATTCATCTGTTTTCATAGTTCTAGCAACATTTTTACCTTTGTATTTAGAGGAAAAAAAATAATCTGAAGTTAAATATGAGCATAATGGAAAGCCATCCTGGAGATCTGCACTTCATTTATAGTGGATGAATATCTAAAAGTTCAGTAAATTGCTACTACCCTACTTATTTTAGAATAAGGAGTAGATATAAATAAGTGTGTGCGTATATGTGTATGAGATATACAATATTGTTTTACAAAATGATATTATAATAACGTGGCAGCTGGTATGTATCGCAGAAGTGATATAAACTTGGGTGTTCACTGTAATATATGTAGTGCCACGAGACTTGATAGAGCGTACCAAGGCCAGGTTTTACGGCTAGCCAGAGAGCCGAGCGGGTCTTGCTATCCACATGCCTCCGCCCATGCGTCTCAGATTTTAAAATGATGTCTGTGTTTAACTCATGGTCTGTTTATGGAGGTTTGTGATATCTCCAGAAGGAACCTGTGAGCTACAGAATTGTGTATACTGGAACAGAGGTCAGTTAGTGGAGGCTCAGGCAGCTCCACTGGGATACTGCTGCAGAGAAGTTGTATCCGAACCTGTGCAGGTGTACCGCAAGTTAAACGCACTGTAAAACTGTGTTATGTTCCTCAGGGCCACCATCAGGGCATTAAACCGTGACTGGTGTACAGGGCCTGGTGAAGAGGGGGGGCCCGGCCTGGGATAATTACTCAGCTGTATTAAGCCTGGGCCTGTGGGACCCCCCTCTTCACCAGGCCCCAGTCACAGCTGCAGAAAAGGGTCTCGGCAGTGTCCCTTCTGCCACTACACATTGGTAATTTGCATTGCATGCAAGTTAGCCATGTGTGCTGGAGGCAGGGTCAGTGGGGCAGAGCAGGGCTCTGCGTGCAGCAGTGTGATGAGATCGTCACTCTGCAACCTCACCACACTACTGCACAGTATTGTAGCTACCCCGGACCTGAAGGGGCCCACCCACAGCTATTGCTACAGTTATATGGCTGAAAATTATATCTGACACCACACTGTGACTCTGCACCATTGCTGCGAATGAACCCGTCAGTACATTCTCCCGAATCCTGTTTTGCTTTGGACACAAAACCCAACAAAGCCACTAAGTGTAGGCTCAAACACTATCTGAAAATAGCCTTAGTAAAAGCTTGGGAGAATTTTTTTTAAATTTTTTTTAGGCCTTTTCATTCTGAGCAAGTCGGTAGAGATCTAGGTCTTGAGACACCTACAAATTTGCTCAGAATAACCGATCCTAAAATGAAGTGTTAGACTGTGGAAGGTTTGAGGGGTGGAGGCTGTGCAGAGCCTCAAGGGGACCCCAAATTTATGCCAGTATGGGGCCCTGAAATTCCTAGTGGTGTCCCTAATGTTCCTTTGTAGCCAGATGAGTGCTGATGTTATATTACCAGGAGTGCGGTTTATGCGTGTTTTATTAAACTGGCTGGACTTTTAAATGGAAAGTGTTCCTGTGTGCTGCCTCAAACAGCAAGCTGAGTAAGTAATAACATCACTATATATATATATTTGTGCATATGTACAATTTATTTTTTCTCCCATTTCTCATGAGCTGAATTCTAAGATCTAAGACTTTTTTTCCTTTTGTGTGTATTGGAACAACACAAATAGGGCAAAAAAGGCAAATTGGATATAATTTCACACACAACTACAAAAATGGGCCGGACAATAATTTGTGCACTCTCAACTTAATATTTGGTTGCACACTCTTTGGAATAAATAACTGCAATCAATCGATTCCTATGACTATTAACAAGCTGCTTACACCTCTCAATTGTAATTTTGGACTACAACCACTGTTCTTTTGCAACTCCTCCAGGTCTCTCATATATGAAGGATGCCTTCTCTTAACAGCAATTTTAAGATAATATAGATCCAGACTCATTCCTGTCGACTTTGACGGCTGCATATACCAATAAATAAGACAATTACAGTTACATATAGGTGTGTTTTTATCCCTGAACGTCACCCACTTAAATCCTTGAACTAATTGGATGGTTCAGGACAGAGAATGTTTGTCCCACCATGAGCCCTTGTTTGTATCATGTTCCTGTAACCATCACTCCCTTATTTTGGCTATTACCCATATATCAGACCCATCCTGGAATTTTCCCATAAGGTCCTATATGAGATAGTCCAGCACTATGGTGTGTTGAGACCCTCTTTCTGCTGGTACAATGAAACTTTACTGCAGCTGCTGTGTATCCTGTTGGATTTTCCCTCAAGTGTCATCAAAATTGCTGTGGTTAGGAGAAGATGGAGCTTGGCTCTTCTAATCTTGGCTCATGGCTCTTTCGGGCTTGTCTTTATAGCAGTGTTTCTCACCTCCAGTCCTCAAGACCCATCAACAGATCATGTTTTTAGGTTTTCCACAATATTAGACAAGGAATAATTCCATCACCTGTGCAACATTAATGAAAGCCTGAAAACCTGATAGAGGAAAACCTGAAAACATGATCTGTTGGTGGGTCTTGAGGACTGGAGTTGAGAAACGCTGCTTTATAGGATCACCCAGTCTCCTGGCTTAAGATCATGTGCTGCTTTAAAAAAGCGACTACCTAAGGAGGCAATCACCAGGAACTCCATAATAACATGGAGGAAATTCGGGGCCCAATCTAGAAAAATACACAGCACCGAATCAATAGTTTGGATGAAAATCGAAACGCTTTCTGCACTCCAAGATTAAAGCTCAACCACTGGAAATCTAAGGGAATATGCCTAATCTCAGACATACTCGATAACGATGAGCTGAAACCTTACCAGGATTAGCAAAAGAATTCAAACGAACAAAGTCAAATAAGAAAACTTGGAAGATAATATAAAAAATATTCATGAAACCTAGCACCCCCCTGCACCTTCCAAGTAACATCACAGCTCTCTTAAAGAATCCAAATAATCAAAACACTTGGAGAACCAAATATATCTACCAAATCTATAATGAAGACACAAATCTTAACGTAAAACACTTGGAAAAGTGGAAAATTTATGTTAAAAATCCCAGAAAATCAATTTGAAGAAAGATTTCAAAAGTCATTGGCCACAGTCTGCAAAAATATACCTTGCGTTGCTCTTATAGAAACCAATTATAAGATGATAACCCGCTGGTATTACACACCCCATAAATTGCATTTAATTAACCTAGATACCTCTAACTAACAAATGCTGGAGGAACTGTGGAAATTCAGGCAACATAACTCACACATATTTTTGTCGTGTCCAAAAATTAAGAAATTCTGGAGAGACATTCAATCGCTTATAAGGTCCATTACTCAGCTAGATGTAACTCTGACTCCAGAATTAGTTATTCTTCTCTTAAACATTGAAGCGATACCGAAACATTTTAGGCCCATAATAATATATTCTACTAGTTTCCACTAATCACATTGCATCCAAATGGAAAAGTGAGACTGCTCCTAATATTCAAGAAGCTAAGGAGAAACTAACTCTACATAAAACTTTAGAGTATTTTTATGCCATAAAAAATAATACTCAAACCAACTACCTCACCAAATGGGACCCATGGCTAGAGCCCAATCACCGACAAACTATACAACCCAACTGATGTTAAGGAAACACTAACTATATCCGAGAAATTCAAGCACGCTAATAATTTCAGGCTTGAAGCACTAGTCTTTTGATATCTCCTTGATCTAAAACTCACTAGAATAATATTTTTTTTATCTCACAAATTTGCTGGACTGTCTACGGAATCCATGTCAGGAAGTTGTTAATTTTATTTGTTATTTAGTTATTTGTTACAAAAAGTTAACTCGTAAGCAATGGATTTGACCAACAAAATATACTGCTTGCTGTATCAACACTAACAAACTAGGGGGTCAAAATATGTGAATTTTCTTAACCTTGATATTACTATCTATATGTCCTTAAATTGTCTAACGCATGAGTTCAAGATTTAACTACAAAACCTCATAAAAATCATTTGAATATGAGATCATGTGCAGCTCACACTGATTTAGGATCTGGAATTGAAGAATACACCTGTATATCACACTATTTAGTCAATTATTTAAGGCTTCTACATCGTTGATCAGGCTATTATGGTGTATCTGAGCTATCTGTGGGAAATCTAATTCTTTTCTAGGTGCTAAACCAAAAAATATCTTCTATTGAGACCTATTTATTAAAAAAAAAAAAAAAAAGCAAGCATTCGGTCCATGACTTGCCAGTCTCCACCTTTTACCTTCTGGATTGTTACATTTAAATGTTCCATTTAGCCTTTCCACCTTCCCACTGCTCTGTGTATGGTAAGGAGTGTGAAAGCTGCTAATTGACAAATACTGTAAGATATCCATAATCACTTCTGCTATAAAATATGCACTTTTACCACTTCAAGGATCCAATTTTAACCTACCACATCAATCGTGAGTTTTTCAGCAATAATGTAATTTTCTGCACTGGATATGCTTCAGATCAGTCCTGAAAAGAAATTTACACAACATGCACAAACTTACATAAACCTACTCATGGTAGATGTATGTGATTAATCTGCAATCTCTGGAGTAGTAGAGCGGATATGGGGTGTTTCTGCAAGGCCTTTACAGTTTTTCATACATTGCATTAGGCATACGTCTTATAAGACTCCGTGTGTCTGGTCATCTGAGTGCTGAACCCTAGTGCCACCCATACTTTGTCCATCAAAGCACACACCTAATATGGTCTTTGTCAAATGTGTTAGTCCATGGGTTACATGGGCCATCTCTGAGTAGAGCGCTCATGGCAGAGAAAGTTTACCGCCCTTTATCCACAGACTTTCCTTAGTCAGCTGGCTCCCAGCGTCTCATACTCCGTTCCTTGTTGAACCGCTTGTTCCTGTAGGGATTTAAGAACATCAGGAGTGACAGGTGTCACTGAAGTCCTGGTCTGCATTGGTACAATACTTTCAACTGTAGGCCTGTTTGCTGCTTCTTTATTGGCTCTATCTCTGCAAGCTTCTCCTATGGCTCCATCAGTGTCAGCTCAGGTGTAAGCTTTATCTTCACTATGCCAAACTTATTTGATAGCAGGAGAGCCTCCATCCGGGCTTGTATGCACTCCGCGGTCGTTATAGGTTTCTTATGTTGCATTAGGAAAGATCTGCCGCCTACATGCACATTTGGCTATCTTACCCTTTGCTGTTCTACACGCTACAGTGATTGAATAACTTCATTTCTACCTCCTATACCAATAGGAGAGAAGAGAGTAATTCTGCTTTTATTACTTCATGTTATGTAACTTCAGCATTTCCAGTGTAGAATCAACTAGCCTCTTGGTATCTAGATCCTTCTTTAAAAAAAACAAAAAAAAAACACCTTAATCTGCATTAGCAATGGGCTCATCTGATGCATGTTCAAACCCTGCCATTTCTTGTTGCATCAGAGCAATAATAAGATGTATGTTTGTCTGCTGTGTCCTCCGTTGGAGATAAAAAATATAAAGAAAACTTAAAAAAAAAAAAAAAAAAAAACCCTTTAAAATAGGTGACTTTACACGTCTTATTTCCAAATCTTTCACCCCCTTTTTGAATCCAGTTTCCAAAAAATAACTGGATTCTAAACTGTGTACCACGTGAGTTCTACATTTGGGTCATAAGAAAGTCATTGTGTCTAGCTTGTACCCAACTGAGAACACCATAAATGTCATGTTTTTGGGCCAATTAAGGCTTCTTTATTGTAATTTTTCTTTGCTCTGTGAGACTACCTTTTACTAACAGAACTGTAGTTTGTGCTCTGCTGAGAAATACAAAAGGAAAATAGATGACTCCTAATCATAATATGTATTAAAGACAGAATGTCATAAATTATCTACATACTATAAACTAAAGCTCCGCTCCCTCTCTCATCATTGCTTTCAATTGTATGGGCGTCTGAGATGCCCACCCATACAATTGAAAGTGAGATGCTGGGTGGAGGGGCCAGTGTTAGCGCGGACACCGGGCCCCCCGACTCTCACGACCCATAGCGGCCGCGTAGTGTACAGCCATTGATGCTACACCACTGAGTCTCCCAGTCCTGTCTTCAGCTAATGGCGCACTCACCTTCCCTGCATCTCCTCATTATCTCCGCGGCTCTGCGTTGCCTTCAGCAGTTTGATGAGGTCGCAGCTTGATGACCTCATCATGCTGCTGCACGCTGGGCCACGGGATGATGCGCCCTGCACCCTGCTCTGCTTCACTTACCCAGAACATGGATAATTTGCATGCAAAGCGCATCTGTCATGTTAGGTACGGGGAAGTACCAAGTGAAAGGGAAGGAAAGGGAAACCCTGTGTCTAGAGAAGGGGTAGATGGTGAACCCCTGACCAAACCTACCGCTGTTCACTAACCACCCTAGATAGATTCTACACCTATTCGCTGAGCCGGATACCTGACCCTAGGAATCTCTAGTGCTTGACCCTAAATAGGGAACAGGTGAGATGAGCTCTTTGTCAACCCCACTAAACACTAGAGAAGACACGAGGAGGACAGACAGGAGGAAAATGCATGAACTACTTATCCACAGATGACTCAGTTATAAGCTCAGCAACGTTTCAGTAATGATACCACAGATTGCCACAGAAGCCACCTGCTTGCAACTAAAGCTAGAATGAACTGAATAATATCACCAGCACAAGTCCAGGGAAGATGGGCGTATTTAAGTACATGGAGATACTGATATCAGCAGCTGGATGGAAATAGGGTTCCACTGGGTCCAAAAGGGGATGAGATGAAAACCAATCATGAAAGCTACGTAATACAATGAATGCTAACAGCAGAAACAATAGAAAGTTAGGGAGTATTTTGTGCCGCCAAACGCTGTGACCTTCTATTGACAGAAACCGTATGACTGTCTCTCACCCACGACACACCCGTAACCACATCGCATGCAAATTAGCCATGTGGTAGTGTGGCTGTGAAGAGGTGCCCAGCCAGGGCTTAATAAAGCAAATTAAGTACCCTTGCTGGGCCCCCCTCTTCACTGAGCCCAATCAGTAAGGGCATTGGCGGCCTTACCAGCAGGTGCCAGTGCCTGGGTCCCCCAGAGGATCCTCCGGTTCTCCCATGGACCAGTCTGACCCATATACCAACACTAACATTAGTGATGAGTGAGCTCTACCATGCTCGGGTGCTAGATACTTGTTAAGAGATGCTGGATGCTTGGATGGGTATGACTCAAGTATAATAGAAATCAACGGGGGACTCTAGCATTTTCCGGGAAATTTTCTGGAAAATTCTCGAATCCCCCATTGATTTCCATCATACTTGGGTACTTAAGTTCTCTCTCGCGCTCTCTCTCTCGCGCTCTCTCTCTCGCGCTCTCTCTCTCGCGCTCTCTCTCTCGCGCTCTCTCTCTCGCGCTCTCTCTCTCGCGCTCTCTCTCTCGCGCTCTCTCTCTCGCGCTCTCTCTCTCGCGCTCTCTCTCTCGCGCTCTCTCTCTCGCGCTCTCTCTCTCGCGCTCTCTCTCTCGCGCTCTCTCTCTCGCGCTCTCTCTCGCGCTCTCTCTCGCGCTCTCTCTCGCGCTCTCTCGCGCGCTCTCTCGCGCGCTCTCTCTCGCGCTCTCTCTCGCGCTCTCTCTCGCGCTCTCTCTCGCGCGCTCTCTCGCGCGCTCTCTCGCGCGCTCTCTCTCGTGCGCTCTCTCTCGTGCGCTCTCTCTCGTGCGCTCTCTCTCGTGCGCTCTCTCTCGCGCGCTCTCTCTCGCGCGCTCTCTCTCGCGCGCTCTCTCGCGCTCTCGCTCTCTCGCGCGCTCTCTCGCGCGCTCTCTCTCTCGCGCTCTCTCTCTCGCGCGCGCTCTTCTTCTCTCGCGCTCTCTCTCTCTCTCTCCGCGCGCGCGCGCTCTCTCTCTCTCTCGCGCTCTCTCTCGCGCTCTCTCTCGCGCTCTCTCGCTCGCGCGCGCGCGCGCGCGCTCTCTCCCTCTCTCTCTCCCTCTCTCTCTCCCTCTCTCTCTCTCGCGCGCGCTCTCTCGCTCTCTCTCTCTCTCTCTCGCGCTCTCTCTCTCGCTCTCTCGCGCGCGCTCTCTCGCTCTCTCGCTCTCTCTCGCGCTCTCTCGCGCGCGCTCTCTCGCTCTCTCTCTCTCTCTGCGCTCTCTCTCTCTCTCTCTCTCTCTCTCTCTCTCTCGCGCGCGCTCTCTCGCTCTCTCTCTCTCGCGCGCTCTCTCTCTCTCGCTCTCTCGCGCGCGCTCTCTCGCTCTCTCTCTCTCGCGCGCGCTCTCTCGCTCTCTCTCTCTCTCTCTCGCGCGCTCTCTCTCTCTCTCTCTCTCTCTCTCTCGCGCGCGCTCTCTCGCTCTCTCTCTCTCTCTCGCGCGCTCTCCCTCTCGCGCTCTCCCTCTCGCGCTCTTTCTCTCGCGCGCTCTCTCTCGCGCGCTCTCTCTCGCGCGCGCTCTCTCGCGCTCTCTTGCGCTCTCTCGTGCTCTCTCGCGCTCTCGCTCTCGTCCCGGATCCCCTTTGATTTACATGGACGCAGATATCGGATCCGGACTTCTGCGGCAAGCCGATACGGATTATAACCGATCCGCTGTACTCATAACTTGTCGTATACTGTAAGTGTCTGACCCACATTTCGTATATCGTTCCTTAATATTGCAGCTTCTAGGAGACGTTACTCCTTAAGTCTTTGCAGAGCTGTGGATGAATACATAAGTGTCGTTCTTGTGCTTGTTTTCAGGTATGAATGCTGCCGGCGGCACGATGATAAATTCCTCTTTAGACTTAAAGGGCTATTACTAGTGCAGCTAAGTACCCCCTGGATCACACTTTACATCCATTCTTCCCAAGTTTTATTTTCTTCTGGAGAAACCATACACGCTTGTGTACTATGCAGTGGTATAATAATCCTCTATTGTTTGTCACATTGTGTCAGTTGCCGGAGGAAGTATATACGCTAAATTTTAGCTTAAAATTGATGGTGCCACAAACTGTGCGGATCGTGCTCATTCACAACACACTGTCAGATGAAGTGATTACAAGTTGTTTTTAATTGCAGGAAATATTGAGCATGGCAGGGGTTAAACGGTCTGTTTTATTACCATAGCAACCATTGCATCACTGAAAACTAATGATGGTTTAAGACTACCAAACCTACTGCTCCGAATCCCTAAAAATAACTTAATTGTTTGTCTTGAGCACGTCTTTGCTGCAGCCTGTGCTGACATCACACGCCGTGTTTGTATGGCTTTTGTAGTGCTCCAGGCTCCAGCTCAGCCTTATACATGGCCTTATAAAATGTCAGCCGCACGCTGTGTAGCCATTGTTTTTTCTTTTTCTTGATATAACCACCATAGAAATTTTGAACGTCACCTATCCTAGTTAGTATTCATAGGACCTGAAGTGTTTGCCTAAGCTAGTGAATTCACATATATATCATTTTAGCTCATACAATAGCTCACAACATTTTGTGTTGGATTCTTTTATTCAAAGGTTTGGCTTGACTCTAATCTAAACTTTTTACTAGTCTATGAGAGCCTCCTGAAGCTATTCTCCAACTCATCTCATTGGAGTATGGGCTTACACAATCCTGGAGTTTGCTGCCATCGAACTGCTTATATAATAAACCACCCTGACTTACCATCAGAATATAGAACTCATCCATATACTTTGGGAAGAAATTGTCCAACCATCTAATGGCTATGGGGGCTTCCCTGACTGTTCCCTGGCCGATTATTGGTGGTTGGGATCAGTGGCTCTCACATAGAATACACAAGAATGCATGAGCTGATGGTTTCCATGTTTAGGGGAGTCAGGTGAGATAGCCGTAGTTCGGCTGACGGGTATCTAATCTCTAAAGCAAGTTTAAAGGGAACCTGTCAGGTGCAATATGCAACCAGAACCACAAACCGTTCTGGGTGCATATTGCTAATCCCTGCCTAAAGGCCCAGTCACACACCGACTTACCAGCGATCCCGAAAACGATGCGACCGGATAAAGATCGCAGGTAAGTCGCTGGGAGGTCGCCGGTGAGATGTCACACAGTCAGATCTTACCAACGATGCAGGAACAATACAGGTCGCAGTAGCAACCTGTATAACGATCTCAGCAGTCACTGTGACCCTGTCACACAGTGTCAAACACAGCGATGCGTCCTGCCCAGCCGGACATCGCCTTTAAAGAAAATGGCCTGGACCATTCTGCAACGACTAGAGATCTCACAGTAGGGGCCTGATCGCTGGTAGGTGTCACACATAACAAGATCGCTAACGGGATCACTACTGTGTCACGGAAACCGTGACTCAGCTGCGATCTCGCTCGCGATCTCTTTATGTGTGACGGTACCTTTACTTTCCTGTATCTAGCAGCAAACGTAAAGAGATAGGCAATTCTAAAGATCTTGCGTGATATGCTAATGAGCACATGGACTAGCCACAAGGGCGTTCATTCCTGCGCTCATTCTGCCCTCTTAGCATGGTCGCACGTTCACAGGGGCATGCTAACATGCTATTCAATACAGCATTATCAGCAGTGATACATGAACTGTGTCCGCTGTCACAGCTGATCAGACGTCCTGGCACTTCCGGTCATGCGCAGTATGAAGTAGTTTGTACACATCCCGACTTTAGAGAAGTCTAGTGCAAATGACTGGTTTTGACGGGACCTCTGATCAGCGGTGATAGCTGACACAGGTACGTGTGTCATCGCTGATGATGCTGTATTAAATAGCATGTTCGCTTGCCTCTGTAGGCATGCTACCATGCTAAGAGGGTGGAATGAGCACAGGAAATAACACCCTTGGGACTAGTCCCTGCGCTCATTAGCATATCATACAATATCTTTAGAAGTAATTCTTCTAAAGATCTCTATGTATGCTACTAGATACAAGGACAGTTAGGCAGGGATTAGCAATATGCACCCAGAACTCCTCGTGGTTCTGGGTGCATATTGCACCTGACAGGTTCCCTTTAAAGGGTTATTCCCATCTCTAAGATCCTAATATATAGTAGGTGTAATAATATAAGTTGCCTCCAATTAGAAATGTCATTTACAGTGCCTACAAGTACTATTCAACCCCCTGCAGATTTAGCAGGTTTGATAAGATGCACATAAGTTAGAGCCTGCAAACTTCAAACAAGAGCAGGATTTATTAACATGCATAAATCTTACAAACCAACAAGTTATGTTGCTCAGTTAAATTTTAATAAATTTTCAACATAAAAGTGTGGGTCAATTATTATTCAACCCCTATGTTTAATATTTTGTGGAATAACCCTTGTTTGCAATTACAGCTAATAATCGTCTTTTATAAGACCTGATCAGGCCGGCACAGGTCTCTGGAGTTATCTTGGCCCACTCCTCCATGCAGATCTTCTCCAAGTTATCTAGGTTCTTTGGGTGTCTCATGTGGACATTAATCTTGAGCTCCTTCCACAAGTTTTCAATTGGGTTAAGGTCAGGAGACTGACTAGGCCACTGCAACACCTTGATTTTTTCCCTCTTGAACCAGGCCTTGGTTTTCTTGGCTGTGTGCTTTGGGTCGTTGTCTTGTTGGAAGATGAAATGACGACCCATCTCTAGATCCTTGATGGAGGAGCGGAGGTTCTTGGCCAAAATCTCCAGGTAGGCCGTGCTATCCATCTTCCCATGGATGCGGACCAGATGGCCAGGCCCCTTGGCTGAGAAACAGCCCCACAGCATGATGCTGCCACCACCATGCTTGACTGTAGGGATGGTATTCTTGGGGTCGTATGCAGTGCCATCCAGTCTCCAAACGTCACGTGTGTGGTTGGCACCAAAGATCTCGATCTTGGTCTCATCAGACCAGAGAACCTTGAACCAGTCTGTCTCAGAGTCCTCCAAGTGATCATGAGCAAACTGTAGACGAGCCTTGACATGACGCTTTGAAAGTAAAGGTACCTTACGGGCTCGTCTGGAACGGAGACCATTGCGGTGGAGTACGTTACTTATGGTATTGACTGAAACCAATGTCCCAACTGCCATGAGATCTTCCCGGAGCTCCTTCCTTGTTGTCCTTGGGTTAGCCTTGACTCTTCGGACAAGCCTGGCCTCGGCACAGGTGGAAACTTTCAAAGGCTGTCCAGGCCGTGGAAGGCTAACAGTAGTTCCATAAGCCTTCCACTTCTGGATGATGCTCCCAACAGTGGAGACAGGTAGGCCCAACTCCTTGGAAAGGGTTTTGTACCCCTTGCCAGCCTTGTGACCCTCCACGATCTTGTCTCTGATGGCCTTGGAATGCTCCTTTGTCTTTCCCATGTTGACCAAGTATGAGTGCTGTTCACAAGTTTGGGGAGGGTCTTAATTAGTCAGAAAAGGCTGGAAAAAGAGATAATTAATCCAAACATGTGAAGCTCATTGTTCTTTGTGCCTGAAATACTTCTTAATACTTTAGGAGAACCAAACAGAATTCTGGTGGTTTGAGGGGTTGAATAATAAATGACCCTCTGAATAAACTTTTCACAATTTAAAAAAAAAAAGAAATAACATTCTTTTTTGCTGCAGTGCATTTCACACTTCCAGGCTGGTCTACAGTCCAAATGTCACAATGCCAAGTTAATTCCGAATGTGTAAACCTGCTAAATGTGCAGGGGGTTGAATACTACTTGTAGGCACTGTAGTTCTTCTGATTAAATATGTTGCTTACCTCATGTGTAGGGAATTCCAGGACCTTTGGTATCCATGGTTACGACTACACATACAGTCAGCTAGTTGCCAGTGGTCATAACCATGGATAGCTAAGGTCCTGCAATACCTTGAACATGAGATAAGTGACATAGGGAATCAGGAGACCTATACTACGTTTCTAATTGGAGGTATTTGCTAATATTGTATTATACGTACTACATTCTGGGATCGGATCTTGGAGGTGGGAATACCCCTTTAAGGCTAGTATTGCATGTATCTTGTATGTAGGGCGTCCCAGGTGCGGCTGCTAAAAAGCTGATCCTGAAAGTCAAAAGTGGCTGATCTGTGCTGCAGCTATAGAAATGTTTTGCATATGGCTTCTTATTGTTAATAGCCCCTCTTTCTGCCCACAGTGTTGGCTTAAGGGTGTGTCCACAAATGATCATAGTAGGTTTTGTCATGATTACCAAAATGAATTGGCCTTCAAGTTACTGCTTCACATCCTTACAGTGGCCCGGTGCCTGATTGCACGTTGTTCGAGACAGACGAGGGCTCCGTCCCTCCAGAACCTCAAGAGTAGAATACTAGATGTCAGGAGGATGGAACACTTTACCGCACTACTAAATGCCTCAGCTGACCGTTTCTTGGTGGTTTGGGCGCCCTGGGATTACTTTGCCGCTGATGAGGACCTATAGGGTTAAGGTTTACTGAACTTACATTTATCTTCCAAATTTTCCCACACCTTTTTCCCCACCATCTCCCCCATCAACCCACCCTTCCAGTCTTGTCATTGTACGTCTTTATTGTGTGTCACCTTTGTTATTGTTATAGTTCACGGATTATAATTTTTATATCTGCTTTGTATGCTCATTATGATTAATGTACTATTTGGATGCATTTGTAAAACGCACTTGTCTGTTATTACTAAACTTTAATAAAAAAAAAATAGTTAAAAAAAAAAAAACTGCCCCCCAGTGGTGACCAAAGGCAGCTCAGTCTTGGTTTTTTTATTTTTGAATCTGCATATTTTTTTATTTACTTGCTTTTTAATTAAAGGGTGTCAACCTTGCCTGACAGTTTGGTCAGAGCCATGAACGGGCATTTACTTTACAGTAGATGACCTATATATTGTTTACAGAATTAAGTGAGAAGGCATTAAATAGATAAAAATAAATTGTGTATGGAAGAAAAGGCAGGAAAGACGGACGAGAAGCTAATTGCAAAATAAAGTAAATAAACTAAAAAATGATAGTGTTGGCCTCCTCAAAATAATCTGGGAGAAATTGTGCAAGATTGGGAGAGAAAGTCCAATCTGCTAAACTCCTTTTTCTTTACAGTATTTACACAAGATAATCCCATCACAGATGACATGATCAGAAACCAAGTGTTCCAGACGGCGCATGTGTCCAAGGAAGACATCCACAATATAACTTGAACAAAGGACCAGTACTCCAAATCTTCTCCAAACGCCTTGAAAAAGGCTCATTATTAGCCGAAACGCGTAATTTACGTCTGTATGCTTATATGGAATGAATAAATTCTCATAAATTGCAGAAGATTTGGAGTGCCGGTCCTTTGTTTAAGTTAGATGACATGATCAGGGATACCATAAATTCACCATTAAATGTCACCTGCTTAACCAGCAAGTAGTACAGTGCCACCTCAAAATCTCTAAAGTAGACGCATCTCCAGGCCCAGATGGCATACACGCCCCTAAAACTGCAAGAGTTAAGTACCATGATTAACAGACCATGACGTCTAATATTCAAGGATTCCATAACAATAGGGTATGTAACACAAGTCTGGCACATGGCAAATGTGGTGCCAATAATCAAAAAGGGCACTAAATCTGAGCCTCGAAATTATAGGCCGGTAAATTTAACTTCTACTGTAGGTAAAATCCTTGAGGGTTTCTGTTAAAAACTGGGTTTAGGCGACAAATGCAGAGCCAGTATATAATGACTGGAGCGAGAATAGGTGCAAAACATATTATGGATTTATTCAGATAAGAGGTGAAGTTACAGTCATTAGAGAAAAGTAACTGTCTTGGCTTGAGTTAATAGATGGATAGACAGAAAAAATAACAGTTCATTTGCCTTACATAGCTGTGATGTAGTAAGCCGTCTCTCTCTGGATGGTCTGGTCGGGCTTGATGAATCCGTCTTTCTCCTCCCTCCTTCTGCCTCTCCCTTTGAAGTGTGGGCTTCTTTTATAACCTAAACCCCTCCTCCTGATTGTCCTTATCTCTTTACATGGTATTACAAGAAGCAACTAACCTTATTTTAGTTTGGCATTACATCATGTCACGTGGTTCGTTTTGCCCGCGAAAATAAATGACTTGCGCAGTAGAGACTTGTAACTAGACCACTTACATAGAATGTAAAACATATATAACTCCTTTGAAGCTCGCTGAACTCTGACCTTAGTGTAACAAAAAGAGCATTCTCAAAGCTATTTCAGTTCTTAGCCCAAAATTCCAAACAGAATATAGCAGTATGCTGACAGCTTTGATGAACAATAGCAGATGGCTTTGGTTTTACCATGTCAGACTCTTGGTCAGTATTTCCAGCTCACAAAGACACTCTTAAAGGGGATGGCGAAATATACATATATTTATGAATATATGTAACCCAGTTTATGAATCAATCTCCATAAACTCACTATTTTACAGTTTCCTAAGAGATGCTATCTTGGAGTATCTTAAGAACAACCTCATCGCCCAACATCAATATGGGATCGGTCCTGTCAAACCAATCTGATAAGCTTTTATAAAGAAGTCAGTTACACACTGGACCACGTTAATGCTGGGTATGTTGTCAGTCTTGACTTTTCACAGGCATTTGCTAGTGCCACACACATGGTTGGTACCTAAAATGCAAGAAATGGGACTAGAGGAAAGTATGTGCACATGCTGCGTTTTTTTCTGACCACACAGATGCAGCGTTTTTGGCCCCAAAAAAACGCACTAAATCGCACCCACAGGAAAAACGCATAAAAAAGCATGCGTTTTTGCGCATTTTTGTGCGTGTTTTGATAATTTTTTTTTGCTGCATTTTTGTCCTATGCATTAAATGGGTGAAAAACGCAGTGAAAAATACAAAAAGAATTAACATGCTGCATCTTTTGTGGTCACCACAAAAGCGCAGCAAAGAAAAAAACTGCAGTGTGCGGACAGCCAAAATAAAATCTCATAGACTTTGCTGGGGAAGGAAATTCATGCAGTTTTGAGGCCAAAACTGCACCCAAAAACGCGGCAAAAAAATGGAGTGCGCACATAGCCTTTCGGTTTTCGGCACACAACCGTTTAAATCCGTCGAATACTAGCTGTGGTTTTCATCTATAGCACTTACACCAACCTTATTCTATGGGACTGCGCACATGTTCGATTGTTTTTTCTTGGACAGAGTGGGCTGAGGAAGAAAACTGTGATGCGTCCAGTTTAGATCAGAGTATCCGATCAAAACTGCCAATGCAAGTCTATGGGTCTGTGGAGAACATCTGAGTGTGGTCTGATTTTCATTAACGGACTGAATGAGGTGGAGACATTTATTTATGTTTTTTCTTCTCCACCTCCAGGAAAAATGTATCCCACTCAGATCATCAAGTTTTTATCAAACCATGATCCGCATAATATAACCAATTTTCTTGGATGTGGAGAAAACTGTTGTGTGACCCTACCCTAACTGGGTTAACAATAGAGATGAGTGAACCTGAGATTCGATGTTCGGCTTTCAGGTGTGGAGACAGACTTCCAAAAAAAGTTTGGGTTTGATGTTCAAGTGACTTACAAGTTCAAACCACTCAAGCGAGCAACACTGTACTTGGGTATGAGTGATGCTCAGCCCAGTGCGATCCGCTTGCAGTGTTTGAACGGTTCGCACTTGGGGTAAAATCAGTGTGATCCAAAAACCCTGCCCACCCTCCCCTGGAACTATTTTGCTTATAGCTGACAGCATGTCTGTGTAACCACGAACTGCCCAATTAGAGACTTCCATTGAGGTTTGGATCAAGTCAGGCTCACAAACTGAACATTTTAAAGGTTTGACTGTACCTGGCGAACCTAACGTCCAAAGGTTTAGTCATCTCTAGTTAACAACTGGCACAATTCTGAAGATGGCGGTTCCAATGTTTCCTGTATTAAAGAGAACTTGTCACCAGATTTGACCCCTATAAGCTGCGGCCACCACCACTGAGCTGTTATATAAAGCATTCCAGAATACTAGACGAGAGGAAGCAGCGACACCCATTGGAGTGGACCCATCCCCTAGGTGAGTATTATAAGTGGGGGGCATTTACGTTATACAGAGTGGCCTGTGCTCTTTTATATATAGTATTCTAGAATGCTGTATATAAGCGCCCACTGGTGGTGGCCGCAGCTTATAAGGAATATTCCCTTTAAGGCAATACCGTAGTAGCGCACATGTATGAGCACAGTACTATGCACTTCTGTGGAATTGTTAGAACGGTGATCTCCATCAGATTCACAGTGTACAGAGATGTTGCTTTGAATGAATAGTACTACTCCATTTACTTTGGGGGAATTTAAGACGCCTATTATTGTGATTACTTGGGAGGCCAATGATCATGTAGTGGGACAGCCCCTATAGGCAGAGCCTAAATGCTGCAAATCCATTTCTTTTTAATTAAAAATGACAAATAGAAATTTCTTCATATTGTTACTTAAACCTTAAAGCCCATTTAGTTGCTTTAAAGTTGAAATGCCAGGTTTATTAAATGTTTCCTGGCTCCTGCTGATCATCCTTTTGTACAGTACGGATTGGAGTCAATCAATAAGTGTCAGATCAGGCTGTGTCTGTTTAACAACTAGTAGCCAATACACCCACAAGTTCTGTTTCTCAGCAGCACCTGTACTATTTCCCCATTAATTACCTGAAAGGACTCCAAGAAATTATTCTCATTTGGGAAAGAAAAGTACAACCAACAGACCTAATTACAGGATTTACACATTTTTTAATTAAATTAACAATTTTGTGGCTATTAGACAAGTCCAATGTTAATTAGCAGCAGGCTGATATAGTTTAGACTGCAAATCCAGATTCCTTTTAAAGATTACTTTAACAAGCCATATCAGTTCAGAAAATACCGTAAATGTTAATCTGTGTAGTAACAATTAGTTTTACAATTTAGTACTAATGTTCTATAATAGTGTACTTTGTTACAATTCTTAACGATTTTTAAAGCTCCAATAAGAACTTTTATTATTTCCTCTTATGGAAAGCTCTTCTGGACACACAAGCACAGGACTAATCAGCCAAGGACGTGAACAGGAATAGGTTTTCATAGGAGTACCCAATGGGTCCTAAAACCTCATAGGAATGGATATAGAAATCCTATTCTAAATATGAATGAATAAGAATTTTTCGAGGATGTCATTTTTTCCATATAAGTGTATATTGTATCATACCGTAATAAGTTGAAAAAAGAAAAAATAAACAGTCATGACAGCATCTTTGGTGACTCCTGCTTTTAACCAGGTTTATAGCAATAGAATATGATCATAGAGCAATGATATTTAACATCTTTATATTTTCCTAAGGGTATGTGCACACATCATCATTGTAAGGTGGATTCCGTTTGAAGCTAGCCTTTAAAAAGCGCTCAATTAAAATTTAAAAATAATGAACCTATGCACAGTAATGTAAAAATGAACTCCTATACGTATGTTTAATCTTTTTTAACTTCTTTAACTGTTTCAGGCTTCCAAAGCCGTGAAGCAGCTAAGAAAGTGACCTGACCATTCTTCAGGAGGCGTCTGCTTTGAAACCAGCACTGTTTTATAAAAATAAGATTAATAAAAACGCTGCAAAATCGACAAAGTCGAAGCTTCAGGAAAAAAAACAGCATTTTTCTGAAGGGTCTTCTGCTTCAAAAACTATGCCGTTACGATGGTATCTATAAGACATGCCCTTACATGACATTTTTTTTAAAGCAACACCAAAATCTTGCCCATAGCATCCCATTAAATATTCCATTTCATGTTTAATTTTGGTGAGGAAAAAAAAAAATAATGAATCTGAGTGGGTTGCCTGTGTACCAATGGAGTTTGTTTGAAATGTTTGCATGCATTAAAGGAGATTTGTCAGCAAAATTTCACCAACTCAACTATTTATATATGCACATAGCTCTCTCAAAGTCAAGTCCAGCGATACCTTTTCGTGGTCTGTATGTTCTTCAGTTACTGAGAAATCAGCATTTTATTGGTATGCGAATGAGTGTGTAGATTTGAAGCATCTGTCACTCCAGCTCTATTTTCTACTCAGCGCCGGTGCCTCCTTCTTGACTGATGGCTCCTTTGTCTGAAGTCTCACAATATTGAGGCTTTCAGTCAAGCTGCAGGAGGCAACGCTAGGTGGGAAGTAGAGCTGGAGTGACAGAGGCTTACAATCTACACACTCCTTTCCGTACCAATAAAACGGTGATTTTTTTCAGTAATTGAGGAATGTATGGACCATGAAAATTTATTGCTGGACTGGACTAGAGAGCTACATGCACATATAAATAGTTTGGAGGGGGGAAAGTCTAGTTACAGATTCTTTTTGAGGGGCTTATGTTTTGACAGTAAATACAGTGGAACCTTGGATTAAGAGTAACTTTGTTTGAGAGCGTTTTTCAAGAAGAGCAAAGCTTTTTAAAAATTTGTAACTTGGTGTAAGAGCACAATGCTTTGCAATAAGAGCAAAAACTAACTGTGTACACTTCCGGTTCTGTCCTTTCACCATGCTCTGACCGGCTCTGGAGGTAACTTTCTGTACATATGTACTGTATACCATTGTACAGTATATACTAGCCTATCTTATCAATTTGCATTTGCGTGTACAGTATTGTACTTTCTGCTAACCAGTGCAGCACATTGCTTGTACGGTAATCTAATTGCCTGGGCAGTATTCCTACCCCACATTTGACTTAGTTCTGCCCTTATTTTGGGGAGAATAGATTTGGGGTGTGGTTGTTTTTTTTGTGTACTGTACTAGATTAAAGGTTGTCATAATTATACGTCATTTTTTTCTCTATAGTATCTACCACACACTAACAATTCTATTGTAAGCTAATTCGCAGTTTAATTTGTTTCATATGTTTTTTTAATGTACTGTACAGTATTTTGTTTTAGTACTGTAATTTATATGCATACAGTACATTAGTTTGTATTACTGTAATAAGTTTGTATATATGCAGTAAATATTTTTGGGTTGTGGAACAAATTGTCTGCATTTCAATTATTTCCTATGGGAAAAATCGCTTTGATATAAGAGTAACTTTTTTTAAGAGCACACTCCTGGAACAAATTATGCTCGTAATGCAAGGTTCCACTGTACTTGAATTCTCCTAAGAAATTCAGTACTACAGCATATTTTGTTATAATTCTAAAGTGTAAATTCTGTTCCTGTGTTATTCCTCCCTGAAATGTATTAATGCATTGAGAACTGAGTGTTACCCCATGGACAAAGTAAAACCTAAAGGTACCGTCACACATAAGATCGCTAGCGAGATCGCAGCTGAGTCACGGTTTCTGTGACGCAGTAGCGATCCCGTTAGCGATCATGTTATGTGTGACATCTACCAGCAATCAGGCCCCTGCTGTGAGATCTCTAGTCATTGCAGAATGGTCCAGGCCATTTTCTTCAAAGGCGATGGATGTCCTGCTGGGCAGGACACATCGCTGTGTTTGACACTGTGTGACAGGGTCACAGTGATTGCTGGGATCGTTATACAGGTTGCTACTGCGACCTGTATTGTTCCTGCATCGTTGGTAAGATCTGACTGTGTGACATCTCACCTGCGACCTCCCAGCAACTTACCTGCGATCTCTATCAGGTCGCATCGTTTTCGGGATCGCTGGTAAGTCGTTGTGTGTGCCTGGGCCTTAGGCGGGCTTTGCACGTTGCGACATCGCAAGCCGATTCTGCGATGTCGCACGCTATAGTATCCGCCCCCGTCACAGGTACGATATCTTGTGATAGCTGGCATAGCGAAAATTATCGCCATGCCAGCTTCACATGCACTCACCTGTCCTGCGACCGTCGCTCTGGCTGGCGACCCGCCTCCTTCCTAAGGGGGCGGGTCGTGCGGCGTCATAGCGACGTCACACGGCAGGCGGCCAATAGCGCCGGAGGGGCGGAGATGAGCAGGATGTAAACACCCCCCCCATCTCCTTCCTTCCGCATAGCCGCCGGTGGCAGGTAAGCTGATGTTCCTCGCTCCTGCGGCGTTATACACAGCGATGTGTGCAGCCGCAGGAGCGAGGAACTACATCGTACCTGTCACTGCAGCATAATTATGAAAAAGTCGGAGCCTGCAACGATGATACGATAACGACGCTTTTGCGCTCGTTAATCGTATCATCTAGCATTTACACACTACGATCTCGAAAGTGACGCCGGAAGTGCGTCACTTTCGATTTGACCCCACCGACATCGCATGTGCGATGTTGCAACGTGCAAAGCCGCCCTTAGGGTACCATCACACTTTAGCAACGCAGCAGCGATCCCACCAGCGATCTGACCTGGTCAGGATCGCTGCTGCGTCGCTACATGGTCGCTGGTGAGCTGTCAAACAGGCAGATCTCACCAGTGACCAGCCCCCAGCCAGCAGCGACGTGCAAGCGACGCTGCGCTTGCACGGAGCCGGCGACTGGAAGCTGTGGACACTGGTAACTAAGGTAAACATCGGGTATGGTTACCCGATGTTTACCTTAGTTTACCAGCGCACACCACTTAGCTTAGCATGTGCAGGGAGCAGGAGCTGGCACTGGCAGCGTGAGAGCTGCGGAGGCTGGTAACGAAGGTAAATATCGGGTAACCACCTTGGTTACCCGATGTTGACCTTGGTTACAGCTTACCGCAGGCTGTCAGACGCCGGCTCCTGCTCCCTGCACATTCAGGATTGTTGCTCTCTCGCTGTCACACACAGCGATGTGTGCTTATCAGCGGGAGAGCAACAATAAAAAAATGAACCAGGGCTGTGTGTAACGAGCAGCGATCTCACAGCAGGGGCCAGATCGCTGCTCAGTGTCACACACAGCGAGATCGCTAATGAGGTCACAAAAACCGTGACTCAGCAGCGATCTCAGTAGCGATCTCGCTGTGTGTGAAGCACCCCTTAACTCCACAACACAACAAAGATGACAAATACTATTGACAAGGGGAGTGATAATACAAACAATTCTTACTATTGCTTTAGATTTACACAAAAAAAGCGCAGTAAATCAGTGCAGGTAAAAGACAACCTGCCAGGCATACAAGTGTGTGACTTGGGGATTAGAGAGTACATGGATGATGTTTGGCTGGTGGCAATATTCAATGTCCTGGTGGGGAACAGATTATTCCATGATAACCATGATAAATTATGCAGAGTTTGTGAAAGGACATAGCATACACACCATTTTTATTCCCCAAATTACAAGGCAATCTCAAATAACTTTTTATCCGCCAGAATAATGTTCCTTAATATGCAGGGTTAGAATGTTAAGGGTTGATTTTTTTAAGTTAATTTTTTTTGTTTTCTTTTGTAGTTTGCAGACAAATTTCAGGAAGTTAAAGAAGCTGCAAAACTGGCGAGAGACCGATCTCAAGAAAAAATGGAAACTTCTAGTAATCATTCCCAAGTAAGTCCTTGAAATTTGACTGATCTCATACAGTAAGTAGTATTGAATATTATGGTTGCCAGTAAAGGATTATTAAAGGCAATCTGTCATCAGGATTTCATACTCCAAACGATTTGAGCACAAAACACTTACAAAGACAAGTCCAGCAATACCTTTACATGTCCAAGAGCAGTCTATTCCTTAGTTACTGAGAAATCAGAGTTTCAAATGATATGAAAATGGAGCTGAAAATCTATTACAGATCTGAAGACTGTCACTCCAGCTCTATTCCCCAACCAGCGCAGCCTCCTTCCGTTTGACTGATAACGCCTTTGCCTGAAGTCACACAGCATGGAGGCTGTTAGTCAAGCAAGTGGAGGCTGCCCTGGGTGAGGAATAGAGCTGGAGTGACAGAGGCTTCAGATCTACCATAGAGTTATTTGCATATCAATTTAAATGCTGATTTCTCAGTGATGGAGTAACAGACTGGTCAGGTAAAGGTATTGCTGGACTTGTCTTTGAAAGTGCTACATGCACATAGAAATATTGTGGGCTGGAAATCCTGCTGACAGATAACCTTTAAAGGGAGTTTGTCACCAGGCTTTTGCTCTTCCATCTGAGAGCAGCATAATGTAAAAACAGAGACCCTGATTCCACCGATGTATCACTTAGCTGTTTGCTGGCAATGTTTTCTCTGCTGCAGATCTAGCAATTATGCAGAGCTCATCAATATGCTGGACTACCTGGCAGCACGCCAAGTAGTCATCTAATGATAATCTACTGCTGATTAAACAGTGATTTTAGGAAAACTACAGTAAGCAGCCCAGTAAGTAACACTTCGCTGGAATCCGTATCTCTGCCCTTAAGTTATGCTGCTCTCAGATTAGGTGGCAAAAACCGGGTGACAGATTCTGTTTAAGGGTATGTGCACATGTTGAGTATTTGGCTGCAGCAATTTCTGCACCATTTCTGCACCATTTCTGCATTTCTTGGCAGGAAAAATGCTGTGCAAAAATGCATAATTGTGCCTTTTTTTTTTTTTAACAGTTTTTTGGCATGCGTTTTTCATTGGTGAAAAATGCAGGTAAAAACTCTGAAAGAATTGACATTCTGCAGATTATTTTCTTCCCCAAATCTGCAAGGAATAAACCTCAACATGCGCACTTTACCTCAGGTTTTTCATTTGTGTTAAAACTGCACTCAATCTTTATTTCCCCGATATGTGGAAGTATTCATGCACAAACTGAAAATATGCCACTTTGTTACAGAGTTACTTATACTTGATTTTGTATGATATTTTCTCTTTTTCAATAAACATTTTTGAAAAAAAACAAAACTGCACTCAAAAACACACAAAAACTTGATAAACACTCACTGTGTGGACACAGCCTAGGGGGCATGTGGCTGGTGTGTCGTAAAACCTGACTAGCAAAGATGATACATATGACTATGTTCTCACATACGATAAATACTGTGTTTCTTCAGCTGCATTTTTTGTGTAGAAAATCTGCTGCTTTTCAGTGTTCAAGCAAAGTGGATGTGTTTGTTTTTAATGAAAACTCCTGACCACCATATGTTTAAAGACCCTGTTGAGCTGCTTTTTCCAGTGCGGTTTTTTTTTTGTATAGGCTTCTATGGGAAACCTAAAAAAAATCATGTAAAAATGCAGTTGAATTTTTAAATGCAGAATCAAAGATTTTCTGTACTAAAAACAGAAGCATTAACAAAACACACTGCTTCAAATCTGCACCAAAAAGTCATCAAATAAAGGGCAAGATGCAGCAAAACACAAGAATCGGGGATTATTATTATTAGTATTATTATTATTTATTGAGCACCATGGTGCTGTGCATGAGTAGTGTTTACATAAAAAATACATAAACCAGTTACAATAGACAGACTAGTACAGAGAACAGAGGACCCTACCCTTGCGGGCTTACATTCTATAGGATAATGGGGAGGAAACAGTAGGTGGGGTGGTGGTGAGACGGCAGCTCCAGTGGTGGTGAGGCGGCAGCTCCGGCGGGGGGGGATCATTGGAGACTATAGGCATTTCTGAACAGATGAGTTTTAAGGTTCCGTTTGAAGCTTGCAAATGTAGCAGATAATCTGATGTGCTGAGGCAGTGAATTCAAGATGAGAAGTCTGAGGAGCGAGTGAGTGAGGAGGAGAGAAGGAGATCTTGGGAGCACCGGAGATTACGTGTTGGAGTGTATCGGGAGATTAGTTCGGAGATATATGGAGAAGACCGATTGGACATCTTTGTAGGTCAGTGTTAGTAGTTTGAATTGGATACGGCGGAGGATTTGGAGCCGATAGAAGGATTTACAGAGGGGAGAAGTGGGGTGGCATTGAAGAGTAAGGTGAATCAGTCAGGCAGCAAAGTTAAGGATAGACTGGAGAGGTGCAAGAGTGTTAACAAGGAGGCCACAGAGGAGGATGTTGCAGTAATCGAGGTGGGAGATTGAGGGCATGCAGTAGAATTTTTGTAGATTGAAAATTGAGGTGGCAAGGGATTTGATGTATGGTATGAAGGACAAGGCAGAGTCAAAGGTCACTCCGAGGCAGCAGACATCAGGTACTTGGGAGATTGTGTTGTTGTTTATTTTAATAGATCAGGTAGGGAACATAGGTGAGATGGTGGAAAGATGATTAGTTCAGTTTTGGTCATATTGAGCTTTAGGAAGTGAGAGGTGAAGGAGTATATGGCCGATAGACACTCCGGGATTCTGGACAGTAGAGATGTGACATCTGGGCCACAGAGGTAGACCTGAGTGTCCTCAGCATATACATGGTACTGGAAGCCATGGGACTTTGAGATGTATAGATGGAGAAGAGTAAGGGTCCCAGGACTGAGCCTTGAGGGACACCAATAGAGAGATGGCGGGATGAAGAGGTTGTGTGGAAGTGGGAGACACTAAAAGTGTGGTTGGAGAGGTATGAAGAGATCCAGGAGAGGGCAAGATCTCTGCCACCAAGGGAAGAGAATATCATTACAGATTTCTATTATTATCGTTATCTATTATATTATCAACTTCAGATAGCATGCATGTAAAATCAGAAGAAAAAAAAAAACTGGCAGTGGCCTACTTCTTTGTACCCATTGAAATGAGCACGCAAACTAGCCCTAACCAGGCTCTTTCATCCAGGGACAGCAGGGTCCAGCACTTCTCATCTACTGGGGAGAAAACACATTCGCCATGGATGGAGGGCAGCCTTTATCCAACGTTACCTGCTTTGGCCGCCTCTGTCATAAACACCAGTATTATTTTACCTATTCGAAGAAGTTTCATTGTGTTCAAGTCAATTCAAACTTTTTCATAGATTTCAAACAGTATGACGGTATTGTTACTACTTAATAGCCCCAAAGCTGAAATAGTTTTTTTGATGACGCATATATGTAAGTACGTACTGTACAATGATTTAGGCTATAATTAGCATAGGATAGGACTTTTCCTGCTGCGGAAATTATACAGATTAAGCATAACCTTGCTAAACTCTTATAATCCATTAAAAAGTGTGAAAATATTAATACATCCAAAATAAGGAACCAAGCAGTACGTGTCGGCATGCTGCTTC